>NC_138517.1:4837198-9637198 GCF_000230855.2 Cajanus cajan | reverse complement strand
TTTTTGAAATTACATTTTTAGTCACTTCTAAGATTCTCATCTTGTCATTTTGTTAGTTGATTAATGTGTATGTTGATTATTGACATGTTATATTATGTCATTCTAATTTTATATACGATTTAATAACAAAATAGTAGAATGTGTAAAATTTTAAAAATTTGACGACAAAATACACAATTTCAAAAGTTGAGAGATAATTCATAAAATTATCATATATATATATATATAATTAAACTTTTATTTATTTTTTTACTTCTTTTGTTTACATTATCGTGAGCCACAACGTGCAATAAAAAGGATGTTCACATAAAAAGCACTTATATAGCTGGAGTTGAAGTGGATAGGTATCTCATACAATGTTTATGAAACTATTAAGATACATTACACATAATAAATTGAGTTATATTATTTATACAATACCTTTTGCACATTATTATTATTTATCTCTTTTTGTCATATCATTCATTTTCTCTATTTTCTTTTTTATCTTTTTTATTGCACAAAAATATTTGAAAACTTTATCTAAAAAAACAATTTCTCTAATAAATTATGCTAATTATCAACACACGATATATGTGACTACCTAATATTGTGACATCATAATGTTGTGAGACACCAATGCAATGTTTGTCAGCTATGCTCTAGGAAACATTTCTTATTCTATGATTGTTAGCCATATTGCAGTTAATTAAGTCTGAAAGTTAGAAAAGGAGAAGAAAAATAATGGGTCTTCAAGGTTTTCGATGTTCCAGTATAATTATGTTCTACCTTTGCCTCACAACCTCCTTCATCTTTCTCTATGCAAAGGGAGAAGTCTATTTTGTTGGTGATGACAGATATGGTTGGGATGACTTCTTCGATTTCAGCAACTGGACTCATGGAAAAGAGTTTCATGTTGGTGATGTTCTTGGTAAGGCTAGAGTTTCACCTTCATAATAAGAAATACCAAACATCTAAATTGCTCTTTAAGTTTGGAAAACTATTGTTATATTACTCTCTGAGCTTTAAAAATTGTTATATATTGGTATATATTTAAAGATTAAAACAACATTAAGTAATTAAATTAAAGATTTATTTATCAATTTTTAAATTTAAAAAACTAATATGAAAGTGTCTTCTAAATTCAGACACTAAAATTAATATTTTCTCAAATAAGAAATTCCACTAAGATACTCTTTTATATATTTTATTAACATATTCTTTTTACTAGGAAAATTTATGTGACACTTGTAAAATAAAAATGTTGAAGTGACATGATTTAATGATTTAATGATTTTATTGTTAACAATCTTCCAATCATAGCAACAATATGTTTGGTTAGGCATCTGAAAACACCGAGGCATGTTTGATGTCTTTGAAAGGTTATGAGTGTTAAACACAATTCATATAAAAATTAAAAGTCACTTTACATTTTTGAATGTAAATTTAAAGGAAACCAAAAGTGAAAAACTTTTATGAAAAGGTAATTACCAACATACTTTTTTGTGACTTTTAGTTGAAAAAATATATATTTACTGATTCTTAAAGTACTTTTTAGCAAAACCCTTTGTTAAAATTTCGAAAATCCCATAACTTTATTTTATATTTTTGAATGTAATCTAAGCACATACAACTATAAACCTATTTTTGTTAAATCAAATATTTACAAGTGTCGTTAAAGTTATTGAGAAAACATAAATCATTTTATAGAAAGTAAAATCAATATGAAACTAATTTTACAAAATATCATTCAGATCTATTTATTTGCATTATCTCATTATAAAAAGAAACGTCATGAAGTGATATTATAATATTTATATTGATATATTATTAAAACGACGTAAGTATAAAATATAGTATCATAAGATATATTATTGAATTTTTGTCATAATCAACACTAAAATTATGTATAATTATATATCAAATAAATTTATATTTACATATATCATATCTATAAGACATTTTTTTTTATTTTAGTGTATCTAACATTTCTTATAATCTGTTACCTCAAAATGATGCATATATACATATTTCATGACATGAAAGTTGAAAATTTTCACTAGCAACATGATGTATTATTATATTAACAAACTATATTGATATGTTGATGCTTTTGTTACCAGTGTTCAAGTACGAAAGCAGCCTACATAATGTGTTACAAGTTGATTCCACAGCTTATGAGAATTGCATAAAGGACTCATATGCACAAAGATTCACTAGTGGCAATGACTCGGTGGTTTTAGAGGAAGGCAGAGCATGGTTCATATGTGGAGTAGGTGATCACTGTGAAAATGGACAGAGGCTACAAATTGCTGCAACTCCATAGCTAATTAATAAACTTTTATATTGGAGTTCTACTAGCTTTAATTGCTGTTTTTCATACTATTTCACATTACAGAAATATTTTATAGACTTTACAATGATCAAGTTCATTAGAGAATAGAGAATGCGAAATTTAGAATATCCTTTTCGGAGTGCAAAATTCATCATTGGCTGAAGATTTCTAATACTTAATTTTAGTAATCTGAACTGAACTAATTTGATTTTAGTAAGTCCTGTTTAATGAAACATAATTCTATATTAAAAACTGAAAGAGTTAAAACAATATTTATAAAATTTGCATTGTTTGGAAAGAAACAAGTTAATCCAAATCTATAAAAAAAATAAAGAACCCAAATAAATATTTTAAAGAAATAAAATAAAATAAATATTTAAATTAAAATAAAATATGAAAATGTAATTTAACTCTCAAAATATAGAATATTTAAACATATTTTTAGTTTCTCAAATATAAAGTAAATTTGTTTTTGTCTATCAAATATAAAATCAATTTTTTAGTCATGTAATTTAAAAATTTATTATTTTAGCCCTATTTAAATGTCATTAATAAAATTGTCAAATTTAAGGCTAATCTACTACTGAATTTATTGAACAAAATTGACTTATTAATGTCATTGTTAACTTTAATAAAAATATCTTATTGAATTCAACCAATGTTTCACAATTGACTCAAATGATTACTGTGTGTGTTATTATTGATGGTCCTAAACAAATATTTTTTTTTTTAAAATTACAATAATTAAAAAGATGAATTTTAAATTTGAGGAAAAAAATTACTGTGGATTTAAGAGAGGATAGGAACACTAATAGACTTACTTTTAAGTGATGAAAATGGAATGTTGTGGATTTGTCATTTTTCTTTTACATTTTATACTAAGTTATTTGAAAACTTTGGCTAGATGTTTTGTGCTTAAAAAAAATACTTTGAAATACGTAATTTGTGAATGAAAATATCATATCTTATTTAAAGTATGCAACTCTGCACTAAACACCATCATTATTTCATCTTATTTGAACTCATCTAGATTCATCTTCTTAACTTTTCAACACCAATAGTTGGTCGGATTCAGTTATAAATGGTATCAAAATTTAAAATCAAACTCGTCCAATAACACTCGTATTAACCATTTTTTTTAGTTGGGTTTTTGCCCACCCCTAGAAATTGCTCTCTCTCTAAATTCATCACCTTTTTATATATAGACATAATCCACATTGTATCTTAAAACTGACAAGTAAAAAATAAGAACTAATCTTCATTATTGCGACGTAGAATAGTAATATGTAATATAAGTTCCTCGATTATATAATTTATATGCTGAATTTGAGAGGCACTAGGACATTTAATCCCACACCTGTACTGTTCCATATTGATTAAAGTAGTAGTAGATCATCACATCATCACCAATTAGTTCTTTAATCCATGCATCATGCCACAATAACCGCATCTAGGATTACAATATAATCAAACGCATTGCTTAAGGAGATGATTGCTGTCTCAATCATTTTCCGTTTTCTAACATTTTGATTGATGATATATCACAAAACAAGTTGAAAGCAAGCAGGTTGATAAAACTCTTGAGAAAGTAAGAATTGCATGAGTTTGAGTTTTAAATTTTGAGTCCAAATTAACCCCGAGGCCCTTTTTAGACCAATTTGGGCAAATTTTTAAGGCAGATATCTGACGTATCTAATTTTCCAAATTTGGAGATACTTTCATTTAAAGAGTGTGCGAATGTAATTACAGTTCACGACTCCATTGACTTTGTAGATAAACCTAAAATAGAGTGCTGAAGGTTGTAGTAAGCTTAAGAGTTTTCCTCCTCTTAACTTGCCCTCTCTTAAAACACTAAAACTTTCATATTGTTTCAGTCTTGAGAATTTTCCACAAAAAACAGGAAAGATGAAAAACTTAATGAGAATTGAATTGATTGGCTTTCCTATAGCAGAATTACTAATTTACTCATTTTAACATTTTACTAGACATTAGTTTGATTCTCCAAAATTTTGTAATATTAGGTAAGTTCTCCAAACAATTAGAGACATACAAATGGTCGTTAGTTTTACCTACAGTAATTTGCCAGAATAAGCATTTTGATGTCATCTAAGGAATTTATTTGGTATAATAAACAGTTTAGCCAAACTGATACCAAGTCAATTTTTAAGAAGAAAAAAAGTACTTAAGTATTTTTTTTAAGTAAAGTATTAAAATCAATTTATTTAAATATATACTAATTTAATTAACAATTTATTGAATATTATCCTCTATATACATGGGGGAAAAAAGTTATATTGAATAACAGTTACAATTTTTTTACAAGAGAGTATTTATGAGTTTTTCAATAAAATTGTTTCAAGAAAAAAAGAAGCAAACACTCGGATTAATTATATATCAGAAAACAAGTTGAAAGCAACCAGGGTGACAAAACTCTTGAGAAAGTAAGAATTGCATGATGAAATTTCGAAATTGAAAGCAACACACTATAGTTGGAACCCACTAATTTAGGAGGGTCACGTATGACATGAGACAAAATCAAAATAACCATCACAACATAATGATTACTAATTCAGTTCTTACTATGGATGAGCATCAGAACTTTTAAGATGAAAACACGTTTGTGGCTGGCTAGATTCTCCCATCAGGAGGAAAATGTGACATTTGAGTACATAATAGATATGATCAAAATGGATGTACATGATCTTGTCCAAAAATTATAGAGGGTTATTCTCCCACAGAATCAGGATGAAATGCTAAATAGTAGCTACGAATAATGGAAGTGGCCTTACACACTACGGGAGAGAACGTGGTGAGACTTTGGCAAATAAACTGTTTTGTAGTTTGATTATTGTTCTTGTCCATAGCGGCATTTAACTTCTTCCCCCTCTAATAGCCTCTCCACAGCATCAGAAGGAAGGCCAATCATTTCCAATGTCTTTTCCCACACTTGGTAAGAAGTTTGAACGTTGTGTGCTTCTTCTGATGGATTCGTGGGACGACAATCTTGAGAGATGAACGCACAAACAGGCCACTCGTCGGCTTTCAACATTTCGCAATACTCTGGCACTTGAGGATCAGTGGCAGCAAACAGTGCACTCCTCGCACCTGCATTGCAACATAAGTCATATTTATTCAGTATTAAGTCAGTCCTCAACATCTACTCATACAAAACATTCCATCAACTAGGATGGTTTTGTTGGTCAGTTGATTATAGCATTAGATCATGTTTTGGTAATATTATGCCAAAACCAAGTTCATATTTGACTATAGAGGAAATGAAACAATTTCAAGAATTACATCTCAAAATGTCTAGAATGTTTGAAACTATTGAATAAACAGACCTTCTTGAGCACTGAAGATGAAGTAAGGTATCAATCGATATGCAGCTTGCACAAGTTTTGGAAGATCTCTTGCCTGAAAACAGTTGAAAGTATAAGCAAAACTGAAATAATGCAGCAAACCAAGGAATCAATGACCAGATATATCCCATTATGCAACAAAGAAATTACTAGGTCTCACTCCAACTAGTGGAAAAATGGGCCAGGCTGGGCCAAACCATCCAATAAAGTGAAGATTTTGGGCTTTAAATTTTGAGCCCAAATTAACCCTGAGGCCTTTTTTAGCCCAAATTTAGTTTGCTAAGAGCCCAAAACGATTTTGGGTATTGTTATTTTAGAAGTTTGAATTGAAACCAGGTTTTTTTGGCATGGCCAATTTTGTTACTTCTACTCCAGAGATTTGCACTCACCTATTTTAATCCACAAATCACAATTGCTCTGTAAGCAAAATATTATTACCACTAACTCCAGAGTGTTGTGTCTAATAATATAGTTTATCTCATTAACTTGTAGTGTTTTTAAAAACACTACTTGCAGTCACATCAATCAAATGGGTAGATAATCAACACAACACTTACAGTGTAAAAGGGGATGTGTCCCTTCCAATCAAATGGGTAGAGGGGTGAGCATAGGAACTTTAATCTTAACCATTTGTACATGTAGCTGGTTGTTAATGAGGGAACTTTAAAAGAAATTTTAATGAAAGTACCTTCTTTCAATTTTTTCTGGTTATGATGTATTACGTACAGTGTATCTACATCATTTTCTCAAGGTTAACTCACAGATAATGACAAAGGGTGTGAGAAAATTTCGGTGAAAATATTCTCATGTAAAAGATAATTTATGAAGGTTTCATGTCGCTCTGTTGCAAGAGAACAATTAGATCCTATTTTGGTTCTTCAGCAGAAGTTATATTCAGTTTAACAAAGACTGTAAAATCAAAATAGATATTGCAAAATTAATTTACAGTTGTACATGTTCCGGCCAGAAACAGATGTTAAATTTTTTCTAAAGACTTACAACATTAGTCTGGACAATTCCAGGTGATACACACAATACACTGATGCCAGCTTCAGCAGGGAGTCTTTTAGTAAGAATACTACTAAACATAATCTGCAACACAAAATGCCAAGTGCTGTTTCATTCATAACTTCAATATGGAAGGTAAACCAAGCAATTCATCTTTGTCTGATTTTGCAGCTTGGATCAGTAAGAATAAATTTTAGAAGTCAATATCAACAACAGACTTTAAGAACCAAACATCAAAGAAAAAATACAGGGAGAAAATGGATTCAGTCTATCAAAACCTAAACAACAAACAAGATGCAATTATACTAAGAAACCAAAGTGCTGAAAAAACATAATTTAAGTATGCAATTTACCTGCATATGTTTTGGATAGAAAAGATAAGCAATTATTTTAATTTTTATGAATAAAAGGAAAGCACCTAAGTCTTCAATTCTAAATGCTATGTTTTCAGTGATGCAATGTGTGTGTGAGAGAGAGATATAAAATAGTGCACATAATTTAGTGATGGGAAGCATTGAAAATACATTATGGAAAATTTTCCCAATGAATAAATACAACATTGAAATGAATGTATGTCATGTTTATCAATATTAACAAATTTTCTTATTAATCGATACTTTTATGTACTTTAGTATCCTAAAATTAGTGTACATTATACACTATACTTTTTAAACACTCTAAGTGTGTGCTTATGAGTGTAAAATCATTTAACGACATACTTATTTTTGTTTTAATTCTTTGAAGTTTAATATACAAGTTCAACATTAGTAATAATTAAATTGTGAGCACTACAATGTGTTTATGCAATTTACTCAAAAAAATAACTTCACATAATTGCACTAGTAATTTCATTAGATGATAAAAATTTAAATGTAAATTGCAAGGCATAAAATTGTCAAAAAATTTAAACAAAGTGTACCTCTGCCAACTTGCTGCTCGAGTACCCTACCATACTAGAAAATTTCCTTTTTCCAGATGTAACATTCATGTCTTCAGTGTCTACAAAGCCAACCTGATGCATCTACAGAAAAGAGAGGAAAAGAAAAAGAAAAAGCATGCTAAGATTTTCTTAGGGTTAGAGAGAGTAAAAGATTAAAATTTAAAACACATTAGTTTATACATTTTTTATTTTCCATGACTAATTACTTTACCATGATGACAGCAGAAAAGCAATCAACATTCAACAGTTTAAAAATTAAAGAACAGTTGAGCAGAAAAATAATAATATTACAGAGAACACTGATTAATGGAGTATCAACAATTTTATCAGCCAGATTCATGTTCTGTTCTCTTTTCATTTGTTCAAAATAAATTACTTCTTTTGTATTTGAATTTCATGCACATAAGTATTTCATCAAACAAGAATCTCTTTCTCTCTCTCTGACACAAACAGAAACATCCTCATATTTTAGCAATTAAACAAAGCTTACAGTTACGCATTGCATAGCAAGAAACATTTGAGCAATAGTACAATGTCAAACAAGAGTTGATAATGCATCACAAAGAAGAATTTTTAACTTACAACATTAATTTATTGAAAAAGTAAAAGAAAACAAAGTAACTCAAAGCATTAAAGGACAGTAGATATTGTAGCGTCACAAAAGTCTCTTTTGTTTTTTACCATAAAACAAATTTTAATAGAAAATCAGTGAGGGAAAACATGCCTACCAGGATTCAGGAGGACAAATGCACCTAAACAGAAGAAAGAAAATGTCTTCCAAATTAACTTAACCTTTCATAACAAGTAATTTGTTATTGAATTTGAATTCTAGAAATCATTAATCCCCACCATTACCAGCAATACAGAAAATAACAAACAGAATAACAACAGTAGTGTATAGCAAGTTTAGCAACAGTCAAATTTTCCAAATTCTTTATGACAAAACAAACCAAAAGATAATTGACTATATTTTAATAAGATCCAAGCATAAAAAGCCAACAAGTAATAAATGTTGAATCAATCAAACAAACATCTATCCAAACAAAGAAAAGAAGTTGTCATAAATATTAGTATAGTACATAAATCAAAGGCAACAATATGAAAAAAAAAAAAAAAAAAACATGAAAACAAACTTGGACTTTGATGTGTCAGGTCACCTATAGACTGTGATATATGATAATAGTGTTCAAATAGCAAGAGAGACTTACTATGGAATTCACATTAACAATGCGACTAGGTGAACCCCTAAGAAGGGATGGTAAAAGAAGTATCGAAAGCAAGGAAGGAGCGAGATGATTCACTTGCAAGTGCTGCTCATAACCATCTTTGGAAAACTTTTGTGGCTCTGAATCAAAATAAAAAGTGAGTGGGTTAGTTACATTTGTCATCTATGAGAACCCATCTGGATGTTATTATAGTTAACCCTTATAATTTTGTCACAATAAAAGATGGGGAAAAATTAGTAAATTTCAACAGGTAATCCCAAAAATTACTGGAAAACACTCAAACCATAAAAAGATTGAGCCTGAACCAGTACTTGGAGCTGTCTCAGGTTCAGAATGATAGACAAAAGAAAAGTCAAATTTCAGGATCAGCTTTGTTTGATCAGAAATACTAACCTCCAATGGAAAAAATTCCAGCATTATTGATGAGAACATGCAAGGGTGCTGAACGTGCATTCCATGCTTCAGCAAACCTCACAACAGAATCTAATGAGAGAAGATCAACTTGCATCACCTTGACAAGCCAAACGGAAATGTCAAAGACCAGAAGTAATCCCGAAAGATATGCTTGATTTTAGCCTATTCTTTATTTGTCATTTAAAACAACTATTCTACCAAAGTCTCCCCTTTGAGCATCACACAATAAAGCTTTTCTTATAACAAAATAAGTTAATCGAAACACACATTCCAACACAAAAAGTTTGATGGATCATAATCATCATATATGATTTAACAAAGCATGCTCCAAAAATGACAGTTTAAT
Organism: Cajanus cajan; assembly: GCF_000230855.2. Classification (NCBI taxonomy): domain Eukaryota; kingdom Viridiplantae; phylum Streptophyta; class Magnoliopsida; order Fabales; family Fabaceae; genus Cajanus; species Cajanus cajan. The sequence continues at coordinate 9,627,591 of NC_138517.1, read as the reverse complement.
GTTCCTCACTCAATAATATGTAACTGGACATACAAGTTACCTCAACATTGACAGGAATACTCAATCCTTCAGAGTCAATCTGCCACTTCTGGATCAACTCCTGAGCTGCCTTTGTGTTCCTCACAGCCATAACAACATGGGCCCCTGATTGTGCCAATTGCCTGCATGATGTGAAGAACAACAAAAACAAATGCATCAGCCCCCCTTTTTTGTTAAAACATAAAAGTTCACACTCCATAGTGTCTTATCTAGAATTTAAACCAAAAATATACCCAAACCCACATGACTTTACCTAAGAGGCAGTTTGGATAAACTTCTTAACAAGTAATTGTAGAAAAAGAAAATAGAATGAATTAAAATAAATCAAACTTCTTGCATAACTTAAAATCAATTGTTTTATTATCTAACTTCTCTACAAACACACAAGAGTTTCTTTTTCTTTTCCTTTTTGGCATGTCAGAGCATCTCCCATTGTGCACCTATAGTGAAGATTTTTAACTCACTTTAAGTAGATCCTACGTGCCACATCAAATTTAAGAACTTCAATAATTTTCTTCTTCAATGATGCAATCATTCAAAAACTTGAAATAAAGAAATGATAACAATACACTCTCTAATACACTTTCTTGAACAAACATGTTATTATTGACTGAAATTTATTGCAAATTACAAAAATTCTTGCATCTTATTAATGAGTTTCATTCATGATTTTGTAATTTTCAATAAATTTTAGCAGTGTTGAGAGAAATGTGTTAAAGAGTGTCTTGCTAGCACTCCTCACAAAAAATAAGTCTCACATAATACCCTACAAAATGCTTTTTAATCATAACAGGATGCTTGAAGAAGAACTCATTGTTGCAGTCAGCAGTCATATTACGTTCCGTTTGAATAAATCTCAATAAGCAATTGTAAGAGAAGAAATTAAGACTGTAAAATGATATAAGCTTCTCTAATAAGTTAAATTAACTTATACATTTGCTAATTTTCAAAGTTCTCTCATTTATCTTGCCCAAAAGCTGATTTTAAATTGGGCTTAAACTAATTTCAATTTATAAGAGAGACTTAATTCATTTTTTATCCTGTAAGAACTTGCTGAAAAGTTCTTTTTTTTATACAGACATTTTAGTCTCTTCCAATAATGAACTTGAGTAAGAACTCCTCCTTAAACTTAAGAACCTTACAACAACGGGCATTGGAGATGCTCTTAAAGAATCAACAGAAATCCTCTTATGAAACTAACCAAGCCTAATAAATGAGGGAGCCAAAGAACAAAACTTAATATGTTGTTATCTAATCAAAATTGAACTTTTACCTCAACAATATAGGAAAGTGTACATTACTGAAGCAATAAATGTAAATGTTTATGCCACGCATCATTTATAACCAACCCATTTAAAAACCAACCAGAAAGGTACCTGCTTTTCCACAATCTACACCAACAGCCACAAACCCACTTCCCAAAACCTCTATCAACAAACACCAGCCCAGTTCCAAAGCTCAAATTTTTGTCATCGAAAAACAAAACCCATGAAGCTCACCTTGCGATTTCGAGGCCAATTCCGCTGGTGGAGCCGGTGACAATGCAAGTGAGATCATTGACTGGAGGGAGAGGCATGGGGTTGTGCAAGTGGCTGGCCATGATGCGCTGAAAGAGCATTTCGTAGACCAAATAGAACCATCCTCTCAACCACTCTATCCACCCCAAACACTCCTTCTTCTTCTTCTTTGTCTCCGGTGGCTCCTCGCCTGAAGACGACGTCGTTGCCATCTCTCTCTCTACAGAATCTGAGATCTGTCTTTAGCTGGAGACTGGGAATGATGTGGTTTTTCTTATATTTGTATATTGCTGAATGTTGAGTGAAACACGAGTTGTGATGAGTTCACTCGCCCGAATTCAGGAGTATGAGTAACGAATCAATTTCAAAGTTTCGAGTATGATCGACCCATTATTATTGGATTGGACAAAAACAAACGAAGAAACCTATGTACTGATTTTGGTGTGGTCCTCTTCTTGTAACAAAAATATACTCGTGCGGATATAAGTATTTTATTAACCACTAATTGTGTCCGTACATTTATATTAGTTAATAATACAATTAAATTTTAAATATATTTTTACTGTTTATAAAATAAGTGAGTTTAATTTTTCAATTTTTTATTTATTTTTTTAAAATTAGTAAATATTATTTTAATTTTTTAATATAATTATATTTTAAATATGTGTTTAGCGTCTTAGACTAAGTAAATTTCAATTTTGATTTCTGATTTTTTTCTATTTTTTATTTTTTAAAAACTAGTGAACATTATTTTTAATCTTTGTAATATACTTTTAGTTATGGTAAAATGTATAAATTTTTATTTTAATCCTAAAGAATATTTTTCTTTTAATTTTCATCTTTCTAAAATATAAAATCACTTATTGTTAATGTATAAAGATAATTTTAATAAAATTAAAAAATAATAATTTTTAATGACTCAAATTTAAATTTAACATTCACAATTAATTATAATTAAATATTTGTGTAAATATCCTTCTAGAACGAAACTTTATTAAGATATTTTTTACAAAATTTTTATAATTTTAATTTATTATAAAATCTTCAATAATTATTAATTAATATAATTAAATTTTAATTATCTATCTATCTATCTATCTATATATATATATATATATATATATATATTAAATTTTACATATATAAAGATATAATATCTTTTAACAATTTTGTTAATAAAAATATTAATATATTTGATATTCATAAATTTTTTTTAAAAGATGCAATTGACAATTATTATCATTAAAAATTTGTATATTTTATAATGCCTTTGTAGTTTTTACTATTAGTATTAAATGAAATTTTATTTATATAAATTTGGTAGAAAACAATCATGAAATTTTTTATTTATATTAATTTATAAATGTAATTATTTGTATTAATTTAAAACCGTTCATAATTAATAATTATTATAAATAATTACTTATTATGTCATGTTATTATAATTTTTTATATTAATAATTTTTTATAAAACTTTCTATAACATTATTTTCAATAAAAATATTCTATCAAATATTAATAATTAGTAAATATTATTTTTAGTCTTTGTAATATATTTTTAGTTCTGATAAAATGTATAAATTTTGATTTTGATCCTATACAATATTTTTCTTTTGATTTTCATCTTTCTAAAATTTAAAATTACTATTATTGATATATAAAGATAAATTTAACAAAATTAAAAAATAATAATTTTTAATGATGTAATTAAATGATATAATTATTATTATTTAAATTTAACGTACACAATTAATTGTAATTATATATTTGTGTAAATATCCTTCTAGAAGGAAACTTTTTTAAGATACTTTTTGCAAAAATTTTCTAATTTTAATTTATTTTAAAGTCTTCAATAATTATTAATTAATATAATTAATTTTTTATTATCTATCTATCTATATATATATTTTTTAATTTTACATATATAAAGATATAATATCTTTCAACAATTTTATTAATAAAAATATTAGTATATTTGATATACATAATTTTTTTAAAAGATGCAATTGATAATTAATATCATTAAAATTTTGTGTATTTTATAATACCTTTGTAGTTTTTACTATTAATATTAAATGAAAAATTATTTATATAAATTTGATAGAAAACAATCATGAAATTTTTTATTTATATTAATTTATAAATGTAATTATTTGTATTAATTTAAAACTGTTCATAATTAATAATTATTATAAATAATTACTTATTATGTCATGTTATTATAATTTTTTATATTAATACTTTGTTATATATTTATGAAAGTTTCATAAAAAATAAATTTGGTGAAAATTTTTAGAAAAATAATATCTCAATGCATAAAATTATTTTTCAATATTTTTTTATCAAATATTAATAATTAGTATAAATATTTTGCATGAAGTTTAGTACAATAATTGATTTTAATCAAATTATGTGATTTTTCACATTTACAATTACTTTAAAAATGTAATAATTAAGTAATAAATAACTCTAATAATTAATTAAGTTAATCTTTTATGACGTTATTACAATTTTCTATATGTAGAGAGAGGAACAAATGAGGTTTACGGATTAGGGATTTAACTGCTTTCAATTTGGCATTATTGGAGAAATGGAATTGGGGGATGTTAGTGGAGACTAATAGTTTGTGGGTAAAGGTAATTAATTCCTTGTATGGAGACCATTTGTTCCTTTCAAGTGGGTCAAGGGTGAAGGACTCTACATGGTGGGCTGACTTGTATAGCATTGAAAATGATGGTTACCAACAACTAGATGACAAATAGGTGTAGAAAGGTGGTTGGAAATGGGAAAAATACATATTTCTGGGAGGAAGATTGGTTGCAAGGAGGTATGCTGTCACAAAGGTATAATAAATTGTATCACATTGAAGAAAATAAGAAAGCTAAAATCTCATATTTGGTAGTTTGGAGGAATGGAGGTCATGAGTGGTGTTGGAGATGGCGTAGAGAGTTATTTTAGTGGGAAGAAGATCTATTGAATTCTATTACAATATAAATCAATGAGCTAAATCTGAAGGTTGATGTAGAAGACTGTTGGAGTTGGATTATTGATCCCAGTGGCATTTACTCTGTCAAATTTGCATCTAAGGAGATTAGAAATGATAAGATTTTTGCATCCAATAAAATTCTTTCAAAAGTATGGTCACGGGTAGTTCCATCAACGGTTACAGCTTTCACTTAGAAGGTAATTCTTAACCGAGTTGCTACTAAACACAATTTGTTTATTAGAGGCATTTTGGACAATTCACAGGTTGAGTGCTCTCGTTGCACGAGCCACATGGAGACTAGATCACATATGTTTTTTGAATGTCATGTATCTTATTGTGTTTGGATGGATTATTTTAACTGGCTAGGCGTTAGCACAGTTATGCATAATAATTGTGCAATGCACTTGGAGCAATTCTCTAGTCTTTCTTTCTATAACTCTTATAACTCTCAAAAAAAGGATTGATGGATAGCTATTTGGTTAGCCATCATATGGACAGTGTGGTTGGCTAGGAATGAACTGGTCTTTTCTTCCACTCAAATATCTGTATTGGAGATGGTAGATTTGGTTAAAATTAGAACCTGGAACTGGTTAAGGACAAGGCATAAAGATTTTAAGTATGACTTTGCTTCTTGGTCTATGAATCCAGCAGCTTGCCTTTCCTAGGTAAATATATTCATGTGGTAAATAAGACTATTGGAGAAATCTAATTCTCCAAATTCTATTTCAAAACTATGGGTTAGATGTGATGGTCTAGCTTAGGTTCTTAGTTCTGGATCAGTATTTTTAATGGTGCATAGTACACATACCACATGTGGTATTTTTGTAATGGGTTGGAGTACTCCTTGTATTTCCTTTAATTTCAATTATTTGGATTATAAAAAAAATTACAATTTTCTATATTAATATAATAATAATAATAATAATAATAAGAATAATAATAATTTTAGATAATATGTTGAATGTTATATAATATATTTTGGATCAATATTTTGTGATTTTTGGTGAAAATTTTAAATTAGTTGTATTTTAAAATTCTCTATAACATTATTTTTAATAAAAAAAAACTTCTATCAAATATTAATAATTAGTATAAATATTTTATAGAAAGTTTAGCACAATAATTGGTTTTAATCAAATTATGTGATTTTTTTTATTTACAATTACTTTAAAATTGTAATAATTTAAAATTAATATTTTTTATTTTATTCAAAAATTAAATTACTTCTCTTATAAAATTTTCCATAATGTGAATTTTTCAATCAAATATTTACCATTAATATAAATATTTTATATGAATTTTTTTAAATATTTTTTAAAAATATACTGTAAGAGAATAACTTGATTTAATAAATATATTTTAAGAAATTAATTTGATTAATGTTATAGATTTTGATTATTTTAATTTATTATTATTATTATTATTCTATAATATAATTCTCAATTAAGTATATTATATGTAGACTCTACAATAGACTTTTAATTGAAATGGGTTGGTTTACTTGGGAGTTCTTCTTTTAGAAATTCTCTCAATCACACTAGTTTGATTCTTTTAATCTTCAAATCACCATTTATACATCATAAACAACTTATATTCACCAAAATAAACAACATGCAATCTCAATAAGATCTAGGACTATCATTTTTTTTTCTTTTAACACTAAGAAAGTCCAAAAACTTAGAACAATAATGCTCAATCTTTCAATTTTCAACATTCATGTCATCCAAAGACATGAACACATCAAATTCAACATATTCATTAAAGAAGATTAAATTACATATATTTCATCTTTGCACATCTTGTGCTAAGTGTGGAAAGATGTTAATATATTCATTTACTTATCTGAAAAAGAAAAAGAAATAGTTCTAGTAACATAATTATTTATTATTGGTTAAATTTATAAAAAAAATAAAATCAATGAAACTTGTTAAATAAGAATAGTAATTTTTTTTAATAATTTTTAGTCAATAATAAAAAAAATGCGTTTAAAATAATGTGTTATTATCATCTAATATTTCTTTCTTGATGTAATGTAATAATAATATATATATTTGAATATCAATTTAAAACTACATTCAATAGAAAAGTAAAAAAGAAAAAACAATGCATTCTGATGCAAAAAAAAAAATGTAAATGTAATTTTTTTTAAACCAGCTCACTCGATTAATTTTCAAATACATTTGTACATTTACATTTTATAGCCTTTGGAAAATGCTGGAGGGTAGGTAGGATCTGTCAGAAGGGTCAGTTTGGGTTGAACGTGACAAATCTTTACTTTTACATTGGATCTCATTATTAATATTCATGTGAGAAAAGAAAACACCAAGATAATCCAACCCAGTTCTTGAGGATCGAGCTTTCATGCCGAGGAATTCGGGGACAAGTCAAAGGAGAATGTTGAAACACCCTTCATTGAATATACATGATATCAATAAATAATATCAACCATCGAAACCTCAATTCTTTCTTTGTTATGTGTATAAATGACACTAGGTGTTAGAAATTTTATTTCTAATAAATATTGTGGGCTAAATATATTATTTGTAATATTTATATTAGTTATTTACATTTAGTTGAGCTCAATAAAAGTAATATAATTTTAGTGAGCCTTTAGACTGCTAACAAGAAAAAACTAATATGGGCCCAAATAAGTGGAAATTAGATTTGGCCCGTTAGGGGTTAATGAGAACCATAATAGGTTTAAAATCATAAAGATGGTCATGGTCCCCAATATGCCAAATCAGAAACACACGTCTCTCTGTCTCCCCATCAGAAGAGTAACATCAAGTCTCATCAAGAAATCCAGTGATTTGGCTGAGAAAGATCATTGCACCAAAAGACTATTCCGCTGCAACCTTTTGATCAACGTCAATGGATACAGGTACGTGTTATTATCATTAACTCTGTAATCTGAGACAACGGTTCTTAATTTTGATTAATGGAAAATTTCTATTTGGCTTAAGAAATTTATCCCAACAAGTGGTATCAGAGCCGTCGTTGTTATTAGGTTATGGGGTTCTAAAGTGTATTGTTACAATTTTTTTTTCTCTTCATTGATAATACGTGTATTTGAATGCGTTGGTCATTTTTTTTTGCTTCAATTTGGTTTAATTGATTATACGGATAAAGAGATCGATTAAAAATTGAATTTTTATTAAAGAGAATTTGTGTGAAATTGTATAATTTTCTGTGAATGTTATAAATTTGTATATGTAACAATTTTGCAATGATCCTGAAGACATTGTCAAATGTAGAAATTTTTTGAATTTTTAATTTTCTCACCGGAAGTGAGTTAATTGTGCAAAAATGCAATAAAGGAATATTTTCTCACCAGAAGTGAGTTAATTGTGCAACAATGCAATAAAGAAATATTTTTCTCACCAGAAGTGAGTTAATTGTGCAAAAAATGCAATAAAGGAATATTTTCTCACCAGAAATGAGTTAATTGTGCAACAATGCAATAAAGAAACATTTTCTCACCAGAAGTGAGTTAATTGTGCAACAATGAAATAAAAGAATATTTTTCTCATCGGAAGTGGAAAAATAATATTGTGTTTGATCCTTTGAGTACCACCAGAAGTGGGATTTTTTTTTGTCAAAATCATTGTTGTTATATTATATGATTAATATACGATTTTTTTAATGGCATTCGCGTAAGAATTATTTTCTTAAAATTTGATTGATATTATGTTCAAATTTAAATTGATATTTTATCAAATTTGAGTGCGAATGTTGGCAGATTATAGACCCTCTTTATTAATTAATTTGTCTGATAATTTTTTAATTAAATAAATTGATGTAATATATTGCCAAAGCAATCCCTATTATAGAAGTTAATTTGATTAAAAAAAATTACAATAGATGTTAGTATGAGATTATTTATGTGATTTGTGCTCATCCCAAAGGAAGACACAATTTGACCAAATAATAACATGCCTGTGATGATAAATATGTGACAATTATAAAGTTACAATCATGTGAATAATAGTCGGTCCAAAGAAAGGCTATTATTTGACAGAATTAATTGTCAATATTTGATCGTTGCATTGAGAGTACCACTAACAAGTTAATTTGTATGTCCAAAGACAAAGAATTAATGTTGTGCTCGGTATCTTGTAATGGGTCTATTATGTAAATAATCTGCATGTTTTATTTATTTTATTTTACTGTGAGCATGTAATTAAATTAATTTTTTTTTATGTTCTATTATAGTTGCTGTTGCTAGTGCTGTTAACTTATCTTCTCAAATTAATTGTATACTTATGCTTAATGGGACAAACTTTAAGGCCTGGAAGGAAACAATTGAGATAATTCTTGGTTGCATGGATCTTGATCTTGCACTTCGGGCTGAGAAACCCACTCCAAATCCGGAAAACCCAGATGAGGATAAGGTTGAAAAGTGGGAACGCTCAAACCGAATGTGTTTGATGATCATGAAGCGATCTGTTCCAGAAGTTTTTCGGGGCTCTATTTCTGAGAGCCACAATGCTAAAGGTTTCCTTGATGCCGTTGAGCAGTATTTCACCAGTAATGAGAAAGCTGATGCAAGCAGTTTGCTTGCTAAACTTATCTCTATAAGATACAAAGGTAAATGAAACATAAGGGAGTACATTATGGAAATGTCTAATCTCGCGTTAAAACTAAAAGCATTAAAGTTAGAGTTGTCTGATGACTTGCTCGTGCATCTAGTTTTGATTTCCCTTCCTACACACTTTGGACAATTCAAGGTGAGTTATAATACTCAGAAAGATAAATGGACCTTGAATGAATTGATTTCTCACTGTGTGCAAGAGGAGGAAAGGCAGCAAAGAGAAAAGACTGAAAGTGCTCATTTAGCGTCAAGCTCTCAGAGTAGGAAGAGAAAGAATAATAAGGATGTTGTAGAAATGACTTCTCAGCAAAAGAAAGTCAAAAAGGATGAGAACACACCAAAGGATGAGAACACACCTACTTGCTTCTTCTGCAAGAAGCCTGGGCACATGAAGAAAGAGTGTCCCAAGTACGCCTCTTGGCGTGTAAAGAAAGGTAATTTTCTCTCTTTTGTTTGTTCTGAAGTTAATTTAGCTTTTGTACCACGTGATACTTGGTGGGTAGATTCCGGTGCTACTACTCACATTAGTGTATCCATGCAGGGTTGCCTTTGGAGCCGACCACCAAGTGATAATGAAAGATTTATATATGTGGGTGATGGCAACAAGGTCACAGTGGAGGCTATTGGAACATTTAGATTACAGTTAAAAACTGGATTTCATTTGGATTTATTTGAGACTTTTGTTGTACCGTCTTTTAGGTGGAATTTAATTTCTATTTCTAGTTTGGACAAATTTGGTTTTTCTTTTTCATTTGGAAATAATAAATTTAGCCTCTGTCAAAATTCAAATGTTGTTGGTTCTGGTTCTTTAATTGATAATTTATACTTACTAGATGTAGTTAGTTCCAATAAAGAAAATTTTCACATTGATTCTCGTGGTACGAAGCGTAAAATAAATGAGAACTCAGCCACTTTATGGCATAAGCGTTTAGGCCATATCTCTAAACAGAGAATTCAGAGGCTTGTGTCGGATGAGATTCTTGAACCCTTTGACTTGTCAGACTTTGAGGTTTGCGTTGAATGTATTAAGGGTAAACAAACAAATTCTAGAAAATTAGGTGCCGAAAGGGCTAAGGACGTTTTGGAATTAATTCACACAGATATTTGTGGACCATTCCCTACGGCATCTTGGAATGGACAACAAAATTTAATTACGTTCATAGATGATTATTCAAGGTACGGCTACCTATTTTTAATTCATGAGAAGTCTCAATCCCTAGATGTTTTCAAATCTTTTAAAGCTGAAGTTGAGCTTCAACTTGGAAAAAAAATTAAGGCCATCAAATCTGATCGTGGTGGTGAATATTACGGTAGATATGATGGATCAGGTGAACAACGTCCAGGGCCTTTTGCGCTTTTCCTAAGGGAATGTGGCATCGTTCCTCAGTATACTATGCCTGGGAAACCAAGCATGAACGGTGTTGCAGAACGTAGAAACATGACTCTTAAGGATATGGTGAGAAGTATGATAAGTCATTCTTCCTTACCAGAGTCATTGTGGGAGAAGCGCTTAAGACTGCAGTCTACATCCTAAATAGGGTACCAAGTAAAGCAGTTAACAAAACTCTTTATGAGCTATGGACGGGTAAAAGGCCAAGTCTAAAACATTTACACATTTGGGGTTGTCCGGCTGAAGCGCGTCCTTATAGGCCGCATGAAAGTAAGCTGGAGTCAAGGATTGTTAGCTGTTATTTTGTTGGTTATCCTGAACGCTCTCGGGGCTATAAATTTTACAATCCCACTACTAGATCATTCTTTGAGACGGGGAATGCGAGATTCCTTGAGGATGTTGAGTTTGGGAAGGAAGAGAACATAAGAAATGTTGTCTTTGAGGAAGAACCTGTCATTGACAGTGATCAAGTCCTCGTGCCTATTACTATTCCAGTACCTACCCCAGTAATAGGTGACAATCATGGAGTTATTCCTAACATTGTCTGATGGAGGACCATCCATGGTACTTCATGTGAAACCCATCACATGGTCCAATGCTATGACTAATTTTGAGTAATGTAGGATTTATTTGGTTTATTCCAATTTTACCCTTGTATTTTGGGGTATTTTAGTCATAGGATTTATTTTCTTTGTATTTCCTATTTTACCCTTGTATTATGGGGTGCTTTAAATGATTAGGGTTTTTAATTTGGGCTAGGGTATTACATAGGAGGTGACGCCTAGTTTGGTGAGTTTGGACCTAATTTTTGGTGATTAGAAAGGCTTAGGCCCAATGGAGGGCAAAGGTTGCATGGACTTATCATGCACCTAGAAATAGCCAATCTAATCCCATAGATTCCAAACTTGGCCACCAAGTTGCATCTAGGGTTAATTTGGCATTGCATTTGGAGTGCATTTGGCCTTGGCATTTTCGGCCATACAACCCTAAATGCAACCCTAAATGCAACTTCTCCTATAAATACCCCACCCCCCACCACTTGTAAATACTTTGGATTATATAGATTTTGAGTGAGCATTCTTATGCCTCAACGTCTCATCCTTAGTCCCTAGGGTAAGTTTCGGCTATCCCCCTCCTATCTCCACCCTTGGAGAGTAGGAAACCTAGAGTGGCCTCCACCTACCTTGGAGTGAGCCAACTTTGAGCACCTAAACACCACCACCCTAAGTGCTTCCGCCCAAACACCATCATTTTCACGCCAACTTCCTTTTCTTCACCATACACCTTTCCTTTTGTCTACCTTGTTGAACCTAGATCAAGGGCAAAGGCTTTCTCCCTTCAATCCCTACGTCATTCATGGAAGGAGGAACCCATCAAGTGGTATCAAGAGCCAAGGTTCTTCAAGGGTAACATCTAGTACTTTTGTGTCTTCTTTGAGTCTTCTCTTTGTATTTTTGCTTTCGGTCACTTTTTTCCTCCTTGCTTTCTTTGTGTGGCCGAATAGCTTTAGGGTTCACACCTTGTCCTTGTGAGCCTTCCATGCCATTTTAGGTTTCCATGTTTTAGGGTTGCCATGCTTTTCATTTTTCTTGAGTCTCATATGAAAATGCCATAAACATGCTTTTTGATTTTTGAATCCACCTAAGTTTTGTCATTACTATTTCCTATATTTTGTCTACATAAATTCCATGTATGTGCCAAACACTTTGCATGAAACACATGAACAAAATATATGCCATATTGCATGATAGTGGGCGTGACATTTAGAAGCTTTTTAGAGGTCATTCATGCATGCTAAATAGTCCTAGCATGTTCCTTGTAATTTTGAGTTTCCATGTGTGAAATGATTCCTTGCACATACATATAACTTGCTGCCCACTTTTTCCCTTGCATTCCACTTGTTTTGGTTAATTTTGTATGCTTAAAGGAACCCTAAAAGAATCTAAGAGGTGGCTGAAAAAAAAAAAAGATTGTGCAAACAACTTGTACTAACTAGTACAAAACCATTTCCACTAAAAGATTCCTTAAGGTCCCTCTAAGAAACCGCCACTTGTCATCACTTCTTCTCCTAAATTTTTAACCTAATTTTTGACCATCCACAAGTGCAAAACCTAAGCAACATATGGGCTTAATTTAACAAAAAAAAATTCGGACCCAAGACATATTAAAAAAAGAATTGCCGTGAAAAGAAAGAAAAAAGAATAGAACAAAAAAAATTCTTGGACCAAAAAGGACTTGTTGCTAGACTTGTGGACTTGGACAATTACCTATGCATTTGGGAGTTGGACTTATGACATTTTGACCTTATTTTGGGACTTTCCTTTGGCTGGACCGAAACACCAAAAAGAACTTAATCAAGTGGACTAAACACTAACCTAATTCTAGTGCCTTTCTAGGATTATTCTTTGTGTGCTTCCTTTCCTTGATTGAGTCTTAATTTTTTGCTTGTCTTTCTTGGCCTCTTTTGTTTTGTCATCTTAAATCCTCTTTGAGTTTAGCCTTTCTTAATTGTGCTTTTCAGTTTTTATTTCTTGGACTCTTGCTTTGGGTTGGTTTTAATTTCATTGTAGGTCAAAACCACTCTAGTCAATTTTCACACCTTTGGTGGATTTGAGTGGAGGGGTGAACCGAATCCAAGCCTAGCCTTTGGAGGGACTTACACCACACATAAAGGAGTGAACAAACACTTGGAGAGGTCTAACACATTTGTTCATTGTGAAGGAACCCATTTGGAGGAGTTTGAAGACTTGAATCTTTGTTTTACTTGATTTTTGCTTAATTTTTCTCTCTCGGCCTCTTTGTGTTTTTGGCCTTAGCTTCTTTATTTTGGTTTGTAATTTGGCCATTATTAAACCTCTTCTACTTGGTTTTAGTTCGTGTAGTTGAAGGTGATTTGAAAACCTTCACCTAGGACCTCGACTAGAACATATTTTAAGTGCTTTCCTTTTGCATGTTTTAAAGTTATTAGTAGTATAATTGCTTAGGACTTTATCTTTGTGCAATTACGTTTAGAAGGCTTGTTTTGCCTACTAGGGGTAACGTGCACACACTCACCTTTGATTGTGCCAATTCCTTTTTTTTGTAAGAAAAAGTAGAAAAGGCTTAGTGATTTTTACTTGATAGGGCTTGGTTATTAAGTGATTCCTTGTAGTCCACCTCCCCTTGAAAGTTCACTTTGTGCACTTAGGCCTTTCCTACCTATCTTGCACCTTGAAAACCTTTAATTTGTGAAAACCTTTTATCACTCACTCTTTGTGAAAACCATTTTCAATCCCTTTTTAAAAAAACAATTTGTGAAAACCTTTTTTTTGATCAAAGATGAGTGATCATTCTAGTGTCCATGGTCATAATTCTCGTAGCACTAGGTCTAGTGTTAGGGATGAACTTAGGGAATTGAAAGAGTACCTAAGAAAAAAAGAAGAGAAAAATATAAAAAGAGAGGAAGAATTAAGAAGAAAAGAAAAAGAGTTGGAAAAGAATAATGATGAAATAAAAAGATTGCTAGAAAGATTAGTTATGGGAGGAGAGGCTAGTGGTTCAAAACCAAGAGTCACTTCTCCTCAACCCTCAAGAGGTAAGGGGCATATGTATGCAAGTGATCATGAGGAGGAAGGGCATCACACCCAACCTCTAAGTGATACCTTCATTAGTAGCCATCACAATGATGGTTACTATCAAAGACCCCCAAGGCATCATAGACATAGGGAGTCTTCCAATAGGGAACCTAACATCACTCTTCCCCCATTTCATGGCAAAGATAATGTTGAAAATTATCTAGATTGGGAAATGAAAGTTGAACAACTTTTCTCTTGCCATGGAATAAGTGAAGATAGGAAGGTTTCTTTAGCAACCCTTAGCTTCTAAGGGCATGCTATGTATTGGTGGACCTCCTTAGAAAAAGAAAGGAGAATAAATCATGAGCCCCCAATCCAATATTGGAATGAGCTCCGTAGTGCCTTAAGAAGGAGGCATATTCCTCCATACTATGACCGAGAGCTTATGGACAAGCTACAAAGATTGAAACAAGGGTCCTCTAGTGTGGAAGAATATAGGCAATCTATGGAGTTGCTAATGATGAGGGCTGGGATTAGGGAGGAAGAGAGGACCACAATCTCTAGATTTCAAAGTGGTCTTAATCTTGAGATAAGAGACAAAGTTGAACTTTTACCTTATAGGGATTTAAATGAACTAGTTCAACTTTGTTCAAGAGTGGAGCATCAACTTACAAGAAAAACTTTTCGAAAAGAATCCACTCCCTCTTATTCCAAGAATTTTAAGAAGGAGGGCCACTCTTCCCTACCTTATCCCAAAGAAGAAAAAGAAAAAGAAAAAGAAAAACCATCTTTTAAGGCATCTTCCAAAGACACTAAAACAAGTGACATCAAGTGTTTCAAGTGTCTTGGCCGTGGGCACATTGCTTCACAATGTCCCACCAAAAAAACCATGCTTTTGAAAGGCCAAGATCACTATAGTAGCCTTGATGAAGCTACTTCCTCATCTTCAAGAGATGAAGAAGAAGTTTTAGAATCCGAGGAAGAAATCTTACCTTGTGAAGGAGACCTATTGTTGGTTAGAAGGCTCCTTAACAATCAATCTAGTGAAATTGACCAATCACAAAGAGAGAACTTGTTTCAAACAAAATGCAAGGTCTTAGAAAGTACTTGTTCTCTCATTGTCGATAGTGGGTCTACTTCAAATTGTTGTAGTACTAGATTGGTTGATAAGTTAGCCTTGACTACAAAACCTCATCCTAAACCTTACAAAATGCAATGGATCAATGAGGAAAGAGGTGTTGTAGTTAACCAACAAGCAAGCATACCAATCTCTATTGGCAACTATAAAGAAGATGTTTTGTGTGACATAGTGCCATTAGAGGTTAGTCATGTCTTGCTTGGGAGGCCATGGCAATTTGACAAGCACATAATCCATGATGGCCTCACCAATAAAATAAGTTTCCAACACTTAGGTAAGAAGTTTGTGTGGTGTCCTCTATCACCCTCTCAAGTGAATGAGGACCAACTCAAACTAAAGGCTAAGAAAGATGATGAAGAGAAAAGTAAAAACAAAAACAAAAAGAAAAGAAAAGAAAAAAAGAATTTTTCCTTTGAAGAAAAAGGGCTAGGTTCAAGTGAACCTTAACCCTTGTGCCATCCTCTTTTCTTTGGTGCCAAGGAAAGATGGCAATAGAGGATGTGCACCATTTTAGAAAGCCATCATTGAATAAAGGCACCCAATCCTAAGTTAGATGATTTGGTGAATGAATTGCATGGGTCAATAAATTTTAAATGGTGATGCCTCTTTGGCTCTCCCCTTTGCCCTAAGCACTTTCATTCAACAAATTATGTACTTAAGGATTGCATAGTTAAGTTTTAATATTTTACTCCCCTAATTGTGGTTTCACTTCTTTTGAAGGATCAATGGAATGGAAGAGCTTGAAGATTTGTGGTCAAATCCTTCTCAAGAAGGAGGGTATGATGGAGGACCATCCATGGTACTTCATGTGAAACCCATCACATGGTCCAATGCTATGACTAATTTTGAGTAATGTAGGATTTATTTGGTTTATTCCAATTTTACCCTTGTATTTTGGGGTATTTTAGTCATAGGATTTATTTTCTTAGTATTTCCTATTTTACCCTTGTATTATGGGGTGCTTTAGATGATTAGGGTTTTTAATTTGGGCTAGGGTATTACATAGGAGGTGACGCCTAGTTTGGTGAGTTTGGACCTAATTTTTGGTGATTAGAAAGGCTTAGGCCCAATGGAGGGCAAAGGTTGCATGGACTTATCATGCACCTAGAAATAGCCAATCTAATCCCATAGATTCCAAACTTGGCCACCAAGTTGCATCTAGGGTTAATTTGGCATTGCATTTGGAGTGCATTTGGCCTTGGCATTTTCGGCCATACAACCCTAAATGCAACCCTAAATGCAACTTCTCCTATAAATACCCCACCCCCCACCACTTGTAAATACTTTGGATTATATAGATTTTGAGTGAGCATTTTTATGCCTCAACGTCTCATCCTTAGTCCCTAGGGTAAGTTTCGGCTATCCCCCTCCTATCTCCACCCTTGGAGAGTAGGAAACCTAGAGTGGCCTCCACCTACCTTGGAGTGAGCCAACTTTGAGCACCCAAACACCACCACCCTAAGTGCTTCCGCCCAAACACCATCATTTTCACGCCAACTTCCTTTTCTTCACCATACACCTTTCCTTTTGTCTACCTTGTTGAACCTAGATCAAGGGCAAAGGCTTTCTCCCTTCAATCCCTACGTCATTCATGGAAGGAGGAATCCATCATTGTCCCTACACAAAACAATATTGAGGTTCTCCCTCAAATACCTATAGAGCAAGCTTAACAATCTCAAGAAGTGCCATTAAGGAGATCCACTAGAGAAAGGAAAAGTGCAATTCCAGATGATTACATCGTGTTTCTTCAAGAACATGAGGATGGCATTGGTTTAACAGAGGATGATCCAATCAACTTCTGTCAAGCTATGCAAAGTTCTAGCTCTCAAAAGTGGATTGATGCCATGAAGGATGAGATAAAATCTATGCAAGACAACGATGTTTGGGATCTCGTTGAATTACCTGAAGGTGTGAAACCTATTGGTTGTAAATGGATATTTAAACCCAAGAGGGATTCAAAAGGTAATATTGAGAGATATAAGGCTCATTTAGTTGCTAAAGGTTTCACTCAAAAGGAAGGCATTGATTACAAAGAAACCTTTTCTCCGGTTTCTTCAAAGGATTCTTTTAGAATAATAATGGCATTCGTAGCTCATTATGATTTAGAGCTCCATCAGATGGATGTTAAAACTGCGTTTCTAAATGGTGACATTGAAGAAATGATTTATATGATGCAACCAGAAAATTTTGTGTCTGGTGACTCAAAGTCCATGGTATGCAAACTAAAGAAATCCATCTATGGTCTCAAACAAGCTTCCCGTCAATGGTATCACAAGTTCCATCAAGTTATTACCTCATATGATTTTGAGACAAATATAGTTGATGATTGTGTTTATCATAAGTTTAGTGGGAGTAAATATATATTCTTAGTGTTATATGTCGATGATATACTGCTTGCCAGCAGCGATATAGGCTTATTGCACGAAACTAAGAGATTTTTAACAAAGAATTTTGAAATGAAAGATCTTGGTGAAACCTCTTTTGTATTAGGTATTAAGATACTAAGAGATCGTTCTCATGGTATTATAAGGTTATCATAAGAGAACTATATCGATAAAGTTTTAGATAGATTCTGCATGAAAGATAGTAAACCAGGAGATACCCCTATAGCCAAGGGAGACAAATTTAGCCTCAAACAGTGCCCTAATAATGACCTTGAAAGAAATGAGATGCAAAAGATTCCCTATGCTTCAGTTGTGGGAAGTCTAATGTATGCTCAAGTTTGTACTCGTCCCGATATTGCATTTATAGTGGGAGTTTTGGGCAGATACTTAAGTAATCCTGGGATGTAGCATTGGAAAGCAGTAAAGCGTGTAATGCGCTATTTGAAGAGAACAAAAGGATATATGCTCACTTATCAGAAGTCTGACAGTTTAGAGATCATTGGATACTCAGACTCTGATTTTGCCGGATGTCAAGACAGTAAATGCTCCACATCTGGATACATCTTTATGTTGGCTGGAGGAGCTATCTCTTGGAAGTCTGTTATACAGACTATTATAGCTTCATCAACCATGGCTGCGGAGTTCATTGCTTGTTTTGAGGCATCTAACCATGGGATATGGCTGCGAAATTTTATCACTAATTTACGTGTGGTTAATGGCATTGAAAGGCCATTGAAAATCTATTGTGATAATAACTCTGCAGTTCTTTATTCCAATAATAATAGGAGTACAACCAAGTCAAAATTCATTGATATAAAGTTTTTGGTTGTTAAGGAAAGAGTTCAGAATAAGC
Organism: Cajanus cajan; assembly: GCF_000230855.2. NCBI lineage: Eukaryota > Viridiplantae > Streptophyta > Magnoliopsida > Fabales > Fabaceae > Cajanus > Cajanus cajan. The sequence continues at coordinate 9,609,139 of NC_138517.1, read as the reverse complement.
AAATTTCTATAGAACATATAGGGACTAATTTTATGCTAGCTGATCCACTTACTAAGGGTTTGGTGCCTAAAGTCTTTCATGAGCACACTGCTCATATGGGTGTAATTCCTTATAATACCTTAGTTTAGTGGGAGTCTCATTTATGTTTTATGTCTTCTTTATTTTTTAATTTTTCTAGATATTTGTATTATTTGGATTTTCTACAGAAATAAAGTTGATGTTCATAATTTTATTCTGAGCTTGTTTTTGTGCAATATATATATATATGTTGCGTTTTGAATGGATCTCTATAAAGAATAAAGTTTGGACCAGTTGGAAATAGACATGATTAAGATCACGTTGCATGTAATTTCCATGCCACTTATCCATATTTGATCTATGTCATTGAGTACATACAATTGTGGTGATCATTGTGGTTTAGTCACATTAGATAATGATGAAAGCTGCAGTGGTTCCCTGTTGTTGTATGAGATGGACCAGATTGTTTAAGGGGAATCTAAAAGTAAATAGCATACGGTTGCGCGCCTAAAGAATTTTGTGATATAAATACTTAAATGAATATGAAGCCCAAGTGGGAGATTGTTAGAAATTTTATTTCTAATAAATATTGTGGGCTACATATATTATTTGTAGTATTTATATTAGTTATTTACATTTAGTTGGGCTCAATAAAAGTGATCTAATTTTAGTGAGCCTTTAGACTGCCAACAAGAAAAAACTGATATGGGCCCAAATAAGTGGAAACTAGATTTGGCCCGTTAGGGGTTAATGGGAACCCTAATAGGTTTAAAATCATAAAGATGGTCATAGTCCCCAATATGCCAAATCAGAAACACACGTCTCTCTGTCTCCCCATCAGAAGAGTAACATCAAGTCCCATCAAGGAATCCAGTGATTTGGCTGAGGAAGATCATTGCACCAAAAGACTATTCCGCTGCAACCTTTTGATCAACGTCAATGGATACAGGTACGTGTTATTATCATTAACTCTGTAATCTGAGACAACGGTTCTTAATTTTGATTAATGGAAAATTTCTATTTGGCTTAAGAAATTTATCCCAACACTAGGCACTTGCTATTCCTTTAATTCTACTTGGCCATAGCACATATTATACAGCTTTCAAATAGGCTATAGTTAGGTCCAATATTAGTTTCAGATATCCAATGAGACTATTGATACCTGCTTTGTTTCTTTTTTCTGATCCTTACCTTCGATGTGACATGCTTTTTTCAAGGGGAAGCACTTATCAGTGAAGGAGTTGTGGCTTATGGGAGTTATTCCACTTCTGTGAGTTTGCATCTCTCCTCTATATCAACCTCTTGATATTTTTGTTAATCGTTCATTTAATCTATGTAATGGGAGTAAGTTAAATACAATTTTAAGGAAACTCATAAATGGTGAAATGGAGATGTGAATAGGATTAGATCATTATTATTATTATTATTATTGAAGCAGTAAATAAATTTTAACTATGCAGACAGCTGGCTGTGAAAAGCAAAGGGGTGAATGCAAGGAAGAAAGTGTTTTCAAGAATGAAGACTACGTCTATACCAACTCCTTGCCTTAGATGGGATTTGTAATTTCGATTTGTTGCTTAGGATTACTTCGTGTTATTTCCTCTGCTGGATAATGTATTAACGTTGTTGAATTCATCAAAGATTGCCACATTGGCAATTGTAGAGGATCTATAACTTTTATTTACAGTTTTATAACATGAATTAGCTGATAATTAACTGCTCGTCCCCTGATAACAAGGCACAAACACAAACATTAATTGTGAAAGCCACGAAGTTGTTTCTTTAATTTGATTGTTGAACACTTGTGGTTTGGTTCATATAGACTAACAATAAAATAACATTTTTTTAACTATTAAAATGGTTAATTTTTAAAAATATTATTTTTACAGGTTGGTCTGCAAACTTTTCAGCTGTTCATATGTACCCGCTGCATACATGGATGAGGACTTTGTCTGATGTGATCTAAGTTAGCACGAAGCATGAGTAAACCACAACACCGTTCCTTACCTATATTGCATAATTAAAGGTTATGGAGCATTAATTGTATCATAAATGCGAATCAACAGTACCCTTCCGGTAACTATTATTATAGGTGCGTATAGTACTATATATAAAAGGGTGTTAATACATTTAACAAATTGGGGAAGGGTATACATGAAAAGCTAAAGGCTAATTACCAGTAATACAAACTAACCAGTTACCAGTAATAGCTAACAGTAAAAGATGTCGGGAGAGAGATATTTGAAGCCATTAATCAAACAGGCAACTTGAAAGTTAAAATAAGTTGTGTAATGCTCGTGTACAACAGTGAGTGAACCTCAAGTTAGATGCTCTTGACAAGAAACAGTAATCACCAAAAACTGTAATTTGGCCATCCAACAAATGTAAGGCAAATACATGCATTTGCATTTTCATTTGACAAATTTATGTACGTTAGTTACATGAAAAGCTTCCCGCTGTCGGACTATATTGGAAGCTGAACCATACCATATGGTGATGACAACAATAAACGCTACACCAATGCCTATAAAATTTACAATATGGAGGTAAGAAGAAAAAGGGTAATAAATGTTATAAAATTTTGCAATAAGGGAGCGTGAGGCGGGGTCATGTTAACTACAAAAATGTGGCTCGCCAATTGGCTACCTCAGCCCGATCACTTTAGCAAAATAAAGAACAGAAGCCTCCAGCATAAAGCCTTAGCACGTGTTGATGTCTTCCAAGATGTTAGCTCTTACTTTGACCTCCTATTCATTTTGATGCCCCGGAGGTTGACTTGTAACCATGAACTTAACATGAGCTACATGTCCATCCTAAATCTGCAATGGGGTAATGTCAAACGAAAGAAATAAGTATATGGAGCAGGTCAAGGACCCAAAACAGCGTTCAACAAGAAGGCCAAGAAACCAAAATCCTTGTAATATGATACAGATCCTAGAATGCATAGACCCACATTAATATACTTTGACCATAAATTAAGAGGTAAACATCAGAATTTGCTTTCATCAGTCATTCACTTCCTAACATCCTGCAACCACTGAAATAACTTGTTCAGCCAGGAGAGAAATCTCCATTAATGGTCGCAATATTGGCTTGACACTATATCTTGACCCAAAGCCTCAAGCCAGGGTATGAGTCTCTTTGCTTAAAATTTATCCTCCCTTAACCCATTCTTATTCAATGCAAGGCTTCACCACTTACTTTAAGAACTGGTAACATTAGGTCTCTCACTTCTAAAAATTTGCAAGTTGCATGTTTAATCTCAGACCATAAATCAATTTTCATATTAAACACCAAAATTACAGATAAGTATCCAATTCCCAACCATTGCAGGGTCTGGTATGAGGAGGCTCAAATGTATGCAGCCTGACCACTGCGAGCAGGGAAGCAGAAACATAGATCATAAAAAGGACAGCCTATTGCATTAGCCTCTTCCATCTGTATGTCTTTGGGATGGGTAAGAAGTATACAACCTTACCATAAGAATGAGAGGCTGCTTGCACAACCAGAACAGTTGAACCCATAGCCACCACTCACCACCAGGTCACAACTCAAAAAGGCATAAACAAGTACCATAATGAGGGGAAAGAATTGACATGTCAAGAACTTGCCAAATAATCTTTTTGACTACCTAATTGATGTTTTACATATTATCTTAACATGAACATATCACACCCTAAAATTATAAAAAATAAAAATTAACTAGTTGGTTCTTATGCAGTCCCTGTAAATCAACCTTTCCCTTTCATCTAGCTTCTTGATCTTCACAATGCCAAAGAGAACTTGAAAACCAAAGATTGCACAAAAGACATATGCTATAGTGGCAGGCACCTGTAAAAGATGGCATGTGACTGAGGAATGAGAAAGTACCACTACCACCAAGATATCAATTAATTGAATATAAAAAACTACGAGAAAGATAAGTGAGATGGTAACAGCTTACCCTAATTGAGTTAAGATACAGAATTGTTGCAAGATTTATTAGGCTCCCAGCAGCTATTGCCTATTAATTGACAAATAGGTAACATAAATACGCATTATTTCACTAACTTTGCTCGTCTTTTATCATACACATATATCATATATATAATCTGAAGTGTCGATTCTAAAAAATGATGCACATGGTTTACAATAAGTACATACATGGAATATACTTTGTTCAAGAGACAATTCACTCTGAACATACATCATTCACTTAATATCTCTTGGAAGAAATTAAGAATATAGATTTATGCAAGTTAAAACATGTTGATTCATGCCTGCAAAACACATGATAATACTCCGACATGCAATTTTTATTTCCATAATTAATGAGTTGTTGCCATTGCAAGTGTGATCCAACAACAGCCAACTGGCTTACAATAGATACGAGATAATAAATTTGAAAGAAAAAGCATAGCTACAAAAAATGACAACAGACTATTAAACTGACTCAAACCAAATCCCAAGAAATAACTAAACTTATAATTATATTATGTTAGAGGCCAGCTGTACTCACATTTCCTATTGTCTTCTGGACAGTGGCAATACGCTGGAATGCCCTCTCAGATTCCAAAGTTCGGACTCGGAGCTTTAGATCACCTTGCTCCTGCACAAGAATGAAGAGTAGGAAGATGTGATCTAGAATACCAGAAACCCAGAACAAACAAAAGATACAAATCAAACAAAAACCTCAAATCATATCAACAAAAATCTAATACAAACCAATTTTTGGATGATTTCAGCAAGCTTTTCAACCCTTTCAGCCTGTCTAAATAAGTTGTAAAATGCTTGAGATTGTCTGTCCCATCTCTTTCGGAAGTCCTGTACATTCAGAAGAAAGATATGAGAAGGGAAATCATAATGCTTAGATGAATTCAACCATTACAGAACAAGTTTGTAACTGCCTTTATGATAACTTCAACTCCTGCCTCACGGAATTTTAGCAACTCCAGAGCATAACTACAGGATCAGGAAAGCTGAATGTTAGATGCACAAAGCTTATAAGTTAAAACATGTAATGTATAAAAAATAAAAAAATTATATACTGTGAAACAATACTCACGGCTTGGCGATCTCAGTAATATCAAAACGAGGATCAAGGCCCTTTCCAATGCCATCCAACACTGCAAAAACAATGTTGACTTGTTACCTTGCAGTCACATGCATAGAACATGCAAAGTAACACAAAACTCTTAATATTCACCTGAGAAGGCTCTAACAACAAATGTGAATGTGGCAGGAAACCGGAAGGGCTGGTCCGCTGCAATGGCTAATAAATCCTCACCTGTTTAAAATATGACCTGAGTAAGTTATACAAGCCTATGGATTCCATAATGTTATTTGACTAAATCATGTTGGTTTGGATGAACTGATGAAATGGCCATGGTAAGGGAATATTTATTCCTACGTTTCATATGCTGTGAAAAGAAATAAAATGACGACTTTATTCCAAAAAGATTTTATACTTGAACAGGTAAGCCAGACGTGATGGGCCAATTTTAGAGCATATTGGAATGGAATTATGGAATTCCATCACTTCAGTAATGGAATATATATTCCCATAATTATACACGAATGTTCCTTACCATTCCAATGACTTAACCAAGCATGGGAATGGGAATGATCCATTCCATCCAACCAAACTTGCATTGCATTAATAGAACACAAACACCCAAAATGAAATACTGAAAGTTCTGACACAGAAAATTTTCTTATAGTTGACACAGGTAATGTCAAACTTTACAGATGAAATCACTTTAACCAATCGGGAAAACAAACCAAGTTCAAAAATCATATTATATAGAACTGTATATAGCTAATTAACGTTTCACCTACTTGATACCGGTTAAAATATTAAGTTAATAACCCATGACCCATACCCAATAGCTCAAACAACATATTCTTCCCTATAACTTGTCTATTTTTATCTTCACGTGACTCATTTCACGAACAATATTGTATGCATACATCCAAATAATCTAAACTTAAAGACACACTGGACCATGTGCATTACCAATAGCAGCCAAACGTTCTTTCTTCTTCATTACTTTTTCCTCTTTGCTTAATGGCTTTTTGAATCCAAGTTCAGCTGTTGCCATCTCTCTCTCTCTCTCCTTTGTGCAGCCAGACTCTCTTCAAAACTATAAAATAATAATGTTGAAGAGCTAAAGGTCAGAGATTGTAGTGGGTTGCTAACATAACCATTCTGCACCACAGACATGTAACTCTAGTCTAAACCATAGAATATTAGTGAGGGGAGAAAATATTAGCTTAAAATATCAACAAGTGATCCAAAATTTGCAGTAACAATTTTCAAATAAATATCACTACTTATTTCTCTTTTGGTGGGGAAAAACAGTTAAGACCTTTGATTCTTTGAGTTGATGCAGTTTGATTCTACCACTTGATCCAACCCTAATACCACTATATTCTTGACATAACTAATCAGGACAGCCAAGTATTTCAAGCACAAATCCCTATCAATGAGAAAAAATTTCCTTTCCCAAGATAAAAAGTTTAGAATCTCCTATTCAGAACACTTCTTTATAAGTAGTTTTAAGCTGCCTTAGCAGGTAGTGCAATCAATAATCTACAAACTATGTGATAATATTGATTTTCAGAAATACTACTGCTGAGTATCTATAGGTGTTTCTATTCTATGAATTCCCACCAAATGGGTTTAATTTTAATAAAATACCTATTGAGGAAGAACTGTGCTGTTCGTTTAACAGCAGTCATATCGCCAGTTGGGACAAGAACACCCATTTGAATCATTGCTTGAAGGACCTACATAAGTACACAAGCTTCATTTGGTAAATAATTTAAAATTGAGAATGAAATAAGCTAGAATTTTCATCGTATTATGAAACGCCATCCATAAAAAGCTTCAAGTAAACCTTCTCGGATATTTTGACTGATACTGTAGGGTGCAACACCAATCATAATAAGCAAATGTATTCATCTCACCAAGAGTAAAATGTTCCACTTGTAATTCATATTTTAAACATACAGAAAAGATAAAGAACATACCTTCCCATCATTCCAAAATCATAAAAGATCAATCTTCCACCATTGACATCATCAACTGCAATATTTCCAGGATGCTGCATGAACAATGTAAATATTAGCTGAGAAGCATCAAATTGAACCTCTTAAGTGATAATCACAAAAATATGAGAATTTATGCATCCTCATTTAACACAGTTTTTTCCCTAGAAAAAGGAGGGGAAAATAAAAAGATGTTAGGACAGTATAATAACGAGTCCCTAACAGTTTTGGTTGCTCGGCAGTCACTATTCCTCATCACATGAAGGAAGTTACTTCTAATGCCCCTGTGATTAAGTCCTAAGGAGTTTTCCCACCCAAGGCTACAAGTTATAAAATGCCTAAAGTTGCCCCAGGTTTCGTTGTTGTGACTTCCTAATTTATTAAAGGTACTTGCTTAAATTAATAATAAAGGATAAATTTTCAGAGCTTATCATCTAAAACCCAAATAAAAAGCCTGAATTTGAACTTTGAAGGTCAATCAAGTGAATTATTTAATTTCATGTAAATGTTATCATTATAAAAATTAGAAAAAGTCAAGTGATGTGATATGATGACCAAAGTAAATTTTGTTCCTCAGACGAATCAATAAGATGTAAAATAGAATGATAGAAAAGTGACGGCAAAGAGATATAGTACAATATCTCACAAGTGAACTGAGCTGCCTGTATGCAAGTCATAGATGAGTCAAAAAATTCTTGACGTGAGTTGACAACTTTGCAAAATCTTGGGGGTTGTTTGTGTTGAGTACCGGGAGAGTTATTACACATATACACATATCTCCACATTTGTGAGATATTGTTGGCTTTGAGCCCGTCCTCACGGTTTTGCTTCTAGACATCACTCAAAAGGCAACAATACTCAAACTTGGAAGGGGAGTTACCACACACACATATATATATATATATATATATATATATATATATATATATATATATATATATGTCTCCACGTTAGTGAGATATTGTCCGTTTTGAATTCAAGTCCTCACGAATTTATTTTTGGACATCACCCAAAAGACCTCTCAATTAATGAAGACAAATGTGTGTATATAAACTCATGTTCATTCTCTTGTTTGAACTATGCGAGACTTCGATTGCATTCCAACAGTTTGCATTGTCTGCATCAGCAGATTCTAAATTAGCTATTTTTGAATTAGTCGAAGCATCAGCAGATTCTGAATTTGCTGGTATAGATGCAACAGCACCCAAAGCATCCAAGAAGAATCTCTTATTAGGGATGATACCATCTTTATCGTAATATTACTAGTATATCCCCTTTCGTAATATTTATCCTCAAATCCAGATTCGAGTACATGTTGAAATTTGTCCCGTGGTTCTAGAGTCGGAGTAAAATGGGTAACAGGGAGCGTATTAGATTAGTTTCCAAAAACAGAATAATTTGGGAAAAGAAATTACAGAGAATGTATCTATAACTTTTTTTTCTTTCTAAAAACAAAGTATACACAGCCCAGTGTTTTACAATCAACTAAATGATAATTTCATTGTATATATTTTTTTACTCAAATATTATTATAAATATTTTATTTAACTTTTTTTAAATGATTTGATCACTTTTTAAAGATAATAAATTATATAATAATATTTTTATTTAATAAAATTTAAATTATTTTAAAAAGTTGATAACTTATAATTAAAATTATTTAAATAAAAAATTCAATAAATAAATTAACAAAAAAGATGTTATTTTATAAGAAGGATAAAATTATATTATTTCATTTTAAAAAATAAAGTGGTATCAAATATCATTAAAATATAAAAATAAAATAAATTTTAATAATATTATTAAGCTTGACAAGATGAACCCCAAGCGTGTGGTTCAGCGGTAGGGGTTGATCCACGCTTAAGCAAAGTCAGGGGTTCGAATCCTGCTTTGTGTATGCAGCCGCGTTAAATCTTGGGGCTAGCTATCCCACCCTTTGAGGTGCCTCCAACGTAGCGAGGAGATTAGTCACTGCTGTCGGCGGTGGATACTCCAGGAACGAACCTAAAAAAGCTTGACAAGATGAAAAATAAATAACACAAAAAAAAGAGAGAAGGAAAGAGAGCGAGAGAGATGGAAAGAGAGGGGGGAGTCAAGGGAGGGGGAAGAGATAACCTCATAGAATGAATGAGAGAAAGAAAGAGAAAGAATACGAGAGAGATATTTTGAAAAAATAAAAAATAAAAAAATTAATAATATATTTTTTATTTTTAAAAAGAAGATATTGTGATATTTTTATATATATAATAAAAAATTTCTTCTAAGTCAAAAAAATAAGATTCTCAACCTTCAATGAGAATGATTTTGGGTATATTTGTTTTAATATTTTTCTTATAAAAATGTTTTTTTAAGTGAAATATTTTTTTATGTGCTTTTCTAAACTTTTTTTTTTTGAACAAGAAAGCAATTTTCTACTTCTTTAATAAACAACTTTAATTAGCTTCATAAATATATTTTTTTAAAACACTTGCTTAGAAATTTTTTTTAAAAAAAGTTTAAACAAACGAATCCTTTATGAAAAATTGGGATAAAATGGTTTTGAAAAATCATATCTCTTGCAAATCTTGTTTTTTAAATAGATATCATACCAATCATGGAAAATCAATATTCTCAATATAAAATTAAAATTAAAATTTTCTCTTCTACTAAACATTCACTTAAAGTATATAAGCATAATTCTAAGCGTGTGGTTTAGCGATAGGGTTTGATTCACGCTTAAGCAAGGTCAGGGATTCGAATCATACCTTATGTATGCAGTCGCGTTAAATCTTGGAGCCAGCTATCCCACCCTTTGAGGTACCTCCAACATAGAGATTAGTCACTCTCTATCGGGACGAACAAAAAAGAAAGTATATATGCATGAATCTATCCCTTATATAATTATTTTGTATTTCACCCTAATACCATAAAATGTCAAAACCTTATCTTAAGATGGAGAAGGGTAATTAATTATTTTTGAACAAAATATTATTTTAGTCTTTAAAAATTTATTTGAATGTCACAATAGTTTATGAAACTGAAACAATTTCAAATAAATTCTTAAAATAAATATTTTAGTTATTTCATCTTACAAGCACTCAAATTTAGCATGTTATTATCATTTAATTTGATCTCTACACATGGATTAATATTATTATTTAAATCACATTTTATTTGTTGAGTTTTAGAATAATATGATTAACGAATTATATTTTGCATACAATTTTAATTTTCTTAATTTGAAAAATTAATATCACAATAGTATACCCTTCCATCAGTTGATGCAATAAAATGATGGTTGACACTTCATTTTTTTCATCGGTCTTTTTGAAATCAAGCTGATCAAACATGAAATACGTACCATGAAACAGTTTTTGCTAGTCCCTTTCATTAAAAAGTCGATACGTAGGAATGGCAACCAGATGATTGGCTCTAGGCATTGCAAGGCCGAACGCCTCTGTCATGTCCAAGTCAGATGGCAACATGTCATTTGGTAGCTTCCAATCAAAACAATGCACAAGCTGAGCCACTATCAGACGAACCATACTTAGACCATCTTTGGTGGATTGCTTATAAGCAATCCTTGTGCCACATCATTGTCACGTTAGCTCTAGTTCACTTTATAAGTTGCTTAAATTTTAGTAAAGTTACTTGTGTGAACCAGAGTTAATGTAGCAATGATGTGGTACAGGAGTTGCTTATACCGGAGAGACGCTCTTATTTGCATTCCTGGCCAGATCCTTCTGCCAGACCCAAATGGTATTAATTGGAAGTCTCGTCCTCTCAAATCTATGTTTCTTCCTTCAAATCTCTCTGGCCAGAACTTCTCAGCTTCATCCCAAACACTTGGGTCTCGCATAATTGCCCATGCATTTATTATGACAGTTGATTTTTTGGGTATGAAAAATTCTCCAATCATGCAATCTTCCCTTGATCGATGTGGTCGTAGTAACGATGCCACTGGATGGAGCCTCAAGCTTTCCTTTACAACCATTCCCAAATACTCTAACTTGTCCAGGTCTAATTCTTCTACCTTCCTATTCATGCCCACCACAGTTTCTAACTCCATTTGGACTTTTTTCATCACCCTTGGATTCTTTAAGAGCTCTGAAAGTGTCCACTCAATCGCTGTAGCAGATGTATCCATTGAACCGTCCAAAATATCCTGTGTAGACAAAAATTGTGTTAAAGAAGAGTGAAAATATGATGGCTAGTTATAAAAAAAATAGTGGAAGAGCCAGTGAAATAGTAGCTAAATTGGTATCGGTCCAAGTTGTTAAGAATGTAAGGTTTTATGTTAATGTAAGTTTAAGACATGTGATCCTTCATCATGCCATCTTCCTTTCTCCTATGTATATCCATATACTTTAAGCTATTATGTATGTAAGCAAATTCAATTTTAATATATATATATATACATATATATATATATATATATATATATATATATGAATATGAGGGAAAAGCTCAATGATGTCATTTTCTCTTAATTACCAGGATTATGGCTGATATTGGGTCGTTCAATGTGATATTCAGATTCTTTAGTACCGACAAAGCCCAACATGACATTGACAAAATCCTTCATCTTGTCTTCTCCCTTCTCGGATTGCAAGTGCTCATCAATAATTTTCTCAAAGAAGTCATCGAAGATTTTTCCAACTACTATCATGCGCTTAGTTAGTCCTTGAAGGTCAAGTTTACCAATGTAAGGAATGTATTCCCCTATGTTAGGAGTTGCTGCTAAGTGCATTAGCTCTTGCATTACAGCCTTGAACCCCTTCTCATCCAAGTCTTGGTCCATGTACTTCTTCCCTAAAATCATTCTACAAGCCATGTCTGCACTGAGTGTTGCAACCTTGGCACTAAGATCAACAACAGCTCCATCATTGGCGGTCTCTCTTACAAGCTTGATCAGTAGGTCAAGCTCCTCCTTCCTCATGTGTCTGAAGAAGTTAATTTTGGTTTCGCTTAACAATTCCAATGTGCACATCTTGCGCATGTTGCGCCAATAAGAACCATATTCAGCAAAGCATAAACTCTTCTGCTCCAAGAGATGTATTTTGCAGCTTCATTATGTGGCCTACCCAAGAAGACAAGGTCATGTGTCTTGAAGGTGAAGAAACCACAATGGTGGGCACAAAACCTAAGCGCAAGTACATGATAGGTCCATATTTTTGAGCTAGTTGGTGCAAATCACGATGAGGATTTGCTCCTAACTTGTGAAGGCTTCCCAAAATTGGTAAACCTTTTGGACCTGGTGGTAATTTCCTTGCCTTGTTGTTTCTTCTCCATAGCCACATATAAGAAAGACAAACCAAAACAATTGCTATCCAAATCATCTTAGCTATTTGGAAGAGTTCAAATTGCTAGTACGAAGTGTCTATCTTATGAAGAATGTTGTTTGTGTTTGTGATATATAATGCATGAGACCTTTTAGTAAAATTATGTGATGCCTACTGACGAGAGTACCATAATTAATAGCTATTTACTTGGTTGAATGACATCGCCGGCACAAGATACTTTGGACTTGTCTCTTGCGGCACGCCGGCACCTAAATATATATAAACAACAATGCCCTTTTGTTCTTTTATTTGGCCTTTGCGGAGCTTTTTGGACATTCATTTTGTGTTTCAAATTTTGAAACTAACATGGGTCTAATGGTCACACAGGTGATACATTGGTCGCTGTCCACGTCACTACCTTGCCGCAGTCTACATTAGATTTTCTGTGTCATTTGTAACATTGTAAGTTGTAACGGTGACCTTTCCATTATGCCTCGTGGCCTGTGCTTATTTTTCTTGTTTACTTATAATAATAAGCTTATAATTACATCATTTATTAAACTAAAAATATTTACAATAATGTACATATTTATAAACTACTTATTTCTTACACTATTATTACAATGTTTACATATTAGATTGATACAAATTTATTATAGGGTTAACATGGTTTGTTGGTTAAATAAAAAGTAACTATTATTTGACCATCTATAACAATAGAGTTTTGCTAAGTTAGTGAAAAAACAAAAATTGATACTTCTACGCCTTGAAATGTTACGGCTTTTCCGGCCGCGTCTATAGCTCAACTAATACCCGAAAAGACAGCAGTGATAATAGAAGTGAAAAGGCTTGGCAATGTTAGTAGATCCATCTATTTTCCATTATAATTATTAAATATTTTAAACAAGAAAAATAAGGAGAGAGAACAATTATCTAATAAATATGAACAATTACATAATATGCATAGAAATATTTAATACTAATAAATATATATTAATTCTTCTTAATATGAAAATTTGAATTATATTTGTAGTGACTAGTCAAGATAAATTAGCATGATAATAATGAATAACTAAAGATTATTTCACCTTAAGTTTTTACTCATTTAAATCCCTAAGGTAAGCCTCTAACAACAAATTAATTCAAACTTTTATTCTTATGACCATAAAATAATATTTATTTTTATAAATGCATGAAGAAATAACAACGAGATAAGTTTAAGATATTTTTAATAAAACTATATTATAGTTAATAAAAATAATTAAACTAAATAAATTTGAGTATTTTTTTATTATTTAATCTTTAATAAAATAATGTTTACATAAATGGAGTATATTAAAGAGTACTAATCAAGTAAATGACAGTGATAATCAATATAAAATAATTCAATAACATAAAATAATTCAATAACATAAACTAGGAACACCTTATTAATTATTACGAGTAAAAATTATCATAGATTAAGCAAGTAAGTGAGGTTAGGAACACCTCACTAAGTAAATACACATAAATAGAACTTAAAATAAACAACATAATAGCATATAAATTTTTAAAAAGATAAAGGTCTCCTCCCTCTTACCTTAATATTTAAAAGTAGACAAATTGAACCCTCGCGATTGTATTCTTCTTCTCACAACTCTCTTCCACTTTGCCTCTTAAATTTTTTTTTCTAGCTCATTCTACACCCCCTTACATCTATTTATACTCACATTTGTAATCATTACATTGTTGGTAATGAACCTTATTTTTTTCTATTCATTTGGTTCTTAATCATATGTTTCTTATGGATAGCATTTGGTTACTTTGCAGATAAGAATTCTGCACCAGGTTAGATAAAAATTCTGCAACATTTATCCCTGCATTCAATGCAACAGATTTTTTTTAACCATCCAATATATATAATTACTTAATAAAATGTAACAATTTATAGTGTATAATTAAAATATTATTCTGAAAAATATTATAAATAGGATTTTAGAATTTTATAATATAATTAATCTTATTATCTCTATTTTAATTTGTTCAAACTATAAAAATCCTAATGTATTAAAATAAGACATGTATATTTATTTATTTTAAATAAGATAACTAAAAATTAAAAGAAATATTATTTTAAGAAAAAGATAATGATAAGGAAATTTATAATATTATAAAGTTTCAGAATATTACAATTATTCTTCATTTACAAAAATTTCGTCCTCAAAATTTTTTATTGCTTAAAATAAATAAGGATAATTTTTTTTTATTTTCTCTTCCAATTCCCATGTAGCATTTGCAGTATCATCACTCCAGATGACCTTTACCAGTGAAATCTTTTTGCCCCTCAACTGCTTGATTCTCCTGTCTGCGATCTGTATGGGCATTGTTTCAAATGTAAGGTTATCCTTTAACTGTACTATATCAGACATTATTACATGAGAAGAATTAGAAATATATTTTCTTAATTGAGACACATGAAAGACATTGTGAAGATTAGAAAGAAAATGGGGTAGAGAAATTTGGTAAGCTACATGACCTATTTTTCTAAGAATTTGGTAAGGACCAATAAATCGAGGTGTGAGTTTTTTTTATTTCATTACCCTACCAATTTCAGTTGTTGGTGTAACTTTCAAAAATACATGATCACCTTCATGAAATTCAAGAGGTCATCTTTTCTTATTTACATAACTTTTCTGTCTGCTTTGAGTCGTTCTCAATTTTTCCTGCATCATTTTGATTTTATTCATGGTTTGTTGCACCATTTCAGGATCCAAGATTAAATTTTCTCCAGTTTCAAACCAACATAAAGGAGTTATGCACTTTCTTCCATATAGAGCTTCGTAGGGTGTCATACCTATGCTAGAATGGAAACTATTGTTATAAGTGAATTCAATCAGAAGCAAATATTGATCCCAACTACCCGAATCCTCTAGTACACAAGCTCTCAATAAGTCTTCTAAGGATTGTATGGTCCTATCTAATTGTCCATGTGCCTGAGGATGATATGCAGAGCTAAGGCGGAGCTTAGTTCCCAATGCTTGATGTAAACTTCCCCAAAATTTAGAAGTGAACATTGGATCTCTATCAGATATTATGTTAGATGGTACACCATGCAGCCATACAATCTCCCTTATATATAATTCTGTCAATTTTTCCAGTGAAAATGTTGATGGGTAAGAAATGAGCAGATTTTATTAGTCTATCCACGATAACCCATATGGAATCAAACTTATGTGTTGTTTGTGGTAAACCAACTCAAAATCCATTGCTATATTGTCCCATTTCCATTTAGGTATATCTAAGGGTCGTAACATTCTTGCTGGCTTTTGGTGTTCTATCTTGGCCTTCTGACAAATTAAACATGTAGCTACATATTGTGCTACCTCCTTCTTCATTTTAGGCTACCAAAATATTCTCTTGAGATCCTGATACATTTTTGTTGCACCAAGGTGTATGCTCAACTTGCTCTTATGTGCCTCACCTAAAATTACTTTCTTAATTTCAGAATTATTAGGCACACATATCCTATCATTAAATCTCAAAACTCCCTTTTGATCTATATTAAACTTTTCATTACCCTTTTATCCCAACAATCTTTTCTTCTGAATGAATGAATTCATCAACTATATGAGCCTCACAAACTTATCCATGTAAGTCACTAGTAATCTAAATTGCATGTAATTGTATTCTATCCTGACTTACTACAGTTGACAAACTCATATCTCTAAATTTTTCTATCAAATTCATCTTATGAATCATCAATGAAGAAATATGTAAAGATTTTCTACTCAATGCGTTAGCCACAACATTGACTTTTCCTGGATGATAATGTAATTCAAAATCACAATTTTTCAAAAATTTCATCCACCTTCTTTGTCTCATATTCAGTTTCTTTTGATCAAACAAATATTTGAAACTCTTATGATCACTAAAAACATCAAACTTACCACCATACACATAATGTCTCCATATCTTGAGTGCAAAAATAATGGCAGCTAGTTCTAGATCATGGGTTGGGTAATTATTTTCATGAGCTCTCAATTATCTAGAAGCATATGCTACCACCCTTCTATCTTGCATAAGAACACACCCTAATCCCATTTTTGAGGCATCACAAAATATGACAAATTGTCCATTAGGATTGGGTAAGGCTAAAACTGATGTAGTGATTAATCTTTTCTTAAGTTCTTGAAAACTATTCTTACATTTTTCTGTCCACTCCAAGGGTTGCCCTTTCTTAGTGAGTTCAGTTAAAGGCATGACTATTTTAGAAAATCTTTCGATGAATCTTCTATAATATTCTGCCAAACCCAAAAAATTACGAATTTCTATCACTGTCTTTGGAGGTTCCCATAGTAGAATTGCTTCTACTTTGGACGGGTCCACAGATACTCCATCTTTGAAAATCACATGTCCTAAAAACTTAACCTCCTCTAACCAAAATTCACACTTGAAAAGTTTTGCATACAATTGTTTATCTTTCAAGATTTGAAGAACAATTTGAAGGTGTTCTTCATACTCCTCATGAGTTCGAAAATATATGAGAATATCATCTATAAAGACCACCACAAAATGGTCTAAAAATGGATGAAAAATCTTATTTATATAATCCATGAACACTCCAAGAACATTGGTCACACCAAAAGGCATCACTTGATATTCATAATGACCATACCTTGTTCTAAATGCAATTTTCTGTATGTCTTCTACTTTAACTTTGATTTGATGATATTCTAATCTTAAATCTATCTTAGAGAACATAGTGGCTCCTCTAAATTGATCTATTAAATCATCTATCATAGGAAGAGGATATTTATTATTTATGGTAAACTCATTTAATTGACGATAGTCTACACATAACCTAGAACTTCCACCTTTCTTTTTAACTAGCAAGATAGGAGCCTCCTAAGATGATACACTAGGGCGTATAAAACTATTTTTCAAACAACTCTTCTAATTGCTTCTTTAATTCAACTAATTCAGAAGGTGACATCCTATAAGGTGTCATTGAAATTGGTCCAGTTTCAAGCATTAAATCCATTGAAAATTCAATTTCTCGGTCCTATGGTAAACCATGAATATCATTGGGAAAAACTTTAGGAAAATTTTGAACAACAACTATGTTTTTCAAATCAACTTCCTCTTTGACTTCCATAGAAGATAATATTAAATATCCTTGAACCTTACTCCATGAAAACTTGTCTATTAGATTGGATAATAAAACCAATAGGTCCTTAGAATTATAGAATATTATAGACTTTTCTGCACAGTTGAGAAGGACATGATTGGAAGATAACCAGTCCATACCCAAAATCACATCTAATTGTCATAAAGGTAAACAAATCAAATTTACAAGAAATTTTCTATCATCAATGAAAATAGGACAATCTATACAAACTTTATTGGTAATTATAGATTTTTTTGTAGGGGTTAAAACAATTAAATTAGTCTCTAAAGAAGAAACTGATAATTGAAGGTGTTGAACACAATGATTGGAGATAAAAGAATGAGTTGCGCCTAAATCATATAGTACATTCAAAGTTTTACCTTTAATGGAACATTTACCTTGTATTAGATCATTATTTTGAGCAGCTTCAGTTCCAGTCATGGTATAAACTCTCCTAGTTGTAGGAGGTCTTGGTTTGGGTCCAGAAGTATTTGCCTGTGCCTTTGGTTGTCCACACTCAGAAAACACATGACCAAGCTTTCCACACTTAAAACAGACATGTCTTTTGAGATGATAGTCCTTAGCATAATGTCCCTGTCCACACTTAAGACACTTAACCTAGTTATTCATATGTCTACTGGAACTTCTTGCAAATTGAGAATATTGGGGTTTTCATTGAGGTCGATCATAAGGTTTTCCTTTATTATTTCTTTTCTTATTAAACTGAGGACCAAAAGATTTTGGTTTGTTATCCTTATTGTGATCAAAACCTTCCAAAAAATGACACTTGTGTATTAATGTAGGAAAATTAGAAATTTCTAATATCTCTATTGCCTTTCTTAATTCTGGTCTAAGTTCATCCTTAAATTTTATACACTTCATTCTCTCATCAGGATGATAAAAGAAAGCATAATATTTTCCCAGTTCCTCAAACTTAGAAGCATATTCTCCTACTGTCATGTTTCCTTATTTTAATTGCATAAATTCTATTTCTTTAGCCCTCCTAACATCTTTAAGAAAATATTTTTCAAAAAAATTAACTCTAAACACTTCCCATGTAATAATTATTCCTCCTCCTCCTAATAACCTTCTAGTACTATCCCACCAATATTCTACTTCTCCTACTAACATAAACACTGCATAGTTTACTTTTTGTTTATTAGGACAATTCATGACTCAAAATATCTTTTCTACTTCCTTAATCCATAATTCAGTCTTTTCAAGATTATATCCTCCATCAAAATGGGAAGGCTTATTTCTCCTAAACTCAACCAATCTCTATGACTTCCCCATTCCTTCTGGTCTTTAATTTCTTAACAAGGCTGCAGCCATGTCCTTAATAGCTTGTACAGCCTATGTCAGTTCTCTATTTCTTCTTCTTGCCATCTGAAATTTTATAGATTAGTTTATCATACTAGAAACATGGTTAGGATATTTCCCCAAGTTACACATGGAACATTGCTCTGATACTGTTAAAATGTAACGCCTAATCGTATATAATATTAAATATAATATTATATATATTTATATGATATTTATAGATTTATAGCACAAATATATTATTAATAATTATATACATAGAAACAAAAGAAGATTTTGTGAACTTGTTTACTTATAATTAGCTTATAATTACATCACCTATTAAACTAAAAATATTTACCATAATGTACATAATTATAAACTACTTATTTCTTACACTACTATTACAATGTTTACATATTCGGTTGATACAAATTTACTATAGGGTTAACATGGTTTGCTGGGGATAAATAAAAAGTAACTATTATTTGACCATCTATAACAATAGGATTTTGCTGAGTTGGTAAAAAAAATAAAAGTTGATACTACTACACCTTAAAATGTTACAGCATTTGCGGCCGCGTCCATAACCCAATTAGTACCCGAAAAGATAGCAGTGATAACAGAAGTAAAAGGGTTTGGCAAGGTTGGTAGATCCATCTATTTTCCATTATAATTATTAAATATTTTAAAAAAGAAAAATAAGGAGTGAGAACAATTATCCAATAAATATGAACAATTATATAATATGCATAGAAATATTTAATGCTAATAAATATATATTAATTCTTCTTAATATAAAAATTTGAATTATATTTGTAGTGACTAGTCGGGATAAATGATCATGATAATAACAAATAACTAAAGGTTATTTCACCTTAAATTTAATTTTTACTCATTTAAATCTTCAAGGTAAGCCTCCAACAACAAATTAATTCAAACTTTCATTCTTATGGCCATAAAATAATTTATTTTTATAAATGCATGAAGAAATAACAACGAGATAAGTTTAAGATATTTTTAATAAAACTATATTATAGTTAATAAAAATAATTAAACTAAATAAATTTGAGTATTTTTTATTATTTAAGCTTTAATAAAATAATATTTACGTAAATGGAGTATATTAAAGAGTATTAATCAAGTAAATGATAGTGATAATCAATATAAAATAATTCAATAACATAAACTAGGAACACCTTATTAATTATTACGAGTAAAAATTATCATAGATTAAGTAAGTAAGTGAGGTTAGGGACATCTCACTAAGTAAATACACATAAATAGAACTTAAAATAAACAACATAATAGCATATAAAATTTTAGAAAGATAAAGGTCTCCTCTCCCTTACCATAATATTTAAAAGTAGACAAATTGAACCCTCACGACTGTATTATTCTTCCCACAACTCTCTTCCACTTCGCCTTTTAAATTTTTTTTTTCTGGCTCATTCTACACCCTCTTACATCTATTTATACTCACATTTGTAATCATTACATTGTTGGTAATGAACCTTATTTTTTTCTATTCATTTGGTTCTTAATCATACGTTTCATATGGATAGCATTTGGTTACTTTGCAAATAAGAATTTTGCACTAGGTTAGATAAGAATTCTGCAACATTTATCCATGCATTCAATGCAACGGATTTAGAGATGTTTGACCAGTGCTAGGACTTTATGTTCTCAATATTCCATACTAGATGTACATTAGTACATATGTATAGGATTTTGTTGTAATCCCATATAAGGCTTTTATGTTATTTTAAAGTCAAATTTGGCAGAGATTATTTTAAGTTTTATGCATTCTATACATATATTTGTTGTATGAATGTCCAAAGTCCTATTTTATGATAACCTTAATTTAGTAGATTTTGTGTGTTCTTCATTACATAGTGTTATATTATACTAAGTGTAATAACTTGTCTAGTTGTTACAAAAAGCTAAGATAATAATACTATGTTGTATATTTTGAGATATTTTAAAAGGTTATTTTATTTTAAAAATAATTTTAAGTTTAAATTTAAATTTAAATTCAAAATAACTATTTTATTAATTACAGATTTTAAAATCTAATTAATATTGATTTTAATGGAATATAATAACACAACCATTGTAATTTTAATTAATCTTAAATGATCAAATATTTTAAAATTAATTATTTTTAATTCTTGTAATTAATTATAGTCACGAAGATTAATATTCTTTGTATAAATATTTGAAAATGAGTAGGACTCATAAGCATTGTTATCTTCTTTCTTTATCTAAGTTCTATCTTTTTTGGGCAAAAAATTTATTAGTTTTATATTTATAGTCTAATACTAGAAAGATTTGTTGTATCATATGATTATAAATATTTGAGAATGAGTAGGATTCACAAGTCCTGTCATCTTCTCTCTTTATCTAAATTCTATCTTTTCTAGGTGAAAAATTTGTTAATATGCTTAATCTAATACTAGGGAGAGCTTCAAGAGCTCAAATAGGTTTGTGTTTTCAACATGATAACAATATCAACATCAATTAATTATATTAATCAATCATGAGATTTAAAATTACTTTTTAAACTTTTGATCATTTAAAATTAAATAAAACTATAACGATCATGTTATTATATCTCATTAAAATCTATATTAATCATACTTTAAAACATGTGATTAAATAAAATAGTTATTTTGAATTTAAATTAAAATTAATAATAATTTTATAAATAAATTAACCTTTTGAAGCATCTCAAAATACAATTATGTTATGTTTTTTTTATATCTATCTCAATGTTTATCTTTTATCCACAAAATCATTTTTTGCTTGCATAAGAAATAAAATTACTGGTAAAACAATTCAAATTTTAAATTTTAAATTTATAAGATATTGTTTAGATATAAAAATATATTACTTATCTTTAGGATATTGTTTATAATAAAAAAACATTGTACTTATTTTAAATATTTATCTCCTTTTTTAAAATTATGATATTTGTTCAATAAATAGAGACTCTCAAGATGAGAAAAATCACTTAACTTATAGAAGGGGTCACTTTCCTAAATGAGGAGAGTCATATGAGAAGAGATTTCTAAGTTTCATCCACAAAACTTCATTTGTAAAACTTGAAGGGGTGTAGTGGTCAAATCATGTTAAATAAATCTTGTGCATTCTTTCTTTAATCTTTTATGATATTTTTGTGTGTTCGATCATCCTTGTGCATAAAGAAAAGAAGGAAAGTTTTTTTTTTCCCAAATAGTGATGCTAAAGTCTGGTTCATATAGCTTGATGAAGTTAATGATGGATATGTGTCAAAAGTCTTCTTACTAGCAATGGTTAATCTATACAAGTTCATCAAATACTTATGAAGTGGAGACAAAATATTGCAAAACAAAAGATGATTGTGACAAACATCTATGATAACAAGAAAATGAAGTTTAAAAATTTTAATTGAGAGAAAAATTGTTAAAAAAATAATTAAAATTTCAATTTTAATATAATTTTGTTAGAAATAAATGGAGATGAGAGAAATTTTTTTAAGAGGGTAAATTATAAACAAATTTCTAATTTCAAAAATCAAATTATAAAAATATAAAAAAAAATAAAACATCTAATTAGAATTTTTTTAAGTATAAAAACCTGATTAAAATTTTTGAAAACAATTCTAACAACCAACTAATGTTCAGTGTATACCAGTCTCTCCAATCTTTCTAATACTAATACTAGGTTGTGTTTACGTGTGAATCTGAAATAGGAAACTTGATAAAAACGTGAATATATAATGAAAAGAATAAAAAAATTGAAAATAAAAGAAAAAAGAAAATTCATTCCAAAAATATCTTGCACCACACAAGGAAAAAAGTATTATTTGAGTGGATGAAAAATCAAGAACGTGGGGACTCAGCGGTAATTTCACCACCTCACCGCCATTGAAAAGCGAACAGAATACTGCAAAACGACGCCGTTCGCTCGTGCTTCAAAACCCCCCAAATACACACTCTCTCCGAACAAATCAAGCATTCCATAGTTTTGAGCTAGGGCACGCTTCTCTCTCGCGGCCTCTTCTCTCCCTCGCGCCGCCACACAAAAAGGTTCATTTCTTTGCCAATTCCTATCTCCGATTTCGCAATTTCCATCATCTAACACTCGATCCTTCATTGTATTGTTTTTCCTTATGCTTTTTCCTAGGTTTTGCTCGTAGTTTTTCACGCTCTGTTGGTACTTGTGTCATTGTAATCTTCATCGATATTATTATATGGTTTGTTTTTCTGGATTGATCGATTTGATGGGCTTGGATTGTTATTTATTGTATATGCTCTGTTTTGTGATGCTTTAGAGGCATGCACGTGTGTATGCCTATTAATATTATTATATGCGCTATTGCGCATCTGCGTATTTGGTTTGTTCTATTTTATAATTTGCTTTTTTTGTTGTGATTTTTGCGGTGTGAATTTTTTATTTGCAACTTGACAGGAGGGAGAAGGTAGGCCTGGAGGAGAGTGAGAAAAAGGGGTTTATCATAATATTGATGGTTTAATTGTTATATTGTGATTTAAATATGTCTGCATCTTAGATCCTGTGTTTTGTATTTGACAGTAGTTTATGTTGCAACTTGCGGATAAAGTGGCAGTTGACTTGGGGGATTTTGGGATATTTTGGGACTCTATATATACCTTTCGTCTAATGTGAGTGTCAAACTGAAAAAAAAATGCATTTTGTGTCTCTCTGTTGCTTTCTTAATTGAAGTGATGTGCTTGTTTCATGAATTTTGGAGGGATGAAGGGGAGTTATGATCAGAGGGATGCCATGATTTCTAAGTGTAATTTAATTGAATTATACCTCTTTGATACTGTTATATTTATCTTTGTGCTTGATATGTTTTTGACCAAGCACCAGTTTTATGTTTTGAATTTTATCTTAATGGAAATGGATGTGGCTGATTTGTTGTACTTTTATTTCTTTCAAGGTTATAGGCTTTAAAGATGGCTGATGGTCATGAGACTGACAAGAACATTGAGGTGTGGAAAATCAAGAAATTGATCAAAGCTCTTGAGGCTGCTAGAGGAAATGGGACAAGTATGATTTCCCTTATCATGCCCCCACGTGATCAAATATCTCGTGTCACCAAGATGCTTGGGGATGAGTTTGGAACTGCATCAAACATCAAGAGCAGGGTGAATCGACAGTCTGTGCTTGGTGCAATCACTTCTGCTCAGCAGAGGCTTAAGCTCTATAACAAGGTTCCTCCAAATGGGCTTGTTCTGTATACTGGCACAATTGTAACTGAAGATGGGAAGGAGAAGAAGGTGACTATTGATTTTGAGCCTTTCAGACCTATTAATGCATCTCTCTATCTCTGTGACAATAAGTTTCATACTGAAGCTTTAAATGAGCTCCTGGAGTCTGATGACAAGTTTGGATTTATTGTTATGGATGGAAATGGTACCTTGTTTGGTACCTTGAGTGGTAATACAAGGGAGGTGCTTCATAAATTCAGTGTGGATCTCCCAAAGAAACATGGAAGAGGAGGGCAATCAGCTCTACGTTTTGCCCGTCTTCGAATGGAGAAGCGTCATAACTATGTGAGGAAGACGGCAGAGCTTGCTACCCAATTCTATATCAATCCTGCCACCAGCCAACCTAATGTTTCTGGATTAATACTGGCTGGTTCAGCTGATTTCAAAACTGAGCTTAGTCAGTCAGATATGTTTGATCCTCGACTTCAGGCAAAAATACTTAATGTTGTTGATGTCTCATATGGAGGAGAGAATGGGTTTAATCAGGCTATTGAACTATCTGCTGAAATTCTGTCCAATGTGAAGTTTATCCAGGAGAAGCGTTTGATTGGAAAATACTTTGAGGAAATCAGTCAGGATACTGGAAAGTATGTTTTTGGGGTTGATGATACTTTAAAAGCTTTGGAGATGGGAGCTGTTGAGACGCTTATTGTCTGGGAAAATCTGGATATGAATAGGTTTGTCTTGAAAAATAGTGCTACTGGTGAGATTGTCATTAAGCACTATAACAAGGAACAGGAGGCCAACCAAAGCAATTTTCGGGATCCTGTGAGCTCTGCTGATTTTGAGGTTCAGGAAAAAATGTCGCTGCTGGAGTGGTTTGCGAATGAATACAAAAGGTTTGGTTGCACTCTTGAGTTTGTCACCAACAAATCACAAGAAGGCTCACAGTTCTGCAGAGGTTTTGGTGGGATAGGTGGGATATTGCGTTACCAGCTTGATATGCGAACATTTGATGATTTCTCTGATGATGGAGGTCTGGATGATGATTCTGAATAGCAATCAATGAAATACTTCCTACTGCTGGTGCAGGAAAGGGGAGTCAAAATACCTGCACCAGTATGGGAGGTGGTTGCACTTGCTGCTGCTGCTGCTCCTCCTCCTCCATGTCTGTCTGTGGTGTTGCAAAGAATGCTTGATTGTGAAACCAGGTTTAATTTTATTTCCCTTCTTGTGCAGTATTTGTAGTGTAGATTTTATATTACATTTATTGTTCTTCAGAAATAAAGAAAGGTTCTCTAATTTTATGTTTTACTATTTTTCAGATCCTTTGCCTCCAAACTGCCTCCTTCTGATATGAGTTACTTTCGCACTTGTTCTCGTATTTTTCACACACTGGCGCAACAAATTTCTGCGGAGTTTCTGACAACTGGTGAAAATTTGGCACATCCCCTTACATTCATTGTTAGTGTTCTTACTTTATGTGCTTATAAGAATATCACTGAACATTACTGGTTTTTGTCTTTTAGCTCCCCTGCTCTTTGCTACTTACACCCAGAAAGACAAGTACAAGCACATGTTCCCCAAAGAAACACAACCTAGAGTCAATGAAGGTCAGTCCTCGTCAATGAGCATACACTAAAGAATCTTTTATTCTTTTGCACATTTAGGTTTCAGTATTTCTACTGCTGAAAAATAGAATGTAGCATTCATTTATTCAGAAGGTCTGACACCGGGTGCCATGTTTTTATATTTTTTGTTAATACACTGAGTTAATTATAGTTCCATTGATTGAAAAACTTCATTTTTTTGGGTTAAAGAATTGACTGATTGTTTCTTCATAGTTTGACAGAATTGATGCCATTCTGTCTTATGTTACATACTTTGTATGAATAATACATATTCTATTTTGGTTATTTACTGAAGGATTCATGATTTTGATACATGAGATAAACTTTTCAGCTGCTATTTTCTGAATATGCCAAGTTTATATCTAAAGCTTAGATGGCAGTCTTCTATTATGGCTTTCCTTATTCTGGTGTATTATTTTTTTTTGTCACGAGATTTTAAATATTGATTTTTTTTTTTTGTGCTTTGTAGTCTCTGTTGAACCTGTCTTTCAATATAGTTCTCTGAAGTTTTGATGAAGAAGCAGCTCACACTCAATAAGCTATTCTTCCTAGTGGTGCTTGTTTACTTATTTCAGTTGACAACATGATTTATGTCAATCAAATACATGTCTGTGTTAGTGTTCAGTAGAAAATATTTTGTATTTATTAAGTCTTATATTGTCAATAGTAACTGTTTTCGTAAATATAGTTTGCTATGAAAAGGAGCTATCTGTTTAATCGTGTGCTTTGCCTTGATATTTTCTACGACTTGTGTTTTTAAGCTGATATCAATATCAATTTCTACCAGCCACGATGATGTTGTGTTCTTGTTTCAATCTTTGCATGATCAATGGTGGTGAATAACCATTCGAGTGTTAATAATAATTTGCTAATATTCTTTTGATTAATATGTACCTAGCTTGGTAAATATTCTTCTCATCTATGCTCCATCTCCATTTCACATTAAGGCATTTTACAATGGCAGTCTGGCTGGGTTCTACTGCATGCTCTGTTATACCTAGTAGTTTCTTCATATATGTTTTTTGCCCTTATGTGTGCTGCATATCCATTTTGCTAGTCGTGGCTTTGCATTGAACTGCTTATCTGCCATAACTACATGCTGAGGGTCTATTCCTTTCAAGTGCTGAGTTGAAAAATGGTTTTGTAGGTGAATCCAGATGCTTCTTCTTACGTGGTGTCTTCTAAGATGCTCCATCATATACCTGGCACATGAGTGGTTGAGCTTATGACTAAATTTCATGCGTTAAAATCTATCTTTCGGAACCCTTTCTGTGTTAGACTGATGTTCGCTTTGTTTTCTTCATAGTACTTCACACAATGTTGTGCTTATATTTTACAGTATGTTTTGTATTTGTAGATTGCTTAATGATGTGTTCCTATGAAAACTTCAGTTTCTCATTAGTATACAATTATCAGCATCCATGCCAATGATGGCATGTCTATTATTAAGTGCTCGGTTTGAGTTGATATCTCCTGCTATGGGAATGTTTGGTCGTACTTTTATAAAAGCAATACATAGTTTTAGAAAATTCAATTTATAAAAAGTTTTGCGTGGGGTTTCCACTTTTTCCAGTTGCCATTGGTAGTGGTCCAGTGGAGGTTTAAAATAGTGCTTTGGTTGGAGTCCAAGTATAAAAGTGCTTTTAAATATATTATTTTGAATTGGTGTCTGCACAGATGTTGTAACCAGTGTTCATTAAAACTGTAGCACGATATATCTATGGAGATTTCAATTCAACTGGGGAGGCATAACTGCCCATGTTTTCTTAATTCCATATATATTAAGGGTTTCAAGAAGGGCCAAGTTCGAACCTGATATTTAATGAATTGAATGTGGTGAACTCCCTTGTGTAATTTTTCATCAAATTATGTTTTTCGCGTATTTTTACATTCTTTCTCCTGGCCGAAAAGAATTTTTTTAATTATCAAGTCAGGGTGTCTACTCTGGCTCTTAAAGATTACAAGAAAAATAATGGTTTTGTACCGTTGTCTAATAGCATGCTTGGAAATCATTTTCAATATAAAGCCAGGTAAATTTTCAGAAGCAAGCATCTCTAGTTTGTGTATTGACTTTAGCACTTTGAGGGTAAACGCAGATCACCAAATCATACCTAAACGTACACCATGTAGTTTCTCGTCCAAAGCAATATATATTAAACATGAACATGCCTATCCATGTGTGTTTTTCTTCTTTGAAAACTCAGAAGTTAAGGCCCATGAATATAATAGAAATCAAGTCTCCTTTTGTTAGCAATTTAAGATAGAAAACTGGACTTGGTCTTTCTTTCTTGATATTTATGGATGGATAATCATATATTTCTTACCCTAAAACGTAAAACTGCAGAATAAAAGAAATTGGATGGCGGGTCCTTCCCTTTAGGATGCTTTTAAGGACTTAAAAAACGTCAAGTTTTCAATGGACTAAACTAAGAAAGTTAAGAGATCTAGTTCAGTTGGGTAAAGAGGACATTTGAATTGTTGCAAACATGTCAGTATCAACTATCAAGTTTGATTAGGATGGATGAAAAAAAAAATCTAAGTTCATATATTTAAAAACAAAAAATATATGTTCAAACTAAAATATGAAATTTTAAATAATGGTAAAATAAATCACATTAGATAATGTTTTTTCTTCATTTTTATTTATATTTATCTATTATAATTTTAATTTCAAAATTTCCTCTAATGTAAATATATATATATTTTTTATTTATTTCTAAATTTATTAATCTATTACTGCGTGCTCAGTCATGGAGTCTATTCATTGCTTTATAAGAAGTATATAATCATTGCCTTTAACATTAAAAATTAGAATTTGCATTTAAAATTGTAGAAGGGAAAATAATTCCTTTTCAAGCTTAAGACACGGTACAAATTTTAGGGAGAGCCTACATGAGTACTAAAGCTATTAACAATGTTTCTTTAGATAAATCAAGTGATACACTTTAAAAGTAAATGCTGTCTGGTGTTGCTGCAACATTGTGGATCCAATAAAATGGTCAGAAAATAGAGATAGCAATAATTTTTGTTCACTTGAATTGAACAAGCACATTCATATAATTTTCTAGTTATACTTTCACGTACTATGATATTTCTTTGGGAAAAACCTAAGTAGTGTCACTTATTCAGGAAATTAAAAAAAAAAATTTCGGAAAGAAGTACAACAATTATTTACTTTTAAAAATATTTAATAAATACTCTTCAACCAGTAACTATAAGGCACTCATTAGTATATTTTTTTCATCCATAAATATATCGTAGTAATGTCTTAAAATTAGTAATTAAAAAATAATTTGTATCTATAAAGTCTGATTTTCGTTAACTAAATATTATTTTAATACGATCTTAATAACATCAAATTGATTCCATTGTTACACATTTTGGAATAAGATACAAACATTTATTATCTTAAAAATTTATAAACATTAAAACTTTTCGCGATAAATAGCCAAGATAGTTGAATGAAGAATAACAAATATTATTTTTAATTCCGAAGGGTACAACAACTTAAACAAAGTCCCTTTTTAAATAAATTGATCAGCTATAAAGCATCGTACTCAATTAGAATCTGAACAAAATTGTAGTTATCCCAAATAATAAATATTGGTTTTCTTCTCTTTCGTGAGTTCTGAAGGCCAACAAAGTCATCCACAAATTGTCATTTTATTAACAAAATTATGGAACCGTAGGACCACAATTATACGATCCAAGATATGAGTATTGATTCCATGTATTCTCCACTTTTTAAATGAGTCAGGAAAATAATGTTCCAATTGAATTTAATGTTTTACAAACATAAGCAAGTTGAATACTTCAAAATTATGATGGTTGACCCGTTTGTGTGCAAGTACAGCGAGGCATGGTTGCAATCAAAATCAAACATATTTCATTATCATTATAAGTTGACATCTCAACTGTTCATCCTGGCCCCTGCCTACATATAATTAAGTGAACATATTCAAGAAAAGTTCCATTCAACATGCTAACACATGATTTAGATATTTGGTCAAGTTTATAAGAGATATGAGTATTAGCTATATAAATTTGATCCAATATACCCTTAAAGACTAATTTCATTTAGGATAATAATGTAATTGCCACTGATCAGACGAGTTTTTATATGATATGAATTAAACACATAATATTTATTAAATAGATTGTCTCTAACTTTTTGAGAATAAGATAATTATTACACTAACCCATAAAACATTGAAGTTTCCTAGCAATTTCTTTGGATAATAAGATCTTAATCAATTAGAAATATTCAATTTTTTTTAGTTGTTGATAGATGAGGAGGGAAGGCAAGAAGAGGGTAGTGATAATAATTAGCTCTAAGTATTCAACTAACATAAAAAAAGAAATGAAACTATTAACATCAAACCGACAATATCATGTGCAAATTCCATGATCTATTGGATGGAAAATCACTTTTGATACTTACATATCCATCCCCTTCTGTCTCATGTAAAATCGTGATGGGGATGTTTGAGGTCATCCATTCAGAATAAATAAATAAATATATAATAAGAAGATGCCCCTAACCTTTCTTCCTCCCATTTCTTGTTTCTTTTTATTTGTCCCATTCAGTTACATTTTGGGATGTTTCCCCATTTTTAAGGTGCTTCCCGGAACCATGTATTACCCATTTTTTTTCCCATTAAATTAAGCAACATATATTGAAATGCGTGTGACATGGCTACACACCAAATCAATACCTTGTACTTTTAAGAATTGGGTTTCATCATTAATGTAACATTAGGTTAGGTAATATCTAAGAGAAACCCACCAAACTCTCAAACCATGGGATGCGTATATATGCTCTTCAATTAAGTGCAATTCCTTAGGTTATTTTTCGTGCATTAATGATTCATCTAGTGAGCATGTCTGATATGTATATGAAAGTCAAATAATAATTTTGAGATTGGTTAAAATTTAAAGTTATATGGTCACTTAAAATTCATGTAGCTCGTGTGTTTAATTTTTGGTTATTCTTTATGAAATCCAAAAGCAAATAGTTCCCACACACACAGATAGTAAAAAGAGTTTTTACATTATTATTCAAATAAAAATTGTCACTTATAATAAGTTTGTTAACTTTTATAATATATAATTACCAATCATACAAATTATAATGTCTTATTGAATTCCTTTTTATAATCATGTTATTTCTACAAAATAATTATAGACTTTGTTGATAATTATGTTAGTTAATTTGATATTAATTGGTAAAATAAAGACAAGATGTAGTAACTTTCACATAAAAGAAAACCTTATCACTAAATACATCACATACACAGAATTTTCAAATAAAGGGAGGAAATTTTCTAGGAAATAGAGGAAGTACAATAAGAATAAAGATGGCTGTGTAGGCCCAAAAATTGAATAAGGAAAATGACATTCCAAGCTTCAGGTTCAAGAAGCGATTCATGTGCCAAGCGTTCATTCCAAGCTATAAAAAAACACAAAAGTAAAATTAGAATGGTCCATAATTGATTGTTCTAGGGTCTTCCATCACCGTAAATTATTATATATATATAATATTAATAACAAAGTGTATTATGCATGGGATAATTGGAAATAGAAATTGCTTAGTTATAATCTTAAAGTTGAAGTTAAGTTAAGGCATGAATCCACAGTAGTTAGTGGTTGGCTTTTTGGCCCACTCATGTATACATTCCTACCCACTTTGAGTATCTATTTATTGATGGCATGTGTTAGTGGATAATTTTTTCTTTTAGGTACCGAAAAAATTGGCTTTTCTCCTCTTCCTTTAACCCAACTAATAACGACATTGCTCTATAAATGTTTTCGTTCATCTTTATTTTTGGGTCATACTCCATTTTGATGTGAATTGAGATGGAAACAAGAGAGATAATAATAAGAAAAAATATATATAAAAGAGAGAATGTGATAAATGTGATGGTGATAAAAATGAAGAAAGAAGATGAGATGGAAGAGAAAATGTATATATTATGAGTATTTTTCTTTTTCTTTTTTTACTATATTTATGGGAGACAATCACCATTCATAATTCTTAATCAATATGCATAATATAAATTAGGTTTAATTATATTTTTAGTCCTTCAAATTTCAGAATATATTTTTTTTCATATTTCAAATTTAAAATTTATGTTTTTAGTCTTCAAATATAAAAAATATATATTATTTTGATCTCAAATTTTAAATTTATATTTTTAGTTCATGTAATTTTAAAAATATTTTTTTAGTCACTAATATCATAATTGGTAGTGACTAATTGAAAAGAAATAAAATAATAAATTTTGATATTTTGGGACTAAAAGTTTAAGTTTTAAATTTGAGAAATCAAAATATTTTTTTAAAATTATAGAAATTAAAAGTAAAAATTTTAAATTTGAGAAATAAAAAAAAATTATACTTCGAATTTGAGAGATAAAACATATTGAAATCTATAAACTAATAAAAAAATTATATTGAAGAAAGTTATATATGCATATACATTCATCTACTCATAAATTTTCGTTCACGATAATTCTTTTTTATTTTTGTAATATTAACCTTACACCATAATTTCTAATTAGTTGTGATGTAACTTTTCTTAATGATATTATATATTGTTGGGATGATATTATATATTGTTGGGAATTAACCGATATAATTCTTACATAAAAAGAGAATTATATAAAAGTGAAAATAAAAATAAAGAGTAGAAAAATAATAATAAAAATTGAAAAACCTTCTCAATGTAAATAGAAAAGATTATGAGACATTTTTTAATAAAATATTTTTTACTATAAAAGTAAGATTATAAATTATCTCTCATTTTAATAAAATCACTCAAAGAGTCTCATCTTTCTCGAATTATTATCTTTCAATTCTCATTAAGATGGTGAAAATAACTCTTTTTTTTTATTTTAAATATAATAACTTTCTTATATTGTGCATATTGTGTATACTTATCGTTTTTGATGAAAATTAATCATATATTATATTTTATATTTATATTACTGTTATAAAAAAAAATAAAAAAATTGGAGAGTGATTGATATATGTTATATATACATCAAACACCTGTTTAACAGTACTATTCCTTTTTGGTTTTTGTTTTTTTGTTATCGAGACATTTGTCCTTATCTTATAATGAAGGCATGGATGTGGTTAATTGATTTCTTATTCAGGATCCTGTATGGATGCAAAATTATCATAGATCAACCTCAAGTAGGATGCCTAAGGCTTAAATATGGTTAATTACTATGAACCCTAGGCTAACTTAACAAGTATATATAGCTAGGAACAAAGCTGGTTTAAAGGGTCAACTGTAACAGTTGTTTTGTAATCTCCTTTCCTTTATTATCTTTGTTAGTACATAGAGGAAGACATCCACATAATGACAAAAGATTAGGATAATACACAGAATTTTAAGTACAGTAATAAACGTATATTAATGAAATCTACATTAAATATACTTGCACAATATCGAGTTACAATTCCAACTCTAATTGAATAATTAATAACATTAATTACACTTAAAAAAACTTCACTTTAAGTTTTATTCTAAAAATAATGTATTTATTGTAAGACTAAACTATTTTAATAAAATTATACAAAAAAAAAAAGAAGATATATTTATTGTTATTTTTAATTTGTGTAAAATCTTTAAAATATAATCATTATGCAGAGAAGGAAATAATAGTTATGCAACAATATAATTTATCTACATCTAATATTGTCATTAATTATAACATTAGGACACAAGCACAACCGATAAGCAAATCCTTTTCATAATAATGACCAACATGTAACATTTTTTAATGCAAAAACCAAAACAAAATGTCGGCATGTACATGCACCAAATTATTATAAATTTAACGTATAACAAAGAGAAAAAAAACAACAACTAAAGAAGCAAAAATGTGATCATGATCTATCCAATTACCACCCAAATCTTGGCTTTTGCAGGCTCTAAGGTAATGGAAATGGGTAGGTCCTTTATAGTAATGTGGTATTCTTGAAGCCTATGGCATGGGGACATTGAGGTTAAGGTTGTGGTAACAATGGAGTTGTTATGCCACTAATGACATGAGAGCTACATCATATTGGTGGGTCTCCACCATGCGGCGTCTTGCCTCTTTCAATTATATATCTTTCTTCAACTTATTTGTTATTCAATTCATGCTCCATGGAATGAAGGGTGTTATTAAATTTGAATTTGAATAGGGACAAATAAGTAGTAAAATCTATGTGGATGGGTCCCCTAAGCTTTGGGATCCTTCTTGCTTGCTCTTCACAAGGCTGCATCATCTCTCTGTGCTTTAGATTGGCTGGCATGCAGAATTACTATTAGGGTGCCCATGAATTTTGAGTACGCAACACTTTAATTTCTGCCACCCTAAATGTTGTGCCCTTCTCTCCATAAATTCTTAATCATTCTAAACTACATAATTTTTAAGTCATTATTATCTCATTCTTTTATAATAATTAATTGTTTAAAGTTGTTTTATATATTAAGAAATATAATATATATATATATATATATATATATATTTAATTTTTATTAAATAATTTTAATATTTCCTATTACATTTTTTTCTTTTTTCTTTTTTAATAAATATATATTAATTATTATGTGTAAATTAATTAACCGTTAAATAAGACATAAAAGTATAATTAATAACATAATAATTAGTGTTATCTTAAAATTGAAAACTAACAAGTAAATAGAAATAATTTTTTACTAAAAAATTAACAAATAAAAAAGAATATAAAAAGTATTAATCAGTTGTTATATAATATGTAATTAAATGTTATAAAAAATTGAAAATTGAAAATATATATTACATAATAATAAACTAAAATCATAAACGTTTAGTGATTTTAGAGAAACTAATAATTTATGGTTCACTTTGTAATGATGGCACCATGCTTGGCTTGCCAACTACTCTAAGCTCCCCATAGATGTGGTGCACTTTGTGAGTTGCTAGTCATGTATATCAGTGTCACAAATAGTGTATTGTGTATGAAGACCGTTCCGTGAACATCTAGAAGATAATATACATTTATTGGAGGTGTGGATATAATTAGAGTAGGTCGAATCATTGGGATCAATACTAGACGTGTGTTGAGTGTAAGTGGCATCACTTTTGAGATCGGCTTTCGATTTTCATTTTTTTTTTGAAGATCCATGATATTTTAAGAATGGGATTGATTTAAGTTCTACTGACATTTTGTAGAAAGAATCAATTTGGAGAAGAACTTCAAGTCAAGATTGATGATTTTTCTTTTACCAATGTCGAAAAAAATATATGAAGAATTTAGGATAAGAGTTCAAAAACTTCAACAATTTCAACTCATATACAACATTTACGGCTCTTTGCAGATTGTAGTCCTTATTATAAGATATTAGAAAATTATTGATAGTTTTTTCTATAAGAAAATTTATGATTTTTATAAAATATTAATTTTTTTATCTTTATTAAAAATTATAATATGTGTTTTTTGTTGTTGAAGAAAGAGAAAAGAATATGAAAAATAAATATTCTCTTTCTCACCTCTTAAAGCCTTCTATAGTCATTGATCAATTTTATTGGTATTGATGCATAACTTTTAATATTAAATAATTTTTTCACTTTTTTCATAAAAATTTAATGATAAGTAAGGAGGGTTAAATTATATATTATGATTTTGTTTTGTAAATTCAATAAAATCAATTAATATAACTACTTATATTGATTCATGATATTTAATTAAAAATATCTTGCAATAAATATCGGAGTGAGTCATAAATATTGAGTATAACATTGATGGGGTTGTGTTATAGTATTTGTCTTTGAGATGATATATTTATATCTAAAGTAGAATTATATCATTGTTATTTTTATCGACTTATTTCACACATATCTCCATATTGGTAATATATTATTCACTTTGACATGTACTTTCATGGTTTAATCATCACCCAAAAGGCCTTTTACCAATAGAGTATGTATGTGCTTTAAAAACTATTATTTTTTCTCTTATTTTAATGATGTGAGACTTGATTTTGTATCCAACCAATCCTTCCCTCAAACTAAAGACTTAATCTTCCAATTTAGTGAAATCTATCTTTGTATATCATTATATTATTTTTTGTTATAATCATAAGATATTGGTTGTCACCGAATCCAATCTGCGGCTCATACCAATGATGGGTTATTTTATATTTGTATTTTTTGAAGTTAAATTTTTATCAAAGAAACATGATCTAATTTTATTTATGAGCTCTATATATAAAGAAAAGTTATGATACAATAATCAAATATTAATACTTATCCTATTTTAAAAAGAAGTAAACAAACCCTAAAATAATCAAAATAAATTAAATATAAATATTTGAAATAAATAGAAGATTCATATCAAAACTAATTTATTCTTTTGAAGATATTAAGGCATATTCTTGATACTCCTTTTTGATTGAATATCTTTATCACCTAATTTGAATTTTAAAATTTGTGTTTTCTCTTTTTTGATTGTTTTCTTCCTTTTATTTTACTTGTGATTTTTATTACAATATTTCTCGAGTGAGACCACTTAGCGTTTGACTTGAACTACTTTTTTGAAGGTGGTTTTTCATCATCTTCATTCTCATTATGATCATTAAACTTTTTCTGAAGAGATGCATCTTTGTACTGTTCACTTGTATCTTCGTTTATAATTAGCTTCTTCTTTATCAAATCTAAAGCAAAACTCTTGTCTTTAATATGAATATTAAGCACTTTCTTTGTTTTTTTATATCTTTCATCACATAATTTTTATCTTCAAATATCACTTTGTAGCCCTTTTTCAAAATTGAGCAACACTCAACAAATTTTGATTAATATCAAGAATATATAAAATATCAAATATTAATTTCAAATCTAAATGACTTTTAATAGCAATTGTTTCCTTGTCTTTTACCATAAGGTGTGCTCCATTACCCATTTGCACTTTAGAGATATCAATTTTGTTGAGTTTTTTTTTTTGAAGAATTCTTAGTAAAAAACCATATGGTTTGTACAACCACTATGAATAATGCAAAGTCTTTGAGAATTTTTTTGGTCGTAAAGCATGACATTGTGAGTAGTTGTTCTTTTTCCTCTTCTTGTTGATTTTTAGTAACGTTGAATTCTTCTTGTTACTCGTGACATTTTCACATATTTTTCACGTGTCCTAATCGCCTACACTTGTAACATTTTGCAATAAGGGCATGTTGGAAAATTTTGAGTGCTATTATTTTAGTTGGTTGTTCTCTGGGAACATTACTTCTTGTTTTTTATTAATCACTATTATTGTTCTTTCATTTGGCTAAATAGACATCTTCCACAGTTCCTTATGGTCTCATAAGTCTTTTTTATTCTAATGTTTGTTACACATCTACCAAAGTGATCTTGCTCAAGTCGTTTGTGTTCTCCAAGACTACTATTGACACTTCATATCTCTCAGGCATAGTTACTATAATTTTTTCAACAATTTTAGAATCAAGAAATTGCGTTCCTAGTAATCGTACTTTATTAGCAATTGCAAGCAATTTCTTTGAGCATTTTTTGATCATCTCAAACTTCTTCATTCCTTGTAACTCAAATTTTCTCATTAAATTTAACACTTTCATGTTTCAAATTCTTTCATCTCCAACATATTCTTCCTTCAAGTAATCCCAAATTGCTTTTGACAAAAAGAGTCATGATCCTAGTGAAAACATTTTGTGAGGCACATGCAAATAGACAACTTTTTGCCTTTCCTTTTGTGAATTTTCATCTGGACTACAATGAGATTATTTGGCCACCCAAAAATATCATAATCTTCTTCTATGACTTCCTAGAGATCTAAAGCCTCTAGGTATGCCTCCATTTTCACAGGCCAAAGATCATAACTTTCTCCATCAAAGATAGGTGGGAAAATCAGTGAAAAATTTGTTTTGACTTCCATCAAAGATGGGTTATGTTATAGTATTTGGTTTTTGAGGGGATACATTTGTATCTAAAGGAAAGTTATATCTTTGTTGTTTTTATCATGTTATTTCACACACATTTCTACATTGGTAATATGTTGTCTACTTTGGACCTAAACCCTCATGATTTTGCTTTTAATCATCATCTAAAAGGCCTCTCACTAATAGAGTGTGTGTGTTTTATAAAATATTGTTCATCCTTTTGTTCTAACAATGTAGGACTTGATAGTATCTCAACAAACATATAATAACTTGTGTATCTTAATTAGGTTATCTAGGATATACATATCGACCTTACATATGAAATTAATTATTTGGAAAAAGGAAAAATCATTTTATATATGTTTACGATTTTTGTCAACAAAAATTAGTCAACGACTCATATTAATACCACAGTTACCTTAAAAAATGTCAAAATCTTAATCAATTTCAAGCAACTCAATACCTGTTTGTAAAAAAATTATTGTCATAGGTAGAAATTTATAAATAGTCTTTTGTAATTCATGTATCTTGCATAAAAGAGGCAAGTGTATGATTTCAATCATATTTAAATAAAAATTATTTTCCATCTACTCCTTTTGTCTTTCTTTTTATATGACTTGTCATGATCTCTACACTTAACGAATCAACTACTAGCAGCAGAAAAATACACGTTCCTACCTAGGTTAATATACACACAGTTCCTTGATATACAACTGATAATATATACATACACATGCAAGATTTGCATTTACAACTGAAATACTATACAAGTATATATGTATATACAGTAACCTAAAAACTATAATGTATAAATTTAAGTTGTTAGTCAATCAACTCAACTACACTGGCTATATCAAAGTAATCAAAAAGGCCTCTAATTTGAGCCACGTCCGATGTGATGGTGAAATTTGCACATAAAAGATTCATGGATTTGGCCCATCTACTCCTG
The DNA here is from genome assembly GCF_000230855.2 of Cajanus cajan. Lineage (NCBI taxonomy): Eukaryota > Viridiplantae > Streptophyta > Magnoliopsida > Fabales > Fabaceae > Cajanus > Cajanus cajan. Next base: position 9,570,667 of record NC_138517.1, on the reverse strand, counting down.
AAACTTAGAAAAGCCAACATGCATTGCAACAATCCATATATGCTCATCATCCACAACTCATTTCTCACAAGAAAAAACACATGCAACAACAATTTTCTCAAAATCACCAAGTTCTTCTCTTAAAAAACCAAAGACACCTAAGTTCAACAACCACCATAAAAAGTAATGTGATTCACCACCCATTTGCAACCATTGATCAATCATATCATCCATACAACTCAATAATTCAACAAGAATTCAGTTTTAACTCCCCTTACCTCTGATTTGAAGTGAAATAAGGAAAAAAAAAATAGAACAAGCTCCTAAAACTCCAAAAGCTCCGCACCAATGCAACCATGATAATGATTCTCAATTATGAGCTTCAAACACCACCTAATCAACCAACTACAATCATCTAAACTCCTAGGGAGGCTAAAAGGAAAAAAGAAGAATTTAGAATTTGAGAACTTTTCTCTTTAATTTATCTCTCTAAGATTTTTAAAAATGAACTTATAAAGTTTAATCTTTAAAAGAAACCTTATATATCTCCTTTCAAGATCAAACTAGACCTTTATATAGAGAAATCTCCCTTAAACCGCCTAAATTCATGAGAATCCTTTAATCTTCAAAGTTTCTCAACAACAACCAACAAAATTGTCGTAACAATTAATTAAATCAAATCACCAATTATTAATAAAAATGTAGTGTCACACTTTTCTTTCCTCATCTTTAATTTCTATTTTTAATATTTACTTAATTTCAATTTAATTTCTAGCAGTTTTTCATTGCGTATTGTGTTTATTTCTTCGTTTTACAATTTAACAAATGGGTTTTTACAGATCTTTAAAGTTCTAGTCTCTTATATTCTAAATTGTTTTACTTTGCATGTTTATTGTTTATAATTTTAAAATGCTTTCCTTTTAATTCATGCAGTTATATTTAAATTCTTGCATTAATTAACTTTGCATAAGTTATAACTTTAAATCCAATTTGAATGAATCAAATGCATTGTATGTAGCTTTTCATATTTGTCCAAATTAAGATAAGATGTAAGTTAAGATAACAGTCAAATTCAATTATCAAAAATTGAATTTAGATACTTGTTTTCGCATCAAGATTTTAATCGAATTATTAAATTAAAATTTTGACTCAACTACATATTTTTTAATTGAAAGACAAATTCTACTGGTTTCAAAAAATAAATTCACTACTACTCCTTTAATTTTAAAGTCATGGAACCACATTTTTTATATGTAAATTATAATAATTATTTTAATTGATTTTCTTCGACAAAATCATTTTAGTAATTTTAAAATACCTTACCTTTTTTATTTATCTTTTTCATTTTCATTTTTAAACAAATTATCAATAATTTTAAAATAATATTATATTATTATATAAACTGTTTACATTATAAATATAAAATATAATTTAAATATTAAAAATATTTACTATTAAAAACTTTAATTATAATGTAATTTAAATATTCAAAATATTTACTTGTTATAAATTATATTTTATATTACATACTAAAATACTAGTCATTTATTAAAAATGAAAGTGTAAACTTACAAATTTTCGAGTCTATCTCAAATCCAAACACTACAACATATAATTTTCACCAACAATGACATGATAATTAGATCTGAAATAGAGTTTTTGTATGACTGACCTTATTTTAACAGGAAAAAAAAATCGTTTTCACTTATATTGAGATCGAACTTTCTCCAATTTATAAAGAAAGAGATAAGGTAGATATTTAAGAGTATAAATATCTATGCTGACACCAGACACAAATCCGCCACATTAATTTTATAAAATAGTAAGAGCAGGGATAAGATTTTATTTTCACATATCATTTTTCATAATTATTAAAAATAAATACAGCATATACACACGTTATTATAATAGTTAAATAAATTAAATTATAATAGAAGTTAAATAATAAGGTTGAAGTTAAATACTTTTAATAAAAATATGATTTAATTGGTAAGCTTTTTAAGTTGTTTGACACTAAGTTCTGTATTTATTTAAATTAAATGTATTTGATATATATAAAATTCATTGCTAATATATATAACGATATTAAATTTTGCTTACATAAAATTTTAGGTCCAAATCATGTAAACAATAAAAGGAAAGTAGATTAATTAGAAAAGAATAAATAATTAAAAATTATATATAGTTTGAGATTATTATTATTATTTTGTCTAATCATATATTAAGTACTGTGTGAAATGCATTTCTGAATATAGAGAAAGTTGATAATATTCAAATAAGAAAACTTGACCCTCTAAATTACATATTCTTCTTTATAATGATATAAGATTAAATTTACATTCTAGAATGGATGAATTAATAATGAAAAGCAACACAATTTAAATTTAATAAGGTGACCTTTTTGTTTCTTACATTTGGAAATAATTATTTTGGTAACTTTTATGCAGAGAGTCGTTTATTAGTTTAGTGATTAATTAAAAGTTATAGCAAAAGAAGACGTTAAAGAGACTGCAAAACAGCATCTTTACATGTATTAATCGCTGTCCTTTTCTTTTTGCTTCTTCCATTTCCATATTTTAATACCTTTCTTTGAATTTCATATCATATTTTTGTTTAATAATCATTCTGGATTTGAATATGAAAATGATTATGACAGATAGCAACTAGTATGCATCGAATTTGCGATTATTTAGATGTCGGTATTAGAAGACATTTGACTATGGTTTGTTGATAATACTTGTAACTTAATTAGGGATATAATTGTTTCATAATATTAAATTGACACTTTTATATGTGTGCAAGTGTCACTGGTTCACTCAATGAATCTTTGCCTTTAAGTAAGCAAAAAGGTTTAGTGTTAGATTATAAATATCTAATATTAATAGAGGGTATATTTGAATTAGTTTTGAATTGGTCAACGTAATTGGTGTATAAATTAAGTTTAACTTAATTTATATTTCAACGTATATCTTTTTGGTTTAAAAGTGAGAATTTTATATTTGTACGTTAAATGTGTATATATAAACATTGCATATGCAATCATTTATAATTTATAATAATAACGTGTTTAATTTTTTTAATTAACTGCACATATACCCGAGTATTCAAAAGGAAAACTAATAATTAATTGCTTTCTAGAAACGTGTGTTAGATTTTTCTCAACAGAGCACCGAATAGTATTAGTAATTATATACACTAGGCTTCAAAGACACTTGCCTCAAAATGTACCAAATTTCTACATAATTAAACGGTAAAATATATTTTTACTTTATTTAAAATTATTGATATTTGATTTTAATTTTTAAATTGTTTTGTCTTATTTTAATATTTTAATTTAAAAATACATTATTTTTATTTAATTAAGTATTTTAGATATATAGCACTTAAAAATATTATAAAATACTATTTAAACTCTTTAAAAATAAAAAATGATATATTCTTAAATTCGAGGGACTCAATTAAAAAAACAAAAAGAAAATTTAGAGAGGCTAATTTAAACTAAATAAATTTTAGAAGGAATAAAAAAAATTACCCTAAAAGAAATTATATTTGTACAAATAAAAAGAGAAATGTATTTTTTATTATATAATAATAATAATAATAATAATAAAATAAAGAGTGCATGTTATAGAAGCGTTCATAACCAACGGTGCAATGTAAATGGCATAAATCAAATTAAAAAGTTTAACAACTAACAAAAAAAAAACTAATTTTTATATTTGGATTGGATTGATTTTCAATTTCATCTAGAAAATTAATCTAATTCAAACTAAACGAACATTTTGCCTTTTTTTATATTTTGTTTAATATTTTATATTATGATAAATAATGTATTTACATTGAGTACTTGAAAATCTGTTAGTTTACTTTTTTTAAGTTAGTGATTTTATTATGTTATTAAATATTGATAGTTTATTTTAATTTGTAATTTCATATATTATGATTTATTTTATTATTAATTAATTAAGATGATATTAATAATTATTTTTATATAAAAAAATATGATATATATATATATATATATATATATATATTTGACCCATAAAATTATTATAGCTATGTTTGGAAAATTGAAAACTTATCCCTGTAACACCCCGAAATTTCTACTATAGCAATATCAATTATCGTCTATTTTTATATATTTATGAAGATTTTTTTTATAAGTTATTTTGGTTAATTAAAAGGGGTTTTTATAATATATTTGTAAAGGTTTTTAATAATTTAAAATTATTTGTGAAAGTTTTATAAAAATATGTTTTTTTTACGCCGGAACGGGCTGTTCCAAAAGTGGAACGGGCCGTTCCAAACAAAGAAAATATACTTGTTTTGAGGTAGCAGAACGGGCCGTTCCAATTTAGTAAAAAGGCCCATTTTTGTTTTCCCAGAACGGGCCGTTCCCAAAGGGAAACGGGCCGTTCCAAGGTTATGAAATTGCCTAAAGACCTTAGTTGGAAACGGGCCGTTCCAACTATGGTCAATCAGTGTTAACGTGAACTTTAGAACGGGCCGTTCTGCTTTTTGAAACGGGTCGTTCTGAATCCAATACGGGTCGTTCCGGGGACCCCAGGATGCCTATAAATAGGGGCAAGAGGGGGTGAAAATTTTATACTGAGTGAGAAGGTGAAATCTTAGAGAGAGAAAGAGGAGAGAGAGAAAGAAAGAAAGAAAGAGAGGGAAAGAGAGAGAGGAGGAGGCCCTGCTCAAGTTTCAACTCCGCTTATCCAGGTAAGGGGGGAGTGAGAAACCTCACTCAGGGGTGTGGGGATAATTGTTGGATAGTTTGTTTGTCGGATTGGCCCCCAATCCCTTGCCGTTGTTCTGTCTTATTTTTGTTTGCTCTACTTTATTTCTTGTTGGAAATAATAAATAATTATGTAATCTCAATCCCTTTCCGTTATTCTGTTTGATCTTCTATTTACTCTACTTTGTTCTTTGTTGAAGGTGTCGTTGTTCTGTTTGATTTTCTATTTACTCTACTTTGTTCTTTGCTGAAGGTGTCGTTGTTCTTCTATTTACTTTACCTTGTTCTTTGTTGAAGTAATAAATGAATATGAAATTAACGTTAAAAATGAATAAGTTTTAATATGAATAAGAATGTCCTTTGTGAATTCCTATGCGGACCTTATGAGGAGTATTTATGACATGACCATGTGAAATATGGACAAATGACATGAGACCTAAGAATGGACTATTGAGACAAACTATGATTATGAGATTATGACAAATGAGGACATGATGTACTAAATGAAATTCTGTAATAAGTTAAATGTTGAGTCAATGAGATTATAAATGTATGACATGCATCATATGCATATATTACTCCAGGTGTGCCGCTGAGGCCGCATACCCACGATGCTAACAAGGTGTACTTTGGGGTCACCCACGACTAACAAGGTGTACCTTATGGTCACCCACGATGTAACATGCTAATAAGGTGTACCTTATGGTCACCCACGACTAACAAGGTGTACCTTAGGGTCACCCACGATGTAACATGCTAACAAGGTGTACCTTAGGGTCACTAGTGATGATATGTGAAACTTCCTTATGGCGCCACATGCATGCATTTATGAGTCGAGTCCATGACATCATAGCATGATAAATGGATATATATGTGATATTGATTATTTATGTATGTTATTTACATGTGACTTATATTTGTTGTGTGTGTGTGGGCTATTTAACCTTTATTTCTGCACCTGAGACTGAGTGAGATGTTTCTCACTCCCTTGTTGTTTTTGTATATGTTTAAATTATGTTGCATGTGATCAGCATCATGAGGATGTTGGTGATGAGGCTTAATACTTCAGTTGGGCATGCTCTGATAGGATGTGACATCGGGGCATAGCTAGCTTAGTTTAATATGTTATTGTTTTAATAACTTTAGTTTCTCTTCTTTTGTAATTTCTAACGAAGAGATAACGTAGATAAAGTTTATAATCCAATAAAAGACTCAAATGTACATCTTTGTTATATTTTTATTACATGATTTGGAAGTTATAAATTTAATCCCTAACCAGGAGGCACTGCCACCTTTACTGAAGTTAATTTATATTTCCTTTATTATTATTTGTATATATTTGTATATATATATGATTTCTTATTTTTCACTAAATTGTATTGAAAATCTTAACTTCTTTTTTTTTTATAATTTCTACATTGGAGTGATGATTTATGAGTTATGAATGTGAATATTCTACCTTGTGATATTTGAGACATTTGTCAACTACGAAAAATTTTATTTACTCAAAAAGAAAAGAAAAAATTGTTTACATTTATTGTATATTAATGTTGGGGTAGAAGGGTGTTACAATCCCACTCAAATTGAAATATATTTGAATTGAATTTTATTTTTAAACCAAATTGATTAGATGATCAATGAAAAGAAAATAAAAAAGATTAGATTTGATGATTTTCTTTATCTAATCTAATTCATAAACACTCATACATGTTATCAATAAAAATAACTTTAATAATTTAAAAATATGAATTAAAATTATGAAAAGAATAAAAACTTATTATAAACATCTTGGTCAAAAATCATTGTAAGATACTCTTATGCTCTACTTGGTGGAGAAAATAAAATTAAAGCAAGTGAAAAGAAGTAGTTAAGAAAAGAAAATAAGAAATATAAATAAAAAAGTAGAGGAAAAATTAAAGTTATTTAATACGAGAGAAATAATAGAAGAATGAATTAAAGAAGATATTTTTTTTATTATTAATTATCTACCATTAACTATATTATATATATATATATATATATATATATATATAATTATGCTAAAAAAAAAGTCAAAATAATTTGCATGGTACACTTATGAGAAGATCAACTTCAAGGGTAGCTTCATTAAGAATATATAGTTTTTCCTATAAATTTACTTAAATTTGTTCGAAAGCATTTTTTTGAGTCTTAAGTTTTATGTTACATTCCCACAATTTTCACTAAACCAAACGCGCTAAGTAGTACACTCTACTCACTTTCCTCATTCGATCTACTTCTTTTTCCATTAAATTTGTGTGTGATTTTTACATTAAAAATACACTTTTCATAATTGATAATGATCACGTATTTTTTTATTTATAAAAAAACTATAAAGGTTAAAAAAATGTTTCTTTGTTTTTAAAGCTTAAATATAATGGTTAGGGTCACTCGAAAACCGTATAACTCGAAAAAGGGGTGTTTGTACTTTGGGAAAGCTACTCGAACAACACCTACCGGGAGTGTACCAAGGGTCTCAATTATTTACGCTCGAAAGCTGAATCTGAGAAAGAAACACTCGAAAATAGGCAAAGGAGGTTACTACAGGTTTCCAAAAAGAGTTGGAGTCGAAACGGAGCAGTTCGTAAAAAGTAAATCAAAAAGGTTTAAAACACGTGGAAAGAACGGTTATGGGAAGTTACGCTTTAGAGCACGTATCTGATATGGAGAGCGGTTACACACCCACGACGCATGTATACGAAAGATAACTGCTCTCGAGAGTTTCTATAAATAGGCAAAGTTTGACCTTTCACGAGGTCGGAAAAACTCATACTTGAATAGAGCTCTGAAGCACTCTCCACCTGCGCATATGGCTTTCGTGCATAGAATCGTTTTTGGGTATGGTTGCTTCTTGACCACTTTTCTTTTTTCCTTTCTAGATTAGGATTAGTTTAGTCTTCTTATTTCTTGTAATCATTTAGTTTTCAATTACGTAAATTCTGACAGTGTTGTAATGCTTGGATATTATGAACCATGATTTGCATAGGAAGTATATCTGTTGTTCATTCTGTTTATTTAAGCATCTATGTTCATGAACACTATTTTTTGATAATCATTGATGAATATCTAGAAACCAGTAATTATTAACTCTTCCTTCTACGTTCTTTGTCTTTAAATCGAATTAAATCAGATACCTAAATTGAAACCGTTTTTTGTCCTAATCCGAGTAAAAAGAATCCATAAAACGACGAATTCCACTGTAAACAATAATATTTAAAATTCTTAATTTATAGTATAAACTTAATTGTTTTTAAATGTTTAAACAAATAAACACGTTAAATTCTACAATATCAAACTTTATTCAACGAGATTTATCCTATATAGGATACAAATACAATCTAGCAAAGACAAGCTTGATTAAATAAATTCAAACAAGGTGGGTTTGATTTGTTTTGAACTGTAGTAGCAATTGGCATTCATGTTAGCCTTTTGGTAATGATATCAATATATGCCACCTCAACCCCCTAAATAATACCCAATTATTTACTATATCTTTCTGTGCTTTCTCGAAAGTATTACCCTATTCTTAAATTGCATATTTTACCAAACAATGCACGATTGGACGCACCTAATTAATCTTGCTTTTTTATATGCACTCCTAGTCCTAGCTCTATTAAACCCTATTATAGATTGAATAGAACATTCTAATGCATAGTTAAATCATTGAACACAGTTGAATTTATTACACCAAACATGAAATGGAATCCCGTGAAGCGGGCTTAACGAGGCCTTCTTTAGATAATTTTCATTATTCTCCTTTTTCACCAATGATTGAAGATATTTTATTTCAGCTCTATGAATAATTAGAGGCACCCTTTTTCAAAAATTAAAAAAGTGCAAGTTGTTCTCGCTAATGTTTGTTTTATTTTTAGATATCACATATATTTTTTATTATAAAAAATATGTTTGAGTTAAATCAGACTATTATAAACTATAATTTTTTTAAAATATTTAACTTACCTTTCTTTTATATTGTCATATACATTTTCTCACTTATCATTAATTTGTTTATAGTACTATCTTATTATTGACCCAACAAATTTTTGAACATATAAAACACAAATTTCTCACTATCATCCTATAAAATGTGAATGCATTATATATAACTATTAAAAAATATTAATAGAAAATATGAAAGAAAAAATAAATTTCTGATATAACTTAATAACTGATTTATTCAATAACATGTTTAAACTTATGTATTTGAAATCAAATATGTCGAAATCTCACTAATAATGTCCAAAACAAAGAGTATAAAAGAAAATTCTAAAAAATAGATAATTATTTTTCTTTTAAAAAATATTTTTAATATTAATGATAATAAAAATAATTAATATACTTCCAATAATATTAAAATAACCAGATTATAACCAATAGGTGAATCTAATGTTTTAAAAACCGGATCGGACCAGTTGAACTGGGAACTGGTGGTCTAGTCGGTTCGAATCTTGAGTTTGATCAGTTATGCATTCGATCTGTTTTAAACCGGAGTGAACCGGTCAGTTTGTCGGTTCAACCAGTGAACTGGTAGGTCAAACCGGTTCAACCAATTTTTTTTTAAATAAGCTAAAAATTGAAAATTAAGATATGATATAAATTTATTAAAATTTATAAATATAAAATATATTTAACATGAATATTTTTTTAGAAAAATTAATAAATATTAAGTCATGCAATTTAATAAGTGACCTACTAGTTAAACCTTTCACCAGTTTCTTAACTAATTTAATAACCGGTCTGATTTTCAAAAGTGAATCTATGACGATATATTTAATGAAACTATATATATAAAACTTGGTAGTTTTGATTAACTGAAATAATTTCATGCAAATTATTTGAGGGAGTGGGTGTCTCACCAATATTTTGCTTTTAACCTAGTTTAGTGTATAAAATGCAATAATTTGTTAGATTTAGGTATTTATCAGTTTTCAAACAGGAGTACAGAAAAATGATGATCAAAGCCAAGCCTGACATTTTTGATTGTCAAAACGAGTCATGATTGAAATGGTGATGTTCTGGACTTTCTCTATTCAACTTTTCCGTTCGCCCTATCACTAGATATCTTCCTACTTCCGTACATGTTTTTCTTTCTTTCTTTCTTCAGTTTACATGAGTTAGAGAGTTTCTAAATATATATTATTAATTCTTTAGAAACACTTTTTTTTAATTTCCCCTTCAATTCTTCGAATATTCAATATTCCATTTGCATGGATTTCTGCAGATGTAGAACCTATGAAACGCTTATTAATTACATGGATGAATTAATTAACATTAAAAATATATTAAATTTGTAATTATTTTTAATAGTTCGATTAATAAAATAAAGCAAAGTACGTATGTGCAGCTAACAAAGAAAAGAGTTGATTGATAGAGAAAGGAAGGAAGACAGCTAGAAGAGTAATTGATTTGATGTAATTTTATTGGCATTTTGTTATGTTAGGTAACAAAAGAAAGGGAATGATTTTGGTGCTGTTGATCACTGTTTCGTGGTAAAGTGGAAAGTTGTAACTCAAATTTGAAAAATGAAAACTCTAGTTCAAGAAAAGCTAGGGAGGTCTTGCCATGAATAGACATATGCTGCTCGTTGCACGAGAGCTGATGATACGACACAAGTAACAGCAATTGTTACAAGCATATTTGGCTACATTTTTTTTTTAAAATACCCTTTATTTTTAAGAAAAAATCTCTAAAATAAAATTATATATAACATACAAATAAATTCTAAATTCTAAATCCTAAACTTATAAAATAAAAATCGATCAATTTATAAATTAATTTGACCAAAATAAATTTTCTTAATATAAGAGCTTGGTTGAGAAACTTGTAACTTATTTTAGAAACTTGCAATCGACCAATAGAAATAATTTATAGTTTAAATTTTTTTTATCTCATTAATTTACTTAAAATTAATTATTATTATTTTTAATTTAAAAACCACTTTACACTTATCTTATTCTATCACGCACATTATCAAACAAATAAATATGTCATTTTATATTAATCAATTATCTCTAATAAGGAAATAATGGTAAAATAAGAAGACATTCCTAATGGCATGTTAGGGTCACCCACCCGTTATAGTTACTCAACTAGCCTTTAGGTGTTTGGGAATTTTTTTAAGTAGGGTTGCTCATTAAGCGAGAAAAATGGTACAAGGGAGATTCAAACTTCCATTATAGAAAAGGTGAAAGTTCGGTCTAAGACCTTAATCACTTGTATCAATTCGCATCGGTTATTAATCAGTTAACTTATCAACCAATCTTATCAAACACTTTTAATTTAATTAGTTAACTTATAGGTTTTCAACTTTTCAATTCCTAACTCATGAAATTTTAGCTAGCTTATGAGTCTTTAGTCAACTTAAAAACTAATTTTATGAAACACCCTTAATTAACATGTTTTTAATTTCTATAAATGAGTGAAATTTGTTTTTATCTTTAAAAATATCTTTTTATTTTTTCATCATTCTAAAATTAAAAATTATTATTTTTAGTCACTATTATTATGCAAGACTTGTTTGTTGTTTGTATTAAATAAAAGATCAAATAATCATCTTTGATAACACCTACTTGTGTCTCTAGTTCTATACCAACATATGACACCTCTAAAAAATTCAAAATATATAAAATAAATATTATTTACATATCTTGAAATAAATATTTGGGGACCAAATTAGTGATTTTAATTTTTAAAATATTGAAAATCAAATAATATATTTTTCAAGGAGTAAGATTAAAATTTAATAATTATTTTACGTGAAAAAATAATAATTTTCAAATTTCAATTTTAGATGATAAAAAACAAAACATTTTTACAAGAATTAAATTAAAAATAATTTATTTTACATAAAATAAAAACATATTTAAAACTAAATTCTATTTTAACCATATTGATATGAGATATTCGACAAATATGTTAACAAAAGTGTGATTAATTTTTAGTCATACATATACAAAAATTGTATTTGGAGAGATAAAATTCATCTTAAAAATTTTTATAATTAAAAAAGAAAACTAATCTCCTTGTATCAATTGATAAATATATTGGGTTAAAGCATAAAGTGTTGTTGTAGTTATGATAATGGGAATCTTGGTTTAGAAAAAAGTGGTGGTGTGTGGAGTTGTAGTTATGATTAGCAAACATTTGAGGGAGAGAGAGAAAAGGTGTGTAGCAACTAGCAATATAGCAACTACTTTGGGGGGTGAGTCGGTAAGTGGCTGGTTCCCTGGGGTAAGACAAGTGACCCCATTGCTAGTTGCTAGTTGCTAGATGGTACTACTCACTCAACAACAATAAATATACTACGGATCCAATTTTTTTTTTTTAATTTTTCTTACCCTCAATTTTGACCAGATTCTGTGTACATAAATGCATAGATGTTGCATCACACGCGTGTTGCAACTTGCAATGTTGCAAAATGGGAGTGATTTCTTTTAGTAGCAATGGATTGTCTTCTCTCCTCTTATCTACCTAGCTAGGTCTATTATAGGTGATGGATTGATCACAAAATGGAAATATATAGCTTCTTTTTAAATTATTTCTCAATTATACTTATTTCATTCCTTCATTTCATATAGGAAGAGTATATGATCTTATATCTTTAAGGTGTCTCACCTAATCTATTTAATAAAAAAATTTAAATCAAATCTTGAAAAAAGTGTTAAGTTTAAAATTATAAAAAAGTTTATTAGGTTTTATAAGTCAATCTATTTATTTATATAATATAATAAAAAAATTAATATATATTATTAAAATTAAAAATAAATAAATAAATTTATAAAATAAAAATAAATTATTAATATTTAAAATATTTTTTTAAACAATTATTTTTTATTATAGGATTTATAAGTTTACGACAATATACATAATTACTTATTAATTATCTCTTCAACAAAAAATAAATTAATTTTCTCTTATATAAAATTTAAATTTTAATAATATTAAGTAAATTATATTTTAAAAATAATTTTTTGATTTTTAAAAATTAAATTTATTGACTTGATTAACATTAATAATTTAAATAAATTTTTAAATAAACTAATAGGATAGGTCAGAATTTATAAAAGTCAGACTAAACTTATAAAAAAAATTATAATAAATAATAAAACAGGTTTAAACTTTAAACTTTAATTTCACAACACATATTAATTTATATATTCAAAGTTTGACTTAACTTATTATCATCCTAGTCATCGTTGTCAAGTTTTAAGATTACATATAAATTATCTATACTCTCCCTGTTAAGCTTATTTTAATGGGTTTATAATTGTTTTTTAATAAAAAATGAAAAGAAAAATAGATAAACACATAGTTTCATATGTGTATATATGCAATATCTGCATAGATGAAATGCTAATTAAGGACATTAGGAAATGGTGAGTTATTGTAGGAGATTAATTACCAGAACTATTAAAAAAATCTCAAGATCAGTATGATGGGTAATATTTAAATTTTTTTTAAAGAAAGTGTTTTTTTACAATACTTTTTAATTTTTATATTCATTTTATTAATTTATAACATTTTTAGTTTATATAACTATCATTATTATTATTTTTGAATATTTGTTAATTAAAAAAGTGATTTTTTGAAGGATTGCTCATATACGTGGCTTTATGGAAGCATATACACATATATCTGGGTTGGTCATGTATGCTGACAACCAGAGTGTTCAGCTCAGCTAAAGGCTCAACTTAATTAATTGCCTAGCTTATGAAAAATTCAGTGGTAAAAACAGAATATTCATTGCTTGAAATCATTTTGATTTTTTTATTTATTTTATTTTGCCCCTTCTAATGGTATATGGATTTGGAGGGGAAATCCTAATGAAATAGGAAGATATGAACACTCTAACAATATTCATTTTTATTGTTGAGTAAATTTTCCCTGTGATTCACTTAATAACATGAGTCTATTTTTTATTTATCGAGATTTATATAATTTTTTACCTAATAACAATAAATAATTTCTACAAAAATCTTACTAAGTACTGACATTTTTCAATCAACAATTTGGAGAATAAATAAAAGATTAATGATGTTTGTTAATAAATTAAACTTATTTTACATATACAAATTCTTACAAATGTTTATAATTTATAAGTGATTTGTAAAAGTTTGCCTTAATATTTTTAAGGGTTCAATGTTTATACATGGTGTATAAAATTTTGTCAGTGTGAATATGGTATAAAAACTTATTATATATGACCGTTTTTATTGGATGACTATATAATTTTTCACATGATTATTAAATATATTTACTTTTTCTTTATTGAGATGATATAATTTTACACAGTTAATTAATGAAATATATATATATATATATATATATTTGTTTTGATAAAAATTAATAAATTATAATTTATTATTAAATTGTAATATTAACAATCACTGTTACTCATAGTCATAGAAAAATAATCCAGAATCCAGCAATAAATTGGCATGGATATGATACTTTTATTATTGTGTGTATATATGTGGAATGCAATGCAATGCATATATGTAGCCTTGTGGTTAGTTTAGCAGCTTTAGCTTAGTGCTGCCAAAAGTTGGTATCACCCCCTCCGCAAATTGTGGCCACCGCCGCTCATCTTAGCTACTTTAATTCGGATTACTTAAATTAATTAATTACCTTCAAACATTGGTTACATTTCTTAACAAAAAAAAAAAGAAAAATTAATCCAATCTAACTACTGCCTTAATTATAGTTTATTAACTAATAGCATCATTTCCACCCAAATTCAACCGTTTACTTTTGCTTGACTTTTCAAATCCCAAAATTTATCCAAAACTTAAGATTAAAATCAAAATCTCGGTGGCTCTATCTCTATCACCTTCTATATAGTGATGGAATGAAGATGAGTGTGCAAAATTCATCATCTCCTCACAACCCTTTTAACTATTCCTGATTTCTGAAGCATCTGACGGTGGAGGATTCATCACAGAGTGTCTTTTATTAGAACAATATACGAGTAAGAGAGGTTCATAGATCTTCAGCATTTAAGACTCATGTGGTCCTCTACTTTATAACCAGCTCAGTAGTAATGGAATTTTTGTTGGCTCTGCTGCTAACTACAGCACCTGAAACAGTGAAATTTGAAAGCTCTCTTTCTTTAAAAGCCTTCTTTCTTTCTTTCTACTCTAGAGACTAGAGAGGACTCAAGTTCTACCCAGGCCTCGATACATTGTATTCACTTCCTTCGTTTCTGTTCTTTTTTCTTCAAGGATCCACAGTAATTCATCACAAATCTTGCTTCTTCTTCATCTCCTACTTAACAACCTGATGAAACTTTCAGAATTTGATTTGCAGACTCAAACCTCAGTTTCTGAAAAGCTCCTTTCTCTTCTTATTCTTGTGAAGAACTGGTGCTTGTTCATGTTCATGTTCATGTCCTAGTTGATAAAATTCCTCCCTCCCCTAGAAGTTTTTAGTTTCTGGGTCTTATTCTTCTCATTTTTCCAAGCAGAAAAGTCCTTTCTTTTTTTTCAAATCTGGGTGTTGTGAAGAGTTATTATTAGTCTGCAACATGCCAGTGATGGATATTTTTCAAAACCCATCGTCTCTCAAATCGAACAGATTTGAAACAGCCATGTGGGCTGCAAAGTTTGTGCTCATGTCCATGGGGGTTATCTCCACTCTTGTTTTGTTGAAAGTGGCCATAGTCCCATACACATTCCACCTTATTCTCTCAACCCTTCCTCAATTCTGGGTCTCACTTAGAAGCTGGCTAACTCTCCCATTCCTTTACATAATTGTCAACTTCATCATCATCACCATTGCAGCTTCCTCCAAAATCAATAACCCCAAACCCTTTTCTGAGTCTGATCCTAAGCACACATCTGCCAAAGAAGAAGAAAAGGAGGTTGAAGAAGAAGAGCAAGGACAACACCAACACCAACAAGAAGAAGAAGAAGAAGAAGAGGAAGTTGAAGAACAACACCACCAACAAGAACAACAACAAGAAGAACAAGATGAGGAAAAGGAGTTTGAAGAGCTTGGTTTGTCTTGTGACAAATTCATCATCCACCACCCTTTGCTTGAAAATTGCACCAACGATTATTTCTTGCCGGATTCAGATGGTGGTGATGACACACTGGAAGCCACATGGAGGGCTATAATGGAGGGACAGGGGAAAACTATGAGGCCACAGCTGAAGAAGAGTGACACATGGGGTGCTAGAATTGCAAAGGCAGAGCCATTCAAGCGCAATGGGGAGGGTGGTGGTGATGATGACCCTGTGGCTTGGGCTCAGAAGGAGCTTAAAAAGTCTGATACTTTCAATGATAGAGCCTCTCTGAGGAGGGAAAAATCCATGAGTCCCGAGGAACTGAATCGCAGGGCAGAAGCCTTCATTAAGCAGTTCAACAATCAGATGAAGTTGCAGAGGCTCGAATCTTACCAGCGGTTCAGGGAAATGGTAAATCGAGGTGTTTGATCATGTGGCCTATCTTTCTGCTTTTTCACCACTCACAGTGAAAATTTAGCTAAATGAGAATCTCTGGAAGTATATTAACCATTTTGGAGGTACTTAAGTATTCTTCTTAATTTAGTTCTCATTGGATTCAGCACATTACTAAATCCTTGTGTATGTTATGCAGAATTTCACTGTCGGCTATGTGTGTTATCATATATATGTAACATATTTTTTGTTGAAAAACATTTCATGAACACTTTGGGCTAATATACACTTAGAGAGAGAAAAATGTATATGTGATATATGATATGAGAAAAAGAAAGAGATAAAAATAAATAAATATGATGTAGGTGTTCATATATGTTGTTGTTATTAAACCATAATTCAGTAGCATTTACCTAACAACTTGTGCTTTTAGAATGGTCAGTCTTGTCATGGGGCTAGAATACAACTGTTCTCATATTAATATTTGGATTAGTAATAGTAGTTAAGTACAGCACTTACGGAATCTTTTTATGTCTAAATTAAACATAATCAAATGATTGTTGAGTTTTTCCTTTTTTTTCTCTGAGGTATGACCTCAGAAAGGAATCTGTAGGGAGCTTCTTGTATGCACAAGTATGAATTTTTATGACTCCAAAAGTAAATGTGTTATTCGATGGCGCATATCTATGGCATCTAATTATATTCTTGACGCATTGGGCATTCAACACCTGGCGAAACATAAATAGTAGTTAGCACAATTAAATGAATCTAGCATTGGTTAGACTGTTCCACCTACCAAACACTTGATTGAAGTGTAGAAAAACTATAATCTACTACATCATTAGTACGTAATATATCTAATCTCACATATAAGTTCGATTTGTCGGTTTCCATGTGTTGACTCTTTCTTCTCCCTTGGCAGGACTTGCTGTGTACATATTTTTGCTGCTGAGACCGTGTGAAGAAGCCAAGACAAGTATAAGACATGGTGTACTTTTTTCCCTTGTCAAGTTTCTTGTGACATAGTGGGCATAAGTTAGTTTCTCCCTAATCTGTTGTGCTCTTTCTTTGGTCTAGATCTTTTCTCTACATGTTCAACCTAAACTATTCATAAGTGTAGTGCTTCTTATGTTACATAATGTTTGTAATATGTAGTTTGAACCCTAGGTAGCATTATGAGGGTATTTTTAAAATCGAATTAATGTACAATTTATGCAGACCTAATAATTTACCAGTTAATTCAGCTTTAAAATGCTTCTTGAATGGTTGCTTTTTTTCCTTTATGTATCGGTATGCCCAAATGTCTTAAGAGTGGAGGTTAATGACAAGTTATAAACATTTTTTTTATCTAACAAAAATATATTTTTAAAGACAAAATTGCGATACCTTAATTAAAGTACACAATATTTTTAATGTGGTAATTTTAATGGTGTAAAAGACGTCGGGACACTTTGCCTACATGAAAGGAAGGGGGAACATACATGGACACATACCTATTGAACAAAATCACATACGCCTACCAATAACAAGTAACAACCGTACTCGTGCGAGGAGGTGATAGATGGTCGTGTTTAAAGATAGACCAAACTCGGCGAGTTGGACTGGAGACTTGGACCCCTTTTGCTTTGCCCTTTGGCGTATTATGGGGCTAGAAAAGAACTAAGCCTTTTTATCTATTAGGAAAATGGATTGAAGTGAATGAACGAAGATAAATTGAACGTAATGTTGAGAGTGAGTTGTCCTTTCAACTGTGCATGGTTGCATGTGACCATCAAGTAAGATATCTTAGCTTAAGTAGATTGGTTATGTTGTCCATATCTCCAAAGTCACGATTAGTTTTGGGATCAAATTAAGAGATTAGGGCAATAAACATGGTGAACACACCGCGCACATGGTTATTATCTGTCAGAATGGTATGGATCATTATACATCTAGTGGGACTTGCTGTTTCTTTAAGCCTTCATTTTAATTATAACCCCCTTAGGTCGGAAAGCACGTTGCCCCCTTTCATGCCAGTGAAAATTGAAACAGAAGAGTCCCATGACCCTTGTTGTGTCACGAACTTTGAGTGGTTTGTGAGTACAGAACTTCATAAAGAAGTAGGACCTGTGTACAACTGAAAATATAAGTGGATCCAAGTTGTGAAAGTCTTTTATTTGTGAGAAATCACAGACAGGGACCCCGCATCTCCTGCCTGCAAAATGCCTTTAACTTCATTTAGAAAAGGTCAGTTTTATTATAATATTTGCCTTCTCTTTCTATTTTAAACCTTTATACCTTTGTCTCTGTTGCAACCTTTGAAAATAGTCACGTATAATTTAATAACTAGATTTATGTTAATCAAATAGAAATTTAAAAAAAATGATTTTTATTACACACCCAAAACACTATTCAACAGTTCATATGATATGATAAAACGAGAAATTAAAAAAAAATGAAAACTGTTGACGAGGTGGTTAAAAATGAGATGTACATCTAAAGTTCATTATTCAATTTTTAATTATCAATATATTATTAAGATTGCCTAATAATATAGAGATTTGGGTAATATACATAAAAATTTTAGTTTCTAATCTCATTGCCCCATTAATTGTAGACCAACAAAAATTATAATCATTATAACAAGCTAGTTGGGACAGGCACTAACGCGTGTGACACTGCATAATCGTTTATGCTATGGTAATAATCACGTGTAAATATTGATTACGAAAAATGTACAAGCTAGAGGACCTAAGAATAAGACCCAATGTTTGCCATTATCAAAGACTAGTCCTTTTCTAATTAACCTCTAATGGAAACAACCACGAAAATCCTTGTACACGTTGTTATGGCACGAGTAAGCTGTGGACCAGAGGCATATGAATAGGGACCCAGAAAGTATGGGGCAGATATCAGTAAGTGACTCGGACACAAGAAGCTATTCAAACGCGGCTAATTAGGATTTAAGTTGGCTTCAAGACGCTGCATTCAAAATTGCCCATGATATAGACTTGTAAACTTCTAGCGGCCGCTAATGCTATTATTCCTTTTGTAGGTGCATGGGACATTATCTATGCATACAAATTATAGTCTAAATATTAGTATCGATGACAAATTAATAAAGAATTACCAGCAGTATCTTTCTCAATTATTTAAACTTAAACTTGACTTCTTTTTTCTTTTTTTTTTAACTGGTAATGGATTTGATGATAATATTCTAACGGGCTAAGCAATGTGGTAGCTAGTTGTTAGGCAACTGGCATTAAAAGAGAAAATAAAAGGAGGAAGAGAGAAATAAACAATACTAAGAAGTATTTGTTTTTGGTGTGACTTAAACCTTACAAGGTGCCTCTATATATATAGCATAAGGAAGAGGCAAGCATTACAAACTAAGCAATGTGGGACTTAAGAAGTAAGCATTACAAACTAAACAATGTGGGACTTTTATGCTACTACAATTTTAGAACTTAGACTACACACTTAACAATTCTCCCACTTGGAGTCTGAGTTCTAGTTAGTTTCCTTGTAAGCATTGAGTTCATCGGCTCCTTCGCCTAGTGCAGCGTTCTTTATCTTCAATTATTCTTGAAGACCAGCTGAGGTAATGCAGAGCCTCAGCTTGTCAGTTGTAACAGTCTTAGTTAGCATATCTGCTGGATTTTCTGATCCTGAGATTTTCAACAAAGATAATTCTTCATCATTTATCAACTCTCTGATGAAATGGTATCTTAGTTGAATATGCTTGCATCTAGAATGGAAGACAGGATTCTTTGCAAGACATATAGCACTCTGACTGTCACTGAACAATGGAGCATTCTTTTGTTCTTTCCCTAATTCACTGAGAAAGTTCTTTAGCCAGATCATCTCCTTGGCTGCTTCTGAGATAGCTATGTACTCAGCTTCGGTAGTTGAGAGAGCAACTCTATTCTGAAGCTTAGACTTCCAACTCACTGCAGTTCTCCCCAAGGTGAAAATGTAACCAGTGGTGCTTTTTCTAGTGTCCAAATCTCCTCCCAAATCTGCATCAGAGAACCCTTGTAAAGTGAAATTACCTCTTCTGAAGAGCAAATTTATTCCTGAAGTACCCTTCAGATATCTTAGTATCCACTTTACACCTTCCCAATGCTTCTTCCCGGGATTCGATAGGAATCGACTGACAACTCCAACAGCATGTGCTATGTCAGGTCTGGTGCACACCATGGCATACATTAAGCTCCCAACTGCTGATGCATATGGTACTCTTGACATGTGGTCCTTTTCTTCAACTGTCTCTGGAGATTGCTTCTTTGAGAGCTTCATGTGAGTTCCCAAAGGGGTGTTCCTGATTTTGGCATCTCCAACATTAAATCTGTCAAGAAGCTTTTCTATGTATTTCTCTTGAGACAACTTCAAGACTCCTTCTAGTCTGTTTCTAGAAATCCTCATGCCAAGAATTTGTTTAGCTGGACCAAGATCCTTCATCTCGAAGTGGTCTGTCAATTGCTGCTTTAGCCTGTTAATTTCTGTCATATTTGGCCCTGCAATTAGCATGTCATCAACATATAGAGCAAGGATAATATAACTGTTAACATATTTCTTAACATAACAGCAATGATCCATGTCACATCTGCTAAATCCTGAGTTTTGCATAAACTCATTAAATTTTTTGTACCACTGCCTTGGTGCTTGTTTCAAGCCATACAAGCTTTTATGAAGCTTGCATACAAGATTTTCCTTGCCTGAAACTTTAAAACCTTCTGGCTGAGTCATATAAATATCTTCATCTAAATCTCCATGCAAGAATGCAGTTTTAACATCTAACTGCTCCAAATGAAGATTCTCTGCAGCAACAATGCTCAGTATGACTCTGATGGTAGTCATTTTTACAACTGGAGAGAAAATTTCTGTGAAGTCAATTCCTGGTTTCTGCTGAAATCCTTTGATCACAAGTCTCGCCTTGTATCTTTTTCTGCCATCAGATTCTTCCTTCAGCCTGTAAACCCACTTGTTTTGTAGAGCCATCTTTCCTTCTGGCAATTCAGTTAACGACCAAGTACCATTCTTTTGAAGAGATGTCATCTCATCCTTCATTGCTAACTCCCACTTGACAGAATCATTCCCCTGTATAGCCTCATCGAAGTATTCTGGCTCACCAGCATCAGTCAACAATAAATAGTGCAATGAAGGAGAATACCTTTCTGGTGCAACTGAAACTCTGCAGGATCTTCTCAAAGGAGGAGATGCTGGTTCTGATTCAACCTCTATATCTGTACTCTGGCTTCTGTTGGTTATGTCGCTTTCTGAAATTTCTTCAAGTTCTACTTTCTCAGAAGGCTCTGGCAACTTGTCTGTATCAATAGATTCTGCAGAAAATCTATCCTTATAAAATAGATTCTCATTAAAAGTGACATTCCTGCTTCTGATGATTTTCTTGTTTTGGTCATCCCAAAATCTGTAGCCATACATGTCAGAACCATAACCGATAAAATAACACTTTCTGGCCTTGGGATCCAATTTATCTCTACTATCAGAGTCTATCAAAACATATGACACGCAGCCAAATACTCTTAAATGTGAAAGATTTACCTCCTTCCCAGACCATACCTCTTCAGGCAATTGATAACCCAAAGGAACTGATGGTCCTCTATTTATGAGATATGCCGCTGTGTTGATTGCATCTGCCCAAAACACCTTAGGCAAGCCCGATTGGATCCGCATGCACCTAGCCCTCTCGTTCAATGTTCTATTCATTCTTTCTGCAACACCGTTTTGCTCTGGTGTTCCTGGTATTGTCTTGATCATTCTGATCGTTCTGAACAGAAGTTCTTGAATTCATGGCTATTATACTCTCCACCATTGTCAGATTTCAGACTTTTCAACTTTAAACCTGTCTGATTTTCAACTTCTGTTTTCCATCTTTTAAACACAGAAAACACGTCAGATTTATTTTTGAGAAAATAAACCCATACCTTTCTCGTAGCATCATCGATAAAGGTGACATAATAGCATGAGCCTCCAAGAGATTTCACTGGAGCTGGTCCCCAAACATCTGTATGCACCAATTCAAGCTTTTCTGTTTTCAGTGTCTTCCCTTGCCTTGAGAAACTAATTTTTTTCTGTTTTCCCAAGATACAGTGTTCACAAGTGCCGACATCTACATGCTTTAACTTTGATAGCTTACCCTTTGTCGCCATTAGCTTCATTCCTTTCTCACTCATGTGCCCAAGTCTTTGGTGCCACAAGAATGAATTATTGGCAGCCTCAGTAACTGCTATCATGTTCTCATCTGCAACCATGTAAAGTGACCCTCGCTTCCTTCCACGAGCGACAATGAGATTGCCTTTCTTGACTTTCCATGCTCCATCTCCAAAAGTGGTTTCGTGCCCTTCATCATCCAGCTGCCCTACAGATATTAAATTTCTTTTTAAGGCAGGGATATGTCTGACATTTTTCAGTGTCCAATGACTCCCACTTGAGGTCTTGATGGCAATATCTCCTTTTCCAACAATACTCAAAGGTTTGCCATCTGCAAGGTAAACCTTTCCAAACCTTCCAGAAACATAGTTAGTCAACAATTCATTAGAAGGAGTGGTGTGGAATGATGCACCTGAGTCCATAATCCATGACTCAATAGGACTGTCTAGGCTGCAGATTAATGCATCGTCTATATCGTCAGTTGCTGCATTTGCGGATTCATCATCATCACGCTTCTTGCGATTCTTGTTTTTCTTCGGAGCTTTGCATTGATTGGTAAAGTGACCTCTCTTGTCACAATTCCAACAGACAATGTCATTCCGGAATTTTGGCTGACCTTTAGCTCTTGACTTTGATCTTCCTCGGCTGTTGTAACCTTTTTGAGTGGTCCTTCCTCTACTTTCAGTATTTAATGCTGAACTGGAAGTAGAACTGGAAGGCTCCTCGGAGTCTCTCCTGCGAACATCTTCGCTTAAGATCAGGTCGCGAATGTCGTTGAGCTTTAACTTGCTATCCCTTGCAGAACTACTGACTGCAGTAACAGTTGCAGCCCAACTTTCCGGTAATGATGATAATAATATCAATGCCTTCACCTCATCTTCAAATTTGATTTGTACTGATTCTAACATGGCAAGAATAGTGTTAAAATCATTAATATGATTAATCACAGGGTTACCTTCTCCCATCTTGAGATTGAACAATCGACGCATTATGTGTACTTTGTTTGCTGCAGATGGTTTCTCATACATGTCTGATAGTGTCTTCATCAGACTCGCAGTTGTCTTCTCGTTGACGATGTTGAATGCAACATTCTTGGCCAATGTCAGTCTGATCACGCCAAGAGCCTGTCGATCTAGCAAGTTCCACTCTTCCTGTTTCATATCGTCTGGCTTCTCCCCTATTAAGGGTTGATATAACTTCTTCTGATACAGATAATCCTCTATCTGCATCTTCCAGAAGCCGAAGTCTTTACCATCAAACTTCTCTATCTTCACCTTCCCCTCTTCTAATGCCATTGCTCTGCTGCTGAGAAAAGCTCTTGCTCTCTAAACTGAGATTCTCTCCTCTAAGCTGAGGAATTCTGAGAAAAGCTCTCACTCACTAAACTGAAGATTATTCTTTTCTGTTGTGGAAGATCAGATAAAACTGCAACCACAGAGCATACTAAGAATACTCCCCCAACTCTCACCTCTAATCTGAAGATTATTCTTTTCTGTTGTGGAAGATCAGATAAAACCGCAACCACAGAGCATACTAAGAATATTCTCCCGAACCTAGAGCTCTGATACCAGTTGTTAGGCAACTGGCATTAAAAGAGAAAATAAAAGGAGGAAGAGAGAAATAAACAATACTAAGAAGTATTTGTTTTTGGTGTGACTTAAACCTTACAAGGTGCCTCTATATATATAGCATAAGGAAGAGGCAAGCATTACAAACTAAGCAATGTGGGACTTAAGAAGTAAGCATTACAAACTAAACAATGTGGGACTTTTATGCTACTACAATTTTAGAACTTAGACTACACACTTAACACTAGAATGGGAGTGAGCCAGTGGCAGTCGTGATTATCACACAACACGAACAATGCCTTCGCAATCGCAATAGCATCCTTTTAAACAAAGCCGATAAAGGCCCAACCCACATACGTTTGGTTCGGCCTGGCATTATAGCAAGGTCTGGTTTTCGCTAAAAGCATTTTAAGGCTGTGGAAAGAAATGTTTTCCTTGTTCCAATACATATTCTTTCTCGTGACATTGTAACATTCACCTTTGTATAATTATTTATTTCATGATTTAAAATTTGAAAAATTACAAAATGGAGAAAATTAATTACAAGATTATATCTACCGTAAGAATACAAAAAATTTATTCCTATGAGCCAGGAGCAAAGCATTGGCAAAAGGGAGCTTCCTTATATCCTTTTTTAAAATTAGTTCAATGAAAGCGTGTCACAGTAAAACTTTGGTCAATTCAAAACTACCACTTCAATTATAATATTAATACATAATTATGCAATTAGAATAACTCGAATAACGATAAATTAAAGAACTTAGATAAACAACTTTTAAAAAAAAACTAAAACTAAAATATATCCAGTAGAAAACCGTAAAGCATATAGAAACCTAATAAAATGCCAGCAGACTAATAAATAATAGTTATATTATTTAAGTAAACGTTAAAAATTAGCACGTGATGACATTCTACACAACTATTTTCATTTTTTACTTATCTATGTCGACTAATGTCGTATACTAAATCTTTTTACAGGAGATAACTTTTTATTTTCTCATTTCATTATTCACAAGACATTATCCAATTTAAAAAAAAGAAGAAAAAAATTTAAACCGCAGAGAAAATACCCACATTGAGATTGCACTGTGCAGAGCATTACAAGAAAGAAAAGTACATACCCTGCGTCTCAACAAACAAATTCACCTATATATGTACACAGCATGGCGAGCGAGCAACCTCGTTACCACACACAGAGTAAACTCATTATTCAATTTCGAATACACCAACAGAGCAATTGACTAACCCTAATCACATTCATAAATGCAGTGAGAGGAAAGCACAAGAATGGCAAAACTAAAACATCTGGTGCAAGCTAGCTAGGGAGCAAGCTCAACGCATCAGATGAAAACGGAGACGCGGAAAAGCGATGAAGAAACGAGCGGAAGCGCAAGCAAGGACGATTACGAGAGTAAACAACGGCTTCGGCCCATAGGGCTCCTCAGCACGGGAACAATCGCAGGGGGAGGGCTCCTCCGCAGGTGGGTGTGGATCATCAACATGCGGCGGAGAAGGCGGCGGAGGTTGACGTGGAGGAGGAGCGCCGGCGGCGGGACGCTGGTCTTGATCGTCGTTGGTTCCGTTACCGGGAACTTGGACCTGGAGTTTGAGGCCCTGTTGGCAGTGGCCCAATCGGCCACAGACGAAGTAGCGGCTTCCCACTTCGCTCAAGTGGATCACGGTTTCTCCGGTGTCGTACGTGGCCAGAGCGCCGACTATCGAACACGTGTCGTAACCTAGTTGGTTCACCTCCACCACGTCGTGAACCGGCGTGTATATGAACACTGCCAACCAACGCGAAACGCATCGTATTTTAGTTTTATTTAATTAATAAAAAAACTATTACTATGCCGAAAACGCCCACGGCGTCCTCGTCTCCGTTTGTGTGCACCACGCTAAAGCGAAACTAACTTCGAGAACGAAAACGGTTACTCGCTAGCTGTTTCATTCTATTCAACACCAATCGGAATGTTTTCTACGCATATTAATTCTGATATTCTCAAAACGAAAATTCAATTCAACGAGTGAAAAAGGACTTAAACTAATGATCCATTACTGATTACTCGCTTGTTAATTAATTTACTCTTACTAGATCTAAAGCTTCAAAAACACGAAAATTGCAATTCATGTGCTCTGTTTAAGAGATTAGTGCATGGATTGATTAATTAAGATGAATATGAAGATATTACGCGTACCGAGATCGTCACCGATGTTAAACGTTGTGGTAGAAGACCAGGCCTGGATATTGGAACGGAGGTCCCAGCCGGAGGCACCGCCGACGGTGTGATTCTCACCGCAGACGCATCGGAAGAGAATCGAAGTGAATACGATGACGATGATAGCCTTGACAGCCCACGCTGGCCTGAGTTTCTCCATTTTTCTTTCAACCAAACAAGAAAACGAAAACTCAGAGCCAACTAACTGATAATCGAACAGCGTAATATGGAATTCGAAGTTCAGGTCTGAAAATTCACGGTGCAAGTGCGAACAATCGAAATCTAAATCACGCATAATATATGTGAATTGAAGTGGAAGGTAGCTACCTGCAAATTTAGAAAGTGAATTTGTGGAAGCGCCAAAGGAGGAGGAAGAGTGAGAGGAGTATGTGGCGTTGGTGGCAGCGATCGACGAGAGAGAATTCAAAGTATTCAGCGTTTTCGCGCCTTTATACGTTCACATGGAGAGAGAGAGAGCGAAAGTTTCATTTCATAGCTCAGTTTTTGTTTCTGTTGCGGAGAGTCAACTACAATGCGGGCACACTTACTATGAAGACTGTGCGCCCGGTTATTCCATTTTTTGAGGACTCCACACAACTTCCACTTCCAAAGGTTATTTTATTCATTGACTTAATCACTTATACACTATTAGTGTAAATAAATTTTACACTGACAATTAATTATATTTTTTAATTGTGTCATGTCACTGTAAACACATTTACTTTTAACAATGACATGATATAATTAGTTGTCATTGTAAAAAAAATTTACACTGACAATGTATAGGTAATTAACTCTTATTCATATGCTGTCTCCCAAGTTTATTTTAGTTCTATATATATAATTAATGCCTCAATTTTTCATATATTATTTTAGGATTTTATTACAATGCCTAATAAAATTGTATATTGCCTAATAAAATTATTTACTTTTGGAATAATTATTTAAGAGTTAGAACTCAAAATCTCTCCTGGTCCTTCCTATACAAGAAAAAAAAATTTATAAAATTCAAGATCAAGTAGAGAGGATTTGATTTGTAAAATTTATAATTAAAGTGATTTTTAATTGATTGAGACTAATTCTCCTCACTATCTATATACTATTATAATATAAATTTAAGTATTTATTTTAAATCACTTTTTTTTATATTATTTATCTTCTTTTATTAATAAAATTTGATTATTTGATTAATTCGATGGAAAAGATTTATACTTTCTTATTAAACCAAAAAATAAAAAAATATAATAGTGATCTCCACACATTTATCTTAAAATTAATCAAGAGATGAATTGATAAATTGTATTTTATTTTAAATTATAACAAATCATATAACTAAGTGAACAGAGATCGGATAAGAAATATAATAAAGTATGTTATTTTAAAATATTGAAAGAATAAAATAAAGTAATTTTAATTTATATAGTGAACTAATCGTGTGTAAAAAAATATTTACATGATCCAGATATAAGGGTTAAATTGTTAGTTTTGCTAGGGGGACAATACCAAAGATGGCTGCCAATGGATGCTGCTGGTGGTGGCTGTACCATGGGACCCTATCTCAACACATGATGTAATTAACCTTGGTTCTATATATTGATGTAATCGCATTGAAGTTTGAACTCTCGTTAACTATGTATCATTTACCTTTATCTTGACACATATGTTAGACTCGTTCAAAACCTATTATGGCTCGTCAATTTGTCTCAACTTGAGCTCTTTAGGTTTAGCATGTCTCGTTTGGTGTTATAAGGGTGACACAAGTGCATCAAGTTAAAGTAACTCATGGTTGCTATGGCGTTATTTGGTTTGCTTGACGTGAATTTATTGCTTTGTTTCTTGAAGTAGTAATGTCTGGTTTGAGAGAGATTGACACACTCTTCAAAACATCCTTTTAAGTATATTCATTTTTATTAGTTAAAATCTATTGACTCGTTCAGTTAAAGAGGACAATGATGCAAGCCTCCACTTTTATAGGCAAGCATTTTCACCCTTTTTGTTTTCTAGAGTGTCTCAAAAGCCCTTCTATCTTAGTTCAGCCTTTACATGAAGAGTGACAATAGTGATCAAAGGACGTTCACAAAAATAATGATAAAGACTCGTTGACAGTTAAATAACCAGTGCCTTAAGGATATCATCTAAAATCCTTATATAATACCCAATATACCAATTGCTGATGAACAAGAACAAGTAATTGTTAAATATTTACAAGTTAAGATGTTTATTGATCCAATGCTTAAAATACTTTACATAGGAAATGGTCTAGAATTCTGGATACAGCAAAATACATTATTGTTTCAAACAATAAAGTGCAATAATGCTCTCAGGAGATTACACTTTCAATTTGCCTAAAATATTCAGCATTTGGATCTTCGAAGTTTGGACCAAAACGATACAATTTCTTTATTGATCTAATATTAGCAGCCACTTGGTGATGCTTCCTGATGGTATAAGATTTATGTAATCGCAAAATCGATGATTGCTATTCTCTTACATGGTATGAGTTTGGTTTACGGTTAAAGGCAAAAATGATGATTGCTTTTCGCTTACTTGGTATATGTTCGGTTTACGGTTGAAGATTTGCCAACTCACGTTTAACAGAAAAGATATATAGACTTACTTTGTATTTTAGTGCTTTAAAAAGTGTTAAGATATGGAAGTTGGTTTGGCCAAAATGCATCAATTGCACAAGCTCATGGCTTTCAAAAACAAATTTTTTTAATTAAAAATGTAATTTATAAAAGTTACAAAGTTATGTAATTTGAAAACAAAACCCTTGAATAGGGGAAAAAGTATTCATTTTTTTAAGAAATAAAAACTAACTTTCAAAGAAAGACTAAAACTTTATTGGTTTTTTTTTTTTTAGTTTAAAAAAACGAATTTTAACATTATGATTTCATCTTTCATTTATTATATTATCAATTCTTTTGAACTACCAATACAATTCAGTTCAAGCAATTAAAAGTTTTACATTTGTCTTGCTCAGAGTCAAGAGACAAAATAAATAGTGGTCTATTCTTATAAGATTTTGTGTGGTAATTATAAAATTACTATTCAACATTAACGATAAAGCCATTAAGGTAGTTTTTACTATTTTTTAAAAGAAAAATAATAACATACTTGTTACACCATTAAATTTCCCGCCCGTATTAGAGAGATTAAAGCCTTTGTTTTAAAGGGAGAACAATAATGGAACTGCAAGATTAGAAGTTTACAGGCAACTAAGATAAAACTTCTGTCATGTCAACCTTTGTTAAGCAACCAAAAATTCAATGGAAAGTTAACATTCTCTATGTATTTATACTGATGAATTAAACAAAAGGGTGCACTAGAAATAGAACAAACTTAGGCTGGGGCATATGAAAACATCTTCAGTCACAGACTCTTGAACTGACACTGAAAGAAGAAAAGAATAACTGTTATTTAATTCCCTTGATCCCTTTTCTCAATCTCAATCAATGGCTGTAATAGGAATGAAGTAATAGGAGCAACAATCCAAAACAAACCATTTTATGGACGACCTCAGGATGTGTGATACATCAACGCCAAAGTGGTGCAGATGTGCACTAAATTTATATCCTGCTGTAGTGTGTTGATAGAAATATGTCCTAAAACCTGTAAAAACAAAAAAACAAAAAAACAAAAAAAAAAAACAAATAATCTTCAATAAAGATGCCCTTTGAGCTGTAATATGTATTTAATTCTATTGTAAATTTACAAAGTATAAAGATGTACTTTGAGCTGAGTTGAACTATTTCAGGAAATTCTAAAGCCACAAACCAAACAGGTATGTCAGTTTTAGGAAAATGTACAAATATATAAGGGTAATCTAAAATTGGAAATAAAGAAAGAGTTAATCATCCATACACTATGTAAAGTTTTTTACACTGACAACCAATCATATTTTTTAAATTATTTTATTTTATTTTTATTTCATTAAATGAACAACTGACATGACACTATTAAAAGATATGATTGGTTGTCAGTGTAAAAAAACTTTATACTAACAGTGTATAGGTGATTAACTCATAAAGAAAAGGATCAAATCAACATTGTTATCATTGGAAAATAGAAGTACACACCTGACCAATGCAGCTCAAAGTTCATGCAACATCACAAGATCGTCTGCAACTATAATGTTATGACATCTATGCAAAGGGCTAGCTCAACAATCTACGAACATACACCTCATAAGCCTTGTCCTGCAAACATGAATATTGATTTAATAATTTGGAAGTGCATAACATGAGCTGACCCCATCTTGTTAGTTTCGACATGAAGGGTGCAAGTCAAAAATCTCCACTGGCTTCCATAATTCTCTAAAAACTTATATTACCAACAGAATGAAAGAAAAATTAGAAAATTCAGAAAATGTATAATACAAGTATTGTCATCTTACAATCAAATGTTGTCCAGCTAGGAGGTGTAGTTGAGAAATTCTTTTTATCGTCATGGATGGAAAGCATGCCAAAAAGATCAACTGTATCATTGTTCTTTACCCTGGGGTTGTCAAAATCAAATGATGCAGATGGCCTCCTTAATTGTGGTGAAATCATCTGTGGCAAGTCTGAGGAGACCTGAATTGCGAAGAATAAGCTTTTATTTTTTGTTTTGTGATGCAATAAATTTTGGAAGGCAAACAATTTTTTTCTGATTAGAGCAGAAAGAGAACAATGCTATATATAGCAGTGAGGAAAAAAAAAATAAAATAAAATGCAAATTGTAAACTGCTGCTAAATATCTCTGTGACCACACTCCTTCACCACCCCTGCACTTTTATTCATCTTTTTTGAATATCTAGGTCTAAAGGGTGTGCCTAAACACAATAAAGGAACGTTCTACACAAGGCAATGAGATGCTAAATGCCATATACCTTAGAAGAGCTATAATCGAAAAGATATTTCACAGGGTGGGCTAGGAATTCCAAAAGATTGCATTTTTTTTAGCATTTTGACATGAGAAGCAAAATTTATGGCTCCCTCCTACCCTGCCTTGCAAATTTCAAGACATAAAAGAAAAGAAATACAGAAGTTTCCACAATAGATCACAACATTTTAATAGTAAGCTAGGTCATGTAAATGTAGATAACAACAAACTTCTAAGAAACAGGGCAAAGAGTAATTGGCCACCCATGCAAACCAAACAATAAAAATCACCTCATCAACAACTGGGCATGTGACTAGTTGTTTAAATTATCCATTGTATGTGTCTTGGCAATTAAAATCTGAATGAAATTTTGTTATCAAGGATTGAACTTGACATTATACACAAATACCTCATGAGGTTTTGTTATCGGAGGCCGAATATGTGACATGTGGTTCACAAGAATGCTTTCCTCAAGAGACAATCTCCTATTCCTTGGATTAGCACTCCTAGCCCCAGCAGATGCATTCGAGTTGAAGATTATCTCAGCTTTAGAAGCTGGTTGTGGTCCACCTTCCGAAGCCCATCTTTTCTCCACATACCTGAAAGATTTTAAGCAAGTTAATAAAACTAGAATGTGGGATTAGCAAATTTAATCTTCAAGCTTCTAGTAATGTCTTGCATAAGAATCCATGAAAAAATTTACTTGGAACGAATAAATTTCTCAATTCCATATCCATTTCTGTCAAAGTTTGGCGGTAATTGTGCCTCCCAGTGCTTATTTGACCTCACATTACCCATTGCTGCATAAAACACACAAGTCAAGAGATGAGCTTGGTAGACATTATTTTGCAGACAACCAAAGTAATATAAAAATTCAGCAACAAGAGAATTCAAGAACCCAATAATTTTTTTCTGACAATGACCCTATCTTCTGTGAGTAATTAAATAATCACTATTTTAGTTTCACCAACCAATTAAATGGATATTATGTAATCTCCTATCTGTGGTATATATACCTACATATATGTGGAATGGACCATACCTGTTACCACCACTAAGATGATTTACTAATATAATTTTGTCAAACCAACACCAAACCTTTTAAGAAAACTAGCAAATTCTCTTGTTTTGGAAAGAGAGAAAAGAGTTACTCATAGTATCTCATGATTTGCTTAACCAAACTTCTGAACAAGAAAGTGAGAAACAAATTGTGTAGTTTCTTACATTGCATAAAAGAAATTTGATCTGGCAACCATGTATCCAATGTTGTGGACCGCACCTAGTTGCAAAATCAGAAGGCTTAGTTAAGCACACTATCAATTTCTAAGCTGACACAGAACAAAATATGTATAGAAACCTTTGATATATGCACTCCAAGACTCCGGTGAATTCCTGAACATTGCATGCAAATGAATATCCCTAAGTTCACACTTGCCCACCGTGGTGCCCTGAAATTAAAAATATGTGCTCATAACCATGAAAAAAAAAATATCAACAATTCCTACGTAAATTTATCGAGTTTGATTCTAATGTCTTAGAACAGTGAATTTGAGCCTAATTCAACCCTACAAAATCAGCTTATAAAATAATGATTGCTTTCCACTTATATACTAAGTAATTGCCTAATTTCTAGTCGATGTAGGACTTGGATTTTCAACCTCGTCACGTCCATGGTACATGTATCAATGGTGACTTATAAGGTGATTATTGTTTTCTACTTATATACTATTTAATTGATTAATTTCTAATCGATATGAGTCTTGGATTTTTTCCGATAAGACGAAATTTGAAGAAATTTTGGCCATAACATTAATATTTATGCTTA
The DNA here is from genome assembly GCF_000230855.2 of Cajanus cajan. NCBI lineage: Eukaryota > Viridiplantae > Streptophyta > Magnoliopsida > Fabales > Fabaceae > Cajanus > Cajanus cajan. The sequence continues at coordinate 9,537,909 of NC_138517.1, read as the reverse complement.
ACATGATTAAAAATAAAATTAAAAAAAAAACTTTTAAAAAGGCATATACTTGGTCCTGCAGTCTGCACATTCCCTGTTGTCAGGTAGCTTAACAAGTCCCTCCAATATCTGCATCCATCCACAAAAAAGATAAATAAATAAAATTGACATGATCACAAATTGAACATGAAGCCAAGTAATTTGGAAGCAGAATTAACGAAAAGGGGTGGGGAAAAACGGAACCTTGGTGTGCCTGGCGTGGAGCTCCTTGGAAACGGAGGCTTTTCCGTTCATGTTTGCAAATCCTTCACAGCGAAGGAAGAGCAAACGGAGAAATGAAGGAAGGGAAGGTTCAAAAGAGGGTCTTGGGTTTTCAACTGCTTTGGGTCCGCAAATTCAGAGGGAAAACACGTTTTGCGATGGAGAGAGAAGACGCTAATGCCGTTCCTCCTTCGATTCAACTTTCGTTGCATCCACGTCAAAACAAGTCAAAATTCTTCTATTTCAAATATTCTTTCATAAAATCTCCTTTCAACACACTCCAGACCCAATTTTCATTACTTTTTTTATCCATAAAGAAGCTGTCAAAGACATCTAATTTTGTATCCTAAGTGTATTTAATGCATTAGTTTGTTTATGAAAAAAAAAATTGGAAAATTTTAATTAACCTCCTTTATTAAAAATATATATATATAATTGAGCATTTCGTCTTAATAATTTTATTTTTGGAGTTAGAGTTCTGTTTATAATCCATAAAATTTGATGCAGTATTATTTTTTTTTTTTTAATACATAAGTAGTTATATTAGATTATAATTTTATATAATTATTCATATATCAAGTTTTAATTCCTTTGCAATTTTTTGTTATTGCATAATTCTTATAATTTAGGGGTTATTAGAACTTTTATGGATGAAAATTAAAATATATTGTACATAAATGATGACATAATATAATAATATGATGTGATTGTGAATACAAATAATATTTCATTAAATTTTATAAATTTTAAACAGACTTTTAATCTCAAGAACTAAATAACATTATTTAAAAGTGAAAGATTTTATTATAATTTTTTCTAGTTTAAGTACTTCATTAAAACTTTCTAAAATATCCGAAGACCAATGACATTAAATTTATTAAAGGGAAAAATTTATTGATTATCATGATCAAACTAAACCCAAACAAACTCCAAGCGTGTGGTTTAGTGGTAGGGGTTAATCCACGTTTAAGCAAGGTCAGGAGTTCGAATCCTGCCTTGTGTATGCAGCCGCGTTAAATCTTGGGACCAGCTATCCCACCCTTTGAGGTGTCTCCAACGTAGCGAGGAGATTAGTCACGCCTATCGGCGGTGGTTACTCCAGGGACGAACAAAAAAAAAAAAACTAAACCCAAACAGGAACATCATCAAGGAAGGATAAATGAACATTCAATTTCAAAAGAAAAATTATTGATATCAAGCTTAAACGTTAACCTAGTAGTTGCATTAATTTCTAGAACAAAGTTCTGTTATACAAAGTGATTATATTCGTTAGAGTAGAAATACATAATACCTCACAAAAGACACCTGAAAACAACTTATAAAAAAAATAAAAAAATAAAACTCTTGATAGATATTTCGATTTTAAATTTTCTATGTATTTAAATAAGATATTCTTTGGTTTAGGATAGTTCATTTTCACCCCTTGAATTGAGTTTTCGTTATGAAAATAACAGAATTGATCCATGGAAAACATTCCGAATAATGATTAACATTATATATTGATTTTAATTATGTTATAAATATTCTACAACGCTTCATTTAGAAATATATGTACCCTGTGATCTTTTCCCTTCCAAATTCTAACTTTCAAACATATCACTAATCTCCCCAACAAGATCCAAAGTACTTGAAACTAATTTGTTTTTCTTAATTTACACATCTAACCGTAAAAGAAACAATTCTATACATCTAATGGACTATAATAAATTAATATATATATATATATATATATATATATATATATATATATATATATATATACTAAACAAAATTCCTTGAAGCACCACTTTTGTCATCTTTAATTAAGTATATACTTAATTAGCTACATCAGATAATAAATAAATATTCGTAAATAATTAAAATAGATATATTTGTATCCATTAATAAATGAAAACGAGAAACTATTAGGGTTAGTCTAATAGTTGAGAGGAGAGGAGTCGGGGTCAGTGTTTTAAAACCCGAACCGACCCGGCCGGTCGGACCGGTTGGACCGGGAACCGGTGGTCCAGCCGGTCCGAATCTGAAGTTGAATCGGTTATGCAGTCGACCCGTTTCAAACCGGATTGAACCGGTCAATTTTCCGGTTCAACCGGTGAACCGGTGGGTCAAACCGGTTCAACCACTTTTTTTTTTTAAGGGACCATAAATCACAAAAATAATAATGAAAATTGAATCTCTTAATGAAAAAGCAAGGAGTCTTATTAAATATAACAATGATTACTTGTTCTAATATATTTGTTTGCAATATATACAATTTAAATAACTTTTATAGTATATTATTAATTTTAAATTATATATTTAATAATTCAATATCTATGTAAATATTACATATATTATTTTGTGATATTAATTGCAAGCATATTATATATGTACATATTATTTATATTTTTAATTTGTATTAATATACCGTTTAACATGTAATTTTTTTATATATTTTTTTACAAAATAAAAATAAAAATAATTTTAAATAAGATAGAAAAATTTAAATTTAAAATAAGATATGAATTTATTAAAATTTATAAGTATAAATATATTTAATATGAATATTTTTTAATAAAAAGAAATAAAAATCGAGTCATGCGGTTCAACCAGTGACCTACCGGTTCAACCTTTGACCCACTGACCCAATACCTTAACCGGTTCGATGACCGGTCCGGTTTTTAAAACTATGGTCGGGGTAGTTAGAAGCATAAGGACCTACATTCAATCCTCATTGCGATCATCTTTATAATGTTTCCTATCATTACAAAAAAAAAATGAAAACGAGATAAATATCAAAAATATTTGTTACAATAAAATTATTAAATATTTTTGTTTAAATATATAATACATTAAATATAAATATAATATTTTTTAAATTTCATTTATTTATATTTATGTTTGAAATAATTATTTTGAACTTGTGAAATTATATTATTTTAGTTTATTAAACTTGTTAAACTTATAATATTAAAATACTTTAACAATTAAATTTATCTTTTAAATTAAAAAAAAAAGTTATAATTACACCGGTGTAACTTTTATCAAGTATTACACCGCTTAATAACTTTATATCAAATGTGAATTTTGTAAATTCAACCGTTAGATTTAAAATTCATATCTCTTAAATTATATAGAAAATTTTATATTAATCCAAGATGATTTGATACTTCATTTTTATAAAACAAAATTGACGTAATATATTTATTTCAAAATACACTAAAATATGAACACTTTGATTACCTTCAAGTTTTTGTTCAATTTTAACAAAAATTGATATACACGTATAAAGTGATATAAACTTTTAATCTAACGGTTGAATTTTCAAAATTCACAATTAATATAAAGTTATTGAGCAGTGTAATATTTAGTAAAAATTATACCAGTATAATTATAACCCTCTCTCTTAAAAAAATTTGATTAATAAAATTAAATATAATATTTAAATAGTTTAAACTTTAACTTTTAAACTATTATTTTCGAAGAAATTATTAGAGTAAATAAAAATTATCACTAACATGTTCTCTAAAATTATTTATAATTTTTAATAAACATTCACAAAAACCCTAAACACCCATAGATATAGAAAAGTTTACAAGTACATACCTAACATATATACACACAAATATACGAACAGATTTCTTTGAGATATTTATCCGACAGAACAAATATCCACATACACTCAATTCCTTTATTAATTAATCACTACTTTCCGAACAATACTTTACTTGATTCTATTATTTTAAAAGTGTCTCCAAATGAAGGGTAGACATGTTTACAGTAATTCAGTCCCGTAGAGAAAGAAAGATCTGTTTAGTGACATAGTCTTTTAACTAATTATTTTGGTATAAATTTTTCTCACATTGTAGAAGACATCAAACAAGGCATATTCATTTCTACGCAGCCCCTTATAAAACAATCAGGTGTTATAAATGCTATCAACATCCAACATTAATAAAACAAGACTATAACAAGAGTTCCCTTAACAAGAAAATGTCATGCTATATTCTTACAATCCAAGAACATAATCGAAAACAAGTTAATGTTGAATGTTGACACGATCATATCTCTAAGTTCTATGAATCATATAACACTAAGGTCCAAGTACATATTGGTTGTGACAAAATTGACAATGAGAAAACAAGACACTGATGCACACTCTTATTAGACAAAATACGGGACAGCACTCGTTAAATTTTGACAGGGTATGCCGAAGGGTCTTGTCCCAACTTCCAAGGTTGAAACAGTTTAATCCCGTAACTTAATCTGAATGGAACTGAACCAAAATTTTTCACATGAAATCATAATCATCCAGAGCATCATATCGATCAGCAGGAATAAAATCCTCATCAGGTTTATCCACATTAAGTTGCTTTTTCTTGCCACCTGCAGTCACAGCAAAAACCATGAACACATCAAGAGACAAAATAAACACAAATATGAATTCAACAAAGACTTCTTCAATCCAAGATCAAGTTACCTGTCTTCTTTTTGCCGGCATTGGCTTCTTTCTCTGCCTTTATCTTCTCATTTGCAATGGCAGTTACCGAGGAAGCAATGTCTTTGGCATCTGCCCCTTTTAGAGAAACCATTGATAATCTCATTACTGCCTTTAGCAAGCCCATATAATGATAACTTTTCTGCATTCGTCAAAAAGTAAATTAGGATGCCCTTTAGACAAACATTTAAGGAGTAAATCTAGAGTATTTAACTGACCTCAAAAGGACGAAGCTTGTGTGCAATAAGCTCTGCATACTCCACGAAATCACTTTCAGATTTTGGTATAAAAGTGTCGATGTTCTTCTCGTCTTTTCCCCCACCAAACAATTCCTTAGTGGACTTATAATCTGCTTCTTCAATTAATCTGTGATATAGAGTAAATTTATTAAGTGTATGTTTGAATACTAGTTTGAAACCACATTCAATGGAACAATGCACTTTCCAATGTAGAAAAAGTAAAAGCTTATGTGTAACTTTTTTTTCAACTACAATTGAATTGAACACAACTGATTCCCAAACACGCCATAAGACCTTATGTTGCTTTTATCGAAGTTAGCAATCTGCTTCTTGTAATGCTGTTGTCATTCAGAGACTAACAATCAAAACATTGTAATGGAAAATACAATTTTATCAATAAAATTACTTAAACATCAAATTTAATAGCATCAAAGAATAGAGAATGAATTTCATCACTCAAAAACACTTAACAAACCATAAATATGGAGTAGGCTTCTTGCAGTATTTTCTAATCATTTAAATCCAGAGGCTTTAGCAGAAGAAAGGAAGCCAAATTTCTATTACAGTTCAGTAAGTTTATATTCATAGTTCTGCTTCAAATTTTGCTTCGTTTATGCTTGATGGGTGACTTCATTAAGTTGTCTTAGATTGAGATCATTACTTACCCTAGCTAGTTAAAGCAAACCTTAGATAATAATATGTAAGTACCACCCGACAGTTAAAGCAAACATATATCATTGCACTTAAACAAAGTAGCACAAGTACAAGTCTGGCGTAGCCTAACAAAGAAAAATTGTACTAAAACACAGTATTGACATTTAAGATGACAGACAATTTTGTCATGCAAACAAAACCAAGTAGCCATTAAAAATAATACAAAAGCAACTTAACAAGGACTAAGATTCAGTTATGGCCTTGTTACAGTCTACCCTAGCTCATAATCATACTTACTAAAAAGCATATGCCTACACATGGTTAGGTGTAGAGTTTAATAACGTGACACCTCACACCTGTACCCATAACAAAAGATTATAAGAGAAACATAAGGATCACCAAATTAGATGGATAAAAGTATACCTTTGTTGGCGAAGTTTCTCAGCCACAGGATCCAATGGTTCTTCCTCCTTTACTGGTTCTACTGTCTTACCCTTCTTGTCAGTAGCTTTATCAGAAGATTTTTTAGAAGCTTTTTCAGTAGTTTTTACAACAGGTGCTGCAGGTGCCTGAGAATATTATGCAAAGTAACAAAAAAAAATTGGCAATTGATAACTAAAGAAAGACCATATTTATAAGAAATAAATCATTTCATTAAAGAAATCCTGAAATTCAATTTTAAATATACTAAAAAAGGTAATCATTGTTAAACAACTTGCATTAATTTTAGTTTTATACACCCCGTCCTTTCCTCTAAAAGATAATAGATAGATGAAACAAGCATAACAATAAACTGCAGATTTGAGTAAAAATAAATTATACTTGATAGTTACCGATAAATTATATAAAAATAATAATTAATAGCTATAGCAATTTTGATATTTTAGTAATCAACAAAATATAAAAGATTAATAACAGCAGAAGTTGCATTGGCATAGCAGTAGTCTAAAGGGTATGTTAATCAGCCAATAAGAGGTAATTGGATAGGAATGAAAAAGAACATCTTCAAAAATTACACACAAGTACCATTCATACACATAAATAAACAATTTTTTGCTGTTACATCATGTTTAATTGTTCATACCGGAGCAGGCTCGTCTTCATCCTCCCATGATTCCTTCACATCATTTTCATCCACATCTTCATCATCCCATTTACTTTTAACTTGATCTTTTACTGTAAGATTAAGTGGAGCAATTTGCTCATCCTCTACAATAAACATTTCGCAAATTAACACAAATACAGAGGACACTAGAAAAAACATAATATACAAGGTTACAAACATACATTGTGTTTGAAAAAAAATGATAATTAAATTGATATAGTTGGATAAATTTACAATTCACTAAACAATGGTTGAATATGAGCAATGTGATTTGGTTATGGTTTACATCATTCTTATTTAATTGACAACTTCATCTTTACTAGTTTACCCACTATAACTTCTCTAAGGGTAATATAACAAAATTGTTGAAGTAGTGAGCTTATTCAATCTTTAATGTTTCAAACATGAAAAAAGAAATATTAAAAACCAAGTCAAATCAATTTTTTTGTTTTAAATCAAACCCATTTTTAATTATTCCAAACATACTCATAATGAATCAAAATGTAATATAACTATGAATCAAATAACAATAGCACTTCTGAGAATCGAACAAATTCATTAGCAGGTAGCAACTACAAATATAGTTTTATCTAGTAATTTGTGATACATACAAATTTAATATCCTAACCCTCCATTTTGGTAAAGAAAAATAATCTTGAATAAACAATAAAAGGTGGTGAGACAAAAGAAAATATTAAAGATGGTGTCTGGACTCTGGAGGTAAAATAAACAAAAAAAACAAAGAGATATAGAAGATCAGTACAGATTGACTGTTGGAAAATAATGAAAGTAAAAACATACCATCATTAAAGAATTCACCCAACAAAAACAAGATTCCAGCAATTACATTAACATTAAAAAACTTATGTGCATGTACAAAAAAAACAAGTGTAGCAAGATCTCATTACCCCAATCATCCATTGCTGTCACTTCGTCAATAAAACAGAATAAAAGAATCCCCGTTAACTGACTACATGAAGAATAAAGCTAATCAGATATTTGAAATCAGATATTTGAACTGAATCAAAGAAAACTAGTAAATCCTCAACCACGTAGGGTTGGAAAAGGAGTGTCACAGACTGAACCAGTAGATCTGCAGAGACACATCAAAATCAAAAAGAGACAACTACCAACAGCCATTATATTAGTCTACCAAAATCAAAATCTCGTGATATAATACAAATGCCAACAAGACATTCTCTACATGAAAACACCCAGAGGTACACAAAAATTAATCAAAACTAATCCAAGCAACAGTCGCAAGGTTTTCAAAGATTCTAAAACGAGGTTCCAAGGCTCCAAAAGAAACCAATTAGTCCCAGAACAAAAAATTGTCAAGACAACAAGATTTAATAAGATTCAAAAAACCTCTTTCATTCAATACAGAATCTTCAAATCCTCATACGATACATGCAATAAACAAAAACACGCACTTTCAAATGATAACACACACCCACTTAAAAAAAAAAAAAAAAAAAAAAAAAAAAAAAAAAGAGTTCAACCCGTCAACAAATAATGGAAATTTTAATACCGAAGTTTAATCAAACCTAAACACGCAAACATTACACCTAAACACAAAGGCCGAAAAAGAACAAATTTTTCAGAGGGGGTTAGAAACAAAGAGGGTTCAAGAAATGGAAATTGACCGAAAAACCCTGATTTCAGCCCCAAAGCATCCGATCCATGTAGATGATTTTCCGGGAAAATACAAAGAAAAAAATATATATTCCGAGAAAAACTATATCGATAGATGATAGAGTGTTCCATAGAGGATTGAAGAAGAGGGTGCAGCACCTGGTGAACAACGACGGCAAAAGTGTCGATCAGAATTAAGCGTTGGAGCGGTGAAAAGTGAGGTTTGGATTTGAGAAATTAGGGCACAAAGGATTTGGTTTGTGGGTTTGGTTCCGTTGGGGAATATAAACTGCCGTCAAAATAAAAACTTTAGGAATGGGAAGGGTTTTGTCATTTTTCATTTTATATTGCTATACTATCATCTTAACATACATAATTCACGAGATAAAATTTATTTTATCTATACTATTTTATTAATAAAAAAATTATTTTCGTGTTCATTTTTTAAATATTTTTATTTTTATATTTTCAATAATTACTTATTATTATATAATTTTTATTATTTTTTAAAATAATTCACGAAGACATGAAATATCTTTTATATGTTAGTATAATTAAAATAAAAAGTTATTGTGTATAAAATATATTGTAATTAATTTTTTAATAAATAAATATTTTTAAAGATAAAATTTATATTTTAGATTTAAGACAAATTTTCATTTTTATGTGATCGACACTTATGGAATTCTATCACCATTCGAGGAGGGGATAAATAAAGATTAAGCAATTTGGAAATGTGATACACCTTCCAAAGTTATTGGTTTTGTATGAAAAACAACAATGTTGAATAGTGTCCTTGTAAGAGACAATTTATGCAGGAGAGGAATACTTGTGCAAAGGGATCAAGTGATATGCTCCATGTGCCACATATTAACAGACACTGTCTCACACATCCTTTTTACTTGTCCATTCGCATATGTCATTTGGAGGAATATTTATGGATGGTTCGGAATTTACACAGTGTTGCTGAAAAATCTTGTGCAACATTTCTGATGCATGAAAGGATGTGGGGATGGAAAACTTATGGAAAAAGCATGGTTTCCCATTTTGGTTAGCATGTATATGATTAATTTGGCTACATAGCAATGAGATCATTTTTGGAGAAGGGCAACCAAGTGTTGCAAGGATTGTGGAAGGGATTAAGTAGAAATCATGGTCCTAGTTAAAAGGTTAGCCGAAAAGACTTCACGATCTCGTTTAATGATTGAAATGTCAATCATATCTCGAGATTTAAGAGAATGCAATAAGGTATTGATTAGTTATAATTTATGCAGATATTTTGTATAAAAAAAATATGTTCATATTTTAAATATAGCGAGAGATTCGTTTATTTTATGAACAAATTCATTTATATTTATTTCGTTCAATAATTCACGTTTTACATTAAATTTCAGAAAGAAGTCTACCTAAACTTATTCCGTTCAATAATTCATATTTTATATCAAATTTTAACAGTCTAATCATTGAATTTAAGATTCTTAATATATAGATCAAATTTGTAAATTTTTAAAAAATTTGAAAATTATTTAATAATTTTTAAATGTCTCAAATAATGCATATTTAAAGGTAAGAAGACAACTTATATAAAAGATAAGTTGGATCCAAATTTTATATATGTGACTACAAAATCAATTTTAAACCCATTTAAAAATTAATGCACAATAATATACATTTTTTTATTTTGCTATTATAGTTTAAAATTTTATTATAATTTAAAATTTAATTAAATGTTTTATTTATTCAATTTCTGTTTAAATTTTTTAATATTTTTAATTACTATTTATTCACATTTAATAGGATTAAAACAATTATGTTACTATGTTTTAATGGCATTGATTTGGTGGAATATTTCAGTTGATTTCAGCACGTTACTCATCAGTTTAGCAATTTTGACGCATAGTGGTAGTTATCTTTCACACTTGCAGCAACATGTTTACACTTTATAAATAGTTATGCATGAGGAAGAATACATAGACAATATAAGTAAAAATCCTAAAATTATTTTTATTATTACTAGAAGGGATGAGGCACTCTGTGCTTCTAATAATTAGACACAAATAAATATTAAAAGTTGTGGATAGTTATTCAGAAAGAATATAAATTATTTGTTTATTTTTTTAAATCAAAGGGGTATAATGTAAAAAAATAAAAATAAAGGTGGCTATCAAATAATTATACATAGACAAATATTAGAAATTTTAGAAGATATAAGATTTTTCTTTTTTACATTCAAGGTATAATAGTAATAAGTAACGTAAAATTATTTATACAATTGTATTATTTATCTAGTAGGGCCGAGGCACTTCGTATTGGATAAATCATGCAAAGGGGATATGTTTATACAAATCGAAAGGAACAAAAATAGTTCGTGCATATTTGTTCCTCCATTCTTTTCTATCAGATATGTTTTCTTGTAAAATTATTTATACAATTGTATTATTTATCTAGTAGGGAAAATGCACTACGTACCTACATTATATTAAAAGAAAAAATAAAAAAATGAAAAAAATGAAAAGTTACTCAAAAAGATAATTATTAAAAATAAACAAAGGATAAAATTTCCCATATAAATTTATTAGTTTGAAGTTTTTTAATTTGATTAAAAATATTTTTATAATAAAAGGGTATAATTATCAAAAAAAAGTGAAGACAAGGTAGTTACTGAAAAAGATATCCCCTTTATATATTAGTATTATAAGTATTATATATATATATATTAGTATAGGTAGATTATATATTTTGGAGTGATATTTTTTTCTTTCAAAAATTCTTTTAAGAGGAGCGCATTACCATCGATGAGAGAATTGTAAGTTAGGATGTCAGGAACAATACATTTGCAATGCATTTGTCTGTTTGTACGAGTCATTTTAGAAATTCAAGTAATTTTAAATTTTTAAAATTTGACTTACTTTCAATTAAATTTTTTTTACTTCCCCTTTCAGTTTCATTAAAATGTTTTATCAAACACCCTATAAAGAAATTCATTGCTTCATCTGCCATTTTAATCTTACATAATCCATTAATCATGACAGTATAGCTGCGAACATCAGGAGTCACTCCTCTGTTAGCCATAGTGTTGAAAATATCTCTGGCCTCGCTGACTTCATTAACAAGGCAGCACCCGTCCAGTTTTCACCATCACAGCCAACATATCTTTTGCTTCTTTCACCTTTCCTTCCTTACATAATCCATCAACTAATACGTTAAAGGTATAATTAGTTGGATTGATATGTTTCAATACCATATCCTTAAATAAATCAAATGCTTCTTTCAATTGTCCCATGATGCAAAAGCCATATATTAGACTGTTGTAAGTGACAACATCAGGAGAAATTCTATTGACAACCATCTCAGAATATTATATCTGCTATATTTCATTGTGCTGTTGAGTTTTCTTATCCTCTGATCCCGACCCTTAATGCGGAAAGTATGCTTTTTTCCAAATTCTGTTACAGAGAAATCGGATTCCAAGCATTATTTTTCAGAATTTGATGATTATATTTTAACAAATATTCTACTATACTAGCTCGTGTTTTTCTTAATTTGAAAAGAAATCAACTTGGCAGTTACTTTTAACCAATCGTAAAAAATCCCAATTGAACACTAACCGTGTTTGAATTTTAATTTGACCAACCCAATTGGATTATATTTTGAATAGAATTTGGAATTTCAAAGTTCAAACCATAGTTTGATTAGAAATAGTTACTTCTACAGGTGAAAGCATGATATCCAAAATTTAATCCAAATATGCTGCTCTTGTGGCTTTGAGAAAGATAGAGCGTAAAAATGCAAAATCAAGGTAGAAATTTATATTATTATAATTATAATAATTGTTATCTATCCCATTATTCAATCACTTCCACTAAAATTCCGAACAACGACATAAAATTTCCCTATTCAACATTTATATGAGGGTTGCCATCATCTTTTATACTTTTATGCTTCATATCCACTGAGGCATCCTCCCAGCAAAATTGAATGAAACTGAAAGGGGAAGTAAAATAAAAGTCAGCATGCAATAGCAGTTCAAAATAAATCGATGAGAATAATAATTACAAGATTCAAAGCAAAAACTAGGCAGGGTCATGCAGCAATTTAACCAAGTAATTGTAGGAAGAAAACAAAACACAACTCAAAATGTATTAGCCTAAAACATCCACACAAGAACGTTTAAGAAATAGTTGATTGACATCTTCCATCCTCCAATTGGCCATATTGCTCTCACTGTTCCTGATGTCTCTTTACATATTTATTGTGTGTAAGAGAGAGAAAGAGAGAAGAAATACAGAACAATCTCTGACACCAGTTCTTTTGGAAAAAATGGCGACACAAAATCAAGAACTTAGACAGAAGCCCCTCAGATTTACCTTCTTCAACATATAATAAGAAAAACTAATAAATCTTCAGAAATTGGAACGATGGAATTAGAAGTTTTATGGCATCAGGTTAATTCATCATAGGAGCTTTAGTAAGACACTCATACCCTAACAAGAAGCACAAGACATTCATGGAAGCAAGCTTGTCAAACTGGAAAATCTATGTAAACTCCTGGAGCTTCAGAGGTTTACATAGACTCGATGTGTAAACTCATAATAAATGATATTAAATAACCTATAATTTACATTTATGCATACATATAATACTCTTTTTTGGTTCATTATCAAGAAGTATTTTCCATTAACCATGGAGACAATATCCTTTAGGAACTTGACAGATACCAAATATGTGAACATTTCCTCCCAATTTGAGTTTTTTTGCAATTGCAAGAACCAGGATTCAAATCCCAACCCTTAATAAACCACAGACCATAGACCCACCAATATCAGACATTATGTAACCCTTAAGTAAATGGACCAAAAGATACCAAATTTATAGTTACATTAGTGTTAAGTGGACCAAAAAGTGAATGACTTGATCACTAAGTCAACCAAAACAACTACCGTTTACCCCCTAGCCCATGAAACTCATCATGTTAGAGTGAAGCCATCCTTGTATCAAAAAATATAAATGGTAATTCATTATGAGAAGCTTTTCACATTGGCCAGTGCTGGGATGCACCTTTGACATTTCAAACTAATGAAACTATTGACAAAATTAAATCCAGACATGCAAGATTTTTTCAGTAAAAAAAAATGTAGTCTGGCATCATTATTAATGTATGCACATCTAAATGCAAGGCTTAATTAAATAACTGTCAAAACTGGAGATTAAGAAACTTGTCAATTAGACACCAGAAAGCTTTGCAATAAGATAACTGAATTTGTAACATACTTGCATCCTATAAGAAGTATACAAGCATATTAAATAAGTAGGATGAAAGTAAAAATCATTTTTATTACAAATAATTGTAAACATCTTACATTCTATGGATCACTCAGCCACAATGATTAAGGTTCCATTCATAGAGCAAAGCAAAAGCCAAGTAGATCTCTGAAGGTGGCACCTTGTGCTGCTTTAGTCCTAGAAGTTTTCACCTATGCAAATTAGTCCATTTAAGGGTTAACTTGTTCACAAATTGACAACTTAACAGGGTAGCCTTCTTAGCCACTTGACACATTTAAGATAATTTCTCCTATAAATATGCACTTTCAAGGATTGAAACACCACAAGACATAACAGATAGCAAGGTTTTAAGTTGTGGTCGTGGTGGTAGTTTTGCGATCCTTGATATTGAGCCTGGTTAAATACAAGCTAAAAACGCTTTGAGAATTTTTCTATTGGAAATAAAGAGTATTTTTTAATAGAGAAATTCTCAAAAACGCCTCTAAGCTTATATCCAAATAAGCTCATTGTAAAGGAAATTGCTGACAAATGTGGTCAATGTGGTCTCAATTGTTGTCACAAAAACCCCAGCCCAAAAATCTTGACATTGCGATTGAAATCCCAGTTGCCATTTCTTAAAACCAGTGAATGAAGTAAACTAAGGCATATTAATAAATTTCAATCAAAAGCTAGGATGTAAGTGTTACTGAATACTGATAACATAAAATTGCAGTCGAAGCCACAATTGTCGCAATCCTTGATATTGCAAAAAATTGCAAACAAACACAACAAAAGTTGCAATGCAAAGACCCAAAAACCTTGAAGTCGCAGTCAAGGTGATGTGAGCATAATTACAGCCGTATCAGCTACATTGTTCACAATCTCCCACACCATAAAGGATCCCAACAAATCCGATATACCCAAAACTGCAATTACAATTTTAAACATTAACTGCAGTCACAATTGCAGTCGCAAACATTCTTTAAAAGCTTTCTCATAACTAAACCTCGGTTTGTTCTACTTAGATTCTTACTTATTTCCAATGTCCAAAAAACCAACAGAAAATGAATAATGGCTTCTCCACAAGCACTTCTTGGGTGAGTTAAAATTAGCTTATATATAAACTAATTTGTAGAATCCCTCTTATTAGCTTCTCTATAATCTTAGATTATAACTTTTACATAAATTAGTTTTAACTAATTAAAAAACTTATTTTAATTTTCTTTATATATTTTTTTTCTCACTTAGAAATACATATGAAGAAGTTTATCCAAACTAGCGTTCACAAATGCATAAATTCAATTCATTCTACCTTCTCATATTCTTCTCTTACAAGTGTGTTTAAGAGCGCACAACTCAAACGTAAATGAAATAAACTGAATTCATTTGAAGAAGCTGTATTCTACAGATACAAAAGTGTTTACAAAAAAAAAAAATGTTCACCCAAACAGCACAGTTCCAGCATTCAAAAACAAAAAAGGCACCACAGAAGAAAGCGAGGACCGAAGCTTCGGACACTCACAGAGCAAAAGCTTGGAACTTTGGCAGCGTCAGTCGGCGGGGTTGGGGTTGGGGTTGGGGTTGGTTTCGCGGGGCGTCTTGGCGACGATGGAGAGGGCGTGCAAACCGGACTGAAGCTCGTCGGCGAGGAGGTCGTAGACGATGCGGTGTCGTTTGACGAGGCTCTGGCCCTCGAACTTGGGGGACACGATCTTCACGTTGAAGTGGGTTTCCATGTCGGAGCTTCCCCTCACGGCGGCGTGGCCCGCGTGCTGGTGCGACACGTCGTCCACCTCCAGAACGGTGGCTTCCAGCGCCGATTGCAGCTTCGACCTTATCCTGCTCGCCCTCGATAGCACCGCCGCCGCTCCCCGCGAACTCATCGGAATCGCCTCCTCAGGTTAGGGTTTTGCGAATCCAGAAAATTGAAATACTGCGATTTTTTTTTTTTATTATTATTTTATTGTAGTTCTCGAAATTTATATGAATCTACTCATCTAGTGATTTTGATCGAGGCAAGCGTATATTTGATTTTGAATTTTTGTAGCGTAAAATGCAATGAATTTTAAATTAAGATTAAATTATATTTTTATTTTCCGTATGATGTTTAATTTGTAATTTTGGTGTCTTCATTATCAGGTTTAAATTATAAAATTTAGTCTGTAATTTTTGAATTTTTATGATGAATTTTTTTTGTAATTTTAATTTTGTAATTTTTTTAATTTTAATTCAATTATTTAATATTTGTTCATTAATTATTAAAATTATAATATTAATTACATTAGAATAATGATATAATAATTAATATTTAATAATAATATTTAGATTAAAGGGTATATATGTAAAATTATTTGAGCTAGTTATTATAATATTGATTTTATTTTTTTTTAAAGCTCCAAACTTTTACATTTAGTGACATTGTGAAATAGCACAGCCAATTACTAACCCTTTAAAAGTGGTTTTTTTTTATATATAAATTATGTATTAGAATCGAATTTGTTACTAAAAAGTTAACACTAACTTCAACACTTTTCTTACACAATCAATGAGAAAAAGGCAGCATGTTCCAAATTATAGGGTTTTCACTAAATTGACCAAATCCTTGTAGTTGTTTTATATGTGAAAATTACGACCCACTCTTTATTATTCTTCAAAGGCATGTTACAAGAAAACATAAAATATGAACAACACCTTACTCACTTTCTCATTGCCACACAAACCATTCAGCAAGCAATCCTATGCATTATAGCACATAGATCCTGATTTTGGCCCCTTTGATTTTCATTTTTGGGGGTCCTACTTAACTTAATAATGCATCACATTCACAACATCAACCTTGTGTTTCTTTACCACTTACTAGTCGAACTATGTAACTCCCAAGAGCCACAAGGACCACCATTCCAATTGCAAGTTTAATGGCTGCTATTCTCCTTTTTCTTGTTTCTACCCCGCAAATGAAATGCTTCTCCATGACTATTTCTTTAGGCATTGCAATGAAAAGAACCCCATGAGCAAACTTTGCACGGATTGAGTTCATAGCACACCCTTTTGAGATCCTAATCTCTTTGTGGAAACGGCTCCATTTGTTATTGGATGCATCTATAGGCCTTTCTCCGTAAATTCTTAGGACCCCCCAGTCCTCTGCTTGAACCTTAAGTTGCTCCTTCTTGAAACCTATAACACAAAAGATCATTACATATATATACCATTAGAATAATTATAAAAAATATATATATTCATATCATTATTATGTATATTATTATGCTTGTCTTTCCATTTTTATTGATCGTTTGCAACTTCAATACTACTTTTCAATTTGGGTCGATTATAAAATTCTCAAACTCCTTAGTCCTTAAAATATAAAGGTGTAAAGTTCGGAGACAAGCTTGATATAGAACCTCTTAATGTAAAATTGTTTATTAATCACAGAGCACCATTGATATTACTTCTAAATTGAAATAGCTAGTATAAAAATCAATAAATTGATCACATATAATAAGGAAATTTCAATACCCTTCAAACTAATTTCAAGAGTGGCTTGTCCTTCCTTTGTAAGCCATTTGCAATAAGGCTCAAAATCCTCATACAAGCGATTGCTGGTAGGTTCAGCAGCATTGGTCTCCATTGCAAGTGAATAGTGGCTTCTCTTCTATCTCCCTTTATTTGAGATTTTTGTTTTTCTATTGCTAGAAGTTGTGGAAATCAAATGGATTGAATGAATAAAATTGTGGTTGAATCTCTTTTTATACAACACAAGGCTACGTGGCAAGAGTTGGTGTGGGGTTTCCTCAGTTTCATTAATTTTCCTTTTGGTTGAGAGAATAATTCCTTTTTTTCTTGAGTAGGTCTTGTATAGGATGTTGCTTGCTTCAATCATAGTATTGCATGGTGAGAATCGGGTGTGTAAACTGTAAATGAAGGAAACCTATCTTATATTCTTTTTCTTTTCTTGGCATGCTTTTGATCCTTTTACTGTAACTTAAGAATTTGATATTTCAGTTTAGTTCTAAAAATCATTCAATTAATATATAATCAACTTTGGGGGAAAAAATCATTTGTTTACAATAAAGGTTTTTTTTTAAGAAAATTAATGTCATCAGAAAAAGTGTGAAAGTAATAAATTAATGTAGAGTTGTTAGGTAACATTTCTTACGTGACAACACAATCTTATATAATATATAGTAGATTTAATATGATTTAACAGTGTAGTTTTTTTCTCCGTCATCACAAAACACTTTTTTTTAATATATTTAATTATTCATCAAATAAATATCTTTAAACATATAAAATTATTTATTAGTCTCCAACAATCTTGCACTTGCAATTTAAAGTAAAAGAATGTGTTTACTCAAGTCCTGGTGAGGAAGTTTGTAAAAATGGTGTATTTTTAACATATTTTTTTATTCTTGTTTGTTTTTCTAAGTTTTTTGTGTGCTCAATTGATAATATATATAAAAAATATATTTAGCTCGATTTATAGTAGAGAAAACTTATTATCATCTAGACATATCGATTGTTTTATCCCTAAAGTTAAATAACTCCAAAATGAATTACTTACAAAAAAGTATTGTACAAGAAAAAAAATAATTAACTATGAAAAATGTATAGCTCTTTTAAATGAATGCATCCATAATGATTAAAAATTCCTCATTATTATATATAAATAAGAATAATTTCTTTTTATGATGATATTTTTAGGAGTCATTCATTAAGTGTAATATTTTAAATTGTTTTTCTTCGATAAGAATGTTTTAATGATTTTTCTTAACTTCCTTAATCTCTTATCTATTTTATTCTATCATTTTTTATTTTTAAATTAAATTTTAATATTTACTTAAAAATTATCAATAGCTTGCAAATAATCTTGAATATCACGATATAAATTATTTAACATGAACATAAAATATAATTTATATAATAAAATATTTATTTAGCATAAGTTTTAATTATAATGTAATTTATTTATTAAAACTTATTTATTTATTATAAATTTAAATTATATAAAATAAAAATATATTCTTGCATTATGAATGTTAAAATATTAGTTTAAAATTAGTGTATTATCTTAATTTGATAAAATGTATTAATTATGATTTTTTTTAGCAAGTATGCACTTTAATTAACTATGAGAAAAATAAGTATAATTAGGATATAGAAATAATTTATAGCATGCAATATTGTCAATCTCAAGAGTTTAGGTAATCTCGTGGAGGCTTCATAAACTCTTAAGAGATTACTCAATAAAAGAATTATAAAAATAATTAAAAATAACATAATAATTGAACATTTTAACTCCATATTAAAGAGTAAAATAACAAACTCGCGAAGAAGTAGACTTTTGAAGCTGCACGACTTGCAGAGGAGAAGATAGGCTCACGGAGGAGAATGGTGGTTCGTGCACAAAGGAGAAGATGATTCACGCAGAAGAGAGTGGTCGTTCTCGGAGGAAAGTGGTCGTTCGCTATGGAGAACGACGGAGGTGAAGTGGTTTGCGCCTTCACCGGAGGAGAACGCACGGGTCGCATGACAGTTTGCCTTTGTCGGGGAGAAGACAGCGTCACGGCAGAGCCGTGAAGGAGATCTTTGCTAATAGGGGAGAGTGAAATGAAAGTCTCATTTCAACCCTAACCCAAAACAAACATTTGTGGAGAACAAAAAAAATGTGATCTCTTAAACTTGGGATTGATCTCGCAAGATTACACGAGATCACCGAGATTACTCAAAAACGAGTTTACTCTCGAGTTATACAGGTCAACTGACATAATCTCGTAAACTCGTACGAGTTTATGAGTTATCACTAGAGATTGACAACCATGATAACATGTACTTTAATTGGTTAGATATAAGATCTATGCGTATTAATTAGGGGGAAAAAAGCAATATAAGAGTAGTTATATATATATATATATATATATATATATATATATATATATATATATATATATAAATTGGACAAATTTATTGTTATAAACTAAATTAGTTATTTTTCTTAATCTTGATAAAATAAGTAATTGGGTCTTAGAGCATCTTCAATATTAGTAATTTATTAAGGTTCTTATTTCATTTTAAATGAGATATATCATGTACATTATTCTTAAGCAACTCATATTACATTACATATTTTGTTTCAATGGTGGATTTTATAAGCAACCCACAATTCTATAAGTTTTTTATTTACACTTCACTTTTTTGTCAAGTTAAAAAATTGATGTAATTATTATAATTAAACATTAATTTAATAGATATAATAAATAATATTTTAACATATAAAAATTAA
Source organism: Cajanus cajan (assembly GCF_000230855.2). Lineage (NCBI taxonomy): Eukaryota > Viridiplantae > Streptophyta > Magnoliopsida > Fabales > Fabaceae > Cajanus > Cajanus cajan. The sequence continues at coordinate 9,518,020 of NC_138517.1, read as the reverse complement.
TAATAAAATTTACACAATTCATTAAATGAGTATAAAAAATATTAAATATTAAAAACAAAGAAATTACATAACCAAGAAAAATATATAACACTAGTTTTTAATTTGTGAGTGATGAAAGGTTGATGATACATAGATGCTTTTTTTATATTTGTAGGAGTAATTTGTATTCTTTATTGTTCATTGAAAGAGTAAAGCTAAAAAAATATTATTTTTTAATTTATAATTAACATTATTTATTTAAGAGTATTTATTTATTTTTAAACAATTTCTTGTATCAAATTATCATATTTCAACGAAAGTTACTAATAAGCACAAATGTTTATTAATAAGATATATTATAAACACTCTCCATTAGAAATGCTTTTGTATATAAGAATAAATGTAATATATAAACAAAAATTATGTTTTTGTGTGCTATACCACTGTAACTGATTTTAATTGCCCTTGTTATTTTGATCTATATAAATCATGGGGTTGCTTGCATTAATTCTCGTTTTGCAAGTCAGGTGCGTTTAACTTCTAATGAAGGAAAACTCTGTTTTTATTTTTTCCCCATCTTCATTTGGTTTTCTTTTCTTGGCAGACTTTTGATTCCTTTTTCCACAACTTGAGAATTTATGATTTTTGTTTACTAAAATACTTGCAACTTACAACAAGCTTGTGAGTTGTGAACTGTTTTTTTTTTTTTTTTCAGAGAATTAAAAGGCAAAAAGTAAGGTTTTGCACTAAAGTCCTGCTAAATTTATTTTTCAAACAAATATACATTACTCAACAATCAATTTCTCATCTAAAATATACTGAAGTTTGAAAATTGTTTCCAGAACAGATGTTTTTAAAACCAGAAAAACAAAAACAGGTATTTAGGAGACAAACTTCTAGAAAACAACAATATGCTCAAGGGACAAATAAATCTTAAAAAATGTGAAACTGTTTTTGAAATTAGTAAACAAACGAAGTCCTTAGGTCAGTCAATACTTTTTTACATCATCTTAAACATTTTTGCTTTTGCAGGTTTACCTTTTTCCTTCTTATTGCTAGGATTATCAAGCTGCTGGTTATAATAAATAACTTGGTTTGGAAGGAGAAGGACTCAAACCAGTTAAATTTGTGATTGTATTCCTTATATTTTATCATACTAGTATATCAGCTGCCTACAGCACTTGAGAAAGTGAATTTTTTCTATACTTGTTTATTCATAAGGATTGTCTTAGGATGGCATGCTAGCTGTTTGTTTTGAGATTTATGAGAATATGATATATGTGATTAACTCATATTAATATCATAAACAAGAAATTCATCCTGTTTCTTGGTAAATTGGGAGATACATGTTAGGGGTGCCAAAACGGGCCAGCCTGCCCCGTTTTGATCCGCCCCGTCAATGGCCCGCCAAAAACGGGCCGGGCCGAGCTGGCCCGCCAAGGAAAACGGGCTGAAAATGCTGGCCCGCCCCGCCTAAGGATAGGTTGGCGGGCTGGCCCGTATACCCAAAAAATATTTTGTAAAAAATGGAAAAAAAAAATATTTTTTATTTTAAATAAAAAAAATGGAAAAAAAATTATAAAAAAAGGAATCATTGCTTGTTACCATAAGTACAAGGAGGCACACATAACATAAGCACTTGTGCAGTGGCCCGCATTCTACAGTTAATTTTATGCATTCACCAACATGTACCAATATTAATTTCAGTTACTTAAGAAAAATGTTAAAAATGACAACTAGTGAATTGATTTAGATTTTGGCTGTGGCTGGAAATGGGTTCTATTGGGCCTAATTTTTTTTTATTAAGCCTATTATTTATACTAACTCAATCACTAAATCAATAAATTACCTATGCGGACTTGGCGGGTTGGGACGGGCCAGCCCGCTATTTGACCCGCCGGGCTGAAATGCTAGGCCCGACCCGCTAATTTTTGGCGGGCCAGCGAGCCGGCCCGCGAGCTACGGCCCATTTTGCCATCCCTAATACATGTGCTATGCTAAAGGCTGGATGGCAGCTGCATAAAGTGCTTTGAGTGTATGGTAAATAGTGTTATTGTTTCACTTTTGTGCCTTGTTGTCATATGTAATTTTGTTCTTTCCCAAACATAATATTAAAGACTAAATACTCAATTGCAGAATATTATGCTAGGTAGATAACCCTGTTGCCCTTATAAGTCAGGTTTTAGCTTCTTTTTTCTTTTTTCTTTTTTCTTATTAGTTTCTTTAAATTTCTAAGCTTTAATAAAACATATTGTTCAGGCCAGATTTTAATTGATTCCTATTTCAGTGCTTTGTAATGAGGACTAATGTTAAATAGTTATTGCATATATATTTTATTGTTTTAATTGATATGATAAATTAGTGAGGTTACTAACGAAGTGACAAGGGACTCACTCTTTAAAAGAATATATAACATTAGATAAAATTCGAACAATAAAAACTAAAATTTAAACCTCTTATCAAAATTGTTCTTATGGAAAGTTTATATATAGAGACTGCCTGGTGTGTTGTGTGTGAGGAAGAGTTAGAAAATTGTTGCTATATGGTTCATTAATATTAAATAATTTAATATTATTAATTTATTAATATTGCACTTAAGTTCTTACAATCTTTTCAAAAGGGAAAAAAATTTCTTACGATCTATTAACTACTTTTAAAATTTTTATCTTATCTTTTTTATTCAAATCTTGTTTTTCTCTTTTTGAGTCCATACAAAAATTAAAATTTTTTTCATCACTAGTTATTTTTAAAATAACTGTTTATTTTTAATTTTATTTATAATATTAATCAAAATATAAATTTCTAAAATAGAGTTAATTTCTTGTATTTTAATTAAATAACATAAAATAAATATATTAATATCGGGACTTGTACTCGTACATATATGGGTATAGATATTTTTATTATAATTTTAATTATAAATTATAGAAGAATTTTTTATATATTTAATAAATTATAAATTTATCATGTATTTTATTATTATACTATATATATATATATATAAAATAAATAAGAATTTACACTCTTCGGTTAATACATATACTCATCAGTCCTATAAATTAGTTATTTTTTAAAACTTTTATTCATACACTTTGTTTTTTGTGTGTCTTCGCTATTTTACTTTGGTGTAGTTAGCACCATGCTCGCCAATAAAGAAACAAGAAGGATTTCAAAAAAAGACCCAACTATTCAAGTAAAAATAATAAAAGGGACATTCAATTTCTGAAGTATATTTCACACGAAGTCAAAGAATGAAAGATTAATATCACGCTCCTCAAAAAAGGTCTTAGACATGCATGTCTGGAAGGTTTGCCCAATGCAACAATTAAGAGCAACTTCAATGGAGTCTCGATTTCCTACTATTGGAGGATTCTGACGTGGCAACATGAGTTGTTTGAAGAAGAGAGAGAGTTGCTTCTTCAAGCAACCGTTCCTTACCAGATTTCAAGCAAATCTTATTGAACATATTTGGAAACGTTCAGAAATAATAATGAAAATTAATTTCGTACAATGTCTATGTATTTATTATTATTTTATTTTATTTTTAATATCTACTTATTGTGTATTTTTTTTCTCGTAATTTATTTTCTTTCATTGTAGTGCAATTATCCTTTTTAATAAAAATTTAAAATTGGTTCATAAATGATTAGAAAAAAATTCTAAAAGTTGAATTTCTTAAAGTTTCTTACCATTAGAGTAAATTTGTGTTTGAGTTGCTTAATACTGACATGACACACTCGGGACCACTTTTTTCATTTTTCAATGCATGAAGCAACTCAAATGAGTTGCTTCCATTGGAGATGCCCTAAGAGCACATTCTTGTTCGCCAAACATGGTTACGCAAAATCTAAATAATTGCGATTAAAGTAGGTAATTAGGGAAATTGATTCCATTTTTTAGTAAACTATAGACTTAGCAATATGGAAGAAAAAATTGGTAAGTTCTAAATTCACCTCTAACCCATGTATATCCAAGAAAGAGGTCAAGTTAGAAGTAAGGTATTTTTTCACCTATGTAGTCATTTTACGTTGTGTGTGAACTTTGTGTCCTCAAAAAGCATCACTTATAATCTAGCTACCCCTAACTTCCTTTTCTTGGGAGGGTTCCAGAGTTAATCTCCATTACATCATCTCTACTATCAATTGTTAAGACACCATCAAAGAAAGTCCCCAAATCACCATTGGAGAAAAAATGTTGGAACTTTACCTAATTACATGGACCTTCGACTCTAATATTAATCCAAGGATTGTATCAAACAACCCCCTAACTTTTGGGGTAAATTCATTAAGGAAAGTGGTGTGGAAAAATGGAGATGAAAACTATAAGAAGGAATGTTAAACTTGAAGTCTTTGAAGGAATGTTAATGGTGGAACAAACACCGTAGTAAAGGCAAGAAAAAAAAAGGAAACAAGGAAAGAGAAAGATAGATGAAGTTGAAAAAGAGGCAACAAAATAGGAAACATGAGAAAAAGCTTTTATCTATAAAAAAAATGCACCTATAATATATGACACATTAATATACATTAGGATGTCACACATTGTAAGTGTAACGTAGTAAAAAAAAATCAGTAGCTAGAACGGGCCGTTCCAAACTACTGATTTGGCCTTTCAAAAATGAAGGAGAACGGGCCGTTCAGGAAGGAGAACGGGCCGTTCCGGAGGGAGAACGGGACATTCCGGATGAATCCCGGAACGGGCCGTTCTGATTTCAGAACGGGCCGTTCTGGACGTAGTTTTTGTGCGTGATTTGGGAGTTCGGAATGGGCCGTTCCGAACTCGGTACGGGCCGTTCTGGGCCAATCCGAAAGTCTATAAATAGGGGTTGGGGGCCTTCAGGGAAATGGGAGTTTTTAGAGAGAAGTTTTAGAGAGAAGGTCTCTGGGTCAGTGAACTCCTTTCTCTCCCAAATTTCTCTGTTTAACTCCTTTTCTCCTCTAGATCAATAACTCCTTCTGTCTTTTCTTGAAATTCAGATTAGAAAGCTTGTTTTGGGAGGACTGAAGTTCCGAGTTGAGCCTCGAGGGGAAATTCTACTTTTGTTCAGTCTTTGGCTATCTGAGCCAATCTTCAGGTAAGGGAAGCTAGAATGTTTGTTGTGTAGGTTGCATGTGAGTTTAGAAACTCAATAGGTGCGTGAATGTTGAGAATCCATAGATGATTGAAGAAAATCTCATCTTTTGGGGTTTTGAGATGATTTTGATGCATGGGTTGGATGCATGTGAGATTTGAGTTTATTTTGAGTTGTATGGAGCCTATGTATTGTGTTTGCATGGGGCTGGATTTGTTGGTTTGGATGAGAGTTTCTGAACTCTCTGACTAGGATTAGGCTAGGCGCAGGTTGAGTGCGCCAGGCATGGAAGAGTTTAGGGCTCTCAGGTTGGGATTAGGCTGGGCGAGCTCAGGCTACGCCGAGCGTAAATATGTTAAAAGTTAAAATGTTAGATCATATATGTGTGATATATGATGTATGGTGCGGTGTGATTCATATGTATGCTTTGTGATGATACGTATGAATGTTTGAATATGAGTATGACTGTTGATCATAATGGTGGGTAGACCATATATGATGTATGATGCATTATTGCATGTGACGTCTTATGACATGTGTATGATTGTTGATCATGATGGTGGGCAGACCATTATGATGTATGATGCATTATTGCATGTGATGCCTTATGGCATGAGTCTAGCCTAGGACTTGAGGAGAGGAAAAATGTTTTCGAACTGGAAGAGCTCACATAGAGTCTCTTGAGAGTGGTGCTTGGATAGGCCACTGATATATGAGAGTGGTGCTCTGGGAGGCCACTGGATTTGGGAGAGTGGTGCTCAAATAGGCCACTGGGTTGGGTGAGTCTCCTCTAAGTCCTTAGCTAGTGTTGGAGCGGGGTATGAGGTCGAGGGTTATTCCCTTAACCAAGTACTCGGGAAGGTGCGTGGATCCTTGCGGATAGTCGGTGGGCGAACTCCACAATTGACTTGGTTAATGCATGCCAAGGTCGTGGTAAGCCCGTACCCAGCTGTGCTATACCTGACGGTGGATCTGGACTTCCAAGTGTGTAAGTGACATCATCCGAGTAAACCCGAGGGAGGATTATATCCTGTTTAGCTGTGACCGAGCGGGCGCTTTGGGCGTGAAAACGGTTGGGGTGGTTTCGGTAGGATGGAATGTCACTTATACAGCTCTATTGTTGTGGAGATCTCCTAGGTGTATGCGTGACGACGCATTAGATGATTGATATGCATTGATATCTGTCGTGAGATGCATTTATTGCATGATTATTAATATGATGAAGTGTGGTGTTTGACTTCATGATTGGTGCATTGTATGTTATGCATGAGTAGTATTGGATAGAGTGTATGGTGAGACTCTATGAATATGATTAATGGTTGGATGGTTGTGTAGTATAGATTATAGTTCTATACTTGTATGATTGATTTGTGAATTCTAGCTTACCCTTCTGTTTCCATGTGGTGGAACTGCGATGATCATACTTGGTATGGGAGCAGGTCAGGGCTAGCTTGGAGTTGAGGTGTCCGCTGCGAGACGGGGAGTTTTGATCCTCGTGTTGGAGTTATCATTTTGGGTAACAGTTTTGTCTGTACTTGACCGGCACTAGAGAATATTATTTTTGGGATGACTGTACATATATGGAGTTTTATTTTATAACCAAAAATTTAGATAATTTATTTTTTTTATTTGTACATGTATAAGTTATCCAGCTTAATATTTCTCTTAGTTCACTAGCAGTAGTGCGATTCCACTAAGTGTAGAGACCATGGCGGGTCGTTAGAGTAAGTGCATTTTTTCTCTTCTCTCTCATTTTAGACTAATAACAAGCTTAACTAATTTAGTATTATTTATTTTAACCAACTTCTATGTCAACCCTCATCAAACTAGATACCAACCCGATCCATTAGGTTATTCAATTTGTTCATAAAAGAAATGAGAAGCAAGAAAACATCTTTGATCCCCATTAAAAAGAACAACCTCAAATAGATTAGATTAATATCTAATTTCGAGTAAAAATGCACCTACAATATGTGACACTCTTATATATATTAGGATGTCACATGTTTTAGGTAAAAAAAACCTTCCCAAAGAGACAAAGAGGTGTAAAGAAGCCTCAAATCATCATTGTTTTGATGAAGCAATGTGATATCCCTAAAAAATGTAGGATCAATGACTATGGTCTTCCTTAAACCAAACATCAATATGCATTTATAAGTCCCAAAAGTAGAAAGGCATGTAAAACCAAAAGTGATCATTTAAGCACAAAGATGGATTGTGTGGCACTGTGTAATATTTATTGGAAAAGCAAATAAAATGACAACAATTTAATTTCAATGCATTATAATTTCATCTCAAAGAAGCTTGAGCCTAAGCAAGACAAGATTAAGTTCTTTTGTCCAAGATGAACTTGGGACTTGGGTGCTTATGTACTAGTTGAGCTAGTGTGGACCAAGGTATAATTTAAATGCCTACATTCAAACATAAGGATCTTTTGAAAAATTGACCCCCTATCTCAAACAAAAGATTAAGCATAGACGCATCAGGGAAGTGATGCTAACTATGGTCATACTAGCCTATAGCTCAACTTCTTAGGTATATTTCATCATCAATGGTCACAAAGGTGACTCGTAAAACAAGGGTCACTTATCAACCAGAGATAAGTATTAGTAAACATGTCCCAAAAGAGAGAGAGAATGTGATCAAGTAGTTATTGTGAAACAACCCATAAGTAAGGAGAAAAACTATACTATGTAAGATACATTGTCTAACTTAAACATAAAAAGGATTATTATAATAAGTATCACTACATTACATGTTCGACGATTAGAGTTTGAAATATAGAATCAAGATACCTTCAAACTTGAGAGAAGTTGTCATAGATTCAAGCAAATACAATTATGTTTTGAATAACATATTTGGAGTCAACAAACTTAAATTAATTAAAATTATATAAATAAACTTTAAAATATAAAAATCAAAATTAACTACAAAAATATTAAAGCATATTTTTATAAAGTGATATTTTGTAATACCACACATGATCATCCCTTACTTCATGTCACTATTACACCTATTAGAGTTATAAAAGGTTGTGGTGATTTCGATAACTTCATAGTAACAATTGTACTTGTAGTCACATTATGTACTTTCTCTTCAACAATTTTTACAGCAAAAAAGGTATGGAATTGTAAAAATATCAACAACTTCATACCAATAATGGCAGATTTTTTTTGTGTATCATGGTGAAAATAGGAGGAGGACATCGCCATAAGAAGAATTTTTTACTCTAATAATACTTTTTTTAAAAAAAATTTCTAACATGAATCTCCCATCTAAATATTGACTTAGTTAAACTTCTTTATTATAGCTGTCAGAATTCAGTTCTCTGAAAACTAAATTCCGAACGGCCAAATTTTTTTATAATTAAAACTATTTTTATTAATTATATAAATTTGCATATAAAATAATTTATAATTATAAAATTAATAATATTAATAATTTATACTTTTATAAAGTAATAAATTTAATAACTTATATTTTTAATAAATTATAATTTTAATGAGTTATAAATTTAATAAATATAAGATATAATGTTAATAATTAATAATTTTAATAAGTTATAATTTTAATAATTTAAATTTAAGAATTTATAATCCGAAAATGAGAGCATGGTGGGGTCTCTTCCAAGTTCCAAGTCAGCGCATGGCGTCAACTCCCGAAGTTAGCGCGTGAATTAATCGTCCATTCAACTTCAACCGACTCAATATTTACGATTTTGCCATCACTCTTTCTTCCGTCTCTCTGTTCCCTTACAATCCTTCATTTCCAATATTTCCTTTCTTTTTTTTCTCTCCCTTTTCTCTTGACATGTCTTCTGCCGGCGGCGACGGTGACGGCGACGGCGGCGTTACCTCCGGCGACCCTCGCCAATACTTCTGCCACCAGTGCGACCGCACCGTCTCCGTTTCCCCTTCCCCCTCCACCGATCTCCTCTGCCCCGATTGCAACGGCGGCTTCCTCGAAGAGCTCGAAATCCCTAACCCTAACCCTAACCCTCCCAATCCATTCTTCTCCGACTTCCCCCTCGCCGGCGCCACCTCCTTTCCCCTCGTCCTCCCCGGCACCGCCTCGCCCTTCGACGATCTCTCCGCCCTCTTCGGCGCCCGATCCGACGCTGCCACCGGCGACGCCTTCGAACCCCTCGTCTTCCTCCAGAACTACTTCCAAACCCTCAGAGCCGGCGGCGCCAACCTCCAGCTCGTCATCGAGTCCGGCGACCCCGCCGGAGCGCTCCGATTCCCCGGCAACGCCACCCACGGCGACTACTTCTTCGGGCCTGGCCTCGAGGAGCTGATCCAGCACCTCGCCGAGAACGATCCCAACCGCTACGGCACCCCGCCGGCCTCAAAGTCCGCCGTCGAGGGGCTGCCGGACGTCACCGTCACGGAGGAGCTGCTGGCGTCGGACTCGGCGCAGTGCGCTGTGTGCAAAGACACCTTCGGACTCGGCGAGACCGCCAAGCAGATGCCGTGTAAGCATATATATCACGCGGATTGCATTTTGCCATGGTTGGAATTGCATAATTCTTGTCCCGTTTGTCGCTATGAGTTGCCCACAGATGATCCTGATTACGAGCAGAGGGCTCGTCGCGGTGGCGGCAGCAGCGGTGGCGGTGTTGCTGGTGGGCCGGCTCCCCAGGTGAATTGGAACTTGGCTGGTGGTTCTGCTGATTTGGCTGGTGGCAGTGGCGGTAGCGGTGGCGGCGGTGGTGATAATTTGCAGCGGAGGAGGTTTAGGGTGTCTATGCCTTGGCCGTTTAGGCAACTTGTTTCTTCTGCTGCTGAGACGAGTAATGTTGGGAATGCCAACAATGATAGCAACAATAACAACAGCAGTAACACCAATAGTGGGGACAATGGTAGGCAATTGAATTCTGGAAACAGGGGGAATCAGAATTTTGAGTCGGAGACCAGACAGGAAGATCTCGACTGAGGACCGCTCGTGTTTTGTATGTAAGTTTGGATGTTACCACTTTCTTTTGAGTGTTGTGTTGTGTTGTTGTTTGTTTAAGATGTCATAATTAACGTCATGAAGTAGCATATAAGTGATAAGTTATGCTGAGTTTGCTCTGGATTATTATCCTGATATACTATTTCTTTTTTTTTTCTTTTTTTTTTACTTTCCCTCTGATTCTTATCGAGTGGGGTCCGGTGACTGAAGGTATTTTGTATGGTTAAAATTTGTTGCACGCTAGCCGGTAGGTGAAAGGTTAGATGTAGGGTAGCTTTTCCTTTGAGCGTGCAGCTATGCAATATCTGTGAAATTACTACGAAGGAAAAATTCTCTCCTCTTCTTTAATTGGAGGTGCCTCAATCAATGGAATATTGTGGATTCTGAATTAAAAAATTCTGCTATGTAATTGTGCAGTGCTACATCTGTTTTTGGGGTGGGGGATTATGATGTTCTTGGTGTCTGTTCTATTTTGGTGGACGCATTGTAACATCTTGATAAAGTGATCACATTTCCTTGAATCAGATAGTATCTAAGCAGCATAAATTTCATTATTTTCTACCCTCCAAATCATGATAAGCGATGTTTCTGCCTTCCTAATGTAAAAACTGGTTTTCTCATTTAAATGGGAAAGCATCTGAAAGGACGGGTGGTGTATCTGTTAGAAACCTTGTGTAGTTTCATCATCAAAGCTTTTGACAACTTTAATTCTAATTTTTTGGATGGGGTAACACTTTGATTAACTAAGCTCTCTCTATGGGAAGGGAAATTCAGGAAAATTTCCTCTTGTTTCTTACTAAAATTGCAATGCATATATTCTATCTTACTCATATTTTAGTAAAAACCCTTTTAATTCCAATGTCTATCTTCAAAACTCAAAGTTTAGAGTATATCTTCCCAGGATTCCTCAATCAAACCGTATCATCCACAAAAAATATGCATTTAGGAACAATCTTTTGTATGTCTCTGGCAAGCACATCTATGACTAGATTAAACAAATGAGACTCAACATCTCATGTAAACCTATCTTTATAGGAAAATACTTGGTTTCACTTACAAGTGTTTGCACACTAGTATTTATCCTACATATATGTCTTGAATAGCTCCATATCATGTATTATACCACATGAACAATTTTCCTCTTCAAAGTCTTCCACAACATTTGGCACTCAAACATATACTTTTTCCAATAAATCTCATTATTCAATTTGATACCTTTCCATTAACCCTTGTAGAAGATAAATAGCTTCTGATACACACCTTGGCATACATATAAATTAATTCTCTGCAATCCTTGTCTTTTAACTTAATCTATGCTCATTAAGTTTATACCCATGTAGTTTATAATGCACCACCTACACTGCATATAATTATGGCTTCCATAAATTCAAATTTAAACTTTAAAAGGTAACTGCTTTGTTTCTCAAGTTCTTGATCAGTGCTCTTATGCTTTGTTTGGATGGGGAATGGAATAAAGAGAAAAGAAGATAGGAATAGAAGCAGGAAAGAAAGAAATAGAAAGGAAATACAGTGGAAAAGATATGTTTTTTGAATAGATGAAAATCATGAAATTAAGGAATGAATGAAATAAGAGGTAATAGGAAAATACCATTTTACCCTTAAAAATCTCTTGTAACAATAGAAAACCTGCAATGAATGGATAAAATCAAAACTTCTTGCACAACCCAATATCTCATTTTGTTGTTGTTCATAACAACATATGTAGTTCAGTCATAATGGGTGAAAAGACAGCACATTTGTCCCATTAACAATTTTGGGCTGCTCAGAAATGCGGTGATTCTGTGAAGATGTTGATGAGGGAGGAGTTGCTGTGATAAAATATTAAAATCTGACCCATTTCACACCTTGAATGAAAGGAAAGAATTTTATGCGTGAACAAACAAATTTTGACAATTTCCTACTCCTACTTCCCTTCAAACAAATGACTGAAATATTAACTCTCTCCCCCATCTCACTCCTATTTCCCTCCCTCATATTTCAGTTGAAACAAATGTTGCATTATAAAAAAATATTGGTTTGTAAAATGAAAACAGATTACCTCCCCCTGCCGCATTCACACCCTGCCCCTGGTTTGCACTTCCATTTTTGCACCTAAAATCATAGATCTGCTCCCCACCTCTGGTGGCACCTGAAAACACAGATCTGCTCCTCTTCCTTCTCCTCTCGCTCAACACTCAGCTTCTTGAAACCAAAAAACCTCTCAAGTCTCAAAATGTTTAACCTTACGTTTTTTAAATTTTAAACACATACTACATCGGTCCTAATTTGAACCGATATAAAATGATTGCTTCAAATTTCAAAATTGCAAAATGATTCCTATATTTTGTTATGTTGCTCTTTTCATATCATTGTGTTTGATTTGGGAACAAAAGTGAAAGGAAAGAAAGAGAAAGGAGTGGAAAAACAGTAGAAGGTGAGATGATTTTTAGGTTGTTTGGTAGAAAAGAAAGACGAAGGGAAGAAAATAGATATGCATATAAGATGACATAAATACCCTGAATAAAAAATTAATTGTGAAATAAATAGGGAGATTTTTGTCATTATACCAAAACAACTTTCTTTTTTCTCTTTTCTGCTCAATTTGAGTGGATTGCTACATTAAACATGACCCACTTGAAAATTCTTCTCTCCCCTTCCCATTGTACTACATACCAAACGAACTAATTGAAGGAAAAGAATTGACAGACCCTCATTTCTGTCCCCCTCATTTGCATACCAAGCGTACAGTCCTATCCTGATACACAACCATCAATGATTATTTTCTATGCATAACTGTTATTCTGCTTTCTAATAGATTTTTTTTTTTTGTCCTGCTACGGGTAACTTCCAGCCATCTAAACCAGAGACTAATTCTGCTAGCTGTATTGGACAGCCGCTAGCCCAAGGGGTTTTTGCACATGGCAGGGATCCAACATGGGATTTTTTGCTAAATAGATCATTTGCATAACGTGTGAGTGCAAGATGTCTAACTATTATGTCAACCTATCGAGTTCTAATAGATTTGCTATTACAAAGCCAACTATTTTCAATCACATTATTCCTAATAATTATCTTCATCCAATCCATTAATGGAACTAACTTGGATCTTAGTTCCCATCATCTACCAAATAAAACAAGCCAGGATCTTAGGGAATTGATGAATATGCCATACGTTTATTTACCATTTGCATTAAGACTAGAATCTCTTATTCCTTATCCAGGCACTGGAAAGCCTGTTAAATAGAATTTTGTTTACAGGCCACCTTCATTAATTTGCGCTGAAGTGTTCCAGTACTGCTAAAATGATACTTTTGAGAAATTATCTATACTGCTTGATCCTGATGCCATGCTTGATCCTGATGCCATACTTGTCCTTTAGTGAATTTGAATTGGATTTGACCGTGCCTTTTAATTTGCTTTCAAAAATATTTGATGACAATTGTACAGGGTGCTTTATAACTTCACTTATTTCATCGCTTAAGGGCCATGGCTTCATATGCTTCTATTTTTCTATTTTTCAAATCTGAAGGACCATATAGATATCAATTATGAACGCAAAAAAAAATTATGCTTCATATATTCATTGACTGATCATTATTGAAGTCATGTTATTTTCCAGGACTTCCTCTTGTCTTGAAATATTTCAATTTTTAACTCCTGAATTAGTCTCGAGTTATTGATAAACTTTCTATTGTTCACTGATGAACTTTATAGAAGTCATGCTTGCTTTCTTTCAGGCCTTGGTTTCTTGCAAGATTTTAACTGTGGATATTGTTTGTATGAATTATCTTTCTACTCATGCTTTCTGTTTTTCCCATCTGGCTGATTTACAAACAAAAGTCACCAAATTTCCTATGAAACTAAGAGGATGCTAATAAATAAAACCTTGGCCATCTTCCAAAAATGTGGTATGTGTTTTATCCATGTCAAAATTTCTATCTTCACAAGTGGAACAAAACTTCAATTTTGTTGCCAGTAACATTCATTGTAAAGAAAGTCATATCTTTTGGTGTATTACAATTTGATTAGATATTTATCACTTGGAATTTTTAAATTTTAAAGAGCAAGACTTATTATAAATACTATTGATTTGGTCGTTATCATTGTTAATCTCTTTACACATTTTTAATTTGGTCTCTACATATTGTTCTTGGAATGTGAGTATTACACTGTTTCTGCCCTTGATAGTGGGTTCTTAGACTTGAGTTTACCTTAGAAATCTTTATAAAATAGAAGTATAGTTACTCGTTCATTTTCTATTTTCCTTTTTTTTACCTTTTGCAGCATGCTACAATATTGTAGGCTTCTGCTTTATGATATTATGTATCAGATGTCATACACTTGGATCAGGTTTTCATTTAATTTTTTTTTTTTTGCAGGTATGAAGAGTTTTTCAAAGTTGCAGCATTTTGTTGAATAGAAAGGATGTTACATATCAATTAGTGGTTGTTGACAGTTGAAAATGTTATACTTGATTACAATGAACTTGTTCAACTGTCAATCGCCATTTTTAGAGTTCTTTATACAATTATATGTACATTATCGGTTCAATATTTTCTGAATTTTGTTTTTATTGCCTGAGTGTGACTCGTGTCCTTGGACTCTTCCAAACACCATTTCTACTCCTTTGTGTTAACCAATTCATTGTTCTGGTGCATTGGTAAACTATAATACTACAATGCACTTGGTCTTAGCTCCCCAATTTGAAGTTTTGGAATATCGTAGACTGGACTCAGTCTATTCGTGTTTTCTTAAAATAAATCGTTAGGTTTCCTTGTAGCAGTATAGTATGCTGAATCAATAAGTTCAGGACACGTTAGTTTCCTGCTTGGAAACGCCATTCTTAAATTGATATTTGGTGAATATTGTAATGACATTTGTTAACTTTACAAAGCACTTGTCAAAAAGGTGAAATTGTTCTCCCCCTAATGGTGGCACAAACTTTGCCGTCATTATAGGAGCTTAAGGTTGTGAATGAACGTAGGTGGAGGCTAATCCTTTGTTGAGAAGTTTCAATGCTTCCTGAAGTTGTGGCACTTACGTTGCCTTGGAGCTTCAACTCTCTTGGAAGGATAATTCTGTGGAATTATTTAGCCAATACCAATTTAGCATTGACTCGGTTTCTTCAAAGATGATGTCATGTCTTGGAAGTGATAGATATTTAGGTATGTGTGTATCATACATTAGTTAATAAGTTACTTGTCGTGGCCCAGTCAATTGACCAGTTAATATAAATCGTTAGATGTATTATAAAATATAAAAAATCAACGGTTAGACAGTTGATAGAGATGGGAAGATGTTGAAGTTTTGAAGACTTTGGATTAGTCCATAACGTATATGCCAAAAGGAGCTAGCTGAGACCTAATACTAATTACTATCTTCTTCTAGTTACAACACAATGTTTTAAAATATTATATGAGACTAAGTACAGTAATCCTAGATCAGTGTTGTTAGCTAGTTTTGAAGCCTGTGCATTATTAGCCTTGTAAATGACTTTTTTTTTTTTTCTTTGGATGTTTGCTGCCAAACATTTTAAGGATACCTGTTGAATGAACTAGAAATAGAAAATTAATTATAAATATATTAAAAAAAAAAAAAAAAACTGCTTTTATATTTAGTACTTTTTTTTTTTTTGATGATATAGTACTTTATATTTTATCAATTAGTACTAACAAAACCTTTATGTAGAAAAACAATTTTGAGCTTAAAAGAATTGAACTATGTCACTTATATATATTGAGGTACATGAATCAAATACCCAAAAAAATATGAAAATTAATTTTAATTATTAATAGTTGGATTTCATGCATAAAGTAAAAAAAAGTTTGTACAGTTGACTTGAAATAAAACATATCGGGAATTTAACCTACTTTTAACATTTTATATTAAATTATATGAAAATAAAAAGTTTAAATTAAATAATTATATAGTAAGTTTACAAATTATAAATAGGTATTAATACTAACAAATTAAGTTAAAGAGAGGTGTAATTCTAAAATCATGACACAAAAAATTAAATAATTATTTGAGTGCTTTAAATAGAAAAGTATAGGCATCTAATTGAGTATTAATGTATATATTAAATAAATAAATAAAAGTGCTAATAACATGACGTGTTACTGTATCTACCAATCTCTTTTCCATACATAACAAAGTCATGGAAATCTGTGTTTCTCAAACTCTTAACAACTTTTTGAGTTTTTTTCCTTTATTACAAGACTCTAGTAAACAGGGGATGTCTGTAAAACAAGTTTTTAATATGAAAAGTAGTTCATTTTCCTATTACCATGGGAATGCTAAATGTTTAATTATGTTAATCCCATGATATGGACACAAGTTTATGTCCGTTTTAGACAAAAACAAGTTCTCTTCCCTCATCCACTCACACGATGTGTGGCACGCAGCTTTTGGGTTAAAATATAAATTGATGAAAGTGATTGCATTTATACTTTATTTTATTTTTCATGACGTCATATATGAAATGAATTGATATATTTGGAGGAATGATATTTTCAAAGTATATTATTCATTTTTATATTCTTTTTACAGATATTCCCTACTCTATTGAAGTTAGACTAATTTAGCTGACTCCAAGTATTTTCATTCTCATTTTTAAACACAATAAAAAAAATAATTGTTAACACAAGATGAGTCAATTTGATAAATTATTTTAACTTATTTTGACAATTCTATCACATAATTATCACATCATTATTGAATAGATATTTGTTAAATGATTAAAAAATAATTAAAAAGATTAAAATTGATAAAAAAATATATTACGAAACTAAAAGTAAATTAAATAAAAGTTAAAGACTAAAATGAGTTAAAAATGTTTAAGAAATAAAAGTGAATTTCATAAATAAAAAAATAAAATTAAAGACTAATATTATAATTTAAAAAAAAAAAAAAATTCAGACAACAACCACATCGATGAATAAGAGATTAAAATCCATCCAGATATTTAAGAAATAAAAGTGAACTTTATAAAAAGATTAGGAGCCTAAATTATAATTTATATTACAAAAATATACATAAATGTTACGTCAAACTAACTATTGATACAGCAGCTGACATAACTATCACGTCATCATTCAATGATGGTAATTTATGGTAGGACAAACTCATTCTTTAAAAAAATAAACAGTAAAATCAGTTTAATGTTTTTTAGAACTAAAAATTTAGAAACTAAAATTACATTTTACCTTATTTTACATTGTAGTTATATCCTGTAGCATACCCCCCTCCCTCCCCTTACTCTGAATATAAAATTTTATCATATTATTAATCACACAAATAATGTAATCTTTAAAATAATACACATGATAGTATATTATAATGAAGACAGTTTTGAGTAAGCTTGCAGATTTTAATAAACCATCAATCTTGTATATATTATAAAAAAGAAAAAAGAAAAAAAAAATGAATCTTTAGAATGTGATGGAATCAATTGGCTTGCCTTATCGCAGCAGTATTTGACTTGATTAGTTGTTAGGCATTAGATTATGACAGTAATAAGTCTTCTTTTTTTATTTTTATTTTTTTACTTTTTAAGTAATGAGAAATTGCCTTTTTAACTAATGAAAGAAGACTTGAAAACAATTGGAGTAGAAGTGTAGTTTACCCAAATCCACATTCATTGATGAGTTATTACTTTCTAAAAGAATTATTTAAGTAAGCCATTCAGAGTAATACACTTAGTCACGGGTTAGGTATTAGGTGACAAGAAAATTGTCAATTAACATTATGTGTTTAAATTGTGATGATAGTCATGTATTGGAAAACAAAATTGTTGAAGATCACAGTCGACCGGTAGAATGGAATGATTGTAATATTACATTTTTTTTATCAATAAAATAATAGTATATATAAGGAAAAATAATTTTTTTAAATTAGGTATTGTAAAATAGTTACTAATCTTTTCTTAGAATTGTAAAATAATATATTTCATGCTCATAATAAATTTGAATCCTAAATACTTTGTTTAAAAGACACAAGTCGTTATCATGTGTGACGATCAATATTAATTAAAGATAACTCTTATTTTATAAGTTAATTTTATAAAATTCAGTTAAACTTAAATCTACTTTATTAAAAAAAAAGTATTTGTATCATATTTTAGCGACTTATTTACTTGTCACTTAATTAAATGATGGAGTTTGAATACTAACTTTTGTAAATTATTGGTTGTTTGTCAAATTTAATTGGGAGACTTCTTGTATTTGATGAAAAATACTCTTTTGTAAAGAAAAAAAATAGTACTAAATAATTTAATTTTAATAATATTAAAAAACATTAAATTATAAATTATTCATTTAAACATATAATTTAAGATTGTATTATTATAATAGATAAAATAACACTTTTCTTTAAAGTGTAAAATTTAAATAACCTTTTATAACGATCTGTTAGATAATCACACTTTACATCTTAACTACTCGCAACATAAAACATAAACTAACTAAGAGTATCATGTAAGCACTTCCTTAATATACATACAACTATATATATATATATATATGTATAGGAATTTAAACAACTAAAAATGTAGAAGTTCCTCCATGGAACACTTACATAAAACCTATATCTACACATACACACACATGACTACAAGATCCCAAAAAACTGAAAACTTAAAAGAGCTAGTTGCCAATCAACTAACAACTAATATGTAACTACATAAGAGTAGCCCACAACAGATTGTTATCCTCCAGCATGGCTCCCAAAACAAGGACTCCCCTTTAGACTATCTTTGTCCAACTCCTATATAAATATGATCATCACAGTCTATCCATAAGAAGCTATGCAAGGATAAGTTAATATTCAAAAGAATAATCATATAAAAAGTATAAAAGTAAAAACAACTAAACTACCAATGTCATCATGCAAACCACACAACAAGATATCTCATGGTTTACAACTTTATCAAGACAACATCACCATCTCAACATAGTATTCAATAACCTTTAGCAGTTAAACAACTTAACCACATACAACAACTTTTAACCTGCACTGCAACATATATGCAACAACACCTCAAAATGACATCAAACAACTTTGAAAGATAAGAAACTTAATCATTTCAACTTACAACACAACCAACACATTATATGCATAACACCTCAATTACATGCGTCGTCACATATTTAACTATGGGGATCTCCTACAACAATGGTGAGCAGTCCGAAATTAATGATCTCAAATTTTGGAAGAATGAATATCAAACAAAAAACATTTTACAAAAGACCAACACAACATTTTTTTATTTTATTTTACAATGACTAAAAATAATGATTTTAAATTTTAGAATAATTATAACACCCCAAAATTTTATAGTTAATAATAGTGTTTTTATTTTATAATTATTAATTGGATTGGTTTTAATAAGTGTTTTAATTATTGAAATATATGGTTTGTAATTAAATATGTTTTATTCAATATTTTGGGAGAAGGGAAGTGAACTGCAGTTAAATTATTTTATTGGAGGGTTAAGTGTGAGTTAAGAAATTATGGAGTTATGTCAGTTTCCTTCTTCTTACACTTCTCACTTTCGCTCTTTTATGCTTCATGCTCTGAAAAACTAGGAGAAGAATCAGAGATTATTGGAGATCACTCCAGAGATTTGCACCCTTCATCTAACATTCATCGAGGTAAGAAGAGAATGAGTCATCTCGCTCTAGGCATGAAATAATTGTTAGGTAGTGAGATTAGCCTTTAATATCTTTTTTGTTGTATGTATGGTATGAGGGAGAAATTTCAAATTATGACCTAACTTGTGTTGTTGCTTTCCATATGATTTTTCAGTGCTATATTTGATTTTTGATATATTTATATGCTTAATTTCATGAAATAAACTAATCTTGTAAATCTTGAATTGTTCATGGGTTATTGTAAGAATCCTAATGGAATGCATTTTGATGTTTGTATAAGGAGTTGGTGAACATGTGAATATATGTAATTTATGACTTTTAGAAGTATAACTTGACTCTTTGAGTGTTTTTATTGATTGGAATTGTGAAGTTGATAATTGATACTTGTTGTATGAAATTTTTGCTTTTTGTAAGGTCATATTTCTAGTGTGACACTGGATGCTACCTTAGGACTGTCAGGTGTCATCTTTACCAAGAGCACAAAGTGCTCTATGTGCCACTCGCGTTGAGCATGGGTTGGTTCACGTCAAGTGTGGGAGCTTCTTGGAGCTCCATGTGATGTTCATGTCGAACGCAAGCATCTAGAGAATAATGTGTGCTCTCTGGGTGCATCACGCCGGATGTAGGATGGTTGCCATTGGACATTGTTTTGTACCTATTGATTCTCTATGTTTGAAATTACTAGTGATTAATATGTATGATTCTTGTGTTAAGTGATGTATATAATTAAGTATGATAGATTGAATATGAATTTATGATATTGTGAGGTGATATGATAAGGTATGATTGTTGTAAATGATGTGAAATAGTATTGGTATTGGCAAATCATGAGAATATGACATTGCATTGAGTCTCATGTAACATGCATCATATGTAAATATGGCAAATCGAAAATTCGATATATATATATATATATATATATATATATATATATATATATATATATATATATATATATATTCTATTGGTGTCACATGTATGTACACATTGACGTCTATGTCCATTGTATTAAGTATGTTAATGTGTATTTGTATTATGAACATTGTTGTGAATTGTGATTATTAAACCTTGTGTGAGTTCATAGTTTGATAAGATGTGATATTGCTACATAGTTAGGATTTTAATTTTGTTATGTGTCCATGTTTAGAACAATTGTTAGTTTTCATTATTGTTATTTTTAATAGACACTTATATTGGTTTTGTGTTTTCAGTTAGTATGTTATGTGATATCTTCTAGTTGGACTTGCACTATTTCTATGGTTATAGGCTCTTTTCTTTTTATTTTTAAATGTTACCCTTAATACGATATGTGGAGTAGAAGGTATTCCAAGAATGAAGATTTATTTATTTATTTTTTTATAAAAATCAAAATTAGAACTTTTTTAGAAATTAAAAATATATTTAAATTTAAAAATAATATATTAAATAGCACGTGTGTATTAATATCTATATCTACTAATAGTAAAAATGGTAGAGTAAAAAATTATGTACCAAAAAAAAAAGGATAGATCTGAAAACTATATGCAATTGTATGGCAGAGTTATTATTGGAACATTTGAACATTGCTTATTTAATATACTCACATGGTACGAGTTATTATATTGGAGAAAAAATTAGGAGTCTCTCATTGTTGAGACCATCTTTTTGAAACACGGCTTTTTTCTTTTTATGTTGTGTTCATAAAACACGATTTATCTTCTTTTGGAATTATTTTGCAAAATACTTTCTTTACGTAAAAATAAAAAGTAGTAGTTAATAAGTAACAAATTCATAGAAATCTATTTTTTTCACTAACTCTTTGACAAAATTAAACATGAAACAGTAGAAAGAAGACGTTGGTAGAACAATTTTTTGATATGAAAAACTAAAATAGTTTTTCATTACCATGGAATGCTAAATGTTTTAATTATTTTATGTATTTTGTTATGATGTGGACGGCAGTTTGTGTCCGTATGATGGCTTTACTTTTTCTCTCCCCACACACTAAGGCCGTGTCTCGTGGACTCTGGAAATTAATAAAGTGAAGAAAAGGATTGCATTCATTTTTATTTTTATTTTTTTACTTGTTACTATATATACATTGCAATCAATGGATTGGGAGAAACAATAGACTAATATAAATTTTACAATCAAAATTGTTTGATTATTCACATTGATATTATCATAAATTAAAATAAGTTAAATTTGATCTTATCATAACTATTATCAAATATATCACATTTATATTAATATAATTGCATCTTAATTGAGATGATCATATTGTTGTTGACTTTATCATGTTTTAATTAATACGTCATATTAGTATTTTTTTTATTTATTTTTACTTATATAATTACATTTTCGATCTTATTAACACACTATAATTAATTTAGTCATGTGTGATGTAAATAATATTATAATAAATTATTCACACATGTTAACAAACTTTTTTTCCTATGAAATTTACAAACTATTTTTTCTTATGAAATCTACTATTTAAAATGGTATTATACACCATGTATCTCTTTATATTGTTGTACTACTTGCTCCCAAATTTACTTGTGTTAGAGTTTACAAGTGATTGACCATTAAGTGTCCCTCTCCAATAAGTTTGGTCTAGTCATAGTTAGTTGTTATGGAGCATCCATTATTAATGTATTTTTTTTCTTCTTAATATAGATATTTATCGTATCATTAATTACAAAAACAATTTATTTATTTATAAATAATACGGAAGGATACTATTCAATAGTGTGCAATTTTTTTTTCAATGATAATATATCATTAAAAAAACTAAACTATAACCGATGATTCCATTGAAAAGATTAAGTATGAGGCATAAATGTAGTTTGTATCACGTTGACTGTTTTGAGTAAGCTTGTATATTAATATTATAATAAAGTATATATTAAGTATTAATTAATGTTGTGTACACACTATATATATATTGTAAGAAGGAATCTTAGAATGTGAAAGAATATAATCTCGATTGACTTGCCTTCTGGCAGCACTATTTGACTTCAATTCATTATTTGTTTTCCACAGCTTTAATTCGTTTTTACATTTTAGTAATGAGATATTGCCTTTTTAACTAAGAAAGAAGGTCAGAAAACAATACTAATATAAGTGTAATTTACACAAATTCACTTTCGTTCATTGCCTATCACCACAATAATTGTAATTTTCTTTTCATAATAATTATTTTTAAGCAGGCCATTCATGTGGTTGATTTTTAATTTGGTTCTTATTTGTAAAAAATATATATATATTACATTGATCTTTATATAAAATTATTATTAATTTCGTCTTTATTGTCATATGTTAATTGTTAATTTTTTAAAGTATTTTTTAACTTGATCCTTATAATTATAGTTTATTCTTAATTTGGTCTATATGATGTTGAACATTATTAATTTAGTCCCTATATGTAGAGATCAAATTAAAAATATATGACCAAAAAATGGATTAAATTATGAATGTTTAACATGTATATATATTAAATTAAAAATGTGTGTTGAAGATTTCACTTGGACTAGGAATAAGATCATGATAGTGTATATGAGTAGGAAATAATCCTTACTTTATAAGCTAATTTTGTAAGATTAAGTTAGGTCTATAACTCATATTTTAAAATGGTATTAGAGCATATTAGCAATTATCACTTGTTAATAGACTTATTAGGCCATTCGTTATTGAACTATTTGTAGATGTCCAATCTTGTAAGATGGTAGAGAATACAACCAATTCTCACCTTACAAATTAGTTTATAATGTTAACGTAAACTCTTAACCCATTTTTTTTATTATAAAGAATAAGTCAAGAGATTAACAATAATGAGACAAATCAATAATATTTATACATAAAGAAATTGAGTTAATATTTTTTGTATTTTATAAAAAATATTATTATTTTTATTCCCCTTTTAATCAAAGTTTTTTTTTCATGCAAATTAAGAAATTAAATAAATTTTCTTATTTTTTATAAAATAGTTTTGAAGTTTATATACAGTACTTTTTTTTTAATATTTTCACTCTAATAAATGCATATTAGATTACAAAAATTAATAAAATGTGATATGATTGATAAATAATTATATCTCTTAAATATATGGTCAGAAGTTCGATCATTAATAGTCTATAAAAAAATATTTATTAGAAGAGATTAACTCCTTTAATAGATCTCAATACTTAAAAAAAAAATTAGTTCTAAATTTTAGACAAGAGAATACCTTAATTTATCAAAATATTTTTTTTACCAACTAAAACAATATATTATATAACAAGAAAATAATGCATTATTGTTATATTAAATCAAAAATAAATAAATATTTTTTTTTCAAAAAAAATAATAATTAGAAGAAAAAAAACAAAAGAAGTATACAATTTTCTAATATACTCCTTATCTATTAGATTCTTTTTATCTATTTCTTTTTCTACTCCACAATATTTTTTGTCAAGGATAGAAGAAGTATTTGCCAAGTAAGATTTAATCAATAACATTATGTTATATTTAAGTCTAGTAGCAGAGATTGAGTGCATGAGGAGTTATATTTAGTCCTCATTATTATTGTGTGTAATGATAAAAAATGTTATATATATATTTTTTTAATTTTAAGTATTATCTTTAACTTTAAGGTAACAGTTGAAAAATTTGTAAGAGATGTGTATAATCACATACAATAAATGTGTGCAGATGAACGGTATAAGGATAAGGAATAATTAATATTTGAACTATAGACTCATAGGCTAAACGGCACTGAATCACATAACTAAATAAATTGTATGAATAGATATTCAAATAATGTCCACTTTATCAGACAATGTAGCTATGGACACATAGGCTTACATTATGTTAAATGAGACCAAATGCATAGAGAAAAAATGTTCAAAAAATGAATGCAAAAAATAGAAGAATGAGAGGCACCACCAAACAATAATTCAGAAAATAAATAGAAAAAAAATGAAAAAGTTGAAAAGTGTTGCAATCATGAGAGGGGCCACATGGTTCAGTGGTTTTGGCTCTGTTATGGTATGTGTCGGTGCATAAATCTCTCACCGCGTTAACCAATTATATAATATTATTCAATAAATACAACTCGTGCCACTTTATTATACTTTACAACACAAGAAAATATATTATTTTTGATAAATTAAATAAATAAAAGTACACAACCAATAAATCATTGATAAACCAAATTAAGAATTTGATAAAAGAAGAAGAGTTGAGTTCATGATCGTGATTCCAAATCCAAAAGTGGTAGAAGAGCTACGCTACAAGGAATTAGGAATCATTTGACTTTGTTTTTTTCTTTTTAATTTTAATTTTCATATAACGTCACATTGAAATTGCTTCATAAACAAATTAACCCACAAAAAGAAAGACATTGTCCATATAAAAACCATGAGTCATGTTTCTAATGTCATCAATTTGCTTACACTTTAATTTATCTTTTATTATCCACTAAGACTATATTATCTTAGATAAATTTTACGAAGCGGGTGTTAAATAATTAATTAAATTACTCTTGATATAAAAAACTACACAGTGAAATCATAAAAACCATCTTTGCTGTTTAAAAAAATATTTTTGATATATTTTTAAAGTGGTTATTATAAAAAGTAAATAATTTGTGAATTAATAATATATAAAAATTGTATTGTCATTCAATGGTAATTTATTTTACATAATAAATTAATTACTTTAAACATAAAATTTACCATATTTTTATTGACCGTCAATTATACTAATAATACATAAAAAAAATTCTATTACAAAAGTAACAAACTTTTCATTTACAACAAATAAAATAATATGTATTTTTTTTTATTAAAGATAGGGCTGATTTACCAGATTATTTATAGTGACATGTGGTATAATAAAAACTTTTACTATGAACAATTTATTTATTATTTTTTCATATATTCATTTAATAATTTTTTGAATATTTTGCGAGATTATTATTTGATATTGACCATTTCTTTAAGACTTTTTTATATATATTATTTTTTTCACATTAAAACATTAAACACCGACTAAATTTTTCTGTTAAAATTCTCTCTAGAAAAGGAAATTGAGAAAAGAAGCAAATAACAAGAAATTAAGAATTGCCATTTTTGCATTGCAGGAGTGGTGAGTGGAATAAAGTCAAATTGGTGTTGAAGCTTAAAATGAAGAAAGAAAGCCCATTTTTTCATTTTTATTTTTCCTCTGAAACCAAAATAAAAATCAGAGTCATAACCAACCTTCCTTCTTCTGTAGTTTTTTCTATCCATCTTCAACTTTCCTTTCTCCCCTTTCCTTTTCTACCTCCAAGATTACATTTTTCTTTGACCCTTTTGCTCTCTCTCTCTCAAATTCTCCTCTCCACACACTTCCCCTTAAAGTCAATTTGATGCTCATCTGTCTCAGATCCTAGATCTTGCCGTCGGTGGGTTGATCGGAGTAGATGTCGCCGTCAAACGGGTTGCACAACGGCGGCGGCGGCGGCGGTAATGGGGCGAGTTATATAGAGCATCAGGTTTCAAAACTTGACACTCTTGCTGGTGTTGCAATCAAGTATGGTGTTGAGGTAAATACCTTTTTTGTTTTGGTATTTTTGTTGTTGTTCTGACCTTGAATTGGTTCAGGTATGGTAAAGTTGGTTGCTTTTTATGATTTTGGTTTTGGGTTTTGTTGGTTTTTCCTTTTGTTCTTTTTGGTTTTTTAGAGGGCTAAGTTGGTGTTGTTTAGTTTAAGGGTTTTAGATATATATGAACAAGAATACAAGATTGTGTGTTATGTTGTGGTTTTCAAAATTCTCTATTTTTTTTTTTGAAGGGTGAAGGTTGTGTGTGTCTTTTGTTTTTGTGTTTTATCCTTTAGAGGTAAGCAAATCTGAATCAACCGATTGAGGAGAGTGCCTCAGTTTTTCCTCTAATGATTAATAATGCCAACGGTTGTAGTGTCGTGTATATGAAAGTTGTTAAGCTTTTGGCTTGGTATGGTTCTTGGTTATTTGGAACAATGCGTGATTTCTCCTTGGAGTTTCATTATCCGCTTTAAGGGTGTTTTTGGTGATGAGTTGAAAGATTGTGGTTTGGGGGACGAGAATAGGAATGAAGGATTTTCAGTATTGATAGTTGTTTTGTGGGAGGAAAATTTGGGAAATCACTTCATTGACTGTGGCCACAAGGACGGGAGTAGTAGGTGTTTTGAAACTCATTTATTGAAATCACTTCTGAATGTTGTCATTTGTTTGCATTGGTCAAGTATATGCTTATTTATGTTTTGCAAACCACTTTGTCGACATAACGCTTTCACTTCTAGTAATGTCTTTGTAAGAAACACAGGTGATCGAATTGTAGCATGGAAAATCACACATGCTAACGGCAATACATTTTTTGAGATACATGCACTTTGTCTTGAATTGTTTAATGTATAACGTATGTAGGACCAAGATGTTAAAAATGCATGGTAACTGGCAAACATTATGGCCACTTTAGAGTCTTACATAACATGATACTGAAATCTTCCGGTGAAAATTCCTTGTAACGATTCAGGTAGCTGACATTAAAAGGATGAATGGGCTAGCCACAGATCTTCAAATGTTTGCACTGAAGACATTGAAAATTCCATTACCAGGACGGCATCCACCATCTCCTGCTCCTGGTCCACATGATGAACCTGCCAAGTCAGGGTACTACTATTATACTCATTTCAGTTTTTTCCTGTCGTGGCAACGATTTTAAATGCTTCTGTCAAGAAAGATTTGCAATATCCTCTCATGACAACCTACTCCTTTTAGATTTTGACGGCAATTATTGCTTCTAACTTGAAAGTGCTTACTTTTCACTTATTTATGCTGCTAGTTCATATTCAATGCAGCTTAATAAGTTTTCACGTAGTGATTTAATATGCCTGTTCAAAAATTCCTTTTTGGTTTGCCCTTTGGTTGCTCTTCATATTAAGATTATATTGCAGAAAAGTCTCCTGCTAATTGCTCAATAGTAATGTAGATTGATGTATAGAGTTTGTTTCAGATAGCATAGCTTCACCAACCTGTGTCTTTGATTTAAGATTCTGTGCTGGGTTATGGAAACTCACTCTTAACTGGACCTTATTGCAGAGATAGTAGCATTGAAAGGAAACCCCTACGTATAGGTCAATCTGCCATGAAGGAACCTCTCGAGTCCTTAAGACTGAAACCACCTCAACCGAATATTTCTCCAGCTATGAGCATTTTACAGAAATTCTATGGCCTCAAATCTTCAAATTCAAGAGATACATTAAACGGAACAGAAATGGCAGTTTATACATCTGCAAGTTCAGATCATTCTAGAGGCGAATGGCTTCCCAAAACTTCACCTATTTCAGACCTACCATCAGCATCAAATGATTACCCCAAATCAACCAATTTAGTGTTTGATCTACTGACTGGGGATGATGTGCATGAGTATGTGCCTCTTGCAGAAATTGGTGATGGGGGAGCTGAGAAGTCTGATGAGAAATCTGTCCGCAGACGTCAGAAAGAAGGAAATGGTAATGGTTCAAATGGTTTTTCTTCAAGTGGAAAGACACTAGCCATGAGGCCGAAATCGGCTAGTCGAGCAGCGCTGCTTCCTGAGTCAGAATCAGGATGGTTAGATTCAATTCCAGTGGGGTTGGGAGAATCTATATTTACCGATGGCTTTTCTGGAGTGCGCAAATCGTCGAGTGCATCGAGCCTTAGAGAGCAGGAAAAGAACAATTCAGCAACAGCCTGGCCACCTGCAATATGGAACTTGAAACCAGACTTGCAAGCAGCCATTGGGAAACCTATCTTTGATGGTTTGCCTATCCCAATAACAGGCCGCAGAAGCAAAGCTGCCCTTGATTAGTGTAAAATTGATTCCCTTTTGAGCAAAATATTTTTTTTGACATTACACAAACATAAAAATTGCAACAAGATGCAACTATTTTGGGTTGGTAAACCTGAGCAAAAAGAAGGGAAAAAAAAAAAAAACAAAACTACACGATTAGGATATTTATTTCTGGCCTCAAGGGGTCAATGACCTTCCAAATAAGAAAAGCTGAAGCAGTAGCAACTGAAGAAAAGGTACATGAAAATGGTTAGCAACTGATATTTCAAATGTACCAATGATGTAATGGTCAACCCTACCTTGGTTATAAAGAGTTGTTTACAGATTGATTTGTTAAATGATTGAGTCAAGCAAGTGAAAGTCATTCTGTTAGGTGGTTAACTGTATCACGTCATTGTTATTGAATACATTGTGTAAGTATTTAAGAAATTTTTTTTCTTGAGACACCCCATTATACTGTAATACCATTTAATTGTGTAAACCATGTCACATGGATACTCTACTAGCTGTCTTGTACTTTTCAATTGGATTAGTTCTTTTACCCCCATTGATACATGTTTGTGTTTTCTGTTGGCCATCCATGTAATAAATCCAAGCAATCAAGCTCTCCATGTGATTTTGATTCATTGATTTTGTGCTTTTGCTAATTATATGTCCTATATCTAATAATTGTGTTGATTTTTGCATATCCTTCTATATCAAAATGCATAGTGAATATATAAAAGCTCCATGAAGTGGTCCATCCAATGAAACCTACATTGTAATAGATCTTTTATCGTGTCCATACGCAAAGTAGGGTGGTTGTGCTTTTGATATAAATGTGCTTTCAAAGTGTCCTAAAACGAGTAAAGCGAGGACTAGTTTATGAGAGAAATGGCATGGAAACTTGTTTGTGGTGGAGAAGCGATGTCAAAGAATGATAGGAAATTAAACAACTTCTAATGCAGGTATTATCTCACATGCGTGTTCCCCCTTTATATTACATGTGATAATGACTAAGGCACATGGCTGAATCACATTACCGACGCCCTCAGAAAGATGATCACTTGATATTGAACGACTATGCGGCTCTAATTATTTGATAGCGATTTGCTATATAAAATCTAAGACACGTACATGTTTTAATATAATAATATTTGCTTCCAATAATTTTAGGAAGATTCTTTTGGTATCAAGCAAGCCATCAGATTCTAATTAGTGTTAGTGTGCTCTGCACCGCACATCACTAATCCTGGTACTCCCTCCATATATACAAAACACATTTTAAATGTCTCTTAATAAAACTCTTCAAATTATTTCTTAATTTCATTATTTTTTTATAGGATATACTTGTTTTGTTTATTATGTTTTAAATTAATAAAGTGAATACTTTTTTCTCTACAAGAACTAAAAAACGATTTCACATTAAATAATTAGGTAAAAAATAATTTGAGTAAAAAGAATGAAATGAAAATTATCAATTATTTTAAGAATAAATTAAAAAAAATACAAATTTTATATCCATAACTAAACTTTCTTAATAGGTAAGAATTAATTATATTTAGGGACACAAATAGAAATATATCAAAAAATAGTCTCGAGGAAGATGAAAAGGTATCAACTCCCAAAAGCAAATTCTTTTTATTTATTTATTTATTTATGAATATTGCATTATCTAATGTTTTCTCCATACAAGCCAAGTCATCAAATAACCCAATATTGTCTTAAACAAAAAATTAGCCACTCCTGTATGATTCGGTTCAGTTCTGAACAGTTATATTCAGGCAATCTTGTATAATTTGTGCCGAAGTGGTGCCAAGCCAATAATAGGTTAAGTTGTTTAGTTGTCATAAAGTCGAAAACTGTATCATTTCAAAAACCCATAAAATTACCTCAACTAATTCTACATACTCAAAAAATGGTCCACAATCTGTAAACAGATTTTCAGCGCTCAAGTTCACTAAAATACTCATTTCCCGCAGAGAGAGAACAGTCTCTTTTTCTTTTGGGTTGTGGGGAAGGGGGATTAGATTTACCACCTGTTTTTAGGTGGTTTCACTTTATAAATACGAACTATCCAATTCTGTGTAGTGAACGCCTCTTCCAAGTACTCAAGCTTTATGTCCTTATTTCCAATTTCAACACCTCTAGCTCGATCATATCTGTCATTTCAAGATACACGTGGTTACATAAAAATATATATATATATATATACATATACAAAGAGAACATGTTAAAATGCATACACAGTATTCACAAATTACTATGCTGCAAATTTGAAATCATCATTCAGGATTGTCATTGGACAAAAGGATAGCCACTGATACAAGAACTCCTATTCATTTCTTTCGAAAGGGAAGTAATAAATGTTGCAAGAAACAACAGGTTATGAAATTTTAACAGGCTGGCTAAAATTTGAATCCCAGTGACTTTGGGGCTAAACATACCTTCAATCTAAGAGCCTACTACATTGAGCATTACATGGGATACCCTCTTAAACTAGAGTATAACATAGGCTCTCCAACAATAGATGAATAAAAGATATCAAATATAAATACGCAGAAACTCATCCAAGTCCAAAAAACTTGTACAATATTTTGGAGATTTTTAACAAGCGTGATCCCCAAATAGCTAATCAAATGGCATAGATTCTTCATATTCTTTGTCAATGACACTAACGCAAGGAGGACACCTAGACTTTTTCTGTGTCGTTGTTAAAATTGTACCAACAATAAGTACTATGGAACTTACCCAGGTGGTTTGCCATATTCAGTTGTCAGCTCTCCAAACCGATAATAAGACAGCTTGTACCTAAGAATCATACAAGAAAAATATATATGTATCAAGTCATTACACACCGTTAGATATAATATAAATCCCAGTACATAATGCTACCCGGAAGTCCTGAACAACTTCCTTTTTTTCAGCAATTAAAAGAAATGGCATCTGATTCTAACTGACAAAACACTGGAGTAGCATTTTTTTTAGTAAAAGTGACAAATAGGAGATGACACCCCCAAAGACTACCAGACAAGGAGCCAATGGCATGTTGAGGAACCTCAGACCAAGGCACTATTGTCCACTTAGTAGTTAACTAGAACTCATTAGTGAACAATTTGACTCAGGACTTTACTTGTTGACCTGTAGGCTAGCACTAGAGTAGCATTTAGCCTCACTTTTAATGATCTTAGAATTATAATGTTTAAAGTAAAAAACAAGCTTTTAAAATTATATCTATTTGGTAATTATATAATTATTTTGGGTTCGAAATTACTTATAAATTGAAAACTGTTTGACATTTTGTTCGAGTCTGGGATTTGAAATAAAGAATCAATGAGAAGATCCTAAAATTAAATTATCTAAAAGCTTTTTTTCATGTCATATTTTTTAAAAAGCTCCTTTTATGCAAGAGCTTTTCTAGAAATGTCTGGCACAGCTCTTTCTAAGGAGAAAAGGAACCCAAAATAAGCTATTCAAACACTACCTACAACCTGGTTAAACCCAAATACGCTGGCCATAGACCTATGTCAACGGACTAATTAGGAATTCCAAACTAGTTAAACTTCAGCGCTTGTGGAAGGCACAGGCCAACTTGCTGTTTTTCCATAATTGCATCTCGTCAAGCTAAAAGTCTACAACTCTATTTGTATACCAAACCCAAACAGACTAGTGTGCAAATAGATTTGCTAGAACTTAAATGATAATTCAAATGCCAAGCCCAACGAATAGTGATAAAAGACTTACATAAGACAGTTCAACATCTTTGGTGCTGCTCCTTTATCTACACGATATTCTCCATTGACAAGATAATCAGGTTCCTTTATCACAGGAAAAACTCCACCACCAATTCTCACCATCCAAAGAAATCTACACCAAATTTGGAATATCTTACAAAGGTGCTGGAAGCACTATAGCAGGAAAGATAGATAAATACTTGTACAAATCAAAACAATAAATAATCATAGGAAAAAAAGAAATGTCAATATCTGGAACATGATGATCCATAAATGTATGATTGGTTGCTTACATCTTCAGAAAAAAATTGCAGCAGTAAAATCCAACAACAAACTATCCAAACTCATTCCAACCAGACAATCATTAGAAACATAGAGATATTTTTGGTGTACAGGACCAAATACAAGTCAGAAGACAAATAGATTTGACTTTTGAACCACGTTTTCCTAGATTCATATTTTCATAGAAATAGCCTGCCAATCTGCACCAACTTGATGATGGAATATCTATAAAAAATTTATATTCTAAAAAGCATGAAGACTAGCATACACTACAGGAAAGACAAGGGTAGGTAAGAGACCATAAGAGGCACACTAAAGAATGAGGAGAGACAAGAATATAAGTGGCTTGAGCTAGGGTAACACTTAAAAGTTCTATAAGCCCATCAACTCTGATGAAGCAACCTTAGCAAGTTTTATGCAAAGCTCTGAATGCAATGATCGTCTATGCAGAGCATTTTTCATAAAAAAATGGGCAGATGCATTGAGAAAACATGGATGTAAAAGAAAAACATTATTTCATATGGGCTTACTTATTAATATCATCAGAAGAATAACCAGTAACACCACCAAACACGACTAATACATAGTCAACATCGAGCGATCTCATTATTTCATAAGCCTCATCTTCATAGGATGACATTGCTCGCCCAACAGTAGCTATGTGTGTGTTGTTCCAGGTATTATTGTCAACAATAACCGTTCTGTTTCCCATGGCAGTGATTTGATAACCATAATCCCACCATGACATCACCTTGGCATCTGGTGGAGTGTTCTGGCGAAGCCAAAAGTAAGCCTCACGATAATCATCAAAAATGACCCTGTTGCCATGGGCACCCCTTGCAGCCAAGACAATTGAGGGAGATGAGTAGGCCTCTGATGTGACCCAAGTGCAGTGAATAGCATATCTGCTGAGCAAATAGAAAGCACCAAGGAGTAACACAATAGCACCATTTTTTTGGAAAGGCTGGGAATTGTCAACTACACCCTGTGCATTAGTAATCATACACCTATTGTTAAATTGTCACATCAACATTCACTGCAATAGCATTAAATGCAAAAACACCATTCTAATACAATATTTGAGCTTCTACCTGAAAAAAAGATTAACCGATGAAAAAATAAACTATTAAATATAATTGTTGTGCAAGAATATGGCAATTACCATTCTGGTTAGCATGTGATTAATAAAGGAGAGAAAAAACTCAACACAATACAATGCAACTCAACTAAGAAACCTTTGCTGAATGAGTTACTTAAAAAGAATCTAACCTTAGAAGAACCTTTTGCAGTGCTAGTTCCTTTACTAGATCCACTTTGAACAGATGGGCTTTTGGCCCTAACTAACCGAGTCAAATTCTTCACGGTGGCAGAAACTGCAATAGCACTAATGAGGCACACAGCAGGGGTAGCAACAAGAATCAGCCGAACCATAACCCCGGCAAAATACATGCTTGTAAGACCATACATAACTAAAAAGATTGTAGCATCAGACAAGCGCTTGAAGCAAAAATATAGGCCAGCTGGGAAAAGGAACAACAAGATATGGAAATCAAACATGAAGGATGACCAAGCAGTAGGCTGATGCTCAGAGACCGATGCAATAATCGGAATGTGATCCTTAGCATACGTTGGATCAAGCAAGGAGTAAAACCTCCCAGTCCATGGAGATATATAACCAGATGCCATGCCTACTCCCAAAGCAACAGCACCAACAGCAACCGCACTGGTCACAGTGATCCTCAAAAATGCCTGAAACAACTTTGTATCACTCAGCAAATGCCTCACCCAATCCAAGAAGAAAAATACCTGCAGAAACAACCCAAGTTAGACCCAAAAGAGAAAAACACGTACCATATAACAACGATATTTAGGAGCAGTTCCTCATGTGCTTTTACTAATATTCTCCTATTAGAATTGAAGTTTCACCTCGACAACCTATATTAACCTTCAAAACTAACCTTTACAATGCAAACTATTAAAGTAAACTTCTAATTCTGGTTGAAGAAGTCAAAGATTATAAATTGCACTTGATATTCAGTTGCAATCCTTAATATCGTGGGAAATTGTGAACAAATACGACAACAATGGATGTTGTGAGGATTCCAAAAGCCTTGATGTTGTGACCATTTTAAGGTTTTAAAAAGTGGTATGCAATGCAACTAGTATTTCAACTGCAAAATGTCAAGTTTGTGAATTCTTCATGACTGTAACTGCAGCAAGATCAGCAACCTTTGTTCGCAATTTCCCAAAACACCAAGGATCACGACAAAAATGTGATTGCATTTTAAAACCTAGGGGTGCATAAATCCCAACAAACCTTCACATTGCATCCAAAATCACAATCGTGAACCATTAAGTGAATGTTTGGAATCTTTGGATGCTAGTTGAGAAAGCTCAAAAGTACTTTTACTTCCAGAGCAACTAATTCTTCCTTCTTAATATTGTGCCATCGACTTTGGAAATGTGTATTGGAAATTCCCAAATACATGTTCCCAAATTTTATCCAAACATAGTCTTATGCTTGGATACAAGTTGAGAAAGTATTTTTGTGAATTCCAATGCACATCTGCATTCCAAAACATAAAAAAGAACTACGAAGAAATTGTTACTTCGAGAGTTAAAGTACCTTTGACCTCTCCCAATTGAAATCCAAACACGCACACACATATCTCCCTTTTTCACGTCAAGGGCATCAAAAGCCCCAGAAGCTACTCTGTAGTAACTTCTGCTGGGTCCACGTCCAAGGGTAAGAGCCATGATCCCAACACGCAGATAGTCAAAATACAGCACAGAACTTCCAAAACCCTTGACATTGCAACAACCACAAACTATACGCATATTACTAATGTGAAACTCCAATTCTGATTGGACAAAAATACCAACAATATTTGTAGTACCACATATAAGTTTTATCCTTTCTAAATATGTACATTAAAATGCATATTTAATATACGTATTACTTAGGTTAAACTCCAATTCTGATGGGAGAACAACACCAACAACATCTTTGATACTTCATGCAAGTTTTATCCTTTCTAAAACCTCATGAAAGCCACCTAAAGAACTGCATCTAAATTCCATCCTAATTAAATTCCCACACAGAGTTAAAACCAGAATCGAACCTGCAGCAAGAAAAAGACGCCCATTGCCGCCATGTGCTCCCCGGACTGCACATGCTGGAATCCCACAAACCTAATCTGCATAGCCAACAACATTCCCAAAACATACATGCAGTTATACGCCACATAGAGCCTCAACGAGTACCTCCCCGTGACCAGCAGCACCAACACATAAAGCGGCACCAAGTTGATTATAAACACATAACCCCCCCACGCCGAAACCATGTAGAAATACCCAAACGCCGAGCCCAAAGCCCACGCCAGCGACCCAGTATTCACAGCCTTCACAAAGAGGTAAAACGTGAGCAAGAGGGCGAAGATCGCAACCCCCTCGTTGTCGTAGGAGCCGGCGACGGAGCGGGAGATGTAGCCGGGGCAGATCGCGATGAGCGCGGCGGCGAAGAGGCCGGCGCCGGAGTCCCAAACCTCCTTGGCGAAGAAGTAAGCGACGAGGGTGGTGTTGGAGGCGAAGAAGGGGGCGGTGAGGACGCAGACCTCGCGGATGTGGACGGCGAGGCGGAGGAGGCGGAGGAGGGAGTGAATGGCGGCGGCGGTGAGCATGAGGCCGGGGTAGAGGGTGCCGCCGACGATGCGGCCGAGGGGGTACCAGGAGTCGGAGTCGAACCAGTTCCAGAACTCGGAGAAGCCGTGGCGCGTGAGGAAGAGCGTGGTGCGGTAGTTGAAGTAGGGGTCGAACTCGTGGATCATGGACTCGTAGCGGAGGACGCTGAAGAGGCGCGTGACGAAGGCGAGGAGGTAGATGAGGGAGAGCGTGGCGACGCGGATTAGGAGCTCTTGCTGCTTGGTTTTGAGCTTGAGGGTTTTGGGGAGGGAGAAGGAGTTGAGGAGATCTTGCGCCATTGGAGAGGCTTTGGAGGTGACTACCATTGTTGAGATTGATTGGTTTAGGGTTTCATGGGAGCGATGGTGGATCACTGGATCTGAATCTGATTGAGTCAAGGAATGAACAATACTCTGAGTCAACGGGAGTGTTTTTTT
The DNA here is from genome assembly GCF_000230855.2 of Cajanus cajan. NCBI lineage: Eukaryota > Viridiplantae > Streptophyta > Magnoliopsida > Fabales > Fabaceae > Cajanus > Cajanus cajan. Next base: position 9,481,441 of record NC_138517.1, on the reverse strand, counting down.
AAGCAAACAAAATTTAAGATGACACTGGTATTTCAATAAATAGGATAACTGTTTATTTAAATAATTTAAATTTAATAAAATAATTTTGAATATATTAAGTATTATAATTAATTTTTTTAATAAATAATTTCTTTTTCTAGTTATTAAATCAAATTTCAAATTAAAAGTTAAAATATATTTTAAAACAATAAAAAATTAAAATTAAATTAAATGTTCAATATATGAAATTAATATATTAGTGAAAGTGATAACAACTCTCAAAAAAGCTCCGGTTCAACATAAGTTCTTAAATTAAAAAATAATTCCTAAAATTACTCATTCAATATTGGATAAGATTTTGAATTTATAATATAAAAATAAATTATCAATAATTAAAATAATTTTATAACATTATAAATTATTTTTGTAAATTTAGATCACAGTATATGTTCACTTATTAAGTACAAAATTTACCTATTATACATTTTAAATATGATATAATTTATATATTTAAAGTATTTATTTATTATAAATTTTAGTTAAATAAAAATAATAATTTATATGTATTATGCATGACCAAATATTAGTTTATTTTTGAAAAAATTTGCAGAGACTGTTGTCACGGGCCGGGTCCGCTACAAATTAGTACAAACGGGCATATCCTATTTTATCATTATACTGGGCCTTCAGAACTCAGAATGAAAATAATGAATCTGGAAATTACTTTTCACGTTACTCGACGCCTCTTTTATTTTAAAATTTATATTCCAAAACTATAATTTTAGGAGTGATCAAGAATTTTAAATCCGAATATGATTTAAGAACCTTTCTTTTTCAAAATTTCAATCCTAAAATGCATTAATCTCTATCAAAATTAAATTGGGCTAATTTACAGTATGGAAGACAAACTATGGATAACACGGTTAAAATCCTATGACCATGAAAAAAATAACCAACCTACGAAGGATGAGGCGAGAATATTCCATAGTGTTGCATTAACAAGACAACAAAAATTACTGATTCTCAGCTGCTGAATTTGTATCTAGCCAACAATTACAAAGCGCAGAATCCTAAAACTTATTTGTTCCATATTAACGTCGAAGAAAGAAATCGTTAGTAGAGAAAATTTAAACGGACGATTGAAACCAATTAAGAGGATTCGAAATGAATTTATCATAAACTTTGGAGGAAATAAGTCTACACTGTCATTGCTTGGTCATCTACCAAGATTCAGTACACTCATCAAAGTGACACCTGGTGATGTTACATGTTCGTGTGTATCTAATTCTTCCCTTAATGTCACCATAACAATTAATGCCTACCACAGACATTCCCAAAACTATCAGGGTCGAATATGTAATCATTGGATTACACATCTTTGCCCAACCTTGCAGACACAGCATTTAAAGTTTAAAAAATGCAATCTAAGTTGATGGAAATTCACTGGCCACAAAAAATGGAGTGCAAAGGGGCCGGTCTCAAACTTCCGCAAATATAAAGCATCTTGAATTACTTTTATTTTAAAACACCTCTTGTAACTTTGAAAAAAAAAAAAAGAGAAAAAAAATTGCCCACTATTACCAATGGGAACCAAGTCTTTTGAACATGTTATAAATAATCGAAACCAAAATGATTTGATGAAATTAAATGAACCCAAACTATTGCACCAAGCCCTTCTGCTTGAAAACATCTAGCATGGCTGCTCCAATTTTGGCAGGGGACTCCACAACTGTGACCCCAGCTTCCCTGAGGGTTTTAATTTTGTCTTGTGCAGTTCCCTTGCCACCCGACACAATAGCTGCACAAGCAAGAAGGGTTAACATCATATAAAAGTGAATATCTAACTAAATTAAATGTAGCTGCAAAGTAAAGGCCAAAAACAAAAATTCAACTTAAAAGCTGGCATTGCTCTATTGTCGTCCCTGAACATGCAATTTTCCCTAACTAACTTTCATCAGTTTTGACCGTTAATCATATTAAGTTTAAAATATTTTGCATAAGCCCAAGATTCATCCAACCATATTAAACACAAGGTGTGTTTGGATAAACTTTTCCAAACATACTTTTAGAAGAAGAAAATAAGAAAAATTATATGGGATCGAACTCCCCATGATAAAGTTGGTTAAGCATACCCCACAGTTACACCGAGAAATTTTTAACACCTGATGACACTCCACAAGATACTGCGGCACACCTAGATTGTACATTTGAATAGTGGGAGAGAAATTCGTATCATTCAATTCATCTTAGCTTATGTTTTTCATACTTATATAAGCTTTTTTTCTTTGTATTTAATTAAAACAGAATTCAATGGCATCCCATGGAAAGTCTATTCTAGATAATGGACCTGTTCGAAAAAAGCTTTTCCAAAAGCACTAATAGAAGAAGAAAATAGGAAACAAAAATAAAATTAACTTCTCCATAAGTTAATTTTTAGAAACTCTTGCATAAGCTAATTTTTAGAAACTCTTAAATAGCTACTCCAAAATCTTATTTTTAACTTACGCATGAGTTAATTTTATCTCATAAAGTTTATTTTATTCTTCTTCCCTATTTTCTTCTTTTTAAAGTATTCTTGGAGAAATTTATCCAATCAGACACTGTTTTGTTGCGTCTATTATAGTGTCCAATGTTATGTTTATACCACATATCATGCAACATTAAAGAATATTAATAAATATCAACAGCAGCTCTAAACAAATTTGAAAATCAAATGCCACAATATAGACAAATAAAAAACAAAACAAGATCAAGAAGCATGCCACCTTATTCATGTCAAGTCAAGCAACATGTAGAAATGACATCAGTTCCAAAATATCAGAAATAATCTTACCTCCAGCATGACCCATACGACGACCAGGAGGAGCAGTTAAACCAGCAATAAATGCAACAACAGGCTTCTCAGTACCGCTTTCCTGTATAGTCGTTCATAAAACCAGTAAGCATATATAAATGCTTTGATGAGCATGTATTCATTCTTTCTCTATAAAATGATATAACAATGTAACACCTAATAAACATTTACTTTCTTGTCCACCAACAAAAGGAGATTCACATAGACCAATACAAGAATTTGAGCTATTAAAAAGCACATTTGAATTTTTCTTTATATAAAAAAATGCCACATGCAACTTATATGCTTTGATGACCTCATTGCCTATATGTCTAACTTTAGCCATCCAAGTACAATAAAAGATATCTAAAACACAAACCCCATCATTTTGAACTTAACATTGGCTTCATAGTAATCATATAATGAACTTAGACCTAATGACAAGCCATAGTGTTGCATCCACCAGAGTTGAGATCATGGTGTCAAAATACAACTAATGTTTACAGTAACAGATATGAAATAACAAAAAGTAAAAAACCAAGCCTAACCAAATTAGACTAGAGAAGAGATCATTTAGAATTGATCATCAATCCATTGATGCATATTGTTATGGAGAACACATGTCAGAACACCATATCATAAATCGATTAAATTAAAAATAATAATGGAATTAGGAACAGAATAATAACATAGCAGGTTATGCACTGAGCAATATACAAATCTCAGGTTCTTTACCCATGTTTACAACAGGTGGAAAGGAATGACAGGTGTTGAGAAGAATATAGGCATAGAAGGAAGTTGCATCAGGTGTCAATGAAAGCAGGCAAGGAGACATAAAGAGTAACGAAGGAAATGCACTTAATGAAGATAATGAAATGGAGGTGGAATTGTTTACAAATAAATAAATAAATAAAATAGGAGCTTAACAGAAGTGGCAAGGGGCAGCTGACAGATGGAAAGTGGGGAGCAGGATTCTGGTATGAGGGAGGGTGGGGTAGAGAGAGACAGTGAATAAGGAGGTAAAAGGCCTGGAACAGGAGAAGGCAAACAAGATATTGAGTTTGAGGGAGGCTTGGATGTGGCTGGATAATTAAAGTATTCTGTTTTTTTTTTCCTTATTTCTTAAACCATTTTCCTCTAACTTTTCTAAGTTTTATAGAGAACTTCCTCTGCTAAAAGGAGTTAGACCCATTCATAAGTATATTTTGAATCCAAGCTCTATCAAAATGCCTTCCCAGAATTATAATTGTAAAAGGTAAGAAGCATATCTTAGACTGGTTAACAGGTGACCCTTCCCCACAACTGTCAGATACACTCATTTTTAATTTTTTGGATACTGATAACTGTAAAAAAACATGTTTATGCACAGGTAACAATTAAAAGGGAACCTTAATTAGTGCAGCAGCATCCTCTTCTGCAGTTCCTCCTATCTCTCCTATAAGAATGATACCTGATTTGCACAAACAAACAATAATCATAAATGACCTTGTCCCATTAATCTTATAGTAACACTTGTTAGGCAAAGAAACTATGTGCAAAAGACATAACCCAGGTTCAGTGGATAAACAGAACACACAGAAACATACATGAGAAAAAATAAAATATGACAAAGTACCTTCTGTTTGAGGATCTGCTAGGAACTTCTTAAGGCAGTCAACAAAGTTTGTTCCATTAAAGGGATCTCCTCCTATACCCACACAAGTGGATTGTCCAAGGCCAACAGCAGTCGTTTGAAAAACCTGAATAGTTAAGAACAAATACATGGTTTATCCAATAATAGACGAGCATCAATTTTCGTGGTGAAAGCATACAATTAAAATTTAAAATGATATATGGATGTTGGATTTTCTTTAAATGTGTAATAATGTCAGTAAATTATTCCAGAGAAAACAAGCAAGTTAATTATTATGCCAAACACTGCTGTGGGAGAAATCAAGATATGATAATATCACAAGTGGCACAAAAGATTCGCAGGAAAGCGCAGTCGTAACTTCACAAGTGGACTGGAAAAATAGTAAGTACTAAGTGCAGCTTCCACTTAAGAAAAGCCGCATAACAAAGACAACTAATTCTAGTTTGACAAATAAGCATTACAATGACACATCATTACTCATCATTAGGGGGGCTCAGTTTGAAGTTTCAAATCTCATCAACAATACACATAAGTCAAACTCATCATACACTACTGCAACAAAAAAAAATTCCAACATCAAAACAAGTACTCACTGCTTCATATGTCAAGGTACCAGAACGAGAGACAATTCCAATGCGCCCAGGCTTATGAATATAACCAGGCATGATTCCAATTTTACATTCCCCAGGCTTGATAATACCAGGGCAGTTTGGTCCTATCAAACGAGTCTTGGACTGCCTGTTCAGTGCTGCCTTAACCCGCACCTGACAAAAAAAAAAAAATATCAACTTCAACCACTACATTCAAATCAGCAGCACAACCCAAAGAAATCTACATCCCCGTGTTCATACAGAAGGTACCAGTACACTCATTAGCCCATTGTTGAATCTTAGCTCCTCTATTCAGAAGGTAAAGTAAGTAATATCATTCATTGATGAAAAATTCAACAACCGATATTGTGCATATGTATAACAAATTATAAATGTGTTGAAATATTAACCATTGATCACCGAAATTACTTAATTCAGGAAAAATTCATAAATCGATACAATGCACATATGTATAAAAAATTATGAATGTGTTAAAATATAATCATTGATCACCAAAATTACTTAATTTACCATTTTCTCCCCTTATAGGAGCTAAATTCATTTCCCCCATCAGCAGCAGTTAAACAATATCAAAGACATGCATTAACCATAAGCGAGTGGTTTGATAACGACATGATCGCAGGTGACTGTTAAATCCAACAATATACAATAGAATTTTTTAACATAAGCTATCCTTGTAAAATGAGCAATGATCTCCACTTATATACATAAATAATCAGACAGAAAATCAAAAGGCAATTAAAACCGCAAAACGAAAACCTTAAACAGCAATGTGCATTTCACACGTTATGAATTCAGAATTGGAAAGCGGTACCATGTCGTGCTGAGGAATCCCCTCGGTGATGCAGACGACGAGATCCAACTCAGCCTCCATGGCCTCCATGATGGCGGCGGCGGCGAACGGCGGAGGGACGTAGATGACGGAAGCGTTGGCCTTGGTTTCGGCCTTGGCTTCGGCGACGGTGTTGAAGACGGGAAGGCCGAGGTGCTCCGTTCCGCCTTTCTTGGGAGTGACACCGCCAACCTGATGCGAGTTAGGGTTAGGGAAAGCGAAAAACGGCGTCGTTAGCGAGAGAGGAATCGAGAAACGAATGGATCGAAAGAGAGAGGGAATAGAGAAGGAACCATGTTGGTGCCGTATTCGATGGCTTGCTCGGTGTGGAAGGTGCCGTTCTTGCCGGTGATGCCTTGGCAGATCACGCGCGTGCTCTTGTCGACGAAGACCGCGGGCGTCGCCGACGAGAATTGGCGGATGCCGTGGCGGCGCGCGGCGATGGACAGCAACTTTGTCACGGCTTGTCTTCCCATTTCTCTCTCTCTCTCTATTGCTTTCCTCAGTCGTCGATGTGATTTTCACGCTGCTTGCCACTGCTGCAGCTTCCCAAAACCCAAAATTCCTCCTTCCTTTTTGGACTTTTTATTTTCTAAAAAGAAACACAACATATAAATAAATAAAAATTTTCTAATTTAAGATATTTCATATATTACAATATATATCATATATGTTATTCCAAATCATACTATTTGACTTTAATATAAAATATATTTATTTTTAATTTATTTTATAAATACAAAATCAATTTAATATTTTAACCACTGCAAATAGAATCAAGCCTTACATTAATAACGTAAAGATTGATTACACTGTTGTGATTATAAATTGATATATCAGTAAAATTATTGATTTTATAACAATTATTCTGAAGAAAAAAAACAAATTAATTAAGAGTGAATTTTAGTTATTTGTGTTGTGTCTTGGTTAAAATTAATGTACAATTGGATTACCTAAAATTCAAATATTGAATCTTTATTTCATTTAAAAATATAATTGTATAAAAAAATAATTGTTTTTAAGAAAAATCTTCATTATTAAAAAAATAAAAAATATTTTATCTCTCATAATGTTCACTGAGAATTAAATCTTATTGCTTTCTCTTTTCTATTTGAATTAATTGTTACAATTATATGCACTTATATATATTATAATACAAGTCTTTCATCGTATATGATTAATATCAATTAAATCATTAATTCACTGAATAGATTATAACTAGTTACTATATATGGTAAACATATTCAAGTTATACATCACAAATCTTCACCTTGACTTGAATTTCATATACCAAATAACTTTCATCATTTCTTTATGTTGCTCCACCCACTTTTAATGTCAAATAGAATTTATAACTCCAACTAAGTCTAAACAATATTTGAACTTTACTGATAAAAGAGCTTTTGTCATCACGTTTACAAGATTATCAAAAGTAACAATCTTCTCTACCAACACACCATCTCGTGTTGTGACATCATGAATGAAATGCATCATAATATTAATATGTTTTGTCCTTTCATGATATATTTGGTTCCTTGTTAAGTGAATTGCGCTTTGACTATCACAAAACATCATAGTGTCCTTCTAACTTATGTTAATATCGCCAACAAGACCTTTAAGCCATAAAACTTTCTTCACCACTTTTGTAGTTGTCATATACTTTACCTCTATAATTGACAAGGCAACAATGGATTGTAAAGTCACACACCAACTAATAGCACCACCACTAAACATGAAAATATAATTAGTCAAGGATCTCTTACGATAAAGATCACTATAATTTGAATCACCAAATCCAATAACATGTTTATAATTTGTTCCTCTCCCAAACACTAAACCTACTTCTATTGAACCCTTCAAGTATCTTAATATCTACTTCACAACTTGTCAATAAGCCTTTCCTGGATATAATGAGTAATAACACTCACTGCATATGCAATATCTGATCTAATACAAAACATGGCATACATTAGACTTCTAACAGCATTAGAGTAAAGCACTTGAGACATGAACTTCTCCTCCTCTATTGTTTATGGAGACATTTTTGCAAATAACTTAAAATGAGCTGCAAAATATGTACTATTTTTGCATTTAGTATATCAAATCTCTCTAGAATTTTCTCAATATATCTCTTTTGAGATAAACATAATCTTCCGATTTTTCAATCTCATATGATCTTCATACCAAGAATTCTCCTTATTAGACCCAAATCTTTCATCTTAAATTCACCACTTTATTATGCCTTCACCTTGTTAATCTCAATTAGATACTTACATGCAATTAGCATGTCATCAACATAAAGAAGCAAGTAAGTAAAAGTTGTCAAGTGTAACACTCCATTTATTAATAATTGTTGATTTTATCAAATTGTAAATTGCCCAATGTTGTAAGTTGCTTACTGTTATAAGTTGGCTAATGTTGTAAGTTTCCTATTGTTGTAAGTTGCTTAGTTGTTTAAATTTGTTTATGTTGAAAATGCTTAAAGCATTATGTGAGTTGTGTTGATTGACTTAGGACTAAAAGAGAGGTTGTTTCAAAAAGTTGAATATCTCATTGTAAACATATGGTGTTGTGGTACTCTATAAGCTTAGTGGTTGAAAGCCTTTCTTGAGAAATTACCTCTTAAAGTGGATGTTGAGTATCCTTAAGAACCTTAGTTGATGCGGTATGAGAGCAAGGTCAAGCCATATTAGTTATAAGTGACCACAATATAATGACCAAGTCAAGCTATATTGATTATAAACAACCAAGCTGTTAATTCGTATAGGGGCCAAGTTGATCCATATGTTAGAAAGCGACCAAATCGAGTAAGATATAAGGTCAAGGATCATAATTGATTCCTAACTAAGTATTGAAAAGAGTGAAATATTTGGAGGTAGTCAATGAGTTAATCTCATATGAGACTTAGTTATGTATGTTAAAATCATGGTAGGCTCAAACCTAAGTTATTCTACCCTAATAGGAAAGCTAGACTTTCCTAGCTCAAGTGGAAAAATATGAAATCATGTTAGGTTGTGGAGTTTTATCCAAATTAATTGTTAATCTAATTAGCCCAAAAAGATTGCATTGTTAGTTGGTTTGATAGGGTTAAACCACTTAAACTGCTGACCTATATTATAAAAGATCTCTTGGTTGAAATATGTGATAATGCATTTTAGTTATTGTGTTGTGCATATGTTGTTGAGTGGATTATTATTGTGTGTACACACACACACTTGTATTGTTATTATATTATTTCAGTTGTTGGAACCAATTTTATACATATATATTATAGCATGCCTTCCAAAATACTGCTTGTATGTTAATCCTAGGTAGTTAAATGTTTGCTTTCGTTACCGATTGTTGAGATGTGAAGTGTAGGGACCTAATAGGTCATTACATCAAGCAATTTCTTATGATAAACACAACCATGATACTTACTTATTGTACACCCAATATTGGTCATAAATGAGATGAATTACTTATACCATTGCATGGGTGACTACTTCGACCCATATAGCGACTTATTCAACAAACACACATGGTTTTCTTTTCTTGGTATGACAAACGCTTGAAGTTGTTCCATATATGGTTGTCAAACTCGCGAGTTAACTTGTAGAATTGTACGAGTTTATGATTTCAGGGAAGAAAAACTAGTTAACTCGTTTCTAGAATCGTTTTCTAGTAGACTCGAGCAAACTCGGTTGGACTTGGGTAGAATCGCTTAAAATAGCTAGTTTGTGGGCGAGTCAACGAGTTAGCTTCAGGTCAATTTTTTGCCCCCTAAATGCCCAAAATGACATCGTTTCAAAAAGGGTTTCTAGTCTCCTCTCTATTTTCTTTGATTTCTCTTTCTGCATACAAAAACCACATTCCTCCCTCTGGCGTTCTTCGATTTGCCTCTGTTCGAGCTCCCACAACACCTTCCAACTTTGTTTTGTCCATTCGACGTTGTCCTTGTAATTTCTGGCGTCGTCCCTATAGTTTCCAATGAGCTATTCTACATGTTTTCCTGCTCGTCCAGCACCATTCATTCAGATGAAGAGGATGAGCTTGAAGAAAATGAAGATGATGATGATGCACATGAGTTTGTTGGAGGTTTGGACTTTGATTAATATATTTAGATCTTGTTTTATGTTTTTAACTTATGGACTTATGTGTTTTGGACTTTCGATTGTTCATGTATGGTTAAGGTTTGTATTATGACATTTTATTGTTGTTATTTGACTTATTTCAAACTTAGAATGTTGAATTAGTGATATCATATTGTGTGTTCATTATTTAGTGTTTTTATTTTAATATTTTTAATATTAGGTAGACTCTTATGAGTCTACGGGAGCTCTACAAGTTTGCGTAGACTCTAAAGTTTGATAACCTTGGTTCTATATAAATCCTTTCCTTCAAATCACCATGAAAAAATGTTGTTTTCACATCTAGCTGATCTAACTCTAAGTCATCTAGAAAACCAAAATAATAAGCACTTGAATATAATTATGTTTCACAATAAGGGAAAAAACTTCATTAAGGTCAATACTTTCTCTTTGTCTAAATATTTAGGGTTTAGGGTTTAAGGTTTCTTGTAGAGGGATTCAAACTTTTTTTTCATGCCACCAATCCATTGTAATACTTCATCATGATAATTGTCTCATGAAATGAATTAGGTTCATGTTCATCAATATCTTCTACCACACTAATCGCAAAAGTGACAAAATCCTCATACCTTTGAGATGGTTTAGCCTATCTTCTTGACCTATTTCTAACCAATATATACTCAAACTCTGTTATTGTGACTTTATCTTGTGTCTTTTATGATTTTTGTTTAAGAGCTTCAGTTTCAAGCTCCATTTTTTTGTTAGCAATATGAAATGCAACTTTATTATCATGGATTTGAGGTGATCTTGAGTTAAGCATGGTTGTCTTATCAAAAGTCACATTTCTACTGATCATGAGTTTTGATTCTTTAAGGTCCCACAACTTATACCCTTTTACACTATTCCTTTATTTGCACATAACTCATTAAACTCTTTATTGACGCCATTTTGTTGTGGTGGGTGTCTTAGTTCTATGGTGAGCTATTCCTTTATTTGCACATAACTCTTTGAACTCTCTAATGCAAATTTGCAATATTCCAACCCATTATCTATCATGAGTCATTTGACCTTCTTTTCTATTTACTTCTCCACTAGATACTTCCATTGCTTGAACTTGAGGAATACATCACTCTTTTGTTTCAAGAAATAAATCCAAACTTTTTATGAATAATCATCAATGAAAGTTAACATGTACCTTGCTCCATTGTGAGAAGGAAGACTTGATGAACCCCACAAGTCTAAATAGATATAATCAAGAGTCTCTTGTGTTTTATAAACTTTAGTGCTAAATTTTACTCTATATTGCTTTCCATAAACACAATACTCACAAAAATCTAGCTTCCCAATTCTTTTGTTTCCTAAGCATGCCCCTCTTGTTACGCTTATCCATTTCATGTTCACTCATATTGTATGCCATAAACGAGTTTAGTCAAGATCTGAAATAAAAAAACTACAACTACACCTATTGTCGTGTTGCCTTGCAAGACATATAGTCCACTTTTTGACTTTCCTTTTATAACTACAAAGACACCTCTAGAAACTTTTAAGGCTCCTCCTTCAGCTTGATATGAACAACCAAGAGAGTCTAAAGTGCTAAAAAAAAATGAAATTCTTTTAGAGTTTCGGAACATACCTCATATTTGTGAACTTATTTTTAACTTTGTTAGGTTGTTAAAGGTAATTTGTTTTTATAAGGCTCCTAATTTTTTTAGTTGTCTCACTTAAAAAATAATCAGTTGTTAATTTTAATTTAATATATTACTTTTAATATATCATTTCTTATCAAATTTAAAATTAATTAAACATTAATATTAATTAAATAAATTATTCATTAATCTATGTAATGATTTAATTTAATATATTACTTTTAATATATCATTTCTTATCAAATTTAAAATTAATTAAACATTAATATTAATTAAATAAATTATTCATTAATCTATGTAATGATCCACTGTGGGTATCACACTTATGGATCACAATTACTAGCAACGAAATTAACTCATATAGAATGATTTAAACTCAAAATAAATTAGATATGCAAACTATAACATGTATGTATGTATAAGCAACTAAAAATCACTTTACAAATATATACAATACATGTACAATCATCCAATATAAAAATAATATAAAATCCTATGTTGCTGGTCAAGTAACATCTATATAGACCAACAAGAGTAATTGTCAACTACATCGCCAACAACATGACCTTATTACAACTCTAAAATTTGTCTCTAGCTAACCTTGTCCTAATTCCATGAAAATCATGATCATCACACTCCAAATCACATGGAAAACACTCAAGAGTAAGTTAGATTTAAAAAACATGCAAGTATAGGAAAGGACATTTATACTACTCGCCAACATGTAAATCAACTAAATATACACCACATGGTCTACAACATTCACCAAACAACACAACACCATTATGTATGAATGTTAAACACTCAAGCAAATTCAAACATTCACCATAATAATACCATACATCAAGGTATTCACACCATGCATATGAACACTATCAACTCATGCCACATCATATGCAAACATCACATCTAATGCATCGTCATGCATTCACTTACGAAAATCTCCTAATATATTAAGTCTAAGTGGTTTGACCTTGCCGAATCAACCTTCATCACTTTCACGCCATATGTGTCTATTGGATCCATAGCTAAAATAGGATACCAATTCCTCCTTTGATTTCTTGGATGTTATCACTTACACTAGGAAAGTTTGGTTCTACTACCAAGACTAGTATAGTTGGGTGTAGGCATACCACGATCCTGACATGCATTACCAAGTCTCTTATGGAGTTAACCCACTAACTATCTGAAAGAAACCACACAACCTTTCCAGAAATCAATCAAAGGTTATAGCCTTTAACTTTATACTTAACTCCACATTGATTAACGGTCTAGATGAGACTAAATAAAATCCACTTCAAGAGTCTCACATCTACCTAAGGAGAGTTTTCAACAATTGACCTCCCAGAGCGCCAAAATAAGATTTCCTATGTGGGATCTCAACATTTTCTCTTTTAGTCCTAACATACATCTTCAACTTTAATGCTCAAAACATTCTTAACATCAACATCTCAACATGCATCTTTTATATACATTACCCCAGGTAAATGTATATAAAGATCAAATCACACCAACCATGTATAGTATATCAATACTTAACACCTCAACCAAGAACAACATACTAATGCTCAACATACAATTCAATTACAGTATACTAATGCTCAACATGCAACTCAATCACAACATATCAATGTTTACCAATTCATCAAAATATAATATATCAATCATACATAACATATCAATGATTATCCTCATTTCAACTACACAAATATAGCATTACCAATGCTTATTGTCATCATGCTACATCACACAACATGCAATAGAGTTAAATATTTTATTCATGTTCACCATACATCATGTACTCATTAACAATTAAATCATCATCATACATTATCCCAGATCAACGTATAATTAGCATACAAGATATTAAAGTAAACCTCCATTCTACTTCATACAACATCCATTCATACAACAAATAAGGAACTCAACGTTTCAAGCATCCAAGATTCTCACTCTAAGTAACACAATTTTGCTATGAGGGCTAAGAAACTAGCTTGGAGCAAGCTTAGATAGAAAACACCATTAGAGTCTCACTCTGGTTACTTCAAGAGATATCACCCCACTCTAAGCGAGTGAATCCTCGCTCTAAGCCATTGAAATTCGCTTTGAGCGATCATAATTTGCTCTAAGCAAGCCAAGTCAAAGATTACCCCTGACTTGGTCACATCCGCTCACTTTGAGCAACCCACCATTGGCGCTTTGAGCAAGCAAACCTAGAAACCTGCATATTCATGAATGAATGTAGTAACTTCAAGAACCAAATACAACTTCAAATCTTCTTATTTATAACTAATTTTTCAGACATACAACTCATAATTTAACATCTTCTATCATCCTACAATTCAAAAATTGCACAAAAAGCCACATGTAATCACTCAATTGCATGCAAATTAAGGATTCCCTCACCCTTCACCAATAACCCCCAGTTTATTAAAATATTCAACACTCTATCTTATTTCATCACACCAGCAAGCATTTAATCAAGAATCAAGGTACAGGAACACCATAATCTACCAATGGACAAACTCTAACTTCCCTTACCTCAACAATTGCACCAAGGTATAAGGAAAAAAGAATAAGGTAACCGAGCTTTTCGAAGAACTCCACATGGTATCGAAGTAGATTCAAACTTTTGAACCTTAATCAAGACACACAAGAAGAGATAAAAAAAAATCTTGGGAAAATGATTCATTGATTAAGAGAAGGTTTAGGGAGAAGGAAAGACCCATAGAACTGAAGTTATGAAGCTTAATTTTAAAAGAAAGCCTTATATACCACCTCTCCTCATGATCAATTGAAACTCTATCCAGAAACCCTCACAACATACATACTTACATAGGTACAATGTTACAATATATGTGTTATGTTAATATTTCAATTTTCACCAATTTAAAATCAATCAATTTTTAATTTTGATTAAATAGATTGTTTTAAATATATTTTTTTCATCAAATTTAGTTCATATTCTTGAATTAACAAGATCTTGTCTCAAAATTCATTCTACACTTACAATTAAGTTTTGTAAAGCCTACAAAATCTTCCCTCCAAAACTTTTCTCAAAATCTTCCAACAAAAAAATCTTATATTTATGGAGTATTCACATAATTTCACAATAAAATTAAAATTATATTAATTATATAATATCACATTAATAAATAAGAAGAGGTAAGAGATACAATAAGAAGAAAATTAAGAAAAAGGCAAATGATATACAATAAACAAATGTTTATTATACAACAAAATTTAATAAAATATAATTTTTTAAAGGTTAATAAAATAACTTACAAATAATAAAATTGTTAACTTGTCACATTTGATCTGATTTGGACACTATTTCAAAATAATAACATTATTTTAAAGTTTGATTTTAACTAATCGGTTGATCCATGTATTGCACAAGATTTTCTCGATTTTATGTATGTGTTAATAATAAATTTATTATTAAAATATTTTTAATTATTTTTTTACAACATTTTAAAAAATAATACAATTATCTACTATATTAACATCAAAATATGCTCAAGTGTCAAAAACAAAATATCAAAATATGCTCATATAAATGTAAATAAATAAATAAAAATATACCATAAAATATTGTTGTCAATTAATGCCCATAAAAATAGTCAAATATAATCATAAAATATTATAGGATGATTTATTCTGCTACATTTGGTAAAATACAGTAATGAATAAATTTTTAAAAAAATTTCAACTTAAACTAAATTGTAAAATATTACATTTGTTTGACTTTTAATACATTCAAAAAAAATTTGGAAAGTTTTTTAATCTAATTTTATTAATATGTTATCTTTTTTTTAATATTACGTCATTTTTTAACACAATAATTAATATTTTTTATGTAAATTTTATTATTATTTTTACTTCAAGATTGTAATAATTTAAAATTAATGTAATTAATTTTTTATGATGTCGTTACCATTTTTATATAATATTATTTTACGGTTATATTTTCAATAATTATGCAACTATTTCGGATTGAATTCACTACATTTTCTGTCTTAATATTAAGTCAAAATACTAATATTAAAATGTAAATATTTTTTTGACGTGATTTATTATTTATAAAATAATAATTAACATAATATTAATAATTTTAAATTTTATTTTTTATATTAATGTGTTATTATATGATTAATATAATTTTTTATTTTTTTATTTACAAAATTAATGAATTAAATTATTTGTATTTTAAAATAATTCATAACGTAATTTTTTTGGCTAGAAAGTTTTTCGCCATATAAATATATTTACACAAATATTTAATGTAATAATCATTTTTATAATTAATGTTTTATGATACTGTTAAATTTTTATTTATTAATGTGCTATTATATAATTAATATAATTTTAATTTTATTGTGAAATTATGTGAATACTCCAGAAATATAAGATTTTTTTGTTGGAAAATTTTGGAGAAAAGTTTTGGAGGGAAGATTTTGTTCCCTTTATATTATTAATAGATCTTTGCTTACCATCGATATACATAAAAGCATGACAAACTATAGTTTTTTCGAACTTTAGTTTTTTTTTTTATCTTTCTATAGCAATGAGTCCCTCTAAAGAAAAAAAATGTTGCGCTGTCTGTTGTCTTGCAAGAAAAAGAAAAGGGTTAAAAACCAAATTTCTTGTCCTTGGACTACATTCTTTATTTCCATAATAAAGGCCAATGGTAAAACACAAGTACAAAAAAACAATGGAAATCGAAGAAAGATTTTAGAATTAAAAATTAAAAAGAATTTTTTACACATCTTACCAGAAAATTGAATAAGAAATTTAAATATTCTAATAAACCCCAAAGAATTCCAATCAATCAGTTCCTAATGGGTCATAATCAGAAAGGAGAGGGCATGGAGGATCTTATATTGTGTGAAGTGAAAATCTTGAGATGTCATCATCTGCCTATATGGAGTTCGTATTTGAATAGTAAGGCTCCATAAAATAAGTTAGGACTAGT
Organism: Cajanus cajan; assembly: GCF_000230855.2. NCBI lineage: Eukaryota > Viridiplantae > Streptophyta > Magnoliopsida > Fabales > Fabaceae > Cajanus > Cajanus cajan. Next base: position 9,464,862 of record NC_138517.1, on the reverse strand, counting down.
TAGCTGCAAGGCGTGGCATAGTAATAAACCCAAATGTCATGGTGTTCCTATATCATTTTCACAGAACTTCCATGATCCATCGTCTTGCCTCTTCATAACATACTTAACTTTGTAAGTGCTGCAATCAATCAATGGAAAAATTGATGTTAATAAACACAATATAGGCAAAGAAACCAGGATGCAGTGCTTGATTGTAGTTAGGAAGGAAAAGAAATATAAAACAAGGATAGCCAGTGTCTTTGACTAGTGACTACTATCCAGTTGGGCATGCAAGTACATCTTACAGATAGTAGTTTGGGTTCTTTTGCTGAGAACATTCAATGAGTTCAGCTGCTTCCTCTAAGAGAGCTTCTATTTCTGCCATGTCAGCTCCATTTCCATCTGATAGAATGTCAGCTCGAGTGATGGATAACTTTAGCAAAAGAAATCTCCAGTAACAAGATCTTTCTTTTGCAGCATTGGCCAAAGCTTTCCACTGTCAAGGATAACAACACCAATTGAATTCTTATCTCGAGTTACATGACGTTTTATTCGTTATCATTTCATTGTCATTTTATTCATAAACTAGCAAATTGAGTATTTCACATCAGAAGCACATTAGATATGCCACTTGTCAAAAGCACACAAGATGTGTTGGTAGAGGATAAATTAATCACTTAACAAGATATTGTTAATAGAATGGTAAGTTGAATTATTAAACAATACCAAGTTGAAATGACATTTGATCATATAAAAAGAAGGTTAAAATAAGAACTACCTGAGCAAGCATAGATTCGTCAAGAACTTGAGCTAGGTAATTAACTTCATGGCCAGGCCCCAAAGCTTCAGCTTTGATTGTTTGCCATTGCCTGACAATGGTTTCTGCTTCTTCTGCAGGCATCGGTCTTCTGGAAACATTAATAGGGGAGGATGATGAGGTACGAATAGTGCGTAAATCACTATGCTTTTCAGCATTTGACTGGGGCAACAACTGCATCTTAAATGTTGTCAGGATCCTCTTCAGTTTGTTGGCCATAATACTTTGCCTAATATAAGCAGGGCCTACAGGGTAGTCAGCTGAATCTGCGGTCCAAGCAATGTTTTCATTGGGTTTAGTAAAAGTCCGATGAGAACCAGCAAGAGTCTTGCTTAGGCCAATTCCTGACAACTTAATGGTAGCAAATGCAATACAACCCAATACAGTCATGTATGTTATTCTTTCAAATATTTGTCCAACAGGGAAGTAATTATGCCAAATTCCTGAATTGCGCTGACTACCAAGGTTCCTTTTTACTTGAATGGGTAACTCAACAGAGTTGCCTCCATTTTCATTTCTTCCAGATAGCAACGAACTCCGCAAATCTGTAGGAGTCAGCTGCTTGACAGCAAACCCTAGATTAGGAGAAGAGCTCATGTATGAGCGAGATTCCTCAACATCTCTTCGTTCTAAGGAACCAGACGAGGATAGGGGTCTATGACATATAGTGGGAAACATTTGTTGAGCTCCTTTAGAATTCTTGCTTCCAGAAAATTTCTGCTGAGCATTAAAGAAAGTGGCCTACAGAAATGGTCATCCGTAAACATTTTTCTTTTCAAAATCAAAGTGACAAATTAGTTGTTGCCTACTATAATTGATCTCACCAGAGCTGGAGAACAATCTTTAGTATCCGGATATAATGCAAGCACAGAATCCTTCAGCCACACTTCCTGCACAAGTTCAGCAAGTGATCTGATATAAGAAATCAAAAACTCAAGACTTTGGGATCATACTTCTGGAAGATACTACTATAACATAATTCTGGAAGCATTCAAGATCATACTTTATGAAGGCAAAAACATGTTTTATGAAACCAAAAAACATAAGTATTCTTTGTCAAATTCTTTTTCTATGAAAGGAGACAATAAAAAACAATTAAAAAAAATGAATATAAGTGCATGGCATTTGAATTTGAGGCTAGACTTAATATAAGCATAAATTATTCCAAAATATACTAATCTTTGAAATCCAAGTCATATAGTTAATTGCACATTTGCACATACTTAACATGTCAAATACAGCAACAAAAATAAGAATGAACTTAACAAGAGAAATACCAATGATGGGTTTACAGCAGAAGCATCCATTATTGCCTTCCCCAAGACAGAATTATTTTTGGGATTTGAGTTTAGCTCAAGTTGCTTAAGCTTTTCAACCACCTCAGCCTCCGTGCCCTAGAATTTGAGACGGACAAAAGTATTGATGATTTATGCTGCAGATACTCCAGGGAGAATTAGGAAGGGAGGGGGAAAAAAGATTGCTGCTGAAAACCAAGATTCAAAATGTACCTGGCCAAGTAGGAATAAGCAAAAAGCTTCCTCAAACTTCAAATCAATACCCTCCGAAGCTATCAAACATTCACATATGCCCTTTGCTTTGTTAATCTGCATAAATTTAATACAAACAATTAGTATTAAGATGAAATTCAGAAAGCTACTGTTTGAGAATGTATGCCAAGAAAACTGGATTTATGAAATATGGACTATAACAGGAGTACTAAAATATGCCTACAAGATTCGGAGAACGGTATTACCAACTCTTTTTGCTTGCTGGAAAACCCAATTGCCATATGAGCTTTAAAAACTCTGTACAAACAATTAGAATCAATAACTGCCCTTAGATTCTGTGATTCAATAGTCTTCTTATTCTTTCGCATCACTGCTAAGTTATCCCAAGGAAGAAGATCAACGATCTCTTTAGCCAGCAAACTGTCAAATGCCTGGCTTAGAAAGGAAGGCCAATCCTGTACTTGGCATGAAGCTTCAACGTCAAGACCCTGCCTGAGCAATTCCCGCAGAGCCAAAATTGCTCCCCGTCTCCTATCAACATTTTCAGGAGTTTGTGGCATGCTCAGTAGTTCCAAGGTACAAGCAGGTGCAAGCTCTTCAAGAGATTCTTCAATCTAGAAACCATGACAAGGATCCTCAGTGTTGTGTTCCATGCCTAATATACAGACATAATGTGATAATTCAAACAGGAAAGAAGTTTAAGTTTAATGTTTGGCTTTGATTATCTTTTAAAAGATAATCAAAAAATTTTCTCATAGGAAGCAGCCAAAAATACCAGGCTATTTTTCCCAAAATAAGTTAAACCGCCATTTCTGCAGAACAGAAAATTGCCCAGTAAAAAAGAGTAGGAAAAGGAGGCAACATAAATGAGGAAGAATGATGTTGAAATAGAACTGGCAGAGCAATAAAGTTGCTAAAAATAAATAAGTATGCAAAAATACTAAATAAGTATACTGTATTGCCTGATTATGCCTAGGTTAGATATTTACAAAGTCGCCCTGAAGTATCTGTTATTAAAGCTTCTAGAATTATTGTAAGCAATAACAAGCTAATGCTGAAATGCAAATCATCATTTTCACTAAATATGTGATGTGCACTGAATAATTCTTGGAAGAACTCATTTCCAGAAACAAAAATTAGGAGTGTAACAATTATTCATTTTTTACTTTAATGATCTTTTTTCCTTTTCTGTTGAATGGAGGGGTAAGGTTTATAACCTTATCATTCACTCATTAAATATATATTTAGCAAACCAGCAATTGACTTAAAGAACTTTAGTGTGAATACACTTGAAAACAGTTTCTTACCTGAGATAGCAGTGTCATTTTTGCTAGAGATGGTTTACTTCTTAGAAGACACTGAGCACGAGCAAGAGCTTCAAAACCTTGAGATACTTTTTTCTTCTCAAAGCCAATCTTTGCGACTGCACACTTTGAGAAAGAAACAATAATAAGGAAAGGGCATATAATAAGACTGCCATAAATTCAGGGAGTAAATTTCTGACCTATCTCCGTCCACGTCTTACCTCAGCTAGCGACATAGAAAGAATCAAGTCATCTGTATATGGCTTGGCATTTTGATGCTGAAGACTTGTCTGTCCAATCTCCAGCACAAGCTTTGATTCTCCAACCTGAATAAAAGGAACAGAATAGCAACAGTCAAAATTTCAACAAAAGATAGAAAATTTTGTATAAGTGAACTATTAGAAAATTACCAAAAAAAACTAAGCACATGCCAAGGTTACCTCTTGAAGAAGGCATAGAGCACCTGGCAACCAAGACCAAGGAATTCGAAGGGAAGATTTAGGGGGAATCTTTTCCCTCAGGTTACCAGCATATTCTGGCTCAAAAAGAAGCTTATCCCTAACATCCATCAGAAGATCCTGCAAAGCAATATTAGATAAGAGTAACAACCAACAGTCACTCTAATTACTTTATCTGCATGCATATCAAAAGCCAACTTTAGCAAAACTTTGTAATCAACTAATCACAAAGCATAACTGGTCCATACCTGACGAACTGTAACAACATCCATTGTGTAACCTTCATCAATTTCTGCATTTTTCAATCCCATAACTGCCTTAACAATTTCATCTTTCTCAGCTCGATCAGGAACACCAATGAGCTGCAAAGACATAACTGAGCGATAAAGCCTAAATCTTAAGACAGTGATTATTTTTTTTTTGGCCAAGGATGAGATAACACAATCTGAATATTTATCACTCTAATTATACGACTTAAATTATAAAAACCCATCATTGCGGCCGAACATTCCCAACCAACCACCAACTCCTTCAATACACTGAAAACAAAAATGCAGTAATCCAACCGCTTCCAATGTACCATAATTGCAGATAAGTACCGTTCAGCATGCAAGCCTAATACCACAATGGGATAAGGCATCAAACCAATATTTGAAATAGGAGATTCCTGCTTGATTTTATCTACTCAAACAACACTTTCTGTAACTGTCCTGTATCAGTAAATCACATTGGCATACTATTTTTGTAAAAAAACAAAACAGCAAAACAACCATTCTATCCAAAGAGAACATATATATTTATTTTTTGTATACAGTGATCATAGTAAGTTTCAAATCTAAGACCTTATCCATACTCCTTATCCAGATTATTTTTTGGAAAACATACAAGTACCGATAACCAAGTGAGGAAATTCCCCCACTATTTACCTGTCATCGTCCACTACTGAGAACTAGAAGACATTTTCAGTTTCAGAAAACATTTAATATTCATTATTTTCATTTTCATAATAATAATAATAACAAAACCTCAAACTGTCGTTACTTTATTTCTCACTTCCAAATATTTTCATTAAAAAAAAAATGCGTTTTTCTAAATCTAAACACACCACCCATTCTCCTCGCCAAGTAAAAATAAAAAAAATGAAAATAAATAAAAACAATACACACGCAAGCACGCGGAAAACGACAAAAACAGTCAGCTCTATCACCTGGTAGCAAGAAACCGGAATTTCAACTCCAACGCTGGATTTCGTCGGCGCGTTCTCGACAACGCGAGCGTCGCCGGACTTCAGCTTCCTCCTCTCGAGCGCGACGTCGCTCCTCCCGGCGTGCGACGAGACGCAAAACGACGGCGCGCCGGCCTCGCCGTGGGGACCGAGGAGCGGCGGCCTCTGGTCGCAGAAACCGATGCGCGCAACGCCGCAGAGAGAGGGAGCGATCGCAGCTGCGTAGGCAAACGCCATTCATTCCCCGCCAAAAACCTAAAACCCTAAGCGGTGGAATTCACCTCCGAGTTCCCAATGCGAAGAAACACACACATTGCGCGCAATTGGGAGCGAAACGGAAAACGCGAGAAGGGATATTTTGCAATTGGCCGTTTGGGAATGGATTGGGAGAGAAACAGAAAACGTGAGAAGGAAGTGATGAGAGTGCGCAGTGTGGAAAACGTTGCAGAGGGAAAAGAAGAACTGTAACGGAAAATGGTTGGTGGAGTTTAGGGAAATGGAAGTTAGTAAACAAAAAAATAAATAAATAAATCAGAGAAATTAATAGATTGTTATTTATGTCCTTATGTGAATTCAAGATGGGTGTTACTCAGATTGAACTCACTGATTGAATCTCTTGAGGGTTTTAACTTTTAACCTACCACTCATCATAATCTTTCTTTCCCTCCTCAATTAATTTTAGAATACACTTCCACTAATTAAATATTATTCTTCATATCATTTTTCTTTACTTATTTATTACTTTTTTTCAAACTTATATATAAATAAAAATTCTTAAATTTACATGTATTAAAAAAATTAGTTAAATTTATTTAATTTTATTAATTAATACAATTTTTACTTCCTAAATTACTTATATATATATATATGTTTAGAAAGGTAATTATAAAAATCAAGAATTGATTATAAATGGTGATTTATGATTAGATGATATGGTAAAATTATATATTACTTTTTTTTTCTTCATAACTTGTTTTAATTTAATGTTAGTTATGTCTCTATTAAAAATATTGAATTAAAAGTTTTAAGTTTTAATTTTGTGGTCCTTGTTATTAGATAAAAAAACTATATTTATCAGCTTCACCTATATAAGAAACTAACAAGTTACTATATTTGTTTTTTACGATATGTATGTATTAAGTATTAACCGAATAAACTAACAACTATTCTTCCAAACTATATATATTTATCTTATTTCTCCGTAAGAACTATGCATGTAAAAGCCGTGTTAGTAATAATTTTTTTTCTTAGATTTATTATTATTAATTGACATTTATGAAAATCTATAAAATTACAAAAATTGGTAATATAATTCACGTAGTTTTGTGAGTTTTAAGATATTTTAAATAAGTATTGTTAACATTTTTGTACATGTAACAAAATTTATAAAAACAAAGAAGATAAATGTAAGTTTTTAATCTAAAAATGTAAATATAAATAGTTTTTTTTTATGCATTAGAAATAAATCAAAGCAAAAGAGAAGTGTGGTTTTGTAGATGAATAAACACCATTCCCCAAATGATATTTTATAAGGTGTGATTGAGAATATGATTTTGTAGCTCACTTTGAACTTCTTAGGGTAGCACCATAGTTAAGTTTTCAAAGTGTCAAGTAAATGCTCCATCTCCTATAAGTTTTTGTCGCATTTCTTTCATTTTCCACAACCTTTGATGACATCTACAAGTTACATCATTTTTCTTCATTTCATCCTCGCCCCTTTCTTGCCCTTGGTTCATGAGTTTTTAACGAGGGTGTTTGTGTCATTTCATAAAACTAAAATAAATTTAAAAGATAAAAAAATAGCTTTTGTTTTAGTTGTCTATTGATGATCTATTTGCGTTACGGCTTCACTGTAAAAAGCCTAAGCTTCTTCATACCATTTTTTTTTGGATTGTAAAAATTGGCACTCTCTACCGTAAAGAATCATAAAATAATATATTTTTTAATTTGTTTTTAATTATTCTCAAATCACTTTTTCTTTTTTCTGGTCGCAACCACCATCCAAATACTTATCTCCTTTACATACATAATCTCTCCATATCATCATATTTACTAAAGTCTTAATCTCCATCATGATCGATGAAAGAGAGGCAGCAATTCATCCCTTTCTCAAGCCATTGGCTCATAATACTTCAATTATGCTTGTTAGAAAGAAGTCTTAATCACTTTGCTACTTCATGGTATTCGTGTGCAACAAAAGAAATTTCAAGAGTTTCTGACTTTTGTTATTTTTGTTTTGAATATAAAACCTTGCGATAAAAAGAGATTTCAAATTCACGACACAAAATTGTAATAAAATAAAATTAATTAGTCTAGAATATTTTTTTTTATCTAAATCTTTAATGGGTGATTATGGAATGTGATAAAAATTCTTGTAGAAATGATAATGCACATTCCATAAAAAGGTGGGTGAAAGTGATATTTTAAATAAACATTAAAATAAATATTTGATTTAATAAATTAATTTAAATATTAAATAAAAATTGTTAAATTTGATTCATTTATTTAAATTTTTATTAATCTAATAATATTTAATCAATAGATCAACCATGAACCATTTTTGTAGAACATAAAATATTAAAAATACACTAATAAACCACCAAAATGATTGTTCATAGTAGAATCTGATGTAAAAATGTTTTCATTTCATTTGCGATTGTTTATTCTGTCATACTTGTTTTCATTTTCTATTTCTAGGTTTGGGTTTGTTTAAAAATGAACTAGATTTTAAATAAATATTTTTATATTAGTTATATAACAATTGATGTGGAAATGTTCATTATAAAAGACACAAGTACCTCTCTTGTCTTTTATTTATGAATTAATCACTGTTTTATTTATGAATTAATCACCTATATATTGTCATTGTAAGTTTTTTTACACTGACAATTAATCAAATTTTTTAATAATGTTATATTAATTACTTATTTAATAAAATAAAAATAAAATAAAATAATTTAAAAGATCTAATTGATTGTTAGTGTAAAAAAACTTTACACGGGTGATTAACTCTTTATTTATTGCTTAATATCAACTTATATACTCAGGATTAAAAATAAAATGGCTACTTTTTTTATTTGTGTCCACAATTAAAATCTAGGCAATTCCACGAGCCAAACAAACCTTTACCAACCGCGATTTACAGGGAACACTGGCACAGCAAAAACAAACCCAACTCGTTCCCGCGTGTTAGCACTGAACAGAGAAGCTCGACCAACAATGGCGCGAGGGAAGGCGAAGAAGAAGGAAGAAGGTGAAGACACAGATGTGACAAACCCAGAAACCATAGAGCGGAAGAGGCTCAAATCCTTGGCCATTTCCCACAACATTCTCTCCGAGATCCCTGCCCGGAGCTCCGTCCACCTCAACCCTTCCTCCGTCGTGGCCAAGCACCACGGCAAAGACATCATCAAAAAGTCTCAGAGGAAGAGCAGCAGGTACCTGTTTTCGTTTTCCGGTCTAATTGCTCCCATTGCCGGTGGCAAGATCGGTGAACTCAAGGACTTGGGCACCAAAAACCCCGTTCTCTACCTTGATTTCCCCCAGGTCGTTTTTCTCTCTGTTTTTTCGGATTTCGACTGCAAGTTGGGGTTTTGGGATGTGGGTTTGGCTTGGTTTTGAGTTTCGGGAATTGGGTAGTGACCATTGGAAATTGGGGTTGTTTTAATCGCTTAAAATGATAATTTAGGGCATGTATGGATAAACAAGAACTTATAAGAGAAAAAGTACAAAAGAAAAAGAAAATGTTTTTTTTCTTTGGTAGCTAATTTGTAGAAGTTTTCACTTCTCCAAAAACTTTTTTTTTTTTTTTTTTTTTTCAACTTGTGCATAAGCTAATTTTAACTTATAAAAAAGTTAATTTTATTTTACTTTCCTATTTTCTTTTCTTGTAGTTATTTATGGAAAAGTTTATCCAAACAAGCCTTTAGTCATTGAGAGTGTTACTCTAACTTGGTTTTAACTTTGATTTTAATTTGTGTGTATGTTTTGGTACTTAAATTATTTAAACGTCCGTTGTTGTGTGTGATCCATTTAGCCAATCTCACCTGGTGGGATATTTTTTTTGTTAGCCTGTTTTAAGCATATTAATTTTTTTAGCCTTCTACTTGAAATATTGTTTGTGTTGCTGGTTTTTAGTACGAGTGTTTGCATTTGTTTTCTCTTGGTTCTGTTTGGCTTCTTTTGAGAAATGTTAAGGAAGGGAGTTTATGATGAATCTGTTATCTGTGAACATCGAATGTATGCTGTTGTGTTGTATGGTTGACTAAGCTTGTGTGGTGGTAGCTCATGCAGTCATAAACACTGATTGAGTTATGTGCTGAGCAGAAGTTTAGGGGAACTAGTAAAGTAAATTTTATTAAAGTTGTAATGGGTTTGCCAATTTATTGTTGCTATCAGTGAGTGTATCAAATGGAACTGTAACAAGGTAATTCCAGGACTAATAACAGACCATGGTTACTGGTTAAAGAATACTCATGATTAAAAGCAAAGAAGTAATAAGTAGTGGCCTGCAGCAAGAAATTCAGAGAAAGGCTAGATAGAAGAGCGCAGACTTTGAATACAAATTGCTCCATCCCCTCCTTCCCCCTTCCTCTCCTAATTCTCTTCAAGACCCTCCTCATGAATTACCTTCATGTGGGCTTACCACTAAGCACCATGATCTATAAGTTGTACCTGACCCTGATATTCCTTGACTTGTAGTTAACTAGTCTAATTCAGCATAATTATCAATGACAACTTGTTGGTCAAAGTCTTGTTGGAGGAGAGTGGAAATTAAAAGAGGAAACGTTTTCTTTAATATATGATATATCTATTGTTTCTCTTTTAAATTTTGGATCATTTTAAGACTTTTGATATGGTATATTGTGTATTGCTAATGTTAACTCTTAACTGACAAGATGCATTTTCACTTTACAGGGTCAAATGAAGTTATTCGGGACCATTGTATATCCAAAGAACAGATACCTGACTTTACAGTTCTCTAGAGGCGGAAAGGGTGTAATGTGCGAGGATTATTTTGATAACATGGTTTGTTCTTTTTACCCATCCTGGTTATTTTTGTTTTCCTTTGAGGCATGGATTAGAGCAGGACCTATTGATGTTTATTTATAAGGGGACTAATAAATGCTCAGTCAAAGAACTTCCTTGTGCATACTTACAGCCTTTTCATATCATAATTTTATATTAGGTAAATAGGTACATGGGTAATAGTTATATTAATAAGCATACCTTCTTTCTTGTTACGTTCTCCTTATCAGAAAACAGGGGTTCTAACTGATTTGTAATACGTAGGATGGATAGAATGATGCATTGATTTCTCCAGAATATTGTGGAAAGTAGCCAACAGAACTAAACTTGAGTTAGTGCTGTCACAATTCCCATTTCATACATAATACAATTTTAATAATTATGTTTATGATATTAGAGTGAATGTTATGACTGATTCATTTCTCCTTTGAAACATACATGTATCTATGTCTAAAATCGCTGGTGTTCTTCCCCTTCCTCTTCCTGTTTTGACTTCTTGTTGGTATAGGAATTAATATTTTATGCATTTCTTCTTTCTTCTTCATTTACTAATTTATTTCTGGAATTGAACCGTTTGTGTATATTCACCTATGTTCCTTATCAGCAATATCTTTATTTTACTAGATTGTATTTTCGGATGCATGGTGGATCGGGAGGAAAGATGAAAACCCAGAAGAAGCCAAACTTGAATTTCCTAAGGAATTGTATGAGGTTGGGAGTTTTAACAATATAATAGTTGCCTGGCATAAGAAGTAACTTTTTTGTTTTTATTGTTTGGTCTGTAGAGAATATGAAGTCCATTCACGTAATGTCCTTCTATTTCAGGGACCCCAAGCTGAATATGACTTTAAAGGGGGTGCAGGTGCCGGTGCAACTTCTGTAGTTAATCACGATGTTCCCAGAACCAGGATTCAACGTGTAGAGCAAGAGTCACCAAAGACACCCACTGAAGATGATTTGTCAGACAGTGAAGTCAATTTAGAAGATACAAAGGAATCGGTCCCTGTTCGGCATTCAGCAAGAACTGCAAGAAAATCTTATAAGTATAAGCCTCTTCTATATCAGTTTACTCAATATGTGCTGCTTTCAAGCCACAAAGTTTTGAAAAATAAATTGTTATGTTGTGTGTAACAATGCATTATTTGCTTAAAAATATAATTTTAATATTTTTGTTTTTGTTTGACCATTTATTTTAAGTTATTTAACATAAAGTGGAATGTCTGACTTGAGTAAAAGTTGTAGCATTTGCGACTGGAAGTCCTATTCATTTGGTTTTTTTGTTGGACCAGATTTGCTGAAATTTCTTCTGGTGATGATTCTGGTGAAAACAGCCCTGACCTTTCGGAACATGAAGAGAAAGCAGCAGAAGTTGATAATTCTGTAAATGATCATAATAACTCAAATATCCTCACTGTCAGTTTGGTATCCCCTTAAAATTGTGGGCGAAAAATGCTAGATGTGCTTTCACAAACAGTTCTTTTATATAAACTTCATCTCTGAATTTTGCACCTCATTTCTGAGGTTACTCCAAACTGACCCCTATACTTTATTAGTTGATAGGATGGCTGTGTTCATTTTTAATTTTCCTTTTGATCTCCTGTCAACCTGAAATTGATAGCTTCTTGATCTTATATAGCTTATGTTATCAATAAATTTATATATTATCTTCCTTAATTCACAGATGCAGAAAAAAAACTGTAGTTTTTGACCTTGATAATAAGGATGATGCACCAGTAGATCAACTGGCCGTGGAAAATAATGAGTCTGCTTCTCGTTCAAAATGTAAAAAAGTGTCTCAATCTCCTTCAGCCAGTGCATCTACTGAAGTTAAGTCCAGTAATCGTGGTTCACTTGTTCAGGCTACTATATCCACATTATTCAAGAAAGTGGAAGAAAAGGTAAGCTTTTGAAATTGTTAGCATGAGACTCAAGTCTCAACCCTTACTAGCTTTAAAGAAAAATGTCAAATTGTTTGTTCATCATTTATATATTTTATAAATGTATAATAGCTGTATGCATGTGTTAGGCCTAGGGATGGCAAAGTCTGGCCCATTTAGGCCCGTCTCACTGTTTGCCCGCCAAAAATAGGTTGAGCTGAGCTAGCTTGCCAAGTAAAAACAGGCTAGACACCCCTGCCCTGCCTTGCCTTGCCTAAGGGTGAGTTAGCAGGCCAGCGAGCCATCCCGCCAAAAAAATTTAAAAAAAAGGAAAAAAAAAATGTTTGCATATTTAATTTGGTACCTCTTCCAACATATTTCTTTCTTGGATTTGACTCTTCTTAAGTGAGGGGTGTACTTTAGAGGATAAAATACAGTCACAATTGTTGATTATAAAATCAACAATTAAGATTTGTGATAAAATCAAATTCTTGCAAAATAAAATCTATAATTAATTATAATATCAATGGTTGTTTTTTTTAATCAATGACTGTTATTTCACTTTATTCTCTAAAGGACTCACATAAATTAATGTTCCTAAATAATAAAATAAATCTCAAATTATAATAGATTTGGTTTGATTTGTTACACAACAGATCTCAAATTTGTTATATAATAAAATAGATATGTAATTATAATAATAATATCTCTTCCAACAAATTTGCTGTGCAAAAAATCTCAAATCATATATAATAAAATAAATCAAATGCATAACATATTTGTTGCATAATAAATCATAGAATACTCACATAATAAATTTCGTGTGACTTATTTAAAGCTAACATTAAAAAAAAAAAAAAAAAAAGGCAGGCCAACGGGTTGGCACGTTAGATGGGGTGGGCTAGTGGGTTACGACGTCTAACTCGGCCCGCCAATTTTTGGAGGGCCAATAGGTTAGCTTGCAAGCTGGGGGACCCATTTTGCCATCCCTTAGGCCCCCAATTAATGAAGTCCATAGTAGAAGGTCTAAAAGGGCTGAATTAGAGTGACCCAACTCTGTGGTAATTAGCTGACTAGAATATGGAAAGGGGGGCAGACTATACTTAGACTTTATAGAGTTTGAGCTTATGGCCTAATTCTGCTGAATCTATCCCACAAAATTGACTTGTAAGGTAAGGACTGTTCAAGCTTTATAAGATCTACTTAAGGCATATCTCTAGTTGATGCAGGATTAAACTGCCTAAGAGCTGCATCCCCTTATGTCTATGGCTATAGACCTAGAGCATGGCCAACCGGCAATGCAAGTGACCCAACAATGGATTTAGGAGAGGCTATGATACCATCTTAGAATTTGGGTTTAGAGCCTATTTCAATCCCACAAAACCAGCTTATAAAATGAGGATTGTTCAAGTTTTATAAGCATTGCTTAAGCCATATCTTTAATTAATAGTTCCTGGTTGTTGAACTTTAGACGGTTAACTCAACTTTTTTGGTCAGGTCCTTCATAGGTAGCCCTTTCTAGCAAGGGGTGATCACTATTAAGGTGGTTTTCCAAAACCTAGTTACCATAGAAATGAGAGAATAATTTCAGAGAAACCTTGTAATGAGGGGTCAATTTTGACAATTGGAGAGTTTGTTATAGGGCTCTCGAAATTCCCTGAGTTTGTATCTCATTCCTTCCTCTTGAGGAAATCTTTCCAAGAGAGTTTCAGATCAATGATACGTACTATCTTGCAATTTTGTTCTTTCTTCATCCATACCTAGGTGTACCAGTACCTTACCGCATGTCATTATTAGGTTCCTATTATTTCCTACATAAAAAATATTATGGTAAAATAGCACATAACATGTGTGATGCTTTGAAGTTATGTGTTTACTGTGTCTCTAAGCAACTGTGCAAAAGGTTATCTTGATCTCTCGCTAGTCATTAGGCTATGTTATCATTTGATCTCCTTGATTAAACCTTTCCATGAATAGATAAATGTTCATGATTGTTTATATCTATAAAGTAATTTCTATATGATTTAGAAGACCCTAGTTTTACAATGGTTTTATCTTCTTACTAAACTGGTTCCATATCATGTACATACTGCCTGGTATTGCTCAACACCCGTCAAATTGATCATCTTACAAAAATCTAATATTTTTCAGAAGACTCCAAGAAACTCAAGGAAATCTCCATCAAAAGGTTATACTTTTCCTAGTTTCTCTTGCATTATTTCGAGCAAGATTATGAAGATTGAATAACAAAAAATATTGATGTTTTTCAGCATCTGGGAAGAAGTTGCAGCCTGCTGGTTCAAAAAGAAAGATTGATCTGGTTGAATTTTCTTTTTCTTAATTTCCCGAATCTCTCTTTCCTCAAGTGGGAATGAGAAATTTCCTTAATTGGCTATAAGTGTTTCACGTTGGAGTTGAATACATGCTGAGTTATTGGCTATTATTGTAGGATGAAGGATCCAAGAAAAGGGCAAGAAAGACCAAGGACAAAGATCCTGGTGAGTATTCTCCCTTCTTCCCTTTGATAAAATGAATGAATATGCATCTCTTGATATTTGGTAAGACCACAATGTGGAGAAAATTGCTGATCCCTGTACCCCTCATTGCGGTGATGTTTGTAGTTATGGTGGGTAGTGACAAGGACCCAACCGAATAAAAATTAGATGCATGTTATTGAAGCTGTATTATGCTAGAAATGATATAAAAGTTGTGAGAATTGATACTTGTTTGGAAAAGTTTAACATGCCCATCTGTACATGATTTAAATGTTCTTGTGTCCAACTTCAGAGTTGCCACAGATATTGCTTGCTCTTTAAATTTGTCTGACAATATTGAAGATAGGATTTGTTCAAGGATCTCCAGATGCTCCTCTTTTACTTTAGAGGTTTTGGCACTAATAAGGATGCTAAAAGTTTGGCGATGTTCTCAATTTGCATTTGTTTGGCGTGTTTTGTTGGAAAGAAATGTTAGAAATTTCACTTGTCAAGTATCACCTTTGGATTTCATTTGGGACAGAGTTGTTCACTTGGGTTTTTTGTGGTATTATGCCAAAGTTCTTTTTATGGGGTTGTCTTTGGAAGGTCTTCAGAGAGATTGGCGTGTTGTAATACATGTTTCACGTTCTTAGTCTTTTGCTTTCTTCTTTCTTAATAAATTCCGTTTATCCAAAAAAAAAAACAGTTGTCAGCAATATAATTTTCCGGTAAGGATTAGTTCTAGATTATTATTTTAGATATATAAATTTTGGCCTTGTTGATGATGCCAAACTGGCATAGTATATGGCTTGTTTTGGCCTTGTATGATTTTCTTATTGTTGTAGTATCTGTCTAAATATTTTAAAAAATTTATATTCGGATACACGTTCTTTTTCAGATAACTACCAATCTGCACTTAAAACTTGTGTCTTAAAATAAGCTGTTGCGTAAATAAACTTATACTAACTTACCATGTGCGTAACTTTTTTAGGTGGAAAAAACAAGGCAAAAAGCAAGGCATACGATGTAAGTTTATCCTCTTTCTTGAAACTCCATGCCTTTAAGTGATTGAATCTTCTTTTAACGTTTTCTTATGTTTTGTGCTTAATCATAATACTACCCAACTCAGCAACTGATAGGAAAGCAATTTGCAAACTGTGTTATCCATTGGCATCTCTAATTATTTCCTGGGATCAGCTTTGCTTTTAACAATTGCTACCGCTAATTTATCATCTCACTTTTGATTTCTATGCTATTAAATTTGTCTACTTTGCTTTCTACTTCTTGGAGTACTCCTGGGTCGGTTTGTACATATTCAAGTCAATATCTTTGTTTGATTTCATCCCAGATAATTTTGCATCTTCACGTGCTTCTTGTTTACTTGTCCCCTTTAGTTTTAATATCTATAATTCTGTATTGTTATATTTTATTTTTAATTTTTTTTCCCTTTCCACATATCATTGATTTCATTAATATTTTTGGTTAGAGCTTTTGCGCTGTTTTTCTTGTTGAGTTTTCAAACTTTTTGCGTGGTAGACTGTTCTGAAAAATCAATTCATTCCTAATGTCTCAAGGGTCATAAGAACTTCAATGTGAAAAGGCAGAAAGGAATATATATGTATAGATAAATATAAGTAACACACTCTTTTAAATACTCTCACTCTAATTGGTTGAAATTTATTGGAAAACATAAAATTTGGTGGGTCGCACACCCTATTTAATGACTCTCTCTCTCTCTCTTCTAATTTTGTAGTTTTCAATAAATTTTAACCAATGAGAGTGAGTGTGTTAAGAAGAATGTGTTATTACCGTCTCTCTATGTGTATATTATTTAGTCTTCAAGTTATGTTAAGATTATTTATATACAACAATAGCCTTATCCCACTAGGTATAAAAGAAAAATAGTTGCTCTCTTTCTATGGATAAGGTATGTCTCTAGCTTCCATGGTAGTTTCAAGAAGGCAACTATCTGAAAATTGGTACAATGTTGTTTGATTGTGATGGAAGTTGTATATTCCAATTTTAGATTTGCATTGATTTGTGCTATAAGCGAATTACGTACCCATATAATTATGTTCCGGTAAGTGTGATGATCACCAAAGAATTCTCAATGAGATGGTCATTAAGGAAACCTAGTTACTATCCCGACCTGGAACATTCGGTGAATGTAACTTGGCCTCCTTGGAGCCCTTCAAGCTTACATATATTAGTTTTATCCCCTAGATAAGGATCCCTTGCTTCTTGCGTCAATCTCGTGAATTGTGTCGTGCCTTTAATGCTATAATACCCATGAATCTTAGTCATTATGATTATTATCGTAATCGTTTTGCAAATCACAAACGTTTAACTAGGTTATTGTTCTCTGTCAACGTCGATAGTCGGTCAAAGGGAGACTAGTACAATACAGAGTCTTCATGCTCAAACATGAAGGTGTGAAGAACTTGAGTGTCATCGTGTTCTCTGTTGGCATGGATAGTTGTCTAAAGGGAGACTAGTACTATATAAATTCCATTTATATTTTCATATGATATTATTCACTCTAAAAAATTAAAGGTTAAATTATATTTTTGGTCTTTTATCTTATTTGTTAGATTAATTTTAGTCTTTTATCTTTTAAAATGTTCATTATGGTCCTTTATCTCTTAAATTTAGATCTTTTAAAATAATGATTTTTTATAATTTTGAGACATGATTTTAGATTATTTTTTTACAGATCCAATACTTAAATTTATTTCTTTAGATTCACTTATATGAAAACCATTAAACACAACTAAAGTTTAAATAAAAAAATATTACAGACATGATGAAAATTGCATAAAAACAATGTTAAAAGGAAATTAAAATTTCAAAAACTATAATTTCATACTATTTTCTAGTTGTTTATTAGACATGTTTTTTATATGATTTTTATTATGTTATAGCTTATGAATTCAAACGTCAATTAAATTTTATAGTTTTTATATAGTTGAATCTATTATTATAAATTTTATGTCTCAAATTAATTAAAAATTAATTCAAAATTGAGTTATAAAATAAAAAATTATTGTTGTTTTAAAAGGGACCAAATTGATCCAAATATAAAAGATAAAGGATCAAAATAAACATTTTAATAGATAAAAGATTAAAATGAATCTAATAAATAAAATAAAGGATGAAAAGTATAATTTAACCAAAATTAAATTACATCAATCTCTCCAACATGATTACATGCCACTTGGTGCTCTGAAATATCTTAGGAAATAAGAAACTTTGCATTAGTGTTGTAGTTTTCCTTTCACCAGTAATTTGATATTTATATAATCAATGTAGGTCGAAGATGATGGTGATGATGACATTGAAGAATTTTCAAATGCTTCAGAGGTAATTTTTCCTAACCTTACAGACGAATGCATGTACATACTGACATGAAACTAGTTTTTAATTGTTTATAGTTTATAAAAGGCATGGTGTTAACCTTTTATATACTAATTGTGTTTATAATAATTGTTTTATTTAGGATAATGATGATGAAAGCGACGAAGACTGGGCTGCTTGAGAGTGATCTAAGTTGTGGTTGCTAGGCACAAGAAATGACAAGGCAAGTTGATGCAAGTGATGTGATAATGCCCCTTTGTCTCACCAGTCACCAAGATAGACCAAACCAAATGCAATGAGTTAGCTTTGTATACCCCATTACCTTGGTGCATGTATGAATGTGAGAATAGATGTAATATCCTGAGGTTATGATGGAGAAAGAATGAAATTTATTCACTGTTTACCAATCCAATCTTTTATCACACAATTGGGAATATTATATTCTTAATTCCAATTATCTTTTAAAGAGTTCCACAGGGATGAATGGTTCCCTTTTCTTTAATCGAGAGTAAGGAATAATTTTAAAATTGGGGGCCAATTGAAATCAGAATTAGGGCTACATGTAAGAATAGTTTGGAATTATTTAGCTTGTTCATTGTCTTGAAAAGATAATATGATTGTCTTTAATTGCCCAAAGGGTTAATAACTTGAAATAATAAAGATGGTCTCTGTCATTCAATTGTCATTTTCAAAGCTTTATATCATAATTTGATATTTCCTCACTAAGCCAAAGTCCAATAGATTCTCATGTCTTTTAATTAAAGGAAAAGAAAACAATTTCCCTCTCAAACTAAAATTCGACCTTTTTAACGGTTGTTCTTATATGGCAACCCAATATATTATTCTGAATGAGGGAATGGATTCAGAAGTCACGATTGTCTGCTTAGTTCATCTTCGAAAAAGGTGGTCATTGTCACGTCTTTTATTATTAGATTGTTTTACTATAATTAGTCAAATAAAAACAAAAACGGATAAGGTTCATTAGTCAAATCTATACCCTATTAGGTTTGAATCCAAGTTCAAGCTCAAATAATTAATAGCAATTTTTCTAAAATAAAACCGCAATCAAATCAGTAAAAAGACTAGTTTGAAGTTCAATGATCTGGCTGTAATCAAACTACGGTGAACAGGTAATAATAAATTTATATTTTAATATTATATAATATTTTAAATAATAAAATAATATAAAGTTGTGAAAATTATATATTTATAAGATAAAATTATATATTTTTAAAAATTATATATTTTATAAGATAAAATAATAATAATAATAATAATAATAATTTGAAAAATAATTTATGAGGACATTTTTTTGACTGAATAATTTATGATTACATAAAATGTGTTTTTATTTATTTTAAAAACTTTTAAATTAAATTAAAAAAATAAAATACTAATTTAAACTATTTTTTTTCTCAGCTTTCACTTGATAGGTCACTTTTACTCATGTATAAGGGGGAGGGAAAGTCAATGTTTGTGCTAACTGATTAGCAAAGCTTAGTGCAATTTTTGATTCTTCAACTGCTGCCTACAATCAATGTTCTACTTCTCTTTAGCTTTTAATTATGGCAGATGCCTCTGGCTTCACCTTCACTAGAATTGTTTAGTTTTGTTTGTTGCTCTGTATTTTATTTTCCATTTATAAAAAAGAAAAACTAATTTTCATCATCAACTTTGGACCAATTATAAGATATTCTGATTTTTCATATTTAATAGATTGATCATTAGACTAGATCTAATTTTTAAAACATTATTTTGAATTTTTTTTACACGAACATTACTTAGAACTTAATATTCTATGAATCTTCTTGTTCATCAATTATACAATTATCTATCATAGAGGAATCACATCAGTTTGGTCACATATTGATCAACAATAAAAATAGCTTAAAAAGATTGCTTTTGTACATTATTTAAACTTTTTTAAGATGACCGAACATCTTAAATGTATAATTTACAAAATTAAATATTTAAAAGTGATTCGATAACAAGAGTTCTAATAATCCAACAATTGGTAAGATATAAAATGGTAAATGAGCATATCTAAGTGAAAGGTATTACTGTACCCATCGTTAATACAGTACCCATCCCCACCATACATGAATTAAAAAAATTTCTCTTATCCGACTTTATACTTGCGTGACCAGTAACTTGATAAAAGTAAAATGTGAGTTCAATAAATAAATAATTAGTTAAAGAACTTATAACTGAGTTGAAAAATCATTGTTAAATCATACAAACATACTATATTACATTAGGAACATAAACATTTAACATTACAATTCATAAATATAATAGTATAATACTATAATTATTAAAGTTTATTAAATATAACAATAAACTCCAAAAATAATTCTTAAACCTGATGCATTGGTACTGTCCAAGACTAGCAAAAACAGGTACTTGTGATATTAAGTAACCGGTCTGTATATATATGGATCCGGAGGAAGTATTCAAAGATATCATGACATGAGTTACTACTCAAGGTCTGTGAGAATTGTGATTCGCCAAGAACTTAACCAGATCCGTGAAGCTGAGAGGTGCAATGTGTGGTGGAATTGATGCCATGCCATGCCCACTGTTGATGCTAGGTGTGCATGATATCATCTATAACAAAGTTTGAGTCTTATCTATGAAGACTCAGAAGATTGTAACCATTTTACGTTACATTTTTTCTTATTACTCTAGAATTTGCTAGTTGAAAGAAAAAACTCATCACTTGAAAGTTACCATTTCTTACCCTTAATTGAAATCCTAGGAAACTTAATGCCATCAAAATAACTCTTGGGGTCAGATCAAAGTCATCAAAATACCACTAAAAGTACACGTAATACGTCAAAAATTATGGCATGATCAGAGGAAGCATATTTCAAATGAAGATGTTTTAGGAGCCCCACAAAAAACACTGCAATCTAAACATGTAAACATACTTTCTATCTGGTATAAATTATAAAATACACAATATTTTCCCTTCTTTGTTTTGTTCAACTATATGGCTGCAAAAGTCTAAAACCACAAACTTGAGTGATGTTTCAAAGATTTACAGGCAGTAACTTTTCACACGAAACCAACTATGTCCAATTCAAATATGACCTTAATTCCCTAATAAAGTATCAACCCTCTGATTTGCCGCTCTTGACAAAAACTTCATACAAATTGGTGGCTTAACTCCGGCAAGAGCGAGTATTGAAGCAGGAAGAGTCCATATTCCATCCCCACAAATCAAACCAGAAGCCACAGCTGGTGCAAAAGCATCTGCCTTCTCCTTGTTAATCCTTTCCCAGACATACAATATCAAACTTCCAACACACATGTCAATGGCAAAGTATGGCCCTATGTAGAAAGGTATCGCCATGGCCATTGGAAGCGGTACAAATCTCCCTCTCTTACCGAGGAAATCTTTAATCAAGTTTATCGTGACTGCAGAACCGAAGAATATGTAACAAAGCAAGAGACAGTTTTTGGGTAGAGAGCCAAAACCTTGCACCCCCAATATAGCCATATTACGGTATATGATTGCATATGGGGCAGGATATTCACTTGTGCTTCTCCCAAGATCAGGAAAAGCCTTGTAGAAAATCCAAAACACACAAGGAGAAACTACACAACCCATTGTTGTGCCAATTATTTGGCTCACAAACATGGCACGTGGTGAAGCCAGCGTAAGGTAGCCTGTCTTGAAATCCTGCATCAGGTCTGAGGCTGTGGAAACAATGTTCATCATCACTCCACATGCTGCTAGGCCGGCAAGAACTCCACCGTGTGATGCACCGGCCCAGGCTCCAATTGTGAAGATGGCTAGCTTTCCATAGGTGGACGCGAGGGACCAATCTGTTAGCCCGCAACCATAAGCATTGCAAAATGCCAAGGTGGGAGCAATTAGGTAGATAACAATTATGTAATACCATTTTAGTTGGTGGAAGATGTGTGGCAGAGTGGCAGTAGAGATGGCAGCAACAGCAACATAACCTCCAATTGCAAACCATGTGGGAATTTGATCTTTAAGGAAGAGTTGGGTGCGGCGCTGGTCATCATAAGATAGCTGAGGATTTGTGGGGGAATCTTGATCTGCAACAGGAAGAACATTCTCCCTTTGTTTTTCTCGGATTTGATGATACAACCCCCAAAGGGTATGAGTTAGCACCTTAACAAAGTTATACAAACCATCACCCAGGATCAAGGCAATGGCTATAAATACCTGAAGTCAAGGTATAAGGTAAATCAATTAGTTAATAGACCTTAGAAAGTGTATAAATATGGGAAGGAATCCTCTGCAGTGACTTTATCACTGCACAAGATCCTAGCCCTTTAATAAATTTCTAGCACTTAACCATGTCAAGTTTTTTACAATATATATGATCTGTTCCTAAGTAAATATTGTGGCAGTATAGGTGCTTTACATCAGGAAACTTACCCTATAACCTTGGATACCGTGAAGGTTGCCTTCACCAAGGCCCTTTTCATACCATTGACCCTCTTTGGTTTTTATGAGAGGCCACATTATTCCCCAAGAAATAATTCCTCCAAGAAGAACTGATATATTTATGATATATGGGCAAATCATTCCCACTCCAACATAGATGGCAGAAAAATCAAAATAAAACCTGCAAATAAGTTAAGATTGGATTACCCATTCCCGATTAGAACAGGAGCAATTTGAAGTATCTTGCGGTCAGATTCATGCATGTTTACAAAAAGAAACTTCAGTTAAAATGAAGATGTGACAACATACTTGTTATCATATGCTTTAAGCCCCAATGAAGGGAAGGCTTGAAATCCACACTGGTCAGTAGCTGTATAGAACCATTGAAAGAAACCCCATAAAAAGCTCAAGCTGAAGAATTTTCCCAACGTTTTCACTTGCTTCCTGGAAGAGAACGAAAGAAACAGAAAAAATTAGTTTGGATGTCAAACATCTCATGCAGTCACTTCTTGTAACATGGAGTATAAGACAGTGCCTACTTTGCTAGTTTGGCTCCTAGAGGAGTGTGGAAGCTGTTGATGAGATGTGCAGTTGCAGTACCACTTGGATATGTCAATTTGAAATCAATGACCATAATCTACAGCCAATAATAGAAGATAAACTTGATCAAGACTGTGGCAAGTGAAATACTGATAACAATTGCTAAAGGGCTAAAGTAATAAGGAAAAACAACCATTCCCCTACTTAACAATCATTTTAAACAGCATTTCAATTTTTTTTTATAATTTGTGATTTAAAGTATTTTATTTATAAATTTATAAATGATTAAAAAAATAGTAGGACAGCTACCCTACTCTCTTATAACTAAATATGTTCCTTCATTTTATATTGATATTTGAGTGAAAGTTTGTCTTTCATACACTTTTATTCATTTAAAATATCTTAGAAATTTACAAAATAATTTTTAAAATTTTTTAATTGCTTTCAGTTATTCACTCGTGAAAAAATATTTTTAGTATTGAATTTTAAGATACTACAATGTCTTATGTTAATTTTTTTTAAATATAAAAAATCCTAATTTCACAATATAAAAATTAAAAAATAAAATTCACAGTAAAAAAAAGAAATAAAATAATTGTTGAGTCATGAAAGGGAAAGAATAACAGTAACAAATTCAAGAGAGGGATAGAGATTGCAATTTTTGTGCTGAGAGGGTTCTTCCCCTCAACTAAGATCCATTCTTATCTCAAATTCATCTTATATATATATATATATATTATTTTAATAAATCTAAATTAGTTACAAAGTCTTGAAGATCTACAGTTGATTATAGAGATCATAATATCAATTTTAGTTTTCATTTTTCCCTTTTCTTGACACGTGTTATAAAAGAAATTACTACTTAAAAGTTAAAATTTTAAGTATTTTCTGTGTTATATAACTGAGGAACAATCTCAACTAAATAGAACAAAATAAAGCAAGTTAATTAAAGAGAACGGAGATAAAAATAGAGCAAGTCAATGACATTATCATTTGAAGTTTCACCAAATAGGGGAATGAAATGAGAATAGTAATACAATATTATATATGAGCAGTAGTGCAATATTATTAACAAGAAAAAAATGGAGAAGATATGAGCATAGAAAAGAAAATGAAAAACTCACTTAGAAAAACAACCATTCCCCTACTTAACAATCATTTTTTGCAATGCAATTTCCATGATAGAAATAAATAAGGTTAAAAAACACTATGTAGGTTTTCTAAATTAAGACCAAACACCCAAATTAGTTCCTAAATTTCAAGAACTAAAGTGGGTGTTTCTTCTCTAAATTAATATGGAGCATGTTTAGGTACAAGTCTATAAGTACTTTTGAGAGTTTCTCTACGGGAAATAACTCTTTATTTTCATTAGAGAATCTCGCAAAAGTACTTTTAACTTGTATTCTAACAAGCTCATTCATTTTCAAATTTATTAGGAATAAAATGGAACATTGATGAACAGTTTAGTCAATATTTCAAGAATGTACAAGTATCATACCTTTCGTAGAGGTACAACTGAGAAGAGGCCAAGAAAACTAACAACAAAGAGAAAACCTATTATCCACCCTAATTTTGGGTTCTTAAAGTCACTGGTGTCTGTGGATTGGTTGGCTATTTCTTCACTCATTCCAAAGAGGTAACTTCCAAACCCTCCTGTCCACACAAGCCAGTCACAGAATGAAAATTTCATTTAACTGGGCCAATCATGACATCTACGAAATATCTCATTCTAGAGTTTTTGTTTGTTCTAAAGTCCAATTTTCTTAAATAACTATCACATAACATTTCAACCAGATTAAACAGTTTGCAATACTTCATTTCAAAATGTAATGCAATACATTTAACAATATAAAATTTATGATTATTTTAAATAACGATGTAAGATGAGATTAAGTAACTTCAAATTTCTTCTGATGAACAGTTGAAATTGGTAGAAAAAATCAACATATTATTCAATGACATCAACTTGGTTAAATAAATGAAGCCCAAAATTTTCCAAATTTCTTCTCGTGAGTTGAAATTTGAAAACAAAGAAAAAAGTTCTCTTTCAATGCATGGACAAATTTGATGACTTTGCGACTCATCTCCTGTTGCTTTTCCGAAGTTAGTATATTCTAGAAGGTAGTGCCTGAGTGAAAAAAGCGACCTTTGATAACAAAAGATTGTGATATCTCCCCTCCCCTGTCCCCCACGAAAAACAAAGCTTATGATATCATCCGGCCACAAATTTCTTCCAATTTACTCAATCAGAGGGACAGAGAGAATTGACCTAAAATTAGGAAATCTTCAAAAAAAAAAAAAAAGAACACAATTGATTATATACTGATTCAATTAACCACTCCAGAGGTTGTCAATTATCATCTATATGCTGGTTAGGCTTTCTCCTTTGGAAACTTCTCTTGAAATGATTTAATAGTGACAAAAAAACCATTTTTTCTCTCTGAGAAATCGGATTACAATCAAGGTCAACACTAGAAATTAAACTAGGCCTGCCTCAAATTCAAACCCCCCACAAATCAACACACTGTAGAATCTGAAACAGCACCAAAAATCCTCCTTTTAGAAAAGTTTATTGTCAATTTCAAAACCCACAATTTCAATCCCATGAATAAAAAAAAATAAAAATAAAAAAAAGGTCAAAACAATTAATCAAAAACATCACAGCAAAAGCAGCAAATTGACAAAGGCAGACACAGAGTGAAAGAAAAAGGGTACCACTAAAGGCTATGCCAGAGGAGGCCACAACACAGGTTTGGATGACAGTGTTCTCTTGCCTTGTGAAGGGTTGCCTCAACATGCCAGATTTCTCCAAGAACTTGGTCCAAGTCTTGACAAAGAAGAACCCTAGAAGGCCAGCAGAGACATTGAGTGAAGGGATAATTCCAGTGGTGAGGTTGAGCTTCATCACAATGAAACTGAACAATATGCTGAGTACAAAGCTGACCACAAAGGCTCTCACAGTCAATTGGTTCCTCCATGAAGGCACTAACATGTGCTGGAACATCCTCTCCACAGAAACCTCATCCTCTTTCACCTTTGTGCTGCTACCCTTTCGGCCTAGCTTATGTTCATGGTCAGGGGATTCATCAAAATCATTGTCTCCATTTCCATTCTGAGCCATGGTGAAGTGAAGTGGTTGAGATCCCACAATTGTGGATGCTATTATGTGATGTGAGTTCGGAATCTCCAAGGATGGCGAAGCTTCCTAGATTGAGTGTCTTGTGTTGGGATAAAGTTGGTGTTTAGACCTTTATTCCAAGGATTGAGTTGGAATCTGCATGGTGGTTTCACTTACTAGTATTTATGGATGAACTCATGGGCATCAATATCAATCAACACTAGTGGAGAATAGAGAGAGAGAGAGAGAGAGTATGTGAACGTGATAGCAAGTTGGGGCCACAAGTTAGAAGTATGCTACAAGTCATAGTGTGACATAGTGGAATAGACCAGCACAAAATCACACGCTGGGGGACCCTTGGATTTGGATGCCAATCGGGTTGGATTCGAATTTCGAACTAGACTAGAATTATACTCTTTTTTTTTTTAATTTCCTTTTTAACTAGGATATGTTAGAAGTGTTACGTGATCTAATCTAATCCAGCTCATTCTCATCATGTGTGTACATAGTTCTGTTTTTTTTTTTTTTTATAAAAAAATTATGTCGAACGGTATCATATCATTTTGTCAAATTAAATTGGTTTATAAAATATTTGCATTACATCAATAAATTGGTTCATAGTTAAATTATTTTTATAAATTATTTAGAATTGATTTCATATTCAAATTAATTTCAAAGTAATTTTGAGAAATGAACCATTTTTTTTTTAAAAAAATAATTTTTTCTTCAAAATTGTGGATAAAAGTCATGATTAATACATTCTAGACAAATTAAAAATGTTTATTAGCTAAAACATTTAACTTTTAGAAAATAATTAAGTAAACAAATACATCATATAAGGTAGAAAATTATTTATTTTATCAAAAAAATATTTTTAAAAGAATATTTTTTACACAAATGAACCAAACACATGAAGAACTATGACTGTTAAGTGAAAAATTGATTATGAGACACGATTTGATAATTAAAGATAAACAAAAAATTAGATAAAAACACAAAATAAAAAAAAACATAATGATTATAATCAATACTCAAATATTTTATGCGATATAGATATAAGAAATATAAGTAAATTATTTTGATTTTATTTTATTTTATTATTGAAAAAATGGTGCACCAAACTTAATTACCAATATGGTTCGATTTCTAAAATTCATTTTGTATAAAAAAATGTAATTTAAGTTTTTTAATTTTTTAAAATGGTGTGGTTCAATTGCAATTTTAAATTGGTTTATTTGATTTTTTTTTTCATATTCCTAATTCTCAACATGTCGAAAAAATGAGTTGAATTGAATTAAGTTCACATGTTATTTTATTGGATTAAAAGTTTTTAACTTATAGTATTCTAGGATAGTGGGTTAAGTTGAGTCAACTCTTAATCTCATTAAAAAATTATAAATTATTTTTATTTTATATCTTAATTTTTTTTCACATTTTATGAATATAGTTTAAAACAGAAAAAAATATATATTATAAAAGTAATAATGAATCAAATGACTCAAATATTTAATAAGACATGTATTTAATAAATTTGTTAACATGAAAATAACTTTACAAGTTTATCAATAATAATAAAATAAATATAAAATGCAATTATAAATAAATTTTAATAAGCAAATAAATTACAAATATAATATTATAAGTCAATGTTAATATATAAAAGTTAAGGAAAAAATAAGAGAAGACCCACTCAACTCTATCTCTCATTTAACTCGTTAAATTGGTAGATTGTGTTGATTTATGTAAATTGAAGGGTTAAAAAGTACAATTTAACCCAATTTATTGCACAAGATATTAGAGTTAACTCATTGAATTGAATTCGTTTTTACGGCATAATTTTTGTATTTCTCTTATAATAACTATTTTGGTCAAGATTTGAATTTTTTTAAGTAGTTTATACTTATAGAATAATAAAATTGTATAAGTATCAACTATTTCTCAACTTAGTTTCTAAATTGATATAATTTTATTAATATTTATTGAATGAACTTAAATGATTTTTTCAACAACTAAGGGCTTATTTAACATGATTTATGATATTCCTTTCGTCTTCATAATAACTGTTATTTAAAGTTTCTTCACATACATTAAGAATTAAAAAAAAAATGTTACTTTTTTATTATATAATTTTACTTAAATAAGACACTATTAATAAATACATTATTTTTAAGTGGTGGTAGAATAATTAATGGAAAAGAAAATTAGAAAAAAATTAAATAATAATACATTGAAAAGCGAGAGTATGGTTCATGTTGGGATATTTTCTAAATGTTAAAAACTATGGTCATTGAGAGTATTTGATAGAATATTTATTTATTTATTTTACTTTAAAAGTTAATTAAGAGCATTGATTCATGGATATAATTAATAATCAATCAGAATCCTTTAATAATAGATGCAACTCTAAAAACTTACTTTTAAATATAATATTTTAAACAACAAATTTAACCATCAAACTGTTAAATTATGTAATATTTTAATTAAGATTATGTATATCAAATTTTATATAATTTAATTTTTTTTAGATATGTTATGTCAAAATAGATATCTATACGTATTTTAAATATCACACTATACATATTATAAATATTATATTATACATAAAAATAAAATAATGTGATACACTACTAAATAATTTTAGAATTATGTAAAATTTAATATACATGATTTTAAATATAATATCACGTGATTCAATAGTTAAATCGGTTAAATTTATATTATAAAAAAATTTATTAAAAGTATAAAATTTTATATAAATGTTTAGATTTACACATTTTCTCAAGAAATTGTAAACTCATTAATAATTTATTTAATTCATTTACATTGGTTATTAGTTCATGAATGAATTAAAAGTGTTTAGGAAAAGATATATTTAATAATACAAAATTAAGAAATTATTTAATATATTTTAATTTTTGAATAATTGACAAATATTTAACATTTAATAATATATTTAATTTTTTGCGCTATTAGAAGAAAATTTAATATTTAATAAATTATAAACTAAGAAAATGTTAACATTTTTTTGTACTTATTGACAAACGTTTTAACATTTAAAGGTATTTTTATTTTTTTTTGTTAAAAGACAATTTTAGAGTTTAGCCCCAAAATACTTAGGGGTGTATTGAATTAGGATTTTAAAGGACTTTTTTAGTTAAAAAAAGTCCTGTGAATTTTAAAAGACTTCGCAAGATTTTCATGACTTTTAAGATTTTATAGGATTCCGCAAGACTTTCAATAAAGATTTTAATGGATTCTGTAAGACTTTTAAGTCAGGATTTTAATGGATTCTACGAGAGTTTATGAACTTTGCAAAATTTCATAGATTTTTGACATACGATAAGAGTTCAAGATATTTTTAATACATTCAAATTTAAAAAGAGTCAAAGACAAAAAATAATAAAAATAAACAACTATATCCGAATAAATAATAATAATAATTCTTCGTAATATCATATCCTTCTAAATAGCATTCACCCACATATTCATAGTTATAATAGTCCCCTAAGCATTAACATCTTTTCACTCTTGCTCCTAAGTTTTAATAATAGACTCAAAATTATGATTTTTTTTAACTGATAATGTTGAAGATGAAGGTTCATCCACTACTTCAATTAAAAATTCATCAAAATGACATTCTTTACGAAGAAAGTTATGTAGTGCTGCACATGCTCAAAATTATTATAAACAACATTTCAAATTTTTTTATAATTTGTGATTTAAAGTATTTTATTTATAAATGATTAAAAAAATAGTAGGACAGTTACCCTACTCTCTTATAACTAAATATGTTCCTTCATTTTATATTGATATTTGAGTGAAAATTTGTCTTTCATACACTTTTATTCATTTAAAATATCTTAGAGATTTACAAAATAATTTTTAAAATTTTTTAATTGCTTTCAGTTATTCACTCGTGAAAAAATATTTTTAGTATTGAATTTTAAGATACTGCAATGTCTTATGTTAATTTTTTTAAATATAAAAAATCCTAATTTCACAATATAAAAATTAAAAAATAAAATTCACAGTAAAAAAAAAGAAATAAAATAATTGTTTAGTCATAAAAGGGGAAGAATAACAGTAACAAATTCAAGAGAAGGATAGAGATTGCAATTTTTGTGCTGAGAGGGTTCTTCCCCTCAACTAAGATCCATTCTTATCTCATTCTACTTACAAAAACTCTAACTCAAATTCATCTTATATATATATATATATATATATATAATTTAAATAAATCTAAATTAGTTACAAAGTCTTGAAGATCTACAGTTGATTATAGAGATCATGATATCAATTGTAGTTTTCATTTTTCCCTTTTCTTGACATGTGTTATAAAAGAAATTACTACTTAAAAGTTAAAATTTTAAGTATTTTCTGTGTTATATAACTGAGGAACAATCTCAACTAAATAGAGCAAAATAGAGCAAGTTAATTAAAGAGAACGGAGATAAAAATAGAGCAAGTCAATGACATTATCATTTGAAGTTTCACCAAATAGGGGAATGAAATGAGAATAATAATACAGTATTATATATGAGTAGTAGTGCAATATTATTAACAAGAAAAAAAATGGAGAAGATATGAGCATAGAAAAAAAAAATGAAAAACTCACTTGAAATTCTTGAAGCACTTGAAAAGTCACTTCAAACAATCCTTCAAAATCTGATAGATTTGGATAGGATTGTTTTATGATTTTTTTTTTGGTTCGTCCCTGGAGTATCCACCGCCGACAGCACTGACTAATCTCCTCGCTACGTTGGAGGCACCTCAAAGGGTGGGATAGCTAGCCCCAAGATTTAACGCAGCTGCATACACAAGGCAGGTTTCGAACCCCTGACCTTGCTTAAGCGTGGATCATTGTTTTATGAATTTGGTATTTATAGATACTACTAAAAAATCCTTCAAAATCCCTCTAATACAACAATCCTTTAAAATTCTTATATTTTTGAACACCAATAAATTATTTTTAAGTTGTAAAAAGTCTTAAATAAATATCAATAAATTTTAATGGATTCTTTAAAAAATCTTGAAAATCCAAATTAAATACTACTAGATTATTTTTAAGTGACATAAAATCTTGATCAAATATCAACAGACTTTTTCACTAAAAAAAATATTTTAAAATTCTATAAAATCCTAAATCAATACATCTCCTTTAATTTGATCGAAACCATCGACGAATATTGGTATTGGTTATAAATATCACGGTAACATGTCATTTAGTTCCTTCAAAATTTGATATAAATTAGTTTTGGTCCTACATTTTCAAATTTGTAATTTTAACATTATACTTTAACAAAGTAAATTTCGTTCCTTATCGTATACTCCATTTTAACCTGAAAAATAATCCAAATCCATTACATCTTTTAAAATATATGAACTAAACTAATTTTGATTAAAATTTGTGAGAGTTAAAATACATTTTATTTTTTTATTATATATATATATATATATTATTCGTTAAAATTATATTGACAACGTAAAAAATCGAATTTAAGATCTTGTATTATTATATTTAGTACATTTATTGAAAAAAAAATATTATATTTATTGTTTACTCGACTTCAACTTATAAAATCATATTAAATTTTAGTGTTAAGGATTCTACACTACTTTATAATAAACGAGTTAGAGTACTTATATTTTCACGAACATAATTTTTTTCTTTTGAAAAATGTATTTTAAATGAATAACCGATTAACATTCTTAAAATATGATTACTTTCATCACCTTTTTGTCAAATGTTAAATAAATAAACTTAAAAATTATTCGAATAAAAATTTGATGAAAAAATATAATTAAGCGTGTGTTAATGTAATCCTTATAATTATTAAGACTAATATATTTTGAATTTCTGAAATTTTATTAATTTTTACTTTCAATTTTTAAATAAATTTTTATTTGATTTTAGCTCTTAAATGTTTTTCCATATACAAAATATTTTGATGCTAACAAAAAAACATTAATGGAAGAAAATCTTCAGTAGTTAAAAATGAAAATCAACAAGAGTTTTAGAGATTAAATTTAATAAAAATTGTTCAAAAATTAAAATGGAAAATCTACAAATGTTTAAAGACTAAAATATAATTAAACTCAATTATTAAATTGAAGGAAGACCTACTAATAATGGTCAACTATTGGAGATTAGTCAAGTAAATACCTCATACTTATAATATAATTAAAAAATATCAATTATTAAATAACTTTTAAAAATAAAATAAAAATGATCTTTTATGTAAGACCATCTCACTTAGAATATAAGGAATCAAAGTTTTCATATATATATATATATATATGATGGGTTTATAATTACACCGGTGTAACTTTTACTAAGTATTACACTGTTCAATAACTTTATATTAAATGTGAATTTTCTATATCCAACCGTTAGATTGAAAGTTCATATCTCTTAAATCATATATACAAAATTTTATAATATAAATTGAATTTTGTAACACTTAGTAAAAGTTACACCGGTGTCGTTTGAATATATGAGGAGGGTTATAATAACTTTATAATAAATGTGAATTTTGAAAATCCAACTGTTAGATTGAAAGTTTATATCTCTTAGATCATATATACAAAATTTTATATTAATCCAAGATAATTTGATACTTCATTTTTATAAAAAAAAAATTGATGTAATATATTCATTTCAAAATATACTAAAATATGAACACTTTGATTACCTTCGAGTTGTTATTCAATTTTAACAAAATTTGATATACACATATAAAGTGATATGAATTTTCAATCTAACGGTTGAATTTACAAAATTCACAGATAATATAAAGTTATTGAGTGGTGTAACTCTTAGTAAAAGTTACCCCGGTGTCGTTTGAACCCTCCTCATATATATATATATATATATATATATATATATATATATATATATATATATATATATATATATATATATAATATTTATGTTTTACTTAAAAATGAATTTGTACGTAGGAAATGATAGTGCCTTTATGGTCAACTTAGGTAAGGCTAAGGCATTGCAGAAATCCTAGCCATTTCCATTGATTATTAATTAATTCCCGTGCCATAGATAATTGCGATAATTGGTTACCATTTTTCTTGTTTGTTCTTTTGCAACCCATGATTGTCCCCACGAAATGGATACATTTTTGGCAAACGGTGTGAGGATAGAGGCTATGAAATTTGTCTCTTATGGAGTCTTGTTGACACAGGATGATTCTATTACTATGTATAGTACATATTAGATTAAGAAAACAAGGTTTTGTTTTCCTTGTGTTTTGTATTTTTGCAATAAAAATCAATTATGGAGTGTGGTGGAGTGGGTTGGGAAGCAATGAACTTTACTTGTTTCATGTGAAAAACAGCTGGCTATTGATGGTCAATACTACTCATCTTTCTATTGGATTCTCATTAATTTCCTTTCTTCTCACTCTCAATTTATATTAAATACATGTTATGTGTCTAACATGCAGTAAAAATACTGATTAGTACTCCTTCCTGACTAAAAAAAAAAGTGTTTTAATTTTTTTATTTAAATATAAATAAATTTTATACTACATTTAGCCTTAATTATAAGTGATATAAGACAAATCATCAGGACAAAAACATTCAAAATACCATTTATTTTAAATAATTATTATATTTAATATTAGTTATAGTGAATATATAATAAATAGAGTTAATAATAAATATGGGGTATAAAAAATTTAATATTGAATAGTTTTAAAAATTAACGATTACTAATTATAAATAAAATCAAAGAAAAACATAACTTATTACTAATAATTAGAATAAGAGATATTACTGTATTGCACTTTTTAATTAAAAAAAGTTAATTTTATAAAATCGATACTACGCTTTCATTTGTATACTAACTTTTTTTAATTTGAGTTAAAAAAACTTTAGCACGAGCCACGACAGAGAGAACATTATTCTGCATAATTGGATCCCAGAAACAATGTCTTCGTTTATTTGTTAGGTTTTTTTTTTTTGGTAGTTCACACATGATTAACAATGATAAATAAATAGAAAAAAAGATGATAATGAGAATGCAGAACAGCTTTTGCCAACTTTTTCGTCTGCGTGTATAACATATTCTTTAGATCACATCGAAATGCTATCATCCTGATCTTCTAATAAAGTATTTAAGTAGAAATCATTAAATCTATATAAAATAAAATAAAAAAAAAGGTTTACAATCAATAATGCGCTATAGAAAATATATGATACGGGATCAGAAACATTTGATTTTGAAAAACTATTAAACAAGAATATGACATTTCTGTACACGGATCAGAGTAATTTAAACACAGATCAATTAAAATGTTGATTTTAATTAATTAATACTTGTAACACCATATAGTCTTATTAATTATCATTCATTTAATTGAAATATATGTTATGGTGATTGAATTTTGATTGTTGAGAAACTCTTAAATTAAGAATTTTTTTGAGTTTTAGTTGCTTAGTAGTGTCTCTAAGTAGAGATTTAGTTTGATATGTAGGGAAATATATAAGGTTGTTCTAAGAATTGAGTTTCATAAGTTCTTTTTTAAAAAACTTAGAGAAATGGTTTAGAAAGAAGAGTTTCGAAGACAAAGCGAAACAATTTCTTTTTAGCTTAAAAATTCCTTCTCTTCTCCTCCCCCATAGTGGTCCATGGTTGTTTAGGAGATTCTCAACTCGAGCCAAGAATCAACACAGTTGGTTGGTGGTGGTGTGGAGTAGCTCAGTGTAATTGTCTATTTTCTCCTATCTCGTTTTTTATTAATTTTGAGGTGAGGGAAGCT
Organism: Cajanus cajan; assembly: GCF_000230855.2. Taxonomy (NCBI): domain Eukaryota; kingdom Viridiplantae; phylum Streptophyta; class Magnoliopsida; order Fabales; family Fabaceae; genus Cajanus; species Cajanus cajan. The sequence continues at coordinate 9,429,980 of NC_138517.1, read as the reverse complement.
ACAACTTGAATCTTGATTGAATTGTTGAATTGTATGTGTCTAGACTTCTTTAAATTCATGGCTATATTGATGAATTTGAGTTAGGATTGGGTGCATGTTTAGTTTTGGGGTCTTGAACTTGTAAAGATGAATTTTGGTGATTATATCTTAATTGGTGTTGGATGTTGTTATTTGGGTGCGAAATATGTTGTTGAAGATGAGTATATATGACTTGTTGCAATGCATGCTTCGAATCTTTTGAGTTTCAGATGGATTAAGAAATTTTGTGATTTTGTCAAGTGTAGATTTCATTATTATGTCGGGTGTGTTTTCATGGCATTGGGGGTCTTCTACTTTGGTCATGCCAAACTTAGGATTGGAAGAGAGAAAAACTATTGAAGCCTGCCTAAAAACTAGTTTTAATAATGACAAATTCTTAGTTTCGAATACTAAAATAAGAAGAGTTTTCATTTGTGTGTCAATAAATTTGTTCAAGCATTTCAACAATATTTAAATATGATCAAAAGGTTATATGAGCTCATGGTTCCATGAATAGTAAAAAAATATTCACAAGTCATTTTTATATAAGAATCAATTCTAGTGGATTGCCTATTAGGATAAATGTCTTGAAAATTTGGTTTAGAAGACCAACACTTTGGTCTATGTATCAGAAGGCTTCAATTAAAACACAACTTCTCATAAGACTTGTATTGAAGACTCTGTTTAGAAGACCTGAAGTGATGACATACTCGGAAGGCAACTCATCTATAGAAAAAGATAACAAGACCAGAAAAAACTAAGTACAGTGAGTCAGCATTTGCTTAAAAATTAAGCAAACCACAATAGATCTATTTTTGATGGTTATAAAGGGAAGATAAAGGTAATATTTTGAAGCAAGTAAGAAAAAAGAGAGAAATCAATTACATAAGCAATCAAGTTGTAATCCTTGCTTCAAAGATCTCTACTTCATATTTATATATCAGTTTTGCAATAAAAAGAAGTGTGAAACCTTCCTTAGCGAATGCTCCATCATAAGAGAGTTATCTATGATCTTAGCATTTTGCAAGAACACAAAACGCCCATTATTATAAATATTGTCCCTAACTAGAGCTGAGTGTACAATGGTATAGGGAAGTAGAAAGAAATTACAATAAGTGTTATATAGTTTCATAACAGGTGATTGAGTGTACAAATTCCAGCAAGTGGTAGAGTGTTTGCTACTAATAATAGGTGGCTATGTAGTAGTGAGTTGCAATGTTTAAAAACCCGGATCGGACCGGTCGGCCGGACCGGTTGAACCGGTCAATTTTTCGGTTCGACCAGTGAACCAGTGGGTCAAACTGGTTCAACCACAATTTTTTTTTTAATAATTTTTTTAAAGGACCACAAACCACAAAAATAAAAATGAAAATTGAATTTGTTAATGGAAGAGCAAAAAGTCTTATTAAACATAAGAATAACTACTTATTCTAATGTATTTGTCTGTAATATATGCAACTTAAATAACTTTTATAATATATTATTAATTTTAAATTATATATTTAATAATATAATATCTATGTAAATATTACATATATTATTTTGTAATATCAATTACAAGCATATTATATATATACATATTATTTATATTTTTAATTTGTATTAATATACAGTTTAACATGTAATTTTTTATATATTTCTTTATACAAAATAAAAATAAAGATAATTTTAAATAAGATGAAAACTGAAATTTAAAATAGGATATGAATTTATTGAAATTTATAAGTATAAAATATATTTAACATGAATATTTAAAAATTTTTAATAAAAACCGAGTCATGCGGTTCAATTAGTGACCCACTAACCCAGTACCCTAACTGGTTTGATAACTGATCTGGTTTTTAAAACTATTGTGAGTTGTATCAGTAGGTGACTGAGTTTTGTTGAACAACAACTGGTTGTGATTAATGAAAATCCCACAAGATTGTGTGGGGACTGGATGTAGCCTAGTTGGGGTAAACCAATATAAATCCTATGTTCAATCTTTCTCTCCTTATCTCTTTACTTGTTTATTTGTCTTGTTGCATCCATTATTACGTTACTGCATAATCTATTTTACAAACAAGTAAAATAAAAAATTGTTTTTAGATAAATACTCTAAGTTTCAATACTTAGAAGACTTGTCTTCTGAAGAACATATTTTTTTTATAAAGAATAGATTTTTAAATAGAAAGCAACTCAATCCCCCTTCTTGTAATCTAGTTCAAAAACATTTCTGACTTGGTGACCAAGATAAAGACTCTTGCTAGACAACACTAGGTGTTAGTTCAATGACGTTAGGTGTGAGTTAGGCATGGTGCTGAGGATGTCGATGATGAGGCTTAGTCCTAAACATTGAGTTTTTCTCTAACAGGACATGTGACACTGAAGAATTAGTTAGGATTTGATTTTTGCTATTTATTTTGAGTAGTTTAATTTTTATTTTCGTTGTAATTGTTATTTTCGCTAAGTCTAGTTTATATTAAAATGTGATTCTCTCTACCTGTGTGAACTTTGAGTTTATTTATTATATTGAGGTTATTCAGTTTTATATTGTATTAAGACCTATGGGATAAGGGTGTCATAGTGTTGACATTTATGTTGTTCACATGCTATCTAAATGGTGTTGGGTTGCATTGTTGTGTTTTTCTAGTTGAGTATCATGTTGTATTGTGTTGACAAGTTGCAGGTTAATGTTATGTTGAAGTATATTAAGTTACTTATGTGACCCTTGCATGTTTTCATATGATTGAACTATAATGATTATATTTGATACAAAAGTAGAGTAAGAATGGATATAAGAAAGAGTACATTTGAGGCCATGTTGGAGAATGGTGGTCTAGGTATTTTTTTGTGCTACTCTCATGTAGTTGTTTTGTAGATGTTGTTTGACCGACCATTAAGATTTTTCATTCTTAGTACTAGATTACTTTGTGTGTATATGTGTGTTTGTATGCCTATTTTATACTTTCAGTTGTTGTTAAATTTCTACACACACATACACATACAACACATATACACACGCGAGCACACACACACACATATATATATTATGGTATGTATATCCAGGTACTTTGTGTATGTTAATCTTAGGTAGTTAATTTATATTTTTGTTATACTAGTGGTTGAACTGTTAAATGTAAGAATCATAACAAATTGTTACAATACTTAAATTTTTTTAACTTAAACTTCTAATGAGAATCAATAATTAATTCAAAATTCATTTAAAGAGAGTTAACATAAAAAAAATTAATTTTTTCATCGAGAGGAAGTTGACAGTACAATTTCTTTTTTCACTTTTTTTTTTATCTATAAAACTCATAAAATTTTATTTGAGAAAACTAAAATTATATATGGCTCATAATTACGACTTTTTAAGTTTTAATTATATTTATAATGGACAAAATTATGAATCAATCATACAGTATGATAAAGTATAATTTATATTACTTATAAGTTATATGTCCTTTTCTAGATTGTGGAGTATCATGACATTTATATATTAAAAATATACAAGTCTATGTTAAGGAGTGAGTTTTCAAATATAATATTCTCAGTATGATTGCATTCTTAACATTATTTTGACTTTTTTTTCCCCCTAATTTTCTATTTCCAACATTTTAGGAGTGTTTGTGAGAGGTTAAAGAGGATCACACTTTTGTCTCTAATCTAGTGTTGCATAGTGAAGCATGTCTTGTCTTGCATCTTAATTCTTCGTTAACACGTCACGATTTTAATCTATTTTAATCCTTAATTCATTATGTGATTTCCGTCACTCTTGCGATTGTGGAATATGGTAAGGAGAATTTTGTTTGTGGAAGAAAACTAAACGTGTATAAGTGGAAGGAAAAGAAAAATAAAAAAAAAATATGGGAGGAAAATTTTGGATAAACATGTAAGAAATATAAAAAATAAGAACAGAAATGAAAGTAAGATAGAAGAAAAATTGAATAGATATTTTTTTAGTGCACAATAATAATCATAAAATTAAAATATAAAATCTTATATAAATTATCTTGACTCTATTGTTAGAATAATTCTAGCGATCGAATCGGATGATTATAATAATTCTATGTATTTTTAGTTTATACTATATATTTATGATGAATAGAAATGTTTAATAATTATAAAATGTTTGGTTGGTAGAGAGGAGAGAGAAGGGAAGGAGATGGAAATGAAAAAAAATCTATTGTTTCGTTTATTTTTTAGGAGGGTAAAAGTGTAAAAAAATTTCTCATCTAATTTTAACTTTCTTTTAATATTAGGAGGATTTGAAGAGGTGGAAAGAAATTTTAAAATTTTTTAGTATAATGTCAAAAATATCATTACTTATGATATTAAGTTTAAAATTATAAAAATATAAAAATTTCTTCTCTCATGTAATTTTAGCTCCCCTCTAATATTGAGGTGATTTGGATGGGAGAAGAGGGATTTAAAAACTTTTTTAATATATAGTCTAAAATATTTTTACTTATGTTATTAAATTTAAAATTATAAAGGTATAAAAATAAATTAATTTTTAAAACCTCTAACTTTTTCCTGCAAACCAAATAAAAGGAGTTATTTATCCTCTCTTCCTCTCAAACCAAACAAAATTTCTAATCCTACTTTCCCTCACTTGCTCCTCCTTCCATTAAATTTTTTTTTCTCCCCTTCTTTGAATCAAATGAACTCTTGAAGTCTTATTAAAAAAAAAGAAAAACAAATATTCATATATCCTATTTTTTATCAAGTCATTGAGAATTAAAGTATTTTAATTTAGTTGATAAAAAAGTATTTTTAAATTTAAAATAGTGCTATTTTGATTTTTTTTATTCATACACAAACATGAATGTAATAAGATAATTTATATGAGGAAATGCATTAGAATTAATTTCGTGGTGAAGAGATTTGATAATATGCCATACACTTAATATAGTAAAATTATCATTATATATTCTAATTTTGAGTAATTTTGTTATTATTTTGACAGAGTTATTTCACTCATTAATTTATGATTTATATTAAATTTTAATTATTAAATTAAATTTTCTTATTGAATATACTAACTTTACAAAATTTTATAAAATTAATTTTTTTTACTACTTTGTTATATTAATCGAAATTGACATATATTCATAGAAATATATCATATGCTAATTTGAATATATATCAAAATATTAAATATTTTTTAAATTTTTACAAAATTTGTAAAATTGATCTGTTCATTAAAAACATTTAATTTAATGATTCAAGTTTAACATAGACTATTTTTGTAAAATTAATTTATTCATTAAGAATATATATTTTAAAAGTTAAAATTTGATGGTTTGCACTAATGCAAAAATCACTTTTAAAATTAGTATTTTAAGATTGGTTAAGAGGGAATCGATTTTAAAAGTGACACGGTGATATTTTTTTAAAATAATGTTACCACTTTTAAATTGGTTAAACTTTAATCGATTTTAAAAGTTCTTTTAAAATTAGTTAACTTTAACCAATTTTAAAAGATTTCTCTCATACTACTTTTAAAATCAATTATTTAATAATTGATTTTGTATGTAGTATGTAAAATTGGTTCTTAGATAACCGATTTTAAATATCATTTAACTAAATTAAGGAAGAGCCCTTGATTCTTCTCTCCCACATTTGTGCTTTCTCTCTTCTATCTCATGCCTTCATTCTCAACTTCATCTTCGCTCCACCTCCACCATTTCATCTCATGTGACCTCATATCCCTAGTAGGGATGACAAAAATACCCGTACCCGTCGGTATTTGCGGGTAAAATCCACTATGGATAATAAATAGATAGGCTAATTGGGTACCCACGGATAATGGGGACGGATAATTTTTTACCCGTTTATAAACGGGACGGGGGCACGTATGATGATATCTATACCCGCGGGTACCCGTTTAATAATATTTATTCAATATCCTAATTATCCTTGTACCACATAACCCTAAAACTACACTCTCTCATATTATTTTCTTACAAAAGTGAGGTTGATGAAGTTACCAACATGTGTTAAGCATGTTATATAATTATGTTGGATGTAATTTGATTAATTTTCTAGTTTTGATTGGACCAATAAAATTTATGTATTTTAAGTTGTTTACTTTCGTTTAGAATTATGAGATTGAATTATTGTAGCTTTGTGATGAGACATTAACTTATTTGTGAGATCAGTGTATTTTAAGTTATTGATTATCTTGCATTTTTATTATTATTTCAACAAAATTAACGTCAAATACAAGTTCAAAATTAACATTGAATTTTTATTTTTAATATTTCAATGACATTAAATATAAACTTAAAATTATTTGTAATATAATTTTTTTTAATTTCTTAAAAAATTTATAAATATCCATGGATATCCGTGGGTATTCAAGAAATTTATGGATACCCGCTTTATAGATACCCGCACGGATATGAGGTGGGTATGAGGCCAATTTTCATTCAGCGCCCACCCCCATGGGGTCCCATTACCATCCCTAATCCCTAGGCTCGTCATAGGCATGATGAAGCTCGCGAGGTAGGCGCCACCCCACCGCAAATTGGTTGTTTCAAGTTTTCAAAACTTCTTCTAGCCTCCCTAAGAACCTCCCTCACTCTCCAAGTTGGCGTTGAGATCCAACAGTCCCATCTGCACCTAGTTTATATTGTCAATGACGAGATCTTGCACATGTTGTGCACATCCTCGTGGGTAGAGTTGTCAAAACAGGTCACTTGAGTTGACCCAACTCAACCCACCATCATGGGTTGGCTAATAAATAGGTTAACCCAATCTGATTCACCTTCTAGTGAGCAAATAAAAAATGAATTCGATCTAGCTCACCATAAGTTGATGGGTTAAATAGGTTGACTCAGTTGATTTTTTTAAAAAATATTTTTTCTAATGCCAGCCATATATATATATATATATATATATATATATATATATATATATAAGGCTAAAACCCTAATTTGGTCCCTTATAATATTTGTTTGTTTCAATTTAGTCTCACTTTAATTTTTGGTTTCAATTTGGTCGCTAATAATTTTAAATTATTGCAATGTCAGACTTCCGTCCAAATTATTTAAACAAAGTTAACTGTTGGCCACGTGGATGTCAGGTGAATGCCACGTAGATGCATAGGTGGATGTCAAATTTCTTAAATGCACCTGGAACCAGAACTGTGAGACCCTCCTTTTTCCTTTTTCTCTCCCCGACACACACTCTCTCACTCACTCTCTTTCCCAAGCTCTCTTCACTCTCAATTCTCACTCCCTCCCAAATCTTCTCTTGGCTGACCTTTCCCCTTTGGTGTGGATTCAGGGTGCTGATTCTAGGTGTTGAGAGCTAGTAGAGACGCAAACTCTTCTTCTCCGTTCTTCATTTCCTCAAGCTTCTTCTTCTTCCCTACCCGCCGTCCTGGAACTCGGATTCGTCACTGAGGTAAGGGAAGCTAGAAATTTTGCTTTGTTCTTGGCTGAAAATAGGTTTAGGAACGTATGTGGTTGCTGAAAATTGTGTGTGCTTGACTGATCTTGCTACAATTGAGGTTTTCGGGTTTTGGGGGTTTCAGAGAAAATCTGAGAAAAAAATCCTTGGTTTTGTGTTTGCATGTTGTAAATGAACTGTTTTTATTGACGTTTGGATGAAAATGGATAACTTGGATGGTTTGCATGTGGAATTTCATGATTTTTTACAGGTTTTTGAAAAGATTTCGAAAGTTTAAGGTTTGCTGCTGAACTCGCACTGAGCGCAGTTCCTCGCGCCGGGCGCGTGGCCACCTGAAGGTAGTATTTAGGCAAGCCGCCGGGCGCAAAGATGTGTGCGCCAGGCGTGCTTGAAAATATTTGCCTCTGGATGGCCCACGCCGGGCGAGAGTTGAACCGCGCTGGGCGTGATGTCAGTTGTAACTTGATTTTGGACTTCTGGCATGGCGCTGAGCGCGATTTTGGCCGTGCTGGGCGCGGGGACTCTTTGGAGTCTCTGCCATGGAAAGCGCCGGGCACAATCCAAATTGCGCTGGGCGTGAGACCAAGGAAGGTCTCTGCCTTTCCCCCCGCTGGGCGCGGGTTTGGGCACGCCGGGCGTGAGAGATTCTTGGGAGTCTCTGTCTGGCATGCGCTGGGCGCAATTAACTATTGCGCCAAGCGCGGGAGAGCCTTTGGCTCTCTGGCTGAGTCCTTCCAGGCGCGGGCATGCTTGCGCTGGGCGCGCTGACCCTCTGGTGCCCTCTGGTTGCACTGCGCTGGGCGCAACTACGAGTACGCCGGGCGCGTGAATGAGGTTATATTATATAGAGTGCAATGTTGTTTTATGCTGAGTTGATTAGAAATGGAAGAATACAAAGTAAATAATGTTGTTGCTGATGTTGAGTTATGTGAGTTGCACATTCTTGTAAGTGGATATGTTGAGTTGTATTAGTTGTACAGTGTTGGAAGATGATATGTTAAGATGAACAGTTGTGTTGCACTGTGTGTTGCTATTGGATGTTGTAGGCCGAAAGGCTGAGGTGTTGTAGGAGATCTCCGAGGTGATATGCGTGACGACGCATTTTGTGTGTATTGATAAACTGTGTGGTAATAACTGACAGGATGTTTATTGATGAATTGTTGATGGTTGTAATTGCTGTTATTACTTAAAAATTTCCCTATATCTTGTTCTTTTTATTCTAGCTTACCCTTGTTGTTTCCATGTGTTTGGACTGCGATGATCATACTTGTATGGGAGCAGAGCAGGGCTAGATTTGTGATAGGAGCAAGCTTATAGCTGGCAGAGGACGGGGAGTCTTAACTAGCTGATGTTTTGGATGTTAAGCCACTATCTGGATATTTTGGATTGTATTTTATATTGTACGCCCTAACTCTAGTCGGATTGAAACATTTGTATATATTTATATTCTAGATCCTATATTTATATACTCGTTCTATTCTGTCTAGTATTTCCGGTGTACTGCGGTTATGAGTGTGGTGACCTGCCGGGTCGTTACAAGAACGGCCCATTCTGGTTGCATATGTTGTGTGTTAATTTTGCATCTGGAATGGGCCGTTCCAGATGCAAAATTAACACACCACGAGTGTAGCAGAACGGGCCGTTCTGAATTCAAAACGGGTCGTTCCAGAATGCCAACCACATACGTACGTTCAACAAAATGCCGCAATGTGATTCAAAAATTGAAAATAAAAATTCATAACATATCATAAATTCAAAGACAGAAGTATGGTTCAGAGACTGAAAATAAAAATTCATAACATAACATATACTAAGAAAGTTTAAAGAAATTACTAAGAAGGGAAATCATCTAGATAACGCTAAAGGTGCCAATAATACATCTTATCCACCATATAACATTGAATGGTTGATAGGATATCAACATTATCTACCTGTACATGTGGTTGTGTGGTGAAATGTTGGTCTTGTGTATCCTCTTCCTTTACTTCAGGTTGTACCTCCTCAAGAACAAGTTATTGTTGTTGGGGTACATCGGTCAATTACTTCAAGGGGAAACACCATGTCGTTTCATCCTTAACTGTATAGTATCAATTTGGTAGTAAATGATTCACTCCAGTTTGACTAACAATGAAATAAAACCTGCTACCATTGTCCTTAGTAATACACTGCATTGTCCTTAATGATACACTGTATAGCCCAAATATTTAGTAATTGAAGTTATCAATCCCCATTGACAATATTACCAAATCTAGTGTTTGAAATGTTTTGTACCTTGGGTCTTTTTCCTTGCATGATTCACAACCGTGAACTATAATCATCGATCATTTCTGTTTGGCATTCTGGAACCAGAACGGTCCATTCTGGTTTCAGATGCATTAAAGAAATTTGGCATCCACCTATGCATTTACGTGGCCAATAGTTAACTCCGTTTAAATAATTTGGACGGAAGTCCGACATTGCACTAATTATTAGGGACCAAATTGAAACAAAAAATTAAAGTGGGACTAAATTGAAACAAAAAAATATTATAAGGGAACAAATTTGGGTTTTAGCCTATATTTAAATATCTATTTTTAAAGTATTTTTTAAATATCTATCTAGCCAAATCTATTTTTTTAAATGTTTTTCTAATGTCCAACCACACAATCGTTTTTTTTTTTCTAATTTCTTTTCTTTTTCTTCCAAAAAATAAGTCACTGGCCTAGTAAATAATCCTTCTAGTGTGACATTTGGCTAAATGAATAAGTGAACTATGAATTTTTAGTTTTTCTTATGTGAATGGGTTGTGTGTTTTTTTTTTTAAATAAGCGGGCTTTATACTTTATATATATATTTTTTTTGTGTGAATGGGCTGTCGCCACCGGCCCAAACGGGCTTTCGGCATTCGCGAAGGATGGTTGGACTTGTTTTATTTGTTTGAAAATGTGGATTGCTAGAATGACTTATTCTCAAACTGAGACCTCGTCAAACGAGCAATTTTATTAAAAGGCTCACCAATCCATATTAATCCCAAGCGGGACCCTCCATGGATTAGTGGTTTTCGTAAAAGGAGGGTTCGTGGAGTCGCCACCAATGTTTTACTCAAAACATTGGAAAAAGGGATAAGGCAATTGATTAAAAATCAACTTTGGCCATTACAACCAGAGTTGGGTAAGGGAGTCGGTTACGCGTGGGGAAGGTGTTAGCACCCCACGGCGCCCCTTTCGGGTTCCCTATGACAGATTATTTTCTAAAATAACAGCGTAAAATTACTAAATTACCCCTATTTATTCTAAACAATTATGAATTGACTATCTACATGATGACAGTTTAAATATGCACACAGAAAGCAGTAAAAGGAAGGATTGAAGGGAAACCTCTTGAAGCGTGCTTTTTATAAAAAATGAACTGGGAAGCGTTTTGGCGTTCCCTCGCTCTACAAGCCCGCTCCTCGCTCTCCTAGAACAAAATTTTAACTAAGGGAATCAAAGAGATTTCCCCTCGACTAGGTTCGATCCTCAAGCAAAATGGCTCGGGCTCAAGAACTTCGTCGGATCAACTCTCCGAGTGATTTCTAGGGCAGAACACTGCTCAAAAACCCCAGAATACTCAAGGAGAGGGTTCAAACTATGTTGAAAAGTGTGGAATGACGTCCAATTGACGTCATATTTATAGGGAATAGGCGCAGTACGGCCTACAGGGCCAATACGGCCGTATTGAAATTTTTGAACTTCAATACGGTCGTATTGGGGTTCAATACGGTCGTATTGAAAGTCAGAAATTTCAATACGCCCGTATTGAGTTCGCAGCGGTCGTATTGAAGTGTCAATACGGTCGTACTGACTTCAGTATGGCCGTATTGAAGCTTCAATACGGCCGTATTGAGTTCAGTACGGCCGTATTGGGCTTTTTCCCTCCACTTCTTTATTTTAAACTATTCTAAGACCTCTGGACCTACAGAGAACCCTCCTAGGGCCTTCGAGGAGTCCTTCTGGCTGATTATCCTTCAGTCTTCGAGAGTCTTCAAGCTTTATTTCTGACCCGGACAATTTTAGGGGTCTACAGCTGCCCCCCCTTTACTTAGTCGGACGGCCTCTTGGTGTATCGGCTGACAAGTAAAGGAGTTGACCCAATTGTCCGGGTATTGTGCCGACCTTCTGACTTGTAGCGTCTTCCGGTGGGAAAATGTTGAGTAGCCTCTCCAGGTGGGTGCATACCTCGGCGCTTCTGACATCCTCGGTAGCTGAGTTTACCTTCTCCAAGGCCAACTTCACTCGACGCCCGAGCCGGAAGTTGGACATCAACGCGCCTCTGATGACGCTGATGGTTGAGTACCGCCTCTCTAGGCTTAGCTTCACTCTTTGTTCGAGCCGGAAACCAAGCACCTTTGCGACGACGGTGAGCAGTGTGAGTTTTGCCTCTCCAGGCCTTGCTTTGCTTGTTGCCCAAGCTGGAAGCTGTGAGTACCGTCTCTCCAGGCTTAACTTCACTCTTTGTTCGAGCCGGAAGCTAAACACCTTTGTGACGACGGTGAGCAGTGTGAGTTTTGCCTCTCCAGGCCTTGCTTTGCTTGTTGCCCAAGCTGGAAGCTGTGAGTACCGTCTCTCCAGGCTTAACTTCACTCTTTGTTCGAGCCGGAAGCTAAACACCTTTGTGACGACGGTGAGCAATGTGAGTTTTGCCTCTCCAGGCCTTGCTTTGCTTGTTGCCCAAGCTGGAAGCTGTAAGTACCGTCTCTCCAGGCTTAACTTCACTCTTTGTTCGAGCCGGAAGCTAAGTACCCTTGTGACAACGGTAAGTAGTGTGAGTTTTGCCTCTCCAGGCCTTGCTTTGCTTGTTGCCCAAGCTGGAAGCTGTAAGTACCGTTTCTCCAGGCTTAGCTTCACTCTTTGTTCGAGCCGGAAGCTAAGTACCTTTATGACAACGGTAGGCGGTGAGTACCCTTTTTCAGAGATAGCTTCGCTCATTGTCCGAGCCGGAAGCTGCATACCTCCGTGTTTGTGACGACGGGGGTAGCGTGAATATCTCCTTTCCAGGGATTCGTGATGATTTTGTCTCCACAGTCCACGATGCTGCTTCGACGGTCGTTTTTTTGATTTTTGTGCCGCTGAGGGCTGGATAACGCAGGGATCCGTCTAGGGGATGTGCAGTTACTCATAGGTTCTTGTGTCCCAACTTTCCATTGCGTAGTTGGTGCCCACTGGGGAATTTCTGATTCCTTTGGGGTGCAGACACAAAGATGCTCTTTCTGATGTGAGCGGTGCCTTATGATTGGCTGACGTCCTTTCGACGTTGGTGGAGTATCCCGGCTATCCTTGTTCGGGTGTCTCTTTTGGTTTTCTGATTTTGCTGCCTCTGTGTAGGCTGTTATCCACTGGGGGATTTTGTCGTTGATTTTGATTAGCCTCTTCTGTTAGGCGTATCAGCTTGACGTTCAATGATTGGCTAAGAGCCAGATCCCACTTGGGGAATGATTATTGATTTTTTTTATTTTTTTCTTTTGCAGGGATGCCTCTTGAGTAGGCGACTGGGGATTTGGGGATCTTATGTATCCCAGAGTTTTATTTAGGAAGCCTCTACAGGCTTAGCCTCACTCGACACTTGAGTTGGAGAGCTATCTTCACTGAGGAAGTTTAAGTCCTTTGACTTGGATATTCTGCTTGGGTGATCGTACTTCCATTGGGGATTTTGACGATTTTGCTTTGATAGCTCTTGCTGGGGATTTTCCCGTAAGCTTGAGCTGAGGTTCCCTCTGGGGAGTATTATTTCTGCGAGCCTCTCCAGGCTCAGTTATTCTGAGATGTGGAGGATGAGGAGTATTTTGGTAAGCCTCTCCAGGCTCAGTTATTCTGTACAAACTGATGAGTATTGTTTCGGCAAGCCTCTCCAGGCTCGGTTATTCTGCGGGATCTTTTTGTTGGATTTTCTATATCCTTGCCTTTTTCATTTTCGGCTTTTTCTGTATTTTGCCTTTTCTTCTGATTTGGCTTTTTCTGTATTTTGCCTTTTTATGTTTTTGGCTTCTGCTGTACAGAAATTAAAAGTGCCAAAGAAATTAAATTCTGTTATTATGAGAGAGTATTATTTCGGCAAGCCTCTCCAGGCTCAGTTATTTTGTAGGAGTATTGTTTCGGCAAGCCTCTCCAGGCTCAATTATTCTGTGGGAGTATTGTTTCGGCAAGCCTCTCCAGGCTCAATTATTCTGAGAGTATTTTTTCGGCAAGCCTCTCCAGGCTCAGTTATTCTGAGAGTATTTTTTCGGCAAGCCTCTCCAGGCTCAGTTATTCTGTATGATGCTGTTGATTTTCTGAATCTTTGTATTTTGCTTGCTGTTGTCATACACAAGCAATTTTCTATTTTTCTATTTTATGCAGTTGCCTCATGATAAGGTCTTTGAATGTGCAACTCATGTGTGTGATGCACAAATGTAATACAATTTTTATTTTTGTTCATTTATTTAGAAAAGTGAGTGGCTCTCCCTATCCTCTTCTTCTTGGAGGACTTTCTGTCATTGACGCGAGGGAGTATTTTTGTGAGCCTTTATGCAGGAGATTATGGATTTTACAGGAACCCCTCCAATTTTCTTTTATTGACCGATTATTAAGAGTTTCGTACAATTTTTAGAAACATCAATTTTAAAGGCATAATCACAAGGTCAAGAAAGAAAAGAAACAAATGGATATTTTATTGATATTCACAAATGTTCATACAGAAAGATTTACAAAAGGAATTTCTGAAGAATGGCTGGCCAAGGTAGGCTATACATTTTTGGCTTAAACAATTATATCTGTAATTGTCGCTTTTCTCGTTCCCCTAATCGTTTTGGGTGAGATGCCTGAGCCAGGAGTGTAGATACTGCAAGACGCTTGCTTCTAGAAGATTATCACTTGAACCGCCTTTCGGTTTTCGGTTCAAGTGATCGTTGCTTGCTTTACTTTTTGCATCTTATTCTTTTGCCCCTAATTTTTGCCTAGGACGTGTCCTAGCGGGGATAATTTTGCCTTTGTTTTGCCTAGTACCCTTGTACTGGCGGGCTTTTTGTTTTGCCCTAACTTTTGCCTAGGATGCCCTTTTTGGGTTTTCATCCTAACGGGCTGATGCAAGCAACGTCTTCAAGCATAATACTTCTTTACCACGTCAGCGTTGACTGGGTATCGAAGTTCTTCTCCGTCCATGTCTGTGAGAATCAATGCTCCTCCGGAGAAAGCTCGCTTCACCACATATGGTCCTTCGTAATTTGGGGCCCACTTTCCGATTTTGTCCTTTTGAGCTGGTAGCAATTTCTTCATCACCAGCTCTCCCTCATGGTAGATCCGAGGATGGACTTTTTTGTCGAAAGCCTTTTTGATCTTCCTTTGGTAGGCTTGACCATGGCATATGGCGTTCAGTCGTTTTTCTTCGATAAGGTTCAATTGGTTGTATCGACTTTGAACCCATTCTGCCTCGGAAAGTTTTGCTTCCATGATTACTCTCAGAGAAGGTATCTCGACTTCAACCGGCAGAACTGCCTCCATTCCATAAACAAGGGAGAATGGAGTAGCTCCTGTGGATGTACGTACTGAAGTCCTATAACCATGGAGAGCGAAGGGTAGCATCTCATGCCAGTCTTTGAATGAGACAACCATCTTTTGTACTATCTTCTTGATATTCTTATTGGCTGCCTCGACTGCCCCATTCATCTTTGGTCGATATGGGGAAGAGTTATGGTGCTGAATTTTGAACTCTTTGCACAGCTCTTCCACCATCTTATTGTTCAAATTGGATCCATTATCAGTGATGATTTTATCGGGAATACCGTATCTGCATATGATATTCTTTCTGATGAAGGACGTTACCACCTTTCGGGTCACATGAGCATATGATGCCGCTTCTACCCATTTGGTGAAATAGTCAATGGCCACAAGGATGAACCTATGTCCATTGGATGCCTTTGGCTCGATGGGTCCAATAACATCCATGCCCCACATTGCAAATGGCCATGGTGAAGCCAGAACATTGAGTGGCGTTGGTGGGACATGAATATTGTCGGCATATGCTTGACACTTGTGGCATTTCCGGACGTATTGGTAACAATCCCTTTCAATGGTCGACCAGTAATATCCTGCTCTAAGGATTTTCTTAGCCATTGCAGGCCCGGGAATATGGGTACCAAAAACCCCCTCATGTATTTCTTTGATCACGTTTTGAGCTTCGACTCGGTCTATACATCTCAACAAGACCGAGTCATAATTCTTTTTGTAGAGGGTTTCCCCAATCAACAGAAATCCCATGGCCCTTCTTCGGATATGCTTTTTATCATTATCACTAGCCATATCAGGATATTCCCCTTTTGACAGATATTGTTTGATGTCATGGAACCATGGATGATCGTCAACAGCTTCATCTATCAGTAGGCAGAACGCTTGCTTATCGTGCCGCCGGATATTGATGATGGGCATTTCATGCTCCTTATCCAATGCGAACATCGATGATAGTGTAGCAAGGGCGTCAGCAAACTGATTCTCCTCCCTTGGAATGTATTCAAAGGTGACACTTTGGAAAAATTGTGTCAAATCTTTGATATGCTCAACATATGGTATCAGTTTAGGATTTCGGACTTCCCAGTCACCTCGCAGTTGGTGAATGACTAAAGCCGAATCTCCAAATACTTTGAGCTTTAGGATACCATTGTTGATTGCTGCTTGGATTCCTAACGCGCAAGCCTCGTATTCGGCCATGTTATTTGTACAGTCAAAGTTGAGTCTTGCCGTTAAGGGGATATGCTTTCCTTGCGGGGAAATTAATACTGTCCCAATCCCTTGTCCAAGCATGTTGGAGGCTCCATCAAAATACATGGTCCACGCATCGTCTTTTAGTTCTTCATGTTGTATACTCATTATGTGCTCGTCGGGGAAATCATCCTGAAGGGATTGGTAATCATTGGTCGGCCCATGTGCTAGGTAATCAGCTAGGGTACTGCCTTTGATGGCCTTTTGTGTGACATGTATGATGTCAAATTCTGATAATTGCACTTGCCATCGGGCAATCTTCCCAGTGATTATTGGTTTGTCGAACACGTACTTAATTGGGTCCATTTTGGAAACCAACCAAGTAGTATGCCTTATCATGTACTGCCTGAGCCTTTGTGTTGCCCACGCTAACGCACAGCAAGTCTTTTCTAATGGCGTGTAGCGGGTTTCATAATCAAGGAACTTTTTGCTCAGGTAGTAGATGGCTTGTTCTTTCTTTCCAGTTTCGTCCTGTTGCCCTAGCACGGCTCCCATGGACTCATCAAGCACTGTCAGATAGAGGATTAATGGCCTTCCCTCGACAGGTGGCACCAATATTGGTGGATTGGCCAAGCACTGTTTGACCTTGTCAAAAGCTCGTTGACAATTCTCATCCCAAGTTTCGGAATGATTCTTGCGCAACAACTTGAATATTGGTTTGCACGTGTCAGTCAACTGTGCGATGAACCTTGCGACGTAGTTCACCCTGCCGAGGAATCCTCTAATTTCTTTCTCAGTTTTAGGAGGAGGCATTTCCATTATTGCCTTTACTTTATCGGGGTCCACCTCTATGCCTTTTTCACTGACGATGAACCCGAGAAGCTTACCCGACCGAACTCCGAAAGTACACTTAGCCGGGTTTAGCTTAAGCTGATACTTACGAAGCCGATTGAATAATTTTCTCAAATATTGGATGTGGTCCATCTCGTCTTTTGACTTTGCGATCATGTCATCCACGTATACTTCAATTTCTTTGTGGATCATATCGTGGAATAATGTCACCATCGCTCGTTGGTAGGTGGCACCCGCATTCTTGAGTCCAAAAGGCATTACCCTATAGCAAAACGTGCCCCAAGGTGTAATGAAGGAAGTCTTCTCGCGGTCTTCCATGTTCATCTTGATTTGGTTATACCCCGAGTATCCATCCATAAAGGAATAGAGTGTGTTTGTGGCGGTGTGATCCACGAGTGTATCAATATGTGGCAAGGGAAAATCGTCCTTTGGGCTGGCACGATTCAAATCCCTATAATCAACACACACTCTAACCTTTCCATTCTTTTTGACGACTGGCACAATGTTAGCCAGCCATTCGGGATACTGGGATACAACCAAGAATCCCGCGTCCAATTGTTTTTCTACCTCCTCCTTAATCTTTAACGACCATTCGGGCTTGATTCGTCGAAGCTTTTGCTTAATAGGTCGGAACCCCTCTTTTAAGGGCAACTTGTGTTCGACAATGTTGGAGTCCAACCCGGGCATATCATGGTACGACCATGCAAATACGTCCTTGTATTCCCTCAATAATTGAATTAATTGCGTTTTTATTCCATCACTGATACGGGTCCCAATATTGACCTCTTTCAATTCTTGACCCTGCCCCAAATTCACGGTCTCCAATTCTTCTTGATTCGGTTGGAGTAGACGAGCTTCTTGATCTAGCAGTCTTTGCAGGTCCGGAGAGATGGTCTCCTCATCACTGTCCAACTCAACCCATTCATCCTCGGCTTTCGGATCCCGGTCAGAGCGAGCAATCACAGACATAATTATTTATTGGTTCTGTTTAGGTTTAGAATTTATTAATATTAATGAGAGAGAGAGAATAGAACAAAATGAGAGAATAATTGTGTGAAAAATGCCTTTTTATTGATATATGAGTGTAAAACTGTACAAAACCCTTTATTTACATGAAAAGGTCCTCATGATCTCGGGTATTGATCATGAGTCCCTAAAAGAAAAAATGTGGAGGGGCCCTATCATGGCTTGCCCTTCTCTCTACTCCTGCTGCGGTAGAGGATTCTTGCTCACGTCGGGCGCCGTCGAATCGAAAGTGACCCACCCAGCGTCGATAAGGTCTTGGACCTTATACTTGAGAGCTCGGCAGTTCTCCGTTGAATGCCCTTGTGCCCCCGAGTGGTATAGACATTTGTCTTGTGGATTGTACCAATCGGGGTAGGGTGGATTCACCTTCTTTGGTGGAATGTAAGCTATAAGACGCGCCTCCACTAGCTTCGGCAGGAGATCGCTATAAGTGGTCGGAAGTCTATCAAACTTCTTCACAGAGTTGTTTTGCGATTTTCCTGACTTCGAAGCGGAAGAAGACGGAGCAATGGTTACAGCGTTGACTCCTCCTTCTTTCTTCTTCCCGAAGGCCTTCTTAGCTTCATATGATTGGGAAGGCTTAGCCAGCTTCCCACTTTTAAGTCCTTGTTCCACCCTTTCTCCTATGGTGATGATGTCCGAGAAGAGTGTCGTTGTGTTCCCTATCATTTTATCGTAATAGGGACCAGTCAACGAGTTGATGAATAAGGACACCGTCTCCTTATCCGACAGCGGGGGCTCTATCTGTGCCGCCAACTCCCTCCAACGTTGGGCGTACGCCTTGAAGGATTCATCGTTCTTTTTACTCAAGGCTTGAAGATCAGACCTATCGGGTGTTAGGTCGATGTTGTATTTGTAGCGCTTGAGAAAGGCGTCGGCCAACTGCCTCCATGTATGTACTAGATTTCCGTCTAGCTGCATATACCAGTTGAGCGCGGTTTCAGCTAAGCTCTCTTGGAAACAGTGGATCAAGAGCTTTTCATTTGTGGCATATGCAGCCATCTTGCGACAGTACATGGTGAGATGACTTTTAGGGCAAGTCGATCCCACGTACTTTGGGAAATCTGGCACTTTAAATTTAGGAGGGAATTGAATGTCCCTCACTAAACACATGTCGGCGGCATCCTTAATGTCAAAGTCATGCCCCTCCATAGCCCTTAGCCGATCCTCGAGGGCATGGAATTGTTCCTTTGAGACCTCGGGCTCTTTTATTATAATTCCTGCCCCAAGGGGTACGGCGTTTGGAGGATCTTTTTCATGCTCTTCCTCCTCTCCCTCATGATGGGACCCATGATCACTATGATGAGAATCATGGATGTTGTGATGACGCATGAGTTCCATCATTTGCGCCATCTGCTCTTTAAGCTGTGAAAGCTCGGTTGTGAGCTTCTTGTTTTGCTCCTCCAATGCTTCCATTTTCTTGATCTTCCGTGCGCGCGTAAGGACAGAGAGATGACCAGCCACTTTCTAAAATGAATGTTTAGTTAGTTTATTTTACGGAATGAATACACTCTTTAACATGAGCTTGATAAACCTCCATCTTTAAGGCGCTGCCTTTTTAAGACGGAAGTTTACCACCCTTCTTTGTCTATGATTTCTCCCCAACGGAGAATCTCTATAGTCATGGGTCTCTTTCACTCATGTCAAGAGGTATTGGTGATCCTAAAATGTATGTTTTTATGAGGATGCATGATGTCTTATTGGTAATGATGTACATGCTTCTCACTTTTATTATATTTTCACACATGGTCTTTCCTCTCATGTCATGGTTTTTTATGCATGGGGATTATTTTTAGACCTTATCACGAGGTTATTTATTAATGCACAAACAATTGCACGTAAACATTTACACAAACAATTCACTCATCCACGAACAGTCACGAGCGAATCACGAGGTAGGGGTCTCCTGCAGAAATGGTGCATATTCAAGGTAGGTTCTAACTGTTCTCACCAGTCCAAGGCCCCCAAGGTGCCCCCATTATAGGGATCCAATTCCTCTCGTCGTAGGTCGATGGAAAGTTCCAACGCACCGTCGGACTCAAGTTCATGGTTATCACCTTGAGTGATGTTTTCCGACAACGGTCTACGGGCACCTATAGACCCATTCGACAACCGGCCGTACTAACATCCACTCCCTATGGTTAATCACTCATGCCCCCGGGTATAGAGGGAACTGTTGTGTGCAAAGGTTTGTGTACAGTTTTTATTTCAAACAATTGCGTAAATTTAAAAATACAACAGTTATTAAAGCCAAATAGATAAACATGTTATCATACAAGTGAGGGGTAATGAAGTAATTTTAACTATTATTTGTTAAAAATAATCTGTCACTAAATGGGACTGACTCTCGAGGCTTCCCCAGTGGAGTCGCCATCTGTCGCCACCGGCCCAAACGGGCTTTCGGCATTCGCGAAGGATGGTTGGACTTGTTTTATTTGTTTGAAAATGTGGATTGCTAGAATGACTTATTCTCAAACTGAGACCTCGTCAAACGAGCAATTTTATTAAAAGGCTCACCAATCCATATTAATCCCAAGCGGGACCCTCCATGGATTAGTGGTTTTCGTAAAAGGAGGGTTCGTGGAGTCGCCACCAATGTTTTACTCAAAACATTGGAAAAAGGGATAAGGCAATTGATTAAAAATCAACTTTGGCCATTACAACCAGAGTTGGGTAAGGGAGTCGGTTACGCGTGGGGAAGGTGTTAGCACCCCACGGCGCCCCTTTCGGGTTCCCTATGACAGATTATTTTCTAAAATAACAGCGTAAAATTACTAAATTACCCCTATTTATTCTAAACAATTATGAATTGACTATCTACATGATGACAGTTTAAATATGCACACAGAAAGCAGTAAAAGGAAGGATTGAAGGGAAACCTCTTGAAGCGTGCTTTTTATAAAAAATGAACTGGGAAGCGTTTTGGCGTTCCCTCGCTCTACAAGCCCGCTCCTCGCTCTCCTAGAACAAAATTTTAACTAAGGGAATCAAAGAGATTTCCCCTCGACTAGGTTCGATCCTCAAGCAAAATGGCTCGGGCTCAAGAACTTCGTCGGATCAACTCTCCGAGTGATTTCTAGGGCAGAACACTGCTCAAAAACCCCAGAATACTCAAGGAGAGGGTTCAAACTATGTTGAAAAGTGTGGAATGACGTCCAATTGACGTCATATTTATAGGGAATAGGCGCAGTACGGCCTACAGGGCCAATACGGCCGTATTGAAATTTTTGAACTTCAATACGGTCGTATTGGGGTTCAATACGGTCGTATTGAAAGTCAGAAATTTCAATACGCCCGTATTGAGTTCGCAGCGGTCGTATTGAAGTGTCAATACGGTCGTACTGACTTCAGTATGGCCGTATTGAAGCTTCAATACGGCCGTATTGAGTTCAGTACGGCCGTATTGGGCTTTTTCCCTCCACTTCTTTATTTTAAACTATTCTAAGACCTCTGGACCTACAGAGAACCCTCCTAGGGCCTTCGAGGAGTCCTTCTGGCTGATTATCCTTCAGTCTTCGAGAGTCTTCAAGCTTTATTTCTGACCCGGACAATTTTAGGGGTCTACATGGGCTCATGAGTCAGCCCAACTTATTACAGATTCAATTCGAATGAGTCGAGTTCTTAGCATCAGGTTGAATTTGTAACATATTGAAATTTTATTTTATTTTAATCTAACTTAACTCAAACCTGTGATAGGTCAAATTAACTTTTGAAGTGTGACCCATTTTTATAATTCTAATCATGGGACTTTACCTAGAACATGACAAGACACTCGAGGAGGTAGATGCCAAGGTAGCTCTGGTCGAGTACTTGGAGACATGAACAAAAAGCAGTTAAAGACATGTATGTTTCTTTAAAGAAATAGATCGATACATAACAAACTGATTTTTCTATGTATTAGGTTTGCAATTTACTAGAGGTCCCTGAAGTTCAACATAAAATATGTAAATTGCCCGACAAATAAACAATTAAATGCTTGTTTTTCTTTCATAGGAAGAATCATATTAGAATGAAAAATGGACAAGGAAAGGACATACTTGTTTATGAAGTATATCTATCTACAATGAGTAGAAGTGTGGGACCTAATTTAACAACTAATTCTTTATCACAATATAAACACAAGCAAAAGCTAGTATTCACAATGCATTTTGAAAATGTAATAGTAATATTACTGAGAGTTATTATTAGAGTAAGTAATTTCTCATTCATGTATAGTAAAATCATCAAATCTAGGATAATTTTTAGTCTGTTAACCATGCAATATTTTTATGGTTGCATTATATTAAGATAACTATCACAAATTAAATTTATGCTTACAAAGCTTTGTAGGAGTACTAACTTAGTACTCTATCTCTTTAGATTTGTTATCTTTTCAATTGTCATTTTTATGAGTTTGTTATTATATAATTTGTTATTATATTGATACTAATAAGTATCAATTTGTTATTAAACTGATATTTATTTAGTTTATAAGTTTTTATTCAACATCTATATAAGTGCAATCCTTATGTACTCTGATTATGATTAAAATAATAATAGATTTCTCTGTTATTTTGCCACTAGTTTATATGGTATTAGATTAAAGCCTATTGCTTAACAAGCTTTTCTTTCGATCCAATGGCCTCTCAATTGTCCACGACTGTCATTCCTTCTCCCACCCTTTATGATCTAAAGGATCTTGTGGAATTTAATGCCACCACCCAATTACCTATCAAACTAAACTCCTCCAATTATCCTGTGTGGTATCAACATATTCATTCTCTGCTTGTAGCCCGTGGCCTTGAAGGCTACATCACGAGTGACACAACTTGTCCCCTAAAACCATTACCACTGCCTCTAGTGTGTCTTCCAATCCATCTTATAATTTTTGGTTTGTCAAGACAAATACCTCTACATCACCTTACATGGTTCATGCAATACCGAGGCCCATGCCATCATGTCCATGGCAGAAGCATCACATGCTGCTTAATTGTCCTTGGAACGTGCCTTTACTGCTCACTCTCGCTCTCGTGTCATGTCTTTTAAAGAGTGTTTGAATTCTAGCACCAAGGGCTCTTCCACTGTTGCTGCATATTTGCAATCAATTCGCTCGATTGCTGAGGAGTTATCCTTGATAAGACATGCTGTTAATGACATTGATCTGGTTATTCATACTCTTAATGGCCTTGACCCTTCTTTTCGTGAGTTCATGGACTTCATACGCACTCGCGACACACCAATCTCATTCGACGAGTTGTTTGTCAAGCTGCTAGATTATAAAATGTATCTTAAACGTGATGAACATTTCAACCACCAAACTTCCATCACTGCCAACTATGCTAATCAAGGACGCTCCAACTGTTCCAACAAGGGGCGCCACCATAATCACTCCTCTGGTTCATCCACTTCCTCCAGCAAATGCAACAATTATTCCTCCACCTCTAACATTATTTGCCAACTCTGCTCCAAGAAGGGACACAATGCTCAAACTTGCTACAAATTCACTAAGAACAATCGGCGATCTTCCAACCCTACTACTTACGCAACCCATGCCACTATTCCACCACCTGAATGGTTGTTTGACTTTGGTGCTTCACATCACATCACCAATGACCTCAACAATATCTCCTTAATATCTACCTACACTGTCAATGATAAACTCTATGTGGCAAACAATATGTCCCTTCCCATCACACATGTTGGTTCTACTACCCTTCACCCACCTACACATCCTTTATCACTCACCAATGTTTTGTATGCCCTTAGAGTCACCCAAAATCTTATATTTGTGTCTCAATTATGCAATACTAACGATGTCTCCATTGAATTTTTTCCTTACTTTTTTAAGGTAAAGGATTTGAGGACAGGGGCAACGCTTCTTTGAGGTCCGAATGATGACCATGTTTACAAACTCCCACCCACCTCAAACACTCATCGTGTCTACTCAACCACCTCTACCTCATCTTCTCAACGTTGGTATACTCGACTTGGCCATCCATCCTCTCGTGTCTTACATCATGTTCTTCAATCAAATAGAATTCCCTTTCATGGCTCAGTCAATAATTGTACATTGCATGACAAATAAGTGTCATAAGTTACCTTTTAATAAGTCATCTTTATCTAGTTCTCATCCCCTGGAGATTGTATATTATGATGTTTGGGGACCATACTCTTTCACTTCAATAAATGATTTTCGGTATTATGTGATATTTATTGACCATTTTTTCAAGTATCTGTGGTTGTTTCCTATGAAATTGAAATCTAATGTGGCAATCATTTTTCTTATCTTATAATATTGTTGAAAATCAATTCACCTGCAAAATTAAGAATTTTTATTTTGATAATGGTGGAGAATTCATTACACTTAAATCTTTTTTTCAAAATCATGGCATAACTCATTTAACTACTCCACCACATACACCAGAGCATAATGGCCTTTGTGAAAGAAAACACTGCCATTTGCTTGAAACCCACAAGATGTCTCCTTCATCACACTTCTCTTCCCCTAAGTTTTTGGTCATTTGCCATCCAAACGGCTGCCTACCTCATTAATCGTCTCCCTACCCCAACCTTGAACATGAATTCACCATACTGCACCTTATTCCATAGTCAGCCCAATTACACAAAACTCAAGTCTTTTGGCTGTCTATGCTTTCCATGGCTAAAACCATACACCTCTAATAAGCTTGAACCACACTCTGAACCTTGTGTCTTTCTTTGGTATAGCCGAACTCAAAGTGCGTATAGTTCTTAGAAGATGTCTATTCGTTCTATCAAACTAATCCAACCTCTTAATCACATGAATCTCATAATCTTAACTCCCATGTCAACAATTCCTCAAATTCACTACCTCTCACTATTTTCCATAAACCACGACCACATTCAACACTTATCCACAACCCTCAGCCCACTTCTTCTACTGCAATCGAATCCTCAGCCCCACATCCTTCTCTTTGCACATCACCCACGCCTCCCAACCTCATCACCCTACCATATTGGAATCCTCAACAACCACGCCTTACTCAACTTCCCTTGCAACCACTTACCTCCTCCATTCACCCTATGCAAACCCTCTCAAAGACTGGAATCTACAAACCAAAAAAGGCCAACCTTGTCACCAAATATCCTCTACCCAATTCCACAGAACCAACTTGTGTATCCCAAGCACTTAAGTCACCAAAGTGGCAACAAGTAATGAGTGATGAACTCATGGCTCTCATGAAGAATGGAACCTAGACCTTAGTTCCCCCTTGTCCTCACTACAACGTGATTGGAAATAAGTGGGTGTTTAGACTCAAGTGGAATCATGATGGCTCTATATCACGGTATAAGGCAAGGTTAGTGGCAAAGGATTTCACCAACGACTAGGAATTGATTTCAAGAAAACCTTCAATCCCATGATCAAGCCCCAAACAATCAAGTTGGTGTTATGCCTTGATATATCTCATGGTTGGTCCCTTTCCCAAATGGATGTCAATAATGCCTTTTTTCATGGCACTATACAAGAGGATATATACATGTCTCAACCTGCTGGTTTTACTCACTCCTCCTTTCCTAATTATGTCTACAAGCTTCACAAGGCATTATATGGGCTTAAACAAGCCCCTCGAGCATGGTTTCAATCCTTACATGAGTTTTTGCAACACCAAGGTTTCACCAATGTCAAATCAGACACGTCCCTTTTTATCTATAACAAGGGATCCATTATTGCTTATTTTTTAGTTTATGTTGACGATTTATTACCTTCAAGAAACAATACAAGCTTTCTTTTGTCAATTCAAGACATCTCTTACAACCAAATTTTCCCTCAAAGACATGGGGCAATGGAGTCACTTTCTTGGTGTTGAGATCATTCCTACCACCTCTGATCTCTTCCTAACACAACACCATTACATAAGGGACCTTTTTCAACGAGCTAACATGATTGATTCAAAGCTTGTGTCAACACCCATGGCCACATCCTTCTCTTGAAACCCTGTTCCGAGCTCCACAACTTGTGATAGCAATCTCTTTCGTAGTATCATTGGCTCCCTACATTATCTAGCTATTACACATCCAAATGTAGCGTTTTCGATTAACAAACTTGCTCAACACATGCAGTCTCCTACTGCCCTTCACATGCAAGCATTGAAACAGATTCTGTGTTATCTCAAATCCACTATCTCCCATGGGTTGCATCTCAACAAGTCATCAAATCAATGCATCTCTACATTTTGAGATGCAGATTGAGGCAGGAACACAACGAATAGAATGTCCACTAGAGCTTTCTTGATCTATTTTGGCCCCAATGCCATATCTTGGTCATGCAAGAAGCAACCACAATTGCCTGATATTCCCCCGAGGCAAAGTACCACACAATTGCCACCACCACTGCTGAAGTTCTCTAGCTGCAACAATTACTCCATGAACTTGGAGTTTCTATCTCTACACCAACAATCTTTTATGATAATATTGGAGCTACCTATCTATGTGCTAATGTTGTATTTCATTCACAGATGAAACACGTCACCATAGATTTTCACTTTGTTCGCGAATTAGTTGTAGAAAAGAAGCTCAATGTTTCACTTGTTCCTACCAATCACCAGCTTGCAGACTTACTCACCAAGCCACTTTTACCTTCGCGACATCACTTTCTCAAATCCAAGATCGACTTATTAAAGATACCTCAATCTTGCGGGAACATGTAGAAGTACTAACCTAGTACTTTATCTCTTTAAATTTGTTATCTGTTCGATTGTTATTTTTATGAGTTTATTATTATATAATTTATTATTATACTGATATTAATAATTATCAGTTTGTTATTATACCGATATTTATTTAGCTTATCAGTTTATATTCAACATCTATAATATAATTGTAGTGCTTATGTACTCTGATTATGATTAAAATAATAATAGCTTCTTCCATTACTCTGCTACTATTTTATAAGCTTTAGGTTATACGTAACTAATAGATTATGAAGGAATCATATTCAACCAAAAGCATAATATAATAAAGCACATTGATAACAAATAACAATTAACAAAGTTTATTTTAAAAGACATACTGAACTCAAAAATATATATAAAAAAAAGTTTGTTACTTATCTTTTTTTCGATTAAAGTTTGTTACTTATCTAAGACGTATTTATGTCCACTTCTTTTCTTTTTTCGGTAATAATTTTTATTTTATTTTTATAATTTATGTCCTCCTCTTCATCACCAACAAAAAGGTTCCTTGTGGAATTTGAATGTAGTTGACGTGAGACACTTAAAAAGGAAATTTTTTAGATATTTTATTATAAAGACTGATGGTGCTATTTTTTATTACTAAAATGAATATTTTGTCTCAATAATTATTATTTTTATTTTGATGACTAAATGAATTCATTTAAATAATTTTTTTTATTAAAAATAACATTAAATATTTATATTCTTATATTTAAAATTTATCCATATTCATAATGATTGTGTGAAAGGACTTGTATCGTATAATATATTTAAATATCATTATTTTCTTAATGATTAGTCAAAATTTAATAATATCTTATTTAATCTATTACCTTATTTATCAAACTCATCTAACTATTGAAATTGTTCGATAACTGACCTATTTAACCCCCAGCTTGTAGTGACTTGTGTTTAGTCACAACTGGCTTGCATACTATACGATTTTATATGATTTTTTAAATGCTATATATAAAATGAAAATTTTATGATGATTAAATATTATTTTTTATTGAAAGAATTTATAATTTTCAGAAATAAAAAACAAAAACCACATGATAACTTTATTAAAAAAAAAAATCATTCAAGGCAGACATGTGAAAGTAAGATAATGACAGGGAAAAGTCCTTAGGCTACGGCGTGACTATTGTTTATATTATTTACTTTTTTAAGGATAACGACCATTCCATGTGCGTCACGCTCACGCTAAGTCGTTTCAAATCAAATTAACTATTTATAGTGTGTTTGCTTCCGCATCAATAACGTAATTTTTCACGTCAAATTAGAAGTAAATAGTTTTTACTTCCGCGTTTCAAGTAGAATGGACGTGAAAATTTGTTAAAAAACGCTAAAACAAACACGTTATTAATCAAGAGACTAATCATTCGTTGGATTTTGAATTATTTAAACAAAAGCTAATGCAACTTATGTTGGCTAATTTGATCGGCCATTTTTAATATTTAAGAAATCTTTCACCATCATCGACTTTATGTTAGTAAAATTAAAAATAATATTATTTTATTTTTTATTTTAAATCTATTTATTATCTAGAAAATTATTTTTAATTTTTTACATTCTTGTGTTGGGAATCTTACATTAGACATTAGCTACTGTAATGAATGTAATAATATATATAAGTGATGAGTAATCTATATTTTATAAATTGATTTGATAAGATTGTGTTAGTCTCAATTTCAATTTTTAAGATAATATCAAAGTCTATATGTTAACGATTGTTGTTGAGTTTATCGTGTCACTCAATTCTACAAATGTTGTGCTTGAGATGTCTCACACATCCATAATTTGTAAATATCCAATCTTATAAACTTCATCTTCAAATGTCTGTTATTCAATTTGAAATAAAGTTATTCTCATCTTACAAATTAATTTTATAAAGTTGAGTTAAATTTAATGTCACTATCTAATATATTGATAATTAGTAGGGACAAATTTAATTATAAGAGAGTGGGGACAACTATCCCTACTACTTTTTTTTTTTTTTAATCATTTGTAAATTTATAAATACAATATATTTATAATAACAAATTATAAATAATTTGAAATACAATTAAAAATAAATTATATTTACATTATAAATATTTTATGTCTTTATTAATTTATTTTAATTAGTTATCTTTATTTTTTAATTAAACATTCTTAATATTATTTCTATTTTTTAATATAAATTTTACGCATTATTTTTATAGTAAAAAAAACTCTCTCTCAATTATGTTAAATTATATTTATTTTACTTTTATGTAAATAAATAAATTTTAATTATCTAACATTTTGGTGTATTATATTTTAACTCTATTTTTAGTTGACTTATTTTGATAACTTATTTTGAGAAATTATTGATATTTAAAAATAATTTATATGAAAACAGTTATTGATTATCCATTCAAATTTTAGTTTACATATTTAAATATGTTTATTTATGATGAATTTTAATTATAATATAATTTAAAAATTAAAAATATTTGCTATGTTTTAATTATATAAAAAATACCATATATAATATATAATTAAAATACTAATTTATATATATAAATATTTCTCTGATGACCTAAATTTTTTTGGATCTATCGGTAATAATTTCCAACATAATTATTATGTGAGAGAACGTAATACGTATTTCCTTATATTACTATAGTATAGTTATATTTCCATAAAATTCAAGATATTTATATTATAAAAACTCAAAATATCTAATTACTTTTTTAATTCCTACTAACTAATAATTATTTTAAAATAAAAGAATATCCGTTATGCGAGTCTAACATGTACACAGATCCGATCCTTGACAAACGATAACATGTTGTTTTTCTGATAGTTCCAAGAGACAATCGTGAACATAAATATATGCAAACACATTCTGAAGCTTAAGTCACCATTTATTTCTTAGATTAATAATGGTAAAACACAAGTGTACTTTAGTCTTATAAGATGGAGAAAGGGTAATAAATAACTAACACCATATCTATATTTAGTCTTTTCCCTTTTAATTTTTTGTGTGCAGTTAAAGCCCCTTCGGTAAAGTCTAAGTTTAGGCATTGAATTCATACAAATTGTAATGTGAATGTCTTTAAGGAAAGATTGCTTAGGTCCTAGTCATTGTGTGTCACTAATGACCACAATTTGGTCCAACATACCACCAATCATCAATAACGTGACGTATAGCTAAAGTAATTAAATTTAGACTTCATTTTTTTTTTATATTGTTAGCATAATAAATTTTTTCCCCAAAACTTGTTTTTTATATATACCATAGCCTAACTTAGTTGAGTTTATAAGTTTTGCCAAAAATAACGTAGCATATTAAGTGCGTGCTTATATTGGAAAGTAAAAGAAGTATCAAACCGATTTCCAACCACAGCGTAAATGATCCATGAACAAAAAAAGATAAATGATTGTGCAATAAAATATTATAGTGCATAAAAAATAAATTCAATTCCGATCAATAAAAAAATTACCTTTTTTTTTAAATGGGAAAAGAGCAAGTTGGAGATTGTTAAGTATGAATGTAATAAAAGTAATCATGTATGAACGCACATATGGCAGCATTCACTACCTTCAAGCTAAGGAAAACAAGAAACATAAACTGAACTATAGGGAAAAATCCACAATGACTGCTAATATCTCACAATCAGCACTAGATGTTTATTGTTCTCTCTAAAACCCGAAGCAAAATTGAAAGTAAGAATTGAAAAGGCGAAAAAAGGGTACTGCACAAAGCTGCTATGTACAAACGAATTGATGTTGAAACTAGGACCTAAAGACACATGCCATAAGACCAATCACACTTGGATCTTATTTGGGTCATATATCCTACTATGTGATGAATGTAGCCAAAATCATTTGTAAGTTGTAACTATTATCTGGCCTAACCATAGTTATTTTATGGTGAGAAAATTTGAAGAATCAATATTCAATACCGTCGCCTAGACAAGAAAAACTCATAATCAGGATGTCTGTTTGTACAGGTTAGTTTCCCCTTGTTGACAACAGCCCTTGCCATGAGAGATGCTGTTTCCTCAAGTGTCCTCAAACGCTTTTTAAGAAGTAAAGAAGGGTCTAAGCCCACCATTTCTGATGTCTGTGCAGAAGGCTTCATCTGGAACCAACATTCTCCCTGTTCATATCAAATTAAGTGCTTAATTGTTAGAAAGCCTAAAAATGGATCCACATTACTTATCAAAAGTGTCAATGCAAGGCAATCAGTGACATGTAATGAAGCATGAGTACAGTCACAATTATTTCAAGACATGGCACAATGGCTTCTATCTTTGACCAACAAACTACTCGTGTAAAATCAACCACATTAGATGATATTTAGAACTTCTCAATAGGTCTTGTTTGAAAACTTCTCAGTAAGCAGTTATAGAAGAAAATAAAAAGCAAAATAAATCAAACTTTTTCATAAATTAAAAAAAATCAACTTATGCATCATAATTTTTGGAGAAGTTAGATGAAAAGAGCTTTTTATAAAAGTTGAAGTACACAAGTTGATTTAAACTATAGAAGTTTAATTTGTTACTTATTTTATTTATCCTAAAAGTATTCATGGAACCAATGGGATCTAGCTCAGTTGGTTGCGCAGGGTGCATAGTGCTGTAAATCCTTTGATATCAAGTTCGCTTTCCATGTATAAAAGAAATTACTCATGGAAAATTTATCCAACCATGTATAGTTTGAACAACATTCAACAACATACTCCCTTAAACATCTTCCAATAATATTCTCCATGTAAATAACTTCTCCCTTGACTTCTCTTTTAGCAAACTGCAAAATTTCATCGTTTCACCACTAGTGGGGTCCAGAAAATTCATCTTTTACATTCTATCTTTTCCCCACCCCGGCAAAGATTGCTTCCAAATTAAATTAACTGACATTTACATGATTGAATATACCAATATCTTGAAATCAGCCACACAAAAAAGAAAAAACTGTAAAATCTGTCGTAATCTTATTCGCAATTGACTCATCTCAAAAGGTTTTGCTTGATCAATTGAAAGGTTCATCTCAATGCATGGAATAATATGAAGCATCAACATTCTTACCTGGGCATTGTAACTTTGAAGACCCACAGCTGGAGATACTATGCAAGAACCTAGTATAGACAAATCTGAACTAGTTCTTCTAGGAACCAAATGCCCAAGGGAATGGTAAGTCAAAAAAGATGCACGAAAGTTGCCATCTGGTATGCGGTAAATAGGATACCATGCAACTGAGAACCTGCAGACCAAGTGGTCTTAAAAATGCTACCATTTGAAATATCACTAGAAATTGAGTGAAGATAATGCTTACATCTTGTTATCTGATTTAAAGGCAGACATAATCATACTTTGTTTTGCATGTGAAATATAATTGACATGTAGAATTGTAGATCACTTACCAAGACCTAGGGTGAAGATCTCTCAGATTTAATGAATCCAGTTTGGTTGGATCCCCATAAGTTGTAGATTGGATTGGTATATTGCCTCTAACCAGTTCTTGAATCCTGTAAGAAATCAAAAATCAAATCGTAAGCACGTGTTCAACTGACAAACCTGAAAAAAAGGTGAAAACATTTTCTCTTATTCAACTGACCTCCCCCTCCTCCTTTCCCAGAGTATAATGACATAAATTTTGTTGATGATCTTATTAAAATTATCCAGTGTGATATATTCAGTGAAGAACATATAAAATGGCCAGCACTATCTATTCTAATTGAAAACTACTATGTTCTGATGACAGGATAAAGGAGATGAACAATCTTACTTTTCATACAGAGGTTGTCTTTGTTGAGGCTGCTCAAGTTCAAAATATTCAAAAAGAAGTTCTACATCACCAGAGCATGTTGAGTTGATAGACGGAATAGATACATTATTGATAGAAGCTGTCTCCTTTGGTGGTTGAATGCATGCCTCCTGATTGCGAGGTTGAGGAAAGAGAACAGAAAATATAGAATGTTGACTGGCAGTAGATGAGTTTTCTGAAATGTCAACCATTTCAC
Organism: Cajanus cajan; assembly: GCF_000230855.2. NCBI lineage: Eukaryota > Viridiplantae > Streptophyta > Magnoliopsida > Fabales > Fabaceae > Cajanus > Cajanus cajan. The sequence goes on along the minus strand of NC_138517.1, from coordinate 9,397,314 downwards.
ATGCCTCTGAATCCTCACAATTTGGAAGCTTGTCACTGCTGTTTATGCATTGGTTTTCACGGTTCTTAAACAGCTGAACTGCTGATAAAGAAGGGACAAAGTAGGCACGAAATGGGAAATCACCAACACTTCCTTCTCTTTTTGGATTTTCAAGATCCTGAGCCCTAATCTCTAACCCATAGCTCCCATGTTTTTCATACCACTGCCAGAGGCATCCCAAAGATAGGTTAGGGATCTCATGTCTACACAGTGAGACACCACCAGCATGGTTGCATGAGCAGGATGAGCAACCAAGTGAATTGAGTGATTTACAAATAACAGGACTACAAAAATAAAGTAGTCTTTCAAACTCTGCAACTGGACCACCAGTAGCCATGTGTACAGTCTCACAAGCTAGTTGTGCCATGCAAGCATCATTCACGGCTTGAGCTATTCTGTAAGAATCATTTTCTAACATCTCTGGATTTTCACATTCAAAAAGAATGTGATTAGCAACTTTATGCTTGTTCCTGTGCTCTGTGAATGCACATGCAACCTGACTACCCATTTTATGTTTCTCCTCATCTGGACAAGACACTTTGTTGTAAATCTGGCCGGTGCATGTTCTGCTTGCATTTAGTGAAGAATCCAGATTTTCAGAAGAGGCTACTTCCGGTTCAGCGCTGCTTTCAGAGTTGAAATTGTTACTAGAGGATGTATCAGAATATTCTGGTGGTGAACTATTAGATTCAGATTTTTCCAACCCTGTATCCTTTTTGCTGACTGGTATCCATTTCCATAGGGTAGGTCCAGAACTGTGGTTTTGTGCATAGTAGTCTGCAGAAGAAACTTCTTTCTCTGTTTGACCAACCTCATCACCTTCAAGATTACAAGACACTGGAGACAGCTGCTCGGACATATTTGATTGATTGAAGTTCTCACCTGGCATTACCAATGAGCTATCTTCAATGTCTACATTTTCACTGTTTGTGTTTACAATTGTATGACAGGCACCCTTTTGTGGATCTGACTCCTCCAGACAGATTTGTGTGCTTTGAACTATTTCAGATGTTACCTGTTCAAATCCATTGGTCTGAACCCCATCCATCAGGCAATTAATATCAGAATTAAATCCAGAGACAATGTTCAATCCTTGTTGATCAATTTCATCAGATGAGATATTCAACATATCAATCTTTTGAACACTAACCTTCCCATGATCATTTGGCAAAGACTTGTTAAAATGGAAATTTTTCTTAGAATAATTGCCTTGTCCCTTTTTTGAAACTGAATCCATTTTACCTTTTGATTTCCTACCAATTTTATTTTTCAAGTGTTTCTTATCCTCAGTTTTTGATACACCATTTACACCAACAGAACTACAATCTTTGATAACTGAAGGATCCTTTTCCACAGTAGAATCAATTTGTGACAAAGTAGTGTTCACTTTCTTCAAATCACCACTACATTCATCAGAACTGTTCTTCTGAACCTTTTGCCACACGGAATGACTGTTTTCCTTTCCTTTTCGACCATGCAAAACTCCAATGCCCCCAAATTTATTTAAGCTTGAACTCTTTGACATTGTTCTCTTCTGCTTGACTCTTTTATCATTACTGATGCAATTTTGACCACCATGCTTAATCCCCTCAGCATGTTCACAGTTTTTGTGAATACCATTCGTTAAGTTTGGACCAAGAAAATATCCATCTCCCGAATCTGAAGTGTTTGTGCAATTTGCCTTGTTGGACTGTTTTCCTATACCAACAGCATTGATACTTTCATCACTTCTGGAACCAACTGAAACTGAATCCAGCACCAAAGAGTCTTGTATATCATTAAAACAGCATGGCTCAACATGTTGGATGTCCTTTATTTCTCTATCAATGACTGCAAAATCAGTGCCCCTATCTTGGAGCTGGTTCTTGGATTCAAATGTGGCACATTCTCCAGCGGAACTTTGAACAATAGGAGCAAAGGCTTTTGACATCCCCTCCTGATCAACACAAGAGTTGCAACTATTAGGTGCCTGCATAACATTGATGTTGCTGTTCATTTCATTCCTTTTACAATCAGATCTTATTAATATATTATCAGAAGTTGAAAATTCAGCCACACACTCCTTATCCACATCATTGCTGCTACAGGTTTCAGAAGTCATACTTACAGAGACATATTCCTCATTAAGAACTTCATGTTCAGTAATGCCACTGTCACTTGACTTCTTCTTACTCCGTCTATCTTTCTTTCTAACCCTTTTTCTTGAGTTTTTCTTTAAAGATTTGTCATCTTCCTTGGAATGACTTGTGCCCTTATCAGATGAATTAACTGTAGTAGAATTACCAGGGAACAAGGCAGGGCCACAGACTATTGAACTTTGAGAACAAGAATTGTCAGGGTGTTCATTCAGTTTAGAAGCTCTGTTAGCAATCTTGTTTTGGCATCGACGGTGCACATTTGAACCAGTAAAGCCTTTCTTTGTACATGATTTTGCTGAATAAGCATAGGGAGGAAGAGGCACTCTAGGCCCTTTACATTGATCAATCTTCAACCTATTAATCGTTGGAGGGATTAGAAGTTGCAGACCATCCATAGTTACAGCAGAAGCTAAGTTAATGTGATGGGAAATCTGCACTGGTACGTCAAAAGCTTTCCAGATTCCATGATCCTCACTGTAAAGGATTGTAATGATGGCACACCTGATCAATAATTAGCAGAACTTAGCCATAATCACTTCCAAGTTTCAAGTGTCTTTTGAATATAAAAAATCAAAATATAAGGGAGCAATATAACAATGGAAAAATATTTTAAAAATTTGAGTCGTGTAGCCATTAAGAGGTTTAAAAGCTTCAACATTGTGAAGAAATTAAAAAATTGCATCAGTTATTCAAAATAAGTTTGTTATAGTCTTGTGTCTTTTATAACCCCAAAGAACCAGACCACCTTTTGGATGCTTTTGCCACAGATAAAACGTGTTTTCCAACCATATTTCCCCAACTGATGAAATAAAATTAGGTAATACAAGAATAATGAAAAAACAAGGATACCAAGAAGATGTAGAATGAAGAGAGCAACTCCTTCAAACAACCATACGGTATCATTATGACAGTACCAACAAGGAAATGTTCTCTCCCAGCTCCCATCATGCACAAAATCAATAACACTACAAGCTTTTGGTTTAAAGCCTTAGAATTAAAACCATTCTAAAAGGAATGGTATACTTCTAAAGAATGTCTTAGAAGGCTAGGAGTACATTTTATGTCAATAGGACAACAATTTCAACAAAAGAAACATGTAAATTAATTAAAGAATCATATAACCATAAGAACAAAAGATAATGAAAGAAATGCTACAGTGACAAAAATATTTTACCTACTATCAGGGTTAATCTTTGGAAGAGAAGACTCTTGACAATCCTGAACAAAAGAATTACATTTAAAGAGGAAAAACAACAGGTAAGGATCAACTGCCTTTCCAAAATCAATTAAAAAATCATGGAAAAAAATAGGACGGAAATTTATTGTGACCTCCAAAGATGTGAATTTATTTTGTTGTTGATATGTTGTTGATATGGAATCCTCTCTTGCTTCTGAAACTTTTGGACTATCATTACCTTTCTTTTGAGGGGCACCATGCATCTTCCTTGCCTATCCATCAAAAAGTAAAAGAGGAAAAAGAAAAGAATGAGAAGAAGGAAATTGCAGTTTAAAAACAAGATATTACTCTGGAGAATTGATATGCAAATACTTGTAATGTTTTACATTATCAACTAGTAATGTTTTCAACGACCTGAAAGTCATCTAGAGATGAATAAGTTATAACCAGGTTATGATCACTTAAAAACTTGAAGCTAAAATCAGAACAAGAGGAAATCATCTAAACATTTTATAAGCCTCTTTCTTTCCATAGTTCTAAAAGACAGCCATTTACCAAAGAAACAACCAAGGACCAATTTAGTTTCACTATTTATAAATTCTAATAATAACTAAAAAAATGATGAAGACTTCCAAATGGACTTGGAATGGTAGAACAGGGCTATTTGATATGGTCCTAATTGAAAAATTGACAGCAGAATAAGAACAAACCCCAAAACCAATATAATCCGGTGTACCTAACCTTATATGTTTATTGTCAAGATTAATTTCTCCATTTAGATTACAAATCACTACAGGGTAACTACATAAAGAACAGTAGCCATGTTGCTTAGACACAATAAATTAGCCATATTCCTTTATAGTCTGAAAAGAAAATGGCCACAAAGAAATGGGACTTCTGTCCAAGAATAGATGTAATGAAAATATTAATATCAAAAAGGTTGAAACAGGTTAAGCGTTACTAGAACGATAACGGCTAAAACATAGAAATTCATAGTCAAACTCAAGCAATTACAATTCAATAGGACAAATTGAAAACAGCGAAACACCAAACGATATTTAATAAAAAGAACTGTTTTGGAGTTAACACCAAAGTCCAAATGGTATAAATGGCATGCCAAACATAACAAATAAACCTACACAGAACACTTGGCTTCCTTCAACCAATTTCATTGAAAAAATCCAAGTCAAACAGGAACATAAAAAGAACTGTTTTGGAGTTAACACCAAAGTCCAAATGGTATAAATGGCATGCCAAACATAACAAATAAACCTACACAGAACACTTGACTTCCTTCAACAATTTCATTGAAAAATTCCAAGTCAAACAGGAACATTCCTAACGAACACAATACCTCGTCTCCGCAATCTTCGGATGCACCTTATCAATTCAAACATAATAGATGGCATCTACACCAAACAAATTCAACTTCTAGCTGCTCATATCTATTCAAGCACATTCAATAAAACATGAAAGACCATGAAGCCTTTATTCCTGTAGGCTTTGGTTCATATTCTATAGGGCATATACAAACCCCTCCACTTTTCTTGGCTTTCATGAACAAAAGAAGTTGAAAGTCTAGAGAGAACTGTTTAAAAAAATGAACAAAGAATGCAATTCCACACACATAATAGAGATGTGCAGGAAAGGAGAAACCTCAACTTGGGTTTCTCCAAATTAAAACCAGGAAAAGATTGAATTATCCCAAAAGGAATTGAATTTTGTCTACCAATCAAAACAAAGGTTATTCTCTAATTTAACCAAAACCTCACTAAAAGCCTATACAAAGCCAATCTCAATATCAGAAAACTACATAAATAAGCAAACGAATAGGGAAAACAAAATCAAACTTGAAACACCGAGGCTTAATCTGAACCATTCACACAAAATCTTCAAGTAAAATATTACTAAACCACAAATCCCCTGCCTAAAATATCAAAAAGAAACACCACCGTATCCTTAGCCATAGAAATCGTCCCCAGATTTAGGCCTTTGCTTCAGATTACAGATACACACAAGAACACCTAAATTAGCCAAAGATTTCCTATATTTAGATTCCAGCCACCCCACAAGCCCGATCACTTACCCCCACATAAAAAAAAAAAAAATCATTTTTTTTTCAAAGAACCAAAGAAACCAGCAAAAAGAACCACACCCCACTATCACTCCCAATTTAAAAACCCAAAATTTTCAAACAATCCAATCACACAATCAGAAAAGTGAAAATGGGTCATCACCAAAAACACTCAAACACAAAAAAGAAACATGGGAAAAAACAAAGAAACAAAAATTGAGACGACGAACCATGATGCAAGTTCCAAAGGGTCGGAACTGAATGGCTCTCTTCCAAGCCTCAACGGCTCTCCTCTTTCTCGAGTAATCACCCGTTTTGTCCTTTGGGATTGAACCTCTCTCTCTCTCTTTCTTCCGGCAGAGAGAAAGCGACTTCGGATTTTGCTGAGAACAGCAACACACATGCGAACACTGAGGTAGTTCAGTGGCCACACACAGAAAGAAAGTAAGACAGACACTATTGAAGAAGAAAAATGAGAACTCTAACAAGAAAATGATTTTGATTTGACTGCAATGCAACTCACATCATCAGGGGACAATATCGTCACATAAATGCTAATCGTTTTTGCAAACAAGGAAATTTTTGCATTGGTTTTTTCTTTTTGTTGTTGTAGCTATACACTTGTGAGCGTGTGAATGAATTTTGACACTCTATTCAATGACTGGCTGGTGTCACCGTTTCACAACACGTGCACCAATCAACAAAATTAAAAACTAAATTCTCCCAGCCAAGCGTGAACCATGCAACACACAACTTTTTTTCTTTTTTCAATGAAAGTAAAATATTAAAATAAAATAAAATAAACACTCACCTTACTCATTTAATTTACAAAATTTTATTATATTACTCTCTTAAATAACGATATTAGAAAATTGATCAAGCACGTTAACGGTTAAATTAGTTTAAAATTAAAAATATTATAAATATTCAGAAATTAAAATAATAATAATAATAATAATATGTAGTTAAATATAAACACTAATATCAATCATTTGGATCAATTTAATATAAGATTGAGATACTAAATAGAAAAAATGACCTTCAACTTCATTATTATTGTTGTAAATTTTATGAATAAAAAAGGTAAATATCAATATAATAATGATTTCTAAATTCAAAATGAAAATAACTATCATTTAAAAAAAAAAAAACTTGAATAACGTATGCACAAACACAGGAAAAAAGTTACTCTTTTCTCCCCTTCATTTGTTCCGTTATTAAAACTTTTGAAAAAATATCTTACTTTATAAAAGTATGCATTATCTTTATTTTATTTATTTATTTGTCAAAAAAGCTTTAGAAATGGGAAAAAAGATAAAGATGATGCTTTCTTTAACCGACTAGGTTAGAGTAAAATAATTTTTAATGTTTTAAGTTCTAATGTTGTTGATATTATTATATAAAAAGTTAGTATATGTTAATAATGAAAATAATTTTACATCATTATTTAATTATAAATATTTTCAAAGTCATAAAAAAATAATTATTTTGGTGGTTGTGTTAAAAAATATATTGACAAACATAAATTAAAACAATAATTACAATTACAGCAATATCAACGATATTAGTCTTAAGCAGAGTGATAGAAATATTTGTTATCGGACAAAAAATTGAAACTAATTTTTTACTAGGATATATTTTAGGAAATGATATTAAATTATATTTATTTATTAAACTAATTATTATAATTTATGATAAATTACATGTATTTGTAAAGAAAATTATAAAGGTATTAATTTTTGTGAAACTTAAATATATTTTGAATCCCTGTAAAATGAACGAGTTTTATATTAACCTTTGTAATGTTTTATCATTCTTAAATTTATATAAAAAAATTTCTTATAAAAAAAATAAAAAAAAATTAATCCTTAATAAAATATTTTTTTTTAATGTTCATCTTTCTAAAATTTAGTTACTATATTTGGTTGTAATAATTATTTTAAGGTATATATAATAATTATTTTAAAAATTTATATAAAAATATCGTCTTAGATAGTCGCATAACCTTCTAATAAACATGTTAGTTAAGAATAATAATATAATAGTAGAAACTAAAATAATAGTTTTAAATTTTAAAGATAAAAAAAAATATAAGGATCAAAATTAAAACATGCTCATTTTCTAGTGATTAAAATTATATTTAAGTCTTTTGTAATTAATAAGTATCATTTTAAGACAGGAATTGTTTTAAATAATAAATCTTCTTTTCAGAAAAATAATAAAATCATTTAATAGTTTCTTTGAATGTGATATAAAATAAAAAGAGGAAATAAAATGAAGAAAAGTGTAATTGAAGTATAAAAAAATCATTTTTTATCATTTAAATAAAGAGTAAAAAAAGAAAAAATAATTACTTTATATTCTTATTCATTGGACATGAAAAGGTCATATTAAATATTTTATATTCTTTGAACATAACTTTAAACTGAAAGTTATTCGTTTGTTCATTTTCTTCATCAAAGAAGGGGAAAAATTATAGGCATAACAGTTTTATTTTTCTTTTCTTAATTAATATGATAGTAAATATAGTTTTTTCCTCTTAATTTTCTTCAGTCGTTTACTTTCCGCTAGCTTTGTTCTTAATCAACAAAATAATTGTTTGGCATGACCTCAATAGAACAAATAAGGGATCAGTTACGATCTTCTCCTATCTCTGCTACTGGGTGTAGGGTACATTATACTGTAAAAATCAAAACCATTTATTATAATTTTTCTTTCTTTAATTATTAGTGTAATGATTAATCAACTGTTGAAATTAATTGGATTTTAGCTGCATACATAAACATAATTAACCAGACAGGGTCTGATTTTTTCACTAATAAGAGGAATGTTACCGCTAAAAGTAATATATTTTTATATCTACTTTCCAAAATATATTATTAATTATAGATTAAATTTATTAAAAATTATATGTAAAAATATTTATTGATTGAACATACTTGTTACGGGAATAAAGCAAGAATAAGATGGAGGATGAACATTTTTTGAGAGTCATGTTGGAGGATGACAATATTATTTGAAGTACTCTAAAATAACTTATAAATAGTAGTTGTTTGACTGATAACTTAGTATTTGTTTGACCAATAAAATGTTGGAACATTTAAGTTTTCAACAAATTATTCCCTATACACACACATATATATTGTTTCATGTATATCTAGGAACTACTTACGTGATAATCTTAGGTTAATAGATTAATGCTTTCCATTACTAAATTATAAAGTATAGGAACCTGTCGAGTCGTCACATTTTTATGATATCAAGTCAGTCAAGTATTTTAGGCATTTTGTGGGGATGATCCCATTATTTTTTTGTTATGATTATTGTTTTCTGTTGTGTTGTTGAACATTGTTGCTTATGGATATTTGATCTCAATATATGATAGTTAGAGCACACTTTGACCAAATAGTCAAGGCCATAGAGATGATGGTTACAGTTATACATTAACATAATGTCAATTTTGCTCATATAGAAGCAAATCGTGTTACAGTTGAAGTAACTAGATCAGTAGTGTCTCATGAGTATTAGGGCTTTGTCAAGTTTAAGAAGGGTAATCCTCCTTAGTTTAAGGGTGAGGTTTATCCAAATATGGTTGACTAATGGATCAATGAGATAGAGAAGATTTTTAGGGTGACAACATGCCTAAAAAGATGACTTATGTTGTTTATATGTTGATTGGGAGGTTGAGTACCGGTAGAGCGGTACTCCACAAATGTTGGAGGCTAGAGGTGAGGTGATGGATTGGGAAAGCTTGAAGAGGGTATTCTTGAGAAACATTTCCCAGATAGTGTAAAGTATTCCAAGGAGATAGAGTTTGTGAGACTAGATCAAGGAGATATATTTGTTCAAAAGTATGTCATGAGATTTGAGCATTTGACCTACTTTTATTCCCATATTATCTTTAAGGCTTGGATGAGCAAAGAGTTTAATGAAAGGTTGAGACATGAGTTGAAAACATGTTTCTATAAACGTTTATCAAAACGTGAATGAACACTTATCTAAAAATATCTCGTAATTACTTTTTTTTTTATTATAAAAAATCAATATTATCCGTTTGAAGTCTCTCAAATATAAATTCAAATAAGCTCTAAGAGGTTTTGCAAATAAAAGAAGGTTTAATCATAGGTTTTGCAAATAAAAGAAGGTTTTCTCATATTAGGGAGCTTATTTATAGCTTCTGTTTGTAATTTTCTTGTTTGAGACTCGTAGCTAGGAGAAGGAAGGGTGTGATGTAGTAGTGGTTGTGGAAGAGGTTGGCATATGAGTGAAGTTGCATAAAGAGAGTGTGGTTCGTGTAGATATTTTCAATTCCATGCCTCAAAGCGTGACGTTGACCATATCTTGGGGAATGAGCTCATAGTATTATTCATTCGGCAATTTTTGCAGAGAAATATTTTATGGAGACATTTGAAGGGTTTGCGTGGGACAATTGATAGGCACCAGATGTTTTGGAGATACATTGGAATGGTCATGTATCATCTAATGAATATATAAATAATTAGAAAGGTTTCCACAATAATAAAGATTAACATCATAATTTCGAATTTTAAAAGAATAAAAAATAAAAATATAAAAATTATAATCAAAATATATTCATTTTTACATAAATTAAAAATATATTTAAATCTTTCAAAAATTAAATAATGATAAGTAATTATGAATTTTAAATTAAAAAAAAATTTATATCCTATCCGATTTAAAACTTTAATTCTTTTAACTTTCTACACACATATAAAGAAATATTAAATTTATATACATTTAGATTAAATTACCCTCATTTATTACTTTTTACTCAAAAGTACCAACATTAATGACCAACATTAATGACCAACATTAATGATCTATTTAAATTATTTTAATTACTCAACTACATATTAGGTATAATTGAAAAATGATACAAAAAGATATTGAAATCTTAAAAGAAAAATCAAATGGAGTATTATGCACAAGGATTTTACCATAATAAAACAAGTGGTAGGTAGTCATAATTCAAGATCATTGATTAAATTAAGTAACATAGAAATCCGGTCTGAAAATGGAGCGGATTTGGGGCATGCCTATGGGGAGCCAACCACTGTCGGAGCCGCCGAATGGGGGCATTGGGAGTCATAAGATGAATCAGACAATGACCTTTAAGGAGAAGGTACTGGGAACTCCGGCTACGCGGCCGACTGTTCGAGATCTTATTAAGGAGGGGGCGATGACGTTGGAGTTTGAGGGTGGTGATCGGTTGCTACCCAAATTTAGCATTACGGCACCCACCCTTAAACAGTTGTGTGAACCATGGGAACAGTGTCTAGTGATCAAGCTGCTAGGGAGAGAGGTGGGGTTCCTAACCTTGCGGGACCGACTGTCTGCTTTGTGGAAGGTTCAAGGAGGCTTCGAGCTGTTGGACGTGTCAAATGGTTATTTCATGGTGAAGTTTGATCTGGAAACAGATAGAGATCGGGTAATGCATGGGGGCCCATGGATGCTCTTTGACCACTATCTGATTGTGAGACCATGGTCCCCGGAGTTTGTTGCATCAGCAACAAAGGTCGACAGTACTCTCGTCTGGATCCGGTTTCCAGGTCTCGGAGTTATGTTCTATGATGAGAGTGTTCTCTTAACAATCGCCTCAGCCATCGGGAAACCAGTCAAGGTGGATCTTAATACCCTGAACATGACTCGGGGTAGGTTTACACGGGTTTGTGTCGAGATTAATTTGGAGGAACCAGTCGTAGGAAGATTTTTTCTTAATGGTGTGTGGTATAATGTAGAATATGAGGGACTACATTTGTTGTGCTCCTCGTGCGGTTGCTATGGGCATGTTCTACGGAATTGCCCGCATGCCATTAGGCCTGAGTCAAAGGTAACTGCCATGGGTGAGAAGGAAAATACGGTACAGCTGCCAAGGGATCCACCGCATGGTGAGGGTTCTGTTGCTCCAACAGGTGAGCAATCTGCTCTGCGTGTCAGAGGGGAATTAGCGCCTGAACCGCATGGAGATTGGTTGATTGTGAAACGGAGGAATCGAAAATCAAATCTCGGGAAACCGTTGAATAAGGGCAGATCTTCCTCGCATAATGGGAGTGAGATAATCACGGAGCAGCATCATAATGTGCCAAGTTACTCGAAGAGAGGAGTCCACAATTTGGCGGAAACACGTCTAGGCTTTAAAAGCACACATACGGTGAGAGAGTCCCCACGTGAACAGGGCCATGCATTGGGATCTTTAGCTCCTGATGGGGGCCACGGGGTGCTTATAAATGAGAATCGTATGGGTCCCACGCTGGATAGGAAAAAACGTAGCAGAGGGGGGGAGTCAAATGCCCAACCACGACCCATTCCAGCTAATGCGGCTGCGTCAGCAGCTTCGAGTGCGCTTAAGGACCGAAGCACGCACACCAGCCCTTATCTAGGAGACTCACGCCTTGTGCAAGAGGGCATGCAAGGTACAACGTCCAGTGTGCTTCATACAGGGTGCACAACCAACGTACACAATGATTCCGAGGACACAATACAAGAGATTCCGGGGGTGGAGGATATCATGCAATACGACCAGCCATTGGAGACCATGATGGCCTGAGTTTTTTTTTTTTTTTTTTTGTTGTGTCTTGCTGTTATCAATGACTACAAATTTTAACATTTTGAGTTGGAACATTAGAGGGGCTGTTAATGCCAAAGGTAAAAGGAGGGTCTCGGAGTTGGTAAGGCTCCACCACCCATCTTTTTTTATTGTTTTGGAAACTCATTGCCAGTTTTCTTCGGTGGAATCCTTTTGGAGGAAGATGGACTATCAATTGTGTTACAGCGTGGAGGCTACAGGGCATTCCAGTGGTATTTGGGTTCTGATGGCGGGATCGTGCTCTGCTAATATCTCTAAGTTTGCCTCTCACCCTCAGGCTATCTCGTTTAAGGTGGTTGAAGGTAGGAAGAGCTGGGTGTGTACGGCCGTATATGCTAATCCTCGGGTGGACCTCAGACAACAGGTTTGGGTTCATCTTCGGGAGCTGGGAGGTCGGATTACGTTGCCATGGCTAGTGCTTGGGGACTTCAATGAAATTATGTTGTCAACGGAGTGTAGGGGCGGGCGCTTCTCGATAGCAAGGGCTTCACAGTTTCTGGAGGTTTTGAATGATTGTAATCTTCTTGACATGGGGCCAAGGGTCTCCGTTTCACGTGGTATCGTAACCAACGTGGGGTTGTGCTGGCTAAGCGGCTGGACCGTGCGGTGTGTAATGTTGCATGGCAAGCAATGTTTCCGGAAGCATATGTTGAGAATCTGTGTAGGGTCTATTCTGATCATTGCCCTCTCCTACTGCGGCGGGAAGGCTCAAGGGATAATTCTCATGATCGACCCTTTCGGTTCCAAGCTGCATGGGCCACCCATAAAGATTTTGAGCGAGTTGTTAGGGAGGCGTTGTGCCGGAGCACTCCGACCCTGGCTAGTGGTTTACAAGCTGTTCGTGTGGATGCCATCAAGTTTAATTACGAGGTGTTCGGGAATATCTTTAATAGAAAGCAGGCTCTGCAACGACGTCTCAGAGGGGTTCAATTACAGCTCGAGGTAGGGGAGTCAGAGAGTCTGTCGCGCTTAGAAAAGGCCATTCAAGTGGAGTTAGACGAAACTTGTCTCCAGGAGGAGTTTTTATGGTTTCAGAAATCTAGAGAGAAGTGGGTGAGGTTTGGGGACCGTAATACGTCCTTCTTCCATGCTCAAACTCTTGCGAGGAGAAGGAGGAACAAAATACAGGGGTTGTTTCTACCGGATGGGTCTTGGAACACGGACCCTGGGGTATTGAAAAATGAGGCAGTCCGGTTCTATACAGATCTTTTCTCGATCAAGAGTGACCAAGAATCCCTAGTCATGTATACTGGGGTTCCACCTGGCCTGGGAGTTGAGGCCCAATCTGCCTTAACTGCCCCAGTCACGAAGGAGGAGGTTCGCCGTGCGGTGATGAGTATGAAGTCGTACAAGGCACCAGGGCCGGACGGGTTTCAACCATTCTTTTTCAAGCAATATTGGCCTATTTTGGGTGATGAGCTATGACGTACAGTGAAAGATGCTTTTCGGCTCGGGTTCTCGGAAGTATCACTATTGGAGACTCAAATGGTGTTAATTCCGAAGGTGGACCATCCGGTTAGTCTTAAAGAATTTCGTCCTATTAGCTTATGTAATGTGGCCTGGAAGGTTATTTCTAAAGTGCTGGTGGCTCGTCTTAGACCCTTTTTGCAGGATGTCATTGGTCTTTTCCAGGGCAGCTTTATCCCTGGGAGGGGGACTCAGGACCATAGTATTATTGCTTAAGAAGCCTTTCATTTCGTACGGAAGGACGGCTCAGGTGTGGGGTCATTGGCATTAAAGATTGACCTTGAAAAGGCATATGACAGGGTCAGGTGGGATTTCTTGGAGTCTACGCTGGTGCAGTTTGGGTTTCCCCCAGTCACTATCCAACTCATCATGTGGGGGTTGAAGAATTCGACAATTTCACTCCTTTGGAATGGAAGCGCCTTACCTTCCTTTGCTCTGTCTCGTGGCCTTCGACAGGGTGACCCACTATCTCCGTACCTGTTTGTTTTCTGCATGGAGCGGCTCGCCCTTCGGATATCGGAGATGCTCCAGGAGGGTCAGTGAAAACCGATTCAGCTTTCCCCTGGGGGGTTACCACTTTCACACCTTTTCTTTGCTGATGATATTTTACTGTTCTGTCAAGCTTCAGAGGGCCAGGCTCAGTTGGTGGCGTCAATCTTGGAGGAGTTCTCGCGTTCATCAGGCTTGAAAGTCAATTTGACTAAGTCCCAGTTCGTGAGCTCTAGAAGGGTTTCTCAGAGGAGGATTGATACATTGGAGGGATTGCTAGGGATTGGCCACACAACTCGGATCGGGAAGTACTTGGGGGTTCCCATGACTCAGGGTCAGCCGAGGTGCGCAGATTTCTATGACGTGATGGATAAGATCCAGAGTAGACTTGCGGCTTGGAAGTCCAAGCTTCTTAATAAGGCGGGTAAGTTGTGTCTAGTAAAGTCCACTATCTCCTCTATTCTAGTTTATAATATGCAAACCTTGTGGCTTCCTCAAGCAGTTTGCAATAGGATTGATCAGGCTTGTCGCCGTATGCTCTGGGCAAAGTCCGACAGTTCACGGTTTTGGTCCCCAGTGAGTTGGGATGTTGTTACTCAACCCATGATGTTGGGTGGCCTGGGGGTTAGGGAGGCGCGAAGGGTGAATGTGTCACTCCTTGGGAAGTTAATTTGGGATCTGCTTATAGCTCCACAGAAGCCTTGGGTTCATATCCTCAGCAGTATATACCTACATGGAGACTCTATCCTGTGTGCGCAAAATAGGCGGGGTGCGTCTCCAACCTGGTCGAGTCTTATTAAGGCCCTTCCTTTCCTTCGTGAGGGATTCGAGCCCCAACTAGGATCGGGTGCCTCATCATTGTGGTACACGGACTGGTCAGGTACTGGGCTTTGGTGCGGAAGAGTTCCTTTTGTTCATATTGCCGATACGAACAGAACGGTCGCAGACTGCTGGGTTAACGACCATTGGGATTTCAATTCCTTGTATACTGCTATCCCGATGGAACTGATTCACTCGGTCCAACGGTTGACTGTCTCCAACTCCTCTTTAGGGCTGGATCATTATGCTTGGCGGGGTGATAACTCGGGGTGCTATACAACGGCGTCTGGTTATCGTTTCCTGTCTATGGGTTCGTCAATAGAAGATGATGAAGTTTGGAAGAAGTTCTGGAAGTTAAGGCTCCCTGAGAAGGTTAAGTTCTTCATGTGGCAATGCTTTCATTCAGCCCTTCCAATGAATCAGGTTTGGGCTGATAGGCGGTTGGCCGAGTCTGGGGCGTGTTCGCGTTGTTCTTGCCCTCACGAGACTATTTTACATGCACTTCGTGATTGCCCGTACTCGAGGGAGGTGTTGATGTTGGGTGGGGTCAGTGTGGGTTGGTCTTTCTCTGTAATGGACTGTTTCCGGTGGCTGAAGGGGATTATTCTGCATCCGGATGCTATTAAGCTCTCCATTACCTTGTGGTGGGTCTGGCGGTTTAGGAATAACATGGTGTTTAACGACGAGCTTTGGACGATCTCGGCGGTCCGTAGGAAGGTGACATTGTCTACGGTGGAGAATAGTGTGTACAACGCTAACAGGCGGTTATGGGTGGAGCAATCACGTTGGAGGCCTCCGGAACATCCGTGGGTCAAACTAAACACGGACGGGAGTTGGTTGAGTGAGAATTCTGCTATGGGGATGGGTGGAGTCATTCGAGATTCGGCAGGTATGTGGCGGGGAGGATTCTCGCGGGGAGTGCGACATGGTGATGTGTTACGTGCTAAGTTGTTGGCCTTGGAGGAGGGATTATCATTTTGTTGGGATGGTGGGTTTCGAAAAGTGAGTTGCGAATGTGATTGCCTGGGAGTAGTTACGTTATTTCAAGACCGGTCAATGGATAGGGATCATCTACATAAGCACTATGATGTTATTCGTCGTATTAAGTGCATGATAGCTAGGGACTGGGGAGTTTACGTGAGTCATATCCTTAGGGATACGAATTCAGTAGCCCACACGTTGGCTAATTGGGGTGTTCGGAACTTAGGTTCTAATGTATTTTGGAGGAGTCCTCCTGAGTTTATCCTGTTACCGTTAGGAAGAGACTCTATGTCTTGAGTTGTCTGCTGCTTTAATTTTCATTCTTTACCAAAAAAAAAAAAAATTAACATAGAACATTTAGTTTTCTAATCAAAATTTAAGTGTTACTTCAATAATGTATAATAAATTATTTCATTAAATATAAAAAAGCATCCACAATCCATCAACCGAATTTGAAGTTCTTAAATAAAACTCATGTATACACATTATCATTTTTATCATTTTTAAATTAAGACTGTTGTAATCACTTTATTCCTAAAATCTATCACCACCAAAAAAATTTACTAAATGAATATCATCAATATCCTCGCATCCTTACAATTTAATAATTTCAATTATTAAGAAAAAAAAACGTTACATATATTTTTTCAATATGGGCCCACACAAAAAATTTAATCAGCAATCCTTACATAAGCACCCTCCTCTAATGATAAGTTCCTAGTTTACATCACTGCTTAAAGGGTAAAATTTTTGAAAATTTTATATGGCCCAACACATACAATTGTGATTAGAATACCAAATTACCAATATCAACTATTGTACTTACGTTTTGTCTTAAAAAGTTTATAAATCATTTATTTATATTGAGTTTATGGATAAAAAATACGATTAAATTGAAAGACTTATTAAAAATAATTAGTCAGTTGTACAATAAAAATTAAATAAAATTATTAATATCATACAATAATAACATAATTAGAGAAATAAATAATAAAAACAATAGAAATTATGTTGAGCCACATTTTTCATGATCAGGTTACAAAGAAGTCTCCATCATAAGAATATCATGTCTCAGCAAGCATAAAGGACAATTATTGAGGTAGATAGTATTTATTTATAATTAGTGGACTCTATGTCTCTATATTTACTTAAAAATATTTTAAAAATTATCAATATTTTAAAATATTTCTTTTCTTGGTCCAAGATCTCCTGATGTCTGCCTTTCTTAATTGTACATTGGCTGTTAGCTTTCTAGAATATGAGAAGCTTATTAGATATAAGTTAATTAAGTCGTTATTTTTTGTAAGCTTTTAAGTTGACGTGGATTTGATTGACTTTCTTAATTTATTTTTGTAAAATACTATATGTATATAGGTTAGAGTACCATTTGTACTCTTGTTAATTCTATTTTACTTATAAAAAAAATCTAAATTAATTAGTGTTGTGTCTAATTCTTTGACCTTAAAATCTTGAATGAGTTTTGAATTTATAAAAATAATCTTAAAAAATTGTATGTTAAGAATAGGAAATCATTTTCATATATAACTAGGTATAGATGACATCACCCTTTTCTTTAAAAAAAAAATTAAAATATTAATATATTTCTAAAAGTTAAGAACTAATTTTTAATAATATATTTAAAGAACTCACATTTTTAAATATATATTTCCTCATTTAAATGTACTAAGCAAAAATGGGTAGAAGAACGAAGATAGACAAAGAAAAAAAAAGTAAGTGTTAGGAAATTATTTTTACATAATTGATTTTTTTTGTTTGATTACGTAATTGATCATTGGATGTATTAATTTACCTCTAAAACTGGCACCATACCATCAAATCGCGAGGAAGTCACTGAATTAATATCATGACTTTATGTAGATAATTTTTTTCATAAATATTTTTAGAAAAAATAAAATAAATTTCTCAATAGATTAATACTATTTCTTAATAGATTAATACTAATTTTATGCACAAGTTAAAATTAGTATTTTAAAAAAGTTAATTAAAAAAAGTTTTTTTTATATAAATTAACTTATATTTAAATTATTTTTTTATAAAGAAGTTTATTTTATTTTTCTTTTAACAATTTTATTTTCCTTTCATAATTTTTTTTATCATTAACATGTCTTTAATACAACAATCGGATCCATCCCTACCACACCAAGCCTCTACTGGTTGTTGTTTTCTTTGTTGTTTCTAATTCTGATACTTAAAAATTATTAATTTAATTATTTTAACAATTAAATTATTGATTAATAAAAATAATTTAATTATGTGGAACTTCATCTTAATTACTATTCTACATAGGAGGTGTTGATGTATCGACGTTGTTAATTACCATATATTAGTATTAAAGTTTAAAGTTTACTACAGGGGCTAATTATCTCGACGGAAAAAAAAATAGAAATCATATGTACTTGAAACATTTACAAAGGATTAAAATGTATTTAGATCTTAAAAAGTATAATTTATTCAGCTATAAATTCTAGAAAAATAATTCTATATGAATAGCTTTAAATTTATGTAAAAAAAAATAGTTTAGAGTTTAGGATTTATGTAAAAAGGAGTCATGTTTTTTGTTTCCTTAGTGAATTTTTGCATGTCCCTAAAACTTGTAATAAAGTTTCATGCCAATTTCAAGGCCTAGAAGTTATATTTTATTTATTTATTAAAGATATTAAAATTTTATTTACAGTTTTGACTTGTCTATTTGCTTGAGCATAATAAGGTGTCAAAGTAATCAACTTAATTATTTTAAATTTAGCATATTGTACTATTCGTTGACCTATAAATACAATTCCTTGATATATAGTTATGGTTTGTGGTATTCCAAATGAAAAAAAAAATACGATCTTCGATAAAGTTTATAACTTATTTTTTATTCGTTGACCAATCAAATATAAAGTCTATCCTTGAAAAGGCCATTGTTGCCATTGTTTAACAATAGAATGTAATTCACTTGTTGGAACTTATTGTATTGGTCCATATTTTTTTACATTTATTACAACTTTTGGCATACTCAATACAATCTTTCAACATAGTAGGTTGATAATAACCTTTTCGAGACAATACCCACTTCATTTTTCCACCAACTTGATGTGTACCATAAATTCCTTCATGTATTTCTTCCATAGCTAAATAGATTTCATGATCTCCCAAACATTTGAATAACAAACCATTATATAATTCATCATTTAAAATTACATAATTCATGGCTTGATATCTTAGTTTTCAATCCATCTTCATATTTCACTACAAGAAAATTGTTAATTAGAGAGGGATGATCCCTCACTAAGGACAATAGCGAGGGATTAGCAAAGAATTTGTGAAGAATCATTCCATCACTAAGTCCAAGTCGCTATTGGTGACAGCAAAAAATCCCTCACTAATTCCCTTACCATTCTTTTACAATTCCCCTTGCTAATCCGTCGTTATTGCCTTGTAGATGCAATCCTTCTTGTTACTCACTAAATATCTTCATTATTTCCTTGCTAACACCTCTCTAAGCCCCAGTAATGTATCCCTCGCTAGTTTGTTAGTTTGTTGCTATTATCGCAAAAAAAAATTTAATTGTTCCCTCCCTATATCCTTACTAATCTCTTGTGAGATATGGTCGCTAACTCCTCATCAATCCTTCACAATTTTCCCTCGTCATAGCTTCGCTAATCTCTCACAAAAGACGCTCATTAATCCTTCACAATTTGTAATAAGTAATTTTCTCCAATCATGAAAACTCCTTTCTAACTGAACCCTGATATTAATCAACTTTGGTTTCAATGTTGTAAACCAAGTAAATGCATTCTTAGTTAAAGAACTTGGAAAATACTTCATTTTCAAATATTCATTTGCAACTATATCTCCATGTTCTACTTGATATCTTCCTATATGCTCTACTATAGATTCTCTAACTTCTCTAGCAAATTTCAAAAATTTAGGGATTTTAACCCCCTTTGGTAACTTAGTCTGTATAATGTTTTCAAGAAAAAAAAGGGACAAAGTAAGGTTGGTTATAGCATCCTATATCAAAACCATGTCTATTAAGCACTTGCTCAACCACATAATCTAAACTTTCACCATAAATTCAAGGTTGGTTTTGAAGATTTTGATTTTGATGTTGAACTTGATTTAAAATCCTATTTGCATTTTTTTTCTCTACTGACTATCACAGGATTCCCAAATCATTTTGATCTCTCTTTATTCCTTCATTTCTAATATTATTATTTGAATTAGAGGGTTGATTTTGACCATCTATCTTTTTTCTTATTTTGTTTATCAAATCATAGAAAGGAGTCAATACTATTGACAATTGTGTTGATAACATATTCACCATATCATGATTACTATGATCCATTTGTTGTCTAAAGGTCATCCCTGTTTGATTATTTATACCAATTGGTATATAACTACCTTGTCTAATCTTAGAACCTTCTTAACTTGTTCCTACATGTTAAAAAAGGTCTTGCATTACAAACTTCATTCCATGTGGACTTTCATTATATCCATATGAGGACAAATGGACTTAAGGATTAGGCATGAAGTAGGTCAAAGGAATTTCCATATTAACTGGTTATTTTGTTCTCTAATTTGTAGACATACCCCATGGGTATTCCTTCGTAACATTCACTAATGAAGATTGTGAAAAACTCGCATTTTGTCCTATGATGTTTTCTATCACAGGGGATAGAGTAACTACCATTGCTATTATAGATTTGACATTTTCACTCACATTAACTTGTTCTACTACATTTTCATTCTCATTATTATTATAGGCATTTCCTTGATTTGATGTAGACATAATTCTACCACTCTTAAGTCTCATATAACATATTTAAGACTAGTTCAATTATGTTTGACACAAACGAAACCCAGTTGATGTGCCAATTTGTTTTCAATGAATTTTATTTAGTGGATTCTTTAAATTTGAACTAGCAAATTCAACTTAAATATGTTCAGTAAATTATGATTTCTAGAAATGATTTGCTCATTATTATAATATTTAAATCATTCAAAGTCAAACTTACAATGATCAATTGAATAACATGAATGTTGATCGAATAAATTATTTCAAAGAATAATACAACTAAAAAGAAGAAAATAAAAGAAACGAAAACATGTGTATATTACACTAAAAGAGAATAAGGAGTTGGTACGAAAATACATACAAGCATCCCTCAAAATTGAAAATGAGAGAATATGTAGAATGGTATATATAGAGGTTCATGTAAACTATTTCTAACCTCTAACTCATGCCCAATTCTAATGAGTTGAGCTGGGCACAAGCTTGCCCATATTAGGTTTCCAGTGCATCAACACCACAAGGTGAAACCCTAGGCAGTTCCTCCCCAACAACAACGAGAAGATCTCCACTTATCAAGGATAATATCTTCACACAACCACTAGAACATATCTTTGCTAAGTCAAAAAGACGATTCCCTAAACTCAAAATTTTAATGCTAAACAAAAAAATAATTTTATATATAAGAAACGCCTGTGAAAACTTCTTTGAAGATATCTTTGAAAAGTTTATCAGATGAAGTGTAAGACGCAAAGCGTCTATAAGACGATTATTAATCAAACGAAACAAATAGTCTGTCTCATATACATTAAATATTTATCATTTATTGAGATTAACGACAAAGTTTGTTTTGAATGTTTCATTCCTTAGCAGATCGAATCAAAATATCATCTTGGAACTCACAAATCTGTTAAAGTAAAAAACCATGTTTTCCATCAAAATAAAATCCTTGATATCACAAAGAAAAACAAAAAAGTCATTGTTATAACTGTTTTGCGATGACAATGCTTCTACAAGTTTCGTTTGTTTTAGAAAGTTGATAAGTAGCCTCCTTGATTAGATAAGAGGTACTATTTGGTGAAATGCATTCAATATTTGCATTAAATGTGTGAAACGACCACTTGCCACCACAAGGGAAGACGATGAAGATGGACAAAACAAACTTGTGAGTTGGACTCAAAGTATTGCAATAATCATCTTCTCTAAGCTACTATATAAGAAGATTCAAAGCTCAAGAAAGATGTAAGATACAATTTACACTAGAAAACAAATATATATAGATAGATTTGTACAAAAACATATTCTTTGTAAATATATTCTTTCTTGTAAATAGGCATTGCTCTGTATTGGTTGTATAACATCTAAGTGAGTCGAACGCAACATCTTTGTAACCTTCATAACCATTGTTATCAGGTTGAGCCAAGAGAGGCTTATCTAGCAAAGAATACTTGGTTGTTGAGCCTGGAGAGGCTTTTTTGTAAAAGAGTACTTGTTTTGAGATTGGAGAGGCTTGACTGTAAAAGAGTACTTGATTGAGCCTAAAGAGACTTGTCTAAAAAAAATATTTGTTCTTAAGTTTGGAGATGCTAGATTGTAAAAGAATACTTGTTCTTGAGTCTGGAGAGACTTGATTATAAAAGAATACTTGGTTGTTAAGCCTGGAGAGACTTGTTAAAAGAATACTTAAGTAGTTGCTTGAAGAGCCAAGTCAAATAATACTTATGGTTGAGCCAAAAGTATTTGTTAAAAGAATATTTGTGTCTTTGTTTAAAGATAGTGGAACTCAAATGGGTTGGATTGAGAATTAGATGTAATCTTGTTAATTGAGACGAATTAATATAAAAATACTTAATGTTCCATGTGAATGCTCTTCTTACTTTATCTAACTAGAATTACTACTTCATTGTAGAAAATGTGTGAATTTTTTTATATATATTATTTAATCTTTCTTCTAGTGTTTATCTTTTCTCCATAATCTTCAAGATATCATACAATAATATCTTTACATATCATGCCTCATAAAATTAGGGATTACATTATAAGAACAATATATTACTTATCAATAAGAATATCTCCTAAAATCATGCAACATTATCTTTAAAGTTTAGAGATAAGATTAATCACCTATATATAGGACACCAGATATCACTTTAACATTAATCTCATTCTTAATCTACATTCTCTTCTAAATTGAGCATCAGAATATTTTTGTAGGTGTCTCCCATTGATATTAGAGCAACTAAGATGACATTTTGATCGCTGAAGCACTAGCATATTTTGGTAAGAACAAAACTATTCACCTAAAGAAAAATTTGAAAATAATTGATGTTTCATAATTAAAAATAAAAAAAATAAATGTTAAATAAGAGTAAAGTTACACATCACATAAGAAAAGAAAATATAATGATAAACATTCTTATATCCTGTCACTAATTTAGTAGAT
Organism: Cajanus cajan; assembly: GCF_000230855.2. Classification (NCBI taxonomy): domain Eukaryota; kingdom Viridiplantae; phylum Streptophyta; class Magnoliopsida; order Fabales; family Fabaceae; genus Cajanus; species Cajanus cajan. The sequence continues at coordinate 9,374,285 of NC_138517.1, read as the reverse complement.
CGAATGGAGTAAAATTATTTAAATTTAATTACTGATATTAAGTTAAAATTTAAGTATGTACTTATATTAAATATTTAAAGAAAAATTTTTGTTGTCAATTATGATTTTACTCCACTTGAACATGATTATTTTTAATAAATGTGCTATAGATTAAAGAAAAAAGAAATCTCACATTCTAAAATTAAAACTTAAATGTATAATTTTGGGAATAATTGTCTTTTAAGAAGAGTAATGATACATGCATATACAACAAAAACTATATAACATTTTTGTATCTATTTCTCTTTATCGTAATAAGTATTTTTCTTTACAATAAATGAGTGATTGGGAGAAATTAAAAAAAATAATGTTGGACAAGTTATTATATATGTATTATTAACTTCTTTTTTAAGTATTGCACTTTCATTGGAGAGGTGTTTTACGTCATTCAAAACTCCAAGAGAATTTTGTAGTAATAGTGTAACCAATAATATTTTTAAATGGTTAACTTTGTCCAATTCTTTGTAAACACTCATAATTTTATTTAATCTCTTTATATCAAATCATGTTATATATCATATTTATATTTTTCATTAAGATCTTCCATATTATCATATAAACATAATTCTTTATTTATTTTTCTTATTAAGAAAATCCTCTATAACAAATAGTTACAAAATAATGATAGTTGTTTACCCATTTTGGGGGCAGATTGAGGTAAAAAATAAGAGAGATATAGGAATAAAAGAGATAATTAAAAAAATAATAATTGTAATCGATGATAAGATAAAAAAAAATGATGAGAGGTAGAGAGAAAATGAGGTGAAAGTGAGAAAAAAAAATTATATGTATGATAAGTATTTTTCATAGTCAAAATTAATTCTTTTTGAGGTGGAAAATTTATCAAAGTAAATTTTGGTTTTTTAAACAAAATTTTCTTCAAACATATAACTAGTTATTGAATTCTCAATAACACGTTTAAGAAATACAACTATCTACTGTGTTACACTTTTTCGATAAATATTGAGATTAAATTATTATTACGACCTTTACTAACCCCTAATCGACCTTAAATCATTTAAAAAAATGTACTTTACTTTTTACCTAAAAAATGGGACAAACTTTGTTTCGACCAATTGATTAATGATATTCATTTGATTTTATATTTATTGGCTTTGTCTTCGAGATGGATGTGGACAATAAACAACCTGATGTTACAAGAAAGGCGAGAAGATTATGATAAGCAAAATATTATCATCAATGGACAATGGCTACAAAGTTCAACTTCTGCCCCCACTTCAATTAATTTGGCTCATTACTTTCCTTTTATACAATTATTTGATAAAATCAAATTGTAAAACTTGTTGTGTACACTAGTACAAAAGACCCTTTTTACGTCGGTTATTTAGGGGTTTTTACGTCAGGGAAACGTCCGACGTAGAAGCGGGAGACGTAAAATTTACGTCGGGGGTCAAAAACCGACGTAAATTTACGTCGGACATACCCAGGTCCGACGTAAAAAATCGTAAAAATTTAAAAAAAAAAGAAAAATAATGCAGCAGAACGGCCCGTTCTGCTTGGAGAACGGCCCGTTCTCCTTGCAGGACGGGGCATTCTGTTTGGAGAACGGCCCATACTGCTTGGAGAACGGGCCGTTCTCCTTGCAGAACGGCCCGTTCTGCTTCCCAGAAATCGCTTTTCTTCTGCGTTTTCCTCCCAGAAATCGCTTTTCTTCCCATAATCGCTTCTCTTCTCTGTTCTCCTCAGGCTTGGCTTCAGCCACTGGTTGTTCCTACTCAAAATATATAAAGAAACACACATAATAAGTTCAAAATACACATTTAGTCGTATGAACGCAAACTGCTTGTTTTTGTCGTATGAACGGAGACTGAATGATAGAAAAATTATAAGGAAGGAAGGACCGAAGGAGTAGGAGGCGGAGGGATTTACACAACGAAGAGGAAGAGGGTTTACAGAGAAAAAAATGAAAAGTGAATGCGCGCGGTGTGCCTCGCGCTCTCTTATTCAAATTTGCGTCTTTTTTACGTCGGACCTGGTAGGGTGCGACGTAAATTTACGTCGCACCTGGGAAGGTGCGACGTAAATTTACGTCGCACCTGGGAAGGTGCGACGTAGGTTGGACTTTTTACGTCGCACCTGGGAAGGTGCGACGTAGATTGGACTTTTTACGTCGGACCTTACCAGGTGCGACGTAAAAAAGTTCGCAAAAATTACAAAAATGCCACCGCATTTTTTTTACGTCGGATTTTCGTATTTCCGACGTAAAAGGGGTGACGTAATATACTTATTTTCTACTAGTGGTACAACGCATAATATAAATAATTGATTTTTCATGGTTTTAAACAGAAATTAAAGCTTACAAATTACGATCTAAGATTCATCAAATTGATATATTTGATAAACTATTTATAATTTTTTTAAGATTGGTACAAATAATTGTAATTCGATGATTTCATTTTAAAATTCAATTATGTTAGTGGAGAAATTGTTTAGAATTTTTAACCCAAAGTCAATATAATTATTAGTGAGATCAAAATGTTTTGTAACTCTATATTTTATTTAATAAAAATATTTAAAAATTATTAATATTTTTTTAGATAATGGTGTTGTATTTGACTCTTAAGATTTTGAGTTTTGAGCATTGTCTTTATAAAAGTAATTATTTTTAATATTATTTTTATTATTAAAAAATATAATAATAAAATTGTTTAAAAATATGTATATCAAATCAAACTACGATCTTTATATATGTTATAGATTAAGAAAAAAGGGACATTTCGTATCTATCTATTTTTAAAAAGCTAATGAATGGGTTATTAAAAAAAACGAAATTTGAAAACTAAATTTTGTTAAAGTAGAAAAAAAAAAGAATAAATAAAAGAGAAAATAGTGTAGAGATAATTATCTATAATGTAACGACCCATCATTTTTCACACAGTCTATAGCGTCAAGGGAAAACATGATAATACATTTCCCATACTGATAAGTGTCTAATTGGTTTAATGAAAATATTAATTTAAGACACTTATCTAGCACAAATTTTTTGGATCTAATTGTAAAATTATGGAAAATACACATGGAATCAAAAAGGGGCTCTTAATTGAAGTCATTATATGGAGTGATGATTTTCTTAATAAAAAATTCCCTTTAATTTGTAGATTTTGAAGATTGGAGCAAGAAAGAATTTCTGGAAGAAAACGGCTTAGCCCTTTTAAAGGGCTGAGCGCTTTTAAGGCCGCAAGCAATTACTGGAGTAGTGGAAAAAGGGCTCAGCGGATTTAAAGGGCTCAACCCTTTGGATTATTTAAGGGTTAAGGAGTCTCCCAGGCGCTCAGCGGATAAAAAGGGCTCAGCCCTTTGGATTACTTCATAATGAAGGATTCTCCAATCCGCTCAGCCGTTTCCAGGTGCTGAGTGGTTCTTTTTCTTTCTTCCCCACTCTGATTTGATTTCAGCAACTATAAAAGGGCAGAGGAGAGAGAAAATGAGGATCATAAGTTGCACGAAATAAGAACAGAAACGAAGGAACAAAATAGAGCACCTTGGGGCTCGTGGGAACGCGGTTCTTAGGAGGATCTCTTTCTTCTACCTTTCTTCTTGTTATTTTGTGATTTCTTCTTCTATGGAGAGCTAAAGCTCTAGGGTTGGGATTGATGTAATCATCAAACTCTTGTGTATTCCTTTTTGATTCATATATATATATATATATATATATATATTACATCTATTATTCAGTGTTAGTGATTTGTATTCTATTCTTAATGCTTTGATAAACTGATCATTTATTTTTTATCTCAGATTTAGAATTTGGTTGGAAAACGTTTTCTGAATCTAGATTTGAAACAAATCACCTATTAGTTTTGAAAGCCAGGAATGGTTTTGAAATTAGTAGTTGCAACAAGTTCTGATTCTTAATGCGAGACATTTAACTGAATGAAGTGAGGAATCATTCATTGAGTTAAATATCTTAGAATTTCTTATGCCAAGGAATTGACTCTGAATGAATATAGAGAACTCAATGGCAATGAGTAATGGAATCATTTGCAAGAATCATTAGGAATACATAAGAGGGAGATTGATGAAATTTAATCCCAACTGTTTTTCATATCTTTTTCCTTAAATTTAACTTGATTTTGGTTACTTAAGTTTAAACCACTGCTCACATCAAATATTTGACATGTGTGATTATTCAAGCTTTGAACTTACAAGTAACAATTAGTGTAATAGAAATCAAAATGTACTTCACAAGTCCTTGAAGACTGAAAACCTTTTTACTATACTACAGAGACTTGGGTGCGCTTGCTCGGAAAACCAACACATACCATACATAATGCATAAAAATAAAACATCTCCATTTAGCAGTTATATACATGATGATGATAAATAATGACTAAAGTCTCATATACATATATATATGATTGAAAATGGGATATAATATACTATACAAAATATATGGTAGCCAACAAAACATAAACAACACAATGACCACTCCTTAATTGTGTCTCGATCAAAAGTCCACCTTCCCATCACAGCATCACCTACTCATGATCGCTAACATACCAAAATATGGTCATCGCAGTCCCAACCACAAGGGAAAACATGCTAGGGTAAGCTCACAACAATAAACATCACAAAACAACATCAACATATAATAAACAACAATAGAATTCAACTTTTCGTCTTTCAACATCAGCTAAAAAGAACAAAATTTTCTACACATTCAACATGATATACAACTTCAATGCAACCACATAGGCAACATCCATGCAACATCATATGCAACATCTACTAATGCATCGTCACACATATACAACTAGGAAATCTCCAACAATTGAGGTTGAGTAGTCTAAGTGGCATAAACCCTATTGAATCCAACGTTTGACCTATCTCAACCAGGTCCGGTATAGGGCATCGTTAGGAACTCCAAAGAGAACTAGGTATAGATAACAATAGGCAACTAGTCAGGTGTGCCACTCAGACACCATCTACCACACATACATAATACACAATAAATATAAAGTACATTCCTGAGTAAATAAAACTTTCTTAAAAATAAGGTTTCAAAACACATAAATAGAGAGTTCACATTCATATTTTGCAAATCATAGTCCAACGCGGAAATGATTACAAAATAAAACATCAATCTTTCCAAAACACAATAACAGTAATGAAACTCCAATGCTAAACCTAGCTAAGCCCCGATGTCACATATCCTATCAGAGCATGCTCAACTGAAGCCTAAGCCTCATCACCAACATCCTCATGTTGATGATCACCTGCAACACAATTTAAACACATACAAAGAACAACAAGGGAGTGAGAAATATGTCACTCGGTTCCAGGTGCAAAAATAAAGGTTAGATAGCACACACACATAACAAACATAAGTCACATGTAAACAATACACATACACAATCAATATCACATGCACACTCATTTATCATGCAATGATGTCATGGACTCGACTCATAAATGCATGCATGTGGCGCCATACGAAAGTTTCACATTTCTCATCATTTCATCACATAACTTGTTACATCACTGGTGACCCTAAGGTACACCTTGTTAGCTTGTTACATCACCGGTGACCCTAAGGTACACCTTGTTAGCTTGTTACATCACCGGTGACCCTAAGGTACACCTTGTTAGCTTGTTACATCACTAGTATACGGCCTAAGCGGCACACCTGGAATAAATCATATATGCACATGATGCATGTCACACATTCACTATTTCATTGACTCAACATTTCACTTGTCATGGAATTTCATGTCTCATATCATCACATTTCACATTCTCATAGTCATAGATTATCTCATTTCATCATATTCCACATTCTCATAGCCATAGCTTATCTCATTAGCACATTCTCATTCACATCATGTCTCATGTCATTTGTTCATATTTCACACAATCATACTCATAATTATTCCTCATAGGGTTTCGCACAGGAACCCACAGAGCACTCTAATTTATATCAAAGCATATCTAATTTTGAAATCAAATACATATTTACACTCTACATCACACAAGGAACGCAACAGAGCATTTAGAAAGCAAAACAGAAAACATTCATATTTTACCTGTTTCTCATAGGGTTCTCTGGGGAACCCATAGAGTACTCTCGGGAACCCATAGAGTACTCTAATTCATATCAAAACTTGTTTACTTTTAAAATTAATCACATATTCATACATCACATCCAACAAGGAACACAATAGAATAATTAGAAGGCAAAACAGAAAATATTCATATTTTGTCTGTTCCTAGAAGCATGCATCAAGCAAGGGATTGGGGGCCAATCCTGCTACCCAACAATTATTCTCACACTCCCGAGAAAGGTTTCTCACTCTCCCCTTACCTGGATAAGCAGAAGATGAAGCTAGAGCAGAATCTGGCTTATCTCCTTCTCTTGGTTCTCCTTGGTCTCTAGAGAGTGTGTCCAAATATAGTGCCAAAGTGCTCTATTTATAGATTTCAAAAGTGGTCAGAACGGTCTGTTTCGAATCCAGCACGTCTTGTTCTAGATCCTTTCATCATGTATTAACTTTGCATCTGGAACGGCCCATTCTTAAACCATAACGGCCCGTTTTGGAGTTGGATTTTAACACACAACGACCATATTTGGAATGGCCCGTTCCCAGCTTTGGAATGACCCGTTCCCAACTAGGGTTATAGGCCATTTTGGTGGTTTGGAACGGCCTGTTCCAGTTTGGGATCGACCCGTTCTGGGCTACCAAAAATAGGTCTTTTTAGTAGTTTAGAACGACCCATTCTAGGTTGGGAACGACCCGTTCTAGGCTACTAAATCATCCTTATTGGGCTTTGAGCCTTCGTATAATCTGTGAAAATCGAGGTGTTACAATTCTCCCATCCTTTTTGAAATTTTGTCACCGAAATTTACCTGAAAACAAAAATGGGTAGGCTCCTCGCATCTTGCTTTCTAATTCGTAAGTCGTAATCTCTCCAGTCTCCTTTCGGAAACTATACTAGTAGGAAAACTTATATAACCTCACTACCTCACTGATGTCCAACTCTATCAATCTCTCTAAGAAATATTTATTATCAATAAGGGTAATACAAGCAAACTTGGTGAGTCTATCCACTATAACCCAAAAAGAATCAAATTTATTAAGCATCTATAGGCAAACCTACAACCAAGGTCTATCTACACACCATCTCACTTCCAAAATGGGACGTCTAAAGGCTGTAAAAATCTTAAAGACTTCTAGTGTTCTCCCTTATACTTCTGGCATACTATACACGAGTACACAAATTCCTCTACTCCTCTCTTCACCTTAGGCCACCATGCTTCCGCTGAACCACTCTGATACATCTTAGTAGCTCCTAAATTAATGCTAAGAGTACTCTTATGTCCTTCCCCTAAGATCATCTTCCTTAATTTAGGATTACTAGGCACACAGATTCTATCCTTGAACCCTAAAACACCATCAACTTCCACTTGTAAAGGGCTATCTATACCCCTACCAATCCTCTCCACTCGGTTCATTAAGAAAGGGTCTAACTCTTGGGCTTCTCTAATCTCATCCATCAATCTTTTAGTCCTTACCAACATACTCAATCCAATGGGTGAGTTCACACATCACGCTTAAGTCTTTAACCTCCTCAATCAAATCCAACCCTTACATCATAAAAAATGATAGATGAATGATCATCCTACTCAAGGAATCTGTCACAATATTAGCTTTACTTTTATGACCCTCTCCAAGGATTAAGTGCCTAAGTGTAAGTTCATTACGTACACATACTCGGTCTCTAAGTCTTACTACTCCATCTATGTCTAAGGCAAACTCTTATCCATTACCTTGTCCTAAAGCCTCATATCTTGTCACCAACATGAATCAACTAATTATGTTTCTCCAATTTCTTTCAATGATCCACTTGTTACTCGAGTCATACCTAGTTTCACACTACTAGGAATAATCTCACAAGTCAAACTTAAATCCCTAATTTGAGCCCAAAGATCCATCTTTCTAATCATAAGGGAAAATAAATATAAAGGTTTCCTACTCAAAACATCGGTCACCACATTGCTTTGCCCAAATAAAAAATAAGATCAAAATCTTATTCTTTAAGAAATTCCAACTATCTCCTTTGGTCAAAAGATATTTAAGGCTCTTATGATCACCAAATACCTCAAGCTTAGAATCATATAGGTAGTGTCTCCAAATCTTAGTGTAAATATTACAACCGCTAACTTAAGGTCATGGGTAAGGTAATTCCTTTCATGGATTTTCAATTGCCTAGAAACATAAGCTACTACCTTTCCTTCTTGCATCAAAAATCCACCCAAACCCATCTTAGAAGCACAACTATATACCACAAAAGACTTACTAAAATCTAGTAGTATTAACACTAGTCAATCTTTCATTAAGATTTTAGAAACTACTCTCGTACTTACTATCTCACACAAGGACAACACTCTTCCTAGATGACCTAGTAAAAAATAATGCTATCTTAGAAATTTACTCAATAAATCTCTAATAGTAATGAGCTAACCCAAGAAACTCCCAACCTCACTAATAGACTCAAGTATCTCCCACTTAAGCACAACTTCTATCTTATATAGATCTACTTTATACCTTAGTTAGAAATTATAGGACCTAGAACTCACCTCATACAATAAAAAATCATACTTAGATAACTTAGCGTAAAGTTGTCTTGGATATATTTTCACCCTCAACTCCAATATGATGATATCACATCCTAAGGTCAATCTCAATAAACACACAAACATTCATTAATTGATGCCTAAGGTCATCTATCTACATATCAACATACATGTATATCAAATCATATTAGAATACCTACTTTAAACATTTATATATACCATCCCTAAGCATGTACGAATCAATCACCATTTACTCCATATAGCATGTACATGAACCAACCTTACCACATAGCATCATACCATCTTAAACAACCTCTCAATGACAACACCTCAGAACATCATATCCAAATCAGTTTTTATCCTTGTTTTTCTTAACAACTCAAAAATATCATGACAACATACACTTCCCTTCAACAACTGTCAAAGCAAATGACACACAGAGAGTTATATTCATCCAAATGATCTCAAACCTATCTCAAAAGAAAGCTAAGAGAATAAGCTACAACTCTTATGAAAACATGAGATTCTAAAAAGATCATCTTCTTAACTAAGAAAATTCAGAAACCAAACTAATTTTGTATATTTAATTACATTCATTTACACTTAATTCAAAAACAAAAATTACAAGAATAACATAAGTGATGTTGAATTCACATAGTAATTAATTATAAATGGAAATTTTATAATTAGATGTCTAAAAGTAATTATTTAATGTCTTTTAATTATAATTAATTGTATTTTATTAAATGATATACTATGTGGTATTTATTTTACCCTTAATTTCAATTAATTTTATCAATAATCATTAATCATATATAATTATACTATTCTAATTAATTATCCAAATTCAAAGATATATATCAACTTAATTATCCCTATATATTAAACATGAACTTTTATCTTGAGCGAGATTATTTTTAGAAACTTTTCTTCAACGTGAGAGTTTGTAAAAAAAAATTAAACCTCTTAGTTAATTCAACTTTTATTTATCATAATTATTTATTAATTAAATTTTAATAATCTTTGTAAGATAATACTTAGAGGAGAAAAGTTCTCCTTTCTTTCCTTTCTCTTCTTCTTTTCATTTTCACCTGAGTCTTCCTTCCATACCTTCTTTCATAGCTGAGCATTAGAAACGTGTTAGGAAGTTCGAGCTCCAGGGTTGGGGAACTTTAGCTACAGGATCTTCTTCTCCTTCTCCTTTTCTACTCTAGAGCTTTTCTATTTTCTTCTCCTTCTTCTTCCTCAACGTAACTCAGAGTTCTTTGGTTTCACTCCGTTTCGAGGTAAGGGAAGCTAGAATTCTTGGATTTTGGTTGAAACATTGGACTATTGTTGATGAAATTCTAAAATCTAGTTGTTAGGATGAATTCAAAGGGGTTGCATGTTGAAAATTAGGGTTTTGGGTGTTCTTGATGAAAAGTTGAAATGTTGGCGATTTCTTTGATTTTTATGTTTACATATTGCTCCTTTTGAGGTTTCTGAGTTGCATGAATGAACCTGGAAGTGATAATGAGTGTGGATCATGTTTAGGGGGAAAATTGGTGAAGGGAAGGTGAGGTTCGAAGGTGGAAGCCATGGAAATGCATAAAATTCTACACTCATCATTGCAACCATGGTTCATGGCCATAATCCTGGTTCATAGCCATAGCCGTGGAAAAAAAGAGAATGGTAGAGACCCATCACTGCAACCATGATTCATGGCCACAGCCGTGAAAAGAAAAAGAGAATGACAGAGATCCATCGCTACATCCATGGTTTATGGTCGCAGCCATGGACAAAGAGAGAATGGAAGAGATCCATCGTTGCAGCCGTGGTTCATGGTCGTAGCCGTGGGGAAAAAATTGTTGCAGTTTTTACATTTTTTAATAAGGTAGATAATGGATTTAAGACTGGATGTCTTCATGAGAGTTATAGAAAATCTTTCATGTGAGATAAGGATGATCATGATAGAAGTGGTATAACTTCATATGTGCTGTTTTATGTGATGGTTTCCATTTCACAATAAGTGATTTGGTTAAGTTGGAAGTTTTTTTGGGTGTTTAAGTTGATTTATGTTGTGTAAGTTGGCATGGTTGAATCTGTAGTTAAGTTGTATGTTGAAAAGTGAATTAGTTGTATGTTGTTTTATGTGTTGAATATTGATGTGTTGTTGAAGTACATAATGATGATTGAACTGTGAAACATGAGATGCATGTTGTAATTGAGTTGTAAAGTTATGTATTTGTGTAGAGATGTTATATGAGTTCAAAGTTGTGAGTTGATTAAGTTGTGTTGTGTTGTTAAAGTTGTTAAACAATGTTGATGAAACTGTGTTGTTATGCTGAGTTGATGAGATTTGTTGACCACTTAGGACTAGAGGAGATATTTTGAAAGTTGTTCATCCCATTGTGTGGATTGGGTGTGTTGTGCTCTAAGAGCCCAATTTATTGAGAAACCCTCATTGGGAAGTTGTTTCTTGGAGTGGATGTTGTGGTGTTCTTCTCTAGGACTTAGTTGATATCGTGTGCAGGCAAGGTCAAGACACACGTGTATAAAGCGACCAAAGTATAGGGATCATGTTGAGCTATACTGATTACAAGCGGTCAATTCGAGTAAAGTACGAAGTCAGAAATTTAGTTTCTAACCGAGTATTGGAGGGTTGTAGTATTTGGGGGATAGTCGGTAGGCTAATTCCATAGGTAGCTTAATTAAGCTAGCTAATGTCGTGGTAGAACTATACCTAGCTATTCTATCCTGACATAGTATTATACTTCCTTGTTTAAGTGACAAAGTTTAAGAAATCATTATCGTGTTGTGGATTGATATCCAATTTGTTGTTGATCTAGCAAGCCCAAAAAAATCATTGTGTTATCGGTTCGATAGGACCTAACCACTTAGAATGCTCACCCTGTCTTATAGGAGATCTCCGAGTTGCATGCGTGACGATGCATATATGTTGATGAGTTGAATATGTGTTGATATGTGATGTTGTGTTGACCCTGTGTTGAGATGTGTAGTATATGTGTTGTTAGTTGTATGTGTTGGATTTGATGATGATGATGCTAATGTTACGTTGTATTAATTATGAGTTGTTTATTTTACCTAGCTTACCCTTGCATGTTTCCATGTGATTTGGACTGCGATGATTATACTTTGTATGGGAGCAAGGTAATGATAGACTGGAGTATTGTAACTGGAGGTCACTTAGTGGCTGGAGATGGAGTTATATATATTTTGTAGACTACCCTTGTGGTAAAGTATATTTTGTAGTTAGTTGTATATATTTATTGTTGCCAATTGGGCAACTTGTGATGAATAGTTGTATATCTTTAGATGATACTATTTTAATATACTTTTTGGTTGTTTAGTTGTTGTTGCGGAGTGTGGTAATCATGACACTTTAAAATAAATTATCAATAAATAAAAAGATCACAATACAAATAATCACTTATCATAAATCTAAAATATAATTTATATGTTTAAAATATTTATGTATATTTATTTTAAATATAATTTATGTATTCAAATATAATATATATATATATATATATATTGTTATAAATTTTAATTATATTATATATAATAAAAATACATGTGCATTACATATACTAAAATACTAGTATTTAATTAAAAAAATAATTTATGCTCTGTTATAAATATTAAAAATCACTAGTAAGGAAAAAGACACTTTGTGTCTCGAAAAAAAACAGTGGATTGTTTTTAAATAGATGAAAAAAAAATTTACAGTAGAAAGAACAATTTTTTTTTATGCATTCTTTTTCTATTTCATCCTTAACATATATATTAGTAAATTAAAAATTAGAATATAAAATAGAAGTATAACTGACTTTCTAAAAGTGGACACCAAAACAGCACATCTCCTTTATTTTATTATTGTAGATATAATATTTATATGTTCTCACTTAAAATTAAAACTAACAAAATTTTGTTATAAAATTATAACACCATTAACTTTTTATATTATTCATTTTTTTTTTACATATTTTACAAATGATAAATTTAAACTAATTTGTACATATTTAAGTATAATAATTTATGCTTAATTTAAGAAAATTAATTACAATAATAATTGTTATATTGTAATTTATATTAAGTTAATATATAATTTTAATTGATTATAATTTATAATTAAATATCAATCAATTTAATAATATATATAATTGTTTATTTCATAATATAGCATATTCATATTAAAAGTAGTGTTCTTTCATATTTTAAAACTTCTAATAAAAAAAACATGTTTAAAAAGAATGTTCCAAAAATATAAAATATCTACAAAAAATATATAGTGTTGATAATTATGCAAAAACTATTAATTAAATACCGTTTCAATGTAAAAATAAAGAAAAATCATAATTAAAAAATTATATTTAAATTAACACATAAAATTATAAAATTTAATATACTTTTAATTAGATAAAATTTAAATAATTTCACTTTTTTACCCATGCATCACCTAGGTCAATGTCTGATTTATTTATTTATTTTGGTTACTACTAATTGGTGTAATTTTATTTTATAAAGATGAGTTGAATGTTACCTCACATGTTTTTCCTATAAGTCTATTTTATTATGTGATCTATTTTGGATTTAAAAATTATCATGCAAATATATCCAATTATTAAGTCACCCAATAGATAAGTGTGTTAAATTTTTTATATAGTGTCTAATTAATTTAATATATGTGATAGGTAGATATTAAGTTAAGATTTGAGAAATTAAAAAGATAGAATTCCACTAAACTTTGATAAGTCTTGTAATTGTCATTTTTACTTCATCCAAAGATTGTGATAACATATTTAATGTGACCAACATTGTGATAACATATTTATTATAAAGATGTCTATAAATGATTTATAACAATTCATAAACATTGATATAATATTTTTAATTATAGTATTAATCGGATATATAATTCTATCAATCTATTTACTAAATATTTATAAAGTTTTCATATGTTTACAAATATCCGATATTGGTTAAACAAAAAAAAACTTTAAATATAAAGGTAAGAAATAAAATAAATTAAAAATAAATAACATATATATTTTTGTAAAGTATATTTACTCTAAAATAAACAATTATAACATATATAATTATAGTAAAAAATAATTAAATCAAATTATTTTATATAATAAAAAAATACTTTATAACTTTTAAGGTACGAATGCCCACAACTTACTACCTGCCTCTACCTTCACCATATTATTAAAGGGATATCATTTAATTATCCATTTACTATGACAAATTTGTAGATAAATATCCGCGGTTAACAGTTTTGTTTTTTTCATCCGAAAGGGGGATGACATAGTCGTTTGAAATCAAGCAAAACAAAACATCTCACAAAACTCAAAATTAAATCAAGCAAACACGTGTATCATTATGAAGGAATTTTACACGACTTTTTTTTAATGAGTATATAATTTAATTCAGAGAAACCAAACATGCTACGGTTCAGTACGAAATTAAGAGGCACGGTAAGCATAAAAAGATAACGTCAGACATTTTTATTTCCTTTAAAACTGTTGGTTATATATATGTTTGTGTTTGACAGTCCATTTATTTTTATACAAAAGCTGATTTGTAAAACTACCATTTTCCAAATCATATACAACGTACGTTCGTATCTATTGATTTCTGTATAATAATTATTATACGATCAGCTATTATTAATTTTAGTGTCAGCCACGAGCTGATATCCAAAATGGATCATTTTTCTTTAGATGTAATCCAAAAGCTTTGACAATGTTATTTCTGAATATAGAATTATTTTTAAGTCCCAATTGAAGCTTTTGGTGAGCAGACTATAATCCAAATACACACAACACACGGCAGGTTCATCCATTTTGAGAACCGATACTTTTTCTTTAATAGTTAAAACTTAAAATTCTTAACCACAATAGTGATGTAAAGTTACACACTAATGAACACATTCGTAATAGATATTCACATTTCAAAGTTTTATCCTTTTCTAAACATCACCCAAATGCAATCGTACAGTAGAATTACTCGCATCATCATTGTATAAAACTTAAATATCATAGACCTAATACCAAGCACAGATACTGCAACAATTTCTTCATGGAAATTACTTGTCAATGTTGAGAGTTTCTTCAGCGTGCCTCGTACTGGACAACTGCATAAGACCAGATTTTTTTAGCACAGTATGTAAATTGCATGTGCATCAGAAAATAAACAACTGCTTTAAGCATATGTTTGAAAGTCACACAACATAACAAAGTCTTGTTCGAACATAATAATCTCATTATGTATTTCAAGTTTTGTTCAATAGGATAAGCATCTGCCTCGAGATCATATAAAGCTCTGCTACCATGTGGTCAGGAACTGTGCCCAACAGCCCACGGTAGTTTGAATTTCAAATGCAAAAGGGGGAACAGAAAGGACTCATTATGAGCTAGTGTTAGACAACTAGACTGTGAGGGGGACCGATTTACAATTTTTACAAACTTATAAAGGTGCACCATGCATCACTTAGCAAGGTGCTTCACGAGGTTGGAACGAAAAGCAAATGGGCTTTAGGAGGGAGAGTGCGCTGAGTTGATGTGAAAGAGTAAGAAGAGGGAATTTTAAACCCACACAATATTTTCACATTTCTTACATCCCCAAAATAAGCATGCTTATTTGCCATAAAAACTTGAACCCTTGTTACCACCAAACCAAATATGCATGCTAACCTTCCTGACATCTATATACAGCAAGAAGTAAATATTAAATAAACTGTAGAAGTTGTATTTGCACATGTCAATCAGGAGATTAAAGGATTTGCAAATATGCACTGCCAAAAATAATAATACACAATTATACAAGGCCAAATACCCATATCGTTAATTTTTACTTCTCTCAATGAACAGAAGAATTTGGTCAACAATTATATCCATGCCAGGAACTAACAAAATATGTAAAATCAAATTTAAACCTATCAGTATATGAATGAATAGTGTTCAATTTGCAAAGCAACAGCTATTAAGACCTTATCATAGACTTATCAGATAAACAGCCACTGTATAAAGATGATTCACAATAAAGAGAGATGAAATATATTGTTGAGATACTTGTGTCGAATAAATTCCCAGGTTGGAGTCCATCATAGATAATATCAAGTTCAAATAGTCAATAGTTATCAATCAGGGGTGATTCTTTGGACAAATGCTATGTTAGAGGTCAGTTCAAATCATTTACTTCCTAAATTCTCGAATTTTCACTTATCCTAATGTTCGGAACTCTAAATCTGATGTTTCACAAGCAAAGTTTTCTTTCCTGTTCCAATATTAAATGAATTATCTGTCAGATTCTTTAAAAAGTAATCCAGCCCACTGTGCCAAACCAAATCACAATAATAACCTTCATTGCATTAAATGTGGACGAAAAAAAAACTAGGGTCTGTTTCATACCCCTCTTACTTTTTAGTATTAAAAATTATTTTACAAAATAATCTTAAACTCCTCAACAATCAATTTCTAATCCAAAACCCGTGTTTAAAAAACAGAAACAACCTAAAGATGTTCTTCTCATCCTCTCTTTCTGTTTTCACCAAGTGCTCAGGGGACAAAAAAACTCAACAGAAACGTGCTCAAGAAAAAACACTTCCAATATGTGCTCAGTGGACATACAAATCTTTAAAAAAGAAAACTGCTTTTAAAAGCTCTAAACAAACAAAGCCTTAGGCTACACTGTTGCACACTGGACTGAAACGAGCAACTTAAACCAGAGACTTGGTTTTAAACTCACTCTTCTCCAATCAAATAGCTAAAATTTTATAAACAATAATCAGAAAAAGCAAAAAAAAAAAATCACCGGCAAAGATAATTACTAATTACCTCTATTGTTCAATATAATAAGAGAACAAAGCAAACAATAACTCATCAGAGAAATTATACATAAAACAGGACATTAATGAAAGTTGAAGCTTACTGCGACGAGTGCGCTTCTTGTAAAGGATTCGGTAACCGCACTCACGGCACTGTATAACGTCACCAGGCTTCAGCGTATTCTCCATACCACAATCTGAAGTTTATGCATACGTAAATTCAGATACACGCTTAAGATAACACTTAATTTTCAAAACCCTAAAAACACGCACGCATATATGTGAATGAAAAACGAATGAGATGAGAACAGAGAAGAAACCTCCGCAGATGTAGCTGACTGGCTCAGGCTGAGGATCCATCGCTAGTTCCGGCGAACTGTGACGGAAGAAGGTTCTAGGGTTTGGGTTTAGGGTACGGAGCTTCTGCACACTGAAAATACTTGAAAAAACGACTCAGGCAAGCTTTTAAAACGGATGCTTGGGCCTCGTGTTCATCTCTTTGGGGCCCAAACGTTTTAAATATTTGTAATTTTATATTTTTTTATAGAATTATTAATTTAAAAGATTTTCTCTTAAAAGCCATATTCTTCCTTATAAATGGATTAATTCATTTGTTTGGGAAATTTCAAATTTTTTGAAGTGAAATAGCTTGTTTAGATAAAGAATTTATAAAAAATTTAAAATTTAAAATTTATGAAATTTTTTGAAATAGTCAAATTTTAAATTCTCTCAAAAAAGTAAGGATTTAAAATTTCTTATTTTTTTTTCTTATTTCACTTATATATTTTATCTTATCTCTTACCTCTTCATGTTTTTAATTATTGAATACTCAAGAATATTTTTAAAATTATTAAATATTTAAAAATTAGCTAATATTTATTTTTTAAAATTTAATTTAAAAATCTCAACATATAAACATTTTTTTAAAATCAATCTTACTATAGTAGAATCAAATTATCATATCCAACCTAACAATTTAAAATAAAAGAAATTTGAATTGACTTATCCAAATAAAATATTTTAAGAATAATAGAAATTAAATTCAAAGTAATTCAAATACCAAGAATTTAAAATTTCTTAAATTTGTAAATTCTTCATCCAAACATACCATTAAGTTTTTAAATATTGCTCGAAGTATTTTCATGAACAAAGAATCACTCAATTATTTTTTACTTTGGACAATTTACAAGATTATGGAGAAAGAAAGACATTAAAAAGAGATTGAATAACATCAATAAAAAATTCATTATTTTTTAAATAGTATAAAAAACTTTAAAAGTGTAATTAATGTGAGACCCCTTTTCTCCTTTTCTTTTCCCCTTCACTCTCACTTACTCACTCTCCTTGCTACTCACTCACTCTCATTTCCATTTTGCTGGCTGATTCCTTGTGGTGACTTTGGATTGAAGGAGCTGAGTAGGTGTTTGTGCCTTCCAGAGCCGTGCCGTGCGGAGCTTCCCATTCCTTCTCTTTTCTCCTCCTTCTTCCTTCTCTTCCCGGAGCTCGGAATTCTTGAACCGAGGTAAGGGAAGCTAGAGTCTCGCTGTGTTTAGCTGTAAATGAGTCCAGAAACTCATTTTTTGTTTGATGATTGATGGTTTTTGAGTTGAGATTGCTGAAAAATGTGGTTTTCGGGGTTTTGAAGAAATTTTGGGGTTTTTGATGATTTGTGTTTGCATGTTGGAAATGAGGCGTTTTTATTGATGTTTGATGAAAGAGGAAACTTTTGGATGGTTTGCATGTTGATTTTCTGGCAGTTTTTGCAGAATTTGGTTAAGTTTTTCGAAAATGGAGTGTTGTTGCTGAACCTCGCGCTGGGCGCTGTTCTTCGCGCCGGGCGCGTGACCACCAGGGGGCTCCATTTAGGCAAGCCTGCCGGGCGCAAAGGTGTTTGCGCCGGGCGAGCTTGAGAATGGGAGCCTCTGAATGGCCCACGCCGGGCGTGACTTGGACTACGCCGGGCGCGATATTAGTTGTGCTATATTTTGGGTTTTCTGGTGTTGCGCTGGGCGCCACCATTGTCGTGCTGGGCGCGGAGTCTCCTTGGGAGTCTCTGCCAAGAAGGCCCTGGGCACATTACGAATTGCGACGGGCACGAGACCTTGGTAGGTCTCTGCCTTCCCCACGCCGGGCGCAAGTGCTCTTGCGCCGGGTGCGATGGCCCCTGGTGCTCTCTGGTTGTGTCACACCGGGCGTGACCTTAAGTGCGCCGGGCGCGTATGATGATGATGATTTATATGCTGATAGTTGTTAAACCTTGCTTAAATTGTTGATAGATGTTGTTTTATGCTGAATTAAGCTGAAATCGATGAATATGCTGTGCTGACTAGATGATAGTGTTGAGACATGATGTTAAGCTGTAATAGATGTATATTTTTGTGCTGAGCTGGGTTGTGAGCTGGAGAAGATTTTTACAGTGCTGGGGTGCTCTCTAGAGAGGAGGCTGGCATATGCTGTGTACATGCTGGTTGGGGAGGCTCAGCATTGGTGGAGAGGTACCTATCACATGTTGACCGCTAGAGGAGTGGTTGTAGATTGGGAGTGCTTCAGGAGGATGTTCTTAGAGAAGTATTTCCCTGAGAGTGTGAGGCACGCCAAGGAAGCTGAGTTTATGCGGTTACATCAAGGAGGGATGATAGTTTCCGAGTACGCGATGAAATTCGAGCACTTGGCTCGTTTTTATTCGCAAGGTATAGTTGAGGCCTGGAAATGCAAGAAGTTTGCTGAGGGTCTGAAATATGATCTGAAGAGAGTGGTGGTGCCTATGGCCATCACTGAGTTTCCGACCTTAGTGGAGAAGGCGAAGGTTGTTAAGCGGTTGGAAGGTGGTAACCGTGTTGTGAAGACTGTTGAGGGACCAGCTGGGTCCAAGAGAGGTGGGAATCAGAGGAAGCCATATGATAAGCCCCAACCACAACAGTGGAGTCCTATCATTAGGCAACCTTCTAGTGTTGCTGGTGGAGGTAGACAGGATGGAGGTGCCACTCTGAGATGTTATAGGTGTGTTGGACCCCATTTTGTCAAGGATTGTCCACACACGGAGAGCCGGTGCTTCAAGTGCCATCAGATGGGTCATGAGTCGGCCAACTGTCCTACTAGAGGTAGACCAGAGAGGGGTGATGCTCAGAGGGGTGGTACCCAGAGAGGTGATGCTCAGAGGGGTGACAGACCCACTACAGCTGGTAGAGTATTCGCTTTGACTGGGGCTGAAGCTTCTACTTCCTCAAATCTTGTGAAGGGGAAGGGTAGAGCTGCTGGTAAGGATGTGATGATCCTTTTTGATTCTGGTGCTTCTCATTCATTTATATTATATGCTTGTGCTGCTATGCTAGGTGTGCCTGTGTGTGATTTGGGGTCGAGACTACTAGTGTCGACGCCTGCTTCTGCTTCGGTAGTTGCTTCCGAGCTGTGTGCTGGTTGTCCGATTGTGGTGATGAGAAGAAGTACAAGGTGAACTTGGTTTGTTTACCTTTGGTGGATATTGACATAATCTTAGGGATGGATTGGTTGTCTGCCAATCGCATTCTTATAGATTGTGCCAATAGGCGGTTGATTTTTCCTCAGGTGGAGGATGAGTTGTTGATTTCAGCTAGCCAAGCTGAATCATTGCTGAGAGATGGAGCAGAGTGCTGTCTTCTGCTTGCTGCTTTGAGTGTGGAGACCGAGAGGGTCATTACTGAAATAGATGTGGTGAGAGACTTTGCTGAGGTATTCCCTGATGAGGTACCTGGGTTGCCTCCTATCAAGGAGATGGAGTTTAGCATTGACTTGGTTCCAGGTGCGGGGCCAGTGTCGGTGGCTCCCTATAGGATGGCTCCTGCTGAGCTAGTTGAGCTGAAAGGTTAGTTGGAGGACCTGCTGGAGAAACAGTTGGTGTGGCCGAGCGTATCGCCGTGGGGTGCTCCTGTGTTGTTGGTGAAAAAGAAGGATGGAGGTAGTCGACTGTGTGTTGATTACCGGCAGTTGAACAAGTTGACCATTAAGAACAAATATCCGCTTCCCCGGATAGATGACTTAATGGATCAACTGAGGGGAGCATCCGTTTTCTCGAAGATTGACTTGAGGACGGGATATCACTAGATCAGGGTGAAGGAGGGTGACATACCGAAGACTGCTTTCAGGACTAGGTATGGTCACTACGATTACATTGTGATGCCGTTTGGTGTGACCAATGCCCTAGCTGTGTTCATGGATTACATGAACAAAATCTTCCGGCCGTTCTTGGATAAGTTTGTTGTGGTGTTCATTGATGACATCTTGATTTATTCAAGGACCCAGGAAGAGCATGGAGAGCACTTGAGGGTGGTGCTGGAGATTTTGAAGGCGAAGCAGCTGTACGCTAAGCTTTCAAAATGTGAGTTCTGGTTGGATGTGGTAAAGTTCTTGGGACATGTGATCTCAGCTGAGGGGATTGCTGTTGATCCGGCTAAGGTGGAGTCGGTGTTGTAGTGGGAGCGTCCAAGAACTGTCACTGATATTAGGAGTTTTGTGGGTTTGGCGGGTTACTATAGGAGGTTCATTGAGGGATTCTCCAAGATAGTGGCGCCTTTAACCCAGCTGACGAGGAAGGAGCAGCCGTTCATCTGGACCAATGCCTGTGAGCGGAGCTTTGATGAGCTGAAGAAGAGGTTGACTACTTCTCCTGTGCTGGTGTTGCCAGATTCTGGTGAGCCCTTTGATGTGTATTGTGATGCTTCTCACCAGGGTCTGGGGTGTGTGCTGATGCAAAACAGGAAAGTAGTGGCATATGCTTCAAGGCAATTGAAGAACCATGAGAGGAATTATCCCACTCATGACTTGGAGTTGGCAGTTGTGGTGTTTGCCTTGAAGATATGGAGGCATTACTTGTATGGTGATCGGTTCAGTGTCTTCAGTGATCACAAGAGTCTGAAGTACTTGTTTTATCAGAAGGAGCTGAACATGAGGCAGAGGCGGTGGATGGAGTTTCTGAAGGATTATGATTTCCAGTTGATGTATCATCCTGGTAAGGCCAATGTTGTGGCGGATGCGTTGAGTAGGAAATCCATCCACATGTCTAGTACGATGGTGAGGGAGCTGGAGTTGGTTGAGGAGTTCAGAGATCTGAATCTCTGTGTGGAGTTAGCTTAGGATCACATTAGTTGCGGGATGATTACCATAACTAATGAGTTCTTGAGGCAGGTTGGACTCAACAGTTGCAAGACGTCGAGCTGGTGAAGCTTCTTGGTTTGCTGGGTACCAAGAAAGTTGTTGGTTTTGAGCTGGGCGAAGATAGAGTCTTGAGGTTCAAGGGCAGAATCTGTCTACCTTAGGATGCTGAGCTGAGGAGAGCTGTGTTGGAGGAAGGCCACAAGAGCAGACTTAGCATACATCCAGGTATGACTAAGATGTACTAAGACCTCAAGAAGACTTTCTGGTGGTCTGGTATGAAGAGGGAGATAGCTGAATATGTGGCGGCCTGTCTGACGTGTCAGAAGGCGAAGGTGGAGCATCAGAAGCCGAGTGGGTTGATGCAGCAGATGGAGATCCCAAAGTGGAAGTGAGATAGCATTACTATGGATTTCATTGTGGGGTTACCTAGGTCAGCTAGGAATAGTGATGCTATCTGGGTGATTGTTGATCGGTTGACCAAGTGTGCACATTTCTTGCCTGTCAACATCAAGTGGTCCTTGGAGAAGCTGACACAGTTGTATGTGAGGGAGATGGTACGGTTGCACGGGGTGCCTTCTAGTATTATTTTCGACCGAGATCCGAGGTTCACTTCCAGATTTTGGCAGAGTCTACATCAAGCCCTAGGCACGAAGCTGAAGCTGAGTTTTGCTTATCATCCGCAGACGGATGGTCAGTCAGAGAGGACAATCCAGTCCTTGGAGGATCTGCTGAGGGCTTGTGTGTTAGACCACTTGCGTAGCTGGGAGGAGGTCCTATCGTTGGTGGAATTCACGTACAATAATAGCTTTCATGCTAGTATTGGGATGGCGCCCTTTGAAGCCTTGTATGGCAGGAGATGTAGGACTCCTCTGTGCTGGTATCAGGATGGTGAGTCAGTGGTTGTGGGACCGGAGCTGATCCTACAGACTATTGAAAAGGTGAAGATGATTCAAGAAAGGATGAAGACTGCTCAGAGTAGGCAGAAATCTTATGCTGACAAAAGGCGTAAGCCTTTGGAGTTTGCTGAAGGGGAACATGTGTTTCTGAAGGTGACTCCGACTTCTGGTGTGGGCAGAGCGTTGAAGGCAAGGAAGTTGACACCGAGGTTTGTGGGTCCCCATCAGATCATACAGCATGTGGGTCCAGTTGCTTACCGGTTGGCCTTGCCACCATCTCTTTCAAACCTACACGATGTGTTTCATGTATCCCAGCTGAGGAAGTATGTTCATGACCCGAGTCATGTGGTGGAGCTGGATGATGTGCAAGTGAAGGAGAACCTGACGTTTGAGAAGTTGCCAGTAGCTGTGGTTGATCATAAGCTGAAGGAGCTGAGGGGCAAGTCTATTGCTCTAGTGAATGTGTTGTGGGATACAGCTACTGGTGAGGCTACTTGGGAGGTGGAGCAGCAGTGTAGGGACCGGTACCCATCTCTTTTCCCAAGTATAAGTCGGTTTTCGGGGACGAAAACTCTTGTTGTTGGGGAGGTTGTGAGACCCCTTTTCTCCTTTTCTTTTCCCACTTCACTCTCACTCACTCACTCTCCTTGCTACTCACTCACTCTCTTTTCTATTTTGCTGGTTGATTCCTTGTGGTGACTTTGGATTGAAGGAGCTGAGTAGGTGTTTGTGCCTTTTGGAGCCGTGCCGTGCGGAGCTTCCCATTCCTTCTCTTTTCTCCTCCTTCTTCCTTCTCTTTCTGGAGCTCGGAATTCTTGAACCGAGGTAAGGGAAGCTAGAGTCTCGCTGTGTTTGGCTGTAAATGAGTCCAGAAACTCATTTGTTGTTTGATGATTGATGGTTTTTGAGCTGAGATTGCTGAAAAATGGGGTTTTGGGGTTTTCGGGGTTTTGAAGAAATTTTGGGGTTTTTGATGATTTGTTTTTGCATGTTGGAAATGAGGCGTTTTTATTGATGTTTGATGAAAGAGGGAACTTTTGGATGGTTTGCATGTTGGTTTTCTGGTTGTTTTTGCAGGATTTGGTTAAGTTTTTCGAAAATGGAGTGTTGCTGCTGAACCTCGCGCTGGGCGCTGTTCTTCGCGCCGAGTGCGTGACCACCAGGGGGCTCCATTTAGGCAAGTTCGCCGGGCGCAAAGGTGTTTGCGTCAGGCGAGCTTGAGAATGGGAGCCTCTGGATGGCCCACGCCGGGCGTGACTTGGACTGCGCCGGGCGTGATATCAGTTGTGCCATGTTTTGGGTTTTCTGGTGCTGCGTTGAGCGCGAAGGCTCCTTGGGAGTCTCTGCCAAGAGGGCGCTAGGCGCAATACAAATTGCGCCTGGCACGAGACCTTGGTAGGTCTCTGCCTTCCCCACGTTGGGTGCGTGAGACTCCTTGGAGTCTCTGCCTGGGCATGCGCTGGGCGCAAAGCTGAATTGCGCCAGGCGCGTGGGAGCCTTGGGCTCTCTGGTTGGGTCACGCCGGGCGCGAGTACTCTTACGCTGGGCGCGATGGCCCCTGGTGCTCTCTGGTTGTGCCATGCCGGGCGCGACCTTGAGTGCGCCGGGCACGTATGATGATGATGATTTATATGCTGATAGTTGTTAAACCTTGCTGAAATTGTTGATAGATGTTGTTTTATGCTGAATTAAGCTGAAATCGATGAATATGTTGTGCTGACTAGATGATAATGTTGAGACATGATGTTAAGCTATAATAGACGTATATTGCTGTGCTGAGCTGGGCTGTGATTGATGATTTTAAAATGCTGAATTATATTATTGCTGTGCTATAGAATGTTAAGCTGAGTTGTGAGTAGTAAGCTGTGCTGATTACTACTTAGCTGTGTTGTATGCTGATTTGCTATGTTGTGCTGTGAACTGTTTGGCTGTGCTGTGTTAGCTGAGATGTATGCTGTGTATGGCCACTATTGTAGGTCGGTGCTATTATTAGCCACTATTGTGGTGCTGTTATAGCCGCTAAGGCGGTGCTGTTATTGCCGCTATGCGGTGCTGTTATAGCCACTAGAGTGGTGTTGAAATTGCTGCTATGCAGTGCTGAAATTGCCGCTTTGCGGTGCTGATATTGCTAAATTGCTGTGATGTAGTATAAGTTGTGCGGGTGTGCTGATAGCTGTAGCTGTTTACCATTCATACGGTTTTATATGTAAGTTAATTTTTTTTCACTAGCTTACCCTCTGTTGTCTCCATGATGTTTGGAATGCGATGATCATACTATGTATGGGAGCAGAGCAGGGATAGGTTGGTGGCTGATGGTGAGTATGTAGCTGGCAGACGGAGTTGATCTTCTAGGATCTTTTGATGTTTTAGCTACTTAGTGTAGTAGCCTTTGTTGTATTTTGTACACTTTAACTCTATCCAGACTTGGATCATGTATATGTATATATTCTAGACCCTATATGTATACACTTGTTCCTTTCTGTGTGGTGTTTCTAGTGTGCTGTGCGGTGTGTAGTGACCAGCTGGGTCGTTACAATAAAAAGATCAAAAACAAAGAACACAAAGTGTTTTTATACTAATTATCTCAATCATCGAAACTATGTCCATTTTTTTTATCAATTTAATCAAGTTCTATTATCTTTTACAAAAATACAAATATTCTTTCACAAAGTCATTTATGATTTAAATAAGTGTTTTTTTTTATTTGCCCTTTTAAAAAACTAACCAAGTATTATTTGAACAATCAAGTCTCTCCAAATTTTAACAATCAAGTATTTTTTTAACAATGAAATCTCTTCAAGCTTCAATAGTTAAATATTATTTCATAATCAAACATTTTGAAGCTCAAAGCAATAACACAGAGTTGAAGTTAGGAAATCACTTGTTACTTCGTCTTACTATTAAGATGTGATACAATCGATTTAAGTACAATGCTTTTTACACAAAGACCGAATATAATTTTTTTTATAATAATTGTTCTCTCTTCTTTCTCACATGCAATTCTCATAACTTACACAAATGCATGCCAAATAAAGGTTTCTATGATTTACGTAATTTGTTTTTAATATAAGTAATTATTATATGCAATTGTTTCTATTTGAATACACACATCCTTAGAGTTCTCCTGGGAATCCACATAGATTCATAAACGAAGACATATTCACATATCTAAAAGCATTTATAACATAATAGCATGTTTAAAAATTCAAAGAAACATCATACACATATTATAATAACAAAAAAGATTATAGTTTAACCCCCCAGACATGCAAACATACACAACCTAGAGGATTGTGACTAATCCCGCTATCCAACAGATAATTCACTACCCGAAGCGAGGTTCTCACTCCCACATGGACATTAAAATTTGGGCTAGGTCTCCAACCTTTTTTCCAACAACATTTAGTTCTCCTCCTTTTTCATATCATAAGACACACAGGTTAATTATGAAGTGAGGGAATCCTAGCCTTACTATCGAATTCAAATAAAATGATAATCTTATATAGTAATTATTTCTCATAGTCTATTGGCAAAAAGCCTATCTAATTATTTGTCACTATTTTGAGAATAACCGATAAATAGTAATTGCTATTATTTTGAAAATATCACTTAAATTATAATATAACCTCAATTAATCAATTAAAATCTTATATTAATTTATTGTGAAAAAGTGGGATGATACAATTTTAATCTATTAAATCAACTCTTATATATAAAACACAAATAATTATATTGCATAAGAGTACGTTTAAGGATTTTTCTTCAATAAGATTTTTATAGATTTTTTAACTCCATATCTAATTCAGTTTTATTTATTATAATTATTTATTGATTAAATTCAATATTTTTAAATGAATAATCAAAAATAGAAATAATCTTATGCTATAATATAAATTATTTATCATAAATATAAAATATAATTTATATATTTAAAAATACATACTTATTTAAATTTCAAACAAAATTTATATATTCAAATATTGTATTTATTTATATATATAATTTATTTAAATTTTAGTTATATATAATAACCATTTGATCTATATATTACATAAACTAAAATATTAGGGTTTATTACATATAACTAAAATTAAAAACAAATTATTTATATGAATATATATTATGTTTGAATATATAAATTATATATAAAATTTGAATAAATTGATATTTTAAATATATAAATAATATCTTAGATTTATAATAAATAATTTATATTATAGTCTGATATTATTTTTATTTATTTAAAATATTAAAATTTAATTTATAAATAATTATATAGATAAAAAATGAATTAGATAGAAAGTTGAAAAAATTATTAAAACACCTATTATAAAACACTTTTGTATAATAAAATCGTTAAAATATATAGTAATTGATTTTAAGAAAATCAAATTTCTTGAAATTTTAAAATTCTTCCACCAGAATAAATTTAAATTTTTTATTTCTTCATTTTTATTCTGAAATAATTTTTTATTATCTAAAAAATTAAATAGTCTTCTTATATAAATTTATTAATTATTTTTACTTAACATTTTTAATTTAATTAACTATCTTAAAATATTTCAAGGTTTTAGCATTTAGTTTTAGGGATATTCAAAATCAAAGCAATCAAACCAAAAACAACACGACGATCTAAAAAATCGAAAGTCGATAAAAATACATGAATCTTAAAGAAACATTTAATTATAAAAAATTGAAAGTTGATAATCATTTAATTATAAAAAATTGAAAGTTGATAATGTAACGATTCATTATGGCCGTCACACTACGTAATACATGACTAGTTGTGTAATACATATACTAAAATAGTAGTACAATATAAGCATTCTACATCTCATGAACATGTACAACTATGTTAATACATATACTAAAACGTTGTTTGTTCAACAACTATATACAAATATCTACTCAAAAAGCATCTAACAACAACCAGTAGCCTACAAAATAAAATCTAACTCCAAGCACCACCTATGGTCTACTGCTTCTCTCCAGCCTATCCCTGCTCTACTCTCATACATAGTATGATCATAGTTCACACCACATGGAAACAAAATGGTAAGCTAATGAAAATAATCAATATATATATATATATATATATATATATATATATATATATATAAACAACTTATAACACGACAACAGAAACATCATCCCCAATAATTCGTCATACAACACAACAACACATAACTCAGCCACAGCTTCACAACTCAACAACATATATTTAACTTGCATCAACACAAAATCAACTCATTAATAACTTATGTGCCGTCACGCATTTCAACTCGAAGATCTCCTATAACACAGGTGAGCAGTCTAAGTGGCTAGGTCCTACCGAACCGACAACACAGAACCTTTTTGGGCTTACTAGGTAAATAACAAATTTAGATAACAATCCACAACACGATAACGATTTCTCAGACTTTGCCATTTAAACAAGGAAGTATAGTACTATGTCAGAACATGACAGCTAGGTTAAGGCTTACCACGACATTAGCTAGCTTAACTAAGCCACCTATGAGATTAGCCTACTGACTATCCTCTAAATACTACAACCCTCCGATACTTGATTATGAACTAATTTCCCGACATCATACTTTACTTGAATTGGTCGCTTGTAATCGGTATAGCTCGACCTGACCCCTATACTGTGGTCGCTTCATACACGTGTGCCTCGACCTTGCCCACACACGAGACCAACTAAGTCCTAAAGGAGAACAACACATCATCCACTCCAAAGGGGTAACTTCCCAAGGAGGGTTTTTCAACAAATTGAGCCCTTCGAGCACCACAACTATCTTAATCCGCACAATGGGATGAACAACTTCAAAAACTTCTTCTCTAGTCCTAGTGATCAACAACTCATCATCACAGCACAATCAACATACAACTCAACAACACAATGCAACTCAACAACTCAAAATAGCAACACCACAGCTCAATTCAGCTCAACAACTCAGATAACACACAACTTTTCAACTCATATATCATATCTATACAGCTACTTGACTTCATAACTTGTTTATATCACTATAATCAACATGCCTCTCAACATCTCACAACTCAATCAACACTATTCATATAATATCGCAAATATAATCATGCAACTCCACAACATAATTTATCAACATATTTTTAACTCATCATGCTACCACAATCATCATTATTCAATCATTTTATCAAGCATATCCACGCCCGGCGCAAGTTAAATTGCTCCCGGCCTGAACCCAACCCGAGAGCTCTAAAGCTCTCTCACGCCCGCCATAGAATTATCACACCCGACGTCCTTGTAGGCAGAGACCTCCAGGGGTCTCCACGCCCGGGGCACTCGACCTACGCCCGACGCACTCGACCTACGCCCGACGCACTCGACCTACGCCCGACGCACTCGACCTGTGCCCGGCGCCAACTCAGACAAAGACCTCAAAAGGGTCTCCATGCGTGGCGCACCCCACCCTGCGCCTGATGCCACATCAGTAAAACCATCTTCAGGGCCACTATTGATGTCACGCCCGACGTGGTTCTCCTTACGAGACTCCCATTTCAAATCACACCCGGCGCGATCAACTTTGCGCCCGACATGATCTAAAAATGGTGGTCCCTGATGAATGCACGTTGAACGCCAAGAACATGCGCCCGGTGCAAGTTCAAATAATAGCCTCCAAAAACCTCGAAAATTCCTTCAAAACCTGAAAATCGACAATACCAACCACATGCAATCCATGAAATGAAGTACATAGGCTCCATATAACTCAAAAACAAGCTCAGATTCAACATGCAACCACTCAATGCATCAAAATCACCCAAGAACCCCATTATTTCCCGAAACCCAAAAAATGAGGAATCATCCAATTCAACTATTTCTTCTCAAAATTCTTGCACCAATTGAGTTCCTAAACTCACATACAATTAAACAATCTACATTCTAGCTTCCCTCACCTGAAGATTGGCTCAAAATGGCCAAGAATAGGAAGAAGAAGAAGATTTTTCCCCCCGAGCTCAACCCACGGACTTCAGTCCTCTACAGCAAGCTTCCTAGCCTGAATTTCAAGAAAAAGATAGAAGAAATTAGTAATCTAGAGGAGAAGAAGAATCAAACAGAGAAATTTGGGAGAGAAAGGAGCTCACGGACCAGAGTCCTTCTCTCTGAAACCTCTCTCTAGGTTTCTTTGAGAATGAGCTTATGAGACCTTGTTCTCTGAAAAAACCTTAAATACTCTTCCTTCTAGCATCCACTAACCTTGAACCAGCTTACTACGTACAGATAAAAATACATGAATTTTAAAAAATCATTTAATTATGATGAATAAAATCTGAATTAAATATAAAATTAGAAAAATTTATAAAAAAGATTTCATAAAAAATTCATTCATGATTTATATATAAAAATTAAGTTTCCTTAAATCTTAAAATTCTTCGACCAAAATAACTTTAACTATTTTATTTCTCCATTTGTATTCACGTAAGTTATTTAAAAACACTTTTTTTTTATCTCAAATAATTAAATATTCTTCTTATATTAATTTAGTAATTATTTTATTAATTAATTTAATCAAATACTTTAAATTTAATTAATTATGTTAAAAAATTTCAACTTTTAGCACTTAATTCATAACTTAACAGCTTATGCTAATTTTAAAGAATACACGTCATATCCAACGAGTATGAGAAAGAATAAGAGCATCTCCAATGCTAGGTTCTGGTTCTTAAGTTTAAACTCTCATTGTTTATAAGAAACCTATATTGAAGCATGTTGACATGGCAGGTTGCTTAAGAATAAATATTAAGTTTTGGATCTTCAATGTTATATTTAAATTACGTGATTTTAAAGTAACGTTTAATTGTGATAAATAAAAACAGAACTAAATAGAAAGTTAATTTAAAAAAAAAACTCTCTTATAAAATATTTTTGTGAAAAAATCGCTCATCCTTATATATCGTGGTTTATTTTAAAAAAAGTTAATATTTTTGAAAATTTAAAATTCTCGGACCAAAATAACTTTAATTTTTTTAATTTCTCCATTTTTATTCCAGTAAGTTTATTTGAAACACTTTTTTTTAATCTGAAATAATTAAATAGTCTCTTTATATCAATTTATTAATTACTTCATTAATTAATTTTACCAAACATTTTTAATTTAATTAATCATATTATAATTTTCAATTTTTTGGCACTTAGTTTATAGCTTAATAGCTTATGGTAGTTTTACCGAATACACTTAATATTTTAAGTGGGTATGAGAAAGAAATATTAATTATTAAATTTACGATTATCAAGTTTAAATGTAAAAAACATGATTTTTAAGAAACATTTAATTATGATAAACTGAATTTTAGATATAAAATTAAATTTCTTTTAAAATGTTTTTCATAAAATGTACTGACAAATGACAATAATGTCGATTATATTTTATATATAGTGATTAATTTAAAAAAAAAAGGTCAAATTTCTGGAAATTTTAAAATTTGTTGATTAAAATAATTTTAATTTTTTTTTATTTTTGTAAATTTATTTGAAACACTTTTTTTTTTAATCTCAAATAATTAAATAGTCTTTTATAGTGGGAGAAGGAGTTAAAGCATGATTGAGAGGGTATATTTTTTATTTTCTTCGTATTTTTGAAATCTTTCTTATGAATGAAAAAAACATAATCTTCTTATATTTATTCATTAATCAGTTTTATCAAACATTTTTAATTTAATTAATTATCTTAAAAAATTTCAACTTCAACTTATAGAAATTTTATGGAACACACTTAATATTTAGCGGATATCGGAAATAAATATTAATTATTATTTTTTTTGTTAACATTAAATGTAAAATATGTGATTTTTAAATAAATGATAGGTAAAAATTGAATTAGATATAAAGATAACAATTTTTTTTTTTACAATTTTTCTCGTAAATTGTATTACCTAAAAAAGTTGTTTGTGTTTTTTTTAATATAGTGATTAATTTTAAGAAAGTCAAATTTCTTGAAATTTTAATATTATTTAATTAAAATAAGTTTAACTTTTTTATTTTTCCATTTATATTCTCCTAAGTTTATTTGAAACACTTTTATTTTTATCTCAAATAATTAAAAAGTCTTCTTGTAGTGGTTTGTGAGGAAGGGGTAAGTGAGAGGATCTGGGTATGATCCTCGTCAAATCCTTGTAATTTTTTTTATGGATAAAAAAATAGTCTTCTTTTTATCAATTTATTAATTAGTTTTACCAAACATTTTTAATTTAGTTAATTATCTTAAAAAAATTTAACTTTTTAGCACTTAGTTCATAACTTATTAACAATTTATGGTAGTTTTATCAAACACACTTAATATTTAGTGGGTATGAGAAAGAAATATTAATTATTAAATTTTGGATTGTCAAGATTAAATGTAAAATATGTGATTTTTAAAAGAAATATTTAATTATAATAAAAAAAATTGAATTAAATATAAAATTAATTTTTTAAAAAACTTCTTGTAAAATGAATTACACAAGAAATTTGTTCATATTTTATATATATTGGTTGATTTTAAGAAAGTAAAATTTCTTGAAATTTTAAAATTCCTCAACCAAAATAACTTTAACTTTTTTTATTTCTCCTTTTTTATTCTCGTAAATTTATTTAAAACACTTTCTTTTATTTCAAATAATTAAATAGTTTTTGTAGAGAAAAGATAGACACGAGAAGGGGAGCTGAATAATATATCAAAATCCCACATGTTTACAAGTATGTAAAGTAGTATCTGCAATAAATGAATGGTTAGTAAGAGTAATCCATTAACGCATGAAGTTTTTATACTAGTTCACCTCAACCACTAAGGTTACATCTAGTTCTCAATCCAATCAGATTGAGTCTCAATAACTTTCAACAAAGTTACAAGTGTTATTTTATCAAGCCACTCTTAGGTTAAACAAGTGTTCTTTGACTGATCTCTTCAAATCATTATCTAAGTATTCTTTTTACAAACATTAGCATCTCTAAGCTTAATCCCAAATATTCTTTTACAATTAAGTCTCTCCAAGCTCTACCTTATAACAATAATTATGAAGATATTACAAGGTTGCAATTGTTGTATCTTTTAGATGTGATTTCAACAAATGTTTAAGTATATAAAAAAACTCTCAAAAAAGATTTTCTATGAGTTGTATATTTTCTCTGTATCTCAAAATTTTTCTATGTATGACTTGAGTTCCAAATCATCTTACAGAGTAAGTCGTTTTGAAAGAGATGATCGTTACAACTTCGTGAGTTCGATTCATAAAATTATTTCTTCTTACTCCTTCATCTGATCTAGAGTAGTATCCATTGATGCATTAAATGTTTCAATTAATGACTTTTACCTAATTAACGTACTCCTTATTTGTGATAGATCAAGTTACTTAACATAGCAAAGTATCAAAATGGGAACAACAAAAAGCAAAGTCAGTATGTAGCGAGGATACAGTCCTTTTCGTGCGTATTTTTTTTATTTAAAAAATTCGAGATCTTTGTCCTTTGTTCTAATGTTCTAGATGCTTTTATACACTTTTAACAAAAAGTGAGTTCCAAGATAACGACTTTCGATCTGTTAAGACATAAAACATATTCATTTGAAAATTTAAAAAAGCTAGTCATAATAAATAATGAACGTTAGGAATAATTGTATGTTTCATCTTCCAGACATTACTTTATCTTATAAAGTATAAAATAATGACTTTTTAAAAACGTTTTCTTACTTAAAGACAGAGTGTTTGTTATCATTAAAATTATGTAAAATAAGGGATCTAAGATCGTCTTTTAACTTAATAATTTTCTTATACCAATTTATTAATTATTTTATTAATTAATTTTATCAAACTTTTTTAATTTAATTAATTATTTTAAAAATTTTAAACTTTTTAGAACTTAATTTATACCTTAAAAACTTATGGTAGTTTTACCAAATTACACACCTTAACAGCTTATGGTTGTTTTACCAAATCACACTTAATATTTAGCGAGTTTGAAGAAGAAGTATTAATTATTAAATGTTGAACTATCATGATTAAATGTAAAATACGTGGTTTTTAATGAAAAATTTAATTATGTTAGATAAAAACTAATTAGACACAAAATTAATTTTTTTAAAAAATTCCCTTGTAAAAAGTTCTTACGCAAAAAAGTAGTTTATGATAGTGGTTGATTTTTAAAAAGTCAAATTTCATAAAATTTTAAAATTTTTCAACCAAAATAATTTTAACTTTTTTATTTCTCCATTTTTATTCCCCTAAGTTTATTTGAACCACTTATTTTTTATTTTTTTTATCTCAAATAAGTAAATAGTCTTCTTATATTAATTTATTAATTAATTATATAAAATATTTTTAATTTAATGTAAAATACGTGATTTTTAAAGAAACGTTTAATTTTATGGTCAAAATTTAGTCATATGTAATTGAAATTGGATGGTCAAAATTGAAAAATAAATACATATTGCAACATTTATGCCAACATTTTATCCAGCCTATGAAATAAAATAAAACTTCCTTTCCCAGATAAAAATAAAAATAGACTTCTCTTGCAGACATGCTCCCTTTTCTTTGTGCCAATACTATTCTCAGTGTCTGGTTCTTTTTTCTTTTCGATTCTTTTTCTATGTACGAAAGAAAAAGGTAAAATGAGAGTTTTTTCGTTACCCTTCTACAGTTCAATGCACACACGATTCCACAAATATAGAGTTCTTAGAGTTTATTACAAACACTTTCGAACATTTTTCTATTAAAAATAAAAAATATTAATTTTTTAATAAAAAACTTTCAAAAACACTTCTAAACTTATATTCAAACATATACTCTTATTCCTAAAACTGAGATAATCTCCTACTACATTTATTTTCACTTTAAGACAGTACCTTTTCTTTTTAAAAAAATGTAAACACATCCAACTTAATTATTTTCAAAATTTTCCTTCGATATTAAAGTTTATTAGAATCATTTATATGAAGTGTCTACCATATTTGTCAATGGTTAATATTTATAAAAGAATTTAATTTTTCATAAACGAATTACAATCAAATTATTTTTCTCTGCAAGACTTGAATTCAACATCTTATTTAAGAAAACTGGATTCAATTTGACTCAAATCAATCGGTAAAACTTTGATAATTTAAATATGAAAACATTCTACTCGATTAATTTGAACGATATAATTTAGGCATCTTTCCTTTCTTTTCTAGATATTCCATGCTTGGAAAAATCGTTCATTTTAGAAAAGTCATGAATATGTTAATTAGCCATGCTTTGGTCAATTGACCATTAAATGCTTAATCAAATTCAAAATCAAATGTTTACCAGCCTTTTCTGACTTGGAATTCTTTTTCGATTCCACTTTGCTCATTGGCTTATATTTCAACCTAGTGATTAATTAGCTATAAACAATGCATATTCTAGAAAACTAAGACAAGATTTTTGTCTTCCTAGAAACATGCCAAATAGTATTATGATTATAATAATATCGTTATGAGAACTATAATATATACAAAGCTTTCCCTGCCTAGCTGTTTACAAGAATTATAGCTAATACAATATTTGTTAGAATATATTGAAGAATTCCACTCAGCACATCAAGTTTGAAATTATTACACGCAATTATGAAGTCTTTTGGTTCCTCTACGGCGAGATGCTTTCCTTTTCCACGGCTTGAGAACAAACCACTACAAAATTCCACTTCTCATGGCAGCTTTCATCACAAGAAAACAAGTAAGAATCAACTTTTCTTCCTTTGCATGGTATTTCTCATCACACCAATTCACAATACTATGTGTGTATTTGAATTACTGTTTCACTCGTATAAAATTTTCATTTATGCATTGGAAATTAAGTGCAAAACTTTCGTCCAAGGTCATTCTAACGGATGTACCGTTCTCTTGTACCTATGCAGGTAAAGAAAGTCCCATGAAGAACACAGGAAAAAGCAGCAGTATTACGCATAGGATTCATGACCATGGTAATTCAAAGTCGAGAAATCACACCATAGCATTTTACAAGAGTAAATATAATTACACTAAGGTTTCCTCTCTAGTACTGAGGTTTCAAGAAATTGCACACACTTTTCTATTTTTTCTGTCCTTACACCAACTTTTTTATTTTTTTTTATTTTTTATTATCAACTCTTGCATTAATCCATTTAATTGTTTGAAAAACATTATAGTAATACTTTGAGATTTCTAAAAATTACACATACACCTTCTGCTGTTTTTCTTATCCTTACACACTAATTCTCTTAATTGTTTGAAAACCATTATAGCAACACCTTTTATATATTACACTAAATCTCTTTCACTGATTAAAATTTTTTATACCGTGTTCTCTTGTAATAGATGTTATTTATAAACATTAAAAAAGCAATAAGGATTATATGTAATCTCACGAAACCTTAGGAATATAATATCGATGTAATTTATATAAAGTTATGAGAAAATTTGATCAATTCTATTGAACATTAGATTAATTAACTTATATGTGTACTACTGCAGTAAAAATGGGTCCTAAACTGTCTGAGATGGTGAAGGGTAAGTTGAGTTTGGGTGCAAGGATTATACATGAAGGAGGAAGGGGGAACATTTTCAAGAGTGTTTTCGGGATGCAAGAAAATGAGCAATTGTTAAAGGCCTCTCAGTGTTATTTGTACACCACAGCTGGTCCTGTTGCTGGAATTCTTTTTGTCTCAACTGAAAAGGTTGCATTCTTCAGTGAAAGGCCCATAAACTTTACTTCGGTGGATGGAGCATTAGTCAGGGCACCTTACAAGGTAGTCTTCATTTATAACTCAACTTTAGTGTGTTTAAATATATTTTTAAATTTTCAAATTTAAAATTATTTGTAAGTTCAAATTTTTTTGTTTTAGTCTATTAAAACTACCGATTATATAATTGACAGTGACAAATTGAGATAATTATGTTGAATGAATAAATATGTGATATATTAATTAACAATGATAATAATAGGTAAATTTTGTGTTACAAATTCAATAATAGATGAATTTCATTTAACAAATTCATTAACATATTTGAAGAAAATTAAAACAAGATTTTCTTGTAAAGATTAAAAAAAATAAATTTTAGATTTGAGAGAGTAAAAATAAATTTATCTCATATTTGATATATTAAAAATATATTTAAGTTTTAAATTAATTATTTCATGTTTCTTATTTATTGCACTCTTGTGATGTGTGAAGGTTCTTCTTGTTATGTTTGCAGGTTTTGATACCAATAGGGAGTATTAAAGAGGTACATGAATGCCAGAATGTGATGAAGGTAGAAGAGAAGTACATAGAGATATTGACTAAGGATGATTCTGAATTTTGGTTTGTGGGGTTTTTGCGGTATGAGAAAGCTCTCAAGAATCTCAATAAAGCCATTTCCATATCCAATCAATTATGAAAGGAGAAAGTTATTAATTTTCTAGATTTTTTTAGATTTTGTATTTATTATCATTAAAGGGGAGGTTTTCTCACACGAATGAGATGTTCTTAGTTTCTGGATGTTGCCTGTCCTGTATTAGTTTCAGTCCCTATCAATTGGGGATTAAGAGCCACTGGTGACTTAACTTGTATATATATGCCTCAGAAAAAGGCATCAGTGTAGTCCATCGTGAGAGGTGGTGAATGAAACATGGCTTAGTTAGAACCGTGAGTCAAATAGCAGCCAAATGTAAACAAAAAATAGTAGACTTGAATCAGTAGAAGGATTTTACCCCCCCAGAAATATCATTATAAAACTTAAAAATAATTAAAATTTGCTCCTAAATATAAATAGTTTTGAATATATATATATATATATATATATATATATATATATTATAACTATTCCAAAAACTCTAATTATAATTAATTTGTTTGGTTATAACTCAAGAATCAATGATATTTATAATTTTAAGTGATCATGTCACTACATGATGTTAAATAATCCTCTCAACCGACACTTTCAATTATCAATATCTAATATCATATTAGTATGTGATATTAATAATTTTTTAATCTTTAAAATAAATATTACTTATTTATTTTAAATGAATATTAAAGACTAACAATAATGATATTATATTATAAAAAATAAAAATAAAAAATATTTTATAGTGATTAGAATTAATTTTTCTTATTTTACTTAATTTAAAAAATAACGATTCTAAATTCTTAAACGGAATTATTTATAATAAACTTAATGAATATTTAACACTACTAGTGTAATTTGAAAAAAAGAGCTATGCAGTTATTTGGTTTAGCACACAAGTAACACAGGAGTAAGAAAGTTGAGAACGAAAGGGATATATATAGAAATAAGATGATAAAGCGGTTATTCATTAGTGATCTAAGTGACTTCTTTTCCTTCACAAAATGTGCACCAAATTAAGGAAGTGCACATTTATTATATTCATACAATCATGTCATTTCCAAAAACCACTAGTCTGATTTGACTAGCTAGTTTTATATTTTTATTCATTTAGTGTTGGTTTGGTTGGAACTTAATAAACTTAGGCCCTCTTGAACATAATCCTGAAGGATGGAACCTTATCACTAAGAGACAAATGCTTGTAACCATCATCATCAACATAAATCCCAAGTTCCCTGCACAAAGTCTGGCATTTGCACACTGAGGGACAAAAAGAGAGCACATAGTCTTTCTCAGCCTTCTCAATCTTGAACCAGTTCACAATGGTGTCAATTCCTGGATTGCCCTCAATACCACCAGTGCTCAAAAACCACACCCCAGTTAGCACTTTGAGGAGCTTCCACACTGGGGGTTTGGCACAAGTACTACTTGTGACATAGGACCTGATGTTGAGATCAGTTGATGTTAGTATGAGACCAGTTTTGGCATTGTAGGGTGTGAAAGTAACTGGGGTGCCCTTCAACACTTCAAGCTTCTCTTGAACCACAAAGAGGGGGCACGTGTCATTGTTAGCACTGGTGCTTGCAACTGTTAGGCCACCACCTTTGCCTCTTGTGACTGGCAAAATATAGTACTTGACTCCTGTGATCAGTTTCTGGCCTGAGGTGTCAAGCACTGGCTCAGGTGCTGCACCAGTTGTAACAATGAAGAATGTGAAGGCAAAACAAATGAGGCAAAATATTGCTAAGACCTTCATGTTTCTCAGTTTATTTGATGTAAGATAAGATTAGATGGGGCTGTTTCTGTGCACAGATGAGGAAAGTATAGCCTCCTTTATTTATAGGCTTCAAAGGGGACATGAGTTTTGTGTGTTTTTCATCGAGAGGAATTGTTTATAGACCAGTGCTTTCTATAATTTCAAAATAATGTTTGATAAATAAAAATTATATTTGTTAAACGTAAATTATTTTTTAATTATTAATTTTAAAATATTGCTTGAATTATATCATAAATTAAAAAATTAAAATATATAATATTAATTAGTGACATTTTTTTAATATATTTGATTTTTAATTAATAGGAAGACATTGTTAACTAGAGAGTATTGGAGCGACTCTGAGTGACAATGTTTTGTTGGATCAATTCAATTTGCTTAAAGACAATATTTGTTGGGGGGAGAATGATGAGTTAGGGGAGTGGGTTGTGGGTCATATATAGTTGAAATCTTATATTTATTAATAAAGTTCCCTCTATGATTGTATAGTGAGGACACGGGTTCAACACGAAGATGTATATCGATGTAAGTGAACGTCTTTCCCCACAACCTTATCTCTTAGTAATCTGCAAATTCTTTACACATGTTCATCGTGATGGAACTATAATCAGTGTCCAAAAGTCATTTTCAGATTATGACAGACGAAATAATTATTTTCAAAATTCTTTTCGTTTAAATTATGTGTATACTTCCACCTTTATAATGTTCTAATAATTAGATCTATATTTTCAAACTTTCAAACTGTACTGGTTGTCAAAATTATTTTCTTTTAAATTTTGTGCATACTTTCACCGATATACTGTTTTATTTGGTTGAGTTGCACTCGTTGGCCTTCATAATTCATATCGCGTTTAATGGCCGACAGAAGAGCATCGATCACTTTGGTTTGTTTCCTCGGGTACATGATATTTATTTATAAAATCAGTATTAAAAATCAGAGCATCACGCTTTAAAAAAATAAATCATAAATTTAACTTAACTTTATAAAATAAAATTATTCTTTACATATATATATATATATATATATATTCTATTTTAATTATATATTATTTTTTAGTATCTCAAACATCAAATATAATTTTAATGTTGGGAGAGAGAAAATAATACATGTGATTGGTACCAACTCGAAGTTTAGAAAATAATATGTGTCAACCACTTGCTTGGGTGTGGCATCAAGCTTTCCTACAAGTGTTTGTCAACTTACAATTTGTGTAGTATATACGACATGCTGTGAAAAGGGAAAAGCAGGAGTGAAAATAAGAGGCGAGAAATATATTCATTAGTTTGGTAAATCTTAGTTGAAACTTGTAAATGTAGACCTTTTGTGTTTTAAATTTCTTTGTAAAAGTGGGAGGAAATATCATCAAAATTTAAGAGAGAAATGCGTGACATCATTATCCCTTATCTTGTGAGTCTTCTCGCATATACAAAAAGGAACAACTCGCGTCGAACGCATTCACAAGTATATTTTAGGTTCTAAAATGACAGATCTATATATTTTGAGACACCATAATCTTTTAAAGCTTATGGTCTTTGTTTAACATGCACGAAGGTATCTCACTAAAAAAAAAATGTAATTTATTAATTTCTGGCGAATAAAAATCACTACAAATCTCATTATCGGCCGTCAAATTTACAGTCACTAAAAACTGTTTGTGACGGATGTTTGCTCAATATTTTAAAAATTTCAAAGATGAATTAATTTTTTTTTTAATCTTGAAAATTTTTCAAAAATTTGGAACATTTTGGTATATATCAATTAATATTATACAAAGAATAAAAGCAGGAGGGGCTAGCTAAATTCAAGCATAAACCATTGAGACAAAATATATAGTTATAGATAGACATGACAATCTAACTCGTCTTCGTGAGTACCCGCCCGAATCTGCCTTAATTTGGATAGGAAAAATTCGTGTTTATTAGGTTCGGGTTTGGGTTTAGGTTTTTCTCGATTGATAAAATCGAGGGCGGGGATGTTAATACCCACCCGCCCCTGCCCCCATACCCGCCCCCGCCCCTGCTTAATAATATAATTAAAAATTATTTATATATATATATAAACCAAAATTATAAATATTTATATGTAAAAATTTATAATATTTTACTTTTTATTTTATTTTATTTTTAAAATTTTCATATTTATTAAAAAAAAAAGAAAAAAAAATAGGAGCAGGGGTAGGACAGGGAAACCCGAATCCCACCGGGAGCAGGGATGAAAATCCAGATTTTATCCTCAGTGAGTATCGGTGGGACAGGAGCAATTTAAATTTGGAGGGGGAACGTAAAACTCATCCCTAAACTCATCCCTAACCTACCCCGTTGCCATGCCTAGTTATAGATCACATAATTGGGGGGGGGGGGGGGGGGGGAACAACTATACAATACAACGAGAAATTATTTCTTCATTTTATTCTCTTATTTTAACATAACATGCATGTAATTAAATTTATTAAACACTGAATAAACATCATTGCTATAAAGAAAACACACTTTCTAGATGTGATTTATTCATTATTATTAGAAAGAGATTGAGGTTAATTTGATTATGCCAGCTGAAACTTGACTTTGAATGGAACATCACTTAGAGCCAAACGCCTATACCCATTCTGATCCACAAAGACACCAACATCCTTGCACATATGATTGGAAGATGGAAACACACTGGGACAGTAAACAATCTTATAAGCACCATCAAACTTCTCGATCTTGAACCAGTTGCGTATGGTTTGCCAACCTGGCTTGCCCAAAGAGCCACCAGTGGTCACAAACCACTGTCTTTTAGAGACATCGAAGTGATCCAATTTCCACACTGTAGAATACT
This sequence comes from Cajanus cajan, assembly GCF_000230855.2. Taxonomy (NCBI): domain Eukaryota; kingdom Viridiplantae; phylum Streptophyta; class Magnoliopsida; order Fabales; family Fabaceae; genus Cajanus; species Cajanus cajan. The sequence goes on along the minus strand of NC_138517.1, from coordinate 9,332,865 downwards.
CAGGACAACTGGTACGATCAGTGGAGAACATGATGTTCAAATCAGTGGAGACACGAACAACACCTTTCTTAGGGTCAACGGGTGAAAATGTGAGTGGCAAGCCATGAGATCCTGGCACAAGAACAACATCAAGAGGGCATGATTCACCAATGCTGGCAAGTGAAAGGCCTCCACCACTAATGCATCTTCCGTACCTTCCACATCTTGTGAAGGGCACAGCTGGAACAATGTAGTAACCCACACCAGCTCGGAGTTTCTTGCCTGATGTGTCTACTACTTGCTCAGGTGATGCATCAGCTGCACCAAGTAGTGGTTGTGAGCTCAAGGCAATGAGAAGCACAAATGCCAGATATATGTTCTTCATTATTGATTTGTATACAATTCAAGGTACTTTGTATTTTGGTTGATGATGGATGGAGGATAAGAGAGATAACTGAATTTATAGATATCTTCAACTAATGCCAGTTCTACCTTTGGATCCTTTGTTATTAGTGTAATAGATATAATATGTTTATGCTTGTAGTATTTGAAGAATACAATTGGCCATATTATGTTGATAAATTTATCTGAAATCATGTAACTATGTATCGCTTACTGTGTACACATGGTTGGCGTCAATGTTCTTTGTGGTCATGGCCTTTTATTTTACAACTGGTTGAAACCATTTTTGCGTCTCTCTAGGCGATGAATTCAGAATTCCCTTCCATAAAAAGTATGCAAGTATTTGGAGAACCATGTGTTACATCTTGTTGATTCTATGGTCCGGAGGTGTTTGGAGAACAATATGTTATATCTTGTTGATTCTATGGTCTGTTCGCTCATGTAATGCCATGATTAATTGTTATTCAAAGGGATTAGGTAGTCTAACCTGTGGGCTAATGCATATAGAGCAATGTTTTTTTTATAGTTAATTTCATGTTTATCGTAATTAATAAAGAATACCAGCAATGTTTTTTTTATTCTTCTGGAATGGTAAAATATATAATAATTAAAGTATAACGGATGTATACCTGTGTCCTTCTACATCAAAAATTGTTGAAAGATTACAAAAGGTGATCGTACGTTAAACAGAATTAGACTTACGGCAGAAATTATTGAAATAATAGCAGAAAAGGTTAAGTTTGCCCATTTTAAAAGAAGGTTTCTTATATACCGATGAAAATATGGGTCCAACTGTATTACTATTGTGCAAATCAATGACCTTTTCCGTGTTTATGATTATCCTGAATCCCATAGATAAAATCCCTCCTAGCAACCTATAAATTGATGCAAACCTCCCACAAACTCCATCCATCAGTAACCAAAACACAAATTACTCAAATCAAATCAACACAAAACAATGAAGACCACACTCTTAGCATTTGTTCTTCTCTTTGCCTTGAGCTCACGACCACTCCTTGGATCAGCTGAAGCTTCACCTGACCAAGTGGTAGACACATCAGGCAAGGTGCTCCGGGTTGGTGTCAACTACAAAATTCTTCTGTCCATGCCCTACACTACTTGTAGAAGTCCACAAGGCCTTGGCCTCTCATCAAAGATTGGTAAATCATCATGCCCTCTTGATGTTGTGGTTGTGGATAGATATCATGGCTTGCCACTAAGGTTTATACCTATTAACCCCAAAAAAGGTGTTATTCGTGTCTCTACTAACCTCAACATCATCATGTTCCCTCCTAATGTGAGTTGCCCTCACCATTCCACAGTGTGGAAGATTGACATTTCTAATGTTTCTAAGGGACAGTGGTTTGTGACTACTGGTGGTGTTGTGGGAAAACCGGGTAGGGAAACCATTGGCAATTGGTTCAAGATTGAGAAGTATGATGGTGCTTATAAACTAGTATATTGTCCCAGTATGTGCCCTTCTTGCAAGAATGATCAGTGTAAGAATGTTGGGATGTTTGTGGATCATAAGGGAAACCAGCGTTTGGCTCTAAGTGATGCTCCCTTCCAAGTTAAATTCCTTAAGGCCTAACCAATGCATGCTCCTCTGGTTGTGCACAGACAACTATGAATATTTTAGTATATTTCCTAATGATGTGTTCATTCAAAGGGTTGATATATTTATTATCAGGATTTCCTAATGATGGATTTCCTTGTTAAGAAAATAAATAAGTAATTGAATAAAATAAACAAATGTTTTCTTGTATGATGTATTTGAATTTCATGTCTCGCTAGCTATAGTAGGTATATGATCATCGAAAAACAGAATAAACATATCTTTCGTGCAAGAGCTTACAAATGAAATTTATTTTAGACATATAGGACTTACAAAATTATCAGTAGGAACTTGAACCAAAATCAGAGAATCACGACAATCAATGGATACTACGGAGCAATTCTGCTCTAGAATGAACCAGTAACTGGGTGTTGAATATTCATCATTTGAGATAGTGCTAGTTATATCTAAAATTATCAGTAGGAACTTGAACTAAAAAGCAAAGAGATATCTTTATGATTATGTCCCAAGTTCACTAGTCACCACCTCCTCTGGTGACTGGTGGAAGTAGATTCTACCCATCACAAAATTATAGAAATTAATGATCTTGAACCTGTGAGCAAGACCTCTTCATTCTAACTCCACTCAAGCTACTCCTAGACTCCATCATTGTAATGAGGGAGAGCCACTTCCTTGGACCTGGTTCTGGCCTTTGCTTTGGAGCACTATGAGACGTCAATTTGGCCTTAAAAAGACTGAGTACTGAGGAAGAAGTTATTGGTACACACAATATTTGGTGTCTTACTTGGGGAGGAAGTTGTGTTATTTAAACAATTATGGTCGATAAAAGCTCCACCGAAGGCACTTATCTTCCTTTGGAGGGTAGCTAATAGAGGCAATATTCTTACGGCTAACATCCTAAAAATAAGGAATTTAAACTTTGATGAACAACAATCGCTTTGCGTGTTATGTAATAAGGTGGAGGAAATAGTTTCACATTTATTCTGCACCTGCCAAGAGGTAGATAATATTTGGAAAGGATGGTTGAAATGGATAAAATGTCCATCTCCCTTCCCACAAGACGTGATACAATCACTTCAACTTTATACCGACACCTTTATCATCTAATTACCAAATAGAATTATGGAGAACTTTACTTCAACTTTATACTGACATCTTTATCATCTAATTACCAAATAGAATTATGGAGAACTTTATGGTTGGCAATGATTCGAATAGTGTGGATGCATAGGAATAAGTGTAGGTTTGAAGGTGTAATTTTTAGCCGAGAAAACACGGTCAGAGAGATTATGTGCACTTCATGGCAGTGGATGAAGTTGTTAAAATATGATACAAACTTCTAGAATAATCTAGACTCTTATAGAAAAAAAAATAGGTATGCTAGTAATTACTAGATACAAATTCTAAAATCATGTAGATAATTATATATATAGATAGAAAACTCTAGAAATAGATATCTCTAGAGTTTTCTACATAAAACATGAATGATGTCTTGAGGCCTATAAATAGGCCATGTGCTCAACATTTGTACCAAGCGACTAGTAAGCCATTTTCACTACTCAAATCTATTCTAACTATTTCTTTAAACTAGTTTTCCTCTCAACTAAGCTTATCATTATAAATTTGTTTCTCCATTCTTTCTACCAATCAAATAAGCTTTTACTATTTGATAATTCATAAACTAACAGTGGTACTAGAGCTACATTTGGTCATCTACTGGGCGTAGAAATATTACTCCACTACTTCCAAAAAAAATTTTCCTAATATTCTACTCACTTTCAAAAAACAAATTCTAATCCATGGCTAACACCATTCAACCATCATCTATCCCTATTCCCATTTTTAATGGTGAAAATTATGATTTTTGGAGTACAAAAATGAAGACATATTTCACCTTCCAAGATTTATGGGACATGATAGAAGAAAGATTTTCTACTCCAGAAGACACCTCAGCCCTTACTGCAGCTCAAAAAAAGGAGTTAAAAGAGAACAAACAAAAGAATTCAAAGGCGTTATTCATTTTGCAACAAGCTGTGACCGACACAATTTTTTCGAGAATAATGGGTGCAACAACCGCCAAAGAAGCATGGACTACACTACAAGAGGAGTTCGAAGGAAATGAAAAGGTACGTGCCGTAAAATTACAAACTCTACGGCATAACTTTGAATTGTTAAATATGAAGGAATCTGAGACCGTAAAGGACTACTATTCTAAGATAAAAGAAATAGTTAACCAAATGAAAGCGTACGGGGAAAATATTCTTGACAAGAAAATTGTGGAGAAAATTCTAATTAGTGTTCCCCCTAAATATGATCCAATCATGACAACAATTGAGCAAACAAAAGATCTATCTACCTTATCAGTAACAGAGTTGATTGGGTCACTTGAAGCTTACGAGCAAAGGTTGAATAGGCATGATGAAGACTCAACTGAAAATGCCTTTCAATCAAAGCTCAAATTACGGTCACAAAATAAAGATAAAAGGAATAATGGAGAAACTTATAGAAATAAAGAGAATTCTAGAAATTTCTCTAGAAATTATCAAAATGAATATCCTCCATGCGGCATTTGTAAGAGGACAAATCATGTCGAGAAAGACTGTCGATATCGTGGAAAGCCACAATGCCGCCACTGCAAAAAATTTGGACATGTGGAGAAGTATTGCTGCAACAAAAATAAGCATCAAGCAAACTTTGCTGAAGAGAAAGATGGTGAACAACATCTTTTCTATGCTAGCCAAGATTCCAATAGTGAAACAAGTGGAAGTTGGTACTTGGATAGCGGCTTTAGCAATCATATGGCCAAAGATGCAAGCATCTTCAAGGATATTGACAAATCCGTCAAAGTGAAAGTCCGAATGGGGAATGACACTGTCGTTGAATCAAAAGGCAAAGGCACAGTTATGGTGGAGACGAAGAAAGGTACGAGACTTATTACTGATGTTCTACTAGTTCCCAATCTTAAAGAAAATCTCTTGATTATTGGCCAAATGATGGAGAAAGGTTATACTCTCCATTTCGAAGGAGACACATGTAAAATATATGACAATAAAAAACTAGAAATTGGCCGAGTAAAAATGGAGAAGAGGAATAGAAGTTTCCCTATAAGCCTGAGACAAGGCCCTAACATTGCCATGAAAGCAGAAGTAGACGACTCATGGCTTTGGCATCAAAGATTTGGCCACTTTAATACACATGCCTTAAAGTTATTATATCAAAAAAATATGATGAGAGATCTCCCATGCCTAAAAGAGAATACTGAAGCTTGTGAAGGATGTCTTCTTGGCAAACAACATCGACTGTCATTTTCAACAGGCAAAGCATGGAGAGCAAAGGACTTATTGGAGCTGATCCATACAAATATATGTGGACCAATGCGGACGTCGTCACTCCATAATAACAGGTATTTCATTCTCTTCATAGATGATTTTTCTAAAATGACTTGGGTCTACTTCATAAAAGCAAAATCAGAAGTCTTTGGTGTTTTCAAGAAGTTTAAGACCCTTGTCGAAAAGTAAAGTGGTAAACAAATAAAAGTACTTAGAAGTGATCGTGGCAAAGAATACACTTCCCATGAGTTTGATAAATTTTGCGAAGATGAAGGCATTAAACGACAACTTACAGTTGCATATTCTCCACAACAAAATGGAGTATCTAAACGGAAAAACCGCACAGTAATGGAGATGGCCAGATCAATGCTCAAGGAGAAAAGATTACCAAACACTTTTTGGGCTGAAACAGTTTATACTGCTGTCTACATACTTAATAGATGCCCAACTAAGGTAGTCTAAGATAAGACTCCAATTGAAGCTTGGAGCGAGAAAAAACCATCAGCAAAGCACCTAAGGGTATTTGGATCTATTTGCTACATACACATTCCAGAAGAGAAAAGACACAAGCTAGAAGACAAGACAATACGAGGCATCTTCCTTGGATATAGCACATAGTCAAAAGGCTACCGCGTCTACAACTTGCAAACCAAGAAGTTGATTATTAGTCAAGATGTTCAAGTTGATGAAAATGCGACTTGGAATTGGAATGATGAGAAAGTAGAGAAAAACATTCCTATCTCAATTCAGCAACCAGAAGAAGTAACTACAGAAGTCCCAGGTGAGCCTCATTCTCCTCCACAACATCAGACTCCATCACCAGAGTCTACTCCAAGAGGAGTTAGATCCTTGGAGGATATATATGAAACCTGCAACTTGGCCATACTTGAACCTGAAAGCTTTGAAGCAACATCAAAGCAACAAGTATGGGTCAAGGCTATGAAAGAAGAGATAAAAATGATTGAGAAAAATAACACATGGGATCTAGTAGACTATCCAAAAGACAAAGATATCATCGGGGTAAAATGGGTTTACAAGACAAAGCTCAATTCGGACGGTACCATACAAAAGCACAAGGCAAGGTTGGTAGCTAAGGGCTATTCACAACAACTTGGAGTCGACTACAACGAGACATTTGCCCCAGTAGCACGCCTAGATACAATTAGAGCTCTAATAGCTCTTGCGGCAGAAAAAGGCTGGAATATCTACCAGTTAGATGTCAAGTCCGCTTTTCTCAATGGAGTACTACAAGAAAAGATCTATGTAGAGCAACCACAAGGTTTCATAAGCAAGGGCAATGAAGACAAAGTACTAAGGCTTAGAAAAGCTTTATATGGTTTGAAGCAAGCTCCTCGAGCATGGTACAGCAGAATAGATCAATACTTCACTGATCATGGATTCAGGAGGAGTAAGAGTGAGCCAACACTATACATCAAGACCCAAGGTCAGTATGACACTCTCATTGTCTCCTTATATGTGGATGATCTTATCTACACAGGGAACAATATGAAGATGATGACAAAATTCAAAGAAGACATGATGAAGACATTTGAAATGACAGACCTTGGCTTGATGAACTACTTCCTTGGTATTGAGGTAAGTCAAAAGAAGAAAGGGATATTCATTTGTCAAAAGAAATACACTGAAGCTCTCTTAAAGAAGTTTAAGATGAGTGGTTGCAAGACTGTCACTACTCCGCTTGTGACAAAGGAGAAGCTACAGAAAGATGATGGAGCACCAGATGCTGATGCATCTCGCTATAAAAGTTTGATTGGAAGCTCACTATATTTAACAGCCACACGACCATACATAATGTATGCTGTAAGCCTTTTATCAAGGTTTATGCAAAAACCAAGCCAAATTCACTTTGGAGCAGCTAAAAGAATTATAAGACACTACTAGAAAAATTAAAATTAGAGAGGGAAGAAATCCGTCACTAATCTTCATAAAATCCGTCACAAATAAATTAGTGACGGAATTTGTGACGGAAATGATTCCGTCACAGAATTTGGCGTCACAAAATATTTAGTGACGGATTATTTTCTCCGTCACAATTAGTGACGGAATTAAGGCATCACAAACAATATAATTTCCGTCACTAATTTCTAACAATAAAGGTTTAGAAATTAATAAAAATCCGTCGCAATTTGTGAGGGATTAAATCCGTCGCAATTTGTGAGGGATTAAATCCCTCGCAATTTGTGAGGGATTAAATCCCTCGCAATTTGAGAGGGATTGAGAGGTATGTGAGTCCGTCACAAATTGTGATGACACAAAATCCCTCACAAATTGTGATGAACGAATCCGTCACAAACTGTGATGCCTATACGTCACAAACTGTGATGCCTAGTATTGACTAGAATCCGTCACAATTTGCGACGCCAGAATTCCGTCACAATTTGCGACGGATAAAATCCGTCACTAACTGGGCTGAATCCCTCACAAACTTGGCATCTTTGATGACTAAACTATTGTTTTAAGAGTCTGGTAATCGATTACCTATACATGTAATCGATTACCAGACAATGAAAATCATATGTTCGAAATTTACTTATTAAAAGGTTCTCTGGTAATCGATTACCCATTTATTGTAATCGATTACCAGAAGATAAAAACTTCAAAATTTGAATTTAAACTTTACAACAATGCTTTTAATTACAACAGGAAAATCATTACAACCTATCAAATAATGAATAACACATCTATAGGCAGCAACACATCATGCTTATTATGAACTGCGGTTGGGATTTCATAGGTTATTAGGCTTCATTATAAGGATGCCAATGCTAGTTGTTAATGATAAATTTTCCTCGTTTATTAAACTTCAATCAATCGACTTAGTCAGAACAATAGAGTCAATAGTTGAAATGCAATAGCAAATTTATAATAAACACAAGTCCATCTCCTAATCTTTATTGAACAATTGCACTTGAGATTGCAATCAGGGGTTACCATCAGTTTCCCCATTGACCATGTTTCTAGAATCCTATGCCACTAAAATATAACCACATGCACGTATAACCACTAAAATATATTAGTAGTTCATACAAGCTATCATACTCCTTCCATTTCGCTTTATCTATCCGTTTGAGAAAATAGTCAACAGATTAAGAATGTAATTTTCTAAAAGTATTTTTAACTTGTTAACTTTTGGCCACTTTTTCTGTCTTTCCTTTCTTTGAATTCTAACTACCCACCTTGTTCCTGTGCAAATCAAGGAATTAACTAGTCTGAGACAAGCCCAGCCATTGTCCAAAGTATGTGCGCATGACCACAACTTTGTGTTAACCACTCTCCCTTGGTCTGTCATTACAACTTGCAATTATTCTCAGGAATTCAAATAGTTCCAGGATTTTAACTCAAATGTTAATTCAGGCAAAATCAGAGTTGAATAAAATCGCACAGAATCTCATCTAAACAACCACCAGTGTTGTTTAATTACTTAACTTTATTTACACAAGTAAAGATTTTTCTACAAACAGAAAAAGAACATAACATGCATGTGAGAGAACTTTTGTGAGCTGCAGAAGGCAAGTTGAATTGACAAGCTCAATTGATCTGGATAAATGAAAGCACGAAATCTGGCAATCTATTATGATAAACCATCCCAAACTAAACTATATCTTCTGCTGCATGCACGTGTAACCATGTATTTATATATATCTGCACACTATGGGTGTGCAATTTTGATATATAACAATTTAAGATTTAGAAAATGTTTGGATACGAATCAAAAATATTTTTAAAAACATTTCTATTATTGGATCCAAACATACTATAATTTCATCTACATCTCCTTGAACATCACTAATGACATTGTACTATTATATATATATATATATAGCATCAACTTAAACTGGAATTGTCCTACCAGAAGAGGATGCACCTTGCTGTTGCTGCTCATGATCATTATCACCTTCTTCATCTTCGTTCTCCCCACTCAACTCCTCCAAGGACTTCCCTTTAGATTCCAGAACCAAGAACGTGAAAAATAAGCCAAGACAAATGAATTAAAGAATAGTATATAAGAAACCCAGTTGACTGAGCCAAAATAACAAACAAACCAAGAATACAAGCAACAAAAAACAAATCATTAAATATGAGAGGCATTAGATTCCAATGAAAAATTCAAAACTCCAAATAAGATGCAACCATGCACCAAGAACAGTTTGAGTGGCTCAGGTGATGATTTTGAATGTCAGAAGAGATTTTAGAGTCATCACAGCCTAATTTTTGAACAACAAGTCCATAAGGACAATGCAAGTTCCATCTAATTTTAAGGCTCTCTAGGTCAAAGACAAGGTATACACTCAACCTGCCAATCAGAAGCACTACTTCATTAAGAGGCATCTAGAAAGAAAGGTCAACATACATCTATTTCAAGCAATCCAGTACAGTCATAATTAACACACGGTAATTACATTCAGCACTTGGGAGGTTGATTGACTTAGTGAATTGTTATTAACAGTTGAGTATCCAGAACCACTTCAACATACCTTTTCAAGACACGGTAATTGCATTCATCACTTGGGAGGTTGATTCACTTAGTGAATTGTTATTAACAGTTGAGTATCCAGAACCACTTCAACACACCTTTTCAAGATAGTTGGGAACTTGTTAGTACATGTAGAGCATGGTACAATGCCTTCTAGACATTTTGGAAACTATTAAAATTCACGTGTTACAAGTAATAGACAAACACATATATCTATCAAAGTCCACTCCCTCTTTGAAAAAAACCAATGCCAAAACACCATAAGGAAGCTAAGAATAGCATCCTATCTAAATAAACGGAACTGGCAGATTGCCATTAGAAGGAAAGAAAACGTTTTCAATTACAAACCATATATACATACATAATTATATTATATATATATATATATATTAAGTTTTCAGAAATATTTCCTTCAAGGAATTTAGTACCCCAAATGTTTGATCATGACTGGATCCATCAATGTCTTTATCTTGAACAGCTTTGGTAACAACATCCTAGAAGGTAGAAAAAAAATATGTCAGGAAACAGAGTTACCTAAACATATAAAGGTACATGTGGTTATTCTCGACCACAACTGAAATTAATAGATACAAAACCATTTTTACGCATATAAAATAATGAAATAAAAATTATGTGACTTGTGACAACCTCTCGTAATAATACAGATTTGAATCAAATGGAAACTACATTAAATCCCTTAAGTCTCTTTCATCCAGCAATTGAACAATGCATACAAAATAGAACCACATGCATATTCACACTTAATATGTTTCTTTTGGGATGTGTTGAAGTTTGAATTTAGAGAAAAACAAAAAAGTTGTAATGCAGAGGACACTCCCCTCTCCCTGGACTCTTTGGAAAAATATTTTATATTTTTATGATGAAATATATTTATTATGATAAATATATGATTATATTAAGAGATTGATTAAAAATTGATATACATTTGATCGGGTGAATTTTATAAAAGAACAAATCACCCGATCAAATGTCACTTCAGTACAATAGCTTAAGGTAAGAAAAACCAAGAGCTAGCACACAAAAACAAAGTGAACGAGGAAGAAACCATCTCAATACCAGATGAATTTAAAAAAAAAGAAAAATTATAAACATTCACTTCCTTTTTCTTCCATCTCCTTTCCACCCTATTTTATTCCTATAAGTCTCTTTCTTTTCTACAATATCCCTTAGAAAGATGTTAGCAACAACACACAGGCTAAAATTTATTGAAAATCACCGAATTGCGAGTCTCACTCCTTATTAATGGAACCTCCTCATGATTTTGTAATTTTCAATACATCTTACAATTACTAGCACTCCTATAACTTGTCACATCAATCGCTTTTCCTCTCTTCCTTCGACCCAAAATGGAGTGTATGTTTATCATATTTCTTTCAAACAAAGTGAACCAATGAATACTTCCAAATGGGAAGACAATAGAGACCATTCCGAAGTCAATTGTAATTTGCAACCACGATCCACACAAGAGAGGAGGATAATATACAACACAATAGGTTAAAAAAAAACGTGCCTTGTTTAGTGCTTCAACCAAAAGGGTCTCAGCCTCATCAAAATTGCCCATGTGCATGCAGCAAACAGCCTTCCCATTCAAGAGCAAGCTAGTGGACTGATACCTCTCCGACAAATCCTGGAAAATCAGATACGCCTCCTGGATCTTCGACCCACCCTAATCCACCAAAAATCACCACTTTTTTCACCATTATTTCTATTCCAAATCTCAATTAATATAAATACAAATAGAATACAATACCACAACCAAATCAAGCCGCGAATTGGCGAGCTGTGTGAGAGTGTGACCCTCGTCCATCTGCTGCATGATCCGCAGCTGCCTCTCCGCGTAATCCGACCTATGCATCTTAATGAAGATCTGAACATTCAACGCATGCTTGAAAAATACAAAAAAAAAATTATAATAAGGAAACGAAATAATAGTAATTAAAATTAAAGTTATAGTTTTTACAGTTCCATGGTTCCACCAGGATTGGTGTATTTGAGTGCTTCGTTGAAATCACTCTCGTGGAGGAAGACGAGGCCGGCGACGAGCCTGAGCGTGGCGTTGTTCCCGATGGCAGGATCGGCGAGCCAGTCCTTGAGGCTGGAGATGGTGGATTCCTGCGAGATGCGAGATTTAGAGGAGAGGGGAGGGGAGTGTGAGAGGAGAAATTGGGGAGAAATTGGAGATGCTGACCTTGTTGTCGGGAGAGGAGAAATAGAAGGCGAGGAGTTTGACGGCTTGGAGAGGAGTGGGGGCAGAGTCGTTGATTTCGGAGATGACGAACTGCAACTGGCCGAGGGCAATGTAGCAGTGGTGGACCAGGGAGTCGCGCTCCACGATGTCGTCTTGGGAGAGGGGAGATAAATATCATCTTGGATGTGCAGTGTGCAAAGTATACAGATTTATTACAATGCTTCCTTCGAAAGTCGTTCGTTGAAGATCCGCGAGCTTGGACGAAGATCCGCGACTGATCGGAGTAGTGCATGCGGCTAAGTAGAGTTGTGCGTGTGGATGAGAGGAGCGAAGTGAGAATTTTCAGGGATTGGGTGAAAAATTGGAGGGATAGGGTGAAAAAAAAAAACTGAGCGGGAAAAGTAAAAGAGGGAAAATGAGTAAAAAAATTTCAGGAAAGAGGGTGCCTCTCTTTAGGGTTTAAACTCATTCCTCTCCTCATGTGCTTTTTAAAAATATATTTTTTATTTTGAAAAAAAAACTACCATTTTAACTTCTATAAATAATATGAAATAAATATCTTTAAAATACAATTATTTTTAAAATTAATACCTTATATTTTTATTAATTAAATTAATATATAAATAATATTTTGAATTTAAACTTGAAAATAATGATTAATATAATTTAATTTAAATGCAAAATAGTAGTATTTCAAATTTAAAATAATAATATATTTATAATAACAATAATAATAGTTCAATTTTGAAATTTTAACAAAATTTTAAAGTTTTATGTACAACACTTTTTCTTTGGATATAAAAAAATTATATTCTCTCTAAATAATTACATAAAATCTTCTAACAAAAACACAAGATCGAGTAATACCTGTCATATTAATATTCTCTCTAAATGATTTAACACAGCTGGAGGTGTGGTGGCCGGCGAGAGACTGTTGGAACGGTTTAACACAAAAAGAGGTGTGGTGGCCGGGTGAGGGACTGTTAGAATGGTTAAACGGAGAAGGAGCTGTGGTGGCCGGCGAGGGAGTGTGGATTCGTTTAACAGAGAAGAGAAAGAGGTCTGCTAGGGCAAGAGGGAGTGTGGATTCGTTTAACAAATTTTAGATTTTATTTATTATGTTTTATAATAAATAAAATCCAATATTAAATCAAAAGATTATAAAAATCATAACTCAAATCTAGGTAAATATTTTGATATTAAATTTATTATATTAAAATTAATTAAATATTTTTATCAAACAAACTCATTCAGATTTTAAATTTTATTTACTATCTTTTATAATCAAAAGAAATCCAATATTAATTCAAAAGATAATAAAAATTATAACTAAAATATTTATAAATTTTCTAATATTAAATTTAGTATATATTAAAATTAATTAATTAAATATTTGTATTTAAGAAATTGTTAAAGATTTTAGATATTTATTTTAAAGTCTTTATTTTATTAAATTAATTAAAAATTAATTAAATTTTATCACTTTTTAATAAAGTGAGTGAATGATAATGAATTAACTAAAATTCAAAAATATATTTTAATTAAAAATAATTTTTTGGTTAATACGGTAACTAAAAAGTATTATAATAAATAATTAAACTAAAAAAATAAATTTTATAATGGTTATTTTTTTAATGATGTTAAATTAAATATTTTAATTATTTTACAATAAATTAAATAAAAATAATAATAAAATATATTAATTGATATTTTAAATAAAATATATTAAAATATTATAACCAAAAGAAATCAAGTATTATATCGAAAGATGAATAATTGATTTAGTATGTATATACCTAATTTTATTTAAATTATATATTGAATTTAATTTTTACGTATGAATTTTTTATTACCGAAACAATTAAATTCTTTGTTTAAATATATTTATATTATAAACAATATAAATTGTTAAGATAATTCTATAAGATATAGTTTAGATATACTAGTTTATAATCTCTTAATTTATTGTTTAGTTTCCGTAGTCAGTTTTATCTAAATTCCTAAACTTTAGGGATTGATTATGTTTTATGCCTATTTATTTTATTGTATCCATCAATTCAATAACATGAAAATCATTCAAATTCAAGTACTAAGGAAACTAAACTAGAAATTAGGAGAGGATAAACTAGTATATCTAAATTATATCTTATAGAATTATCTTAACATAAATATATAACAAAAAACACAATATTTTTTAAGAATAATGTAATTTACTCTGCTCACATACAAAAATTAATAAACGTACAAAGTAATCAAATATATTTAAAATTAAATAGGTCAAACTAAAGTTTTTACTATAATATGTATTTAGTTTAAAAGCATAGGCTACAAGTTATTTAAAAAAAAACTTATATTACACTTAAAAGATTGATCTACCTGAATAAAAATGAATAATAATATTAGTTATTTAAATTTAATGAATAATAATTTTAATAATTATTAGTATTTTAATAATGAATATTTATGAAAATTAATTTTTATAATATTTTGATTTTTAAGTAGCCCAGAACGGGTCGTTCTCACACTGGAACATTTGTGAAATTCCTTAAAATAGTATAATTTCAAATTCTCGCAAAAATAGGAGAATTTGAAATTTCTCGTATTCGTTTTTCTTATTTCACCTATATATTTTATCTTTTCTTTTCATTCTTTTAATTATTAAATATTCAAAAATATTTTTAAAGTTATTAAATATTATCTTATATTAATTTTTAAAATTATTAAATATTTAAAAATTAGCAAATATTTATTTTTATAAAATTTATTTTAAAAATCTCAACATATAAATATATTTTTAAAATTAATTTTATCATGATGGAATCAAATTATCATATCTAACCTAATAATTTAAAATTTGAGATATTTGAATTGACTTAATTATCCAAACAAAATATTTTAAGAATGATAGAAATTGAAATCAAAGTAATTCAAATACCAAGAATTTAAAATTCCCTGAATTTGTAAAATTCCTCATCCAAACACACCATAAGGGAATGCAATTGTAAGAGACAATTATATGAGTAAGATGTTTATTGTATAGATTAGAGTACTAGGTAGATTCTTAAGAGAACCCTGAGAGAAACAAACAAACTATGCAAGTTTATATTTTGCTTTTTGATTGTTTTGTTGTATTCCTTGTTGCATGACATGTATGAATATCTATTTAATTCCACAAATACATGAGTTTTGATTTGAATTAAACATGTTTGGTATTTCAATTATGAAAAATATTATGTTATTCAATTTTTGTTATTTGTGTTATGGTATGTGGGGTAGAGGGTGTCACACAAATGATATATATTTATTATTAATAAATACATAATATATATATATATATATTATTTTATAATATTATTCATAAATTAATAATATTATTAGTATATTTATACATAAACTAATAATTTGATAAATATAACTTATTATATATTAATATACTTTTACAAAAATATAAATATACATATCTTATCTACTATATTTATATTTTTGTAAAAGTATATTAATATATACTAAGTTATATTTATCAAATTATCAATTTATCTATAAATATACTAAAAATATTATTGATATTAATTTATTAGCAATATTAAATTATTAATAATATATAAATTTTATTTATTTAGTAATAATAAATATATATCATTTGTTACATTAATAAAAAATTATAGTATATGTTAACTTAAATAAGCAAATAATTGTATAATTTTAAATTATTATTATTATTATATATATATATATATATATTAAAATTTTAAAATTATTAAATTTTTAATGAGAGAGATTCAAATTGCACAATTATGATTTTTAAGGGACTATAATTGTTCAATTAAAAATTAAACGACTAAAATTGCACAATTACAATCCTTTAGGAACTAAAATTATCCAATTAAAATCTTAGGGATCAAAATTGCACAATTACAATACTTGAGGGATCAAAAATGTAATTAAGCCAAAATTAAATTAATATTCTTTTTTTTTTTAATTTCACAAGTTTTTTTTAAATATTTTTAATGAATGTCTTAGTTTCTTATGTTCAAAATTGACAATTTTTTATTTAATTAAATGAATTTCATAATTTTTTTCAGTCCTTTAATGAAATATAATATTTTTAATTTTATTATTTTTTTAAAAAAATTTAACATATTTTCTTTAATTATGCATAATTCTTAAATATAAAAGTTTCATAAATAAAATTTAATATTTTGAGAGAGAACAATTTGTCACAAATTTTTCACAAAATATTTTAACCTATTTGTGACGGAATTTTGAGAGGGAACAATCCGTCACTAAATTTTTTCATTTTAGTCACGAAATTTGTGACGGATATTTTAGAGACGAACTTCATTCCGTCACAAAATCCGTCACAAACATTTTTTTTATTTAGCGATGAAATTTGTGACGAATTTTTAGAGACAAAAAATTTTCCGTCACAAAATCCGTCACAATTTTTTTTTTTTGATTCAATGACGAAATTTGTGACGAATTTTTAGAGACGGAATATATTCCGTCACAAAATCCGTCACAAAAGTCAATAAATTCTAGTCCGTCACAAAACTTAAAATTCCCTCACAAAATGCGTCACTATTAGCGATGCTATTTTTTCCGTCACAAAATTCGTCACAAATATTAATTTTTCTAGTAGTGAGATACCTACAAGGCACGAAGGAGTTTGGTATTTGTTACAAAACAATGACCAACTCAAGTTTGCTCGGATACACCGACAGTGATTGGGTAGGATCGGTAGATGACATGAAAAGCACCTCTGGTTATGCTTTCTCACTCGGATCAGGAATATTTTCTTGGGCATCAAAAAAGCAAGCAACAGTTGCATAATCAACCGTAGAAGCAGAATATGTTGCAGCTGCTGAAGCTACAAGTCAAGCAATTTGACTACGAAGAATACTTGCAGAAATGGGAGAACAACAAGATGGACCTACTACAATCTACTGCAACAATAAATCAACAATCGCAATGACAAAAAATCTAGTACATCACAACAGGACAAAACACATTGCAATTAAATATCACTTCATCAGAGAAGCAGAAACAACTAGAGAAATCAAGATGGAGTATTGCAAGACCGAAGAGCAAGTTGCTGACATATTCACAAAGGCACTGCCGAGAGCAAGATTCGAACAGTTTCGCACTATGATAGGAGTTAGAGAAATTTGTATCAAGGAGGAGTGTTAAAATATGATACAAACTTCTAAAATAATCTAGATTCTTATAGAAAAATATATAGGTATGCTAGTAATTACTAGATACAAATTCTAGAATCATGTAGATAATTATATATATAGATAGAAAACTCTAGAAATAGATATCTCTAGAGTTTTCTACATAAAACATGAATGATGTCTTGAGGCCTATAAATAGGCCATGTGCTCAACATTTGTACCAAGCAATTAGTAAACCATTTCCACTACTCAAATCTATTCTAACTATTCCTCTAAACTAGTTTTCCTCTCAACTAAGCCTATCATTATAAATTTGTCTCCCCATTCTTTCTACTAATCAAATAAGCTTTTATTATTTGATAATTCATAAACTAACAGAAGTTGCTTAACAAACAGTTCACGATTCCTTTTGATTAGTAATCCAGTAATCCAGCCCAATGTTTGGTGACACTAAAAGATTGATCGAACGGTGGCTTCGCAACAATAGAAGGACAAGAATACCAACTCATGCAGTTAGAAAAAGTGGAGGATAACAAGTAGGAAAAGAGCATCAGATAAGGTGGTGGGTGGTCAAGGGGCTCAATTGAGGACGGGGTTTGGGATTGAAACGATGTTCAAATGGATATGGTGTCACAAAATCGAAGCCATAGAGTGAAAGACAGGGTAAGACAGTGATAGGAGGCAGTGGCAGGAGGAGGTAAGGGGGTGATTGGAAGACGGTGGCGGGAGGTGGTTAACTGAAGACTCAAGGTCAAGAAATTGAATATGGAAAATGCAGCCAAGATGTTACATAAGGTCTTGCTGGATTGGTAAAATTTGGGATTATGAGTGAGGTGTGTGTTGAGAGGGTCACAATTATGGTAGAGTTAGATGTGTAGTGTGTAACTTGGGGAGGGGGGGGGGGGGTGGGGAGTGTCGGAGGTGTGAGTTTGTGGGGAGGGGTGAGTACTAGTCATCTTTGGGTGGGTGGGTTAGAATGCTAGTGAGTGTGCTAATTGGTTTGGTGAGGTGGGTGAGGCGAGACGAAAATAGAGGGTAGTCTAATTGTTGTCAATCCGTCGCAATTAGGGACCTATAGGGTTTCGCAACATGGACTTTGTAAAGGTGCATTTGCCATATTATTGTTTTTTCATGGTTCGGTACTAGAGTATTAAACAACAGCAAAGGGTAGTGATGGTTTGTTTAAAAGGATTAACCAGGGATGCAATAACGGACTACAACAAAGTATTGACTATCCGAACAGTCTCCATCAATCTCCCTAGTTGCATTCAATACGAACAGTAGATGGTAAAGAGACTTGCTGGTGGACTGACATACTATTGGGCATTTTGTTTCAACAAGTTTGTAGGCATTGTAATAAAAAGGTGTTTTTTTTTTTGTTATGTGGTAATTTGGATCAAATGTTCTAAATTACAAATAACCATCTATTTG
This sequence comes from Cajanus cajan, assembly GCF_000230855.2. NCBI lineage: Eukaryota > Viridiplantae > Streptophyta > Magnoliopsida > Fabales > Fabaceae > Cajanus > Cajanus cajan. Next base: position 9,314,270 of record NC_138517.1, on the reverse strand, counting down.
TAAATATGGGTTGTGGCATCCCTAGTGGCCTAGTGCCACTGTAATATATTTTACTGTTTAAAAAAAAATAATTAGGTGTCATAGATGCAACTGAGTCACAACTACAAGAAAATGTGTGAAGTGTGGAGTGCTTTGTACTACTGAGTCACAACTACAAGAAAATGTGTGAAGTGTGGAGTGCTTTGTACTATAGAGAACTTACACTCTTCTCCTTTTAACCCCCCATTCAGTGTCCTGGAAATTACTTTGGTCTGGTATGGAGTGGACAAACGTGTAGGGGTACTTCTATATGGAACTGGGGAATGGAGAGGAAAGTGCCTGAAATGATGGTTCATCACCAAAATATGATATTGTTCCTTGAGTTTAATGATCATGTAGTGTGAGAGTAAAATGCTTTACAGTTGACCAACCAAAAATTATTATTAATTTGATTTTTAAAATAATTATTATAAAACTCAATAAAGTCACCATACATGAAACTTTATAGATGAATGACATAATAAAATTGTTTTACATTAACTGTACATAGCCTTTTTCCCCATTCTCCTTCTAGACCTTGACTTAGGCCTACCAGTGTCCGCTTTCACTATTTTGGGCACCCATCAACACCGTTGTTGTTGTTGCAAGTGACAAGGTCAGGAGAAATTCATCTAACAAGCATTTCCGAATATAAAAGAGGAGCATGGGGTTATTACAAGTTTTTCTTTACATAGAGCATGAATGATAGTAACGTATATTACGTCATCACAAGTAACAAATTGCACCTCAATCTGTCTCATCAACATCATGGCAGCTCTTGTTTCTCCAATCTTGCATAACCCGTTGATCAGTGTCCTATAACTAATTTGATTGAACAGAAACCTTTCATGCTGTCGTGAAAGTGCAGTGCCTTCTTTACCTCACCACTTAGACAGAAACCATACATGAGTGATAACCCAATTTGTTAAAAAGGGAAATTGTAGTGGGGTAGTGTTTGATCTTCACAAGGGACCCTAAAATGTTGTTAAATTGAATGATGGGTGGGGTGGGACATGCATGCGATTGAATAAGGAAAGGGCATCATCAAGGTCATTGGGAATTATGGAAGAGTGAGAAATGGGAATAGAGTGGATTTTTGTATTTGCTTGATATAACAATAAGGAAGAAAGTTGGGAAAGGAAAGAGATACAAAAACAGAATAACGTAACCTTAACATTGGCAAATGCCATTGTGATGTGCACCTACGCATGTTTGGTAAAACCCTTTGCTGCTTTTCAGGGAGACTCGACGGTTTCTTTAGATGTTATCCCAATTTTTAAGGCATTTCAACATGTGAGTTGAGCCAAAGAAATTTTTACATAAATAATCATGAAAGCTGAGTAACACGCAACTTATCATGGAGGTCGTGAGGCCGGATACTAATCTATTGTTTGTGAAAGTGATTATGCAGCAGCATTACAACTTCTCAATCAGAATGATACTCTATTGCATCCATATGTAGCTATCATTTGCATGATTTCTCTCTTGAAGAATAGGCATTGGATTTTAATGTTCAAACATGTATGTCGAGAGGCGAATCAATGCTACAACCGGTTAATTCAACAAGGATCATCATCAACATTTGCTTTGTTGATATGAGATGCTAGACCTAATAACATGATATGTCTTCTCTAGTACTAGATTTGTTAGAAGATTGAAAATGTTTGTGATGTATCTTATTAATAAGTAATCATACTTATTAATTATTTGTAATTCTAAGTATGATGAAAGAAAATTGTTTGAAAATAAATAATGATTTTTAAATAGACAACATTATTTATGAATTAAAAAATATATTTTATTTTTATTTTTTTAATGAACAATAAAGAATACAAACCGTACATAAATGAAAAAAGTCATGCATAATCAACACTTCATCACCCATGAATAAAAAATTAGACACACATCATTGTTATATATTTTTCATGAATGTATATAATTTCTTTGCTTTTAATATTTATTATTTTTTATACACATTAAATTAATTGTGTAAATTTTATTATTAATTTTTTGTATTATAATATTATTTTATATTTAATTATAATCATTACATTAATTTTTTAAGTAGCTAAAAAGTGAAGTATAAATAAAAAAAATTATAAAAATGTAGGTTACTTATAAGATCTCATCATTATTGGAATAAAATTTTAAAAAATATAATTTGAGTCGCTTAAAAATGATGTGATGTAGCGAATCTTATTTAAAGTAAAATAAGAGCTTTAATAAATTTCGAACAAGAATCACCATTAGAGATGGGATGTAATTACTTTATATTTTTTGTCTTTTAATTTCCTAGTCTAAAAAAATACAGTACCAAAAAAAAAGAGAAAATAAAAATATGCATATCACTTGAAACATAAAAGGAGGGATCCATTTATTTTACTCAACAACTTATATTTTATATCAAATTTTAACGATCAAATCATTCAATTAAACATTTTTAATGTATAGATTAATTCTACAAATTTTTTAGAAAATTAAAAATCATATGATACATCATTATATAAATTCAAATCAATGTATAAAATGTTCTTATAAATATTTGTTAACTTAAGTTAATGAAACGAATTATCAAATAATTTTCAACTTTATGAATATCCTTTATTTTCATCAATTTGTAATTTTGATCCCTCTATTTTAAAATAAAAATATCTAATTCATCTAATTTATAAAATACGAAATTTTAGTTCTCCTACGATACTGACATCCATTAATTGTTAATTTATCCATTAATATGATATTTTGTTACATCACATTTAAAAATAAAAAAAATATGAAAATAGATTATTAACAAAATAAATATCAATCACTCATTAAAATATATACATATATATGAAGATATTTTATATATTAATTGTTATTTCTTTCACTTTTTAATGTAATATTAATTACTTATTTTATATTTTGTCCATTCATTAATTATTTAACTGTTACTATTATAAGTAATTATTTATTAGGAGGGTGAGATTATTTTAGTAAATTTACATTAAAAGTGATACATTATTTATTATTATTATTATTATTATTATTATTATTATTATTATTATTATTATTATTATTATTAATCTATGTATAGAAGCATTAAATTGTAATCATCCAGAGACGATTGAAGTAATTTTTATTCTTACATTTCATGTTATTAAATTACATTTCATGTTATTAAATTACATTTCATGTTATTAAATATCATGTTACCTAAATGGTGACAATTTATCAAAAAGAAATGTCAAAATTTATTAACAAATAATGATAAATAATTATTAAAATGGTAAAAAAAATTTCCATAATTTTAAAAATAAAAAACTAAAAATATATTTATTTTAAAATATAAAAAAATTAAAATTATAATACTAAAATTACAATTTAACTATTTATTTAGTTACCGAGGCAACATCTTCGTTCACCAAAAATTATGCACAACCAATTCGATTACGAAATTGGGGTAGATATCTAGATATTATTCATTAACGACGAAATCACATCATACTCTTATAATCTGTATTTAGGGTTATGCATTAGTCAATTATGGCTAGTTTTAGCTCAAGTATTTTGAATCAGATGTAAATCAAAAGAATAAAAATTCAGATTGACCTCGACCAATGTAAGCCTCGGGTTGTCAAATTCAACTAAAAGCGAGTGAACGGATTTCTTGAGTGGGTTAGGCCACTCCTTCTTCCTTGCTTTTACTTCCTGTTATTCTCGTTATTACCATGACTACATTGCTAGAAAATTCCTTAGGAGGTTGAGAAGTCATGATTGATAAAGGTGAAGAGTTAGTTGGGCTTTCCAAGTTGTTGCACCAAAACTTGTATTGGAAAAAATTTAAGTCCCACGTCGACTAGAAATTAAACAATTAAATAATATATAAGTGAAAAACAATCCTCACACTTTACAAACCGGTTTTGTAGGGTTGAGTTAGACTTAATCCACTATTCTAAGATGGTATCAGATCTATCCTAGATCATTAAAAAGAGTCACCTACCATTTATCTACGTATCAAGTCCAATAATACTGGACGTAAGGGGGTGTATTGGGAAAAACTCAAATCCTACATCGACTAAATATTAGACTATTGAATAATATATAATTGAAAAATAACCTTCATCTTATAAGGTGAGGTAAAGTCGATATTATGAGAAATATTATGAGCCTTTGGCATGCTAGTAGGAGCATGGTGGAAAAGTTGGTGCATATGAAAAATGAAAATCCAAAAAATGAAGACATGCATTAGGACAATAGAAATGATTGAGATTACATGACCAAAAAACTATGAACTTTCCACACGTTCACGCGGTGTGATTGCATAAAACAATTCACCTTTTTTATTTTTTACATCTCACTTCTTTTAACAATTTTAATAATATTTTACTTAATTTGTAATAATTCGGATGGATCAATTTTCAACGAAAAGAAAAACTTCAAACCAAACCCATTTACTTTACTCCTTTTTAAGCCGTTTTTTTCGTTTGTTTAATCCAAATAACCACCGGAATACACCCAATATCTCCCTTATACATTTAAATAGTTTGGATTTCCATCGGAGGCCTAATCTGTATTATAAAGAAGTTGATTTTACTTTACGACAATGCATCTGAAAAGTCAAAATCCCCTTCACATCCTTATCATCTTGAAACTCAATGTCAATCTCAATAATATAAAGGAGAAGAGTTAATCGTGTACCCAATGTATGGACATTAATATTATTATAATAATTTTAAGAGTTTCGGTATATAATTGATTCGTCAGATTTTGGCAATAAAATACATTCAGATGTTTATAATAAGTCAATCCTTTTCATCATTTTTTCCAAAAACATCTTGAGTAAATTGTTCTTATCTCTTCTGTACCTGCCCGTAAGCCAATTTTAAATTTTACAACAATTTTTTAATTCTTTTTTGTTTTTGAAGAATTTAAGTTTTCCCAACCGCGTTTTTCAATATACTTATTTTTAACATGGAAAAGAGTAGAATTCTATCGTTTTTCAATATAGTTTTCTTCGTCATCGTCCCCTTTCCATTTGATATTATTCAAGTTGTCACATACTCACAGTTTGGAAATAAGATTAAACAAATTAAATAATAATGGACCAAATTTGATAATTTCAATGACAGGGTTGCAAAGGAATGAAAGATTGCACGGTTGTTAATCTTGCTCTTTTTTTTTTTTTGTTTTTGAGAGCCTTCTATTGCTTACTGTTACAAGAAGGGTGTATGGGGAAAGAGGTGTAGATGGTGATAAACTCTTAGAATTGTGTATTTAAGCCTAATTTAATCCTATAAAATTGTTCTGTAAGGTGAGAGTTCTTTTAGACTTGGTACGTAGATAAATGAGGATGAGTCTTTTTTAATGATCTAAGATTGATGGATTTGATTTTTTTTCTTCAATACATCCCTTCATGCTTATGGTCCATGTATCAATGATAGGTGTGACCCATTTAGAGTGAATATAAATGGCTCTAATATCATCTTAGAATAGTACATTTGAGTCTAACTCAACCTTATAAAACTAACTTATAAGGTGAAAGTTGTTTTTGACTTATATACTATTAAATAGTTTAATCTCCGGTCGATGTAGAAGTTGAATTTTTCTCAATATATCCAAACATGGTATTCCATCTACTACTATAACTGAATAGTAAGCTACTTGTCGTTGTTGATGTTAAAACTCAGCCAAGCATCATTTAGCCAAGGCTAATCAAATTTGGCCGAATGTCCTAATCTACAATCTGCATCCAAAACTATTCACAAATATCGTTAGGTAACATAGTTTGAAGAACTCTCATCTCCAATTGTTTCCATTTGCAAGTAGATACCCACAGATTACATTCCACAGAGGGAATGATGTTAGAAGTCATAAAAAGAGGGGGAAAACTGCCCCAAAAACATTTTTACATTAAAAAACACTAATTATATAACATATATTAATCCCTAATAAAAAGGAAATATATATTTTTTAAATTAAAATTAATATATAGTTTAAACTTCTCTCAAATGAAGTAAAAGGTTTAGCTAATAATGGGTGATATATGGACGATAGACTTCGTTTTTTATTTTTTATTTTTATTTTTTTTTATTTTATGTTGGTTTCTACTTTTCTAGATTTTGATATTTTGGCTAATGTAAGAAAGTGTATTTTACTGATAAGTTTTTACTTTTCTGAAAATTTGAATTTGTGACTTTTTTTTATAATATTTTTTTGTTATTTAAAAATAGTACTAAAATAAATTGCTTCTTAAATTGTTTTTGGAAATAATTTTTAGATAAATTTTTCACTTTTTTCCTATAAAAAGAGATGGAGAAACTAACATTCTTCAATTAATTTTTTTTAATATATTAAAAATGTTATATTATATTATTTAATTATTTAATATAATAAAAATATTTAATTATTAAATAATATTTAAAAGTATTTATAACCCACCAAGATTTTTATTATTTATTGAAATCATAATTCTTAAAAATAATTTATGATTCACAAGCATGAAAATTTTTTCCTATATACCGAATAACTCTTAAATTCTTCCTCTTTTCTTCTATGTTTTTAATGGCTCCGGACCTTTCTCTTTCAATTTACCTTAAAAAGTTAAAAAAAAAAACGAAAGAAAAAATGATTCTTGTGAAAATTTGGGTCTATATTATAAGGCTAGGTATATGTCTCACAAGAGAAAAAAAAACGGCTAGAAAAATGTTAATCATACAATAGATAGAACTCACAAGAAAAAATAAATAAATAAAACCTTGGATATTCTGAAATATTGTACATTTCAATTGAAGTGTATCATAGTATGCATAGGTGGGCTGCTATAGGACAGATATCATCAGAAGGCAAAGCATATTTTAACAAGTCCTTTTAATTGAAAAAATATTAGCTGAAGTGACCAACCATTACTTTCATGACAATCAATTCTGACAGCTAGACGTGGAGAATTGGAAGTAGTATAATTTAACAAGAAAACTTAATTAATTGTGTTAGCCAAAATCGTTGACCTTATCCTCTTTTATACAAGTCCATAGAATGATTCATACCATCAATAGCAATATATATAAATTGAATCTTATAAGCTCCTCTAAAACCCAAACATTCACAAACTTTAAACAATACAATGAAATCCATGTATCTTTCATTTGTACTTTTCTTTGCTCTTTGTACTCAACCATTGTTTGGAGTTGGTGATGCCTCTCCAAAGCAAGTGATTGATACAGAACGTAAAATAATTCGAGCTGGTATAAATTATTATATTCGACCAGTCCCAAGTACTCCGTGTGACGGACATGGACCTTGTGTTGTTGGAAGTGGTTTTGCTCTTGTAGCAAGATCATCCAACCAGACTTGTCCACTTAGTGTTGTGGTGGTTGAGGGTTTTCGAGGTCAAGCAGTGACATTTACATGCCTGTGAACCCTAAGAAAGGGGTTATCAGGGTTTCTACTGACTTGAACATCAAAACCTCCCTTAAGACAAGTTGTAGTGAATCCACCGTGTGGAAGCTTGATGCTTTTGATGATTCAACTCGACAGTGGTTTGTAACCACTGGTGGTGTTTTGGGAAACCCTAGCGTGGACACACTCAGCAATTGGTTCAAGATTGAGGAGTATGATGATGATTACAAGCTTGTTTTCTGCCCCACAGTGTGCAACTATTGCAAGCCTTTGTGTAAGAATGTTGGGGTGTTTAGGGATAGTAATGGGAACCAGCGTGTGGCTCTCACTGATGAACCTTACAAAGTTAGGTTCCAGCCATCTACTTGAAGCATCATTATTAATGCATGAAAAAATAACTATGTCTGTTCACCTTTACATTCTGTATTGATCTTGTTTTGTTAATGGGTTTGATTGATGTGGAATTAATAAACATGTGATATTTCTTCTGGAAAAGCATGTTGAACGAATAAAATTGATGCTTTTGTCATATTCTATATTGTATGAATAACGAACTATTATTTTATGACATTTGTCCATATAACTAAGTCTTAATTAGCACTATACTTCCATTCATTTTTAATAATCATTTAAGGTTTTTATCACAAACTAATAAACGTAAAAAAAATTCCATTCTTCGTAAAATAATTTTAGTATTTCTTTGTATACTCTCTTTCATTTTTACTTTATAATGAATACATATATTAGTTGTCGATATATGAATTAATTAAAAATTAAGTGTGATGTACAAATTAATTTTTTTTTTCACAACTAACTTTTTTTTAAATTTTTTTTTATCAAAATACAAATTTCTAAAATTATTTTAATTTCTTGTATTTTAATTAAACAACATAGAATAAATATATTAATATTTAAACTTTAGTACTTGTACATAATGGGTATAAATAGTTTCTTTTAGAATTTTTATTTGATTTATTTTATAATATTATTTTTTACTATTTTAGATCATTAAGATATTATCATTTTAGTAATTTGTTTTTTTTTCAACTTATAATATAAATCTTCTGCTATTTTTATTTTATTAATATTATTAATATATTATTAGTGTAGTAACGTTTTTATATTTCTTGAAATTAATGAAATTTTATAATATTAATTTTTTATTCTTTCAAAATTATTAGTAATATTTATTTGGTTGAAAATTAAAATTTATATGATTATTTCTTTATAATTATTAATATTTTAATAATATTTTTCATATCTCAAATATTAATTATAATACTATTTTTTCGTAATTAAGAAATAACAATTTTTCTTAAAATGTAATGACTCGTTAGGTTATTACACTTATAGATAGATAGATATATACACACACATTCCACATAGTAATCCGATAATAGAGTATAAACAATTTTAGTTGTCGATCAAGCAACGTCTACATACCAGATACACGCGTAGCTCAAAAATGGTCAACGTTGTCATCACCAACATGACCTCAAAAGGAGTTCCATCGGTAACCTATCCTTGTTTTACTCTTATACTAAATATGATTATTGTAGTCTAACAAAATAGAAATATGGAAGGGTAAACTAGTATTCAAAATAATCAACAAATCATCAGTATAAGAATGAAACTACTATATTACCAACATAAGCAACTTATTTACTTCAACATAACATTAGCGGGCAACTTGTTAATAGAATACACCATGATACTTAACTAGAACAACATTATAATGCAACTTATCATAATTCAACGTAGCAAGTGAACATCATAAACATCATCAACACGTTACATGCACAACTTAATATTCAACTTCAACAACACTACAACATGGCATATGCACCACACAACCCAACAAATTAATTGCATATACACAACAAATTAACTATATGCATTAACAAATTATGAGTGTTTTTATTAATAAAGAAGATTTGTCAAGTTATTTTGTTATAGAAATCATTTGGAGAAAATACATGTTCTAATTATTTATGTAATTAAAAGTATGTTTTTTTTTGGAAAAGATGTGTTTTTATTATAATTGCTTATATTTTTTATTTTATTTATAATTAGGTTGGGTTTGTTTGATATATTATTTATTTATAAATTTTAATATTTGAGGGAAAGGAAAAGAAAACTATGATTAAATATTTTTATTGAAGGGTTAAATGAGGGTTAGATTTTTAAAAGAGGGATTACGTTAATTTCTTATTTTCACACTTTTCAATACTTTCTTTTATGCTTCATGCTTTGGAGAAAGGGGAGAACCAAAGACTGCTAGAGAACACTCTAGAGATCCACATTCATCTTCTAGGTTTCATCGAGATAAGAGGGAATAAGTAGTCTCGATTTAGGCGTATGATGTATGTTAGCTTGTGAGTTTGACCATCAATCTCTTCTCTACTGCATGTGTTGTATGAAGGGAAAAATCCCAATTTGTGACTTTTGTTGTGTTTTTATCTTCCATATGATTCTTCAGTGCTGTATTTTATGTTATTAATGTATATGTGTGGTTAATTTTGTATATTAAATTAATCTTGTGAATCTTGGATGACCCATTGATTTCTATGAGAATCCTAAGGAAATTTATTTTGGTGTATGTATGAGGAGTCAGTATGAGCATGTGAATATATGTAATTGTTGGCTTAATAGAGTGATTTTTAGGTTTTAAATCTATGATTGAATGGAATGGTCACTTTTGGTGAACTTGGATATATAAGACGAGACAAGATATTGAAATAATCAAATCATATTTGTTAGATTTTGTCATGCATGGGTGTGATCGTGGAATCATGGTTGTGATTGGTTAGTCACAAGCATGAGTGACGAGTCATGGGCATCACAGGCATGACTAATGAGTCATGGCTGTGATGCATCCTAACCCTAACCTGACCCTAACCTTTCTCTTGGAATTCGTCGAGCTAGTCACATGCGTGATTAATAAGTAGACATAAGTGACCAATGTCACAATTGTGATCAATGAGTCATGGATGTGACTCATTTTGTTGTTTTTTTTTTCCATTACTTTCTTGTCTTTTATCCATTTTATCACTTTTATTGCTTAAGATGAGTTATACTTATGAGTTTGAGATAACTATGATTAGCTTGGGTATACAATCTAGTAATGATAAGGAAATATTTAAGTTAATGTTCAAAAGATATAGTGGTGATGAATGTTCTTATAATAATTATAACCAGAGTGTTTTAGTGGTGTGGCTTGGGATTATGATTCATAGTGTTAGTATTGAATGGTTTTGCCCTTTACGTGTTTGATCTTATAAATGGTTTGAGGAACTTTTATTTAGTGTTTAGGAAAGATAAACCATAGGAGAAATCAATTGTGAATAAACTATGATGTAAGTTGATTGTTAATGATTTAATGTTGTTTTGGTGACAATGATGCCTAAGGACTTAATGTGTGATATCATTAATGTTGCTAAATTAGTTAAGTTATTGATTTAAATGCTTAGTGATGTTGATATGTTAGTGACTATGATTGAGGTATTAATATATGGTTATGATTAGACAATTTTATAATAATTATATTTGGAGGTGTATCGAATCATGTTGCATAATTGTAGTGTTTAAACTACGAACATATTTAATTATTGTACTAATTAATATTGATAACTAGTTATAGTATGTAAGTATGCTATCAATACGATTATGAGTTATGTATGAATTGATTGATTGGATCTCTGTACTACTAATTGTTAATATCTAATTGATACAATTGAGTTTGTCAATTAAATAATTGGGAATAGTTGATGACGTACATGCATACTTGTTTTGGAAGAGTATGATATGAGATCATCATTAGGAAAGACCCCCTTGTGTAAAACTTAGGGATTAGTCCTTGGGGACAATCAGGTTTATTAAAGCCCATTTTCGCCCATTGTGTGCTTGGAGTAGAGCTTGCACATTAAGTGTATGACTTAGCATAGACTCCTAGGCTACTTAGCCTTTAAGAAATAATTAACAATTAACAATTGATTTTAATTGGTGTCACATGCATGATTAATTGTAACTCATGTACCCATTGCATAGTGCATGTGCAAGAGTTCATGTATTAGCTTATGATAGTTATGAGAACTAATGTGTATGTGTGTGTTTATATATATATATATATATATATATATATATATATATATATATATATATATATATATATATATATATATATATAGTCTCAAAATGAAAGCCCTCATCAGTCTGATAGATCCCAAAGGCAACATTACTAACAACCTTTTGCTTATAATGGTCTCATGATGCTGCATGGTTCACGTTGCATGGTTCCTTTAGTGTTAGCATGTGCTTGTGATCATATGGGCTCCTTCATTAAAGTTAGAACCTGCCATTTCTATATGTTTCCTAAGGCTCATGAGTGTGAAGCTTTGGGGCCCTAGAGGTGTTAAAATGTGTGGAAGAAGAACCCTCAATATTGTTACATTATTTGAAATTGATTTGTATTCGTGTTTCTCATAGCTTAAATAGTCACCATTGTGATTTATCCAAATTTGGTGTTATTATTAGTATCTGTAAAAAACTCTTTTAGCTAGATTAGAAAACTGTATGGTTAGTTTTGCTAGAAGACAAACAAATTCAGTAACCCACAAACTTGTAAGGACGACTGAATTTCAAGCTAGTGCGTGTAATACAAACACATTCCTCCTTATATTTGTTCAACAAATTATCAATGAATTTTAGTAACTCTGATATCATAAAAAAAACAAAAGTAGAAAACTAATGATATAATTTTAAGAAATAAAAATATTATTATAACGATAATATATTAATAATCTAAAATAGTGTGTATATATATATATATATATATATATATATATATACTATAAAATAAACATAATAAAAAATTCATATGTACTAATAAATTGTTATAATAATAAAGATAATTACAAAGTTTTATAAGAATTAAAAAATACTAAAAAATAAATTTTTTTTTACATATTTATATATGGTACCAAATCTAATTATTAATATATATATATATATATATATATATATATATATATATTATTTACTTAAAACACATGAAATCGAAATAATTTTAAAATTTTTATTTTGATTAATATCTTAATTTTTTTAAAAAATAATTATTTAAAAGAAATTCAATTGTGACTATATATATGATTCAAATAAAAAACTAATAGCAGATAAATACCATAAATTTAAAATTAAAAAAAATTACTACAATGATAATAGATTAATATTTTAAAAAAAAATATATAAAGCGTAAGCTATAAAAAATAGTAGAAAATAATATTATAAAGAACATAATAAAAAATAAAAAGACACAAATTTATACTTTTACATGTAAATGTACCAAAAATAGTTATTAATATATATTTATATATTTATTATATCTTTTTCAACTAAAATTTAAGAAATTAAAATAAATTTAATGATTTTTACTTAATTAACATTTGAAAATTTTAAAATAAATAATCATGTAAAAAAATTCTGCTTCAAAAAAAATATTAATTGGATTCAAAAAAGAGGGAAAACATTTGAATAAAAAAAGTAAAAAGGAAAGATAAAATTAAAGGAATTATTAAAAAAATATAAGAACTTAATTATAATATTAATAAATAAATGACATATTAATTAAATACATGTTTTTATTTATTATATAATAGAGAAGGCACGAGAATCAACAACGGGTACTTTCAAAGAACCAAAATTTTGGGACAGGTAAATGAGGATTTGTGGACAAAAATCTCCATCAGCCAGTCATGTTGTCATATACAGTTCTTGACATGTTTTCTACCTTATTAAACACTAAACCCGACAACCCACCAAAAATCACACTCTTTTCCCCCTTTAATTAACAACACCAACAATTCGCATTCTTCTATTATAAGATTTATGGGGATTTTTTGCATAAATAATATTTTTTTTATAAAAATTACAAAAGTAACATCTGTGCAACTTTATTTACTCAACTAGAATCAATTATTGTTCATGCTCAGAATTCGATTTCCCGGGAACCGAATTCTGGGCTTCAATATTTTTTTTTATCAGAATTCTGTTCTCGCGGAACCAAATTTTGAGTTGTTTTAATTTTTTTTTCTGGGTTTGTGGCCCATTTTGGGCAAATTCTAGAAGTGGAACGGCCTGTTCCGAAAGCAGAATGGGCAGTTCTGCTTAAACACGTAGAGTTTTTTTTATAAATAAAAATGGGCTAAGAACGGGCCGTTCCAGAGTTAAGGTTTTACGCATAAGTTGACATCTGAAATGTCCCGTTTGAAAGAATGATTTTAGTTATTTTTTTTAAGCTGGAATTGTAACGACCCGACTAGTCACTACACACAGCACAGCACACCAGAATACCACACAGAAAGGAACAAGTGTATACATATAGTGTCTAGAATATATATATATATATATATATATATATATATATATATATATATATATATATATATATATATATATATATATATATATATATATATATATATATATATATATACAAGGTCCAAGTCTGGCTAGAGTCAAAGTGTACAAAATACATCAATGCTACTACACCAAGTAGCTAAAACAACAAAACACCCGAAAGGATCAGCTCTATCTGCTAGCTGCAGACTTACCACCAGCCACCAACCTATCCCTGCTCTGCTCCCATATAACAATATGATCATCGCAGCCCAAACACAATGGAAACAACAAAGGGTAAGCTAGTGAAAAGAAATCGATATACATATATAACAATATGAATGGTAAACAGCTACAGCTATCAGCACATCAACCAGCTTATACTACATCACAACATTCAGCAATATCAGTACCGCACCACTCTAGTGGCTATAACAGCACCGCTTAGTGGCAATAACAGCACCGACTTAGCGGCTATAACAGCACCGCTTAGCGGCTATATCAGCATACAACTCAGCATTAAGCAGTACAGCCAAACAACTCACGACCGAGCTAACATAGCTCAAAACACAGCACAACAAATCAGCATATAGCACAGCTAAGTAGTATACAACACAACTTACTACTCACAACTCAGCTCAACAGTCCCCAGTAGAGCAATATTTTAATTCAGCATTAATATTCATCAATGATTGCCCAGCTCAGCATAAAACATCATTTCTCAACAATTCACCACATTTAACAGCATATGACTCAACATCACCTTCGCGCCCGACGCACTCACTACAAGAAAAATACTAAATAGCGACCGAAATTAGCGACCAAAATTTTTCGGTCGCTATTTTGCGACCGGATTAGCGACCGAAATTTTTCGATCGCTATTTTGCGACCGAATTAGCGACTGATTAAAATAGCGACCGATTTAGCGACCGAAATTTTTCGGTCGCTATTTTGCGACCGAATTAGCGACAGATTTGGGTGGTAGCAAGAAAATCGGTCGCTATTTAATTGTGTTTTATGAAAGCATGTTCTGCGACGGAATTAACGACCAATTTTGAATAAATATATAAAAAAATTGCGACCGATTTTATTTCGGTATATTTTAGCGACCGAATTAAAATCGGTAGCTAAAACTTTATTTTTTTTATCATTCAAATGTTAATTGATGTGGCAATTTTTATTAAAATGTCATAGCTAGGATTCGAACTATGGACATGGAGATTATGAGCCACGCATGGTACCGCTGTGCCACTTTAATTTCTTTGTAAAATATTAAAAGTAATATATATACATAATATAATATCTTTTCTAAACTTTGAAAAATCCTCAACATTATATTAGATATCTTTTAATTTAATATTAAATATCTTTTAATTATAAAATATAATAAATCAAATCTAAAATCTGTAATAATTTATTTGATACAAATATTTAATATGAAATTATTTATTATAAATTTAGTTATGATTTTTATAATCTTTTAATTTAATACTGGATTTCTTTTGATTATAATATTTTAATATATTTTATTTGAAATATCAATTAAAATTTTTATTACCTTTTCATTTTAATTTATTGTAAAAGAATAAGAATATTTAATTTAGCAGTAATAAAAAATAACTATTATAAGATTTAATTTGTTTAATTTTATTATTTATTATAATATTTTTAGTCTCTATATTGATAAAAAATATTTTTAATTAAAATATATTTTAAAATTTTAATTAATTTATTTCATTCACTCTCTTTATTAAAAAGTGATAAAATATAATTTATATTCAATTAATTTAATAAAATAAAAACTTAAAAATATGTATTTAAAATCTATAACAATTTCTTAAATATAAATATTTAAAATTTTAAAATAAATGTTTATTTATTTATTTATTTTAAATAAATTAAGCACAAATTAAATGTTGTGATTTTTTTTAGAGTATTCATCCTTAAAGTTGCAAGCTCAGTTACTTGCTGTAGAGAAGGAGAAACATAAATATTGAATAATTCATCTTTTGAGAACCATGAAGGATCTCAGATCAAAGTTAGAGCAAGTGAGTATAGCTGATTTGTTTTTAAATTTTTATTGAAATAAATGATCAAAATATATTGCCTCTTTTAATGTGTTGCTTCAAGTCAAAATTAGCCAATCTGATTACAAAATAAATTAAAGGCAAAAAAATCACGTATCAATTCATATCATAATCAAATTTGATTATAAAAGAAAAATGAAAGATCAAATCTGGTTCCGTGAAACATCAGTGTTTTAACGACCGAAATAGCGACTGATTTTATTCGTAGCTACATCAGTGTTTTAGGAGTATTTTTTTTTCCACAGGGAAAAATTTATAAGAAATCTTTTAACTTCCTATTTAATTTGATTTCTACTTGTCATAATTATTTATGAACTAGATTTTAATATTTTAAAATAAATTATCAAATGAAAATAATTTTATACCAACTTGATTTCTTTGGGAAAGTAATATATATATATATATATATATATATATATATATATATATATAAAATACAGAAGCTTATAATTTTTATTATCTTATAATTTAATATTGGATTTCTTTTGATTATAAAACATAGTAAATAAAATTTAAAATCTGTATTAGTTTCTTTGATAAAAATATTTAATTAATTTTAATATATAATAAATTTAATATCAAAATATTTTTCTGGATTTGAGTTATAATTATTATAATCTTTTTGATTTAATATTAGATATCTTTTGATTATAAAATATAATAAATAAAATCTAAAATCTGTAGCAATATCTTTATACAAATATTTAATATCAAAATATTTATTATAATTTTAATTATGATTTTTATAATCTTTGGATTTAATACTGGATTTCTTTTGATTATAATATTTTAATGTGTTTTATTTGAAATACCAGTTAAAATATTTTATTATCTTTTTATTTTAATTTATTATAAAATAATTAGAATATTTAATTTAGTATTATTAAAAAATATTCATTATAAGATTTAATTTATTTAATTTCATTATTTATTATAATACTTTTAGTCATTGTATTGATAAAAAAATATTTTTAATTATAAAGTGATAAAATATAATTTATTTTCAATTAATTTAATAAAATAAAAACTTTAAAATATATATTTAAAATCTGTAACAATTTCTTAAATATAAATATTGAATTAATTTTAATATATAGTAAATTTAATATTAGAAAATTTATTATGATTTTAGTTATATTTTTTTATTATCTTTTAATTTAATATTGAATTTCTTTTGATTATAAAATATAGTAAATAAAATATAAAATCTGTATCAATTTCTTTGATAAAAATATTTAATTAATTTTAATATATAATAAATTTAATATCAAATTATTTATTATGATTTGAGTTATAATTATTATAATCTTTTGAATTAATATTAGATATCTTTTGATTATAAAACATAATAAATAAAATTTAAAATCTGTAATAATTTCTTTAATACAAATATTTAATATCAGAATATTTATTATAATTTTAGTTATGATTTTTATACTCTTTTGATTTAATACTAGATTTCTTTTAATTATAATATTTTAATGTATTTAATACTTTTGATTTGAATTATAATTTTTATAATATTTTGATTTATTATAATTAATTAATTTCCATTTTCTTATTTTTTAGGTTAGTAGTAAGTAGTTTTGCCAGGAGAAAAGCAAAAAAGAAGGGGGAAAGAGTGAGTGAGTGAGCTAGTGGCGAAACCCGCTCACAATTTGGCGTCAAATTTTGAAAACCACCCCACACACACACTTTAACCCTCCAGCGCGCCCTCTCATCAAACTCCAATTTCATTTCTCTCTCTCTTCAAATCCTAATCACAACGATTCTATTCCTTTTCCCTCCAATTCTAGGGTTTTTCTCACTGCTAGGGTTCCCAATTCTCTGGTCTCCCCTCCCCCATCCATGGCCACCGAAATCCTAGAAGACTCCAAGCCTCCGCTCCACGAAGCCAAATCGCCACCGGCCTCCAAGATTCCGGAGAAGGATGCTTCCGCGGAGGCCGCTAAATCCGAGGACGATCAAGCGCCCTGTTCCGTCGTCGCCCTGTTCCGCCGTCGCCCCCATCAAGCGCCGCTCCCCCTCTTCCTCCGCCCAGCCCAGCGCCAAGAAGCTCTTCTGCGACCAAGAGGACCTCTCCCTCCACGGCTTCTCCGCCGTCCACGTCCCCCTCAACCTCCACTCCCTCCTCACCAAGGGCCGTTCCTCCCCCGTCCTCTGCCGCTGCGTCTCCGACCCCTGCTGCCCGCCCAGACCCTCCGCCCTCCCGCCCCTCCTGCCCACCTTCCGGAGGAGCTTGTCCGACCTCTCTCCCTTGCCTCTGCCTTGTATCAACTGCGAAGAAAATACTGCACCCGACTCCCTGGTATGGACGGTTCTTGAAAAAGTTTTGATCTTTCTTGGATTTGGAATCGTGGGTTTTGTTTCTTTTTTGATGGGTGTGTGTGTGTGCAGAGGCTGAGAAGGATGAAAGATCGTTTGAAGGAGATGAAGCAGTTGTGGGATGAGGTTATGGAAGATAATGACCAAGAAGATGGAGGAGGAGAAGACTGTCAAGTTCATGAACATGACAAACTCCTGCCTAAGGTATTCTTGATTTTCGACTATGATTCTTTTGTCTTTTTAATCACCAACAAGATATATAATAATGAATCAAGAAAAAACATTTTATCACATACATTGAATTCTGGTAGATCTGACCTGAAAACATGAAGATAATGTTTTCATGTAATTAGTATTTGGAGGCCTACTTTGCATTCAGTGCTGCCTGATTTAATAGCTGAAGCTAGTCTTAATTGTACCATAAACTGAGTAATTTCCCCAATGAGGCCTTAAAATTTGTTATTAATTTACTTGTTACTTCTTGCTTCTTCCTCAGTTCTTGCATTTTTTTATTTTTAATTTGGTTGGCCTTTGTCTTGTAACTTGTGAATTTTATATTTGATTTGATGTGTGGAAAAAAGTTTCTTCTGTTATTAAATTCACCCCATTTGTGTCATATTTGTTAGGTGGATCATGATTTTGATGTATCTTTTAGCATGCAATCTTGGTTTGGTATCGTATACCCATAAAATATTATCTTTGCAGATTTTGAAATTGATTGTTCAACCATCTTTATCTATTTTTTTTATGTCAGTGGTACCCAATCAAGTTAAATTTAAAGGGTCTTTGGTAAATTTTACTTCATAAGTGTTTGCAAGAGTGTGTTGCTAGCATTTTTCTATGGATGAATCTTAATGGTTTCTTTTCAAATGTTGTTTCATAAAAACAGGAGTGTCTGAGGCTGTAATGGACCTACTATTGAAAGATCATGAATTTATCATTCTTGGCAGGACAAACAGAGAACCAAGGTAAAGGAGAGGATTGACAAATTTGTCAAAGAAAAGTTGTTGGACTTCTGTGATGTTCTTAATATTCAAATAAACAAGACCAATGTGAAGAAGGCAAGTCTTGTCATAATAATATGTACTGATTTCATTTGAGAATAGAGTTTAGTACTTTTTGAAATTAAATAATTAAATGGATATGGTTTCAGGAGGAGCTGTCGGCAAAGCTTTTGGAATTTTTGGAGTCCCCCCATGCTACAACTGATATTCTACTTGCTGATAAAGAGCAGGTTTATTCTTTATAGATTATTTTAATCAGTTAGACACTTTTGCATGTTTTAAGTTGTAACACAAGTAATTTGCATCGTTGTATATCATTTCATTGATTGAATGTTAAAATTGATAGTACCTCTCTGCTTTCTAACAAATTGTCCATTCTTTATTTTTTTTTAGTTTGAGATTGTTTTCTAACAAAATATATCCATTACAAACACATGAGAAAATCACTAGTCATTAAATGCTTCTTGGAATCTAATCCATATTCTTATCCTTATATTTAATGAGGTTGTGAAGAGGAGAAAGACAACAACGACGATGAGGAAGAAGTGGAACAGGAGGAGGACGAAGCGGAAGAGAAAGAGAAAGGGAAAGAGAAAGGGAGTATGCATGGATTTTTTTTTTGTTGGCAGTTTAGATTTTATCATTTAGACTTGTGTTGTTTGTTGAAAGTATTTGAAAACTGTATTGTAATTTTTTGTTCTGTTATGACTCATGATACTTGATCCTACTACTATACTTTTTTTCCATCACCTAAATTTCCTTATAATCTCTCCTTCCCACTCTCTATCCTGTTAGTCTTCCTCATCATAGAAAAATTTCCTTTGTTTATTCTTTTAAGTCTATAGTCTTCCATTTGTAATATGGAGTCTAGCAGTTTAAGTTTTTAAAGACCATCTTTTTGAATTGTAACGTTAGTAAATAATAAATACATACTCATTTAATATGAGGCGTTATAAATATATTGTTAATTTCATATTCGTTAACAGGTATAAATTTATAATTAAAAAAGAATTTAAAAATACTTGTATATTTTAGTGACTGAATTAGCGATCGAAATTATTTGTAGCTAATTCAAGTTATTAGCGACTGAAATAGTGACCAAAATAATTGGTTTTCAAATTTTTAGCGACCGAAATAGCGACCGATTTTATCCGTATCTATTTTAGGCTTTTAGCGACCGAAATAGCGACCGATTTTATTCGTATCTATTTCAGTTTTTTTAGCGACCGAAATAGCGACTGATTTTTCCGTACCTATTTTAGTTTTTTAGCGACCGATTTAGCGACTGATTTATAAAATGTTTTTATTAAATAAATATAAAAATTAGCGACGGAAATTGCTACCAAAAAATTCGGTCGCAAAATTGGTCTCAGAAGTTAGGAGACCAAAATTTTAGCGACGGATTTTTATTGGCTAGCGACTGATTTTTCGGTCGCTAAATTGCGACGGAAAAAATTTCGGTCGCTATTTCAAATAGCGACTAGGGTTTTAGCGACGGATTTTTTCGGTCGCTATTTCGGTCGCTGAATGAAATAGCGACTGAATTTACCTAAATAGCGACCAATTTTGGTGGTAGCTAAAACTTGATTTTTTTGTAGTGACACAACAATAAAGAAATACTAGTAATTAAGAAAATATATTTGTACTCTTCTTATTAGAAAAATAGAGGATGTTATAATTCTTTTTTTCCTTAAGATATCACATCTCTTCTATCAATAAAATTTAAATATAAAAATTTATTTAAAAATAAAGTTATCATAAGTTAGAAATATACACTATAAAAAAATGTGTGGTTTGTGGCGGTTATTTTGACAGTTTTTGGCAGTTAAAAAATGCCACAAATCGCATTACCGACATCATTAATAACCGCCGGATCTATGGTCGCCAAAATCGTTTGCGGCGGATATTTTGTAAACGCTGGTTTTGAGCGCCAGAAAATTCAATCTCTTTTGTGGCAGTTTCAAACTGCCACAAAATGCATTTTTGTTTGACTTGTTTGAAATTTTCTGGCGGTGTAAAATCGCCACAATATGTATGTAAACTTTTCTTTATTCAACATTTTTGGCAATTTTAAACAGCCACAAAATTGCATTCTTTTTCTTGATTCAACATCTGAATAAGTGGTCAGTTAAGATCCCAAAAATACTGAACAGTTTACAGCTAATAGTGAGCTCCTGGTCCTGGACTGCATAAGATTGTTCAACAGAGATTGATGAATGACAATATATGTAAGGTACTAAGCATCAACAAAGGTGCCTGGAGGATAATTTAGCATTTCAACCTTGTAGCGTTTTATATGTAAATAGCAACACAAAAGATTTAGACAACCTGGTTGTTGTAACATACAATAGCAGAATTCAAATGGTCCAAAAGATATGGGAAGATACAAAAGAAAAACGTTTGCAAAAGTACAACCAAGGAAAGTTTGCAGGTTTTATTAACAACAGAACATAATAAAGTTCAACAAAAGGAAAATTTCCTGAGGAATGATGTCTTGGTTTACAAGGAGGAAAAATATAACTCTTACCTGATTTAAACAAATTTTAACTAAATCAATTGGATTATAAAGAATTTTGCCAATAAACAAATAGTGCAGGCAATTATCCATGCTGCAAACTTGAAATCTCTATTTAGCACTTGATAGCATAGCATAAACATTTCTTCTAAAATATGAGACACGTAAAACATAAAATCCAATAAAAAAAATCCGAGAAATGGATGTAAGGAATCAATAAAAACAATATTTAAATGACTCAAAGAAATTGGAAAACAATAGTGCTTTTGAAATTAATTGATAAAGAATGAAGAATGATTAGTGAAAAAGATTATTTTCAGAGATCTAGTTAAAACACTTAATTGTAAACAATACCTGCATAGAAGTTGGCTTGAGTTGAGCTTTCAGGTCTCGTACTGCAGACTGGAAATGTTTAGACAACCACATAAAAAAAAAAAGATAAATTAAGAGGTTCTAAGATAAATTAATTTCATTTTCTAGTTTTGCGTTTGTATATCTAAGATTCTAAGGTCTCTTTACCGCTTACCTTGGATTAAGAGGTTCTGTAGCCTTCTTCTCAGGTTTCACTACTGCTATCTTCAATGCTCCCATGTTGTTCTTTGACTCAACCCCTGTAGGAAGGATTTTAACCCGAGTAAGATTTCAATCCCAATGGGGAAAAAAAATTAAAGAGTTTCCTTTTGTTTGTTCCATAATATTTTAATCATGTTTAAAATTTTGATCAATTTTTTCTATCTTGCAGGCTTCATCAGATTTAAGTATTTTGGACTTTGATATACCTTTTTCCATCACTTTTGTAGCAGCTGTTCCAATTGAAATTGTGGCGATAGTTTATATAATGGTTTCCATAACATGGCACGTTCTCATTGTTGTTGTTCCTGCAATGGTTGCATCAAAATATGTTCAGGTTTATCAACCTTCTAAATTTTCTCAGTTTTCTATTTTTGTCCCTGCTTAGTTTAGAAAGTTAATAATTTCTTAATCTCCTTTACTCCCTAAAAGGGATATTATCAAGCCTCTACAAGGGAATTAATTAGGATCAATGGAACCACAAAAACTCCTGTCATGAATTTTGCATTTGAGACATGTTGAGATTTCCGTGAAAACTATTTTTGTTATCACTTTAAATCACCTTTGTTATATCAACGGTTTCAAACACGACAAGTATACCAGCCGTTCAAGTAGTAAAATTATCGTATCCACGTGGATTAGAAAGTAACATAAGCATTTATTGACTATTCGTGACTAAAGAATAATTCCAATTTCATAGTTTATCATGTGAATTCAAGGTTATGATTACTGGAATGTTAAAACTATAAAAATATTTGGTTATGAGTGGAAAGGGTAGAAATGGTATTATGGTTTTGTGAGATTGTGGGGTTAGATTTCACCAAACGTCAGACTAATGAATCATTAATCTCTTGTTACATACATTGCTTAGTCAACCCATAAGTTTACTCAAACCTAATCCTTTAGAGCAAGAGCCTAGGTGCGGATATTGAATATCAATTCCTTGAGTACACAATATCTACACCCGCATTACGGGCTAGGGTTTAAGACTACTAATGGGCCAAGCTCCATTCCTAGATACATTTCCCACTAGGCACGTGTTTCAGATCTAGTTTCAATGGTTATTTTCCAACACCCAATGGAACCTATATCATGCAAAGGAGAATCAATCCAAAGCAAGCATTAAGAATAGAAACATACACAACAATGAATGAACAACATATATATATATCATGGAAAACATAAGGATTACAATAGAATTCGTTGGTTACATCTAACCCCACAAAACAATGGGTAGAACCACTCAAAACAATGAGGGTAAATACAAAATAGAGATGAAGGGAGAATGAAGAACCGAAGGAAAGACCCACACACGAACGACTCCAATCTTTGGGAATCCCTTCCACAGCTCCTAAAACGTGCCCAATGTGTGAATGAGGAGTAAAGCCTCGAAAATGTCTTCAAATACGAGCTTGGGGAGTCAGATTAGGGTTACGCGCCCGGTGCATAAGTCTTTGTGCCCGGCGCAGGGCCTTCTAGTGAGGTCAAGTATTCTCTGCCTCAGAACATGCCCGACGCAATTCGTTTTACGCCCGACACAATACCTTCCAGAGAGTTTGAGGTACTCTCTGTCTCGATCACGCCCGGCGAGGGTAGTCTCGCGCCCAGCGCAGGTGTGACTTGTAGAGGTGAAACACTTTGTTCTTCTCAAGCCCGACAGGGGTCATCTTGCGCCTAGCACAACCACTCTGCTCTGCTCCTTAGCTCCTTAGATTTCCAATCCTAAGGGTCTTCATTCCTCAATTCTCTAGCTCAATACCTGCACAAAAAATGAGGTGTATTAAGGTATTGTTAGCTAAATTATGGGTTAGCTATATCTGCACAGAAAATGAATCAAAAAGAGAACAATTATGTTGCAATGGTTCAAAGAACGAGTGAAATTGTTCATTAAGTCTTGTCCAAAAGAAGTAATGATGACGGTAGCAGTGGTGTCAATTGCAATGGGGGCGGTAGTGATGTTGATGTCGCGAAATAGATAATCATAATAATCTTGAAAAGGGTGTCTATACTTGAGATTTAATCTTGACCATTAATTATTTTTATCAATAATTTAAAAGTTATGATTTAAATTATTGATAAAAAAATTAAAATATATCGGGATACACTCCATATATATATATAACTTAAAAAATTAGTTATTTTAATAATTTATATAATTTTAAAGAAAAATGAACAAATAAAAATAACATCAAACCAATAAACATGATACCTTCCAAACCTAATTTTTAATTTTCCAACTTGACTTGATTGATCTATCAAGATGGGCCAAATTGACTTGATTTCTTTTGGGCCTAAAATTAAATAATTTAGTTTGGCCTAACTGAATAGACCAACAAGTTAATTCATCAAGTTAGGTCAATTTTGACAACTCTATTAGTTAATAAATATCATAAACTTGAATATATTGTTCAAGTTCAATAGTATGAACTAGAAAATGTCAATGCGTGAATTGTTATATGTGGAGAAATGTGATTTACAAGGACATAGAGCTATAATCATTGCATTGATTTTACTTTTAATTTATTTATTCAAACCTTATCATTTATGTTATATTTTTTTATTAATTGTATTGTTTTCTACACCTTAATTGTATTGTTTTAAAAATCCTTGAAATCTCATAAAATTATTTCTAATATTATAAATTTTGATGATATAAAAATATTAAAATTATATTATAAAATCTTGATTATAATTTTTTAAAAATAATCTTAAAAGTCATTACATTCCTACAAAGTCTTGAAAATATTTCGTGCTAAAATAACCTTTTGAAACCCTAATCAAATACACTTTTTTATTAAAAAAATAATTGTGATTTAAATACATATCTTCATATTTAATTTTAATTATAAAATTATATATATATATATATATATATATATATAGAGAGAGAGAGAGAGAGGGTTATAATTACACCAGTGTAACTTTTACCAAGTATTACACCGCTTAATAATTTAATATTAAATGTAAATTTTGTAAATCCAACCATTAAATTGAAAGTTCATATTTCTTAGATCATATATACAAAATCTTATATTAATCCAAGATGATTTGATACTTCATTTTTATAAAACAAAATTGACGTAATATATTCATTTCAAAATATATTAAAATATGAACACTTTGATCACCTTCAAATTGTTGTTCAATATTAACAAAATTTGATATACACATATAAAGTGATATGAACTTTCAATCTAACGGTTGGATTTCCAAAATTCGCATTTAATATAAAGTTATTAAGTGATATAACACTTGATAAAAGTTACACCGGTATAATTATAACCCCTCATATATATATATATATATATATATTAATATATATATATATATATATATACACACGTAAAGACAAAAAGAATTATACTCTAAAATGTAAGATATCCATGACATCAGCCAAAAGGGAAGCAAGTCGAGGCGAACTATTTGTCCAAACTTGAATGGATCGATCATGTGTGATGTCATGCTTTGTCAAAAAGTTTGTGCATTTTCGAAAAATATATTTAAAGTTAACAATCCAATTTTAAAAAGTAAAATGTTGAATCCTCTTTATAAACGAGTATTATGGATAAAAAAAAATTCTCATTTTCCCTAGTCAACTTTAAGGCAACAAGAGAATTTGATTCACAAATATAAGATTGTGCATATCATCATTCCAAACTTTTTGAAGCTCATAAATAATACCCGTAACAACTCCATTTTAATGTTATTTATTTTCTTATTTTGAATTGGTTGTCTGCATTAAATGACAACAGATGGACAAAAGAATTAAATGATTATTATACATATTTAATTTTATCTTTAATGTCATTTATGTTGATTGATTTTCTGCAGCCATTAAAATCTTTTATTTAGATATTTAATTAAAAATCTTTATAATGACGGGAAGATACTACCTCTTTCCTTTTTAGTTGTTTTTTTTTTGGGGAAAATTTTGCTTTTGGTTTTAAGGTCTTAGAAAATATTAATTACATTTTGTTGACTATACTTTTATATTTTATCTAACATTTAATCTATATATTAATAATTAATATACATTTATTACAAGAAAAAATAGAAGGAAAATAATAAAAAAAAATTAAAATCATTTTTTGAAAAATTGATTACATTTACGTGTATAACAATTTTAAATGACTATTTAAAAAATAATAAATAAATAAATAAAAATTATGCAAATTAAAAATATGATGGTTATTTAATTTTTTATGCAATAAGACAATTACATGCTATACAAGATGGGATATCCGGCCTAGGAACCAACAAGCCCGAGGCCCTTTCGGTGTCTGAGCCAAAAGAATTGTATGAAAACCTTTCTGATGCTCTCTTCGGCACCTTCGGTAGTTGAAGGTGTCAACTAAGCACTCCCCTCAACACTCAATAGTCGAAGGTGTCATTTGGTCACTCCCATTTGCTTCCTCGATAATCGAAAGTATCAATTGACCATTTCTTTTGACACCCTCGATAGTAGAAGGCATAATTGACTACCTTTCGGCATCTCTATAGCCAAAGGTATTAATTGACCACTCTCTTCAACACCTTGGATAGCCAAAGGTGTCAATTGATCATTTCCTGTGGGGCCTATGAAAGTTTAGGGAGTTGTATAAGAAAGACATTGTTAATAGGACCAATAAGATGCAGAGATCTAGAGCTTAAATTATGATGAGTAAAGAAGATTAGAGTCTAATCATTGGTACGGTATCAATTATCGACGTATTATCAAATTGGTAATTTTAGGTTACGGCTCATTAGGATCTAATTGGTAATTCTAGGTTGTGGTCCATTGGAATCTAAATCTATCATAGTTAGTATAAATAGTTCGTATTTCAAGATAAAATTATTGTTTATTATTCAAATTTAATATACTAAAAAAGTAACTTACTTAAACATCATAGTGTCTTTTGCAAGTATACGCTCTTCAACGTGGATAGGCAACCGAACTTAAGATTGAAGAGAAGTAAAAGCATCAACAAGGAAAATAAGGAAGTATCTCCTAGCATGTACACATGCAATTTATTAGTTTTATTAAATATAATTAGTATCAAATTTGTCGTTGAATGATAGTTATTTGTTACATAATTAATTATATTTTAATTGCCTAAATGAATAGCATTATTAAAATGATAAAATTTATATTTATATTATATGTTTTTTGATAGTTTATAATGTATATATTTTAAATAGGTCAATAATTATGTAATTTTAAAATGTTTTTAAAAAAATATAAAATATTAGAATACTAATAATATTATCAATATTAATCTATAACAATAGATAAAAAGAATTCTTTCCTTAATTTTGTTTCCACATTTATCTGGACTTTTTTGTCCCTAAAATTTATTATAACTCTATTCTTTCCTTTTGCGATTTAGTTTTCATTGCATGCAACTGCACCACAGTACTCTTTAAAGTTTCAAATTGGTCATTTAACTTTAATTTTTTCATTTTTACCAACATGGATTAATTAGGTTTATAATCACTACTATGCATCACATTACTTCCTTCTTCTTCTTCTTCTTTTTTTTTTCTATTTCTGTTTTCTAGCTTACATAATTCTCTTCTATGTTTTTCTCTTTTCCTAAATTTCTTGGTAATGACAGTGGTTATTAATATAAATTTTGATTTTAATTTTTTATCAGGTGGTTCATTGTAATTTTTTTGGATTACTTTTTTTTTTCATGATAAACACAAAATGGACATGTTTATGTCATAGAGAGTGCGATCGGGTTAGTCCCAGACGCTAAACAAGAGCAGAGATCATGGAGCATGAGTATGACGTATTTCTTTTTTAATATGTTTGAAGTATGAAGTATGAGTAATGATATTTCATTTTTTTTTTTGTATTTAATTTTATCAATTTACTACTGAACGATTTATATTACACGAAAGAATAATCAAAGAATGGGAGGAAAGCTATGAAAGTAAGGGAAAGTATTAATGAACTCTTTGAAAAGTTATGTATTGTTGGTTAATAAAATACATGACTTTACAAAGAGTTCATTAATACTTTCCCTTGCTTTTATAGCTTTCCACCCATTCTTTGATTATTCTTTCATGTAATATAAATCGTTAATTATAAGTAGGAAATTGATAAAATTAAATACTAATAAAAACACTACAAGAAAATTATTAGAGTCGTCAAAGTGGACCAGGATCCGTGGGCCAATCCGGCCCACCTTGAAAACGAGCCGGATTGGGCCAAAAAAAAATTAAAATTTTATAGTAGGTGAGTATATCTCAACCCGGCCCACTTTGACCCGGTCCACCCGGACTAAACTCGTGGTGGGCCGGGTAGCTCACCAACCCACCATTTTTCTTTGCAACAAAAATTTAAGCATGATTTGTAGTTAATTTTGTATGATGAGATATTGAAAATTTTTTATTTTAGACTTTGATCATGATTTGTATTTAATTTTGTATGATGAATTATGACTTATGACTATTAATGATGTTAATTTTATGACTATTATGTTAATTTATAATTAATTTAAATTTTAAAATTTGTTGATAATTTTTTTTTAATTTTTGGTGGGTTGGTGGGCTGGCCCTTATAACCCACCAACCTGTGGTGGGCCGAGCCGGGCCAAATTTTTTTTTAGAAAATCAAAAGTGGGCCAGGTTGGGTTGACTTGTTTTTAAAGTGGGTCAAGGTGGGCCGCCCCACATGGGCCGGGTTGGCCCATTTTGACAGCTCTAAAAATTATCATAAAGTAACACAATACGTGTCAAACAAAATTGTCGTAATACTATATTTTCAAATAAATAAATGAAATAAAATTGGGGTGTTACAACTCACATACTATATTTTCATAACTTAATCTTCTATGGTATCGCGTGATCCAAAGACCTTAGCTAGAGTTATATATATATATATATATATATATATATATATATATATATATATATATATTATTAAGTTGATCTTAATTTTATTACAAAGCTAAGATAATTATTTCCAACTTCTACATTGACCTTAAGAGCCAAATATGACATCTACTACTTTAAATAAATACAAAATCACAATGTTTTAGGCTAAATCTTATGGCTTGAATTTTGATCATTAATTTGATCATAACTTGAGTTCTATGCCTCCTTTTTAGGTGATTTTAACATAATTTGAAAGTTAACATCCAAGGCTACAACTTTCATGAAGATGAAAAAACCTATTTTTTACCATTTAAGTATACTCGAAAGGATTACAACATATGCACGTTACATTTCATGCACAAAATATGAGGTTCACCTTTTAGCTCACATAACTCGATCATTCCTTAACATTTTATGTAGAGATGGCAAAGTGGGCCATGGCCCGCGGGCCGGCCCGTTGGCCCGCCAAAAATTGGCGGGCCGGGCCAAGCATTTCAACCCGCCAACCCGCCAAGCCCGCCAACCCGTCGGGCCAAATAGCGGGCCGGCCCGCCACAACCCGCCGGCCCGCATATATATATATATACTTTAATTTAATTATTTTTATGTTTTTTATTTTGATGTAGAAGATGAGGATGAAGATGATTAAGAAAAAAAGTAGAGACATCTTCTTTCAAGAGAGCTTTTAATATTCTTAGAATAAAAATTTAAAGTTAATTAATTGTATTTAAACTTGTTTGTGGACTATCAAAAAATTTAGTGTATAAATAATTTGTAAGTTTATAATTTAGTTTTGATTTTGGTGTAAATGGACTAATTTCAATTTGATTTTGTTTTAAGTTTGTAATTTGTTTTTGTTGAACATATATTAAGTACAATATGTATGCATTTTTAATTTCATATGATTATATTTATTTATTTGTAGCAAAAAAAAATTTATTTAACCATAAAATAATTTTTTTTTTCCATTTTTTTTATTTTTTATTTTTGTAAGCGGGCTGGCCCGCCAGCCCGCCAGCCCACCCTTAGGCGGGGCGGGCCAGCATCTCCAGCCCGTTTTACATTGGCGGGCCGGGTCGGCCCGCCCCGTTTTTGGCGGGCCAATGGCGGGCCGGGCCAAAACGGGCCGGGCTGGCCCGTTTTGCCATCCCTAATTTTATGTGATTCTTGAGTGTAAATTGGAGCCCCAAATGTGTACTTTCTAAACCAACAATTAGAACTCAATTTCATTAATCACACACAGAGAAGTCACATAAATATCAAAATATATTCATACTAGAATTTTTAGAATAAGGCATAACTCGCACCCAAACTCTTTTCTCTTAATCCAATTGGTAAGAAGTCTTCATAGGTTATGTTACTTCTAAAAGACATAATTTACACATACAAACACTATCCTTTCACTATCATCACAACAAGTTCCCTTAAGATTTCTCACAAAAACCCGTAGGAACCTCAAATCATACATATTTTCATCCAAAATATGAAATTAATCATTCGTTCAAATAATTCATGCAATTAATTATGAGTGAGAAGAATAGGAAACAAAATAGAAACATTAGGAGAAACCCCTTATACATAAGCACACAACATACATAAGATTGAGGTCCAATCTCACTATCCAGCATACAAATCCACACCTAGAGTAAGGTTTCACACTCCCCTTCACCTGGATAAGCTCTAGATATGACAAGTACATGACTTTAGAGTGATTTCCTTCTTGCTCCTATTCTCTGAGCTTTGAAATTTATATGTGAAAATAATCAGAAAACTCCTCTTTTAAAAACTTTAACCTCGCTTTAATTTAACCTTATAGTTAAACATATTAAGCTCATTTATCTTGAAGATTCAATCCTTTTTTAATAAGATATTATACTATTCTTTAATAAAATCATATAATATATTACATAATTAAAACAAATATTTAATAACCCCTATTAATAAAATAAAAATATCAAAATTATTAATAAAATGTTTAATTATATTATATTTTATGAAAAATGGGGTGTTATAAATTTGATAAGACAATATCTGTTAATTATCTTTCTATATTCAAATATATGTGAGATTAATTAGTTGAGCTTTTTACTAACAGGTTACACTACAAGAAAAACTGTTAGTATCTACGAAATATTATCTATGGAATTTTTTTCATAGATAATATTTAGTTATCTACGGAATATTACCTACGAAATTTTTCTATAGATAATTTTCAGTTATCTATGGAATATTATCTACGGAATTTTTTCCGTAGATAATGTTTAGTTATCTACAAAATATTACCTACGAAATTAGTGATCTACTGAATATTACCTATGGAATTAGTTATTTACGAAATATTACTTATGGAATTAGTTATCTAAGGAATATTACCTACGAAATTTTTTTTCGTAGATAATGTTTAGTTATCTACGAAATATTACCTATGAAATTTTTTCCGTAGATAATGTTTAATTATCTACGGAATATTACCTACGGAATTAATTACCTATGTAATATTACCTACGGAATTAGTTATTTACGAAATATTACCTATGAAATTTTTTCTGTAAATAATTTTTTAGTTATCTAAGTGATGTAAAGAACATTTGGTAAAAATAAATATTATTAAAAATTGTCATTTTAAATTTTTTATTTTTTATAAATTAATGATGATAAAAAATAACATACTAATATTTGGTTTTAAATTTGATATGAAAATATTATGATATAATTAGATAATATTTTTAAATTAGTATTTATTAATGGTTGATAATTAGAAAATAAAATAAGAATAAATACATTTTTTGAATTTTATATCATAGATTTAAGATGAATAAATATATTAGTTTAATTAATATAATTTATTTAAAATGTTAAGATTTAATTTATAAAAAATAATATTTTAAAAGAGAAGGGTTATAATAATACCAGTGTAACTTTTACTAAGTATTACACCGCTCAATAACTTTATATTAAATGTAAATTTTATAAATTCAACCGTAGATTGAAAACTTTTTACTCTTAGCTCATATATACAAAATTTTATATTAATTCAAGATGATTTGATACTTCATTCTTGTAAAACAAAATTGTCGTAATATATACATTTCAAAATATACTAAAATATAAACACTTTGATTACCTTCAAGTTGTTGTTAAATTGTACCAAAATTTGATATAAACATATAAAGTGATATGAACTTTCAATCTAACGGTTGGATTTACAAAATTCACATTTAATATAAAGTTATTGAGCGGTGTAATACTTAGTAAAAGTTACACCGGTGTTATTATAACCTTTATCATTTTAAAATATATAAATTATCATTTAAACTTTTAAATTTATAATAAATAATTTAAATTGTATCATAATATTAATTTTAAATCGAAATAAGTAGATTGTTAATTATACAAGTAACTATATATATATAAATAAAGATTAATTAAATATAATATAATTATTATTATTGGTACTATAATTATTATATATATTTTTATATTTTTATAGCGGTCTGAACACACCAAAATGAGAGGATCCAAAAATAGTATAAGTATGAGATTGGATGACTTAAATGAATTAATTTCTACTACTTATACTGACAACATGCATCTGCTTTTCGGTAGCTTATCTCATCAGAACTCCACAGTTAAGTGTGCTTGACTTGGAGTAATATAAGGGTGGGTGACCTTCTGGGAAGGTTCCCAGAAAATGTGCATTAATGACAAAACACGTTGAAAAGTGAAGTGTCATGAAATAGCATCCTTGAGAGGCCAGAAATGAGAAACAAATTTTTTTGAAGGGTATCTACGAATAAAATCCGTAGATAATAACTATCATGGGTTATCTAAGGAAATTTTTTCGTAGATAACATTATCTACAACAAAAATTCATAGATAACAACTTTCGTGGATTATTTACAAAAAATTTTCCATAGGTAACATTATCTACGACCTTATTACCTACGAATTTTTTTCATAGATAATTCGTAGATAATTAACACTTACCTGCAGACTTTCATGCTTATCTAAGGTTTTTTTCTGTAGATAATGCTGATTTTTCTTGTAGTGTTATGTGTGCAAGGTGAGAGTTAGGATTTTGTTTAAATACATTAGTAGTGTTAGGTCTACCTTACATGCGATCTAACTGTACACTGTGATCTGAAGAGAGAAGCGAACCAAAGGTACTTGAAGAGGAACTCGAACAACAAAATCTTGAAGCTAGCGTCAATCAAGGTAAATGGTGAAGTGAGAATCTTGCTTTGAGGTGTAAGGTAACTATTGGTAGCGGGATTGATCACTCCCAATCCCTATGATGTGCATATGTATGTTGGAGAGGAATTAAACATGATCCTTTTTATGAACCTATATGAAATTGAATGTTTTGTATACGATAAATGCGTGTATTGATGTGTTCATTATAAGAATTGTGAATAATTATGAATCTATGAGTGTGTGTGGGTTCTTGGGGGAACCCTAAGGATGTATCTAAATCCTCAGGTTGGAGCTAATTCATAATAATTGTAAATTTCATAACTAAAATATGGATTAACTAGACTATAGAAATCCTTTTAACCGATAAAAATCATAGAAGCCAGATATTTGGAAAAAAAATCATGAATTATGCAGATTAAGTTTTACTAATATTGCATCGTCGGGTGACAACTTGGTCTCGTTAGATGCGGGTAAACCAAAATGGTCATGGCCTCAACATGTCGAGAATGCAGGCTTGGTCTCGTCAGACATGAAAGTTTGAAATACTTGTACCATTGTTAACACTATAAGCATAATCATGCTAGGTGTGAGAGCTCCAAAGGTCCTCTAGATGCATCTCGCTAGGCACGGGGAGGATCACGTCGAGGCTGATTTCCTTCTAGAGGTGTGGCCTCACACGTGTTAGGTGTAGAATGTGTCTCATTGGATGTGATTCTTTGTTTGAACTACTTCTTATGTATGTGTATGTGTTGGTGATTTGTGTATATAAATAGTGTGATAAGTGAAAGTGATATGTGATGAATTGTGAAGTGGTAAAGTGATAAGTGATAAAACATCATGCTCTATGAATGATATATGATAAGGGAATTTGTGTAGTAATGCATTGAGTTTTGAATGTCATGCATCATTTGCATGGGTACGCTGTGGAATATACAACTAGGAAAGGTCATTTCTTGTAAAAGTTTGGGATTAGTCCTTGGAGATAGTTTGGTTTGGGAAGCCTCAATCTCGCCTGTTGTGTGCATGGAGCGTATCTTGTGCAAATACACTATCCCAACAAGACCTCAGAAGTATATCCTTTTAGTGAGAGTGTTGTGATGACTTGACTTGGCATGTACTCCTATACTGCTTAGCCTTTGGGCAGGGAAAATGTTTTTATTGATGTCCACATACATATAGTTTAGGAGAGTATAGTCTATGTATGGTCATAACATTTTTCTTGTGTTTAAACTTAATTTTGATTGATATCATGATAGAATAAGTTATAAACTGAGTTAAAATTATTATATGGATTGATGAGGAGTTTAATTATTGGTTTTATATACTGTTTGTGTGGTTATTTGGCCTTATTCTACACCAATAATCAGGACATGTTTCACTCTCTTATTTTTCTCCTGGATGTTTTATATGTGATTGTATAAAACTTCCTTTTTGGAGGAGTACTGTAGTTGATCGAAGGGAGATTTCTGATACCTGTGATATATTGAGGATATTAAATTATGTTTCATGTTTTTTATTTTAGGAATTATAGTTTATACCTCCTTAAAATGTACTTTCCTAAAAGGTATTGAAGATATAAACTACTTATTACATATTTTAAGCAAAGTATGTTTTAAGGAAAGTAAACTATAATTCCTAAAACAAAAAACAAGAAAACATAATTTAATATTATTAGTATCACACGTATATCATATATCTCCTTTTAATCAACTAGACTCCACCAAAAATTTTTTTTTTTCTACAACCACATATAAAATATCCACAAGAAAAATTAGAGAGTGAAAACATATCTCCCTCTGATAATCGGTGTAGAATAAAACCGAATAACCACACTGAAAAGAGTTACTAAAGTCACATTAATTACTGTGCCACAATGTTAGATGATAAATAAAAAGATAAAGGAAAATGAAAATACAAAACATAAGATAAGCTAAGCCTCAAGGTTGCCACGATCACGTCCTACAATGATTTTATTTTTCTTAATACTATACATTAATTCCAACATAAAAAGTAAATAAATACATAAAAATTAATTCCACTTTATTCATAAATTACCCACATAGTTCTTTAGACTAACCACACATGCCATAATGAGCTCAGTTAAACCTTGTAGATTCAATCTACAATCTGCTTACAATTTGGGAATCGGATCTATCAGCAAATCGAAGACATTCCCATTCGTCATCATTGACATTCATGAAGTATTGATCCACTATTTCGTCATCAACCAACTCTAGTTTTGAAGGCACCCACTATTAACAAATGAGAAAACACGAAAATAATAATAAAAAAAAGGTTTAAAAACAAATATTTACCCAGCAATATATCCGTAGAAATAAAACTGAAGATATCTTGTACATACCTTGGGTTTGTTATCTTTATCAATCAGTTTTGCTCTTGTTCCCTGTGTGCTCGTTTTGAGTTGAAGGAATGGAAGAATTATTAGACAAGTAAAATTAAATTCTCCATCCTAATTCTTTGTTATTATGTTATCGTATCATTCTGTCAATATCCTAAACCAAGAGATCTATCTAGTGATCAGTGAGTTGAGTAGGGTATTGATATTGTATTCTCTTTTGTAATAAGTTTGATTCTCACACACCCCAAAAAAAAAAAAACCTACTTAGAACATAGAGAAGGAACTGAGTGGGGTTAAATACGTTTTTCAATTTCTCAAATTTGACACACACATGTTTTCTTTCAAATTTAAAATTGATTTATTTAGCTTTATAATTTAAAACAAATTTGTTTTAGTCTCTTTAAAAAAAGTCATTAGTGAACTTGTCACAAAAAATACACCTGAAATTGTCACACAATAATGATACAATTTGTTTACCGTAATCTTTGCTACCGAAAGATCACACTGAACAAACTTGATATTGTACAAGTAACTTGATTCGTTTCCTACTAATAAAGTGATGCAACTATTGGTTGTGACTTGTGAGGAATTGAAACAACTTTTTTATAAAATAAAAGATTAATTTTAAACTTGAAACATCAAAACACACTTACCTAAGATAATAAATATTTTTAAATTAAAAGAAAAAATAATAATTTAGTTAATTCATTACAAGATTTTAATATAAAAGTAAGGTAAATATTTAACAATAACTTAAGAGTCCAAGATAAAAAATTAAAAAATAATTTTTTAATTTAAAAATATTACTAATACATGTCATCATAATTTTTAGATATGTTAAATATATTTTACTTATTTAAATTTTTTGGTCAAATATAATGTTAGAAAAATCAACTCCTTTAAATAAAATAAAATTTAAAAATTAAATGTGTTGACAGATCAACTTATCTTGTCATTTGATCCAATAGGTTAGCCATGATAGGACAAGTGAATTGAAATATTTACTGTTTGTGGGTCAGCTTCCATGGTCATGACCTAATTTGCCACTTTTAATAGGATTATAAATATGTTAATTAAGAAATTAAAAGTAAATATTAAAAGAATATATATGTAAGAAATTTTGAAAAATATATTGCTAAACTTTCCAATAAAATACATTTATTTTTTATTTCTTAATTTTCTTAAATGGAGTCATCGAAATATTTACCTCATAGAAATCATTGCCAAAAGTTCTTCTTAGGGCATGGGAGCAAATGTTATAATCTCTATGAAGACATTGTTCAAGGCTTTGTCCCCGGCCTTCCCTGATCTAAAATGCATCAAATTCATTACTTAATCGGTACTCATGAATTGCGAGATTTGCACAATGATTAATGTATTGCGTGAATGTAAATGAGTACAATATTACAACATCTACGTACCTTTTACTCCTGTATCATATACATACCACCATTAAAGGTGGTTTGAGTTTGTTTTGCATAAACCAAAAAATACAATAAATTTTGAAATTTTCATAAAACAATTTTGAAGACCTATTATGTCTTTTATTTTAAAAAAAAAATAATTATACAATAATTACATAATAGTTGTAAATATAAAAATTAATTAAAAATTTGATAGAACAATGATATATAATAATTTGTATAATAAAATTTACATTAAATATCAGTATAAATTATCAAAATGAAACTCTATTCCTACTAATTCGAGAAAGAGTAATATCAAACTTATTAAGGTCATGTTAATTAGTGTCTTTAGAGCATTAGTTAAGGATTCCATATGTAAAACAATTACATTAAAAATTACTAGAGTCACGCGGAAAAATGTATAGATATATACTTTTTTTAATAAAAAAATGTCTACTACCTAATTCACATTTTCCAACTTATTAAAGGAAGCATAACGATTCACATACAATAATATTTGTATAACATCCTATGTGACGGAGGCAGGTAAAGAAAATTTTTTAAGGGTAAATACCCCTTAATGTATTATTAGTGTTTTTTTTTTTATAAATAAAGTCATATTGTGTGAAATATATGATTTTATTAAATATTAATATATATTTTCAACATAAAATTTTAATTTAAATTAAAACATAACATCATCCATACATATTGTATTATATCGAAGTTTTTCCAATAGATAAATACAAAAAAATGATGTATATTTTCCTAAAAATTAAAGAATTACATTTTTGTTAAAAAAATTATATTTGTATAACATATTTTTTGTTTAGCTCTCTCCTTCATTAATAAATATAATAAATGAATAAACATAAAAAGTTAAAAATAATATTTTACAAATTATTTTGTTTGTATCATTATTTATTTTTATCATTAATCTTCCTAGCTATATCCTTGTGTGAGAGTATTTTTTGGTATAGTGTAGTTTCTAATAAATAAGTGTATCAAAAGGTTAAGTCATTAAGGATATTTTGTTAAAAGAAACATGACTACTACATCAAAAAAAAAAAAAAATTGAATGTGTGAAAATAAACTCATTAAGAATGTATAGAGAGAGATAGATAGATAGAAAGTATATGTTAAAAAAACATGACTACTACATCAAAAAATAAAAATTTGAATGTGTGGGAATAAACTCATTAAAAATGTATATATAGAGGGATATATATATATATATATATATATATATATATATATATATATATATATATAGAGAGAGAGAGAGAGAGAGAGAGAGAGAGAGAGAGAGAGAGAGAGAGAGAGAGAGAGAGAGAGAGAGAGAGAGAGAGAGAGAGAGAGAGAGAGAGAGAGAGAGAGAGAGAGAGAGAGAGAGAGAGAGAGAGAGAGAGAGGGAGGGAGAGATAGATAGATAGATAGAAAGATAGAAAGGAAGAAAGCATATTTTATAAAAAGAAATTAAATAATTTAACAGGAATTTGAATGTATAGAAATAAAGTAAAATATATAAATAAATAAAAATAAAAAAAACTAGAAACTGAAATATTTATCAATATTTTAACACATCATTCAGTTTGTTTGGCTCATTTCCTTAGTAAATAGAAAAGACAATAAATAATTATATGTGAAAATTATGATCAATAATGAGAGTAAATACTAGTTGAAATCATTTTCCTGCAGTACTTACTAATTTCAGAAATATCTTGAGGCTTGTAGGACAAGATGAACGCATGTAGCTTAATGCATTTGTAATCCACTTTTCATCAGCTCCATTTTGTAATTCATGTTCCTATAAAATCAAGGCCATATATATATAGAAAATATTCAGCATAGCAGAGGATAAATGTATTGAAAATATAAACTTATTACTTTGCTGCTTAGATACTTACCAAGGAATGAATTATTTCCTCCACCGTCCCCTTGGAGAAACATTTGTTTATAGTCTCTAATCTTTATTTTTTTTTTTTTTTTTTGTAACGTGAAAAAAGTTAGTATGCCATTCAGTGTGTGTCAATAGTTCTCAAAAATCATAAAATATCAAGAGAAAGATGATATATATATATATATATAATATATATATATATATATATATATATATATTCTTAGTATTAAGTCATTTCAAGTTGATGGTGGGTTGTCACATTATAGTGTCATGTGTTGTGTGAAGCTAATTAAATTATAGACATATGAAGTATGGGTTATCCCTTCATCTAATTTACATATTTTTGATTTTGTATTTCCTTTGATATGGAGACTGATGTATCTTTTACTGTCTTTCTTCGTAATTTTAATTGATTTTTGTTTGAGTGCTTTATTCGTTTCTTTTACCTTAAATATATTATTTCTCAATCATTAGAGTTAACATATTAGAGTTTCCCTGATGAGATTGATCCTCAATGCAACTTTAATCTTTTAGTGATAAAAAGTATATTTGTTTTCCTAATTTACCTCTTAAAAGGGCTGTCTTCTTTCACATTTGCCTTCTCTTCAAACAATGGTATTATGTATGCAGTAATTGTAGAAACATTTGGAGAATTAATCGTTTGCAAAGCATTTTCCAACGACTTTAGCTTCTATTACACAGAAAAAATAAATTGGGTTGGATTATACATTATCAATCCAATCAAAATGTATAACTAATTTTATTGTGAAAGTATATTAATTTTATTGTGTTGTTTTACCGATGAAGGCACAAAATGAGTGGCTAAACCACATGCTACTATTTCTGCTCCATCCAGATGTGCTCCGGTCAACCCTAAGTATTCCCCTGCATATAATTGAGCAATGTACAAGGGTAACATTGAAAATTAATTAATATCAATGCACAAAATAATATATTAAAAAAATAAGCTGAACTCAGCATAGCATGCCCTAAAACTTTATCTCACTCTATAAAAAAAATCAACCCTACAACTTGTTATTTCTGCGTTAAGCTAATAGTGCATCTCATATAACAATAATTTTTATATAATTAAAATGTATAATATATTATATACTTTTTAGCGTTAGGTTTTTTTTTATTTTTATTTTTTTTATTTTTTTTAACATTCTTATACTTAAATAAAGCGAGATTTCATTCTGTGATGAACGTGAAGACGATCAACGACGCTGAATATTAATGGAGTGGAAAAAAATTTGTTTTTCTTTTTACTATTAATGATATATATATATATATATATATATATATATATATATATATATATATTAAATCTAGGTGATAATTTTAAATGAGTAAAAGAATTTGGACCGTATATATAATTAAAGATCAAGATTGTTACATTTTATCCTCTAAAGTGCATGTTACCCTTTAGAGGAGCCTTTTCCATTGAGCAAAGGGGTATTTAGAGATATATTGAAGACTATAACATCCTATTTTTATTAATAAATAATTAATTAATTAGAATAATCAGAAGAAAAAAAAACTATTTTACAAATAAAATAAAAGGGGGAGAGGAGAATTAGAGGTCATTTTTGCATGTATTTTGAAACCCTAAAAACTCGTAGGAGGAGAATTAGAAGAGATCATGAGAGAAAGCATTGGTTGACAATAGGAGCTAGCAAAGGGACATTATTTCTCAAGACTCGTCACTTTAGGTAGGGGGAGTGAGATTATTGATTCCTTAAGCATATACAAGGTATAAGGGTAGAGAGACAATTCCTAAGCATCTTAGGTTATCTATTTGAGTGAAATCTCTTGAGTATGAATTCAATTGAAACTATATATGTTGTTGTATGCTATGATTCTTATTTGTTAAATTGATTAAATTGATATTTGAGATTATGCATTCTGGGGTCATGATTATTAAGTGTGAATTTTGAGATTTGGGGTTGTATGCATAATTTGGGGATTTAGTGTGATTTATTTTAATTAAAAAAATTATTAGAGTATGATGTTTAATTTTATAATGATGATATGAGTATTGGATAATGTTAAGAATTGATGTAAAATAGAGAACCATGTGCGAAGCAGTCGAGCCTAATGCGATTTCATGGCTATGGACTAACAAGCATGACTGTGCTTAAATAAAACACACCCGTGTAGGAGGTACCATAGACGTACTGAAGGAAACATGCTCGTTCATTGCTAATATTGAGGGACCACGACCATGCTTAATTAGGCACACTTGTGCATATTGAATTGTAGTGAAGCATCCTATGTTTATTTTATGCATGCTTGTGCATCCTTTTAAAATCCTAATTAGTCTTTTATGTATTAATAAAAATTGTAGCCTTAGATGTTAGCTTTTCCAATGGTATTGGAATCATCCAAAAAAGAGGTCTAGAACTCAAGTTATGATTCAATTGATGAACGAATGTCATCAAGCTGTTAGAATTAGACTAAAATACTCCATTTTGTAATTTTTAAAAATAATAGGAGGTAAATCAACTCTTAAAGTCAATATAGGAGCAATAGATAATAATTATCTTATATTTTTAATAAAATTAAGACCAACTTGATAGTATAGATACATCTCTAGATAATTTGTATAAACCACACAACTTCATAGGAGGTTAAGATATGAAGATAGAGTTTGTGAGCTGTTTTATTTCTTAAGTGTTTAATCTTGAGACTTTGTGCCTAGATGTGATATGAAACATGGATGTTGAATTGAGAAGGGTGTGTGTAGTGTTT
Organism: Cajanus cajan; assembly: GCF_000230855.2. Classification (NCBI taxonomy): domain Eukaryota; kingdom Viridiplantae; phylum Streptophyta; class Magnoliopsida; order Fabales; family Fabaceae; genus Cajanus; species Cajanus cajan. Next base: position 9,272,510 of record NC_138517.1, on the reverse strand, counting down.
GAGACACCGATGAATCATGTTATAATGTATAACATTAGGGTGTGTGATGATGTTATGATGATGATGCATAGTGATATGATGCATGAAATGAATGATGATGTGATATAATGTTGAGTTGGGATGAAGCTATTGTGATGATGCATATTGTGGAAGTATTGATGATGAGATGAATAAGTTCAATACTAAGAACTAGCACTCGAGGAGATGATTTATGCATATTATGTTATTCTAATGTGTGTATTGAGTTTATGCATACATACGTTGTTTCATGTTGTACAACCCCGATTAATTTTCACAAATTATATGAAAGCTCAAAGCTCAATAAGGGTGATTTAGTAGCCTAAAATGGGTCATTCCAAACTACTAAAAATACCTATAAACCCTAGATTGGAACAATTTGTTCCAATATCTAGAATGAGTCGTTCCAAACATGGCCTTTATGAGTTAAAATGCAAACCTAGAATGGGTTGTTCTGGTTTAAAAATGAGTCGTTCTAGATGCGAATTTAACACTGGAGTGTGTCAACCAAATTCTGTGCTAGCTTCATCTTTTGCTTATCCAGGTAAGGGGGGAGTGAGAAACCTCACTCTAGTTGTGGGAATGAATGTTGGGTAGTGGGATTGACCCCCAATCTTGTGTTTGTTGTATGCTCATGTGTGAGGATTTTTCCCCAATTATGTCTGTTTCATCTATTGTTCTTTTTGTATGTAATTAATTGTATGAATTGCTTGAATGAATGATTAATTTCAGTTTTAGAATCGTAATTGTATGAATTAGAGTGCTTTGTGGGTTCTTGTGGGAACCCTATATGAAACAGGCAAATTCCTAATGTTTTCTGGTTTACCTTCTGAAGTTTTTGTTGTGTTCCTTCATGTTTGTTGAGTGTAAATATGTGTCTAATTTTGAGAATAAAAAAGTTTTGATATGAATTAGAGTGCTCTATGGGTTCCTATGGGAACCTTATGAGAAATAGACAAATTTTGAATATTTTCTGTTTTACCTTCTAAGTTTTCTGTTGTGTCCCTTGATGTTTGCTGAGTGTAAATATGTGTTTAATTTTGAAAACAGACAAGTTTTGATATGAATTAGAGTGCTCTGTGGAGACTATGTGAATATGATGAGATAATGTAAAAAGTGAATATGAAACATGAGATATGATGATATGTGATAATGAGACATGATGATGTGATATGAGAATGCATAGAGTCTTGAATTACATGAATCATTTGCATAAATGTTTTAAGGGTAAGATATGGAATACACCGCCAAGAAAGGCCCCCTTGTGTAAAAGCTTGGGGATTAGTCCTTAGGAATAGCTCGATTTGTAAGTCTCAGTCTCGCCCATTGTGTGCATGAGATGTATCTTGCGTGGCTTAGCTATCCCGACTAGATCCTGGTAGTATGTCCTTCTAGTGAGAGTGCGTAGAGGGTGTGACTCGACATGTACTCTTAGACTACTCTATGTGTGTTGCTAGCGGCAACGCACCATGTGATGTGTTACTGGTGTCACATGCATGATAATATGCGGTCCGTGTCCATTACATGTGCATTTTAATGTTATATGTTAACTTGATTTATTTTTATGTCTTGGATGAGTGGGATGTGATATTGTTGTTAATCTATCTATACTATGTACATATACATGTCTTGTTTGTGTTTGACTATCCAGTGTGTATTCCTACACTGTGAGCCAAAGTGAGATGTTTCTCACTCCTTTTTCTTTTGTGTTATTTTCCTTTGGTTGTTATACAGGTGATCATCAGCATGAGGCTAAGGATATTGGTGATGAAGTTTAGGCTTCAATGTTGAGCTTTGTTCTGATAGGACATGTGACATCGGAGCGTGGATAGGATTAGATTAGGATGTTGTTTCTATTAAATTATTTTGAAAACCTTAGCCTTATTTCTTTTGTAATTTTTGCTAATTATGTTATTTGTTTAAGTCATGGATGTGATGCTCTCTATTTGAACACTTTTGGTATTTTAATTATAAAAGATTATTATGTTATTCAAAATTTTATTATTTATGTGTTATGGTATGTAGGGTAGAGGGTGTCACACATGTAGTGTGAGCCTATGTCGGGCATTGAGCACGAGGAGGATCACGTTGGGCATAATTCCTTTTAGAGGCTCGCGGCCTCATACGCACCAAGCACAGGGAGTAGTGTCCTGCCAAACACAACCTTGTATTTGAACTTAGTTCTTATGAGTGTATGTGCGAGATAATTTGTGTACTTAAGTGATTATGATAAGTGATAAAGTGATAAGTGATGAATTGTGCAGTGATAAAGTGATTAGTGACAAAACATGATGTGTTATGATTTATGTGTGATAAGCGATTATGCTTGATAAGTGCATTAAGTCTTGAATGTAATGCATCATATGCATTTGTATTTTTGTGATGGGTACGATGCAAAATACATCGTTAAGGAAGACCCTTTATGTAAAAACTTGGGAATTAGTCCTTAGAGATAGTTTGATTTGAGAAGTCTCAGTCTCGTCCATTGTGTGTATGGCGCATATCTTGCATGACTCAACTATCCGAACGAGACCCTAGTAGTATATCTTTCTAGTGAGAGTGTTGTGATGACTTGACCTGACATATACTCCTAGATTACTTAGCCTTCAAACAAGGATAAATGTGTTTTTACTGGCCCCACATACATATAGTTTATGAGAGTTTGGTATATGTATGATCATAACATTTTGCTTGTGTTTGAATTCTGTTTTGATTGATGTCATGGAGTGAGATATAAATTGAGTTGAAATTATTGTATGGTTTGATGAGAATATTAATTATTGATTTTATATGATGTTGTTTGTGGCTACCCATCCTTATTCTATATCGTTAGTCGGAGTGAGATATGTTCTCACTCTCCTATTTTTGTGGATGTTTTATATGTGGTTGCAAAAGACTTTCTTTGTGGGAAAATCTAGTTGATTGAAGGGATAACTCTGATGCCTGTGATATTGGATCCTAAATTATGTTTCATGTATGCATTATATTTTAAGAATTATAGTTTACTTTTTGTAAAACATATCTTCTTTTAGTTTGTAATAGTTAGACGTTGATTTAATTTTATTAGAATTTCAAATGTAATGCTTTTTATCTTTAGTTAAAGTTATTCAAGTACAACATTTCTTTTAACAATCATTATATTTAGTTAAGTAACTATGCAAGGTAAGGGATATCAAATGTTACAAACAAAAACCTTATTTTTTAATTAGGGCCTTATAAGCAGTTACTAGTTTTGAGATTATTGAATTTCATTTCAATTTTTATACAAATTTCTACCCACAATAGTGTATCACTTTTGTAAATTGTTATATATGAAACATGTAACCACACTCACCAAAATAGCCAGGAAGTCTAGAAAGGAAGTAATTTGCTGCCATATTTGGAAAAAGACCTACAGCTGCCTCTGGCATGGCAAATACCTACCAACAATCGATAATAATAATAATAATAAATGCATGTTTGTGTAGAATTTCAGAATTGGTGTGAAACTTTCATTTTTGGGAAATGAAGAGAAGCGTACGGCTTTTTCGGTCACAATCCTGATCTTTGTGAACATGGACAGACCTGCTCCTCCTCCCATGACAACTCCATTAATGAGAGAGACCTAATTCCACAACCGTTCAAACAAAACCACTTAAATGGATCCATCACATTTTGTTGGTTAAGGATGATTCGTTATTTGTTGTAAACCCATTTCAGCATGATTCCCCAAAACATTTTATTCGAATATTGTTGTTACTGTTTTTTAGGGTTTTGAAGTCTTCATGACAGCAATTGGTTGCACAGCCATTTTCATCCGCAATTTCTCTAACAATCAAGGATCATGATGAAATCACAATTGCCAATTGCAACGCAATTTAAATTTGTGCTTCTGAGCACTTAAAAAAACTAAAATATGACTCTCTCCCTATCTCAAATTCACTGCAATTTTAATATTTAAAAAATTAATGTCTCAAAATAATTGTATTTTCACTTTTTAATATAATTTTAATTTTTATTATATGATATTTTTAACCGAATCACACGAATCAATACAAATAATTATGTTAATTAATTTTACTAGATTTATAAAAAAATTATAATTAACAAATTATATCCTTTTTATTTATAATTAATTTTTATAGGATGTGAAAATATTATCAAATATAAAATTTTATGCACTAATATCAAAAAATGGCAAATATCAATTAGAAAAAAATTAAGAAATGAAAGAGAAAAATACATATTTTTACGATTCTTAATAGGAAAAAAAAAAATTTAAAAAAAAATTAATTCTTTCTAAAAACTATAAGATACCCATAAAAAGAATCAATAACTTTTTGCAAAGATAAAAATTTTAAATTACAGTTGTTGTGAGAAATATATATATATATATATATATATATATATATATATATATATATATATATATATATATATATATATATATATATATATATGGTGATGTCTATGATGGAGAAGTTGGACAAGTGGTCCATGGATGGTGCATTTAAAATCACCATAGATATAATATTAAAAACAATGAATGGTTGAGATTGTGATTTAGTGAGAAGATATATTGTACACCTTCACACACTGGATAAAATTTCTGAATATTTTACTGGATTTTTTTTTTATTTTTAAAATTACCTATAAAAAAAACACGTACTACGAAGCAGCTGTCACTTCCAGAACGGGCCGTTCTGAAACCAGAACGGCCCGTTCTAGATGAAAAAATAACACAGGAATAATGCACCAGAACGGGCCGTTTTGAAATCTGAACGGCCCGTTCCAGTTTTAAAAATAACATATGATTACTTAAACCAGAACGGGCCGTTCTGAATTCGGAACGGCCCGTTCTGGCTACATATTTGTTTTTTTTTTTTTTTTTTCATTCTACTAAATCACATTTAAAATTTAAGTTAAGTTTTTCAATTGAGCGAGATATGAAGCCCCTTCCTCAATGACATCAAACATCTTATGAATAAAAGCCAAAACTAGGCCTAATAAACTTAAAACCCAAAAAGTCTTATACTAAGGCCCATAATACAAGACCAAACAATATAAACTCCTATACTACCAAATATATGAGAAAGGTGGTCATTTATGTAAAGTCCAAGTAAAGAGAACCTTATGCCCATCAAACCCATTAGGCTCACTAAGCTCAAAAGCAATCAAAAGTCTAAAGGCCCATGAAGCCCAAAGCTAGGCCCAACAAGCTTAAAACCCAAAAAGTCTTATACTTAGGTCCATAATACAATACCAAACAATATAAACTCCTATACTAAAGACCAAGTAAAGAGAACCTTAGGCCCACCAAACTCATTGGGCTCACTAAGCTCAGAAGCAGTCAAAAGCTCAAAGGTCCATGAAGCCCAAAACTAGGTCCAATAAGCTTAAAACCCAAAAAGTCATATACAAAGGCCCATAATACAAGACCAAACAATATAAACTCCTATACTACCAAATATATGAGAAAGGTGGTCATCTATGTAAAGCCCAAGTAAAGAGAACCTTAGGCCCATCAAACCCATTGGGCTCATTAAGCTCAAAAGCAATCAAAAGTCCAAAGGCCCATGAAGCCCAAAACTAGGCCCAATAAGCTTAAAATCCAAAAAGTCTTATACTAAGGCCCATAATACAAGACCAAACAATATAAACTCTTATACTACCAAATATATGAGAAAGGTGGTCATCTATGTAAAGTCCAAGTAAAGAGAACCTTATGCCCATCAAACCCATTAGGCTCACTAAGCTCAAAAGCAATCAAAAGTCTAAAGGCCCATGAAGCCCAAAGCTAGGCCCAACAAGCTTAAAACCCAAAAAGTCTTATACTTAGGTCCATAATACAAGACCAAACAATATAAACTCCTATACTAAAGACCAAGTAAAGAGAACCTTAGGCCCACCAAACTCATTGGGCTCACTAAGCTCATAAGCAATCAAAAGCTCAAAGGCCCATGAAGCCCAAAACTAGGTCCAATAAGCTTAAAACCCAAAAAGTCATATACTAAGGCCCATAATATAAGACCAAGCAATATAAACTCCTATACTACCAAATATATGAGAAAGGTAGTCATCTATGTAAAATCTAAGTAAAGAGAACTTTAGGCCCATCAAACCCATTGGGCTCACTAAGCTCAAAAGCAATTAAAAGTCCAAAGGCCCATGAAGCCCAAAACTAGGCCCAATAAGCTTAAAACCCAAAAAGTCTTATACTAAGGCCCATAATACAAGACCAAACAATATAAACTCCTATACTACCAAATATATGAGAAACGTGGTCATCTATGTAAAGCCCAAGTAAAGAGAACCTTTGGCCCATCAAACCCATTGGGCTCATTAAGCTCAAAAGCAATCAAAAGTCCAAAGGCCCATGAAGCCCAAAACTAGGCCCAATAAGCTTAAAATCCAAAAAGTCTTATACTAAGGCCCATAATACAGGACCAAACAATATAAACTCCTATACTACCAAATATATGAGAAAGGTGGTCATCTATATAAAGCCCCAAGTAAAGAGAACCTTGGGCCCACCAAACCCATTGGGCTCACTAAGCTCAAAAGCAATCAAAAGTCCAAAGGCCCATGAAGCTCAAAACTAGGCCCAATAAGCATAAAACTCAAAAAGTCTTATACTAAGGCCCATAATATAAGACCAAACAATATAAACTCCTATACTGCCAAATATATGAGAAAGGTGGTCATCTATGTAAAGCCCAAGTAAAGATAACCTTTGGCCCACCAAACCCATTGGGCTCACTAACCTAGTTTTGTACTTCATGGACCTTTGGGCTTTTGTTTTGGTCTTGTATTATGGGCCTTAGTATAAGACTTTTTGGGTTTTAAGCTTATTGGGCCTAGTTTTGGGCTTCATGGGCCTTTGGACTTTTGATTACTTCTGAGCTTAGTGAGCCTAATGGATTTAGTGGGCCTAAGGTTCTCTTTACTTGGGCTTTATATAGATGACCACCTTTCTCATATATTTGGTAGTATAGGAATTTATATTGTTTGGTCTTGTATTATGGGTCTTAGTATAAGACTTTTTGGATTTTAAGCTTATTGGGCCTAGTTTTGGGCTTTATGGGCCTTTGGGCTTTTGTTTACTTTTGAGCTTAGTGAGCCCAATGAGTTTGGTGGGCCTAAGGTTCTCTTTACTTGGGCTTTACATGGATGATCACCTTTCTCATATATTTGGTAGTATAGGAGTTTATAATGTTTGGTCTTGTATTATGGGTCTTAGTATAAGACTTTTTGGATTTTAAGCTTATTGGGCCTAGTTTTGGGCTTTATGGGCCTTTGGGCTTTTGTTTACTTTTGAGCTTAGTGAGCCCAATGAGTTTGGTGGGCCTAAGGTTCTCTTTACTTGGGCTTTACATGGATGATCACCTTTCTCATATATTTGGTAGTATAGGAGTTTATAATGTTTGGTCTTGTATTATGGGCCTTAGTATAAGACTTTTTGGGTTTTAAGCTTATTGGGCCTAATTTTGGGCTTTGTGGGCCTTTGGGCTTTTGTTTACTTCTGAGCTTAGTGAGCCCAATGAGTTTGGTGGGCCTAAGGTTCTTTTTACTTGGTCTTTACATGGATGACCACCTTTCTCATATATTTGGTAGTATAGGAGTTTATAATGTTTGGTCTTGTATTATGGGCCTTAGTATAAGACTTTTTGGGTTTTAAGCTTATTGGGCCTAGTTTTGGGCTTTGTGGGCCTTTGGGCTTTTGTTTACTTATGAGCTTAGTGAGCCCAATGAGTTTGGTGGGCCTAAGGTTCTCTTTACTTGGTCTTTACATGGATGACCACCTTTCTCATATATTTGGTAGTATAGGAGTTTATAATGTTTGGTCTTGTATTATGGGCCTTAGTATAAGACTTTTTGGGTTTTAAGCTTATTGGGCCTAGTTTTGGGCTTTGTGGGCCTTTGGGCTTTTGTTTACTTCTGAGCTTAGTGAGCCCAATGGGTTTGGTGGGCCTAAGGTTCTCTTTACTTGGACTTTACATGGGTGACCGCCTTTCTCATATATTTGGTAGTATAGGAGTTTATAATGTTTGGTCTTGTATTATGAGCCTTAGTGGATGACCACTTTTCTTATATATTTGGTAGTACAAGAGTTTATATTGTTTGGTCTTGTATTATGGACCTTAGTATAAGATTTTTTGGGTTTAGGGCTTAGGGTGTAGATGTAATTTAGTAGAATGGATAAAAAATATATTATTTTGCTTTAAAAAATTCGTGTGACAAATTTGTAGTTAGAACGGGTCGTTCCGTTTTCAGAACGGCCCGTTCTGATTTAATTATTGATGTGTCATTTTTGAATTCGGAACGGGCCGTTCTTATGTTGGAACGGGCCGTTCCGTTCCATTCTTCATGTGTTTTTTTTGTCATCTGGAACGGCCCGTTCTGGTCCAATATTTATGTGTTATTTATTCTTTTGGAACGGCCCGTTCTGATTTCAGAACGGCCCGTTCCGAGTGTCAGTAGCAGCTGCGTCTGTTGCCACGTGTATTTTTTTTGGGTAATTTTAAAAAAAAAATCAGTAAAAAAATCGAAAATTTAGATCCAGTGTGGTAAGGTGTATTATGGTCTACTAGTTTAGATGCATCTAAGGGTGAAAATTGATGATGCACCCATGGACCACTTGTGAAAGTGGTCCTTCAGAGAATTCACCTATATATATATATATATATATATATATATATATTAAAGAATCGGCATAAGATTTGAATACATAACAACTCACCGTAGGCTTTTTATAGGTTGCTATGAGATGCTCTAGAGTAAGCAGTTTAGTGTAATAGCCAGCACCATAGGTCCAGTGCCCTGTTTCACAAATTTAGTCAAAGATTACAAAGGGATTTTCGTTATCTTTGTTATATGATTCAAATTTGTAGCTTCGGTTAATAAATATTTAATAAAGTATTTATATACTTATCAAATTTTTTTATTTTGTTCAGTTAAATCAAAAGTTAGAAAGACGTTATTTTTTAAAAGTGAATTTCAACTTAACTTAATTTTCTAATTATAATTGAAATACAAGCTTAGTTTGTTGATGTAACTTCATAAACCACTAATTAATATAACAGCGTACATAATTTCAATAAGAAAAAAAATGTTTGTCTATTATTAATTGAAATTTATTAATACTTACAAGTTTTAATAACTTAGGTTTATTGGTAGCATAAATTTCAATCAATTATAAAGAGATATTCATTAAATGAGATGGATAAGTTACAAAATTTGTAATTTTTAATAAAATAAATATTATTAGGTTAAACGATTGAACATTAATACCCAATTTATGAGGGTATCTCCATCAAGTAAAAATTCATTTCACATAAGAAGTCTCGACCTGAAGATGACTTTGTCACAATAACAAATAAATAATGGAGTCACACACAAATTAACAGTAAGAATTAAAAATCTTTAATTTAAATTACAGAAACTAAATAAAATGAAATTATAAAACAAAAATATATTTTAACCATATTAGAAAAGTATTAGTACTATTCATATATCTAACCATTAATTCAACTTTTTTTTTCTCGTGGTATTCGAGGTTAATTAGGGAATTTTTTTCAAATAATTTTTGAGGGTTTTGGACAATACCTACCGCTGAAGACGTAATCAATGATACCAAGTCCGCACCAGCACAAAAAGCTCTTCCATTACCCTATTTAACACCGAAAAACAGATGATAGATTACTACTTACTACTTCAAAGATAATAAAAATAATGCAGTTACTAATCATACATAAATAATTAAAGTTGAATTTCATATGGCATTTTCCCTTAAATATCAATCTAATTAACAAAATTATTTGCAGTCTTCCCCTTCTGCTTTACCTTCAATATCACAAGTTGGACTGAAGGGTCATTCTCATACAACTCCAAATTCTTTTTTATTTGACAATTCTGCAAAACAGTGAAAGAAGCCACGTTGTTAGGTTTTGGTGGCTCCATGTCATAATTGTGGGTTTTCCTTTAATTTAATTTTATTTTTTTGACATTATTTTACTGTCAACTGCAAAATATATTTTGGTGGCTCGTCCCTGCAAATATATATAGAATGGGATAGCCTTTATATAAAAACTAAACCACTTGATATCTAAATAACGACACTTCCATTGATCTTCCTACAACCTTGTAAAATTTAAAAACAGTGTTTCACTAAGTAAATTTGTTATTTAAGACGCTTAATAATTTATTTATGAACTTACCATTTCATGGCTAAGGCTGTTTAGCTTCTGAGGTCTGTTTAGTATCACTACCTTCACACATGAATTTCCGATGAAAAGTACCTATAAAGAAAGTCACACAATAAGGAAGCATAGTCATACTTTATTATACTACGTATATAAATTCTTAAGTGTGACGTTTAAGTTAACTTTTTTATTTTTATTTTTTTTCAATTAGAGCATGTTTGGTTTCCCATCAAAACAAGAAAAAATCTTGTACAGTTTTATACCCATATCAAAACTACTCTATATAATTTCAAGTTTTCATGATCATTTGAGCAGTTTGACGTGAATATTATTAGTGAACGTAAATCATCAAATCGTATCTAAACACACACTTAGAATATGATTCAATTCATGGATTTGTGCATTTATTATTGAACTCGTGATCATAGATTTGGAACAAGCATATACTCAGACATTTTGATTATTACATCAAGCACAAAATTCAAATTGTCATTTTCTCTTAATTTACATTTACATCAATATTTTTTGTTCTTTTTGATTTCTGGTATAATTGATGCCAAAACCAAATTCCCACGACCATCTCTATCTCCAATCCATACCTGCCCCCGACAGAAGCAAAACCCACCACCAAGAATTCAAACCCCAAAACATATTAACTAGAAGAAGAAAAAAATATTGAAGAGCAAGAAAAAACAAAATTCAGAAGTAAGAAAAAAAAACAAACCTTCTCTGTTGCTAGTTACCACCACAATGGCAACAACTGATGAATGATGATGGTCAAAAAGGTTTAGCCATAGCTTACAATTAAATTTTTTTTGAAAAAACTATTCAATAACAACTAATAGTTGCTTACAATTAAAAGATATTTTTTTTTAAATTATCATTTTGCATCGTTTTTTTTTTTTTTTTTTTACAACTGCCTGCTGCTATTTTGCCATTTAGTTAGAGTTACTCATAATTATAATTTGCAGATCTAAAATGATTTTGAAAAGGAAGAAAAGATAACCTGGTTTTGTTGCCGGTCAAAATTGAGACTCAGAGCCATCGTCGTGCAATTTAATTCTACAATGAGACGGTTTTGAAAAGGAAACACATATTTGAGCTCAACAAACCGCTCTATTTATAAATTTTACGCTTTAATTCCGTTAAAATTCAACCATAATAATAAAGTAATCAACTTATTTATATTTTAGTATATTTTTAAAAAAATATATATTATATAATTTTAGGTTTAATTGTACTTTCACTACTGGAAAATCAGTATTTTACGTCACCATTTTCTTGTCGGTCATAAAATTACCCAACATAAAAAATATGCGGTGACATTTTTGAAATTAATCTAAATTTTTTTACATCGGACCAAAGGGGGTCCGACGTAAAAATTAAAATCTACGTCGGATATGAAGTACAGTCTGACGTAGATTTCAATTTTTAAGTCAAACCCCTTTTGGTACGACGTAAAAAAATTGTTTTATTCCCTCTGCACCTTCATTTTTTTCGTCCGCGCAAGTGTTTTTACATGTTTTCCTCTAGGGTTTTCCTCTGGCAATTTCTGGTGACGACAATGACAATGGTGACGACAACGATGAGGAGCGGTGATGACAACAGCGACGACAACAATGACGGTGAGCAGCGACGACAACGACGTTGAAACCCATTTTTGATTCTGAACCTATCTCTCTGATTGGGTTGAAGCATTTAGGCATTTTTACAGATTGAGGTTAGTACTTTCATGCGTGTGTTGATCTTTTTGTGTAAAAATATTGTTTTACTCCTGCAGGTGAGTGTTTTGACACTATTTTCCTCTCCAACGGTTTTCGGCGACAGCGGTGATAAACCTTTCGAGGTTTTCCGTTCTCGGTGCACGGCGGCAAGACCCATTTTTTATTCTGAACCTATCTCTCCGATTGGATTGAAGCTCTTGAGTATTTTTTGGGACATATTTACGGATTGAGATTATTTTTTTATTTGTCTGTCAACCATTTTACGTCAAACGTGGAAATGTCCGATGTAATTTTACGTCGGCTAAAACACTCGATGTAAATTTACGTCTCCCGCATTGACGATAGACTTTTTTCCGACGTAAAAAGTCTAAAATAACAGATGTAAAATGTCTCTTTTGTACTAGTGTTTGTGCCCTTAAAATTTCAGTTTTTTTTGTATATTTTGTCTCCAAGTCTTTTCTTTACAAAATATGTCTCTAAACTTTCAAAACTTGGCAATTTGTATCTCTGGTCAATTGCCCATTTGATAATTGTCAAATATGTATATAATTTTTATTCAATTTAAGTAATTATTAAATATATCTCATGTAATACTTTTTGAATCACAAAATACTTAGTTAAGAGTTAATTTTATTTGTGGGATGTAATTGTTTAATATTCGATATTTTTAATATTTTTCTTTGTTAAGATGTGATACAAGGAGAATGTAATTTGAGAACTACAAGTCTCAAGAGAAAGCATCGCTTCAAGATCAACTAGATGTGTTCTAAGTCAGAGACTATGTAATACTCTGAACTTTTGATACAATATTATAATTTTATTATCATTATCTTATTCTTAAAATAATAGTTTAAATTTTTAGTTATCATATTTAAAATAAATAACTAAATACAAATTAAGTATAATGTTTTATTTTTAATACCTTAAAATTTTTATATTTTCAGTAGACTAAAATAGAAATATTTAATATTCAATTTTATTATAAATTTTTTTTAAGAAAAAGCACTATTTATAATATTTTTGCAGAATAATACTTTAACTTTATTATTATGAAGCATATATATATATATAATTAAATTATTATATTATAATATATATATATATATATATATATTGTCTACAAATAGCCCAAGGGGCGGGAACCATTAGAGTAACCAGAAAGAAAGAAAAAAGTGAGAGATTGTTGGTGAAGAGAGAGAGAAAGTGAGAAGGAAGAGAGAAAAAAAGAAAGAAAAGAAAAGAGAGAAAGAGAAAAAAATAAAAATTTTACGCAATCTTAAGATACTTCTAAGAAATTTTACTTTTCTTTAAGGTAAGGGGAAAAAACTTTTATCTTTTTTAAATTTTCTATATTATTATATTTATTTACTTGAAGTTATATCTATGAATATTTAATTAGTGAGGTATTCTAACCTTATTTACCTATTTAATTTATGATACTAATTATTCTAAATAATCAATGAGGTATTCCTAATTTATGTTGTTTAATTAATTTATGTTATTTATAACTGTCATTTACTAGATTAATATTCTTTAATACATCCAATTTCTGTAAATTATATTATAATAAATTCTAAATAATTAAAAATATTCTAATTTATTTTGCTTAATTATTTTTATATTATTTTAACTTTAACCTAGCCTTGTTAATTTTCCTAAGCTCATTTTATTATTATATCATCATTCATTATAAATATAAACGTTAATTAATGGTCATAAGAATGAAAGTTTGAATTAATTTATAGTTGGAGGTTTGAACTTGAGGATTTAAATGAACAAAAAACTTAGGGTGAGATATCGTTTTGTTATTTGAAATTATGATAAAACTCATTTATCTTGAATAGTCACTACAAGAATAATTCAAATTTCACTATAATGAGAATGAAAGAATAATATATTGAATATTGGTTACAAGTAATTTGTGCATAGCTATTGATTTATTTGTATTTATTGAATAATTATTTTCACTCCTTATTTTTCTTTGTTATAAAATTAAATTAATTATAATGTAAAATAGATGGATATGCTAACAATACCAGATCCTTTCAATTCCGTTATCATGACTGTTTTATCGGGTACAAGTTGGGACATTGACACAATTGTCAATTCCATTACTTTTCAGGACATAGGAGTATCGTCATTTGTATTGTCACCAACCCAGCAAACCTCTATTATTATAGATGATCAAATAGTAGCTACTTTTTATCTACCCCCAACCAATCACATTAATCCAATAAATCTATACCAACCTTGGATGTAAACCTATTAGTATAAGTGAGAAAGAAAAATTGTATTAAAATAAATTTTCCTTCATGTTAGTTATATGTAGTTTCTTTATGAATGGAAACATGATTATGGTGCGATTTTTTTTACCTAGTATGGTTTTAAAAATTTATATTATAGATAATAATAATTTTTTTATAATAAAATTTTATTGCAAATTTTAAAACGTTGTAATAGCTATATAGGTATGACTTGATGAGTAATTCATTCTATAATAATCGACATTACAGACTACACCTAAGAGATGATGCTAGCTTAAGCAAGTAGAGTGCTCGCTCTAAGTGAGCTAAAATTCGCCAAAAGCGATCAAAACCTCACTTTAAACAAGTCAAGTCAGAGACTACCTCCTAGAAGAGGATGCTAGCTCGCTTAAGCCAGTACGCACTCTAAATGAGTCAAAATTTGCTTAGAGCAACTAGGATAGGCACTCTTAACGAGTCAAATCAAAGACCACCTCTAGAAAGATTAGACATGCTTTTTTAAGCGAGTCACATAGACACTCTGAGCGAGCATACACAAATAGAAGCCCATTTAAAATATATCAAATTAGAAAATTTAGGAGGTCTTTGTATCTTAGTTTTCACAAACATGCAAATTTTGAGAGATTAGAGAGAGAACTCTTGTGCAAGCATTTTTTATAATCACAGATCACTCAAAGATTCCTTTTTTTTTTTGTATAATCCTTAGCCATGAGCGGCTAATTAGTCTCTATTATTGGAGATTGAGGTAACTATTATACTCATGTAATTTTCCTTATTTTCATTCAATACAATGTCTTTATTAAGTCAATTATCTTACTTTATACTTAATGTTTGTTATGGCCTAATCAACCAATGGATGATTTTATAATTTTAATTGAGGTTGAGAAACTCTTTTGAAATCACGATCTAGGTAAAAACACCGATAATACTTATTACTAGGAATAGGATAAGCCTTATCAGTCAAATTTTGCTCCCTAAACTTAATACAGATTGTTTAACAAAAATTACCAAAGAATTGACATTTTCCTTAAACAAGCTAGAATTTTTCACCTAAAAGTATAATTTCTAATATTGAATGAAAATTTAAAAGGATTTACATGGAGAAAATTAGTGAAATCAATCTCTTATTGTTCTTATTATATAAATTCAAATTATTCGTTATTTTCTCACGACTTATGCCTCCAAACTTTTAGATTTTGTTGATTTGTGTCATTCAGTTAGTTATTCATCAAAATACTAATGAAGTGCTCCTCATTTGTATGATTGTGTCATCTAATGTTATGTAAAATAATGAGTTAACTTAATATAATTGTGACCTTTTTATATACCTAGTAAATCTTTATATATCCCATGTAAATTCCCAAATGTAAAATAATGGTTTGGCTTAATATGCTTTAATTTTTGAAAATTGAGTAAGTTATAATTTTGGTCCTTGTACAAACTTTTCTTTGACTAGGACATGTTGCCTAAAACAAAGGTAATAAGGTGATTTAACTTTTATGCTATCAAGATAATTAAGTACAAATAATTGTGAATTTAAAAGACTTTAAAAGAATGTAACGAATTTAAAAAAATATATTTTTATAATCAAGATTGTTTGATATATATTTTAATTTATATTATAAGATTCCAAAGGATTTTATAAAATTTTAATAAACAATATGGACTTTAAAAAAAAATATAAGTAATAAAAATAATATATTAAGTAACTGAATAACCTCAAAAATAATAAATAAATTCAAAATCTATACAGGTAGAAATAATCACATTTTAACATAAATTAAATAAACAATATGGACTTTAAAAAAAAATATAAGTAATAAAAATAATATATTAAGTAACTGAATAACCTCAAAAATAATAAATAAATTCAAAATCTATACAGGTAGAAATAATCACATTTTAACATAAATTAAACTTAGCAAAAATAACAAATTACAAAAGAAATAAAACTTAAATTACTCGAATTAAATAGCATGATCAAATCCTAACTAGTCCTAACTAATTCTCTAGTGTTAGGTGTCTTATCAAAACAAAACCCATCATTTAGCCTTAGACATTTAGCCTTTTTTCAGAGAGGGACCTATTGGTCCTCTTTGTAACACCATTTTTTGTGGTGTTTTACACATTGAAAAATGTCTCTAATACATTATTCCTCACAGAATTTCTAAAGTCATGAATCTATGTACTCCGTACCATTGTCAAATCTCAAAACACTTAATTTTTCTACCTGTTTGGTTCTCCAACTCAACCTTCCACAACTTGCACTTTTCAAATACCTTGGATTTCTACTTACGAAAATATACCCAAACCTTGTGAGAAAAATTGACATCTATATGCACATGATCTAAAATCCTTTTGGTTGTGTGTTTTGCAGCTGTGAAACAAATTCTAGATTGTTTCCAAGCACACAATACTTGCACAGATCTAGTTTGCAGGTCTAAACTCCCTTAAAGAAATCCTTCTTATGAAGTTATTATAAATCCCCATTTTTTATAAAATATAATATAAGTATTTTACTAATAATTTTTTTATTTTTATTTTGTTAATAAGGACTGTCTAAAATTTGTTTAATTATTTAATATATTTTTGAATATAATATATGATATTTTATTTAAGGATAGTATAATATTTTATTAATAAAGGAAGGGATTTTTGGGATAATCGTTGTTAGTATATATGTTTAACTAGATGATGAAAGGAAGGTTAGGATTTTTAAAATAGGAGTTTTCTAATCAAACCCTTTTTACACCTCTATTTTCACGTACGCACTTCAAAGCTCATAAATCAGGAGTAGGACGGAAATCACCCTAGAGTCGTACACCCATCATCTAGAGCTTATCTAGATAAGGGGGAGTGAGAAACCTTACTCTGGGTGTGTGCTTGTTTGCCAAGTAGCGGGTTTGGCCGCCAATCCTACGTATGTTGTATGCTCATTATGTATGAAGGATTTTCTCCAATTGTGTCTGTTTCACTTTTTGTTCTTCTTGTATGTAATTAATTACATAAATTGTTTGAATGGATAATCTATTGCATGTTTTGAGGTTGTAATTGTATGATTTGAGATCCTTATGGGTTCCTTAGAAAATCCTAAGGGATTGCATTAGTGGTTGTATGAAGAGATTGATTGGATATGTACTTATATGTGTGTCTTATGTTGTTTAGAATGCTTATTGTATAATTGGGGAGTGTTTTAATTAATTAAAATGTTGATATTGAATTTGAGGTGCATGCTTGAGAATTTGCAATTATCCAAATGTGCAATTTTCTTATATGTCGTTGGGTACATAGGGCGCGTTGGCCATCATTGAGGCTGAGAACAAAGTTTGCTCTCGGGGTCTTTCACACCAGACACAATTCAAACAAAGACTAATGTGGTCCTTTAGAGGTATCGCGCTAGGCATGGGACATGTGTCACTTAGCGCCATCCTGCCTACGAATTCCCTTTTGATATTTTGTTAAATTCAATGATGTAATTCCTATATTATAATGTGGATGTGGAGGTGAATTGATGTCTACATGAATATAAAAATACAAATGAGGAGTAATGTGATATAAGAAGTATGTTAAATGTGAGATTATGGAACCATGTGAATGTAATACATAGAGTCTGTTTGACATGCATTATATGCATAAAAATGTTTTTTAAAAGGTATAATACGGAATACACCACCAGGGAAGGTCCATTGTGTAAAAGCTTGGGAACCAATCTTTTAGGTATAACTTAGTTTGGAAGTCCTAGTCGTGCCTTTAATAGTATAGGATGTATCTTGCGCAACTTAACTATCTTAACCAAACTCTGGTAGTATGTCATTCTATTGAGAATGCGCATAAGTGTTGAGTGTCTTTTTTTTGTATGTTTCGCACTCAACTTTTGGCAATCTTTTTCTACAATTGTAGATAATATATATGTTATTTCACCCCTTTAATTTATAGAATTAAGTCATACTATAAGAGTAGAGGAGTAGTAGCAATCTTAAGGAATTTTCTCATTTTTTGCAGGATTTTTGGCTAAGCAGAGATCCACAGCCATAGCTGTGGATCTGGAGCTCGAGCTGTGGAAGTCTGGGAAGGATATAGAGGTCTAGAGACTTGCAGCTATAGCTGTGGTTCTGCAGTTATAGCTGTGAAAATCTGGAATGCTCATTTTTGGTTCCAGAGACTTGAAGCTACAGCTACAGGGTCCAAAGCTTGAGCGTTGAGGCTTGGAAGATCAAGGGAAGCCACAGAGACTCACAGCCATAGTTGTGGTTTCACAGCTACAGCTCAGGGAGTTGCTTAATCATGAAGGAGTTTCCACAGCCATGGCTGCAGAGCTACAGCTACAGCACCAGAAGTTGCTTCACCTTGAAGGATTCTCCATAGCCATAGCTGTGGTTCTACAGCTGCAGCAGTGGAGTTAAAAATATCACTTTTTGCCCAGTTTTAGAGCTGATATAAAAGGGAAAAAGGAGGATAACCAAAGGGGGATATACAGAGCACGAATTTAACAGAGAAAAATAGGGGAAAAACTTGTGAAGAAGGAAGAAGGAAGGAAGAAGAGAGACTTGGAAGCTGGATCCTTTGGGAACGAAGATCAACTCCATTTCTTCATCCTTTGCTTTGTAATTTCTTCTTTTCACTCTTTGATTCTGTAATGGTCATGGGTGGCTAAACCTCTTAAGGATTGGTTGGATGTAACTACTAACTCCTCTTCTTCTTAAATATATGCATTTTGATCTCATTATTTGTGTATTGATTCTTCGCTTAACGCTTATATCGGCTTGATCAACCGTTGTATGATTTTTGGCTTTTGAATCCAGTTGGAAAACATTTTCGAAAACCCGAACTGAATCTTGCACCTAATCATTTCTTGTTCTAGGAATAGACTTGATTTGGTTAGTCACATTGTTCAAGTTATTGTTCTTAATGCAAAGTATTAGACTCAAAACATTGAGGAATCATGTTTTGAGTTTAATGACTTTAGGATTCAACCTTGAGGAATCTTGTTGGATTATTTAATGAGCGTGGAAATAATGAATTTAGAATTGCATTTATTTTAAGAAGATTTATGAGTTAGCAAGTGCTTCTGAACCAATCCTTGTCTCCTAATCATCGTCTTTACTAAATTTACCTTATTGTGTTGTTCGAATCTATCTTCATTCAATTGAAATTTTGAAATCATTCTCTTTTAAATCATTAGAGCGGGAATTACTAAATACGCAAATCCCTGAGGACGATCTTTAAATACTACTTTGAAACTTGGTTCACTTGCCAAGTGGTAAGTTTGCTTAAATCTTCATCAAGTTTCTGGCGCCATTGTCGGGGATTTGGTGCTATTTAGTAATTCTTAATCTTGTGGTTTTGTAGTTGTGTAAATAATTCATTGTGTGAATATTTATAATATATAGATATTTGTCTTGTTGTGTTTTCTGGACTCACCTTCCTGTGCAGACTTCTTAAAAGTGTATGCGAAAGAAAACTCCAGCCGAAGAATTGCATTTTGACCCTGAAATTGAAAGAACGGCAAGGAGGAACAACAATAGAACAAGAAGGCTGAGACAGTTAGAGAGAATCCAAAAACAACAGCAAGATCTCCTGAGTTCTTCATCTTCATCAAATCAACCATTCCTTGAATCAGAAATGGATGAAGAGGGAACAGGTGGACCAGGTAGGCAGCCAAGAAGGACCCTAGGTGATTATTCACAACAACATGGTCCTAGGCATTTCTCTAGTATTGCAACTCCAAATACTTCTAGAGCAATGGTGATGAAGCCTGCCTTCCTTACTTTGGTTAGCTCACAACAATTTGCTGGCCTTGATCATGAGGACCCATATTCACATCTTTCAAATTTCTATGAGTTATGTGGAACAATGGGAATTCCTGAGGGTGATGAAGAAGCTGTATATTTGAGGTTGTTTCCATTCTCTTTAACAGGAAAAGCTAAAGTTTGGTTACAATCTCACCCAAATCAAAGTTTGACAAGCTGGGGTGATGTGGAAAACAAGTTTGTGAACAGATTCTATCCTTCATCCAAGTATATTAAGGCCAAGTCAGAAATCACTACTTTCAGGCAAGGTGCAGATGAACCATTTTGTGAAGCCTGGGAGAGGTTTAAGTCATTGCTCAGAAAATGTCCTAACCATGGGTTTGAGGATATAGCTCAACTAAATTTCTTTGTTAATGGAATCAAGCTTGAGGTGAAGATGTTATTGGATGCAGCAGCTGGTGGCACCATGATGACTGTGAGTCCAGAAGAAGCTACTCAAATCATAGAATCTCTGGCATCCTCTGATCACCAAGCAGAGCATGGGAGACATCAATCTCATAAAAGAGGAGTCCTTGATCTTAGTACTAATGATGCAATCCTTGCACAGAACAAGCTGCTATCTCAACAGATTGAAGCATTGACTAAGCAGATGGCCAAGATTCCACAACAACTTCATGCTATTACTTCTTCTTCAACTCAATCACATTCTTCTTTAAAGTGTGATTTTTGTGGGGGAGATCATCCCAATGGTCATTGTTCTGAAACTTCAAATGAAGAAGAAGTCAACTATGTGGGCAACCAACAGAAAGGAGGTAATTTTAATTCCCATAATTATAATACTAACAATTATATGCAGGGAAATCAAGGTTGGAGAAATAACAACAACCAAGGATATGGATGGAGGAATGAAGCTGGACCATCCACTAGGCCACCACAACAATCACAGCAACAACAACCTGTTTATCCTTCTATGCATGAAAGAACCAGCAAATTGGAGGAGACTCTGAACCAATTCATGCAGGTATCTATGAACAACCAGAAGAACACTGAAGCTTCCATCAAGAACTTGGAGGTGTAGGTGGGTCAGCTAGCTAAACAATTAGCTGACATGTCTAAAGGCCCATTTTTAGCCAACACCAAGACCAACCCCAAGGAGTATTGCCAAGCCATAACAACAAGAAGTGGGAAGGTAGTTGGTAGTGATATTGGGGTGAGTGGTGACAATGAGGGTGCTGATAATAAGGAAGAGAATAGTAAGCTGAAGGCGGTTGAGGAAGAGATTGAGAAGAATGAGGAAGAAAGCAATAAAAATGAGGGTGTAGATAGTGAGAAAATAAAAGAGAAGAATGGAGTAAAGAAGGAGAAAAATAAAAATGAAAAGAAGGGCAAGGAATTCATTTCCACTGTTCCTATTAAAGACTTACCTTACCCTCATGCCCCATCAAAGAAAGAGAAGGACAGACAATTTGCAAGGTTTCTGGACATCATCAAGAAGCTCCAGATAAATATTCCCTTCACTGAAGCCATGGAACAAATGCCTACTTATGCTCGGTTCATGAAGGATCTCTTGACTAAGAAGAGAAGAATTTTTGAAGAAGAAACTGTGGAGCTTGAGGCTGGGTGTAGTGCCATCATACAAAAAATCTTTGCCTCAAAAATCCAGAGATCCAGGCAGTTTCACTCTCCCTGTATCAATTGGTAATCTATCAGTGGGTAAGGCACTCTTAGACCTTGGAGCCAGTATTAACTTGATGCCTTTATCCATGCTGAAGAAGATAGGAGAAGTGGAAGTGAGACCTACAAGAATGACCTTGTAGTTGGCAGACAGATCCATCAAGCTTCCATATGGTATAGTGGAAGATATGATAATGAAGGTTGGTAAGTTCATGTTTCCAGTTGATTTCGTAGTCATGGATATAGAAGAGGATGTAGAAGTTCCTTTGATATTGGGCAGACCCTTTATAAAAACAACTCGAGTTATCACTGACATGGATGAAGGAAAGCTGAAGGTGAGGGTCCAAGATGAGGAAGTGAGTTTCAATGTATTTGAAACAGCGAAGTTTCTAAAAGGCAACAAAGATTGCTTTAGAATTGATGTATTAGATGATGTGCACATGGAAACTCAAAATAATTTCAAGAGCTCATCGCCACTAGAGAAGGCTTTGCCTATCTCTAACGAAGAATTGGAAAAGGTCATTGGTAAAGCTTGTCATCTGCCAGTGGAATTGGAACATAAAGCATTTTGGGCTTTGAAGGCCTTAAATTATGATTTGAAGGCAGCAGGGGAGAAAAGAAAGCTTCAGTTGCATGAATGGGAAGAAAGGAGATTGAAAGCTTATGAGTCCTCTAAGTCTTACAAGCACAAAGCCAAGATATACCATGACAAGAAGATTTTGAACAGGAACTTCCAACCGGGCCAACAAGTACTGCTATTCAATTCCAGGTTGAAACTTTTCCCTGGGAAGCTCAAATCTAAATGGTCAGGTCCTTTGTCAATTAAATCTGTCAGATCCTATGGAGCCATTGAACTTGAAGATCCTGCCTCTGGAAGGACTTGGTCAGTCAATGGTCAAAGGCTCAAGCATTATCTAGGTGGTGAAGTTGAAAGACTC
Organism: Cajanus cajan; assembly: GCF_000230855.2. NCBI lineage: Eukaryota > Viridiplantae > Streptophyta > Magnoliopsida > Fabales > Fabaceae > Cajanus > Cajanus cajan. The sequence continues at coordinate 9,249,961 of NC_138517.1, read as the reverse complement.
ACTACCATCATTCATTGGAAGGAGCCATGATCAAATAGGGACTGTCAAGCTAAAGACATTAAATTAGCATGTTCTTGTTTTAATTTCTGTTTTAGATTCTAAGTTTTAGTTTGAATAGTGAGTAGTTAAGAGTTTTTGTGCATAGGGTTGTTTGATTTCAAAATGGATGTGCTTGATGATTGGCATGTTTTGGGATATGTTAAGATTGCTGATCTTATTGAGGATATGTTTGTGTTTTGCGTGTTAGGATATATGAAGTTAATTTGATGTTTTAGAGTGGTTGTGTAGCATTCTGAGTTTTGGGTTTGTGATTATTTTGATGCTTTGTTTTGGTAGTAGAATTTGTATTTTGAGTTTTGAATTTCATATTTGATTGCAAGGGGTGTTGTTGTTTGGTGTTTATTATGAGTAGTGGCTTTGGTTGCAACTAGGTGATGCATAGTATGGAGTAAGACATGTTTGTCATTTGGTGTGTTTGATTTAATGTTCATGTCTTATAATTGCTTCTCATGTTTACTTTATGGTTGATATGTTGCTACAATGCATATATTTTGTTCTAAAACATTTGTGTGTGTGCAGTTTTAATAGTGTGTAATAATACGAAGGCTTAAAGTTTCAAGTTCATGTTTCAAGTGGGTGCTTTAAGTCATATCTCTTAGGAATTAAAAGCTTGTTTTGATGTGTTTCAATGATTATAATATTTTGTAAAATTTTGAGTTCCTTGATCATGTTGGCTGCACATTCTGTTGAAATATCTTGGTGACTCACATTGGCTAAAGCAGTTTTGAGAATTGTGAGGTAGTGGTTTAATTAGGAAGTTCAAGAAAGAGTTCAAATTGAATGTATGTTATGTGAACATGATTTTAATAGCTTGCTCATGTGCATCAAGGAATTTTTCTATTCCCTCAATTCATGGAAAATCATTGGGAATCTGAGGCATTAATTTTCAACTTAGAGATAATTCCAAGTATTGGCGCTTCAGCGCCAACTCCACGGCCTTAGTGCCAAGTTCCTGCCTGGCCATTTATGTGTATTAGTTTCTAGAGCTGAAGCGCCAGGGTCACGGCCATGGCGTCAATTTTCTGGACCAGTTCTTTATGTGAGAAAAAATCTCACAGCTGCAGCGCCACAATCCACAGCTAAAGTGCCACTTCTCTGCCAAGGTTCCTAGAACTTTCATGTTCCCACAGCTGAAGCACCAAATCCCAGCGCCATAGCGCTAACTCCCTGGAACCTTCCTTAGATTCAATTTTCCAGCGCTCAAGCGCTAAATCCATGGCCTTAGCGCCAAATTGCTGCTAGGGAATCTCATGTCAAAAAAATTCCACAGCTGCAGCGCCCCACTCACGGCCTTAGCGCCAAGTTTCGGTCTTGGCACAATTGCATGTTAAATCCCCAACGCTCAAGCTCTAACTCTCACAGCCATGGCACCATGTTGCTGTCTTAGCTCAATTGCATATGAAATTTCCAGCGCTCAAGCGCCAGTTCCAGCGCCTAGGCGCCAATTCTCTGGAGCCATTTTTCTAATTTAAATGAGAAGCTTTAGATAGTTCTGGGTCAGTTTTAAAACTGAGCCGCTCACTCCACCTCTTCATTTTCTCCTTTCTCTCACCTCCACCTCTTCATTTCTCTTTTCCTCCCCTCACGAAACCTCCTCATCTCCTCACATTTCATCTCCTTTCTTCATAATCTACATAAAACCTTTGTTCTTCATCATCCATTGTGCACAAATGTGGAATTGCATGAATTTGGGGGTTTGAGTTTTCAACGTGAACATGCATAAACATTCACATTTCTGCCTGTTGTGTGTTCGAAGAAATGCCTGAATGAGAAAAGTATTTGATTTGAACACAATGAAAGCTTTGAAAAAGGTGGTCACTGAAATGTTCCATTTTGTGAAGAAATTTGAGCCTTACATGGCAAGAATTCACATGCATGTTATTTCTCCTTATCATGTCCATCAATTGCTTGATCAAATGCCTAAGTGAATATGTGTTCTTTATCCAAAGTGTGAAATCATTGATCATTGGAGCTAGTAGGAAATATTTGCTTGTTCATTGGTGGCTTAGAAATAACTTTAGTGTTTCACATGTTAGAATGTTTATTGATCATTCCTTATGCCCCATGAAGAATTATGTTTTGTTTGAATGATCAACTTGTAGACTAACTTGGTTGCAAGACTTGGTTGTAAAATTTTCAGATAGTTTGTTCAAGAGGTGGCGGTTCAAGCGGAAGCTCTAAAGCCACTCATAAAATCCTAGCTGCACCAACCCCACCACCACCATCTGAAGTGGCCTGGGGACAGTCCTATATTTTCTGGAGGGGGTGGAGATCAAGGAGATCAAGGTGAACAACTTCATGGTGGGGAGCAAGAGCATGAGCTGATGAAAAGGAGAGGATGGAGGGTCGCTGTCACCCTTGTTTTGAGGAAGAGAAGTTCCACTTTAATTTTATGTCATTTTAAATTACAGTTGTTTTAGTTTTTGTTTTGTTAATTGTTTGAACTATCTGGTGGTTTATATACTTTTGTGAATTAACAATAAAAAAATGGTTTGTTGAGAGGTAGGAAATGAGATGACTTTTAGATCAACAAAAAGGGAAAATACATCTTTTAATTCACTTAAAAATGGTTTTTTTTACGGCTTGTTTTGAGGTTGCACTCATCCAACTTTGTTTGATCATGAAATTGTGAGTTATTTGATTAGCATGGCATGAAAGATCAGTAATTGAACATTTAGCCAAGCTGGTGAGTGAGAGAGACCAAACAGTGCATATATCATATATATTTCCACTTTTGAGAGCCATCATCATAATATATGTGTTTGCATTGGTTGAATCTTGAATGATTGTTCTTGTGAGAAAGTTTTGGACAGGATCAAGGCATTCCCTTGTAAATAACTGAAATCTTTGTAAGCCTAGAGCCAAATAGCCAGCCATAACTGAATCCATCCTTTAAGACCTGTTTGAGCCTTAACCTTCAAATCACCTAAAACCTTTCCCAAATACCAACTCATCACCCTGACCAAACTCTTGAGAGTAAATGAAAATGAATTGGGGATTAAGTTGGGGTAGTTGGTTAGAGTTGTCAAGTTGAGAGAAAGTGGTGAAAGTAAGCCAATGCAATTTGAAGGGAAGAGTCACCTCTCTATCATGTTTTTCTGCTCATAATCAAGTGTGCTTGTTAGTTCATCCTACCATTATCTTGCATTTTGATCTCAAAAAAAAAAAAAATCAAAAAAATCAAAAAAATCAAACTCAAAATCAAATTAAATCAAAAGAAATAAACAAGCACTTGGATAAATAGTTTTAAAAGAGAGAGGGGTCTCTTAAAATTTAGGTAGCAAATTTTGAGGAGAAAGGGTATGTAAATAGAGGAAGATTTTGGGCTGAGAGATCTGGTTGGAGTTGAAGATTAAGAGTGAACAAGGTGGAATGTTTGGGTCATTTTCATTTTACTCTCTTGAGTTTAAACCTTGTTAATTTGAAAAACCACATTCCCTTGTTAACCAAACCTCAGTAAAACCCTCAAAAAGTCCTTGTGATCCATAATTTTCTCTCAAAGAGCAGTAATGAAGAGATGATATCAATGCTTATGTTCATAGAAATGATGAGTGGAATTGAGAGAAACACTCACCCTGGAGAGTCATTCTTATGAGAGATTGTTCAATTGTTGGTTTGTAATGTTTGTGTTATGATTTAGCTTGCAATCTTTTTAGTTAAGCATGATTGATATGTGGGCACCTCAGTGAGTCAAAAATGGTTTGTGATAGTGAATTGATTGAATGTTTGCCTTATTGTTGATCCAAAAGAAATCTCATGATGGGAAACATCCTTTTGTTTTGATTGGTATCTTGTTGGGGACCAACAAGAGATTAAGTTGGGGTAGTTGTTGAGTGTCTTTTTTTTGTATGTTTCGCATTCAACTTTTGGCAATCTTTTTGTACAATTGTAGATAATATATATGTTATTTCACCCCTTTAATTTATAGAATTAAGTCATACTATAAGAGCAGAGGAGTAGTAGAAATCTTAAGGAATTTTCTCATTTTTTGCAGGATTTTTGGCTAGGCAGAGATCCATAGCCATAGCTGTGGATCTGGAGCTCGAGCTGTGGAAGTCTGGGAAGGATATAGAGGTCCAGAGACTTGCAGCTATAGCTGTGGTTCTGCAGCTATAGCTGTGGAAATCTGGAATGCTCATTTTTGGTTCCAGAGACTTGAAGCTACAGCTGCAGGGTCTAAAGCTTGAGCGTTGAGGCTTGGAAGATCAAGGGAAGCCATAGAGACTCACAGCCATAGCTGTGTTTTCACAGCTACAGCTCAGGGAGTTGCTTAATCATGAAGGAGTTTCCACAGCCATGGCTGTAGAGCTACAGCTGTAGTGCCAGAAGTTGCTTCACCTTGAAGGATTCTCCACAGCCATAGCTGTGGTTCTATAGCTGCAGCGGTGGAGTTAAAAATATCACTTTTTGCCCAGTTTTAGAGCTGATATAAAAGGGAAAAAGCAGGAGAACCAAAGGGGGATATACAGAGCACGAATTTGACAGAGAAAAACAGGGAAAAAGCTTGTGAAGAAGGAAGAAGGAAGGAAGAAGAGAGACTTGGAAGCTGGATCCTTTGGGAACGAAGATCAACTCCATTTCTTCATCCTTTGCTTTGTAATTTCTTCTTTTCACTCTTTGATTCTGTAATGGCCATGGGTGGCTAAACTTCTTAAGGATTGGTTGGATGTAACTACTAACTCCTCTTCTTCTTAAATATATGCATTTTCATCTCATTATTTGTGTATTGATTCTTCGTTTAACGCTTATATCGGCTTGATCAACCATTGTATGATTTTTGGCTTTTGAATCCAGTTGGAAAACATTTTCAAAAACTCGAATTGAATCTTGCACCTAATCATTTCTTGTTCTAGGAATAGACTTGATTTGGTTAGTCACATTGTTCAAGTTATTGTTCTTAATGCAAAGTATTAGACTCAAAACATTGAGGAATCATGTTTTGAGTTTAATGACTTTAGGATTCAACCTTGAGGAATCTTGTTGGATTATTTAATGAGCGTGAAAATAATGAATTTAGAATTGCATTTATTTTAAGAAGATTTATGAGTTAGCAAGTGCTTCTGAACCAATCCTTGTCTACTAATCATCGTCTTTACTACATTTACCTTATTGTGTTGTTCGAATCTATCTTCATTCAATTAAAATTTTGAAATCATTCTCTTTTAAATCATTAGAGCGGGAATTACTAAACACGCAAATCCCTGAGGACGATCTTTAAATACTACTTCGAAACTTGGTTCACTTGCCAAGTGGTAGGTTTGCGTAAATTTTCATCAATAAGGTGTGACCTAACATGTACTCATAGACTACTCTAGTGTGTTGCTAGCGGTAATGCACAAGTGTGATATTTTTACTAGTGTCACATGCATGATAACATGTACTTCATGTTCATTACATTCGCATTACAACTATATATGTCGTTGTTTATTATGTTGTGAATGAGTTAAATATGATAATGTGTAATTATTTTTGTTATAACTTGTTATATGTGTTGTTTGTGTTTGGTTAACTGGTTTACATTCCTACCCCGTGAGTTAGAGTGAGATATTTCTCAGTCTTCTTCTCTTTTGTGCTGTTTTCTGATGGTTGTTACAGGTGAACATCAGCATGATGTTGAGGATGTCGGTGATGAGGCTTAGTCCTCAACATTGAGTTCCACTCTAATAAGGCACGTGACACTAGGAAATTAGTTAGGACTAGTTAGGATTTGATTCATACTATTTAAATTGAATAGTTGATTTTATTTCTTTGTAATTTGATATTTTCGCTAAGTCTAATTTAGGTTAAAATGTGATTCTTTCTACCTGTGTGAACTTTGAATTTATTTATTATATTGAGGTATTTCAACTATTTATTATATTATGCATTATGTCATACGAGGTAGAGGGTGTCGTCAGTGATTTAAAACCCGGATCGAATTGGCCGGTCGGACCGAGAATCGGTGGTCCAGCCAGTTCGAATCTTAAGTTGGATCGGTTATGCAGTCGACCCATTTCAAACCGGATTGAACTGGTCAATTTTTCGGTTCAACCGGTGAACCGATGGGTCAAACCGGTTCCACCACTTTTTTTCTTATTTTTTTTAAAAAAAATTTAAGGGACCATAAACTACAAAAATAATAATGAAAATTGAATCTCTTAATGGAAGAGCAAAGAGTCTTATTAAATATAACAATGACTACTTGTTCTAATGTATTTGTTTGTAATATATACAACTTAAATAACTTTTATAGTATATTATTAATTTTAAATATATTTAATAATATAATATTTATGTAGATATTACATATTATTTTGTGATATCAATTGCAAGTATATTATATATCTACATCAAATTTTATATATTATATATATTATATATATAGAAACCCAAACTCAAATTTTAGAGTCCATCAAGGTAAAAGGGAAAGAGAATCTTGCTCTAAGGTATGGGTTATTTGTTGGGTAGCGAGATTGACCTCTAATCTTATTTGTTCATGTATGTTTTAAGCGTGAGGGGTTAAGTCCAAATTCTTGTTGTTGATTGCAATGTGTATGTAGATGTGTATATGATGCCCCTTTGATTTCTAAGTATGTTATTATGACATGTAGCAACCTTCGTCGCCACAGCAAAATAATTTTTTTTATTGATAAATATGGAGTTGCCACCAATGTTTATTTTTACAGAAAAAACATTGGAAAAACTAGAAAAATGGTCTACAAAATCAGACTTTGAGTTTGGGAGTCAATTACGTGTAAGGAAGGTATTAGCACTTTACAATGTCCATCATAAAGACGGTTACCTCTAATTAATCAAGCAAGCTACATAACTTTTAAAATATTTATCTCACCCCAAATTAACTGAAATTAACAATGATAATCAAATATTTTTATTCAACAAGTGCATTTACTTTATTTTAATTGAATATAAGATTTGTTTATTATTATTATTGATGTAAAAATGAGATGTTATTATTATTTTTATTTTTGGGCTAGATAGGAATGATTTCCTGCTCCTACGTATCTCCATATATAGTGAAAATTTAGAGTCATGTAGTTCTTCAAAGAAATTTTTTTAATATTTTTATTTAAATTCACCATTTTAATTTAATTTGGGGCTTTTGAGCAGTCTCGGCTCATACAACCTAAAATTGACAAAGGTGTACACCAAAGCCAATTTATTGAATTATTTTAACTTTGATTAATCATGATTATTATAATTTTTGTGGCAAAAACAAAAATTAATTGTTTTGTAATAAATTTTGTTACAATGTTTTTAAATACTTAGCAAAAATTCTATAATGGTATTTGTAATGGTAACAATTATACGCTTTAATTAATTTAGAAAAGAGTTATAAGATAACAAGTTGTCACAACTTGTATCCTTGCATTCTAAGATTAAGAGAATGTCACATTCAAATAATCTTTTTGTCAAATATTACTTGAATTATTTTATTGATAAAATATAAAACTTAATTTTAAATTGAACTTATAATTTGTAATGTGCTTCATTTTAAAAAAAATCTCGAGATTATAAGTTATAACTATATATTTTCAGGCAATTTAGGGATCAAAAAGATGTCATGTACCTATTTGACCATTTTTCACTAAAATTTTTTTATTGTAGTATTGTTTAGATTAGTTAAATCATAAATACTTAACTTGTAATATTTGAAATATTTTTTAAGAATTTTTAGAACAACCAAGTTGTCACAACTTGTGCTCTAAAAATTTTGAGAGTAAAAAAATGTTACATTCAACCAAACTCTTTCTCTTATTTTACTATTAAAAGGAATCATTATTATTAATAACTGTTTTAACTAAGAAACAAAAGTTTGATTTCATTCTATTATTATGAGATGAGTACTTTAATTTTAAATGATTTCATTTATTTTTTTAATCCTTATTTCAATGCAAAATTACGTGATTATTATTTGATTCATATTCGGTAAGTCTTACAATTCTTTCTTATGCTAATCTAACTTCCAGTAGTTTTGCACAAAAAAATATAATAAAAAAAACATGAAAATATATTCTATCAAACCTTGATAAAAGCTAAAAAAAAAAAAAAAAACAAAGCCACATGCACTAGCCTGTGGAAATGTGATATATCCAAGAAAAGAAAGAAAAGGTCATGGACTTGGTGACACGTGATACTAAGCACAATTTTATGCATGGATGAGGTGAATAATATAACAACAAATTAGATGGAAATATTCACGATACAAATGAAACAAAAGTATAAGTAATAAAAGATAGAAGTTGCGGACTTGAGGCAAAAATTGAAGAAATATGTCTTACCAATTCTTTTGCTTATGCAACGATTTTGTGTTTGTGGTGTTGATTAAAATAAAAAATAATTTGGTTCAAGTGATTTGGTGGTAGGTACAACTACTAATGTTGGCATGAAAATACAGTGCTAGGTAGGAGTGGCTGCCAACTCAAGCTCTGGGACCGCATGAGCCATGATGGATTCAAGGAAGATCAAAGTTTAATGTCATATTATGTATGTGATCCAGATCTTGCAGTGGTTACTCTTTGTGTGTGAAAAATTCCTGGGGTAAAGCGTGAGGTGTGAGTGTTGTGTATGTGAAAAAAAAATGGGTCCTTCCCCTACAATCCGTTCAGCCTTATATACTGTGAGAAATGAGTTCCCCCACTCCACGTCATGTGCAACGTGTGTAGAATGTTCTTCTATTTAATCCCCTTTTTCTTTCTTCATTTTCTCTTTTTACTCGTAAGAGATATGACCCCTTTAACATAGGTCCGCTCGTAGGGTGAAATTGGTGGCTCATTAGATAGGAATGGATTGAGAAAGATTTTTGAAGATTTTCTGAAGATTTTTTGTTTATTGCATTTTCAATATTTATTGTTTTTTTTTCTTTCACATATATGAATATATATATATATATATATATATATATATATATACACACACTAAAACTCAATATTTAGCATTTTTGAAACACCAAATTTATTTATTATTTTTATTTTGTATTTAACTTAACTTTTATTCCTGAAAAAAGAAAAAGTAGTATAACGTGATTAATAGAAAAATGAAAAATAATAAAAGGAATGAAAAAAGAAAAAAAGAAAGAAAATACATAAATAAATAAAAGGGGGACAAAATTGAGTGTTTACTATATACTAATGCTTTTGATCTATGAAATTGTCCCTATTTGTGAATTTATTAGAGTTTGTGGGTTCCTTAAGGGAAAGCCCTATAGACAAAATACAAAACAAATTATTGGAGAAACAATTGTATCTAGTAATTACTTGTAAAAAATATGAACTAATTAGATTATAGATACCCCTTAATTATATGGATTTATAATAGTAATGGAACCCAAACTTGTAGTGAGTAAAATGTGAAGTATGTAAAATGTGACCTTACTAATACCATGTCGGGTACCATATTGGGCTTGCTAGGCATGAAAGCCCAAAATTCTCATGGCGTTGATGATGTCAGGCATGAGTTTAGTCACGTTGGACATGGGAGCTCTAGGGGACTTTCTATTGTGATTTCGTTAGGTGTGGAAAGAATCAATTCAAACATGATACTTCCAGAGGCCCGTGGCCTCACATCTCATCCTTCATAGCATCCAACCACTTTTGCTTGTCTTCACTCTCCATGGCCTCTCAAAAGCACTCATGTTCTCCCCCATCTATAAAGATCACATACGCATCAGAAGAGTACCTCATAGACAATTGTCTCTACCTAGTCGACCTCTTGAGTTGGGTTAGCGGTGGCTCAGTTGCATCACCAAGACTTTCATCATGTGACCTCTCATGTTCTTTTTCATCAAAATCATTAATAGGAATATCTACCTCATCTCCAAATCGTTGTTCACCAACATAGTTATGTTGCTCACCATTTTGAACATCAATATCCAGATTATGAATAAGCAACTGAACTGGATCAACATCAGTCATGCCACTATCTCCCTTAGGTGTAAACTTCTCCACCTTATCAATGTCTTAAATGGTTTAATCTTCCATGAATTTCACATCATGGCTTCTAATAAGCTTCTTCTCAATAGGATCATAGAATTTGCAACCAAATTCATCCTCACCATAACAAATGAAGATACATTGTCTTGTCTTTGTATCCAATTTGGATCTCTCATCCTTTGGAACAAGCACAAACTCCTTGCAACTAAAAACTCTCAAGTGATCATACTTGACATTCTTGCCAAACCAAATTTTATTTGGCACCTCACTATTCAAAGCAATAGCAAGACTAAGATTGATAACATGCACCACCGTTTACAATGTTTCACCCCAAAATCGCTTAGGTAACTTAGCCTCAAATAGCATACACCTCACTCTCTCAATCAATGTCTTGTTCATCCTCTCTACTAAACCATTCAACTAAGGACTTTTCTCATGTGAAATATCATGTTGCCTACAGTAGACTACAAATGTGCTTCAACTTCTTTTTTGACTACCTCTCAACCAAGGCATAAAACTATTCAAACTTCTCTAGCACTTGGACTTTTGTCTTCAAAGCATAGACCTATAGTTTCCTAGAACAATCATCAATAAAGGTAACAAAATAAAGTGCACCACCAAAATTCTTTACCTTCAAAGGACCTCAAACATCTGAATGCACCAATTCAAGCTAGAAGAAGGATGTTTCTTGAAGGATACTCTAGTTTTCTTACCAACCATGCAATGAGAACATTTCTCTAACTTTGCATTCATCAATACCTGAAGCATATCCTTTTTGACTAAATCATTTAGTCCTTTTTCTCACTGATATGACAAAGCCTTCGATGCCACAAAGATGCCTCCATATACATATAATTCACACTATCTTTAGCAACCAATGTTTTTGTCCAATAAAGTTTAGAATTTCTCCCCTTTTTAGCCACGATCAAGTTACCTTTGGTAAGTTTCCACTTTCCAAAACCAAAGTGATTATCATAACCACCATCATCAAGCACCTACACAGAAACCAAATTAAAATGGACATTTGGAGCATGCTTAACTCCTCTAAGCAACAACTACATCCCATGTTGGTTTATAATATGTCATCATTACCCATCTTTAATACTCCAAAATTGCCAACAATGTAAGTTGTGAAGAACTCCTTCTTGGTTGTAACATATAGTGTAACACCACTATTTATTATCCACATGCCCCTCATCGGATACAAGATTAATTGCATCAACATCACGGAGAAGAACAAGATCATCACTAGTAGCAGTAGTAACATGATCACTATCATTATGATTTATCTATTTTTGCTTTCACTTATTCTCTTATTCTCCTTCTTCCACATAAAACAATTCCTTTGTATATGTATTATTTTGTGATAAAAGTGACACTCCACATTTTTGTACTAAAACTTAGACTTGTTCTTGTTTTTGTCTCTACCACCCTTCTGTTCTCTCTTCTGGTTTCTCCCTATGTTCTCAATAACAATCACCTCTAAATGAGATTAACTACCTTGTGTCTTCATTATCATCTCCTCATTAAGCGCACCACTATTTTTCATTTGCAAAGAAACATTACCATTAGGAGAACACTAATCATGAAAACCCAGAATGTCTCCCATGAATTAGGAAAGAAAATTTAATAGAAATAATCCCAATAAATCTTCATTAAATTTTATACCCATTCTAGATAGTTGATCAAAACGTCCTTGAAATTTACTTTAAGTGATTTGTAATGGGAGTCCCCTCCTTGTACTTCAACTCCATAAAATTCTTCAGCTAGTACAATTTATTAGTCACTATCATTCTAGTACAATTTATAACTCACATGTGTCTCATTAGCAATAAAATTATAGGCATTATCATCAACAAATTGCCTGATAAATCCACACACCTATTGATGCTCAAAATCTCATTCTTCATCAAACTTGCATTTTGGTTTATTAGAAGCAAAGACAAGAAGATGTAAGTTCTTAACAAATAGCAAATCCTTTATCTTACCCTTCCATAGGTGATAATTTGCTCCATTCAAAGAAATTATCTTTGTATGTGCCTCCACCATTCAAGCAAGTCAAACAGACCCTTAACCAAAAAGCTCTAATGCCACTCTGATGGGAGAAAGCCTAACACAATAACAACAACTAATTGAGAAAGAGCAATAATGCAGTAAAAATTAAATTCCCATGCTTGCAAGAATTTATGAGGAGCACCAACAAAATAGAGCAAAAAAGATAACCCAAACATATAAGAGACACAAATATTTTTAATGTAGAAAACCCTTCAATGTAAGAGTAAAAAATCACAAGTTGTCTAGACCAAAGAAAAACTCCAATATGATTAACAAAGGATATAAGAGAGTCTCCAAAGAATGCACCAAACAGTGCTTACAATTAGGCAAAGTATAACAGATCACAATTGCTTACAATTGAGAAATAAGAAGATAAAAAACTCCAAAACAAAATTGTTATTATGAGATGTTTTTCTCCCAGTACTCTATACTTTCTTTTAATGATCCAACTATTGAGTATGAAATGCCATGTTGTATGAACCTACTATCCCAAAATTAGCATGATCCAATGGTAAATAAATCTTGAGTTGCAATTCAACAAATGTTACTCGATGGATATATGACCTATAACTTTCTCTCTTCTCTTCTCTCTATATTTTGTTGTTGTTTTGACAATTTGAGTCACTCTCCTTCTGCCCTAATCTGACCCCTCTCCACTTGATTAAGTGAGACATGATAGGCTTATACAATTTGAGCTTATTCTCCACAGAGGAAGGGAACTCAAAACTCAACAATATGATGACGGTAGTGGAAACATTATTACCAAAAGGTCTAAAACCATCATTGTCATCACCACCGTTGTGTTGCCCCACTATCAACACCACCATCACTAGTGTCATGTGACGACACTGACGATAGTAATAGCAACAACAACAAGAAGGTTTGTGACATTATTACCTCCACAACCACCATCATCGTTGCCTCTACTGTCATGTTCTTTGTCAGGGATGATGGTTTGGTATGGTTACTGTAAGAGCATATAACATGGTAGACAGATTCTTTAAAAATTACTTAAAGCTTGTGGACACAGATGCAACACTGTTCTTTCATTCTAATGTGGCCATGGAATGGTTAGTTTTAAGGATTGAAGCACTTCAAAATTTGACAGTCATCATTGCAGCTTTGTTGCTTATTCTAGCTCCTCAGGGATATGTGTCTCCAGGTATAATTATATGAAATGTTAATTACCTCGATAAGGTTTTATGCATGCTATTAACAAAATATTTTATTAGCTACTCTTAATCAAAGTCCATCTCAATAAATGCAAAATTCAGCCTCTAAACCACCAAAACGAAAAAAAGGAAGCCATAGTATCATAAAGGTTTTTCTAAATTAAGATATTCATTAGAGAAATCATAGGCTGTCAAACATTATAAGAGTACACTACACTATGTTGCTAAAAAAAAACAATGGTACAAAAAATTAGTGGAAGGACCAATGGATTAAAGTATAATATTCACATGAGATAAATCTACAAAAACCTTTGTCAAAAATATCATATGACATTGTGAGAATTTTAGAATCTAAAAACAAAACCAGAGGCTGGAAAATGAGAATCCAAATAAGTTTACATCTAATAAGATTCTTTATACCTCCCAACTCTTCCCACAATGCAGCCAAGAGATTTAGTAGAAAAACGATTGGTATAATGAACTATTGTCTCAAAAGAACTTGTGCCAAACTAAAGAAGTTGAGAAAGAGTTAATTCAGTATAGGAAAAGATGATTTTTTGTTGTCCTAAATAATTTGCAATATATACAAGACACTATTTTAAAGACAGAAGCACAAGATCGGTCAGAAAAAATTCTAACTTTTTTTTTGTTTCAGAAAGATGAATTATATAGAAAAAAGTATTTTTGAAGGTAATAAAATTATCAGCTGAGACTTCATTATGCACAAAACATAGAAGTACCTTTACTTCTCCAGAGGCAGACCTTATCCCATCTTTCTTTTGCCACCCAACAACTATAGAAGATTGTGGACCCAATGTAAGCTCTATTAATTTGTAACACAGATGATAAGGGAGAGATCGGAACATTCCATCATACATGCCATATGAAATTCTGATCAGACAAGAATCAGATTGGCTACATCTAAAACTATTTAATAATATTATAAAGTACTAGGACCACTAAATCCCACCATGTTGTGAGTGCCTTAATTCCCATCCTTTATCATCATGCTCCATGCTCGTCTTTGCCAAAAGGATAATTATCTAATACTATATAATAATACTATGAAGTACAACCACTATTTTTTTATCTTAACCAGAATGCTTTATGTTTTACATTTCCCTTAAAGCTTGCTTTCATATGCTAAACAAAGAGACAAAATTACACTCTCTTTTTTGTATTTCTATTTTTTACCTAAGATAAATGTAAAAGCAAATTATAAAATTACATCACTAGTACTAAATACAACCAGATATCATACTGCTACACATTCATCAATATCTAAAATTGAATATATCTAAACCAGATTGCCTTTGGGATTACAAGAGGGTATGTTTACTTGCACGAGGAATGATGCACCTAGATCATACATTGTGACATAAAGCCACAAAATATAATTATACAATATAATTACACCTCTAAAGTATCACACAACAAATCGTTCTCCGCATAAATAGAAACCAACGAGCTCCACGAAATAACATCCTCAACCAAAAATAAATAAAGAACATTTGTATTCCCTTACCTTAAATTTGTAATCTCTGAAAAAATTGTTCCATCTAAAGCCTTTGAAGAAAAAAATTGTAATGAAATATTATACAAAGGAAAAATAGGGAATCAAAATGGATATGAATCGAAAACTCACCTTAAATGGAAAATCGATCGAAGAACAGCGTAAAGAAGAGGGAGCTTTTTTGCAAAATCACTAACCCCAAATTGAACACTTAGCAAAATGTTTTCATCGCAAATTGGCTCACGAACGATTGTGTTGAGCGTGAAATATGAAGCTGAAGGTTTAACGGAAGAAGTTTGAGAGTGAAGCAAAAGGTTTAATGGAAGAAGAAGAAGCGAAGTAGAGCTATGGATTGAACGTGAAGCAGAACATATGAGCGTGAATGACGTGCCCTAAGTGAAGCGATTCTAATAATTTTTTTATTCTTTTAATTCTTTTAATGAAAATAAAAATATTTTTTAATTAACTTGTACACGTGGTAAGAAGAGAACCGGATATTTAAACATTGTGGCGGTTTAAAATCGCCGAAACTTTAATTATTTTGTGGCGGTTAAAAACACCACCAGAATTAATTATAACATTTTGTAGCGATTTATTAAAATCGCTGAAAAGAAATCGCCACTAATTAACTAATTTTTTGTAGTGATATATTATAAATATGGATCAAAATAAATAAGAAATTTTTTAAAAATTCATATACTCTAATTAAAAAAATATATCTAAAAATCTAATCGTAAAAAAAACCTCTAAATATTTTTTTCACATAAATAACTATTGGTATTAATTATGTAGGAGTGCATATAAATATTTTTTTTTATTATAAATTAATGTCTTCCTCTTACAAAAAAAATGAGATTCATACTCAACAATAATATTATCATCACTTTTAAGCAATTTATAAACTTTTTTAAGTTTTATTTAGCAACAGAATAGAATTTCGTTGCTAATTTTAACTAATCTTTAGCGATTGAATTAAATTCTGTCGCTAATTTTAATTAATATTTAGTGACTGAATTCAATTTTGTCATTATTTTTAACTAATATTTAGCAATCAAATTGATTTTTGTCGCTAAAACAATCAAAATTTCTTATTTAGCGACCGAATTCAATTTCGTCGCTAAAAAATAAAAAATTTCTTATTTAGTGATCGAATTCAATTCCATCGTTAAATTTAACTAATATTTAGTGACCAAATTCAATTTTATTGCTAATTCTAACTAATATTTAGCGACAGAATTCAATTTCGTCGCTAATTTTAACTAATCTTTAGCGATCGAATTAAATTCCATCGCTAATTTTAACTAATATTTAGCGATTGAATTCAATTTCATCGCTATTTTTAACTAATATTTAGCAACTGAATAGAATTCTGTCACTAATTTTAACTAATATTTAGCGACCGAATTGAATTTCGACTCTAAAAAAATTAAAATTTCTTATTTAGCGACCGAATTCAATTTCGTCACAACTTTTAACTAATATTTAGCGACCGAATTCAATTCCATCGCTAATTTTAACTAATATTTAGCGACCGAATTCAATTTCGTCGCTAAAAAATCAATATTTCTTCTTTGGCGAATAATTCAATTTCGTCGCTAAATTTAACTAATATTTAGCAACCGAATTCAATTCTGGCGGTAATGTTAACTAATATTTAGCGATTGAATTCAATTTCATCGCTAATTCTAACTAATATTTAGCGATCAAATTCAATTTCGTCGCTAATTTTAACTAATATTTAGCGACCAAATTCAATTTCATCGCTAAAAAAATCAAAATTTCTTATTTAGCGACCGAATTTAAGTCAGTCGCAACATTTTTTACAATTTAGTAGCTAGCGACCAATTTTCTATCAACAACTTATTTTGATCGTTAAATCAGTCGCTATTTTGGTTGCTAATTTCGGTCGCTATTTTGCAATTTTCTAGTAGTGTTGATACCCATATGAAACAAACAAATATTCAATGATTTTTGCTCCATTTACTGGAGTAAACCACCATAGGTGATGTATTACATTTGGTGTGGCCTTTTTAGCGGATGAGAAGGTTGAATCATTCATTTGGTTGCGTGAAAAGTTTTTAGAAGCAATGGGGGGCATATATCAAATCTTTTAATTACTGATCAAGATCCTGCCATGAAAATTGTTGTAGAAAAGATTTTTAATTCTTCTTCTCATAGATTTTGTATGTGGCACATTATGAAGAAAGTTTTTGAAACAGTAGGTGTGTCATTGAATGCTAATAAGGAGTTCAATAGTGATTTCAAGTGTTTGGAGATCGGAGTCACTAGATGACTTTGAAGAAACATGGAAATCTATAATAATTATGTTTAAATTAGAAAAGAATGATTGGCTCTCACACATGTATGATATTCGAAGCATGTGGATCCCAACTTACTTTAAGGACATTTTTTTAGCTGGGGTATTGAGAACAACCTCAAGATCAGAAAGTGAGAATTCCTTTTACGGTAACTTTTCTGAATCCTCATGTTAGCTTGGTTGAATTTTGGATAATGTTTGATTCTGCAATAGAAGCACAGAGGCAGAAGGAAATACTTGATGTGACACCCTTACTACCCGAACATATATTTAAATAAATCTTGTAATTAACTAAAGAATAAAATATTCAACAATGGTAAAAAGGGTTCACATAAAACCTTCACAAATAACCAAAATAATTAAAAAATAAAGTTTAAAAAGTAAAACTTGAGAGTTTACAAATTATTTTCAAAAGAGAAGGTATAACTCTAAATACATATAAGAATTTATCCTAGAATCCTCTGCCCCGATGTCACAATATCAGAGCACACCCATAACTCAATGGTTGGCATTCTAGATGCCACTTAAAGCCGGATCTTCCTCACCTAAAACATCCACAAATTACACGGTGAAAAAAGAAAACATCTATATGGAAAGCACACAAGAGAAAACACAATCCATCATAACTCCTTACTGAATGAAATATTCACAAGCATTTATATATATCATAATTTATCAATCATTCATCATATTTACATCTCAATTACATCAATCCATAACAATCCACACAATTCTTACAATTAACACTATGCCAAGGCCACGCCACAACTGACATAAGTGATACGGGTTAATTACCTCACTCATCCCACACCACGCCAGGGTCACGCCCTCCCTGTAGCATCACTAACCCAGGGGTCGTGCCATCCTTGGTCATTGATGTGAGGAACCACAATCACATCACAATCCACACAATCTCTTGCAATTAACCCTATGTCAGGGCTGCCATATTTGACATAAGTGATACGTGTCAATTGTCTCACTCATCCCACTCCATGCCAGGGTCATGCCCTCCCTGTAGCATCACTTACCCAGGGGCCATGCCATCCCTGGTCATTAGTGTGAGGTACCACAGTCACAATCATAACCATATCCACACAACATCTCATCTCATATCACAATTCCATATCTCATATCACAATTCCATATCTCATACACAATTCCATATCACATACACAACAGATAAGTCCAACAAATTAAGGGTTTACACACCCCTCAAGCAATTCACATCTAGATCATCAATTCTTATCAATTAATACAATGATAACATTCATAAATTAATATAATAATCAATGGAATTATAAATTTAATATAATTTTAACGTAAATAGTAAAACCCCCAATTATTTCAAAACCTAACTCACAGACACTTTTCTACAATTTCGTTCTCTCTCCTAGATCATCGTTCTTACAAATTAAATATATATTCTTAATCCTCAACACATATAGAATCTAATGGGATCATTAATTCCTCAAACATTTTTTCCAAAACCTAGCTTACAGGCACTTTTCTATAATTTCGTTCTCTCTCTCAGAGCATCATTTTTACAAATTAATCATATATTCATAGTCCTAAATACATACAAAATCACATAAAATCAATAATTCTCCAAACAGAAATAATCATAAAATTATTCATAATCCTTCGAGCTTCCTCTTCTACCCAATTCCCTCATGTAACTTTGCATACAAATAATCCCCTTTTTCTCTCGTACCTAGATAAACAGCAGTTGAACTAAAACAGGAATCTCTTGGTCTCCTCCTCTAAATGTCCCTTGGTCTTCAGAGAGAAGAAGAGGAAAAGAAGAGAGAACAGAATAGAATAAGAAGAGAGAATGTGAGATCTGTGAAAATGAGAGGTGAGGGGCGCTATTTATAGGATTTCAGGCTCACCTATCGGAACGGCCCGTTCCAAAAGTGGAACGGCCGTTTTGGACCCTTCAAAACTACGCAAAATTCTCAACTAGAACAGCCCGTTCCAAAACCAGAATGGCCCGTTCTCAATCTCAGTAGAACGGCCCGTTCTCCCACTAGAACAACCCGTTCTCCAAACCAGAACGACTCGTTCTCCAAACCAGAAAGACCCGTTCTGCTTCTCCAATTTTGGGCATTTCTCTTATTTCGGAACAACCCATTTCACATTTGAAATGGCCCGTTTCGGGTAATCAATTGGGCCTCTGGCCCAGCGATTTTGGGCTGTTACACTTGATGATAATGATTCACTTCATTCTATGTGACATTGAAGTTGGATTCTGATTTGGAGAAGCATGGAAGAAATGTTTATACTCATGAGAATTTTTATATATTTCAAAATGGGTTATGGATTGCATTTTTAGATTGTCGAGTTGAAAATAAGAAAGAGGAAGATGGAAAAGAAATATTGCAGGTAATTGATAATAGCCAGATCAATGGTAAAATATGAGAAGTGGTTTATAATCCTTCAGATCACAATGCAGATTGTTCATGCAACATGTTCAAATCTCATGGAATACAATGTAGACACATACTTTGTGTTATAAAAGGGAAGGGTTTAAATGAAATACCAAGTAATTATATTGTGAATAGGTGGACTAAGTTGGCAAATAGAAAACCTATTTTTGATATTGTTGATAATGTCTTGGAAAGGTGTTCTAAACCAAAAAGTGAAAGCAAGCTCATCTCAGATGCGTGGGAAAACTTTTTAAAGCGCATGGACAAAGCTGGACAAAGTAAAGAAAAATTGTTTGTAGTGATAAATGGAACCATGGATATTGAAAAACAATTGGTTGATGTTGAAGGGGATTCTAAATAAACTAAAATAGATGACTTACATGCCTTTACTGGATCCAATATTCCTAAAGAAATTTTTTGCAAAGATTAAAACCTTAGGTATCTGTATATTCGATTTCAGCTTTTGATTTTGATTCTCTTGTGTCATTCTTTTGTGCCAATTTTGGAGGTCTTATTGCACTTCTATTAGTATCGAATGACATTAGATGTCGTTCTTGATCACAGTTAGAAATTTCATGATTTAGGCTCAATGTCTTGTTGGTTGGACCAAGATTATGTTGCAGTGTCTTATCTTGCATGCCTGGCTACAAAATCTTTTTCGGATGGAAAGTATCAGCAAATGAAAATTTCTTCATTTCACCACTATCATCACCTTATGATTTTAACAGCAAAGAGAAAACAAGATGAAAGAAATAGTGAGCATTGATACCTTGGATGAAATTATTGGACACATTTATTTATTTAAAGTCACGTATGATCCAAACTTCCTTTCACTACAAAAGAAAAATCTATCTACTGTCAGTTTCTTGTTAAAATTCATCCTATTGGTAAGTTCATAGGGACAAACAACATATGATTGACATGGCTTTTTTCTTAGTTATAATATAGAGAAACCTTCATTCTCAGAAATAATTTCCAATGATACTAACAAATATTCAAGAAAATGAGACTCTCCTATTTGGAAGAAAAAGTAGTCTCTAAAGTGAGAAACCATTATAATATAGTTATCCTTGTAATTCTTTCAAGAATGAGTGGCAAATATATGCTAAAGTAGTAAATGTTGTTTGTGCTGCAGAAAAAGGTAGGTTGGCCTATGTGATAGGAATTTGAATTTCTCGACTACACCATCTCATTGTCATTGATAATCTCTTTCATTTTAAACCTTAGTAAAATTAGCATTCATAGAATCAAGATTTGAATGAGGCAAAAGGAGAATTCCCAGATAGGAATTGCCAAGTAATCAAGTGAGAAAAATATTGTGCTGTAGAATATTTTTCCCCTTTATTTTGAATAGTTAAATATAAGCCAAAACTTAGCAACGCATAGTTTTTTTATAAAAAAAAACTTTAATTCTTTAAAATTAAAAAATAAGTGTTTTAAAAAATACTTTTAAGAGGAAAATATGAGTTATTTAAAAAAAGTTTAAATAAACACAAAAAAGTACTTATTTTATTACAAATTTAAAAGAAAATTAAGCAAATGAACCCAATATTTTTTGCCTTAGTCATATGAATGTGCATGCAGAACCGATTAACTTTTAAAAGAGCATAGTAGTCTTAGTAGATTGACCGTAGTTAACTTCTTATAAGTATTTAACTTTTAAAAATTATCTTTCTTAATTTATATTGATGATATTTTGAATAAGCTTTGGGAAGTTTGGTGCTTAAGATTTCCAACAATGAAAGAGCATAGTCTTAGTAGATTGACTGGTAGTTAACTTTAAGAAGTATTCTTAAATTTAAAAGAAACATTCCAATTCAACATATCACTATCATGAACACTGAATATGGTTGGTTATATAGTGAGTATGTGAACAAACTCTTTTTCATAAATTTGAAACAATACTAGAGTGTTTGATTTACAAAATAAATTTGAACCAATACTAGAGTGTATATCTCCTTCCTTGCAATAATAAAATTTCTAGAAGTACCAAACTCTTGGCAAATATTACTAATTATAAACCACAGGTGCACAAAAGTGTAGTGAATGATTGATTATAAGTAAAAGAAGGTGGGAAATATACTAACCTGGTACCCTGTTGACACAAGCTGCAAGCTTCTCTTAGACAATGCTTTCAGCCAAGTTCTTACCTGCACAACACCAACATCCGTGAAAATGAAAGAAAGAAAAATTAAAAAATAAAGAAACCGAACATGTTCAAAGGCAATCCTAGAACCTGCTTGCATTCTGATGGCAGACTTGGTGTAGACACCCAATTTGGATTTGAAACAGAGACAATTGAATTGAATTGAATCGAGAGAAATTTATGAAAAGTGAGTTATGTGGATGGTGTAGCGAGTACCAAAAAAGAGATTGAACGCACCCCATTTTGAGGGCAAAGGAATATAACGGTGTATAAAGATTTGAGAGTCCCAAACTGAGAATGCAAAATGCACAGGCTGTGAGAAGATGACGTCGTAGCATGGAGGAAGAGAGAAAGGGCCAAGTAGAGATGGAGCCGAGTGTGGTAGAGATTTGAGAGTCCCAAACTGAGAATGTAAAAAGCACTAGCTACGGGAAGACGACATTGATGGAGCCGAGTGTGGTAGCCATATTGGGAAGTGGGGGTTCGAATATCATATTTGCTGCTGCGCGTCTACGAGCACAAAAGAGAAGAGAAGAGAAGAACGTGAATGCAATATCTAATATTTTAACATGGACAATAATTAGTTTTAATCTGATTCGTTAAATTAATCTAAAGGTTATATTTTAATCATCTCATCTCTCACAATAAAATGTCCTCTCATATAATACGCTCCCTATATATATATATATATATATATATATATAGGAGGGTTCAAACGACACTAATGTAATTTTTACTAAGTATTACACCGCTCAATAACTTTATATTAAATGTGAATTTTATAAATCCAACTGTTAAATTAAAAGTTTTTACTCTTAGATCATATATATAAAATTTTATATTAATCGAAGATGATTTGATATTTCATTTTTATAAAATAAAATTTACGTAATATATACATTTCAAAATATAATAAAATATGAACACTATGATTATCTTTAAGTTGTTCAAATTTTAGAAAATTTTGACATAAACATATAAAGTCATATGAACTTTCAATCTAACTGTTGAATTTACAAAATTCACATTTAATATAAAGTTATTGAACGGTGTAATACTTAATAAAAGTTACCGGTGTAACTTTTACTAAGTATTACACCGCTTAATAACTTTATATTAAATACGAATTTTGTAAATTCAACCATTAGATTAAAAGTTCTTTACTCTTAGATCATATATACAAAATTTTATATTAATTCAAGATGATTTGATACTTTATTCTTATAAAAACAAAATTGACGTAATATACACATTTCAAAATATACTAAAATATGAACATTTTAATTACCTTCAGATTGTTCAATTTTAACAAAATTTGCTATAAACATATAATGTGATATAAACTTTCAATATATCGGTTACAAAATTCATATTTAATATAAAGTTATTGAGCGGTGTAATACTTAATAAAAATTACACCGGTGTTATTATAATTCTCTTATATATATAGAAGAGGGATCCATTTACTCAAAGAGTAAGTTTAGCTAGATTTACTCCGTTCAATAACTCATGTTTTATATCAAATCTCAACAATTCAAATGTTAAATTTAAAGTTTTTAATGTATAAATCTAATCTGCAAATTTTTAAAAAATTTAAAAA
The DNA here is from genome assembly GCF_000230855.2 of Cajanus cajan. NCBI lineage: Eukaryota > Viridiplantae > Streptophyta > Magnoliopsida > Fabales > Fabaceae > Cajanus > Cajanus cajan. Next base: position 9,226,743 of record NC_138517.1, on the reverse strand, counting down.
TTATTTGATACTTATTTTTATTAATTCAAATCAACGTATAAAATATTTTTATAATTATCCGTAAATTTGAATTAATGAAACGAAGTATTAAATAATTTTCAATTTTTTTAAAAATTTTGTAGATTTGATATGTGCGTTAAGAGCTTTAAATTCAACGATTGAATTGTTAAAATTTGTTATAGAGCATGAGTTATTGAACGGAGTACTGTATTGGTTTAGGATTTCACAAGATTTTAAAAGACTTTTTGGAGTAAAAAAGTTTGTTGGTATTTAATCAAGATTTTGTCACTTAAAAACAATTTAGTAGTATTCAATATGGATTTTCAAGATTGTTTAAAGAGTCCATTAAAATTTATTGGTATTCATTGAGACTTTTTACAACTTAAAAATAATCCATTGGTATTCAAAAATATAAGGATTTTAAAGAATTGTTGTATTAGAAAGATTTTGAAGGACATTTTAGTGGTATCTATAAAGAGTTAATCACCTATACACTGTCAGTGTAAAGTTTTTTTTACACTGGCAACCAATCATATCTTTTAACAATGTCATGTCATATGCTTATTTAATGAAATAAGAATATAATAAAATAATTTAAAAGATATGATTGATTGTCAGTGTAAAAAACTTTATACTAGCAGTGTATGAATGATTAACTCATCTATAAATACCAAATTCATAAAACAATCTCATCCAAATCCATCAGATTTTGAAGGATTGTTTAAAGTGATTTTCATCTTTTTTTTTCTATGCTCATGTCCTCTCCATTTTTTTCTCTACTAATAATATTGCACTACTGCTCATATATAATAATGTACTACTATTCCCGTTTTATTCCCTTATTTAGTGAAACTCTTGTACGTAAATGATAGTGTCATTGACTTGTTCTATTTTCTCTCTGTTCTTTTTAATTATCTTACTCTATTTTATTCTATTTAGTTGAGTTCTTCAGATATAACACAAAAAATGCTTGAAATTTCAACTTTTAAGTAGTAATTTTTTTATAACACACATCAAGAAAAGGGAAAGGTGAAAGCTAAAATCGATATCGTGATCTCTACAATCAATTGTCACTACTACATATATCACATTTAGTAACATTTATCTGCCAACATGTAATAAAATGTTACTAATTTCTCTTAATTATATATTTTTGTAACATTTTTAACAATAAATGTTACCAATTAATTTGAATTATACTCTTTAGTAACATTTTTAATCATAAATGTTATTGTTTTATTTAAATTATATTTTTTTTTTACTTTCTAACACTAAATATTACTAATTTATCTAACATTTTAAACATTTTTAATAATATATTTTACTATTATTTACTTATTTACTAATTTTAAATAATAACTAGTTTTTATTTAAAATATATTTTATTATTTAAAAAAAAATACTTGCTTAATCTGGCAAAAACTTGCAATTCCTAAAACAAAAGATCGATTAAATACTTGCTTTTCTGCACCAAGAGAGAAAAACAGAGTACAAAAATCAAAAAATTGGAAGACTAAGCAATGGCAACATTCTCTCCTTCTACTCTCTTATTCTTCACATTCAGAAGCTACAAACACTCATATACCTAGTTCTTTTCATCTCTCATTCTACTCTCTTACTCTTCAAAATCGGAAGCCACATAATCATTTGACCTTGTTATCAAAACGTTAAAGTAAGTTTTACGATTTTTAATTTTGAGTTACCAGGATCTTTTGATTCTCTCATATTGTTCATTGAATTAAGGATGTGAGCGAGATATCTTATTGGTTCATTGTTCTATACAATTGTTGTCTAGCTATTTCTGCTGTGCTTAAGAAGTTCTTGTGTTGAAGTTAAGAATCAATGTGTTGTTCTCTGTTGGAAGAAGTAGGATTGATTCTGTGGTAAGGTATTTTTCTCTATTTTTCGTATTACATTTACCTCTGAATAGAAATAACAAATGATGAAATGATATGGTTAATTTGATGTTTTCCTTGTTTTCCCATGTTTTAGCTGAAAGAGACTGCCTAAGAATGTGAATGTTGCCTTTAGGATGTTCTCTGTTGAGGAATATATTGAGTTGACCCTCAATTTCATTCCTAAAGTATTACTCTCTCCACTACTGAGTGATCCTTAAATTATGAAAATTATATAATTAATCCCCCAATCCTTAGATATTAGAAATCATTAAGTAGTCCATCAAGTTTTGAAAAATCTACCAAATTTGTCTCAAATTTAGGAGTGAGATACTTGAGCTACTAAATCGATGGTTTATTCAAATGTTGCTTGAGAAAATAGATATTGGACTTTAAAAGATGAGTGATAACATGAACTTTTCATTCAAGTGCATAAAGACATGCATCTATATTCTTGGTATTATTTGGTTAAGCTCACTTTGGATGTTTCCATTATTTTTGTTAAACTAATAGCTCTAAGAACATGAGCTTCTAATTGCTATTCAGATTAATCATCTAGTTAGATGATCATGAATTGTGGCTGATATGTCTATGCACAAATTATATTAATTTGTGCATCAAAACTTTAGTATAGGGGTGGCAATCTTGCTACATGATATCACATAACACTATAATTCTTTTAGTATCTGCCCCTTTGCACCACTTATGGGATTGATAACTATGCTTATAGTATTGTGTGTGGCTCGTCAATCTTGTTATTTTTTTTTTACTGCTAGACTATAGTGTTGTTCCATATGTGCTAGACTGTGGGAGGACCTTAAAAAGTTAAGAGCATGTTTGAGTACTATAAGTGCATTTGAGAATTTTTAGAGATAATTCTTTTTTTTAGTAGCAAAATTCTCAAAAATTTTCTAACTTGTATCTAAATAGATATATGGAAAAAGTTCTTTATTTAAGTGGCCAACTGGCCATGGTTTGGAATGTTGCCTCTAATATGAGGATTGTGTCCCTATGAAGCCATGGCAGCAGCATGATATAAATGAAACAACACTTTTTATTATATATATATATATATATATAATATTATATATATATATATATAACATTTTTTTGGGCCCAAAATTTATGTGCTAGTACCTATACACCTCTAAGATAAGTCATCAGAATGTGGTTGGAACTATCCAGTTGTAATAATTTTGATCCCTCATTTTTGTTTATAATTAACATTCAATTTGAGGACTATGCAACAACAAAAATAGTATAATTTATCACTGTCATAGACTTATGACTTGTTGATGAAATTGGAAATATACGTTTTTAAAGGGATTCACTTGAAGACTTATGACTTGTCATTTTTTTAATGGGGAACAGTTCCTAGTGTGGCACTTTCATGTGTGACACCATTAACAAAGTTATTCTTTGTATTAATTTTAATTACTAAATATAAATTTGTTTTAGGATATTTGTGAATGGCATGTGATTGAACCACTCCCATCGTACGGTAGAGGAAGAGACGCAACAACAAGAAGGTACACCAACCTCACTGATGTTATTGTCACAGGTATGGAAAAAGTTGCAGGAAACAATTATCAAACAAGTAGTTAAGGGTTGGTGAACCTTTTTCAGCAAGTGCTACGCATCAAAACTTTGAATTCATGTTGCCAAAGTTTTCTTACTCTGATTTAAATTCAATGTATTATTCAGTTTAGACTCGTATTTTTCAGTTGATTATTTAATTTAACAGTTCTATAAAATTTGCCAAGGAACTTAGTCTAGTAAAAGTAGTTGATCAAGAAAATCCAACATAGTGTTCTGATAGAAAAAAAAAGACTAATCCAACATAGTGGAAAGCCAATTTGTAGAAACTCTCTCATATTAACTTCTTGTGCAGGTACATTTTAGAAAATGACAGATTTTTGACTACTAGACTCTCACCTAGTGCATTTCTCTTAAAGGGTAAGTTCATTGTGATTTTCATAAAAGAAATAATCAATTTCTTATTTCTTTTCCTGTGCATTTATACCATCTAATAAGTTGAATGAATCTTATTCATATGATGAATTTTACACCATTTTATTAGATTCATGCATCTTCAACTTTTTAAGAATTTTCATTTTCTAATAATTGTTGTATTGTACTATATTGAATTTTCTTATTTCTTTTAGCTATATTGATTTTTTCATGAGAGAATAATTATGGATAAGAGTTGGATACAACAAGCTAGATCATCTAGTAGGTATTTGGATGGATTGAAAAATTTTCTAGACTTTGCATTTCAAAATGTTGCCCAAGGAGATCAATTTTTATGTCCTTGCAAGAATTGCAACAATTGTTCTTGGGGTAATCGAGAGGAAGTGCCGAAGAAAATGAAGGTTAACAATTCTAGAAGAAAAGTTCATCATAAGGTAGCTTCATCTCCAATTCCAGCCAAAGTTTTGAGATACAAGTGTTTTCGACCATTGAATAATAGATACTTGTGTTTTTTCATGTAAAATTGTGTTAAATTCCTTGTTTGATATTACTTATATATTATTTTTACATTTTTAAATGTGTTCCAGCATGATGGCAAGAAATATGTTAGTCCAAATTCTGGATGATTGATTGATCAGCTTCTTATATGCATACCTTGACTGACTTGAATTGTTTTTTTGTCTTTCCATTACTATTGTTATATCTCAAAACCTTAAAAAACTCAACTTGACATGTCAGAAACTAGTTTCTACTAATTATGGGGACATGTGTCTTCCTACACACTTTTTCTATAATACCATAAATTGTCTCTCTAAATTGAAAGTGGCATAAGCTATTTTGCAGGTTCGTGGACCAAGAACATTATGGTCTTGGAAAGTGGATTTAATGGGTGGGAAGAACAACCCTGCTGCCCAAGAAATGTAAAGTTTCATATCCAAGTGGCTCCATGGCTGAAATTCTTGATGAGTTGGAAGAAGTTGCATCAAGCCCTTGTCAAACTCCTTTTGCACCCCAACATGATGGTTAGTTATTTCTTTTATACCTTACTATATAATAACATAATACAGCTACCTCTTGTGTGGATTGACTTGGAATGGTGTTGTTTGTATAATGAGATTAATGTAAAATGCTTGGAATTATCATATTATCTGATGGGGTTTTTAAGAGAATGAGTTGTTTTTTTCTGGTCGAAACCATTCATGTGGCTTCATCTAGTTATAAACTGTCATCACCAAATTTATGCATTTAGAGGTGATCAAGTAAGCAGTTTTAGCTTTCTGTTTATTGTCCTTATCTTTGCTAAGAAACATTATTTTTATTGGCCAAGCATTACCTATTTTGGACCAACTAAACAAGTTACCTTGGACTCTTTCTTTTTTATCTTCCCAATATTTGATCCATGCCTCAAAATTTTGTGCTTAAAATATATACTAAAGAATTCTTAAACGTTTGATGGCTTCATTAGTGTCTGGTTATATAATGGTAGACATGATTTTGCTTTAACCTTTTGCTAAAAACTGTTTTATTGCATCTACACCTTTCATACTGATTTTGCTCAAACCCGACCGTAGTATTGCTTAAAGTAATTAACTAGCATGAAAAAATCACATGTGAAATGTGATACGGGTAACTAACATGGATTAGATTTTACAACAATTTAGTAAAATTAGCTAGATTCAGTTTCTTACTTTAGAGACAGTTAACAAGTTTTAAACCTTTGAACATAAAATTATTATTAGTTTTAATAAACTCGAACACAGTTAATTAATTTTCTGTTTTATCTTAATTAGTTTGTTAATTAGTTAGCCTGTTTCTTTGTCTTTGTCTTTTTTTTTCTGTTAGTTTTGTCTTTTTGTGTATTAGCTTGCATGGCTCCATACCCCAATATATATAGTAACTTTAATTGTTTTTTTAACTCAAAATCTAGTGTGTTTTTGGCTTTATATGTTGTTTCGTTAGTAAGTCTTATAGGTATAATTTGTTGAGTTAATATTTATTAGTTTGATGAGTTCAATATGTATCTATCGTAGTTTGATGAGTTTAGTCTAATAAAGCATATAGTCTTAGTATTATCTAATGCAGATACTTCTTGGATTCAATGAATGCTTTCAAGTCTTAACTATTTTAGATTATTAGTCCTCTTTGTTGATGCTTTGAGTAGGAACCTGGCTTTGGATAATACCTCTTGCTCCTTTTGTCATGATCAAATTCAAATTTTACTTTTTAGATAATTGATTTATTTTTCTTTTTTCTTATCTTCCTTAATTTAGAAATTCAAATTGTGGAAAATCTAGCTGAAGTTGAGAAGTTAGTCGAAAGGTGAATTCACCTCACTTGCTTAAGTCATTAAATTTTTTATTTATATATTTTTTTGTTTGATTTTTTTTATATTATGCTTCATATGTTGTTATTTTTATACAGCAAATCAAATGAAGAAAAAGTCTAAAGAAACTGTTGTTGAAAAAGATCCTAATATGCCAGAGTGTCCACTCAATGCCTTTTCCCTTTTCTTGTAATCTTCTTTCTCTAAAGTATTTTTCTATTTTTTTATTGTTTTATTTAGTAATAATCTTTATTACAAGGAAAAATTTAAAAAATTTTACATTAATGAAGCAAATCTTGATTCAAAAAATGTTGAAAGGGTAAGTGAAAGTTATTAAATTGATATAATTACTTTTGGTTTTATTTAGCCATAAACCAATTAATATTTATTTTGAAAAATATAGGTTAATAAAATGGTTGTTAAAACATGGAAGTTCATGACTAATGAGGTAAGTCTAAGCCTTAGTTTCATTTTAAAGTAATTTGTTGTTGATTGAATCTCTTTTATATGACAATTGAATCAGGAAAAAAAGACTTATTTTGATACAGCAGCTAAAATCAATGCAGAGTCTAAGAAATTGCAGCATATTGCATTAAATGAAAGGTTATTTTTATAATTTATTATTTTATGATGATTTTTATTCACATAAATAATGATTTATGACATTTTTCATTTTGATTTTGTTGATTCTAAATAGGTTGGCTCAGTCTAATCAAATAGGTATGTTGCTAATTTTTAATTTATATCAAGTTTTTAACAATGAAGTGAGCTAGAATTTGCATTAGTATACGATATAAGGATTAACTACATTTGTTTCTTTTTTTTACCTTATTTATATGGATATATGGTCTAAATAGGTAAATGCACACCACTTGGCACAAGTAGAACAATCAATGATTTTCAAATAAAACAAATGGGAAAAAGAGAACATAAGCCCAAAGTTCATTTTGATATGACTAACTTGGGTAAGTCGAAAGAGGGAAAAACTCACAAGAAACAATACAAGAAGAGTAAGTTGAAAGAGTTACATCTTGGTGGTTTCATTTTGTTATATATTATTTTGACTTATGAAGAAACTTATTCTCTTTTATTTCATTCTTGTCTTTTTCTTTAGACATTTAGAATAAGGAAAATCTTGCTAAAACCATTCAGGTTAGTATCTTGTTCTAATTTTATTTCCTGTTTTGGAATGGAATGTCCTAGGATCTAGTGAGGAAAGAAATGAGATATGATATTGGTCCCCCCTCTATTGTGCAGAATATTGACTAGTATGAGAGTAAAAATTAAGTTAATGAGATTTCTTTTTCTACATCAAAAAGTGTTTTCCAATCTATCATTAAAGATTATTTTCTTATAAAAATAATTAAAGTGGATCTTTTCTAGTAAATGAAGACTAGTCCATTTTTTTAATGCACACCACAGATAAGGATTCCTTCTCTGCAAGACCTAATTATATACAGTACAAATTAGATAAGATGATTATCCACAGTCAAATTTAGTCTATATGTATGTATTTACTCAATATTTAAATTTAAAACTACTACTTAAACTTGTGATGAATTTCCTTGGGTTGTCGTTCACTAGATGATGAGAATCATTTGATTCTGGAAGTTATTATTAACTTTATCATCAAAGTGTATTTTATTATAATTAGGTACCGCCACTCGTACAAATGTTAAAATTAAGAATTATAGAAGTAAACATTAATCAGGATATTTAGGTGGCTATTTTTGCTTCTTTATGAAATTAGATCATGGAACATAATTACTGAGAATTATAAATATTCAATGTACGAGAGAACAAAATGGAAAAGAAGTTGAAATAGAATGAGGCAAAGAAAAGAGGGTGTTGTCTGGGTATTTTGAACTTGTTCTGCAAAGCGCGCATGAGGGTCTGCAACTGTGCCAGGCTCTCTTGTAACTTGATCCTGTTTGTTGAATCTACCAATTCTAATTTCTAAGGAATGAGTTAAGAGTTTAGGACAATATTTAATAGCCATTTTTTTTATTTGTTCTTAATTTTTTTATACCTTTATTTTGTTTATGTTGCAGGTTTTAGAGTGAATATGGTTGTGGTGGTTGTGGCAATTTAGATCGTGTGTATATTGAAGACATCTTACTATTTGATATGGAAGTTACACAACTCAAAATGAGAATTCATAGAAAAATGTAACAGTGACACTTGGATGGTTTTGGTTTTATCTTTGACAAAGAAGAAATTACATGATATTGCAAACTTGACAAATTAGTGTTGCCTTTTGAATGATATCATGATGGACAAAAAATATTTAAATAAGAAGTTTATCTTTATTTTAATTCATTAAATGCATAACTTCATGCTTGCAAGTGTTACAATATAGTAAGTTTTCAATTCATTGTTTAAATTAATAAAGAAGCAATGGATTCAAAGTTGTTATGATTTAGATGTTTAAAACATAAATTTGTAACATTTGATAAATGTGGCAAAAGGTGTCAATTGACAACATTTATAAAATGTTACAAGTGATATGCTAAAATGTTACAAAAGATGTCAATTTGTAACATTTATAAAATGTTACAATTGGTATGTTAAAATGTTGCTAAAACCTTTTAGCAACATGGACTTTATACTACATTTGTAAAAGTGTTGCTAATTATGATTGGTAACATTTTTCTCAATTTGGTAACATTTTTTAAATGTTGTTAAATGTGAAAGATGTTGTAGTGTAGATCTTCAAGATCTTGTAATCAATTTAGATTTATTTGAAGAAAATATATATATATATATATATATATATATATATATATATATATATATATAAAAGATGAATTTGAGTTAGGATTTCTATGAGTAAAATGAGATGAAAATAAATCTTAGTTAGGGAAAGAATCCTCTCAATACAAAAATTGCGATCTCTCTCCCTCCCTTGAATTTGTTAGTGTTATGCTTCCTCCTTTTTATGACTCAACAATTATTTTATTTCTCTTTTTTTTACTATAAATTTTATTTTTTAAATTTTTATATTATGAAATTAGGATTTTTTATATTTTAAAAAAGAAAATTAACATAAGACGTTGCAGTATCTTAGAATTTAATACTAAAAATATTTCTTCACGAGTGAATAATTGAAAGTAATTAAAAAATTAAAAAAAATTATTTAGTACTTGTAACAAATTTCATTTTTTTTTCTCTTAATTGATGTTTGTAAATTTCTAAGATATTTTAAATGAATAAAAGTGTATCAAAGACAAACTTTCACTCAAATATCAATATAAAATGCAGGAACATATTTAGTTATAAGAAAGTATGGTAGTTGTCCCACTATTTTTTTAATCATTTATAAATAAAATATTTTAAATCACAAATTATAAACAATTTGAAATATTGTTTAGAATAATTTTTAGCATGTGCAACACTACATAACTTTCTTCGTAAAGAATGTCATTATGATGAATTTTCAATTGGAGTGGTGGACGAACCTTCATCTTCAATATTATCAATTAATGAAAATCTTAATTTTGAACCTATTATTAAAACTAATGTGCAAGAGCGAAAAAATGCTAATATTTGGAGGACTAGTATAGTTATAGATATATATGTGGGCGAATGTTATTTAGAAGGACATGATATTACAAAGAATTATTATTATTATTTATCCAAACCTTGTTTTTTTTTGTCTTTGACTATTTTTAAATTTAAATATATGAAAGAAAATCTTGAACTCTTATTGTATGTCAAAAATCTATGAAATTCTACAAACTTCATAAAGTCCCGCAAAATCCATTAAAATCTTAATTTAAAAGTCTTGCAAAATCCATTAAAATCCTGATTTAAAGTCTTACGAAATCCTACAAAGCTTTACAAATCATGAAAATCCTGTAAAATCTTAAAAGTCATGAAAATCTTATAAATTCTTTTAAAATTCACAAGATTTTTTTAACTAAAAACGTTCTTTAAAATCTTAATCCAATACATCCCCGTAAACTTATTTTTCACACACACATATATATATATATAAGTAATTTTCTACTCTCTTTTTTTTTTCAAGAAGATTATGGTCTACTTGTTTTTTTTAATTTTTTTTAAATCACTTATTTTAAGACCCACATTTAGTCGCAATTTGTTGTTCTATAATTGGGATTTGAGAATCAAGCGCCATTGTCTAAATCATAAATATACGAAAACTAATGAGAAAAGAAAAATAACTTGTTTATTTATTATCTAGTCCATAACACTCACAAGCAACTCAACGTGAGAAATCTACAAAAAAAATAAGGATGCAAATTTAAAAATATTTTTGAAAATTTTTCTGTTAACCCGCTATATTCCAACACCACTGCATCGATAACTGCAACCATTGCACACACTACTTGAGTAGCTTTGAAGATTCCTTATTTCTTCTGTGTAACCATGTCATGTGTACCAAAGTCATGTTATATTAAGAATTGGTTATATATTAAGAATTTGAGATTCATTTTGTCAATACCTAACATTTTTTTATCATAGTTTACGAATACTTAAGTTCTGATTGTTTAACAAATAGCAGTCCAACTGTGTTTGAAATCTTTATTGTCTAATTATCTAAAAAAATTATCATTTACCAACTATTTAACAAAAAATTTAAAAAGTTTTAAGATTCAAAATTCTTTCTCTCTGAGTGCAGGGAGTCCTCATATGCTAGACTCGGGTTGATAATTTAGCATGAAATTGAAAAATAATAGAATGAAAATGTTGATAATTATAGGTAGATTGAACATTGTTCTCAATTTATCTCTGAATAATAACCTCGATTTCCAAACCCTGCTCACTAAACTTATTGTAACGAAATAATAACAGCCAACAAAACTCTACCAATTGGAAATCTAACCACAAACAACAGAACAACAAATTAACTAAGTAGCCTTTGTCAGTAGTTAAATACTCTAAATGCTTAGGTAGATTGAGCATTTTTCTGAAAAATATTATATATTTATTTATTTATTATTAAAATTGCGCCTCATGCAGTTCAATTTAAAATTGCACCGGTACTCGTGTACCATTTTATTGTAACCAAAAAAATATTATATATTAATTTATTTATTATATCCTCTTCTTTGAATCTCAAACACACGGGGCCACTCAATTGGGGAAGAATAAGTTATTAATAAGGAAAAGGTGAGGCTGAGTAAGTGTGGGATCCTCATAATAGAAGAATGCAAATTGTTGGTGTGTTATTTCAAGGGGGACAAGAGAAAAGAGTTTGAGTTTGGTGGGTAGTTGGGTCCTATACTAGGTTTTAGTAACGTACAGTAGAAAACATGTCAAGAAGCCTTTATTAATTCTCGTGCCTTGTCTATTGTATTAATTAATAACTTTTTTGGTACATTTAATTACATTTAAAAGCATGAATTTGTTTCTTTTTATTTTTTATTATATTTTTTATAATATTATTTTCTACTATTTTTTATAGCTTATGGTTTGTATTATTTTAAAATATTAATATATTATCATTGTAGTTATATTCTAGATTTAAAATCTAACTTTATGAATTATGTATAGAATATATTATGTTAAGAAAGAATATTCATTTTGTGTATTTATAATCTTCAATAAAGATTTTTAATATATAAATATTTCCTATCAATATAATGATTTTTTAAATTAAAATATTTAAATGCATGATAGAAAATAATTAACTTGGTGGTTCTAAATTATGCCTTGTTTGGTTAAAATAAGTTAATACATATGAGTTTTTTCAATATAATTCATGATGTGTATGTCTTAATTGTAACCTTTATAAAAGATTATTTCACGTTTCTTTTCTGTTTAAAATATTTACCGAGAAACTTATCTAAACATGATTACATCGATCAGCTTCTCTTACTTCTTAGGTTTTACTTCACATCATTGTTCAGATTGAGATATACTGCAGTTATGTTTTTAATTAAGTACACCAATCATAAGCTTTCAAAAGACTTGTTTCAAAAAAATAATCGGTGATGGATTTAAAATTGCTCCTCATGCAGATCAATTTAAAATGGGTGGAAGAACAACCCTCAATAGTGTTACATTTGAAATTCACAAATGTTAACAAATTATTATTATTCTATACATAAGTCATAAAATTAGATTTTAAATCTAGAATAATTATTATTTTAATATTAACAAATGTTGATACCGACCGGTTAAAAAAGAACATGTGGTTTAAAATCACCAAATTTCTTGATATTTTTCTGTGTACCCCACCAATTACAACCCCTCAGGAGTTGAGTTTAAGATTTACGGTTGATATAAAAATTACTATATTTTTATGGAAAACTCTACGGCAGTCCATGGATACCGGTACAGTCGAATATTTTTTTATTTATTTATTGTAATTACTTATTTTATTTTTATTTTAATTTATTACTTTTAATAATTTATTTTTATAAAATTTTCTATATCTTTAAATTATTTTTATATTTTTTAAATTTTATTTTAATGTAGCATCTATTATAATTAAATAATTTAATATTAATATTTTGTTAATACGTTTTAATTTTTTTAGAGTTTGTTTTTTTAATTTATAGTATAAATTAGTTTTTCAATTATATTATTTATTATTTTTTTTTCTTATTTAAATATTTTTATAATATTATTATATTTTTTGTTTTTAATTTTTTTAATTCTATTATATATAAATAAAATCTGTTATAAAAACTAATCTTTTGATTATTTTTTTTTGAATTAATCTTTTTGATTGATTCATCTTTTACGAATTTTTAATTTAAAATTTGTGTTATTTTAAATTTATTTTTTAAAATTTATTTGTTCACATAGAGGTACCAAAACGTTTTAATTATCATGGGTATTAGGAGTATTTTTCTCTTGTTTTTCACCTCAATCCAACCACATTTTTGATGGTGGACAATATCTCCATTCCATTTGTCTATATAACAAGGTCACAATTCAACCTGATTCATTTAACAACATCGGCAACTATTCACACTCTTCGGAGGATCCAACGCACCAAGCCGAACCAATGTCTGCTCCTGAATCGGTTGTTCATGTGGCTTTCCTCCCAAGTGCTGGCATGGGACACCTTAACCCATGTCTGAGGATAGCAGCATTGTTCCTCCGCCATGGTTGCAAAGTCACTCTCATCACTCCCAAACCCACTGTTTCCACCGCAGAGTCTAACCTCATCTCTCGCTTCTGTTCCTCTTTCCCTCACCAAGTAACCCAAATTGACTTAAACCTCACCACGGTGGATCCAACCACGGTTAACACTAACGACCCTTTTTGGCTTCAGTACGAAACCATTCGTCGTTCGGTTCATCTTGTAGCTCCAATCCTATCTTCCCTTTCAACACCTCTCACTGCTTTCATCTACGATGTTTTCTTAATCTCTCCCTTACTTCCAATCACTCAGAAACTCTCTTGTCCACGTTACATCTACTTCACCTCAGCATCTAGAATGCTCTCTTTCTTCGCACACCTTTCTGTTCTTACTGCTTCAGATCCAACTTCACAACCACACCCTTCTTCATTCATTCGTGATGTGGTTAAAATCCCTGGCATAGCATCACCGATACCAAGATCCTCGCTCCCTCCTCCGCTCCTTCAACCTAACTCTCTCTTCGAGAGCATGTTCATGGAGGACAGTGGCAAACTCGCGAAGCTTGACGGGGTTTTCATCAACTCGTTTGAAGAACTCGAAGGAGAGGCACTAGCAGCACTGAACCAAGGAAAAGTTGTTAAAGGGTTGCCTCCGGTGTACGGTGTTGGTCCCATAATGGCGTGTGAATTTGAGAATGAGGAACAAGGTCAAAGGGGTTGCATGGGTTCGATATTGGAGTGGCTTGATGGAAAAAGTGAAGGGTCGGTGGTGTATGTTAGTTTGGGGAGCAGAACTGAGACGAGGAGGGAGCAGATAAAAGACATGGCTTTGGGTTTGATAGAAAGTGGGTATAGCTTTTTGTGGGTGGTGAAGTTGAAGGTTGTTGATAAAGAAGAGGAGGAGGGTTTGGAGGATGTGTTGGGGAGTGAGTTGATGAATAAGGTGAAGGAAAAGGGTGTGGTTGTGAAGGAGTTTGTGGATCAGATGGGGATTCTAGGCCACCCTTCAGTGGGGGGCTTTGTGAGTCATGGAGGGTGGAACTCAGTAATAGAGAGTGTGTGGGAAGGAGTGCCTATTCTGACATGGCCTCAGGGTGGGGATCAGAAGATAACATCAGAGGCAGTGAGGATAAATGGTGTGGGAATTTGGCCTCAGGAGTGGGGGTGGGGATCAGAGCATGTTGTGAAATGGAAAGAGATTGCTGACAGAATCAAAGAGATGATGGGGAATGAATCTCTGAGGGTCAAAGCCGAAGAAATGAAGAAGGCTGCTAGAAATGCTGCTGGTGTTGGTGGGAGTTGTGAGGTTATTGTTAAGAAGCTAATTGATGAATGGAAGAAAAATGTTCAAGCTACCTGAGTATGTTCTCAAGATTATCTACTTCCAAGTTCCAACTCTGAACATGTTTTCTGATTTAAAGAGAAATATTCTTCCATCAACCATCCCCACTTACTAGCTGACCATTTTGTCAATTTTGCTAAGGATATCTTGAATGGGAGTTGTGTTTTTTCGTTTTTACTTGTTTTACCTAAATTGCTATGGTTTAGTTAGATTTTATAACTTAAATTGTTATGTTTATTTGGCTATCCAAACCATATTAATTTTTATTTATTTTGACTTGCTACACTTAAATGATATGGGGTATTTAGATTTTATAATTTGATTAGTTTTGTTGTATATATTTAGCTGTTCAAACCGTATTAGCTTTTATCTTTTCGGCGGCTGGATGCACCTAAACAACTTATGTGTGAGTAAAAATGAATTATCCAATTCATTAAACAGTTTAAAAAGTATTTTCTTTAATAAAGTGAAGTTTATGGTTTTATTCCATTTACTAATCTCTATTGTCTATTACTATATGGATCAAAAGTGAAAATTTTATGAAATTACAGAGATTAACAATCGGTTGAGAAACATTGACTAGTCCTCAAGTGCCACAGGATGCCTTTCCCCTTATGAAACACAAGAATTATGTGCACAAGTGTTAATTTAATGCCTCCTTTACCACTCTCAGATATTCAATGAAGCCGAAAGGGTGGATTATGAGCATATCGCTTTATTGCTGAGTGAATTGGAAGGGAAGTATGAGATGTTCAACAAGAGATTTCTCAGCTCCGACCAGTATTAATTAGCCTTAACCATTCTCTGAATGAACAGAATCACAAAACGGTTGACCTGTATCAATAGGCGCTGAAGTTAGATGGAGAGACTGGCACATTGTTGAAACAAAAAACTATTATTAACCACCTTTGAGAACCCCATAAGAGAACTTGGAACTTATTTGAATACAAGTTAAAATCATTTTTAAAATTTTATCCATCCAAAATAGAGTATTTTCTGATAAAAAAGTTCTTTCTTCTATGAATAACTGGTTATGTCATTGCTGCTAGCTTGTTGCCAAATGTACAATTATTCACTTTTTATTTTCGTGTATGCTTGGGTAATATTAATTTATTCAAGAATCGTTCATTGATACTTTTACTATGTTCGTTCTCGTGCAATCGATTAGCCGATGGCTAACTATAAACTGTCGCTCCCAAGTTGTTGACCCAACTTAAACTAATTTGTTATCGATTAAATTGGTTTCTTTTGATTCAATTAGAAAAGGGGCACACATCTAGCCCAAGTGTCCAACCCAACATGAAGTATTTTGATTGGTTTCGTGTAATAAGTTTAGTCAAATCCAGCTCCACCTCATTAATATATTGATAACTTAAATATATTTTTAGTCTTTTAAATTTAAGATAAATTTATTTTTGATCTCTCAAATTTAAAATTATTATTTTTAGTTCCTGTAATTTTTAAAAATCTTGTTTTAGTTCCTTAAGTCACCAATAACATATTTGAAAGTAACTAATTAAGACAGTTACTTAATATCAACCAGGTTTAATGTGGTATTTTCACTAATAGAGACACGAATAGGTAGATTTTATTCAATTATGTTTGATAAATTTCTTAATAAAATTTGAATATAATGACTAAAATAAAATTTTTTGAAATTACAGGAATTAAAATAACAATTTTAAATTTAAGAGACCAAAAAAAAATTTACCCTTAATTTGAGGGACTAAAAACATATTTAGTCCATATTAGTGAAAATATCACATTAAACCTGGTTGATATTAAGTAATTGTCTTAATTAGTCACTTTCAAGTATGTTATTGGTGATTTAAGGGACTAAAATAAGATTTATTAAAATTACAGGGACTAAAAATAATAATTTTAAATTTGAGGGATCAAAAACAAATTTATCCTTAATTTAAGGGACTAAAAATATATTTAAGCCTATATTGATATACACCTCTGTTTATGAAAGAAAGAAAAAAAATACAATTTTAAAAATCAGAAGAAGGACAATTAATGTAATTTAAATACGTCTTTGAAAAGGAATATGTAATATAAGAAAAAATATAGGAGAAAGAGTAATCAATCATGCTAAATTTTATTTTTTTATTTTTTTAAATAAATACCATAAAATTTTATTTTATTTTAATCAATTCTTAAATTTTATTTGATTTGAAAATAGACATTATTAATTTTAATTTTGTTTCAATAAATTTTTAAGTTTTATTTTTCTTTTACAAATAAACATCCTCAACTTTAATTTCATTCTAATTGATTTTTATATTTGATATTTGATAATTTATTATTTTTACAAAGTTTTTCATATTATCAATTTAGAATTAAATTATTTATCTTAAATATCAAACATTCACTAATCTTTTTATTTTTTATGTTTCAATTATTTTTTTTCTTTAAAATATAATAAAAATATTGTAACGACCCGTCATGATCTCTAAATTTAGTGGAATCGAACTACTACTAGTAAACTAAGAGAAATATTAAAATTGGACAAGTCATACATACAGATATACATATAAGAATAAAAATAACTAAGTTTCTATTTACAAAATATAACATCATATATGTACAGTCATCCAAAATAACATCACCCTAGTGCCAGTCAAGCACAACCAATAGCTACTTAAAAGGTAACTCTAACACTAGGACAAAACTCCTCAACTCGCAACAGTCACCTCAACTCCAAGCTAGTCCTGACCTGCTCCCATACAAAGTATGATCATCGCAGTCCAACCACATGAAAACAAAAAGGTAAGCTAGAGTTCAAAAACAACCATACAAGCATAAGAATAAATATCTATGCTACTCAACTATCAAATCATCCAATCATGAAGTCAAATACCATACACTTCATCATACAACATTCATGCAATTAAGCAACACATGAAAGACATCAAATGCATATCTATCATCTAATGCGTCGTCACGCATACACCTAAGAGATCTCCCTAACAGCAGAGCAGTATAAGTGACATCCTAATTATACCGAAACCACCCCAACTATTTTCATGCCCAATGCGCCCGCTCGGTCACAATTAAATAGGATATAAATTCTCACTCAGGTTTACTCGGATGATGTCACTTACACAATTGGAAGTCCGGTTCCACCGTCAAGTATAGCATAGCTGGGTATAGGCTTACCACGACCTTGGCATGCATTACCAAGTCACTTGTGGAGTTCACCCACCGACTATCCGCAAGGAACCACACACCTTCCCTAGTACTTGGTTAAGGGAATAATCCTCGACCTCATATTCCGCTCCAACACTAGCTAAGGACTTAGAGGAGACTCACCCAAACCAATGGTCTACCTGAGCACCACTCTCACCCAAAACTAGTGGCCTACTTGAGCACCACTCTCATTTATAACAGTGACCTATCCAAGCACCACTCTCAAAAGACTATGTGAGCTCTTTCAGTTCGAAAATATTTTCCTCTCCTCAAGCCTTAGGCTAGACACATGCCATAAGGCATCACATGGAATAATGCATCATACATCATACATGGTCAATCCACCATCATGATCAATAATCATACTCATATGAACATATACTCATGTCATATCATATTTAAACATTCATACATATCATTACCAAGCATACATATGAATCATACACCACCATACATCATATATCATACATACATGATCAAATCTTCAACTATTAAACATGCACAACCATTTTTTTCAATCAAACGCATCAAGCACGTTCACGCCCGGTGCAACCAATTCACGCCGGCCTAATTTCCAACCCGAGAGCCCTAAGCTCCTCCACGCCCGACGCGCTCAACCTGCGCCCAACCGAAACCCAACCAGAGAGTTCTAAAACTCCTCTACACCCGGCATGAAGTTGCCACACCCGACGTCCTTGAAACAGAGACTCATAAGAGTCTCCACACCTGGCGCGCTCACCCTGCGCCCAATGTCATCCACACAAAGACCTTCAAAGGTCTCTATGCCCTATGCGTCAACCTTGCACCCGACGCCCCATCAATAAAAATAACAAGCAACTTCATTATTTGATATCGCGCCTGGCGTGGTTCTTCCCACGCCCAGCGCGACTAACCTCGCTCCCAATGTGATCAAGAAATAGGTGCTCTGATGAATGCACGCCTGGTGCCAAGAACTGTGCCTGACACAAATTCAAACAGAAGCCTCCAAAGCTTCGAAAGTTTCCTCCAACACCTGAAAATCAGAAAACCCAACCACATGCAAACCGCACTAACTGTGCTCCACCCTGAGGAGTAGCAAGACGAGGTCCCCTACTAACAACACTTCTCTAAGACTAAACAGGCCTATCATAGGGTCCCCTCTGTTGGCCTCCGGTCCTGGATCCTAATGATCCATCCTGTACTCTCACAGCCTTGTTGCCTTCACCACCACCTTCCAGTCTCTCAATTGTCTTTGCCTTCTCAACCAAGGCAGGAAACTCCACAATGGACATAGGGACTATGACCCTCTTTAGCTCATGTCTCAACCCCTTTGCGAAATTACTACATCTCCAAGCCTTAGATATGGCCTAAGAGTAGAAACAGGCCAGGTGCTCAAACCTCATGGCATACTCAAAAATAGACATGCTCCCTTGCTGCAGTCTCATGAACTCAATCTCCTTAGGATATCTAATGCTATCTGGGAAATAATTCTCCAAAAAGACTCTCCTAAAGCAATCCCAATCAACCAACACACCTCTACCCTCCATCATCTGCTTGGTGCCTCTCCACTAGTACTTAGCCTCGCCTGCTAGCATGTAAACTACATAGGCCAACTTCCTCTCCTTAGAAGATCCCAAGACACTGAAGATCTTTTCTATCTCACTCAACCACTGATCTTCCACATCAGTATCTGAATCCCCCTTGAACTGAGGAGGCTGACATCTCCTGAACTCTCCAAATCTCTCCCATCTTGAGAGACCACCGGTCTATCTGCCTCAGCCACAACTCTACTTGCCTCCATCTAAGCAAGGTGAGCACTCTGCTGCTGCATTGCCATGGCCATCATCTCTATGGCCCTAGCGATCTGATCATACTAAGGCCTCACCATACTGAAAGAATTCAAACATTCTTTTAGTAATAGTATACCACCATAAATCACCAAAACTAACACATATCATAGATGTGACACAACAGAAACCTAGAAGGATCACTCTCCACAAAGTATCTAAAAGACTTGACCGGCCCTAATACCATAAAAGTGTAATGACCCGTCATGGTCTTTACACTTAGTGGAATTGCACTACTACTAGTGAACTAAGAGAAATACTAAAATAGGACAAGTCATACATACAGATATACATATAAGAATAAAAATAACTAAGTTTCTATGTATAAAATATAACATCATATATGTACAGTCCTCCAAAATAACATCACCCTAGTACGTACCGATCAAGCACAACCAATAGCTACATAAGAAGGTAACTCTGACACTTGGACAAAACTCCTCAACTCGTAGCGGTCACCTCAACTCCAAGCTAGCCTTGACCTGCTCCCATACAAAGTATGATTATCGCAGTCCAACCACATGAAAACAGAAGGGTAAGCTAGAGTTCAAAAATAATCATACAAGCATAAGAATAAATATTTATGCTACTCAACTATCAAATCATCCAATCATGAAGTCAAACACCATACATTTCATCATACAACATTCATGCAATTAAGCAACACATGAAAGATATCAAATGCATATCTATCATGTAATGCGTCGTCACGCATACACCTAGGAGATCTCCCTAACAGCAAAGTAGTATAAGTGACATCCCAATCCTATCGAAACCACCCCAACCGTTTTCACGCCCAATGCGCCTGCCCGGTCACAGCTAAATAAGATATAAATTCTCACTCAGGTTTACTTAGATGATGTCACTTACACAATTGGAAGTCTGGTTCCACCGTCAAGTATAGCATAGCTGGTTACAGGCTTACCACGACCTTGGCATGCATTATTACCAAGTCATTTGTGGAGTTCGCCCACCGTCTATCCGCAAGGAACCACACACATTTCCTAGTACTTGGTTAAGGGAATAATCCTCGACCTCATACTCCGCTCCAACATTAGCTAAGGACTTAAAGGAGACTCACCCAAACTAGTGGCCTATCTGAGCATCACTCTCATTTATAACAGTGGCCTATCCAAACACCAGTCTCAAGAGACTCTGTGAGAGCTCTTCCTGGCCTAACGTCTAACCCGAGAGACCTAAGCTCCTTCATGCCCGACACGCTCAACCTGTGCCCGACCGAAACCCAACCAGAGAGTTCTAAAACTCCTCAACGCCCGGGGTTGTGACACCTCTACCCCAACATACATATACAACAATTATAAAACATATTCTTGAGTTAAATAAAATCTTTAGAATAAAAATAATAGTTCCATTAATATAAGAGTAGAGAATTCACATTCATAAACTTAAAGCATGGTCAAATGCAGAATTTATAGCAAAAAGAAACATGAGTCTTTTTAAAACAAATATAATATAATAATGAAATCTTAAACTAAGCCTAGTTATTCCCTGATGTCACATATCCTATCAGAGCATGCCCAACTGAAGCTTAAACCTCATCACCAACACCTTCATGCTGATGATCACCTGCAACACAATTTAAACATATACAAAGAACAACAAGGGAGTGAGAAACATCTCACTCAGGTTTAGGTGCAGAAATAAAGGTTAGATAGCACACACACACAACAAACATATTACAAGTCATAAACACCAATCACATATAAATAATACATATACATAATCAGTATCACATGTACACTCATTTATCATGCAATGATATCATGGACTCGACTCATAAATGCATGTGGTGCCAGTCACGTGTCTCATCACATATCTCATCATTTCATCACCGGTGACCCTAAGGTACACCTTGTTAGCTTGTTACATCACCAATGACCCTAAGGTACACCTTGTTAGCTTGTTACATCAATAGTGACCCTAAGGTATACCTTGTTAGCTTGTTACATCACCAGTGACCCTAAGGTACACCTTGTTAGCATGTTACATCACCAGTGACCCTAAGGTACACCTTATTAGCTTGTTACATCACCAGTGACCCTAAGGTACACCTTATTAGCTCATATATGCACATGATTCATGTCACACATTCACGATTTCATTGACTCAACATTTCACTTGTCATGAAATTTCAAGTCTTATCACATTCATCACATTTCACATTCTCATTTCATCATATTTCACATTCTCATACCTTATCTCATTACATCACGTTTCACAATAGCACATTTCATTCACATCATGTCTCATGTCATTTGTTCATATTTCACAAAGTGATACTTATAATTATTCCTCATAGGGTTTCGCACAAGAACCCACAGAGCACTCTAATTCATATCAAAACTTATCTAATTTCAAAATCAAATACATATTTACACTCTACATCACACAAGGAATGCAGCAGAACATTCAGAAAGCAAAACAGAAAACATTCATATTTTGCTTGTTTTCTCATAGGGTTTCCCGAGCACTCTAATTCATATAAAAACTTATCTAATTTTGAAGTCAAATACATATTCACACATCACATCCAACAGGGAACACAACAGAGCAATCAAAAAGAAAAACAAAAAACATTCAATTTTTCCTATTCCTAGAAGCATGCATCAGGCAAGGGACTGGGGGCCAATCCTACTACCCAATAATTATTCTCACACCCCCCGAGCGAAGTTTCTCACTCCCCCTTACTTGGATAAGCAAAAGACGAAGCTAGAGCAAAATTTGGTCGATCTCCTTTTCTTGGTTCTCCTTGGTCTCCAGAGAGTGTGTCCAAAAATACTGTCAAAGTGCTCTATTTATAGATTTCAGAAGTTTTTAGAATGACCCATTTCGAATCTAGAACGGCCCGTTCTGGATCTTTTCATCATGTATTAAATTCTCATCTAGAATGGCCCGTTCTAAAACCAGAACGACTCGTTCTGAAGTTACACTTTAACTCACAACGGCCATGTTTGGAACGACCCGTTCTAAAATCAGAACGGTCTGTTCTCAACTAGGGTTACAAGCCTTTTTGGTGGTTTGGAACACCCTATTCCAATTTGGGAACGCCCTGTTCCCAACTAGAATTTGTAGGCCATTTTAGTAGTTTGGAACGGCCCGTTCCAGTTTGGGAACGACTCGTTCTGGGCTACTAAATCATGCTTTTTTTAGTAGTTTGGAATGACCCATTCCAATTTGAGGAACGGCCCATTCTGGACTACTAAGTCACCCTAAAAATTACTAAATTACCCTCAATAAAAAAAGCATGAAAACTAGGGTGTTACAGGCGTGAAGTTCCCACGCCTAGCGTCCTTCAAACAGAGACTCATAGGAGTCTCCACGCCCGGCGTGCTCACCCTACGCCTGGTGTCGTCCACACAGAGACCTTCAAAGGTCTCCGTGCCTGGCACGTCAACCTTGCACCCGGTGCCACATCAGTAAAAATAACAAACAAATCCACTATCTGATATCGCTCTCGGTGTGGTTCTTCCCACGCCCGACGTGACCCATCCAGAGACCCCCCATTTACAATCACACCCGGCGCGAATAATCTTGCACTTGTCGTGATCAAGAAATAGGTGCTCTGATGAATGCACGTCCGACGCCAAGAACTGTGCTCGATGCAAATTCAAACAACAACCTCCAAAGCTTCGAAAATTTCCTCCAACACTTGAAAATCAGAAAACCCAACCACATGCAAACCAAGAAGTACAATTCATGGGCTCCACAATCTCAAAAACAAACTCAGAATCAACATGCACCCATCTGATGCATCAAAATCACTAAAACCCCATTTTTTCGCAAAACCCCGAAAATTGAAAATTTCTTCAATCCAACCATGGATTCTCAACATTCACGCATCCATTGAATTTCTAAACTCACATGCAACCAAACAATATACGTTCTAGCTTCCCTTACTTGAAGATTGGCTCAAAATGGCCAAGAACTGAGAAGAAGCAAAGACATTCCTCCAGAGCTTGACTCGAAGACTTCAATCCTCCAAAAACAAGCTTCCTAGCCTGAATTCCAAGAAATGAAAGGAGTTAGTGATCTAGAGAAGAAGAAGAATCAATCAGAGAAATTTGGGAGAAAAAGAAGTTCATGGACCCAGAGTCCTTCTATCTAAAATCTCTCTCTAACTTTCTTTGAAAATGAGCTTGTGAGGCTCTATTATCAGAGAAAGCCTTATATACTATTTTCTCTAGCACTCACTAAACCCTATAATCTACTCACTACGTTACAAATACGAGTTTAGAAAAAAAATGTTAAAAACATTAAAAAGAAGTCTTTATTTGATTTTTTTTCTTCTAAATTATATGGTATTTTAATATATATGGAAGCAAAACTACTATATATGTACCAAAAAAATTAATAAATAAGTGTGATTTTAAAAAATAAGTTATTAATATTTTTTTATCATAATAATTTAATCTCAATATAATATAAAAGACATAAAAAAAATATTATTAAGATAAAATTACAACCAAGGTGTTTATTTGTAAAAATAGTAAAAATTATAATAAAATTAAAGTTTATGGTATCTATTTGCTAAAACAAAATTTAATAATCAATTGGAATAAATTTAATATTTGGAGTGTCTATTTGCAAAAAAATGAAGTTTAAGGGAACAAAATATTCTTTTACCAAAAATAAATATTATATTACAACATGGCAAATTATGTACAAAAACCATGACAAATGATGTTAATTTAATGAAAGCTTAAATATAATTTTATTTTTAAATTTAAAATAAATTTATTTTGATATCTCAAATTAAAAATTAAATTTTTAGTCTTTAAATTAATATATATATATATATATATATTAGTCTATTGAGACTACCACTAGCATTATAAACAGTTTGTGTAACATCATTTAAGTTTAATTAATGCGATATTTTTATTAATAATAATAATAAATGAATTTTGTATAATATATATAATTATAATAAGTGAATTTTATTTGACATATTCATTAATAATAATATTTAAATAAAAGAATTAAAATAAGATTTTTTTAAATAAAAAATTTTAAAAAATAACTTTAAATTTAAGGACCAATCTAAAACAAATTTACAATTTTTTAAAAAAAATAAAAATATATTTAAATCTTCATTAAAACTAAAACTTATAAAAATACTACATGTAAAATTCATGGCCTTTACAAAAAGTTGGAGTTTTGGGTTAGAGCGGCAATATATTTTAGAGAAATTATATGGTACTCATGTTATTTGAGAGGGTACCGATATAGTTGTAATTATAATTTTATTTTATATTTTATATTTTGAATAATTTATTTAAATAATATTTATAATATTTTATTTTTTTATTTTTTAAATTATTTAATCATTTAATTTTTATTTTATATATTTTAATTTTATTTGTAATAAAATTATTATATATTTAAATAGTTTAATTTTAATAACTTTTTAAGTATATTTTTGTCTTTTCACTTTAAATTTTTGATTTTCTATATTGTAATTTTAATAATTTTTTATTTCTATTTGTAACGACCCGCTTGGTCAATACACACAGCACAACACACTAGAACACCACACAAAAATGAACAAGTATATACATATAGGATCTAGAATATATATATATATATATATATATACAAGGTCCAAATCTGTCTAGAATCAGAGTGTACAAAATACATCCAGCAAATGCTAACTATGTAGCTAAATACATCAAAAGAATAAAACTCCATCTGCCAGCTACAGACTCTCCTCAAGAAACACCAACCTAGCCCTGCCCTACTCCCATACATAGTATGATCATCGCAGTCCAAACCACATGGAAACAACAAAGGGTAAGCTAGTGAAAAGAATCAACATGCATATGTAAAATATGAATGATAAACAGCTACAACTATCAGTACATCAGCCAGCTTAACCAAATCAGCTTAAAATATCACAGCATTCAGCAATAACAGCACCAACTTAACGGCTATAACAGCACCACAATAGTGGCTATAACAGCACCGACATAGCGGCTATAACAGCACCACAATAGTGGTTATAACAGCATCGACATAGCGGCTATAACAACACCACAATAGTGGCTATAATAGCACTGACATAGCGGCTATAACAGCACCACAATAGTGGCTATAACAGCACCGACTTAGCGGCTATAACAGCACCACAATAGTAGTTATAACAGCACCGACATAGCGGCTATAACAACACCACAATAGTGGCTATAATAGCACCGACATAGCAGCTATAACAGCACTACAATAGTGGCTATAATAGCATACAGTTCAGCACAGCACATAAATATCATCAAATACAGCTTAAATCAGCATACAGCACATCTTAGCTTAACATCTAAACACAGCTCACAACACAGCTTAAACATCCTTATTCAGCAATAACATCTAACAGCACGACATATTCATCAATTTCACCTCAGTTCAGCATATATCTACATTTGTCAGCAAATTTTCAGCACATAAGTCATCATCTCATCCGCGCCCGGCGCACTCAAGGTCTCGCCCGACGTGGCACAACCAGAGAGAACCAGGGATCATTGCGCCCAGCGCAATTCTTATTACGCCCGGCGTGGTAGGAGGCAGAGACCTCACAAGGTCTCATACGCCCGGCGTGCAAACCCGCGCTCGGCGCAAGGTAAGTAGAGACCTTCCCAAGATCTCACGCCTGGCACAATATGAATTGCGCCAGACGCCACCTCTGGCAGAGACTCCCAAGGAGTATCTATGCCCGGTGAGACAAAGCCACGCCCGGCGCCACACCAGAAACCACAAAACATAGGTACTTACTGATATCACGCCCAGCGCAATCTCAACCACGCCCAGCGTGGGCCATCCAGGGGCTAACACTCTCAAGTGGCGCATACACCATTGCGCCCGGCAAACTTACCCAAATGAAGCCCTCTGATGGTCACGCACCCGGCGCGAAGAACTGCGCCCGGCGTGATACCCAGTAGCAACTCACCAAGTTCGAAAATCTCTTCAAAAATCTGCAAAACAGCCAGGAAAATCCACATGCAATTGGCCCAAAAACATCACGTTTTCACCAAAGAGTTCAAAAACATCATCTTTTTACACATGCAACCACAATCAATGAAAATCCCCAAATTTTCGCCCGAAACCCCGAAAACCCGAAAACAAATTTTCTTCAATTTCAGCCAAGAATCAGCCATCAACAATCATCTAATGAGCTTCTAGGACTCATTTGCAACCAAAACAGCAAAACCTAGCTTCCCTTACCTCGGTCCAAAAATTTCGAGCTCCGGGACGAAGAAGACAATGAAGGAGGAGAAGAAAAGGGGAAGAATGAGAACCTCTGCACGGCACGGCTATACCCAACACCTACTAAACACCTTGAATCCAAGCAAAGAAAATACAAGGTTGAAAGAGAGAATCAGCAAAGTGAGAATTTGAGAGGGAAGAAGAGAGTTTTTGAGTGAGTGAGAGCTGAGGAAAGAAAATGAAAGAAGAGGGTCTCACACTATTATTTATTAATTATTTTCTTTTTTAATGTTTAGGCTTTAAGATTTATTTATATAATATTTATGATATTTTATTCTTTCATTTTTTAAAATTATTTAGTCATTTTATTTTTATTTTATATGTTCTAATTTTTTTTAATAATATTATTATATATTTATATAGTTTAATTTTAATAATTCTGTAAGTATATTTTTATCTTTTTACCTTAAATTTTTTTTATTTCTATATTATAATAAATTTTTAATTTCTATTATTTATTAATTCTTTTATTTTATAATTAAATTAATATTTTTTAAATTTTTTTTTTATGAATTTGTATAAGAGAATGTAGCGAAACCCCTCTTTAGGTACCGTAGCAACTTTATTGCTATTTAGACTGATCCTGCCAATCAGAGTATGAAATTTAAAAAGCTTTGTTGCATGACAACTTGTCTTTAGTGTAGGTGAGCAAATCAGCATATTATTATGTTTAAAGTAAATTAAAAAGTGAGATTTTTAAAATTAATAATGTTAATTTTTTAATAAAAAAATAAAAATATTTTAAACACGGGTCTTAAAAAATAATTATATTTATATACTTTTAGAGATAGTTTTTAAAGTTAATTTTTCAGAATGTAAAAGATGTTTTAAGTTATCTAATCTTAAAATAAATTATATAAATATTAATATAAAATAATTTTTTTTGAAGAGACTTAAAGTAAAAGTTTTGTTGGTCTCGTCCTTGACTGATCCAAATTGTAGGCCAATTATATGCAGACAACCATTCATGACTCCAGTTTTTAGGAGGGCACCAATTTTTTAATTTATATATAAGAAATATTAATGTAAAAAAGTAATTAATCCATTGATATGTGAGTTTTTATTTCTCAATACAAATCTACTTATAATATTAAAAAAGTAATTTAATGATATTTTTTTGGTAAGCTAATTTAATGATATTAAATACAAAGATGAAATTATGAAATATAAAATAATATTTTTTTGCTCTTTTCTTATATTTTTTATTGTTGATAAATAAGCATCATCTTAAGATTACATAACTTAAAAATGGCCCTTGAAATTTTTAGTTTGAGTTCATCAATCCTTTTCATAGCTTTTTTCCTTATGATTTACGATGGATGGTTACAATGCCCCAGCAATTAATCTTCATGGCATGTCATGGCATGTCAGAGGACTGCATCCACAATTTAGAACCCTGGACCATAATACTAATACTTGCTTGTAAATCTGGTTTTAGACCATTACGCAATTAACATGTGATGGTCGTAGCTTGGCTGTGAAAAATGATAAGAAAATAACTATTCTAGGTTAGATTAAATAAAGTATGTGACACCCTTACTACCCCAACATATATATTGTAACAATGTAAATAAGCTAAAGAATAAATTTTTTAACGTTGGTAAAAGGGTTCACATAAAAACCTTCACAAATATTCTTTAATATCCAAAATGATTGAAAATAAATAAATTAGAAAATAAAACATAAGAGTTTACAAATTATTTTTTTTAAATAATAAATACAACTTTAAATCTATATAGAAATTCCATGTTCTAGAAATCCTCTGCCCCGATGTCACAATATCAGAACATATCCACAATTCAACTGTTAGCATTCTAGATGTCACTCACAGTCAGGTCTTCCTCACCTAAAACATCCACAAGTTGTATGGTGAGAAAAGAAAACATCTATATGAAAAACACACAAAGGAAAACACAACATAATCTCATCATAACTCCTTAATGAATGAAATATTCACAAACATTTATATATATCATAATTTATTAATCATTCATCATTTTCACATCTCAATTACATCAATTCATCACAATCCACACAAATCTTACAATTAACACTATGCCAAGACCACGCCACATTTGACACAAGTGATACGGGTTAATTGCCTCACTCATCTCACACCATGTCAGGGGCTCGCTCGTCCTTGTAGCATCACTTACTCAAGTTTTGTCTCATCCCTGGTCATTAGTGTGAGGAACCATAATCACATTACAATCCACACAATCTCTTACAATTAACCATATGTCAAGACTGCCATATTTGACATAAGTGATGCGTGTTAATTGCCTCACTCATCCCACACTATGCTAGGGGCACACCATCCCTAAAACATCACCTACCCAGGGTCGTCTCATCCCTGGTCATATGTGTGAGGAACCACAATCACAATCATATTTACATCCATACAGCATCTCATCTCAACTCAATTTCATATCACATACACAATTCCATATCACATACACAACAGATAAGTCCAACAAAATAAGGCTTTACACACCCCTCAAGCAATTCACATCTAGATCATCAATTCTTATCAAGTAATATAACAATAACATTCATAAATTAATATAATAATCAATAGAATTACCAATTTAATATAATCTTAACATAAATAGTAAAACCCCCAATTGTTCCAAAACCTAACTCACAAGCACTTTTCTACAATTTTATTCTCTCTCCCAGATCATCATTCTTAAAAATTAAATATATATTTCTAATCCTCAACACATACAGAATCTAATGGGATCATTAATTCCTCAAACAGAAATAATCCAATTTTTCCAAAACCTAACTTACAAGCACTTTTCTATAATTTCATTCTCTCTCCCAAAGCATCATTTTTACAAATTAATCATATATACATAGTCCTAAATACGTACAGAATCACATAAAATCAATAATTTTCCAAACATAAATAATTATAAAATTACTCATAATCTTAAGGGCTCTTCCTCTACCGAATTCCCTCATGTAACTCTACATATAAATAATCACTTTTCCCCCCGTACCTGGATAAACAGTAGTTGAAACTAAGGATCTGGTTGATCTCTTCCGCTAGGCTCCCCTCGGTCTTCAGAGAGTGCAAAAGAAGAGAAGAGAATGTAGAATAAAGGAGTCAAAATTGAAAGAAGTCAGGACTAAAAGGTGTGCTTTCTGGGAGTGTCAAAGCTCTCTATTTATAGGCATCAAGCGTCGCCGGAACGACCCATTTCAAATCTGGAATAGCCCGTTCTGGACTCTGTCAGCATGTATAAAATTCACATCCAGAACGACCTGTTCTCAAACCAGAACGGCCCGTTCTGGGGTTGCATTTAACCCATAACGTCAATATTTGGAATGGCCTATTCTTAAACCAGAACGGCCTGTTTCCAACTAGGGTTACAAGTTTTTTTCATAGTTTGGAACGTCTCACTCCAATTTGGGAACGCCTCATTCCCAACTAAGATTTGTAGGCAACTTTAGTATTTTGGAACGGCCCGTTCCAATTTGGGAACGACCCGTTCTGAGATACTAAATCACTCTCGTTTTAGTAGTTTGGAACGACTCATTCCAATTTAGGAACGACTCATTTTGGGCTACTAAATCAGCCGTATTGAGCTTTAGGCCCTCGAACAATTTGTCAAAATTGGATTATTACAAAGTACAAATTAATTGAGTGCCATATTGAGATAAACCAGCTTCTATAAATTCTAAATTTTTAGTTTTGTATATATACGAAAGGAGGTGAATCTAAACTCGTTTGACTATATTTGGGTGTAGTTAGCAAAATATATAGAAACATCAAAAGATCCGAACTAATAAAAAATAGCATATTATTATTTAATGTGAAAATATAAAAAATATTATTTAATTACACAAAATTTACGTCGAATTTTGTAAGTGTTGTTTGTATTGTTGCCCGAATCTACAGTTTAGCTCAGTAATAAGTAAAATAAAAGTTTATATTTAATAATAATGTAAATTATCGAGTGGTATCGATAATATATATATATATATATATATATATATATATATATATATATATATATATATATATATATATGATATATATGATCTAAGAGATATGAACTTTCAATCTAACGGTTGGATTTTTAAAATTCACATTTAATATAAAGTTATTGAGCGATGTAACACTTAGTAAAAGTTACACCGGTGTCGTTTGAACCCTCCTCTATATATATATATATATATATATATATATATATAATAACTTATTTACTATTTTTTTTTATTTTTATATAATTATTAATTAAAATAGTATATTATGAATTTTTTAAAATTAACTTTATAGAAATTACAACGATGACAATAGTATTTGAATCTAAAATTTTGTACATATTACTCTAATTCTTATCATTAAACAAACTCTTTTAAAAATTAGCTACACGCAGATAAAAAATTTTATTTTCTCTTTTATTAGGATTGGAGAAGATAAATGAATATATCAATTTTTTTTCTTTTAAACATTAATTAATTAGGTGAAAAATTATTAAATAAAAAAAAGAATTTTAAAAAAGCAGTTTAAATTATATATTAATAAATTTAATAATTTTAACTAAATTAACTATTTTTTTCAAAGAATGTAACTTAATTGAAAGAGTCTTATAATTAAAAATAAAGATAATATTACTTATGAAATATATTTTATAACGATTCGAGAGATTTTTTCACTTTATAATATTAATATGAAAAATATAAATATAACTATATGAGATTAATGTGCAACAATTAAACTCCTTAAAAATATATAAATTTCATTTAATTTCAAGGACTAATATAACGAGTGAAGTAAAATTATATTTATCAAATTTAATTACATCTTATCAACGACTAATGTAAAATTAAAGTTCAATCAACTGTTAATATTTATTTACTCAATGACACACATATAAAAATTAATAATAATTCAAATATATACATAATAATTTATTTAGTAAATTCCAATCTTGTGTAATTATTAATTAAAATTATATATTATAAACTATTTTAAATTTAGTTACATATTTATAAAACCATTATCTTTAATTATTATTGTTTGTGAAATATCCATTAAAAAAGAAACACTAGTAATATACTAATATTGCTCTAAAAATATAGCACTAGTAATATTCACTTCTAGATGTAATTTCGTTGTCAGAATTAAAAACAGGTGCTGTTGAAAGAACCCAAAATTTGGAGCAATTAAATGAGGATATATTTCTGTATAAAATCTCCCACCAAAAGTCTAATTCTTGTTTAACAGCAACGATTCACACTCTTCTGTTCTGAGGATCCAACACACCAAACCAAACCAAACCAATGGCTCCTTCTGAACCCATTGTTCATGTGGCTTTCCTCCCGAGTGCTGGCATGGGACACCTTAATCCATGTCTCAGATTAGCAACATTGTTCCTACGCTATGGTTGCAAAGTCACTCTCATCACTCCCAAACCCACACTCTCTCTCGCCGAATCTAACCTCATCTCTCGTTTCTGTTCCTCTTTCCCTCACCAAGTAACCCAATTTGACTTAAACCTCACCACTGTGGATCCAACCACGGTTAACACTAAGGACCCTTTTTGGCTTCAGTACGAAACCATTCGTCGTTCGGTTCATCTTGTAGCTCCAATCCTATCTTCCCTTTCAACACCTCTCACTGCTTTCATCTATGATGTTTTATTAATCTCTCCCTTACTTCCAATCACTGAGAAACTCTCTTGTCCACGTTACATCTACTTCACCTCAGCATCTAGAATGCTCTCTTTCTTCGCACACCTTTCTGTTCTTGCTGCTTCAGATCCAACTTCACAACCACACCCTTCTTCATTCATTCGTGATGTGGTTAAAATCCCTGGCATAGCATCACCGATACCAAGATCCTCGCTCCCTCCTCCGCTCCTTCAACCTAACTCTCTCTTCGAGAGCATGTTCATGGAGGACAGTGGCAAACTCGCGAAGCTTGACGGGGTTTTCATCAACTCGTTTGAGGAGTTCGAAGGAGAGGCACTAGCGGCAGTTAACGAAGGGAAAGTGGTTAAAGAGTTGCCTCCAGTGTACGGCGTTGGTCCCTTGATGGCGTGTGAGTTTGAGAATGTGGAGAGGGGTTGCATGAGTTGGATAATGAAGTGGCTTGATGGAAAAAGTGAAGGGTCTGTGGTGTACGTTAGTTTGGGG
Source organism: Cajanus cajan (assembly GCF_000230855.2). Taxonomy (NCBI): domain Eukaryota; kingdom Viridiplantae; phylum Streptophyta; class Magnoliopsida; order Fabales; family Fabaceae; genus Cajanus; species Cajanus cajan. Next base: position 9,193,713 of record NC_138517.1, on the reverse strand, counting down.
AGCAGGACTGAGACGAGGAGGGAGCAGATAAAAGACATGGCTTTGGGGTTGATAGAAAGTGGGTATAGTTTTTTGTGGGTTGTGAAGTTGAAGATGGTTGATAGAGAAGAGGAGGAGAGTTTGGAGGATGTGTTGGGGAGTGAGTTGATGAAAAAGGTGAAGGAAAAGGGTGTGGTTGTGAAGGAGTTTGTGGATCAGATGGGGATTCTGGGTCACCCTTCAGTGGGGGGGTTTGTGAATCATGGAGGGTGGAACTCAATAATAGAGACTGTGTGGCAAGGGGTGCCTATTATGACATGGCCTCAGCATGGTGATCAGAAGATAACATCAGAGGCAGTGAGAATGAGTGGTGTGGGGATTTGGCCTCATGAGTGGGGTTGGGGGACACAAGAGATTGTGAATGGGAAAGAGATTGCTAACAAAATCAAAGAGTTGATGGGGAATGAATCTTTGAGGGTCAAAGTTGCAGAAATGAAGGAAGCTGCTAGGAAGGGTGCTGGTGTTGGTGGGAGTTGTGAGGCTATTATGCAGAGACTAATTGAGGAGTGGAAGAGGAATGTTAAATCTAATTAAGCATTCGCACTCAACAGTATTTAGATACTGACAAAGGATAATTAGTTTGTTATTTTGGTTGTATTTCCTGTTGGGAGTTTAATATGTTTTATTGTTGCAGAAAAAGTTGTGGGTTGGGTTTGGAAATTTTCCAAGATCTGAGCATGTTTTATGATTTAAAGAGAAATATATATTCTTCCATCAACCATTTCCACTTACTAGCTGACCAACTCGTCTTGAATGGTAGTTGTGTTTTTTATGTGTTATCTTAAATTACTTCATATATATATATATATATATATATAAAAGTAGTTTTTTACTTTTTTTTTTTCAAGAAGATTCTGATCTACTTGTTTTTTTTTTTTTTTAAATTTAATCACTTATTTTAAGACCCACATTTAGTCGCAAGTTGTTGTTATATAATTGGGATTTGAGAATCAAGCGCCATTGTCTAAATCCTAAATATACGAAAACTAATGAGAAAATAGAAATAACTTGTCTATTTATTATCTAGTCCATAACAACTAAAATGGAACTCAACGTGAGAAATCTATAAAAAAATAAGGAAGCAAATTTAACAATATTTTTGAAAATTTTTCTATTAACCCGCTATATTCCAACACCACTGCATCGATAACTCCAACCATTGCACACACTTGAGTAACTTTGAAGATTCCTTATTTCTTCTGTGTAACCATGTCATGTGCACCAAAGTCATGTTATATTAAGAATTGGTTATATATTAAGAATTTGAGATTCATTTTGTCAAATACCTAACATTTTTTTATCATAGTTTACGAATACTTAAGTTCAGATTGTTTAACAAATAGCAGTCCAACTGTGAAGTTTACATGAAGCCCCGAGAACTAGAATATATGATGCCTTCCCCCAATCTCTATTGCCTAATTAACTAAAAAAATTATCATTTACCAACTATTTAACAAAAAATTTATAAAGTTTTAAGATTTAAAATTCTTTCTCTCTGAGTGCAGGGCATCCTCATATGCTAGACTCTCATGTTGATAATTTAGCACGAAAATGAAAAATAATAGAATGAAAGGGTTGATAATTATAGGTAGATTGAACATTGTTCTCAATTTATCTCTGAATAATAACCTCGATTTCCAAACCCTGCTCACTAAACTTATTGTAACGAAATAATAACACCCAACAAAACTCTACCAATTGAAAATCTAACCACAAACAACAGAACAACAAATTAACTAAGTAGCCTTTGTCAGTAGCTAAATACTCTAAATGCCTAGGTAGATTGAGCATTTTTCTTCCACTCCTCAATTTGTCTCTGAACAATAGCCTCACAACTCCCACCGACACCAGCAGCCCTCCTAGCAGCCTCCTTCATTTCTGCAACTTTGACCCTAAAAGATTCATTCCCCATCAATTCTTTGATTCTGTTAGCAATCTCTTTGGCTTTGACCACCTCTTGTGTCCCCCAGCCCCACTCCTGAGGCCAAATCCCCACACCACTCATTCTCACTGCCTCTGATGTTATCTTCTGATCACCATGGTGAGGCCATGTCATAATAGGCACCCCTTGCCACACACTCTCAATTATTGAGTTCCACCCTCCATGATTCACAAACCCCCCCACTGAAGGGTGACCCAGAATCCCCATCTGATCCACAAACTCCTTCACAACCACACCCTTTTCCTTCACCTTATTCATCAACTCACTCCCCAACACATCCTCCAAACCCTCCTCCTCTTCTCTATCAACCCTCTTCAACTTGACCACCCACAAAAAGCTATACCCACTTTCTATCAACCCCAAAGCCATGTCTTTTATCTGCTCCCTCCTCGTCTCAGTTCTGCTCCCCAAACTAACATACACCACCGACCCTTCACTTTTTCCATCAAGCCACTCCAATATCGAACCCATGCAACCCCTTTGACCTTGTTCCTCATTCTCAAACTCACACGCCATTAACGGACCAACACCGTACACTGGAGGCAACCCTTTAACCACTTTCCCTCCATTGAGTGCCGCTAGTGCCTCTCCTTCAAACTCCTCAAACGAGTTGATGAAAACCCCATCAAGCTTCACGAGTTTGCAGCTGTCCTCCATGAAGAGACTCTGAAAGAAGTTCTTACAAGGCTGAAGAAGCAAACCGGGAACCGAGGATCTCGGTATTGGCAATGCCAACCCCGGGATTTTCACCTCATCACCTATGAACGAAGAAGGGTGAGGGTGAGGGTCCGTATTGGAAGCAGCGAGGACGTGATAGTGTGCGAAGAAAGAGAGCATTCTAGATGCTGAAGTGAAGTAGATGTAAGAGGGGCATGAGAGTTTGTCGGTGATTGGAAGAAGAGGGGAGATGAAGGTAACATCGTAGATGAAAGCAGTGAGAGGTGTGGAGAGTGAAGAAAAGATCGGAGATAGAAGGTGTACGGAACGACGAATGGTGTCGAACTGAATGAAAAAAGGGTCGTCGGTGTTAACCGTGGCTGGATCCAGAGTGATGAGGTTTAAGTCAATTTGGGTTACTTGGTGAGGGAAAGAGGAACAGAAGCGAGAGATGAGGTTAGACTCTGCGATGGAAACAGTGGGTTTGGGAGTGATGAGAGTGACTTTGCAGCCATGGCGGAGGAACAGTGTTGCTATCCTCAGACATGGGTTAAGGTGTCCCATGCCAGCACTTGGGAGGAAAGCCACATGAACAACGGATTCAGAAGCAGACATTGGTTCGGTTTGGTTCCTCCAAAGAGTGTGAATAGTTGCCGATGTTGTTAAATGAATCAGGTTGAATTGTCACCTTGTAATATAAACAAATAGAATGGAGATATTGTTCACTATAAAAAATGTGGTTGGATTGCTGTTAAAAGGAAAAAAAAAAAAAAAAAAAAAAAAAAAAAAAAAAAAAAAAAAAAAACAGAGAGAGAGAAGAATGCGAATTGTTGGTGTTGTTAATTAAAGGGGGAAAAGAGTGTGATTTTATTTGGTGGGTAGTTGGGTACTTTACTAGGGTTTAATAAGGTAGAAAACATGTCAAGAACTGTATATCACAACATGACTGGCTGGTGGAGATTTTTGTCCACAAATCCTCATTTACCTGTCCCAAAATTTTGGTTCTTTGAAAGTACCCGTTGTTAATTCTCGTGCCTTCTCTATTATATAATAAATAAACACCTGTATTTGGTTAATATTCATTTATTTATTAATATTATAATTAAGTTCTTATATTTTTTTTTAATAATTCCTTTAATTTAATCTTTCCATTTTATTTTTTCTATTCAAATGTTTTCCCTCTTTTTGAAGAATTTGGATCCTCTCTAGCAAATTTCTCTCTCCAGCCTCTCTCTTGCAATATTAATAGTCATTAGATATATCTAATAGTTCAAATTTAATCATTTAAAAAGTTACATTAATTATAAGATTAAATTTAAGCCATTAGATATATCTAATGGCTATTAATATTGCAGGAGAGAGGCTAGAGAGAGAAATTTGTTGAAGTGGATCCAAATTCCTTTTTGAATCCAAATAATATTTTGTTTTGAAGCAGAAATTTTTTACATCATTATTTATTTTTTATTTTTCAAATGTTAATTAAGGAAAAATCATTAAAATTATTTTAGTTTCTTAAATTTTAGTTGAAATAAATAGAATAAATATATAAATATATATTAATAACTATTTTTGGTACATTTACATGTAAAAGTATAAATGTTGTGTCTTTTTATTTTTTATTATGTTCTTTATAATATTATTTTATATTATTTTTTTATAGCTTACGCTTTTATATTATTTTAAAATATTTATATATTATCATTGTAGTAATTTTTTTTTCTTTTTAAAATTTGTACTATATATTTATCTGCTATTAGTTTTTTTATTTGAATCATATATATAGTCACAATTAAATTTTTTTATATAATTATTTTTTAAAAAATAAGATATTAATCAAAATAAAATTTTTAAAATTATATTAATTTCATATGTTTTAAGTAATATATATATATATATATATATATATATATATATATATATATTAATAATTAGACTTGGTACTATGAGACCCCATTTTCGTTTTTCTTTCTTCCCCAACTCTCTTTCCCACTCAAACCCTCACTTCTCCTCACTTGCCCATTTTCTTCCTTGTGGTGGTTGTCGTAACTTAGGTGTTGGCTAGTGGCATTCGGAGCTGGCTGAAGTTCTTCTTCCTTGTCTCATCTCTTCGTTCATTTTCTCCTCCGATCGAGCTTCTTCTTCTCCGTTTCTTCTTCCCGAAGCTCGAATTCTCGCACCGAGGTAAGGGAAGCTAGGTCTTGCTGATTTTGGCTGTAAATGAGTTCTAGAAACTCGTTTGTTGGTTGAGGTTTGATGGTCCTTGGTTGAGATTGCTGAAAATGGAGTTTTGGGGTTTTCGGGGTTTTGGAGGAAAATTCGGGTTTTTCTTGTTTGATGGTTGCATGTGTGGAAATATTATATTTTTGAAATCTTGGATGAAAATGTGAGCTTTTGGCTGGTTTGCATGTGCTGGAAATGTGAAGTTTTGCAGGTTTTGGGCAAGATTTTCGAACTTGGTGAGTTGTTGCTGGATACCACGCTGAGCGTCGTTCTTCGCGCCGGGCGCGTGACCATCAAAGGGCTCCATTTAGGCAAACCCGTCGGGCGCAAAGGTGTATGCACCGGGCGAGCTTGAGGATGTGAGCCTTTAGGTGGCCCATGCCGGGCGTGACTTGGACCGCGCCAGGCGCGATATCAGTGAGTAACAAGTTTTTGGGTTTCTGGTACTGCACCGGGTGCGACCATTGTCGCGCTGGGCGTGGGGACTTCTTGGGAGTCTCTGCCATGGGGGCGCTGGGCGCAATTTGAATTGCGCTGGGCGCGAGACCTTGGGGAGGTCTCTGCCTTTCCCGTGCCGGGCGCAGGTCTGGGCACGCTGGGCGCGTGAAACTCCTCAGAGTCTCTGCCTGGGTTTGCGCTGGGCGCAATTGGTATTGCGCCAGGCGCGTGTAAGCCTTGGGCTCTCTGGCTGGGACACGTCGGGCGCGAGCACTCTTGCGCCGGACGCGCTGGCCCCTGGTGCTCTCTAGTTATGCCACGCCTGGCGCGACCAGGAGTACGCCGGGCGCGGAGGTGATGTTTAACTACATGCTGTTAGATGTTGTAAAATGCTGATAAATGTTGTTTTATGCTGAACTAAGCTACAATTGATGAATATGCTGTGCTAACTAGTTGATAATGCTGAATTATGATGTTGAGCTGTATTAGATGTATATTGTTGAGCTGTGTTGTGCTGTGAGCTGTTATTGCTGTAATTTGTGTTGTGTTGTATGCTGATATAAACTGTTGTAGGCCGTAAGGCTGAGCTATTGTAGGTCGTAAGGCTGAGCTGTTGTAGGTCGTAAGGCTGAGCTCTTGTAGGCGGTAAGGCTAAGCTCTTGTAGGTCGTAAGGCTTAGCTGTTGTAGGAGATCTCCGAGCTGATATTGTAATATCCCAAATTTTATTAAATAAAACAGGTTATTTTGATTTTAAATATTTATTGAGATTATTAGAAAGTTTATCATATTTTTATATACGTATTTTACTATTCACATATACGTATTTACGTATTTATGAATAGTAAATATATTATTATTTTAATGAATAGTAATTTCCAAAAACAAGAACGTAAGCACTTACGTTTGTTTCAAATTATTATATTATTTTTTAACGAATAGTAATTTATAATATTATAATAATGAATAGTGCATTGTAACTTATAATATTATTTTAATGAATAGTGCATAGTGCATAGTAACTTCAAAATTTCTATAAATAGGGGCCTAAGGTTTTGAAAATTCAGAATTCTAGAAAGAAGGAAATTCTGGAGAAATAGAGAGAGAAAGTAAGAGAGAGAGAAGGAGAAAGAAAAGGAGGTTCTGCTCTAGTGCCTTGTTTAAGGAGAAAGAGGAAGAGATTCTGCCCAAGTTTTTAGAGAGATATTGCACTAGTTTCAACTCCTACTTATCTAGGTAAGGGGGAGGAGAACCTTATCTTTTTAAAATTTTATATACTATTATGTATATTTATTTATGTCATTTACTTGATTATATTTATTTAGTGGGGTATCTCTAACCTCATCTATTTGCTTATATTTATTTAGTGGGGTGACCCTAACCTCATTATTGTTATATTTATTCAGTGAGGTGTTACTAACCTCATCTAACTCCTTAACTTTTAATTACTTTATTTATTTATTTATTCAGTGAGGTGTTCCTAACTTCATCTAACTATTTAACTTTTGATTACCATGTTTATTTATTTATGTTATTTCTATTATTTAGTGGGGTGATTCTAACCTCATCTATTTGTTTAACCTTTAATTACTATTACTTATTCTATGATTATTCTTAAATCTATTTTGAGTAATTTTTTTATGATTAATATAATTTGTTAAAATGTCTTTTACTCATTTTAAAGATAATTAATACTCTATGGCCATAGACGATAAAGTTTGAATTATTTGTAGCTGGAGGTTTAACCTTGGGGATTTAAATGAGTAAGAAATGGAGGTGGAATATCTTTTGGTTGGTGTTATAATGATGCTCATTTATCCCGACTAGTCACTACAAGTATAATTCAAATTTTATTGTATCAAGAAAATCTAATATTTAATCTGTATAAATATATATTTATATATATATATATATGTTAAAATTTTATTTATAAATAATTATGTTTATTCGTTCGAATTATTGTATTAATTGGATATTGTTCTTACTCCTTTCTTTTCTTTGTTTTTTTTAATTAAATATATTATAAATAGATGGATCAACTTGAGATTCCAGATCATTTTGCTGTTATTGTTACTGCTGTCCTACATGGAAGGAAATTGGAATACGGAGGCTATTTGATGGATCTGTTATAACTTTACTTGTCAATCATATTATTTTAATTGTAATTTTCTTTCCGTTATGAATATATATATTGTATTAAAAGAGTAAGAAAAGGAATAATGTGTAAAATAATACGTTATTCTAAATATTTTAGAACGATATGTTATGTATTAAATTCACAAGATATTCTTTTCTTTACTTTTATTTCTATTAAATAAATATATAGATATTGTTAATGATATAATTGCGAAAATATTATAAAATTGTATAATTTGGGTATTAGAATTAGGCGTTACAGATATGCGTGACGACACATTGTGTGTTTATTTCCATTTACGCTGTATAGTTGATGAGCCGTATGCTGATGATGTGCTGATAGCTATAGTTATTTACCATACATGTATTTCCATATATATGTATGATGATTCTTTTCACTAGTTTACCCTTTATTGTTTCCAAGTGTTTTGGACTGTGATGATCATACGTTGTATGGGAGCAGAGCAGGGTTAGGTTGGTGACTTGTGGCAGGTCTGTAGCTGACAGATAGAGCTAATTCTTTTGATGTTTTGTTGTTTTAGCTACCTAGTGGGGTAGTGATGGATGTATTTTATTTATTTTGTTTTAGCCCCACCTTGTGTATATATTCTAGTTGTATATATATATATACTTGCTCTTTTCTGAGTGGTGCTGTGTGGATGTGCAGTGTGTAGTGACTAGTCGGGTCGTTACACTTTAGTGGTATCAGAGCAGTTCGAGTCTAGTGGACACTCTTTGGGGGTGGTTCCTTTAGGTTTTTGTTGTGCTGAACTTTGTACTGTGCTAATTTCTTATTGTTTGTTGTGCTGTTGATTGTTGTTTGGTTTAGTTATTGTATACTGAAGATGTTGTTACTTTTGTAGACAATGACTAGAACTAATGAGCAGATAGCCCTTGCCATGGAGATGATGGCTATGGCTATGCAGCAGCAAAATGCCTATTTTTCTTGGATGGACGCTGATAGAGCTGCGGCTGGTGCAGCAAGGCCTGTGGGGTCACAGGAGAGCTGAGATCTTGCTGAGTTCCGGAAATTCCATCCTCCACAGTTCAAGGGAGATGCAGATCCAGAGGTAGCTGACCACTAGATCTGTGAACTAGAGAAGATCTTTGCTGTTTTGGAATGTTCTCAAGAGAGGAGGCTGGCATATGTTGTCTACATGCTGGTAGGAGAGGCTGAGCATTGGTGGAGGGGTACTCACCATATGCTGACCGCTAGAGGAGTGGTTGTTGACTGGGAGTGCTTTAGGAGAGTGTTCTTGGAGAAGTACTTCCCGGAGAGCGTGAGGCACACCAAGGAGGCTGAGTTTATGCGGTTGCACCAGGGTGGGATGACAGTATCTGAGTATGCGATGAGATTTGAGCACCTGGATCATTTCTATTCGCAAGCTATATCTGAGGTCTGGAAATGCAGGAAGTTTGTTGAGGGTCTGAAATATGAGCTGAAGAGAGTGGTGGTGCCTATGGCCATCACTAAGTTTCCGGCCTTAGTGGAGAAGTCGAAGGTTGTTGAGCAATTGGAAGGTGGCAACCGTGTGATGAAGACTGCTGAAGGACCAGCTGGGTCCAAGAAAGGAGGAAATCAGAGGAAGCCATATGATAGGCCCCAACCACAGCAAGGGGGTCCTGTCATTAGGCAACCTGCTGATGCTGCTAAAGAAGGGAGACAGGGTGGAGGTGCTGCCCTTAGATGCTACAGGTATGTTGGGCCCCATTTTATCAGGGACTATCCACACACGGAGAGCTGGTGTTTCAGGTGTCAACAAATGAGCCTTGAGTCGTTCAACTGTCCCACCAGAAACCAATCGGAGAGGGGTGCTCAAAGGAGTGATACTCAGAGAGGCGAAGCTCAGAGGGGTGGCAGACCCACTACTATTAGGAGAGTGTTTACTTTGAGTGGGGCTGAGGCTTCTACTTCTTCTAACCTTGTGAAGGGGAAGGGTAAAGCTGCTGGTAAGGATGTGATGTTTTTGTTTGACTCTGGGGCTTCTCACTCTTTTATTTCTTATGCTTGTGATGCTATGCTGGGTGTGCCGGTGTGTGATTTGGGGTTGAGACTACTAGTGTCGACGCTCGCTTCTGCTTCGATAGTTGCTTCTAAGTTGTGTGCTGACTATCCTATTGTTGTGAATGGGAAGAGGTATAAGGTGAACTTGATTTGTTTGCCTTTGGTGGACATTGACATAATCTTAGGGATGGATTGGTTGTTTGCCAATCGCATCCTTATAGATTGTGCCAATAGGCGGTTAATCTTTCCTCAGGTAGAGGATGAGCTGTTGATTTCAGCTGGAAAAGCTGAATCATTGTTGAGAGATGGAGCAGAGTGCTGTCTTCTGCTTGTTGCTATCAGTGTGGAGACCGAAAGGGTCATTACGGAGATTGATGTGGTGAGGGATTTTGCTTAGGTGTTCCCTGATGAGGTGCCTGGGTTGCCTCTATTAGGGAGATGAAGTTTAGCATTGACTTGGTTCTAGGTGCAGGGCTAATGTCGGTGGCTCCCTATAGGATGGCTCCTGCTGAGTTGGTTGAACTGAAAGGTCAGTTGGAGGACCTATTGGAGAAGCAGTTGGTGCGGCCGAGTGTATCGTTGTGGGGTGCTCCTATTTGTTGGTGAAGAAGAAAGATGTAGGTAGTCGACTGTGTGTTGATTTTTGGCAGTTGAACAAGTTGACCATTAAGAACAAATATCCACTTCCCCAGATAGATGACTTAATGGACTAACTGAGGGGAGCATCCGTTTTCCCAACTCTCTTTCCCAAGTCGGGTGCAAAGGTGTGTGCGTCGGGCGAGCTTGAGGATGTGAGCCTCTGGGTGGCCCACGTTGGACATGACTTGGACCGCGTCGGGCGCAATATCAGTGAGTAACAGGTTTTTGGGTTTTTGGTGCTGCGCCAGGCGCGACCGTTGTCGCGTTGGGCGTGTGGACTTCTTGGGAGTCTCTACCATGGGGGAGCTGGGCGCAATTTGAATTGTGCTGGGCGCAAGACCTTGGGGAGGTCTCTACCTTCCCCGCACCGGGCGCGGGTTTGGGCACACTGGGCGAGTGAGACTCCTCAGAGTCTTTGCCTAGGTTTGCGCTGGGCGCAATTGGTATTGTGTCAGGCGCGTGTGAGCCTTGGGATCTCTGGTTGGGTCACTCCAGGCGCGAGCGCTCTTGCGCCGGGCACGCTGGCCTTTGGTGCTCTCTAGTTGTGCCGCATCGGGCGCGACCAGGAGTGCGCCGGGCGCGGAGGTGATGTTTAACTACATGCTGTTAGATGTTGTAAAATGCTGATAAATGTTGTTTTATGCTGAATTGAGCTGTAATTGATGAATATGTTGTGCTAACTAGTTGATAATGCTGAATTATGATGTTGAGCTGTATTAGATGTATATTGCTGAGCTGTGTTGTGTTGTGAGCTGTTATTGCTATAAGCTGTGTTGTGCTGTATGCTGATATAAACTGTTGTAGGCCGTAAGGCTAAGCTGTTGTAGGCAGTAAGGCTGAGCTGTTGTAGGCCATAAGGCTGAGCTGTTATAGGCCATAAGGTTGAGCTGTTGTAGGCCGTAAGGTTGAGCTATTGTAGGCCGTTAGGCTTAGCTATTATAGGAGATCTCTTAGTTGATATCCGTGACGATGCATTGTGTGTTTATTTCCATTTGCGCTGTATAGTTGATGAGCCGTATGTTGATAATGTGCTGATAGTTGTAGTTGTTTACTATACATGTATTTCCATATATATGTATGATGATTCTTTTCACTAGCTTACCCTTTGTTGTTTTCATGTGTTTTGAACTGTGATGATCATATGTTGTATGGGAGCAATGCAGGGTTAGGTTGGTGACTTGTGGCAGGTCTGTAGCTGACAGATAGAGCTGATTCTTTTGATGTTTTGTTATTTTAGCTACCTAGTGGGGGTAGTGATGAATGTATTTTATTTATTTTGTTTTAGCCCCAGATTGGACATTGTGTATATATTCTAGTTGTATATATATATATATACTTGCTCTTTTCTGAGTGGTGCTGTGTGGATGTGCAGTGTGTAGTGACCAGCCGGGTCGTTACAGATACCACATATAAATATGTATAAATAATTATTTTTTTATTATTTTAATTTTATAAAACTTTGTAATTATATTTATTATTATAACAATTTAATTATTAGTACATATGAATTTTTTTATGTTTATTTTATAATATTATATATACTATTTTAGATTAGTAATATATTATGATTATAATAATATTTTTTTTATTTCTTAAAATTATAGTATTTATTTACTACTTTTTTTTTAATGATAACAAAGTTACTAAAATTTATTGATAACTTGTTTAACAAATACAAGAAAAAATGTGTTTATACTAGTATATAGAACCAAATAGAGTCATAACACCATAAATATCTTTGATCCAACGGTATTGAATTCACATTGACCGAAGTTTTAAATTTGAGTTATGAATTCACTTCAATGAAATTTTAAATTTGAGTTTTGTATGATAAAATAGAAGGACTACTAAATAAATAATAATACAAATAGTATGGTCACCATAAATAAAGAAGAGTAGTAACATTGTTCACCAAAAATAAAGTTGTATTGACAGAAAAAGCAATAAATGGATGATGATATAAAAATTAGATAATAAAAAAATAGAATTGAAGTGAATTATATTATTAAAATAATTGAATTATTTATTTGAATTAAATTATTTTTAAAATAATTTATTTGACCTAAATTGTTTGAAAATTACACTGTCGTGAATTATAAAAATTAAACTAAAGAATAAAAATTAAATTATTTTTATAAAAAAAAATAATAATTAAATATGTGTAATATGTTCTATTTTAATGGATTAAATTAATAGTTTAACGACTTAAATTTTAGAAAAATAAAAAAATAATTTAAAAAAATTGTCAATTTTATTGGACTTAATGGGTCAATCGAACTATGTTAGAGACTAATTTTTAGTATTAAAATTCATCGAGTTTATTTGATTCAATTTTATATTTTTTTTGAAAAATTTAAATGAAATAAAAAATTAAATTAAATTAAAAAATGTACCATTCATGAAGGACCAATAAATCAAAATTGTTCAATTCAAAGTATTATAACAATTCAATTTAAAATTTTATAATACAGTTCAATTTAGTTCACTAACACAAGAGAACAATTTAATTCATCTAAAATAATATGCAATTTCGTTCAATTAAGATAAATTACTTTTAAATTCAATATAATTTTTATAAATTCACTTCAATTTAGTTTATTTTAGAAAAATAAATATAGATTTTGATATTGATATAAATATCAAAATTTTTACAGGAATATAATTTTTTTATAAAAATTATCCAAACAAAACTTGTGACACATTATTTACAAGAGTAGCACATTTTACTATTCAAGCTTAGAATTCGGTTCTCCGAAAATCGAATTCCGAGCTTCTCCGTTGACGTCCTAGGCTGCCAGAATTCAGTTTTCGGAGAACCGAATTCCAGACAACCATTTTTTTTTCGTTTCTCATATATATTAAATGAAAAATTATATTTATAATAAAACTCAAATTTTAAATAATAAATAATATTTATATTAATATTAAAATGTTAAAAACATAATAAGTTATAATGTTAATAAATAATAAATTTAATAAGTTATATTTATAAAAAAATTGAAATTTAATAAATAATATTTATAATAAATTATTTTGAAAATGAAATTGAAATTTAATAAATAACATTTATAATAAGTTTTATTTATAATTTTTTAAAAAAAGAATTTTAAATTTGTAAACAATTTAAAAATATGTAATTGTTAAATAATAAATTATATTTATAATAAAATTCAAATTTTAAAAAGCTAATAAGTTATAATGTTAATAAATAATAAATTTAATTTGTTATATTTATAATAAATATTATATTTAATAAATTATATTTATAATAAATTTTTTTGTTAAATTGAAATTCAATAAATAATAATTATAATAAGTTATATAATAATGTATAATTATAATAATTTATAAATTTAATAATACACTCTGTTAATAATTTCTAATAATTATAATTTATAATTTAATATTTTATAATGTATTTAAAAATAAAAATGCATAACATCAAAACTCATATTACATTGATAAAGAGATATAGTACATTAAAAGTAAAAAAAACCCTAAATTATGAAAAACGAAAAAAAAAAAAACAAAAATGGCTGCCTGGAATTTGGTTTCCTGGAAACCGAATTCCGGTAGCCCAGGATGTCAACGGAATGCAAGTGAGAAGTTCAGAATTCGATTCTCGAATTCTAATATGTTATAGTAAACCCGGGGAACCGAATTCTAAGCTTAAACAGTAAATTTTTTAAAAAAAGTTACTGAATTAATATCATGAGTTTATGTAGATAATTTTTTTCATAAATATTTTTAAAAAAATAAAATAAATTTCTCTATAGATTAATACTATTTCCTAATAGATTAATACTAATTTTATGCACAAGTTAAAATTAGTATTTTAAAAAAGTTAATTAAATTTTTATTTTTATTTTTATAAATTAACTTATATTTAAATATTTTTTTATAAAGAAGTTTATTTTATTTTTCTTTTAACAATTTTATTTTCCTTTCATAATTCTTTTATCATTAACATGTCATTAATACAACAATCGGATCCATCCCTACCACACCAAGCCTGTACTGGTTGTTGTTTTCTTTGTCGTTTCTAATTCTGATACTTAAAATTTATTAATTTAATTATTTTAACAATTGAATTATTGATTAATAAAAATAATTTAATTATGTGGAACGTCATCTTAATTACTATTCTACATAGGAGGTTTTGATGTATCGACGTTGTTAATTACCATATAATCGTGTACCCAATGTATGGACATTAATACTATTATAATAATTTTAAGAGTTTCGGTATATAATTGATTCGTCAGATTTTGGCAATGAAATACATTGAGATGTTTAGAATAAGTCTCAATCCTTTTCATATTTTTTTCCAAAAACATCTTGATGAGTAAATTGTTTTGATCTTTTCTGAACCCCCGCACTAGTACAAAATATACATTTTACGTCGGTCATTTTGGGCTTTTTACGTCAGAAAAACCTCCAACGTGGAAGTGGGAGACGTAAATTTACGTCGGACACGAAAAAACGACGTAAATTTATGTCGGATACCCCAAGGCCCGACGTAAAAAGTTGTAAAAAAATTCAAAAAAAAAAAAACAAAACCCAACAAAACGGTCCGTTCTACTTGGAGAACGGCCCGTTCTGCTTGGAGAACAGCATGTTCTGCTTGGAGAACGGGTCATTCTCCAAGCAAAACAGACCGTTCTCCAAGTAGAACGGACCGTTCTGCTGGGTTCTCCAAACCCAGACTTCGCCACTTCCTTCTCCAGCTTCAAAAACCCATGACCAACGCAACCAACCCATCATCACGCGAATCAACCTCTTCCCCAACCTTCCTAAGCTCCGAAGGAGGTAGAACTTGTCGAGGTGTAGGGCGTTGATTTTAAAAACCTGTACTACTCCACCTACAGATTGTAAAATATTTTATGATATGCCAAGAGTGAAAGAAACAGTAGAGAAAGAAGAAATGGATGATTGAACCAAAAGGTAAGTGAAACACTAGTGGAAAAATTGAAATGAACCACTCGCAGCGCATGGTGTGGAGGAAGGTGGATGACGACGTCGGAGAGGGCAGTCACGATCTAAGGAGGAGGTGGAGGGATTTGAGGAGGAGGAGGTGGAGGGATTTGAGGAGGAGGAGGTGTGGCCTCCATTGCACAACGCGGGAGAAGAAATTTTTTGAAATATCTACCTCCGTAAAGCTTCTTTTAACAGGGTGCAGGGGGTTATTTACGTCGGCCGAGAAATGTCCGACGTAAATTTTAACATCTACGTCGGACACAATGCATAACCGAAGTAGATGTTAAACTTTACGTCAGACCCAAGGAGGTCCGACGTAAATAATTTACCTAAAATTACCGAACGTGCCACCGTGTTTTTATTACGTCGGGTTGTTGTATATCTGACGTAAAATAGGTGACGTGGTATCCTATTTTTCCACTAGTGCCGTAACCATTACACCAAAATTAATTTTTGCAGCAATTAATTTATTATTTAACAGTCATATAAATGATCATTATTTTTTTTACCAGCATTTAAATAAAGGTTGATGTATCTAGTGTCTCTAATACTATTACCGATATTTATATAAAATACTGGTAAAGATCTACTAAATTGACGAAAAAACTTATTTTTTTAGTGGCAATTCTAGTAGCCATTTTAAAGGTTATTAAAGGTTATTTTTTTCAACTGTCTCCTTTAATTTCCTATAATTTCCTTTTCTAAATTCATAACTTATATATATATATATATATTTTATCTCTACTCGATGTGGGATTTGTAAGATGAGGGTTGTCTTTTATTTATATATTTTTTAATTTATTTTTTTAATTATCTTGTCTCTTAAGAAATGTGAAATTTATAAGGTGAAAGTTGCTCTCTAATTATTTTATAACACTATTGAATTTGGTAATAATGGGTGATTTGATACCAATTTAGAATAGTGAATTAGCAGTCAACCCTATATGTAACAGCCCGATTTTCACAGATTGTTTGAGAGCCCAATTTTCACTAGGCCAAGAGCCCAATTAAGGTGGTCTAGTAGCCCGGAACGGGCCGTTTCAAATTACTAAATACACCTACTTTTGGTAGCTCGGAATGGGCCGTTCCAAATCATAAAAATTGTCTATGATTCTTAGTTGGGAATGGGCCGTTGCCAGCTGGAACAGGCCATTCTGGATTTCAGAAATGGCCTTTGAACCTTATTGAGAACGGGCCGTTCCGATTTCGGAACGGGCCATTCCAAAATATAACCGTTGAGAGTTTTAATGCAAACCCCAGAACGAGTCGTTCTAGATGTGAATTTTACACATGACGTGAGATTTCAGAACGAGCCGTTCTGGATTTGAAACGGGCCGTTCCGCGAATCCTGATGCTTATAAATTGAGTGCTCTAGCACTCCTAAAATCATATTTTTCAGTTCGGACTTCTTTTAGTTCTGACTTCTTTCTTCTACATTCTCTTCTTTCCCTTCTACACTCTCTGAAGATTGAGGGGCACTTAGAGGAGGAGACCAAGAGATCTTTGTTTTAGTTTCAACTGCTGTTTATTCAGGTACGGGGGAAAAGGGAATTATTTATATGTAGAGTTACATGAGAGAATTGGGTAGAGGAAGAGTCCCCTAGGATTATGAGTAATTTTATAATTATTTCTGTTTGGAGAATTATTGGTCTTATGTGATTCTGTATATATTTAGGACTACGAATATATGATTAATTTGTAAAAATGATGCTCTGGAAGAGAGAACGAAATTATAAAAAAGTTCTTGTAAGTTAGGTTTTGGAAAAATTGGATTATTTTTGTTTGAGAAATTGATGATCCCATTAGATTTTGTATGTGTTGAGGATTAGAAATATATATTTAATTTGTAAGAATGATGATCTGAGAGGGAGAACGAAACTGTAGAAAACTGCTTGTGAGTTAGGATTTGGAATAATTGGGGGTTTTACTGTTTATGTTAAAATTATATTAAATTGATAATTCTATTGATTATTATATTAATTTATGAATGTTATTGTTATATTACTTGGTAAGAATTGATGATCTAGATGTGAATTGTTTGAGAGGTGTGTAAACCATTATTTTGTTGGACTTATCTGTTATGTATGTGATGTGGAATTGTGTATGTGATATGGAATTGAGCAATGAGATGAGATGTTATATGGATGTAAATATGATTGTGATTGTGGTTCCTCACACTAATGACCAGGGATGAGACGAACCTTGAGTAGTGATGCTTCAAGGACGAGCGTGCCCCTGGCATGGTGTGGGATGAGTGAGGCAATTAACACGCATCACTTATGTCAAATATGGCAGCCCTAGCATAGGGTTAATTGCAAGATTTGTGTGGATTGTAATGTGATTATGGTTCCTCACACTAATGACCAGGAATGAGACGAACCTTGGGTAAGTGATGCTACAAGGACGAGCGTGCCCCTAACATGGTGTGGGATGAGTGAGACAATTAACCCGTATCACTTGTGTCAGTTGTGGCGTGGCCTTGACATAATGTTAATTGTAAAATTTATGTGGATTGTGATGGATTGATGTAATTGTGAATTGAGATGTGAAAATGATGAATGATTGATAAATTATGATATTGTTTATGGAGGATTTCGTTTGAAGGTTCTTTTTATTCGAACTAGCACGATTGCACGTTTCAATTTATGCGTGTTCATGACATGACAAAATCAAAGACTTTTGGGGAAAGAATAAATCGTATAAACAACAAACAGAGTCAATTGATTAGGGTGTTATTTCAGCATGTTAGAAGATCTATGCTCGTTATTTGAGCACTTCAGAAGATCTATGCTCATGTTTCGACCACGTCAGAAGATCTATGCTAGTTTTTAGCACGTCAGAAGATCTATGTTTGTTTCAGCACATCAGATGATCTATGCTAATTGTACAATCAAATTCATGCATGTAAGAATTAACGTGAATCGAACAGATGACATGTATATTGACTGCAGAAATCATATCCTTCATTAAATGGTAACAGAATTACAATTTGTAAGGATAACAAAACATGTTCAGAATGACTACACTACACTAGGCTATATTATGCTATGGTACGCTATGCTACGCTACTCCTAAAAAGGAAAAATAAAAGTGGTCGAGAAATCATACCCAAAGCTGTCTCGTATGCATAGTATGCCTTATGCGCAGACTACGGAGTGCGTGTGAGGTATTGTGGGAATTAGATTTCTGACCTTTTGCTACGAGCATGACTCGTTTAATTTATAGACAAAGATTTGGGAAAAAGAACTGTTTCTGACGTGCCCCGGAAGTGCATAACTGTTCTAAACTTGCACATAGTGGCTTACTCCCGGGCACGTCATTGGATAACTTCTGGAACCGATCATTTAACTTCCCCAAACCGTTTTGCAGCCTTTGACACTTATCCCATGTTACTTCAACCGCTCTTAAATCGTGTCTTCTTTAAGTTCTTCATTCTGAGAGGTTATGAAGTGTATTCGCGTATGTCCGGATCCTTGAGATTTCGAGTAACCAACGAAAACTATACTTGAATGTTTCCTGATTCTGCTTATACTTTGAGAGGTTGCGAGGTAGTGAGCCCCTTTTCCTGGACAACATCCTTCCTAGTTCGAGGATTTCAAGAGTTTCACGAAAAATGTCTTCGTGTATCTCTTGATTCTCTTCAAGCTTCGTATGCCTTCTTTAGAAACTTTTCTGTCTTTTTCTGAACATCTAGGATTTCGAGCACCCCTGTATTTTGAGTGTCTCCGAATTTATTTTCAGGTACTACCAAATGCCCCTGGAAAACATTTGTTTCGAGGTAACTGAGAAAGAATGTTTTCCAATACCTCAACTTTCTTTGATAAGACCCTAGAGCCACGTGCTCTTCGCGAGAATTAAATGCCCCTGACATTATTAATTCCAAATTTCTCCTTTCCGTACCTGCTACAGTAAATTTGGTGGCACTGATTCCGCTTCTCTAGGATACGCTGACGCAATTTCAAATTTTGTCCATTAGTGAATATTTTCGGTTACCCAAAAATTTGAATTCCCCCTTTTTTGAATTTCACAGTGGGCTTTTACTGCTCTTTGGCCCATTTTGCTCTTTCATATAACCTTTCACTTCGCCCATTTGAATATGTTTTACTGCCTTTTAGCACTCACTCATTCTTTACCTTCAAATTTTTCATCTTCGTCTTGTTTCCATGGCAAATTCCGCTGCGTCCGCGTCTACGACTACACCTGCGACTTCGACGGTTTCCTCTACTCCCTCCGTTCCTTTGTTGATGGAGAATGCAACTATTTCTACCTTGAGCGAAGGGGCGAACCCATTCGTTCCTATTCTTGGCATGGAGGGAGCCAGTCTTAAAATCTTCCAATCACAGGTACTTCTTCCTTTTTCACTTTCTGACGGATCAATACATGCTATTCTAGGCCCTTTTTCGAATCCGAGTAAGAAGAAGACTCATATTGATTTGCTTCTGGAAGACAATTCCACTCTTCCTTTCATTTATTCTCCAACCATCGACCTTTCTCTTTTCTTGGATACCACGAAGATGTTTCGGGCTTTTCCTTCTCCTAAGGACAAACACATTCAATGGTTGGAACGTGTTGAGCCCTCGAAGCAATCTATTTCGAAAGAAGCTGGAATATTCGATTTCGTTCAATTATCAAAATACGATCTGAACGTTTTCGATCCCCAAATGTTATTATCTGCTATTTTCTTTTGGAACAGGGAAATTCATGCTTTCAAATTTCCTTGTGGTTTTGTCTGCCCAACTCTCTTGGCTATCGCTGCCATTACGGGGTTGAAACCCTTAGGGGACCGTTATCTTCCTGAAATTCTCGAAGAAGAAATTCCGATGACCGAAACTTCAATTGTTTGGGACAAAAAGACTTATTCTGCCTTCGTTAGTGCACATCATGGCGAAGAAGGTACCCCTGTTACTGACTCTGAGCACATTGTCTTCTTGCTCTATTGGCTATCTGCTTATGTCTTTTGTACCCATTCTCTACAAGTTCCCAAGTACCTCATAGGGCCACTCTAGCTTTTGCAATTATGGCTTAATGCCATTTTCGAGAAGAAATTGAAGCTTTTTCCTCTCCAAGCCTCCATTCGGTATTCTCTCGAAGGCGCTCGCTTGACTATTTTGACTCCCAAGAAAAAGGTCTGTTGATGGTTTTGCTCGTTATGTCCAGGAAATTCTTGAATTCGAGGAGTTCTCGAATGATTTGGCTCCTTTCATCCGTTTTGATTTGGCAGGGCCTTCTTGGTTAATTGGTAACAATCAAATAGGACAGATTTCCTAGGAGATGGTCGAAATCTAGATGGGATTCCTATCTTGGGATCTCATCTTTACTGGTATGAAACAAAGGGATGTGAGAGTTTATCCCTATCAACCTCAACTCTTTGCCCGTCAATTCGGGCTTTGTCAGATTAGACCAACACCTCTTTTTCCAAAGGATATAATTAATTCTGATGTTTGTGTAGAAGATGTCGATTATGAGAGTTTTTTGAAGTTCATCTTGACGCCATCTTCTCAATTGAACCTTACCCCTTGTGTGACACCCTCTACCCCAACATTAATACACAATAAATGTAAATAATAAATTTTTTTTCTTCTTTTTGAGTAAATAAAGCCTTTCATAGTTTGATAACATCTTTCATGGATAAAATAATTGTCTCACATATTATAAGATAGAAGATTCACATTCGTAACTCATAAATCATAGAAAGTCAACATGTAAGTATCAAAACTCAAGAAATCATATAAAAGAAAATATAGATTAATTCCAGCAAAGGTGGAAGTGCCTCCTAGTTAGGAATTAATTTATAACTTTCAAATCATGTACTAAAAATAATATGACAAAGATGTACATTTTGGTCTTTTGTCAAGGACGTTCAAAATTACAAAATAAAGATTACAAACTTTATTTACGTCATTTCTTTGCTAGAAATTACAAAAAAAAACAAACTAAAGTTATTAAAACAATAACATATTAGACTAAGCTAGCTAAGCCCCGATGTCACATCCTAACAGAGCATGCCCAACTGAAGCCTTAAGCCTCATCACTGTAGACCCCGAAAATTGTCCGGGTCGGAAATAAGACTCGAAGACTCTCAAAGATCGAAGGAAAGTCAGCCAGAAGGACTCCTAGAAGACCATAGGATGACTATCTGTAGGTTTAGAGGTCTTAGAGTAGCTAAAAATAAGGAAGTGGGAGGTTTGGAGCTCAATACGGCCTCCTTGGAGTTCAGTACGGCCGTACTGCATATTTTGTACTACAATACGGCCGTACTGAAACCAATACGGCCGTATTGAAGTTGTTGAACTTCAATACGGCCGTACTGAATTCAATACGGCCGTATTGAAGTACAAAAACTCAATACGGGCCGTATTGACCCCAGGGGCCGTACTGCGCCTCATCCCTATATATAGGACGTCATTTGGACGTCATTCCACACTTTTCCACACAGTTTTGACTCTCTCCTTGAGTTTTCTGGGGTTTTTGAGCAGTGTTCTGCCCTAGAAATCACTCTGAGAGTCGATCCGACGAAGTTCTTGAGTTATGAGCACTTAGCTTGAGGATTCGAACTAGTCGAAGGGAAATCATTTTGATTTCCATAGTCAAAAGTTATTTTTTAGGAAGGAGCGAGCGAGCTTGTAGTGGGAAGGAGCGCCAAAAAGCCTCCTAGACTCCGTTTGAATATATAAAAGCACGCTTCAAAGGTTTCTTCTCTAAAATCCCTTCTTTTACTGCTTTATGATTGCTGCATATATAAATTGTCATCATGTAGATATCCGAGTTATAATTGCTTATAATAAATAGGGGTAATTTAGTAATTTTACGCTGTTATTTAAGAAATAATCCGTCATAGGGAACTTGAAAGGGGCGCTGTGGGGTGCTAACACCTTCCCCACGCGTAACCGACTCCCTTACCCAACTCTGGTTGTAATGGCCAAGGTTGATTTTTGAAAATCAATTGCCTTATATCTTTTTCCAATGTTTTGAGTAAAACATTGGTGGCGACTCCAAGAACCCTCTTTTTACGAAAACCACTAATCTATGGAGGGTCCCGCTTGGGATTAACATGGATTGGTGAACCATTTAATAAAATTGTTAGTTCGACAAGGTCTCAGTTTGAGAATAAGTCGTTCTAACAATCCACCACTTTCAAAAATTAAAACGAGTCAGACCATCGTCGCGAGTGCCAAGGTCCGTTTCGGCGGGTGGCGACAAATGGCGACTCCACTGGGGAAGCCTCGAGAGTTAGTCCCATTTAGTGATGGATTACTTCTAAAAAATAATAGTTTAAAATTACTTTATTACCCCTTGCTTGTATAATAACATGTTTTACCTATTTGGCTTTAAATAACTGTTGTATGTTTAATTTCCGCAATTGTTTGAAATACAAACTGCACACGAACCTTTGCACACAACAGTTCCCTCTATACCCGGGGGCATGAGTGGAAAGCCATAGGGAGTGGATGTTAGTACGACCGGTTGTCGAATGGGTCTATAGGTGCCCGTAGACCGTTGTCGGAAAGCATCACTCAAGGTGATAACCATGAACTCGAGTCCGATAGTGCGTTGGAACTTTCCATCGACTTACGACGAGAGGAATTGGGTCCCTATAATGGGGGCACCTTGGGGGCCTCAGACCGGTGAGAACAGTTAGAACCACCTTGAATATGCACTTTTCTGCAGGATACCCCTACCTCGTGATTCGCTCGTGACTGTTCGTGGATGAGTGAATTGTTTGATGTATAGGTTTATGTGACATTGTTTGTACATTGATAATAAACCTCATGATAAGGTCTAAGAATAACCCCATGCATAAAAAATATCATGACATGAGAGGAAAGACCATGTGTGAAAATATAACAAAAAGGAGGAGCATGTGCATCATTACCAATAAGACATCATGCATCCTCACAACCATTCATTTTAGGCTCACCAATACCTCTTGACATGAGTAAAAGAGGCCCATGACTATTGAGATTCTCCGTTAGGGGAGAGATCATAAGTCAAGGAGGGCGGTAAACTTCCGCCTTAAAAAGGCAGTGCCTTAAAGATGGAGGATTATCAAGCTCACGTCAAGAGTGTATTCATGCCATAAATAAATTAATTGGAGTAAACATTCATTTTAGAAAGTGGCTGGTCATCTCTCTGTCCTCACGCGCGCCCAAAAAATCAAGGAGATGGACGCATTGGAGGAACAAAATAAAAAGCTCACAGCCGAGCTCTCACAGCTTAAAGAACAGATGGCGCAAATGATGGAACTCATGCGTCACCAAAATATACATGGGACTCACCACAGTGATCATGAGTCCCATCATGAGGAGGATCATGAGGAAGAACAAGACCCTCCGCGAGCTGTACCCCTTGGGGCGAGGATTATGATTAAAGAGCCCGAGATCTCAAAGGAGCAATTCCATGCTCTTGAGGATCGGCTGAGGGTTATGGAGGGGCATGATTTTGATATCAAAGATGCCGCCGACATGTGCCTAGTGAGGGACATTCAATTCCCTCCCAAATTTAAAGTGCCTGATTTCCCAAAGTATGTGGGATCGACTTGCCCCAAAAGTCATCTCACCATGTACTGTCGAAAGATGGCCGCATATGCCACCAATGAAAAGCTCTTAATCCATTGCTTCCAAGAGAGCTTAGCAGACACCGCACTCAACTGGTATATGCAGCTAGATGGGAATCAGGTGTACACATGGAAGCAGTTGGCCGACGCCTTTCTCAAGCGCTATAAATATAACATCGACCTAACACCCGATAAGTCCGATCTTCAAGCCTTGAGTAAGAAAAACGATGAATCCTTTAAGGCGCACGCCCAACGATGGAGGGAGTTGGCGGCACAAATAGAGCCCCCGCTGTCGGATAAGGAGACGGTGTCCTTGTTCATAAACTCGTTGACCGGGCCCTATTATGACAAGATGATAGGGAACACGACAACACTTTTCTCGGACATCATCACCATTGGCGAAAGAGTGGAACAAGGGCTAAAAAGTGGGAAGCTAGCTGGGCCTTCCCAATCATTTGAAGCTAAGAAGACCTACGGGAAGAAGAAGGAGGGAGGAGTCAATGCCGTAAATATTTCTTCATCTTCTTCCACTTCGAAGTCGGGAAAGTCACAATACAACCCTGTGAGGAGGTTTGATAAACTTCCGACCACATATAGCGACCTCCTGCCGAAGCTAGTAGAAGCACGTCTTCTAGCTTACATTCCACCAAGGAAGATTGATCCACCTCATCCCGATTGGTACAAACCGCAAGACAAATGTCTATACCATTCGGGGGCATCGGGGCATTCGACGGAGAACTGTAGAGCTCTCAAAAATGAGGTCCAAGACCTTATCGATGCTGGGTGGGTCACTTTTGATTCGACAGCGCCCAACGTGAGCAAGAATCCTCTGCCAAAGCAGGAGTAGAGAGAAGAACAAGCCACGATAGGGCCCCTTCACATTTTTCTTTTCTTTTTAGGACTCATGATCAGTACCCGAGATCGTGAGATCCTTTTCATATAAATAAGGGTTTTGTACAATTTTTAATACATATCAATAAAGAGGCATTTTTCACACGTTATTCTCTCATTTGTTCTTTTTTCTCTCTCTCATTAACATTAATAAATTCTAAACCTAAACAGAACCAATAAAATAATTATGTCTGTAATTATTCGCTCTGACCGGGATCCGAAAGTTGAGGATGAATGGGTTGAGCTGAACAGTGATGAGGAGGCCATCTCTCCGGATCTGCAAAGACTGCTAGATCAAGAAGCTCGTCTACTCCAACCACGTCAAGAGAAATTGGAGACTGTGAATTTGGGGCAGGGCCGAGAAATAAAAGAGGTCAACATTGGGACCCATATCAGTGATGAAATAAGGACACATGTTTCCGCTATGATTATAATAAAATCATTCTTTATTCTTTCTCATTGCTTCTTTTCTTGCTTATAATAAAATTCTAAACCACATTATTTTTAACCCTGTTTGAATAAACATGAATGAGGTTAAAATCATCCTAATAATAATAAACCCGCATCATTTTTATGTGGAAGTGTGTGTGACAACTTGGAGCACCTTCCCTTGGCCCCGACAAGTACCATCATGGATAAAAAGAAATCCCTTAAAATAAAAGAAGCTCGGCAGGAAACCCAAAAAGGGGGCTGCGCAAAAATAAGAGCAAAAGACCCGCTAGGAATCCCACGAAAGGGTGACCTAGGCAAAAGTTAGGGTTACAAAAATAACAAAAACAAAAGTCCGCTAAGACGCCACAAAGGGGTGTTTTAGGCAATAATAAGGACAAGCAAAATAAATCCATGATGGTACCATGAGCTGAATTCAAAAGAAAGGTTCAAGGGGAACTATCCAAGTTGTCAACACACAACGCTAATAACAAGATTTGGTTAACTTCATAAATGTTTAGTCAAACAAGCCTAAACACATAAGCCTACCTCGGCCACCCATTCTTACAAAAACCATTTTTGAAAAATAAGTCCCCTCTAAAAACACAAACTTCAGAACAAAAATATCTTTCCTTTCTTTTCTCTCTTGTCCCAAACGATTTTAGAATAATCTAGTGGAAGCATGGAGAAATAAATCATCACTGAAATGGATCTAATCTGAATAATAAAATGGTGGAAGAGCTGTGCCAAGAATTCAAGATCCAGCACCACAACGCTTCCCCATATCGGCCGAAGATGAATGGGGCAGTCGAGGCAACCAATAGGAACATCAAGAAAGTAGTGCAAAAGATGGTTGTCTCATTTAAAGACTGGCACGAGATGTTATCCTTTGCTCTTCATGGTTATGGGACTTCAGTACACACATCTACAGGAGCTACTCCATTCTCCCTCGTCTATGGGATGGAGGCAGTTCTACCCATCGAAGTCGAAATACCTTCTCTAAGGGTAATCATGAAAGCAAAACTTTCCGAGGCAGAATGGGTTCAAAGCCGATACGACCAGTTGAACCTTATCGAAGAGAAACGGCTGAACGCCATATGCCATGGTCAAGCCTATCAGAGGAAGATCAAAAAGGCTTTTGACAAAAAAGTCCACCCTCGAGTCTACCATGAGGGAGAGCTGGTAATAAAGAAATTGCTATCAGCTCAAAAGGACAAAATCGGAAAGCGGGCCCCGAATTACGAAGGACCATACGCGGTGAAGCAAGCCTTCTCAGGAGGAGCATTGATCCTCACAGACATGGATGGAGAAGAACTTCGATACCCAGTCAACGCTGACGTGGTAAAGAAGTACTATGCTTGAAGATGTTGCTTGCATAGGCCCGCTAGGATGAAAACCCGAAAAGGGCGTCCTAGGCAAAAGATAGGGCAACATAAAAAGCCCGCCAGTACAAGGGTACTAGGCAAAACAAAGGCAAATTTATCCCCGCTAGGATACGTCCTAGGCAAAAATTTGGGGCAAAAGAATAAGATGCAAAAACAAAGCAAGCAACGATCACTTGAATCGAAAACCGAAAGGCGGTTCAAGTGATTATCTTCTAGAAGCAAGCGTCTTGCAGCATCTACACTCCTGGCCCAGGCATCTCACCCGAAGCAACTAGGGGAACGTAAAGAGCAACAATTACAGATATAATTGTTAAGCCCAATGTATATAGCCTACCCTGGCCAGCCATTCTTCAGAAATTTCCTTCTGTATATCTTTCTGTAAAAACACTTGTGAATATCAATAAAATATCTATTCATTTCTTTTCTCTCTTGACCATGTGATTATGCCTCTAAATTGGTGTTTCTAAAAAAAAAAAAATTTGTATGAAATTCCTTTAATAATCGGTCAATAAAGAAAGTTGGAGGGGTTCCTATAAAATCTGTGATCTCCTGCGTAAAAGCTCACAAAAATATTCCCTCGCGTCGACGACAGAAATTCCTCCAAGAAGAGGAGGATAGGGAGAGCCATTCCTTTTTTCTAAAAAATATTAACAAAATAATAAAACTTGCATTTCGTGCATCACACACATGATTAGTTGCACATTCAAAAACCTTATCATGAGGCAATCGCATAAAATAGAAAAATAGAAAAATTGCTTGTGTATGACAGCAGTCAACAAAAACACAGAAAAAGCCAAAAATCGACAAAAAAAAGGCAAAATACAGAAAATCCAACAAATTATATAGAATAACTGAGCCTGGAGAGGCTTGCCGAAATAATACTCTCCAAAAGACATCTCAGCTTGCATTCCAGGGCTGAACAAAAAAATCAACCGCATCGTACAGAATAATTGAGCCTGGAGAGGCTTGCCGAAATAATACTCCCACAGAATAATTGAGCCTGGAGAGGCTTGCCGAAATAATACTCTCACAGAATAACTGAGCCTGGAGAGGCTTGCCGAAATAATACTCCCCAGAGATATTTTAGCTTTCACTCTTGGACCAAATTTCCCAGTGAAAGCTATCAAAGCGAGATCAGCAAAATTCCCCAAGGGAAGCAATGATCATCCAAACAAAATATCCAAGTCAAAAGGACTTAGACTTCCTCAATGGAAGGTAGCTTTCCAACTCGAGTAATGAGTGAAGCTAAGCCTGCAGAGGCTTTCTAAATAATACTCTGGGATACATAAAAACTTCAAATCCCCAGTCGCCTACACAGAGGCATTCCTTCAAAAAGCAAAAATCCAAAAATATCAATAACCATTCCCCAAGCGGAATTCGGCATTCAGCCAAACACCAAACGACAAGATAAATCCGCCTAACAGAAGAGGCCGATCAAAATCAATACGACGGAATCCCCCAGCGGATAACAGCCTACACAGAGGCAACAAAATCAGAAAAATCAAAAAAAGAGTCACCCGAATAAGGATAATCGGGATACTCCACCAACGTCGAAAGGACGTCAGCCAATCATAAGGCACCGCTCATCTCAGAAAGAGAATCTTTGTGTCTGCACCCCAAGGAATCAGAAATTCCCCATTGGGCACCAACTACGCAACGGAAAGTTGGGACACAAGAACCTATGAGTAACTGCACATCCCCTAGACGGATCCCTGCGTTATCCAGCCCTCAGCGGCACAAAATCCAAAAACAATCGTCGAAGCAGCATCGTGGACTGTGGAGACAAAATCATCTCAAAACCCTGGAGAGGGCAAGACTCACGCTACCAAAGTGACCAGAAGCACGGAGGTACGCAACCCTGGGGAGGGTAAACCGCAGACCCTGGAGAGGGCAAGACTCACGCTACCAAAGTGACCAGAAGCACGGAGGTACGCAACCCTGGGGAGGGTAAACCGCAGACCCTGGAGAGGGCAAGACTCACGCTACCAAAGTGACCAGAAGCACGGAGGTACGCAACCCTGGGGAGGGTAAACCGCAGACCCTGGAGAGGGCAAGACTCACGCTACCAAAGTGACCAGAAGCACGGAGGTACGCAACCCTGGGGAGGGTAAACCGCAGACCCTGGAGAGGGCAAGACTCACGCTACCAAAGTGATCAGAAGCACGGAGGTACGCAACCCTGGGGAGGGCAAACCGCAGACCCTGGAGAGGGCAAACTCAGCTGCCTAGGTCGTCAGAAACAACCAAAGCAGAGCCTGGAGAGGCGGTACTCAACCATCAACGTCATCAGAGGCACGTTGGTGTTCAACTTCCGGCTCGGGCGTCGAGTGAAGTTGAGCCTGGAGAGGCGGTACTCAACCATCAGTGTTGTCAGAAACACACTGGTGTCTAGCTTCCGGCTCGGGCGTCGAGTGAAGCTAAGCCTGGAGAGGCGGTACTCAATCATCAGCGTCACCAGAGGCACGTTGGTGTTCAACTTCCGGCTCGGGCGTCGAGTGAAGTTGAGCCTGGAGAGGCGGTACTCAACCATCAGTGTTGTCAGAAACACACTGGTGTCTAGCTTTCGGCTCGGGCGTCGAGTGAAGCTAAGCCTGGAGAGGCGGTACTCAACCATCAGCGTCGTCAGAAACACGTTGGTGTTCAACTTCCGGCTCGGGCGTCGAGTGAAGTTGAGCCTGGAGAGGCGGTACTCGGCTACCTAGGTTGTCAGAAACGCCGAGGTATGCATCAACCTGGAGAGGCAACTCAACGATTTTCCACCGGAAGACACTACAAGTCAGAAGGTTGGCACGTTCCCCGGACAATTGGGTCAACTCCTTTACTTGTCAATCGTTACACCCAAAGGCCGTTTGACTAAGTAAAGGGGGGGCAGCTGTAGACCCCGAAAATTGTCCGGGTCGGAAATAAGACTCTCAAAGATCGAAGGA
Organism: Cajanus cajan; assembly: GCF_000230855.2. Lineage (NCBI taxonomy): Eukaryota > Viridiplantae > Streptophyta > Magnoliopsida > Fabales > Fabaceae > Cajanus > Cajanus cajan. The sequence goes on along the minus strand of NC_138517.1, from coordinate 9,164,477 downwards.
AAGTCAGCCAGAAGGACTCCTAGAAGACCATAGGATGACTATCTGTAGGTTTAGAGGTCTTAGAGTAGCTAAAAATAAGGAAGTGGGAGGTTTGGAGCTCAATACGGCCTCCTTGGAGTTCAGTACGGCCGTACTGCATATTTTGTACTACAATACGGCCGTACTGAAACCAATACGGTCGTATTGAAGTTGTTGAACTTCAATACGGCCGTACTGAATTCAATACGGCCGTATTGAAGTACAAAAACTCAATACGGGCCGTATTGACCCCAGGGGCCGTACTGCGCCTCATCCCTATATATAGGACGTCATTTGGACGTCATTCCACACTTTTCCACACAGTTTTGACTCTCTCCTTGAGTTTTCTGGGGTTTTTGAGCAGTGTTCTGCCCTAGAAATCACTCTGAGAGTCGATCCGACGAAGTTCTTGAGTTCTGAGCACTTAGCTTGAGGATTCGAACTAGTCGAAGGGAAATCATTTTGATTTCCATAGTCAAAAGTTATTTTTTAGGAAGGAGCGAGCGAGCTTGTAGTGGGAAGGAGCGCCAAAAAGCCTCCTAGACTCCGTTTGAATATATAAAAGCACGCTTCAAAGGTTTCTTCTCTAAAATCCCTTCTTTTACTACTTTCTGATTGCTGCATATATATAAATTGTCATCATGTAGATATCCGAGTTATAATTGCTTATAATAAATAGGGGTAATTTAGTAATTTTATGCTGTTATTTAAGAAATAATCCGTCATAGGGAACCTGAAAGGGGCGCTGTGGGGTGCTAACACCTTCCCCACGCGTAACCGACTCCCTTACCCAACTCTGGTTGTAATGGCCAAGGTTGATTTTTGAAAATCAATTGCCTTATATCTTTTTCCAATGTTTTGAGTAAAACATTGGTGGCGACTCCAAGAACCCTCTTTTTACGAAAACCACTAATCTATGGAGGGTCCCGCTTGGGATTAACATGGATTGGTGAACCATTTAATAAAATTGTTAGTTCGACAAGGTCTCAGTTTGAGAATAAGTCGTTCTAACAATCCACCACTTTCAAAAATTAAAACGAGTCAGACCATCGTCGCGAGTGCCAAGGTCCGTTTCGGCGGGTGGCGACAAATGGCGACTCCACTGGGGAAGCCTCGAGAGTTAGTCCCATTTAGTGATGGATTACTTCTAAAAAATAATAGTTTAAAATTACTTTATTACCCCTTGCTTGTATAATAACATGTTTTACCTATTTGGCTTTAAATAACTGTTGGACAAAATAGAGCAAACAGAAAATAAAATAGAACAACAAGCAAGGGATTGGGGGCCAATCCGACAATCAAATTATCCAACAATTATCCCCACACCCCAGAGCGAGGTTTCTCACTCCCCCCTTACCTGGATAAGCAAGAGTTGGAACTTGGGCAGGACCTCCTCCTCTAGATTCCCTCTTTCTTTCCCTCTCCTTCTGTTTCTTTCTCTCTCTCTATCTCTCTCTCTCTCTCTCTCTCTCTTTCTCTCTCTAAAATTTTCACTTCTTACTCAGTATAATTTTTTTCACCGTCCTGCCCCTATTTATAGGCATCCTGGCGCACCCGGAACGGCCCGTACTGAATTCGGAATGGCCCTTTTTGGATCCTTCAAATATACGTAAAATTCTCAACTGGAACGGCCCGTTCCAAAATCGGAATGACCCATTTTCAAAAAGTAGAACGGCCCGTTCTAAAACTAGAACGGCCCATTCTGAAGTTCAATTTACGCACATTGACCTTAGTTGGAACGCCCAGTTTCTAACTAAACTTTTTAGGCATTTTTAGAATTCTGGAACAGCTCGTTTCCCTTTGGGAACGGCCCGTTCTGGAGAAACCCAAATAGGCCATTTTACTAATTTGGAACGGCCTGTTCCACTTTTGGAACGACCCATTCTGCTGCTTCAAAAGTAACTTATTTTCTTCGTTTGGAACGGGTCGTTCCACTTTTGGAACAACCCGTTCTGGCGTAAACAGAAACAAAATTTTATAAAAACTTTCACAAATAATTTAAATTGTTACAAACCTCTAAGATATTATATAAAAACCTATCTAATTAACTAAAATAACTATAAAAATAATATTCATAAATATATAAAAATAGACAATAATTGATATTGTAATAGTAGAAATTCCAGGGTGTTACACCTTATTTTTTCCTTCCTGCATTTTTGGTGTCCAAGTGCTACCTTCGATGGTGGTGTGGATATTACACCGACAAGATATTTTCCTTTGAGGACTTTTCTCGGAAACTTACAAATTCTCCCTTTTCCCTGCAGGGCCCAAAGATTTCAGGTATTTACGATAATCGCAACATTAATTCCCAGTTCGAACAATATTACAGAGTTTGTTATCGCCCCTAAAATATGTTTCGAACTATTTTCGATCCTACTTTATCCCTGAATAGAATGGTACAACGGAACATCCGTCGAAATAAAGTCATTGATCCTGAGGGTCAAACTATTTTTGCAAAGTTTTGTCCTAAGGACATACCTCCTCTTCCTAATGCCTTTTTTAGCCTTGCGAAACGTCTTGATTATCCTCCTTGGGTGAGAACCCTCAATCCCTCGTATGAGGATAATAAGAACATTCCTGTTAAGGATCGAGTGACGAGTACGGGATGTTCTGTGTGATTTTCCCAGGGATAAACAATGGCCTTTGTGTTGGGTTGACAATACTGTTGTCTATCCTGGTAATTAAGCTTTGCCTTTTCTTTTTATGCTGGCTTCGAATTTCACATCTCTACTCATTTTCCACTTTCCTCATGTTTAGCTGCTGTTGCCCAAAAAGTTCCTCAACATCACGAGGACACTCAACACTGGGAGACAGCTTCCGAGGATGACGAAGATGATACTTCGTTGAAGCCTCAAAAACGAAAAACTCTTTCTGACCGACTTCGGTCTCGCTCGAAGGTAAGAATAACAACATATGTTCCTTTTTTCATAATTGTACTAAATTTCTAGCCGCTCATGTTTTTGCATTTTGTTTTTTGCAGGAGGTTGAAGTTCCTAAGAAAAAACTTCGTTCGGATTCTCAAAGTGGGCAATCTGTAAGTTATCTTTCTGAGCACACTCGAAATTGTCACTCGAATGTCATACTAATCTCTTTGCCTGTTAACCTTTTTTCAAGTTTCCACCACTCGGAGATCTTCCCGAGACAAAGGAAAACAAAAGGCTATTTCGACTAGGTCTATCCCTAGACCAAAAGTTCCTACTGAGGTATTGTGGGAATTAGATTTCTGACCTTTTGCTACGAGCATGGCTTGTTTAATTTATAGACAAAGATTTGGGAAAAATAACTATTTCTGACGTGCCCCCGGAAGTGCATAACTGTTCTAAACTTCCACATAGTGGCTTACTCCCGGGCACGTCTTTGGATAACTTCTGGAAATGCTCATTTAACTTCCCCCAAACCGTTCTGCAGCCTTTGACACTTATCCCATGTTACTTTAACCACTCTTAAATTGTGTCTCCTTTAAGTTCTTCATTCTGAGAGGTTACGAAGTGTATTCGCGCATGTCCGGATCCTTGGGATTTCGAGTAACCAACGAAAACTATACTTGAATGTTTCCTGATTCTGCTTATACTTTGAGAGGTTGCGAGGCAGTGAGCCCTTTTTCCTGGACAACATCCTTCCTAGTTCGAGGATTGCGAGAGTTTCACGAAAAATGTCTTCGCGTATCTCTTGATTCTCTTCAAGCTTCGTATGCCTTCTTTAAAAACTTTTCTGTCTTTTTCCGAACATCTAGGATTTCGAGCACCCTTGTAATTCGAGTGTCTTCGACTTCATTTTCAGGTACTAACAAATATATATAAATGCTTGTAAATAACATTTCAAGTTATGATGAGATGATGTTGTGGATTTCCTTGTGTGCTTTATATATAAATGTTTTCTTTTCTCACCGTACAATTTGTGGATGTTTTAGGTGAGGAAGATCCAGCTTTGAGTGGCATCTAGAATGTCAACTGTTGAGTTGTGGGTGTGCTCTGATATTGTGACATTGGGGCAGAAAATTCTAGGATTGATATGGAATTTTTATATGGATTTAGAGTTGTATTTATTATTTTTAAAAATAATTTGTAAACTCTCAAGTTTTACTTTCTAAATTTCATTTTTAATTATTTTGGTTATTTATGAAGGTTTTATGTGAACCCTTTTTACCAACGTTGAATATTTTATTCTTTAGTTTATTTACAAGATTTATTTATATATGTGTTGGGGTAGTAAGGGTGTCACATTTAGTGGTATCAAAGCAGGTCGATCCAATCAACCGTGAGTTATGAGTCTACTATGCTTGTTTGGTAAATTAATAATGTGATGAATTGATTGTTGAACTTATTGATGTGCTAATGTGATGATTGATTATGTTGTTGTTTATTTATTTGTGTGCATTGTGTTCTCAAGATTTGTTTGATAGACATGATATAACTTGATGATGCTATTTTTGATTGCTCTTTGTTATTCTCATGATTGCTTAATTGTTTTGGTACTTCTTGCTTATGTAAGAAGTAGTGGTTGGGTGGCATCGCTCGTGTTGCAAGCATAGGTGCAAGTAGTGGTAGAAGACAAGGTATCTTGCTAACTAACTAGAACTAGTGGAACCTTGGATGTGGGTGAGAAATTGACTTATTGAATGTATTAAGAGTTTACGATTGGTGGCGTTTCTAAAAGCTATAGTTGTAGTGATTGAATCCAAGAGGTTATGTGTCGAGCATTAGAGCTTTGAGTGTTCTTGATGAAAGGTCAAAGTGTTGGTGATTTCCTTAAGTTTTGATGCTTGCATATTAATCTTGTTAGGGGTTAGGTTACATGAGGATTTTATTTCAGCTCTAAGTCTTTTGTGGAATAGGTGAGTTATTTTCATTTAGGGATTGTAGTTGGAAGCTTGGATATGAGTTTAAGGTAGAAAGAAGTAAGTTTGGAAAGGTTGAGGTATTTTGTGGGATGTTAGTGCACTATTCACTACAAGAAAAATGATAAATTGCGATGGACAAATTGCGACGGTTATCTAGAAACTGTCGTCGCTTTGATATTGCGACCCTTCATACGACAGTTTTTCAAAACCGTCGCAAAATTGTTCAACATTGCGACGGTTTATCGTAAACCGTCGCAAAATTTGTTTAACATTGCGACGGTTTATCATAAACTGTCGCAAAATTTGTTTAACATTGCGACGATTTATAAAATTTGTTTAACATTGCGACGGTTTATCATAAACCATCGCAAGTTTAACTTTGCGACAGTTAATCATAAACCGTCGCAAATTTAACATTACGACAGTTAGTCATAAACCGTCGCAAAATTTTCATCATTTTTTTTATTAGAATTTAAAAGTTTTTTTTTTGAAGTATTATGTATATTATCTTAATGAACTTATATTTTATTAACAATTTTATATATACTTTCTTTAACATGAGGTACACGATTTTTTTTTCTTTATATAATTTCAAAATTGTGACTAGAATATAAATTTATCTTTCAACAAACTTATGAATTTATCTTATATGTAAGATGTGTTAGAGTATATAAATAAGTATAATTATCATTTTATAACTTAATTTTTGAGTTATCACATCACATATTATTGAATAATTTCAATGTTAAATTTTATAAGCTTTATTTTAAATGTCCATCTTTTTAAAACTATTAAAAATATAAAAATAAATATGTTAAATTTTATAAAAATCCAGTTTAATTTATTTATCATATAAATATGTTTTTAATATCTAATATATATTTTTAGATGATAATTTATTTTAAAATATATCTTATAATAACAATTCTAAATGGAACATAAATCTTCTGATTTATCTTATTTTGATTTTTTTAATCAATATATACAATTTTACTATTTTGATTTTTTCAATCAACGTATACAATAAATAAAAACCACAAAAGATAAACATGCATGGTAAAAATTTTATTTTATCAAAAAACTTTTTATTTTAATATATTACATTATATATGTGAATATTAAGACATATATATATATATATATACATATATATATTATAATTAAACTTTTTTAAAATATTAATTAATTATTAAGAAAAAAAATTTATTACATGAGAATTAATTTCTTTCAAAAATTTGACAGATATAAAATAAATAAACATTTTTTCTGAATCTATATTTTTATTTTATTAGAATATAATTTTTATTTTTTAAAATATATTATTTTTTTAGATAAAAAATTATGTATATGTCAAATAGTAGTGGGGCAAGTGCCCACTATTCCAAACGTACATCTTGCCTGTATATATATATATATATATATATATATATATATATATATATATATAATATAGGGGGTTATAATTATACCAATGTAACTTTTATTAAGTATTATGTTGCTCAATAACTTTATATTAAATGTGTATTTTGTAAATCCAACCGTTAAATTGAAAGTTCATATCACTTTATAAGTGTATATCAAATTTTGTTAAAATTGAACAACAACTAGAAGGTAATCAAATTGTTTATATTTTAGTGTATTTTGAAATGAATATATTACATCAATTTTGTTTTATAAAAATGAAGTCTCAAATCATCTTGGGTTAATATAAAGTTTTGTATATATAATCTATTAGAGATATAAACTTTCAATCTAACAGTTGGATTTACCAAATTCACATTTAGTATAAAGTTATTGAGCGGTGTAATACTTAGTAAAAGTCACATTTAATATATATATATATATATATATATATATATGAGGGGGTTTATAATTACATCAGTGTAAATTTTACTAAGTGTTACACCACTCAATAACTTTATATTAAATGTGAATTTTGTAAATTTAACCGTTAAATTGAAAATCTTTTACTGTTAAATCATATATACAAAATGTTATATTAATCGAAGATGATTTCTTATAAAATCAAAATTAAATCTGTCGGAAAATTTATATTTTCGATGAGAAAATTTTTGTAGGAAAAGCTATATTATTGATGGAAAATTTCAGAAAAATTTATATTTGTCAAAAATGTAAGAACTGGTTTTAAATTTGATATGAAAATATTATGATATAATTAGATAAGATTTTAAGTTAGTATTTTATTAATGGTTGATAATTAAAAAATAAAACAAGGATAAATACATTTTTTGAATTTTATATGTTTGATTTAAGATAACTTACAAAATAACTCTTGGTAAAGTTATTCCGGTCAATAACTCATCGTGTGTGTTGAATTTCATCGATCCAATTAATTGTTAATTTAAAAATTATTAAATTTTACTAATAATTAATATAAAAAAATTAATTAGTTTTGGAATAAATTATTTTCTAATTAACAATATAATTGAAACATTAATTATTTTAAATTATTTAACTAAAATCTTATTGACAATTTACTATATGATCTTAATATTTTTGTATAACTAATATCTGGTTTTAAATTTGATATGAGAATATTATATATAATTAGATAAGATTTTAAGTTAGTATTTTATTAATAGTTGATAATTAGAAAATAAAACAAGGATAAATACATTTTTTTTGAATTTTATATGTTTGATTTAAGGTAAATAAATATATTAAATTAATTAATAATTTATTTAAAATATTAAAATTTAATTTATAAGTATGTAATAAATAAATATTTATAATTTTATAAATTATATTATCATTATAAATTAAAAAATTTAAATAATTTAAATTATAATTTTAAATCAAAATAAATAGATGTTAATTATAAAAGTAAGTACATATAAATAAAGAATAACTAAATATATTATTATTATTATTATTTGTAATATAAAATTATTATATATTATTATTATAGTACAAATATGAGATTGTATATTTGAGGATGACTTAAATGAATTAATTTGTACAAGTTATACTGACAATATACATATACATTTCGGTAGCTTACTCATCAGAACTTCACAGTTAGGCGTGCTTGACTTGGAGTAGTACAGGGATGGGTGACCTTCTGGGAAGTTTCCCAGAAATTGCACAAGTAAGGATAAAATATGTTAAACAGTGAAATATCGAGAAATAAAATCCTTGAAAGGCCAAATATGAGGATTGTTACATTAATAAATTTATTAAAATAAAAAAAAATTATAATTTTCGACGGGTAAAAAAAGGGTTGTAATATTAATTTAGAGGCAATTGGTGCGACAGTTGATGAAAGGGTCGCAATGTTAATATAGAGGCATTTGGTGCGACAGTTGATGAAACGGTCGCAATTCCAATTTTGCGACGGTTTGTGCAACGGTTCTGATAACCGTTGCAAAATTGTCTGGTGACGGACGATTCTGCGACGGTTCCCAAACCATCGCAATGTTGTCTTTGTGGCAGTTCTAACCGTCACAATGTAGGCCATATAACCGTCGCAAAATCGTCATTTTCTTGTAGTGATTATTGTCTAGTGTAGGAGATGTTTTCCCTGTAGTTTTGTTATGCCAGTAGGAGTACCGTATTGATAGATTTAGATTTTGTGGTCTGCATGAAAGTTGTAGTCTTGGATGTGATCTTTTCATTGGCACTAGAATTAGGTAAAATGAAGGTTTAGAACTCCAGTTATAGTTGTTTTGGTAATTAGAGGCTAGTTGTAAGCGTTAAATATATCTGTTGTGATTTTTGAATTGTTAACTAAGAAGATGATCTATTCAGAATCTCATGTCTTCATAAGAGTTATAGCTTATTCTTTTATCTTTCTTTTGAAATAGGATTGAGATCATTGGACGAGTGTAACTCTCTAGGTATCCTTTCTTGCCAGTTGTTGAAGGGATATGTACGGTGTCATGATGTTTTGAGTTGTTAGACAATGCAAGGATAAGAAAATTGATTTGGTTATGATGTTTTGAGGTGTTTTCATGTAGATTGAGAGGTAGTTTAAGGTTGTATGATGCTATGTGGTAAAGTTGGTTCATGTACATGCTGTATGGAGTAAACGATGATGGATTCATACATGATTAGGTATAGTATATACATGAATGTTTGAATTAGGTGTTTTAATATGATTTGATATGCATGTATATTGATATGAGGATAGATGATCTTATATATCAATTAGTGGGTGTTTGTATGTTTAGTAAGATTGACCTTAGGATGTGATATCATCAAATTAGAGTTGAGGATGCTAGACAGTTTTATGCTAGTTATCTAAGTGTGATTTTTGATTGTATGAGGTGAGTGTTCTTGGCCCTGTAATTTCTAGCGAAGGTATAACGTAGATCTACCTAAGGTAGAAGTTGTGCTTAAGTGGGAGATACTAAAAGTAAATTAGTGAGGTTAAGAGTTTTCTTAGGATAATTTATAGGAGATTTACTGAGTAAATTTTTAAGATAGCAGTTCGAGGTTTAGGTTGCTCTCATTTCACTCACCTCTACTACAGGAATCATTTTTGCTTTCTTTTCCTCTAGCTACTAAGATGTTTCAGTTCACTAAATTTTCTTTTGCCTACCCATGAATTCAACAGTAGTTCAAAAGGTTAACCTATATCGAGGATCCCCGGACCTATGCTTATTTTCAACTCCCCAAAGCATTTTGTCGCTTACTTCTCTAGGTTGCTTACTATTTGACTAGATTGACTAGGAAATAGTTGCCTTTGTATGGGATAATAAATGTGAGAGTAGGTTTCAAACTCTTAAGGAAAGATTGGATAATGTTACCGGATTTTAGTAAGTCTTATGTGGTATATAGTGATGCTTCTAAGATGAATTTGGAGGTAGTGTAGATACAAGAAGGAAGGGTAATAGCTTATGTTTATAAGCAATTGAAAATTCATGAGAGGAATTACCTTACCCATGACATTGAGTGAGCAATCGTGATATTTACACTAAGATTTGGAGACACTAACTATATGATTCTAAGCTGGAGGTATTTAGTGATCATTAGAGCCTCAAATTTTGTTTGACCCTAAGGACTTGAATATAAGACAAAAATGATAGTTGGAATTTTTGTGGACTTGGATTTCAATCTTAGTTGTTATTTGCATAAAGTCAATGTGCTGGTTGATGCTTTGAGTAGGAACCCTTTACAATATTTTTCCTTATGATTAGAGAGATGGATCTTTTTGGCTGAAATTAAAGATTTAAGTTTGACTTATGAGATTACTCCGAGTAGTATGAAACTAGGTATAACTTGAGTAAGAGTGAATTGTTGAAGGAAATTGGAGATGTATAATTAATTGATTCATTTTGGTGACAAGATATGAGGCTATAGGATAGGATAAGGTGATGGATAAGAGTTTGACTTGGGCGTAGATGGAGTGGTGAAATTAGAGATCTGGTATGTATACCTAGTGAACTTACACTTAGGTGCTTGATCTTTGGAGAGGGTCTGATATTGTAGCAGATATCTTGAGTAGGATGACCATTCCCCTCTCGTCTTTGATGATTTTAAGGTTGGATTTGATTGAAGAGTTTAGAGACTTAAGCTTGGTGCGTAAAATTAGCCTTAAGAGCATTAGATTGAGTATGTTGGAAAGGACTAATAAATTAATAGATGAGATAAAAGAAGACCAGGAGTTAGATCCTTTCTTGGTGAACCAAGTGGAGAAGTTTATTAGGAGTATGGATAACCCTTTTCGAGTAGGAGTTGATGTTATTTTGAAATTCAAGAATAAAACTTGGGTGCTTAGTAATCCTGAATCTAGGAAGATGATCTCAGAGAAAAGACATGAGAGTACTCTTAACATTCATTTAGGAGCTACTAAGATGTATTAGGACCTTAGGAGGATGTATCAGAGTAGTGCAGCGGAAGTGTAGTGGCCTTAGATAAAAAGAGTAATAGAGTAATTTGTGTACTTGTGTTTAGTATGCTCGAAGTCTTTACAAATTTTGTAGCCTTTAGACGTCTCATTTTGGAAACGAGACGATGTGTGGATAGGCCTTAGTTGTAGGTTTGTCTGAGGTGCTTAAAGAATTGATTCTTTTTGAGTTATAGTGGATAGACTCATCAAGTATACTTGCCTTATCCTTGTTGATAATAGATATTCCTTGGAAAATTTGATAGAGTTGCATATCAATAAGGTAGGGAGGTTTCTGGGGAATTAGGAAACAAAATGCGTGGAGCCTACCTATTTCTGTTTTCAAGTGAATTTCGGGGACGAAATTTCTAAAAGGAGGGGAAAATTGTAACAGCCCGATTTTCACAAATTGTTTGAGAGCCCAATTTTCATTGGGCCAAGAGCCCAATTAAGGTGGTTTAGTAGCCCGGAACGGGCCGTTCCAAAATTAGAACGGGTCATTCCAAAATTGGAACGGGTCGTTCCAAATTACTAAATAGACCTACTTTTGGTAGCTCGGAATGGGCCGTTCCAGATTTGGAACGGGCCGTTCCAAACCATAAAATTTGTCTATGATTCTTAGTTGGGAACGGGCCGTTCCGAATTTCAGAAATGGCCTTTGAACCTTATTGAGAACGGGCCATTCCGGTTTCGGAACGGGACATTCCAAAATATGGCCGTTGAGAGTTTTAATGCAAACCCCAGAACGGGCCGTTCTGGTTTGAGAATGGGTCGTTCTGAATGTGAATTTTACACATGACGTGAGATTTCAGAACGGGCCATTTCGCGAATCCTGATGCCTATAAATTGAGTGCTTTGACACTCCTAAAATCATATTTTTCAGTTCTGACTTCTTTCAGTTTTGACTTCTTTCTTCTACATTCTCTTTTTTCTCTTCTACACTCTTTGAAGATTGAGGGGCACTTAGAGGAGGAGACCAAGAGATCTCTGTTTTAGTTTCAACTGCTGTTTATTCAAGTACGGGGGAAAAGGGAATTATTTATATATAGAGTTACATGAGGGAATTGGGTAGAGGAAGAGTCCCTTAGGATTATGAGTAATTTTATAATTATTTATGTTTGGAGAATTATTGGTCTTATGTGATTCTGTATATATTTAGGACTATGAATATATGATTAATTTGTAAAAATGATGCTATGGAAAAGAGAACAAAATTATAGAAAAGTGCCTGTAAGTTAGGTTTTGGAAAAATTGGATTATTTCTGTTTGAGAAATTGATGATCCCATTAGATTCTATATGTGTTGAGGATTAGAAATATATATTTAATTTGTAAGAATGATGATCTGAGAGGGAGAACGAAACTTTAGAGAAGTGCCTATGAGTTAGGTTTTGTAACACCCCAGTTTTCCAAAATATTATTATATGGTATTTAGTAATAATTTGATGGTTATCTTTTACTTCAATTGTAGCTAATTCATACTCCATTCATGTTTAATTGTAGGCTTTAGAAAGATATGTGTGTTGTTGAGTCTAATTAGATAATGGTGAATTTTTTTCGTGTTTTCGCTGGGCTGATTGACAAGCCTCAATTTTTGGGACATAATTTGGGCTGTGGTTGTCCAAATAATACAAACTTGGTGGCTATGGAAAGATAAGAGAAAACCTACAACTTTTATAGAAATAGCCGTATTCTAATTTGGCTCTTTTGATGGTCAAAATTTGCGGCCAAGTTTCTACACGCTAAGCTGTCCTAGACCTGTGACATGTCTCGGTATTTTAGTCATAACTCTCGCTTCAAAACTCAAAATAAGTCACAATTGGTGTCTATAGAAAGCTAAGAGAAAATTAAACAACTTTTATGAAGAAACAATTTTCAAATTATGCCGAATAAAAGGTCATAAATGGCGCCCAAAAGTCGGTGCGGAAATGGCATCCAACTCATTCCACTTGCAACACCAACTCATCCCACTTGCTACACCAGCTTCTCCATTTCGTTTTGTCCATGCTTTTCCCCATTATTTTACAATTTTTATGTGTTTTTTGAAGGCTATAAATAGGCCTTCACTCTTGCATTACAAATCATCCCAAAAACACCTCTCATTTCTCTTCTCTACTAAATCTTTCTCTTCTCTTCTACTCTCTGTTCTTTCCCTCTTCTTCTCTTTGAAGACCAAGAGGAATCCATAAGAGGAGGTTCTGCTCTAGTTTAGCGCCTGTTATCCAGGTAAGGGGGGGAGTGGGAAACCTCGCTTTGGGGTGTGGGAATAATTGTTAAATAGTTTGTTTGTTGGATTGGCTCCCGATCCCTTGCTTGTTGTGTTGTTTCTTTGAATATTATGCATTATTAATGTGTTTTGCTTTATTTTCTATTACTTGATTCCTTGTTTGAGGTAATCCTTGAACTGTTGGACCCTTGAACGGTTGGACTATTGGACTATTGGATTAATGAACAATCGAGATAAACTATGATTATGAAAATATAACGCGATGTACTAAGTTGTGTAACAAGTCGAGTGTTGAGTCAATAAAGATATGACATGCATCATATGCACATATTATTCCAGGTGTGCCGCTGAGGCCGCATACTAGTGATGCTAACAAGGTGTGCCTTCGGGACACCAGTGACGTGACATGTAACCAGGTGTACCTTAGGGTCACCAGTGATGTAACCAGGTGTACCTTAGGGTCACCAGTGATGTAACCAGGTGTACCTTTGGGTCACCAGTGATGATATGTGAAACTTCCTTATGGCGCCACATGCATGCATTTATAAGTCAAGTTCATGACATCATTGCATGATAAATGAATATATATTTGATATTAATGATGTATGTGTATTGTTTATAAGTGACTTATATTTGTTGTGTGTGTGTGAGTGCTATCTAGCCTTTATTCCTGTACCTGAAACTGAGTGAGACGTTTCTCACTCCCTTGTTGCCTTTGTATATGTTTAAATTATGTTGCAGGTAATCAACATCATGAGGATGTTGGTAGTGAGGCTTAAGGCTTCAGTTGGGCATGCTCTGATAGGATGTGACATTGGGGCTTAGCTAGCTTAGTTTAATATGTTATTATTTTAAAAGCTTTAATTTTCCCTTCTTTTGTAATTTTGAACATTTTTGAGAAAAGACCAAAATGTACATCTTTGTCCTAATATTTTTATTACATGACTTGAAATGTATAAATTAATTCCTAACTAGAAGGCACTGCCACTTTTACTGGAATTAACCTATATTTTCTTTTATATGATTTCTTGAATTTTGATACTTACATGACTTCCTATGTTTTGATGAATTATGAATGTGAATCTTCTACCTTTTGAGACAATTGTTTTATCTATGAAAGATTTTATTCACTCAAAAAAAAATTTGTTTACAATTACTGTGTATTTATGTTGGGGTAGAGGGTGTCACAGGTTTTGGAATAATTTGGGGTTTTACTATTTATGTTAAAATTATATTGAACTGATAATTCTATTGATTATTATATTAATTTATGAATGTTATTATTATATTACTTGATAAGAATTGATGATCTAGATGTGAATTGCTTGAGGGGTATGTAAACCCTTATTTTGTTGGACTTATCTGTTGTGTATGTGATATGGAATTGTGTATGTGATATGGAATTGAGCTATGAGATGAGATGTTATATGGATGTAAATATGATTGTGATTGTGGTTCCTCACACTAATGACCAGGGATGAGACGAACCTTGAGTAGTGATGCTTCAAGGACGAGCGTGCCCCTGGCATGGTGTGGGATGAGTGAGGCAATTAACACGCATCACTTATGTCAAATATGGCAGTCCTGGCATAGGGTTAATTGCTAGACTTGTGTGGATTGTAATGTGATTGTGGTTCCTCACACTAATGATCAGGGATGAGACGAACCTTAGGTAAGTGATGCTACAAGGACGAGCGTGCCCCTGGCATGGTGTGGGATGAGTGAGACAATTAACCCATATCACTTGTGTCAGTTGTGGTGTGGCCTTGACATAATGTTAATTGTAAAATTTATGTGAATTGTGAGGATTGATGTAATTGTGAATTGTGATGGATTGATGTAATAGTGAAATTAGATATGAAAATGATGAATGATTGATGAATTATGATATATATAAATGCTTGTAAATAACACTTGAAGTTATGATGAGATGATGTTGTGGATTTCCTTGTGTGCTTTATATGTAAATGTTTTCTTTTCTTACCGTACAATTTGTGGATGTTTTAGGAGAGGAAGATCCGACTTTGAGTAACATCTAAAATTTCCACTATTGAGTTGTGGGTGTGCTCTGATATTGTGACATCCGGGCAGAAAATTCTAAGATATGGAATTTTTATATGGATTTAGAGTTGTATTTATTATTTTTAAAAATAATTTGTATACTCTCAAGTTTTATTTTCTAAATTTTATTTTTAATTATTTTGGTTATTTATGAAGGTTTTATGTGAACCCTTTTTACCAATGTTGAATATTTTATTCTTTAGTGTGTAGACACCCAATTTCGTCCGAGGGGCATACAAACACCAAAATAGGACATCAGAGGGCCCAAAAGCCAAATCATCTATTTTTAGTGGCCAGAAACGGGCCGTTCTCGAACTAGAACGGGCCGTTCTGAGACTCCAAAAAGGGCCTAAAATTGTAGGTTGGAACGGGCCGTTCTAGACCAGAACGGTCCGTTCCAAACCATTCAAAGGGCCTAAAATTGTAGGATTGAAACGGGCGTACCAAAATCAGAACGGGCCGTTCTGGTTTCCGGAACGGGCCGTTCTGATTTCATAACGGGCCGTTCTAGAGTGCAAAGATAACATATAACGTTCGGATTCGGAACGGGCCATTCCAAATCTAGAACGGGCCGTTCCGGCCCACATCTGATGCCTATAAATAGAGACCTCGGGCACAATTCTCAAGAGGGCCAGAGAAATTTCGAATAAGACTCCTTTGAGCACGAAAATTCTCGATCTCTCTTCCTTTTATTATATTTCTTGAGATTTGTGTCGCATCTCTATTTCTCTCTCTCTCCTATTGTATTTCTTGAGTGTTGTGAGGCAATTGTAGTGCAAAAGGTTGCCACAAAGCACCTCAAATCTCCCTATTTTGAAGATCCAATAGAGCTCATTCAAGAGGTATTTCTGTTAATCTCTTTCTTCTTTTTTATTTATTTATTTCATCTATATAATAAATATTGTTATAATAAAAAATAATCATGTAGACATTTTAGGATTAATTGCATAATTTAAATTTTAAGCATGTAAATAATTATTAATAAAGGGGATTAAATATTTTAATTATTAATTCTTATTACGTTATCTTCATCATAGGGTACCGATTTAGGGCGTTGTAGGGGTGCTTAATACGTTCTCTACACGTAACCGACCCCCGAACCCAATTCTGGTTGTCAAGACCATTATTGGACTTTTAAAAACCTCTTCTTTTTCCAATGTTTTGAGTAAAACATTGGTGGTGACTCCATGAACTCATTTTTCAAAACCTTTAATTAAGGATTAGTCTACTGTCCGGACATTCCTTAATTGATGAGACTTTTAAAAGGATGTCAAATCATAGGTCGCAAGATCGGAAAAATTCAGGTTGCGACAATGTGTTGGGGTAGTAAGGGTGTCACACTATAAAATGAACTTGTAAGGTGATAGTTATTACTCACTTATATACTATTTAATTATTTTATCTCTAATCGATGTGAGACTTAAGTTTTTTCTAATAAATAACTATCGCTAATAGTAAACTTTAGTGTAATATAAATACATTTTTAGTGACTATTATATATTAGTCATTAATATTTAAATATATGGCGGCAATTAAATTATTATCATTAAATAATTGTCGTTAATAACAAATTTTGTTGTAGTGAACCCAATTTTAAATTTTACAATTTTTTAATTCCTTTTTGTTTTGAAGAATTTAAGTTTTCCCAACCGCGTTTTTCAATATATTTATTTTTAACATGGAAAAGCGTAGAATTCTATGGTTTTTCAATATAGTTTTCTTCGTCATCGTCCCCTTTCCATTTGATATTATTCATGTTGTCACATACTGACAGTTTGGAAATAAGATTAAACAAATTACATAATAATGGAACAAATTTGATAATTTCAATGACAGGGTTGCAAAGGAATGAAAGATCGCACGGTTGTTAATCTTGCTCATTTTTTTCTGAGAGCCTTCTATTGCTTACGGTTAATTACAAGAAGGGTGTATGGGGAAAGAGGTGTTGCTGGTGATAAACAGTCACTCCAAACATGGTATTCCATCTACTACTATAACTGAAGTAAGCTCCTTGTCGTTGTTGATGTTAAAACTCAGCCAAGCATCATTTAGCCAAGGCTCATCAAATTTGGCCGAATGTCCTAATCTACAATCTGCATCCAAAACTATTCACAAATATCGTTAGGTAACAAAGTTTGAAGAACTCCCATCTCCAATTGTTTCCATTTGCATAAGTAGCCACCCACAGATTACATTCCACAGAGGGAATATGTTAGAAGTCATAAGAAGAGGGGGAAAACTGCCCCCAAAAACATTTCTACATTAACAAAACACTAATTATATAACATATATCAATCCCTAATTAATAAAAGGAAATATATATATTTTTAAATTAAAATTAATATAGTTTAAACTTCTCTCAAATGAAGTGAAAGGTTTAGCTAATAATGGGTGATATATTGACGATAGACTTCGTTTTTATTTTATTTTAATTTTTTTTATTTTATTATTTTATGTTGGATTCTACTTTTCTAGATTTTGGTATTTTGGCTAATGTAAGAAAGTGTATTTTACTGAAAAGTTTTTACTTTTCTAAAAATTTGAATTTGTGACTTTTTTTTAATATTTTTTTGTTATTTAAAAATAGTACTAAAATAAATTGCTTCTTACATTGTTTTTGGAAATAATTTTTAGATAATTTTTTCACTTTTTTCCTATAAAAAGAGATGGAGAAACTAACATTCTTCAATTAAAAATAAAATTTTAATATATTAAAAGTGTTATATTATATTATTTATTTATTTAATATAATAAAAATATTTAATTATTAAATAATTTTTAAAAGTATATTTATAACCCACCAAGATTTTGATTATTTATTGAAATCATGATTCTTAAAAATAATTTATGATTCACAAGCATGAAAATTTTTTCCTATATACCGAATAACTCTTAAATTCTTCCTCTTTTCTTCTATGTTTTTAATGGATCCGGACCTTTCTCTTTCAATTTACATTAAAAAGTTAAAAAAAAAAAACGAAAGAAAAAATGATTCTTGTGAAAATTTGGATCTATATTATAAGGCTAGGTATATGTCTCACAAGAGAAAAAAAAAACGGCTAGAAAAATGTTAATTAGACAATAGATAGAACTCACAAGAAAAAATAAAATAAAATAAAACCTTGGAGATTCTGAAATATTGTACATTTCAATTGAAGTGTATCATAGTATGCATAGGTCGGCTGCTATAGGACAGATATCATCAGAAGGCAAAGCAAATTCTAACAAGTCCTTTTAATTGAAAAAATATTAGCTGAAGTGCCCAACCATTCGTTTCATGACAATCAATTCTGACAGCTAGACGTGGAGAATTTGAAGTAGTATAATTTAACAAGAAAACTTAATTAATTGTGTTAGCCAAAATCGTTGACCTTATCCTCTTTTATACAAGTCCATAGAATGATTCATACCATCAATAGAAATATATATAAATTGAATCTTATAAGCTCCTCTAAAACCCATACATTCACAAACTTTAAACAATACAATGAAATTCTTGTATCTTTCATTTGTACTTTTCTTTGCTCTTTGTACTCAACCATTGTTTGGAGTTGGTGATG
Organism: Cajanus cajan; assembly: GCF_000230855.2. NCBI lineage: Eukaryota > Viridiplantae > Streptophyta > Magnoliopsida > Fabales > Fabaceae > Cajanus > Cajanus cajan. The sequence goes on along the minus strand of NC_138517.1, from coordinate 9,145,921 downwards.
CCTCTCCAAAGCAAGTGATTGATACAGAACGTAAAATAATTCGAGCTGGTATAAATTATTATATTCGACCAGTCCCAAGTACTCCGTGTGACGGACATGGACCTTGTGTTGTTGGAAGTGGTTTTGTTCTTGTAGCAAGATCATCCAACCAGACTTGTCCACTTAGTGTTGTGGTGGTTGAGGGTTTTCGAGGTCAAGCAGTGACATTTACATGCCTGTGAACCCTAAGAAAGGGGTTATCAGGGTTTCTACTGACTTGAACATCAAAACCTCCCTTAAGACAAGTTGTAGTGAATCCACCGTGTGGAAGCTTGATGCTTTTGATGATTCAACTCGACAGTGGTTTGTAACCACTGGTGGTGTTTTGGGAAACCCTAGCGTGGACACACTCAGCAATTGGTTCAAGATTGAGGAGTATGATGATGATTACAAGCTTGTTTTCTGCCCCACAGTGTGCAACTATTGCAAGCCTTTGTGTAAGAATGTTGGGGTGTTTAGGGATAGTAATGGGAACCAGCGTGTGGCTCTCACTGATGAACCTTACAAAGTTAGGTTCCAGCCATCTACTTGAAGCATCATTATTAATGCATGAAAAAATAACTATGTCTGTTCACCTTTACATTCTGTATTGATCTTGTTTTGTTAATGGGTTTGATTGATGTGGAATTAATAAACATGTGATATTTCTTCTGGAAAAGCATGTTGGACGAATAAAATTGATGCTTTTGTCATATTCTATATTGTATGAATAACGAACTATTATTTTATGACATTTGTCCATATAACTAAGTCTTAATTAGCACTATACTTCCATTCATTTTTAATAATCATTTAAGGTTTTTATCACAAACTAATAAATTAACGTAAAAAAAATTCCATTCTTCGTAAAATAATTTTAGTATTTCTTTGTATACTCTCTTTCATTTTTACTTTATAATGAATACATATATTAGTTGTCGATATATGAATTAATTAAAAATTAAGTGTGATGTACAAATTATGTGAAAAATGGTTCCAGATTCCTCAATAGTCTATTGTTACAGTATTTTAGAATTGTTAACAGAAAAATAAATAATCAATCTTTTCTAATTTACATAACAACTTCAGAATTATATTTTATATAATAACAAACTTTGTTAACAATATGTTAACAAGAAGTTGTTACAGTATTACCCCCCCTCAAGTGGGAGCATGGAGATTGATAATGCCCAACTTGCCTAAGAAAGATTCAAACTGCGGTTTTCCCAAAGCTTTTGTGAAGATATCTGCTAGTTGATCGGTAGTAGAGACATAGGTTGGAAGAATATTGTGGCGAAATACTTCATCACGAACAAAATGACAATCTACTTCTATGTGTTTTGTACGTTCGTGAAACACCGGATTTTTAGCAATGTGCAAGGCCGCTTGACTATCACAATGAATGATCATAGGTTTGGTATGAGTGATGCCGAGGTTGGAAAGAATCCCTTTTGACCATTTGAGTTCGCAGGTAGTAGTTGCCATGGACCGATACTCAGCTTCAGCTGACGATCGAGAAACAGTTTGTTGTTTCTTTATTTTCCAAGAGATAGGGGATTGACCAAGCTGGACCAGCCAACCGGTAACGGAGCGACGTGTAAGAGGGCAGCTAGCCCAGTCAGAGTCGCACCAGCCATGAAGTTGTAGATCACAGTTGCGAGAGAGCAATATGCCTTGACCGGGATTGCCTTTGAGAAACCGAACCACTCGGAGAGCAGCTTCCCAATGCTCAATTCGTGGCTCTTGCATGAACTGAGATAGTGTGTGAACACTGAACGAAAGCTCCGGGCGTGTAAAACACAGGTAAATCAATCGCCCAACCAACTTGCGATAGCATTCTGGATTAGCAAGAAGAGCTCCGGTAGCAAGAGACAAACGATGATTTTGCTCTAATGGGGTGCCTGTAGGTTTAGCTCTAAGGAGGCCAGCTTCAGAAATAATATCAAGCGTGTACTTACGTTGACAAAGAAAAATGCCCGTAGGATTGCGAGCAACCTCAATACCTAGAAAATACTTCAATTTGCCAAGATCTTTCATGTGGAAGCATTCATTGAGGTAAGCTTTAAATCGTTTGATGGCTGAGGAGACATTGCAAGCAATAATTAGATCATCAACATAAATAAGAACAACAAGTTGAACCCCTTCTTGATGCAAAGTGAACAGAGAATGATCAAGACATGATTGCTGAAATCCATAAGATATAAGTGCATGAGAAAATTTAGTGAACCAGCAACGCGGAGCTTGCTTTAAGCCGTATAACGATTTTTGAAGTTTGCACACCATGTTTGGTGTTGAAACAAAAAAACCAGGAGGCATGCAAATGAACACTTCGTCATGGAGATCACCGTGTAGAAACACATTGTGTACGTCCATTTGATGAAGTTCCCAGGATTTGGCAGCTGCCACAGCAAGAACAGTTCGCACTGTTACCATCTTTACAACGGGAGCAAACGTTTCAGTGTAGTTGATGTCTTTTTCTTGATGATTTCCGAGCACAACTAAACGGGCTTTAAATCGCTCGATGGTGCCATCAGAATTATACTTAATGCGATATACCCACTTACATCTGAGAGATTTCTTCCCTGAAGGCAATGGTTGCATGCTCCATGTATTGTTACGTTCCAGTGCATCTATCTCAGCTTGCATGGCTTGTCTCCATCTTGCATCTTTCACTGCCTCATGAAAGTATAGGGGCTCTTTTTCAACGGTGATTGCTGCAAGGAAGTGTCTGTGTGGCAAAGAAAATTTGGCACAATTTACATAGTGAGCAATAGGATAAGGAGTACCTGAAGGATGTGATGGAGCTGATGAGCTAGGGGAAGGACTCAACTTTTGTGCAGTGTGTGTTACATACCCTTGAAGTCTTGTTGATGGTTGTTTTACACGATACCCACGTCCAAGTAACAAATTTTCATCAGGATTACTAGGCATTGTGGTGTTGGTGGTGTGCTCTACTGGGGTTTGCGGTTGAGTGTCTGGAACAAAGTTTTCAAGAATACCTCTAGCAATGTCCGAAGTCTCCATTACGGAGCCTGTGGATGCTACAATGATTGTGTGTGTACCCCCCTTGTTGAGAGCAAGGTCTGTTGATGATTCCATGTCGTCAAGAGCAGTGTCTACCATATTATCAGCAGGCAAGGAGTGAGAGGATTCTTTTTCATTTTTAGAACACTGATATGGAAATTGGTTTTCAAAGAATTGCACATCTCGTGAAATAAAAAATTCATGAGTTTCAAGATCATAAACTCTCCAACCCTTTTGCCCATAAGGGTATCCCATAAAGGCACATCTACGACTTCGACTTGCAAATTTGTCACCATTGGTGTGTTGGTTGCGAGCAAAACATAACGAACCAAACACACGTAGGTGATTGTAGGATGGTTTTTGTCCATGTAACACTTCATATGGTGTTTTGCCTTTTAGAACTGTGCTTAGAGTACGATTGATCAAATATCCTGTTGTCAATACACACTCTCCCCAAAAATCAATAGGCAAATTACCTTGAAATCGCAAAGCTCGGGCAATATTGAGAATATGTCGATGTTTGCGTTCGACCCTCCCATTTTGCTGAGGTGTGTTTGTACATGAAGTTTGAAAAATTATCCCATGATCTAGAAAATAATTTCTCATGCAAATGAATTCCGTTCCATTATCACTTCTCATAGTTTTAACCTTTTTGTTATATTGCCTTTCCACCATAGAAAAGAAATTTTTTAGCACTTTCATGACTTCTTTCTTATCAACTAGCAAATAGATCCATACCGCACGTGAGCAATCATCAACAATTGTAAGAAAATACGAAGCACCACAAGATGAACGAGTTCTATATGGACCCCATAAATCACAGTGTATCAAATCAAATATATTAAAAGCTTGATTATTACTCAAAGGAAATGTTTCTCTAGTTTGCTTTGCTCTTTGGCATGTATCACAAACTTTATTTTTGATAGTACTAATTCTACTTCCATTGACATTGAAAATTAATTGAGTAGTTTTCCAACATGGATGTCCCAACCTTTTGTGCCATACTTCTAGCTCATTCATTCCTTCAACGTTGCATACCTTCTTCATGAGGGTCTCTCGAAAGAAATAGAGTCCATCCCTTCGTTCACCCGCTCCAATCAGCATCTTCGAGGTTCGGTCCTGTATAGCACACATATTACCAACAAACTGGACATTACAATTTAATTCATCTGACAATTGTGATATAGAAATCAAGTTGCATTTCAATTGAGGTACATAAAGTACTTGTTCAAGGTTTAAATTATCAGTAAGTTTTACTGTTCCTTCCTTATTAGAAATAACAGTGTGTCCATTTGGAAGCCCAACAGGACATCCAGACACGTCCCTCACATTGCACAGGTGTTGCAAATTTCTTGTCATGTGATTTGATGCTCCACTGTCAAGTATCCATGCATTATTTTTAAACATACCAGTCATGCTTTCATTTGGAGTGACTTTGGATGAATTAAGCATTTCTACCAGAGTTTTCCATTGCTCCTTGCTCAGTCCTCCGTATTCTGCATCACCACCAAGATTAGAATCAGATTTTTGTACTGCATTAGCGCGTACAAGTCCCTTTGGTGCACGAGAGGTAGCTGATCCTGTTCCTCCACTTCGGTTTTGATTTCGTCCTCGTGCAGCTATTTTTCCATCGTTTCTTGGACGGTCTCCCACCATTCTGGGTATCCTATAAGCAGAAAACAACCGGCTTCATCGTGTCCTGCCCTATTACAGTGTGTGCAAACAATTTTACTTTTGTTTTCACGCCCCTTGACCTTCGCACTTGCTTGAACTGCTAAGGCCATTACTTCCGGACGCTCTTCTCTTTCTTGGGTGATATTCCGCACTCGTTCTTCTTGTACAAGAATTTCGAACATTTTGTTCAGGGATGGCATAGGGTCTGTAGCGAGCAGGTTGGAACGAATTGTTCCATACAATGCATCGTCTAGCCCCATCAGGAAGGTGTGGCATCTTTCTTCTTCCTTGCGTTTTTCAAGCTTTCCCGCAAGGCCACATGTGCACCCTTTACAGGTGCAGGTCAAAGCTGGTTCATGGACAGCTAAATCATCCCACAGTGCCTTTAACTTCCCGTAATAGGCTACCATGGACAGCCTTCCTTGTTTGCATTGTGCCAGTTCTGATTTCAGCTGATGAATTTGTGGGCCATTCACAACTGAGAATCTTTCTTTTATGTCATCCCACATCTCCTTGGCAGTTTCCAAGTATGACATGGTTGTTCGCAAAGTTGGCTCAATTGTACTCAAAATCCATGACACCAACATTGCTTGAACAGTCCACCAATCTTCCAAGTCTGAAGATCCTTCTTCGGGTTCTACTATGGTTCCACTATTACAAAAATAAGATTTTACATCGCTATATTTACATCGGTTGGAGTAAAACCGATGTAAATTATAAATGCGGTGGCAAACTTGTAAATAAATAAAAAATACAAATATATTCTACATCGGTTTTGCTTATAACCGATGTAGAAATAGAATCAGGAATTATTCTACATCGGTTTTTCTTTACGACCGATGTAGAAATAGACCCTATATGCGAACACCAAAATCCCTAGAATCCTCCACTTCACGCAGTAATGGCTTGCTCAAGCGCCCAAATACACGGCCTTGGAACCCCCTCCTTCGCTGGTTCCAGAATCCTATTCCTAGGTCAGAGGCTTAAAACCAAGGCCTTCATCAAGGTCAAGACCACCCCTCAGAGAGTTCCCCCTCTCAGAGTCGTCAATGAGAAAGTCATCGGCATCGATTTGGGGACCATCAACTCCGTCGTCGCCGCCATGGAGGGCGGCAAGCCCACCATCATCACCAACACCGAGGGCCAGCAAACCACCCCCTCCGTCGTCGCCTACACTAAGAACGGCGACAGGCTCATCGGCCAAATCGCCAAGCACCAGGCCGTCGTCAACCCCGAGAACACCTTGTAGTAGTGATTTCACTCAGCAACTTTGGTAGCCGCCGCAAGCAACAAGAGGAAGAACCTCTCTACTCCAAAACCCCAAAACACCCTTCGCATTCGCTCTTCTCTTCGCCGACGCACTCCTTGTCTTCCTCATAATCTGCTTTGCGAAAAATGCAGCCTTTCGTCCATCCACAAGTAAGCATTTATGTATTCCATTTTCGCTTTGTGAAACCCTCTTCTTCTCTTTTAGATCTGAAAACTCCAAATCTGCTTTTTTTTTTTCATTTGTTTTGATTTTCGATTTCTCGCCAATTTGGTTCAAGCTATTCGCGTGGCCAAGGGAGGGGGAGGTGGCCAAGGATGGGCCACGCGCCGGGGATTGATGGGGCCTCTTTCGGGGCTTGGGCCTTGGAGCGATGGAGGAGGAAGAGGAGGAGAGGGAGGAGAGAGAGGAGTGCGATTAGGAGAGGGTCCATGTGTGTTTTCTTGTATTGATGATATTGATTTCTGATTTCCAGGTATTTTTTGCTCTCAGCATGGCAGCTATGGGAATTTCTCAATCTGGTTCTTTGGTCCCTGATTCATCTAATTCAAAAAGTGATGCTGCTTCCATATTTGCTATTATTATTGATCGAAAATCACAAATAGACCCAAGTGATGAATCTGGATTGACACTAGAAGAAGTCAAGGGAGGAGAGATTGAATTTAACCATGTCATTTTCAAGTATCCTTCCAGACCTGAAGTTCAAATATTCAGAGATCTTTGTTTGACCATTGACCACGGCAAGGTAACTTTCTAATTTTCAAATCTTGTCTTTTTCATTAGTAGTTTGCAATTGGTGTGTATATTAAAAATTCTGAATTAGTACAAGTTATTTAGATAGCATATGAATTGTTGAGAGCATTATTTTATATATGCAGGGCTATGACACAGTAGTAGGGGAGAGAAGGATTCAACTATCTAGAGGATAGAAGCAAACGGTGGCAATTGCAAGAGCTATGACCGTGTTATGGGAATGATGAAAAAATGGTTTTATATAATAAAAAAAGGATAAAGAGCCTGCTATCACAGAGATTAAAGCCTGCTAAAAAGTAGTTTTGATAAAAAAAAATTAATTCAATCACGTTCAACATTTTACATCGGGTGATAAAAGAACTGATGTAGTTTTGCTCACTTTCTACAACGGTTCAATAACCGATGTAGAATATCTTACACATTCTACGTCATCTGTAACTACATCGGTTTCAAAACCGATGTAGAATAGTTAAAAGAACCGATGTAAAATGTTGTTATTGTAGTAGTGTTCCATCAATGAAGCACCATTTTCTTCTTGCTCGCAAATACCTTTTCATAGCTCTAGCCCATTCATCATAGTTGTCGCCTTTCAGCTGTACTTGGGCGATCACGTTTCCAGGATTGTCACTGGAATTCAAGTCGTAAGGCGAAGGCTTTTTCTTCTGAGCACCTTTATCCATTATGTCTGCCATGTTTGCTTTGATACCATGTGAAAAATGGTTCCAGATGGCTTTTATTCCTCAATAGTCTATTGTTTATATACACAAAATTGTTCCTAAGATATCTCTTAGATTCTAACAGAAAAATAAATAATCAATCTTTTCTAATTTACATAACAACTTCAGAATTATATCTTATATAATAACAAACTTTGTTAACAATATGTTAACAAGAAGTTGTTACGGTATTATACAAATTTCTAAAATTATTTTAATTTCTTGTATTTTAATTAAACAACATAGAATAAATATACTAATATTTAAACTTTAGTACTTGTACATAATGGGTATAAATAGTTTCTTTTAGAATTTTTATTTGATTTATTTTATAATATTATTTTTTACTATTTTAGATCATTAAGATATTATCATTTTAGTAATTTGTTTTTTTTTTTCAACTTATAATATAAATCTTCTGCTATTTTTATTTTATTAATATTATTAATATATTATTAGTGTAGTAACGTTTTTATATTTCTTGAAATTAATGAAATTTTATAATATTAATTTTTTATTCTTTCAAAATTATTAGTAATATTTATTTGGTTGAAAATTAAAATTTATATGATTATTTCTTTATAATTATTAATATTTTAATAATATTTTTCATATCTCAAATATTAATTATAATACTATTTTTTCGTAATTAAGAAATAACAATTTTTCTTAAAATGTAATGACTCTTTAGGTTATTACACTTATAGATAGATAGATATATACACACACATTCACACATAGTAATCCGATAAAAGAGTATAAACAATTTTAGTTGTCGATCAAGCAACGTCTACATACCAGATACACGCGTAGCTCAAAAATGGTCAACGTTGTCATCACCAACATCACCTCAAAAGGAGTTCCATCGGTAACCTATCCTTGTTTTACTCTTATACTAAATATGATTATTGTAGTCTAACAAAATAGAAATATGGAAGGGTAAACTAGTATTCAAAATAATCAACAAATCATCAGTATAAGAATGAAACTACTATATTACCAACATAAGCAACTTATTTACTTCAACATAACATTAGCGGGCAACTTGTTAATAGAATACACCATGATACTTAACTAGAACAACATTATAATGCAACTCATCATAATTCAACGTAGCAAGTGAACATCATAAACATCAACATGTTACATGCACAACTTAATATTCAACTTCAACAACACTACAACATGGCATATGCACCACACAACCCAACAAATTAATTGCATATACACAACAAATTAACTATATGCATTAACAAATTATGAGTGTTTTTATTAATAAAGAAGATTTGTCAAGTTATTTTGTTATAGAAATCATTTTGAGAAAATACATGTTCTAATTATTTATGTAATTAAAAGTATGTTTTTTTTTTTGGAAAAGATGTGTTTTTATTATAATTGCTTATATTTTTTATTTTATTTATAATTAGGTTGGGTTTGTTTGATATATTATTTATTTATAAATTTTAATATTTGAGGGAAAGGAAAAGAAAACTATGATTAAATATTTTTATTGAAGGGTTAAATGAGGGTTAGATTTTTAAAAGAGGGATTACGTTAATTTCTTATTTTCACACTTTTCAATACTTTCTTTTATGCTTCATGCTTTGGAGAAAGGGGAGAACCAAAGACTGCTAGAGAACACTCTAGAGATCCACATTCATCTTCTAGGTTTCATCGAGATAAGAGGGAATAAGTAGTCTCGATTTGGGCGTATGATGTATGTTAGCTTGTGAGATTGACCACCAATCTCTTCTCTACTGCATGTGTTGTATGAAGGGAAAAATCCCAATTTGTGACTTTTGTTGTGTTTTTATCTTCCATATGATTCTTCAGTGCTCTATTTTATGTTATTAATGTATATGTGTGGTTAATTTTGTATATTAAATTAATCTTGTGAATCTTGGATGACCCATTGATTTCTATGAGAATCCTAAAAAAAATTATTTTGGTGTATGTATGAGGAGTCAGTATGAGCATGTGAATATATGTAATTGTTGGCTTAATAGAGTGATTTTTAGGTTTTAAATCTATGATTGAATGGAATGGTCACTTTTGGTGAACTTGGATATATAAGACGAGACAAGAGATTGAAATAATCAAATCATATTTGTTAGATTTTGTCATGCATGGGTGTGATCGTGGAATCATGGTTGTGATTGGTTAGTCACAAGCATGAGTGACGAGTCATGGGCATCACAGGCATGACTAATGAGTCATGGCTGTGATGCATCCTAACCCTAACCTGACCCTAACCTTTCTCTTGGAATTCGTCGAGCTAGTCACATGCGTGATTAATAAGTAGACACAAGTGACCAGTGTCATAATTGTGATCAATGAGTCATGGATGTGACTCATTTTGTTGCTTTTTTTTTTCCATTACTTTCTTGTCTTTTATCCATTTTATCACTTTTATTGCTTAAGATGAGTTATACTTATGAGTTTGAGATAACTATGATTAGCTTAGGTATACAATCTAGTAATGATAAGGAAATATTTAAGTTAATGTTCAAAAGATATAGTGGTGATGAATGTTCTTATAATAATTATAGCCAGAGTGTTTTAGTGGTGTGGCTTGGGATTATGATTCATAGTGTTAGTATTGAATGGTTTTACCCTTTACGTGTTTGATCTTATAAATGGTTTGAGGTACCTATATTTAGTGTTTAGGAAAGATAAACCATAGGAGAAATCAATTGTGAATAAACTATGATGTAAGTTGATTGTTAATGATTTAAGGTGTTGTTTTGGTGACAACGATGCCTAAGGACTTAATGTGTGATATCATTAATGTTGCTAAATTAGTTAAGTTATTGATTTAAATGCTTAGTGATGTTGATATGTTAGTGACTATGATTGAGGTATTAATATATGGTTATTATTAGACAATTTTATAATAATTATATTTGGAGGTGTATCGAATCATGTTGCATAATTGTAGTGTTTAAACTACGAACATATTTAATTATTGTACTAATTAATATTGATAACTAGTTATAGTATGTAAGTATGCTATCAATACGATTATGAGTTATGTATGAATTGATTGATTGGATCTCTGTACTACTAATTGTTAATATCTAATTGATACAATTGAGTTTGTCAATTAAATAATTGGGAATAGTTGATGACGTACATGCATACTTGTTTGGAAGAGTATGATATGAGATCATCATTAGGAAAGACCCCCTTGTGTAAAACTTAGGGATTAGTCCTTGGGGACAATCAGGTTTATTAAAGCCCATTTTCGCCCATTGTGTGCTTGGAGTAGAGCTTACACAATAAGTGTATGACTTAGCATAGACTCCTAGGCTACTTAGCCTTTAAGAAATAATTAACAATTAACAATTGATTTTAATTGGTGTCACATGCATGATTAATTGTAACTCATGTACCCATTGCATAGTGCATGTGCAAGAGTTCATGTATTAGCTTATGATAGTTATGAGAACTAATGCGTATGTGTGTGTGTTTATATATATATATAGTCTCAAAATGAAAGCCCCTCATCAGTCTGATAGATCCCAAATGCAACATTACTAACAACCTTTTGTTTATAATGGTCTCATGATGCTACATGGTTCACGTTGCATGGTTCCTTTAGTGTTAGCATGTGCTTGTGATCATATGGGCTCCTTCATTAAAGTTAGAACCTGCCATTTGTATATGTTTCCTAAGGCTCATGAGTGTGAAGCTTTGGGGCCCTAGAGGTGTTAAAATGTGTGGAAGAAGAACCCTCAATATTGTTACATTATTTGAAATTGATTTGTATTCGTGTTTCTCATAGCTTAAATAGTCACCATTGTGATTTATCCAAATTTGGTGTTATTATTAGTATCTGTAAAAAACTCTTTTAGCTAGATTAGAAAACTGTATGGTTAGTTTTGCTAGAAGACAAACAAATTCAGTAACCCACAAACTTGTAAGGACGACTGAATTTCAAGCTAGTGCGTGTAATACAAACACATTCCTTCTTATATTTGTTCAACAAATTATCAATGAATTTTAGTAACTCTGATATCATAAAAAAAAAAACAAAAGTAGAAAACTAATGATATAATTTTAAGAAATGAAAATATTATTATAACGATAATATATTAATAATCTAAAATAGTATATATATATATATATATATATATATATACTATAAAATAAACATAATAAAAAATTAATATGTACTAATAAATTGTTATAATAATAAAGATAATTACAAAGTTTTATAAGAATTAAAAAATACTAAAAAATAATTTTTTTTACATATTTATATATGGTACCAAATCTAATTATTAATATATATATATATATATATATATATATATGTATATACATATATATATTATTTACTTAAAACACATGAAATCGAAATAATTTTAAAATTTTTATTTTGATTAATATCTTAATTTTTTTTAAAAATAATTATTTAAAAGAAATTCAATTGTGACTATATATATGATTCAAATAAAAAACTAATAGCAGATAAATACCATAAATTTAAAATTAAAAAAACATTACTACAATGATAATAGATTAATATTTTAAAAAAAATATATAAAGGGTAAGCTATAAAAAATAGTAGAAAATAATATTATAAAGAACATAATTAAAAATAAAAAGACACAAATTTATACTTTTACATGTAAATGCACCAAAAATAGTTATTAATATATATTTATATATTTATTATATCTTTTTCAACTAAAATTTAAGAAATTAAAATAACTTTAATGATTTTTACTTAATTAACATTTGAAAAATTTAAAATAAATAATCATGTAAAAAAATTATGCTTCAAAAAAAATATTAATTGGATTCAAAAAAGAGGGAAAACATTTGAATAAAAAAAGTAAAAAGGAAAGATAAAATTAAAGGAATTATTAAAAAAATATAAGAACTTAATTATAATATTAATAAATAAATGACATATTAATTAAATACATGTTTTTATTTATTATATAATAGAGAAGGCACGAGAATCAACAACGGGTACTTTCAAAGAACCAAAATTTTGGGACAGGTAAATGAGGATTTGTGGACAAAAATCTCCATCAGCCAGTCATGTTGTCATATACAGTTCTTGACATGTTTTCTACCTTATTAAACACTAAACCCTAAACCCACCAGAAATCACACTCTTTTCCCCCTTTAATTAACAACACCAACAATTCGCATTCTTCTATTATAAGATTTATGGGAATTTTTTACATAAATAATATTTTTTTTATAAAAATTACAAAAGTAACATCTGTGTAACTTTATTTACTCAGCTAGAATCAATCATTGTTCATGCTCAGAATTCGATTCCCCAGGAACCGAATTCTGGGCTTCAATATTTTTTTTTATCAGAATTCGGTTCTCGCGGAACCGAATTTTGAGTTGTTTTAATTTTTTTTTCCGGGTTTGTGGCCCATTTTGGGCAAATGCTGGAAGTGGAACGGCCCGTTCCGAAAGCAGAACTGGCCGTTCTGCTTAAACACATAGAGTCTTTTTTTTTAAAATAAAAATGGGCTAAGAACGGACCGTTCTAGAGTTAAGGTTTTACGCATAAGTTGACATCTGAAACGACCCGTTTGAAAGAATGATTTTAGTTATTTTTTTAAGCTAGAATTGTAACGACCCGACTAGTCACTACACACAGCACAGCACACCAGAATACCACACAGAAAGGAACAAGTGTATACATATAGTGTCTAGAATATATATATATATATATATATATATATATATATATACAAGGTCCAAGTCTGGCTAGAGTCAAAGTGTACAAAATACATCAATGCTACTACACCAAGTAGCTAAAACAACAAAACACCCGAAAGGATCAGCTCTATCTGCCAGCTGCAGACTTACCACCAGCCACCAACCTATCCTTGCTCTGCTCCCATATAACAATATGATCATCGCAGCCCAAACACAATGGAAACAACAAAGGGTAAGCTAGTGAAAAGAAATCAATATACATATATAACAATATGAATGGTAAACAGCTACAGCTATCAGCACATCAACCAGCTTATACTACATCACAACATTCAGCAATATCAGTACCGCAAAGCGACAATACTAGCACTACATAGTAGCCATAACAGCACCACTCTAGTGGCAATAACAGCACCGCTTAGTGGCAATAACAGCACCGACTTAGCGGCTATAACAGCACCGCTTAGCGGCTATATCAGCATACAACTCAGCATTAAGCAGTACAGCCAAACAACTCACGACCGAGCTAACATAGCTCAAAACACAACACAACAAATCAGCATATAGCACAGCTAAGTAGTATACAACACAACTTACTACTCACAACTCAGCTCAACAGTCCCCAGTATAGCAATATTTTAATTCAGCATTAATATTCATCAATAACCGCCCAGCTCAGCATAAAACATCATTTCTCAACAATTCACCACATTTAACAACATATGACTCAACATCACCTTCGCGCCCGACGCACTCCTAGTCGCGCCCGGCGTGGCACTAGTAGTTAAAGTTAGTGACGAAATTGAATTCAGTCGCTATTTCGGTCGCTAAATTGTAATTTTGATTTTTTAGCGACGGAACTGAATTCGGTCGCTAAATAGTAGTTAAATTTAGCGACAGAATTGAATTTGGTCGCTAAATAGTAGTTAAAATTAGCGACGGAATTGAATTTGGTTGCTAAATTAGAAAGTTTAATTTTTTTAATGACGGAATTGAATTCAGTCGCTAAATATTAGTTAAATTTAGCGACCGAATTCAATTCGGTCGCTAATTCAGAAATTTTGAATTTTTAGCGACGAAATTAAATTCAGTCGCTAAATATTAGTTAAAATTAGTGACGAAATTGAATTCGATCTCTAAATCAGAAATTTTAATTTTTTTAGCGACAGAATTAAATTCGATCACTAAATATTATTTATAATTAGCGATGTTATTTTATTCGGTCGCTAAATATTAGTTAAAATTAGCAACGAAATTATATTCGGTCACTAAATATTAGTTAAAATTTCTTATTTATTTTGATCCATATTTATAATATATATTTCTAACTTATGATAACTTTATTTTTAAATAAATTTTTATATTTAAATTTTAAATTAGTATTTTATTAATGGTTGATATGTAGAAAATAAAACAAGGATAAATACATTTTTGGAATTTTATATATTAGATTTAAGATGAATAAATATATTAAGTTAATTAATAATTTATTTAAAATGTTAAAATTTAATTTATAAAAATAATATTTTAAAAGAGAAAGGTTATAATAACATTGGTGTAACTTTTACTAAGTATTAATCCGCTCAATAACTTTATATTAAATGTGAATTTTATAAATTCAACAGTTAGATTGAAAGTTTTTTATGCTTAGATCATATATACAAAATCTTATATGAATTCAAGATGATTTGATACTTCATTCTTGTAAAAAAATTAACGTAATATATACATTCCAAATAAAATATGAGCAATTTGATTACTTTTAAGTTGTTGTTCAATTTTAACAAAAATTGATATAAACATATAAAGTGATATGAACTTTCAATCTATCTGTTGGATTTACAAAATTCACATTTAATACAAATTTTGAGCGGTGTAATACTTAGTAAAAATTATATCAGTGTTATTATTTATAATAAATAATTTAAATTGTATCATAAAATTAATTTTAAATAGAAATAAGTAGATTATTAATTATAAAAATAAGTCTATATATATAAATAAAGATTAATTAAATATAATATAATTATTATTATTAGTAATATAATTATTATATATTTATAACGGTCTAGATATACCAAAAATGATAAGGATCCAAAAATAATATAAGTATGAGATTGGATAGTTGAGGATGACTTAAATGAATTAATTTGTACTACTTATACTAACAACATAGATTTTCTTTTCGGTAGCTTATCTCAGAAGAACTTCATTGTTAAGCGTGCTTGACTTGGAGTAATATAGGGATGGGTGACCTCTTGGGAAGTGTTCAAAAATTGTGTAATTAAGGACAAAACATGCTAAAAACTTAAGTATTATGAAATAAAATCCTTAAGAGGCCAAATATGAGTGATTCTTAGCAACCAATTTTGCGATGTCTATAAAATTTAATAAAATAAAAAATAAATATTTAGCGACCGATTTTTTCGGTCACTAATTTGGTCCCATACACTTCAGGGACGAAAATCTTTTCAACCATTTAGCGCACTACAAAAAAATCGTAAATTTCCGACGGAAAATTTCTGACGGATTTGGATCCATCGGAAATTTCAGACGGAAATATAAATCCGTCGGAAATTTCTGACAGAATTTTTCGTCAGAAATTTTCAGTCGGAAATTTCTGACGAAAAATAAATCCGTCAAAAATTTTTGACAGAAAATTTCTGACGGAATATTCCGTCAGAATTTTTCAACGGATTTATAAATCCGTCGGAAATTTTCGACGGATTTATAAATCCGTCAGAAATTTCCGACAAAAAATTTCTGATAGAATATTCCGTCGGAAATTTCCGACGGAAATATAAATCTGTTGGAAATTTCTTATTTTTAATTATTTTTATTTTTTATTTTTAATTTCTTATTTTTAATTTATTATTTTTAATTTCTTATATATATTTGTAGTATTAAAAGTTTTATATATAACTTTTAAAGAAATAAATATATATTATAATTATTTATTACAAGTTTTTTATATGTACGATTAATATTAAAGATGAAAATAAATTAGGTCACATTATATTTTATTATAATTTAGTTAGTTTGAACCCAACTTTCTTTAAAAATATATATCTTAAGTATGACTTATTTATCTATCATAGACATTTTTTAAATGTTTGGGTAGAACTACAATCATAAAGACTTATTTTATAATAATTTAACAGTATTAAAAATATAAAAATGATCAAACGTAGTATATTCGGTGCAGACCTTATACCATTCTAATGATGTTGGTTGGTTCCTTCATCAATCACACACCATTGATCAACCTGGTCCCATCTAAAATAACATAAGCCCACTTTAAAATAATATATGATATGATAACAAGAGATGTAACAGCCCAGCAACCCGCATGTGGATATTGTCCGCTTTGGCCGCAGCCCTCACGGTTTTGCTTCTGGCAATGGCACGCATGCCACCCCAAAACGCGTCCACACAAGGAAGGTATCCACACCCATATATATGGCATGCTTCGTTCTCCTTCCTAACCGATGTGGGACTTCACAATCCACCCCCCCTCAAGGGAGTCCAGCGCCCTCGCTGGCACACCGGCCCGGGTCCCGGCTCTGATACCAAATGTAACAGCCCAGCAACCTGCATGTGGATATTGTCCGCTTTGGCCGCAGCCCTCACGGTTTTGCTTCTGGCAATCCACCCCCCCTCAAGGGAGTCCAGCGCCCTCGCTGGCACACCGGCCCGGGTCCCGGCTCTGATACCAAATGTAACAGCCCAGCAACCCGCATGTGGATATTGTCCGCTTTGGCCGCAGCCCTCACGGTTTTGCTTCTGGCAATGGCACGCATGCCACCCCAAAACGCGTCCACACAAGGAAGGTATCCACACCCATATATATGGCATGCTTCGTTCTCCTTCCTAACCGATGTGGGACTTCACAAGAGATGTATATATACTTTATTAATTTGTTAGGTTTAAGAAAATAATAATAAATAGAAAATACAATGCTTTTTTTATATTATTTAATTGTATAAAAATTAATGCTCTATTGAAAGAGTGAAGTAATAAAAGAAAATAAAATATATGAGAAATGGTTTAATAAAAAAAGTTGACAATTAAAGTAAAAATCGTAACTAGCTATTTAATACAGGAGAATTAAGTAAAAAATAAAAGATATTTAATATTTTAAAATTGTACTTTATGTGATTAAAAAATTTATAAAAAATTAAATAATTTAACTAATTATTATATTATCTCTTTCTCTTCTTTTATATATAGTATTTTTTTTATATAATTTAGTATTATAATTAATTGATATAATCAATTATGTTATGTTTATTTGGAGCACCTTCATTTATATTAGCAACTATGTCAAATTTATAATAGATTATATAATTTTAGTACACTTCAAACATGTCACATAATGGATATTTGTCAACCATAGTCAATTTTATACTTATTTTTAAGTTTAAAAATGTTTTTAATTCTAGAAAAATGAGCAAGTCTTGATTTTGGTTTAAGTAAACTTTTTTCTTTATTTTTCATCTTCTAAAATTTGGAACTATCTTCTTTAATCTATATTATCATGTGATAATTTTTAACTACTTATTTAGTTATTAAAAAGTTAAATGATCATTCTAGATGTTACTCACAATTGTTAGCAATATCCTATCAATGCATGTTACCTCTAGAACATTTTATAGATCACTAAAAGAAATGCTATTTATCTATCTTAAAATGATTATTAAGGACTAACAACAATGATTTTAAATTTTAGAAAAATAAAAAATCAAATAAAAATATTTTATAAAGACCAAAATAAGAATTAGTTTGTTTTACGAGGATCAAAAACGTTGTTTACAAATTTTAAGAGATTGAAATATATATATATATATATATATATATATATATATATATATATATATATATATAATATAGGGGGTTATAATTATATCAGTGTAACTTTTACTAAGTATTATGCTGCTCAATAACTTTATATTAAATGTGAATTTTGTAAATCCAACCGTTAAATTGAACAACAACTGGAAGGTAATCAAAGTGTTCATATTTTAGTGTATTTTGAAATGAATATATTACATCAATTTTGTTTTATAAAAATGAAGTATTAAATCATTTTGGATTAATATAAAGTTTTGTATATATAATCTATAACAGATATGAACTTTCAATCTAACGGTTGGATTTACTAAATTCACATTTAATACAAAGTTATTGAGCGGTATAATACTTAGTAAAAGTCACATTTAATATATATATATATATATATATATATATATATATATATATATATATATATATATATATGAGGGGGGATATAATTATACTGGTGTAAATTTTACTAAGTGTTACACCGCTCAATAACTTTATATTAAATGTGAATTTTGTAAATTCAACCGTTAAATTGAAAATCATTGATAATTAAAAAATAAAACAAGGATAAATACATTTTTTGAAATTTTATATGTTTGATTTAAGATAACTTACAAAATAACTCTTGGTAAAGTAATTCTGCTCAATAATTCATGGTGTGTGTTGAATTTCATCAATCTAATTAATTGTTAAATTAAAAGTTATTAAATTTTACTAATAATTAATATATAAAAAATTAATTAGTTTTGGAATAAATTATTTGCTAATTAAAAATATAATTAAAACATTAATTATTTTAAATTATTTAACTAAAATCTTATTGACAATTTATTATATGATCTTAATATTTTTGTATAACTAATATCTGATTTTAAATTTGATATGAGAATATTATATATAATTAGATAAGATTTTAAGTTAGTATTTTATTAATAGTTGATAATTAGAAGAAAAAAAACAAGGATAAATACATTTTTTGAATTTTATATGTTTGATTTAAGTTAAATAAATATATTAAATTAATTAATAATTTATTTAAAATGTTAAAATTTAATTTATAAGTATGTAATAAATAAATATTTATAATTTTAAAAATTATATTATTATTATAAATTATAAAATTAAATAATTTAAATTATAATTTTAAATAGAAATAAGTATATGTTAATTATAAAAGTGAGTACATATAAATAAATAATAATTAAATATATTATTATTATTATTATTATTCATAATATAAAATTATTATATATTATTATTATAATACAAATATTAGATTGTATATTTGATGATGACTTAAATGAATTAATTTGTACAAGTTATACTGACAACATACATATACATTTCGGTAGCTTACTCATCAGAACTTCACAGTTAAGCGTGCTTGACCTGGAGTAGTACTGGGATGGGTGACCTTCTGGGAAGTTTCTCAGAAATTGCACAAGTAAGGATAAAACACGCTAAACAGTCGTGAAATGGAACCCTTGGGAGGCCAAATATGAGTATTGTTACATTAATAAATTTATTAAAATTAAAAAAAATTATAATTTTCGACAAAATTTTCCGTCGGAAATTTCTGACAGAATTTTCCTTCGGAAATTTCTGACGGAATTTTCCGTCAGAAAAGTTATTTCCGACGAATTTTTTTTTTCCGACGCCACTTTTTTCGACGGATTGAAATCCGTCGGAAATTTACATGTTTCTGTCGAAAATTTCCGTTGGAAATCAGCATTTTTCTTGTAGTGGCGACCGAATTAGCAACAGAAAGTTTCGGTCGCTAATTAGCGATCGAAAATTTTTCCGTCGCTAAATAGCTTAGCGACCAGGGTTTTAGCGACTGATTAAATTCGGTCGCTAATTCAGTTGCTAATGTAAATAGCGACCATTTTTGCAATTTAGCGACCGATTTTGGTGGTCGTTAAATTGCATATTTTTTGTAGTGTTCTAACCTTAACTCCACAAGTCCTAGGCCACCCACACCTCAGGTAACTTTGTTTGATTGTAAAAAAGCTATGATTTTATTATTAACACCATGTTTTTTTCTATCATTTTACTTAAATTATATATTTTGTACTTTTTAGGAAAATGAATGGGTGCCGATTTGTGATGAAGAATTGAAGCCCATAAACAGCAGTTGAACTAAAACAGGAATCTCTTGGTCTCCTCCTCTAAATGTCCCTTGGTCTTCAGAGAGAAGAAGAGGAAAAGAAGAGAGAACAGAATAGAATAAGAAGAGAGAATGAGAGATTTGTGAAAATGAGAGGTGAGGGGCGCTATTTATAGGATTTCAGGCTCACCTATTGGAACGGCCCGTTCCAAAAGTGGAACGGTCGTTTTGGACCCTTCAAAACTACGCAAAATTCTCAACTGGAACAGCCCGTTCCAAAACCAGAACGGCCCGTTCTCAATCTCAGTAGAACGGCCCGTTCTCCCACCAAAACGTCCCGTTCTTCAAACCAGAACGACCCGTTCTCCAAACCAAAAAGGCCCGTTCTGCTTCTCCAATTTTGGGCATTTCTCTTATTTCGGAACGACCCATTTCACATTTGAAATGGCCCGTTTCGGGTAATCAATTGGGCCTCTAGCCCAGCGATTTTGGGATGTTACACTTGATGATAATGATTCACTTCATTCTATGTGACATTGAAGTTGGATTCTGATTTGGAGAAGCATGGAAGAAATGTTTATACTCATGAGAATTTTTATATATTTCAAAATGAGTTATGGATTGCATTTTTAGATTGTGGAGTTAAAAATAAGAAAGAGGAAGATGGAAAAGAAATATTGCAGGTAATTGATAATAGCTAGGTCAATGGTAAAATATGTGAAGTGGTTTATAATCCTTCATATCACAATGCAGATTGTTCATGCAACATGTTCAAATCTCATGGAATACAATGTAGACACATACTTTGTGTTATAAAAGGGAAGGGTTTAAATGAAATACCAAGTAATTATATTGTGAATAGGTGGACTAAGTTGGCAAATAGAAAACCTATTTTTGATATTGCTGATAATGTCTTGGAAAGGTGTTCTAAACCAAAAAGTGAAAGCAAGCTCATCTCAGATGCGTGGGAAAACTTTTTAAAGCGCATGGACAAAGCTGGACAAAGTAAAGAAAAATTGCTTGTAGTGATAAATGGAACCATGGATATTGAAAAACAATTGGTTGATTTTGAAGGGGATTCTAAATAAACTAAAATAGATGACTTACATGCCTTTACTGGATCCAATATTCCTAAAGAATTTTTTTGCAAAGATTAAAACCATAGGTAGTATATTCGATTTCAGCTTTTGATTTTGATTCTCTTGTGTCATTCTTTTGTGCCAATTTTGGAGGTCTTATTGCACTTCTATTAGTATCGAATGACATTAGATGTCGTTCTTGATCACAGTTAGAAATTTCATGATTTAGGCTCAATGTCTTGTTGGTTGGACCAAGATTATGTTGCAGTGTCTTATCTTGCATGCATGGCTGCAAAATCTTTTTCAGATGGAAAGTATCAACAAATGAAAATTTCTTCATTTCACCACTATCATCACCTTATGATTTTAACAGCAAAGAGAAAAAAAGATGAAAGAAATAGTGAGCATTGATACCTTGGATGAAATTATTGGACACATTTATTTATTTAAAGTCATGTATGATCCAAACTTCCTTTCACTACAAAAGAAAAATCTATCTACTGTCAATTTCTTGTTAAAATTCATCCTATTGGTAAGTTCATAGGGACAAACAACATATGATTGACATGGCTTTTGTATTAGTTATAATATAGAGAAACCTTCATTCTCATAAATAATTTCCAATGATACTAACAAATATTCAAGAAAATGAGACTCTCCTATTTGGAAGAAAAAGTAGTCTCTAAAGTGAGAAACCATTATAATATAGTTATCCTTGTAATTCTTTCAAGAATGAGTGGCAAATATATGCTAAAGTAGTAAATGATGTAAATGATGTTTGTGCTGCAGAAAAAGGTAGGTTGGCTTATGTGATAGGAATTTGAATTTCTCGACTACACCATCTCATTATCATTGATAATCTCTTTCATTTTAAACCTTAGTAAAATTAGCATTCATAGAATCAAGATTTGAATGAGGCAAAAGGAGAATTCCCAGATAGGAATTACCAAGTAATCAAGTGAGAAAAATATTGTGCTGTAGAATATTTTTCCCCTTTATTTTGAATAGTTAAATATAAGCCAAAACTTAGCAATGCATAGTTTTTTTTTAAAAAAAAACTTTAATTCTTTAAAATTAAAAAATAAGTGTTTTAAAAAATACTTTTAAGAGGAAAATATGAGTTATTTAAAAAAAGTTTAAATAAACACAAAAAAGTAATTATTTTATTACAAATTTAAAAGAAAATTAAGCAAATGAACCCAATATTTTATGCCTTAGTCATATGAATGTGCATGCAGAACCTATTAACTTTTAAAAGAGCTTAGTAGTCTTAGTAGATTGACCGTAGTTAACTTCTTATAAGTATTTAACTTTTAAAAATTATCTTTCTTAATTTATATTGATGATATTTTGAATAAGCTTTTGGGAAGTTCGGTGCTTAAGATTTCCAACAATGAAAGAGCATAGTCTTAGTAGATTGACTGGTAGTTAACTTTAAGAAGTATTCTTAAATTTAAAAGAAACATTCCAATTCAACATATCACTATCATGAACACTGAATATGGTTGGTTATATAGTGAGTATGTGAACAAACTCTTTTTCATAAATTTGAAACAATACTAGAGTGTTTGATTTACAAAATAAATTTGAACCAATACTAGAGTGTATGTCTCCTTCCTTGCAATAATAAAATTTCTAGAAGTACCAAACTCTTGGCAAATATTACTAATTATAAACCACAGGTGCACAAAAGTGTAGTGAATGATTGATTATAAGTAAAAGAAGGTGGGAAATATATTAACCTGGTACCCTGTTGACACAAGCTGCAAGCTTCTCTTAGACAATGCTTTCAGCCAAGTTCTTACCTGCACAACACCAACATCCGTGAAAATGAAAGAAAGAAAAATTAAAAAATAAAGAAACCGAACATGTTCAAAGGCAATCCTAGAACCTGCTTGCATTCTGATGGCAGACTTGGTGTAGACATCCAATTTGGATCTGAAACAGAGACAATTGAATTGAATTGAATCGAGAGAAATTTATAAAAAGTGAGTTATGTGGATGGTGTAGCGAGTACCAAAAAAGAGATTGAACGCACCCCATTTTGAGGGCAAAGGAATATAACGGTGTATAGAGATTTGAGAGTCCCAAACTGAGAATGCAAAATGCACAGGCTGTGAGAAGATGACGTCGTAGCATGGAGGAAGAGGGAAAGGGCCAAGTAGAGATGGAGCCGAGTGTGGTAGAGATTTAAGAGTCCCAAACTGAGAATGTAAAAAGCACCAGCTACGGGAAGACGACATTGATGGAGCCGAGTGTGGTAGCCATATTGGGAAGTGGGGGTTCGAATATCATATTTGTTGTTGCGCGTCTACGATCACAAAAGAGAAGAAAAGAACGTGAATGCAATATCTAATATTTTAACATGGACAATAATTAGTTTTAATCTGATTCGTTAAATTAATCTAAGGGTTATATTTTAATCATCTCATCTCTCACAATAAAATGTCCTCTCATATGATACGCTCCCTATATATATATATATATATAGGAGGGTTCAAACGACACTAATGTAATTTTTACTAAGTATTACACCGCTCAATAACTTTATATTAAATGTGAATTTTATAAATCCAACTGTTAGATTAAAAGTTTTTACTCTTAGATCATATATATATAATTTTATAAAATTTACATAATATATACATTTCAAAATATAATAAAATATGAACACTATGATTATCTTTAAGTTGTTCAAATTTTAGAAAAATTTGACATAAACATATAAAGTCATATGAACTTTCAATCTAACTGTTGGATTTACAAAATTCACATTTAATATAAAGTTATTGAACGGTGTAATACTTAATAAAAGTTACCGGTGTAACTTTTACTAAGTATTACACCGCTTAATAACTTTATATTAAATACGAATTTTGTAAATTCAACCATTAGATTAAATGTTCTTTACTCTTAGATCATATATACAAAATTTTATATTAATTCAAGATGATTTGATACTTTATTCTTATAAAAACAAAATTGACGTAATATACACATTTCAAAATATACTAAAATATGAACATTTTAATTACCTTCAGATTGTTCAATTTTAACAAAATTTGCTATAAACATATAAAGTGATATAAACTTTCAATATATCGGTTACAAATTCATATTTAATATAAAGTTATTGAGCGGTGTAATACTTAATAAAAATTATACCGGTGTTATTATAATTCTCTTATATATATAAAAGAGGGATTCGTTTACTCAAAGAGTAAGTTTAGCTAGATTTACTCCGTTCAATAACTCATGTTTTATATCAAATCTCAACAATTCAACTGTTAAATTTAAAGTTTTTAATGTATAAATCTAATCTGCAAATTTTTAAAAAATTTGAAAATTATTTGATACTTATTTTTATTAATTCAAATCAACGTATAAAATATTTTTATAATTATCCGTAAATTTGAATTAATGAAACGAAGTATTAAATAATTTTCAATTTTTTTAAAAATTTTGCAGATTTGATATGTGCATTAAGAGCTTTAAATTCAACGATTGAATTGTTAAAATTTGTTATAGAGCATGAGTTATTGAACGGAGTACTGTATTGGTTTAGGATTTCACAAGATTTTAAAAGACTTTTTTGAGTAAAAAAGTTTGTTGGTATTTAATCAAGATTTTGTCACTTAAAAACAATTTAGAGGTATTCAATATGAATTTTCAAGATTGTTTAAAGAGTCCATTAAAATCCATTGGCATTCGTTGAGACTTTTTGCAACTTAAAAATAATCCATTGGTATTCAAAAATATAAGGATTTTAAATAATTGTTGTATTAGAAAGATTTTGAAGGACATTTTAGTGGTATCTATAAAGAGTTAATCGCCTATACACTGTCAGTGTAAAGTTTTTTTTTTACACTGGCAACCAATCATATCTTTTAACAATGTCATGTCAGATGCTTATTTAATGAAATAAGAATATAATAAAATAATTTAAAAGATATGATTGATTGTCAGTGTAAAAAACTTTACATTGGCAATGTATGAATGATTAACTCATCTATAAATACCAAATTCATAAAACAATCTCATCCAAATCCATCAGATTTTGGAGGATTGTTTGAAGTGACTTTCATCTTTTTTTTTTCTATGCTCATGTCTTCTCCATTTTTTTCTCTACTAATAATATTGCACTACTGCTCATATATAATAATGTACTACTATTCCCGTTTTATTCCCTTATTTGGTGAAACTCTTGTACGTAAATGATAGTGTCATTGACTTGTTCTATTTTCTCTCTATTCTTTTTAACTTTTAAGTAGTAGTTTTTTTATAACACACATCAAGAAAAGGGAAAGGTGAAAGCTAAAATCGATATCGTGATCTCTACAATCAATTGTCACTACTACATATATCACATTTAGTAACATTTATCTGCCAACATGTAATAAAATGTTACTAATTTCTCTTAATTATATATTTTTGTAACATTTTTAACAATAAATGTTACCAATTAATTTGAATTATACTCTTTAGTAACATTTTTAATCATAAATGTTATTGTTTTATTTAAATTATATTTTTTTTTACTTTCTAACACTAAATATTACTAATTTATCTAACATTTTAAACATTTTTAATAATATATTTTACTAATATTTACTTATTTACTAATTTTAAATAATAACTAGTTTTTATTTAAAATATATTTTATTATTTAAAAAAAAATACTTGCTTAATCTGGCAAAAACTTGCAATTCCTCAAAACAAAAGATCGATTAAATACTTGCTTTTCTGCACCAAGAAAGAAAAACAGAGTACAAAAATCGAAAAATTGGAAGACTAAGCAATGGCAACGTTCTCTCATTCTACTCTCTTATTCTTCACATTCAGAAGCCACAAACACTCATATACCTAGTTCTTTTCATCTCTCATTCTACTCTCTTACTCTTCAAAATCGGAAGCCACATAATCATTTGACCTTGTTATCAAAACGTTAAAGTAAGTTTTACGATTTTTAATTTTGAGTTACCAGCATCTTTTGATTCTCTCATATTGTTCATTGAATTAAGGATGTGAGCGAGATATCTTATTGGTTCATTGTTCTATACAATTGTTGTCTAGCTATTTCTGCTGTGCTTAAGAAGTTCTTGTGTTGAAGTTAAGAATCAGTGTGTTGTTCTCTGTTGGAAGAAGTTGGATTGGTTCTGTGGTAAGGTATTTTTCTCTATTTTCCGTATTACATTTACCTCTGAATAGAAATAACAAATGATGAAATGATATGGTTAATTTGATGTTTTCCTTGTTTTCCCATGTTTTAGCTGAAAGAGACTGCCTAAGAATGTGAATGTTGCCCTTAGGATGTTCTCTGTTGAGGAATATATTGAGTTGACCCTCAATTTCATTCCTAAAGTATTACTCTCTCCACTACTGAGTGATCCTTAAATTATGAAAATTAAATAATTAATCCCCCAAATTATTAGATATTAGAAATCATTAAGTAGTCCATCAAGTTTTGAAAAATCTATCAAATTTGTCTCAAATTTAGGAGTGAGATACTTGAGCTACTAAATCGATGGTTTATTCAAATGTTGCTTGAGAAAATAGATATTGGACTTTAAAAGATGAGTGATAACGTGAACTTTTCATTCAAGTGCATAAAGACATGCATCTATATTCTTGGTATTATTTGGTTAAGCTCACTTTGGATGTTTCCATTATTTTTGTTAAACTAATAGCTCTAAGAACATGAGCTTCTAATTGCTATTCAGATTAATCATCTAATTAGATGATCATGAATTGTGGCTGATATGTCTATGCACAAATTATATTAATTCGTGCATCAAAACTTTAGTATAGGGGTGGCAATCTTGTTACATGATATCACATAACACTATAATTCTTTTAGTATCTGCCCCTTTGCACCACTTTTGGGATTGATAACTATGCTTATAGTATTGTGTGTGGCTCGTCAATCTTGTTATTTTTTTTTGTACTGTTGGACTGTAGTGTTGTTCCATATGTGCTAGACTGTGGGAGGACCTTAAAAAGTTAAGAGCATGTTTGAGTACTATAAGTGCATTTGAGAATTTTTAGAGATACTTCTTTTTTTTTTAGTAGCAAAATTCTCTAAAATTTTCTAACTTGTATCTAAATAGATATATGGAAAAAGTTCTTTATTTAAGTGGCCAACTGGCCATGGTTTGGAATGTTGCCTCTAATATGAGGATTGTGTCCCTATGAAGCCATGGCAGCAGCATGATATAAATGAAACAACACTTTTTATTATATATATATATATATATATAACATTTTTTTGGGCCCAAAATTTATGTGCTAGTACCTATACACCTCTAAGATAAGTCATCAGAATGTGGTTGGAACTATCCAGTTGTAACAATTTTGATCCCTCATTTTTGTTTATAATTAGCATTCAATTTGAGGACTATGCAACAACAAAAATAGTATAATTTATCATTGTCATAGACTTATGACTTGTTGATGAAATTGGAAATATACGTTTTTAAAGGGATTCACTTGACGACTTATGACTTGTCATTTTTTTAATGGGGAACAGTTCCTAGTGTGGCACTTTCATGTGTGACACCATTAACAAAGTTATTCTTTGTATTAATTTTAATTACTAAATATAAATTTGTTTTAGGATATTTGTGAATGGCATGTGATTGAACCACTCCCATCGTACGGTAGAGGAAGAGACGCAACAGCAAGAAGGTACACCAACCTCACTGATGTTATTGTCACAGGTATGGAAAAAGTTGCAGGAAACAATTATCAAACAAGTAGTTAAGGGTTGGTGAACCTTTTTCAGCAAGTGCTACGCATCAAAACTTTGAATTCATGTTGCCAAAGTTTTCTTACTCTGATTTAAATTCAATGTATTATTCAGTTTAGACTCGTATTTTTCAGTTGATTATTTAATTTAACAGTTCTATAAAATTTGCCAGGGAACTTAGTCTAGTAAAAGTAGTTGATCAAGAAAATCCAACATAGTGTTCTGATAGAAAAAAAAAAGACTAATCCAACATAGTGGAAAGCCAATTTGTAGAAACTCTCTCATATTAACTTCTTGCGCAGGTACATTTTAGAAAATGACAGATTTTTGACTACTAGACTCTCACCTAGTGCATTTCTCTTAAAGGGTAAGTTCATTGTGATTTTCATAAGAGAAATAATCAATTTCTTATTTCTTTTCCTGTGCATTTATACCATCTAATAAGTTGAATGAATCTTATTCATATGATGAATTTTACACCATTTTATTAGATTCATGCATCTTCAACTTTTTAAGAATTTTCATTTTCTAATAATTGTTGTATTGTACTATATTGAATTTTCTTATTTCTTTTAGGTATATTGATTTTTTCATGAGAGAATAATTATGGATAAGAGTTGGATACAACAACCTAGATCATCTAGTAGGTATTTGGATGGATTGAAAAATTTTCTAGACTTTGCATTTCAAAATGTTGCCCAAGGAGATCAATTTTTATGTCCTTGCAAGAATTGCAACAATTGTTCTTGGGGTAATCGAGAGGAAGTGCCGAAGAAAATGAAGGTTAACAATTCTAGAAGAAAAGTTCATCACTACTAGAAAAATTAATATTTGTGACGAATTTTGTGACGGAAAAAATAGCATCGCTAATAGTGACGCATTTTGTGAGAGAATTTTAAGTTTTGTGACGGACAAGAATTTATTGACTTTTGTGACGGATTTTGTGACGGAATATATTCCGTCTCTAAAAATCCGTCACAAATTTCGTCACTGAATCAAAAAAAATATTTGTGACGGATTTTGTGACGAAAAAATTTTCGTCTCTAAAAATCCGTCACAAATTTCATCACTAAATAAAAAAAAAATGTTTGTGACGGATTTTCTGACGGAATGAACTTCGTCTCTAAAAAATCCGTCACAAATTTCGTCACTAAAATGAAAAAATTTAGTGACGGATTGTTCCCTCTCAAAATTCCGTCACAAATAGGTTAAAATATTTTGTGAAAAAATTTGTGACAAATTGTTCCCTCTCAAAATATTAAATTTTATTTATGAAACTTTTATATTTAAGAATTATGCATAATTAAAGAAAATATGTTAAATTTTTTTTAAAAAAATAATAAAATTAAAAATATTTTATTTCATTAAAGGACTGAAAAAATTATGAAATTCATTTAATTAAATAAAAAATTGTCAATTTTGAACATAAGAAACTAAGACATTCATTAAAAATATTTAAAAAAAACTTGTGAAATTAAAAAAAAAAAGAATATTAATTTAATTTTGGCTTAATTACATTTTTGATCCCTCAAGTATTGTAATTGTGCAATTTTGATCACTAAGATTTTAATTGGATAATTTTAGTCCCTAAATAATTGTAATTGTGCAATTTTAGTCCTTTAATTTTTAATTGAACAATTTTAGTCCCTCAAAAATCATAATTGTGCAATTTGAATCTCTCCCATTAAAAATTTAATAATTTTAAAATTTTAATATATATATATATAATAATTTAAAGTTATACAATTATTTGCTTATTTAAGTTAACATATACTATAATTTTTATTAATGTAACAAATGATATATATTTATTATTACTAAATAAATAAAATTTATATATTATTAATAATTTAATATTGCTAATAAATTAATATCAATAATATTTTTAGTATATTTATAGATAAATTGATAATTTGATAAATATAACTAAGTATATATTAATATACTTTTACAAAAATATAAATATAGTAGATAAGATATGTATATTTATATTTTTGTAAAATTATATTAATATATAATAAGTTATATTTATCAAATTATTAGTTTATGTATAAATATACTAAAAATATTATTGATATTAATTTATAAATAATATTATAAAAATATAATATATATATATATATATATTATGTATTTATTAATAATAAATATATATCATTTGTGTGACACCCTCTACCCCACATACCATAACACAAATAACAAAAATTGAATAACATAATCTTTTTCATAATTAAAATACCAAACATGTTTAACTTAAATCAAAACTCATGTATTTGTGGAATTAAATAGATATTCATACATCTCACGCAACAAGGAATACAACAGAACAATCAAAAAGCAAAATATAAACTTGCATAGTTTATTTGTTTCTCTCAGGGTTTTCTTAAAAACCCACAAAGTACTATAATCCATACAATAAACATCTTACTCATAATTGTCTCTTACAATTGCATTCCCTTATGGTGTGTTTGGATGAGTAATTTTACAAATTCAAGGAATTTGAAATTCTTGGTATTTGAATTACTTTGATTTCAATTTCTATCATTGTTAAAATATTTTGTTTGGATAATTAAGTCAATTCAAATATCTCAAATTTTAAATTATTAGGTTAGATATGATAATTTGATTCCATCATGATAAAATTAATTTTAAAAATATATTTATATGTTGAGATTTTTAAAAAAAAATTTATAAAAATAAATATTAGCTAATTTTGAAATATTTAAGAATTTTAAAAATTAATATAAGATAATATTTAATAAATTTAAAAATATTTTTGAATATCTAATAATTAAAAGAATGAAAAGAAAAGATAAAATATATAGGTGAAATAAGAAAAACAAATATGAGGAATTTCAAATTCTGCTATTTTTGGGAGAATTTGAAATTATACTATTTTAAGGAATTTCACAAATGTTTGGATTTCAAATTCTTTGTAAATTCCTCATCCAAACAAAGCATTTCACCTCAAGAAATTTGAAATTCTTCAAATAAATAAATTACCTTATATAAATTTTTCATCCAAACACACCATTAGGTTTTTCATATGAATCATAGAGATATTAAAATTATACATTTATATTTAAATATAAGAAAAACAACAAAATAAGCATGTATATTTATATTTATATTTTCCAGAACAGAGCGTTCTGCGGCCAGAACGGCCCGTTCTGCAACCAGAACGGACCGTTCCGAAACTAGAACGGACCGTTCCTAAACCAGAACGCCCGTTCTGGGATCACATTTTAAATAAAATTAGGTATAAATCAATTATTCATCTTTCGATATAATACTTGATTTCTTTTGGTTATGATATTTTAATATATTTTATTTAAAATATCAATCAACATATTTTATTATTATTATATTTAATTTATTGTAAAATAATTAAAATATTAAATTTAGCATCATTAAAAAAATAACCATTATAAAATTTATTTTTTTTAGTTTAATTATTTATTATAATACTTTTTAGTTACCGTATTAACCAAAAAATTATTTTTAATTAAAATATATTTTTGAATTTTAGTTAATTGATTATCATTCACTTACTTTATTAAAAAGTGATAAAATTTAATTAATTTTTAATTAATTTAATAAAATAAAAACTTTAAAATAAATATCTAAAATCTTTAACAATTTCTTAAATACAAATATTTAATTAATTAATTTTAATATAATAAATTTAATATCAAAATATTTACCTAGATTTGAGTTATGATTTTTATAATCTTTTGATTTAATATTGGATTTTATTTATTATAAAACATAATAAATAAAATCTTAAATCTGTAGCAATTTCTTTGATACAAATCTGTAATTAATTTTAATATATAATAAATTTAATATCAGAAAATTTATTATAATTTTAATTATGATTTATATAATATTTTGATTTAATAATAAATTTCTTTTGATTATAATATTTTAATGTATTTTATTTGACATATTAGTTAACATATTTTATTATATTTTTATTTTAATTTAATATAAAATAATTAGAATATTTATTTGACATATCAGTTAACATATTTCCCTTAAAATTACAAAATCATTTCAACAAAACTATATTACAAAATCATTTCAAGAAATTTATAACAATATAAAACTACTCCACAAACCCGTGTTTTATAGCATTTACTTTAGATGAGGCTTTCTCCTTACTGGTTTTAGTTGGAGAGTTGAGTGATTTCCAAATTTTTTTGCATCCATTGTGTTTGTATGAGGGTTTTGATGGATGTTGCGGCCAATGCGAGGGGTTATCTGATAGAGGTTATGATTATAGTTTTTCATGATTGGAAGTGCAAGGTTTTTCTGAACTTCAGCCATGTTGTTGTAATTGTAGTAATTTTGTGTATGAAAAAGCTTATTAGTGCAGTTGTGACTATTAGGGTGAAAAGAAAATTGATTTCAAGATGGTTTGATTGGCTAGGAACTAAAATTTGTAGTCCTTTTTCTTATATACTGATTGATGAGCCGTAATTTAGTGCTTCAATTCATATCATTAAGGCATTGATTACTTCTCACATTTAGGGTTAATTTCGTGATTTTATCATGTTTGCTAATTGTCATTTGAATTATGGGCCTAATTGCAAAACTAATCAAATTTCTGTTTCTGGACAGTTTGACCTTCGCTCGGTTTTTTGGCCATATCTGGAGCTACAGGACTCCGAATTGAGCAATCTTGGTGGCGTTGGAAAGCAAAGAGAAAAAGCTACAAATGTCTCACTGATGTGCATCTCCTAATTCGAAGCCTAAGATGGTCAAAATGGAGCCCGAAAATGACCCACGGAATCTGGAAACGTTTTGGGCCTTGTTTTGCAATGTTCAAATCAGTTTGGGCCCAATTTGACCCAAGCCTTCTAGAAGGGCAAAAGGGTAATTTCAGAAACCCTAAAAGAGGGCAGAAGGGAGCCCTCTTCACACATTCTCTGTCTCTTCACATTTTCTCCCTTAAACTACCCGCGCCTCCCTCTTCCACCTCCGTCTTCGCCGTCGCCACGTCCCGCGCTCAAGTGCGTCTCGACTCCACGGCGCTCGATAAACTCTCCTCGTCTAACACCACTCCAACCACTTCCTTCAACCACCGCATCACCGTCCCCGATTTCCTAACCCTACACATATCCCTTTTTTTCTCCTATTTTTCTCACACCCCTTTTCTTTCTTCATTCAACCGAGGGAACATGGTTGCCGCCGCTGATCTTCTCATGCCAGAAATGGGTGCTGGAAATTTGCACGTGCTTGTCGTTGATGACAGCCACGTCAACCGCAAGGTCATTGAACGCTTGCTAAAAATCTCGTCTTGCAAAGGTATGTAACTAAAGGTGGAAAATTTTGGTGTTTTCTCTTGCACTTGGATCGGGTTTTGATGGTTTTTGGAAATGGGTTTTGATAGTTTTTGGAAATGGGTTTTTGGTTTTGGTAGTGACGGTGGTGGAGAGTAGGAGCATGGCTCTGTAGTATTTGGGGTTGGATGGGGATAAGAGCTCCATTGGTTATGACAAACTATTCTATATCGGGGATGATTGGATATGAATTACTCAAGAAGATAAAGGTGAGAAATCAGATTTTTTATTTTTTATTTTAAATTTAATTTGTTGTGGTAGATGAATGGAAGAGAGAAGGGAGAATTGTTAGTGTTTTGCTGATTTAATAGTAGTGGGTTTTCCCCCTTTTCTTCTTGATTTTTAATTTTTTTCCTTCTGTTAATCTCTGCAGGAGTCGTCTGTATTTAGAGAGATTCCAGTGGTGGTTATGTCTTCTGAGAATATCTTTACCCGAATTGATAGGTAAGATCTTGGTTAGAATTGTTAGTGTTTTACTATTTGGTTCTTGTGTGGTTTTAGGAAGCTGGATGCCTTTGATTTTCTGGCTGAACTCGGTGAGAACAATTATATCCCTTTTATTTTATATTTCTCTAACAATTTTAGTCGTTTTCTCTCGTTTTCTCTAACAGAATTTCATTATAGGTGTTGAAGATCTTTCTACGGCAGTATTAGTCCAAATCTACATTATTTTATAAAAGGTTTATAGAAAATGGTGCAAGGAAAACTTTATTAATAGCCGGTCTCTTAGACATGCTCGTGACATTCACAGGTAATTTTATTATTTTTAAGTTAAATATAAAAATATTATTTATAATGTACTCTAGTCCATACATTTATGCTTTCTCATTTCTAAAATACTATTTGCAGGCAGATTCAGGGTCATGTTCAACAAATGGGTCTGAATCCTTCATCTTGTGGAGATGATATGCTTCAATTTCGCAGATGCCTTGCTGCTTCCTTTTTCCTCAATGCAGTTGTAAAGCAACCAGAGGGGACATACAGGTATCTAATTCAACTTAGAAATTCTTGTGCTGATCCGTCTCTGTAGCTTGCTTTCTTTTCCCTCTGTTATAAGCTCAAATTCTAGTGTTAGTTTTGAATTTCTTTATTGGTATTTTGACTCACTAATTGGAATCCTTACTTGCATATATAATTTTATCATATAATGCTTTGCTATAAAAAGAGACTTTTATTTCTTAGTAACTTGACAGGGCTTTGGCAAATCACGACACATGTTTAGCTTCTTGTGACATGATCTCTCTCTCTCTGTCTCTCCAAGTTGGCAAGCAAAAGGGTTACTCATAGAAGGAAAAGAAATTCAAAATATTTCAGTCAGGAAAACACACTAAAGGTAATATCACATTTTAATTTTTTTCATTGTATTATATATAAAAAAAAGACAAATAAAAAAAGAATTGCAATTGTTATTATAGTTATACTTCTATACTGATAATAAATAAAAAAATACCACTTGATGTTCATAATTTTTTTTAACTATTTTATTTTTAATGACTATTACAAAAATTTACTAGTGCTACATTGGGAGTTTCACATGTTCACAAATTTGCTTGATAATTCATTCGTTGTTGGTTTGTTGCTCTTATTATTCAGTACATATATAGTATTCTTTTCTGAATTTCTTCCAATTGTGGAATGCAGATTCAGATAGTGAGTCAGATAATGCTAAAGCATCAGTGTCTTTGAATCCTATAAAGGTAATCATGATACGTTTGATATCTGATGTGATGTTAAGAGAATGCAATTTTGTATTGCCTTGACTTCAGTTTGCCTATTAAAAACTGTTTGAGGAAAAAGTAGGATCTGGCTTGTCTCTAGATCAAAAGTAGGGGAATCTTGATAATTCAGAAACTGGAATTGGTGAGTACCTAAGTTGCTGGAGTTTTGTTATTGTGTTTTTGTATTATTTATTCCGTATATAGTTTTGAACCCACCCAGGCATGTAGTTTTGGTTGCAATAATTTATATATATATTGTTCCTAGAATTTATTAAGTTTTACTTTTAGGTGTAATGTGTTGATGAAGTTATAATGTGCATTCATGTTCATAAGTAACATAGGAGGGAGTCAATATTGAACAAAGATATATTGCTGAGAAGGTTTCTGATTTACTGAAGGTATTTATAACCTTTTTATCATTCAATTTTTATAATTATTATTGTTAGAGTTTTACTATATGAGAACATATGAATATAATATGTTGGACAATAGTAATGAGTTATTATATACAGTTGATTAATTGTACAAATTAAATACGCAAGATCTTGAATCAATAATTGTTCCATTAACATACTATAAACGCATTTTTCAATGATTGTTTGCATCTGATAGGATTATATAGCACACTTAGTTACTTGTTATTAAATTTCAGAAGACAAATGTTATTGTTTAGTCTAGAATAATAGGCTCTGGTAATCGATTGCAAGACTTGGTAATCGATTACAACGGTTTAGTTTCAAGTTGTAAAGTAGTTCAAAGTCTAGCTCCACCTCATTGGAGTTGGATTCCGAAAAATGAAAATTTAAAGAAAAATAAATTTTTTTTATCAATTTATTCTTATAGATATAGGTTCTGTTGAAATCACACCCGTAGAAGATACAAAAAATCCATCTATAATAAATTATTCAAAGTTGAAAATAATCAAAGTACTGTCTTATTATGACTGGAAACAACATCCTTTCACAGAAAAGAACTTTTCTAGACCTTTTGACCCTCCTTCATATTCATACTTTGACTATCAAAAGGCCTGGACCTATATCCTTTTAGAAGAAAACCCAAAACACTCCTGGTACATTAGTTTTAAAAATGAATTACCTCTCCCAATACCCAATTGGTTTGTAGATTGGTTCTTTAAAATAAGCCCAGTCCAATCTATAATACCCGAAAATGTTCTGAATATATATCGAAAATATAAAATCCTTACCCCCAATCAAACCCCTCATCTAAGACTTATAAAATTTTGTTCTACCATGGGAATTAGCTGGCTTATGGCACATCTTTTGGAAATACACCAGCATAAAGAAGAAACTTATCCGAAGACTATCTGTCGAAAAACCAAAGTTTTTTGTTGGAAAAAGTTCGAAGTTAAGTATGTTGAAGAAAGATTTCAAAAATGGAAAACTTTGGGCCTTCAATCATCAACAAAGGCCCAACCCAAACTAAAGATAGAAACACCATTAACATTGGAAAAAGAACCAACCTCTAAAGAAGAAAAGGCCCTATTGAAGAAAAAATTATTAGATGCCTTATCTTCTCTTGGATCAGAATCAGATGAAGAACAAGAAAATGTTGAAGATTGTTTTGCTATTCAGATGGCCCAAAATCCTGAAGACGACGATGAAGTTGATTTTGTTAATTTGTAGCAATCACCTGAAAAGATTGTGCAAATTCGACAAAGAATTAAAGAACATAATATTCAAAGTAAAAATAAAATTGAACAGCGAATTCAAAATATCTTGCAAAGGTTGAAGATCTCATCAGATAATGATCAATTGTGGAAAAACCTAGAAGAAGAAATATCTTGAATAATTGAGCATTTGAGTAAGAAGTCGTGGGTCCCTTGTCTCCCACGTCGCCCAAAAGATGCTTTCTTTAGTTTGTCTTTTGCGTCGGCGGTCTAAAGTAAAGATTCGCCAGTTGTATTTTGTCTTTTGTAGGCAGCCAAAAGTAAGTGCTTGCCAAGTTGTAATTTTCTTTTTCTTAGATGATAACACGTGTATGTATAGGATGTGTTATCTTGAATAATTTGCTTGGTGTTTTATCTATAAAAGGCCTCTCATTTAGAGTAGAAGATACAGCCCTTCAGAGCCTTAAACTTCTATCTCCCTTTGAGTCTCCTTCATAGTTAAGAACCCTGGCCCTGCGTCTGTAAAAATCTTGTAAGTTTTCTGAATAAATGATTATTTACTTTGAAGATGGTCATGTATGGATTTATCTGTATGAAGATTATTTAAGACACGATTATTATATTTATATTCGGTTTTATTTAAATCGCATATCTGTTTCTGATCCTATAATAAGTTATATTGAAGAATGGCGTTTTGAAGAACATGAAAAATTAATTAAAACTAATTTTCAAAAATTAAGAGTTTTCTTTCCATATTTAGAACCCATTTGCTTTCTTTTAATATTTCTTCCGCTCATCATATTTATCATGCTACTCTGGTGCCAAATGGTATCAGAGCCTAAAACCTGAAAAATTTTGTCCGATATAGTATTGATATTTGAAGAATTTATATGAACCTAACTTGGAGGCTCTGCCACCATTACTGGTCATCATAATCACTGTGGCTGAGAAAGAAGCCTCTCATCATAATCATCACCATCATCAACCTAATCGCCTCACAAGGAATTCCGACGGGGCGATTCTGCGGTCCTCGGTCGGCGAGACAAGGAAATCGGCGTCGCCGGAGAAGGAAGACCGGTACTACACAACGAGGGGTTCGGCGGAGGAGAACTGCAAGGTCTCCGGCAACGGCAACAACGGCGAGGAACGTGCCCTAGTTTGGCCCAAGCTTTACATCACTCTCTCAAGCAAGGAGAAAGAAGAGGATTTTCTCGCCATGAAGGGTTGCAAGCTTCCTCAA
This sequence comes from Cajanus cajan, assembly GCF_000230855.2. Classification (NCBI taxonomy): domain Eukaryota; kingdom Viridiplantae; phylum Streptophyta; class Magnoliopsida; order Fabales; family Fabaceae; genus Cajanus; species Cajanus cajan. Next base: position 9,108,072 of record NC_138517.1, on the reverse strand, counting down.
CGACCCAAAAAGAGGGCTAAGATCATCTAAAGAAGCCTACTTTTGGTGAGTCCTGGTGCGTGGTTGACTGATATGTGCCAAGAGAGATATGAAGTTAGGGAGAAGAAAAGTAACAAGAAGAGACCAAGAGGGTTGAAGGCTATGGGAAGCATGGAGAGTGATTCTGAATGATGATGCAAGAACAATTGAGTAGATCGACAAGAGGGGGAAAAGCCCTTTTTAAGCTTGAAATGTTTTGGAGATGGTGATGATGTTTGAATTGATGATGGTGATTCAAGTTTTTTATATTTGTGTTAAACTTTAGAGAAAAATACTATAATTATTTAGAAGAAATTCAAGAAGACATTCCTTATTTCAAATGGTTTGAAGAAAATTGCTTTAAAAATTTAACCATTAATGTTTTAAAAAATGCTACTAAAATATGGAAAACAAAAACATGAGAAAAAATAGGAGAAATACCTCCAAACTTTTCTTTTCCTTTAAATATTTTTATTAACCTTTCCATCCTATCACACAAGTAGTTCTCTCATGGGAACACTGATGCTGTTTCCAGTCATAATAAGACAGTACTTTGATTATTTTCAACTTTGAATAATTTATTATAGATGGATTTTTTATATCTGCTACGGGTGTGATTTCAACAGAACCTGTATCTATAAGAATAAATTGATAAATTTTTTTATTTTTCTTTAAATTTTCATTTTTCGGAATCCAACTCCAATGAGGTGGAGCTAGACTTTGAACTATTTTCCATGGATCTTCTTCCTGCCAATGATCTTCGATGGTAACAACATGTTCACAATTTTCAAGGATGTGATATTCCTTTGGAATATTAGTAGATGTTGATGAAGTGGTTTTTTCTGGGGTTTTTGGCAAATTGGCTAAGACGGTGAATTTGTTTTCAAGTGGGTTTTTCAAAGTATTTGGTAATTTTCGAGTTTGAGAGGCTTTAGAATATGAGGGGGGAAAAGTCATCTAGCGAGAGGCTAGATGGCCCAGATTTTTCAGGAGGATTGGGCTGAGAGCCCATTTTCTTTTGTGGGGTGGTCATGGGAGAATCCCTGCAAAAATTCTCTTGTTAAAAAATCGGGTATTGAATTATTCTTTCCTTTAATAAATTCAATTTTGAAGTCAAAACAGGATATTAAACTTTGCCAACGAGCAAAAATCTGTTTTGAAACCAAATTTCTAACATCTTTTTCTAAAACTTCTTTTGTAGATTTACAATCTATTCTTAAAAGAAATTTTTTGTTTATTAAATCATGCTGAAATTTTTGCATGCATAAAACAATGCTTAGAATTTCCTTTTTAATAGTACTATATTTGGATTGGGCTGGATTCCAAATTCCTGAATGATATTTCACTATTTGTTCAGGGTGGTTTTCTAGCTTTTGTTTTAATATTCCTCCATACCCTTGTTCTGAGGCATCTGTTTCAACTATTAATTGAGCCTCTGGATTTGGTATTCCTAAACAGGGTAAGGTTTTTACTTGGGCTTTTACTTCCTGAACTATCTTGGTTAGTTCTGAAGTCCAAGGTTTTGGGTTTTTCCTCAATCTGTTATATAAAGGTTTGCAAAGTATTCTAATTCTAGGGATAAAATCGGCTACATAATTCACACATCCCAAGAATCTTTGTAATTGATTTTTATCTTTTATTTCGTCTGGAAATTTTTCAGAAAATTCAATACTTCTTTTAATAGGAGTTATTGTTCCTTGATATATATCATGACCCAAAAATCTTATTTTTGTTTGAGCTAATTTTATTTTCTTTTGTGATATGACCATTCCATTTTTCTTAATTAGATTCTTAAATATTCTTAAATGCTTTAAATGTTGTTCAATAGATTCTGAAAATATTAAGACATCATCTATATATACTAATGCAAATTTTGAATATGGATTTAATATAGTATTCATAATATTCTGAAATTCTGATGGAGCATTTTTAAGTCCCATAGGCATTACATTCCACTCGTATTGCCCAAAGGGTACTACAAATGCAGTTTTATATTTATCAGCTTCTTTAGAAGAAATATCTTGAATAATTGAGCATCTGAGTAAGAAGTCGTGGGTCCCTTGTCTCCCACGTCTCCCAAAAGATGCTTTCTTTAGTTTGTCTTTTGCATCGGTGGTCTAAAGTAAAGATTCGCCAGTTGTATTTTGTCTTTTGTAGGCAGCCAAAAGTAAGTGCTTGCCAAGTTGTAATTTTCTTTTTCTTAGATGATAACACGTGTATGTATAGGATGTGTTATCTTGAATAATTTGCTTGGTGTTTTATCTATAAAAGGCCTCTCATTTAGAGTAGAAGATACAACTCTTCAGAGCCTTAAACTTCTATCTCCCTTTGAGTCTCCTTCATAGTTAAGAACCCTGGCCCTGCGTCTGTAAAAATCTTGTAAGTTTTCTGAATAAATGATTATTTACTTTGAAGATGGTCATGTATGGATTTATCTGTATGAAGATTATTTAAAACACGATTATTATATTTATATTCGGTTTTATTTAAATCGCATATCTGTTTCTGATCCTATAATAAGTTATATTGAAGAATGGCGTTTTGAAGAACATGAAAAATTAATTAAAACTAATTTTCAAAAATTAAGAGTTTTCTTTCCATATTTAGAACCCATTTGCTTTCTTTTAATATTTCTTCCGCTCATCATATTTATGGAGGTAATCCTGCAATAAATTTTTCTTATATATATATATATATATATTAAGTGAAACTACAACCACTTCATTTACTACACTATATTAGTTATTTATTGTACTGGTGCCGACGTGCTGTTCTGTTTGGAGAAACTAGCCATGAAACATGTGTAGATAAATTCCAAAGGGTATATTTTAGTGAAATTAATATAATAGTTTTTTATTCTAAAAATAATTCATGTATAACTTCTAAGTTCTAACCTTTTCAAAAGACTTGCTTTTAAAAAAATAGTTTAATTATTTTTTTTTCTAAGTAGTTTAACATTTTTAGTTTATGTAGTTAATATTTTATTTTAGTTTTATAAACTTTATTTTTTGTCCCTAAAAAATTAAGTAATATAGACTAACAGAAAATAAAAAGATAGAATAAGTGATGCACACTAAATTGGCCTTATGACACTCTATCTCACATATACCATGTATGTGAATAAATAAAATTGAATAAAAAAAGTTATTAAAATTAATTTCAAATATTCAATATAGAGAGTATCACATATTAATAAAATGAAACCAAATGAAATTTAATACTTTAAAATAACAATTGTCCTAAAACATAATTCAAAAGAAAAATAAATCATAACTAAACTCTAATATCACATCTTATTAGAGCGTAAACTTAACTATAAGAACTAGTCTCATTCATAACATCCATAACCTCATGATATGAATTACCTACAATAACATACAATAGAGACAAACACAAACAATGGGAATGAAAAATATTCTACTCTAGCTCATGGCATAAGACATAATTGGATAGTTAAATACAAACAAGATATACATATATACATAGCCTAGGTAGACTATTAACAATAACACACCACTCATTCATGACATAATTATTAAATAACACATAACAATAAGATACACATGCAATGGACACAGATTGCATATTATGGTGCATGTGGCACCACTACTACAAAAATACTATTTTACGTCGCTATATTTACATCGGTTGTCCAAGAAACGATGTAAAAGATATATGCGGTGGCAAAGTTGTAATTAAGTAAAAAATATAAGCAAATTTACATCGGTTCTTGCTAAAACCGATGTAAAAATGAAGTATTCTACATCGGTTTTAGCAAGAACCGATGTAAATATGCTTATATTTAGGGTTTTAAGCGAAGTAGGAATGGTCTAGGCTCCCCCTCGCATGCCCCCTTCTCCCTCCAAACCCCCTGGCCCCAATCCATGCCGCAGGATCCCCAGAGTGGCGCTTGGGAGTACTTCTTCCCCTCTATCGAGAACATCGCTGGCCCCACCCTCAATGTCGCCGAAGAAGATGCCCTCTCCAAGGTTCAGGCCAAGGTCTTCCATGAAAAGCCCGCCAGGGTTGTTCACGAGGACCAGGTTATCACGCCTCAGAAGGATCTTCGTGTTCCTGAGCCTGAGCCTGAGCCTGAGCCCAAGCCCGAGCCTGAGCCCGAGCCTGTTCCTGTGCTTGAGGAAATGATGGAGACCCCTCCGCCCAAGGGCACCAAGATCAAGCAACAGATGCCGAGTTCTATGAAGCATTCCGTCAATCTGCAGCAGATATTTGCTAATCTCAATGATCATTTTCTCAAGGCTTCCGAGAGTGCTCATGTTGTTTCCAAGTTGCTTGAGGCTACGTGCTTGCACTATCACTCCAATTTTGCGGATAATAGAGGTACTCTCCATACCTTTGTTGCTATATTAATCTGTTGCAGAGCAACTAAGTCTTTTTGTTCTACCATTATAAATCTTTCAATATGTAGTTATATTCTGAGAAAGAAAATGATTAGTTAGTTGGAGTGCTTCTTAAATAAGTTTCTCTAGATCGAGAAGGTGAACCTCTATGATTTATCTTTCATAGAGAAATTATATTTCATTAAATTATTTCTATATTAAAGAAAAGAGAATTGTGTGATAAGCGATAATAACTGATGGAATAGGGGAAAAATATGTTGTAACTCTTTTATGTATGATACTCCTCTTGAAAGTGACATTTGGATTTGGAATATCAAACGGCTAGCGCTTAACTATGAAGGCAGGGGAATTTAACTCTATTTGTTTTCATTTTCTACAATATAGTATTCAAATGCCTTTTCCTAAACTATTACTTATCAAACTTTCTGTGGGTGCCTATCATAATGCGCAATGAGAGTGAACAAGCAAGGGAATGGAGTCAAGTTTTTAGTGAAGATACAAAAAAGAAATCGATTCCAGTCATAGTAGCTTGGCAATTGAATGAAAGAATGTAGTAATCTGTTTCCTACTTTCATCGTTTGTTATTACTGCTTTACAACCTTGTGTACAACATATAATCTATAAGCTATACTTGTAATGATTTCAGGTACGGGGAACTACAGGGTCTCAATAAGCAAGAAACAGCAGACAAATATGGGAAAGAACAAGTACATGAGTGGCGTAGAAGTTATGACACACCTCCCCCAAATGGTGAAAGTTTGGAAATGTGTGCTGAAAGAGCAGTTGCCTATTTTAGAGACCAAGTAGGTGGTTTAGTCTTTTGTATCAAGGTTCCTTTTTATGAAAATTTAGAAAGACCATATAAGTTCTATCATCAAAAAAATTAATCAGTGTTATGTGTGTTAAAATTTGTCATTATTGCATTTATACGGGAACTGATTCCATTGACATTATACTGCAGATTGAACCTCAACTTTTATCCGGAAAGAATATTATGATTGCAGCCCATGGAAATTCCCTGAGATCCATTATTATGTATCTTGACAAACTAACTTCCCAAGAGGTGATTTAAGTATTCATAATTATGGCAACTTCTATGTTCACATGACATAAATAGTCATGATTCTTTTTGTGTCATCTTTTGACAGGTGATTAGTTTAGAATTGTCAACTGGAATTCCAATGCTTTATATTTTCAAAGAAGGAAGATTCATTAGAAGGGGGAGTCCAATAGGACCAACTGAAGCTGGAGTTTATGCCTACACTAGGGTATGCATCCATATCCCCTTTTATATTTCATTCCATTTTGATAAGATGCTGATTCTTTTAGCATTGTAGAAGTTTTGATATAAGAATTGATGTTTGTTGCTTTGGAAAGATGAAATGGCACTTGCAGCCATAAGAAACAGATAGAAAGAATACACTTCAAAATGTATTCATTATTCACAGCTATTATTTAAATTTACTAACAATGTTATTACCCGGCCACAGCGTTTGGCTCTTTACAGGCAGAGGTTGGATGATATGTTCTAATAATTTGAAGGTTAGTTAATAGATTTACACTCACTTTCTTCGCTTTATGCTTCTCTCTTGGACAGTGTACATTCTTTTTTCTTTTCTTTTTTTCATTTTATCACCTTTATTTCATTTTCAGGTAAATCACGTGTTGTTCCACGGTACAGTTAAGTTACATAAGGGCAAAAACAAGATGTTACCAGTTTTATAGTTAACAGCAATAATTGCTTATCTCAAAGGTAATAATACTATTAAATAACCTAAGGTATAATTTGTTTTTAAGCCTTGAGAATTTGACTAAACTTGATCTTAATTGGTTTCTATACTTTAAAAGCAATAAATTTTTTTCTCACATCTCTAACATAATGTGTGAAACTAATTCCTAATGCTAAATGCTATGTGATGATTAGTTGTTTGTCACATCTTAACGTGGCAGACATGTGACAGACAAGTAAATAAAGTTAATAGAGTTAGGATGAAAGACTAATTTCACCAATTATCATAAATGTGAGGACCAAATTCATCAAGTTAGTAGAACATACATCCTCTTGCACCTTGCTCTAAATTTAAGGATTGTGTATTGTATAGATTTCAGATCAAATCAGTCTGAAATTTGGACTGTTTCACTAAAATTTGTTCAACTTTTATTTCATTTTGATTCTCATTACCTATATAATTAGAATTTATTGATAAAAAAAAAACCCCGATGTTTGTCATTTGTCCATGTACAACAAGTATACATTTTTTCAGTAAATGTTTCTTCCTCCTTGCAGTGAAATGGTTGTATTATGCTCAGATGCTGATATATAAATAAATCATTGGGAAGGCTGAATATAATTCTTTTAAGAGTAAATTGCATTTCATTACCCAATGATTTGTTGAAATGACAGCGAAGCCCAAAGATGACCAAAAACTACTCCACATCCCATTTTTATGCATTTAATTAGCTACAAACTTATAAGGGCTAAATATTTTCACAGCATATTGCTCATTGTTAGATTTTCTATATATATACATATATATATATATATATATATATATATATATATATATATATTTTTTTTTTTTCAGATCATAATCTTATATTTTTTTAGATAAGTTTTGTAGCGTAAAATTAAAAATATATAACTTAAAAACATTTTAAACAAAATATAATTCTTATAAAAACCATGTATTATTTTAATCCTATAAATAAGATATGCTAATATTAAAAAATATGTTTTATCTTTTTGTTTCCTTTGTTGATTCATCTATTTCAACAAATAAAGGCTACGAGAATATTGTATTTTTCTCTTGTTCATAGAAAATGTAATTTTCTCTTTTATACGACCAAATGACAGACTCTTATTTTTATTTTTATTTTTTTTTTATAGTATAGTTGTCTACTTTAATATTATTAATTCATGCTTGCCCTTTTATTATGAATCATTGTTACTTTTGTTAGATCTATTAACTTTTATTAGGGAAAAATTCCAGTAACCTCCCTGTCGCCACCGGCCCAGACGGGCCTCGGCGGTCGCGAAGACGGTCGAGCTCGCTTTTATTTTAGTTTTGAAAATGTATTGGATTATTAGAACGACTTGTTCTCAAACTGAGACCTTGTCGATCTTATCCAATTTATTTATTAAATGTCTCACCAATCCATGTTAATCCCAAGCGGGACCCTCCATGGATTAGTGGTTTTCGCAAAAGGAGGGTTCTTTGGAGTCGCCACCAATGTTTTACTCAAAACATTGGAAAAAGGGATAAGGCAATTGATTTTATAAATCAACTTTGGCCATTACAACCAAAGTTGGGTAAGGGAGTCGGTTACGCGTGGGGAAGGTGTTAGCACCCCACAGCGCCCCTTTCGGGTTCCCTATGACAGATTATTTCTAAAATAACAGTGTAAAATTACTAAATTACCCCTATTTATTCTAAGCAAATATAAATTAACTATCTACATGATGACAGTTTAAATATGCACACAGAAAGCAGTAAAAGGAAGGATTTAAGAAGAAACCTTTGAAGCGTGCTTTTATATATTTCGTAAAACTGGGAAGCTTTTTGGCGTTCCCTCGCTCTACAAGCCCGCTCGCTCCCTCCTATAAAAATTTGACTACGGAAATCCGGAGGATTTCCCTTCGACTAGGTTCGATCCTCAAGCAAAATGGCTCGGGGCTCAAGAACTTCGTCGGATCAACTCTCCGAGTGATTTCTAGGGCAGAACACTGCTCAAAAACCCCAGAATACTCAAGGAGAGGGTTGAAACTCTGTTCAAAAGTGTGGAATGACGTCCAATTGACGTCATATTTATAGGGAATAGGCGCAATACGGGCTACAGAATCAATACGGCCGTATTGAAATTTTTGAACTTCAATACGGTCGTATTGAAGTTCAATACGGCCGTATTGAAATTCAGAAATTTCAATGCGCCCGTATTGAGTTCACTGCGGCTGTATTGAAGCTTCAATACGGCCGTATTGATTTCAGTACGGCCGTATTGAAGTTTCAGAAACTTCAATACGCCGTATTGAGTTCGCTGCGGCCGTGTTGAAGCTTCAATACGGCCGTATTAAGTGTAGTACGGCCGTATTGGGCTTCATTCCCTCCACTTCCTTATTTTAAGCTACTCTAAGACCTCTAAATCTACAGATAGCCATCCTATGGTCTTCTAGGAGTCCTTCTGGCTGACTTTTCCTTCGATCTTTGAGGGTCTTCGAGTTTTATTTCCGACCCGGACAATTTTAGGGGTCTACAGCTGCCCCCCCTTTACTTAGTCGGACGGCCTTTTGGTGTACCGGCTGACAAGTAAAGGAGTTGACCCAATTGTCCGGGTGATGCGCCGTCCTTCCGACTTGTAGTGTCTTCAGGTGGGAAAATTGCTGAGTAGCCTCTCCAGGTTGGTGCATACCTCCGCGCTTCTAGTCACTTTGGTAGCGTGAGTCTTGCCCTCTCCAGGGTGAGTATTAGTCGTCGCCTCTCCAGGCTCGTGCGTGAGTCTTGCCCTCTCCAGGGTGAGTTTGCCCTCTCCAGGCCCTCTCCAGGGTGAGTTTGCCCTCTCCAGGGTGCGTTTGCCCTCTCCGGGGTGAGTATTAGTCGTCGCCTCTCCAGACTTGTGCGTGAGTCTTGCCCTCTCCAGGGTGAGTTTGCCCTCTCCAGGGTGAGTTTGCCCTCTCCGGGGTGAGTATTAGTCGTCGCCTCTCCAGACTTGTGCGTGAGTCTTGCCCTCTCCAGGGTGAGTTTGCCCTCTCCAGGGTCTGCCTCCGTGTTCTTGACGACATTGGCAATGTGAGTTTGCCCTCTCCAGGGATTTGAGATGATTTTTGTCTCCACAGTCCACGATGCTGCTTTGACGGTTTGATTTTGATTTTGGTGCCACTGAGGGCTGGATAACGCAGGGATCCGTCTAGGGGATGTGCAGTCATTCATAGGTTCCTGTGCCCCAACTTGCATTGCATTGTTGGTACCCATTGAGGAATTTCTGTTTCCTTGGGGTGTAGACACAGATGCTCTTCTTGAATTGAGCGATGCCTTATGTTTGGCTGACGTCCTTTGACGTTGGTGGAGTATCCCGGTTATCCTTGTTCGGGTGTCTCTTTTCGATTTTTGATTTTTGTAGCCTCTATGTAGGCTGTTATCCGCTGGGGATTCTGTCGTTGATTTTGATTAGCCTCTTCTGTTAGGCGTATCAGCTTGACGTTCAATGATTGGCTAAAAAGCCAAATTCCACTTGGGGAATTGTTATTGATTTTTTTCTTTTTTTTGGGTTTTCCTTTTTGAAGGAGTGCCTCTTATGTAGGCGACTGGGAAATGGGGTTCAGTGTTCGGCTGAGTGCCGGATTCCGCTTGGGGAATATTTATTGATATTTTTTTTTTTTTTTTTTTTGATTTTTCTCCTTTTGCAGGGATGCCTCTTGAGTAGGCGACTGGGGATTTGGGGATCTTATGTATCCCAGAGTATTTTTTATGAAGCCTCTGCAGGCTTAGCCTCACTCAACGCCTGAGTTGAAGAGCTATCTTCACTGAGGAAGTTTTAAAGTCCTTTGACTTGGATATTCTTCTTGGGCGATCGTGTTTCCATTAGGGACTTTGACGATCTTGCTTGATAGCTCTTGCTGGGGATTTTGAGTCCAAGAGCGTGAGTTGAGGTTTCTCTGGGGAGTATTATTTCTGCGAGCCTCTCCAGGCTCAATTATTCTGAAAGAGTATTATTTCAGCAAGCCTCTCCAGGCTCAATTATTCTGAAAGAGTATTATTTCAGCAAGCCTCTCCAGGCTCAATTATTCTGAAAGATGTGAAATCTTTGTCTTTTTTTGTCGACTTTTGACTTTTTCTGTATGTTGCCTTTTTTGTCATTTTTTGGCTTTTTCTGTATTTTTGCCTTTTTTGTCATTTCTTGGCTTTTTCTGTATTTTTGCCTTTTTTGTCATCTTTTGGCTTTTTCTGTATTTTTGCCTTTTCTGTTGTTTTTCGGCTTTTTCTGTAAAGAAATGTCTCAGTTATTATGAGAGAGTATTATTTCGGCGAGCCTCTCCAGGCTCAATTATTTTGAGAGAGTATTATTTCGGCGAGCCTCTCCAGGCTCAATTATTCTGAGAGTATTCTTTCGGCAAGCCTCTCCAGGCTCAGTTATTCTGAGAGTATTCTTTCGGCAAGCCTCTCCAGGCTCAGTTATTCTGAGAGTATTCTTTCGGCAAGCCTCTCCAGGCTCAGTTATTCTGAGAGTATTCTTTCGGCAAGCCTCTCCAGGCTCAATTATTCTGTATGACGCTGTTGATTTTCTGAATCTTTGCATTTTGTTTGCTGCTGTCATACACAAGCAATTTTTCTATTTTTCTATTTTATGTGGTTGCCTCATGACGAGGTCTTTGAAAATTTCTTTATGGCCAATACGGCCGCATCCATTTCAGTATGCCCGTATTGAATTGAAAATTTGTTCATAACCCTAATTTTAGTACGGGTGTACTGAACATGGTACGGGCGCATTGTTTTTTCTGAAGTTTATATATATTTTTTGTTTTTTTTTTGATAAACAGAGAATAAGTGATCTTCCATTACACCTATCATCTGTATGCATGTATGCAGTATGATGCACCTAATTCTATTTGATTCACTTTTCAAAAGAATTAACCAATGCGTTTCTCTGTTTGGATTTTGCCATTCCTCTTAGACGGGCTGTGCGCTGCCGACTTCTGTAACTGAGGAATGATGCGTATTATATTTGAGATTTGGTGTCATCAACCAAATGATCCTTCCCTTTCTTTAGAAGATGTGTCAACCCTCCTATTGACCACTATATCTCCATGTTTCCACTAGATTATTCAAAAATCGTTGGGACAAGAGAGAAAAGAAGGAAAGGGTATATTTTTCAGAAGTTTGTGTTTTAGAGGGGATTATTTTATTTTTTGAAAAATGGATTTTGTAAGAATGGCTGGCCAATGGTAGGCTTAAATGTTTAGGTTTGTTCGATTAAACACTTATGAGGTTAAGCACATCTTTGTTATTAATGATTGTGCTTTGACAACTTGGATAGCTTTTCTCGAGCCCCTTGTTGAATTCAATTGATGGTACCATCATGGATTTATTTTGTTTTTTTTTTTCTTTTTTTTGACGGCCCTAACTTTTGCCTAAAACACCCTTTTGTGATGTCTTAGCGGGCTTTTGTATTCATTTTGTAACCCTAACTTTTGCCTAGGTCACCCTTTTCGTGGGATTCCTAGCGGGTTTTTGTCTTCATTTTGTAACCCTAACTTTTGCCTAAGTCACCCTTTTGTGGGATTCCTAGCGGGTCTTTTGCTCTTATTTTTGCGCAGTCCCCTTTTTGGGTTTCCTGCCGAGCTTATTATCTTTAGGATTTCTTTTATCCATGATGACACTTATTGATGCCAAGAAAAGGTGCTCCAAGCTGTCATGCACATTTCCACATAAAACTGATGCGGGTTTATTGTTATCAAGATGATTTTAACCTCATTTATGCTTATTCAAACAGGGTTAAAATAATGTGGTCTAGAATTTTATTGCAAGCAAGAAAAGAAGCAATAAAGAATTAATGAAGAATGATTTTATTATAATCATAATGGAAACATGTGCCCTATCGAGGCTCGGGGGTCGGGCTGTCCCCGAGGAGTGATCTCTAATAGTCACTAAGTCTATACATCCCTATCGGAAGGAGAAAAACATTTTGACGACGACGACCGGCCTTGACGCTTGTGAACCGGCCTTCCTAAAGATCTGGCTTAAAGAACGTCGAGAAGGATCTTGATTCCTCTTCGTTCTTTGATCTTTAACAGGGTTGTATCCTAACCCTTGTTTTCCCGGATTGTCCTTGATAATGGGTAGCTTCGGGATTCCTTGGGAATCCTTGCCTAATCCTTGTCCTGGCAAGTATCCGTTCTTGATGAGCATATGGGCTACCTTCTTCATTTCTCGGGGAAACGTCTCAACATTGGCAATTTACAATGCTTGGAAGGCGGTTTCCGAAGCTTCCTCTGCTGCATCCACATAAGGTATGGTGGATGGCTTGCTGATGAGTATGTCATCTTCAGCTTGTACAGTCACCAGCTTGTCACCCACTGTGAATTTGACTTTCTGGTGGAACGTAGAAGGAATAGCTTTTACATCATGAATCCAAGGTCGGCCGAGGAGACAGCTGTATGCGGGAGTAATGTCCATCACTTGAAATTCGACGTTGAAGATGGTGGGTCCAATTTGGATTGGGAGATTGACTTCTCCCACCACTTCTCTTTTTGAACCGTCGAAAGCTCGAACGATCATGTTGCTCGGGCGCATTTGGATTCCCTTGATTGCCACTTGCTCGAGCGCTCTTTTTGGCATTACGTTCAAGGAAGATCCATTATCTACCAAGACTTTAGCGATGTGATACTCCTTGCACTTTATAGAGATGTGCAAGGGCTTGTTGTGTTTTGATCCCTCGGCGGGGATTTCTTCATCGATGAAGGTGAGGTGATCATTAGCCTTGATGTGACTAACAATCCCCTCAAACTCGTCTTGGGAGATAGTGTGCGACACGTATGCCTCGTTCAAGACTTTCAACAGAGCTTGCCGATGCGGTTCGGAGCATAGGATCAACGACAACAGCGTAATCTTTGCTGGCGTCCTATGAAGTTGATCCACGATGGAGTACTCGCTCTGTCGGATAAATTTTAACAGCTTGTCAGTCTCCTCCTCGGATTCTTTTTCCTCGGTTTTCTTTTCTTCTTTTTCTTTATTCTTGGGGGCTTTGTTATGAAGATCATCGGGAGTGTAGATCCTACCACTCCTAGTCATGCCCCCAAGTCCAGCGATGTTGGAGATATCGCTGTCGGCAGAAGAGTGGATGTCGTATATCCACGGCACAGCCTTATTTGATTTGTAAGGGAAAGGTCTTGGAACTGTGATCCTTAATGGTGTTGGACCTTCCCCCTTGTTTGTCTTGATTACCAACAACGGAATTGACGTGTGTTCGCTTGGCGCGGTTGTTGGCTTACACTTGATAACGAATGGCGTGCGATCCATCTTGAACATACGCATCGACTAATCCTTTCTTTTTATTAATGTTTATTAATGGATTACTAGGAGAGATGTATGAATGACTCCTAGATCCCTCCATGATCTATATGCATGATATGAGATGATGGTGGTGAATATGCATGCATAGTGTTTATTCAACTAAGCATTATCATGTTTTCGGGATGTCCCTAAGATGATGCATGATATTGCTTGGTTTGGATAAATAACCCTTTTTCCTTATTTCTTTGGGTATTTTGTATCTTTTTGTATTTTTTGGGTGAAAAGGGAAACTACCTATATGAATGTGATGAAGGTAGATGTTAACACCGTATAATGGAAGATTCTTATTCCTATTTATTCTTATTTTAAAAGAATAGGAATGTTGTATGTTTAAAGAAATGCAATGTATGCTCAAACAATTTCACATAAACAATGCACAAACAATTCACTCATCCACGAACAGTCACGAGCGAATCACGAGGTAGGGGTCTCCTGCAGAAAAGTGCATATTCAAGGAGGATCTAACTGTTCTCACTTGGTCAAAGGCCCCCAAGGTGCCCCCATTATAGGGACCCAATTCCTCTCGTCGTAGGTCGATGGAAAGCTCCAACGCACCGTCGGACTCAAGTTCATGGTTATCACCTTGAGTGATGTTTTCCGACAACGGTCTACGGGCACCTATAGACCCATTCGACAACCGGCCGTACTAACATCCACTCCCTATGGTTAATCACTCATGCCCCCGGGTATAGAGGGAACTGTTGTGTGCAAAGGTTTGTGTGCAGTTTTTATTTCAAACAATTGCGTAAATTTAAAAATACAACAGTTATTTGAAGCCATATAATAAATCATGTTATCATACAAACAAGGGGTAATGAAGTAATTTTAACTATTATTTGTTAAAATAATCTGTCACTAAATGGGACTGACTCTCGAGAAATTCCCCAGTGGAGTCGCCATCTGTCGCCACCGGCCCAGACGGGCCTTGGCGGTCGCGAAGACGGTCGAGCTCGCTTTTATTTTAGTTTTGAAAATGTATTGGATTATTAGAACGACTTGTTCTCAAACTGAGACCTTGTCGATCTTATCCAATTTATTTATTAAATGTCTCACCAATCCATGTTAATCCCAAGCGGGACCCTCCATGGATTAGTGGTTTTCGCAAAAGGAGGGTTCTTTGGAGTCGCCACCAATGTTTTACTCAAAACATTGGAAAAAGGGATAAGGCAATTGATTTTATAAATCAACTTTGGCCATTACAACCAGAGTTGGGTAAGGGAGTCGGTTACGCGTGGGGAAGGTGTTAGCACCCCACAGCGCCCCTTTCGGGTTCCCTATGACAGATTATTTCTAAAATAACAGTGTAAAATTACTAAATTACCCCTATTTATTCTAAGCAAATATAAATTAACTATCTACATGATGACAGTTTAAATATGCACACAGAAAGCAGTAAAAGGAAGGATTTAAGAAGAAACCTTTGAAGCGTGCTTTTATATATTTCGTAAAACTGGGAAGCTTTTTGGCGTTCCCTCGCTCTACAAGCCCGCTCGCTCCCTCCTATAAAAATTTGACTACGGAAATCCGGAGGATTTCCCTTCGACTAGGTTCGATCCTCAAGCAAAATGGCTCGGGGCTCAAGAACTTCGTCGGATCAACTCTCCGAGTGATTTCTAGGGCAGAACACTGCTCAAAAACCCCAGAATACTCAAGGAGAGGGTTGAAACTCTGTTCAAAAGTGTGGAATGACGTCCAATTGACGTCATATTTATAGGGAATAGGCGCAATACGGGCTACAGAATCAATACGGCCGTATTGAAATTTTTGAACTTCAATACGGTCGTATTGAAGTTCAATACGGCCGTATTGAAATTCAGAAATTTCAATGCGCCCGTATTGAGTTCACTGCGGCTGTATTGAAGCTTCAATACGGCCGTATTGATTTCAGTACGGCCGTATTGAAGTTTCAGAAACTTCAATACGCCGTATTGAGTTCGCTGCGGCCGTGTTGAAGCTTCAATACGGCCGTATTAAGTGTAGTACGGCCGTATTGGGCTTCATTCCCTCCACTTCCTTATTTTAAGCTACTCTAAGACCTCTAAATCTACAGATAGCCATCCTATGGTCTTCTAGGAGTCCTTCTGGCTGACTTTTCCTTCGATCTTTGAGGGTCTTCGAGTTTTATTTCCGACCCGGACAATTTTAGGGGTCTACACTCCCCATATGACACTCCCACACTTTTTAGTTTCATATTGCAATAGCTACCCATTCAAGTTAGTCAGATCTAGATTTGGTTATAGCAGAATAAGTAGAAACCAGTTGTAAGCTAATCAACTAGTTTTGCTTAAAACTTTTCTGTTCAACTTAGATTCAAGTCTCTTTGTCTCTCTGCAGGGCTCTAAGCGGCCTCGAACTGGAGTGACAAAATTGTTAAGTACAGCTACAAACATTCCAGTGCAAGATGCTTACATGTCTGATTTTAGTTTCATGGAGGTGAACAATTCACAGGAGTAGGAAACGAACCAATTGGGTCTTACTGGGACTGGGATGATGATGATAGGGGCATGGGAATGGATATTCAAGCCCTTCTATCAAAGTTTGGTGATTTTGGTGATTTCTTCTATCTGAATAGTTATACTATGATTTTAAAGAGGATTCCTTATTTTTGATTTCCACTTTTTCTCATCTATAATCTTGAGTTTAGTGAGAACCATTGAGTTGTGACATCCATTTCTAAACAGGTGCGCACCATAATTATTATCTTAAATGGTAAATTACACCAAATAATTGTCTTACTTTCAACTCTTCAATATCTATTATCACCTATTTTTCCTTGAGCATAACAAATGTTTAGAAGCCAACTTTTAAATTTGTTCAATTTACTTTTGGGAAAAAAGATTGTGGAGATGTCAACAGCAGTCCAGGTGGTGTGATAGATGTTGTTTCAGATCCTCCTCTTTATTATTCCAACATTTTTGTTCTCTCTCTATTTCTTGGTCTTTTATGTACTGGTCTCTTATTGTGTAATCATTTTTCTGACAAAGCCCCCAGGAACTGCGGAATCTCAGGCACTAAAGAGATCTGATAAAATTGAAAAGCTTGCATGAGAAAAAGTTCTGCACCTTATGTTTTGTATTTTGTAGATGGTAGCATGGAAAATTTTCTTTATTGTAATTATTTAATTTAGTTATGTTTGCTTAGATCTCATCTAGCTGAAGATTGATGTTTATAAAAGTTATTATTATGTTTGTTGTGGTGTGGTAAATTGCATAAATAAGCATAATTTTTTTGTGTGGCTCTGTTGTGGCTCTATTGGTGCAAAAATAAGCATAATTTTTTTTTAAAAAAAAAATGCAATCTACATCGGTTCTCAAGAAAACCGATGTAGATTTAAGAATAAATCTACATCGGTTCTTCAGAGAACCGATGTAGATTTATGCTTAAATCTACATCGGTTTTTCAGAACCGATGTAAAAATGTGTATATTTTTTACGTCGCTCTATTCTACATCGGTTTTAGAACCGATGTAGATGCCTTTAGAGAACCGATGTAAAATATGTATCTTGTAGTAGTGCACCAATGAAAACATCACACATCACACTTATGCATTGCCACTAGTAATATGCGTAGAGTAGTCTAGAAGTACATGTCGGATCATGTCCTCAATGCACTTTCACTAGGAGGACGTACTACTAGGATTTGGTATGAATAGTTGAGTTATGCAAGATATATTTCATGCACACAATGGATAAGACTAAGACTTTTAAACCAAGCTATTCTTAAGGATTGATCCCCAAACTTTTATTCAAGGGGATTTTCCTAGTAGTGTATTCCATATCATACCTATAAAAACACTTTTACGCATATGATGCATGTCAAACAAACTTTATGCATAACATTAACATGATCTCATTAATTCACATATCACACATCTTATCATGTTATACCATGGTTGAGTCTTGCTTAGACTTCTCATCAAATGATTCTCATAAGATCCATACAATCAAATGCATCAATGTCAAAGCTTATAAATCAATTCATACATAACTCACAATATATTGTATAAATATCATACTCACACTCCACAACCAGTTATCAACATTAAATGGTACAATGTACTAATGTTCATAATTCAAATACAACAATTGCACAACATCAACTGATACACCTCAAGATAGAATTATTATGAGATCGTCTAATCATATGCTAACACCTTGACCATAGTCACTATGTATTCAAATCAATAGTTTAACTAATCTAATAGCTTTATCAATATCACACATTAAGTCATTAGACATCGCTATCATTAAAACACATCAAGTCATTAACAATTAACTTAATCCATAACTTATTAACTGTTCTTACCGGAATTTGGTTATGGTGGTGATCTGTCCAGTAAGACCGGTGAGCCTCCTTTGGTGGTGTATTGATACTCCGAGATGGGGGAGGTACCTGCAAAAGAGACTCCGATGCTAAAGTTAGGGTTTGTATGAGTATGAGTCTCGTATAAATAATGCACGTACCTTTGTGTGAATTAGGGTTGTTTTGGGCTCTGGGCCTGAGATAGGATAAGATATGATTAGATAATATATCTCGTCCGGGGTGAGATTCTCTGAGATCAGTTATGATCTGATTAGATTGCAGATCTCGCTTAGGCAGAGATCTCCCAGCGCGTGTCCGAGGTCATTCCACGCTGTGATACCGAGCTGAAGCTCGGCATGGCAGTACGGATAGTACATTAGCCCCCCGAGCTCCGAAGATCGTGGTGTCGCCACCCGCCGAAACGGACGTTGGCATTCGCGACGATGGTCGGACTCTCTTTTTAGTTTTGAAAAATGATGGATTGTTAGAACGACTTATTCTCAAACTGAGACCTCGTCGAACTAACAATTTTGTTAAATGATTCACCAATCCATGTTAATCCCAAACGGGACCCTCCATGGATTAGTGGTTTTCGCAAAAGGGTTCTTGGAGTCGCCACCAATATTTTACTCAAAACATTGGAAAAAGATATAAGGCAGTTGATTTTCACAAATCAACTTTGGCCATTACAACCAGAGTTGGGTAAGGGAATCGATTACGCGTGAGGAAGGTGTTAGCACCCCACAGCGCCCCTTTCGGGTTCCCTATGACGGATTATTTCATAAATAATAGCGTAAAATTACTAAACTACCCCTATTTATTAGAACGTTTATAAGTAAACTATCTACATTATGAAAGCTTTAGATATGCAATGCAACACTCAAAAAGCAATATATGAAAGCAGTAAAAGAAGGGATTTGGAAAGAAACCTTTGAAGCGTGCTTTTATATATTCAAAGAAGTTAGGAGGCTTTTTGGCGCTCCTTCCCACTACACGTTCGCTCGCTCCTTTCCCTAAAGATAATTTTTACTACGGAAATCAAAGAGATTTCCCTTCGACTTGTTCGAGTCTCAAGCTAATGGCTCATGACTCAAGAACTTCGTCGGATCGGCTCTCAGAGAGACTTCTAGGGCAGAGAATAGCTCAAAAACCCAAGAATACTCAGCACGAGGGTCCAGAAGTGTGGAAATTTCGTGGAATGACGTGCAAATGACGTCCTATATATAGGATTGAGGCGCAATACGGCCTGGGGGGTCAATACGGCCCGTATTGAAGTTTTGAACTACAATACGGCCGTATTGAATTCAATACGGTCGTATTGAAGTTCAAAAACTTCAATACGGCCGTATTGGTTTCAGTGTGGCCGTATTGTAGTTCAAAATGTCCAATACGGCCGTACTGAACTCCAGGGAGGGCGTATTGAGCTCCAATCCTCACACACCCTTATTTAAAGCTACTTTAAGACTCCTAGACCTACAAAGAGTCACCCTAGGGTCTTCCAGGAGTCCTTTTGGCTGACTTTCCTTCAGTCTTTGAGAGTCCTTGAGCTTTATTTCTGACCCGGACAATTTTAGGGGTCTACAGCTGCCCCCCCTTTACTTAGTCGAACGGCTTCTTTGGTGTACCGGTTGACAAGTAAAGGAGTTGACCCAATTGTCCGGGGAGCAAGCCACCCTTCCGACTTGTAGTGTCTTCAGGTGGGAAAATTGTTGAGTAGCCTCTCCAGGTTGAGTATTAGTCGTCGCCTCTCCAGGATCGTTGCGTACCTCGGTGTTTCTGACAACCTTGGTAGCGTGAGTTTGCCCTCTCCAGGGTCTGCATGCCTCCATGTTTCTGACGATGTTGGCAGCTGCATACCTCCGTGTTTCTGACGACGGGGTAGCTGAGTATTAGTCGTCGCCTCTCCAGGCTCGTGCATACCTCGGTGTTTCTGACAACATCGGTAGCGTGAGTTTGCCCTCTCCAGGGTCTGCGGTTACCGTGTTTCTGACGACGTTGGCCGCTGCATACCTCCGTGTTTCTGACGACGGGGTAGCTGAGTATTAGTCGTCGCCTCTCCAGGCTCATGCATACCTTGGTGTTTCTGACAACCTCGGTAGCTGCATACCTCCGTGTTTCTGACGATGGGGTAGCTGAGTATTAGTCGTCGCCTCTCCAGGCTCGTTGCGTACCTCAGTGTTTCTGATCACTTCGGCAGCTTGAGTTTTCCCTCTCCAGGGTCTACGGTTTGCCCTCCCCAGGGTTGCATACCTTCGTGCTTCTGGTCACTTTGGTAGCGTGAGTTTTCCCTCTCTAGGGATTTGTGGTGATTTTGTCTCCACAGTCCACGATGCTGCTTCAACAATTGTTTTTCGATTTTGGTGCCGCTGAGGGCTGGATAACGCAGGGATCCGTCTAGGGGATGTGCAGTTACTCATAGGTTCTTGTGTCCCAACTTTCCATTGCGTAGTTGGTGCCCACTGGGGAAATTCTGATTCCTTGGGGATGCAGACACAAAGATGCTCTTTCTGAGGTGAGCGATGCCTTATGATTGGCTGACGTCCCTTCGACGTTGGTGGAGTATCCCGGTTATCCTTATTCGGGTGACTCTTTTTTGATTTTCTGGTTTTGTTGCCTCTGCGTAGGCTATTATCTGCTGAGGGATTCTGTCGTATTGATTTTGATTGGCCTCTTCTGTTAGGCGGATTATCTTGACGTTCATTTTTTTTTTTTTGGCTGAATGCCGAATTCCGCTTGGGGAATGGTTATTGATCTTTTTTTGGATTTTCTCTTTTTGAAGGAGTGCCTCTGAGTAGGCGAATGGGAATTGAGGATCTTATGTATCCCAAAGTATTATTTAGAAAGCCTCTTCAGGCTTAGCTTCACTTGTCGCTCGAGTTGGAAAGCTATCTTCCACTGAGGAAGTCTAAGTCCACTGAGGATCATGCTTCCATTGGGGAATCTTGCTGATCTTGTTCTGATAGCTTTCACTGGGAATTCGGCCCAAGAGTGCAAGCTGAGATGTCTCTGGGGAGTATTATTTCGGCAAGCTTCTCCAGGCTCAGTTATTCTGTACGTTTGTTGGATTTTCTGAATTTTTTCCTTTTTTTTTGTCGATTTTTCGGCTTTTTCTGTTTTTCTGTACAGAAATTAAAGTGCTAAAGAATTTTGGATTCAAAGAGTGGAAAATTTCATTTATTAAGTGGAATGAAATTTGTACAATGATAATGAAAAAAGTGGGACGCAGCCCGATCAAACAAATAAACAGAAAGCAAGAAAAATAGCCGGTCTTCACTCCTCTGCCGGCGGATCCTGTGGAGGGTCTGGGAAGCGACTGTGCAGCCAGACTGACAGGCTGTCAAAATCCTGTCTCAGGGCGTCTATGCTATGCTGCGCCGTGTCGAATCGAGCGTCGATGCTCTGCTGCAACGCGTCGAAACGAGCGTCAAAATAGGCCCTGTCCTGCTGCGAGGTGCCGGCCTCTGGCTGCGGGTCTACATCACCCGGGAGCTCGATGTTCTCGAAGAGCTCGCTGAAGGTGTCGTGGGTGGTCGCGCGCACATATTGCCTCCCTGCTCTGGCAATGATCCTCATGTTGAGCAGGGTGGCAGCATTGATGGGCTTGGGCGCCAACTCCCCCGCATCTACGCCATCGGGGCATGCCCAAGCCTCGGCGAGTGGTGAAAGGAGCGTGGAGACCATAATGTATCCTCGCCGAGCGTCGCTACCCTCTCTTGCCCCCAGATTCTTTATATGCTCGAGGAAAAAGAATCCGAGATTGGCCCTCTGTCCGGTGGCCATGCAGTATAGAGCCAGCAGATCCTGCCGCGTCACTGACTCTGGACTCTTCAGCCTGGCATGGATGGAGCCGGTGATCAGCTTATGAAAGATCCGGAGCGCAGTCGGGAGCCGAGTACCCTTTACTCCAGCATGGTAATCCATCTGACCCGTGACCTCTCTCCACATCTCGGTCGGGGTCAGGTTATCAGGGCACTCGCGGACGGCGTCCCGATATTCCAGCTGATTGGCTCGCTGAAAGAAGCCAGCCTGGACGTTGAACTCATCCAACGTCAAGGAGCGGTATCCTCCCTTCATCCAAAAATCCACCGAGTAGACCGTCGCGCCGTAGCTGTTCGTCGACTCTGTGACGCCGACGGTAGCCAGAAACTCCTTCGTCGCAGTCGGATAGATCTTAGGGTGGGGATTAAGGAGGAACCCCCAACCTATGGCGTTGATGTAGCCTCTGACCTCATCCTCCCATTCCATTGCGCGGAGGATGTTGAAGTCGAGCACCCTCGACGAATGGAAGACGAACGACTCGAGGAATTCCAGCCTCTCTTGATGCCGCGCGGTCATTTCGAGCTGCGCGGGGACCCTCTGTCTCTTTCTTGATGACTCGACCATTTCTCAGAATTGGGGGGATCTCAGACTCACTCACAGACAAGGTATGCAGAGGGATGAGAATGCTGTGCAGAATGAGAGGGGGAAGGGGCGTATTTATAGGAAAAAGTAGGTCAGTACGGCCCGTATTGAATTCAATACGGCCGTACTGACTTTGCCGTTATTGTACAAAATGGAGGATCAATACAGGCCGTATTGGATTCAATACGCCCGTAATGGTGTGACCGTTGCGGTCAATACGGGCGTATTCAATCCAGTACGCCCGTATTGAACTGAAGAGTTGCCCATAACCCTAGTTTCAATACGGGCGTATTGAGTTTTTTTTTTTTTTTTTTTTTTGGAATAAACAGAGAATAAGTGATCTTCCAGTACACCTATCATCTGTATGCATGTATGCGGTATGATGCACCTAATTCTATTTGATTCATTTTTCAAAAGAATCAATCGATGCGTTTCTTTGCTTGGATTTTTGCCATTCCTCTAGACGGGCTGTGCGCTGCCGATTTCTGTAACCGAGGAATGATGCGTGTTATATCGAGTAGTGGTGTCATCCAGCCAGTGATCCTTTCCTTCCTTTAGAAGACGTGTCAACCTTCCTATTGACCACTATATCTCCATGTTTCCACTAGATTATTTTAAAATCGTTTGGGACAAGAGAGAAGAAGGGAAAGATATTTTTTGTTCAAAAGTTTGTGTTTTAGAGGGGATTATTTTTGTTTTGAAAATGGTTTTTGTAAGAATGGTTGGCCAAGGTAGGCTTATGTGTTTAGGCTTGTTTGATGAAACACTTATGAAGTTAAGAAAGTCTTGTTATTGACGTTGTGATTTGACAACTTGGATAATTTCCCTTGAACCTTTCTTTTTGAATTCGGCTCATGGTACCATCATGGATTTCTTTTGCTTTTTTGATTGTCCTTATTTTTGCCTAAGACACCTCTTTGTGGTGTCTCAGCGGACCTTTGTTTTTGTTCATTTTTGCAACCCTAATTTTTGCCCAGGTCACCCTTTCGTGGGATTCCTAGCGGGTTCTTTGCTCTTATTTTTGCGCAGCCCCCTTTTTGGGTTTCCTGCCGAGCTTTTTTGTTTTTAGGATTTTGTCGTTTAATGGATTTCTTTTTTATCCATGATGGCACTTGTCGAGGCCAAGGAAAGGTGCTCTAAGTTGTCACACACACTTCCACATAAAATGATGCGGGTTTATTATTATTAAGACGATTTTAACCTCATTCATGCTTATTCAAACAGGGTTAAAATAATGCGGTCTAGAAATTTATTGCAAGCGAGAAAAGAAGCAATAAGAATTAATAAAGAATGATTTTATTATAATTTTAGTGGAAACATGTGCCCTATCGAGGCTCGGGGGTCGGGCTGTCCCCGAGGAGTGATCTCTAACAGTCATCAGGTCTATACATCC
This sequence comes from Cajanus cajan, assembly GCF_000230855.2. NCBI lineage: Eukaryota > Viridiplantae > Streptophyta > Magnoliopsida > Fabales > Fabaceae > Cajanus > Cajanus cajan. The sequence goes on along the minus strand of NC_138517.1, from coordinate 9,084,532 downwards.
CTATCGGAAGGAGAAAAGCACTTGATGACGACGACCGGCCTTGACGCTTGTGAACCGGCCTTCCTAAATATCTGGCTTAAAGAACGTCGAGAAGGATCTTGGTTCCTCTTCGTCCTTTGATCTTTATTAGGGTTGTATCCTAACCCTTGTTTCCCCGGATTGTCCTTAACAATGGGTAGCTCGGAAATTCCTTGGGAATCCTTGCCAAGTCCTTATCCAGGCAAGTATCCGTTCTTGGTGAGCATGTAGGCTACCCTCTTCATTTCTCGGGGAAACATTTCGACATTGGCGATCTCCAATGCTTGGAAGGCGGTTTCTAGAGCTTCCTCTGCTGCATCCACGTAAGGTATGGCAGATGGCTTGCTGATGAGTATGTCATCTTCAGCTTGTACGGTCACCAGCTTGTCACCCACTATGAATTTGACTTTCTGGTGGAGCGTAGAGGGAACAGCTTTCGCATCATGAATCCAAGGTCGGCCGAGGAGACAGCTGTACGCGGGAGTAATGTCCATCACTTGAAATTCGACATTAAAGATGGTGGGTCCAATTTGGATTGGAAGATTGACTTCTCCCACCACTTCTCTTTTAGAACCGTCGAAAGCTCGGACGATCATGTTGCTCGGGCACATTTGGATTCCCTTGATTGCCACTTGATCAAACGTTCTTTTTGGCATCACATTCAAGGAAGATCCATTATCCACCAAGACTTTAGCGATGTGATATTCCTTGCACTTTACAGAGATGTGCAAGGGCTTGTTGTGATTCGGTCCCTCAGCGGGGATTTCTTCATCGGTGAAAGTGAGGTGATCATTAGCCGTGATGTGACTAACAATCCCCTCAAACTTGTCTTGGGAGATAGTATGCGACACGTACGCCTCGTTCAAGACTTTCAACAGAGCTTGCCGATGCGGTTCAGAGCTTAGGATCAACGACAACAGAGTAATCTTTGCTGGCGTCCTATGAAGTTGATCCACGATGGAGTACTCGCTCTGTCGGATGTATTTTAACAGCTCGTCAGTCTCCTCCTCGGATTCTTTATTTTCCTCGGTTTTCTCTTTTTCTTTTTCTTTTCCTTTATTCTTGGGAGCTTTATCATGAAGATCTTCGGGAGTGTAGATCCTGCCACTCCTAGTCATGCCCCCAAGTCCAGCGATGTTAGAGATATCACTGTCGGCAGAAGAATGGATGTCGTATATCCATGGCACAGCCTTATTTGATTCGTAGGGAAAAGGTCTTGGAGCGGTGATCCTTAACGGTGTCGGACCTTCCCCTTTATTCGTCTTGATTACCAACAACGGAGTTGATGTGCGTTCGCTTGGCGCGGTTGTTGGCTTACACTTAATAACAAATAGCGTGCGATCCATTCTGAACATACGCATCGATTAATCCTTTCTTTTTATTAATGTTTATTAATGGATTACTAGGAGAGATGTATGCAAATGAATGACTATGAAATGCAAAGGCAATTGAAAGATTTCATAGATCTCAAAAATTCGATTTATTCAACTGCCCTTGCACTCCCCTAGATCTCTCCATGGTCTTTAATAAGAATGCATGATATGAGATGATGGCGTTGAATATGCATGCATTGTGTTTATTCTCAACTAAGCATTATCATGTTTTCAGAATATTCCTAAGATGATGCATGATATTGCTTGGATTGGATAATAAACCCTTTTTGTTTTTTTGGGTATTTTGTTTTTTGTATTTTTTTTGGGTGAAAAAGAAGCTACCTACATGAATGTGATGAAGGTAGATGTTAACACCATGTAATGGAAGATTCTTATTCCTATTTATTCTTATTTTTAAAAAGGAATGTTGTATGTTTAAAGAATGCAATGTATGCTCAAACAATGTCACATAAACAATGCACAAACAATTCACTCATCCACGAACAGTCACGAGCGAATCACGAGGTAGGGGTATCCTGCAGACAAGTGCATATTCAAGGAGGTTCTAACTGTTCTCACCGATCTAAGGCCCCCAAGGTGCCCCCATTATAGGGACCCAATTCCTCTCGTCGTAAGTCGATGGAAAGTTCCAACGCACTGTCGGACTTGAGTTCATGGTTATCACCTTGAGTGATGCTTTCCGACAACGGTCTACGGGCACCTATAGACCCATTCGACAACCGGCCGTACTAACATCCACTCCCTATGGCTTTCCACTCATGCCCCCGGGCATAGAGGGAACTGTTGTGTGCAAAGGTTTGTGTGCAGTTTATATTTCAAACAATTGCGAAAATTTAAACACGCAACAGTTATTAAAGCCAATTAGATAAAGCATATTATCATACAAGCGAGGGGTAATGAAGTAATTTTAAACTATCATTTTAGAAATAATCCATCACTAAATGGGACTGACTCTCGAGGCTTCCCCAGTGGAGTCGCCATCTGTCGCCACCCGCCGAAACGGACGTTGGCATTCGCGACGATGGTCGGACTCTCTTTTTAGTTTTGAAAAATGATGGATTGTTAGCACGACTTATTCTCAAACTGAGACCTCGTCGAACTAACAATTTTGTTAAATGATTCACCAATCCATGTTAATCCCAAATGGGACCCTCCATGGATTAGTGGTTTTCGCAAAAGGGTTCTTGGAGTCGCCACCAATATTTTACTCAAAACATTGGAAAAAGATATAAGGCAGTTGATTTTCACAAATCAACTTTGGCCATTACAACTAGAGTTGGGTAAGGGAATCGATTACGCGTGAGGAAGGTGTTAGCACCCCACAGCGCCCCTTTCGGGTTCCCTATGACGGATTATTTCATAAATAATAGCGTAAAATTACTAAACTACCCCTATTTATTAGAACGTTTATAAGTAAACTATCTACATTATGAAAGCTTTAGATATGCAATGCAACACTCAAAAAGCAATATATGAAAGCAGTAAAAGAAGGGATTTGGAAAGAAACCTTTGAAGCGTGCTTTTATATATTCAAAGAAGTTAGGAGGCTTTTTGGCACTCCTTCCCACTACACGCTCGCTCGCTCCTTTCCCTAAAGATAATTTTTACTACGGAAATCAAAGAGATTTCCCTTCGACTTGTTCGAGTCTCAAGCTAATGGCTCATGACTCAAGAACTTCGTCGGATCGGCTCTCGGAGAGACTTCTAGGGCAGAGAATAGCTCAAAAACCCAAGAATACTCAGCACGAGGGTCCAGAAGTGTGGAAATTTCGTGGAATGACGTGCAAATGACGTCCTATATATAGGATTGAGGCGCAATACGGCCTGGGGGGTCAATACGGCCCGTATTGAAGTTTTGAACTACAATACGGCCGTATTGAAGTTCAAAAACTTCAATACGGCCGTATTGGTTTCAGTGTAGCCGTATTGTAGTTCAAAATGTCCAATACGGCCGTACTGAACTCCAGGGAGGGCGTATTGAGCTCCAATCCTCACACACCCTTATATAAAGCTACTCTAAGACTCCTAGACCTACAAAGAGTCACCCTAGGGTCTTCCAAGAGTCCTTCTGGCTGACTTTCCTTCAGTCTTTGAGAGTCCTTGAGCTTTATTTCCGACCCGGACAATTTTAGGGGTCTACACGTGGGTCGAGGAGTTAAGGTCGAGCTTGTTAGAGGGTAATGACATCTCGCCTGCTTTTGCTCACTGAGACGCTACGCATTGTCGTTGTTGCCCCCTGTTCTCAGAGATGTGAGGGTGGTGTGGTGGTCAGGGCCTTTGTCCCCTAGGCATTAGGTGAGGGAGCAATCTCAAGATTCGGACTCGACCTCGGATGGAATCTCAAGGTTGGTAGGTTTTGTCTGGGGCGAGGATCTTTGATTTAGTTTGTCAGATCGGGCAGTGTAGCTGAGTCCGAGCTCGCTAGGGGGAGTGACTTTTCGGGTACGCTGGCTTGTTCATCACGCCGTTTTGTTAGCGTTTCGGTAACCGAGGCCTGCATGTTGATGGGTGTGACGGTTATGCAATGATGGCTCCTTTTGCCATAATGGGCCTCATTTATTGCGCGTTTCAGGTGTGTCCCCTGGCTGACATGTGTCGTGGCCGTTTGAAATTTTGGGGGACATCTTTTCCCTTTACTCGCGCCTTTCTCTCCTTCACTTTGCTCATTCTTGCTCTTTCAACTTCCTGCGCACATCGCTTCTCCCATTTTTCGATCGTCCTCCGTTCACCTTTCAGTCGTCGTTTCCGGTAACCCTTTTGTTGTTTAGGGTTCTATTCTGAGGAGGAGTACCAGGTACTTCCTTTCTACCATTCTCTTTCCTTTTTTCCCCAAATCCTTTGAGTCTTTCCTGTTTCCTCTTCTCTATGGCTGGAGGGAGTGGTGCTGGTTCCTCCGCGCCTACTAAGGGTAAAGGCCAGGCGCGTGGTAAGGCGGTGGTCACCGAAAAGGCTACCGCTGCGAAAGTTGATCCGCCTAGGGACCTGGTGCCAGGGGTTCCTGGCTATGACTAGGTCAAGCGTGACGTGGCCGGGGTTGAAAGCGTGTTTCGGTCACGCTCCGAGTCGACGCGGCCTGGGAGTCATAGTGGATTTGTGACTCTTCCGTTTCTTCGATGCTCCGGCTTGACCCTTGTCAGGCCGGGGAAGGTGTGTACATGGGGAAGTCAACCGACCCTCCCCACTTCTATATGTTTTGGTGTTTTTTCTGGGACCTAGGTGTCCGTCTCCCTTTCACTCAGTTTGAGTGTGATTTTTTGAACTATGCCAACGTGGCTCCTTGCCAGTTGCACCCCAATAGTTGGGTTTTTTTGCGGGCCTTTGAGGTCCTTTGTACAGTTTTAGGGATAGAAGTGTCTCTTCCTGTCTTTCTTCATTTTCACCAGTTGAAGATAGGCGTTCCGCCTTACGGCATTTTGTCCTTGAACGGGAGTAAGGCTGGGGGTTTGTTTACCCTTTACTCCCAGTCATACAAAAATTTTAAACGGGAGTTTTTTCGGGTCGCCCTGGTCGATGTTGACCCGTCTGAGGATGGTGCATTTTACTTCGGTGGGCTGCCGAAGTTCCCCTTTTATTGGTGCCCTAAACCATCTAGGTTTCTGATAAATCATGATTTGATATGTATCTTTTCCTTTAATTTAGCTATTTTACATTCCATCCATGGCTAATTATAGGATTTAGATAGATATGTGTGTTGTTGGGCCTAATTGGATAGTTGGGAATTATTATTCTAAATTTTGCTGTTTTTGGGCTGATGAACATGTCTCGGTTTTCAGGCCATAACTTGGGATGTGGTGATCCAAATGGAGCAAACTTGGTGGCCCTGGAAAGCTGAGACAAAGACCTAAAACTTTGCAGAAGGCGCCGTTGGCAACTTCGATCATCTAGAAGGCCAAATTCGGTGATCAATAATCGGTGCGGAAAAGAATATGGAATCCAACTCATCCCACCAACAACACCAAATCATCCCACCACCTACACAACTCATCCCATTTCGTTTTGTCTACACTTTTTCCCATTATTTTACAGTTTTTATGTGTTGTATGAAGGCTATAAATAGGCCTTCATTTCTCCATTGCAAGATGTCCCAAACACCTTCAAATAAGTTACTCTTGGGTGTTCTTCTACCTCCCTTTCTTCTTCTTCTTCTCAATTTCTTCTTAGTCTTTCTTGTTATTTAATGTTATAATGTCTTTTAATTTTATGGATAGCTAAGTTTCTAATTCAGCTTGTGGTAATAAGTTCTAATGGATTTTGAGGTTTGAAGAAAATTTTGTGTATCCTCAATTCTTAATAATTGAATTTATCTTTATCTTTCTATCTTGTTTATGCTTATATAATTGAATTTGAATTGATCACTTAAATTCATTACATAAGACGTTCTCATTAACTTCTTGAACTAAGACCTATGTGATGCTTACTTACATTGGACTTAAGAAGGAATGCAAGACCAAGAATTATGTGACGCTTGTTTACATTAATTTTGAGAAAGACAAAGGAATATTCATGGACTTAATTGATTGACTCATTAATTGTTTGCCGATTCAAGGACTTAGAGTTTAACTAGGGATTAAATGTGAATGAATAATTCTAACCTTGTTAACTCGAATCATGTTTGCTTAAACATTTGAAGAATCTCCTAAATTAATTGACGCTTGATTGGTTAACTTTGGGACAAGCAAGAATTGATTAATTAAGTTCTCCAATGGATGGCTTGTTGGATTCTTGGACTTAGAGACCAAATAGGGATTAAAATTGGACGCTTGATCCTAACCTAATGGACTCAAATAATGTTCGCTTGAACTTTGGAAAGAATCTATTTAAGTTTTGTTGGTGCTTAACTAATTGAACTTAAATGCAAGAATTTAATTATTATTTGAGATTGAGATTTTGAACCAAGGATAAATCCAAAGAACGAAAATCCACAAGTTGAAGTTTTTATCATCTAAGTTTATTATTCAACTTTTTGTTCTAAAAATTATATCAAACTCCAAACCCCCCCCCCTTTTTTTCAAAAATTTTGTTAATACTGCTAATATAATAAAAAGAATTTCCTTTGATCCTCGAGAGACGACTTTGGGGCACTACTGTGCTACAAGTTTAAACTCATTTTACATTTGTGTTTGATAGAGGCTTCGACAACCTCTCGTCAAATTGGCGCCGTTGCCGGGGATTAAAGGTGTCATTTTGTTATATTAGATATCTTTCATTTTATTTTATTTTCATTTTCTCTTTGTATTTTTGTATAGTGTATGACAAGATCTTCTACTAGTCCTTTACTTGATTTGGATCCTGAAATTGAAAGAACACTAAGGATAACTAGAAGAAGACTTTTTAGAAATACTTCTAATAATCAAAACAATAACATGGCTGATAATAGGACACTAAAACAATTGGCTGCACCTGATGTTTCAAATCCACCTTTATGCATTCAATTTTCTGCTGATGAGGATGACTGTGAACTAAAATCAAGTTTAGTTCATTTGTTACCCAAATTTCATGGACTTTCAGGTGAAGATCCCCACAAGCACTTGAAAGAGTTTCATGTTGTATGTTCAACCATGAAACCCGCTGGTAGCAATGAAGAAAGCATAAAGTTGAAAGCATTCCAGTTTTCACTAGTTGATGCAGCCAAGGAGTGGTTGTATTATCTCCCTCCTAAAAGAGTCACATGGGATGAAATGAATGACTGTTTCTAGAAAAATACTTTCCTGCTTCTAGAACTGCAGCCATAAGAAAGAGCATATGTGGCATCAAGCAAATGAATGATGAAACACTACATGACTATTGGGAGAGATTCAAGAGGCTATGTGCAAGTTGTCCACAACATCAAATCAGTGAGCAACTTCTAATTCAACACTTTTATGAAGGTCTCCTACCAATGGATAGAAGCATGATCGATGCTGCTAGTGGTGGTGCTCTAATGGATAAAACTCCTGCTGCTGCCAAAGACTTGATTGCAAATATGGCAGCCAACACACAACAATTTGGTGCAACAAGAGGAACTAGTTCAAGGTCAGTAAATGAGGTACAATTATCTAGTACTGAACATCAAAGACTAGAGAATAGATTAGATGAATTGACCTCTTTGGTGCGAGGATTGGCCATGATGAAACAAGCGCCTGCTAAACTCTGTGGCATTTGTGCTTGTCCCTCTCATCCAACTGATGCATGCCCTCAGCTACAAGAAGATAATCCTGAAGAAGTAGCTGCTGTAAATAACTTCCCAAATTCCTCACAACCAAGAAATGACCAAGCCAGAAATAACTTCAATCCCAGATACAATGATCATCCTGGTTTCAGATGGAGCAACAACAACACATCACAACAACAACCATTTCCAAATAGGCAACCTTTCCAACAAGCTCCAAGGCAGTCAATGCAACAACCACAACAACAACAAAATAACCCTTCCTTGGAGGACCTTGTAAAACAAATGGCTATGCAAAACTTGCAATTCCAACAAAGAACTGATGCTAGCATTCAAAACTTGGAAAAGCAAGTAGGACAAATGGCATCTTCCATAAGCCAACTTCAAGCACAAGGATCAAGTAAGTTGCCTTCTCAAACTATTCCTAATCCTACAGGAAATGTTAGTGCCATCACACTTAGATCTGGAAAGACTGTGGAAGTTAAAAATGATGTGAAACCTGCCACTGCATCTGAGAAATCTGAAAACAAGGAGAAGCAATCTTTCCAGTCAAAGGATGAAGAGCCAAGCATTCAACTACCCTTTCCACAAAGAGTTTTACAAACTAGGAAAGCTGAAGCTGAAAAAGATAAAGAATTGCTTGAGACTTTCAGAAAGGTAGAAGTAAACATTCCTCTGCTATATGCAATCAAACAAATCCCTAGATATGCCAAATTCTTGAAGGAAATGTGCACCCATAAAAGAAGGCTGAAAGGGAATGAAAAAATAAGTCTGGGAGAGAATGTTTCTGCTATCATTCAACCAATGCCTCAGAAATGCAAGGATCCAGGTACGTTCACTATCCCTTGTACAATAGGTAATTGCATATTTGAAAATGCCATGTTAGACTTAGGTGCATCTATCAATGTCATGCCTATGTCTATCTTTAAATCTTTGGGGCTTGGTCCTTTAATTCCAACTGGTGTGGTGATTCAACTTGCAAATAGAAGTAGTACTTACCCTTCAGGATTAATTGAAGATGTCTTAGTTAGAGTAGGAGAACTAATTTTTCCTGCTGACTTTTATATCCTAGAGATGGAGGGTGAAACTACAACTAAGGTACCAATCATTTTAGGTAGACCTTTTCTTAAAACTGCAAAAACAAAAATAGATGTGCATGCTGGAACTCTTTCCTTAGAGTTTGGTGATAATATAGTCAAGTTCAACATTCTAGATGCCATGAAACACCCTAGGGAAGAACACTCTGTATTTCACATTGATTTGTTGGATGACTTGGTTGATTGTTATGCACATGACCATTTATGCATTGAATTTCCTGACATACATGATCTTGATGATACCATAAATTGTCATTCATGCATAAACAATAAATCAGAATGTGCTGCTTGTACTGAAATAGAAGAATTTTTAAGCACTAACAATTTTGCTGAGGAATATAAAAAAGAAAAATATGCAGAAATTTTAGCTGCAGAATTGATAACAACAAACAGAATGTTGCCCTCCATTGTGCAACCACCAGCATTAGAGCTAAAACCGCTTCCTGATCATTTGAAGTATGCTTACCTTGAAGAAGGTTGTAAACTTCCGGTCATTGTTGCAAAAGACTTAGATGCTGAACAAGAAAGGATGTTGTTACAAGTTTTGAAGGACAACAAAAAGGCAATAGGGTGGACACTTGCAGATCTCCCTGGAATCAGTCCTTCTACCTGTATGCATCGGATTCTCCTTGAAGAAGATGCTAAACCAGTAAGGCAACCTCAAAGGAGACTTAATCCTCAAATTTTGGAAGTAGTAAAGAAAGAGATATCTAAGTTGCTCCAAGCAGGTATCATATATCCTATCTCTGATAGCAAATGGGTAAGTCCTGTTCAAGTTGTTCCAAAAAAATCTGGAGTGACTGTAGTAGCAAACAAAGACAATGAACTAATTCCAACGAGAGTGCAAAATAGTTGGAGAGTTTGCATTGACTATAGAAAATTGAACCAAGCCACAAGAAAAGATCACTTTCCGTTGCCATTCATTGATCAAATGCTTGAACGATTGGCTGGGAAATCCCATTATTGCTTCTTGGATGGATACTCAGGATACTTCCAAATCCACATAGCACCTGAAGACCAACATAAGACCACATTCACTTGTCCTTTTGGAACTTTTGCATACAGAAGGATGCCATTCGGCCTATGCAATGCTCCTGGTACTTTTCAGAGATGTATGGTAAGTATTTTCTCTGAATTTCTAGAAGATTGTATGGAAGTTTTTATGGATGATTTCACTGTCTATGGGTCTTGTTTTAAAACATGTCTAGATAATTTATCCAAGGTGCTACACAAATGCATTGACTCTAATCTTGTCTTGAATTTTGAAAAATGTCATTTCATGGTAAAACAAGGCATAGTTCTAGGTCATGTCATTTCTGAAAGAGGTATTGAGGTAGATCCTGCTAAAGTAGAAGTTATTTCTAGTTTATCTTACCCCGCATGCGTGCGGGAAGTGCGTTCCTTTCTTGGTCATGCAGGATTTTATAGGCGCTTTATCAAAGACTTCAGCAAGATAGCATTGCCACTGTCTCGCTTGCTACAAAAGGATGTTGAATTCAATTTTGACCAAAAGTGCAAGGAGGCATTCCATACACTGAAGAAAGCTTTGACAAGCACGCCTATAATACAACCACCATACTGGACACTCCCTTTTGAACTGATGTGTGATGCATCCAACTATGCTCTGGGAGCAGTTTTGGCCCAAAGAATGGGCAAGGCACCTCATGTCATATATTATGCTTCTAGAACTTTGGATGCTGCACAAGCCAATTACACTACCACAGAAAAGGAACTTTTGGCTATTGTTTTTGCATTAGACAAATTTCGATCTTATTTGCTAGGTTCCAAGGTGATAGTGTTCTCTGATCATGCTGCTTTGAAGTTCCTACTAAAAAAACCAGATGCAAAACCTAGGTTACTACGGTGGATGCTTTTACTCCAAGAATTTGATTTGGAAATAAGAGATAAAAGTGGAGCTGAAAACTTGGTTGCTGATCACTTGAGCAGAATTGAACAACCACTTGATCCGATACCCATACATGATACTTTTCCTGATGAGCAATTGTTGAAAGTTCAGACAATCATTCCATGGTTCGCCGATTTGGTAAACTTTCTTGTTGCTAATGTTCTGCCTAAAAAAGCATCTAAATCTTACATTGCTAAATTAAAGAGTGATGCAAAATATTTTGTATGGGATGATCCTTATCTTTGGAAATATGGTAGTGACCAAATAATTAGGAGATGCATACCTGATCATGAAATTCACTCTATTCTTAGCTTTTGTCATAATCATGCATGTGGTGGTCATTTTGGTCCCCAACGAACAGCTAGGAAAATTTTGGAATCAGGATTTTATTGGCCTACTATTTTCCATGATGCATATCAATTTTGTAAAACTTGTGAACAATGTCAAAGGACTGGTAATATAACTCGAAGGAATGAGATGCCCCAACAACCTATGTTATTTTGTGAAATTTTTGATGTTTGGGGTATAGACTTCATGGGTCCATTTCCCACATCCTTTGGTTTTGTTTACATTTTACTTGCTGTTGATTATGTATCCAAGTGGGTGGAAGCTAAAGCCACTCGAACTGATGATTCAAAAGTTGTTGTGGATTTTGTTAGGTCTAACATTTTCTGCAGATTTGGCATTCCAAGAGCCATCATCAGTGATCAAGGGACGCATTTTTGCAACCGCAATTTGGAAAGCCTCTTGAGAAAATATGGTGTTGTACATAAAACTGCTACACCGTATCATCCTCAATCAAATGGACAAGCTGAGGTGTCAAATCGAGAGATAAAACAAATTTTGGAGAAAACAGTCCAACCAAACAGAAAGGATTGGAGCAAGAGACTTGAAGATGCTCTGTGGGCTTATAGAACTGCATACAAAACACCAATTGGGATGTCACCTTTTCGATTGGTCTTTGGTAAAGCATGTCACCTTCCAGTGGAAATTGAGCATAAGTCATATTGGGCAGTAAAACAATGCAACTTAGCTTATGACAAAGCTGGCATGGAAAGAAAGTTGCAATTACAAGAACTTGAAGAGATTCGCTTAGAGGCTTATGAGAACTCAAAAATGTACAAAGAGAAGACCAAAATTATCCATGACAAAATGATATCAAGAAAGGAATTCTCTGTTGGACAAAAAGTTCTTCTTTACAATTCTCGCCTCAAGCTCATGCCCGGAAAGCTTCGTTCCAGATGGATAGGACCTTTTGTAGTTACTGATGTGTTCCCTCATGGAGCAGTAGAGATCAAGAGTGAATTATCACAAAATAAATTTAAGGTCAATGGCCACAGACTAAAAATTTTTCATACAAGTGAAGGATACCAAGAGCAAACTGTTGAGGAACTCAGCTTGCATGATCCATTCCAACCTCCATAAATGAGGGAGTTTCTTTATCCTCTCCTTTTATTTCACTTGTCATAATTTACATTGCATAACATTGAGGACAATGTGAGATTTAAGTGTGGGGGGGATTATTCGTTATATGTTTTTGTTATTTTGGGTTTTATGTTTGGTTGTTATGTAAAGTTTTGCATGTTTCTCTTTGATTTCTGGGTTTTGATAGTTTTTAGGCACTTGCTTCACTCTAAGATATGAGTTACTTGATGTTACATGGATTGAAATCCCTGTCTTTCTATGCTTGTAAAGTTGATTATGAGGTTTGAGAGGTTGAATTGAAGGTGACAGATATACCCTGTGTGAGGAATTAAGTCATTCTCTATTCTTTCTTGTGTGATATGCCTCTTGATTACTTGCACAGTTGCCTTGTCTTGACTCTATTTGATACTTCTTGATTCACATGCATGTATGGATATGATTAAGGCATTTTTGTTCCTATAAGCCTCTAGCCAAATAAGCCTACCTTGAATTAACTCCTTTGATAACCCCTGCTAAGCCTATTTACCCTTCTTTGTTTGAAGCTCATTACAAGCCTTAAGTGAAAAACCAAGATCACCTTAACCTTAGGGAATTTTGGAGCTTTGGAATAGTTTTGGGAATAAATTCTTGAATAAGTAAGGGATGTATCATTGGTTATTAAATTTTGGCTAGTTAATTCTTCCTGTTGTATATGTCTTAGTGTTTCATGATGTGTGAAAAAAAAAAACAAAACAAAACAAAACAAAACAAAACAAAACAAAAAAAAAAAAAAAATTTGTTTGAGGAAAAGGAAAATAATTGGTGTTGGAGGTGTATTAGCAATTTTTGGGTTTGCTCTTATGCTTATTTCATACTTATTCCCCATTGCTCCTGTAGTTCCTCTGGTTTATAGCTACTTATCCTAAATTTTATCCCACCTTGTCCTTATTACAACCCTGAAAAGACCTTATGATCCTTTTGTGCATGTTTATTGGGCATTGATTTTAGAGGCTTGCCAAATCTATCTGTTGCTTGTTTTTCATGAGTGCTTTGAGAGTATACAGTTGCCTGGACATTTGAGAGATACAGTAATATAGTGCATCTTGTGAGGTTCTATTGCTTTTGATTCACCTCTTGAGCTGATTAATTATCTTGCCATGCCTTGAAATGCTTGGATAATTTCCATAAGTGTCTAGTTTCTCTGACTCTTTTTGTGTTGGATATTGTCTACTCCTTTTCTTTTCCCAGGATTCATTGAGGATTGCGTAAATCTGTTTGTTTTCTTGTGTGTATGGATGTCTATATTTCTTTCTATCTTTGGAATTGTTCTCTACTTTGCTTTCATGATTTTGCCCAGGAGTGCAAAAAGCTAAGTGTGGGGGTATTTGATAAATCATGATTTGATATGTATCTTTTCCTTTAATTTAGCTATTTTACATTCCATCCATGGCTAATTATAGGATTTAGATAGATATGTGTGTTGTTGGGCCTAATTGGATAGTTGGGAATTATTATTCTAAATTTTGCTGTTTTTGGGCTGATGAACATGTCTCGGTTTTCAGGCCATAACTTGGGCTGTGGTGATCCAAATGGAGCAAACTTGGTGGCCCTGGAAAGCTGAGACAAAGACCTAAAACTTTGCAGAAGGCGCCGTTGGCAACTTCGATCATCTAGAAGGCCAAATTCGGTGATCAATAATCGGTGCGGAAAAGAATATGGAATCCAACTCATCCCACCAACAACACCAAATCATCCCACCACCTACACAACTCATCCCATTTCGTTTTGTCTACACTTTTTCCCATTATTTTACAGTTTTTATGTGTTGTATGAAGGCTATAAATAGGCCTTCATTTCTCCATTGCAAGATGTCCCAAACACCTTCAAATAAGTTACTCTTGGGTGTTCTTCTACCTCCCTTTCTTCTTCTTCTTCTCAATTTCTTCTTAGTCTTTCTTGTTATTTAATGTTATAATGTCTTTTAATTTTATGGATAGCTAAGTTTCTAATTCAGCTTGTGGTAATAAGTTCTAATGGATTTTGAGGTTTGAAGAAAATTTTGTGTATCCTCAATTCTTAATAATTGAATTTATCTTTATCTTTCTATCTTGTTTATGCTTATATAATTGAATTTGAATTGATCACTTAAATTCATTACATAAGACGTTCTCATTAACTTCTTGAACTAAGACCTATGTGATGCTTACTTACATTGGACTTAAGAAGGAATGCAAGACCAAGAATTATGTGACGCTTGTTTACATTAATTTTGAGAAAGACAAAGGAATATTCATGGACTTAATTGATTGACTCATTAATTGTTTGCCGATTCAAGGACTTAGAGTTTAACTAGGGATTAAATGTGAATGAATAATTCTAACCTTGTTAACTCGAATCATGTTTGCTTAAACATTTGAAGAATCTCCTAAATTAATTGACGCTTGATTGGTTAACTTTGGGACAAGCAAGAATTGATTAATTAAGTTCTCCAATGGATGGCTTGTTGGATTCTTGGACTTAGAGACCAAATAGGGATTAAAATTGGACGCTTGATCCTAACCTAATGGACTCAAATAATGTTCGCTTGAACTTTGGAAAGAATCTATTTAAGTTTTGTTGGTGCTTAACTAATTGAACTTAAATGCAAGAATTTAATTATTATTTGAGATTGAGATTTTGAACCAAGGATAAATCCAAAGAACGAAAATCCACAAGTTGAAGTTTTTATCATCTAAGTTTATTATTCAACTTCTTGTTCTAAAAATTATATCAAACTCCAAACCCCCCCCCCCTTTTTTTCCAAAATTTTGTTAATACTGCTAATATAATAAAAAGAATTTCCTTTGATCCTCGAGAGACGACTTTGGGGCACTACTGTGCTACAAGTTTAAACTCATTTTACATTTGTGTTTGATAGAGGCTTCGACAACCTCTCGTCAGTTTCACGGGGAGGGGCAGGTGAAGTTGACGGCTGCGGAGTTGTCAGCCATCAAGGACCTTAAGGCGCTTCCTCGGCCGCTGGATATCAAGTTCATCCTGTCGCTCGAAAGCTCGGCGCATAGGGAGAGGGACCTAGAGAGTGAGAACTTTATCCTCGATCGGCTGTTAGGGTTTTATGTGTTCTCCCTTTTGTTGACGTGTTTCCCTTTTTTTAATTGCAGATCGTATGGGGAACTTGTGGAAGGAGCTCAAGCACCGCTACAATGTTGCCGAGCTCGAGGTGCCCGACCTCCCTGAGGAGGAGGCTCCCCCCCTTAAGGCAAGCCGAAAAAGAAAGAGGGGGGGGGGGAAAGAGACTGGGGGATCTTCCGCTCCCCCAGATACCGAGGAGGTGACCTCTAGGGCCGCCGATGCTGATGCGGTGGACCTTACCGGGAGTCCACCGTCCCAGGTGGCAACTGGAGAGGTGGCTCAGACCGTAGAGCCTGTCGTGCAGGCTGCCGAGGTAAGGATCCCTTTTGCCCCAAACCGTCTAATTTTTGCCTCATCTAAATTTGGTTTATTGAGGTAAAATGGCTCCTTTGGTAGGCTGGGGTGGCCTCTGCTGGAGTGGGAGACCGGGCAGCTGAGTAGGCTGCTCGAGTTGCCGAGGTGGTGAGTCTCTTGTTCTTTGAGCTTTTCGCTTACCCTTTGTTATGTTGGCTGATTGTCTGACTTAGGGCGGTTTTTTGCAGGCAGGAAATGCTGCCCCGGCGGCGACAGAGGCTGCTGGGCGGGTTGCCCAGGCCGTTGAGCAGGTTGTGCCTGCTGCTGAGGTAAGTAGTATTTGCTTATTTTTCTTGGTGATTTTTCCCTAGCCCTTTTGTTCATTTTGTCGTGTGACTGATTTTGTAGGCGAGGTCGGAGATCCCCGTGGTGGGCTTTCAGGATGTTGAGCAGGGGATGCCGGCTTTCGTTGCGGCTTCGGTGCCGCCGGAGGGCTCGTCTCAGGGCCCTTCCCGGACTCGGTATTTGGCCCACCGGTTCGGGAAGGGCTCTGCCAAGGTGCGGCTGGACCACGTGAGCGCCTCCGCCGAGATGGACTCCTTGTGGAGTGCGGGGGTGACCGCGGAGAAGTTCTTTCCTCAGGGCGCGTTGAGCTCCGAGGACCAAGGGTTGGTTGATGAGGTCGGTCCCGAGGATAGCATGGACGCCGCCCAGGTTATGCTGTAGAGAGTTATGGGAATAATGGGCCATTGGAAACCCAAATGGGGCCAGCAGCGGGAGGACTTGGCCAAGCAGCAGGAAGAGCTGGCCAAGTTGAGGGGTCGACTCCAACCTTGGAAAGAGGCCAACCAGATCCTGAGGGAGGAAAATAAAGCCCTTAGTGCCGCCCTTGGCGAGGCGAGGCGGCAGGAGGCCGAGCTCCGATCTGTTCGTGGTGACCTTGCACGGGCGCAAAAGTCTCTAGAGATCGCGTTGCGATCCAATGAGGCTTATGCTTCTCAGGTGGGGGAGCTGCAAGAGCTCGCTGCCTTCTCCAGAAACCGTGCTCGCTCCTTGGAGGACGAGGTGGCGTCTTCCCGTGGCCAAGTACGGGCCTTGGAGGATGTTGTGACCTCCCTAAAAGGGGAGTTGGCGGCGGCAGCTGAGGAGCGCCTCCGCAGCGAGGTCATTCTGGGTGGCCACGAGGATGAGGTCGCCACCTTGAAGGCGGAGCTGGCCGAGCTGGCCGCAGGAAAGGCGGCCGTGGAGAAGAGGCTCGCGGAGGTTGAGCGCTCCGTCGTGGTTGAGCACAAGAGGGGCTTCCAAAAGGCTGCTCGTCAAGCACGACTTCTGGCTCCCGGATTCGACTTTTCTTCCATGCACGTGGAGAAAGTCGTCCGTTTCGGGAGGCTAATCAAGGAGGATGACGCTGATGACAGTTCTAGCGGGGCTGCTTCAGCCTAGGCCGCCTTTGTAATGACCTGTTTTATTTTTCTTTCGCTTGAATTTATGTATTGAACTTTTGAAACTTTGTTTATATATGTGTACAGTTTGCTCTATTTTGTCTATATTTGCGTTGAGTTTTGGGTGTTCCCGCTGTTTAAGGCACACGTTTGGCGTCTGTTGTATGCTTTTGCATGTGGTGCTACTTCTACCTTGAGTTGGTGAAGTCGGGGTTCAAGATCTACCTTAGTTTCCTCTAAAGTTCGTGTGGGAGTTCGGACTTGACCTAAGGTGGATGTCGAGCTCGGCCTTCGGGGACCCTGTTAGGGTTCGTATTCGACCTCAGATTTTGACTAAGCAATACTTGTGAAAGTTCATGGTTGACCCCATACTGGAGTTAAGGTCTGGATCCGACCTTAGGTTGGTTGTGTCAGGGTTTTAGTTTGACCCTGGTGGGTGCCGGCCCCAGAGAATGGTTCGCACTCGACCGTGGGGTTGGATGCCGAGGTCTATTTTGACCTCAAAACTTAGGTGTTTGGGGAGGTTCAGACCCTTCGTCGGATGGTTTGATGAAGGTTTTGAACCTCGACCATCCTTGGGTCAGATTTTGTCCTTGTGGTTTCGTTGAGCAACGTGTTTTGTCCTTACGTTGGCCGGATTGAGGTCAGTTCTGACTTCGTATTTTGGAGTGATCTTGTCGAGGTAGGTTGGGTCTTTGACTTCGGACGACCAAGTTCGTACTCGACTTTTGAACTAAGATTCGTGCGCTTCGTCAAGTGGATGTGCCGAAGTTCGTATGCAAGCTTGACCACGCTCTGGTTCGTGCTCGACCTTGCGCTTTGAGCGACTAGTTTTACCGTTTTTCTCATTTTGCCTTTTGGCTTGGGTGGAACGATCTTATTTGAGGATCGTTTGTGGGTCTGAGTAAGCGTGCTATGGTCCGTTTTTGACCTTACGAATTCTGCGAGGTTCATACTTGACCTTGTAGACCCCTAAAATTGTCCGGGTCGAAAATAAAGACTCCAAGACTCTCGAAGACCAAAGGAAAGTCAGCCGGAAGGACTCTTAGAAGACCCTAGGATGATTCTTTGTAGGTCTAGAGGCCTTAGAGTAACTTAGAATAAGGATGTGTGAGGATTGAAGCCCAGTACACCCTGTTAGAAGTTCAGTACGGCCGTACTGAGCTATTTGAACTACAATACGGCCGTAGTGAACTCAGTACGGCCGTATTGAAAGTTCTGAACTTTCAATACGGCCGTACCAAATTCAATACGGCCGTACTGTAGTTCAAAACTTCAGTACGGGCCGTATTGACCCCCCAGGCCGTACTGCGCCTCCATCCTATATATAGAACGCATTTGGCACGTTCTCCCACACATTTGGATCATTCCTCACCCCTCTGGCTGAGTATTCTTGGGTTTTTGAGCTATTCTCTGCCCTAGAAATCTTTCCAAGAGTCGATCCGACGAAGTTCTTGAGTCACGAGCAATTAGCTTGAGATTCGAACGAGTCGAAGGGAAATCTCTTTGATTTCCATAGTAAAGATTTGTTCTTAGGGAAAGGAGCGAGGGAGCGTGTAGTGGGAAGGAGCGCCAAAAAGCCTCCTAATTCTTCTTCTGAATATAAAAGCCCGCTTCAGAGGTTTCTTTCTAAATCCCTTTTATTGCTTTCATTTATCGCTTTCTTTGATTGTTGCATTCCACGTTTAAAGTTTCCACCATGTAGACATTTTACTTATAATTGTTCTAAATAAATAGGGGTAACTTAGTAATTTTTCACTATTATTTATGAAATAATCTGTCATAGGGAACCCGAAAGGGGCGTTGTGGGGTGCTAACACCTTCCCCACGCGTAACCGACTCCCTTACCCAACTCTGGTTGTGACGGCCGAAGTTGATTTGCGAAAATCAATTATCTTTTTCCAATGTTTTGAGTAAAATATTGGCGGCGACTCCAAAGAACCCTCTTTTACGAAAACCACTAATCCATGAAGGGTCCCACTTGGGATTAATATGGATTGGTGAGAATCATTTAATAAAATTGTTAGTTCAATGAGGTCTCAGTTTGAGAATAAGTTGTTCTAACAATCCATCCTCTTTCAAAACTAAAAACAAGTCCGACCATCTTCGCGAGTGCCCAGCGCCGTTTCGGCGGGTGGCGACAGATGGCGACTCCGCTGGGGAAGCCTCGAGAGTCAGTCCCATTTAGTGATGGATTATTCCTAAAATAATAGTTTAAAATTACTTCGTTACCCCTTTGCTTGTTTTATAATATGTTTTATCTATTTGGCTTTAATAAACTGTTGAGTGTTTAAATTTTTGCAATTGTTTGAAATATAAACTGCACACAAACCTTTGCACACAACAGTTCCCTCTATACCCGGGGGCATGAGTGGAAAGCCATAGGGAGTGGATGTTAGTACGGCCGGTTGTCGAATGGGTCTATAGGTGCCCGTAGACCATTGTCGAAAAACATCACTCAAGGTGAAAACCATGAACTCAAGTCCGACAGTGCGTTGGAGTTTTCCATCGACCTACGACGAGAGGAATTGGGTCCCTATAATGGGGGCACCTTGGGGGCCTTAGACCAGTGAGAACAGTTAGAACCTCCTTGAATATGCACTTTTCTGCAGGATACCCCTACCTCGTGATTCGCTCGTGACTATTCGTGGATGAGTGAATTGTTTGTGTAAATGTTTATGTGACATTGTTGGTGCATTAATAATAAATCTCGTGATAAGGTCTAAGAATAATCCCCATGCATAAAAAAAAAAAAAAAAAAAAAAAAAAAAACATCATGACATGAGAGGAAAGACCATGTGTGAAAATATAATAAAAGTGAGAAGCATGTACATCATCACTAATAAGACACCATGCATCCTCATTACCATTCATTTTAGGCTCGCCAATACCCCTTGACATGAGTGAAAGAGACCCATGACTATTGAGATTCTCCGTTAGGGGAGAGATCATAAAGTCAAGGAGGGTGGTAAACCTCCATCTTAAAAGCGCAGCGCCTTAAAAATGGAAGATTATCAAACTCATGTCAAGAGTGTATTCATTCCATAAATAAACTAATTAGTTTAAGCATTCATTTTAGAAAGTGGCTGGTCATCTCTCTGTCCTCACGCGCGCGCAGAAAATCAAGAAAATGGACGCGTTGGAGGAACAAAATAAGAAGCTTACAGCCGAGCTCTCACAGCTCAAAGAGCAAATGGCGCAAATGATGGAACTCATGCGTCACCAAAACATACATGGGGGTCAACACAGTGACCATGAGTCCCATCATGAGGAGGAGCAAGAACAAGAGCCTCCGAAAGCTGAACCCCTCGGGGCGGGGATTATAATTAAAGAGCCCGAGATTTCAAAGGATCAATTCCACGCTCTCGAGGACCGACTGAGGGCTATGGAGGGGCATGATTTTGATATCAAAGACGCTGCTGACATGTGCTTAGTGAGGGACATCCAATTCCCTCCCAAATTTAGAGTGCCCGATTTCCCAAAGTATGTGGGATCGACTTGCCCCAAAAGTCATCTCACCATGTATTGCCGAAAGATGGCTGCATATGCCACTAATGAAAAGCTCTTAATCCATTGCTTCCAAGAGAGCTTGGCAGACACCACACTCAACTGGTATATGCAGCTGGATGGGAATCAGGTGCATACATGGAGGCCGTTGGCCGACGCCTTTCTCAAGCGCTACAAGTATAACATCGACCTAACACCCGATAGGTCCGATCTTCAAGCCTTGAGTAAGAAAAATGATGAAACCTTTAAGGCGTACGCCCAACGATGGAGGGAGTTGGCGGCACAAATAGAGCCCCCGCTGTCGGATAAGGAGACGGTGTCACTATTTATAAACTCGTTGACTGGTCCCTATTACGACAAGATGATAGGGAACACAACAACGCTCTTCTCCGACATCATCACCATTGGAGAAAGGGTGGAATAAGGGCTGAAAAGTGGGAAGCTAGCTAAGCCTTCCCAATCATTTGAAACTAAGAAGACCTTTGGGAAGAAGAAGGAGGAAGGAGTCAACGCCATAACCATTTCTTCATCTTCCTCCGCTTCGAAGTCGGGGAAGTCGCAATAGAACCCTGTGAAGAAGTTTGATAAAATTCCGACCACATATAGCGACCTCCTACCGAAGCTAGTAGAAGCTCGTCTTCTAGCTTACATTCCACCAAGGAAAGTTGATCCGCCTTACCCCGATTGGTACAATCCGCAAGACAAATGTCTATACCACTCGAGGGCACCGGGACATTCAACGGAGAACTGTAGAGCTCTCAAATATAAGGTCCAAGACCTTATCGATGCCGGGTGGGTCACTTTTGATTCGAAAACACCCGACGTGAGCAAGAATCCTCTGCCAAAGCAGGAGTAGAAAGAAGATCAAGCCACGATAGGGCCCCTCCACATTTTTTATTTCTTTTCTTTTTAGGACTCATGATCAGTACCCGAGATCATGAGACCTTTTTCATGCAAATAAGGGTCTTTTGTACATTTTTTTACATATCAATAAAGAGGCATGTTTCACACATCATTCTCTCATTTGTTCTTTTCCCTCTTTCTCTCATTAACATTAAAAATTCTAAACCAAAAACAGAACCAGTAAAACAATTATGTCTGTGATTGTTCGCTCCGACCGGGATCCGAAAGTTGAGGATGAATGGGTTGAGTTGGACAGTGATGAGGAGACCATCTCTCCGGACCTGCAAAGACTGCTAGATCAAGAAGCTCGTCTACTCCAACCGTATCAAGAGAAATTGGAGACCGTAAATTTGGGGCAAGGCCAAGAAATAAAAGAGGTCAACATTGGGACCCATATCAGTGATGAAATTAAGGCGCAATTAATCCAATTATTAAGGGAATATAAGGACGTATTTGCATGGTCGTACCGTGATATGCCCGGTTTGGACTCTGATATCGTCGAGCACAAGTTACCGTTGAAAGAAGGGTTTCGACCCGTCAAACAAAAGCTCCGACGAATCAAGCCCGAATGGTCTTTAAAGATTAAGGAGGAGGTAGAAAAGCAATTAGACGCGGAATTCTTGGTTGTATCTCAGTATCCCGAATGGTTGGCTAACATCGTGCCAGTCATTAAAAAGAATGGAAAGATTAGAGTTTGTGTTGACTATAGGGATCTGAATCGTGCCAGTCCAAAGGACGATTTTCCCTTACCACACATCGATACACTAGTGGATCATACAGCCACAAACACACTCTATTCCTTTATGGATGGGTACTCTGGATACAACCAAATCAAGATGAATGAGGAAGACCGCGAGAAAACTTCCTTCATTACACCCTGGGGCACGTTCTGCTACAGGGTGATGCCTTTTGGACTCAAAAATGCGGGTGCCACCTACCAACGAGCGATGGTGACGTTATTCCACGACATGATCCACAAAGAAATCGAAGTATACGTGGACGACATGATCGCAAAGTCAAAGGACGAAATGGACCATATCCAATATTTGAGAAAATTATTCAACCGGCTTCGCAAGTATCAGCTTAAGCTAAATCCGGCTAAGTGTACTTTCGGAGTTTGGTCGGGTAAGCTTCTCGGGTTCATCGTCAGTAATAAAGGCATAGAGGTGGACCCCGATAAAGTGAAGGCAATAATGGAAATGCCTCCTCCTAAGACCGAGAAAGAGATAAGAGGATTCCTCAGCAGGGTGAACTATATCGCAAGGTTCATCGCACAGTTGACTGACACGTGCAAACCAATATTCAGGCTGTTGCGCAAGAATCATTCCGAATCTTGGGATGAGGATTGTCAACAAGCTTTTGATAAGATCAAACAGTGCTTGGCCAATCCACCAGTATTGGTGCCACCTGTCGAGGGAAGACCATTAATCCTCTACTTGACCGTGCTTGATGAGTCCATGGGAGGCGTGCTAGGACAACAAGATGAGACGGGAAAGAAAGAACGAGCCATCTACTACCTGAGCAAGAAATTTCTCGACTATGAAACCCGCTACACGCCGTTAGAGAAGACGTGTTGTGCGTTAGCATGGGCAACACAACGGCTCAGGCAGTATATGATTAGGCATACTACTTGGTTGGTTTCCAAAATGGACCCAATTAAGTACGTGTTCGACAAACCAATAATCACTGGGAAGATTGCTCGATGGCAAGTACAGTTATCAGAATTTGACATCATACATGTCACACAAAAGGCCATCAAGGGCAGTACCCTAGCTGATTACCTAGCACACGGGCCGACCAACGACTACCAATGCCTTCAGGATGATTTCCCCGATGAGGATATGATGGAGGACCATCCAAGGAAGAGGAATACATGAAGGCCATTGGACCTTTGACAAGGTCCATGGTAAGGAAGCTAGAAGAGACATCTAAGGAGGAGGTGCTTCTTAGACCCTTGCTCACCATGAGCATTGTGTACTTTTCTCCTTAGTAGTATCTTGAGTAGTCCCATTGTATATATTGTATATAGTAGACTTTGTATAGGATTGTTTTGCCTTTGTATTTTGGAGGCACCTTTTTCTTTTTAGAAGTAGGCATAGGAGTGGCATTAGTAGACTAAAGTGTGCTCCTAGCATTTTAGCCAAATGTGGTCTTAGGATAAAGGTTTTTCATATTGGACTCATTTAACTCCTAATTTTTCATAGATTTGATTTAGCTAGGTTCCATTCACATTGAATGAACCTAACTAAACCAAATGAACCATTTTCAAACCGGGTGGAGTTAAATAAAACCAATCAAAACCGTCCACACCTTTGTGTTCACACCTTGTGTTCACATTGGTGCACACTTGGCCAAATGCTTGGACCTCTTTTCTCTTCTACACAAGGGCGGTTTAGGAAGGCTCAACCATGGTTCTTAGTGAACCATGGTCTAGTCTTTTCTTGCTCCCTAAGTTGGACGGACCCAACCATGGTTCCTAGTGAACCATGGTCTAGTCTAGCTTAACCCCTAGGTGGCCACGCCTATATAGCCTCAAATTTTCACTTGTATAACACTTTTGGCATTAATGAGAATTGAGTATTCAGATTAGAGATCAGATTTCTCTCCTCCCAAAGGTCCTAAACCTCTTTGTGCAAAACCAATCTCTTATCACTTTTTCCAAAGACAAGTGTGGCGGGTTGAAGAATGCTTATCCCTTCACCAAGAGTGGCGCATTCTTGAGAGGCTTCTCCACCATCTTAAGGTGGCCGTGAGGTTCCTCCCTCCATTGGAGCCTTACATAAGCATTGGAAGGATTCTAGGAGCCAAAGATCTAGGGAAAGACTTGAAGGAAGCTACATCAATCCGGCCTCCTCCAAAGTTCTTCCATCATTTGGTATCATGAGCTAGGACTCCAAGTAATCCGATTCCCTTGCTTTCTTTCTTTTCTTTTGCATGTCTTGAATCATCTTGGTAGAGTCTTGTTGCTGTTCTCCTTGTCTTCTTTTTCCTTTTTGAGTCTTGATATGTTCTTGGAGTGATTCTTGAGTCACATTTATAAATCTATAGAATTCACTCACATTGTCTTGCTTTTCTTGGTTCATTTTTGATAATTCTTGTGAATCAATCTTGGTATGTGCTGTAGGTACTCTTTGTTTGTCTTTCTATATGAATTAGGATTGTTTTTATCTTCTTTTGAATTCCTATGGTATTCGGTCTTAAAAGAAAGTTCAAGAAAGAAACAAGAATGCATGCTTTTTCTTTTTGTAATCTACTAGTTTTGTCTTAGTTGTCATGTGTAGTTCTTTTTTGTCATTGCATCCGTGTTGTCCCATTTTTCTTTTTCAATCTTGTTCAATGAAAGCCTGTTCTTGAATGTGTCATTGCTGGTTGCATGATTAAATCATTCTTAGAGTGCTCACCAATTAATTCCTATGCATGTTATTAGACCTAACATGTTCTAGAGTCATTTTTGTCAAATTCTTTGCTATTAGTTTCATAGCAATTGTTGACCAGCAATTCTTTTGTGTGTCTTGTGCTTGCTTTGATTAAAGAAAACAGAGAAAGAAGTGCCTAGAAAACGTTCTTTAAGTGTGCTAAAAGAAGTGACAAAATGGAACAAAACTAGTACTAAAAAGTGCTGAAAATTTTGCCTAAGTGCACTTGGAATTTCTCCTCTTCTTTCTCTTCTTTTCTCCACCACTTGGAAACCTTTGAATTTGTGATTGGCCTCTGTTTAAAGTGCTTAACATTCTGTGTTTAAAGAAAGAAAAAAAAAAAAAAAAAAAAAAAGAGAATTCAAAAAGAAAGGAACAAGAAAAGAAAACAAAAGAAACAAAAGAGCATAGAAAGATTCAAGTTGAAAAATTAGCAATTTGTAGCACTTGGCCTATTGTTTTTTGTGCGAATTTTTGTATGTGGTTTCCTCACTGTCCAGTGGCTGAAAAGAGTTTTAAAAATCATCTTAGCATTGCACAAATTTTGTTTTTGGTTTTTGTAATCAAATCTAGTGCCATTCTTAGGAAAATCTTTTGAGTGCTAGCTTTGAAATTAGTCTTAATTGTTGCTTTGTGTCTTTTTGGCTCTCTTTGTTTGTCTCATCAATTTCCATTAGAGTTTTGCCCTTCCCAAATTGTGCTTTTCAGTTTTACTTCTTTGGCCTCTTTCCTCTCTTGTTTTGCTTGCTAAGCTTGGTGAAGTTATAGGCCTTGTTCAAGTCATTACACTTGGAAGGAAGGTATAATTGAGGCATGTGGTTGACCTCAAAGGAGTTTAGCCTTGAAGGAGGATTGAGGTACATAATTGCTGAGTGAAACACATTAAGAGAGGCTGACTTGTTTGCTCCTTGTGCAGCCAAAATTTGCTTTGAATTTGTAGGTGAAAATTGGTGGCAATTGGTGGCGGCCTTGGTGTAGATTGGTGGCGGTTTTGGTGTATCTTTGTGGCGGCCTTGGTGGAACCTTGTGGCTGTTTGTAAGACCTTGAAGAGGACTTGGTTCCAGCCAATTTGGGGCGTTTCCCTGGGGTTCAAAACTGCACCAAACTGTCCCAGCTGCCTTGGTGGAAGATAGGCCAAGAAGAACCATTGTTTTGTATTGACTATTTGAGTTGTAACTTCATAATTTTGTTGAATAGTTTTGTGTGATTTCTCTTGTATTCAACTTGCATTTAGGGGTGGCTGTTTGGACATTAAGTAAGCTCCACCACCTCCTAAATAGTCCTACTTAATTTCTATTAGCCTCGATTAGTGCTTGTGGAAGGGTCCCCAAGGGCTTTAAGTGCCACCTTGGGCTTCCACTAGGAACCGGCTAGATTTAGTTTTAGCTTTCATAAACCGGATTTCTAGGTTGGTGAAAGTGTCCCAAAAAGCCTTAGGTGCTACTTGGACTTTCACCTTAGGATAAGCGACTAGTATATGCTTTATTTGCTTTCATTTTAATTGTTTAGCTCCTAGGTTCGTTTAGAAGGCTTCTATTGCCTACTAGGGGTTTCGTGCACACACACACACTACTTTACATGTCTTGTGTGGAACTTTGTTTTGTAAGAAAAGTACAAAGGGGTTTAGTAATTTCCACTTGAAGAGGCTTGGTTATTAAGTGGCTCCTTGTAGCTCACCTCCCTTGATAGTGCAACTTGTATACTTAGACCTCTAAGTACTTAGTACTACACCAAACAAGCTTTTGTGAAAACTTTTATCACTCACTTTGCAATTTTCAAAGACTTGTGAAAACCTTTTACCTTGCAAAAATGAGTGATCATTCTCATAATAGTAGTGTGCATGGTCATCACTCCCCTAAGAGCCATAAGAGTACTAAGGAAGAACTTAGGGAACTTAAGGAATACATTAGAAAAAAAGAACTAGAAAATGAAAAAAACAATGAAACAATTAGAGAGTTGTTAAATAAACTTGTTGTGGGTGAGACTAGCAAACCCCACGGCCATGAGGGTCATGGACCTTCTAGGTCCAAAGTCTATCACTCGCACACACATTCACCAACAAGTGAAGGGTTGCATAGTAGTCATCATGATGATGGTTACTACCAAAGATCCCCTAGGCACCATAGGCCTAAGCATAAAACAACTCCTAAAGAACCTAGGTTTGACCTTCCTCCCTTCCATGGCAAGGATAGTGTGGATGACTATTTAGATTGGGAGATGAAGGTTGAACAACTCTTCACTTGCCACAATGTAGGTGAAGACCGAAAGGTTCCCATGGCTACTCTTAGCTTTCAAGGGTATGCCATGTATTGGTGGACTTCCCTAGTTAGAGAAAAACAAATTCATCATGAGCCTCCAATCCAATATTGGAATGAGCTAAGGAGTGCCTTGAGGAGAAGGCACATTCCTCCATACTTTGAGAGGGAGTTAATGGACAAGCTCCAAAGACTCCAACAAAAAAATTTGAGTGTTGAGGAATATAGGCAACAAATGGAGTTGCTTATGATGAGAGCGGGAATTAGGGAGGAAGAAAGAACCACCATAGCTAGGTTTCAAAGTGGCTTAAACCTAGAGATTAGGGATAAAGTTGAGCTATTGCCATATAGAGACCTAAATGAACTAGTTCAACTTTGTGTGAGGGTAGAACAACAATTAAAAAGAAAACCTAGTTTTAGGAAGGAAACTACCCCCTACCCTAAGAAAGACTTCAAGAAGGAGGGTACCCCCTCCTATTCAAAGGATAAGTCACTAAAAGAGAAACCTAAGGAAAGACCTTCCCATGATACTAGGACTAGCTCCATAAAATGTTTTAAGTGCTTAGGAAGGGGACACATAGCTTCCCAATGCCCTACAAAAAAAACCATGATCATTAGGGGCAATGAGATCCTAAGTGAGGAGAGCACTTCATCTTCTTCATCCTCCTCAAATGAAGAAGACGAAAGCCATAGTTCTAGTGAGGAAGCGCCATGTGAGGGTGATCTATTAATTGCCCATAGATTGTTGACTAACCAACTTAAGGAACAAGACCAATCACAACGAGAGAATCTCTTTCATTCTAGATGCAAGATTTTCAAGAAAACATGTTCTCTCATTGTTGATAGTGGCTCTTGTAACAATTTTGTAAGCCAAAGGTTAGTTGATAAGCTTAACCTAACTACTATAGCCCATCCTAAATCTTATAAACTTCAATGGCTTAATGAGGATGGACCTATAGAAGTTAAGGATCAAGTAAATGTTCCTTTCTCCATTGGAAAATATAAAGATGAAATTTTATGTGATATAATTCCAATGGATGCAAGCCACATTTTACTTGGAAGGCCTTGGCAGGCCTTGGCAACATGATAGGAAGGCCATTCATGATGGTGTTACAAACAAAATCCGCCTAGTTCACCTAGGCAAGAAACATACCTTGACTCCTCTTTCACCTTCACAAGTGTTGGAAGATCAAGTATTTATGAAATCAAAAAAAAGAAAAGAGGAGAAAAAGAAGGTTTTAGAGTTGGAGGGTAGTGTCTCCTCCAAGGAAATTGTTCCTAGAAGTCAATTTTTAATAAAACATTCTATCAAGAAATGTCTTCTAGTTGAACAACCTCTTCACCTTCTTAAAACTAAAAAGACACTACTCTTGGAAAAGAGTAAGGAGGATAGTGTCTCCTCCAAAAATCTTATGCAAAAGGAAAGTCACTTTTTAATTCAAAATAATTGTAAAAAGACTTTTCTTCTTCATAAAGAATTTAGCTCTTTTTCTACTGCTGCCACAACCTTAGAGCTTAAGATCCACCACCTAAATATTTTTGAAAATAATGGATCTCAAGTTCTTAGTCTTGTGAAGAAGAAGTGGACTTCACCTAGTTCTACTTCTTATGCTACTACTTTGGTGGTGCCCAAAGTAGACGGCCATTGTCTATTTAGGACTTCTCCTACTTTAGTTGTTCTAATAAAGCACCCAACCTTTGGTTTATATTGTTTATCAGATACATCTCATGGTGTCTTATTTTCTACTTTTGATCTTAAGGGAAGTTCAAACTTCTTTGAACTTAATTTTACTACTTCCCTTCAAGACCAAATTAGATTCTATGACTTTTCTAAACTCTTTACACCCTCTTCCTTGATGTATCTAACATATAATATGATCAAGGGTTGTCTAGGTAGTTTCCTTATTATATTCACTTTATTTTCTTGTAGACGCCTAGGTTACTACATAGGGTACTTTAGGCAAGATATCTTGGTATATAGGACTACTTCATTAGTTTGTTATAGTTTTAGCACTTTAACATTTTTAGGATTTAGTTTTACACTCAGACTACACTATAGTGAGGATCCTATTCTTATAGAACCCATCCTTCCTAGTCTAAGGACCCTTGCTAGGACTATAGAAGGAATTCCTCATAGGGTGCACTTTCCACATATGTTATATGAATATGTCATCCCTAATGCTTTATTTCTTATTTTCATTGTAGGTGATGCTATCTTTGTGGAAGGACCACTGTATTTGAGGACAAATCCTTTCGAAGGGGGAGGGTATGATGGAAATCTAATCCCCAAGGATCCCTTTGGAAGAAGTAAGACCAAGAAGGGTGAAGGGTGATCCAAGGTTGCTCACACATGAAGACCATTAGGCCTCTAACTAGGTCTATGGTTAGGAGGCTAGAGGAGGCTTCTATAGAGGAAGGAATACTAACATGGATGATGAAGAGGTAGATCTGAGGACAGATCCTTCCCAAGAAGGAGGGTATGATGGAGGACCATCCAAGGAAGAGGAATACATGAAGGCCATTGGACCTTTGACAAGGTCCATGGTAAGGAAGCTAGAAGAGACATCTAAGGAGGAGGTGCTTCTTAGACCCTTGCTCACCATGAGCATTGTGTACTTTTCTCCTTAGTAGTATCTTGAGTAGTCCCATTGTATATATTGTATATAGTAGACTTTGTATAGGATTGTTTTGCCTTTGTATTTTGGAGGCACCTTTTTCTTTTTAGAAGTAGGCATAGGAGTGGCATTAGTAGACTAAAGTGTGCTCCTAGCATTTTAGCCAAATGTGGTCTTAGGATAAAGGTTTTTCATATTGGACTCATTTAACTCCTAATTTTTCATAGATTTGATTTAGCTAGGTTCCATTCACATTGAATGAACCTAACTAAACCAAATGAACCATTTTCAAACCGGGTGGAGTTAAATAAAACCAATCAAAACCGTCCACACCTTTGTGTTCACACCTTGTGTTCACATTGGTGCACACTTGGCCAAATGCTTGGACTTCTTTTCTCTTCTACACAAGGGCGGTTTAGGAAGGCTCAACCATGGTTCTTAGTGAACCATGGTCTAGTCTTTTCTTGCTCCCTAAGTTGGACGGACCCAACCATGGTTCCTAGTGAACCATGGTCTAGTCTAGCTTAACCCCTAGGTGGCCACGCCTATATAGCCTCAAATTTTCACTTGTATAACACTTTTGGCATTAATGAGAATTGAGTATTCAGATTAGAGATCAGATTTCTCTCCTCCCAAAGGTCCTAAACCTCTTTGTGCAAAACCAATCTCTTATCACTTTTTCCAAAGACAAGTGTGGCGGGTTGAAGAATGCTTATCCCTTCACCAAGAGTGGCGCATTCTTGAGAGGCTTCTCCACCATCTTAAGGTGGCCGTGAGGTTCCTCCCTCCATTGGAGCCTTACATAAGCATTGGAAGGATTCTAGGAGCCAAAGATCTAGGGAAAGACTTGAAGGAAGCTACATCAATCCGGCCTCCTCCAAAGTTCTTCCATCAGGATATAATGAATATACAACATGAAGAGCCTAAAGATGATGCGTGGACCATGTATTTTGATGGAGCCTCCAACATGCTTGGACGAGGGATTGGCACAGTGCTAATCTCTCCACAAGGAAAATACATTCCCATAACGGCAAGACTCAACTTCGATTGTACAAACAACATGGCTGAATACGAGGCTTGCGCGTTGGGAATCCAAGCAGCCATCAACAATGGTATCCTAAAGCTCAAAGTGTTTGGTGATTGGCCCTAGTCATCTACCAACTACGAGGTGATTGGGAAGTTCGAAATCCTAAACTGATACCATATGTTGAGCACATCAAAGATTTGACACATCTCTTCAAGAGTGTCGTCTTTGAATACATTCCAAGGGAGGAGAATCAGTTTGCCGACGCTCTTGCTACACTCTCGTCGATGTTCGCCTTGGATAGTGAGCATGAAATGCCTATCATCAATATCCGGCGGCACGATAAGCAAGCGTTCTGCCTTTTGATAGATGAAGTTGTCGATGATCATCCATGGTTCCATGACATTAAGCAATACTTAACAAAAGGGGAATATCCTGATACGACTAATGATAATGACAAGAAGCATATCCGGAGAAGGGCCATGGGATTTCTGCTAGTCGGTGAAACCCTCTACAAGAAAAATTATGACTCGGTCTTGTTGAGATGTATAGACCAAGTCGAAGCTCAAAATATAATCAAAGAAATACATGAGGGGGTTTTCGGTACCCATATCCCCGGGCCTGCAATGGTTAAAAAGATCCTCAGGGCGGGATACTATTGGTCGACCATGGAAAGGGATTGTTACCAGTACGTGCGAAAATGCCATAAATGTCAAGCATATGCCGACAACATTCATGTCCCACCGACTCCACTCAATGTATTGGCTTCACCTTGGCCATTCGCAATGTGGGGCATGGATGTTATTGGACCCATCGAGCCGAAAGCATCCAATGGACATAGATTCATCCTTGTGGCCATTGACTACTTCACCAAATGGGTAGAAGCGGCATCGTATGCTCATGTGACCCGAAAGGTGGTAACATCCTTCATCAAGAAGAACATTATATGCAGATACGGTATTCCTGATAAAATCATCACTGATAATGGATCTAATTTGAATAACAAAATGGTGGAAGAACTGTGCCAAGAATTCAAGATCCAACACCACAACTCTTCCCCATATCGGCCAAAGATGAATGGGGCAGTCGAGGCAGCCAATAAAAACATCAAGAAAATAGTGCAAAAGATGGTGGTCTCATTTAAAGACTGGCATGAGATGTTACCCTTCGCTCTTCATGGCTATAGGACTTCAGTACGTACATCTACAGGAGCTACTCCATTCTCCCTCGTCTATGGGATGGAGGCAGTTCTACCTGTCGAAGTCGAGATACCTTCTCTAAGGGTAATCATGGAAGCAAAACTTTCCGAGGCAGAATGGATTCAAAGCCGATACGACCGGTTGAATCTTATCGAAGAGAAACGGCTGAACGCCATATGCCATGGTCAAGCCTATCAGAGGAAGATCAAAAAGGCTTTGGACAAGAAATTCCACCCTCGAGTCTACCATGAGGGAGAGCTGGTAATGAAGAAATTGCTACCAGCTCAGAAGGACAAAATCGGAAAGTGGGCCCCGAATTACGAAGGACCATACGTGGTGAAGCGAGCCTTCTCAGGAGGAGCATTGATCCTCACAGACATGGATGGAGAAGAACTTCGATACCCAGTCAACGCTGACGTGGTAAAGAAGTACTACGCTTGAAGATGTTGCTTGCATAAGCCCGCTAGGATGAAAACCCGAAAAGGGCGTCCTAGGCAAAAGTTAGGGCAAAATAAAAAGCCCGCCAGTACAAGGGTACTAGGCAAAATAAAGGCAAATTTATCCCCGCTAGGATACGTCCTAGGCAAAAATTAGGGGCAAAAGAATAAGACACAAAAACAAAGCAAGCAACGATCACTTGAATCGAAAACCGAAAGGCGGTTCAAGTGATCATCTTCTAGAAGCAAGCTTCTTGCAGTGTCTACACTCCTGGCTCAGGCATCTCATCCGAAGCGATTAGGGAAACGTAAGAGCAACAATTACAGATATAATTGTTAAGCCTAATGTATATAGCCTACCCTGGCCAGCCATTCTTCAGAAATTCCCTTTGTATATCTTTCTGTAAAAACATTTGTGAATATCAATAAAATATCTATTCATTTCTCTTCTCTCTTGACCATGTGATTATGCCTCTAAATTGGTGTTTCTTAAAAATTGTACGAAATTCCTTTAATAATCGGTCAATAAAGAAAATTGGAGGGATTCCTATAAAATCCGTAATCTCTTGTGTAAGAGGCTCACAGAAATCCTCCCTCACGTCAACAACAGAAATTCCTCCAAGAAGAGGAGGATAGGGAGAGCCACTCATTTTTCTAAAAAACATTAACAAAATGATTAAACTTGCATTTCGTACATCACACACATTAGTTGCACATTCAAAGACCTTATCACGAGGCAGTCGCATAAAATAGAAAAAATAGGAAAAATTTCTTGACAGCAGCCAACGGAAAAAGCCGAAATCAACAAAAAAGGCAAAAAATCCAGAAAATCCGACAAATTATACAGAATAACTGAGCCTGGAGAGGCTTGCCGAAATAATACTCCCCAGAGACATCACAGCTCGCACTCTCGGGTCGAATTCCCAGAGAAGGCTATCAGCACAAGATCGGCATGATTCCCCAATGGAAGCATGATCATCCAAACTAGATATCCGGGTCAAAAAGACTCAGACTTCCTCAGTGGAAGATAGCTTTCCAACTCAAGCGATGAGTGAAGCTAAGCCTGCGGAGGCTTTCTAAATAATACTCTGGGATACACAAGATCCTCAATCCCCAAGCGGAATTCGGCGTTCAGCCAAACACCGAACGTCAAGATAATCCGCCTAACAGAAGAAGCCAGTCAAGATCAACACGACGGAATCCCCCAGCGGATAACAGCCTACACAGAGGCAACAAAAATCAAAAAATCAGAAAGAGTCACCCGAATAAGGATAACCGGGATACTCCACCAACGTCGAAAGGACGTCAGCAAATCATAAGGCATCGCTCACCTCAGAAAGAGCATCTTCGTGTCTGCATCCCCAAGGAATCAGAAATTCCCCAGTGGGCACCAACTACGTCATGGAAAGTTGGGACACAAGAGCCTGGTAGCTGCACATCCCCTAGGCAGATCCCTGCGTTATCCAGCCCTCAGCGGTACCAAAATCAGAAACAACCGTCGAAGCAGCATCGTGGATTATGGAGACAAATTCATCACAAATCCCTAGAGAGGGCAAACTCGCGCTACCAAAGTGACCAGAAGCACGGAGGTATGCAAGCCTGGAGAGGCGGTACTCAGCTGTCAACATCGTTAGAAACATGGAGGCAGAGCCTGGAGAGGCGGTACTCAGTTGCCAGTGTCGTCAGGAACACGCTGGTACGCACGAGCCTGGAGAGGCGACGACTAATACTCAGCTACCTACGTCGTCAGAAACACGGAGGTATGCAGCTGCCAACGTCGTCAGAAACACGGAGGCAGAGCCTGGAGAGGCGGTACTCAGCTGCCAACATCGTCAGAAACATGGAGGCAGAGCCTGGAGAGGCGGTACTCAGCTGCCAGTGTCGTCAGAAACACGCTGGTACGCACGATCCTGGAGAGGCGACGACTAATACTCAGCTACCGACGTCGTCAGAAACACGGAGGTATGCAGCTGCCAACGTCGTCAGAAACACGGAGGCAAAGCCTGGAGAGGCGGTACTCAGCTACCAGTGTCGTCAGAAACACGCTAGTATGCACGAGCCTGGAGAGGCGACGACTAATACTCAACCTGGAGAGGCTACTCAACGATTTTCCCACCTGAAGACACTACAAGTCGGAAGGATGGCCTACTCCCCGGACAATTGGGTCAACTCCTTTACTTGTCAACCGGTACACCAAAAAAGCCGTTCGACTAAGTAAAGGGGGGGCAGCTGTAGACCCCTAAAATTGTCCGGGTCGGAAATAAAGACTCCAAGACTCTCGAAGACCGAAGGAAAGTCAGCCGGAAGGACTCTTAGAAGACCCTAGGATGATTCTTTGTAGGTCTAGAGGCCTTAGAGTAACTTAGAATAAGGATGTGTGAGGATTGAAGCCCAGTACACCCTGTTAGAAGTTCAGTACGGCCGTACTGAGCTATTTGAACTACAATACGGCCGTAGTGAACTCAGTACGGCCGTATTGAAAGTTCTGAACTTTCAATACGGCCGTACCAAATTCAATACGGCTGTACTGTAGTTCAAAACTTCAGTACGGGCCGTATTGACCCCCCAGGCCGTACTGCGCCTCCATCCTATATATAGAACGCATTTGGCACGTTCTCCCACACATTTGGATCATTCCTCCCCCCTCTGGCTAAGTATTCTTGGGTTTTTGAGCTATTCTCTGCCCTAGAAATCTCTCCAAGAGTCGATCCGACGAAGTTCTTGAGTCACGAGCAATTAGCTTGAGATTCGAACGAGTCGAAGGGAAATCTCTTTGATTTCCATAGTAAAGATTTGTTCTTAGGGAAAGGAGCAAGGGAGCGTGTAGTAGGAAGGAGCGCCAAAAAGCCTCCTAATTCTTCTTCTGAATATAAAAGCCCGCTTCGGAGGTTTCTTTCTAAATCCCTTTTATTGCTTTCATTTATCGCTTTCTTTGATTGTTGCATTCCACGTTTAAAGTTTCCACCATGTAGACATTTTACTTATAATTGTTCTAAATAAATAGGGGTAACTTAGTAATTTTTCACTATTATTTATGAAATAATCTGTCATAGGGAACCCGAAAGGGGCGTTGTGGGGTGCTAACACCTTCCCCACGCGTAACCGACTCCCTTACCCAACTCTGGTTGTGACGGCCGAAGTTGATTTGCGAAAATCAATTATCTTTTTCCAATGTTTTGAGTAAAATATTGGTGGCGACTCCAAAGAACCCTCTTTTATGAAAACCACTAATCCATGAAGGGTCCCACTTGGGATTAATATGGATTGGTGAGAATCATTTAATAAAATTGTTAGTTCAATGAGATCTCAGTTTGAGAATAAGTTGTTCTAACAATCCATCCTCTTTCAAAACTAAAAACAAGTCCGACCATCTTTGCGAGTGCCCAGCGCCGTTTCGGCGGGTGGCGACAGACCTCGGAAAGGCATGTAAAGTTCGTGTTCGACCTTACGAATTCTGCGAGGTTCATACTTGACCTCGGAAAGGCATGTAAGGTTCGTGTTCGACCTTACGAATTCTGCGAGGTTCATACTTGACCCCTGAAAGGCATGTAAGGTTCGCGTTCGACCTTACGAATTCTGCGAGGTTCATACTTGACCTCGGAAAGGCATGTAAGGTTCATGTTCGACCTTACGAATTCTGCGAGGTTCATACTTGACCTCGGAAAGGCATGTAAGGTTCGCGTTCGACCTTACGAATTCTGCGAGGTTCATACTTGACCCCGGAAAGGCATGTAAGGTTCGCGTTCGACCTTACGAATTCTGCGAAGTTCATACTTGACCTCGGAAAGGCATGTAAGGTTCGTGTTGGACCTTACGAATTCTACGAGGTTCATACTTGACCTCGGAAAGGCATGTAAGGTTCGCGTTCGACCTTACGAATTCTGCGAGGTTCATACTTGACCCCGGAAAGGCATGTAAGGTTCGCGTTCGACCTTATGAATTCTGCGAGGTTCATACTTGACCCCGGAAAGGCATGTAAGGTTCGCGTTCGACCTTACGAATTCTGCGAGGTTCATACTTGACCCCGGAAAGGCATGTAAGGTTCGCGTTCGACCTTACGAATTCTGCGAGGTTCATACTTGACCTCGGAAAGGCATGTAAGGTTCGCGTTCGACCTTACGAATTCTGCGAGGTTCATACTTGACCCCGGAAAGGCATGAAAGGTTCGTGTTCGACCTTACGAATTCTGCGAGGTTCATACTTGACCTCGGAAAGGCATGTAAGGTTTGTGTTCGACCTTACGAATTTTGCAAGGTTCATACTTGACCTCGGAAAGGCATGTAAGGTTCGCGTTTGACCTTACAAATTCTGCGAGGTTCATACTTGACCCCGGAAAGGCATGTAAGGTTCGAGTTCGACCTTACGAATTCTGCGAGGTTCATACTTGACCCCAGAAAGGCATGTAAGGTTCGCGTTCGACCTTACGAATTCTGCGAGGTTCATACTTGACCCCGGAAAGGCATGTAAGGTTCGCGTTCGACCTTACGAATTCTGCGAGGTTCATACTTGACCTCGGAAAGGCATGTAAGGTTCGCGTTCGACCTTACGAATTCTGTAAGTGTAGGCCCGTATGGTGCGTGATTTTGTTCATGCAAAAGCGATAGATGAAGCAATAGATTGTGTGAAATGAGTAATTTTATTGATAGTTGGTGTGTGCCTCGTTAAAAACCCTCTCAGTCGAGGACTAAGGCGGGAAAAGAGTGCACAATTTGTTCATGCTGAAAGTAAAAGAGGTCTAAAAGACTTTAAGGGGCTATAGTGAGGGGGTTCCCCTTGCTTTGCCTATTTGGTGCGGAGATCCTCAGGCTTTCGGCGTAGCATTCCCGAGCTGTCTTCTGGTTAGCTTTGACTGAGATGACCTTGCCGTCCTTTCCCGGAAATTTCATGGTGAGGTGTGGAGTTGACACAACCGCTCCGAGTTGGTTCACGGTTGGCCTTCCGATGATGATGTTGTAGGAAGTATTGGCTTCCACGAGGAGGTACCGGACCATGACTCATCTTGTATCTGGTGGTGTTCCGAAGGTCGTCAGCAAGTCCACGTATCCCCGAGTATGGACTCGCTCTCTTGCGAAGCCGACTAGAGGCTCCGTGTGATGTTGAATGAGAGAGTGGGGGATGTCTAGTTTGAGGAATGCTGGCCAGTACAGGACATCAGCCGAGCTTCCCTGGTCGATGAGTGTTTTTTGCACTTTCCAGTTGGCTATCTCCACAACAATGACCATGGGGTCATCCTGGTTAGGGCTGAGGCCGGCGTAATCTTCGTCGGAGAAGGAGATCGGTGGTGATCTTTGGTGCAGGGCCGGGGTGGTTGAGTGGACGCAGTTGATGTTCCGCAGGTGTCTTTTTCAGGCCGAGCTGCTGGCGCCTCCGCCCGCAAAATCGCCTGCTATTGTATTGATTATTCCCCGTAATGGGGCTGACTCCGTCTCCTGGCTTATCTCGGCCTGTACCACGCCGCTAGCGTTTTGTTGGGGACCCGGGTGTGTGTCGGTGCGGGCTCCTGAGCCTCGTCCCCTGCCGCGCCCCCGACCTCCATGGCCACCTCTACTGCCCTGTTGTCACTGTACGTATTGGCCGAGGTGACCCGCTTGAATGAGCTCTTTGATGCGGTCTCGGAGCGTGTGACATTCTTCCGTGGTGTGACCATGGTTCCTGTGGTATCGGCAGTGCTTGGACTTGTCGGCGTTGTTGGGGGTGGTGCCCGGTGGTGGAAGGGCGAGCAAGTTGTTGTTGTTGGCTTCTTCCAGGATGTGTACCCTTGGTGCGTTTAGGGGAGTGTAGAAGTCGTATCTCCCTCCTTTGCTTAGTCTAGTCGACTTTTTGAAGTGGCTGTCGTTGTTGACTTTGACCTTGTCCTTGTGTCCCTGCTCCGCCTTTGCTGGGGCTTTTCCGCGAATTTGGTCGCGGAAGGAGGAGTGCTCCTCCATCTGGATGTATCCGGCTGCGCGGGCGCGGAGTTCATTCATGTCGCATGGGGCATCGCGACATAGGCTGTCAACGAATGGCCCAGGCTTGAGTGCCATGAGCATGGCATGTAGGGCGACCTCCGGATTCAAATTTCGTATCGTCACCGAGATGCTGGAGAAGCGTTCCATGAAGGTTCGCAGGGGCTCGTCGTCATTCTGCCTGAGGTTGGCCAAAGCGGTCGAGGTGGTGTGGTGAGGTCGGTTGGTGGCGTACTGCGCTGTTAATCGCCTTACCAGGGTGTTGAAGCTGTCGATGGACCCGGCGGGTAGTTGGGTGTACCAATGAAGTGCCGATCCTTTGAGTGAGGTCAGAAAAACCCTACACAGTATAGCATCACTATTAGTGTAGAGGTTCACCTGGGTTGTGTAGGAATCGATGTGTTCGTCGGGGTCCGTTGTGCCGTCATAGCGGTCGAGGTGAAGGGGTTTCAATCCGCGAGGTAGCGGAGTTTCCATAATGTCGTCCATGAAAGGATGACGGCGGAAAGGCTCTTGGCCTTCGGAGGCATAGGTGGGGGCATTGCTGGTGCCCTGCTCTGACTTGTGCGTCGGTGCGTGAGATCGGTGCGTGGCAAGCCGCGAGGTTGGTGCCTTGGTCGTCGCCCGAGATTGGGTGGCTGAATGTGCCTCTTCCTCGTGCGTGTCGCTTTCGTGGGGAGGCTGGTTGGAATGGTGTCGGGGGAGCTGGGAGCGAATGCGCTCGTTTTCGGCACGTAAGGCCGCGAGTTCTACTTCGTTGGCAGTTCGCATGGCTGCGAGATCGTTTACATGCTGAGTGCGCATGTTCTGGAGGTCGGTGTCATGCTGCTGTCGCATCTGTTCGACCTGGTCGATCAGCCTTCTTAATGTTGCTGCGTCGCTATCCATGGTGACTGAGTGACTTACATCGTCTGTTGCTCGTCTAATGTGGCTCCTAGTAGAAACCATACAGGTGGCCGATGATGTCGCGATCGGCCCCACGGTGGGCGCCAAATGTTCTTACCGAAATTTGGTCGTGGTGGTGATCCGTCCAGTAAGACCAGTGAGCCTCCTTTGGTGGTGTATTGATACTCCGAGATGGGGGAGGTACCTGCAAAAGAGACTCCGATGCTAAAGTTAGGGTTTGTATGAGTATGAGTCTCGTATAAATAATGCACGTACCTTTGTGTGAATTAGGGTTGTTTTGGGCTCTGGGCCTGAGATAGGATAAGATATGATTAGATAATATATCTCGTCCGGGGCGAGATTCTCTGAGATCAGTTATGATCTGATTAGATTGTAGATCTCGCTTAGGCAGAGATCTCCCAGCGCGTGTCCGAGGTCATTCCACGCTGTGATACTGAGCTGAAGCTCGGCATGGCAGTACGGATAGTACATTAACAATTGTTTCATATCATAATTTATCCTTCTTAAACATTTATGTAAGTAGCTTAGAAAATTTATATGATCAAACACTTAAAGGATAAAGCTATTCACCATCCTCATTCACAAATTACATTTTCACAATTTAATCTTTTGAGACATTGTGTATATATAAACGCCCTATCTAGAGTTATATATATGATATCAAGTTGATCTTAATTTTATTAGAAATCTAAGATAGTTATCTCTAAATTTTATGTTGACTTTAAGAGCTAATTATACCATCTATTGTTTTTTAAAAATACAAAATTATGTTTTAATCTAAATTTGACAATCTAACTTTTACTCATTAAGTTGACCATAACTTTCTAGACCTTCTTTTTAGGTGGTTCTGATGGAATTTGAAAGTTAAAATCCAGGACTACAATTCATGTGAAGATCACAAAACTTAATTATAATAGTATCATACCTAACACAACATTTATTGAGCCTAGTGCAAAAAGGATAACACCTTCTTAGGAGTACTTACATCTGGCTTGACTAATGCCACACCCGACACGAAAACTTGCAGGAACAACGTCAAATGCACCCAATGCGACCCATTTGACGTTTGTTAGGGTATCAGTTCATGAAAGACTTGTAGGATGTGCAAAAATTGTGCATTACGAACCCCAAACTCCAATCCAAACGGCAAAAATTACGATTAAAGCTTAATACTACTCTAGGGAGTTACTAAGGTACCCTTGTAAATTGGGATTTCTCACTACAGGAGATACTATGGTGCCCTTGTAAATTAGGATGTTTTGGTGTAGCCAATTTTTTAAACTAATAAAAATGGCATAAAATGTTTTTTTTTTCTTTTCACTTACATTTTTTTCTTCTACACTAAGTGATGTGTTCTTAACAAATAAATGATCTAAATAATTAACTTACAATTTATTTTCGCCAAATATTAGCCCTAGTGTTTCAAATCATTTTATAGAAAGCAAAATAATTTTAAAAAGAACACAATAAGATTCTATTTACTAAAGTTTGAGAAAATTTTGTAAATTTTTTATTCAATTTGCTTCTTATAACTTTTAAACAAGTGTAAAAGATTTCAATTTATCATCACTCATAATATATAAAAAAATATTCTTACTAAATCTAAACATTTTTTTGTGTATATATATATATATATATATTAAGAATTTTTTTAAAAAAATGTATGTTGAAATAATAAAAATATAAACATGTTAAAACCAAACAATTATAAATCAAATGTTCAAATATTTAAACAAAACAAAAAAAGTTCCAAAATTCTTTAAATATATCATCAATTACTCAAATTCAACTTCAATTTCACATTCTAATTACATACCCCTATTAACTACTCACACAATAACTATTTAGGGTTCACATGGAAACCTACAGACAATCCAAACTTCACAATTATAGGTTTAATTACGAAATTAGAGACATATACAACTACACATCATATAGAACAATAAAGAACCATATAGAAGACCAACAATACATAATACAATCAATTGGGAAAACCCTTTCACACAATACAAGTAACAATGAAAGGATTGAAGGCTAGTCCTAGTATCCATCATATATCTCACGCCAAGAGCGAGACTACTCACTTCCCCTTTAACCATAGTTCTTTTTCCCTTTTTCTTAAATATTAAAACTTATATATAAATAATATATCAAATAAACATATTTCTTCCAACCCCAATTATTATAAATATTAATAATTAACAAATATATAATATATAAATAAATATATTTCTCCAGACACCATTATAATTAAAAAAGAAATATATATAAACAATTATAATTAAAGCACATATTTTCCAAATACTTATTATAACAAAATATCATAAAAATACATATTATTCTAATAAA
This sequence comes from Cajanus cajan, assembly GCF_000230855.2. NCBI lineage: Eukaryota > Viridiplantae > Streptophyta > Magnoliopsida > Fabales > Fabaceae > Cajanus > Cajanus cajan. The sequence goes on along the minus strand of NC_138517.1, from coordinate 9,043,140 downwards.
TATTATACAATTTTTTTACAAATATTTATTAGTTAATTAAAATACTCATAATTATTAAAAATTTCTAAAATATTTTAATTAATTAAAAAATATTTTTAATAATTTTAGAAAACTTAGTGTGTTACATGTCCTAACTCCTAAGACTATTCTAAAAGTGCAATCGTCCCAAGTAGGCATGGCAATAGAGCGGGACGGGGCGGGCTTTACGTTCCCCGCCCCCACCCCCTGTAGCAACCTAATTTTCATTAGGCCAATAGCCCAATTAAGGTGGTTTAGTAGCCCGGAACGAGCCGTTCCAAATTACTAAATAGACCTCTTTTGGTAGCCTGGAACAGGCCGTTCCGGATTTCGAACGGGCCGTTCCAAATCATCAAATTTCCCTAAGATTCTTTGTTGAGAACGGGCCATTCCAGTGGTGAGAATGGGCCGTTCCAAAATATGACCATTGTGATTATTAAATGCACCCTAGAACGGGCCGTTCTGGTTTGAGAACGGGTCATTCTGGATTTTATTTTTAGTCATGATTTAAGATTCCAGAACGAGCCGTTCTAGATTTGGAACGGGCTATTCTGGCGAAGCCTGATGCCTATAAATTGAGTTCTCTGCCACTCCCAAAAAGCACACCTTCATTTTCTAATTTCTTTTCTTCTGCTCTCTTTTCTTTCCCTCTACTTTCTGCTTCAGACCGAGGGGAACCCAGCGAGGGAGACCAACCAGATCTTGTGTAGGTTCAGCTTCTACATATCAAGGTACGGGAGAAAAGGAGATTATTTATATGTAGAGTCACATGAGGGAATTGGGTAGAGGAAGAACCCTTAGGATTATGAGTAATTTTATAATTATTTCTGTATGGAGCATTATTGGTCTTATGTGATTTTGTATGTATTTAGGACTATGAATATATGATTAGTTTGTAAAAAATGATGTTCTAGGAGAGAGAACGAAATTATAGAAAAGTGTTTGTAAGTTAGGTTTTGGAAAAATTGGATTATTTCTGTTTGAGGAATTATTGATCCCATTAGATTTTGTATGTGTTGAGGATCAGAAATATATATTTAATTTGTAAGAATGATGATATGGGAGAGAGAACGAAATTATAGAAAAGTGCATGTGAGTTAGGTTTTGGAACAATTGGGGATTTTACTATTTATGTTAAGATTATATTAAATGTGTAATTCCATTGATTATTATATTAATTGATAAAAATTGATGATTTAGATGTGAATTGCTTGAGGTGTATGAAACCCATTATTTTGGACTTATCTGATGTGTGTTTGATATTGAACTATGAGATGTTGTGTGGAATGTGAATGAGATGTGATTGTGGTTCTTCACACCTATGACCAGGGGTGAGCACGGCCCGAGATTATTACATGAGTATCGTGACCTTGGTTAACATGTCAGGGGTGAGCACGACCCTGAGTTAGGGGTAACGTGACCTTGGCAAGGTGTTATATCAGGGGTGAGCAAGGCCCGGGATTGTTACATGGGTATCGTGACCTTGGTTAACATGTTAAGGGGTGAGCACGGCCTTGGGTTAGGGGTACCGTGACCTTGGCACAGTGTTATATCAAGGGTGAGCACGACCTTGGATTGTTACGTGGGTATCGTGACCTTGAATAACATGTCAGGGGTGAGCACGACCCTGGGCTAGATATGCTACAGGGGAATCGTGACCTTGGCACAGTGTTATATCAGGGGTGAGCACGACCTTGGATTGTTATGTGGGTAGCATGACCTTGGCATAGTGTGAAGTGCAAGATTTGTGATGATTGGTGTGATCGAGAATTATGACATGATGACGATGCATGATTGATTGAAATACGATATGTTGAAATATTTATGAATATTAAGTTATAATTGTGACACCCTTACTACCCCTAACACATATACTGTAACTTTAAATTTAAATGTTTAAATTTCGATAAAAGGGTTCACATGAGAATACTTCAAAAATCGTTCTTCAATAACCACAATAATAAGGATTTAGAAAATAAAACACAAGAGTTTACAAATTGTTTTCAAAATGATATTTACAATTCCAAATCCATAAAAAAATTCTGTTCTAAAAGCCCTCTGCCCCGATGTCACAATATCATAGCATACTCCTAATTTAATTGTTGGCATTCTAGATGCCACTCGCAGCCGGATCTTCCTCACCTAAAACATCCACAAAATTGTATGGTGAGAAAAGAAAACATCTATACGTAAAGCACATAAGGAAAACACAACATAATCTCATCATTATACATTAATGAAATATTCACAAGCATTTATATATATCATAATTTATCAATCATTCAACATCTTCACATCTCAATTACATCAATCCATCACAATCCACAAAAATCCTACAATTAACACTATGACAAGACCACGCCACAACTGACATAAGTGATACAGGTTAATTGCCTCACTCATCCCACACCATGCTAGGGTCATGCCCTCTTTGTAGTATCACTTACCCAGGGGTCGTGCCATCCCTAGTCATTGATGTGCAATCCCTAATTGGAACAGTAAAATCCCCAATTGTTCCAATTTAATATAATTTAATCAAATAGTATAACAATAACTTTTACAAATTAATATAATACTCAACAAAATTACCAATTTAATATAATTTTAACATAACGGTAAAATCCCCAATTGTTCCAAAACCTAGCCCACAGGCACTTTTCTACAGTTTCGTTCTCCCTCTCAGATCATCATTCTTACAAATTAAATATATATTTCTAATCCTCAACACATACAGAATCTAATGGGATCCTCAATTTCTCAAACAGTAATAGTCCAATTTTTCCAAAGCCTAACTTACAGGCACTTTCCTATGATTTCGTTCTCTCTCCCAGAGCATCATTTTTACAAATAAAATATATTTTCATAATCCTAAATTCATACAAAATCACATAAAACAAAGAATTCTCTAAACATAAATAATCATAAAATTTGGGTTCTTCCTCTACCCAATTCCCTCATGTAACTCTACATATAAATAGTCCCATTTTCCCTCGTACCTGGATAAACAACAGTTGAAATACAACAGGGATCTCTTGGTCTCCTCCTCTAAGTGCCCCTTGGTCTTTAGAGAGAAGAAGAGGGAAAGAAGAAAGAACAGAAAATAATAGGGAGAGAGAATGAAAGATGTGTGAAAATGACAGGTGAGGGGCGCTATTTATAGGATTTCAGGCTCACCTACTGGAACGACCCGTTCCAAAATTGGAACGCCCGTTCTGGACCCTTCAAACCTACGCAAATTTCTCAACTGGAACGGCCCGTTCTAAAACCGGAACGACCCGTTCTCAAACTCAGCAGAACGGCTCGTTCTGTTTCCAGAACAGCTAGTTCTCCCTCCGGAACGGCCCGTTCTCCCACTTCATTTTCTAAGCATTTCCTTATTCCGGAACGCCCGTTTCACTTTTGAAATAGCCCGTTCCGGGCAACGAATTGGGCCCTTGGCCCAGTGAAAAATTGGGTTGTTACAATACTCCCCTCCTTTATGAAATTTCGTCCCCGAAATTTTTTTTTTGCAATGGTAGACTCCTCGCTTCTTACTTTCTAATTCTTATGCAACCTCACTACTTTATTCATGTACAACTCTATCAATTTCACCAAGGAATTTCTAAGGGTAAGACAAGTAAACTTGGCGAGCCTATCCACTCATCATCTTACTTCCAAAATAGGACGTCTAAGTGCTACAAAAATTCTTAAAGACTTGTAGCATACTAAACACTAGTATACAATTTCTCTACTCCTCTCTTCACCTTAGGCCACCATGCTTCTGTTGCACCACTCTGATACATCCTCCTAAGGTCTCGATACATCTCATTAACTCCTAAATATATGTTAAGAGTATTGTTATGTCCTTCCTATAAATCATCTTTCTTAATTCAAGGTCACTAAACACCCAAGTTTGCTCTTGCACCTCAAAACAACGTCGATTTCTACTCAGAAATGGTTATCTATACTTCTACCAATCTTCTCCACTTGGTTCCCTAAGAAAGGATCTGACTCCTAAGCTTCTCTAATCTCATCGACTAATTCACTAGTCACTTTCAACATAATCAATTCAATGCTCCTAAGGATAATCTCACACACCAAGCATAAGTCTTAAATTCTTCAATCAAATCCAACCCTTAAACCATCAAAAATGATTTATCAGAGGTCATCATAATCAAGGCATTTTCCACAATATTGGTTTTACTTCTATGATCATTTCTAAAGATCAAGCACCTAAGCGTAAGTACACTCGGTATTCATATCAGATCTCTAATTTCACCACTCCATCTACATCCAAGTCAAACTTTTATCCATCACCTCATCCTATAGCCTTATATCTTGTCACCAAAATGAATCAACTAATTATGTTTCTCTCATTTCCTTCAACTATTCCTTCGTTACTCAAGTCATACTTAGTCTCACACTACTAAAGGTAACCTTATAAGCCCAACTTAAGTCTCTAATTTGAGCCAAAATGATTCATCTCTCTAATCATAAGGGAAGATAAATATAAAGGTTTCCTACACAAAACATCGGTCATCACAATGGCTTTACTCAATTAACAACTAAGTTTAAAATATTAGTCCTCCATAAATTAAATTCTCTTTTGTCACAAAATTAGCTCCTTCAGTCAATAGATAATTAAGGCTCTAACGATCAATAAATACCTCAAGCATAGAATCATATAGGCAGTGTCTCTAAGTGTCTCTAAATATTACAACCACTAACTTAAAATCATAGGTAAGGTAATTCCGCTCATGAATTTTCAATTACCTAGACACTTAAGCTACTACCCTTCCTTCTTGCATCCATACCCCAACCAACCCATCTTAGAAGCATCAGTATATACCACATAATACTTACTAAAATACCGTACTATTAACACTAGTCAATCTTTCCTTAAGAGTTTGAAAACTACTCTCACATTTGTTATCCCATACAAAGGCAACTCTTTCCTAGTCAATCCAGTCAAAGGTAATAATAAGCGACCTAGAGAAGTAAGTGAAAAAATGCTTTGGGGAGTTAAAATAAATAAATAAATAAATAAGCATATGTCCAGGAATTCCCGATATAGATTAGCCTTTCGAACTACTGCTGAATCCATGGGTAGGCAAGAGACAACCTAGTGAATTGAAACATCTTAATAACCACAGGAAAAGAAAGCGAAGCGATTCACGTAGTAGCGACGAGAGAAATGAGAGCAGCCTAAACCGTGAACCGCTATCTTAACAATTTACTCAATAAATTTCCTATAAACTATCCCCATAAAACTCCTAACCTCACTAATTGACTTTTGGTATCTCCCACTTAAGCACAACTTCTACCATAGGTAGATCTACGTTATATCCGCGCAAGAAATTACAGGGCGTAGAACACTCACCTCATACAATCAAAGATCATACTTAGATAATTTAGCCTAAATCTATCTTGGATATATCTTTAGAATTAACTCTAATATGATGATATCACATCTTAAGGTCAATCGCACTAAACACACAACCATTCACTAATTAATCCATAAGGTCGTCTATCCTCATATCCACATACATGCATATCAAATCATATTAGAATACCTACTTTAAACCTTCATATATACCATCCTTAAGCATGTACGAATCAATCATCGTTTACTCCATATAGCATGTACATGAACCAACTTTACCACATAGCATCATACAACCTTAAAAGACCTCTCAATCCACATGACAACACCTCAGAATATCATATCCAAATCAGTTTTCATCCTTGCATTGCCTAACAACTCAAAACATCATGACACATTACATATTCCATCAACAACTGGCAACGAAAAATGACACCTAAAGAGTTATACTCCGCCACATGATCTCAAACCTATCTCAAAAGAAAGCAAAGAGAATAATCTATAACACTTATGAAGACATGAGATTCTAAAAAAAATCATCTTCTTAGCTAAAAATTCAAAAAAAATCCAATAAATATATTCAATGCTTACAATTAGACTTCCAACCATCAAAGCAACTATAACTGGAGTCCTAGATCTTCGTTTTATCTAATTCTAGTTCCATTAGAAAGATAACGCCCAAGGCTGCAACTTTCCTGAAGACTACAAAAATCTAATTCTATCAATACGGTACTCAAACTGGCACAATGAAACTACAAAAACTTCCTCTACACCGAACTACAATAGTGTATCAATATATCTCAGGCCACAAAAATACCTCAACTCTTCCAAACTCACTCCTTTCTACCTCAAACTCATATTCAAGCTTTCCACTACAATCCTAACCCAAAACAGCTCACATACTCAATACAAAGGACTTAGAGAATAAAATTCACATACTACCTAAACCATAAAAGGTTAACATGTAAGCACCAATACTTAAGGAAATTTCTAACGTTCCAACCTCACATTAAATATCAAAACTCAAACTCTCAGATACAACTTCCTTGGATTCAATCGCTACCACTATAGATTCTAGAAATTCCATTAACCGTAAACTCTCGACAAATCAATGTCTAACCCAAATCTAAGGTCCCAATATTTTCTAGTTGATTATCAAGGCTTTGTCTACTACTACTGGCACATATGCTCGCAACACGAGCGATACCACTCAACCACTACTTCTTACGTAAGCAAGAAGTATCAAAACAAATAAGCAATGATGAATAGCATCAATTAAGCTATATCATGTCTTTCAGCCAAACTATGAGAAAATAATATAAGTGTAAGCACAACACTAACAACACAAGGGAAACATCATCATCATTATCTTCATCATAAAGCAAAACATTGTTAGAGTACACACAATTAAATAAACAACAAACATAGTCGTTAATCATTAGCACATCAATCAGTTCCACAATTCATTTCATCATTCATCTACCAAACAAGCATAGTAGACTCATAACTCACGGCCGATTGGATCGACCTACTCTGATACCACTAAATGTGACACCCTTACTACCCCAACACATATACTGTAACTTTACAATTAAATGTTTAAATTTCGATAAAAGGGTGTCGCCACCCGCCGAAACGGACCTTGGCATTCGCGACGATGGTTATGACTCGTTTTTTAGTTTTTAAAAGTGGTGGATTGTTAGAACAACTTATTCTCAAACTGAGACCTTGTTGAACTAACAATTTTATTAAATGATTCACCAATCCATGTTAATCCCAAGCGGGACCCTCCAAGGATTAGTGGTTTTCGCAAAAGGAGGGTTCTTGGAGTCGCCACCAATGTTTTACTCAAAACATTGGAAAAAGATTTAAGGCAATTGATTTTTATAAATCAACCTTGGCCATTACAACCAGAGTTGGGTAAGGGAGTCGGTTACGCGTGAGGAAGGTGTTAGCACCCCACAGCACCTCTTTCGGGTTCCCTATGACGGATTATTTCATAAATAACAGTGTAAAATTACTAAATTACCCCTATTTATTATAAGCGATTATAAATTAAATATCTACATGATGACAATTTTAAATATGCAACAATCAGAAAGCAGTAAAAGAAGGGATTTTAGAGAAGAAACCTTTGAAGCGTGCTTTTATATATTTCAATGAAGTCTAGGAGGCTTTTTGGCGCTCCTTCCCACTACAACGCTCACTCGCTCCTTCCCTCAAGATTAATTTTTACTATCGACTAGTTCGAATCTCCAAGCTAAATGCTCGGAATTCCAGAACTTCGTCGGATCGACTTCCAGAGTGATTTCTAGGGCAGAACACTGCTCAAAAACCCTAGAAAACTCAAGGAGGGAGTCAAAACTCTGTGTAAAAGTGTGGAATGACGTCCAAATGACGTCCTATATATAGGAATGAGGCGCAGTACGGCCTCTGGGGTCAATACGGCCCGTACTGAAGTTTTGAACTACAGTACGGCCGTATTGAATTCAGTACGGCCGTATTGAAGTTCAAAAACTTCAATACGGCCGTATTGGTTTCAGTACGGCCGTATTGTAGTACAAAATATGCAGTACGGCCGTACTGAACTCCAAGGAGGCCGTATTGAGCTCCAATCCTCCCCCTTCCTTATTTTTAGCTACTCTAAGACCTCTAAACCTACAGATAATCATCCTAGGGTCTTCCAGGAGTCCTTCTGGCTGACTTTCCTTCGGTCTTCGAGAGTCTTCGAGTCTTATTTCCGACCCGGACAATTTTAGGGGTCTACAGCTGCCCCCCCTTTACTTAGTCAAACGGCTTTTTGGTGTACCGGTTGACAAGTAAAGGAGTTGACCCAATTGTCCGGGGAGTAGGCCATCCTTCTGACTTGTAGTGTCTTCCGGTGGAAAATTGTTGAGTAGCCTCTCCAGGTTGAGTATTAGTCGTCGCCTCTCCAGGCTCGTGCATACCTCGGTGCTCTTGACAACTGGGTAGCTGAGTACCGCCTCTCTAGGGTCGTGCATACCTCGATGCTCTTGACAACTGGGTAGCTGAGTACCCGCCTCTCCAGGCTTGTGCATACCTCGGTGCTCTTGACAACTGGGTAGCTGAGTACCGCCTCTCCAGGCTTGTGCATACCTCGGTGCTCTTGACAACTGGGTAGCTGAGTACCGCCTCTCCAGGCTTGTGCATACCTCGGTGCTCTTGACAACTGGGTAGCTGAGTACCCGCCTCTCCAGGTTTGTGCATACCTCGGTGTTCTTGACAACTGGGTAGCTGAGTACCCCTCTCCAGGCTTGTGCATACCTCGGTGCTCTTGACAACTGGGTAGCTGAGTACCGCCTCTCCAGGCTTTTGCGATGATTTTGTCTCCACAGTCCACGATGCTGCTTCGACGGTTGTTTTTGATTTTGATGCCACTGAGGGCTGGATAACGCAGGGATCCGTCTAGGGGATGTGCAGTTACTCATAGGTTCTTGTGTCCCAACTTTCCCTTGCGTAGTTGGTGCCCAATGGGGAATTTCTGATTCCTTGGGGTGCAGACACAAAGATGCTCTTTCTGAGATGAGCGGTGCCTTATGATTGGCTGTCGTCCTTTCGACATTGGTGGATTATCCCAGTTATCCTTATTCGGGTAACTCTTTTTGATTTTCTGATTTTGTTGCCTCTGTGCAGGCTGTTATCCGCTGGGGGATTTTTGTCATTGATTTTGATTAGCCTCTTCTGTTAGGCATATCATCTTGACGCTTGATGATTGGCTGAGAGCCAAATTCCGCTTGGGGAATTGATTATTGATCTTTTTGATTTTTGCTTTTTGAAGGAATGCCTCTGTGAAGGCGACTGGGGATTTGAAGTTCTTATGTATCCCAGAGTATTATTTAGAAAGCCTCTTCAGGCTTAGCTTCACTCTTCGTTTGAGTTGGAAAGCTATCTTCCACTGAGGAAGTCAAAGTCCTTTGACTTAGATATTTTGTTTGATCATGCTTCCGTGGGGAATTTTGCTGATCTTGCTCTAATAGCTTTCACTGGGGAATTTGGCCCAAGAGTGTGAGCTGAAGTCTCTGGGGAGTATTATTTCAGCAAGCCTCTCCAGGCTCAGTTATTCTGTATGATTGGGGAGTATTGTTTCGGCAAGCCTCTCCAGGCTCAGTTATTCTGTATGATGTGGGAGTATTATTTCAGCAAGCCTCTCCATGCTCAATTATTCTGAGGGAGTATTATTTCGGCAAGCCTCTCCAGGCTCAATTATTCTGTGGGAGTATTATTTCGGCAAGCCTCTCCAGGCTCAGTTGTTCTGTACAATTTTTTTGTGGGATTTTCTATATTTTGCCTTTTTTGTTGGTTTCGGCTTTTTTTTCTGTATTTCTTGTACAGAGATGTTTCTGTGGAGTATTATTTCGGCAAGCCTCTCCAGGCTCGATTATTCTGTGGGAGTATTATTTCGGCAAGCCTCTCCAGGCTCAGTTATTCTTTGATTGTCGGCAGCTGTCATACACAAACAATTTTTCCTATTTTCTTGTTTTATGCGGCTGCCTCATGATAAGGTCTTTGAATGTGCAACTAATATGTGTGTGATGCACAAAAATGCAAGTTTAATTGTTTTATTAATGTTTTTTAGAAAAATGAATGGCTCTCCCTATCCTCCTCTTCTTGGAGGAAATTCGTTGACGCGAGGGAACATCTTTGTGAGCCTTTTACGCAGGAGATTACGGATTTTATAGGAACCCCTCCAATTTTCTTTATTGACCGATTATTAAAGGAATTTCATACAATTTTTTAGAAACACCAATTTAGAGGCATAATCACATGGTCAAGAGAGAAAAGAAATGAATAGATATTTTATTGATATTCACAAGTGTTTTTACAGAAAGATATACAGAAGGAAATTTCTGAAGAATGGCTGGCCAGGGTAGGCTATATACATTGGGCTTAACAATCATATCTGTAATTGTTGCTCTTTACGTTCCCCTAGTTGCTTCGGGTGAGATGCCTGAGCCAGGAGTGTAGATGCTGCAAGACGCTTGCTTCTAGAAGATAATCACTTGAACCGCCTTTCGGTTTTCGATTCAAGTGATCGTTGCTTGCTTTGTTTTTGCATCTTATTCTTCTGCCCCTAATTTTTGCCTAGGACGTATCCTAGCGGGGATAAATTTGCCTTTGTTTTGCCTAGTACCCTTGTACTGGCGGGCTTTTTATGTTGCCCTAACTTTTGCCTAGGACGCCCTTTTCGGGTTTTCATCCTAGCGGGCCTAGGCAAGCAACGTCTTCAAGCATAGTACTTCTTTACCACGTCAGCGTTGACTGGGTATCGAAGTTCTTCTCCATCCATGTCTGTGAGGATTAATGCTCCTCCTGAGAAGGCTCGTTTTACCACGTATGGTCCTTCGTAATTTGGGGCCTACTTTCCGATTTTGTCCTTTTGAGCTGGTAGCAATTTCTTCATTACCAGCTTTCCCTCATGGTAGACTCGAGGGTGGACTTTCTTGTCAAAAGCCTTTTTGATCTTCCTCTGATAGGCTTGACCATGGCATATGGCGTTCAGCCATTTCTCTTTAAGGTTCAACTGGTCGTATCGGCTTTGAACCCATTCTGCCTCGGAAAGTTTTGCTTCCATGATTACCCTTAGAGAAGGTATCTCGACTTCGACGGGTAGAACTGCCTCCATCCCTTAGACGAGGGAGAATGGAGTAGCTCCTGTAAATGTACGTACTGAAGTCCTATAGCCATGAGGAGCGAAGGGTAACATCTCGTGCCAGTCTTTAAATGAGACAACCATCTTTTGCACTATTTTCTTGATGTTCTTATTGGTTGCCTCGACTGCCCCATTCATCTTCGGTCGATATGGGGAAGAGTTGTGGTGTTGGATCTCGAATTCTTGGCACAGTTCTTCCACCATTTTATTATTCAGATTAGATCCATTTTCAGTGATGATTTATTTCTCCATGCTTCCACTAGATTATTCTAAAATCTTTTGGGACAATAGAGAAAAGAAAGGAAAGATATTTTTGTTCTGAAGTTTGTGTTTTAGAGGGGATTTATTTTTCAAAAATGGTTTTTGTAAGAATGGATGGCCGAGGTAGGCTTATGTGTTTAGGCTTGTTTGATTAAAAACTTATGAAGTTAAAAAGTCGTGTTATTGATATTGTGATTCGACAACTTGGATAGCTTCCCTTGAACCTTTCTTGAATTCGGCTCGTGGTATCATCATGGATTTTTTTGACTGTCCTTATTTTTGCCTAAAACACCTTTTTGTGGCGTCTCATCGAACTTTTGTTTTTTGTTTATTTTTGCAACCCTAATTTTTGCCTAGGTCACCCTTTCGTGGGATTCCTAGCGGGTTCTTTGCTCTTATTTTTGCACAGTCCCCTTTTTGGGTTTCCTGCCGAGCTTCTTTATTTTTAGGATTTTGTCCTTTGATGGATTTCTTTTTTATCCATGATGGCACTTGTCGAAGCCAAGGAAAGGTGCTCTAAGTTGTCACACACACTTCCACATAAAAATGATGCGGGTTTATTATTATTAAGACAATTTTAACCTCATTCATGTTTATTCAAACAGGGTTAAAAATAATGTGGTTTAGAATTTTATTATAATCAAGAAAAGAAGCAATGAGAAAGAATAAAGAATGATTTTATTATAATCATAGCGGAAACATGTGTCCTTATTTCATCACTGATATGGGTCCCAATGTCGACTCCCTTTTTTTATTTCTCGGCCCTGTCCCCAAATTCACAGTCTCCAATTTCTCTTGACATGATTGGAGTAGACGAGCTTCTTGATCTAGCAGTCTTTGCAGATCCGGAGAGATGGCCTCCTCATCACTGTCCAGCTCAACCCATTCATCCTCAACTTCAGGATCCCGGTCAGAGCGAACAATTACAGACATCATTATTTTATTGGTTCTGTTTAGGTTTAGAATTATTAATGTTAATGAGAGAAAGAGAGAAAAGAACAAATGAGAGAATGATGTGTGAAAAATGCCTCTTTATTGATATGTATTAAAACTGTACAAAAACCCTTATTTTCATGAAAAGGATCTCATGATCTCGGGTACTGATCATGAGTCCCAAAAGAAATGTGGAGGGGCCCTATCATGGCTTGCTCTTCTCTCTACTCCTGCTTCGGCAGAGGATTCTTGCTCACGTCGGGCGCTGTCGATTCAAAGGTGATCCATCCGGCATCGATAAGGTTTTGGACCTTATATTTGAGAGCTCTACAGTTCTCTGTTGAATGCCCCGATGCCCCCGAATGGTATAGACATTTGTCTTGCGGTTTGTACCAATCGGGATGAGGTGGATCAATCTTCCTTGGTGGAATGTAAGCTAGAAGACGTGCTTCTACTAGCTTCGGCAGGAGGTCGCTATATGTGGTCGGAAGTTTATCAAACTTCTTCACAGGGTTGTATTGCAACTTTCCCGACTTCGAAGTGGAAGAAGATAAAGAAACATTTACGGCATTGACTCCTCCCTCCTTCTTCTTCCCGAAGGTCTTCTTAGCTTCAAATGATTGGGAAGGCCCAGCTAGCTTCCCACTTTTTAGCCCTTGTTCCACTCTTTCGCCAATGGTGATGATGTCCGAGAAAAGTGTTGTCGTGTTCCCTATCATCTTGTCATAATAGGGCCCGGTCAACGAGTTTATGAACAAGGACACCGTCTCCTTATCCGACAGCGGGGGCTCTATTTGTGCCGCCAACTCCCTCCATCGTTGGGCGTACGCCTTAAAGGATTCATCGTTTTTCTTACTCAAGGCTTGCAGATCGGACCTATCGGGTGTTAGGTCGATGTTATATTTATAGCGCTTGAGAAAGGCGTCGGCCAACTGCTTCCATGTGTACACCTGATTCCCATCTAGCTGCATATACCAGTTGAGTGCGGTGTCTGCTAAGCTCTCTTGGAAGCAATGGATTAAGAGCTTTTCATTGGTGGCATATGCGGCCATCTTTCGACAGTACATGGTGAGATGACTTTTGGGGCAAGTCGATCCCACATACTTTGGAAAATCAGGCATTTTAAATTTGGGAGGGAATTGGATGTCCCTCACTAGGCACATGTCGGCGGCATCTTTGATATCAAAATCATGCCCCTCCATAACCCTCAGCCGATCCTCAAGAGCATGGAATTGCTCCTTTGAGATCTCGGGCTCTTTAATCATAATCCCCGCCCCAAGGGGTACAGCTCGCGGAGGGTCTTGTTCTTCCTCATGATGCTCCTCATGATGGGACTCATGATCACTGTGGTGAGTCCCATGTATATTTTGGTGACGCATGAGTTCCATCATTTGCGCCATCTGTTCTTTAAGCTGTGAGAGCTCGGCTGTGAGCTTTTTATTTTGTTCCTCCAATGCGTCCATCTCCTTGATTTTCTGGGCGCGCGTGAGGACAGAGATGACCAGCCACTTTCTAAAATGAATGTTTACTCCAATTAATTTATTTATGGCATGAATACACTCTTGACGTGAGCTTGATAATCCTCCATCTTTAAGGCACTGCCTTTTTAAGGCGGAAGTTTACCGCCCTCCTTGACTTATGATCTCTCCCCTAACGGAGAATCTCAATAGTCATGGGCCTCTTTTACTCATGTCAAGAGGTATTGGTGAGCCTAAAATGAATGATTATGAGGATGCATGATGTCTTATTGGTAATGATGCACATGCTCCTCATTTTTATTATATTTTCACACATGGTCTTTCCTCTCATGTCATGATATATATTTTTATATGCATGAGGTTATTCTTTAGACCTTATCACGAGGTTTTATTATTAATGTACAAACAATGTCACATAAACATTTACACAAACAATTCACTCATCCACGAACAGTCACGAGCGAATCACGAGGTAGGGGTATCCTGCAGAAAAGTGCATATTCAAGGTGGTTCTAACTGTTCTCACTGGTCTGAGGCCCCCAAGGTGCCCCCATTATAGGGACCCAATCCCTCTCGTCGTAAGTCGATGGAAAGTTCCAACGCACTGTCGGACTTGAGTTCATGGTTATCACCTTGAGTGATGCTTTCCGACAACGGTCTACGGGCACCTATAGACCCATTCGACAACCGGCCGTACTAACATCCACTCCCTATGGTTTTCCACTCATGCCCCCGGGTATAGAGGAAACTGTTGTGTGCAAAGGTTTGTGTGCAGTTTGTATTTCAAACAATTGCGGAAATTTAAACATACAACAGTTATTTAAGCCAAATAGATAAAACATATTATCATACAAGTAAGGGGTAATAAAGTAATTTTAAACTATTATTTTTTTAAAAAAATCCATCACTAAATGGGACTGACTCTCGAGGCTTCCCCAGTGGAGTCGCCATCTGTCGCCACCCGCCGAAACGGACCTTGGCATTCGCGACGATGGTTATGACTCGTTTTTTAGTTTTTAAAAGTGGTGGATTGTTAGAACGACTTATTCTCAAACTGAGACCTTGTCGAACTAACAATTTTATTAAATGATTCACCAATCCATGTTAATCCCAAGCGGGACCCTCCAAGGATTAGTGGTTTTCGCAAAAGGAGGGTTCTTGGAGTCGCCACCAATGTTTTACTCAAAACATTGGAAAAAGATTTAAGGCAATTGATTTTTATAAATCAACCTTGGCCATTACAACCAGAGTTGGGTAAGGGAGTCGGTTACACGTGAGGAAGGTGTTAGCACCCCACAGCGCCCCTTTCGGGTTCCCTATGACGGATTATTTCATAAATAACAGTGTAAAATTACTAAATTACCCCTATTTATTATAAGCGATTATAAATTAAATATCTACATGATGACAATTTTAAATATGCAACAATCAGAAAGCAGTAAAAGAAGGGATTTTAGAGAAGAAACCTTTGAAGCGTGCTTTTATATATTTCAATGAAGTCTAGGAGGCTTTTTGGCGCTCCTTCCCACTACAACGCTCACTCGCTCCTTCCCTCAAGATTAATTTTTACTATCGACTAGTTCGAATCTCCAAGCTAAATGCTCGGAATTCCAGAACTTCGTCGGATCGACTCCCAGAGTGATTTCTAGGGCAGAACACTGCTCAAAAACCCTAGAAAACTCAAGGAGGGAGTCAAAACTCTGTGTAAAAGTGTGGAATGACGTCCAAATGACGTCCTATATATAGGAATGAGGCGCAGTACGGCCTCTGGGGTCAATACGGCCCGTACTGAAGTTTTGAACTACAGTACGGCCGTATTGAATTCAGTACGGCCGTATTGAAGTTCAAAAACTTCAATACGGCCGTATTGGTTTCAGTACGGCCGTATTGTAGTACAAAATATGCAGTACGGCCGTACTGAACTCCAAGGAGGCCGTATTGAGCTCCAATCCTCCCCCTTCCTTATTTTTAGCTACTCTAAGACCTCTAAACCTACAGATAATCATCCTAGGGTCTTCCAGGAGTCCTTCTGGCTGACTTTCCTTCGGTCTTCGAGAGTCTTCGAGTCTTATTTCCGACCCGGACAATTTTAGGGGTCTACAAAGGGTTCACATGAGAATACTTCAAAAATCGTTCTTCAATAACCACAATAATAAGGATTTAGAAAATGAAACACAAGAGTTTACAAATTGTTTTCAAAATGATATTTACAATTCCAAATCCATAAAAAAAATTCTGTTCTAAAAGCCCTCTGCCCCGATGTCACAATATCAGAGCATACCCCTAATTTAATTGTTGGCATTCTAGATGCCACTCGCAGTCGGATCTTCCTCACCTAAAACATCCACAAAATTGTACGGTGAGAAAAGAAAACATCTGTACGTAAAGCACATAAGGAAAACACAACATAATCTCATCATTATACATTAATGAAATATTCACAAGCATTTATATATCATAATTTATTAATCATTCAACATCTTCACATCTCAATTACATCAATCCATCACAATCCACACAAATCTTGCAATTAACATTATGCCAAGACCACGCCACAACTGACATAAGTGATACAGGTTAATTGCCTCACTCATCCCACACCATGTCAGGGTCACACCCTCCCTGTAGCATCACTTACCCAGGGGTCGTGCCATCCCTAGTCATTGATGTGAGGAACCACAATCACATCATCATCCACACAATCTCTTGCAATTAACCCTATGTCAGGGCTGCCATATTCGACATAAGTGATACGTGTCAATTGTCTCACTCATCCCACACCATGCTAGGGTCATGCCCTCCCTGTAGCATCACTTACCCAGGGGCCATGCCATCCCTGGTCATTAATGTGGAGAACCACAATCACAATCATAATCATATCCACACAACATCTCATCTCATATCTCAATTTCATATTACCAACACCATTCCATATCACATTACAACAGATAAGTCCAACAAAATAAGGGTTTACACACCCTTCGAGTAATTCACGTCTAGATTATCAATTCTTATCAAATAGTATAACAATAACTTTTACAAATTAATATAATACCCAACAAAATTACCAATTTAATATAATTTTAACATAACGGTAAAATCCCCAATTATTCCAAAACCTAGCCCACAAGCACTTTTCTACAGTTTTGTTCTTGTAGACCCCTAAAATTGTCCGGGTCGGAAATAAAGCTTGAAGACTCTCGAAGACTGAAGGATAATCAGCCAGAAGGACTCCTTGAAGGCCCTAGGAGGGTTCTCTGTAGGTCTAGAGGTCTTAGAATAGCTCAAAATAAGGAAGTGGAGGGAAAAAGCCCAATACGGCCGTACTGAACTTAATACGGCCGTATTCAAGCTTCAATACGGCCGCAGCGAAACTCAATACGGCGTATTGAAGTTTCTGAAACTTCAATACGGCCGTACTGAAGTCAATACGACCGTATTGACACTTCAATACGGTCGTACTGAAGTCAATACGACCGTATTGACACTTCAATACAACCGCAGCGAACTCAATACGGGCGCATTGAAATTTCTGAATTTCAATACGACCGTATTGAACTTCAATACGACCGTATTGAAGTTCAAAAATTTCAATACGGCCGTATTGCCCCTGTAGGCCGTATTGCGCCTATTCCCTATAAATATGACGTCAATTGGACGTCATTCCACACTTTTTTAGATAGTTTCAACCCTCTCCTTGAGTATTCTGGGGTTTTTGAGCAGTGTTCTGCCCTAGAAATCACTCGGAGAGTTGATCCGGCGAAGTTCTTGAGCCCCGAGCCATTTTGCTGGAGGATCGAACCTAGTCGAGGGGAAATCTTTTTGATTCCCTTAGTTAAAATTTTGTTCTAGGAGAGCGAGGAGCGGGCTTGTAGAGCGAGAGAACGCCAAAACGCTTCCCAGTTCTTTGCAATATATAAAAGCACGCTTCAAGAGGTTTCCCTTCAATCCTTCCTTTTACTGCTTTCTGTGTGCATATTTAGACTGTCATCATGTAGATAGTCAATTTATAATTGCTTAGAATAAATAGGGGTAATTTAGTAATTTTACGCTGTTATTTTAGAAAATAATCTGTCATAGGGAACCCGAAAGGGGCGCTGTGGGGTGCTAACACCTTCCCCACGCGTAACCGACTCCCTTACCCAACTCTGGTTGTAGTGGCCAAAGTTGATTTTTAAATCAATTGCCTTATCCCTTTTTCCAATGTTTTGAGTAAAACATTGGTGGCGACTCCACGAACCCTCCTTTTATGAAAACCACTAATCCATGGAGGGTCCCGCTTGGGATTAACATGGATTAGTGAGCCTTTTAATAAAATTGCTCGTTTGACGAGGTCTCAGTTTGAGAATAAGTCATTCTAGCAATCCACTATTTTTAAACAAATAAACGAGTCCAACCATCCTTCGCGAATGCCGAAAGCCCGTTTCGGGCCGGTGGCGACAGATGGCGACTCCACTGGGGAAGCCTCGAGAGTCAGTCCCATTTAGTGACAGATTATTTTTAACAAATAATAGTTAAAATTACTTTATTACCCCTCACTTGTATGATAACATGTTTATCTATTTGGCTTTAATAACTGTTGTATGTTTAATTCCGCAATTGTTTGAAATAAAAACTGCACACAAACCTTTGCACACAACAGTTCCCTCTATACCCGGGGGCATGAGTGATTAACCATAGGGAGTGGATGTTAGTACGGCCGGTTGTCGAATGGGTCTATAGGTGCCCGTAGACCGTTGTCGGAAAACATCACTCAAGGTGATAACCATGAACTTGAGTCCGACGGTGCGTTGGAACTTTCCATCGACCTACGACGAGAGGAATTGGGTCCCTATAATGGGGGCACCTTGGGGGCCTTGGACTGGTGAGAACAGTTAGAACCTACCTTGAATATGCACTATTTCTGCAGGATACCCCTACCTCGTGATTCGCTCGTGACTGTTCGTGGATGAGTGAATTGTGTGTGCATTTTTTATGTGACATTGTATGAGCATATATTTGCACCTTTTAAACATACAACATTCTCGTTTACAATAAAAAATAAGAATAAATAGAAATAAAGATTTTCTAGTACATGGTGTTAACATCTGCCTCCATTGCATTCATATAGGTAGTTTCCCTTTTCACCCAAAATATACAAAAAGAAAAAAATACGTATTTATCCAAACCAAGCAATATCATGCATCATCTTAAGAACATCCCGAAAACATGATAATGCTTAGTTGAAAAAAAAAAACACTATGCATGCATATTCATCGCCATCATCTCATATCATGCATTGTATTGTAGATTATGGAGAGGTCTAGGGAGGTGCAAAGGCCATTAAAGAAAGTGGACTTCCTATTATACCGTGCTGAGAGGTTGGATCACCTCTGTACCTTGATGCCACGAGAGGCTCGTTTGGAGTTCGAAAAATCTTATGGACGAGTCCTTGACTTGATGAAGATTTGTGTGGATCCAGCTTTTCTGAGAGCCTTGGTCCATTTCTGGAGTCTCGATCTGCACTGTTTTGAATTCCCCCAGTTTGACTTAGTTCCTACTCTCGAGGAGTACGAACTCATGCTTCGATGGCCCAAATCAACAGGGGTCTATATTTTCCATGGAAATCATGTGGCCGTAGAGAGAGTTGCCACTCAAGTCAAACTACCGCCACGATTATCTGCTTTAGTGGGGAACGGCAGTATCAAGGGTTGGAAGCTTGCTATGATTGAAAACCACCTTTCTTCTTTGGCTGATGAGGGAGATTGGTTAGCTTTCAACAAGACTCTAGCATTAGCCGTGTTTGGGATGATCCTATTCCCCTTTCACGCTAACACAGTGGACCATGCTGCTATGGACGCCTTCTTCGCTTGGGACGTACATATGAAGAGTCCCGTGCCCGCCATTCTTGCTGACACCTTGCTTTCTGTCAGCTTATCTCAACAGAAGCAAGGGAAAACTATCCGATGTTGTACCTCCTTGTTGTATGTATGGGGCATCACACACTTTTATGCCTCTAGTCATATGGGGACTTTGCCCGATCCTTTGAGAAGTTTTTCGAAGATCCCCGTACGCCGCCGGTATGCTTCCGAGTGGAAGGAAGAGATGGAACAGTGGAGTATTGAGCACTTCACGTGGGTTTGTCCTTGGTTCCGTCCAAGCAATGTATTAACAAGATGCGGCAATTATCCAAGCATACCATTAATGGGCCTCCGAGGTTGCATAGCTTATTCACCTAGGTTGGCTATGAGGCAACTCATGAGGACTCAAATTGTTCTTACCAAAGAGGAGCTTGGAGGGTTGTGTTTCTCCTTTGATTCCGAACATCAGAGGGACATGCACGCTGTCATTAGAGCGTGGGGGAAACCAATCTATGAGGGAGATCGAGAGCTTGGAAAGCCTCGGGTATCCGCCTCCACCGACTACGAGATATGGAGGAACGAGAGAGGGGTGTCTCAACCATCCACCTCTTGCGCAACCACAACCACAAGGAGGTTAATGCAAGAACAAGTCGACGCCTTGACCAAAAAGCTGGAAAGTATGGAAGCTCAAATGAGATTTCTTGAAGAAAAAAATGAAGAATCCAGTCTTACTATTGATGGTCTTCAAAGGCAATGCAAGAAGAAAGACACCACGAGATAGAGCGGCTCAAGGATGAGTGTGCTAACCTCAATGAGGAGACTACTCGGGCATCCAAAATGCCAAAGGCTGAACCGAGTAGTCAACTCCAAGAAGTCAACGCAAAGTTAGCACACCTCGAAGCCGAACATGCAAGGCAGGCACAGTTGATCAAGAACGTGCAAGACGATCTGCTCTTGACTCGATCCGACGCACAGCAATGGCGGGAAGTCGCTCAACGACAAGCCGCAAACCTTTCCGATTTCCGCAGAAAGGAAAGGGTAGGATTGGCACAAATGGCCAAACTCCAAGAAGAGAAGGATCGAGCCGAAGACGAGCTTAATGAGCTACAGGCCATGATCAACTACTATACTCAGAAAGCGAAGGAGGCTCAGAAAATCAGTGACGATATGAGCCAAGCGGTCCATGCGCAGATTAAAGCAATGGGTCGTCATGTCGAGGAAGCCGAAGATGAATGGCAAAGAAACATGAACCCGCCCGTGGGTTTTTACCGGCTTTTCTCTTATTGTAAAAAATTGCTTCAAAGCATTGTATAAAGTTGTACACTTTCTTTAATGAATAAAATCGTATTTTTGAGATTTATTGCCTTTGCATCTCATTAGTCATTCATTTTGCATTTATCTCTCCTAGTAATTAATAATAAAGGTTAATAAAAAGAAAGAAATAATCGATGCGTATGTTTCAGAATGGATCGCACGCCATTGGTCATTAAATGCAAACCAACAACTGCGCAAAGCGAACACACGACGACGCCGTTGTTGGTAATCAAGACAGACGAAAGGGAGGGTCCGACGCCATTAAGGATTGTCGCTCCAAGGCCTTTCCCTTACAAAACAAATAAGGCTGTGCCATGGATATACGACATCCATTCTTCTGCCGACAGCGATATCTCCAACATCGCTGGACTTGGGGGCATGACTAGGAGTGGCAGGATCTACACTCCCGAAGATCTGCACGATAAAGCTCCCAAGAATAAAGGAAAAGAAAAGGGGAAAACCGAGGAAGATAGAGAATCCGAAGAGGAGACTGATGAGTTGTTAAAATTCATCAAACAAAGCGAGTACTCCATTGTGGATCAACTTCACAAGACACCAGCAAAGATCACTTTGTTGTCGTTGATCCTAAGCTCCGAACCGCATCGGCAAGCTCTGTTGAAGGTCTTGAATGAGGCATATGTGTCGCATACCATCTCCCAAGACAAGTTTGAGGGAATTGTTAGCCACATCACGGCTAATGATCACCTCACTTTCACCGATGAAGAAATCCCCGCCGAGGGACCTAATCACAACAAGCCCTTGCATATCTCTGTAAAGTGCAAGGAGTATCACATCGCAAAAGTCTTGGTGGATAACGGATCTTCCTTGAATGTGATGCCCAAAAGAACTCTTGATCAAGTGGCAATCAAGGGAGTCCAAATGCGCCCGAGCAACATGATCGTTCGAGCTTTCGACGGTTCTAAAAGAGAAGTGGTGGGAGAAGTCAATCTTCCAATCCAAATTGGACCCACCATCTTCAACGTCGAATTCCAAGTGATGGATATTACTCCTGCATACAGCTGTCTCCTAGGCCGACCTTGGATTCATGATGCGAAAGCTGTACCCTCTACGCTCCACCAAAAAGTCAAATTCATTGTGGGTGACAAACTGGTGACCGTACAAGCTGAAGACGACATACTCATCAGTAAGCCATCCAACATACCTTATGTGGATGCAGCAGAGGAAGCTTTGGAAACCGCCTTCCAAGCATTGGAAATTGCCAATGTCGAAACGTTTCCCCGAGAAATGAAGAAGGTAGCCCATATGCTCACAAAGAACGGATACTTGCCAGGACAAGGATTGGGCAAGTACTCCCAAGGAATCCCGGAGCTACCTATTATCAAGGACAATCCGGGGAAACAAGGATTAGGATACAACCATGTTAAAGATCAAAGAACGAAGAGGAATCAAGATCCTTCTCGACGTTCTTTAAGCCAGATCTTTAGGAAGGCTGGTTCACAAATGTCAAGGCCAGCTGTTGTCATCAAGTGTCTTTCTCCTTCCAATAGGGATGTATAGACTCAGTGACTATTAGAGATCACTCCTCGGGGACAGCCCGACCCCCGAGCCTCGATAGGGCACATGTTTCCATTATGATTATAATAAAATCATTCTTCATTATTTCTTATTGCTTCTTTTCTTGCTCGCAATAAAATTCTAAACCATATTATTTAACCTTGTTCGAACGAACATAAGTGAGGTTAAAATCGTCTTAATAATCAATAAACCCGCATCATTTTTATGTGGAAGTGTGCATGACAGCTTGGAGCACCTTTTCTTGGCATCAATAAATGCCATCATGGATAAAGAAATCCTAAAGATAATAAGCTCGGCAGGAAACCCAAAAGGGGACTGCGCAAAATAAGAGCAAAAGACCCACTAGGAATCCCACAAAAGGGTGACCTAGGCAAAAATTAGGGTTACAAAATAATGAACAAAAACAAAAGCCCGCTAAGACATCACAAATGGGTGTTTTAGGCAAAAGTTAGGGCCATCAAAAAAGGGAACAAAATAAATCCGTGATGGTACCATCAATTGAATTCAACAAGGAGCTCAAGAAAAGCTATCCAAGTTGTCAAAGCACAATCATTAATAACGAAGATGTGCTTAACTTCATAAATGTTTAATCGAACAAACCTAAACACAATAAGCCTGCCATTGGCCAGCCATTCTTACAAAATCCATTTTTCAAAAATAAAACAATCCCCTCTAAAACACAAACTTTTGAAAAATATACCTTTTCCTTCTTTTCTCTCTTGTCCCCAACGATTTTTGAATAATCTAGTGGAAACATGGAGATATAGTGGTCAATAGGAGGGTTGACACATCTTCTAAAAGAAGGGAGAATCATTTGGATGATAACACCAAAAATCAAATACGCATCGTTCCTCGGTTACAGAAATCGGCAAAGCACAGTCTGTCTGGAGGAATGGCAAGATCCAAACAAAGAACGCATCGATTAATTCTTTTGAAAAACTGAATCAAATAGAATTAGGTGCATCTCATTTGCATACATGCATACAGATGATAGGTGTACTAGAAGATCACTTATTCTCTGTTTATCTTAAAAAAAAAAAAAAAAAAAAAAAAAAAAAAAAAAATCATCATAAATCAGAAAAATCCAATACGCCCGTATTGGTATTAATACGGTCGTATTGGAGTTAACGTTAAGGACAACGTTTCAACTCCAATACGGGCGTATTAAAATCCAGTACGCCCGTACTAAACCCCAATACGGTCGTATTGAATCCAATACGGTCCGTATTGATTGTAAACTTTGTACATCAACGGAAAGGCCAATACGGCCGTATTGAATCCAATACGGGCCGTATTGGCGGAATTTTGCCTATAAATAAAGACTTCCCCTCCCTCATTTTGCATACCTTTCTTCACTCTCCACATTCCTTGCTTGTGAGTGCATTCCTAGAGAGACTATCGGAAATGCCAGAATCTTCTCGCAAAAGGCAGAGAGCCCCAGCCAGACGTGTAATGACAGATCGACACCGGGACCGGCTACAGCTTATAGAGACGTTCACCATCGAGCCGTCAAGAGTGCTCGACTTTGAGCTTCTCCAAGCAGTGGGCTTGGAGAATGATGTCAGGAACTACTTCGACGCCATAGGATGGGGATTTGTCCTTAATCCACCATCCCAGCTATATTTGACGGCCACGAAGGAGTTCTTGGCTACAGTCGGCGTCACGGAGTCGACTAACAGCTATGGGGAAGATGTTTGCGCGGTGGATTTCTGGATGAATGAAGGATACCGCTCGCTGACGTTGGACGAGTTCAACGTCCAGGCAGGGTTTTTCAGCCGCACTGATCAGCTGGCATTCCGAGATGCCATATGCGAGTGGCCTGATCAGTGGACTCCGATTGAGATGTGGAGTTTGCTCACTGGCCGACGGGATTATCATTCAGGGGTGAAGGGCTCCCGGCTCCCGACTGCTCTTAGGATCTGTCACAAGATCCTCACCAGTACTATTCATGGCAGGTCCAAGAGTCAGGAGTCGATTACACGACCGGATCTGCTGGCCTTATATTGCATGGCCACCGGCCGGAAGGCCAATCCTGGATATTTCTTCCTTGAGCACGTGAAGAAGTTTGGGGTACGAGAGGGAGGAGAGTCCAGACAGGGGTACATCTTGGTTGCCCCACTCCTCTCACAGCTGGCGGAGACATGGGGATGTCCCGATGGTGCAGAGCCAGGGGCATTGGCGCCAAAGTTGATTGGTGCCTCCACCCTGATTAACATGAAGATCATCGCTAGATCGCCAGGAGGGGGGTTTGTGCGAGTAGATGGCCTCGAAACCTTCGACGACCTCCTCAACAACCTCGACTTTGAGGGAGGCGACACCCCGCAGCCAGAGGCTAGCACGTCACGGTCGGACAGGGGATACTTTGACGCCCGCTTCGACACACTGCAGCAGAGCATTGACACGCGATTCGATACTTTTCAGCAGAGCATCGACACGCGATTCGATGCTTTTCAGCATAGTGTCGGTACATGGCAGCAGAGTACCGATGCTCGACTAGATACCTTGGTGCAGGGGTTCGACAACCTCTCCGTCTGGATGCATCGCCGCTTCCCGGATTCGCCACAGGACCCGCCAGCAGAGGAGTGAAGACTGGCTTCTGTTTTATTGCTTTTTCATGTACTAGTTTGGTTGGGCTCAGCCCCATTTCTCAAATTTTTCTTGTACAAATTCATTTTTAATGAAATTTGCCACTTTTGAATTCAAAATTCTCTAGCAATTTAAATTCTGTACAGCAAAAGCCAAAAACATAAAAAAAAAGGCAAAATACAGAAAAAGCCAAAAAAAAAAAAAATAAAAAAGGCAAGGATACAGAAAATCCAACAATCAGTTTGCACAGAATAACTGAGCCTGGAGAGGCTTGCCGAAACAATACTCCTCATCCCCCACATCAAAGAATAATTGAGCCTGGAGAGGCTCGCAGAAATAATACTCCCCAGAGAAACCTCAACTCACGCTCTTGGACTCAAAATCCCCAGCAAGAGCTATCAAAGCAAGATCGACGACATTCCCAATGGAAGCACGATCACCCAAGCAGAATATCCAAGTCAAAGGACTTAAACTTCCTCAGTGAAGATAGCTCTCCAACTCAAGTGTCGAGTGAGGCTAAGCCTGTAGAGGCTTCCTAAATAATACTCTGGGATACATAAGATCCCCAAATCCCCAGTCGCCTACTCAAGAGGCTTCCCTGCAGAAGGAGAAAAAAATAAAAAAAATCAATAATCATTCCCCAAGTGGAATCTGGCTCTCAGTCAATCATTGAACGTCAAGCTGATACGCCTAACAGAAGAGGCTAATCAAAATCAACGACAAAATCCCCCAGTGGATAACAGCCTAACACAGAGGCAGCAAAATCAGAAAACCAAAAGAGACACCCGAACAAGGATAACCGGGATACTCCACCAACGTCGAAAGGACGTCAGCCAATCATAAGGCACCGCTCACATCAGAAAGAGCATCTTTGTGTCTGCACCCAAAGGAATCAGAAATTCCCCAGTGGGAACCAACTACGCAATGGAAAGTTGGGACACAAGAACCTATGAGTAACTGCACATCCCCTAGACGGATCCCTGCGTTATCCAGCCCTTAGTGGCACAAAATCAAAAAACAACCGTCGAAGCAGCATCGTGGACTGTGGAGACAAAATCATCACGAATCCCTGGAAAGGAGATATTCACGCTACCCCGTCGTCACAAACACGGAGGTATGCAGCTTCCGGCTCGGGCAATGAGCGAAGCTATCTCTGGAAAAGGGATACTCACCGCTTACCGTTGTCACAAAGGTACTTAGCTTCCGGCTCAAACAAAGAGTGAAGCTAAGCCTGGAGAGATGGTACTTACAGCTTCCAGCTTGGGCAACAAGCAAAGCAAGGCCTGGAGAGGCAAAACTCACACTGCTCACCGTCGTCACAAGGATACTTAGCTTCCGGCTCGAACAAAGAGTGAAGCTAAGCCTGGAGAGGCGGTACTCAACCATCAGCGTCATCAGAGGCGCGTTGATGTCCAACTTCCGGCTCGGGCGTCGAGTGAAGTTGACCTTGGAGAAGGTAAACTCAGCTACCGAGGATGTCAGAAGCGCCGAGGTATGCACCCACCTGGAGAGGCTACTCAACATTTTTCCACCGGAAGACGCTACAAGTCAGAAGGTCGGCACAATACCCGGACAATTGGGTCAACTCCTTTACTTGTCAGCCGATACACCAAAAGGCCGTCCGACTAAGTAAAGGGGGGGCAGCTGTAGGCCCCTAAAATTGTCCGGGTCGGAAATAAAGCTTGAAGACTCTCGAAGACTGAAGGATAATCAGCCAGAAGGACTCCTCGAAGGCCCTAGGAGGGTTCTCTGTAGGTCTAGAGGTCTTAGAATAGCTCAAAATAAGGAAGTGGAGGGAAAAAGCCCAATACGGCCGTACTGAACTTAATACGGCCGTATTCAAGCTTCAATACGGCCGCAGCGAAACTCAATACGGCGTATTGAAGTTTCTGAAACTTCAATACGGCCGTACTGAAGTCAATACGACCGTATTGACACTTCAATACAACCGCAGCGAACTCAATACGGGCGCATTGAAATTTCTGAATTTCAATACGACCGTATTGAACTTCAATACGACCGTATTGAAGTTCAAAAATTTCAATACGGCCGTATTGCCCCTGTAGGCCGTATTGCGCCTATTCCCTATAAATATGACGTCAATTGGACGTCATTCCACACTTTTTTAGATAGTTTCAACCCTCTCCTTGAGTATTCTGGGGTTTTTGAGCAGTGTTCTGCCCTAGAAATCACTCGGAGAGTTGATCCGGCGAAGTTCTTGAGCCCCGAGCCATTTTGCTGGAGGATCGAACCTAGTCGAGGGGAAATCTTTTTGATTCCCTTAGTTAAAATTTTGTTCTAGGAGAGCGAGGAGCGGGCTTGTAGAGCGAGAGAACGCCAAAACGCTTCCCAGTTCTTTGCAATATATAAAAGCACGCTTCAAGAGGTTTCCCTTCAATCCTTCCTTTTACTGCTTTCTGTGTGCATATTTAAACTGTCATCATGTAGATAGTCAATTTATAATTGCTTAGAATAAATAGGGGTAATTTAGTAATTTTACGCTGTTATTTTAGAAAATAATCTGTCATAGGGAACCCGAAAGGGGCGCTGTGGGGTGCTAACACCTTCCCCACGCGTAACCGACTCCCTTACCCAACTCTGGTTGTAGTGGCCAAAGTTGATTTTTAAATCAATTGCCTTATCCCTTTTTCCAATGTTTTGAGTAAAACATTGGTGGCGACTCCACGAACCCTCCTTTTATGAAAACCACTAATCCATGGAGGGTCCCGCTTGGGATTAACATGGATTAGTGAGCCTTTTAATAAAATTGCTCGTTTGACGAGGTCTCAGTTTGAGAATAAGTCATTCTAGCAATCCACTATTTTTAAACAAATAAACGAGTCCAACCATCCTTCGCGAATGCCGAAAGCCCGTTTCGGGCCGGTGGCGACAGTTCTCCCTCTCAAATCATCATTCTTACAAATTAAATATATATTTCTAATCCTCAACACATACAGAATCTAATGGGATCCTCAATTTCTCAAACAGAAATAGTCTAATTTTTCCAAAGCCTAACTTACAAGCACTTTTCTATGATTTCGTTCTCTCTCCCAGAGCATCATTTTTACAAATAAAATATATTTTCATAATCCTAAATTCATACAAAATCACATAAAACAAAGAATTCTCTAAACAGAAATAATCATAAAATTTGGGTTCTTCCTCTACCCAATTCCCTCATGTAACTCTACATATAAATAGTCCCATTTTCCCTCATACCTGGATAAACAGCAGTTGAAATAAAACAGGGATCTCTTGGTCTCCTCCTCTAAGTGCCCCTTGGTCTTTAGAGAGAAGAAGAGGGAAAGAAGAGAGAATAGAAAATAATAGGGAGAGAGAATGAGAGATGTGTGAAAATGACAGGTGAGGGGCGTTATTTATAGGATTTCAGGCTCACCTATCGGAATGACCCGTTCCAAAATTGGAACGCCCGTTTTGGACCCTTCAAACCTACGCAAATTTCTCAACTAGAACGGCCCGTTCTAAAACCGGAACGGGCCGTTCTCAAACTCAGTAGAACGGCTCGTTCTATTTCCAGAACGGCCCGTTCTCCAAATCAGAATGGTCTGTTCTCCAATTGGAACGGCCTGTTCTCCCACTTCATTTTCTAAGCATTTCCTTATTCCGGAACGACCCGTTTCACTTTTGAAACGGCCCGTTCCAAGCAACGAATTGGGCCCTTGGCCCAGCAAAAAATTGGGTTGTTACAATAATAAGTTATGATTATGTTGTGTTTTTCCTTGTGTGCTTTTCATATAAATATTTTCTTTTCTTACCGTACAAATTGTGGATATTTTAGGTGAGGAAGATCCAACTATGAGTGGCATCTAGAATGTCAACAGTTGAATTATGGGTATGCTCTAATATTGTGACATCGGGGCAGAGGATTTTTAAGACATAGATTTTTATATGGATTTGGAATTGTAAATATGATTTTGAAAACAATTTGTAAACTCTCAAGTTTTATTTTCAATTATTATGTTGGTTATTGATAAATGAATATGAAGGTTTTATGTGAACCATTTTACCAACGTTAAAAATTTTATTCTTTAGTTTATTTATATGATTAATATTTATATATGTGTTGGGGGTAGTAACGGTGTCACATTTAGTGGTATCAGAGCAGGTCGATCCAATCGGCCGTGAGTTATGAGTCTACTATGATTGTTTGGTAGATGAATGATGGAATGAATTGATTGTGGAACTTATTGATATGCTAGTATGATGATTGATTATGTTTGTTGTTATTTAATTTTGTGTATTCTAACAATTTTTTTTCTTTATGATGAGGATAATGATGATGATGTAGATGTTTCCCTCGTGTAGTTAGTGTTGTGCTTACTTGTATATTATTTTCTTAGAATTTGGCCGAAAGACATGATATAGCTTAGTTGATGTTATTCATGATTGTTTATTTGTTTTGATACTTCTTACTTATGTAAGAAGTAGTGGTTGAGTGGTATCACTCGTGTTGCGAGCATATGTACCAGTAGTAGTGGACGAAGCCTTGCTAACCAACTAGAAACTATTAGAATCTTGGATGTGGGTGAGACATTGATTTGTTGAGTGTATTGAGAGTTTATGGTTGATGGAGTTTCTAGAATTTATAGTTTTAGCGATTGAATCCAAGGAGGTTGTATCTTGAGAATTGGAAGTTTTGATATTCTTGATGAGAGATTGAAATGTTGGTATTTTCCTTGAGTGTTGGTGTTTTTTAACCTTTTATGATTTAGGTAGCATGTGAGTTTTATTTTCTAAGTGTGTTGTGCTAAATATGTGAGTTGTTTTGGTTTAGGATTGTGGTGGAAAGCTTGAATGTGAAGTTAAGGTGTGAGTTTGGAAGAGTTGAGGTATTTTTGTAGCCTTAGATATATTGATACACTATTGTTGTTTGGTGTAGAGGATATTTTCGTTGCAGTTTTGTTGTGCTAGTATGAGTACCGTATTGACAGATTTAGATTTTATGGTCTTCACAAAAGTTATAGTCTTGGACGTTATCTTTCTAATGGAACTGGAATAAGGTAAAACGAAGGTCTAGAATTCCAGTTATAGCTGCTTTGATGATCAGAAGTCTAGTTGTAAGCGTTAAATATATTTGTTATGGTTTTCAAATTTTTTTTATTTTTTTATTTTTATCTAAGATGACCTTTTTAGAATCTTATGTCTTCATAAGAGTTTTAGCTTATTCTCTTAGCTTCCTTTTGATATAGGTTTGAGATCATTGGGATGAGTATAACTCTCTGTGTGTTATTTGCTTTGATAGTTGTTGAGGGGAGGAATATGCTGTCATGATGTTTTTGAGTTGTTAGCATAGCAAGGATAAAAACTTATTTGGATATGATGTTCTGAGGTGTTGCCATTGAGAGGTTATTTAAGATGGTAAGATGTTATGTGGTAAGGTTGGTTCATGTACATGCTATATGGTGTAAACGGTGATTGATTCGTACATGCTTAGTGATGGTAGATATGAAGGATTAAAGTAGGTATTATAATTTGATTTGATATGAGGATAGATGACCTTATGGATCAATTAGCGAGTGTTTATGTTTTTAGTAAGATTGACCTTAGGGTGTGATATTATCATATTGGAGTTAAGAGTGAGGTTATATCCAAGACAGATTTAGGCTGTTATCTAAGTATGATTTTTGATTGTATGAAGTGAATTTTATAGGTCTTGTAATTTTTAGCGGAGGTATAATATAGATCTATTTAAGGTAGAAGTTGTGCTTAAGTGGGAGATACCTAAGTCAGTTAGTGAGGTTAGAGAGTTTTCTTAGATTAGCTTATTGCTATTGAAGGTTTATTGAGTAAATTTCTAATATATCATTACCTTTGACTAGATTGACTAGGAAGAAGTTGCATTTGTGTGGGATGGCAAATGAGAGATTAGTTTCCAAATTCTTAAGGAAAGATCGACTAGTGCACTAGTGTTAGCATTGGTTGATCTTAGTAAACCTTTTGTGATATAGATTGATGTTTCTAAGATAGGTTTGGGTGGAATGTTGATGCAAGAAGGAAAGGTAGTAGCTTGTGATTCTAGGCAATTGAAAACTCATTAGAGGAATTACCTACCCATAAGTTTAAGTTAGCGGTTATAATATTTATTCTAAGATTTGGAGACGCTACCTATATGATTCAAAGCTTGAGGTATTTAGTGTCATCATAAGAGCCTTAAATATCTTTTGATTGAAGAGTTAATTATGAGACAAAAGAGATAGTTTAAATTTCTAGAGGACTAAGATTTCAAACTTAGTTGTTATCTAAGTAAAGCCATTATGGTGATCGATGTTTTGGGTAGGAAACCTCTACATTTACCTTCCCTTATTATTAGAGAGATGAATATTTTTGGCTCAAATTAGAGACTTAAGTTTGGCTTATAAGGTTATCCTTAGTAGTGGGAGACTAAGTATGACTTGAGTAACGAATAGATTGTTGAAGAAAATTGGAGAAGCATAATTAGTTGATTCATTTTGGTGATAAGATATGAGGTTATGGGATAAGGTGATGGATAAGAGTTTGACTTGGGTGTAGATGAAGTGGTGAAATTAGAGATCTGATATGTATACCTAGTGAACTTACGCTTAGGTGCTGGATTTTTAGAGATGATCATAGAAGTAAAACCAATATTGTGACAGATGCCTTGATTATGATGACCTCTGATATATCATTTTTGATGATTTAAGGGTTGGATTTGATTGAAGAATTTAGAGACTTATGCTTGGTGTGTGAGATTATCCTTAGGAGTATTGAATTGATTATGTTGAAAGTGACTAGTGAATTAATGAATGAGATTAGAGAACCTTAGGAGTCAGATCCTTTCTTACGGAACCAAGTGGAGAAGATTGGTAGAAGTATAGATAACCATTTTTGAGTAGAAATCAATGTTTTTTTGAGGTTCAAGAACAAACTTGGGTGCTTAGTAACCTTGAATTAAGAAACATGATCTTAGAGGAAGAACATAAGAGTGCTCTTAACATTCATTTAGGAGCTATTGAGATGTATCGGGACCTTAGGAGGATGTATCAGAGTGGTGCAGCGGAAGCATGGTGGCCTAAGATAAAGAGAGGAGTAGAGGAATTTGTATACTCGTGTTTAGTATGCTATAAGTCTTTAGGAATTTTAGTAGCACTTAGACGTCCCATTTTGGAAGCGAGATGGTGTGTAGATAGACCTTAGTTATAGGTTTGTCTGAAATGCTTAAGAAATTGATTCTTTTTGGATTATAGTGGATAGACTCACCAAGTTTACTTGTCTTACCCTTGTTGATAATAGACATTCCTTGGTGAAATTGATAAAGTTGTACATCTATAAAGTAGTGAGGTTTGCATAGGAATTTGAAAGTAAGATGCAAGAAGTCTACCATTGCAAAAATTTCGGGGACGAAATTTCATAAAGGAGGGGAGAATTGTAATAGCCCAATTTTCACTGGGCCAAGAGCCCAATTAAGGTGGTTTAGTAGCCCGGAACGGGCCGTTCCAAATTACTAAATAGACCTACTTTTGGTAGCCCGTAACGGGTCGTTCCGGATTTGGAACGGGCCGTTCCAAGCCATTAAATTTGCCTAAGATTCTTAGTTGAAAAGGGGCCATTCTGGATGTGATTTTTAGTCATGATTTAAGATTCCAGAACGGGTCGTTCTGGCGAAGCCTGATGCCTATAAATTGAGCTCTCTACCACTCCCAAAAAGCACACCTCTCATTTTCTAATTTCTTTTCTTCTGCTCTCTTTTCTTTCCCTCTACTTTCTACTTCAGACTGAGGGGAACCCAGCGAGGGAGACCAACCAGATCTTGTGTAGGTTCAGCTTCTACATATCAAGGTACGGGAGAAAAGAGGATTATTTATATGTAGAGTCACATGAGGGAATTGGGTAGAGGAAGAACCCTTAGGATTATGAATAATTTTATAATTATTTCTCTTTGGGGCATTATTGGTCTTATGTGATTCTGTATGTATTTAGGACTATTAATATATGATTAGTTTGTAAAAAATGATGCTCTAGGAGAGAGAACGAAATTATAGAAAAGTGTCTGTAAGTTAGGTTTTGGAAAATTTGGATTATTTCTGTTTGAGGAATTAATGATCCCATTAGATTTTGTATGTGTTAAGGATTAGAAATATATATTTAATTTGTAAGAATGATGATCTGGGAGAGAGAACGAAATTGTAGAAAAGTGCCTGTGAGTTAGGTTTTGGAACAATTAGGGATTTTACTATTTATGTTAAGATTATATTAAATGTGTAATTCCATTGATTATTATATTAATTGATAAAAATTGATGATTTAGATGTGAATTGCTTGAGGTGTATGAAACCCATTATTTTGGACTTATCTGATGTGTGTTTGATTTTGAACTATGAGATGTTGTGTGGAATGTGAATGAGATGTGATTGTGGTTCTTCACACCTATGACCAGGGGTGAGCACGGCCCGGGATTGTTACATGGGTATCGTGACCTTGGTTAACATGTCAGGGGTGAGCACGACCCTGAGTTAGGGGTAACGTGACCTTGGCACAGTGTTATATCCGGGGTGAGCACGACCCGGGATTGTTACATGCGTATCGTGACCTTGGTTAACATGTTACGGGTGAGCACGACACTGGGTTAGGGGTAACGTGACCTTGGCACAGTGTTATATCAAGGGTGAGCACGGCCTTGGATTGTTATGTGGGTATCGTGACCTTGAATAACATGTCGGGGGTGAGCACGACCCTGGGCTAGATATGCTACACGGGAATCGTGACCTTGGCAGTGTTATATCAGGGGTGAGCACGACCTTGGATTGTTACGCGGGTAGCGTGACCTTGGCATAGTGTGAAGTGCAAGATTTGTGATGATTGGTGTGATTGAGAATTATGACGTGATGACGATGCATGATTGATTGAAATACGATATGTTGAAATATTTATGAATATTAAGTTATAATAAGTTATGATTATGTTGTATTTTTCCTTGTGTGCTTTTCATATAAATTTTTTCTTTTCTTACCGTACAAATTGTGGATATTTTAGGTGAGGAAGATCCGGCTACGAGTGGCATCTAGAATGCCAACGGTTGAATTGTGGGTATTCTCTGATATTGTGACATCGGGGCAGAGGATTTTTAGGACATAGATTTTTATATGGATTTGAAATTGTAAATAGGATTTTGAAAACAATTTGTAAACTCTCAAGTTTTATTTTCAATTATTATGTTGGTTATTGATAAATGAATATGAAGGTTTTATGTGAATCATTTTACCAACGTTAAAAATATTATTCTTTAGTTTATTTATATGATTAATATTTATATATGTGTTGGGGTAGTAAGGGTGTCATACCCCCGCTCCCGATACCCGCTGGGGGTAAAATCTAGGTACCCATCCCCATCCCCGGCGGGGTTCAGGTTTCCCTGCCCCGCCCCCGCCCCCGCCCCCATTCTTATTTTTTTTTCTTCTTTTTTTGTCTTTTTTTTCTTTTCAATAAATATGAACAAATTTTAAAAAATAATAATAAAAAAAAGTAAAATAATATATTTTTATATATAAATATTTCTAATTTTGGTTTATATATATATATATATATATATATATATATATATATAAATAACAATGTATTAAAATAATTGATCAATCAAGGCGGAGGCGATTTTATCAATCGGGGAAAACCCGAACCTAATCAACAAAGGTTTTTCCCATCTAAATCGGGATGGGTTCGGGTGGGTACCCACAAGGGCGAGTTAAATTGTCATGCTTAGTCCCAAACCCATGGTTAAGAGAGGCCAATATTTTTAAAAAATAACTTTAATATATTTTTAATTCCTACAAAATTAGAAAATTTTGATTTTAGTACATGTATTTTATTTTTTGTTTTTTATTCTTCTAGAATTGGAACTATTGTTGTTTGGCCATATTATTATCAGATCATTTTTAACTATTTTTTTATTTATCAAGAAGTTAAGTAAGTATCGTAAGTGTTACTCACAACTATTAGTAATATCATGTCGGTATATGAAAAATTTTGTTATTTTATAGAGACCAAAACAAAAACTCACTTATTTTATAAAGACTAAAAACATATTTGAGTCTTAAAAAATGTTATTATCATATAGGATTATAAATTTTTGTTATTTTCATCATTAATTTTTTATTTATTATATCCATAAAATAGTAAAATATGTTTTTATTTTTTATATAAAAAAAAAATTTAAGCTTAGTTTTAGTCCTAAAAAGATTTTGTTTTATTTTGACCCTTCTAATTAGGATATGTAACACTTTTGATCCTCAAAATTATTTATATATCATTTTATAATACATGATAATATAAAAATAAATTAAATGAAAAATATAGTATAGTTTTTTTAAGAAATCTGTTAACATTATATTATTTCTTTTAATATAATAAAACATGATTTTTTTTTATTAAATCATGTATTTGTTTTTATGTACAATATGTTATTATTTTTATGGACAAAATCATGGTATTTATATTTAGATTTTATATATATATATATATATATATAATATTTTATATTTTTAAAAATATTTATATATTAAAGACTCATACATTTTAGTCATTAATTTGAGTAATATTGAATTTGAATTCTTTAAACAATGTATTAGAATAATTGATCAAATTTTTTGATAAAAATTAGAATCAACTAATTTAGTCCATGGATAGCTTACCATATTTTAATATTGTGATTATAAAAAAAAAATATAAGCTCATATTTATTATTTCGTCTAAAATCTATAAAATTCTATGATCGACTTGAATACATAAACAATAATTTAATTTTATATTATTAACTAATTACAAATGATTATTTGCACTCAGTGTATTATTATCAAGTTTAAATAAAATAATATGTATGAGAATTAAAGTGAAATATTTTTAAATTAAAATAATATGTAGTTTCTGTGACTTTTTTTTAATATATCAATTTTTTTATTTATTTAAATAACCTGGGCTGATTATTATTTATCCAAATAACTCACTTTGAAGTCCAAGTGAGAAATTGGTTACTTGGTAAACGATTTCTTATCGGAAATTTTTAAAAAAATTTCAAAATCCCTTTGAGAAATCAGTTACTCAGTAACCGATTTCTCACCTGGGCATTTTTTTCTTCTATTTTTTTGGGCTTTTTTTTTCAGATTTTGTAAGAAAAAATTCATTTTTCATTTTTTTTTTATTTTCAGATTTTTTTAAAAAGTATAATTAATTTTAAAAATATATATTTAATATTTAAATTAAATAATTTATAAAGAATAATACTTGATAATAAAATTAATATTATATTTATCTATAAATTATAATATTTCTGATTTTAAATTTTTTTAAAATAAATATAGTTAATTATAATTTTCAGAATTATATATAAAATTATAAAATTTTGTATAATATTTTAAATTTATGTTAAAAATAAAGAAAATTTTAAAACTTATTTATTATACTAAATTTTAGAATCATAAAATTAATTTTATTATTTAAATTAAATTATTAAATATAGAAAATTAAAAACTGTAATATAATAATAAATATATTGATTTTGTATTAATAATTAAAGATAGTTAAATTGATTATTACATAAATGTCAATATTATTTTATTAAATATTAATGACATTATATATTAAGTACACTAATTACAACGGTTGCATCATTAAAATGAAAATAACTTAAATAAAAAGACACAATTTAAACAACTTTAAACATAATAGATAAATAACATAAAACCTAAATCATATAACATTAGTTGTCTAACTTCATTGCTTGGTCGAGGTATCTTTCAATAGCTTCCATCCCATGCAATAATCCAATATACGTCGTGGTAACATACAGTTCCAGACTTGTTAGGTCGTGCAATTCTATGAACAATGAAAACATACACTTCACATCTTCATCATCCCTAAGACGACACACTGT
This sequence comes from Cajanus cajan, assembly GCF_000230855.2. Taxonomy (NCBI): domain Eukaryota; kingdom Viridiplantae; phylum Streptophyta; class Magnoliopsida; order Fabales; family Fabaceae; genus Cajanus; species Cajanus cajan. The sequence goes on along the minus strand of NC_138517.1, from coordinate 9,006,239 downwards.
ATATTTATTTACACCACCGATACATGAATTTGGGTATCGGTAGTGAATATCTATGACAACTTTGTAATGAGGAAGATTAAGGTTATTATTAATAACATGCTTAAGTTTTTGATAAGTCATCATGTCACTTACCAATAGGGTTTTAACCTTGTTGCTAACAAATGTAACTCCATGCTCAATTGAGAAAATTTGTCCATCATAATAAACAGTGGCTAGAACAGTTAACGACTCCATTGATTGGATGTTTCAATCTCTTGCATTTTAGCCTGTGTTTAGGGTTTATATAGAACTAAAGCAACCTAATGTGGACAAACGCAAATTCATTGGATTCCTGACGCTCTACACAAAGTATTGATTTTTCTGACACTCTAGGACAAAGCAATTGATGACACTGCACAAAGCATTGGATTCCTGACGCTCTGGGAAAAAGTAATTGATGACACTGCATAAAGCATTGATTTTTCTGACGCTCAAGGACCAAGGCGATGACACTCTACACAAAGTCATTAATTTTTCTGATGCTTTGGGACTAAGGCAATGAAACTCTGCACAAAGCATTGATTTTTCTGACGTTCTAGGACAAAGCAATTGATGACATTGCACAAAGTCATTGGATTCCTGACACTCTGGGACAAAGCAATTGATGACACTCTACACAAAGTCATTGGATTCCTTACACAATGAGACAAACTAATTCAAATTTTTTGCGCTATATATACACTACATACGTTCCAACCCTAAACACACAACAAAAGATCAATTCTCTTCAGCTATTGCACTCTTCAATTTCATTACTATTATTTTTCAAGAATGTCTTCTTCATCTTCAACTATGTTGTGGAAACAACACCTCCATAGGTCAAATGAAACTCATCTTATGGTAAGTTAATATATATTGCATAATGTTTACAACTAATATTATTCATTACTAACATTTCAATTCTACCATTTTTGCAGACAACAAGTGATCAAGTGATTCAATCTTACTATCATTCCATGCCTACACCTGACCCAATAATTGAGCATTTGTTGGAGGTTTCTGGCTTTGGCGAGGTTGCGAAAATAAGACATTTTAAAATCGATGATTGCTTGATAACATCTTTGGTGGAGAGATTGAGACCTGAGACACATACTTTTCACCTCCCAGTTGGTGAGTGCACAGTCACTTTGGAAGATGTGGCACTACAATTGGGTTTAAGGATCGATGGCAAACTAGTCACAAAACCAACTTTCTTTGACTAGGATAAATTGTGTTACAAGTTGTTAGGCTTCGTACCTTTGAAAGGGGAAGCTCTAGTCGGCTCAAGCATAAAACTAAAATGGTTAAGAGACCATACAATTGCACTACTAGATGAACCCAGTGAACAACAATTGCACCAACATTGTAGGGCATATATCTTAGGATTGATTGGTGGTGTCATTATGCCAGACAACTCAAGTAACATACTTCACTTAATGTATTTACCACTGTTGGCTGACTTGGAACGTGTAGGACGATATAGTTGAGGTTCTGCTTGTTTAGCACATTTGTATAGAGAAATGTCTAGGGAAATCTATCCATCATCAAAGAAAATAGGTGGATGTTCTTTGCTTTTACAGTCTTGGGCTTGGTATCGCATGCCCTTCATCCAACCAAGAGTCCAACAGGATATTACGTTTCTGCTAGCATTGAGGTATGAATTAATTTTTATACCACTTTAATACATTGAACAACTAAAATTTTTTACCTAAAATTTTATCAATGTACAAATGTTTTAGGTGGTCAAGAAGAGGGCTAAGATTTACAAGCACGCTCCATGGAAATTTACTTGGCTACAGATTAAGATATGACAACATGAACCATAACAAGGTAATACAATGTAAAATTCTCTCAAACATACTCTCTTATACTCAATTGATTCATACCCTAAACCTTTTTCTTTTTCAGTTTCTATCGATGCCATATAGGGAATTTTAGTCCTCACTGCCAACACGTGCTTATAAGGATTCTAGGATATGGACTTCTTGTACTGCTTTAACTTTATTTGCAGTTGTAGCCTGACATCAAACTGACAGAGTCCAATTGCAATTTGGCTTATGACAATCAATCCCCAATGAAGCTCATAATCTTGATAAAATGCACGAAATAGACATGAGAGGACATAGCAACACCAACTGGGCTAAACAACATGCAGACTGAATTTTCATTTGGAAAGACAGATGCAAACATGTTATTTTTTGGGAACGACTTCAAGGGCCTCTCCAACACACTCCTGATTATTTGCAATGGTTACGTGCTAATTCTAAATTATTTCTTTGTCGCCAATATTCTTCATCTCATGCATCCACTTCTAATACACAACTCCCAACAACTATAGACAACATTCCTAGTGGCTGGAGATAACCACCCACCTTATAGTGTGGAACAACATCCCTAGTCTAATCCACCATTTCATACGCACCATGAACAATTCATGAACACCCCATCGTCAACAACAACTCCAATAAGGGACTTCATGAGAAATTTTTTTGGCGTCGACGTACACACGCCACAAAGTGTATATAATTACATGCAAAGCATGAATTTTCCTTCATTTTCTTCTTATCACTCTGAGGTCGCTGGAAGTAGTTCGTCAAATTCAATCACCGATACTGTTAATATAGAACATGATGAGGAGCAAGTTGAACCACAACAACCATGCATTGGTCGTCGAAACCCAACAAGGAACCGACAACCTCCGAGGTGTGAAACTGGTGGGCATAGACATTATTAAAGTTGGATTGTAATTTCGTGGATTCTAATTATGTTATTCTTTTTTATTCGATCTCCTATTTTGTTGTTGTTATTTTGTTTTTATTTAAAGTTGTTCATCTTAATTAAAGTTTATTTTATTTAAATTGTGATTTATAATAATATTATCATTTATCTAAAATTATATTTAATATTAATTTTATTCTTTAAAAATTAATTTATTTAAATATTAAATAGATTTTTATAATCTAAAAACAAAAACTAAATAATTTTTTTTAAAATTCATTATAATTTTTTTTTAAAATCTGAATATTTAAAACTGAAATAGGAAAAAAAATAACAAATCTAAAAAACAAATAATAAAAAAAAGCCCAGGTGAGAAATCGGTTACTGGGTAACCGATTTCTCAAAGAGATTTTGAAATTTTTTAAAAAAATCCCTTTGAGAAATCGGTTACCCAGTAACCGATTTCTCACTTAGGCTTCAAAGTGTGTTATTTGGATAAATAATAACCACCTCAGGTTTTTTAAATAAATAATTTTTTATATATATTTAAAAAAAGTCTAGTTTGAATATTTTACTGAAATATTATTTTTTTTAAAAATTTTTACCCAAAAAGCATTTGTTCCAATTTATTTACACCACTAGCATCCTTTACTATTCACGTTCAGTACAGGTCGTTCTAGATGCAAAAATAACACATGAAGAATGGATCAGAACGGGCCATTCCAGATTCAAAATTAACACATGACTAGTGAAATCAGAGCGGGTCGTTCTGAATCCAGAACGGACTGTTCTAGCCACTTTTGATGGGCCAACATATGGAACAATAGACGTGAGCACACATTGATGGTTCATCTAATGCAAGGCCCATTGTTTCAAACACGAGAATACATGAAATGGTACATGGCCAATTCCATCTATTTCTTATCTATGCCACGACTACTACAAGATCCAAGGGCTTATCAACAACGAAGGACTTCCACAACATTTGAAACTGGTACACCTTCCATGCGATCGTATGAAGAGACTCACCCTCATGTATTAAATCGTCCACACAACATCACCTCACAAGAAAACATAATTGACAAAAGGCATTTGATTGCAACAACTTCAAAAGATTTTTTTACAAATTTAATATTATGCATTTTTACTTTTAATGCACTATGTCACTTATAAACTATTATAATTATACATTATTTGGATATGTCTTCTTAGTGTGATTTGTAACTTATCTAGGCTTGTCATTATTAGCTAATAATTTTCATGTTAGAGCTTGCATTGTAGTAGTCGTGACACAGATAGCAAATAGATGAAATTGATCATGTACCATTCCATGTATTCTCGTGTATGAAACAATGAGCATTGCATTGGATAACCCATCAATGTGTGCTCACGTGTATTGTTCCATATGTCGACTCATCAGAAGTGGTCAAAACGGCTCGTTCTGGATTCATAACAGTCAATTCTAGTTGCACTGGTCATGTATTAATTTTGAATCTGAAACGACCCGTTCTGAACGTGAACAGTAAAAGATGCTAGTAGTATAAATAAATTAAAACAGATATTTTTTGGATAATTTTTTTTAAAAAAAAATTAATATTTCAGTAAAAAAATTCACATTTTTTTTACCCAAATTAAATAGCCAAGAAAACGAAACAGGAAATATAACCGAAAACAACAGAACAACAAAACTTATTACAACTGGTAAGTAGCTAACACTGTTGGTGAGTGCCAATGCTTAGGTGGATTAAACATTTTTCTTCCATTCCTCAATTAGCTTCTTAACAATAACCTCACACCTCCCACCAACACCAGCAGCATTTCTAGCAGCCTTCTTCATTTCTTTGGCTTTGACCCTCAAAGATTCATTCTCCATCATCTCTTTGATTCTGTCAGCAATCTCTTTCCCATTGACAACATGTTCTGATCCCCACCCCCACTCCTGAGGCCAAATCCCCACCCCACTTATCCTCACTGCCTCTGAGGCTATCTTCTGATCCCCACCCTGAGCCCAAGACAGAATAGGCACTCCTTGCCACACACACTCTATTATTGAGTTCCACCCTCCATGATTCACAAACCCCCCCACTGCAGGGTGACCCAGAATCTCCATCTGGTCCACATATTCCTTCACAACCATACCTTTTTCCTTCACCTTACTCATCAACTCACTCCCCAACACATCCTCCAAACCCTCCTCCTCTTCTTTGTCAACCACCTTCAACTTCACCACCCACAAAAAACTATACCCACTTTCTGTCAGCCCCAAAGCCATGTCTTTTATCTGCTCCCTTCTCGTTGCTGTCCTGTTACCAAAGCAAACATACACCACCGACCCTTCACTTTTCTCATCCAGCCACTCCAATACCGAACCCATGCAACCCCCTTTACCTTGTTCCACCTCCTCAAACTCACACGTCATTAGGGGGCCAACACCATACACTGGGGGCAACCCCTTCACCACTTTTCCTTCGTTCAGTGCCGCTAGTGCCTCTCCTTCCATTTCCTCGAACGAGTTGATGAAAACCCCGTTCAGCTTCGTCACTTTCGCACTGTCCTCCATGAAGATGCTCTCAAAGAGAGAGTTTGGTTGAAGGAGCAAAGGAGGGACCGAGGATCTTGGAATTGGGGATGCAATGCCCGGGATTTTAACACCATCGCCAATGAACGAAGAAGGGTGTGGCTGTGAACTTGGATCTGAAGCAGCAAGAACATGAAGGTGTGCAAAAAATGAGAACATCCTAGCTGATGCAACGAAGTACATGTAAGAGGGACAAGAGAGTTTCTGGGTGATAGGAACTAGAGGGGAAATTAAGCTAATATCGTAGATGAAAGCAGAGAGAGGTGTTGAAAGTGAAGAAAGGATTGGAGCTACAAGGTGAACCGAACGGCGAATGGTTTCAAACTGAAGCCAAAAAGGGTCGTTGGTGTTAACCGTGGCTGGATCCAGAGTGATGAGGTTTAAGTCTATTTGGGTTACTTGGTGAGGGAAAGAGGAACAGAAGCGAGAGACGAGGTTAGACTCTGCGGTGGAAACAGTGGGTTTGGGAGTGATGAGAGTGACTTTGCAGCCATGGCGGAGGAACAGTGTTGCTATCCTCAGACATGGGTTAAGGTGTCCCATGCCAGCACTCGGGAGGAAAGCCACATGAACTACGGGTTCAGAAGGAGACATTGGTTCGATTTGGTGTTGGATCCTCCAAAGAGTGTGAATAGTTGCTGTTAAATGAAAGAAGAGAGAAAAAGTTTGGTTTTGCTAGGTTGAATTGTGACCTTGTTATATAGATAAATAGAATGGAGATATTGTCCACTATCAAAAATGTCGTTGGATTGCGGTGCAAAACAAGAAAGAGAAAAATACTTCTAATAAAAATATAGTAACTTTTATATCAGCCATAAATCTTATAATAGAAAGAGAAAAATAAATGATTTTTGGTGGGTAGTTGGGTACTTTACTAGGGTTTAATAAGGTAGAAAACATGTCAAGAACTGTATATCATGGTGGAGATTTTTGTCCACAAATCCTCATCTACCTGTCCCAAAATTTTGGTTCTTTGAAAGTACCCGTTGTTAATTCTCGTGCCTTTCTCTATTATATAATAAATAAACACCTATATTTGATAAATATTCATTTATTTATTAATCTTATAATTAAGTTCTTATATTTTTTTAATAATTCCTTTAATTTAATCTTTCCATTTTATTTTTTCTATTCAAATGTTTTCCCTCTTTTTGAATCCAAATAATATTTTGTTTTGAAGCAAATTTTTTTTACATGATTATTTATTTTTAAATTTTCAAATGTTAATTAAGGAAAAATCATTAAAATTATTTTAATTTCTTAAATTTTAGTTGAAATAGATAGAATAAATATATAAATATATATTAATAACTATTTTTGGTACATTTACATGTAAAAGTATAAATTGTGTCCTTTTATTTTTTATTATGTTTTTTATAATATTATTTTCTACTATTTTTTTTATAGCTTACGCTTTATATTATTTTAAAATATTAATATATTATCATTGTAGTAATTTTTTTTATCTTTTTTAAATTTGTACTATTTATCTGCTGTTAGTTTTTTATTTGAATCATATATATAGTCACAATTGAATTTTTTAAAATAATAATTTTAAAAAAAAATAAGATATTAATCAAAATAAAATTTTTAAAATTATTTCAATTTCATATGTTTTAAGTAATATATATATATATATATTAATAATTAGACTTGGTACCACATATAAACATGTATAAATAATTATTTTTTTTATTATTTTTAATTTTATAAAACTTTGTAATTATCTTTATTATTATAACAATTTATTAGTACATATGAATTTTTTTATGTTTATTTTATAATATTATATATACTATTTTAGATTATTAATATATTATGAATATAATAATATTTTTTTATTTCTTAAAATTATATGATTAATTTACTACTTTTTATTGGACCTAATGGGTTAATCAAACTATAATTTTTAGGATTAAAATTTATCGAGTTTATTTGATTCAATTTTATAAAAAAAAATTTGAAAAATATAAATTAAATAAAAAATTTAATTAAATTAAAAAATGTACCATTCATGACAGACCAACAAATCAAAATTGTTCAATATAAAGTATCATAACAATTCAATGTAGTTTAAATTGCAATTCAATTTAAAATTTTATAATTCAGTTCAGTTTAGTTCACTAACACAAGAGAACAATTTAATTCATTCCGTTCAATTAAGACAAATTACTTTTAAATTCAATATAATTTTTATAAATTAACTTCAATTTAGTTTATTTTAAAAAAAAATAAATATAGATTAATTTTGATATTGATATAAATATCAACATTTTTACAGGAATATAATTTTTTTAAAAAAAATTATCAAATAGAACCTGTGACACATTATTTACAAGAGTAGCACAGTTTATTGTTCAAGTTTAGAATTTGGTTCCTCGGGAACTGAATTCTGAGCTTCTCCGTTGCATTCCCTTGACGTCGTGGGCTGTTGGAATTCAGTTTCCGGAGAGACAAATTCCAGGCAGCCATTTTTTTTTTGTTTCTCATATTTATTATGTGACACCCTCTACCCCACATACCATAACACAAATAACAAAAATTGAATAACATAATTTTTTTTCATAATTGAAATACCAAACATGTTTAAATAGAGGGTATCACATCCATAACTTTAATAGTAGCTTAATCAGCGGAAATTACATAGAAATAATATAAGGTCTTCCTAAATAATTTAATAAAAATATTCTAATCTAATTCTATCTGTGCCCCGATGTCACATGTCCTATCAGAGCAAATCCCAACATAGAAGTCTAAGCTTCATCACCAACATCCTCGATCTCATGCAGATAATCACCTGTAAGACACTCAAGGAAAAACAACACAAGAAAAGAGAGTGAGAAACATCTCACTCTGACTCATAGCGTATAAATATACGCTGGATAGCCAAACAGAAACAAAACAAGTATAACATAGATAAATTAATAAAATCATCACATCTCATTCATCCAAGACATCAATTTTTTATACAACATTAAAATGCACATGTATGGACACGGACTACATTTTATCATGCATGTGGCGCCAGTAACATATCACATGCCATATTGCCGCTAGCAATACACGAAGAGCAGTCTAGGAGTACATGTCGGATCACACCTTCTACGCACTCTCACTAGAAGGACATACTACTAGAGTCTCGTCGGGATAGCTAAGTCGCGCAAGATACATCCCATACACACAATGAGCGAGACTGAGACTTACAAACCAAGCTATCCTCAAGGACTAATTCCCAAAGCTTTTACACTAGGGGGCCTTCTCTGAGAGTATATTCCATATCGTACCTTTAAAAACATTTATGCACATGATGCATGTCATTCAAGACTCCACGCTTTTCTCATATCACATTTTCATATCTCATTCCCATATCATATTATCATGTCTCATCATCATAACACATCATATCACATCACCATATCACATTATCATGTCTCATTATCATATCACATTATCATGTCACATCAGCATATCACATCATCACATCACATCACCATATCACATTATCATATTATCACATCATATTCACAATTTTCACAGAGCACTCTAATTTATATAAAAACATATTCATTTTCAAAATTAACCACATACTCATGTATCACATCCAACAAGGAACACAACAAAGAAATCAGAAGGCTAAATAGAAAACATTCATATTTTGCCCGTTTTCTCATAGGATTTCCCAACACAGAGCACTCTAAGTCATATAAAAACATATTCATTTTCAAAATTTACCACATACTCATGCATCACATCCAACAAGAAACACAACAAAGCAATCAGAAGGCAAAATAGAAAACATTCATATTTTGCCCGTTTTCTCATAGGATTTCCCATAGGAACCCATAGAAATCTCAAATCATACTATTACAAATGTAAAACTGAAATTAATCATTCATTCAAGCAATTTATACAATTAATTACATATAAGAGGAACAATAGATGAAACAGATACAATTGGGAAAAACTCCTCATACATGAGCATACAACAAACACAAGATTGGAGGTAATCCCACTGCCCAACATACATTCCCACACCCAGAGTAAGGTTTCTCACTCCCCCTTACCAGGATGAGCAGAAGACGAATGGTCTTGGTGTGATCTAAGATCTTTCTTGAGCATATACGAATCAATCATCGTTTACACCATATAGTATGAACCAACCTTACCACATAGCATCATATCACCTTAAACATCTTCTCAATGACAACACCTCAGAGAACATCATATCCAAATCAGTTTCTATCCTTGTTATGCCTAATAACTCAAAACATCATGACAATATATACCTCCCTTCAACAATGTCAAAGCAAATGACACACAAAGAGTTATACTCATCAAAATGATCTCAAACCTATTTCAAAAGAAATCTAAGGGAATAAGTTATAACTCTTATGAAGCCATAAGACTATAAAAAAATCATCTTCTTAGCTAAAAATTCAAAACCCATAGCAAATATATTCAGCGCTTACAACTAGACTTTTGATCACCAAAGCAGTTATAACTGAAGTTCTAGACCTCTGTTTTATCTTATTCCAATTCCATTGGGAAGATAATATCCAAAGCCACCACTTTCATGAAGACCACAAAATCTAATTCTGTCAATACGATACTCATATTGGCACAACAAAACTGCAGCGAAATTATCCCTTATTCCATACAACGATAGTGTACTATTAAACTCATATTCAAGCTTTCCACTACAATCCTAACAGCTCACATATTCTGTACAAAGGACTTAGAGAATAAAATTTACATGCTACCTAAACCATAATAAAAGGTTAACATGTAAGCACCAATACTTAAGGAAATTTCCAACCTCTCATCAAAATATCAAAAACTCTAATTCTTAGATACAACCTCCTTGGATTCAATTGCTACCACTATAGATTCCAGAAATTCCATTAACCGTAAACTCTCGACAAATCAATGTCTCACCCAAATCTAAGGTCCCAATAATTTCTAGTTGATTAGCAAGGGTTCATACACTACTACTGGCACATATGCTCGTAATACGAGCGATAGCATTCATCCACTACTTCTTACGTAAGTAAGAAGTATCAAAACCAATGAGTAATCATGAATAACATCAACTAAGCAATATCATGTCTTTCAGCCAAATTCTGAAAAAACAATACATAACTAAACACAACACCAACAACACAAGGGAAACATCATCATTATCCTTCTCATAATACAAAACATTGTTAGAGTACACACAATTAAATAGCAATCAACAAAATCAATCATCATACCAACATATCAATAAACTCCACAATCAATTCATTCTATCATTCATCTACCGAACAAGCATAGTAGACTCATAACTCACGGTCGATTGGATTGACCTGCTCTGATACCACTAAATGTGACACCCTTACTACCCCAACACATATTGTAACTTTACAAATAAATATTTTAAATTTCGGTAAAAGGGTTCACAAGAAAAACTTCAAAAATCTTTCTTTAATAATCACAATAATAAAGATTTAGAAAATGAAACACAAGAGTTTACAAATTGTTTTCAAAATGATATTTACAATTTCAAATCCATATAAAAATTCTGTCCTAAAAGTCCTGTGCCCCGATGTCACAATATCATAGCATACCCCTATTTTAATTGTTGGCATTCTAGATGCCACTCGCAGCCGGATCTTCTTCACCTAAAACATCCACAAAATTGTACGGTGAGAATAGAAAACATTTATATGTAAAGTACATACAAACACACAACATGTCATCTCATTATAGCTCGATACTTAACAAAATATTCATAAACATTTCAATGTATCATAACTTTATCAATCGCGCATCGTCATCACGTCACAATTCGCAATCACAACAATCATCACAAATCTTACAATCAACCCTATGCCAAGGTCACACCTATAGCATCTCTTGCCCAAGGTCGTGCCACCCCCGACATAAGTATTAATTGCTTCACACATCCCACCCTATGCCAAGGTCATGCCTGTAGCATCTCTTTGCCCAAAGTTGTGCCACCCCCGACATAAGCATGAGAAATCACACATCCTACACTATGCTAAGATCACGCATGTAGCATGTCTTTGCCCAAGGTCGTGTCACCCCTAGTCATAATGTGAGGAACCACAATCACATCATAATTACATCAATCCATCACAATCCACATAAATCTTACAATTAACATTATGCCAAGGCCACGCCAAAACTGACATAAGTGATACGGGTTAATTGCCTCACTCATCCCACAGCATGCCAGGGTCACGCCCTCCCTGTAGCATCACTTACCCAGGGGCCGTGCCATCCCTGTTCATTGATGTGAGGAACCACAATCACATCACAATCCACACAATCTCTTGTAATTAACCCTATGTCAGGGCTGCCATATTTGACATAAGTGATGCGTGTTAATTGTCTCACTCATCTCACACCATGCCAGGGGTACGCTCGTCCCTGGAGCATCACCTCCCAGGGTTCGTCTCATCCCTGGTCATTAGTGTGAGGTACCACAGTCACAATCATAATCATATCCACACAACATCCATCTCATATCTCAATTCCATGCATAATTCCATATCACATCACATCAGATATGTCCAACAAAATAAGGGTTTACACATCCCTCAAACAATTCACATCTAGATCATCAATTCTTATCAATTAATATAAGAATAACATTCATAATTAATATGATACTCAATGGAATTACCAATTTAATATAATTTAACATAAACGTTAAAACCCCAAATTATTCCAAAAACCTAGCTCACAGACACTTTTCTACAATTTCGTTCTCTCTCCCAAATCATCATTCTTACAAATTATTAGCATATTTATAATCCTCAACACATACAGAATCTAATGGGATCATCAATTCCTCAAACAGAAATCATCCAATTTTTCACAACCTAACTAACATGCACTTTTCTATAATTTCGTTCTCTTTCCCAGAGCATCATTTTTCCAAATAAAATATATATTCAAAATCCTAAATTCATATAGAATCACATAAGACCAACAATTATCCAAACAGAAATAATTATAAAATTACTCAAAATCTTAAGGGCTCTTCTCTACTCAATTCCCTCATGCAGCTCTACATATAAATAATTCACTTTTTCCCCCGTACCTGGATAAATAGCAGTTGAACTAAAACAGTGATCTCTTGGTCTCCTCCTCTAAGTGCCCCTTGGTCTTCAGAGAGAAGAAGAGGGAAAGAAGAGAGAACAAAAAATAATAGGAAGAGAGAATGAGAGATGTATGAAAATGAGAGGTGAGGGGCGCTATTTATAGGATTTCAGGCTCACCTACCGGAACGGCCCGTTCCAAAAGTGGAACGGTCGTTCTAGGCCCTTCAAAACTACGCAAAATTCTCAACTGGAATGGCCCGTTCCAAAACCAGAACGGCCCGTTCTCAAATCTAGCAGAACTTCTCCCACCAGAACGGCCCGTTCTCCAAACCAGAATGACCCGTTCTGCTTTTCCAATTTTGGGCATTTATCTTATTTCAGAACGGCCTGTGACACCCTCTACCCCAACATTAATACACAATAAATGTAAATAATAAAAAAAAATTTCTTTCTTTTTAAGTAAATAAAATCTTTCATAGTTAACAACATTTTTCATATATAAACAATTTTCTCAAATATCTTAAGGTAGAAGATTCACATTCGTAATTCATAAATCATAAAATGTCAACATATAAGTATCAAAACTTAACATGTAATATAAAAGAAAATATAGAATTAATTCCTGCAAAGGTGGCAGTGCCTCCTAGTTAGGAATTAATTTTCAATTCATATAATAAAAATATGATAAAGATGTACATTTTGATCTTTTCTCAAGAACGTTCAAAATTACAAAAGAAGAAAAAATTAAAGCTTTTTAAAACAATATAATATCTAAAGTAAGCCTAGCTATGCCCGATGTCACATCCTATCAGAGCATGCCCAACTGAAGCATTAAGCCTCATCACCAACATCTTCATGATGCTGATCACCTGCATCATAATTTAAACATATACAAAAACAACAAGGGAGTGAGAAACATCTCACTCAGTTTCAGGTGCAGAAATAAAGGTTAGATAGCACCCACACACACACACACACAACAAATATAAGTCACATGTAAACAATACACATACATCATCAATATCACATATACACTCATTTATCATGCAATGATGTCATGGACTCGACTCATAAATGCATGCATGTGGCGCCATACGAAAGTTTCACATATCATCACTGGTGACCCTAAGGTACACCTAGTTACATCACTGGTGACCCTAAGGTATACCTTATTAGCATGTTACATCGTGGGTGACCATAAGGTACACCTTATTAGCATGTTACATCGTGGGTGACCATAAGGTACACCTTATTAGCATGTTACATCGTGGGTGACCATAAGGTATACCTTATTAGCATGTTACATCATGGGTGACCATAAGGTACACCTTATTAGCATGTTACATCGTGGGTATGCGGCCTCAGCGGCACACTTGGAGTAATATATGCATATGATGTATGTCATACATTCATAATCTCTAAACATGTTACATCATGGGTGACCATAAGGTACACCTTATTAGCATGTTACATCGTGGGTATGCGGCCTCAGCGGCACACTTGGAGTAATATATGCATATGATGTATGTCATACATTCATAATCTCATTGACTCAACATTTAACTTATTACATAATTTTATTTAGTACATCATGTCATTATTCTTCATATTCTCATAATCATAACTTGTCTCAATAGTTCATTCTTAGGTCTCATGTCATTTGTCCATATTTCACATGGTCATGTCATAAATACTCCTCATAAGGTCCACATAGGAATTCACAGAGAACATTCTTTTTCATATTAAAACTTATTTACTTTTAGCATTAATTTCATATTCATTTATTACTTTCAAGGAACAAAGTAACAAGGAACAAAGTAGAGTAAACAGAAAGACAGAACAACAGGCAAGGGATTGAGGTTACATAATCATTTATTATTTTCAAAAAGGAACAGAGCAGAGCAAACAGAAATAAAACAGAACAACGGCAAGGGGGCCAATCCGATAATTAAACTATCCAACAATTATTCTCACACCCCCGAGCGAGGTTCTCACTCCCCCCTTACCTGGACAAGCAGGAGTTGAAACTTGGGCAGAGCCTCCTCCTCTAGATTCCCTCTTTTTCTTTCCCTCTCTCTTTCTTTATCTTTCTCTTTCTTTCTTTCTTTCTCTCTCTCTCTCTCTCTCTCTCTCTCTCTCTTCCTCTCTCTAAAATTTCACTTTCTCACTCAGTATAAAATTTTCACCCCCTCTTGCCCCTATTTATAGCCATCCTAGCGCACCCGGAACGACCCGTACTGAATTCGGAATGGCCCGTTCCGGAGCCTTCAAACATACACAACATTTTCAACTGGAACGACCCGTTCCAAAATTGGAACGGCCCGTTTCCAAAAAGCAGAACGGCCCATTCTGAAATCAGAACGGCCCGTTCTGAAATCAGAACGGCCCGTTCTAGGGTTCGTGTTAACCTTGATTGACCATAAGCAGAACGGCCCGCTTCTACCTTAACTTTCTAGGCATTTTTATTACTCTGGAACGAACTGTTTCACTTTGGGAACAACCCGTTCCAGAAAAACCCAAATAGGCAGTTTTACACATTTGGAACGGCCCGTTCCACTTTGGAACGACTCGTTCTGCTTCCTCAAAAATAGTTTATTTTCATTGTTTGGAACGACCCGTTCCACTTTTGGAATAACCCGTTCCAGCGTAAAGAAACAGAATTTTATTTTAAAATTTTCATAAATAATTAAATTATTACATACCTTTAAAAATATTTTATAAAATCCTTTAATTAATTAAAATAACTATACAAAATAAATAATAATCAACATTGTATTAGTAAAAAATTTGGGGTGTTACAGTTCTGGGCAATCAATTGGGCCAGAGGCCCAGCGATTTTTGGCTGTTACAATATTCCTCTATAATTATTAAAATAATTATGACCAAATACTATATTATAATAATAATAATAATAATAATAATAATAATAATAATAATAATAACCTTTTTGAAAATTGGGGTGTTACATATTAAATGAAAAATTATATTTATAATAAAACACAAAATTTAAATAATAAATAAATAATAAATAATATTTATAATAAAATTCAAATGCTAAAAACATAATAAGTTATAATGTTAATAAATAATAAATTTAATAAGTTATATTTATAAAAAAAATTAAATTTAATAAATAATATTTATAATAAATTATTTTGAAAATAAAATTGAAATTTAATAAATAATATTTATAATCATTTTTATTTATAATTTAAAAAAAAAATTAAATTTGTAAACAATTTAAAAAATATGTAAATATTAAATAATAAATTATATTTATAATAAAATTTAAAATTTAAAAAGTTAATAAATTATAATGTTAATAAATAATAAACTTAATTAGTTATATTTATAATAAATATTATATTTAATAAATTATATTTATAATGAATTTTTTTGTTAAATTAAAATTCAATAAATAATAATTATAATAAGTTATATAATAATGTGTAATTATAATAGTTTATGAATTTAATAATGCACTATGTTAATAATTTTTAATAATTATAGTTTATAATTTAATATTTTATAATGTAAAAAATTTTAAAAATAAAAATGCATAAGATTAAAACTCATATTACATTGATAAAGAGATATATTACATTAAAAATAAAATTTGATAATCATAAATTATGAGAAACGAAAAAAAAAAAAAAAAAATTGGCTGCCTGGAATTCGATTTCTCAGAAACCGAATTCTGACAACTCAGGACATTAATGGAATGTAACGGAGAAGCTTAGAATTTGGTTCTTGGAAAATTAAATTCTAAGCTTGAATAGTAAACCTTGCGACTGTTGTAAATAATATGTTACATGTTCTGTTTAGATAAAAAAAAATTTAGAAATTATATTCCTGTAAAAAAATTTATAAATATCACAGAGTAGTTGCTGGGGTTGGTAAGATTTATGATTATTCAGACCTTATGAATTCAGGCTCCTTCTAGAAGTGGAACCCACTGTTATAACAGACAGTTGCAAATAATTTAAGGAAGATGACATTGAAAAAAAAAATGACTCATCCTCAAAATTTATTTATTGAAAAATCTTTCGAATGTTTAAAACTTGAAAACAATAAAATTAAAAAATATTTATTTAAAATTTTTGAAAATGTAAATTATTGAATGGCTCTGGAAGATGAATCGTAAACTTTGATAGGAAACAAATAACATTTCTTTTATATATATATATATATATATATATATATATATGAGGAGGGTTCAAATGACACCGGTGTAACTTTTACTAAGTGTTACACCGCTCAATAGCTTTATATTAATTTTGAATTTTGAAAATCCAACCGTTAGATTGAAAGTTCATATCTCTTAGATCATATATACAAAATTTTATATTAATCCAAGATGATTTGATACTTCATTTTCATAAAACAAAATTGACGTAATATATTCATTTCAAAATACACTAAAATATGAATACTTTGATCACCTTCAAGTTGTTGTTCAAATTTAACAAAATTTTGTATATATGATCTAAGAGATATGAGCTTTCAATCTAACGGTTAGATTTTCAAAATTCAAAATTAATATAAAGTTATTAAGCGGTGTAACACTTAGTAAAAGTTACACCAGTGTCATTTGAACCCTCCTCTATATATATATATATATATATATATATATATATATATATATATAATTAAGTGAAACCAACCACTTCATCTACTACACTATATTTTATTTATTGTACTGGTGTCCACGTGCTGTTTGGAGAAACTAACCATGAAATATGTGTAGATAAATTCCAAAAGGTATATTTTAGTGAAAATGAATATAATAGTTTTTTATTTTAAAAATAATTCATGTATAACTTCTAAGTTCTAACCTTTTCAAAAGACTTGTTTTTAAAAAAATGGTTTAATTATTTTTTTTTCAAAGTAGTTTAACATTTTAGTTTATGTAGTTAATATTTTATTTTAGTTTTATAAACTTTATTTTTTGTCCCTAAAAAATTAAGTAATATAGACTAACAGAAAATAAAAAGATAGAATAAGTAATGCACACTAAATTGGCCTTATGACACTCTATCTCGCATATACCATATATGTAAATAAATAAAATTGAATAAAAAAGTTATTAAAATTAATTTTAAATATTTAATATAGAGAGTATTACATATTAATAAAATGAAACCAAATGAAATTTAATACTTTAAAATAATAATTGTCCTAAAACATAATTAAAAAAAATAATAAATCCTAACTAAACTCTGATATCACATCTTATTAGAGTGTAAACTCAACTACAAGAACTAGGTCTCATCTCATTCACAATATTATTATCCTCGTGACATGAATCACCCACAATAACATACAATAGAGACAAACACAAACAATGGGAATGAAAAATATTTTACTCTGGCTCATGGCATAAGATGTAATCAGATAGTTAAACACAAACAAGATATACATATATACACAGCATAGGTAGACTATTAACAATTACACACCACTCATTCATGACATAATTATTAAATAACACATAATAATAAGATACACATGCAATCGACACATATTACATATTATGGTGCATGTGGCACCACTAGTAGAAAAAACACTTTTAAAATCGGTCATTTTTTACTTTTAAAATCGGTTCTCTGACCGATTTTAAAAGAGCTAATTTTAAAAAGTGGGACTTTTAACATCGGTCGTTGACCGATGTTAAAAGCGGAACTTTTAAAATCGGTCAACAGTAACCGATTTTAAAAGTCTCACTTTTAAAATCGGTCAACAGTGACCGATGTTAAAAGTGAGACTTTTAAAATCGGTCAACAGTGACCAATGTTAAAAGTGAGACTTTTAAAATTGGATCAGAAGTACTTGCTAACTCGTAGATCTTCTTAAAATAAATGCGATTCTAATTTCATTATTTCGACGTTCATTAAGTAATCAAACAAGATTCCTCAAGGTTGAATCCTAAAGTCATTAAGCTCAAAACACGATTCCTCTATGTTTTGAGTTTAACACTTCACATTAAGAACAATGACTTGAACAATGTGACTAACCATATCAAGTCTATTCCTAGAACAAGAAATGATTAGGTGCAAGATTTAGTTCGGGTTTTCGAAGATGTTTTCCAACTGGATTCAAAAATCAAAAATCATACAACGGGTGATCAAGCCGATATAAGCATTAAGAAAAGAATCAAGCACAAATAATGAGATCAAAATGCATATATTTAAGAAGAAGAGGAGTTAGTAGTTACATCCAACCAATCCTTAATGAGTTTAGCCACACATGGCCATTACAGGATCAAAGAGTGAAAAGAATAAATTACAAAGTAAAGGATGAAGAAATGAAGTTGATCTTCATTCCCAAAGGATTCAGCTTCCAAATCTTTGTTCTCCCTTCGTTCTTTCCTCTTCACGTGCTCTTCCTTCTATTTTTCTCTCTCTGGTTTGTGATGCCCTATTTCTTCTCTTTTTCCCCTTTTATATGAGCTTCAAAACAGGGCCAAAAAGTGACTTTTACTCCCACAACTGCAGCTGTAGATCCACTGCTATGGCTGTGGAGAGTCCTTCAGGGTGAAGAAACCTCCAAGGTTGCAGCTGTGGTTTCACAGCTCTAGCTATGACAACTCCTTCAAGCTTAAGGAACCTCCAACGCTCAAGCGGTGAAGCCACAACTATGACTGTTGATCTCTGGAGTTTTTGTTGGGTCCTGGGTGCTTCCACAGCTTTAGTTGTGAGTCCACAGCTTTAGCTTCAACTCTCTGGAGCTTCAAATTGCATTTTAGATTTCCACAGCTATAGCTGCAGATCCATAGCTATAGCTCCAACTTTCTGGACCTCTATATCCTTCCCAGACTTCCACAGCTCGAGCTCTAGATCCACAACTATGGTTGTGGATCTCTGCCTTGCCAAAAATCCTGCAAAAAATGAGGAAATTCCTTAAGATTGTTACTACTCCTCTACTCTTATAGTATAACTTAATTCTTTAAATTAAGGGGGTGAAATAACATATATATTATCTACAATTACCCAGAAAGAGTACCAAAAGTTGAGTGCAAATCAAGCCTAAAAGACACTTAACAGTTCTCTCACTAGGATTGATGAAACTTCCTGAATTATTATGGGGAAGATATTAGGGGAAAAAAGAACTCACATCAAGATACAGTTATAGAACATTGTAAATAAAGTTAAATACCATAAATATCTAGGTAAGCCTCAGGTAAAATTGGTGGACCATTATCAATTGGTTTTCCATAACCATTAAATATGTGTCCAAGCATGTCCAGTGAAACAGGAGTTTTCAACACCTGTGGACATGCATATGAGAGGAAAGGAGGAAGTCAAAAGGTGCAATAAATAAATTGATTCCAACACAATAAAAGTAACATGTCAAAGAAAGTCAAAGAAAATAAAAAAGGAAGAATTTTAGTTTCAATTCAATAATCAGTACTCATGGCTAAATGAAAGGAAACTTAAGAGAGACTAAATCTTGAAAAATTAATGACATGAGAAATCAACTCTTAAGAACAAATCAATACAATAGTAATCAGAACATAATTCAAAAGAAAAATAAATCCTAATTAAACTCTAATATCACATCTTATTAGCATAAACTCAACTATAAGAACTAGGTCTCATTCACAACATCCTTAACCTCATGACATGAATCACCTACAATACAATAGAGACAAACACAAACAATGAGAATGAAAAATATTCTACTCTGGCTCATGGCATAAGATGCAGTCGGATAGTTAAACATAAACAAGATATACATATATACATAGCATAGGTAGACTATTAACAATAACACACCAATCATTCATGACATAATTATTAAATAACACATAACAATAAGATACAAATGCAATGGATACAATTTACATATTATGGTGCATGTGGCACCAATGAAAACAACACACATCACACTTATGCATTGCCACTAGCAATACACGTAGAGTAGTCTAGAAGTACATGTCGGATCTTGTCCTCAATGCACTTTCACTATGCATAACATTCACATGATCTCATTAATTCACATATCACACATCTTATCATGTTATATCATGGTTGAGTGTCTTGCTTAGACTTCTCATCAAATGATTCTCACAAGATCCATACAATCAAATGCATCAATGTCAAAGCTTATAAATCAATTCATACATAACTCACAATATATTGTATAAATATTATACTCACACTCTACAACCAGTTATCAACATTAAATGGCACAATGTACTAATGTTCATAATTCAAATACAACAATTGCACAACATCAACTAATACACCTCAAGATAGAATTATTATGAGATCGTCTAATCATATGCTAACACCTTGACCATAGTCACTATGTATTCAAATCAATAGTTTAACTAATCTAATAGCTTTATCAATATCACACATTAAGTCATTAGACATCGCTATCATTAAAACACATCAAGTCATTAACAATCAACTTAATCCATAACTTATTAGCAATTGTTTCCTATCATAATTTATCCTTCTTAAACATTGATGTAAGTACCTTAGATAATTTATATGATCAAACACTTAAATGATAAATCTATTCACCATCCTCATTCACAAATTACATTTTCACAATTTAATCTTCTGAGACATTGTGTAATATAAAGCCCTATCTAGAGTTATATATATGATATCAAGTTGATCTTAATTTTATTAGAAATCTAAGATAGTTGTCTCTCACTTTTATGTTGACTTCAAGAGCTAATTATACCATCTATTATTTTTTAAAAATACAAAATTATGTTTTAATCTAAATTTGAAAATCTAACCTTTACTCACTAAGTTGACCATAACTTTCTAGACCTTCTTTTTAGGTGGTTCTGATGGAATTTGAAAGTTAAAATCCAGGACTACAATTCATGTGAAGATCACAAAACTTGATTCTAATAGTATCATACCTAACACAACGTTTATTGAGCCTAGTGCAAAAAGGATAACACCTTCTTAGGAGTACTTACATCTAGCCTAACTAAGGCCACACCCGACACAAAAACCTACAGGAACAACGTCAAATGCACCCAATGCGACCCATTTGACGTTCGTTAGGGTATCAGTTCCTCAAAGACTTGTAGGATGTGCAAAAATTGTGCACTACAAACCCCAAACTCCAATCCAAATGGAAAAAATTACGATTAAAGCTTAATACTACTCTAGAAAGTAAAAGAATTTTAAGAACACAATAAGATTCTATTTACTAAAGTTTGAGAAAATTTTGTAAATTTTTTTATTCAATTTGCTTCTTATAACTTTTAAAAAAGTGTAAAAGATTTCAATTTATCATCACTTATAATACATAAAAAAATATTCTTACTAAATCTAAACATTTTTTGTATATATATATATATATATATATATATATATATATTAAGAATTTAAAAAAATGTATGTTGAAATAAAAAAATATAAACATGTTAAAATCAAACAATTATAAATCAAGTGTTCAAATATTTAAACAAAACAAAAAAAGTTCCAAAATCTTTTAAATATATAATCAATTACTCAAATTCAACTTCAATTTCACATTCTAATTACATATCACTATTAACTACTCACACAATAACTATTTGGGGTTCCTATAGAAACCTACAGAAAATCCAAACTTCACAATTATAGGTTGAATTACGAAATTAGAGACATATACAACTACACATCATATAGAACAATAAAGAACCATATAGAAGACCAACAATACATAATACAATCAATTGGGAAAACCCTTTCACAAAATACAAGTAACAAAGAAAGGATTGAAGGCTAGTCCTAGTATCCAACATATATCTCACGCCTAGAGCGAGACTACTCACTTCCCCTTTAACCATAGTTCTTTTTCCCTTTTTCTTAAATATTAAAACTTATATATAAATAATATGTCAAATAAACATATTTCTTCCAACCCCAATTATTATAACTATTAATAATTAACAAATATATAATATATAAATAAATATATTTCTCCCAACACCATTATAATTAAAAAAGAAATATATATAAACAATTATAATTAAAGCACATATTTTCCAAATACTTAATATAACAAAATATCATAAAAATACATATTATTCTAATAAATATTATAATTTTTTTATAAATATTTATTATTTAATTAAAATACTCATAATTATTAAAAATTTCTAAAATATTTTAATTAATTAAAATATATTTTTAATAATTTTAGAAAACTTAGAGTGTTACATGTCCTAACTCCCAAGACTATTCTAAAAGTGCAATCGTCCCAAGTAGGCATGGCAACGGGGCGGGGCGGGGGCGGGTTTTACGTTTCCCACCCCCGCCCCCGCTCCTGATACCTGCTGGGGGTAAAATTTAGGTACTCATCCCCGCCCTCAGCGGAGTTCGGGTTTCCTCGCCCCGTCCCCGCCCCCGCTCTTATTCTTTTTCTTCTTTTTTTTTCTTTTTTTCTTTTCAATAAATATGAACAAATTTTTTTTAAAAAAAATTAAAATAATAAATTTTTATATATAAATATTTCTAATTTTTGGTTTATATATATAAATAGCAATGTATTAGAATAATTGATTAATCGGGGCGGGGCGGGTATTAACATCCCCGTCCCCGTCCCCGCCCCCGATTTTATCAATCGGGGAAAACCCGAACCCGAATACTCACAGGGACGGGTTAGATTGTCATGCCTAGTCCCAAGCCCATGGTTAAGAGAGGCCAATTTTTTTAAAAAATAACTTTAATATATTTTTAATTCCTACAAAATTAGAAAATTTTGATTTTAGTACATGTATTTTGTAACACCCCAGTTTTATTTCATTTTTTTTATTGTTTTAAACTGAGGGTATTTATTTTGGTAAATTTTATAAAGGTATAGAGGTGATTTAGTAGCTTCGAACAGGTTGTTCCGTCGTTCCAAACTATCAAATTGTATGTTAGTTCGTAGCCAAGAACGGGCCGTTCTCAAGTTGGAACGGGCCGTTCTGGACTATTAAAAACTGCTTTAAACTTTAAGTGGGAACGGACTTGGAATGGGCTATGGCAGTTGTGAGTAATAAATGTAACTAGAACGGGCAGTTTTGGTTTGGGAACGGGCCTTTCAGGGTGTGATTTTTACCCATGATTCAAGGGTCCAGAACAGGCCGTTCCGAATTTGTAACGGGCCGTTCTGGCGAAGCTGGATGCCTATAAATTGATCTCTCTGCCACTCCCAAAAGGCACACCTTTAATTTTCTGATTTCTTTTCTTCTGCTCTCTCTTCTTTTCTCTCTACTTTCTGCTTTAGACCGAGGGGAACCCAGCGAGGGAGACCAACCATATCTTGTATAAATTCAGCTTCTACATATCCAGGTACGGGGGAAAAAAAGATTATTTATATATAGAGTTACATGAGGGAATTGGGTAGAGGAAGAACCCTTAGGATTAAGAGAAATTTTATAATTATTTTTGTTTGGAGAATTATTGGTCTCATGTGATTCTGTATATATTTAAGACTTTGAATATATGATTTATTTGTAAAAATGATGCTCTGGGAGAGAGAACGAAATTATAGAAAAGTGCCTGTAAGTTAGGTTTTGGAAAAATTGGATTATTTCTGTTTGAGAAATTGATGATCCCATTAGATTCTGTATGTGTTGAGGATTAGAAATATATATTTAATTTGTAAGAATGATGATCTGAGAGGGAGAACAAAACTGTAGAAAAGTGTCTGTGAGCTAGGTTTTGGAACAATTGGGGGTTTTACCGTTATTATATTAAATTGGTAATTCCGTTGAGTATTATATTAATTTATGAATATTATTATATTACTTGATAAAAATTGAAGATTTAGATGTGAATTGCTTGATGTGTATGAAACCCATTATTTTGGACTTATTTGATGAGTGTATGGTATTAAGCTCTGAGATGAGATGTTGTATGCATGTGATTATGATTGTGGTTCCTCACACTAATGACTAGGGATGGCACGAACCTTGTGTAAGTGATGCTACAGGGAGGGCGTGACCCTGGCATAGTGTGGGATGAGTAAGACAGTTAACATGTATCACTTATGTCAAATACAGCAACCCTGGCATAGGGTTAATTGTAAGAGATTGTGTGGATTGTAATGTGATTGTGGTTTCTCACATCAATGACCAGGGATGGCACGGCCCCTGGGTAAGTGATGTTACAGGGAGGGCGTGACCTTGGCATGGTGTGAGATGAGTGAGGCAATTAACCCGTATCACTTATGTCAGTTGTGGCGTGGCCTTGGCATAGTGTTAATTGTAATATTGTGTGAATTATGAATATGAAAATGATAATGTTAATTGCAAGATTTGAGATAAATGGGAGTGATTGTGAATTATGAAGTGAAAATGATGCATGATTGATAGAGTTATGATATATATAAAAAATGCTTGTAAATATTTCATTATGTAATGAAATTACATTGTTGTGTATGTGCTTTACATATGGATGTTTTCTTTTCTCACCGTACAAATTGTGGATGTTTTAGGTGAGGAAGATCCGGCTTCGAGTGGCATCTAGAATGCTAACAGTTGAATTGTGGGGATGCTCTGATATTGTGACTTCGGGGCAGAGGATTTTTAGAACATATGTTTTTATTTGGATTTGGAATTGTAAATGTTATTTTTGAAAACAATTTATAAACTCTTGCATTTCATTTTTATTATTGTGGTTATTGAAGGATAATTTTGAAGATTCTCATGTGAACCTTTTTACCGAAATTGAAAAATTTATTTGTAAGTTTTCATTATTACAATATGTGTTGGGGTAGTAAGGGTGTCAAATTTAGTGGTATCAGAGCAGGTCGATCCAATCGGCCGTGAGTTATGTATCTAATAGGCTCTTTTGGTAGATAATTGATGGAATGATTTGATTGTGGAATTTGTTGATATGTGCTATGATTGATTAAGTTGTTGTTTACTTATAGTATAATTGTTAACTTTTCTGGTGATCAGAAAAGTAATGGCAGGAGGTAGGAACGATCGTGCAATCGTTGATGCTTTACAAGCGATGGCTCAGGCTCTTGGTAATATGAACCAACAATCAGAGATAGATTGGTTGGAGAGATTCCAGCGAAATAATCCACCAAGCTTCTGTGGGGGTTATAATCCTGATGGAGCTACTAACTGGATTTTTGAAGTTGAAAAGATATTCCAAGCTATGGGATGTCCTTTGATACAGAAGGTGACTTTGGCTGCCTTCATGCTTTCTGGAGAGGCTGGCATCTGGTGGCAAGGTGCTTTGCAAAGAATGATAGCTGCAGGTACCCAAGTGAATTGGGAGAATTTCAAGTGGCTATTCTTGGAGAAATACTTTCATCTCGGAGATGTGAGACATAAGAAACAGGTGGAATTCCTTGAATTGAAGCAACGAGAGAATTTTGTGGCTGAGTATGTGACTAAGTTTGAAAACTTGGTCAGATTTTGTCCTATGTATGATGGTGTGGGCAATGAGGAGGATAAATGTGTGATGTTTGTGAGTGGTCTTTGCCCTGAGATTAAACAAGTTTTCAATTATCAAGAGATCACTCACTATCATGAATTGGTAAACAAGTGCCGAGTATATGATGAGGACAACCATGCTAGGGTAACCCATTATAAGAGTGGAGGACCCATGAGGAATAATAGGGTTGGGTCATCTAGTAAGGGTAAACCTTACACCAAGTCTGCTGGGGACTCAAGTTCTAAAGTGAATAATCAAGGTTCTGTGCAAAAAAGGAGCCAAGTTCCCACGGCTAGCCAAACTTCTAGAGGGGGAAGTGTGGGTTCTGTTCCACACAACAATTGCTTCAAATGTGGGAAGCCAGGTCATAGGGTAGTTGAGTGTCGGGCGCAAAGAGTTATAACATGCTTCAAATGTCAAGCGATGGGACACAAAGCTAGTGAATGCCCCCAGAATAGGAAAGAAACAACAGACGTTGGAGGGAGTGCTAGCAAACCTAGAGCGACAGGAAGGGTGTTTGCCTTGAGTGGTGTTGAAGCTTCGCAATCCAAAGACTTAATCCAAGGTATGTGTTTCATCAATGGAACTCCTCTAATTGTTTTGTATGATTCTGGTGCGACTCACTCTTTCATATCACATGCGTGTGTGTCCAAATTAAAATTACCTATTTCTTCCTTGTCTTTTGAATTAATAGTAGAGACACCAACTAGTGGTTCAGTGTCTACTTTTGATGTCTGTTTAAAATGTCCTTTGATTATTGAGGGTAAAGATTTCATGGTTGACTTAATTTGTTTGCCTCTAAGTCAGCTAGATGTTATTCTGGGTATTATGACACCCTTCTACCCCATAATAAATAAGTAACAACAATAAGAATAATTCAATAAATATAACATCAAGAAGGGTCCACATATTTTAATAAAAACTCATAGGTTCACGAGTCTTGAAATAAATAGAAATAATAATAATAATAATAATAATAAAGTTTTACTCTTAAAAGAAAATTATCAAGGTCTCTAAAGAAAAATGAAAGGAATCCAGAATTTACAAATGTAAGGTGAATATAAAACTCTTAAAAATAAGTCTCCTCAAACGACAAATAACAATTTATAACTAAAGCATCCTAAATTCATGCCCCAATGTCACATCCTATCAGAGCAGAACCCTTTCCCTTTAGAACTGAACACTATGAGTGCCTTCATCTTCACCTAAAAGAAAACCACATAAAAACAGGACGGTGAGAGATAGATAACATCATATATGAACATAGAGCTACCCAATTCCCCCCCCCCCCACACCGTGCACCAAAATATCATCATTAAATATAAACAACAAATACATCTCATATAATTACCAAACATCATTTTCTTTTTTAATCATACAAGCTTTCATACACATGCTCACTATATGCTCATACACATCTCCTCTCCTAAGAGTCTCAACTTGGCACTCCGCACAATGGGCGTACCTCGTCAATTCCCTTAGTTGTTGCCGATGCGGGCATACCGTTCTCACACCCTCCCAGGGCCGGTATGTTGCACGGTTAAACATCCAGCGGCCCGTGCAAAGGCAATCCACCCACCGTTAAACCCTCTGTGGCCAGTGAGCTGCGCAGTTAAACACCCAACGGCCCACGCATGGAATGCCTCCCGTCATGGTCCCCCCTGTCTCAACCCCTCTCTGGGCCCAGGGTCCAATGCAATATAGTCACGTCTGGCTTCTCAAGCACCACATGCAACTCATAAGTCTCATGCAACTCATGCATCCCACGTAACTCATAATTAATGCATCTCCATTATATAACATCATCACATGTCAATAACAATCCATGCAATATCATCCTCACATGCTAGGTACCTATCATTAAGTTATCAACATCATAGATCACAAATTTCACATAATTCTTCACACACATCACAATATCTATGACATTCAGTTAATAATTTAACCATAACTCGAGATATACATATCCTTTCTAAGTGATACCAACTCCATTAGAATCCTAACATCAATATCTACAACTTTCATGAAGAACACAAATCCTAATAAAGTCGTTTAGGTTACCATTCAGGGCTCAAAAAAATTGATGTTGTGGTTCGCACACAGATTGGAAGGCTCAAATTGCAACTCACATAACTTGATTAAATATTAATATTTTTACACGATTCTTGTGTCTAAATGGTAGCCCCAGATATCTAGTTTCTAAAAAAACAAACGGCATTCGATTTGGATAGCTACACAGAATGATATCGCAAAATTACAAACGTATGTCGGGGTCCCGACGCCCGACGCCCAAAACTGGCGCTGAACGCCCAAATCTCTGCCCAGACTCCCCTCTGTGAAATTAAACCTGCATTTTACGAGTTCCAACAAGGTTTTTACCAATTTTCACTAATTCTACACCCCGTTGGTTCAGTTTAACTCCATTTATATTCTTCATACGTTCCAAATCAATCCATACACATCTCAAGCCTCAAAAATTGGTTTCCATTGGTTTTACAAAAAAAATCTAAACTCTTCTTAACACATAAAATTCAAGTCATCAAATTTAAGGATAAAGAATTAACAAGAAAGCCCCAATGGAATTCTAAGACAATTCAAGAAATAAGTTCTTCCAAATGAATTAAGAATTTAGAACATCGATTGCACAGATAATCGTTCAGAATTTTAAATAGAGTTCCTAGAGGGACTTAGGGATTGCCCTCACTACCCGAACACCCCTATATTCACATATGAAGAAACCCATCTCCCCCGTACCTGGATGAGCAGAAGACGAATGCTCTTGGTGTGATCTAAGATCGTTCCTGAGTACTCTTCCTTAGAGCTCTTTATTTCTCCTCTTTCTTTTTTTCCCTAACCCTTCAGAACGCAAATGAGGCAGATAGGGTTAACACCACCGGACTCCTTTCTTAAAATTAATCCATTGGGCTAGGTCAACCCAACCCATTTTCCTTCTCTTCTAACCCACTTCTCTTTTTTTCTCAAAATAATTAAATAAAATAAATACATGTATATTATAAAATATTTTTCCTCTGTAATAATAATATATTTCTGACCCAAAATATAATAATATAATTTCAATAACAAAATATCATATAAAATCAACCTTCTCTTAAAACATATAAATATTTATTTAAAAATGCTAATAAAAATACTTATTTAATACGTACAAAATAGTTGTCCAAAATAATAATTATTTAAAAAGTACAAAATAATATTCCTCTATAATTATTAAAATTATTATGACCAAATACCATATAATAATAATAATAATAACCTTTTTGAAAATTGGGGTGTTACAGGTATGGACTGGTTATCTTCCAATTATGTCCTTTTGAATTGTGCTGATAAATCTATTGTTTTTGGTGAGCCTATTGAAAAAGTGAGTAAGGATTATTTGATTGCCAACCAAGTTAAGGTATCTTTGCAAGAGGATGCCCAAGTGTACATGTTGTTAGCTTCTTTGAATTCTGAGAGTAATGTTTTGGTGAATGAACTGCCTGTTGTGTGTGACTTTTCGGATGTCTTCTCTGATGATATGTCTAGCTTACCACCTAGAAGAGAAGTATAATTTTCCATAGACTTAGTACCAGGAACATGACCTATTTCTATCGCACCTTACAGGATGTCACCCATAGAGTTAGTGGAGCTTAAGAAACAAATAGAAGACTTGTTAGAGAAGGGGTTTGTGAGGCCTAGTGTATCACCTTGGGGAGCACCCGTACTATTAGTTAAGAAGAAGGATGGTAGCATGAGATTGTGTGTAGATTATCGCCAAGTGAACAAGGTGACCATTAAGAATAAATATCCATTGCCTAGGATAGATGATCTTATGGACCAGTTGGTGGGTGCTTGTGTATTTAGTAAAATTGATCTTAGATCGGGGTACCATCAGATTAGAGTTAAGGGTGAGGATGTACCTAAGACAACATTTAGGACTCGTTATGGACACTATGAGTATCTAGTAATGCCTTTTGGTGTGACGAATGCTCCTGCAATTTTTATGGATTACATGAACCAAATTTTTCATCCGTACTTGGATAAATTTGTAGTTGTCTTCATAGATGACATACTAGTTTATTCCAAGACTATAGAGGAACATGAGGAACACTTAAAGGTAGTACTTCAAACCCTCAGGGAGAGACAACTTTATGCCAAGTTGTCTAAGTGTGACTTTTGGCTAGAGGAGGTGAGTTTCTTAGGACATGTGATTTCGAGTAGGGGTATAGCAGTAGATCCATCTAAAGTTGAGGCGGTGCTTAAGTGGGAAACACCTAAGTTAGTTAGTCAGATTAGGAGCTTCCTTGGATTGGCTAGATACTATAGAAGATTAATAGAGGGATTCTCTAAATTAGCGTTACCCTTGACAAGTTTAACTAGGAAAGGAGTTGTGTTTGTATGGGATAGTAAATGTGAGAATAGTTTCCGAACCCTTAAGGAAAAGTTAACTAGTGCACCTTTTTTAGTGTTGCCTGACCTTAGTAAGACTTTTTTGGTTTATTGTGACGCTTCTAAGATGGGTTTGGGTGGAGTGTTAATGCAAGAAGGGAAGGTCGTATCCTATGCATCTAGGCAATTAAAAATACATGAGAAGAATTACCCCACCCATGATCTTGAATTAGCAGCTGTGGTATTCACACTTAAGATTTGGAGACATTATTTGTATGGTTCAAAATTTGAGGTGTTTAGTGATCATAAGAGTCTTAGGTATTTGTTTGACCAAAAGGAATTAAATATGAGGCAAAGGAGATGGTTAAAGTTCCTTAAGGATTATGATTTTGATCTTAGTTATCATCCAGGCAAACCCAATGTGGTGGCTGATGCTTTAAGTAGGAAATCTTTGCATTTTTCTTCTCTTATGATTAGGGAGATGAACCTTTTGGCTCAATTTAGAGACTTGAGTTTGACTTGTGAGGTGATCCCTAGTAGTGTGAGACTAGGTATGACTTGGGTGACTAGTGAGTTGTTGAGGGAAATTGGAGAAGCACAGTTAGTGGATTCATTTCTAGTGGCTAGACGTGATGCTATAGGACAAGGTGTTGGAGGAGAATTTACCTTGGGTGTAGATGGAGTGTTAAGACTTAAAGACCGAGTGTGCCTGCCTAGTGACCCTACACTTAGACGTTTGATCCTAGAGGAAGGTCATAGGAGCAAACTTAGTTTTCACCCAAGAGCAACTAAGATGTATCAAGACCTTAGGAAGATATTTTGGTGGCCTAGGATGAAGAAAGATATAGCTAAATTTGTGAGTGCCTGTTTAGTGTGTTAGAAGGCTAAGATAGAACATCAGAAACCTTCAGGACTACTTCAGCCTTTGAGTATACCCGAGTGGAAGTGGGATAGCATTTCTATGGATTTTGTAGTTGCTTTGCCTAGGACTAGGAGAGGGCATGATTCCATTTGGGTTATAGTTGATAGGTTGACTAAGAGTGCACATTTCTTACCTATTAACATTAGGTATTCTCTTGAGAGATCGGCTAGACTGTATATTGGTGAGATTGTGAGATTGCATGGGATACCATCTAGCATAGTTTCAGACAGAGACCCTAGATTAACCTCTAGGTTTTGGGAGAGCCTACAACGAGCTTTGGGGACCCAACTTAGACTTAGTTCAGCTTACCACCCTCAAACTGATGGTCAGACTGAGAGGACTATTCAATCTTTAGAGGATTTGCTTAGAGCCTGTGTGGTGGACCAAGGGGGTAGTTGGGATAGTCTTTTACCTTTGATAGAGTTTACCTATAATAATAGTTACCACTCTAGTATAGGTATGGCACCTTATGAAGCCTTGTATGGTAGGAGATGTAGGACCCCTTTGTGTTGGTGCGAGCCTGGTGATAATGTTATCTTAGGACCTGAGATTGTGCAACAAACCACTGATAAGGTTAGATTAATACAAAAGAGGATGAGGACAGCTCAGAGTAGACAGAAAAGTTATGCTGACAGGAGAAGGAAGGACTTGGAATTTCAAGAAGGTGACCATGTGTTTTTGAAAGTCACTCCGTGGACTGGGGTTGACAGGGCATTGAATTCCAAAAAACTTACTCCTCGATTTATCGGTCCTTTCCAAATTCTAAAAAGAGTCGGTAGTGTTGCCTACCAAATTGCTTTGCCTCCTAATCTATCAAATCTCCATGATGTTTTCCACATTTCCCAACTTCGGAAATACATTCATGATCCTTTGCATGTGATTGAGTCGGATCATCTTGAGGTTAAGGAGAATCTAACTATGGAAGCTACCCTGGTGAGAGTTGAGGATCGAATGGTGAAGCAACTTAGGGGTAAGGAAATTCCTTTGGTGAAAGTTATTTGGGGAGGAGCTACATCTGAAAGTGCTACTTGGGAGCTAGAGGAGAAGATGAAAGCGTCATATCCATTTTTATTTGCTTCAGGTAATTTCGAGGACGAAATTTTTAAAAGGAGGGGAGAATTGTAACACCCCAGTTTTATTTCATTTTTTTAGTTTTAAACTGAGGGTATTTTGGTAAATTTTATAAAGGTATAGAGGTGATTTAGTAGCTTGGAATGGGCTGTTCTGGAATTGGAACGGCCCGTTCCAAACTACCAAATTGTATGTTAGTTCGTAGCCCAGAACGGGTCATTCTCAAGTTGGAACAGGCTGTTCTGGACTATTAAAAACTGCTTTAAACTTTAAGTGGGAACGGGCTTGGAATAGGCTATGGCAGTTGTGAGTAATAAATGCAACCAGAACGGGCCGTTCTGGTTTGGGAACAGACCGTTCTGGGTGTGATTTTTACCAATGATTCAAGGGTCCATAACGGGCCATTCCAAATTTGGAACGGGCCGTTCCGGCGAAGCTGGATGCCTATAAATTGAGCTCTCTGCCACTCCCAAAAGGCACACCTCTAATTTTCTGATTTCTTTTCTTCTGCTCTCTCTTCTTTTCTCTCTACTTTTTGCTTTAGACCGAGGGGAACCCAGCGAGGGAGACCAACCAGATCTCGTATAAATTCAGCTTCTACATATCCAGGTCTGGGGGAAAAGAGGATTATTTATATGTAGAGTTACATGAGGGAATTGGGTAGAGGAAGAACCCTTAGGATTAAGAGAAATTTTATAATTATTTCTGTTTGGAGAATTATTGGTCTCATGTGATTCTG
The DNA here is from genome assembly GCF_000230855.2 of Cajanus cajan. Taxonomy (NCBI): domain Eukaryota; kingdom Viridiplantae; phylum Streptophyta; class Magnoliopsida; order Fabales; family Fabaceae; genus Cajanus; species Cajanus cajan. The sequence continues at coordinate 8,973,304 of NC_138517.1, read as the reverse complement.
TATATATTTAGGACTTTGAATATATGATTTATTTGTAAAAATCTGGGAGAGAGAACAAAATTATAGAAAAGTGCCTGTAAGTTAGGTTTTGGAAAAATTGGATTATTTCTGTTTGAGAAATTGATGATCCCATTAGATTCTGTATGTGTTGAGTATTAGAAATATATATTTAATTTGTAAGAATGATGATCTGAGAGCGAGAACGAAACTGTAGAAAAATACTTGTGAGCTAGGTTTTGGAACAATTGGAGGTTTTACCGTTATTATATTAAATTGGTAATTCTGTTGAGTATTATATTAATTTATGAATATTATTATATTACTTGATAAAAATTGATGATTTTGATGTGAATTTCTTGATGTGTATGAAACCCATTATTTTGGACTTATTTGATGTGAGTATGGTATTGAGCTATGAGATGAGATGTTGTATGCATGTGATTATGATTGTGGTTCCTCACACTAATGACTAGGGATGGGACGGCCCCTGGGTAATTGATGCTACAGGGAGGGCGTGACCCTGGCATAGTGTGGGATGAGTAAGACAGTTAACACGTATCACTTATGTCAAATACGATAGCCTTGGCATAGGGTTAATTGTAAGAGATTGTGTGGATTGTAATGTGATTGTGGTTTCTCACATCAATGACCAGGGATGGCACAGCCCCTGGGTAAGTGATGCTACAAGGAAGGCGTGACCCTGGCATGGTGTGGGATGAGTGAGGCAATTAACCCGTATCACTTATGTCAGTTGTGGCGTGGCCTTGGCATAGTGTTAATTGTAATATTGTGTGAATTATGAATATGAAAATGGTAATGTTAATTGCAAGATTTGAGACAAATGGGAGTGATTGCGAATTATGAAGTGAAAATGATGCATGATTGATAGAGTGATGATATATAGAAATGCTTGTAAATATTTCATTATGTAATGAAATTACACTGTTGTGTATGTGCTTTACATATGGATGTTTTTTTTTCTCACCGTACAAATTGTGGATGTTTTAGGTGAGGAAGATCCGCCTTCGAGTGGCATCTAGAATGCCAACAGTTGAATTGTGGGGATGCTCTGATATTGTGACATCGGAGTAGAGGATTTTTAGAACATATGTTTTTATTTGGATTTGGAATTGTAAATGTTATTTTTGAAAACAATTTATAAACTCTTGCATTTCATTTTTATTATTGTGGTTATTGAAGGATAATTTTGAAGATTCTCATGTGAACCCTTTTACCGAAATTGAAAAATTTATTTGTAAGTTTTCATTATTATAATATATGTGTTGGGGTAGTAAGGGTGTCACATATTTTATTTTTTGTTTTTTATTCCTCTAGAAGTGGAACTATTGTTTTTAGGCCATATTATTATTAGATTATTTTTAACTACTTTTTTATTTATCAAGAAGTTAAGTAAGTATCGTAAGTGTTATTCACAACTATTAGTAATATCATGTCGGTATATGAAAAAATTTGTTATTTTATAGAGGCCAAAACAAAAACTCACTTTTTTTTATTTTCATCATTACTTTTTTATTTATTATATCAATAAAATAGTAAAATATGTTTTTATTTTTTATAAAAAAAAAAATTTAAGCTTAGTTTTAGTCCTAAAAAGATTTTGTTTTATTTTTACACTTCTAATTAGGATATGTAACACTTTTGATCCTCAAAATTACTTATATATTATTTTATAATAAATGATAATATAAAAATAAATTAAATGAAAAATATAGTATATTGTTTTAAGAAATCTGTTAACATTATATTATTTTTTTAATATAATAAAACATGATTTTTTTTATTAAATCGAGTATTTGTTTTTATGTACAATATGTTATTATTTTTATGGACAAAATCATGGTATTTATATTTAGCTTTTATATATAATATTTTATATTTTTAAAAATATTTATATATTACAGACTCATACATTCTAGTCATTAATTTGAGTAATATTGAATTTGAATTCTTTAAACAATGTATTAAAATAATTGATCAAATTTTTTGATAAAAATTGGAATCAACTAATTTAGTGCATGGATAGCTTACCATATTTTAATTAATAATGTGGTTATAAAAAAAAATATAAGCTCATATTTATTATTTCGTCTAAAATCTATAAAATGCTATGTTCGACCTTGAATACATAAACAATAATTTAATTTAATTATTAGTCACTGCTATTAGCGGTGGATACTCCAAGTACGAATCCAATAAAAAAAACAATAATTTAATTTTATATTAGTAACTAATTACAAATGATTATTTGCAATCTCAGTGTATTATTATCAAGTTTAAATAAAATGTTATGTATGTACGAGAATTAAAGTGAAATATTTTTAAATTAAAAGTAAAGTTTATGATCGTATAAGGAAAATTAATAATTAAACGTAAAAAATTTATCAGTGATGGATTTAAAATTACATGTGGAGTCACCAAATTTGTAGTTTCTATGACTTTTTTTTTAATATATTATTTTTTTTATTTAAATAACTTGGACTGATTATTATTTACCCAAATAACTCACTTTGAAGCCCAAGTGAGAAATCGGTTACTGAGTAACCGATTTCTCATCGTGAATTTTTTTAAAAATTTCAAAATGCCTTTGAGAAATCAGTAAGCGATTTCTCACTTGAGCTTTTTTTTTTCTTCTATTTTTTTTGCTTTTTTGTTCAGATTTTGTATAAAAACTATTATTTTTTTATTTTTTTTATTTTTAGATTTTTAAAAAGTATAATTAATTTTAAAAATATATATTTAACATTTAAATTAAATAATTTAGAAAGAATAATACTTAATAATAAAATTAATATTATATTTATTTATAAATTATAATATTTCTGATTTTAATTTTTTTAAAATAAATATAGTTAATTATAATTTTCAGAATTATATATAAAATTATAAAATTTTGTATAATATTTTAAATTTATGTTAAAAATAAATAAAATGTTAAAACTTATTTATTATACTAAATTTTAGAATTATAAAATTAATTTTATTATTTAAATTAAATTTATTAAATATTGAAAATTGAAAACAGTAATATAATAATAAATATATTGATTTTGTATTAATAATTGAAGATAATTAAATTGATTATTACATAAAAGTCAATATTATTTTATTAAATATTAATGACATTATATAGTACACTAATTACAACAGTTGTGACACCCTTCTACCCCATAATAAATAAGTAACAACAATAAGAATAATTCAATAAATATAACATCAAGAAGGGTCCACATATTTTAATAAAAACTCATAGGTTCACAAGTCTTAAAATAAATAGAAATAATAATAATAATAATAATAATAATAATAAAGTTTTACTCTTAAAAGAAAATTATCAAAGTCTCTAAAGAAAAATGAAAGGAATCCAGAATTTACAAATATAAGGTGAATATAAAACTCTTAAAAATAAGTTTCCTCAAACGACAAATAACAATTCATAACTAAAGCATCCTAAATTCATGCCCCAATGTCACATCCTATCATAGCAGAACCCTTTCCCTTTATAACTCAACACTATGAGTGTCTTCATCTTCACCTAAAAGAAAACTACATAAAAACAGGACGGTGAGAGATAGATAACATCATATATGAACATAGAGCTACCCAATTCCCCTCTCACACCGTGCACCAAAATATCATCATTAAATATAAACAACAAATACATCTCATATAATTACCAAACATCATTTTCTTTTTTAATCATACAAGCTTTCATACACATGCTCACTATATGCTCATACACATCTCCTCTCCTAAGAGTCTCAACTTGGCACTTCGCACAATGGGCGTACCTCGTCAATTCCCTTAGTTGTTGCCAATGCGGGCATACCGTTCTCACACCCTCCCAGGGCCGGTATGTTGCACGGTTAAACACCCAGCGGCCCGTGCAAAGGCAATCCACCCACCGTTAAACCCTCTGTGGCCAGTGAGCTACGCAGTTAAACACCCAACGGCCCACGCATGGAATGCCTCCCATCATGGTCCCCCCTGTCTCAACCCCTCTCTGGGCCCAGGGTCCAATGCAATATAGTCACGTCTGGCTTCTCAAGCACCACATGCAACTCATAAGTCTCATGCAACTCATGCATCCCACGTAACTCATAATTAATGAGTCTCCATTATATAACATCATCACATGTCAATAAAAATCCATGCAATATCATCCTCACATGCTAGGTACCTATCATTAAGTTATCAACATCATAGATCACAAATTTCACATAATTCTTCACACACATCACAATATCTATGACATTCAGTTAATAATTTAACCATAACTCGAGATATACATATCCTTTCTAAGTGATCCCAACTCCATTAGAATCCTAACATCAATATCTACAACTTTCAGGAAGAACACAAATCCTAATAAAGTCGTTTAGGTTACCATTCAGGGCTCACAAAAATTGATGTTGTGGTTCGCACACAGATTGGAAGGCTCAAATTGCAACTCACATAACTTGATCAAATATTAATATTTTTACACAATTCTTGTGTCTAAATGGTATCCCCAGATGTCTCGTTTCTAACAAAACAAACGGCACTCGATTTGGATAACTACACAGAAAGATATCGCAAAATTACAAACGTATGTCGGGGTCCCGACGCCCGACGCCCAAAACTGGCGCTGAACGCCCAAATCTCTGCCCAGACTCCCCTCTGTGTAATTAATCCTGCGTTTTACGAGTTCCAACAAGGTTTTTACCAATTTTCACTACTTCTACACCCCGTTGGTTCAGTTTAACTCCATTTATATTCTTCATACGTTCCAAATCAATCCATACACATCTCAAGCCTCAAAAATTGGTTTCCATTGGTTTTACAAAAAAAAATCTAAACTCTTCTTAACACATAAAATTCAAGTCATCAAATTTAAGGATAAAGAATCAACAAGAAAGCCCCAATGGAATTCAAAGACAATTCAAGAAATAAGTTCTTCCAAATGAATTAAGAATTTAGAACATCGATTGCATAGATAATCGTTCAGAATTTTAAATAGAGTTCCTAGAGGGACTTAGGGATTGCCCTCACTACCCGAACACCCCTATATTCACATATGAAGAAACCTATCTCCCCCGTACCTGGATGAGCAGAAGACGAATGCTCTTGGTGTTATCTAAGATCATTCCTGAGTACTCTTCCTTAAAGCTCTTTATTTCTCCTCTTTCTTTTTTTCCCTAACCCTTTAGAACGCAAATGAGGCAGATAGGGTTAACACCACCGGACTCCTTTCTTAAAATTAATCCATTGGGCTAGGTCAACTCAACCCATTTTCCTTCTCTTCTAACCCACTTCTCTTTTTTTCTCAAAATAATTAAATAAAATAAATACATGTATATTATAAAATATTTTTCCTCTGTAATAATAATATATTTTTGACCCAAAATATAATAATATAATTTCAATAACAAAATATCATATAAAATCAACCTTCTCTTAAAACATATAAATATTTATTTAAAAATGCTAATAAAAATACTTATTTAATACGTACAAAATAGTTGTCCAAAATAATAATTATTTAAAACGTACAAAATAATATTCCTCTATAATTATTAAAATAATTATGACCAAATATCATATAATAATAATAATAATAATAATAATAATAATAATAATAATAACCTTTTTGAAAATTGGGGTGTTACAATACTTCCCCCCTTTTAGACTTATATCATACTAAAGGCTACAAAAGTCCTAAAAGGCTTATGATGTTCTGTCTTAGACTTATATCATACTAAACATGAGTACACAAACTTCCTCTCCTCCTCTCTTCACCTTAGGCCACCACGCTTCCGTTGCGCCACTCTGATACATGTTAATAGCTCCTAAATGGATGCTAAGAGTACTCTTTTATCCTTCCTCTAAGATCATCTCTTAATTCGGGATTACTAGGAACCCAAATTTTTTTCTTGCACCTCAAAACAATGTTGATTCCTACTCAAAAAAGGTTACCTATACTCCTATCAATCTTCTTCACTTGGTTCACTAAGAAAGGATCTGACTCCTGGGCTTTTTCTAATCTCATCCATTAATTTACTAGTCACTTTCGACATACTCAATTCAATGCTTCTAAGGGTAAGCTCACACATCAAGCTTAAGTCTGTAAACTCTTCAATCAAATCCAACCTTAAATCATCAAAGACAATAGATGAAAGATCATCTTACTCAAGGTATCTGCCATAATATTAGCTTTTCTTCTATGACCCTCTCTAAAGATCAACCACCTAAGCATAAGTGCACTAGGTACACATACTAGATCTCAAAGTCTTACCACTTCATCTATACCCAAGATAAACATTTATCCATTATCTTGTCCTATAGCCTCATATCTTATCACCAAAATGAATCAACAAATTATGCTCCTCCAATTTTCCTTTAACAATCCACTAGTTATTCGAGTCATACCTAGTCTCACACTTCTAAGGATAACCTCATAAGTCAAGCTTAAATCCCTAATTTGAACTAAAAGATCCATCTCTCTAATGATAAGGAAAAACAAATATAAAGGTTTCCTACTCAAAGCATCGATCACCACATTGGCTTTACCTAGATAACAACTAAGATTAAAATCCTAGTCCTTAAGAAATTACAACTATCTCCTTTGGTCAAAAGATATTTAAGGCTCTAATGATCACTAAATACCTCAAGCTTAGAATCATATAGGTAGTGTCTCCAAATCTTAGTATAAATATTACAACCGCTAACTTAAAGTCATGGGTAAGGTAATTCCTCTCATGATTTCTCAATTTCCTAGAAGCATAAGCTACTACCGTTCTTTCTTGCATCAACACTCCGCCCAATCCTATCTTAGAAGCACTACTATATACCATAAAAGGCTTACGAAAATCCAATAATATTAGCACTAGCCAACCTTTTCTTAAGAGTTTGGAAGCTACTCTCATGCTTGTCATCCCACACAAAGGCAACTCTTCTTCCTCGTCAATCTAGTCTAAAGTAATGTTATCTTAGGAATTTCCTCAATAACTCTCCTATAATGATAAGCTTATCTAAGAAAACTCTTAACCTCACTAACTGACTTTGGTATCTCCTACTTAAGTACAACTTCTACCTTAGATAGATCTATATTATACTTCCACTAAAATTACAGGACCTAGAAAACTCTTCTTATACAACCAAAATTCATACTTAGATAACTTAGCCTAAAGCTATCTTGGATAAATCCTCACTCTCAATTCCAATTTGATGATAGCACACCTTAAGGTCAACCTTACTGAACACCCGCTAATTGATCCATAAGGCCATCTATCCTTATATCAACATACATGCATATCAAATCATATTAGAATATCTACTTCAAACAATCGGTATATATCATCCTAAGCATGTACGAATCAATCACCATTTACTCCATATAGCATGTACATGAACCAACTTTACCACATAACATCATACAATCTTAAACAACCTCTCAATCACCTAACATCTCAGAATCATGACAAAAATCAATTTTTATCCTTGCATTGTCTAACGATTCAAAAATATCATGACACCATACATATCCCTTCAACAATGATCAAAGAAAATGATACCTAGAGAGTTATACTCATCCAAATGATCTCAAACCTATCTCAAAAGAAAGATAAGAGAATAAGCTACAACAACTATGCAGACATAAGATTCTAAAAAGATCATCTTCGTAGCTAAAAATTTCAAAAAACGTAGCAGATATATTCAGCGCTTACAGCTAGACCTTTGATCACCAAAGTAGTTATAACTGGAGTTCTAGACCTCCGTTTTACCTGATTCTAGTTCCATTGGAAAGATAACGTCCAAAGCTACAACTTTTGTGAAGATCATAAAATCTAAATCTGTTAATATGGTAGTCAAAACGGCACAACAAAACTGCAGCGAAATTATCCTCTACACCAAACAACAATAGTATATCAATATATCTAAGGTCACAAAAATACATCAACCCTTCCAAACTCACACCTCAACTTCATATTCAAGCTTCCAACTACAATCCTAAACCAAAACAACTCACATATTTAGCATAACAGACTTAGAAAATAAAACTCACATGCTACCTAAACCATAAACGGTAAACATGCCAACACCAACACTCAAGGGAATTACCAACATTTCAATCTCTCAGCAAGGATATCAAAACTCCAATTCTCATATACAACCTCCTTGGATTCAATCGCTACAATTATAGATTCCAGAAACTCCATTAACCGTAAACTCTCGACAAATCAATGTCTCACCCAAATCTAAGGTCCCAATAATTTCTAGTTGATTAGCAAGGCTTCGTCCACTACTATTGGCACATATGCTCGCAATACGAGTGATACCACTCAACCAATACTTCCAGAATTTACAAATATAAGTTGAATATAAAACTCTTAAAAATAAGTCTCCTCAAACGACAAATAACAATTCATAACTAAAACATCCTAAATTCATGCCCCAATGTCACATCCTATCAGAGCAGAACCCTTTCCCTTTAGAACTCAACACTATGAGAGCCTTCATCTTCACCTAAAAGAAAACCACATAAAAACAGGACGGTGAGAGATAGATAACATCATATATGAACATAGAGCTACCGAATTCCCCTCCCACACCGTGCACCAAAATATCATCATTAAATATAAACAACAAATACATCTCATATAATTACCAAACATCATTTTCTTTTTTAATCATACAAGCTTTCATACACATGCTCACTATATGCTCATACACATCTCCTCTCCTAAGAGTCTCAACTTGGCACTCCGCATAATGGGCGTACCTCGTCAATTCCCTTAGTTGTTGCCAATGCGGGCATACCGTTCTCACACCCTCCCAGGGCCTGTATGTTGCATGGTTAAACACCCAACGGCCCGTGCAAAGGCAATCCACCCGCCGTTAAGCCCTCTGTGGCCAGTGAGCTGCGCAGTTAAACACCCAACGGCCCATGCATGGAATGCCTCCCATCATGGTCCCCCCTGTCTCAACCCCTCTCTGGGCCCAGGGTCCAATGCAATATAGTCACGTCTGGCTTCTCAAGCACCACATGCAACTCATAAGTCTCATGCAACTCATGCATCCCACGTAACTCATAATTAATGCATCTCCATTATATAACATCATCACATGTCAATAACAATCCATGCAATATCATCCTCACATGCTAGGTACCTATCATTAAGTTATCAACATCATAGATCACAAATTTCACATAATTCTTCACACACATCACAATATCTACGACATTCAGTTAATAATTTAACCATAACTCGAGATATACATATCCTTTCTAAGTGATACCAACTCCATTAGAATCATAACATCAATATCTACAACGTTCATGAAGAACACAAATCCTAATAAAGTCGTTTAGGTTACCATTCAGGGCTCACAAAAATTGATGTTGTGGTTCGGACACAGATTGGAAGGCTCAAATTGAAACTCACATAACTTGATCAAATATTAATATTTTTACACGATTCTTGTGTCTAAATGGTAGCCCCAGATGTCTAGTTTCTAAAAAAACAAACGGCACTCTATTTGGTTAACTACACAGAAAGATATCTCAAAATTACAAACGTATGTCGGGGTCCCGACGCCCGACGCCCAAAACTGGCGCTGAACGCCCAAATCTCTGCCCAGACTCCCCTCTGTGTAATTAAACCTGCGTTTTACGAGTTCCAACAAGGTTTTTACCAATTTTTACTACTTCTACACCCTGTTGGTTCAGTTTAACTCCATTTATATTCTTCATACGTTCCAAATCAATCCATACACATCTCAAGCCTCAAAAATTGGTTTCCATTGGTTTTACAAAAAAAAATCTAAACTCTTCTTAACACATAAAATTCAAGTCATCAAATTTAAGGATAAAGAATTAACAAGAAAGCCCCAATGGAATTCAAAGACAATTCAAGAAATAAGTTCTTCCAAATGAATTAAGAATTTAGAACATCGATTGCACAGATAATCGTTCAGAATTTTAAATAGAGTTCCTAGAGGGACTTAGGGATTGCCCTCACTACCCGAACACCCCTATATTCACATATGAAGAAACCCATATCCCCCGTACCTGGATGAGCAGAAGACGAATGCTCTTGGTGTGATCTAAGATCGTTCCTGAGTACTCTTCCTTAGAGCTCTTTATTTCTCCTCTTTCTTTTTTTCCCTAACCCTTTAGAACGCAAATGAGGCAGATAGGGTTAACACCACCGGACTCCTTTCTTAAAATTAATCCATTGGGCTAGGTCAACCCAACCCATTTTCCTTCTCTTCTAACCCACTTCTCTTTTTTTCTCAAAATAATTAAATAAAATAAATACATGTATATTATAAAATATTTTTCCTCTGTAATAATAATATATTTCTGACCCAAATTATAATAATATAATTTCAATAACAAAATATCATATAAAATCAACCTTCTCTTAAAACATATAAATATTTATTTAAAAATGCTAATAAAAATACTTATTTAATACGTACAAAATAGTTGTCCAAAATAATAATTATTTAAAACGTACAAAATAATATTCCTCTATAATTATTAAAATAATTATGACCAAATACCATATAATAATAATAATAATAATAATAACCTTTTTGAAAATTGGGGTGTTACAATAGTTACATCATTAAAATGAAAATAACTTAAAAAAAGACACAATTTAATCAAACTTTAAACATAATAGATAAATAACATAAAACCTAAATCATATAACATTAGTTGTCTAACTTCATTGTTTGGTCGAGGTATCTTTTAATCGCTTCCATCCCATGCAATAATCCAATATACATCGTGGTAGCATACAGTTCGAGACTTGTTAGGTCATGCAGTTCTATGAACAATGAAAATATACACTCCACATCTTCATCATCCCTAAGACGACACGTTGTATATTTATATACACCACGGATACATGAATTTGGGTATCGGTAGTGGATATTTATGACAACTTTGTAATGAAGAAGATTAAGGTTATTATTAATAACATGCTTAAGTTGCTGATAAGTTATCGTGTTACTTACCAGTAGGGTTTTAACCTCATTGCTAACAAATGTATCTCCATGCTCAATGGAAAAAATTTGACCATCATAATAAATAGTGGCTGGAACAGTTAACAACTCCATTGATTGAATGTTTCAATCTCTTGCATTTTAGCCTGTGTTTAGGGTTTATATAGAACTAAAGCAACCTAATGTGGACAAACGCAAAGTCATTGGATTCCTGACGCTCTGCATAAAGTATTAATTTTTCTGACGCTCTAGGACAAAGCAATTGATGACACTTCACAAAGCATTGGATTCCTGACGCTCTAGGAGAAAGCAATTTATGACACTGCACAATTTTGTTGCTATTGTTTTTCAAGAATATCTTCTTCATCTTCAACTATGTTGTGGAAACAACACCTCCATAGGTCAAATGAAACTCATCTTATGGTAAGTTAATATATATTGCATAATGTTTACAACTAATATTATTCATTACTAACATTTTAATTCTACCATTTTCGCAAACAAGTGATCAAGTGATTCAATCTTACTATCAGTTCATGCCTACACCTGACCCAAGAATTGAGCATTTGTTGGAGGTTTCTAGCTTTGGCGAGGTTGCGAAAATAAGACATTTTAAAATCGACGATTGCTTGATAACATCTTTGGTGGAGAGGTGGAGACTTGAGACACATAATTTTCACCTCCTAGTTGGTGAGTGCACGGTCACTTTGGAAGATGTGGCACTACAATTGGGTTTAAGGATCGACGGAAACAGAACCAACTTTCTTTGACTTGGATGAATTGTGTTACGAGTTGTTAGGCTTCGTACCTCTGAAAGGGGAAGCTCTAGTTGGCTCAAGCATAAAACTAAAATGGTTAAGAGACCATACAATTGCACTACTAGATGAACCCACTGAACAACAATTGCACCAACATTGAAAGGCATATATCTTAGGATATATCGGTGGTGTCATTATGCTAGACAAGTCAAGTAACAGACTTCACTTAATGTATTTACCACTGTTGGCTTACTTAGAACGTGTAGGAAGATATAGTTAAGGTTCTGCTTGTTTAGCACATTTGTACAGAGAAATGTCTAGGGCAATCTATCCATCGTCAAAGAAAATGGGTAGATGTTCTTTACTTTTACAGTCTTGGACTTGGTATCGCATGCCCTTCATCCAACTAAGAATCCAACTGGATATTACATTATGCTAGCATCGAGGTATGGATTAATTTTTATACCACTTTAATACATTGAACAACTAAAATTTTTTACCTAAAATTTTATCATTGTACAAATGTTTTAGGTGGTCAAGAAGAGGGCTAAGATTTACAAGCACGCCCCATGGAAATTTACTTGGCTACAGATTAAGATATGACAACATGAATCATAACAAGGTAATATAATGTAAAATTCTCTCAAACATACTCTCTTATACTCAATTGATTCATACCTAAACCTTTTTCTTTTTTAGTTTCTATGGATGCCATATAGGGAATTTTAGTCCTCACTGCCAACACGTGCTTATAAGGATTCTAGAATATGAACTTCTTGTACTACTTTAACTTCATTTGCAATTGTAGCCTGACATCAAACTGACAGAGTCCAATTGCAATTTGGCTTATGACAACCAATCTCCAATGAAGCTCATAATCTTGATAAAATGCACGAAATAGACATGAGAGGACATAGCAACACCAACTGGGCTGAACAACATGCAAACTAGATTTTCATTTGGAAAGACAGATGCAAACATGTTATTTTTTGGGAACCACTTCAGGGGCCTCTCCAACACACTCCTGAGTATTTAAAATGGTTTCGTGCTAATTCTAAATTATTTCTTTGAAGCCAATATTCTTCATCTCATGCATCCACTTCTAGTACACAACTCCCAACAACTATAGGACAACATTCCTAGTGGCTAGAGATAACCACCCACCTTATAGTGTGGAACAACATCCCCAGTCTAATCCACCATTTCATACGCACCATGAACAATTCATACACACCTCACCATCAACAACAACTCCAACAGGGGACTTCATGAGCAATCTTTTTGGCGTCGACGTACACACGCCATGTAACATAGAAAGTTGTTTTAGAAAGCCCAATATAGGTGATTTAGTAGCCCAGAATGGTCCATTCCCAATCTGGAACGGGCCGTTCCAAGCTATTAAATTTACCTATAATTTATGGTTGAGAACGGGCCATTCTGGAGGGAGAACGGGCCATTCCAAACCCTAGAACGGGCTGTTCTAGTTGGAGAACGGGCCGTTCTGGTTAGAGTACGGGGCGTTCTAGATGTAGAACAGGTCATTCTGGATGAGTCCTAGAACGGGCCGTTCTAATTTCAGAACGGGCCGTTCTGCATGTGGTTTTTGCACATGGTGAAGGAGTACAGAACGGGTCGTTCCGGATTCGGTATAGGCCGTTCTGGCCACTCCTGAATGTCTATAAATAGGGGTTGTGGGCAGTGAGGAGAATGCGAGTTTTTAGAGAGAAGTTTTAGAGAGAAGGTCTCTGGGTTTATGAGCTCCTTTCTCTCCCAAATTTCTCTATATGATTCCTTTTCTTCTCTAGACCACTAATGCCTTCTGTCATTTCTTGAAATTCAGATTAGAAAGCTTGATTTGGGTGGATTGATATTCTGAGTTGAGCCTCGAAGGGAAATTCTACTTTTATTCAGTTTTTGGCTATTTGAGCCAATCTTCAGGTGAGGGAAGCTAGAGTGTAGATTGATTAAGTTGTTAGGTGTGGATTGAGTAGTTGCTGGCTTAAGTTGTTAATATGTTGTGTGTTGATAATATGTTATACGTTATAAAACTAAGTTGTTTTTATGTTGTTTATTGTTGAATTATGAATAAGTTGAGATGTATATGTTGAAGTAGTTTATTGATTTAAAAGTTGTTTAAAGTTGTATAAGTTGCCTATTGTTGAAAGATGCTTATTGTTGTAAGATGTCTATAGTTTTATTGTTGTAAGTTGTTGTAAAGTTGTAAGTCGTCTATTGCTGTAAAGTTGTAAGTTGTCTATTGCTGTGAAGTTGTTAAAATGCCTATTGTTGTAAAGTTAGAAAGTTGGGACATATAGTCAAGATATATGTCCTATGTTGAGATACATAGTACTAAGGTGATAAGTTGAAAGTTGTTTTAAAGTTGAATCTCTTAGTCCTGTGTGGGCAACACGGAAATAATCGATCCACGTCATGGTCGAATGACCAATTTGAGTAAGGTATCTAGTTAGAGATGTAGTCTTTGACTAGGTACTGGAGGGTGCATGGTACTTGGAGGACAGTGGGTGGGCTAACTCCACATGTGGATTGGTGAGGCTAGCCAAGGTCGTGGTAGGTTCATACCCAAACCCTTCTGTCCTGACAGTAGTACTGGACCTCCGAGTCTAAATGGCACACCTAAGAAATCAACTATTGTTGTCTATACTTGGTTCTCTTCGGAGTTCCTAATGTTGTTCTATACCTGACCTGGTTGAGATAGGTCAAACGCTGGATTCGGTAGGGTTTATGCCACCTAGACTGCTCAACCTCAATTTTTGGAGATCTCCCAGTTGTATATGCGTGACGATGCATTAAATATTAAGTTGTATATTGTTGTTGTCGTTGTATTAAAGTTGTTTCTAAGTTGTATGAATGAGTTGTGTTTTTATGTTGAATTATATGGTCGTTTGTGATGATGATTGAATAAATGAGTAGTATAATATTTTCTCTGTACTTATATGATTGATTATTGAATTCTAGCTTACCCTTCTGTTTCCATGTGGATGGACTGCTATGATCATACGGTGTATCGGAGCAGATCAGGGTTAGGTTGGAGCTGTTGGCTGAGTTTGCTGCTAGAAGTGGAATTTTTTTGGTTCCTAGTGTCAGAGTTATCACTTTGGGTAACAATTTTGTGCTTGACCAGTACTAGGAGATAGTAGTTTTGGATAACTGTATAAATACCTAATACTTAATTATTCTTATATATATAATTTTCATGTTTTTGTAATTATGAGTTATCTAATTTTATTATTTATCTTAGTTTACAAATTTTTAGTGCGATTCCACTAAGTGTAGGGACCATGACGGGTCGTTACACGCCACAAAGTGCATATAATTACATGCAAAGCATGAATTTTCCTTCATTTTCTTCTTATCACTCAAAGGTCGGTGGGAGTGGTTCATCTAATCCAGCCACCGATATTGTTAATATAGAACATGATGAGGAGCAAGTTGAACCACAACAACCACGCATTGGTTGTCGAAACCCAACAAAGAACCGACAACCTCCGAGGTGTGGAACTGGTGGGCATAGACATCATTAAAGTTGGATTGTAATTTCGTGGATTCTAATTCTGTTGTTCTTTTTTATTGATCTCCTATTTTGTTGTTTTTTTTTATTTAAAGTTGTTTTTATTTAAAGTTGTGATTTATAATAATATTGTCATTTATCTAAAATTATATTTAATTTTAATTTTATTAAATTTTATTCTTTAAAAATTAATTTATTTAAATATTAAATAGATTTTTATAATCTAAAAACAAAAACTAAATAAATTTTTTAAAAATCGTTACAATTTTTTTAAAATTTTGAATATTTTAAACTAAAAAAGGAAAAAAAATAACAAATCTAGAAGAAAAAAAATCAGGTGAGAAATCGATTACTGGATAATCGATTTTTCAAAGGGATTTTGAAATTTTTTTAAAAAATTCCTTTGAGAAATTGGTTACCCAATAACCGATTTCTTAGTTAGGCTTCAAAGTGGGTTATTTGGGTAAATAATAACCAGCTCAGGTTATTTAAATAAATAATTTTTTTATATATTAAAAAAAGTCTAGTTTGAATATTTTACTGAAATATTATTTTTTTTTTAAAATTACCCAAAAAACATTTGTTCCAATTTATTTACACTATTAGCATCCTTTACTGTTCACGTTCAAAACGGGCCGTTCCAGATGCAAAAATAACACATGAAGAATGTATCAAAATGGATCATTCCTGATTCAAAATTAACACATGACTAGTGAAACCAGAACAAGCCATTTTAGCCACTTTTGATGGGCCGACATATAGAAAAATAGACGTGAGCACACATTGATGGGTCATCCAATGCAAGACCCATTGTTTCAAACACGAGAATACATGAAATGGTACATGGTCAATTCCATCTATTTCCTACATGTGCCACAACTACTACAAGATCCAAGGACCCATCAACAACGAAGGACTTCCACAACATTTGAAACTGGTACAACTTCCATACGATCGTATGAAGAGACTCATCCTAATGTATTAAATCCTTCACACAACATCAACCCACAAGAAAACATAATTGACAGAAGTCATTCGTTTACAACAACTTTAGAAGATTTTTATACAAATTTAATATTATGCATTTTTACTTTTAATGCACTATGTCGCTTATAAACTATTATAATTATACATTATTTGGACATGTCTTCCTAGTGTGATGTGTAACTTATCTAGGCTTGTCATTATTAGCCAATAATTTTCATGTCGGAGCTTGCATTGTAGTAGTTGTGACACAGATAGGAAATAGATGGAATTGATCATGTACCATTCCATGTCTTCTCGTGTGTAAAACAATGATTCTTGCATTGGATGACTCATCAATGTGTGCTTACATCTATTGTTCTTAGGGATGACAAACATACCCGTACTTGCGGGTAATACTCGAACTCGTCTCGACTTTGACGGGAAATACCCGGTTTGACCGGGTACGGACACAGGTATGGGTAAAAACCAATATATTAAATCGGGTACAGGTACGGGTATGTACTTACCCGCCCCGTACCCGTACCCGTCCTCGTTCTCGTTCTCATTTTTAATTTAATACTCACTTTTAATTTAATTATATTAAAAAATTTTAATATATTTTTATGTGATTATTTATTATAATATAAAATAAAAAAATACCTTAATTATAATTATAATATAATAAAAAAATAATTTAAAAATATCATTTTTTTACAAAAAATAAAAAATAAAAAAATTGACGGGTACGGGTACGGGTACAGGTATACCCGATACCCGACAAGGACGGGGATGGAGATGAAAATCTATACCCGACGGGTATGGGGACAGGGTCGGGGATGGGTTTAACTCGCGGGGACGGGGACGGGTATCATGAAACCCGTATCCGCCCCGCCCTGTTGCCATCCCTGATTGTTCTATATGTCGACTCATCAGAAGTGGTCAAAACAGCATGTTCGAGATTCAAAACGATCCGTTCTGGTTTCACTGATCATGTGTTAATTTTAAATTTAGAACGGTCCGTTCTGATATCAGAATGGTTCGTTCTGAACGTAAACAGTAAAGCGTGCTTGTAGTATAAATAAATTAAAACAGATTTTTTTTGGATAATTTATTTAAAAAATAATAATATTTCAGTAAAAATATTCACATTTTTTACCCAAATTAAATAGCCAAGGAAACGAAACACGAAATATAACCGAAAACAAGAGAACAACAAAACTTTATCACATTGGAAATCTAACCACAAACAAAGAACAAGAAACTCATTAGCCTTTGTAAGTAGCTAACACTGTTGGTGAGTGCCAATGCTTAGGTGGATTAAACATTTTTCTTCCATTCGTCAATTAGCTTCTTAACAATAACCTCACACCTCCCACCAACACCAGCAGCATTTCTAGCAGCCTTCTTCATTTCTTTGGCTTTGACCGTCAGAGATTCATTCCCCATCATCTCTTTGATTCTCTCAGCAATCTCTTTCCATTTCACAACATGCTCTGATCCCCACCCCCACTCCTGAGGCCAAATCCCCACCCCACTTATCATCACTGCCTCTGAGGCTATCTTCTGATCCCAACCCTGAGCCCAAGACAGAATAGGCACTCCTTCCCACACACTCTCTATTATTGAGTTCCAACCTCCATGATTCACAAACCCCCCCACTGCAGGGTGACCCAGAATCTCCATCTGGTCCACATATTCCTTCACAACCATACCTTTTTCCTTCACCTTACTCATCAACTCACTCCCCAACACATCCTCCAAACCCTCCTCCTCTTCTTTGTCAACCACCTTCAACTTCACCACCCACAAAAAACTATACCCACTTTCTGTCAGCCCCAAAGCCATGTCTTTTATCTGCTCCCTTCTCGTTGCTGTCCTGTTACCAAAGCAAACATACACCACCGACCCTTCACTTTTCTCATCCAGCCACTCCAATACCGAACCCATGCAACCCCCTTTACCTTGTTCCACCTCCTCAAACTCACACGTCATTAGGGGGCCAACACCATACACTGGGGGCAACCCCTTCACCACTTTTCCTTCGTTCAGTGCCGCTAGTGCCTCTCCTTCCATTTCCTCGAACGAGTTGATGAAAACCCCGTTCAGCTTCGTCACTTTCGCACTGTCCTCCATGAAGATGCTCTCAAAGAGAGAGTTTGGTTGAAGGAGCAAAGGAGGGACCGAGGATCTTGGAATTGGGGATGCAATGCCCGGGATTTTAACACCATCGCCAATGAACGAAGAAGGGTGTGGCTGTGAACTTGGATCTGAAGCAGCAAGAACATGAAGGTGTGCAAAAAATGAGAACATCCTAGCTGATGCAACGAAGTACATGTAAGAGGGACAAGAGAGTTTCTGGGTGATAGGAACTAGAGGGGAAATTAAGCTAATATCGTAGATGAAAGCAGAGAGAGGTGTTGAAAGTGAAGAAAGGATTGGAGCTACAAGGTGAACCGAACGGCGAATGGTTTCAAACTGAAGCCAAAAAGGGTCGTTGGTGTTAACCGTGGCTGGATCCAGAGTGATGAGGTTTAAGTCTATTTGGGTTACTTGGTGAGGGAAAGAGGAACAGAAGCGAGAGACGAGGTTAGACTCTGCGGTGGAAACAGTGGGTTTGGGAGTGATGAGAGTGACTTTGCAGCCATGGCGGAGGAACAGTGTTGCTATCCTCAGACATGGGTTAAGGTGTCCCATGCCAGCACTCGGGAGGAAAGCCACATGAACTACGGGTTCAGAAGGAGACATTGGTTCGATTTGGTGTTGGATCCTCCAAAGAGTGTGAATAGTTGCTGTTAAATGAAAGAAGAGAGAAAAAGTTTGGTTTTGCTAGGTTGAATTGTGACCTTGTTATATAGATAAATAGAATGGAGATATTGTCCACTATCAAAAATGTCGTTGGATTGCGGTGCAAAACAAGAAAGAGAAAAATACTTCTAATAAAAATATAGTAACTTTTATATCAGCCATAAATCTTATAATAGAAAGAGAAAAATAAATGATTTTTGGTGGGTAGTTGGGTACTTTACTAGGGTTTTATAAGGTAGAAAACATGTCAAGAACTGTATATCATGGTGGAGATTTTTGTCCACAAATCCTCATCTACCTGTCCCAAAATTTTGGTTCTTTGAAAGTACCCGTTGTTAATTCTCGTGCCTTTCTCTATTATATAATAAATAAACACCTATATTTGATAAATATTCATTTATTTATTAATCTTATAATTAAGTTCTTATATTTTTTTAATAATTCCTTTAATTTAATCTTTCCAGTTTATTTTTTCTATTCAAATGTTTTCCCTCTTTTTGAATCCAAATAATATTTTGTTTTGAAGCAAATTTTTTTTACATGATTATTTATTTTTAAATTTTCAAATGTTAATTAAGGAAAAATCATTAAAATTATTTTAATTTCTTAAATTTTAGTTGAAATAGATAGAATAAATATATAAATATATATTAATAACTATTTTTGGTACATTTACACGTAAAAGTATAAATTGTGTCCTTTTATTTTTTATTATGTTTTTTATAATATTATTTTCTACTATTTTTTTTATAGCTTACGCTTTATATTATTTTAAAATATTAATATATTATCATTGTAGTAATTTTTTTATCTTTTTTAAATTTGTACTATTTATCTGCTGTTAGTTTTTTATTTGAATCATATATATAGTCACAATTGAATTTTTTAAAATAATAATTTTTTTAAAAAATAAGATATTAATCAAAATAAAATTTTTAAAATTATTTCAAATTCATATGTTTTAAGTAATATATATATATATATATATATATATATATATATATATTAATAATTAGACTTGGTACCACATATAAACATGTATAAATAATTATTTTTTTTTTATTTTTAATTTTATAAAACTTTGTAATTATCTTTATTATTATAACAATTTATTAGTACATATGAATTTTTTTATGTTTATTTTATAATATTATATATACTATTTTAGATTATTAATATATTATGAATATAATAATATTTTTTTATTTCTTAAAATTATATGATTAATTTACTACTTTTTATTGGACCTAATGGGTTAATCAAACTATAATTTTTAGGATTAAAATTTATCGAGTTTATTTGATTCAATTTTATAAAAAAAATTTGAAAAATATAAATTAAATAAAAAATTTAATTAAATTAAAAAATGTACCATTCATGACAGACCAACAAATCAAAATTGTTCAATATAAAGTATCATAACAATTCAATGTAGTTTAAATTACAATTCAATTTAAAATTTTATAATTCAATTCAATTTAGTTCACTAACACAAGAGAACATTTTAATTCATCGAAACTAATATGCAGTTCCGTTCAATTAAGACAAATTACTTTTAAATTCAATATAATTTTTATAAATTCACTTCAATTTAGTTTATTTTTTAAAAAAATAAATATAGATTAATTTTGATATTGATATAAATATCAACATTTTTACAGGAATATAATTTTTTTTTTAAAAAATTATCAAACAGAATCTGTGACACATTATTTACAAGAGTAGCACAGTTTATTGTTCAAGTTTAGAATTTGGTTCCTCGGGAACTGAATTCTGAGCTTCTCCGTTGCATTCCCTTGACGTCGTGGGCTGTTGGAATTCAGTTTCCGGAGAGAAGAATTCCAGGCAGCCGTTTTTTTTTTGTTTCTCATATTTATTATGTGACACCGTCTACCCCACATACCATAACACAAATAACAAAAATTGAATAACATAATTTTTTTTCATAATTGAAATACCAAACATGTTTAAATAGAGGGTATCACATCCATAACTTTAATAGTAGCTTAATCAGCGGAAATTACATAGAAATAATATAAGGTCTTCCTAAATAATTTAATAAAAAGATTCTAATCTAATTCTATCTGTGCCCCGATGTCACATGTCCTATCAGAGCAAATCCCAACATAGAAGTCTAAGCTTCATCACCAACATCCTCGATCTCATGCAGATAATCACCTGTAAGACACTCAAGGAAAAACAACACAAGAAAAGGGAGTGAGAAACATCTCACTCTGGCTCATAGCGTAGAAATACACGCCGGATAGCCAAACAGAAACAAAACAGGTATAACATAGATAAATTAATAAAATCATCACATCTCACTCATCCAAGACATCAATTTTTCATATAACATTAAAATGCACATGTATGGACACGGACTACATTTTATCATGCATGTGGCGCCAGTAACATATCACATGGCATATTGCCACTAGCAATACATGAAGAGTAGTCTAGGAGTACATGTCGGATCACACCTTCTACGCACTCTCACTAGAAGGACATACTACCAGAGTCTCGTCGGGATAACTAAGTCGCGCAAGATACATCCCATACACACAATGGGCGAGACTGAGACTTACAAACCAAGCTATCCTCAAGGACTAATTCCCAAAGCTTTTACACTAAGGGGCCTTCTCTGGGAGTATATTCCATATCGTACCTTTAAAAACATTTATGCACATGATGCATGTCAATCAAGACTCCACGCTTTTCTCATATCACATTTTCATATCTCATTCCCATATCATATTATCATGTCTCATCATCATAACACATCATATCACATCACCATATCACATTATCATGTCTCATTATCATATCACATTATCATGTCACATCAGCATATCACATCATCACATCACATCACCATATCACATAATCATATTATCACATCATATTCACAATTTTCACAGAGCACTCTAATTTATATAAAAACATATTCATTTTCAAAATTAACCACATACTCGTGTATCACATCCAACAAGGAACACAACAAAGCAATCAGAAGGCTAAATAGAAAACATTCATATTTTGCCTGTTTTCTCATAGGATTTCCCATAGAAAAACGCAGAGCACTCTAATTCATATAAAAACATATTCATTTTCAAAATTTACTACATACTCATGCATCACATCCAACAAGAAACACAACAAAGCAATCAGAAGGCAAAACAGAAAACATTCATATTTTGCCCGTTTTCTCATAGGATTTCCCATAGGAACCCATAGAAATCTCAAATCATACTATTACAATTTTAAAACTGAAATTAATCATTCATTCAAGCAATTTATACAATTAATTACATACAAGAGGAACAGTAGATGAAACAGATACAATTGGGAAAAACTCCTCATACATGAGCATACAACAAACACAAGATTGGAGGTAATCCCAGTGCCCAACATACATTCCCACACCCAGAGTAAGGTTTCTCACTCCTCCTTACCAGGATGAGCAGAAGACGAATGGTCTTGGTGTGATCTAAGATCTTTCTTGAGCATATACGAATCAATCATCGTTTACACCATATAGTATGAACCAACCTTACCACATAACATCATATCACCTTAAACATCTTCTCAATGACAACACCTCAGAGAACATCATATCCAAATCAGTTTCTATCCTTGTTATGCCTAATAACTCAAAACATCATGACAATATATACCTCCCTTCAACAATGTCAAAGCAAATGACACACAAAGAGTTATACTCATCAAAATGATCTCAAATCTATTTCAAAAGAAATCTAAGGGAATAAGTTATAACTCTTATGAAGCCATAAGACTCTAAAAAAAATCATCTTCTTAGCTAAAAATTCAAAAATCATAGCAAATATATTCAGCGCTTACAACTAGACTTTTGATCACCAAAGCAGTTATAACTGAAGTTCTAGACCTCTGTTTTATCTTATTCCAATTCCATTGGGAAGATAATATCCAAAGCCACCACTTTCATGAAGACCACAAAATCTAATTCTGTCAATACGATACTCATATTGGCACAACAAAACTGCAGCGAAATTATCCCCTATTCCATACAACGATAGTGTACTAACATTCCACAAAATACCTCAACCATTCCAAACTCACTCCTTTCCACCTTAAACTCATATTCAAGCTTTCCACTACAATCCTAACAGCTCACATATTCTGTACAAAGGACTTAGAGAATAAAATTCACATGCTAGCTAAACCATAAAAGGTTAACATGTAAGCACCAATACTTAAGGAAATTTCCAACGTTCCAACCTCTCATCAAAATATCAAAACTCTAATTCTCAGATACAACCTCCTTGGATTCAATTGCTACCACTATAGATTCCAGAAATTCCATTAACCGTAAACTCTCGACAAATCAATGTCTCACCCAAATCTAAGGTCCCAATAATTTCTAGTTGATTAGCAAGGGTTCATACACTACTACTGGCACATATGCTCGTAATACGAGCGATAACATTCATCCACTACTTCTTACGTAAGTAAGAAGTATCAAAACCAATGAGTAATCATGAATAACATCAACTAAGCAATATCATGTCTTTCAGCCAAATTCTGAAAAAACAATACACAACTAAACACAACACCAACAACACAAGGGAAACATCATCATTATCCTTCTAATAATACAAAACATTGTTAGAGTACACACAATTAAATAGCAATAAACAAAATCAATCATCATACCAACATATCAATAAACTCCACAATCAATTCATTCTATCATTCATCTACCGAACAAGCATAGTAGACTCATAACTCACGGTCGATTGGATCGACCTGCTCTGATACCACTAAATGTGACACCCTTACTACCCCAACACATATTGTAACTTTACAAATAAATATTTTAAATTTCGGTAAAAGGGTTCACATGAAAAACTTCAAAAATCTTTCTTTAATAATCACAATAATAAAGATTTAGAAAATGAAACACAAGAGTTTACAAATTGTTTTCAAAATGATATTTACAATTTCAAATCCATATAAAAATTATGTCCTAAAAGTCCTGTGCCCCGATGTCACAATATCAGAGCATACCCCTATTTTAACTGTTGGCATTCTAGATGCCACTCGCAGCCCTATCTTCTTCACCTAAAACATTCACAAAATTGTACGGTGAGAAAAGAAAACATTTATATGTAAAGTACATACAAACACACAACATGTCATCTCATTATAGCTCGATACTTAACAAAATATTCATAAACATTTCAATGTATCATAACTTTATCAATTGCGCATCGTCATCACGTCACAATTTGCAATCACAACAATCATCACAAATCTTGCAATCAACCCTATGCCAAGGTCACACCTATAGCATCTCTTGCCCAAGGTCGTGCCACCCCCGACATAAGTATTAATTGCTTCACACATCCCACCCTATGCCAAGGTCATGCCTGTAGCATCTCTTTGCCCAAGGTTGTGCCACCCCCGACATAAGCATGAGAAATCACACATCCTACACTATGCTAAGATCACGCTTGTAGCATCTCTTTGTCCAAGGTCATGCCACCCCTAGTCATAATGTGAGGAACCACAATCACATCATAATCACATCAATCCATCACAATCCACATAAATCTTAGAATTAACATTATGCCAAGGCCACACCAAAACTGACATAAGTGATACGGGTTAATTTCCTCACTCATCCCACACCACGCCAGGGTCACGCCCTCCCTGTAGCATCACTTACCCAGGGGCCGTGCCATCCCTGTTCATTGATGTGAGGAACCACAATCACATCACAATCCACACAATCTCTTGTAATTAACCCTATGCCAGGGCTGCCATATTTGACATAAGTGATGCGTGTTAATTGTCTCACTCATCTCACACCATGCCAGGGGCACGCTCGTCCCTGGAGCATCACCTCTCAGGGTTCGTCTCATCCCTGGTCATTAGTGTGAGGTACCACAGTCACAATCATAATCATATCCACACAACATCCATCTCATATCTCAATTCCATGCATAATTCCATATCACATACACATCAGATATGTCCAACAAAATAAGGGTTTACACATCCCTCAAACAATTCACATCTAGATCATCAATTCTTATCAATTAATATAAGAATAACATTCATAATTAATATGATACTCAATGGAATTACCAATTTAATATAATTTAACATAAACGTTAAAACCCCAAATTATTCCAAAAACCTAGCTCATAGACACTTTTCTACAATTTCGTTCTCTCTCCCAGATCATCATTCTTACAAATTATTAGCATATTTATAATCCTCAACACATACAGAATCTAATGGGATCATCAATTCCTCAAACAGAAATCATCCAATTTTTCACAACCTAACTAACAGGCACTTTTCTATAATTTCGTTCTCTCTCCTAGAGCATCATTTTTCCAAATAAAATATATATTCATAATCCTAAATTCATATAGAATCACATAAGACCAACAATTATCCAAATAGAAATAATTATAAAATTACTCAAAATCTTAAGGGTTCTTCTCTACTCAATTCCCTCATGCAGCTCTACATATAAATAATTCCCTTTTTCCCCCGTACCTGGATAAACAGCAGTTGAACTAAAATAGTGATCTCTTGGTCTCCTCCTCTAAGTGCCCCTTGGTCTTCAGAGAGAAGAAGAGGGAAAGAAGAGAGAGAAAAAAATAATAGGAAGAGAGAATGAGAGATGTATGAAAATGAGAGGTGAGGGGTGCTATTTATAGGATTTCAGGCTCACCTACCGGAACGGCCCGTTCCAAAAGTGGAACGGTCGTTCTGGGCCCTTCAAAACTGCGCAAAATTCTCAACTGGAATGGCCTATTTCAAAACCAGAACGGCCCGTTCTCAAAACCAGCAGAACGGCCCGTTCTCCCACCAGAACGGTCCGTTCTGCTTCTCCAATTTTGGGCATTTATCTTATTTCAGAACGGCCCGTTTCACTTTTGAAATGGCCCGTTCCTGTGACACCCTCTACCCCAACATTAATACACAATAAATGTAAATAATAAAAAAAATTTATTTCTTTTTAAGTAAATAAAATCTTTCATAGTTAACATAATTTTTCATATATAAACAATTTCCTCAAATATCTTAAGGTAGAAGATTCACATTCGTAATTCATAAATCATAAAATGTCAACATATAAGTATCAAAACTTAACATGTAATATAAAAGAAAATATAGAATTAATTCCTGCAAAGGTGGCAGTGCCTCCTAGTTAAGAATTAATTTTCAATTCATATAATAAAAATATGATAAAGATGCACATTTTGATCTTTTCTCAAGAACGTTCAAAATTACAAAAGAAGAGAAAATTAAAGCTTTTTAAAACAATAATATCTAAAGTAAGCCTAGCTATGCCCGATGTCACATCCTATCAGAGCATGTCCAACTGAAGCATTAAGCCTCATCACCAACATCCTCATGATGATGCTGATCACCTACATCATAATTTAAACATATACAAAAACAACAAGGGAGTGAGAAACATCTCACTCAGTTTCAGGTGCATAAATAAAGGTTAGATAGCACCCACACACACACACAACAAATATAAGTCACATGTAAACAATACACATACATCATCAATATCACATATACACTCATTTATCATGCAATGATGTTATGGACTCGACTCATAAATGCATGCATGTGGCGCCATACGAAAGTTTCACATATCATCACTGGTGACCCTAAGGTACACCTAGTTACATCACTGGTGACCCTAAGGTATACCTTATTAGCATGTTACATCGTGGGTGACCATAAGGTATACCTTATTAGCATGTTACATCATGGGTGACCATAAGGTACACCTTATTAGCATGTTACATCGTGGGTATGCGGCCTCAGCGGCACACCTGGAGTAATATATGCATATGATGTATGTCATACATTCATGATCTCATTGACTCAACATTTAACTTATTACATAATTTTATTTAGTACATCATGTCATTATTCTTCATATTCTCATAATCATAACTTGTCTCAATAGTTCATTCTTAGGTCTCATGTCATTTGTCCATATTTCAAATGGTCATGTCATAAATACTCCTCATAAGGTCCGCATAGGAATTCACAAAGAACATTCTTTTTCATATTAAAACTTATTTACTTTTAGCATTAATTTCATATTCATTTATTACTTTCAAGGAACAAAGTAACAAGGAACAAAGTAACAAGGAACAAAGTAATAAGGAACAAAGTAATAAGGAACAAAGTAACAAGGAACAAAGTAGAGTAAACAGAAAGACAAAACAACAGGCAAGGGATTGAGGTTACATAATCATTTATTATTTTCAACAAGGAACAGAGCAAAGCAAACAGAAATAAAACAGAACAACGATAAGGGGGCCAATCCGACAATTAAACTATCCAACAATTATTCTCACACCCCCGAGCGAGGTTCTAACTCCCTCCTTACCTGGATAAGCAGGAGCTGAAACTTGGGCAGAGCCTCCTCCTCTAGATTCCCTCTTTTTCTTTCCCTCTCTCTTTCTTTATCTTTCTCTTTCTCTCTCTCTCTCTCTCTCTCTCTCTCTCTCTCTCTCTCTCTCTCTCTTTCTCTTCCTCTCTCTAAAATTTCACTTTCTCACTCAGTATAAAATTTTCACTCCCTCTTGCCCCTATTTATAGCCATCCTGGCGCAACCGGAACGACCCGTATTGAATTCGGAACGGCCTGTTCCGGAGCCTTCAAACATACACAAAATTTTCAACTGGAACGACCCGTTCCAAAATCGGAACGACCTGTTTCCAAAAAGCAGAACGGCCCATTCTGAAATCAGAACGGCCCGTTCTAGGGTTCGTGTTAACCTTGATTGACCATAAGCAGAACGGCCCGCTTCTACCTTAACTTTTTAGGCATTTTTATTACTCTGGAACGACCCGTTTCACTTTGGGAACGACCCGTTCCAGAAAAACCCAAATAGGCCATTTTACACATTTGGAACGGCCCGTTCCACTTTGGAACGACCCGTTCCACTTTTGGAACAACCCGTTCCAGCGTAAAGAAACAGAATTTTATTTTAAAATTTTCATAAATAATTAAATTATTACATACCTTTAAAAATATTTTATAAAATCCTTTAATTAATTAAAATAACTATACAAAATAAATAATAATCAACAATGTATTAGTAAAAAATTTGGGGTGTTACAGTTCTGGGCAATCAATTGGGCCTCTGGTCCAGCGATTTTGGGCTGTTACAATATTCCTCTATAATTATTAAAATAATTATGACCAAATATTATATTATAATTATAATAATAATAATAATAATAATAATAATAATAATAATAATAACCTTTTTGAAAATTGGGGTGTTACATATTAAATGAAAAATTATATTTATAATAAAACACAAAATTTAAATAATAAATAAATAATAAATAATATTTATAATAAAATTCAAATGCTAAAAACATAATAAGTTATAATGTTAATAAATAATAAATTTAATAAGTTATATTTATAAAAAAAATTAAATTTAATAAATAATATTTATAATAAATTATTTTGAAAATAAAATTGAAATTTAATAAATAATATTTATAATAAGTTTTATTTATAATTTAAAAAAAAATAATTTTAAATTTGTAAACAATTTAAAAAATATGTAATTATTAAATAATAAATTATATTTATAATAAAATTTAAAATTTTAAAAGTTAATAAATTATAATGTTAATAAATAATAAACTTAATTAGTTATATTTATAATAAATATTATATTTAATAAATTATATTTATAATGAATTTTTTTGTTAAATTAAAATTCAATAAATAATAATTATAATAAGTTATATAATAATGTATAATTATAATAGTTTATAAATTTAATAATGCACTATGTTAATAATTTTTAATAATTATAGTTTATAATTTAATATTTTATAATGTAAAAAATTTTAAAAATAAAAATGCATAAGATTAAAACTCATATTACATTGATAAAGAGATATATTACATTAAAAATAAAATTTGATAATCATAAATTATGAGAAACGAAAAAAAAAAAACAAAATTTGCTGACTGGAATTCGGTTTCTCGGAAACTGAATTCTGACAACTCAGGACATTAATGGAATATAACGGAGAAGCTCAGAATTTGGTTTTTGGAGAACAAAATCTAAGCTTGAATAGTAAACCGTGCAACTGTTGTAAATAATATGTTACATGTTCTGTTTAGATAATTTTTTTTTTAGAAATTATATTCCTGTAAAAAATTTTATAAATATCACGAGTAGTTGCTGGGGTTGGTAGGATTTGTGGTTATTCAGACCTTATGAATTCAGGCTCCTTTCTAGAAGTGGAACCCACTGTTATCACAGACAGTTGCAAATAATTTAAGGAAGATGACATTGAAAAAAAAAAAAATGACCCATCCTTAAAATTTATTGATCGAAAAATCTTTCGAATGTTTAAAACTTGAAAACAATAAAATTAAAAAATATTTATTTAAAATTTTTGAAAATGTAAATTATTGAATGGCTCTGGAAGATGAATCGTAAACTTTGATAGGAAACATATAACATTTCTTATATATATATATATATATATATATATATATATATATATAAATAAATTAAGTGAAACTACAACGACTTCATTTACTACACTATATTAGTTATTTATTTACTGGTGCCGACGTGCTGTTCTGTTTGGAGAAACTAACCATGAAACATGTGTAGATAAATTCCAAAGGGTATATTTTAGTGAAATTAATATAATAGTTTTTTATTTTAAAAATAATTCATGTAAAACTTCTAAGTTCCAACCTTTTCAAAAGACTTGCTTTTAAAAAAATGGTTTAATTATTTTTTTTTCTAAGTAGTTTAACATTTTAGTTTATGTAGTTAATATTTTATTTTAGTTTTATAAACTTTATTTTTTGTCCCTAAAAATTAAGTAATATAGACTAACAGAAAATAAAAAGATAGAATAAGTGATGCACACTAAATTGGCCTTATGACACTCTATCTCACATATATCATGTATGTAAATAAATAAAATTGAATAAAAAATTTATTAAAATTAATTTCAAATATTCAATATAGAGAGTATCACATATTAATAAAATGAAACCAAATGAAATTTAATACTTTAAAATAACAATTTTCCTAAACCATAATTCAAAAGAAAAATAAATCATAACTAAACTCTAATATCGCATCTTATTAGAGCGTAAACTTAACTATAAGAACTAGTCTCATTCATAACACCCTTAACCTCATGATATGAATCACCTACAATAATATACAATAGAGACAAACACAAACAATGGGAATGAAAAATATTCTACTCTAGCTCATGGCATAAGATGTAATTGGATAGCTAAATACAAACAAGATATGCATATATACATAGCATAGGTAGACTGTTAACAATAACACAACACTCATTCATGACATAATTATTAAATAACACATAACAATAAGATACACGTGCAATGGACACAGATTACATATTATGGTGCATGTGGTGTAGACACCTAATTTCATCCGGGGGGCACACAAACAAGGAAATGGACCTCCGTTGTGAAGGAAAGGAGCTCCCGAAGCATGGAAACATGACATCAGAAGACCTAAAGCCTAAAAAAAGCTAGTTCTATAGCCTAGAACGGGCTGTTCCAAGACCGGAACGGGCTGTTCCCAAAATGGAACGGGCCGTTCCAAAATAGGTTGCTATATAAGCAAGATTTGAACCCAGAACGGGTCGTTCCAATTTCGGAACTGGTCGTTCCAGGTTCTTATTTTACCTATAACAACCTTGCCCAGAACGGGCCGTTCTAAAACTGGAACGGGCCGTTCCCCTTGGTTGGAACGGGCCGTTCCAGAAAAGCTTTCTTTGAGTAAAATTTGAACCTAGAATGGGCCGTTCCACTTTTGGAACGGGCCGTTGCAGCTTCTTATTTTGCCCACAACGAACTAGCCCAGAACGGGCCGTTCCAAATCCGGAACGGGCCGTTCTGGCCCCTTCTGATTCCTATAAATAGAGGCCTCAGGCACAGTTCTCGGGGCGGCTAGAGAAATTTCGAATAAGACTCCATTGAGCACGAAAATTCTCTATCTCTCTCCCTTCTATTGTATTTCTTGAGATTTGTGTCGCATCTCTTTCTTCTTTCTCCTTCCTATTGTATTTCTTTAGATCTGTAAGGCATATTGTAGTGGGAAAGATCGCCACAAAGCACCTTCTTCATATTTAAAGATCCAATAGAGCTCGTTCAAGAGGTATTTCAATTAATTTTCTTCTCTTTATTTTATTTTGTTATCTTTGATAAATATTGTTATATTAAAAGCAATCATGTAGACATTTTTGAGCTAATTGTATAATTTAAATTTCAAGCATGTAAATAAATATATTAATAAAAAGGGATTAAATATTTAAGTCATTAATTCTCATCACGTTAACTTCATCATAGGGTACCGATTGAGGGCGTTGTAGGGGTGCTTAATACCTTCCCTACACATAACCGACCCCCGAACCCAATTCTGGTTATCAAGGCCACTATTGGATTTTTAAAAACCTTTTCTTTTTCCAATGTTTTGAGTAAAATATTGGTGGCGACTCCATGAACTCATTTTTCAAAACCATTGATTAAGGATTAGTCTGGCGTCCGGACATTCCTTAATTGATGAGATTTTCAAAAAGATGTCTAAACCATAGGTCGCAAGTTCAGAAATTTTCGGGTTGCGACATGTGGCACCAATGAAAACATCACACATCACACTTATGCATTGCCACTAGCAATACACGTAGAGTAGTCTAGAAGTACAAGTCGGATCATGTCCTCAATGCACTTTCACTAGGAGGACGTACTACTAGGATTTGGTATGAATAGTTGAGTTATGCAAGATATATTTCATGCACACAATGGACAAGACTGAGACTTTTAAACCAAGCTATTCTTAAGGATTGATCCCCAAACTTTTATTCAAGGGGATTTTCCTAGTAGTGTATTCCATATCATACCTATAAAAACACTTTTACACATATGATACATGTCAAACAAACTTTATGCATAACATTCAGATGATCTCATTAATTTAAATATCACACATCTTATCATGTTATATCATGGTTGAGTCTTGCTTAGACTTCTCATCAAATGATTCTCACAAGATCCACACAATCAAATGCATCAATGTCAAAGCTTATAAATCAATTCATACATAACTCACAATATATTGTATAAATATCATACTCACACTCCACAACCAGTTATCAACATTAAATGGTACAATGTACTAATGTTCATAATTCAAATACAACAATTGCACAACATCAACTGATACACCTCAAGATAGAATTATTATGAGATCGTCTAATCATATGCTAATACCTTGACAATAGTCACTATGTACTCAAATCAATAGTTTAACTAATCTAATAGCTTTATCAATATCACACATTAAGTCATTAGACATTGCTATCATTAAAACACATCAAGTCATTAACAATCAACTTAATCCATAACTTATTAACAATTATTTCATATCATAATTTATCCTTCTTAAACATTTATGTAAGTACCTTAGAAAATTTATATGATCAAACACTTAAAGGATAAAGCTATTCACCATCCTCATTCACAAATTACATTTTCACAATTTAATCTTTTGAGACATTGTGTAATATAAACGCCCTATCTAGAGTTATATATATGATATCAAGTTGATCTTAATTTTATTAGAAATCTAAGATAGTTATCTCTAACTTTTATGTTGAGTTCAAGAGCTAATTATACCATCTATTATTTTTTAAAAATACAAAATTATGTTTTAATCTAAATTTGACAATCTAACCTTTACTCATTAAGTTGACCATAACTTTCTAGACCTTCTTTTTAGGTGGTTCTGATGGAATTTGAAAGTTAAAATCCAGGACTACAATTCATGTGAAGATCACAAAACTTAATTATAATAGTATCATACCTAACACAACGTTTATTGAGCCTAGTGCAAAAAGGATAACACCTTCTTAGGAGTACTTACATTTGGCTTGACTAAGGCCACAGCCGACACGAAAACTTGCAGGAACAACGTCAAATGCACCCAATGCGACCCATTTGACGTTTGTGAGGGTATCAGTTCATGAAAGACTTGTAGGATGTGCAAAAATTGTGCATTACGAACCCCAAACTCCAATCTAAACGGCAAAAATTACGATTAAAGCTTAATACTACTCTAGGAAGTTACTAAGGTACCCTTGTAAATTGGGATTTCTCACTACAGGAAATACTATGGTGCCCTTGTAAATTAGAATGTTTTGGTGTAGCCAATTTTTTAAACTAATAAAAATGGCATAAAATGTTATTTTTTTTCTTTTCACTTATATTTTTTTCTTCTACACTAAGTGATGTGTTCTTAACAAATAAATTATCTAAATAATTAACTTACAATTTATTTTCGCCAAATATTGGCCCTAGTGTTTCAAATCATTTTATAGAAAGCAAAATAATTTTAAGAAGAACACAATAAGATTCTATTTACTAAAGTTTGAGAAAATTTTGTAAAATTTTTTATTCAATTTGCTTTTTATAACTTTTAAACAAGTGTAAAAGATTTCAATTTATCATCACTCATAATACATAAAAAAATATTCTTACTAAATCTAAACATTTTTTGTGTGTGTATATATATATATATATATATATATATTAAGAATTTAAAAAAAATGTATGTTGAAATAAAAAATATAAACATGTTAAAATCAAACAATTATAAATCAAATGTTCAAATATTTAAACAAAACAAAAAAAAAGTTCCAAAATCCTTTAAATATATCATCAATTACTCAAATTCAAATTCAATTTCACATTCTAATTACATACCCCTATTAACTACTCTCACAATAACTATTTAGGGTTCACATGGAAACCTACAGACAATCCAAACTTCACAATTATAGGTTTAATTACGAAATTAGAGACATATACAACTACACATCATATAAAACAATAAAGAACCATATAGAAGAGCAATAATACATAATACAATCAATTGGGAAAACCCTTTCACACAATACAAGTAACAAAGAAAGGATTGAAGGCTAGTCCTAGTATCCAACATATATCTCACGCCTAGAGCGAGACTACTCACTTCCCCTTTAGTCATAATTCTTTTTCCCTTTTTCTTAAATATTAAAACTTATATATAAGTAATATATCAAATAAAAATATTTCTTCCAACCCCAATTATTATAAATATTAATAACTAAAAACTATATAATATATATAAATAAATATATTTCTCCCGACACCATTATAATTAAAAAGGAAATATATATATATATATATATATATATATATATATATATATATATATATAATTAAAGAACATATTTTCCAAATACTTATTATAACAAAATATCATAAAAATACATATTATTCTAATAAATATTATACAATTTTTTTTACAAATATTTATTAGTTAATTAAAATACTCATAATTATTACAAATTTCTAAAATATTTTAATTAATTAAAAATATTTTTAATAATTTTAGAAAACTTAGCGTGTTACATGTCCTAACTCCTAAGACTATTCTAAAATTGCAATCGTCCCAATTAGGCATGGCAACAGAGCGGGACGGGGCGGGTTTTACGTTCCCCGCCCTCGCCCCCTATAATAACCCAATTTTCACTAGGCCAAGAGCCCAATTAAGGTAGTTTAGTAGCCTGGAATGGGCCGTTACAAATTAATAAATAGACCTACTTTTGGTAGCCCGGAACGAGCCGTTCCGGATTTGGAACGGGCCGTTCCAAACCATTAAATTTGCCTAAGATTCTTAGTTGAGAACGGGCCGTTCCAGAGGTGAGAACGGGCCATTCCAAAATATGACCGTTGTGCTTATTAAATGCATCCCAGAACGAGCCGTTTTGGTTTGAGAACGAGCCGTTCTGGATGTGATTTTTAGTCATGATTTAAGATTCCAGAATGGGCCGTTCTGGATTTGGAACGGGCCGTTCCGGCGAAGCCTGATGCCTATAAATTGAGCTCTCTGCTACTCCCAAAAAGCACACCTCTCATTTTCTAATTTCTTTTCTTCTGCTCTCTTTTCTTTCCCTCTACTTTCTACTTCAGACCGAGGGAAACCCAGCGAGGGAGACCAACCAGATCTTGTGTAGGTTTAGCTTCTACATATCAAGGTACGGGAGAAAAGGGGATTATTTATATGTAGAGTCACATGAGGGAATTGGGTAGAGGAAGAACCCGTAGGATTTTGAGTAATTTTATAATTATTTCTGTTTGGAGCATTATTGGTCTTATGTGATTCTGTATGTATTTAGGACTATGAATATATGATTAGTTTGTAAAAAATGATGCTCTGGGAGAGAGACCGAAATTATAGAAAAGTGCTTGTAAGTTAGGTTTTGGAAAAATTGGATTATTTCTGTTTGAGGAATTAATGATCCCATTAGATTCTGTATGTGTTGAGGATTAGAAATATATATTTAATTTGTAAGAATGATGATCTGGGAGAGAAAACGAAATTGTAGAAAAGTGCCTGTGAGTTAGGTTTTGGAACAATTGGGGATTTTACTATTTATGTTAAGATTATATTAAATGTGTAATTCCATTAACTATTATATTAATTGATAAAAATTGATGATTTAGATGTGAATTGCTTGAGGTGTATGAAACCCATTATTTTGGACTTATCTGATGTGTGTATCATGATATTGAACTATGAGATGTTGTGTGGAATGTGGATGAGATGTGATTGTGGTTCTTCACACCTATGACCAGGGGTGAGCACGGCCCGAGATTGTTACATGGATATCGTGACCTTGGTAACATGTCAAGGGTGAGCACGACCCTGAGTTAGGGGTAACGTGACCTTGGCATAGTGTTATATCAGGGGTGAACATGGTCCGGGATTGTTACATGGGTATCGTGACCTTGGTTAACATGGGGTGAGCACGACCCTGGGTTAGGGGTAACGTGACCTTAACACAGTGTTATATCAAGGGTGAGCACGACCTTGGATTGTTA
Source organism: Cajanus cajan (assembly GCF_000230855.2). Taxonomy (NCBI): domain Eukaryota; kingdom Viridiplantae; phylum Streptophyta; class Magnoliopsida; order Fabales; family Fabaceae; genus Cajanus; species Cajanus cajan. The sequence continues at coordinate 8,937,244 of NC_138517.1, read as the reverse complement.
CATGGGTATCGTGACCTTGAATAACATGTCGAGGGTGAGCACGACCCTGGGCTAGATATGCTACAGGGGAATCCTGACCTTGGCACAATGTTATATCAGGAGTGAGCACGACCTTGGATTGTTACGTGGGTAGCGTGACCTTGGCATAGTGTGAAGTGCAAGATTTGTGATGATTGGTGTGATCGAGAATTATGACGTGATGACGATGCATGATTGATTGAAATACGATATGTTGAAATATTTATGAATATTAAGTTATAATAAGTTATGATTATGCTGTGTTTCTCCTTGTGTGCTTTTCATATAAATGTTTTCTTTTCTTACCATACAAATTGTGGATATTTTAGGTGAGGAAGATCCGACTATGAGTGGTATCTAGGATGCCAATAGTTGAATTGTGGGTATGCTATGATATTATGACATCGGGGCAGAGGATTTTTAGGACATAGATTTTTATATGGATTTGGAATTGTAAATATGATTTTGAAAATAATTTTTAAACTCTCAAGTTTTATTTTCAATTATTATGTTGGTTATTGATAAATGAATATGAAGGTTTTATGTGAACCATTTTACCAACGTTAAAAATTTTATTCTTTAGTTTATTTATATGATTAATATTTATATATGTGTTGGGGTAGTAAGGGTGTCACATTTAGTGGTATCAGAGCAGGTCTATCCAATCGGCCGTGAGTTATGAGTCTACTATGATTGTTTGGTAGATGAATGATGGAATTAATTGATTGTGGAACTTATTGATATGCTAGTATGATGATTGATTATGTTTGTTGTTATTTAATTTTGTGTATTCTAACAATGTTTTGCTTTATGATGAAGATAATGATGATGATGTAGATGTTTCCCTTGTGTTGTTAGTGTTGTGCTTACTTGTATATTGTTTTCTCATAATTTGGCTGAAAGACATGATATATATAGCTTAGTTGATGCTATTCATGATTGTTTATTTGTTTTGATACTTCTTACTTATGTAAGAAATAGTGGTTGAGTGGTATCACTCATGTTGCGAGCATATGTACCAGTAGTAGTGGACGAAGCCTTACTAACCAACTAGAAACTATTAGAATCTTGGATGTGGGTGAGACATTGATTTGTTGAGTGTATTGAGAGTTTATGGTCGATGGAGTTTCTAGAATTTATAGTTTTAGCGATTGAATCCAAGGAGGTTGTATCTTGAGAATTGGAAGTTTTGATATTCTTGATGAGAGATTGAAATGTTGGTATTTTCCTTGAGTGTTGGTGTTTTTTAACCTTTTATGGTTTAGGTAGCATGTGAGTTTTATTTTCTATGTCTGTTGTGCTAAATATGTGAGTTGTTTTGGTTTAGGATTGTAGTGGGAAGCTTGAATGTGAAGTTAAGGTGTGAGTTTGGAAGAGTTGAGGTATTTTTGTAGCCTTAGATATATTGATACACTATTGCTGTTTGGTATAGAGGATATTTTTGCTGCAATTTTGTTGTGCTAGTATGAGTACCGTATTGACAGATTTATATTTTATGGTCTTCACAAAAGTTGTAGTCTTGGACATTATCTTTCTAATGGAACTGGAATAAGGTAAAACGGAGGTCTAGAATTCTAGTTATAGCTGCTTTGGTGATCAGAAGTCTAGTTGTAAGTGCTGAATATATTTGTTATGGTTTTTGAATTTTTTTATTTTTTTATTTTTATCTAAGAAGATGACCTTTTTAGAATATTATGTCTTCATAAGAGTTTTAGCTTATTCTCTTAGCTTCCTTTTGAGATAGGTTTGAGATCATTGGGATGAGTATAACTCTCTGTTTGTTATTTGCTTTGATAGTTGTTGAGGGGAGGAATATGCTGTCATGATGTTTTTGAGTTGTTAGGCATAGCAAGGATAAAAATTGATTTGGATATGATGTTTTGAGGTGTTGCCATTTAGAGGTTGTTTAAGATGGTATGATGCTATGTGGTAAGTTTGGTTCATGTACAAGCTATATGGTGTAAACGGTGATTGATTCGTACATGCTTAGTGATGGTATATATGAAGGATTAAAGTAGGTATTCTAATTTGATTTGATATGAGGATAGATGACCTTATGGATCAATTAGTGAGTGTTTATGTGTTTAGTAAGATTGACCTTAGGGTGTGATATTATCAGATTGGAGTTAAGAGTGAGGTTATATCCAAGACAGATTTAGGTTAAGTTATCTAAGTATGATTTTTGATTATATGAAGTGAATTTTATAGGTCTTTTAATTTCTAGCGGAGGTATAATATAAATCTATTTAAGGTAGAAGTTGTGCTTAAGTGAGAGATACCTAAGTCAGTTAGTGAGGTTAGAGAGTTTTCTTAGATTAGCTCATTGTTATTGGAGGTTTATTGAGTAAATTTCTAATATATCATTACCTTTGACTAGATTGACTAGGAAGAAGTTGCATTTGTGTGGGATGGCAAATGAGAGATTAGTTTCCAAATTCTTAAGGAAAGATCGACTAGTGCACTAGTGTTAGCATTGGTTGATCTTAGTAAACCTTTTGTGATATAGATTGATGTTTCTAAGATAGGTTTGGGTGGAATGTTGATGCAAGAAGGAAAGGTAGTAGCTTGTGATTCTAGGCAATTGAAAACTCATTAGAGGAATTACCTACCCATAAGTTTAAGTTAGCGGTTGTAATATTTATTTTAAGATTTGGAGACGCTACCTATATGATTCTAAGCTTGAGGTATTTAGTGTCATCATAAGAGCTTGAGGTATTTAGTGTCATCATAAGAGTCTTAAATATCTTTTGACTGAAGAGTTAATTATGAGACAAAAGAGATAGCTTAAATTTCTAGAGGACTAAGATTTCAAACTTAGTTGTTATCTGAGTAAAGCCATTATGGTGATCGATGTTTTGGGTAGGAAACCTTTACATTTACCTTCCCTTATGATTAGAGAGATGAATCTTTTTGGGTTAAATTAGAGACTTAAGTTTGGCTTATAAGGTTACCCTTAGTAGTGGGAAACTAAGTATGAATTGAGTAACGAATAGATTGTTGAAGGAAATTGGAGAAGCATAATTAGTTGATTCGTTTTGGTGACAAGATATGAGGTTATAGGATAAGGTGATGGATAAGAGTTTGACTTGGGTGTAGATGGAGTGGTGAAATTAGAGATCTGATATGTATACCTAGTGAACTTACGCTTAGGTGCTGGATCTTTAGAGATGATCATAGAAGTAAAACCAATATTGTGACAGATTCCTTGATTATGATGACCTCTGATATATCATTTTTGATGATTTAAAGGTTGGATTTGATTGAAGAATTTAGAGACTTATGCTTGGTGTGTGAGATTATCCTTAGGAGTATTGAATTGATTATGTTGAAAGTGACTAGTGAATTAATGGATGAGATTAGAGAACCCTAGGAGTCAGATCCTTTCTTACGGAACCAAGTGGAGAAGATTGGTAGAAGTATAGATAACCATTTCTGAGTAGAAATCAATGTTGTTTTGAGGTGCAAGAACAAACTTGGGTGCTTAGTAACCTTGAATTAATAAAGATGATCTTAGAGGAAGGACATAAAAGTACTCTTAACATTCATTTAGGAACTATTGAGATGTATCGGGACCTTAGGAGGATGTATCAGAGTGGTGCAGTGAAAGCATAGTGGCCTAAGATAAACAGAGGAGTAGAGGAATTTGCATACTCATGTTTAGTATGCTAGAAGTCTTTAGGAATTTTAGTAGCACTTAGACGTCCCATTTTGGAAGCAAGATGGTGTGTAGATAGACCTTAGTTATAGGTTTGTCTGAGATGCTTAAGAAATTGCACTCAGTGTATTATTATCAAGTTTAAATAAAATAATATGTATGAGAATTAAAGTGAAATATTTTTAAATTAAAAGTAAAGTTTATGATCGTATAAGGAAAAGTAATAATTAAACGTAAAATTTTTATCAGTGATGGATTTAAAATTGCATCTTGTGGAGTCACCAAATTTGTAGTTTCTTTGATTTTTTTTAATATATCAATTTTTTATTTATTTAAATAACTTGGGCTGATTATTATTTATCCAAATAACTCACTTTGAAGCCCAAGTGAGAAATAGGTTACTAGGTCACCAATTTCTTGTAAAAAAAATTTAAAAAAATTTCAAAATTCCTTTGAGAAATCAGTTACCCAGTAACCGATTTCTCACCTAGGCTTTTTTTTTTCTCTAGATTTTGTAAGAAAAAATTCATTTTTCATTTTTTTTATTTTCAGTTTTTTTAAAAAAGTATAATTAATTTTAAATATATATTTAATATTTAAATTAAATAATTTATAAAGAATAATACTTAATAATAAAATTAATATTATATTTATCTATAAATTATAATATATCTGATTTTAAATTTATTTAAAATAAATATAGTTAATTATAATTTTTAGAATTATATATAAAATTATAAAATTTTGTATAATATTTTAAATTTATGTTAAAAATAAAGAAAATGTTAAAACTTATTTATTATACTAAATTTTAGAATCATAAAATTAATTTTATTATTTAAATTAAATTTATTAAATATAGAAAATTAAAAACTGTAATATAATAATAAATATATTGATTTTGTATTAATAAATAAAGATAATTAAATTGATTATTACATAAATGTCATTATTATTTTATTAAATATTAATGATATTATATATTTTTTTGGTAAAGAATGAAAAACTAAAACAGCAGACTCACGACACCGAGTCTCTCCCTAAAGGTAACATGATAAAGTCTGGAGGACTCCTCCAAAATACATTGGAACCTATGTTCCTTACACCCCAATTAGCAAGCGTATGAGCTACTGAATTTATCTCTCGAGGGATATGACTTACGTAAACTACCCAGTCCCTAGCTAGCATGCGCTTAATACGACGAATAACATCATAGTGCTTATGCAGGTAATCCCTATCCGTTGGTCGATCTTGAAATAGTGTAACAGCGCCCAGGCAATCACAATCGTAACTCACCTTCCGAAACCCACCATCCCAACAAAACGCTAGGCCATCCTCCAAGGCCAATAGCTCGGCACGTAACGCATCACCATGTAAAACACCACGTGAGAAACCCCCTCGCCACATACCTGCCCAATCTCGAATTACTCCACCCATCCCCATAGCCGACGTCCCACTCAACTAACTCCTGTCCGTGTTTAGTTTGACCAACGGATGCTCCGGAGGCCTCCATATGGCATGCTCCGCCCATAGGCGTCGCTTAGCGTTATACACACTGTTCTCCACCGTAGACAGTGTCATCTTCCGACTGACCTCCAAAATCGTCCAAAGCTCGTCGTTTAACAGCATGTTATTTCTAAACTGTCAAACCCACCACAAGGTGATGGATAGCTTGATCGCCTCTTTATGCAAAATAATCCCCTTCAGCCACTGAAAGCAATCCATTCCAACAAAAAACCATCCCTCACTGATCCCGCCAGCCATCAGCACCTCTCACGAATAAGGACAATCCCGAAGTGCATGTAAAATGGTTTCGTGAGGGAAAGAGCAACGCGAGCAAGCCCCAGATTTGGCCAACCTCTTATCAGCCCGAACCTGATTCGTTGGAAGGGCTGAATGAAGGCATTGCCACAGAAAGAACTTAACCTTCTCAGGGATCCTTAACTTCCAAGTCTTCTTCCAAACTTCATCCCCCTCTATTGACAACACCGTGGTCAAAAAACGATACCCAGATGCCGCTGTATAGCAACCCGAGCTATCGCCTCTCTAAGCAAAATGATCCAGCCCCAAAAAGGAATTGGCGACACTCAACCGTTGGACCGAATGTATTAGCTCCGCCGGGAGAACCGTATACAAGGTAGTGAAGTTCCAATCTCCGCTAACCCAGCAGTCTGCGACCGTTTTATTGGTGTCCGCAATATGAACGAATGGGACTCTCCCGCACCAAAGTCCAGTACCTGACTAGTCCGTGTACCAAAGGGAAGAGGCCCCCGACCCTAGCTGAGGCTCGAATCCCTCACGAAGAGAAGGAAGGGCCTTAATAAGACTTGACTAGGTTGGAGAAGCACCCCTCCTGTTTTGAGCACACAGTATAGAGTCTCCATGTAGATAACGATCGCTGAGGAGTTGAACCCAAGGCTTCTGAGGAGCGGTAAGCATATCCCAAACTAACTTCCCAAGAAGTGATACATTCGCCCTTCGCGCCTCCCTAATCCTAAGGCCACCGAACTCTTAGCGTAACAACATCCCAGCTCACTGGAGACCAAAACCGAGTGTTGTCAGATTTTGCCCAGAGCATACGACGATAAGCCTGATCAATTCTATTACACACTGCATGAGGAAGCCACAATGTTTGCATGCTATAAACTAGAATAGAGGAGATGGTAGACTTCACCAGACACAACTTACCTGCCTTATTAAGAAGCTTGGACTTCCAAATCGCAAGTCGACTCTGGATTTTGTCCAGCACATCATAAAAATCTGCGCACCTCGGCTGACCATGCATCATGGGGACCCCTAAATACTTCCCAATCTGAGCCGTGTGACCAATCCCAAGCAAGCCCTCCAACGTATCTATCCTCCTCAGTGAAACCCTTCTAGAGCTCACAAACTTAGACTTAGTCAAATTGACGCTCAAGCCTGATGAGCGCGAAAACTCCTCCAAGGTTGACGCCACCAAATGAGCTTGGTCATCTAAAGCTTGACAAAACAGTAAAATATCATCAGCAAAGAACAGGTGTGATAATGGTAAACCCCCAGGGGATAGCTGAATCGGTTTCCAATGACCCTCCTGGAGCAACTCAGAGATCCTAAGGGCTAGGCGCTCCATGTAGAAAACAAACAGATACGAAGATAATGGCTCTCCCTGCCGAAGGCCATGAGACGGAACAAAGGACAGTAAAGAACTGCCATTCCAAAGGAATGAGATGGACGAATTCTTCAACCCCCACATGATAAGCTGAATTGTGACTCTTGGAAAACCAAACTGCACTAGCGTAGACTCCAAAAAATCCCACCTGACCTTGTCATATGCCTTTTCAAGGTCAATTTTAAAGGCCAAGGAGCCCACACCTGAGCCCTCCTTCCGTACGAAGTGGAAGGCCTCTTGAGCAACAATACTATGATCCCGAGTCCCCCTCCTAGGGATAAAGCTACCCTGGAAAGGACCAATGACGTCCTGCAGGAAGGGTCTAAGACGAGCCACAAGCACTTTAGAAATAACCTTCCAGACAACGTTACATAAGCTAATAGGACGAAATTCTTTGAGACTCACGGGATGGTCCACCTTCGGAATTAACACCATTTGTGTCCCCAAGAGTGATATGTCTGAGTACCCCAACTGAAAGGCATCCTTCACTGTACGCCATAATTCATCCCCCACAATGGGCCAGTACTGCTTGAAAAAGAACGGTTGAAATCCATCCGGCCCTGGTGCCTTGAATGACTTCATGCTCATCACTGCCCAGCGAACCTCCTCCTTCGTGACTGGGGCATTTAAGGCAGATAGGGTCGCACCACCTAGGCCAGGTGGAACCCCCGCATACATGTCTAGAGGCCCTTGGTCGTTGTTAATCGAGAAAAGCTCTTATAGAACCTGACAACCTCTGTTTTCATTACCACAGGTTCTGTGTGCCAAGACCCATCTGGCAGCAACAACCCCTGTATTTTGTTCCTCCGTCTCCGTGCGAGAGTTTGAGCATGGAAGAATGACGTATTATGGTCCCCAAACCTCACCCACTTCTCTCTAGATTTCTGAAACCATAGATACTCCTCCTGAAGACAAGTTTCGTCCAACTCCGCTTGTATAGCCTTTTTTAGGCGCGACAAGCTCTCTGATTCCCCTATCTCGAGTTGTAGCTGAACCCCTTTGAGACGTCATTGCAGAGTCTTTTTTCTAGTAGTGATATTCCCAAACACTTCGTTATTAAACTTGATGGCATCTACACGAACAGCTTGTAACCCATTGGCAAGGGTCGGCGTGCTACGGCACCACGCCTCCCTAACAATTTACTCAAAATCCCTATGGGTGGCCCAAGCAGCTTGGAACCGAAATGGTCGATCTTGAGACTTGTCTCTTGAGCCTTCACGCCACAATAATAGAGGACAATGATCAAAATAGACCCTGCACAGATTCTCAACATATGCTTCTGGAAACATTGCTTGCCACGCAACATTACACACTGCATGGTCTAACCGCTTTGCCAGCACAACCCCACATCGATTTCGGTACCACGTAAAGCGGAGACCCTTAGCCCCCATGTCAAGAAGATTACACTCATTCAAAACCTCCAGAAACTGTGATGCCCGTGCCATCGAGAAGCGACCACCCATACACTCTGTTGACAGCAAGATTTCGTTAAAGTCTCCAAGCACTAACCATGGCAGCGTAATCCGTCCCCCCAACTCCCGAAGATGAGCCCAAACCCGCTGTCTGAGATCCACCTGAGGATTAGCATAAAAGACTGTACACACCCAGTTCTTACTTCCTTCCGCAACCGTAAACGAGATGGCCTGAGGGTGAGAGGCAAATTCGGATATAATAGCAACGCAAGACATTGCCATCAAAATCCAAATACCCCCGGAATGCCCCGTAGCCTCAATACTATAACACAATTTATAGTCTAGCTTCTTCCAAAAAGATTACACCGAAGAAAATTGGCAATGAGTTTCCAAAATAATAAAAATAGATGGATCGTGGAGCCTTACTAACTCCGAAACCCTCCTTTTACCTTTGGCATTAACAGCCCCTCTAATGTTCCAAGCTCTCATGGCCTCCCCTTCCAGTGGCTGATCAAATAGCATAATATCCTCCGTCCCCGGTATCTCTAGTCCACTAACCTCAGAATCGTGAATAACTTGGGACGTGCAACCTGTAGGAAGCACGCTGGTTGCCATACCCCCTTCCAAGTCCTCCGTCATTCTTTCATGCACATAACGTGGATCCCTGAGTGGCGAAATGGTTTGCGAGCTGCTGCCTTTATGATGGCTCACTTCCGAAAAAGGCTTCCCGCCGGCTAGAGTGGTTCGTGGACGGGCACCATGTTCATCTCCTCGGCTACGTTTTTTACTGTCATTAGTGGTTTCTATGATATTCTGGTACGTATTCCTTATTTGGCCCCCGTCAATAATTAGTGGTCCAATTGCATGGTCCTGTTCACTAGGGTCACTTTCACCTCAGGTGAATTCTTAAAAACCGCACGAGACTCATCCTCAAGGTGTACACACTTCATAGAGTAACTTGGAATGTCATGATTTTGCTCCTTAATTTCTGCATTCCCATTATGAGGGAAAGATCGACCCTTGCCCAACGGTTTCGCGAGATTCTGCTTCCGATTTTTCTGTTTCACGATCAACCATTCCCCATGGGGGTCTGGCACGATTTCCCCCAAAATCTGCGGAGCTAATTCCTCACCTGTTGGAGCACCCGAAACTGCACTATGCAGTGGTTCCCCTGGCGGCTGTTCCGTAGCATCCTTCTCCCCCACGCCGTTAGCCTTTGACTCAAGCCTATTTGCATGTGGACAATTCCTCCGAACATGCCCATAATAACCACACGACGAGCACAACAAATGTAGTCCCTCGTACTCAACATTATACCAAACACCATTGAGGAAAAATCACCCTACGACTGGTTCGTTTAAGCTTATCTCAACACAGACCCGTGCAAACCTGCTCCGTGTCATGTTTAGAGTATTAAGGTCCACCTTGACTGGTTTCCCTATGGCTGATGCAATCGTTAGGAGAACACTCTCATTATAGAACATAACTCCGAGACCTGGAAACCTGATCCAGACGAGAGTACTGTCGACCTTCGTTGCTGAAGCGACGAACTCCGGGGACCAAGGTCGAACAATCACATAGTGATCAAAGAGCATCCAAGGGCCCCTGTGCATGACCCGTTCTCTATCCGCCTCCAAATCAAACTTCACCATGAAGTAACCATTCGACACGTCCAGCAGGTAGCTTGTCCCGCAAGGTTAAAAACCCCACCTCTCTCCCTAACAACTTGATCACTAGGCACTATTCCCAAGGTTCACACAACTGTTTCAAAGTGGGTACCGTAATGTTGAATTTGGGTAGCAACCGATCTCCACCCTCAAATTCTAACGACATAGCCCCCTCCTTAATAAGATCTCGAACAGCCGGCCGCTGAGTCGGGGCACCCAGTACCTTCTCCTTGAAGGTCATTGTTTGACTCATCTTGAGGCCCCCAACGCCTCCATCCGGCAGTTTTGATGGTGGTTGGCTCCCCACAGGCATACCCCAAATCCTCTCCATAGTTTCCAAACTTCTATATTATATATTAAGTACACTAATTACAATGGTTGCATCATTAAAATGAAAATAACTTAAAAAAATACACAATTAAAACAAACTTTAAACATAATAGATAAATAACATAAAACCTAAATCATATAACATTAGTTGTCTAACTTCATTGCTTGGTCGAGGTATCTTTCAATCGCTTCCATCCCATGTAATAATCTAATATACGTCGTGGTAGCATACAGTTCCAGACTTGTTAGGTCGTGCAGTTCTATGAACAATGAAAACATACACTTCACATCTTCATCATCCCTAAGACGACACGCAGTATATTTATTTACACCACCGATAAATGAATTTGGGTATCGGTAGTGGATATCTATGACAACTTTGTAATGAGGAAGATTAAGGTTATTATCAATAACATGCTTAAGTTGTTGATAAGTCTTCATGTCACTTACCAATAGGGTTTTAACCTTGTTGCTAACAAATGTAACTCCATGCTCAATGGAGAAAATTTGTCCATCATAATAAACAGTGGCTGGAACAGTTAACGACTCCATTGATTGGATGTTTCAATCTCTTGCATTTTAGCTTGTGTTTAGAGTTTATATAGATCTAAAGCAACCTAATGTGGAAAAATGCAAATTCATTGGATTCCTAACGCTCTGCACAAAGTATTGATTTTTCTGACGCTCTAGGACAAAGCAATTGATGACACAACACAAAGAATTGGATTCCTGACGCTCTGGGAAAAAGTAATTGATGACACTGCATAAAGCATTGATTTTTCTGACGCTCAAGGACCAAGGCAATGACACTCTACACAAAGTCATTAATTTTTCTGACGCTTTGGGACTAAGGCAATGAAATTCTACACAAAGCATTGATTTTTCTGATACTCTAGGATAAAGCAATTGATGACATTGCACAAAGTCATTGGATTCCTGACACTCTGGGACAAAGAAATTGATGACACTCTACACAAAGTCATTGGATTCCTTACGCAATGAGACAAACTAATTCAAATTTTTTGCACTATATATACACTACATACGTTCCAACCCTAAATACACAACGAAAGATCAATTCTCTTAAGCTATTGCACTCTTCAATTTCATTGTTATTGTTTTTCAAGAATGTCTTCTTCATCTTCAACTATGTTGTGGAAACAACACCTCCATAGGTCAAATGAAACTCATCTTATGGTAAGTTAATATATATTGCATAATGTTTACAACTAATATTATTCATTACTAACATTTCAATTCTACCATTTTTGTAGACAACAAGTGATCAAGTGATTCAATCTTACTATCATTTCATACCTACACCTGACCCAAGAATTGAGCATTTGTTGGAGGTTTCTGGCTTTGGCGAGGTTGCGAAAATAAGACATTTTAAAATCGATGATTGCTTGATAACATCTTTAGTGGAGAGGTTGAGACCTGAGACACATACTTTTCACCTCCCAGTTGGTGAGTGTGCGGTCACTTTGGAAGATGTGGCACTATAATTGGGTTGAAGGATCAACGGCAAACTAGTCACAAAACCAACTTTCTTTAACTAGGATGAATTATGTTACAAGTTGTTAGGCTTCGTACCTTTGAAAGGGGAAGCTCTAGTTGGCTCAAGCATAAAACTAAAATGGTTAAGAGACCATACAATTGCACTACCAGATGAACGCACTGAACAACAATTGCACCAACATTGTAGGGCATATATCTTAGGATTGATTGGTGGTGTCATTATGCTAGACAAGTCAAGTAACATACTTCACTTAATGTATTTACCACTGTTGGCTGACTTTGGAACGTGTAGGACGATATAGTTGAGGTTCTGCTTGTTGAGCACATTTGTACAGAGAAATGTCTAGGGAAATCTATCTATCATCAAAGAAAATGGGTGGATGTTCTTTGCTTTTACAGTCTTGGGCTTGGTATCGCATGCCCTTCATCCAACCAAGAGTCCAACGGGATATCACATTTCCGCTAGCATCGAGGTATGAATTAATTTTTATACCACTTTAATACATTGAAAAACTAAAATTTTTTACCTAAAATTTTATCAATGTACAAATATTTTAGGTGGTCAAGAAGAGGGCTAAGATTTACAAGGACGCTCCATGGATATTTACTTGGCTACAGATTAAGATATGACAACATGAACCATAACAAGGTAATACAATGTAAAATTCTCTCAAACATACTCTCTTATACTCAATTGATTCATACCCTAAACCTTTTTCTTTTTCAGTTTCTATGGATGCCATATAGGGAATTTTAGTCCTCACTGCCAACACGTGCTTATAAGGATTCTAGAATATGGACTTCTTGTATTGCTTTAACTTCAGTTGTAGTTGTAGCCTGACATCAAACTGACAGAGTCTAATTGCAAATTGGCTTATGACAACCAATCCCCAATGAAGCTCATAATCTTAATAAAATGCACGAAATAGACATGAGAGGACATAGCAACACCAACTAGGTTGAACAACATGCAGACTGGATTTTTATTTGGAAAGACATACGCAAACATGTTATTTTTTGGGAACCACTTCAAGGGCCTCTCCAACACACTCCTGAGTATTTGCAATGGTTACGTGCTAATTCTAAATTATTTCTTTGTCGCCAATATTCTTCATCTCATGCATTCACTTCTAGTACACAACTCCCAACAATTATAGGACAACATTCCTAGTGGTTGGAGATAACCACCCACCTTATAGTATGGAACAACATCCCCAGTCTAATCCACCATTTCATACGCACCATGAACAACTCATTGTAGACCCCTAAAATTGTCCGGGTCGGAAATAAGACTCGAAGACTCTCGAAGACCGAAAGAAAGTCAGCCGGAAGGACTCCTGGAAGACCCTGGAAGACCCTAGGATGATTATCTGTAGGTTTAGAAGTCTTAGAGTAGCTTAAAATAAGGATGTGGGAGGATTGAAGCTCAATACGGCCTCCTAGAAGTTCAGTACGGCCGTACTGAGCATTTTGAACTACAATACGGCCGTACTGAAACCAATACGGCCGTACTGAAGTTTTTGAACTTCAGTACGGCCGTACTGAATTCAATACGGCCGTACTGTAGTTGAAAACTTCAGTACGGGCCGTATTGATGTCAGAGGCCGTACTGCGCCTCACTCCTATATATAGGACGTCATTTGGACGTCATTCCACACAATTTCCAGATTTCTGGACCCTCTTGCTGAGTATTCTGGGGTTTTTGAGCAGTGTTCTGCCCTAGAAGTCTCTCCGAGAGCCAATCCGGCAAAGTTCTTGAGTTCTGAGCATTTAGCTTGGGAATTCGAACTAGTCGAAGGGAAATCGCTTTGATTTCCTTAGTAAATATTGTTTTTAGGGAAAGGAGCGAGCGAGCGTGTAGTGGGAAGGAGCGCCAAAAAGCCTCCTAACTTCTTTGAATATATAAAAGCACGCTTCAAAGGTTTCTTCTCTAAATCCTTTCTTTTACTGCTTTCTGATTGTTGCATTACATATTTAAAGTTTTCATCATGTAGATATCTCGTTTATAATCGTTTTTAATAAATAGGGGTAATTTAGTAACTTTACGCTGTTATTTATGAAATAATCTGTCATAGGGAACCCGAAAGGGGCGTTGTGGGGTGCTAACACCTTCCCCACACGTAATCGACTCCCTTACCCAACTCTGGTTGTAATGGCCAAAGTTGATTTGTGAAAATCAACTGCCTTATATCTTTTTCCAATGTTTTGAGTAAAACATTGGTGGCGACTCCAAGAACCCTTTTTGCGAAAACCACTAATCCGTGGAGGGTCCCGTTTGGGATTAACATGGATTGGTGAATCATTTAATAAAATTGTTAGTTCGATGAGGTCTCAGTTTGAGAATAAGTCGTTCTAATAATCCATCATTTTTTCAAAACTAAAAAGAGAGTCCGACCATCGTCGCGAATGCCAACGTCCGTTTCGGCGGGGTGGCGACAGATGGCGACTCCACTGGGGAAGCCTCGAGAGTCAGTCCCATTTAGTGATGGATTATTCCTAAAATAATAGTTTAAAATTACTTCATTACCCCTCACTTGTATTATAATATGCTTTATCTAATTGGCTTTAATAAATGTTGCGTGTTTAAATTTTCGCAAATTGTTTGAAATATAAACTGCACACAAACCTTTGCACACAACAGTTCCCTCTATACCCGGGGGCATGAGTGGAAAGCCATAGGGAGTGGATGTTAGTACGGTCGGTTGTCGAATGGGTCTATAGGTGCCCATAGACCGTTGTCGGAAAGCATCACTCAAGGTGATAACCATGAACTCAAGTCCGACAGTGCGTTGGAATTTTCCATCGACTTACGACGAGAGGAATTGTGTCCCTATAATGGGGGCACCTTGGGGGCCTTAGACCGGTGAGAACAGTTAGAACCTCCTTGAATATGCACTTGTCTGCAGGATACCCCTACCTCGTGATTCGCTCGTGACTGTTCGTGGATGAGTGAATTGTTTGTGCATTGTTTATGTGACATTGTTTGAGCATACATTGCATTCTTTAAACATACAACATTCCCCCTTTTAAAATAAGAATAAATAGGAATAAGAATCTTCCATTACATGGTGTTAACATCTACCCTCATCACATTCATGTAGGTAGTTTCCCTTTTCACCCAAAAAATACAAAAAAACAAAATACCTAAAAAAAAAAAGGGTTATTTATCCAAACCAAGCAATATCATGCATCATCTTAGGAACATCCTGAAAACATGATAATGCTTAGTTGAATAAACACAATGCATGCATATTCAACGACATCATCTCATATCATGCATTCTTATCATGCATCATGGAGGGATCTAGGGGGCATACATCCCTCCTAGTAATTCATTAATAACATTAATAAAAAGAAAGGATTAATCGATGCGTATGTTCAAGATGGATCGCACGCCGTTTGTTATTAAATGTAAGCCAACAACCGCGCCAAGTGAGCGCACATCAACTCCGTTGTTGGTAATCAAGACGAATAAAGGGGAAGGTCCGACACCGTTAAGGATCACCGCTCCAAGACCTTTTCCCTATGAATCGAATAAGGCTGTGCCATGGATATACGACATCCATTCTTCTGTCGACAGCGATATCTCTAACATCGCTGGACTTGGGGGCATGACTAGGAGTGGCAAGATCTACACTCCCGAAGATCTTCATGATAAAGCTCCCAAGAATAAAGGAAAAGAAAAAGAAAAAGAGAAAACCGAGGAAAATAAAGAATCCGAGGAGGAGACTGACGAGCTGTTAAAATATATACGACAAAGCGAGTACTCCATCGTGGATCAACTTCATAGGACGCCAGCAAAGATTACTCTGTTGTCGTTGATCCTAAGCTCCGAACCGCATCGACAAGCTCTGTTGAAAGTCTTGAACGAGGCGTACGTGTCGCATACTATCTCCCAAGACAAGTTTGAGGGGATTGTTAGTCACATTACGGCTAATGATCACCTCACTTTCACCAATGAAGAAATCCCCGCTGAGGGACCGAATCACAACAAGCCCTTGCACATCTCTGTAAAGTGCAAGGAGTATCACATCGCTAAAGTCTTGGTGGATAATGGATCTTCCTTGAATGTGATGCCAAAGAGAACGCTTGATCAAGTGGCAATCAAGGGAATCCAAATGCGCCCGAGCAACATGATCGTCCGAGCTTTCGACGGTTCTAAAAGAGAAGTGGTGGGAGAAGTCAATCTTCCAATCCAAATTGGACCCACCATCTTTAATGTCGAATTTCAAGTGATGGACATTACTCCCGCGTACAGCTGTCTCCTCGGCCGACCTTGGATTCATGATGTGAAAGTTGTTCCCTCTACGCTCCACCAGAAAGTCAAATTCATAGTGGGCGACAAGCTGGTGACCGTACAAGCTGAAGATGACATACTCATCAGCAAGCCATCTGCCATACCTTATGTGGATGCAGCAGAGGAAGCTCTAGAGACCGCCTTCCAAGCATTGGAGATTGCCAATGTTGAAACGTTTCCCCGAGAAATGAAGAAGGTAGCCTATATGCTCACCAAAAATGGATACTTGCCTGGACAAGGACTTGGCAAGGATTCCCAAGGAATTTCCGAGCTACCCATTATTAAGGATAACTCGGGGAAACAAGGGTTAAGATACAACCCTAATAAAGATCAAAGGACGAAGAGGAACCAAGATCCTTCTCGACGTTCTTTAAGCCAGATCTTTAGGAAGGTCGGTTCACAAGCGTCAAGGCCGGTCGTCGTCATCAAGTGCTCTTCTCCTTCCGATAGGGATGTATAGACCTGATGACTGTTAGAGATCACTCCTCGGGGACAGCCCGACCCCCGAGCCTCGATAGGGCACATGTTTCCGCTAGAATTATAATAAAATCATTCTTTATCATTTCTTATTGCTTTTTTTCTTGCTTGCAATAAATTTCTAGACCACATTATTTTAACCCTGTTTGAATAAGCATGAATGAGGTTAAAATCGTCTTAATAATAATAAACCCGCATCATTTTTATGTGGAAGTGTGTGTGACAACTTGGAGCACCTTTCCTTGGCCTCGACAAGTGCCATCATGGATAAAAAAAAAATCCATTAAAAGACAAAATCCTAAAAAAAAAAAAAAAGCTCGGCAGGAAACCCAAAAAGGGGGCTGCGCAAAAATAAGAGCAAAGAACCCGCTAGGAATCCCACGAAAGGGTGACCTAGGCAAAAATTAGGGTTGCAAAAATAAACAAAAACAAAGGTCCGCTGAGACACCACAAAGAGGTGTCTTAGGCAAAAATAAGGACAATCAAAAAAAGCAAAAGAAATCCATGATGGTACCATGAGCCGAATTCAAAAAGAAAGGTTCAAGGAAAATTATCCAAGTTGTCAAATCACAACGTCAATAACAAGACTTTCTTAACTTCATAAGTGTTTAATCAAACAAGCCTAAACACATAAGCCTACCTTGGCCAGCCATTCTTACAAAAACCATTTTCAAAACAAAAATAATCCCCTCTAAAACACAAACTTTTGAACAAAAAATATCTTTCCCTTCTTCTCTCTTGTCCCAAACGATTTTTGAATAATCTAGTGGAAACATGGAGATATAGTGGTCAATAGGAAGGTTGACACATCTTCTAAAGGAAGAGAAGGATCACTGGGTGGATGACACCACTACTCGATATAGCACGCATCATTCCTCGGTTACAGAAATCGGCAGCGCACAGCCCGTCTAGAGGAATGGCAAAAATCCAAGCAAAGAAACGCATCGATTAATTCTTTTGAAAAAAATAAATCAAATAGAATTAGGTGCATCATACCGCATACATGCATACGGATGATAGGTGTACTGGAAGATCACTTATTCTCTGTTTATTTCAAAAAAAAAAAAAATGAACTGCAGAAAAAAATAATACGCCCGTACCATGTTCAGTACGCCCGTACTAAAATTAGGGTTATGAACAAATTTTCAATTCAATACGGGCGTACAGAAATGAATACGGCCGTATTGGCAATAACAGAAATCCTCCCTCACGTCGATGACAGAAATTCCTCCAAGAAGAGGAGCATAGGGAGAGTCATTCATTTTTCTAAAAAAACAAATTAACAAAATAATTAAACTTGCATTTTGTGCATCACACACATTAGTTGCACATTCAAAGACCTTATCATGAGGCAGTCGCATAAAATAGAAAATAGGAAAAATTGCTTGTGTATGACAGCAGCCAACAGAAAAAAACAGAAAAAGCCAAAATTGACAAAAAAAGGCAAAATATTCAGAAAACCCAACAAACATACAGAATAACTAAGCCTGGAGAGGCTTGCCGAAATAATACTCCCCAAAGACATTTCTGTACAGAAAAACAGAAAAAGCCAAAATCAACAAAAAAGGCAAAAATACAGAAAAAGCCAAAAATCAACAAAAAAGGCAAAAATACAGAAAAAGCAAAAAAATCAACAAAAAGGCAAAATTCAGAAAACCCAACAAATCGTACAGAATAACTGAGCCTGGAGAGGCTTGCCGAAATAATACTCCCCAGAGACTTCTCAGCTCACACTCTTGGACCAAATCCCCAGTAAGAGCTATCAAAACAAGATCAGCGAGATTCCCCAATGGAAGCATGATCATCCAAACGAAATATCCGAGTCAAAAGACTTAGACTTCCTCAGTGGAAGATAGCTTTCCAACTCAAGCAACAAGTGAAGCTAAGCCTGAAGAGGCTTTCTAAATAATACTCTGGGATACACGAGATCCTCAATTCCCATTCACCTACTCAGAGGCACTCCTGCAAAAAGGGAAAATCCAAAAAGATCAATACCCATTCCCCAAGCGGAATTCGGTATTCAACCAAACATGGAACATCAAAGATAATTCGCCTAACAAAAGAGGCCAATAAAGATCAATACGACAGAATCCCTCAGCGGATAACAGCCTACGCAGAGGCAACAAAACCAGAAAATTAAAAAGAGTCACCCGAATAAGGATAACCAGGATACTCCACCAACGTCGAAAGGACGTTAGCCAATCATAAGGCATCGCTCATCTCAGAAAGAGCATCTTTGTGTATGCATCCCCAAGGAATCAGAATTTCCCCAGTGGGCACCAACTACGCAATGGAAAGTTGGGACACAAGAACCTATGAGTAACTGCACATCCCCTAGACGGATCCCTGCGTTATCCAGCCCTCAGCGGCATCATAATCAAAAAACAACCGTCGAAGCAGCCTCGTGGACTGTGGAGACAAAATCATCACAAATCCCTAGAGAGGGCAAACTCACGCTACCAAAGTGACCAGAAGCACGGAGGTATGCAACCCTGGGGAGGGCAAACCGCAAACCCTGGAGAGGGCAAACTCACGCTACCGAGGTTGTCGGAAACACCGAGGTATGCAACGAGCCTGGAGAGGCGACGACTAATACTCAAGCTACCAAAGTGACCAGAAGCACGGAGGTATGCAGCTTCCAGCTCGAGCGACGAGTGAAGCTAAGCCTGGAGAGGCGGTACCCACGCTGCCGAGGTTGTCAGAAACACCAAGGTAGAGCCTGGAGAGGCGGTACTCAAGCTACCCCGTCGTCAGAAACACGGAGGTATGCAGCTTCCAGCTCGGGCGACGAGTGAAGCTAAGCCTGGAGAGGCGGTACTCACGCTACCCCCGTCGCCAGAAACACGGAGGTATGCAGCTTCCAGCTCGGGCGACGAGTGAAACTAAGCCTGGAGAGGCGGTACTCACGCTACCGAGGTTGTCGGAAACACCGAGGTATGCAACGAGCCTGGAGAGGCGACGACTAATACTCAAGCTACCAAAGTGACCAGAAGCACGGAGGTATGCAGCTTCCAGCTCGAGCGACGAGTGAAGCTAAGCCTGGAGAGGCGGTACTCACGCTGCCGAGGTTGTCAGAAACACCAAGGTAGAGCCTGGAGAGGCGGTACTCAAGCTACCCCGTCGTCAGAAACACGGAGGTATGCAGCTTCCAGCTCGGGCGACGAGTGAAGCTAAGCCTGGAGAGGCGGTACTCACGCTACCCCCGTCGCCAGAAACACGGAGGTATGCAGCTTCCAGCTCGGGCGACGAGTGAAGCTAAGCCTGGAGAGGCGGTACTCACACTACCGAGGTTGTCGGAAACACCGAGGTATGCACGAGCCTGGAGAGGCGACGACTAATACTCAGCCTGGAGAGGCGGTACTCAACTACCCCGTCGTCAGAAACGCGGAGGTATGCAGCTTCCAGCTCGAGCGACGAGTGAAGCTAAGCCTGGAGAGGCGGTACTCACGCTACCGAGGTTGTCAGAAACACCGAGGTATGCACGAACCTGGAGAGGCTACTCAACAATTTTCCCACCGGAAGACACTACAAGTCGGAAGGATGGCTTATTCCCCGGACAATTGGGTCAACTCCTTTACTTGTCAACCGGTACACCAAAAAACCGTTTGACTAAGTAAAGGGGGGGCAGCTGTAGACCCCTAAAATTGTCCGGGTCGGAAATAAGACTCAAAGACTCTCGAAGACCGAAAGAAAGTCAGCCGGAAGGACTCCTGGAAGACCCTGGAAGACCCTAGGATGATTATCTGTAGGTTTAGAAGTCTTAGAGTAGCTTAAAATAAGGATGTGGGAGGATTGAAGCTCAATACGGCCTCCTAGAAGTTCAGTACGGCCGTACTGAGCATTTTGAACTACAATACGGCCGTACTGAAACCAATACGGCCGTACTGAAGTTTTTGAACTTCAGTACGGCCGTACTGAATTCAATACGGCCGTACTGTAGTTGAAAACTTCAGTACGGGCCGTATTGATGTCAGAGGCCGTACTGCGCCTCACTCCTATATATAGGACGTCATTTGGACGTCATTCCACACAATTTCCAGATTTCTGGACCCTCTTGCTGAGTATTCTGGGGTTTTTGAGCAGTGTTCTGCCCTAGAAGTCTCTCCGAGAGCCAATCCGACAAAGTTCTTGAGTTCTGAGCATTTAGCTTGGGAATTCGAACTAGTCGAAGGGAAATCGCTTTGATTTCCTTAGTAAATATTGTTTTTAGGGAAAGGAGCGAGCGAGCGTGTAGTGGGAAGGAGTGCCAAAAAGCCTCCTAACTTCTTTGAATATATAAAAGCACGCTTCAAAGGTTTCTTCTCTAAATCCTTTCTTTTACTGCTTTCTGATTGTTGCATTACATATTTAAAGTTTTCATCATGTAGATATCTCGTTTATAATCGTTTTTAATAAATAGGGGTAATTTAGTAACTTTACGCTGTTATTTATGAAATAATCTGTCATAGGGAACCCGAAAGGGGCGTTGTGGGGTGCTAACACCTTCCCCACACGTAATCGACTCCCTTACCCAACTCTGGTTGTAATGGCCAAAGTTGATTTGTGAAAATCAACTGCCTTATATCTTTTTCCAATGTTTTGAGTAAAACATTGGTGGCGACTCCAAGAACCCTTTTTGCGAAAACCACTAATCCGTGGAGGGTCCCGTTTGGGATTAACATGGATTGGTGAATCATTTAATAAAATTGTTAGTTCGATGAGGTCTCAGTTTGAGAATAAGTCGTTCTAATAATCCATCATTTTTTCAAAACTAAAAAGAGAGTCCGACCATCGTCGCGAATGCCAACGTCCGTTTCGGCGGGTGGCGACACTCATGTACACCTCATCGTCAACAACAACTTCAACAGGGGACTTCATGAGCAATCTTTTTGGCGTCGAGGTACACACGCCACAAAATGCATATAATTACATGCCAAGCATGAATTTTCCTTCATTTTCTTCTTATCACTCTGAGGTCAGTGGAAGTGGTTCGTCAAATCCAACCACCGATACTGTTAATATAGAACATGATGAGGAGCAAGTTGAACCGCAACAACCACGCATTCATCGTCGAAACCCAACAAGGAACCGACAACCTCCTAGGTGTAGAACCGGTAGGCATAGACATTATTAAAGTTCGATTGTAATTTCGTGGATTCTAATTCTGTTATTCTTTTTTATTCGATCTCCTATTTTGTTGTTGTTATTTTGTTTTTATTTAAAGTTGTTCATCTTAATTAAAGTTTATTTTATTTAAAGTTGTGATTTATAATAATATTGTCATTTATCTAAAATTATATTTAATATTAATTTTATTAAATTTTATTCTTTAAAAATTAATTTATTTAAATATTAAATAGATTTTTATAATCTAAAAATAAAAACTAAATAATTTTTTTAAAAATTCATTATAAATTTTTTTTAAAATCTGAATATTTAAAACTGAAATAAGAAAAAAAAAATAACAAATCTAAAAAAAAAAAAAAAAAAAACCCAGGTGAGAAATCGGTTACTGGATAACCGATTTCTCAAAGGGATTTTGAAATTTTTTTAAAAAATCCCTTTGAGAAATCGGTTACCCAGTTATCGATTTCTCACTTAGGCTTCAAAGTGGGTTATTTGGATAAATAATAACCACCTCAGGTTATTTAAATATGTGACACCCTCTACCCCAATATTAATACACAATAAATGTAAACAATTTTTTTTTCTTTTTGAGTAAATAAATTTTTTCATAGTTTGATAACATCTTTCATGGATAAAATAATTGTCTCATATAATAAGGTAGAAGATTCACATTCGTAACTTATAAATCATAGCAAGTCATCGTGTAAGTATCAAAATTCAAGAGATCATATAAAAGGAAAATATAGATTAATTCTAGCAAAGATGGCAGTGTCTTCTAGTTAGGAATTAAATTATAACTTCCAAATCATGTAATAAAAATAATATGACAAAGATGCATATTTTATTCTTTTATCAAGGACGTTCAAAATTACAAAAGAAAGATTATAAAATTTATTTACGTTATTTCTTCGCTAGAAATTACAAAAGAAAAGAAACTAAAGTTATTAAAACAATAACATATTAGATTAAGCTAGCTATGCCCCGATGTCACATCCTATCAGAGCACACCCAACTGAAGCCTTAAGCCTCATCACCAACATCCTCATGATGATGATCGCCTGCAACATAATTTAAACACATACAAAAGCAACAAGGGAGTGAGAAACATCTCACTCAGTTTCAGGTGAAGAAATAAAGGTTAGATAGCACACACACACAAAACAAATATAAGTCACATGGAAACAACATAAATAATCAATATTACATGTGCACTCATTTATCGTGCAATGATATCATGGACTTGACTCATAAATGCATGCATGTGGCACCATAAGGAAATTTCACAATTCATCACTAGTGACCCTAAGGTACACCTGGTTACATCACTGGGGACCCTAAGGTACACATTGTTAGCATGTTACGTCGTGGGTGACCCTAAGGTACACCTTGTTAGTCGTGGGTGACCCTAAGCTCATATCCCTAAATTCCTCAATCATATGCAATTCTCTAATCATCAAAGAAAACACTCTCAAAGATTTTCTACTTAAAGTGTCAGCTACAACATACGCCTTACCGGGTGATAATTCACAATTTGAAGTCATAATCTTTAAGAAACTCTAACCATCTCCTTTACTTCTCTTTTCACCTTAGACCATCATGCTTTCGCTGTGCCACTCTAATGCATTTTAGTAACTCCTAAATGAATGCTAAGAGTACTCTTATGTTCTTTCTCTAATATCATTTTCCTTAATTCGGGTTTACTAGGCACATAGATTCTATCCTTTGAACCCCAAAACACCATCAACTTCCACTTGTAAAAGGCTATTTATATCCCTACCAATCTTTTTCACTTGGGTCACTAAGAAAGGATCTAACTCCTAGGTCCTCTAATCTCATCCATTAATCTATTAGTCCTTTCAACATATTCAATTCAATGTTCCTAAGGGTGAGCTTATATTACGCTTAAGTCTCTAACATCCTCAATCGAATCCAACCCTTATATCATCAAAAATGATAGATGAATGCTCATACTACTCAAGGCATTTGTCACTATATTAGTTTTACTTTTATAACCCTCTCCAAGGATTAGACGCCTAAGTGTAAGTTCACTATGTACTCATACTCGGTCTTCAAGTCTTACCACTTCATTTATACCCCGGGCAAACTCTTATTCACTACCTTGTCCTATAGATTCATGCCTTGCCACCAAAATGAATCGACTAATTATGCTTATCCAATACCCTTCAACAATCTACTCATTACTCGAGTCATACCTAGTTTCCCACTACTAGGAGTAATTTCACAAGTCAAACTTAAATTCCTAATTTGAGCCAAAAGATACATCTCTTTAACCATAAAGAAAGATAAATATAGATGTTTCCTACTCAAATCATCGACTACTACTTTAGATTTACCCAGATAACAACTAAGATTAAAATCCTAATCCTTACAATTTCCAACTATCTTTTCTGTCTTATATTTAACTCCTTCAGATCAAACAGATATTTAAGATTCTTATGATCACTAAATACCTCAAGCTTAGAATTATACCAGTAATGTTTCCAGAATCTCAAGCGTAACTATCACAACCTCTAATTCAAGGTCATGGGTAAGGTAATTTCTCTCATGAATTTTCCATTACCTAGATGCTTAAAAATAGCATCAATAATCCACCCAAACCTGTCTTCAAAGCATCACTATATACCACATAAGACTCACTAGAGTCTGGTAATGTTAACACTAGTCAATTTTTCTTAAGAGTTTGAAAAATACTTTCACACTTACTATTCCTTAAAGGCAATTATCTCTTCCTGATCAATCTAGTCAAAGGTAAGGTTATCTTAGAAATTCCCTCAATAAATCTCCTATAATAATAAGTTAATTCAAGAAAACTCATGTCCACACTAACTAACTTTGGTATCTCCCACTTAAGCACAACTTCTACCACAGATAGATCTACATTATATCTCCACTAAAAATTACAAGACCTAGAAAGTTCACCTCATACAATAAAAATTCATACTTAGATAACTTGGCGTAACGCTGTCTTGGATATATCTTCACCCTTAACTCTAATATGATGATATCACATCTTAAGGTCAATCTTACTAAACACACACCCTTCATTAATTGATCCCTAAGGTCATCTATCCACATACCAACATACATGCATATCAAGTCATATTAGAATGCCTATTTTAAATCTTCATATACACCATCCCTAAGCATGTACAAATCAATTACTATTTACTCCATATAGCATGTACATGAACCAATTTTTTTTTTGTCACATAGCATCATACAACCTTAAACAATCTTTCAACACCTCAGAACATCATATCCAGATAAGTTTTTATCATTGCTTTGCCTAATCACCCAAAAAACATTAATACATCATATATCTTCCTTTAATAAATGTCAAAGAAATGGTACATAAAGAATTATGCTCATCCAAATGATCTCAACCTATCCCAAGAGAATAAGCTACAACCCTTATAACAACATGAGATTCTAAAAAGATCATCTTCTTAGCTAAATAAAAAACTTCAAAAATCACAACAAATATATTCAGCGGTTACAACTATACCTCTGATTACCAAAGTAGCTATACTGGAGTTCTAGACCTCCGTTTTACCTGATTCCAATTCCATTGGAAAGTTAACATCCAAGGCTACCACTTTAGACTACAAAAATTCTAATTTTGTCAATATAACACATGTACTAACCCACATTTCTTTGATTTCTGCTGTGTAGAGGGGGTTCCATGGGTTTCGTTAACCCACATTGGGGTTTAGGGCCAAAAATACATAAACATGGAAACCCCTGGGTGCAGTCACGCCAGGCGTGAGGAATCATGCCTGGCACAAACGTGACTTAAATTTTCTAGTTGAATCTAAGCCGGGCGCGATGAACTACGCCCGGCGCGCCTTCAGTTAAAGCCTCGAAACGGCTTGTTCCAGTTCCAGAACAGCCTGTTTCAGACTTTGGAACGGCTATTCCAATTCCAGAACGACCCATTTTGAACTTAAGAACGGCCCGTTCTGATCTTGGAACAGCCCGTTCTGGGCCACTTTCAAAAAATGTTTACTTGTGCCCGACGCAATTCATTTTTACGCCCGGCGTAGTTGGTTCCAGAGAATCTTCTCTGCTCTCTGCGCCTGGCGCAATTATGTTTTGCGCCCGACGCATTTGCTTCCAGAGAGAGCTATATGCTCTCTGCGCCCGACGTACAAGTTTCAAACCCGGCGCAAATGCTTCTGAACCCCTTCTTTTTGTTGTGTTTTATTTTCTTTTTAGGTTCCTGTTCAGTCTAAGGCTAGCCCTCATTAGGCTTTACCTACACTGGTCATCCCTGTTTACCTTGTTGTGCTCATGTTTATCTGCCTGGATTTTCTTTTGTTATTTTTGCAGATGGCCTCCTCTAGCAAGCGACCCCGTGCTGGCCAATCGGGTCAACCTCCACGCAAGCCCTGCAAGCCATATTCCAACCTCTTCCTCACTGAGTGGAATGAGAATCATTTTGAGTCTATCAGTAGCCGGAAGTTCATACTGGAGAGGCGAGTTGAGTTGGAGCCAAATGAGGCACTGGAGTTCTAGGCTGAGTTACGCAGGCGCCGGTGAGACAAGCTTGGCTCCTACCCACTCGCGGCCAACATAGCAGTGGTTAAGGAATTCTACGCCAATGCCCTGAGACTAGAGGAGGGCATTGCGCCATTTACCAGCTATGTTAGGGGTGTGCATGTCCCCTATGACGCTAGGACGATTAATCAGTTTATGGGGACTGCGCTGCGGGCTGATGAGGAGAATGAGTATGGCAACTACACTATGCCACGATGGACCCTGCAAACCTAGAGGCTGCCATCTACATGCCAGGACTAGGGTTCCCCAAGAACTGATCTCAGCAGCCTCTACATGTGAAGCGCCGGGATCTTCTGCCAGTGGTTAGGATTTGGTCAGCATTGGTGCATGCCAACATCCTCCCATGCTCACACGTCTCCGACCTACACTGGACCCGGTCTATGCTCATGTACTGCATCATGACACAGAGGATCGTGGACCTGGGCGGCATCATCTGTATGGAGATCTCTGGCTGCGCCAACTCTACACCTGGCTCCGCCCTTGGACATCCGTCACTTATCACTCAGTTATGCCAGCTAGCAGGCGTGGATGTCCACTCACCTCCTTTTGAAGATCTTGGCAGGGCCATTGACAGCAGATACATCTCTGCCTATTGCCAAGACCGCGCACCACCGGCCATCCCTGCCCCCGAGCCTATTCATGCCGCCACACCTCAGGAGGACATACCCATGGAGGATGTTGCTGCTCCAGGCCCTCCACTCACTCTCCATTAGTGTTTTGACGCACTGGAGGGCCGCCTGGAGACTTATATGCAGAGGTAGGAAGACCGGATGGAGTCCCTCCACCGCGGGCAACTGTTCATATTGGATACCTTTAGGAGTTTTTCCCTGCACTCTGCCCCTACCTACCAGTTCCCCACCACTGCTGACTATCATACTTATACTGGGTGGCCTGAGGACCAGGCTCCTTTCTTTGGGGGAGGTGGAGCTCTTGAGGATGGTGGAGTTGCTGCTGAGGAGGGTGGAGCAGACCCCGGACATGATGATGACCAGGCCCCGTGATGGATTCAAATGGAGCTGCCTTAGCCATTTTTATTGTTCTTATCATTTATTTTTCTGTCTTGTAGTTTTAGTTGTTTAATTGTTCTTGTTTTTGAACTTTATGGTTATATTTAATTTCGTTTTGGTGATTACTCTGGTTGGTTCAATTTTTTTGTGAATATTCTGCATTAGCACGGTTTTTAATCGCGTTGATACTTGCTTTGTTTGTGGTCGATTCCGAATTGTGGTTTGCTTGATGTTTGTGGTGCGTGTACCTTAGACATTTTCAAGTCACATTAGATCTTTAGTTTATGACTAGTTGCATACGGGTTTCAATGTTGATCATAGAACTGAGCTGAGTTTGATAGATTGTGGATGCATAGCCGGGTGAGGTTTGAGCCTAAATACTGATGAGTGAACTACGCTTAAGTTGCATGATAGACTTTGCTTGAGTTTCCCTGTTGGTTTGCTTATGTTGTGTACTTATATGATCAAGGCATTCATATTTTCTTTACTTTGTTAACCTTCTAAGCCAAAAAGCCATTTCCACTTTTCACTTGACTCATACCTTCCTAAGCCTAAACACCACACCTTCCACTTGTCCCAAACCGTGAAAAATTAACCATAACCTCTGCTTTGGTTAAGAGAGCAAATTGATGACATCAAACAAGTTTGGGGAGTTGAGGAATGGGAAATTTTGGGAAAAAGAAAGTATGTGGTCAGCCATTACAAAATAAATAAATAAATAAATAAATAAAAAAGCAAAACAAAAACAAAAATATTAAGATGCAAAAGTGTAAATATGCATCTCATAAAGGCTAATGGCTTAGATCCAGTTAAGGGCATATGCTAAATTGTTGTATTGGGGTATGGAGAGGGATATCACTGTAGAAATTTCAATTGCTCTCTTAAGCCATAGCAACTTGAATCCTTGAAAAACCATAAGATACCATGAGATTGCTACTGCTTAACCCATATTTGCCTTAATAAAGACCTTGCGATAAGTGCCTGCATTTGTTTTATCATTGGTTACATTTGGAAACGAAGAGCAAAGTTGAATCATGTGGCGTGAGTAGTAGACTAGAGAGAAATACTCACCCTGATACACTAGTGTGCATAGAGAGAAACACTTTCCTAATGAGGATGCATACACAGATAGTCATTACTTTTCTCAGCTCTTTGATCTCTTTTGAAACCTTTGTTTGCACCTTGTCATGTTCTATTGCAATAATTGTGATTGGAGATCCATCTTAGGTTCATGCTTGCGAAAAGAAAATACAAGTGAACTGGGATGTAGAATTTGACACACTTGCATTGCTTGTTATCTGCTAGATTAATTACCTGTTGCTTAAGGGCAAGCAAGGTTATAAGTTTGGGGGAGTTGTTAAGTCTCAATTTTTACTTCTTTTTGGTCAAGACTTAATAAGAAATTTCACTCATTCTTTGAGCCATTGCAATACTATTGTTCTCTTTTCATTCATTTTGTGTGCAGATATAGCTAACCCTTAATTTAGCTAACAATACCCTAATATACCTCATTTTTTGTAGGTATTGAGCTAGCGAATTGAGGTTTGCAGACCCTTAGGATTGGAAATCTAAGGAGCTAAGGAGCAGAGCAAAGTGGCTGCGCCAAGCGCGAGACTACCCGCGCCGGGCGTGATCGAGACAGAGTGCTTGAAACTCTTTGGAAGTCATCGCGCCAGGCGTAAAAGGAAATTGCGCCGGGCTTACACTGAGGCAGAAAGTGCTCAAAAGACCCTGCACCAGGCGTGAAGACTTACGCGCCGGGCGCGAAACCCTAATCTGATCTCCCCAAGCTCGTATTTGAAGCCATTTTCGAGGGTTTCTACCTCATTCACATAGAGGCGAGTTTTAGGAGCTGTGGAAGGGATTCCCGAAGCTTAGAGCCGTTTGTGTGTGGGTCTTTCCTTCGGTTCTTCACTTCTCCTTTCATCTACCCTATTTGTTGAGTGGTTCCACCCATTTTTGTGGGGTTAGATGTAACCAACGTACTCTATTATAATCCTTACGTTTTTAATGATATATATATGTATTGTTTCATTCTTTGTTATGTACGTTTCTACGCTTAATGCTTGCTTTGGATTGATCACCCTTTGCATGATTTAAGGTTCCATTGAGTATTGGGAAATACCATTGAAACTAGTTCTGGAACATATGCCTAGTGGAGATTGTATCTAGGGATAGAGCTTGACCCATTAGTAGTCTTAAACCCTAATCTGTAATGCGGGTGTAGGTATTGGGTACTCAAGGGATTGATATTCAATATCCGCACCTAGGCTCTTTCTCTAAGGGATTAGGTTTGAGTAAACTTATGGGTTGACTAAGCAATGTATGTAACAAGAGATTAAGGATTCATTAGTGTAACGTCCGGTGAAATCTAACCCCCACAACCTCACAAAACCATTATACCATCTCTAACCTTTTCCACTCATAATCAACTATTTTTGTAGTTTAACATTCCAATAGTCACAACCTTGAATTCACATGACAAACTATGAATTTGGAATTATTCTTTAGTCACGAATAGTCAATAAATGCTTATTTTACCTTCTAATCCATGTGGATATGATATTTTTACTACTTGAACGGCTGGTATACTTGCCGTGTTTGAGACCGTTGATAGAATTAAATGAATTTACAATTATAACAAAAGTGTTTCAACGGAAATCTCAACACACCCCCGAGCGAGGTTTCTCACTCCCCCCTTACCTGGATAAACAAGAGCTAAAACTTGAGCAGGACCTCCTCCGTTGGATTCCCTCTTTCTTTCTCTTTCTTTCTCTCTCTCTCTCTCTCTCTCTCTTTCTCTTTCTCTCTCTCTCTCTCTCTCTCTCTTTCTCTCTCTCTCTCTTTCTTTCTTTCTTTCTTTCTTTCTTTCTTTCTTCTCTCTCTAAAACTTTTCACCCTTCTCAGTTATAATTTTTCACCCCCCGTGCCTCCTATTTATAGGCATCCAGGTGTACCCGGAACGACCCGTACTGAATTCAGAACGGCTCGTTCCGGAGCCTTCGAATATAGGCAAATTTTTCAACTGGAACGGCCCATTCTAAAATCAGAACGACCCATTTTCAAAAAGCAGAACGACCCGTTCTAAAATTAGAACGGCCCGTTCTAGGGTCCCATTTTACATAGATTGACCATACGTAGAACGACCCGTTTCCAACTTCACTTTCTAGGCATTTTTAGAGTTCCGGAACGACCTGTTCTAAAAAACCTAAATGGGCTTTTTTACTACTTTGGAACGGCCCGTTCCACTTTTGGAACAGCCCGTTCCTGCGTAAAAAAAAATAGAATTTTACAAAAATTTTCACAAATAATTTAAATTATTAAAAACCTTTACAATATTTTATAAAAACTCATTTTAATTAACTAAAACAACTATAAGAAAATAATATTCATATATATTAAAAAAATAATAGTAAATATTGCATTAGTTAAAAATTTGGGGTGTTACAAAATAAATAATTTTTTTATATATTAAAATAAGTCTAGTTTCAATATTTTACTGAAATATTATTTTTTTAAAAAAATTTGCCCAAAAAGAATTTGTTCCAATTTATTTACACCACTAGCACCCCTTACTGTTCACGTCATTATAGATGCAAAAATAACACATGAAGAATGGATCAAAACGGGCCGTTCCAGATTCAAAATTAACACATGACTAGTGAAACCAGAGCGGGTCGTTCTGAATTCAGAACGGACCGTTCTAGCCACTTTTAATGGGCCGACATATGGAACAATAGACGTGAGCACACATTGATGGTTCATCCAATGCAAGGCCCATTGTTTCAAACACGAGAATACATGGAATGGTACATGGCCAATTCCATCTATTTCTTATCTGTGCCACGACTACTATAAGATCCAGGGGCTCATCAGCAACGAAGGACTTCCACAACATTTGAAATCGGTGCACCTTCCATGCGATCGTATGAAGAGACTCATCCTCATGTATTAAATCGTCCACACAACATCACCCCACAAGAAAACATAATTGACAAAAGGCATTCGTTTGCAACAACTTCAGAAGATTTTTTTACAAATTTAATATTATGCATTTTTACTTTTAATGCACTATGTCACTTATAAACTATTATAATTATACATAATTTGGACATGTCTTCCTAGTGTGATGTGTACACTACTACATAAGACACATTTTACATCGGTTTTTTTAGGCATTTTACATCGGTTTTGAAACCGATGTAGATGCAAGCGATGTAAAAAGTGCAAGACATTTTACATCGGTTTCCAAAACCGATGTAAAAAGTATTATTTTTACATCGGTTATTGACATAACTGATGTAAAATATGCCATATTTTACATCGGTTCTGGGTGGAACCGATGTAAAATATATTATATATTTTACAACGGTTCCACCCAGAACCGATGTAAAATATGGCATATTTTTCATCTATTATTGATAGAACTGATGTAAAATATGTCATTTTATATTATTCTTATATGGTTACTCTGGTTTCCAATCAGCGTGCAAATAGTTTGCATACAATTCATTAACATATGACAAAAGGTGATAAAAAAAAGTAATTAGCAAAAATTCAAAATTCAAAACACTGCTAACGTGGTACAATTTGTCGAACATTTTCTTGAAGTACAATGACCCATTGTAAACAAAAATCTTGATCCTTCAATGGAAGAAAATATAAAATATAAAAAAATGCTTTCTTTGTGAATAAGACTATGACCACCGAAAAAGTGGACCAACATATAACAACTAGTAAAATGCTCTCCTATAAACTATCCAAGTTACTGTCCAATTGCATATTTTTAGGCAATGAGTACTCTAAGGTCTTGCTAATGGCCAAATATTACATACCCATTGTCAACTTGAAGCCTTGGAGCCTTGAAGCCTTTGTCCAAAGCACGAGTCTATATCATGCAGAGTTTCCTATTCACAGAGTAACAAACACAGCCACTCAGCAATCTATATCATTTAAGCGAATATAACATTCAAGTTGATGGCACTGAATAAAAAAGACATGAAATGCATATTAATTTGGACAGACATATTTGTACAATCCACAAAAGCCCAAATAAATAAATACATTGAATTCATTCTTGATATAGAATAAAGTTTGAGTTTCTTGGGAAAATTCTAAAGTAATACTCTTGACAGCCATGATTTGAAATAAATTTTATAATATAATATTTTGAACTCAATCCAGTTGCATGCATGACTATATATGACGTCCACAAGTCATGTTCTTAGAGGGACTTGTATAACACTAAGAACATGATGAATACTCATACTGCTTGATGCAAACATTATAAGTTTTACAAAATTACTCCTGGGAATATGAACTTTGGAATATAGCATTCCCATGTTTGTTAAAAACTTCAACAAAAAAAATAAATTCCCAAGCATAATTAATTCCCAGGAATGAGTAAACTTCATATACTGCTTTGCTTGTCTTTCATTGCCATGACAAGTATCATATAGACATTCTGACTAGTGATTTCTATTCTAACTATTTTTTCTCCTTTAAAAATGTAATTTTGTTAACTTAAATACAAAACTAATTGCTTTTTATGAAATAGAAACAGCAAGAGCCAAATATGGAAACATAATCATAGATTTTCAAAAGAGAAAAAATCTTATTAATCTCTATTTAATTTTACTTTTATATTTTACTTTCATTTTTAATTAAACATATTTAATAAACTTCGTATTTGTGCTAGAATTGTTCTAAATTGAAAGTATATATACTTTAGGAGATGAAAGAGTTGAACTTGGAAGATTCCCTTAATTCATGTTTTAAAATTTCGGTAAAAGTATTGAAATAAAATTAATTATTAAACACTAAAAAAGTTGATACTTATCCTTAATCATAAAAAATATTAAAAAAAATTGTAACACAATATTGCAAGAAATTGATTGTAATTATAATTGAAACAGGTCCTAATCATGCAGCTAGGTAGCATATATCAATAATAGAATAGTGAGTTGGGTCATGCAAACCTCAATTTGAAGACTTAGAATTTTGACATGCCTAGAAATCTGAGAAATTTTAGTTTCAAATCTGCCACCATTTGGAAAAGGTCCTTTCGGAAGCCATGGCCCTGTTTCAATTACTAAAAGATTGATTTTTCAAAATCAAGTGGAATAAAAAAAAGGCAGAAGCAAATAATAGACTCAAAGTTATAATAGATAAGCTTCACAATTATAACAGATATTTTGGAAATTAGCTCATAATAAGCTTCACAAATATAACAGATATTCTGGAAATTAGCTCAAAGTTATACCAGACTCAATTAGAAGCTAACCCTACAAAAAGAAGTTAAATGTATTGGGTATAACTAAGGAAATAGGACTACTCTGAAAGTAAATGAACATGTAAATACCTATGTATATAATTATGTTTATGTATAGATTCGATGGCCAGAATTGTTTCTCCTACATAAAATCTGGCTTCATCTTCAGTCAAGGTATCCTTTCTCATAAGTAGAATCATCATATCCCCACCCGGTAGGTACTCCATAATAAGATACAAATATTCATCATCCTGAAAAGAACAATAAAGTTTGACAATGCAATTGCTCTCAACCTCTACAAGGAGATTCCTTTCTGCTTTAACATGCTCAACCTGAAAAATTGACAAATGGGATTAAGTATGATGGCCTTATTCACCATACGCACTTAAACTACTAATAACCAGAATAACAAAATTTAGCCAGATCAATGTTGTAAACCTGGCCTCTATGAAGCATCTCTGATTTTTTAAGCTTCTTCATTGCATATACATGTCCACTTGTCTTCTCCCTACAAACTCTGACCTGGAACAAATTCAAATTTCAGGGAAAACGCAAGGGGTCAGGATCAGTTGGATAGTTCTGTTACACTTTTTACACACATAATCTAAAAATGAATCTGTGGTTCACAAAAGAGGTTTTCAGCATATACAATCTTCAAACTATAATTACATTTTTTTTTCAAATAGAAATCAGTCTTTCTATATGTTCATGAGTCTCCTCAGCACAACAGAGTTAGATGTAGTTGGAGTTAGATTATGAAAAACGAGAGGAGAAAAGAACCATTCTTCATTTACATGTTGTAATCCCATTCCAACAAAGTAGCAAGGTTATATTGCAAGAGAATGGAAGAGATATTGATTAATAAAATGGTGGAAAATCTCTCGTCGGACCAATGCTCAAGCATAAACCGTTTCGTGGCCCTGTTCACGGTCCCTCTCCTCTCCTTCCACTTCATCGCCTCCAACAACCCCTACCAAATGAACTTGCGCTTCATCGCCGCCGACACGCTCCAAAAGATCATCGTGTTGAGGAACCATAGTAACAAACTCCAGAATCAAACAACAGGCACCAAACAGCTCGTTTAAACAACGATATTAAGAATGAAAAAAAAAAGAGTGAAGCAGAAAAGAACAATTTCCTTTTGGAATTGAAACCCTAAATTATAGATCAGGAAGCGAAAGTGGTTCGGCGGCACTCACCGATGGTAGGGTTTAGCCGATTCCTGGTGAAGGAAGAGGAAGAAAAGAAGTGGCAGGGTTTAGAGTTTATTTGCGAACTCGTAACCTTATAGGCAATAAACCCTAAATAAATAAAGCCGAGCGAAGCACATGAAGAGTGAAAAGGGGAGTTTCTCGGTGCATCGATAGATCTAAAAGACTTAGGAGATGAGGGGAAGGCAGAAGGTGAAGCACTGCCGCCACCGCCCTAAAGGTACTGTGCTTTTAGTGGAGATGAACGTGTGCGAAAGTTTGCAGAGGCGCTAAAGGTATTGTACAGCGCACGCGGGGAGGAGATAAATTGCTCAACTATTCTACATCGGTTAAAAGGACACCCGATGTAGAATACTTCATGTTTACATCGGTTTTAAGAATAACCGATGTAAATGTGCTTAAAATTTCTATTAATTTACAAGTTTGCCACCGCATATATTTTTTACATCGGTTTTTGAAGAACCGATGTAAATGTAGCGACGTTAAATAGTAATTTTCTAGTAGTGGTAGCTTATCTAAGTTTATCATTATTAGCCAATAATTTTCATGTCAGAGTTTGCATTGTAGTAGTCATGACACAAATAGGAAATAGATGAAATTGGTCATGTACCATTCCATGTATTCTCGTGTGTGAAACAATGAGCCTTGCATTGGATGACCCATCAATGTGTGCTCACGTCTATTGTTCCATATGTCGACTCATCAGAAGTGGCCAAATCGGCCCGTTCCGGATTCAGAACAGTCAATTCTAGTTCCACTGGTCATGTGTTAATTTTAAATCTGAAACGACCCGTTCTGAACGTGAACAATAAATGGTGCTAGTGGTATAAATAAATTAAAATAGATATTTTTTGGATAATTTTTTTTAAAAACAATAATATTTCAGTAAAAAAATTACCCAAATTAAATAGCCAAGGAAACGAAACAGGAAATATAACCGAAAACAACAGAACAACAGAACTTTATCACATTGGAAATCTAACCACAAACAAAGAACAAGAAACTCGTAAGTAGCTAACACTGTTGGTGACAATGCTTAGGTGGATTAAACATTTTTCTTCCATTCGTCAATTAGCTTCTTAACAATAACCTCACACCTCCCACCAACACCAGCAGCATTTCTAGCAGCCTTCTTCATTTCTTTGGCTTTGACCCTCAGAGATTCATTCCCCATCATCTCTTTGATTCTCTCAGCAATCTCTTTCCATTTCACAACATGCTCTGATCCCCACCCCCACTCCTGAGGCCAAATCCCCACCCCACTTATCATCACTGCCTCTGAGGCTATCTTCTGATCCCAACCCTGAGCCCAAGACAGAATAGGCACTCCTTCCCACACACTCTCTATTATTGAGTTCCAACCTCCATGATTCACAAACCCCCCCACTGCAGGGTGACCCAGAATCTCCATCTGGTCCACATATTCCTTCACAACCATACCTTTTTCCTTCACCTTACTCATCAACTCACTCCCCAACACATCCTCCAAACCCTCCTCCTCTTCTTTGTCAACCACCTTCAACTTCACCACCCACAAAAAACTATACCCACTTTCTGTCAGCCCCAAAGCCATGTCTTTTATCTGCTCCCTTCTCGTTGCTGTCCTGTTACCAAAGCAAACATACACCACCGACCCTTCACTTTTCTCATCCAGCCACTCCAATACCGAACCCATGCAACCCCCTTTACCTTGTTCCACCTCCTCAAACTCACACGTCATTAGGGGGCCAACACCATACACTGGGGGCAACCCCTTCACCACTTTTCCTTCGTTCAGTGCCGCTAGTGCCTCTCCTTCCATTTCCTCGAACGAGTTGATGAAAACCCCGTTCAGCTTCGTCACTTTCGCACTGTCCTCCATGAAGATGCTCTCAAAGAGAGAGTTTGGTTGAAGGAGCAAAGGAGGGACCGAGGATCTTGGAATTGGGGATGCAATGCCCGGGATTTTAACACCATCGCCAATGAACGAAGAAGGGTGTGGCTGTGAACTTGGATCTGAAGCAGCAAGAACATGAAGGTGTGCAAAAAATGAGAACATCCTAGCTGCTGCACCTAAGAACATGTAAGAGGGACAAGAGAGTTTCTGGGTGATAGGAACTAGAGGGGAAATTAAGCTAATATCGTAGATGAAAGCAGAGAGAGGTGTTGAAAGTGAAGAAAGGATTGGAGCTACAAGGTGAACCGAACGGCGAATGGTTTCAAACTGAAGCCAAAAAGGGTCGTTGGTGTTAACCGTGGCTGGATCCAGAGTGATGAGGTTTAAGTCTATTTGGGTTACTTGGTGAGGGAAAGAGGAACAGAAGCGAGAGACGAGGTTAGACTCTGCGGTGGAAACAGTGGGTTTGGGAGTGATGAGAGTGACTTTGCAGCCATGGCGGAGGAACAGTGTTGCTATCCTCAGACATGGGTTAAGGTGTCCCATGCCAGCACTCGGGAGGAAAGCCACATGAACTACGGGTTCAGAAGGAGACATTGGTTCGATTTGGTGTTGGATCCTCCAAAGAGTGTGAATAGTTGCTGTTAAATGAAAGAAGAGAGAAAAAGTTTGGTTTTGCTAGGTTGAATTGTGACCTTGTTATATAGATAAATAGAATGGAGATATTGTCCACTATCAAAAATGTCGTTGGATTGCGGTGCAAAACAAGAAAGAGAAAAATACTTCTAATAAAAATATAGTAACTTTTATATCAGCCATAAATCTTATAATAGAAAGAGAAAAATAAATGATTTTTGGTGGGTAGTTGGGTACTTTACTAGGGTTTTATAAGGTAGAAAACATGTCAAGAACTGTATATCATGGTGGAGATTTTTGTCCACAAATCCTCATCTACCTGTCCCAAAATTTTGGTTCTTTGAAAGTACCCGTTGTTAATTCTCGTGCCTTTCTCTATTATATAATAAATAAACACCTATATTTGATAAATATTCATTTATTTATTAATCTTATAATTAAGTTCTTATATTTTTTTAATAATTCCTTTAATTTAATCTTTCCATTTTATTTTTTCTATTCAAATGTTTTCCCTCTTTTTGAATCCAAATAATATTTTGTTTTGAAGCAAATTTTTTTTACATGATTATTTATTTTTAAATTTTCAAATGTTAATTAAGGAAAAATCATTAAAATTATTTTAATTTCTTAAATTTTAGTTGAAATAGATAGAATAAATATATAAATATATATTAATAACTATTTTTGGTACATTTACATGTAAAAGTATAAATTGTGTCCTTTTATTTTTTATTATGTTTTTTATAATATTATTTTCTACTATTTTTTTTATAGCTTACGCTTTATATTATTTTAAAATATTAATATATTATCATTGTAGTAATTTTTTTTATCTTTTTTAAATTTGTACTATTTATCTGCTGTTAGTTTTTTATTTGAATCATATATATAGTCACAATTGAATTTTTTAAAATAATAATTTTTTAAAAAAATAAGATATTAATCAAAATAAAATTTTTAAAATTATTTCAATTTCATATGTTTTAAGTAATATATATATATATATATTAATAATTAGACTTGGTACCACATATAAACATGTATAAATAATTATTTTTTTTATTATTTTTAATTTTATAAAACTTTGTAATTATCTTTATTATTATAACAATTTATTAGTACATATGAATTTTTTTATGTTTATTTTATAATATTATATATACTATTTTAGATTATTAATATATTATGAATATAATAATATTTTTTTATTTCTTAAAATTATATGATTAATTTACTACTTTTTATTGGACCTAATGGGTTAATCAAACTATAATTTTTAGGATTAAAATTTATCGAGTTTATTTGATTCAATTTTATAAAAAAAATTTTGAAAAATATAAATTAAATAAAAAATTTAATTAAATTAAAAAATGTACCATTCATGACAGACCAACAAATCAAAATTGTTCAATATAAAGTATCATAACAATTCAATGTAGTTTAAATTGCAATTCAATTTAAAATTTTATAATTCAGTTCAGTTTAGTTCACTAACACAAGAGAACAATTTAATTCATTCCGTTCAATTAAGACAAATTACTTTTAAATTCAATATAATTTTTATAAATTAACTTCAATTTAGTTTATTTTAAAAAAAAAATAAATATAGATTATTTTTGATATTGATATAAATATCAACATTTTTACAGGAATATAATTTTTTTAAAAAAAATTATCAAATAGAACCTGTGACACATTATTTACAAGAGTAGCACAGTTTATTGTTCAAGTTTAGAATTTGGTTCCTCGGGAACTGAATTCTGAGCTTCTCCGTTGCATTCCCTTGACGTCGTGGGCTGTTGGAATTCAGTTTCCGGAGAGACAAATTCCAGGCAGCCATTTTTTTTTGTTTCTCATATTTATTATGTGACACCCTCTACCCCACATACCATAACACAAATAACAAAAATTGAATAACATAATTTTTTTTCATAATTGAAATACCAAACATGTTTAAATAGAGGGTATCACATCCATAACTTTAATAGTAGCTTAATCAGCGGAAATTACATAGAAATAATATAAGGTCTTCCTAAATAATTTAATAAAAAGATTCTAATCTAATTCTATCTGTGCCCCGATGTCACATGTCCTATCAGAGCAAATCCCAACATAGAAGTCTAAGCTTCATCACCAACATCCTCGATCTCATGCAGATAATCACCTGTAAGACACTCAAGGAAAAACAACACAAGAAAAGAGAGTGAGAAGCATCTCACTCTGGCTCATAGCGTAGAAATATACGCTGGATAGCCAAACAGAAACAAAACAAATATAACATAGATAAATTAATAAAATCATCACATCTCACTCATCCAAGACATCAATTTTTCATACAACATTAAAATGCACATGTATGGACACGGACTACATTTTATCATGCATGTTGCGCCAGTAACATATCACATGCCATATTGCCGCTAGCAATACACGAAGAGTAGTCTAGGAGTACATGTCGGATCACACCTTCTACGCACTCTCACTAGAAGGACATACTACTAGAGTCTCGTCGGGATAGCTAAGTCGCGCAAGATACATCCCATACACACAATGAGCGAGACTGAGACTTACAAACCAAGCTATCCTCAAGGACTAATTCCAAAAGCTTTTACACTAGGGGGCCTTCTCTGAGAGTATATTCCATATCGTACCTTTAAAAACATTTATGCACATGATGCATGTCATTCAAGACTCCACGCTTTTCTCATATCACATTTTCATATCTCATTCCCATATCATATTATCATGTCTCATCATCATAACACATCATATCACATCACCATATCACATTATCATGTCTCATTATCATATCACATTATCATGTCACATCAGCATATCACATCATCACATCACATCACCATATCACATTATCATATTATCACATCATATTCACAATTTTCACAGAGCACTCTAATTTATATAAAAACATATTCATTTTCAAAATTAACCACATACTCATGTATCACATCCAACAAGGAACACAACAAAGAAATCAGAAGGCTAAATAGAAAACATTCATATTTTGCTCGTTTTCTCATAGGATTTCCCAACACAGAGCACTCTAAGTCATATAAAAACATATTCATTTTCAAAATTTACCACATACTCATGCATCACATCCAACAAGAAACACAACAAATCAATCAGAAGGCAAAATAGAAAACATTCATATTTTGCCCGTTTTCTCATAGGATTTCCCATAGGAACCCATAGAAATCTCAAATCATACTATTACAAATTTAAAACTGAAATTAATCATTCATTCAAGCAATTTATACAATTAATTACATATAAGAGGAACAGTAGATGAAACAGATACAATTGGGAAAAACTCCTCATACATGAGCATACAACAAACACAAGATTGGAGGTAATCCCACTGCCCAACATACATTCCCACACCCAGAGTAAGGTTTCTCACTCCCCCTTACCAGGATGAGCAGAAGACGAATGGTCTTGGTGTGATCTAAGATCTTTCTTGAGCATATACGAATCAATCATCGTTTACACCATATAGTATGAACCAACCTTACCACATAGCATCATATCACCTTAAACATCTTCTCAATGACAACACCTCAGAGAACATCATATCCAAATCAGTTTCTATCCTTGTTATGCCTAATAACTCAAAACATCATGACAATATATACCTCCCTTCAACAATGTCAAAGCAAATGACACACAAAGAGTTATACTCATCAAAATGATCTCAAACCTATTTCAAAAGAAATCTAAGGGAATAAGTTATAACTCTTATGAAGCCATAAGACTCTAAAAAAAATCATCTTCTTAGCTAAAAATTCAAAACCCATAGCAAATATATTCAGCGCTTACAACTAGACTTTTGATCACCAAAGCAGTTATAACTGAAGTTCTAGACCTCTGTTTTATCTTATTCCAATTCCATTGGGAAGATAATATCCAAAGCCACCACTTTCATGAAGACCACAAAATCTAATTCTGTCAATACGATACTCATATTGGCACAACAAAACTGCAGCGAAATTATCCCTTATTCCATACAACGATAGTGTACTAACATTCCACAAAATACCTCAACCATTCCAAACTCACTCATTTCCACCTTAAACTCATATTCAAGCTTTCCACTACAATCCTAACAGCTCACATATTCTGTACAAAGGACTTAGAGAATAAAATTTACATGCTACCTAAACCATAATAAAAGGTTAACATGTAAGCACCAATACTTAAGGAAATTTCCAACCTCTCATCAAAATATCAAAAACTCTAATTCTTAGATACAACCTCCTTGGATTCAATTGCTACCACTATAGATTCCAGAAATTCCATTAACCGTAAACTCTCGACAAATCAATGTCTCACCCAAATCTAAGGTCCCAATAATTTCTAGTTGATTAGCAAGGGTTCATACACTACTACTGGCACATATGCTCGTAATACGAGCGATAGCATTCATCCACTACTTCTTACGTAAGTAAGAAGTATCAAAACCAATGAGTAACCATGAATAACATCAACTAAGCAATATCATGTCTTTCAGCCAAATTCTGAAAAAACAATACATAACTAAACACAACACCAACAACACAAGGGAAACATCATCATTATCCTTCTCATAATACAAAACATTGTTAGAGTACACACAATTAAATAGCAATCAACAAAATCAATCATCATACCAACATATCAATAAACTCCACAATCAATTCATTCTATCATTCATCTACCGAACAAGCATAGTAGACTCATAACTCACGGTCGATTGGATCGACCTGCTCTGATACCACTAAATGTGACACCCTTACTACCCCAACACATATTGTAACTTTACAAATAAATATTTTAAATTTCGGTAAAAGGGTTCACAAGAAAAACTTCAAAAATCTTTCTTTAATAATCACAATAATAAAGATTTAGAAAATGAAACACAAGAGTTTACAAATTGTTTTCAAAATGATATTTACAATTTCAAATCCATATAAAAATTCTGTCCTAAAAGTCCTGTGCCCCGATGTCACAATATCAGAGCATACCCCTATTTTAACTGTTGGCATTCAAGATGCCACTCGCAGCCGGATCTTCTTCACCTAAAACATCCACAAAATTGTACGGTGAGAATAGAAAACATTTAAATGTAAAGTACATACAAACACACAACATGTCATCTCATTATAGCTCGATACTTAACAAAATATTCATAAACATTTCAATGTATCATAACTTTATCAATCGCGCATCGTCATCACGTCACAATTCGTAATCACAACAATCATCACAAATCTTGCAATCAACCCTATGCCAAGGTCACACCTATAGCATCTCTTGCCCAAGGTCGTGCCACCCCCGACATAAGTATTAATTGCTTCACACATCCCACCCTATGCCAAGGTCATGCCTGTAGCATCTCTTTGCCCAAAGTTGTGCCACCCCCGACATAAGCATGAGAAATCACACATCCTACACTATGCTAAGATCACGCCTGTAGCATCTCTTTGCCCAAGGTCGTGTCACCCCTAGTCATAATGTGAGGAACCACAATCACATCATAATCACATCAATCCATCACAATCCACATAAATCTTACAATTAACATTATGCCAAGGCCACGCCAAAACTGACATAAGTGATACGGGTTAATTGCCTCACTCATCCCACACCATGCCAGGGTCACGCCCTCCCTGTAGCATCACTTACCCAGGGGCCGTGTCATCCCTGTTCATTGATGTGAGGAACCACAATCACATCACAATCCACACAATCTCTTGTA
The DNA here is from genome assembly GCF_000230855.2 of Cajanus cajan. Classification (NCBI taxonomy): domain Eukaryota; kingdom Viridiplantae; phylum Streptophyta; class Magnoliopsida; order Fabales; family Fabaceae; genus Cajanus; species Cajanus cajan. Next base: position 8,894,282 of record NC_138517.1, on the reverse strand, counting down.
ATTAACCCTATGTCAAGGCTGCCATATTTGACATAAGTGATGCGTGTTAATTGTCTCACTCATCTCACATCATGCCAGGGGCACGCTTGTCCCTGGAGCATCACCTCCCAGGGTTCGTCTCATCCCTGGTCATTAGTGTGAGGTACCACAGTCACAATCATAATCATATCCACACAACATCCATCTCATATCTCAATTCCATGCATAATTCCATATCACATACACATCAGATATGTCCAACAAAATAAGGGTTTACACATCCCTCAAACAATTCACATCTAGATCATCAATTCTTATCAATTAATATAAGAATAACATTCATAATTAATATGATACTCAATGGAATTACCAATTTAATATAATTTAACATAAACGTTAAAACCCCAAATTATTCCAAAAACCTAGCTCACAGACACTTTTCTACAATTTCGTTCTCTCTCCCAAATCATCATTCTTACAAATTATTAGCATATTTATAATCCTCAACACATACAGAATCTAATGGGATCATCAATTCCTCAAACAGAAATCATCCAATTTTTCACAACCTAACTAACAGGCACTTTTCTATAATTTCGTTCTCTTTCCCAGAGCATCATTTTTCCAAATAAAATATATATTCAAAATCCTAAATTCATATAGAATCACATAAGACCAACAATTATCCAAACAGAAATAATTATAAAATTACTCAAAATCTTAAGGGCTCTTCTCTACTCAATTCCCTCATGCAGCTCTACATATAAATAATTCACTTTTTCCCCCGTACCTGGATAAATAGCAGTTGAACTAAAACAGTGATCTCTTGGTCTCCTCCTCTAAGTGCCCCTTGGTCTTCAGAGAGAAGAAGAGGGAAAGAAGAGAGAACAAAAAATAATAGGAAGAGAGAATGAGAGATGTATGAAAATGAGAGGTGAGGGGCGCTATTTATAGGATTTCAGGCTCACCTACCGGAACGGCCCGTTCCAAAAGTGGAACGGTCGTTCTAGGCCCTTCAAAACTACGCAAAATTCTCAACTGGAATGGCCCGTTCCAAAACCAGAACGGCCCGTTCTCAAATCTAGCAGAACTTCTCCCACCAGAACGGCCCGTTCTCCAAACCAGAACGACCCGTTCTGCTTTTCCAATTTTGGGCATTTATCTTATTTCAGAACGGCCCGTTTCACTTTTGAAATGGTCCGTTCTTGTGACACCCTCTACCCCAACATTAATACACAATAAATGTAAATAATAAAAAAAATTTCTTTCTTTTTAAGTAAATAAAATCTTTCATAGTTAACAACATTTTTCATATATAAACAATTTTCTCAAATATCTTAAGGTAGAAGATTCACATTCGTAATTCATAAATCATAAAATGTCAACATATAAGTATCAAAACTTAACATGTAATATAAAAGAAAATATAGAATTAATTCCTGCAAAGGTGGCAGTGCCTCCTAGTTAGGAATTAATTTTCAATTCATATAATAAAAATATGATAAAGATGTACATTTTGATCTTTTCTCAAGAACGTTCAAAATTACAAAAGAAGAAAAAATTAAAGCTTTTTAAAACAATATAATATCTAAAGTAAGCCTAGCTATGCCCGATGTCACATCCTATCAGAGCATGCCCAACTGAAGCATTAAGCCTCATCACCAACATCTTCATGATGCTGATCACCTGCATCATAATTTAAACATATACAAAAACAACAAGGGAGTGAGAAACATCTCACTCAGTTTCAGGTGCAGAAATAAAGGTTAGATAGCACCCACACACACACACACACAACAAATATAAGTCACATGTAAACAATACACATACATCATCAATATCACATATACACTCATTTATCATGCAATGATGTCATGGACTCGACTCATAAATGCATGCATGTGGCGCCATACGAAAGTTTCACATATCATCACTGGTGACCCTAAGGTACACCTAGTTACATCACTGGTGACCCTAAGGTATACCTTATTAGCATGTTACATCGTGGGTGACCATAAGGTACACCTTATTAGCATGTTACATCGTGGGTGACCATAAGGTACACCTTATTAGCATGTTACATCGTGGGTATGCGGCCTCAGCGGCACACTTGGAGTAATATATGCATATGATGTATGTCATGCATTCATAATCTCTAAACATGTTACATCATGGGTGACCATAAGGTACACCTTATTAGCATGTTACATCGTGGGTATGCGGCCTCAGCCGCACACTTGGAGTAATATATGCATATGATGTATGTCATACATTCATAATCTCATTGACTCAACATTTAACTTATTACATAATTTTATTTAGTACATCATGTCATTATTCTTCATATTCTCATAATCATAACTTGTCTCAATAGTTCATTCTTAGGTCTCATGTCATTTGTCCATATTTCACATGGTCATGTCATAAATACTCCTCATAAGGTCCACATAGGAATTCACAGAGAACATTCTTTTTCATATTAAAACTTATTTACTTTTAGCATTAATTTCATATTCATTTATTACTTTCAAGGAACAAAGTAACAAGGAACAAAGTAACAAGGAACAAAGTAATAAGGAACAAAGTAACAAGGAACAAAGTAACAAGGAACAAAGTAGAGTAAACAGAAAGATAGAACAACAGGCAAGGGATTGAGGTTACATAATCATTTATTATTTTCAAAAAGGAACAGAGCAGAGCAAATAGAAATAAAACAGAACAACGGCAAGGGGGCCAATCCGATAATTAAACTATCCAACAATTATTCTGACACCCCCGAGCGAGGTTCTCACTCCCCCCTTACCTGGACAAGCAGGAGTTGAAACTTGGGCAGAGCCTCCTCCTCTAGATTCCCTCTTTTTCTTTCCCTCTCTCTTTCTTTATCTTTCTCTTTCTTTCTTTCTCTCTCTCTCTCTCTCTCTCTCTCTCTCTCTTTCTCTTCCTCTCTCTAAAATTTCACTTTCTCACTCAGTATAAAATTTTCACCCCCTCTTGCCCCTATTTATAGCCATCCTGGCGCACCCGGCACAACCCGTACTGAATTCGGAATGGCCCGTTCCGGAGCCTTCAAACATACACAACATTTTCAACTGGAACGACCCGTTCCAAAATTGGAACGGCCCGTTTCCAAAAAGCAGAACGGCCCATTCTGAAATCAGAACGGCCCGTTCTGAAATCAGAACGGCCCGTTCTAGGGTTCGTGTTAACCTTGATTGACCATAAGCAGAACGGCCCGCTTCTACCTTAACTTTCTAGGCATTTTTATTACTTTGGAACGACCTGTTTCACTTTGGGAACGACCCGTTCCAGAAAAACCCAAATAGGCAGTTTTACACATTTGGAACGGCCCGTTCCACTTTGGAACGACTCGTTCTGCTTCCTCAAAAATAGTTTATTTTCATTGTTTGGAACGACCCGTTCCACTTTTGGAATAACCCGTTCCAGCGTAAAGAAACAGAATTTTATTTTAAAATTTTCATAAATAATTAAATTATTACATACCTTTAAAAATATTTTATAAAATCCTTTAATTAATTAAAATAACTATACAAAATAAATAATAATCAACATTGTATTAGTAAAAAATTTGGGGTGTTACAGTTCTGGGCAATCAATTGGGCCAGAGGCCCAGCGATTTTGGGCTGTTACAATATTCCTCTATAATTATTAAAATAATTATGACCAAATACTATATTATAATAATAATAATAATAATAATAATAATAACCTTTTTGAAAATTGGGGTGTTACATATTAAATGAAAAATTATATTTATAATAAAACACAAAATTTAAATAATAAATAAATAATATATAATATTTATAATAAAATTCAAATGCTAAAAACATAATAAGTTATAATGTTAATAAATAATAAATTTAATAAGTTATATTTATAAAAAAAAATTAAATTTAATAAATAATATTTATAATAAATTATTTTGAAAATAAAATTGAAATTTAATAAATAATATTTATAATCATTTTTATTTATAATTTTAAAAAAAATTAAATTTGTAAACAATTTAAAAAATATGTAAATATTAAATAATAAATTATATTTATAATAAAATTTAAAATTTAAAAAGTTAATAAATTATAATGTTAATAAATAATAAACTTAATTAGTTATATTTATAATAAATATTATATTTAATAAATTTTATTTATAATGAATTTTTTTGTTAAATTAAAATTCAATAAATAATAATTATAATAAGTTATATAATAATGTATAATTATAATAGTTTATGAATTTAATAATGCACTATGTTAATAATTTTTAATAATTATAGTTTATAATTTAATATTTTATAATGTAAAAAATTTTAAAAATAAAAATGCATAAGATTAAAACTCATATTACATTGATGAAGAGATATATTACATTAAAAATAAAATTTGATAATCATAAATTATGAGAAACGAAAAAAAAAAAAAAACAAAATTGGCTGCCTGGAATTTGATTTCTCAGAAACCGAATTCTGACAACTCAGGACATTAATGGAATGTAACGGAGAAGCTTAGAATTTGGTTCTTGGAAAATTAAATTCTAAGCTTGAATAGTAAACCGTGCGACTGTTGTAAATAATATGTTACATGTTCTGTTTAGATAAAAAAAAATTTTAGAAATTATATTCCTGTAAAAAAATTTATAAATATCACAGAGTAGTTGCTGGGGTTGGTAAAGATTTATGATTATTCAGACCTTATGAATTCAGGCTCCTTCTAGAAGTGGAACCCACTGTTATAACAGACAGTTGCAAATAATTTAAGGAATATGACATTGAAAAAAAAAATGACCCATCCTCAAAATTTATTTATTGAAAAATCTTTCGAATGTTTAAAACTTGAAAACAATAAAATTAAAAAATATTTATTTAAAATTTTTGAAAATGTAAATTATTGAATGGCTCTGGAAGATGAATCGTAAACTTTGATAGGAAACAAATAACATTTCTTTTATATATATATATATATATATATATATGAGGAGGGTTCAAATGACACCGGAATAACTTTTACTAAGTGTTACACCGCTCAATAACTTTATATTAATTTTGAATTTTGAAAATCCAACCGTTAGATTGAAAGTTCATATCTCTTAGATCATATATACAAAATTTTATATTAATCCAAGATGATTTGATACTTCATTTTCATAAAACAAAATTGACGTAATATATTCATTTCAAAATACACTAAAATATGAATACTTTGATAACCTTCAAGTTGTTGTTCAAATTTAACAAAATTTTGTATATATGATCTAAGAGATATGAGCTTTCAATCTAACGGTTAGATTTTCAAAATTCAAAATTAATATAAAGTTATTAAGCGGTGTAACACTTAGTAAAAGTTACACCGGTGTCATTTGAACCCTCCTCTATATATATATATATATATATATATATATATATATATATATATATATATAATTAAGTGAAACCAACCACTTCATCTACTACACTATATTTTATTTATTGTACTGGTGTCCACGTGCTGTTTGGAGAAACTAACCATGAAATATGTGTAGATAAATTCCAAAAGGTATATTTTAGTGAAAATGAATATAATAGTTTTTTATTTTAAAAATAATTCATGTATAACTTCTAAGTTCTAACCTTTTCAAAAGACTTGTTTTTAAAAAAATGGTTTAATTATTTTTTTTTCAAAGTAGTTTAACATTTTAGTTTATGTAGTTAATATTTTATTTTAGTTTTATAAACTTTATTTTTTGTCCCTAAAAAATTAAGTAATATAGACTAACAGAAAATAAAAAGATAGAATAAGTAATGCACACTAAATTGGCCTTATGACACTCTATCTCGCATATACCATATATGTAAATAAATAAAATTGAATAAAAAAGTTATTAAAATTAATTTTAAATATTTAATATAGAGAGTATTACATATTAATAAAATGAAATCAAATGAAATTTAATACTTTAAAATAATAATTGTCCTAAAACATAATTAAAAAAAATAATAAATCCTAACTAAACTCTGATATCACATCTTATTAGAGTGTAAACTCAACTACAAGAACTAGGTCTCATCTCATTCACAATATTATTATCCTCGTGACATGAATCACCCACAATAACATACAATAGAGACAAACACAAACAATGGGAATGAAAAATATTTTACTCTGGCTCATGGCATAAGATGTAATCAGATAGTTAAACACAAACAAGATATACATATATACACAGCATAGGTAGACTATTAACAATTACACACCACTCATTCATGACATAATTATTAAATAACACATAATAATAAGATACACATGCAATCGACACATATTACATATTATGGTGCATGTGGCACCACTAGTAGAAAAAACACTTTTAAAATCGGTCATTTTTTACTTTTAAAATCGGTTCTCTGACCGATTTTAAAAGAGCCAATTTTAAATAGTGGGACTTTTAACATCGGTCGTTGACCGATGTTAAAAGCGGAACTTTTAAAATCGGTCAACAGTAACCGATTTTAAAAGTCTCACTTTTAAAATCGGTCAACAGTGACCGATGTTAAAAGTGAGACTTTTAAAATCGGTCAACAGTGACCAATGTTAAAAGTGAGACTTTTAAAATTGGATCAGAAGTATTTGCTAACTCGTAGATCTTCTTAAAATAAATGCGATTCTAATTTCATTATTTCGACGTTCATTAAGTAATCAAACAAGATTCCTCAAGGTTGAATCCTAAAGTCATTAAGCTCAAAACATGATTCCTCTATGTTTTGAGTTTAACACTTCACATTAAGAACAATGACTTGAACAATGTGACTAACCATATCAAGTCTATTCCTAGAACAAGAAATGATTAGGTGCAAGATTTAGTTCGGGTTTTCGAAGATGTTTTCCAACTGGATTCAAAAACCAAAAATCATACAACGGGTGATCAAGCCGATATAAGCATTAAGAAAAGAATCAAGCACAAATAATGAGATCAAAATGCATATATTTAAGAAGAAGAGGAGTTAGTAGTTACATCCAACCAATCCTTAATGAGTTTAGCCACACATGGCCATTACAGGATCAAAGAGTGAAAAGAATAAATTACAAAGTAAAGGATGAAGAAATGGAGTTGATCTTCATTCCCAAAGGATTCAGCTTCCACAGCTTTAGTTGTGAGTCCACAGCTTTAGCTTCAACTCTCTGGAGCTTCAAATTGCATTTTAGATTTCCACAGCTATAGCTGCAGATCCATAGCTATAGCTCCAACTTTCTGGACCTCTATATCCTTCCCAGACTTCCACAGCTCGAGCTCTAGATCCACAACTATGGCTGTGGATCTCTGCCTTGCCAAAAATCCTGCAAAAAATGAGGAAATTCCTTAAGATTGTTACTACTCCTCTACTCTTATAGTATAACTTAATTCTTTAAATTAAGGGGGTGAAATAACATATATATTATCTACAATTACCCAGAAAGAGTACCAAAAGTTGAGTGCAAATCAAGCCTAAAAGACACTCAACAGTTCTCTCACTAGGATTGATGGAACTTCCTGAATTATTATGGGGAAGATATTAGGGGAAAAAAGAACTCACATCAAGATACAATTATAGAACATTGTAAATAAAGTTAAATACCATAAATATCTAGGTAAGCCTCAGGTAAAATTGGTGGACCATTATCAATTGGTTTTCCATAACCATTAAATATGTGTCCAAGCATGTCCAGTGAAACAGGAGTTTTCAACACCTGTGGACATGCATATGAGAGGAAAGGAGGAAGTCAAAAGGTGCAATAAATAAACTGATTCCAACACAATAGTAACATGTCAAAGAAAGTCAAAGAAAATAAAAAAGGAAGAATTTTAGTTTCAATTCAATAATCAGTACTCATGGCTAAATGAAAGGAAACTTAAGAGAGACTAAATCTTGAAAAATTAATGACATGAGAAATCAACTCTTAAGAACAAATCAATACAATAGTAATCAGAACATAATTCAAAAGAAAAATAAATCCTAATTAAACTCTAATATCACATCTTATTAGCATAAACTCAACTATAAGAACTAGGTCTCATTCACAACATCCTTAACCTCATGACATGAATCACCTACAATACAATAGAGACAAACACAAACAATGAGAATGAAAAATATTCTACTCTGCATAAGATGTAGTCGGATAGTTAAACATAAACAAGATATACATATATACATAGCATAGGTAGACTATTAACAATAACACACCAATCATTCATGACATAATTATTAAATAACACATAACAATAAGATACAAATGCAATGGATACAATTTACATATTATGGTGCATGTGGCACCAATGAAAACAACACACATCACACTTATGCATTGCCACTAGCAATACACGTAGAGTAGTCTAGAAGTACATGTCGGATCTTGTCCTCAATGCACTTTCACTATGCATAACATTCACATGATCTCATTAATTCACATATCACACATCTTATCATGTTATATCATGGTTGAGTGTCTTGCTTAGACTTCTCATCAAATGATTCTCACAAGATCTATACAATCAAATGCATCAATGTCAAAGCTTATAAATCAATTCATACATAACTCACAATATATTGTATAAATATTATACTCACACTCTACAACCAGTTATCAACATTAAATGGCACAATGTACTAATGTTCATAATTCAAATACAACAATTGCACAACATCAACTAATACACCTCAAGATAGAATTATTATGAGATCGTCTAATCATATGCTAACACCTTGACCATAGTCACTATGTATTCAAATCAATAGTTTAACTAATCTAATAGCTTTATCAATATCACACATTAAGTCATTAGACATCGCTATCATTAAAACACATCAAGTCATTAACAATCAACTTAATCCATAACTTATTAGCAATTGTTTCCTATCATAATTTATCCTTCTTAAACATTGATGTAAGTACCTTAGATAATTTATATGATCAAACACTTAAATGATAAATCTATTCACCATCCTCATTCACAAATTACATTTTCACAATTTAATCTTCTGAGACATTGTGTAATATAAAGCCCTATCTAGAGTTATATATATGATATCAAGTTGATCTTAATTTTATTAGAAATCTAAGATAGTTGTCTCTCACTTTTATGTTGACTTCAAGAGCTAATTATACCATCTATTATTTTTTAAAAATACAAAATTATGTTTTAATCTAAATTTGAAAATCTAACCTTTACTCACTAAGTTGACCATAACTTTCTAGACCTTCTTTTTAGGTGGTTCTGATGGAATTTGAAAGTTAAAATCCAGGACTACAATTCATGTGAAGATCACAAAACTTGATTCTAATAGTATCATACCTAACACAACATTTATTGAGCCTAGTGCAAAAAGGATAACACCTTCTTAGGAGTACTTACATCTAGCCTAACTAAGGCCACACCCGACACAAAAACCTACAGGAACAACGTCAAATGCACCCAATGCGACCCATTTGACGTTCGTTAGGGTATCAGTTCCTCAAAGACTTGTAGGATGTGCAAAAATTGTGCACTACAAACCCCAAACTCCAATCCAAATGGAAAAAATTACGATTAAAGCTTAATACTACTCTAGAAAGTAAAAGAATTTTAAGAACACAATAAGATTCTATTTACTAAAGTTTGAGAAAATTTTGTAAATTTTTTTATTCAATTTGCTTCTTATAACTTTTAAAAAAGTGTAAAAGATTTCAATTTATCATCACTTATAATACATAAAAAAATATTCTTACTAAATCTAAACATTTTTTGTATATATATATATATATATATATTAAGAATTTAAAAAAATGTATGTTGAAATAAAAAAATATAAACATGATAAAATCAAACAATTATAAATCAAATGTTCAAATATTTAAACAAAACAAAAAAAGTTCCAAAATCTTTTAAATATATAATCAATTACTCAAATTCAACTTCAATTTCACATTCTAATTACATATCACTATTAACTACTCACACAATAACTATTTGGGGTTCCTATAGAAACCTACAGACAATCCAAACTTCACAATTATAGGTTGAATTACGAAATTAGAGACATATACAACTACACATCATATAGAACAATAAAGAACCATATAGAAGACCAACAATACATAATACAATCAATTGGGAAAACCCTTTCACAAAATACAAGTAACAAAGAAAGGATTGAAGGCTAGTCCTAGTATCCAACATATATCTCACGCCTAGAGCGAGACTACTCACTTCCCCTTTAACCATAGTTCTTTTTCCCTTTTTCTTAAATATTAAAACTTATATATAAATAATATGTCAAATAAACATATTTCTTCCAACCCCAATTATTATAACTATTAATAATTAACAAATATATAATATATAAATAAATATATTTCTCCCAACACCATTATAATTAAAAAAGAAATATATATAAACAATTATAATTAAAGCACATATTTTCCAAATACTTAATATAACAAAATATCATAAAAATACATATTATTCTAATAAATATTATAATTTTTTTTATAAATATTTATTATTTAATTAAAATACTCATAATTATTAAAAATTTCTAAAATATTTTAATTAATTAAAATATATTTTTAATAATTTTAGAAAACTTAGAGTGTTACATGTCCTAACTCCCAAGACTATTCTAAAAGTGCAATCGTCCCAAGTAGGCATGGCAACGGGGCGGGGCGGGGGCGGGTTTTACGTTTCCCACCCCCGCCCCCGCTCCTGATACCTGCTGGGGGTAAAATTTAGGTACCCATCCCCGCCCTCAGCGGAGTTCGGGTTTCCTCGCCCCGTCCCCGCCCCCGCTCTTATTCTTTTTCTTCTTTTTTTTTCTTTTTTCTTTTCAATAAATATGAACAAATTTTTTTAAAAAAAATTAAAATAATAAATTTTTGTATATAAATATTTCTAATTTTTGGTTTATATATATAAATAGCAATGTATTAGAATAATTGATTAATCGGGGCGGGGCGGGTATTAACATCCCCGTCCCCGTCCCCGCCCCCGATTTTATCAATCGGGGAAAACCCGAACCCGAATACTCACAGGGACGGGTTAGATTGTCATGCCTAGTCCCAAGCCCATGGTTAAGAGAGGCCAATTTTTTTAAAAAATAACTTTAATATATTTTTAATTCCTACAAAATTAGAAAATTTTGATTTTAGTACATGTATTTTGTAACACCCCAGTTTTATTTCATTTTTTTTATTGTTTTAAACTGAGGGTATTTATTTTGGTAAATTTTATAAAGGTATAGAGGTGATTTAGTAGCTTCGAACAGGTTGTTCCGCCGTTCCAAACTATCAAATTGTATGTTAGTTCGTAGCCAAGAACGGGCCGTTCTCAAGTTGGAATGGGCCGTTCTGGACTATTAAAAACTGCTTTAAACTTTAAGTGGGAACGGACTTGGAATGGGCTATGGCAGTTGTGAGTAATAAATGTAACTAGAACGGGCAGTTTTGGTTTGGGAACGGGCCTTTCAGGGTGTGATTTTTACCCATGATTCAAGGGTCCAGAACAGGCCGTTCCGAATTTGTAACGGGCCGTTCTGGCGAAGCTGGATGCCTATAAATTGATCTCTCTGCCACTCCCAAAAGGCACACCTTTAATTTTCTGATTTCTTTTCTTCTGCTCTCTCTTCTTTTCTCTCTACTTTCTGCTTTAGACCGAGGGGAACCCAGCGAGGGAGACCAACCATATCTTGTATAAATTCAGCTTCTACATATCCAGGTACGGGGGAAAAAAAGATTATTTATATATAGAGTTACATGAGGGAATTGGGTAGAGGAAGAACCCTTAGGATTAAGAGAAATTTATAATTATTTTTGTTTGGAGAATTATTGGTCTCATGTGATTCTGTATATATTTAAGACTTTGAATATATGATTTATTTGTAAAAATGATGCTCTGGGAGAGAGAACGAAATTATAGAAAAGTGCCTGTAAGTTAGGTTTTGGAAAAATTGGATTATTTCTGTTTGAGAAATTGATGATCCCATTAGATTCTGTATGTGTTGAGGATTAGAAATATATATTTAATTTGTACGAATGATGATCTGAGAGGGAGAACAAAACTGTAGAAAAGTGTCTGTGAGCTAGGTTTTGGAACAATTGGGGGTTTTACCGTTATTATATTAAATTGGTAATTCCGTTGAGTATTATATTAATTTATGAATATTATTATATTACTTGATAAAAATTGAAGATTTAGATGTGAATTGCTTGATGTGTATGAAACCCATTATTTTGGACTTATTTGATGAGTGTATGGTATTAAGCTCTGAGATGAGATGTTGTATGCATGTGATTATGATTGTGGTTCCTCACACTAATGACTAGGGATGGCACGACCCTTGGGTAAGTGATGCTACAGGGAGGGCGTGACCCTGGCATAGGGTTAATTGTAAGAGATTGTGTGGATTGTAATGTGATTGTGGTTTCTCACATCAATGACCAGGGATGGCACGGCCCCTGGGTAAGTGATGCTACAGGGAGGGCGTGACCTTGGCATGGTGGGATGAGTGAGGCAATTAACCCGTATCACTTATGTCAGTTGTGGCGTGGCCTTGGCATAGTGTTAATTGTAATATTGTGTGAATTATGAATATGAAAATGATAATGTTAATTGCAAGATTTGAGATAAATGGGAGTGATTGTGAATTATGAAGTGAAAATGATGCATGATTGATAGAGTTATGATATATATAAAAAATGCTTGTAAATATTTCATTATGTAATGAAATTACATTGTTGTGTATGTGCTTTACATATGGATGTTTTCTTTTCTCACCGTACAAATTGTGGATGTTTTAGGTGAGGAAGATCCGGCTTCGAGTGGCATCTAGAATGCTAACAGTTGAATTGTGGGGATGCTCTGATATTGTGACTTCGGGGCAGAGGATTTTTAGAACATATGTTTTTATTTGGATTTGGAATTGTAAATGTTATTTTTGAAAACAATTTATAAACTCTTGCATTTCATTTTTATTATTGTGGTTATTGAAGGATAATTTTGAAGATTCTCATGTGAACCTTTTTACCGAAATTGAAAAATTTATTTGTAAGTTTTCATTATTACAATATGTGTTGGGGTAGTAAGGGTGTCAAATTTAGTGGTATCAGAGCAGGTCGATCCAATCGGCCGTGAGTTATGTATCTAATAGGCTCTTTTGGTAGATAATTGATGGAATGATTTGATTGTGGAATTTGTTGATATGTGCTATGATTGATTAAGTTGTTGTTTACTTATAGTATAATTGTTAACATTTCTGGTGATCAGAAAAGTAATGGCAGGAGGTAGGAACGATCGTGCAATCATTGATGCTTTACAAGCGATGGCTCAGGCTCTTGGTAATATGAACCAACAATCAGAGATAGATTGGTTGGAGAGATTCCAGCGAAATAATCCACCAAGCTTCTGTGGGGGTTATAATCCTGATGGAGCTACTGACTGGATTTTTGAAGTTGAAAAGATATTCCAAGCTATGGGATGTCCTTTGATACAGAAGGTGACTTTGGCTGCCTTCATGCTTTTTGGAGAGGCTGGCATCTGGTGGCAAGGTGCTTTGCAAAGAATGATAGCTGCAGGTACCCAAGTGAATTGGGAGAATTTCAAGTGGCTATTCTTGGAGAAATACTTTCATCTCGGAGATGTGAGACATAAGAAACAGGTGGAATTCCTTGAATTGAAGCAACGAGAGAATTTTGTGGCTGAGTATGTGACTAAGTTTGAAAACTTGGTCAGATTTTGTCCTATGTATGATGGTGTGGGCAATGAGGAGGATAAATGTGTGATGTTTGTGAGTGGTCTTTGCCCTGAGATTAAACAAGTTTTCAATTATCAAGAGATCACTCACTATCATAAATTGGTAAACAAGTGCCGAGTATATGATGAGGACAACCATGCTAGGGTAACCCAATATAAGAGTGGAGGACCCATGAGGAATAATAGGGTTGGGTCATCTAGTAAGGGTAAACCTTACACCAAGTCTGCTGGGGACTCAAGTTCTAAAGTGAATAATCAAGGTTCTGTGCAACAAAGGAGCCAAGTTCCCACGGCTAGCCAAACTTCTAGAGGGGGAAGTGTGGGTTCTGTTCCACACAACAATTGCTTCAAATGTGGGAAGCCAGGTCATAGGGTAGTTGAGTGTCGGGCGCAAAGAGTTATAACATGCTTCAAATGTCAAGCGATGGGACACAAAGCTAGTGAATGCCCCCAGAATAGGAAAGAAACAACAGACGTTGGAGGGAGTGCTAGCAAACCTAGAGCGACAGGAAGGGTGTTTGCCTTGAGTGGTGTTGAAGCTTCGCAATCCAAAGACTTAATCCAAGGTATGTGTTTCATCAATGGAACTCCTCTAATTGTTTTGTATGATTCTGGTGCGACTCACTCTTTCATATCACATGCGTGTGTGTCCAAATTAAAATTACCTATTTCTTCCTTGTCTTTTGAATTAATAGTAGAGACACCAACTAGTGGTTCAGTGTCTACTTCTGATGTCTGTTTAAAATGTCCTTTGATTATTGAGGGTAAAGATTTCATGGTTGACTTAATTTGTTTGCCTCTAAGTCAGCTAGATGTTATTCTGGGTATTATGACACCCTTCTACCCCATAATAAATAAGTAACAACAATAAGAATAATTCAATAAATATAACATCAAGAAGGGTCCACATATTTTAATAAAAACTCATAGGTTCACAAGTCTTGAAATAAATAGAAATAATAATAATAATAATAATAATAAAGTTTTACTCTTAAAAGAAAATTATCAAGGTCTCTAAAGAAAAATGAAAGGAATCCAGAATTTACAAATGTAAGGTGAATATAAAACTCTTAAAAATAAGTCTCCTCAAACGACAAATGACAATTCATAACTAAAGCATCCTAAATTCATGCCCCAATGTCACATCCTATCAGAGCAGAACCCTTTCCCTTTAGAACTGAACACTATGAGTGCCTTCATCTTCACCTAAAAGAAAACCACATAAAAACAGGACGGTGAGAGATAGATAACATCATATATGAACATAGAGCTACCCAATTCCCCCCCCACACCGTGCACCAAAATATCATTAAATATAAACAACAAATACATCTCATATAATTACCAAACATCATTTTCTTTTTTAATCATACAAGCTTTCATACACATGTTCACTATATGCTCATACACATCTCCTCTCCTAAGAGTCTCAACTTGGCACTCCGCACAATGGGTGTACCTCGTCAATTCCCTTAGTTGTTGCCAATGCGGGCATACCGTTCTCACACCCTCCCAGGGCCGGTATGTTGCACGGTTAAACATCCAGCGGCCCGTGCAAAGGCAATCCACCCACCGTTAAACCCTCTGTGGCCAGTGAGCTGCGCAGTTAAACACCCAACGGCCCACGCATGGAATGCCTCCCGTCATGGTCCCCCCTGTCTCAACCCCTCTCTGGGCCCAGGGTCCAATGCAATATAGTCACGTCTGGCTTCTCAAGCACCACATGCAACTCATAAGTCTCATGCAACTCATGCATCCCACGTAACTCATAATTAATGCATCTCCATTATATAACATCATCACATGTCAATAACAATCCATGCAATATCATCCTCACATGCTAGGTACCTATCATTAAGTTATCAACATCATAGATTACAAATTTCACATAATTCTTCACACACATCACAATATCTACGACATTCAGTTAATAATTTAACCATAACTCGAGATATACATATCCTTTCTAAGTGATACCAACTCCATTAGAATCCTAACATCAATATCTACAACTTTCATGAAGAACACAAATCCTAATAAAGTCGTTTAGGTTACCATTCAGGGCTCACAAAAATTGATGTTGTGGTTCGCACACAGATTGGAAGGCTCAAATTGCAACTCACATAACTTGATCAAATATTAATATTTTTACACGATTATTGTGTCTAAATGGTAGCCCCAGATGTCGAGTTTCTAACAAAACAAACGGAACTCTATTTGGATAACTACACAGAAAGATATCTCAAAATTACAAACGTATGTCGGGGTCCCGACGCCCGACGCCCAAAACTGGCGCTGAACGCCCAAATCTCTGCCCAGACTCCCCTCTGTGTAATTAAACCTGCGTTTTACGAGTTCCAACATGGTTTTTACCAATTTTTACTACTTCTACACCCCGTTGGTTCAGTTTAACTCTATTTATATTCTTCATACGTTCCAAATCAATCCATACACATCTCAAGCCTCAAAAATTGGTTTCCATTGGTTTTACAAAAAAAAAATCTAAACTCTTCTTAACACATAAAATTCAAGCATCAAATTTAAGGATAAAGAATTAACAAGAAAGCCCCAATGGAATTCAAAGACAATTCAAGAAATAAGTTCTTCCAAATGAATTAAGAATTTAGAACATCGATTGCACAGATAATCGTTCAGAATTTTAAATAGAGTTCCTAGAGGGACTTAGGGATTGCCCTCACTACTCGAACACCCCTATATTCACATATGAAGAAACCCATATCCCCCGTACCTGGATGAGCAGAAGATGAATGCTCTTGGTGTGATCTAAGATCGTTCCTAAGTACTCTTCCTTAGAGCTCTTTATTTCTCCTCTTTCTTTTTTTCCCTAACCCTTTAGAACGCAAATGAGGCAGATAGGGTTAACACCACCGGACTCCTTTCTTAAAATTAATCCATTGGGCTAGGTCAACCCAACCCATTTTCCTTCTCTTCTAACCCACTTCTCTTTTTTTCTCAAAATAATTAAATAAAATAAATACATGTATATTATAAAATATTTTTCCTCTGTAATAATAATATATTTCTGACCCAAAATATAATAATATAATTTCAATAACAAAATATCATATAAAATCAACCTTCTCTTAAAACATATAAATATTTATTTAAAAATGCTAATAAAAATACTTATTTAATACGTACAAAATAGTTGTCCAAAATAATAATTATTTAAAACGTACAAAATAATATTCCTCTATAATTATTAAAATAATTATGACCAAATACCATATAATAATAATAATAACCTTTTTGAAAATTGGGGTGTTACAGGTATGGACTGGTTATCTTCCAATTATGTCCTTTTGAATTGTGCTGATAAATCTATTGTTTTTGGTGAGCCTATTGAAAAAGTGAGTAAGGATTATTTGATTGCCAACCAAGTTAAGGTATCTTTGCAAGAGGATGCCCAAGTGTACATGTTGTTAGCTTCTTTGAATTCTGAGAGTAATGTTTTGGTGAATGAACTGCCTGTTGTGTGTGACTTTTCGGATGTCTTCTCTGATGATATGTCTAGCTTACCACCTAGAAGAGAAGTATAATTTTCCATAGACTTAGTACCAGGAACATGACCTATTTCTATCGCACCTTACAGGATGTCACCCATAGAGTTAGTGGAGCTTAAGAAACAAATAGAAGACTTGTTAGAGAAGGGGTTTGTGAGGCCTAGTGTATCACCTTGGGGAGCACCCGTACTATTAGTTAAGAAGAAGGATGGTAGCATGAGATTGTGTGTAGATTATCGCCAAGTGAACAAGGTGACCATTAAGAATAAATATCCATTGCCTAGGATAGATGATCTTATGGACCAGTTGGTGGGTGCTTGTGTATTTAGTAAAATTGATCTTAGATCGGGGTACCATCAGATTAGAGTTAAGGGTGAGGATGTACCTAAGACAACATTTAGGACTCGTTATGGACACTATGAGTATCTAGTAATGCCTTTTGGTGTGACGAATGCTCCTGCAATTTTTATGGATTACATGAACCAAATTTTTCATCCGTACTTGGATAAATTTGTAGTTGTCTTCATAGATGACATACTAGTTTATTCCAAGACTATAGAGGAACATGAGGAACACTTAAAGGTAGTACTTCAAACCCTCAGGGAGAGACAACTTTATGCCAAGTTGTCTAAGTGTGACTTTTGGCTAGAGGAGGTGAGTTTCTTAGGACATGTGATTTCGAGTAGGGGTATAGCAGTAGATCCATCTAAAGTTGAGGCGGTGCTTAAGTGGGAAACACCTAAGTTAGTTAGTCAGATTAGGAGCTTCCTTGGATTGGCTAGATACTATAGAAGATTAATAGAGGGATTCTCTAAATTAGCGTTACCCTTGACAAGTTTAACTAGGAAAGGAGTTGTGTTTGTATGGGATAGTAAATGTGAGAATAGTTTCCGAACCCTTAAGGAAAAGTTAACTAGTGCACCTTTTTTAGTGTTGCCTGACCTTAGTAAGACTTTTTTGGTTTATTGTGACGCTTCTAAGATGGGTTTGGGTGGAGTGTTAATGCAAGAAGGGAAGGTCGTATCCTATGCATCTAGGCAATTAAAAATACATGAGAAGAATTACCCCACCCATGATCTTGAATTAGCAGCTGTGGTATTCACACTTAAGATTTGGAGACATTATTTGTATGGTTCAAAATTTGAGGTGTTTAGTGATCATAAGAGTCTTAGGTATTTGTTTGACCAAAAGGAATTAAATATGAGGCAAAGGAGATGGTTAAAGTTCCTTAAGGATTATGATTTTGATCTTAGTTATCATCCGGGCAAACCCAATGTGGTGGCTGATGCTTTAAGTAGGAAATCTTTGCATTTTTCTTCTCTTATGATTAGGGAGATGAACCTTTTGGCTCAATTTAGAGACTTGAGTTTGACTTGTGAGGTGATCCCTAGTAGTGTGAGACTAGGTATGACTTGGGTGACTAGTGAGTTGTTGAGGGAAATTGGAGAAGCACAGCTAGTGGATTCATTTCTAGTGGCTAGACGTGATGCTATAGGACAAGGTGTTGGAGGAGAATTTACCTTGGGTGTAGATGGAGTGTTAAGACTTAAAGACCGAGTGTGCCTGCCTAGTGACCCTACACTTAGACGTTTGATCCTAGAGGAAGGTCATAGGAGCAAACTTAGTTTTCACCCAAGAGCAACTAAGATGTATCAAGACCTTAGGAAGATATTTTGGTGGCCTAGGATGAAGAAAGATATAGCTGAATTTGTGAGTGCCTGTTTAGTGTGTTAGAAGGCTAAGATAGAACATCAGAAACCTTCAGGACTACTTCAGCCTTTGAGTATACCCGAGTGGAAGTGGGATAGCATTTCTATGGATTTTGTAGTTGCTTTGCCTAGGACTAGGAGAGGGCATGATTCCATTTGGGTTATAGTTGATAGGTTGACTAAGAGTGCACATTTCTTACCTATTAACATTAGGTATTCTCTTGAGAGATCGGCTAGACTGTATATTGATGAGATTGTGAGATTGCATGGGATACCATCTAGCATAGTTTCAGACAGAGACCCTAGATTAACCTCTAGGTTTTGGGAGAGCCTACAACGAGCTTTGGGGACCCAACTTAGACTTAGTTCAGCTTACCACCCTCAAACTGATGGTCAGACTGAGAGGACTATTCAATCTTTAGAGGATTTGCTTAGAGCCTGTGTGTTGGACCAAGGGGGTAGTTGGGATAGTCTTTTACCTTTGATAGAGTTTACCTATAATAATAGTTACCACTCTAGTATAGGTATGGCACCTTATGAAGCCTTGTATGGTAGGAGATGTAGGACCCCTTTGTGTTGGTGCGAGCCTGGTGATAATGTTATCTTAGGACCTGAGATTGTGCAACAAACCACTGATAAGTTTAGATTAATACAAAAGAGGATGAGGACAGCTCAAAGTAGACAGAAAAGTTATGCTGACAGGAGAAGGAAGGACTTGGAATTTCAAGAAGGTGACCATGTGTTTTTGAAAGTCACTCCGTGGACTGGGGTTGACAGGGCATTGAATTCCAAAAAACTTACTCCTCGATTTATCGGTCCTTTCCAAATTCTAAAAAGAGTCGGTAGTGTTGCCTACCAAATTGCTTTGCCTCCTAATCTATCAAATCTCCATGATGTTTTCCACATTTCCCAACTTCGGAAATACATTCATGATCCTTTGCATGTGATTGAGTCGGATCATCTTGAGGTTAAGGAGAATCTAACTATGGAAGCTACCCTGGTGAGAGTTGAGGATCGAATGGTGAAGCAACTTAGGGGTAAGGAAATTCCTTTGGTGAAAGTTATTTGGGGAGGAGCTACATCTGAAAGTGCTACTTGGGAGCTAGAGGAGAAGATGAAAGTGTCATATCCATTTTTATTTGCTTCAGGTAATTTCGAGGACGAAATTTTTAAAAGGAGGGGAGAATTGTAACACCCCAGTTTTATTTCATTTTTTTTAGTTTTAAACTGAGGGTATTTTGGTAAATTTTATAAAGGTATAGAGGTGATTTAGTAGCTTGGAACGGGCTGTTCTGGAATTGGAACGGCCCGTTCCAAACTACCAAATTGTATGTTAGTTCGTAGCCCAGAACGGGTCATTCTCAAGTTGGAACAGGCTGTTCTGGACTATTAAAAACTGCTTTAAACTTTAAGTAGGAACGGGCTTGGAATAGGCTATGGCAGTTGTGAGTAATAAATGCAACCAGAACGGGCCGTTCTGGTTTGGGAACAGACCGTTCTGGGTGTGATTTTTACCAATGATTCAAGGGTCCATAACGGGCCATTCCAAATTTGGAACGGGCCGTTCCGGCGAAGCTGGATGCCTATAAATTGAGCTCTCTGCCACTCCCAAAAGGCACACCTCTAATTTTCTGATTTCTTTTCTTCTGCTCTCTCTTCTTTTCTCTCTACTTTCTGCTTTAGACAGAGGGGAACCCAGCGAGGGAGACCAACCAGATCTCGTATAAATTCAGCTTCTACATATCCAGGTCTGGGGGAAAAGAGGATTATTTATATGTAGAGTTACATGAGGGAATTGGGTAGAGGAAGAACCCTTAGGATTAAGAGAAATTTTATAATTATTTCTGTTTGGAGAATTATTGGTCTCATGTGATTCTGTATATATTTAGGACTTTGAATATATGATTTATTTGTAAAAATCTGGGAGAGAGAACAAAATTATAGAAAAGTGCCTGTAAGTTAGCTTTTGGAAAAATTGGATTATTTCTGTTTGAGAAATTGATGATCCCATTAGATTCTGTATGTGTTGAGTATTAGAAATATATATTTAATTTGTAAGAATGATGATCTGAGAGCGAGAACGAAACTGTAGAAAAATACTTGTGAGCTAGGTTTTGGAACAATTGGAGGTTTTACCGTTATTATATTAAATTGGTAATTCTGTTGAGTATTATATTAATTTATGAATATTATTATATTACTTGATAAAAATTGATGATTTTGATGTGAATTGCTTGATGTGTATGAAACCCATTATTTTGGACTTATTTGATGTGAGTATGGTATTGAGCTATGAGATGAGATGTTGTATGCATGTGATTATGATTGTGGTTCCTCACACTAATGACTAGGGATGGGACGGCCCCTGGGTAATTGATGCTACAGGGAAGGCGTGACCCTGGCATAGTGTGGGATGAGTAAGACAGTTAACACGTATCACTTATGTCAAATACGATAGCCTTGGCATAGGGTTAATTGTAAGAGATTGTGTGGATTGTAATGTGATTGTGGTTTCTCACATCAATGACCAGTGATGGCACAGCCCCTGGGTAAGTGATGCTACAAGGAAGGCGTGACCCTGGCATGGTGTGGGATGAGTGAGGCAATTAACTCGTATCACTTATGTCAGTTGTGGCGTGGCCTTGGCATAGTGTTAATTGTAATATTGTGTGAATTATGAATATGAAAATGGTAATGTTAATTGCAAGATTTGAGACAAATGGGAGTGATTACGAATTATGAAGTGAAAATGATGCATGATTGATAGAGTGATGATATATAGAAATGCTTGTAAATATTTCATTATGTAATGAAATTACATTGTTGTGTATGTGCTTTACATATGGATGTTTTCTTTTCTCACCGTACAAATTGTGGATGTTTTAGGTGAGGAAGATCCGCCTTCGAGTGGCATCTAGAATGCCAACAGTTGAATTGTGGGGATGCTCTGATATTGTGACATCGGAGTAGAGGATTTTTAGAACATATGTTTTTATTTGGATTTGGAATTGTAAATGTTATTTTTGAAAACAATTTATAAACTCTTGCATTTCATTTTTATTATTGTGGTTATTGAAGGATAATTTTGAAGATTCTCATGTGAACCCTTTTACCGAAATTGAAAAATTTATTTGTAAGTTTTCATTATTATAATATATGTGTTGGGGTAGTAAGGGTGTCACATATTTTATTTTTTGTTTTTTATTCCTCTAGAAGTGGAACTATTGTTTTTAGGCCATATTATTATTAGATTATTTTTAACTACTTTTTTATTTATCAAGAAGTTAAGTAAGTATGGTAAGTGTTATTCACAACTATTAGTAATATCATGTGGGTATATGAAAAAATTTGTTATTTTATAGAGGCCAAAACAAAAACTCACTTTTTTTTTATTTTCATCATTACTTTTTTATTTATTATATCAATAAAATAGTAAAATATGTTTTTATTTTTTATAAAAAAAAAAAATTTAAGCTTAGTTTTAGTCCTAAAAAGATTTTGTTTTATTTTTACACTTCTAATTAGGATATGTAACACTTTTGATCCTCAAAATTACTTATATATTATTTTATAATAAATGATAATATAAAAATAAATTAAATGAAAAATATAGTATATTGTTTTAAGAAATCTGTTAACATTATATTATTTTTTTAATATAATAAAACATGATTTTTTTTATTAAATCGAGTATTTGTTTTTATGTACAATATGTTATTATTTTTATGGACAAAATCATGGTATTTATATTTAGCTTTTATATATAATATTTTATATTTTTAAAAATATTTATATATTACAGACTCATACATTCTAGTCATTAATTTGAGTAATATTGAATTTGAATTCTTTAAACAATGTATTAAAATAATTGATCAAATTTTTTGATAAAAATTGGAATCAACTAATTTAGTGCATGGATAGCTTACCATATTTTAATTAATAATGTGGTTATAAAAAAAAATATAAGCTCATATTTATTATTTCGTCTAAAACCTATAAAATGCTATGTTCGACCTTGAATACATAAACAATAATTTAATTTAATTATTAGTCACTGCTATCAGCGGTGGATACTCCAAGTACGAATCCAATAAAAAAAACAATAATTTAATTTTATATTAGTAACTAATTACAAATGATTATTTGCAATCTCAGTGTATTATTATCAAGTTTAAATAAAATGTTATGTATGTACGAGAATTAAAGTGAAATATTTTTAAATTAAAAGTAAAGTTTATGATCGTATAAGGAAAAATAATAATTAAACGTAAAAAATTTATCAGTGATGGATTTAAAATTATATGTGGAGTCACCAAATTTGTAGTTTCTATGACTTTTTTTTAATATATTATTTTTTTTATTTAAATAACTTGGACTGATTATTATTTACCCAAATAACTCACTTTGAAGCCCAAGTGAGAAATCGGTTACTGAGTAACCGATTTCTCATCGTGAATTTTTTTAAAAATTTCAAAATACCTTTGAGAAATCAGTAAGCGATTTCTCACTTGAGCTTTTTTTTTTCTTCTATTTTTTTTGCTTTTTTGTTTAGATTTTGTATAAAAACTATTATTTTTTTTATTTTTTTTATTTTTAGATTTTTAAAAAGTATAATTAATTTTAAAAATATATATTTAACATTTAAATTAAATAATTTAGAAAGAATAATACTTAATAATAAAATTAATATTATATTTATTTATAAATTATAATATTTCTGATTTTAATTTTTTTAAAATAAATATAGTTAATTATAATTTTCAGAATTATATATAAAATTATAAAATTTTGTATAATATTTTAAATTTATGTTAAAAATAAATAAAATGTTAAAACTTATTTATTATACTAAATTTTAGAATTATAAAATTAATTTTATTATTTAAATTAAATTTATTAAATATAGAAAATTGAAAATAGTAATATAATAATAAATATATTGATTTCGTATTAATAATTGAAGATAATTAAATTGATTATTACATAAATGTCAATATTATTTTATTAAATATTAATGACATTATATAGTACACTAATTACAACAGTTGTGACACCCTTCTACCCCATAATAAATAAATAACAACAATAAGAATAATTCAATAAATATAACATCAAGAAGGGTCCACATATTTTAATAAAAACTCATAGGTTCACAAGTCTTAAAATAAATAGAAATAATAATAATAATAATAATAATAATAATAATAATAATAATAATAAAGTTTTACTCTTAAAAGAAAATTATCAAAGTCTCTAAAGAAAAATGAAAGGAATCCAGAATTTACAAATATAAGGTGAATATAAAACTCTTAAAAATAAGTTTCCTCAAACGACAAATAACAATTCATAACTAAAGCATCCTAAATTCATGCCCCAATGTCACATCCTATCAGAGCAGAACCCTTTCCCTTTATAACTCAACACTATGAGTGCCTTCATCTTCACCTAAAAGAAAACCACATAAAAACAGGACGGTGAGAGATAGATAACATCATATATGAACATAGAGCTACCCAATTCCCCTCTCACACCGTGCACCAAAATATCATCATTAAATATAAACAACAAATACATCTCATATAATTACCAAACATCATTTTCTTTTTTAATCATACAAGCTTTCATACACATGCTCACTATATGCTCATACACATCTCATCTCCTAAGAGTCTCAACTTGGCACTTCGCACAATGGGCGTACCTCGTCAATTCCCTTAGTTGTTGCCAATGCGGGCATACCGTTCTCACACCCTCCCAGGGCCGGTATGTTGCACGGTTAAACACCCAGCGGCCCGTGCAAAGGCAATCCACCCACCGTTAAACCCTCTGTGGCCAGTGAGCTACGCAGTTAAACACCCAACGGCCCACGCATAGAATGCCTCCCATCATGGTCCCCCTGTCTCAACCCCTCTCTGGGCCCAGGGTCCAATGCAATATAGTCACGTCTGGCTTCTCAAGCACCACATGCAACTCATAAGTCTCATGCAACTCATGCATCCCACGTAACTCATAATTAATGAGTCTCCATTATATAACATCATCACATGTCAATAAAAATCCATGCAATATCATCCTCACATGCTAGGTACCTATCATTAAGTTATCAACATCATAGATCACAAATTTCACATAATTCTTCACACACATCACAATATCTATGACATTCAGTTAATAATTTAACCATAACTCGAGATATACATATCCTTTCTAAGTGATCCCAACTCCATTAGAATCCTAACATCAATATCTACAACTTTCATGAAGAACACAAATCCTAATAAAGTCGTTTAGGTTACCATTCAGGGCTCACAAAAATTGATGTTGTGGTTCGCACACAGATTGGAAGGCTCAAATTGCAACTCACATAACATGATCAAATATTAATATTTTTACACAATTCTTGTGTCTAAATGGTATCCCCAGATGTCTCGTTTCTAACAAAACAAACGGCACTCGATTTGGATAACTACACAGAAAGATATCGCAAAATTACAAACGTATGTCGGGGTCCCGATGTCCGACGCCCAAAACTGGCGCTGAACGCCCAAATCTCTGCCCAGACTCCCCTCTGTGTAATTAAACCTGCGTTTTACGAGTTCCAACAAGGTTTTTACCAATTTTCACTACTTCTACACCCCGTTGGTTCAGTTTAACTCCATTTATATTCTTCATACGTTCCAAATCAATCCATACACATCTCAAGCCTCAAAAATTGGTTTCCATTGGTTTTACAAAAAAAAATCTAAACTCTTCTTAACACATAAAATTCAAGTCATCAAATTTAAGGATAAAGAATCAACTAGAAAGCCCCAATGGAATTCAAAGACAATTCAAGAAATAAGTTCTTCCAAATGAATTAAGAATTTAGAACATCGATTGCACAGATAATCGTTCAGAATTTTAAATAGAGTTCCTAGAGGGACTTAGGGATTGCCCTCACTACCCGAACACCCCTATATTCACATATGAAGAAACCCATCTCCCCCATACCTGGATGAGCAGAAGACGAATGCTCTTGGTGTTATCTAAGATCATTCCTGAGTACTCTTCCTTAAAGCTCTTTATTTCTCCTCTTTCTTTTTTTCCCTAACCCTTTAGAACGCAAATGAGGCAGATAGGGTTAACACCACCGGACTCCTTTCTTAAAATTAATCCATTGGGCTAGGTCAACTCAACCCATTTTCCTTCTCTTCTAACCCACTTCTCTTTTTTTCTCAAAATAATTAAATAAAATAAATACATGTATATTATAAAATATTTTTCCTCTGTAATAATAATATATTTTTGACCCAAAATATAATAATATAATTTCAATAACAAAATATCATATAAAATCAACCTTCTCTTAAAACATATAAATATTTATTTAAAAATGCTAATAAAAATACTTATTTAATACGTACAAAATAGTTGTCCAAAATAATAATTATTTAAAACGTACAAAATAATATTCCTCTATAATTATTAAAATAATTATGACCAAATATCATATAATAATAATAATAATAATAATAATAATAATAATAATAACCTTTTTGAAAATTGGGGTGTTACAATACTTCCCCCCTTTTAGACTTATATCATACTAAAGGCTACAAAAGTCCTAAAAGGCTTATGATGTTCTGTCTTAGACTTATATCATACTAAACATGAGTACACAAACTTCCTCTCCTCCTCTCTTCACCTTAGGCCACCACGCTTCCGTTGCGCCACTCTGATACATGTTAATAGCTCCTAAATGGATGCTAAGAGTACTCTTTTATCCTTCCTCTAAGATCATCTCTTAATTCGGGATTACTAGGAACCCAAATTTTTTTCTTGCACCTCAAAACAATGTTGATTCCTACTCAAAAAAGGTTACCTATACTCCTATCAATCTTCTTCACTTGGTTCACTAAGAAAGGATCTGACTCCTGGGCTTTTTCTAATCTCATCCATTAATTTACTAGTCACTTTCGACATACTCAATTCAATGCTTCTAAGGGTAAGCTCACACATCAAGCTTAAGTCTGTAAACTCTTCAATCAAATCCAACCTTAAATCATCAAAGACGATAGATGAAAGATCATCTTACTCAAGGTAGATATCTGCCATAATATTAGCTTTTCTTCTATGACCCTCTCTAAAGATCAACCACCTAAGCATAAGTGCACTAGGTACACATACTAGATCTCAAAGTCTTACCACTTCATCTATACCCAAGATAAACATTTATCCATTATCTTGTCCTATAGCCTCATATCTTATCACCAAAATGAATCAACAAATTATGCTCCTCCAATTTTCCTTTAACAATCCACTAGTTATTCGAGTCATACCTAGTCTCACACTTCTAAGGATAACTCATAAGTCAAGCTTAAATCCCTAATTTGAACTAAAAGATCCATCTCTCTAATGATAAGGAAAAACAAATATAAAGGTTTCCTACTCAAAGCATCGATCACCACATTGGCTTTACCTAGATAACAACTAAGATTAAAATCCTAGTCCTTAAGAAATTCCAACTATCACCTTTGGTCAAAAGATATTTAAGGCTCTAATGATCACTAAATACCTCAAGCTTAGAATCATATAGGTAGTGTCTCCAAATCTTAGTATAAATATTACAACCGCTAACTTAAAGTCATGGGTAAGGTAATTCCTCTCATGATTTCTCAATTTCCTAGAAGCATAAGCTACTACCGTTCTTTCTTGCATCAACACTCCGCCCAATCCTATCTTAGAAGCACCACTATATACCATAAAAGGCTTACGAAAATCCAATAATATTAGCACTAGCCAACCTTTTCTTAAGAGTTTGGAAGCTACTCTCATGCTTGTCATCCCACACAAAGGCAACTCTTCTTCCTCGTCAATCTAGTCTAAAGTAATGTTATCTTAGGAATTTCCTCAATAACTCTCCTATAATGATAAGCTTATCTAAGAAAACTCTTAACCTCACTAACTGACTTTGGTATCTCCTACTTAAGTACAACTTCTACCTTAGATAGATCTATATTATACTTCCACTAAAATTACAGGACCTAGAAAACTCTTCTTATACAACCAAAATTCATACTTAGATAACTTAGCCTAAAGCTATCTTGGATAAATCCTCACTCTCAATTCCAATTTGATGATAGCACACCTTAAGGTCAACCTTACTGAACACCCGCTAATTGATCCATAAGGTCATCTATCCTCATATCAACATACATGCATATCAAATCATATTAGAATATCTACTTCAAACAATCGGTATATATCATTCCTAAGCATGTACGAATCAATCACCATTTACTCCATATAGCATGTACATGAACCAACTTTACCACATAACATCATACAATCTTAAACAACCTCTCAATCACCTAACATCTCAGAATCATGACAAAAATCAATTTTTATCCTTGCATTGTCTAACGATTCAAAAATATCATGACACCATACATATCCCTTCAACAATGATCAAAGAAAATGATACCTAGAGAGTTATACTCATCCAAATGATCTCAAACCTATCTCAAAAGAAAGATAAGAGAATAAGCTACAATTCCTATGCAGACATAAGATTCTAAAAAGATCATCTTCGTAGCTAAAAATTTCAAAAAACGTAGCAGATATATTCAGCGCTTACAGCTAGACCTTTGATCACCAAAGTAGTTATAACTGGAGTTCTAGACCTCCGTTTTACCTGATTCTAGTTCCATTGGAAAGATAACGTCCAAAGCTACAACTTTTGTGAAGATCATAAAATCTAAATCTGTTAATATGGTAGTCAAAACGGCACAACAAAACTGCAGCGAAATTATCCTCTACACCAAACAACAATAGTATATCAATATATCTAAGGTCACAAAAATACATCAACCCTTCCAAACTCACACCTCAACTTCATATTCAAGCTTCCAACTACAATCCTAAACCAAAACAACTCACATATTTAGCATAACAGACTTAGAAAATAAAACTCACTTGCTACCTAAACCATAAACGGTAAACATGCCAACACCAACACTCAAGGGAATTACCAACATTTCAATCTCTCAGCAAGGATATCAAAACTCCAATTCTCATATACAACCTCCTTGGATTCAATCGCTACAATTATAGATTCCAGAAACTCCATTAACCGTAAACTCTCGACAAATCAATGTCTCACCCAAATCTAAGGTCCCAATAATTTCTAGTTGATTAGCAAGGCTTCGTCCACTACTATTGGCACATATGCTCGCAATACGAGTGATACCACTCAACCACTACTTCTAACGTAAGCAAGAAGTATCAAAACAAATAAGCAATCATGAATAGCATCAACTAAGCTATTCATATCTTTCAACCAAATTCTGAGAAAACAATATAAGTGTAAGCACAACACTAACAACACAAGGGAAATATCATCATCATCATCATCATTATCCTCATCATAAAGAAAAACATATTCCATCATTCATCTACCAAACAAGCATAGTAGACTCATAACTCACGGCCGATTGGATCGACCTGCTCTGATACCACTAAATGTGAGACCCTTCTACCCCATAATAAATAAGTAACAACAATAAGAATAATTCAATAAATATAACATCAAGAAGGGTCCACATATTTTAATAAAAACTCCTAGGTTCACAAGTCTTGAAATAAATAGAAATAATAATAATAATAATAATAATAATAAAGTTTTACTCTTAAAAGAAAATTATCAAAGTCTCTAAAGAAAAATGAAAGGAATCCAGAATTTACAAATATAAGTTGAATATAAAACTCTTAAAAATAAGTCTCCTCAAACGACAAATAACAATTCATAACTAAAACATCCTAAATTCATGCCCCAATGTCACATCCTATCAGAGCAGAACCATTTCCCTTTAGAACTCAACACTATGAGAGCCTTCATCTTCACCTAAAAGAAAACCACATAAAAACAGGACGGTGAGAGATAGATAACATCATATATGAACATAGAGCTACCGAATTCCCCTCCCACACCGTGCACCAAAATATCATCATTAAATATAAACAACAAATACATCTCATATAATTACCAAACATCATTTTCTTTTTTAATCATACAAGCTTTCATACACATGCTCACTATATGCTCATACACATCTCCTCTCCTAAGAGTCTCAACTTGGCACTCCGCACAATGGGCGTACCTCGTCAATTCCCTTAGTTGTTGCCAATGCGGGCATACCGTTCTCACACCCTCCCAGGGCCGGTATGTTGCACGGTTAAACACCCAACGGCCCGTGCAAAGGCAATCCACCCGCCGTTAAACCCTCTGTGGCCAGTGAGCTGTGCAGTTAAACACCCAACGGCCCATGCATGGAATGCCTCCCATCATGGTCCCCCCTGTCTCAACCCCTCTCTGGGCCCAGGGTCCAATGCAATATAGTCACGTCTGGCTTCTCAAGCACCACATGCAACTCATGCATCCCACGTAACTCATAATTAATGCATCTCCATTATATAACATCATCACATGTCAATAACAATCCATGCAATATCATCCTCACATGCTAGGTACCTATCATTAAGTTATCAACATCATAGATTACAAATTTCACATAATTCTTCACACACATCACAATATCTACGACATTCAGTTAATAATTTAACCATAACTCGAGATATACATATCCTTTCTAAGTGATACCAACTCCATTAGAATCCTAACATCAATATCTACAACTTTCATGAAGAACACAAATCCTAATAAAGTCGTTTAGGTTACCATTCAGGGCTCACAAAAATTGATGTTGTGGTTCGCACACAGATTGGAAGGCTCAAATTGCAACTCACATAACTTGATCAAATATTAATATTTTTACACGATTATTGTGTCTAAATGGTAGCCCCAGATGTCGAGTTTCTAACAAAACAAACGGAACTCTATTTGGATAACTACACAGAAAGATATCTCAAAATTACAAACGTATGTCGGGGTCCCGACGCCCGACGCCCAAAACTGGCGCTGAACGCCCAAATCTCTGCCCAGACTCCCCTCTGTGTAATTAAACCTGCGTTTTACGAGTTCCAACATGGTTTTTACCAATTTTTACTACTTCTACACCCCGTTGGTTCAGTTTAACTCTATTTATATTCTTCATACGTTCCAAATCAATCCATACACATCTCAAGCCTCAAAAATTGGTTTCCATTGGTTTTACAAAAAACAATCTAAACTCTTCTTAACACATAAAATTCAAGTCATAAAATTTAAGGATAAAGAATTAACAAGAAAGTCCCAATGGAATTCAAAGACAATTCAAGAAATAAGTTCTTCTAAATGAATTAAGAATTTAGAACATCGATTGCACAGATAATCGTTCAGAATTTTAAATAGAGTTCCTAGAGGGACTTAGGGATTGCCCTCACTACTCGAACACCCCTATATTCACATATGAAGAAACCCATATCCCCCGTACCTGGATGAGCATAAGACGAATGCTCTTAGTGTGATCTAAGATCGTTCCTGAGTACTCTTCCTTAGAGCTCTTTATTTCTCCTCTTTCTTTTTTTCCCTAACCCTTTAGAACGCAAATGAGGCAGATAGGGTTAACACCACCGGACTCCTTTCTTAAAATTAATCCATTGGGCTAGGTCAACCCAACCCATTTTCCTTCTCTTCTAACCCACTTCTCTTTTTTTCTCAAAATAATTAAATAAAATAAATACATGTATATTATAAAATATTTTTCCTCTGTAATAATAATATATTTCTGACCCAAATTATAATAATATAATTTCAATAACAAAATATCATATAAAATCAACCTTCTCTTAAAACATATAAATATTTATTTAAAAATGCTAATAAAAATACTTATTTAATACGTACAAAATAGTTGTCCAAAATAATAATTATTTAAAACGTACAAAATAATATTCCTCTATAATTATTAAAATAATTATGACCAAATACCATATAATAATAATAATAATAATAATAACCTTTTTGAAAATTGGGATGTTACAATAGTTACATCATTAAAATGAAAATAACTTAAAAAAAGACACAATTTAATCAAACTTTAAACATAATAGATAAATAACATAAAACCTAAATCATATAACATTAGTTGTCTAACTTCATTGTTTGGTCGAGGTATCTTTTAATCGCTTCCATCTCATGCAATAATCCAATATACGTCGTGGTAGCATACAGTTCGAGACTTGTTAGGTCATGCAGTTCTATGAACAATGAAAATATACACTCCACATCTTCATCATCCCTAAGACGACACGTTGTATATTTATATACACCACGGATACATGAATTTGGGTATCGGTAGTGGATATTTATGACAACTTTGTAATGAAGAAGATTAAGGTTATTATTAATAACATGCTTAAGTTGCTGATAAGTTATCGTGTTACTTACCAGTAGGGTTTTAACCTCATTGCTAACAAATGTATCTCCATGCTCAATGGAAAAAATTTGACCATCATAATAAATAGTGGCTGGAACAGTTAACAACTCCATTGATTGAATGTTTCAATCTCTTGCATTTTAGCCTGTGTTTAGGGTTTATATAGAACTAAAGCAACCTAATGTGGACAAACGCAAAGTCATTGGATTCCTGACGCTCTGCATAAAGTATTAATTTTTCTGACGCTCTAGGACAAAGCAATTGATGACACTTCACAAAGCATTGGATTCCTAACGCTCTAGGACAAAGCAATTTATGACACTGCACAATTTTGTTGCTATTGTTTTTCAAGAATATCTTCTTCATCTTCAACTATGTTGTGGAAACAACACCTCCATAGGTCAAATGAAACTCATCTTATGGTAAGTTAATATATATTGCATAATGTTTACAACTAATATTATTCATTACTAACATTTTAATTCTACCATTTTCGCAAACAAGTGATCAAGTGATTCAATCTTACTATCAGTTCATGCCTACACCTGACCCAAGAATTGAGCATTTGTTGGAGGTTTCTAGCTTTGGCGAGGTTGCGAAAATAAGACATTTTAAAATCGACGATTGCTTGATAACATCTTTGGTGGAGAGGTGGAGACTTGAGACACATAATTTTCACCTCCTAGTTGGTGAGTGCACGGTCACTTTGGAAGATGTGGCACTACAATTGGGTTTAAGGATCGACGGAAACAGAATCAACTTTCTTTGACTTGGATGAATTGTGTTACGAGTTGTTAGGCTTCGTACCTCTGAAAGGGGAAGCTCTAGTTGGCTCAAGCATAAAACTAAAATGGTTAAGAGACCATACAATTGCACTACTAGATGAACCCACTGAACAACAATTGCACCAACATTGAAAGGCATATATCTTAGGATATATCGGTGGTGTCATTATGCTAGACAAGTCAAGTAACAGACTTCACTTAATGTATTTACCACTGTTGGCTGACTTGGAACGTGTAGGAAGATATAGTTAAGGTTCTGCTTGTTTAGCACATTTGTACAGAGAAATGTCTAGGGCAATCTATCCATCGTCAAAGAAAATGGGTAGATGTTCTTTACTTTTACAGTCTTGGACTTGGTATCGCATGCCCTTCATCCAACTAAGAATCCAACTGGATATTACATTATGCTAGCATCGAGGTATGGATTAATTTTTATACCACTTTAATATATTGAACAACTAAAATTTTTTACCTAAAATTTTATCATTGTACAAATGTTTTAGGTGGTCAAGAAGAGGGCTAAGATTTACAAGCACGCCCCATGGAAATTTACTTGGCTACAGATTAAGATATGACAACATGAATCATAACAAGGTAATATAATGTAAAATTCTCTCAAACATACTCTCTTATACTCAATTGATTCATACCTAAACCTTTTTCTTTTTTAGTTTCTATGGATGCCATATAGGGAATTTTAGTCCTCACTGCCAACACGTGCTTATAAGGATTCTAGAATATGAACTTCTTGTACTACTTTAACTTCATTTGCAATTGTAGCCTGACATCAAACTGACAGAGTCCAATTGCAATTTGGCTTATGACAACCAATCTCCAATGAAGCTCATAATCTTGATAAAATGCACGAAATAGACATGAGAGGACATAGCAACACCAACTGGGCTGAACAACATGCAAACTAGATTTTCATTTGGAAAGACAGATGCAAACATGTTATTTTTTGGGAACCACTTCAGGGGCCTCTCCAACACACTCCTGAGTATTTAAAATGGTTTCGTGCTAATTCTAAATTATTTCTTTGAAGCCAATATTCTTCATCTCATGCATCCACTTCTAGTACACAACTCCCAACAACTATAGGACAACATTCCTAGTGGCTAGAGATAACCACCCACCTTATAGTGTGGAACAACATCCCCAGTCTAATCCACCATTTCATACGCACCATGAACAATTCATACACACCTCACCATCAACAACAACTCCAACAGGGGACTTCATGAGCAATCTTTTTGGCGTCGACGTACACACGCCATGTAACGTAGCAAGTTGTTTTAGAAAGCCCAATATAGGTGATTTAGTAGCCCAGAATGGTCCATTCCCAATCTGGAACGGGCCGTTCCAAGCTATTAAATTTACCTATAATTTATGGTTGAGAACGGGCCATTCTGGAGGGAGAACGGGCCATTCCAAACCCTAGAACGGGCTGTTCTAGTTGGAGAACGGGCCGTTCTGGTTAGAGTACGGGGCGTTCTAGATGTAGAACAGGTCATTCTGGATGAGTCCTAGAACGGGCCGTTCTAATTTCAGAACGGGCCGTTCTGCATGTGGTTTTTGCACATGGTGAAGGAGTACAGAACGGGTCGTTCCGGATTCGGTACAGGCCGTTCTGGCCACTCCTGAATGTCTATAAATAGGGGTTGTGGGCAGTGAGGAGAATGCGAGTTTTTAGAGAGAAGTTTTAGAGAGAAGGTCTCTGGGTTTATGAGCTCCTTTCTCTCCCAAATTTCTCTATATGATTCCTTTTCTTCTCTAGACCACTAATGCCTTCTGTCATTTCTTGAAATTCAGATTAGAAAGCTTGATTTGGATGGATTGATATTCTGAGTTGAGCCTCGAAGGGAAATTCTACTTTTATTCAGTTTTTGGCTCTTTGAGCCAATCTTCAGGTGAGGGAAGCTAGAGTGTAGATTGATTAAGTTGTTAGGTGTGGATTGAGTAGTTGCTGGCTTAAGTTGTTAATATGTTGTGTGTTGATAATATGTTATACGTTATAAAACTAAGTTGTTTTTATGTTGTTTATTGTTGAATTATGAATAAGTTGAGATGTATATGTTGAAGTAGTTTATTGATTTAAAAGTTGTTTAAAGTTGTATAAGTTGCCTATTGTTGAAAGATGCTTATTGTTGTAAGATGTCTATAGTTTTATTGTTGTAAGTTGTTGTAAAGTTGTAAGTCGTCTATTGCTGTAAAGTTGTAAGTTGTCTATTGCTGTGAAGTTGTTAAAATGCCTATTGTTGTAAAGTTAGAAAGTTGGGACATATAGTCAAGATATATGTCCTATGTTGAGATACATAGTACTAAGGTGATAAGTTGAAAGTTGTTTTAAAGTTGAATCTCTTAGTCCTGTGTGGGCAACACGGAAATAATCGATCCACGTCATGGTCGAATGACCAATTTGAGTAAGGTATCTAGTTAGAGATGTAGTCTTTGACTAGGTACTGGAGGGTGCGTGGTACTTGGAGGACAGTGGGTGGGCTAACTCCACATGTGGATTGGTGAGGCTAGCCAAGGTCGTGGTAGGTTCATACCCAAACCCTTCTGTCCTGACAGTAGTACTGGACCTC
Source organism: Cajanus cajan (assembly GCF_000230855.2). Classification (NCBI taxonomy): domain Eukaryota; kingdom Viridiplantae; phylum Streptophyta; class Magnoliopsida; order Fabales; family Fabaceae; genus Cajanus; species Cajanus cajan. Next base: position 8,858,587 of record NC_138517.1, on the reverse strand, counting down.
CGAGTCTAAATGGCACACCTAAGAAATCAACTATTGTTGTCTATACTTGGTTCTCTTCGGAGTTCCTAACGTTGTTCTATACCTGACCTGGTTGAGATAGGTCAAACGCTGGATTCGGTAGGGTTTATGCCACCTAGACTGCTCAACCTCAGTTTTTGGAGATCTCCCAGTTGTATATGCGTGACGATGCATTAAATATTAAGTTGTATATTGTTGTTGTCGTTGTATTAAAGTTGCTTCTAAGTTGTATGAATGAGTTGTGTTTTTATGTTGAATTATATGGTCGTTTGTGATGATGATTGAATAAATGAGTAGTATAATATTTTCTCTGTACTTATATGATTGATTATTGAATTCTAGCTTACCCTTCTGTTTCCATGTGGATGGACTGCTATGATCATACGGTGTATCGGAGCAGATCAGGGTTAGGTTGGAGCTGTTGGCTGAGTTTGCTGCTAGAAGTGGAATTTTTTTGGTTCCTAGTGTCAGAGTTATCACTTTGGGTAACAATTTTGTGCTTGACCAGTACTAGGAGATAGTAGTTTTGGATAACTGTATAAATACCTAATACTTAATTATTCTTATATATATAATTTTCATGTTTTTGTAATTATGAGTTATCTAATTTTATTATTTGTCTTAGTTTACAAATTTTTAGTGCGATTCCACTAAGTGTAGGGACCATGACGGGTCGTTACACGCCACAAAGTGCATATAATTACATGCAAAGCATGAATTTTCCTTCATTTTCTTCTTATCACTCAAAGGTCGGTGGGAGTGGTTCATCTAATCCAGCCACCGATACTGTTAATATAGAACATGATGAGGAGCAAGTTGAACCACAACAACCACGCATTGGTTGTCGAAACCCAACAAAGAACCGACAACCTCCGAGGTGTGGAACTGGTGGGCATAGACATCATTAAAGTTGGATTGTAATTTCGTGGATTCTAATTCTGTTGTTCTTTTTTATTGATCTCCTATTTTGTTGTTTTTTTTTATTTAAAGTTGTTTTTATTTAAAGTTGTGATTTATAATAATATTGTCATTTATCTAAAATTATATTTAATTTTAATTTTATTAAATTTTATTCTTTAAAAATTAATTTATTTAAATATTAAATAGATTTTTATAATCTAAAAACAAAAACTAAATAAATTTTTTAAAAATCGTTACAATTTTTTTAAAATTTTGAATATTTTAAACTAAAAAAGGAAAAAAAATAACAAATCTAGAAGAAAAAAAATCAGGTGAGAAATCGATTACTGGATAATCGATTTTTCAAAGGGATTTTGAAATTTTTTAAAAAAATTCCTTTGAGAAATTGGTTACCCAATAACCGATTTCTTAGTTAGGCTTCAAAGTGGGTTATTTGGGTAAATAATAACCAGCTCAGGTTATTTAAATAAATAATTTTTTTATATATTAAAAAAAGTCTAGTTTGAATATTTTACTGAAATATTATTTTTTTTTTTTAAAATTACCCAAAAAACATTTGTTCCAATTTATTTACACTATTAGCATCCTTTACTGTTCACGTTCAAAACGGGTCGTTCCAGATGCAAAAATAACACATGAAGAATATATCAAAATGGGTCATTCCTGATTCAAAATTAACACATGACTAGTGAAACCAGAACAAGCCATTTTAGCCACTTTTGATGGGCCGACATATAGAACAATAGACGTGAGCACACATTGATGGGTCATCCAATGCAAGACCCATTGTTTCAAACACGAGAATACATGAAATGGTACATGGTCAATTCCATCTATTTCCTATATGTGCCACAACTACTACAAGATCCAAGGACCCATCAACAACGAAGGACTTCCACAACATTTGAAACTGGTACAACTTCCATACGATCGTATGAAGAGACTCATCCTAATGTATTAAATCCTTCACACAACATCAACCCACAAGAAAACATAATTCACAGAAGTCATTCGTTTACAACAACTTTAGAAGATTTTTATACAAATTTAATATTATGCATTTTTACTTTTAATGCACTATGTCGCTTATAAACTATTATAATTATACATTATTTGGACATGTCTTCCTAGTGTGATGTGTAACTTATCTAGGCTTGTCATTATTAGCCAATAATTTTCATGTCGGAGCTTGCATTGTAGTAGTTGTGACACAGATAGGAAATAGATGGAATTGATCATGTACAATTCCATGTCTTCTCGTGTGTAAAACAATGATTCTTGCATTGGATGACTCATCAATGTGTGCTTACATCTATTGTTCTTAGGGATGGCAAACATACCCGTACTTGCGGGTAATACTCGAACTCGTCTCGACTTTGACGGGAAATACCCGGTTTGACCGGGTACGGACACAGGTATGGGTAAAAATCAATATATTAAATCGGGTACAGGTACGGGTATGTACTTACCCGCCCCGTACCCGTACCCGTCCTCGTTCTCGTTCTCATTTTTAATTTAATACTCACTTTTAATTTAATTATATTAAAAAATTTTAATATTTTTTTATGTGATTATTTATTATAATATAAAATAAAAAAATACCTTAATTATAATTATAATATAATAAAAAAATAATTTAAAAATATCATTTTTTTACAAAAAATAAAAAATAAAAAAATTGACGGGTACGGGTACGGGTACAGGTATACCCGATACCCGACAAGGACGGGGATGGAGATGAAAATCTATACCCGACGGGTATGGGGACAGGGTCGGGGATGGGTTTAACTCGCGGGAACGGGGACGGGTATCATGAAACCCGTATCTGCCCTGCCCTGTTGCCATCCCTGATTGTTCTATATGTCGACTCATCAGAAGTGGTCAAAACAGCCTGTTCGAGATTCAAAACGATCCGTTCTGGTTTCACTGATCATGTGTTAATTTTAAATTTAGAACCGTCCGTTCTGATATCAGAATGGTTCGTTCTGAACGTAAACACTAAAGCGTGCTTGTAGTATAAATAAATTAAAACAGATTTTTTTTGGATAATTTATTTAAAAATAATAATATTTCAGTAAAAATATTCACATTTTTTACCCAAATTAAATAGCCAAGGAAACGAAACACGAAATATAACCGAAAACAAGAGAACAACAAAACTTTATCACATTGGAAATCTAACCACAAACAAAGAACAAGAAACTCATTAGCCTTTGTAAGTAGCTAACACTGTTGGTGAGTGCCAATGCTTAGGTGGATTAAACATTTTTCTTCCATTCGTCAATTAGCTTCTTAACAATAACCTCACACCTCCCACCAACACCAGCAGCATTTCTAGCAGCCTTCTTCATTTCTTTGGCTTTGACCCTCAGAGATTCATTCCCCATCATCTCTTTGATTCTCTCAGCAATCTCTTTCCATTTCACAACATGCTCTGATCCCCACCCCCACTCCTGAGGCCAAATCCCCACCCCACTTATCATCACTGCCTCTGAGGCTATCTTCTGATCCCAACCCTGAGCCCAAGACAGAATAGGCACTCCTTCCCACACACTCTCTATTATTGAGTTCCAACCTCCATGATTCACAAACCCCCCCACTGCAGGGTGACCCAGAATCTCCATCTGGTCCACATATTCCTTCACAACCATACCTTTTTCCTTCACCTTACTCATCAACTCACTCCCCAACACATCCTCCAAACCCTCCTCCTCTTCTTTGTCAACCACCTTCAACTTCACCACCCACAAAAAACTATACCCACTTTCTGTCAGCCCCAAAGCCATGTCTTTTATCTGCTCCCTTCTCGTTGCTGTCCTGTTACCAAAGCAAACATACACCACCGACCCTTCACTTTTCTCATCCAGCCACTCCAATACCGAACCCATGCAACCCCCTTTACCTTGTTCCACCTCCTCAAACTCACACGTCATTAGGGGGCCAACACCATACACTGGGGGCAACCCCTTCACCACTTTTCCTTCGTTCAGTGCCGCTAGTGCCTCTCCTTCCATTTCCTCGAACGAGTTGATGAAAACCCCGTTCAGCTTCGTCACTTTCGCACTGTCCTCCATGAAGATGCTCTCAAAGAGAGAGTTTGGTTGAAGGAGCAAAGGAGGGACCGAGGATCTTGGAATTGGGGATGCAATGCCCGGGATTTTAACACCATCGCCAATGAACGAAGAAGGGTGTGGCTGTGAACTTGGATCTGAAGCAGCAAGAACATGAAGGTGTGCAAAAAATGAGAACATCCTAGCTGATGCAACGAAGTACATGTAAGAGGGACAAGAGAGTTTCTGGGTGATAGGAACTAGAGGGGAAATTAAGCTAATATCGTAGATGAAAGCAGAGAGAGGTGTTGAAAGTGAAGAAAGGATTGGAGCTACAAGGTGAACCGAACGGCGAATGGTTTCAAACTGAAGCCAAAAAGGGTCGTTGGTGTTAACCGTGGCTGGATCCAGAGTGATGAGGTTTAAGTCTATTTGGGTTACTTGGTGAGGGAAAGAGGAACAGAAGCGAGAGACGAGGTTAGACTCTGCGGTGGAAACAGTGGGTTTGGGAGTGATGAGAGTGACTTTGCAGCCATGGCGGAGGAACAGTGTTGCTATCCTCAGACATGGGTTAAGGTGTCCCATGCCAGCACTCGGGAGGAAAGCCACATGAACTACGGGTTCAGAAGGAGACATTGGTTCGATTTGGTGTTGGATCCTCCAAAGAGTGTGAATAGTTGCTGTTAAATGAAAGAAGAGAGAAAAAGTTTGGTTTTGCTAGGTTGAATTGTGACCTTGTTATATAGATAAATAGAATGGAGATATTGTCCACTATCAAAAATGTCGTTGGATTGCGGTGCAAAACAAGAAAGAGAAAAATACTTCTAATAAAAATATAGTAACTTTTATATCAGCCATAAATCTTATAATAGAAAGAGAAAAATAAATGATTTTTGGTGGGTAGTTGGGTACTTTACTAGGGTTTTATAAGGTAGAAAACATGTCAAGAACTGTATATCATGGTGGAGATTTTTGTCCACAAATCCTCATCTACCTGTCCCAAAATTTTGGTTCTTTGAAAGTACCCGTTGTTAATTCTCGTGCCTTTCTCTATTATATAATAAATAAACACCTATATTTGATAAATATTCATTTATTTATTAATCTTATAATTAAGTTCTTATATTTTTTTAATAATTCCTTTAATTTAATCTTTCCAGTTTATTTTTTCTATTCAAATGTTTTCCCTCTTTTTGAATCCAAATAATATTTTGTTTTGAAGCAAATTTTTTTTACATGATTATTTATTTTTAAATTTTCAAATGTTAATTAAGGAAAAATCATTAAAATTATTTTAATTTCTTAAATTTTAGTTGAAATAGATAGAATAAATATATAAATATATATTAATAACTATTTTTGGTACATTTACACGTAAAAGTATAAATTGTGTCCTTTTATTTTTTATTATGTTTTTTATAATATTATTTTCTACTATTTTTTTTATAGCTTACGCTTTATATTATTTTAAAATATTAATATATTATCATTGTAGTAATTTTTTTATCTTTTTTAAATTTGTACTATTTATCTGCTGTTAGTTTTTTATTTGAATCATATATATAGTCACAATTGAATTTTTTAAAATAATAATTTTTTTAAAAAATACGATATTAATCAAAATAAAATTTTTAAAATTATTTCAATTTCATATGTTTTAAGTAATATATATATATATATATATATATATATATATTAATAATTAGACTTGGTACCACATATAAACATGTATAAATAATTATTCTTTTTAGTATTTTTAATTTTATAAAAATTTGTAATTATCTTTATTATTATAACAATTTATTAGTATATATGCATTTTTTTATGTTTATTTTATAACATTATATATACTATTTTAGATTATTAATATATTATGAATATAATAATATTCTTTTATTTCTTAAAATTATATTATTAATTTACTACTTTTTATTGGACCTAATGGGTTAATCAAACTATGTTAGAGACTAATTTTTTGGATTAAAATTTATCGAGTTTATTTGATTCAATTTTATAAATTTTTTTTTGAAAAATTTAAATTAAATAAAAAATTTAATTAAATTAAAAAATGTACCATTCATGACAGACCAACAAATTAAAATTGTTTAATTCAAAGTATCATAACAATTCAATGTAGTTTAAATTGTAATTCAATTTAAAATTTTATAATACAGTTCAATTTAGTTCACTAACACAAGACAACAAATTAATTCATCTGAACTAATATGCAGTTCCGTTCAATTAAGACAAATTACTTTTAAATTCAATATAATTTTTATAAATTCACTTCAATTTAGATTATTTTAAAAAAAAAATATACATTAATTTTGATATTGATATAAATATCAACATTTTTACAGGAATATAATTTTTTAAAAAACAATTATCCAAATAGAACCTGTGACACATTATTTACAAGAGTAGCACAGTTTATTGTTCAAGTTTAGAATTCGGGTCCCCGATAACTGAATTCTGAGCTTCTCCGTTGCATTCCGTTGACGTCGTGGGCTGTGACACCCTTACTACCCCAACACATATTGTAACTTTACAAATAAATGTTTTAAATTTCGGTAAAAGAGTTCACATGAGAAACATCAAAAATCGTTCTTCAATAACCACAATAATAAGGATTTAGAAAATGAAACACAAGAGTTTACAAATTATTTTCAAAATGATATTTACAATTCCAAATTCATATAAAAATTTTGTCCTAAAAGTCCTCTGCCTCGATGTCAGAATATCAGAGCATACCCCTAATTTAGCTGTTGGCATTCTAGATGTCACTCGCAATCGGATCTTCTCACCTAAAACGTCCACAAATTGCACGGTAAGAAAAGAAAACATCTATATATATAACACATAAGAAAACACAACATATTATCTCATTATAACTAATATTCATAAATATTTCAACATATCTTATTTCAATCAATGATGCATCGTCATCACGTTATAATTCTCAATCACACCATTCATCACAAATCTTGTTCTTCACACTATGCCAAGGTCACACTACCCATTTAACAATCTCAAGTCGTGCTCACCCCTGATATAACACTGTGTCAAGGTCATGTTATCCCTATCCTAGAGTCGTGCTCACCCCTGACATGTTAACCAAGGTCACGATACCCACGTAACAATTCAAGGTCGTGCTCACCCCTGATATAACACTGTGTCAAGGTCACGTTATCCCTATCCCAGGGTCGTGCTCACCCCTGACATGTTAACCAAGGTCACGATACCCACGTAACAATTCAAGGCCGTGGTCACCCCTGATATAACACTGTGTCAAGGTCACGTTATCCCTATCCTAGGGTTGTGCTCACCCCTGACATGTTAACCAAGGTCACGATACCCACGTAACAATTCAAGGTCAGGCTCACCCCTGATATAACACTGTGTCAAGGTCACGTTATCCCTATCCTAGGGTCGTGCTCACCCCTGACATGTTAACCAAGGTCACGATACCCATATAACAATCTCGGGCCCGTGCTCACCCCTGGTCATAGGTGTGAAGAACCACAATCACATCTCATTCACATTCCACACAACATCTCATAGTTCAATTCCATACACATATCAGATAAGTCCAAAATAATGGGTTTCATACACCTCAAGCAATTCACATCTAAATCATTAATTTTTATCAAGTAATATAACAATAACATTCATAAATTAATATAATATTCAATGGACTTATCAATTTAATACAATCTTAACATAAATAGTAAAACCCCAATTGTTCCAAAACTTAGCTCACAGGCACTATTCTACAGTTTCGTTCTCTCTCTCAAATCATTATTTTTTACAAATTAATCATATATTCATAAACCTCAATATATAATTCTTAATTGAACCAATAATTCTCCAAATAGAAATAATTATAAAATTACTCATAATCCTAAAGGATTCTTCCTCGACCAAATTCCCTCATGTAACTCTACATATAAATAATCTCATTTTCCCCCGTACCTGGATAAACAGCAGTTGAACTAAAACAAGAATCTCCTTGGTCTCCTCCTCTAAATGCCCCTTGGTCTTCAGAGAGAAGAAGAGGGAAAGAAGAGAGAGTAGAAGATAATAAGAAGAGAGAATGAGAGATGTGTGAAAATGAGAGGTGAGGGGCGCTATTTATAGGATTTCAGGCTCACCTACCGGAACGGCCCGTTCCAAAAGTGGAACGGTCGTTCTGGGCCCTTCAAAACTATGCAAAATTCTCAACTGGAACGACCCGTTCCAAAACCAGAACGGCCCGTTCTCAAAATCAGCAGAACGGCCCGTTCTCCCACCAGAACGACCCGTTCTCCTAACCAGAACGGCCCATTCTACTTCTTCAATTTTGGGCATTTTTCTTATTTCGGAATGACCCATTTCACTTTTGAAACGGCCTGTTCCGGGCAATCAATTGGGCCTCTAGCCCAGCGATTTTGGGCTGTTACAATACTCCCCTCCTTTAAAAAATTTCGTCCCCGAAATTTTTACAATGGTAGACTCCTCGCTTGTTACTTTCTAATTCTTATGCAACCTCACTACCTTATTGATGTACAACTCTATCAATTTCACCAAAGGATATCTAAGGGCAAAACAAGTAAACTTGGCGAGCCTATCCACTAAAACACAAATAGAATCAACCTCTTGAGTGTCTCAGACAAACCTATAATTAAGGCCTATCCACTCATCATCTTACTTCCAAAATGGGATGTCTAAGTGCTACAAAAATTCCTAAAGACTTCTAGCATACTAAACACGAGTATATAATTTCTCTACTCCTTTCTTCACCTTAGGCCACCATGCTTCTGCTGCACCACTTTGATACATCCTCCTAAGGTCCCGATACATCTCATTAACTCCTAAATATATGTTAAGAGTACTGTTATGTCCTTCCTCTAAAATCATCTTTCTTAATTCAAGGTTACTAAGCACCCAAGTTTGTTCTTGCACCTCAAAACAACGTCGATTTCTACTCAGAAATGGTTATCTATACTCCTTATCAATCTTTTCCACTTGGTTATCTAAGAAAGGCTCTAACTCCTAGGCTTCTCTAATCTCATCCATTAATTCACTAGTCACTTCAACATAATCAATTCAATGCTCCTAAGGATAATCTCACACACAAAGCATAAGTCTCTAAATTCTTCAATCAAATCCAACCCTTAAATCATCAAAAATGATATACCAGAGGTCATCATAATCAAGGAATCTGCCACAATATTGGTTTTACTTCTATGATCATCTCTAAAGATTAAGCACCTAAGCGTAAGTTCACTAGGTATTCATATCGAATCTCTAATTTCACCATTCCATCTACACCCAAGTTAAACTCTTATCCATCACCTTATCCTATAACCTTATATCTTTTCACCAAAATTATGCTTCTCCAATTTCCTTCAACAATCCATTCGTTACTCAAGTCAAACTTAGTCTCACACTACTAAGGGTAACCTTATAAGCCAAACTTAAATCTCTAATTTGAGCCAAAAGGATTCATCTCTCTAATCATAAGGGAAGATAAATATAAAGGTTTCCTACACAAAAATCGGTCACCACAATGACTTTACTCAAATAACAACTAAGCTTGAAATATTAGTCCTCCAGAAATTAAACTATCTCTTTTGTCTCATAATTAACTCCTTCAGTCAACAGATAATTAAGGCTCTAATTATCATTAAATACCTCAAGTTTAGAATCATATAGGCAATGTCTCTAAATATTACAACTGCTAACTTAAAAATCATAGGTAAGGTAATTCCTCTAATGAGTTTTCAATTGCCTAAAATCACAAGCTACTACCTTTCCTTCTTGCATCAACACTCCACCCAAACCTATCTTAGAAACATCAACCCATACCACAAAAGGCTTACTAAGATCGGCCAATGCTCACACTAGTGCACTAGTCGATCTTTCCTTAAGAATTTGGAAACTACTCTCACACTTACTATCTCACACAAAAACAACACTCTTCTTACTCAATCTGTTCAAAGGTAATGCTATCTTAGAAAGTTATTCAATAAATAACAACAATGAGCTAATCCAAGAAACTCATAACCTCGCTAATTGACTCAAGTATCTCTCACTTAAACACAACTTCTATATTAGATAGATCTACGTTATACCTCCACAAGAAATTACATGGCCTAGAACACTCACCTCATACAGTCAAAAATCATACTTAGATAATCTATCCTAAATTTATCTTGGATATATCTTCACACTTAACTCTTAATATGATGATATCACCACTAGTGCAAAAATAGCTTTTAAAATCGGGGTTTTAAAATCGGTTAAGAGGGAACTGATTTTAAAAGAAAGGCAGTGGCATTTTTGTAATTAAAATCACCACTTTTAAAATCGGTTAAATTTTAACCGATTTTAAATGATATTTTAAAATCAGTTTTTATTTAACCGATTTTAAAAGGTGTCTTTGTTATTACTTTTAAAATCGGTTATTTTAGAACTGATTTTGTATATAGTATACAAAATCGGTTCTAAAATAACCAATTTAAAAAAGTAATAACAAAGACACTTTTTAAAATCGGTAAATTATAACTGATTTTAAAATACTATTTAAAATCGGTTAAAATTCAACCGATTTTAAATATATGCGTTCTTATTCACTCTTGTGCTTCACTCTTCACTTGTCTCGGCTTCTTCTTCCTCCTTCAGATTTGCGTTTTCCTCCGTTCAGATTTGCGTTTTCCTCCGTTCGAGTTCCCTTTCGTCTTCACCAAGAGGTAAGTGTTTCAGTCTTCACTTTTGGGTTAGGGTTTTGTCGCGGACGCCACCGCCATTGTCGCGCAATTTGTCGCCTCCCGTGATGCCGTAACCCAGAACCAGAACCAGAACCAGAAACAGAATAGTAAAAGCTTGAGTTAGGGTTTTCCCATACGGAAACTACAAGAGGTAGGCTATTCTTATTTTCCCTCATTCGTTGCGTTACCATTTTCTTAGGTTTACCGTTATCTCTGTTTCATGCTGTTTCAGATTGGTCAAGACGTGGATGAAGATCCTTTATAAAAGCTTTTGAAACAAGGGAAAAATCTATCTTATGGTTCAAGACCCATGATTAAAGTAAGTGTCAGCTCAAGATGTTTTGGACTATTATACAAGTATACACTGAATATTGATCAGTACTTGACATTGAATGAACAGGTTTGAGCATTGAATGAAAGTGTCCAGAAATATACTGAACTTGCTGGGAAATTGGGGCTATTTGCGATATATGTTGTATGTAACTCAATATTTTGGTAGAGGCAATTTCTAGCTTATAAAGGTAAATTTGAATTAGGATAAAACATATTTAAAATATATATATATAATTTTACTGATAAAGAAAAAGTTCAAGTTGTAATATTGTGTAACAACATCTTGTATTTAACAGGAAATTCTCCCTGTTCAATTTTTGTAATTTTTCTTTTGTTTCTTAGTTGCTCAGTTTTAGTTTCTGCTTCCCATCATTGATGAGAATACATGTTTGTTTTCATCTTTTATGTTTTGTAACTGGTTATATATTACTATTACATGGTATTGGTAGGCATAAATGTTTATAAGAATACTGTCATTAATGTATGCATGGATATTGGTTTTCTATAAAAATCATTGAGTGTGAAGTTTGCGGAAGATCCACAATAAGGGAAAGAATTCTAAATTGAATTTTGTGTGTATAAGAGGGAAACTATAAGTAAATTATTGACATGGTTAGTTTGAGTCATTTATGCATTGTTATTTATTTCCATTGCCTCTTTACAATGGTAAAAATGAAAGGATAATTTGATGATAACTTTGTCAGGGATGAACATAGCACCACTTGAACATGATTGGACCATAAAGCTCCAGTGCCAATGCCTGAGTTCATTGATATGTCTGCATTCTTGATCTCCAGTCTCCACCAAGGTTGTAGGATTGGTCCTATCAATTAAGAGGTGGTCCTGAAAACTCCATTAGGGTAAGTAATGTATAAAATAGTTTCAATTTCGATTCTCATTCTTCAATAGTTATTGATTAATGATTATTCTTGTGAAATTAAAATTTCATGCTTTGTTCTGTTATGGAGTTTAGGATCCATTGATGCCATATATTGTAAATCAAATTTAATCTTACACCAATAAATAAGTTTATTTATTATGAATGTTAAAAATATCCTGGATAGGTTGAATATAGCCTCGTGTTTTATCATATGCTGAAAATAACTATTCTAAATTTTTCTGTAAATTGGTTGGTGATTAACTATAATTCAACTATTGCATTTATGTAAATCACTTCTTACAAGGAACTACCAGATGCTGTAAGTTTATCTAGTCTTGCACATGATTTTATGGATCCTATTCTTAATTTTAATGAGTTGACCTTGCTTCAACGATTGATTATGTAGGTTGAAGTGATATGATATCCTAGTGTTATTAACATAATGTGATAGGAGACCATTGATTAAGAGGGTGTATGTAAGGCATAGAGTGGGAAAAACAATTGTAATTGAATAGTCTTTAAATAGGGAAGGGAGTTATTTGGAGGTTAGGAAGTTGTTGGGAGATGAGAGGTCTCTTGAATATCTCATTGTATTTCTCTGGTTGTATTGATCAGCAGAATTGCTCAATAATACACAGGTTCATGCCTAAATTATTTTCAGTCTATTCAATCTTTCTTAAATCTTTCTATCATACCAGTTATCATAATGGTTGCAGTTTATATTATGTATGAGAAAATATATCCCGCTACTCAGTTATATTATATATCATAAAATCACAATTACGTTGAATCAAAGATTTTATAGATTTTCTTCCTAGTTAAATTGATGAATTTTGCCATCTTGGAGGATTTTGTAAGAAGCAATAAAAACGCATATGGTGAGGAATTGGTTACTTTTGATGTCGTTCAACACTATAGTTTTATTTTGGAGCTTCACTTGCAAGTCATAAGCATATGTTGCTTTTGGTTGAGTTCCATTGAACAAAAATTAGATTTGTGACCAAATGTCAACATTATTTAACTATTTGTTTGTAATAATTGTATCCTATGTAGCTTCCCCTTTTATGGGCTGTAATTAATCTCTGTTAGTTTATTCTGCTATTCGAGCTATCAATATAATCCGTGGGCCCGTGGCATACCTGTGCAATTTTTACAGCATTCATTTTTGTTAAGAATTACTGTGAGTTCACAGTCTAGGATTGGCTTTTACAACCAATGGAGTGCTTTGGCCATCGGTTTAACTGCATAAAAATCTTTCAGGCTACTCGCTTTGGAGCACTATTTACGTACACCTCAAGGAGTACGTGCCTTATGTGTTGATTTACAGCATCATTATATGCTTGCTTGATACGTATCTTTCATACATATGGAGAAACAATTTATCTTGAATTTTCAAATTATATGTTACTCATTTAATTGTTAATAATTTATTACTTATTTTTAAAATTGAAGATGCTTTATTAATTTAATGTTTCTATTATCTTCTTTAATAGGTTGGTTGTATAACAAGATTGGTTCCACAAAAAGGTGTTCATCTTATTAGACATGCGATATTTCTAACATTGGAGTTGCGAGGACAATTTGATCTACTTGGTTCAAGTCCAGTGCCACATATTCAGGTCGTATTTTCTTTTCTTGTGGCAGAAATTTATTGGTATTCTATTGTTTTTTAGAAAGAAGACAGATCAAACAATATAGAATAAGAAGATAGTCATTAAAATGGCATCTCAACCAAAAAAGCAAACAAATTTATTTAGTGTTCTGAATACTGGAACAACTAGATCGATTAGAAAACCAACGAATTTATTTAGTTTGGTCCAAATAAACCAGAAAACCAGCCTTGAAAAAAATCGATCAAAGGACTGAAAAACCAGTAAAAAAAACCAGTTCATAGTGGATCAAAGGACTGAACTGAGTTCTTTTTTTAAGAAATAGAAGTTTTAGATGTAGGCTGTTAAGGTTGAAGTATGATTTTTTTCCTGCCGATTCATTCTATATATTTTGTCAACTGATTACCAGTTTTCTCTTCTCTAAAAGAATTTGAGGGCATTGCCAACAACTTTCAGAATCATGATAACGTAAGGTAGATATTGTTATGTGAAAGGAAACATCTCTGTTTGTTTTCTCTCACGGGCAAAGGATCCAAATAATCCCAAATTAACACTCTCATTTTTCAGCAATTTTCAATTTTAAGTACAAGAATATGTCAACAGCTGATGAACATGAACATGAGCACACTGACATTTGAAACGTAAAGATTCTCGGTACAAGAAATAGTAACATCCCAAAATAACCATAACCAGAAACACATCACATCCTATCTCACAACTCAAATTTAATACAACAGAACCCTTATAAATAAAATTAATTCCCATCTCAAATAACCATACAAGCTTCAATTCAATTCCTCGTTACATATATCACTGTTTAACAAAAAATTAAATGTTAATTATTACGATATTCTATAATATGTATGAGGTGTAGAAAAAATTCAAAAGTTAACTGAAAATGTTAATTGTTATGACATTCTATATGTATGAGGTGCTTAATATCTTGATGGGTATTTGTTCAGGGAGCAACATCAATCAGGACCTTCTCATTCTGAAGAACCTAGAGTGTGGGAGGATCGTCACGCTGATCAGTAAAATTTACTAAAATAAAAAAAGAGAAATATAATAAAAAATTATAAAAAAATATATGGCAGTTTTTTAGTTTATTTGGTTTGATAAAAAATTGCAATGAAATAATGTAACAAGTCATTTAGTTTAAATAGAATGAAAAAAAAATTTATAAATAAACATACTTGATATCATATGCTTAAGGGTTCAAAGGTGAAGAAAAAAATGAGTTGGGTCTCTCCTAAAGTAAGATTTTAATTCTAGCAATGATATTTTTTTTAAGTAATTTACTAATTTTTTTTAATTACTATTCTATTGAAATTGATTTTATATTCTTTTTGTAGTCTCACAAACAAAAAGGAAATTATGAGTGCGGATACTATGTAATGAAGACAATGCATACTATTGTCGATTCAAAAATAGTATCTAGGTGGACTGAGTAAGTTTTACAATTTTGAAAGTTTTTGTTTTAAGTTCTCATTCTATATATTTTATGAATTATTACTAATTATTTTAATTTTTCTTAACAGATATTTATAGATCGATCACCATTGTCGCTAGAAGACATAAACATCATTAGGGAGCAATGAGCCACATTTTTTATTGACCGTTACTTTAACTAGTTTGGGCTGATGTTTTATAGTATTGCTTTAACTAGTTAGAACTTACATTTCATTGAGCAATGTAGTCCATTTATGTATTAGATGTATTTAAAACTATTCAATTATATATATATGATTAACATTTATCATCTTGTCATTTGTATGCAATTTGTGGTTCATTGAGAAAATATTTTGAACTATCTAGTTTTTCTGTAGGTTTTTTGTTCTGAGGTGCTCCCAAAACAAGTCAAACATACAAAAAAAATCACTACTTTTAAGATCGGTTATGCGATAACTGATTTTAAAAGTAGACTTTTAAGATCGGTTGATTTATAACCGATCTTAAAAGTCTTGACTTTTAAAATCGGTTATAAAACAACCGATTTTAAAAGTAGACTTTTAAGATCGGTTGTTATAATAACCGATTTTAAAAGTCAAGACTTTTAAGATCGGTTATAAATCAACCGATCTTAAAAGTCTACTTTTAAAATCAGTTGATAACCGATATTAAAAGTCTTCCTTTTCAAAATCGGCTCTTTTAAGATCGGTTTCATAACCGATTTTAAAAGTCCAAAATAACCGATTTTAAAAGTCTTTTTTCCACTAGTGCACATCCTAAGGTCAATCTCATTAATACACAAACATTCACTAATTAATCCATAAGGTCATCTATCCTCATATCCACATACATGCATATCAAATCATATTAGAATACCTATTCAAACATTCATGTATATATTATACCTAATCATGTACGAATCCATCATCATTTACTCCATACAGTATGTACATAAACCAACTTTACCACGTAGCATTATACAATCTTAAAATACCTCTCACTCTACATGAAAATACCTAAAAACATCATAACCAAATCAGTTTTTTTTTTATTATTATCCTTGCATTGCCTAACAACTGAAAACATCATGACACCATACATATCGCTTCAACAACTGGCAAAAAATGATACCTAGAGAGTTGCACTCGTCCAATGATCTCAATCTTATCTCAAAAGAAAGATAAAAGAATAAGCTATAACTCTTATGAAAACATGAGATTCTGAATAGATCCTCTTCTTAGCTAACAATTCAAAAATCACAACAGATATATTTAACGCTTACAACTAGCCTTTTGATCACCAAAGCAGTTATAAATGAAGTTCTAGACCTTTGTTTTATCTTATTCCAATTCCGTTGGGAAGATAATATCCAAAGCCACCACTTTCATGAAGACCACAAAATCTAAATCTATCAATACGGTACTCCTACTGGCACAACAAAACTGTAGTGAAAATATCTCCTATACCATACAACGATAGTGTACGAACATTCCACTAAATACCTCAACCATTTCAAACTCACTCCTTTCCACCTTAAACTCATATTCAAGCTTTCCACTACAATCCTAACAGCTCACATATTCGGTACAAAATACTTAGAGAATAAAATTCACATGTAAGCACCAATACTTAAGGAAATTTCCAACGTTCCAACCTCTCATCAAAAATATCAAAACTCTAATTCTCAGATACAACCTCCTTGGATTCAATCACTACCACTATAGATTCCAGAAATTCCATTAACCGTAAACTCTCGACAAATCAATGTCTCACCCAAATCTAAGGTCCCAATAATTTCTAGTTGATTAGCAAGGATTCATCCACTACTACTGGCACATATGCTCGTAATACGAGCGATACCATTCATCCACTACTTCTTACGTAAGTAAGAAGTATCAAAACCAATGAGTAATCATGAATAACATCAACTAAGCAATATCATGTCTTTCAGCCAAATTCTGAAAAACAATACACAACTAAACACAACACCAAGGGAAACATCATCATTATCCTTCTCATAATATAAATCATTGTTAGAGTACACACAATTAAATAGCAATCACCAAAATCAATCATCATACCAACATATCAATAAACTCCACAATTAATTCATTCTATCATTCATCTACTGAACAAGCATAGTAGACTCATAACTCAAGGTCGATTGGATCGACCTGCTCTGATACCACTAAATGTGACACCCTTACTACCCCAACACATATTGTAACTTTATAAATAAATGTTTTAAATTTCGGTAAAAGGGCTCACATGAGAAACTTCAAAAATCGTTCTTCAATAACCACAATAATAAGGATTTTGAAAATGAAACACAAGAGTTTACAAATTATTTTCAAAATGATATTTACAATTCCAAATTCATATAAAAATTTTGTCCTAAAAGTCCTCTACCACGATGTCATAATATCAGAGCATACCCCTAATTTAACTGTTGGCATTCTAGATGCCACTCGTAGCTGGATCTTCTCACCTAAAACGTCCACAAATCGCTCGGTAAGAAAAGAAAACATCTATATATATAGCACATAAGAAAACACAACATATTATCTCATTATAACTAATATTCATAAATATTTCAACATATCTTATTTCAATCAATCATGCATCGTCATCACGTTATAATTCTCAATCACACCATTCATCACAAATCTTGTAATTCACACTATGCCAAGGTCACGCTACCCATTTAACAATCTCAAGTCGTGCTCACCCCTGATATAACACTGTGTCAAGGTCACGTTATCCCTATCCCAGTGCCGTGCTCACCCTTGACATGTTAACCAAGGTCACGATACCCACGTAACAATTCAAGGCCGTGCTCACCCCTGATATAACACTGTGTCAAGGTCACGTTATCCCTATCCCAGGGCCGTGCTCACCCCTGACATGTTAACCAAGGTCACGATACCCATATAACAATCTCGGGCCGTGCTCACCCCTGGTCATAGGTGTGAAGAACCACAATCACATCTCATTCACATTCCACACAACATCTCATAGTCCAATTCCATACACATATCAGATAAGTCCAAAATAATGGGTTTCATACACCTCAAGCAATTCACATCTAAATCATTAATTTTTATCAAGTAATATAACAACAACATTCATAAATTAATATAATATTCAATGGACTTATCAATTTAATACAATCTTAACATAAATAGTAAAACCTCAATTGTTCCAAAACTTAGCTCATAGGCACTATTCTACAGTTTCGTTCTCTCTCTCAGATCATTATTTTTTACAAATTAATCATATATTCATAAACCTCAATATATAATTCTTAATTGAACTAATAATTCTCCAAATAGAAATAATTATAAAATTACTCATAATCCTAAAGGATTCTTTCTCTACCAAATTCCCTCATGTAACTCTACATATAAATAATCCCATTTTCCCCCGTACCTGGATAAACAGCAGTTGAACTAAAACAGGAATCTCCTTGGTCTCCTCCTCTAAATGCCCCTTGGTCTTCAGAGAGAAGAAGAGGGAAAGAAGAGAGAACAGAAGATAATAGGAAGAGAGAATGAGAGATGTGTGAAAATGAGAGGTGAGGGGCGCTATTTATAGGATTTCAGGCTCACCTACCGGAATGGCCCATTCCAAAAGTGGAACGGCCGTTCTAGGCCCTTCGAAAGTACGCAAAATTCTCAATTGGAACGACCCGTTCCAAAACCAGAACGACCCGTTCTCAAAACCAGCAGAACGACTCCTTCTCCCACCAGAACTGCCCGTTCTCCTAACTAGAACGGCCGGTTCTGCTTCTCCAATTTTGGGTATTTTTCTTATTTCGGAACGACCCGTTTCACTTTTGAAACGACCCGTTCTAGGCAATCAATTGGGCCTCTGGCCCAGCAATTTTGGGCTGTTACATGGGCTGTCGGAATTCAGTAACAAAATATAAATATAAAATCAACCTTCTCTTATAAACATATAAATATTTATTTAGAAACGCTAATAAAAATACTTATTTAATATGTACAAAATAATTGTCCAAAATAATAATTATTTAAAATGTATAAAATAATATTCCTCTATAATTATTAAAATAATTATGACCAAATACCATATAATAATAATAATAATAATAATAATAATAATAATAATAATAACCTTTTTGAAAATTGAGGTGTTACATATTAAATGAAAAATTATATTTATAATAAAACACAAAATTTAAATAATAAATAAATAATAAATAATATTTATAATAAAATTCAAATGCTAAAAACATAATAAGTTATAATGTTAATAAATAATAAATTTAATAAGATATATTTATAAAAAAAATTAAATTTAATAAATAAGTTATAATGTTAATAAATAATAAACTTAATTAGTTATATTTATAATAAATATTATATTTAATAAATTATATTGATAATGAATTTTTTTGTTAAATTAAAATTCAATAAATAATAATTATAATAAGTTATATAATAATGTATAATTATAATAGTTTTTAAATTTAATAATGCACTATGTTAATAATTTTTAATAATTATATTTTATAATTTAATATTTTATAATGTAAAAAATTTTAAAAATAAAAATGCATAAGATTAAAGCTCATATTACATTGATAAAGAGATATATTACATTAAAAATAAAAATTGATAATCATAAATTATGAGAAACAAAAAGAAAAAACAAAAATGGCTGCCTGGAATTTGGTTTCCAGAAACTGAATTTCGGCAGCTCAGGACGTCAATGAAATGTAACGGAGAAGCTCAAAATTTGATTCTCGGAGAACTAAATTCTAAGCTTGAATAGTAAAGCGTGCAACTCTTGTAAATAATATGTTACATGTTCTGTTTAGATAAAATTTTTTTAAAAAAATTATATTCCTGCAAAAATTTTTATAAATATCACGAGTAGTTGCTGGGGTTGGTAGGATTTATGATTATTCAGACCTTATGAATTCAGGATCCTTCTAGAAGTGGAACCCACTGTTATAACAGACAGTTGCAAATAATTTAAGGAAGATGACATTGAAAATAAAAATGACCCACCCTCAAAATTTATTGATTGAAAAATCTTTCGAATCTTTAAAACTTGAAAACAATAAAATTAAAAAATATTTATTTAAAATTTTTGAAAATGTAAATTATTGAATGGCTCAGGAAGATGAATCGTAAACTTTGATAGGAAAGATATAACATTTCTTTTATATATATATATATATATATATATATATATATATATATATATATATATAATTAAGTGAAACCAACCACTTCATCTACTACACTATATTTTATTTATTGTACTGGTGTCCACGTGCTGTTTGGAGAAACTAACCATGAAATATGTGTAGATAAATTCCAAAAGGTATATTTTAGTGAAATTAATATAATAGTTTTTTATTTTAAAAATAATTCATGTATAACTTCTAAGTTCTAACCTTTTCAAAAGACTTGCTTTTAAAAAAATGGTTTAATTATTTTTTTTTCTAAGTAGTTTAACATTTTAGTTTATGTAGTTAATATTTTATTTTAGTTTTATAAACTTTATTTTTTATCCCTAAAAAATTAAGTAATATAGACTAACAGAAAATAAAAAGATAGAATAAGTGATGCACACTAAATTGGCCTTATGACACTCTATCTCCCATATACCATATATGTAAATAAATAAAATTGAATAAAAAAGTTATTAAAATTAATTTTAAATATTTAATATAAAGAGTATTACATATTATGGTGCATGTGGCACCATTAGTAGAAAAAACACTTTTAAAATTGGTCATTTTTGACTTTTAAAATCGGTTCTCTGACCAATTTTAAAAGAGCCAATTTTAAAAAGTGGGACCTTTAACATCGGTCGTTGACCGATGTTAAAAGCGGAACTTTTAAAATCGGTCAACAGTAACCGATTTTAAAAGTCCCACTTTTAAAATCGGTCAACAGTGACCGATGTTAAAAGTGATACTTTTAAAATCGGTCAACAGTGACCGATGTTAAAAGTGAGACTTTTAAAATTGGTTCAGAAGTACTTGCTAACTCGTAGATCTTCTTAAAATAAATGCGATTCTAATTTTGTTATTTCCACGTTCATTAAGTAATCCAACAAGATTCCTCGAGGTTGAATCCTAAAGTCATTAAGCTCAAAACATGATTCCTCTATGTTTTGAGTTTAACACTTCACATTATAAGAACAATGACTTGAACAATGTGACTAACCATATCAAGTCTATTCCTAGAACAAGAAATGATTAGGTGCAAGATTCAGTTCGGATTTTCGAAGACGTTTTCCAACTGGATTCAAAAACCAAAAATCATACAATGGGTGATCAAGCCGATATAAGCATTAAGAAAAGAATCAAGCACAAATAATGAGATCAAAATGCATATATTTAAGAAGAAGAGGAGTTAGTAGTTACATCCAACCAATCCTTAATGAGTTTAGCCACACATGGCCATTACAGGACCAAAGAGTGAAAAGAAGAAATTACAAAGTAAAGGATGAAGAAATGGAGTTGATCTTCATTCCCAAAGGATCAACTTCTAAATCTTTGTTCTCCCTTCGTTCTTTCCTCTTCACGTGCTCTTCTCTCTATTTTTCTCTCTCTGGTTCGTGATGCCCTGTTTCTTCTCTTTTTCCCCTTTTATATGAGCTTCAAAATAGAGCCAAAAAGTGACTTTTACTCCCACAGCTGCAGCTGTAGATCCACGGCTATGGCTGTGGAGAGTCCTTCAAGGTGAAGAAACCTCCAAGGTTGCAGCTGTGGTTTCACAGCTATAGTTGTGACAACTCCTTCAAGCTTAAGGAACCTCCAACGCTCAAGCGGTGAAGCCACAACTATGACTGTGGATCTCTGGAGTTTTTGCTGGGTCCTGGGTGCTTCCATAGCTTTAGCTGTGAGTCCACAGCTTTAGCTTCAACTCTCTAGAGCTTCAAATTGCATTTCAGATTTCCACAGCTATAGCTGCAGATCCACAGCTATAGCTCCAACTTTCTAGACCTCTATATCCTTCCCAAACTTCCACAGCTCGAGCTCTAGATCCACAGCTATGGCTGTGGATCTCTGCCTTGCCAAAAATCATGCAAAAAATGAGGAAATTCCTTAAAATTGCTACTACTCCTCTGCTCTATAGTATAACTTAATTCTTTAAATTAAGGGGGTGAAATAACATATATATTATCTACAATTACCCAGAAAGAGTACCAAAAGTTGAGTGCAAATCAAGCCTAAAAGACACTCAACAGTTCTCTCACTAGGATTGATGGAACTTCCTGAATTATTATGGGGAAGATATTAGGGGAAAAAAGAACTCACATCAAGATACAATTATAGAACATTGTAAATAAGGTTAAATACTAGAAATATCCAGGTAAGCCTCAGGTAAAATTGGTGGACCATTATCAATTGGTTTTCCAGAACCATTAAATATGCGTCCAAGCATGTCCAGTGAAACAGGAGTTTTCAACACCTGTGGACGTACATATGAGAGGAAAGGAGGAAGTCAAAAGGTGCAATAAATAAACTGATTCCAACACAATAAAAGTAACATGTCAAAGAAAGTCAAAGAAAATAAAAAAGGAAGAATTTTAGTTTCAATTCAATAATCAGTACTCATGGCTAAATGAAAGGAAACTTAAGAGAGACTAAATCTTGAAAAATTAATGACATGAGAAATCAACTCTTAAGAACAAATCAATACAATAGTAATCAACAGCCAAACCTTATGCATACTAAAGCTTCAATTTCTCGCAATTCCTCCTTTATTTTCTTATTAAAAGTCGGTATTCATAACATGTATGTTTGCCTGTATTTATATCATAAAATTGAAGTATACTCTTTCCACTACAAATGCCAAGTAAAAAGTTAAAAATAAATGCATAATGTAAATTGGAAAATTAATCAAGTCAATTGATAAGTATCGATAATCTTCTGAGCCACACCCATCTTGGAACTTCAAACAAGCAGACAAAAGAGTCAATTCATGCCAAACCAAAAACACAAATTAGAAGCAATACTACAAAGACATTGCTCTCGTCAATAATCAAGACAAAGTAGACACCAAAAACAATCCAAAACAAAGTCAATACAGAAACCAGCACAGCAACAAAAATAAACTCATAAATTATTGAATGATTATCGAGTTACCACCAAAACAGTCTAAAGAATTTTTTTAACTAAATCAGCGTTTCAAATATACTTAATTCTTCAAATATATAATTATTAGAAAACCAATTTATAGGTCTATTCTAACAAAAACTTAGCGAAAATAACAAGAATCCGATCCAAATTGCACTTCATTAGCGCGTTAAAAAATAAAAAGATTGATCTAAGCCAATCGCTACTGAACTAAGCGGCTAAACTAGGCATGAAAAAATAAAAATAAAATAAAACAAAGATTCACAAAAAAACAATAACAATAGTGCTATTCAAGATAGAAGGCACTGTAGTCTTATTCCAGTAGGTAAGTGATGGAAGAGTAAGCAAGTTTTTTCATACTTTGATAGCTGAAATCCTTTATAGTAGAGGATGCTAATATTATTATTGGGCGAAACAATGAGATCGAGAAATGCATAACTGGAACACGATTGTGAGATCGAATCGTAAGGAGTGAGGAAATGGATCGGAAGAGAGAAAAACGTACCAGCGATTTTGGTGATCTGAAGTGGAAATGAATCTGGTAATGATATTGTGAGTTTGGAACGACCCTAGACCGTTCTAGGGCCATTCCAGACTCATAATTTGCCCAACAACAACGAAATAAGAGACAATAGAAGACAATGTAACCTTGATATTGTATTCTTTTAAGAAAATGAGAAGTTGCACACTTTAGATGAGAGCCCGAGAGAGTAAAGAGAGGAATATATGAACTATTGAAGACAAAGAGTAGAGAATGGAGTTAGGGGAGAGTGGGAGTGGAGATAAAAGTTTAAGTATCTGATGCTACTTTTAAAATCGGCTTTTTGATAACCGATTTTAAAAGTCCACTTTTAAAATCGGCTCTTGGAGAGCCAATTTTAAAAGTAGAACTTTTAAAATTGGTTCTTGAAGAACCAATTTTAAAAGTAGCGTCAGAGACTTTTAAAATCGGTCATAACGTAACTGATTTTAAAACTCTGATTTTAAAAGTCATTTTTGTACTAGTGCACCAATGAAAACATTACACATCACACTTATGCATTGTCACTAGCAATACACGTAGAGTAGTCTAGAAGTACATGTCGGATCATGTCCTCAATGCACTTTCACTAGGAGGACGTACTACTAGGATTTGATATGAATAGTTGAGTTATGCAAGATATATCTCATGCACACAATGGACAAGACTGAGACTTTTAAACCAAGTTATTCTTAAGGATTGATCCCCAAACTTTTATTCAAGGGGATTTTCCTAGTAGTGTATTCCATATCATACGTATAAAAACACTTTTACGCATATGATGCATGTCAAACAAACTTTATGCATAACATTCACATGATCTCATTAATTCACATATCACACATCTTATCATGTTATATCATGGTTGATTTTTGCTTAGACTTCTCATCAAATGATTCTCACAAGATCCATACAATCAAATGCATCGATGTCAAAGCTTATAAATCAATTCATACATAACTCACAATATAATGTATAAATATCATACTCACACTCCACAACTAGTTATCAACATTAAATGGTACAATGTACTAATGTTCATAATTCAAATACAACAATTGCACAACATCAACTGATACACCTCAAGATAGAATTATTATGAGATCATCTAATCATATGCTAACACCTTGACCATAGTCACTATGTATTCAAATCAATAGTTTAACTAATCTAATAGCCTTATCAATATCACACATTATGTCATTAGACATCACTATCATTAAAACACATCAAGTCATTAACAATCAACTTAATCCATAACTTATTAACAATTGTTTTCTATCATAATTTATCCTTCTTAAACATTGATGTAAGTACCTTAGATAATTTATATGATCAAACACTTAAAGGATAAATCTATTCACCATCCTCATTTACAAATTACATTTTCACAATTTAATCTTCCGAGACATTGTGTAATATAAACGCCCTATCTAAAGTTATATATATGATATCAAGTTGATCTTAATTTTATTAGAAATCTAAGATAGTTATCACTAACTTTTATGTTGACTTCAAGAGCTAATTATACCATCTATTATTTTTAAAAAATACAAAAATTACGTTTTAATCTAAATTTGACAATCTAACCTTTACTTTCTAAGTTGACCATAACTTTCTAGACCTTCCTTTTAGGTGGTTTTGATGGAATTTGAAAGTTAAAATCCAGGACTACAATTCATGTGAAGATCACAAAACTTGATTCTAATAGTATCATACCCAACACTGTGACACCCTCTACCCCAACATATATATAATAATAATAAAAAGAAATATCTTATTGGATAAAAAAATATTTAAAATTGAAACGACAATTCCAATAATCATGTGAGTAGAGAATTCACATTCATGTACTTAATCCAAATAGAAAATAAAATTACAAAGAATAAAAATTAAAATTTCCAAAATATATACATTAATAAAACATAAACAACATCATATTCTAATTCTATCTATTTCCCGATGTTACATGTCCAATCAGAGGAAAATCCCACATAGAAGCCTAAGCTCCATCGTCCACATCCTCAGCCTCATGCTGCTGATGGTCTCCTGTATATCAAATAAGAGAAACAACACAAAAGAAGGGAGTGAGAAATATCTCACTCTGACTCACGATGTAGGAACGCACACCAGATAGCCAAACACAAACAATACAGTTACCTCATAGATCAATCAACAACAATAGCTTATCTAATCATCCAAGTCATACAAATAGTAATTTATCATCATTTAATAATAAGAATGCACATGCATGGACACTGACTTCATTTTATCATGCATGTGGCACCAGTAACATATCACATGGCATATTGCCGCTAGTAATACACGAAGAGTATTCTAGGAGTACATGCCGGGTCACACCCTCTGCGCACTCTCACTAGAAGGACATATTACCAGAGTCTCGTCGGGATAGCTAAGCCGCGCAAAATACATCCCATGCACATAATGGGCGAGACTGAGACTTCCAAACCAAGCTATCCCCAAGGACTAATCCCCGAAGCTTTTACACTAGGGGGCTTTCTCTGGCGGTGTATTCCATATCGTACCCTTAAAACCATTTATGCACATGATGCATGTCAAACAAGACTCTATGCATTAACACATCATCATATTTCATGTAACATTATCGTTATTCTCGCTTCTCATATTTCATATTCACGTTTCGCATCATGGTTACGTATTTTTTGAAATTTCAAGGCATTCATAAACATTTTAATTCACAACAACACTCACCCATTTGCAAAACCAAACACATATTCACACATCTATTTTAATAGGAAATATAACGGAATAGACATAAGGCAAAACAGAAATATTCCTATTTTGCCTACTGCTCATAGGGTTCTCTCAAGAACCCATAGAGCGTTCCAATTTATGCAATAAACATTTAAAATAAGACAATTCACGTATATAATTATTATTACAATTAATTTACTCATACAAACACCAATGCACTCCCTTAGGGCTTCCCGTAGGAACCCATAGGAGCAGCAAATTCCACAATCATAGCCTAAACGAAGTTTCTATTCATACACGCATATTAATTAAGTAATTGGAATATACAAGAAAAATATGACGTAAAACAAACATAGAATTGAGGGTCAATCCCACTACCCAGCATACAATCGCACACCTAGATCGAGGTTTCTCACTCCCCCCTTACCTCGATAAACAGGGGTTGAAATTGAAGCAGGATCTCCTCCTCCAGGTTCCCCTTGGTCTCGAAAGAGTGTAGAAGAAAAAGGTCAAAAGTGAAAAAAATGCATTTTTCTGGAGTGCCAAAACACATTTATAGGTATCAGGATTTGGCTAGAACCGCCCGTTCCGAATCCGGAACGGCCCGTTCTGGGCCCATAGAGGAAGTACAAAAGCCTCTCCAAGAACGGCCCTTTCCAAAACTAGAATGGTCCGTTCTGAGTCAATACTTTGTTCTTTAAAACCACATCCGGAACGGCCCGTTCCCAAAGTGGAACGACCCGTTCTAGGTTGAAATTTTACCCATGCATGCTTGAGTTAGAACAGTCTATTCCCAAAGTGGAACGACCCGTTCCGGGGCTATGAAAATCCATAATTACTAATTAATAAATAAATTATATATATATATATATATATATATATATATATCAAATTAAAATAAAATATCAATACAATTTAAAACATGATTTTCTTCAAATAATAATTACAATAAAATATCATAATTAATAATATTATACAAAATAATTTTCATAAATGATTATTATTAAAAACCTTTAAAAAATTCAATCAAACCCATTTAATTAATCAAAATAATTATAAGTAAACAATCTTCATAAATACAAAAATAAATAATAATTATTCATATTATTAGTAGAAAAATTCGGGGTGTTACAATTCTCCCCTCCTTTTAAAAATTTCGTCCCCGAAATTTCTTGAAGCAAATAAAAATGGATATGTCTCCTGCATTTGATTTTCTAATGTTCCACCTTAGACTTATGGAATACTACACACGAGTCCACAACTTCCTATACTCCTCTCTTCACCTTAGACCACCACGCTTCCGCTACGCCACTCTCATACATCCTCCTAAGGTCCTAGTCCATCTTAATAGCTCCTAAGTGAAGAGTACTCTTATTGCCTTCTTCAAAGACCATCTTCCTTAATTCGGGATTATTAGGCACATAGATTCTATCCTGAAACCACAAAACACCATCAACTTCCACTGGAAAAAGGGCTATCTATACCCTTACCAATTCTCTCCACTTGGTTTACTAGGAAATGATCTAACTCTTAGGCTCCTCTAATCTCATCCATTAATTCACTAGTCACCTTCGGCATACTCAATTCAATGCTTCTAAGGGTAAGCTCACAAATCAAGCTTAAATCTCTAAACTCTTCAATCAAATTTAACCTTTAAATCATGATCAAAACGATAGATGAAAGATCATCCTACTCAAGGCATCTGTCACCACATAGTCCTTAAGAAATTCCAACTATCTCCTTTGGTCAAAAGATATTTAAGACTCTAACAATCACTAAATACCTCAAGCTTAGAATCATATAGGTAGTGTCTCCAAATCTTAATGTAATATCATAACCACTAACTCATAGATAAGGTAGTTCCTCTCATGAATTTTCAATTGCCGAGAAAGATAAGTTACTACCTTTCCTTCTTGCATCAACAATGCATCCAAATTCATCTTATAAGTACTACTATATACCACAAAAGGCTTACTAAAATCCAATAATATTAACACTAGTCAATCTTGCCTCAAGAGTTGGAACTACTCTCATACTTACTATCCCACATAAAGACAATACTCCTCCTAGTGAATGTAGTTAAGGGCAATGCTATCTTAGAAATTCCTTCAATAAATCTCCAATAATAATAAGCTAACCTCATAAAACTCTTATCCTCACTAACTGGCTTAGATATCTCCCCACTTAAACATAACTTCTACC
This sequence comes from Cajanus cajan, assembly GCF_000230855.2. Classification (NCBI taxonomy): domain Eukaryota; kingdom Viridiplantae; phylum Streptophyta; class Magnoliopsida; order Fabales; family Fabaceae; genus Cajanus; species Cajanus cajan. The sequence continues at coordinate 8,829,994 of NC_138517.1, read as the reverse complement.
TGAGATAGATCCATGTTTACCTTAATTAGAATTTACAGGAACTAGAAAACTTACCTCATACAATCAAATAAATAAATAAATAAAATAAAATAAAATAAAATAAGATAAAATACAATAGTAATACTTAGATAACTTAACATACAACCTTCTTAGATATATCTCCATCCTCAACTACAATATGATCATATCACACCCTAAGATCAATCTCACTAACCACATGACATTCACCAATTGATCCCTAAGGTCATCTATCCACATATCAACATACATGCATATTAAATCATATTAGAATACCTACTTTAAACCTTCATATATACCATCCATAAGCATGTACGTGAACAACCTTTACCACATAGCATCATACAACCTTAAACAACCTCTCAATCCACATGAAAACACCCCAAAACATCTTGACAAAATCAATTCTTATCCTTGCATTGCCTACTAACCCAAAAACATTATTACAGCCTACTTCTCCTTTCAACAACTATCAAAGAAAACAACACATAGAGAGTTCTACTCATCCACGTGATCTCAACATATCACCAAAGAAAGCTAAGTGAATAAGCTACAACTCTTAGGGAGACATGAGATTTTAAAAGGATCATCTTCTTAGCTAAAAATTCAAAAATCACCATAAATATATTCAATGCTTACAACTAGACCTTTGATCACCAAAGTAACTATAACTGGAGTGCAAACATCCCCTACACAATAACGCATCAACATCTAGGCCACAAAATACCTCAATCCTTCCAAACTTACTCTTTTCCATCTCAAATTCATATCAAAGTTTCCCACTACAAATCTAAACCAAACAACTCACATATTCAGTACAAAAGGCTTAGAAAATAAAATTCACATGCTACCTAAACCATAAAAGGTCAATATGCAACCATCAAACTCTAGAAATCATCAACACTTCAATCTCTCCTTAAGAATACCAAAACTCCAATTCTCAACATACATCATCCTTGGATTCAATCGCTACAACTATAGCTTTCAAAAATTCCACCAATCGTAAACTCTTAATACACTAAAAAAATTAATGTCTTACCCAAATCTAAGGCCTCAATAGTTCCTACAATATTAGCACAATATCTCGTCTACCACTACTCGCACATATGCTTGCAACACAAGCGATATCACTCAACCACTACTTCTTACATAAGCAAGCAGTATCAAACAAATAAGCAATCATAAGAATGAAGAAGAGCGGGCATAATGGTATTAGCTAACACTATTATGACTATCATTCCTCTAATTACAAAATAACTAACAGTACAAAACTCTACAATATCAGCACAAGGAGAACATCATCATCATCATCATTATCAAAGCAAAGCATCATCAAAGTATACAACAAACAAAACATTGTCAGAGTACACAACAAAATCACGATAAGTACATAACTCATGGTCGATTGTATCAACCAGGCCCTGATACCACTTAATGCAACACCCTCTACCCCAACATATATATATATATATATAATAATAAAAAGAAATATCTTATTGGATAAAAAAAATATTTAAAATTGAAACGACAATTCCAATAATCATGTGAGTAGAGAATTCACATTCATGTACTTAATCCAAATAGAAAATAAAATTACAAAGAATAAAAATTAAATTTTCCACAATATATACTTTAATAAAACATAAACAACATCATATTCTAATTCTATCGATGTCCCAATGTCACATGTCCTATCAGAACAAAATCCCACATAGAAGCCTAAGCTCCATCGTTCACATCCTCAGCCTCATGTTGCTAATGGTCTCCTGTATATCAAACAAGAGAAACAACACAAAAGAAGGGAGTGAGAAACATCACACTATGGCTCACGGTGTAGGAACGCACACCAGATAGCCAAACACAAACAATACAGTTACCTCATAGATCAATCAACAACAATAGCTTATCCAATCATCCAAGTCATACAAATAGTAATTTATCATCATTTAATAATAAGAATGCACATGCATGAACACAAACTTCATTTTATCATGCAAGTGGCGCCAGTAACATATCACATGGCATATTGCCGCTTGTAATACACGAAGAGTAGTCTAGGAGTACATGATGGGTCACACCCTCTGCGCACTCTCACTAGAAAGACATACTACCAGAGTCTCGTCGGGATAGCTAAGCCACGCAAGATACATCCCATGCACACCATGGGTGAGATTGGGACTTTCAAACCAAGCTATCCCCAAGGACTAATTCCCAAAAGCTTTTACACTAGGGGGCCTTCTCTGGCGGTGTATTCCATATCGTACCCTTAAAAACATTTATGCACATGATGCATGTCAAACAAGACTCTATGCATTAACACATCATCATATTTCCTGTAACATTATCGTTATTCTCGCTTCTCATATTTCACATTCACGTTTCGCATCATGGTTACGTAATTTTTGAAATTTCAAGGCATTCATAAACATTTTAATTCACAACAACACTCACCCATTTGCAAAACCAAACACATATTCACACATCTATTTTAATAGGGAATATAACATAATAGACAGAAGGCAAAACAGAAATATTCCTATTTTGCCTGCTGCTCATAGGATTCTCTCAAGAACCCATAGAGCGTTCCAATTTATGCAATAAACATTTAAAATAAGACAATTCACGTATATAATTATTATCACAACTAATTTACTCATACAAGCACCAATGCACTCCCTTAGGGTTTCCCGTAGGAACCCATAGGAGCACCAAATTCCACAATCATATCTAAAGAAAGTTTCTATTCATACACGCATATTAATTAAGTAATTGGAACATACAAGAAAAATATGACATACAGCAAACACAGGATTGGGGGACAATCCCACTATCCAGCATACAATCACAAACCTAGAGCGAGGTTTCTCTCTCCCCCCTAACCTTGATAAATAGGGGTTGAAACTGAAGCAGTATCTCCTCCTCCAGGTTCTCCTTGGTCTCCATAAAGTGTAGAAGAAAAAGGTCAAAAGTGAAAAAAATGCGTTTTTCTAGAGTGCCGAAACGCATTTATAGGCATCAAGATTTGGCCAGAACGGCCCGTTCCAAATTCAGAATTGGCCGTTTTGGACCCATAGAACAAGTACAAAAGCCTCTCCAAGAACGGCCCGTTCCAAAACCAGAACGACCCGTTCTGAGTCAATACTTTGTTCTTTAAAACCACATTTGGAATGACCCATTCCCAAAGTGGAAAGGTCCATTCTGGGTTGAAATTTTACCCATGCATGCTCGAGTTGGAACGGCTTGTTCCCAAAGTGGAACGGCCCGTTCTAGGGCTATGAAAATCCATAATTACTAATAAATAAATAAATAAATAAATAAATAAATAAATAACATCTATATATATATATATGTATATCAAATTAAAATAAAATATCAATACAATTTAAAACATGATTTTATTCAAATAATAATTATAACAAAAATATCATAATTAATAATATTATATGAAATAATTTTCATAAATGATTATTATTAAAAACCTTTAAAAAATTCAATCAAACCCATTTAATTAATCAAAATAATTATAAGGAAATAATCTTCATAAATACAAAAATAAATAATAATTATTCGTAGTATTAGTAGAAAAATTCGGGGTGTTACAAACACAATGTTTATTGAGCCGAGTGAAAAAAGGATAACACCTTCTTAGGAGTACTTACATATGGCCTGACTAAGGCCACACCCGACACGAAAACTTGCAAGAACAACGTCAAATGCACCCAATGCGACCCATTTGACGTTCGTTAGGGTATCAGTTCATTAAAAACTTGTAGGATGTGCAAAAATTGTGCAATACGAACCCCAAACTCCAATCCAAACGACAAAAAATACGATTAAAGCTTAATACTACTTTAGGGAGTTACTAAGGTGCCCTTGTAAATTAGGATTTCTCACTACAGGAGATACTATGATGCCCTTGTAAATTAGGATGTTTTGGCATAGCCAATTTTTTAAACTAATAAAAATGTCATAAAATGTTATTTTTTTCTTTTCACTTACATTTTTTTCTTCCACACTAAGTGATGTGTTCTTAACAAATAAATGATCTAAATAATTAACTTACAATTTCTTTTTGCCAAATATTGGCCTTAGTGTTTCAAATCATTTTATAGAAAGCAAAATAATTTTAAGAAGAACACAATAAGATTCTATTTACTAAAGTTTGAGAAAATTTTGTAAATTTTTTATTCAATTTGCTCCTTATAACTTTTAAACAAGTGTAAAAGATTTCAATTTATCATCACTGATAACACATAAAAAAATATTCTTACTAAATCTAAACATGTTTTTTTTGTGTAGATATATATATATATATTAATAATTTTTTAAAAAATGTAGCTTGAAATAAAAAAATATAAACATGTTAAAATCAAACAATTATAAATCAAATGTACAAATATTTAAACAAAACAAAAAAAGTTCCAAAATCCTTTAAATATATCATCAATTACTCAAATTCAACTTTAATTTCACATTCTAATTACATACTCCTATTAACTACTCACACAATAACTATTTACGGTTCCCATGGAAACCTACAGACAATCCAAACTTCACAATTATAGGTTTATTTGTGAAATTAGAGACATACAACTACACATCATATAGAACAATAAAGAACCATATAGAAGACAAACAATACATAATACAATCAATTGAGAAAACCCTTTCACACAATACAAGTAACAAAGAAGGGATTGAAGGCTAGTCCTAGTATCCAACATATATCTCACGCCTAGAGCGAGTCTACTCACTTCCCCTTTAACCATAGTTCTTTTTCCGTTTTTCTTAAATATTAAAACATATATAAATAATATATCAAATAAACATATTTCTTCCAACCCCAATTATTATAACTATTAATAATTAACAAATATATAATATATAAATAAATATATTTCTCCCGACAAAATTATAATTAAAAAATAAATATATATAAACAATTATAATTAAAGCACATATTTTTCCAAATACTTATTATAACAAAATATCATAAAAATACATATTCTAATAAATAGTATACAATTTTTTTACAAATATTTATTATTTAATTAAAATACTCATAATTATTAAAAACTTCTAAAATATTTTAATTAATTAAAATATCTTTTTAATAATTTTAGAAAACTTAGAGTGTTACATGTCCTAACTCCTAAGACTATTCTAAAAGTGCAATTGTCCCAAGCCCATGGTTAAGAGAGGCCAATTTTTTTAAAAAATAACTTTAATATATTTTTAATTCCTACAAAATTAGAAAATTTCGATTTTAGTACATGTATTTTATTTTTTGTGTTTTATTCCTCTAGAATAGGAACTATTGTTTTTAGGCCATATTATTATTAGATCATTTTTAACTATTTTTTTTTATTTATCAAGAAGTTAAGTAAGTATCCTAAGTGTTACTCACCACTATTAGTAATATCATGTCAGTATATGAATTTTTTTTTTTTATTTTATAAAGACCAAAACAAAAACTCACTTATTTTATAAAGACTAAAAACATATTTGAGTCTTAAAAAAAGTTATTATCGTATAGGATTATAAATTTTTGTTATTTTCATCATTATTTTTTTTATTTATTATATCCATAAAATAGTAAAATATGTTTTTATTTTTTATTAAAAAAAATTCAGCTTAGTTTTAGTCCTAAAAATATTTTGTTTTATTTTGACCCTTCTAATTAGGATATGTAACACTTTTAATCTTCAAAATTATTTATATATCATTTTATAATAAATGATAACATAAAAATAAATTAAAAAAATATATAGTATTTTTTTTAAAGAAATCTTTTAACATTATATTATTTGTTTTAATATAATAAAACATGAGTTTTTTTTATTAAATCATGTATTTGTTTTTATGTACAATATGTTATTATTTTTATGGACAAAATCATGGTATTTATTTTTAGCTTTTATATATAATATTTTTATATTCTTAAAAATATTTATATATTAAAGACTCATACATTCTAGTCATTAATTTGAGTAATATTGAATTTGAATTCTTTAAATAATGTATTAAAATAATTGATCAAATTTTTTGATAAAAATTAGAATCAACTAATTTAGTCCATGGATAGCTTACCATATTTTAATAATGTGGTTATAAAAAAGAAAAATCATATTTATTATTTCGTCTAAAATCTATAAAATGTTATCAAAGACCTTGAATACATAAACAATAATTTAATTTTATATTATTAACTAATTACAAATGATTATTTGCACTCTCAGTGTATTATTATCAAGTTTAAATAAAATAATATGTATGAGAATTAAAGTGAAGTATTTTTAAATTAAAAGTAAAGTTTATGATCATATAAGGAAAAATAATAATTAAACCTAAAAAATTTGTCAGTGATGGATTTAAAATTGCACCTTATGGGGTCACCAAATTTGTAGTTTCTGTGACTTTTTTTTAATATATTAATTTTTTTATTTATTTAAATAACTTGGACTAGTTATTATTTATCCAAATAACCCACTATGAAGTCCAAGTGAGAAATCAGTTATTGGATAACCAATTTTACACTTGGGATATTTTTTTCCCCTTTTTTGGGCTTTTTTTTTCTTCAGATTTTGTAAAACACAATTCATTTTTCATTTTTTTATTTTCAGATTTTTAAAAAAGTATAATTAATTTTAAAAATATATATTTAATATTTAAATTAAATAATTTATAAAGAATAATACATAATATTTCTGATTTTAATTTTTTTTAAAAATAAATATAGTTAATTATAATTTTCAAAATTATATATAAAATTATAAAATTTTGTATAATATTTTAAATTAATGTTAAAAATAAACAAAATGTTAAAACTTATTTATTATACTAAATTTTAGAATTATAAAATTAATTTTATCAAATATAGAAAATTGAAAACTATAAATAATAATAAATATATTAGTTTTGTATTAATAATTAAAGATAATTAAATTGATTATTACATAAATGTCAATATTATTTTATTAAATATTAATGACATTATATATTATGTACACTAATTACAACGGTTACATCATTGAAATGAAAATAACTTTAAAAAAGGACACAATTTAAATAAACTTCAAACATAATAGATAAATAACATAAAACCTAAATCATATAACATTAGTTATCTAACTTCATTGTTTGGTCAGGGTATCTTTCAATCGCTTCCATCCCATGCAATAATCTAATATGTGACACCCTTACTACCCCAACATATATATTGTAATAATAAAAACTTATAAATAAATTTTTCAATTTCGGTAAAAGGGTTCACATGAGAATCATCAAAATTATTCTTCAATAACCACAATAATAAAAATGAAGCCCAGGAGTTTTAAAAATAATAATTACAATTCCAAAACCATATAAAAATCTATGTCCTAAAAATCCTCTGCTCCAATATCACAATATCAGAGCATACCCACACTTCCACTGTTGGCATTCTAGAAGCCACTCGAAGCCAGATCTTTCTCACCTAAAATATCCACAAATCGTACGGTGAGAAAAGAAAACATCTATATATATAGCACATAAGAAAACACAACATATTAACTTAATATTCATAAATATTTCAACATAATGTAATTCAATCAACCATTCATCGTCATCACGTCATCATTCTCAATCACACTAATTTGCACTTCACACTATGCCAAGGTCACGCTACCCATTTAACAATCTCAGGCCGTGCTCACCCCTGATATAACATTGTGCCAAGGTCACGTTATCCCTATCCCAGGGCCGTGCTCACCCTTGACATGTTAACCAAGGTCACGATACCCACGTAACAATCCAGAGCCGTGCTCACCCCTGATATAACACTGTGCCAAGGTCACGTTACCCCTAACCTAGGGTCGTGCTCACCCCTGACATGTTAACCAAGGTCACGATACTTATGTAACAATCTCGGGCCGTGCTCACCCCTGGTCATAGGTGTGAAGAACCAAATCCACATCTCAATCACATTCCACTCAACATCTCATAGTTCAATTCCATACACATATCAAATAAGTCCAAAATAATGGGTTTCATACATATCAAGCAATTCACATTTAAATCATCAATTTTTATCAAATAATATAACAATGATATTCATAAATTAATATAATAATCAATAGAATTAGCAATTTAATATAATTTCAGCATAAACAATAAAACCCCCAATTGTTCCAAAACTTAGCTCACAGGCACTTTTCTACAATTTCGCTCTCTCTCCCAGATCATCATTCTTACAATTTAAATATATATTTCTAATCCTCAACACATACAGAATCTAATGGTATAATTAATTCCTCAAACAGAAATAATCCAATTTTTCCAAAACCTAACCTACAGGCACTTTTCTATAATTTTGTTCTCTCTCCTAGAGCATCATTTTTACAAACAAATCATAGATTTATTGTCCTAAATATAAACAGAATCAAATAATGCCAATAATTCTTCAAACAAAAATAATTCTAAAATTACTCATAATCCTAAGGGGTTCTTCCTCTACCTAATTCCCTCATGTAACTCTATATATAAATAATTCCCTTTTTCCCCCGTACCTGGATATGATGAAGAAGCTAAATCTACACTAGATCTCGTTGATCTCCCTCGCTGGGTTCCCCTTGGTCTGAAGCAGAAAGTAGAGGAAAGAAGAGAGAGAACAAAAGAAAAGAAATTAGAAATGAGAGGTGTGCTTTTTGGGAGTGGCAAACAACTCTATATATAGGCATTCTGCGCCGGAAAGGCCCGTTCCAAATCCGGAACGGCCCGTTCCTATTTAGGGTTAATGGCATATTTAATAGTCCGGAACGGCCCGTTCCATCTTGAGAATGGCCCGTTCTGGGCTATTAACTCACATACAATTTGGTAGTTTGGAACGGCCCATTCTAATTCTGGAACAGCCCGTTCCAAGCTACTAAATTACATACCTTTTGGTAGTTTGGAATGGCCCGTTCCAATTTTGGAACAACCCGTTCTAAGCTACTAAATCACCCCTATCACCTTTATAAACTTACCAAAATACCCTCAATTAAAATAAAAAAAATGAAATAAAAACTGGGGTGTTACAATTCTCTCCTCTTTTAAGAAATTTCGTCCTCGAAATTACCTGAAGCAAATAAAAATGGATATGAAGCTTTCATCTTCTCCTCTAACTCCCAAGTAGCGGTTTCAGGTGTAGCTCCTCCCCAAATAACTTTCACCAAAGGAATTTCCTTACCCCTAAGTTGCTTCACCATTCGATCCTCGACTCTCACCGGGGTAGCTTCCACAGTTAGGTTCTCCTTAACCTCAAGATGATCTGACTCAATCACATGCGAAGGATCATGGATGTATTTCCGAAGTTGGGAAATGTGAAAAACATCATGGAGATTTGACAGATTAAGAGGCAAAGCAATTTGGTAGGCAACACTACCGACTCTTTTTAGAATTTGGAAAGGACCAATAAATCGAGGAGTAAGTTTTCTGGATTTCAATGCCCTGCCAACCCCAGTCCACGGAGTGACTTTCAAGAACATATGGTCACCTTCTTGAAATTCCAAGTCCTTTCTTCTCCTGTCAGCATAACGTTTCTATCTACTCTGAGCTGTTCTCATCCTCTCTTGTATCAATCTAACCTTATCCTCAACAACTCACTAGTCACCCGAGTCATACTCTCACACTACTAGGGGTCACCTCACAAGTCAAACTCAAGTCTCTAAATTGAGCCAAAAGGTCCATCTCCCTAATCATAAGAGAAGACAAATGCAACGATTTCCTACTTAAAGCATCAGCCACCACATTGACTTTGCCCAGATGATAACTAAGATTAAAATCATAATCCTTAAGGAACTCTAACCATCTCCTTTGCCTCATATTTAATTCCTTTTGGTCAAATAAATACCTAAGACTCTTATGATCACTAAACACCTCAAATTTTGAACCATACAAATAATGTCTCCAAATATTAAGTGTGAATACCACAATTGCTAATTCAAGATCATGGGTGGGGTAATTCTTCTCATGTATTTTCAATTGCCTAGATGCATAAGATACGACCTTTCCCTCCTGCATTAACACTCCACCCAAACCCATCTTAGAAGAGTCACAATAAACCACAAAAGTCTTACTAAGGTCAGGCAACACTAAAATAGGTGCACTAGTCAACTTCTCCTTAAGGGCTCGGAAACTATTCTCACATTTACTATCCCATACAAACACAAATCCTTTCCTAGTTAAACTTGTCAAGGGTAATGCTAACTTAGAGAATCCCTCTATGAATCTTCTATAGTATCTAGCCAATCCAAGGAAACTCCTAATCTCACTAACTAACTTAGGTGTCTCCCAATTAAGCACCGCCTCAGCTTTAGATGGATCTACTACTATACCCCCACTTGAAATCACATGTCCTAAGAAACTCACCTCCTCTAGCCAAAAGTCACACTTAGACAACTTGGCATAAAGTTGTCTCTCCCTGAGAGTTTGAAGTACTACCTTTAAGTGCTCCTTATGCTCCTCTTTAGTCTTGGAATAAACTAGTATGTCATCTATGAAGACAACTACAAATTTATCCAAATACGGATGAAAAATTCGGTTCATGTAATCCATAAAAATTACAGGAGCATTTGTCACACCAAAAGGCATTACTAGATACTCATAGTGTCCATAACGAGTCCTAAATGTTGTCTTAGGTACATCCTCACTCTTAACTCTAATCTGATGGTACCCCGATCTAAGATCAATTTTACTAAATACACAAGCACCCACCAACTGGTCCATAAGATCATCTATCCTAGGGAATGGATATTTATTCTTAATGGTCACCTTGTTCAACTGGTGATAATCTACACACAATCTCATACTACCATCCTTCTTCTTAACTAATAGTACGGGTGCTCCCCAAGGTGATACACTAGGCCTCACAAACCCTTTCTCCAACAAGTCTTCTATTTGTTTCTTAAGCTCCACTAACTCTACGGGTGAAATCCTATAAGGTGCAATAAAAATAGGTTTTGTTCCTAGTACTAAGTCTATGGAAAATTCTACTTCTCTTCTAGGTGGTAAGCTAGACATATCATCAGAGAAGACATCCGAAAAGTCACATACAACAGGCAGTTCATTCACCAAAATATTACTCTCAGAATTCAAAAAAGCTAACAACATGTACACTTGGGCATCCTCTTGTAAAGATACTGATCGAGGCCGTACCCGGTCAAATAAAAAAAACAATTAATGTAGTACTAGGAAGTGACTCCTAGGTCGTCTCCCAAGGACCAATTGTCTCAGTCAAAGGTTCCAACACACAGTGGGGGGGGGGTTGGTTCAGATTATCGAGTTAAATAAAACGAGCAGAAGTATGGATTACTTGCAGTAATTAAAATAGGTCAGACCCCTGAACATAATGCACCTCTGATTTCCTTGGTTCACAACAAATAATCTGTCCAACATAATCCTGTTCAGTCCATGATTAATCAACTAAGCGAAGACTAACATGAGACCTCACTACACGAATTAAGCAAACGTGAACCTTGCAAGACCTCCTTCCCCAGGATTAAGCAACCTGAGATACTGAACGTGAACAACCTAGAGTCATTAAGCATGGCTCAGATGTTGAACGCCTCAGAACAGAGATCCCACAAGGGAGGATCAAGCGGAGCAGAAATGCAACGCATAGAGAACCTCTTTCAGAGGATTGCATTCTGTCCAAGGGCCCAAACCCTGGGATTTAGCCCTCCATTAAAATAGCAACAGAAACGAAAATAGAAGAAAACATGAAAGTGGCAACAGCGATGCAAGCAAAACGTAACAGAGAAGAGGAAGAAGAAAACGAAAATGGAAGCAGGAACAGAATACAAAATGTGAATAATAATAGCAAATCGTGAATGTTCAGATACAAGAGGAAGATCAACCAGAAAACAACCAGAAAACGTGAAGAACAAAGAGCCACCAGCAGAAAACGAAAAAAAACAAAGTTCCCAGAGAGACAGCAACGTGGTCACATCAAGTCTGCATGTCGGTGCTGCTCTTTTCCCTAGAAAAACCCTAATAGAGTGTAAAAATGGGCCCCCAACTGGTCTGACCCGAAAATACAATAAAAATAAACGAAAAATAAAATAAAATGTTGATATGGCATAAGTGGTGCAATGGTGACATGGCATGTGATGTGGCAGATGACGTGGCAGCTCTTCTTGAAGTCCAAAAATTTATTCCAAGCCCAAATAATTATTAAATTGCCCTGAAAATAAAAATTGGGATAATAAGATCTAGAAAATTCAATTTAGTTAAAATATGAATTACCGGTCCAATTAAAGCCCAAATAGAAAACAGTGCAGAATATAAACAATTAAGCACAAATCAGAGATTAAGATAAGCACAGAAAGGTAAGAAAATAAGGGAAAATAATGACTCATCAGATACCTTAACTTGGTTGGCAATCAAATAATCCTTACTCACTTTTTCAACAGGCTCACCGAAGACAATAGATTTATCAGCATAATTCAAAAGGACATGATTGGAAGATAACCAGTCCATACCCAGAATAACATCTAGCTGACTTAGAGGCAAACAAATTAAGTCAACTATAATATCTCTACCATCAATAATCAAAGGACACTTTAAACAGACATTAGAAGTAGACACTGAACCACTAGTTGGTGTCTCTACTATTAATTCGAAAGACAAGGAAGAAACATGTAATTTTAATTTGGACACACACGCATGTGATATAAAAGAGTGAGTCGCACCAGAGTCATACAAAACAATTAGAGGAGTTCCATTGATGAAACACATACCCTGGATTAAGTCTTTGGATTGTGAAGCTTCAGCACCACTCAAGGCAAACACCCTTCCTGTCGCTCGAGGTTTGCTAACACTCCCTCCAACCTCTGTTGTCTTGTTCTTGGGGCAATCACGAGCTCTGTGTCCCTTCTCTTGACATTTGAAGCACGTTATTTCTCTAGGCAACGGACACTCATATGCCCTATGACCTAGCTTCCCACAATTGTAGCAGTTGTTGTGTGAAACAGAACCCACACTTCCTCCTCTAGAAGTTTGGCTAACCGTGGGAACTTGGCTTCTTTGTTGCATAGAACCTTGATTATTCACCTTAGAACTTGAGTCCCCATCAGACTTGGTATAAGGTTTACTCTTATTAGGTGAACCAAACTTATTATTCCTCACGGGTCCTCCACTCTTATAATGAGTTACCCTAGCACGGTTGTCCTCATCATATACTCGGCACTTGTTTACCAATTCATGATAGTGAGTGATCCCTTGATAATTGAAAACTTATTTAATATCAGGGCGAAGACCACTCACAAACTTCACACATTTGTCCTCCTCATTGCCCACACCATCATACATAGGGCAGAATCTAACCAAGTCTTCAAACTTAGTCACATAATTAGCCACAGAATCTTCTCCTTGCTTCAATTCAAGGAATTCCACATGTTTCTTATGTCTTACATCTCGGGGAAAGTATTTCTCCAAGAATAGCTGCTTGAAATTCTCCCAGTTCACTTGGGTACCTCCAGCTATCATTCTTTGCAGAGCACCTTGCCACCAGATGCCAGCCTCTCCAGAAAGCATGAAGGCAGCCAAAGTCATCTTCTGTATCAAAGGACATCCCATAGCTTGGAATATCTTTTCCACTTCAAAAATCCAATCAGCAGCTCCATCAGGATTATAACCCCCACGGAAGCTTGGTGGATTATTTCGCTGGAATCTCTCCAACCAATCTATCTCTGGTTGTTGGTTCAAATTACCAAGAGCCTGAGCCATCGCTTATAAAGCATAAGCAATTGCATGATCGTTCCTACCTCCTACCATTACTTTTCTGATCTCCAGAAAAGTTAACAATTATACTATAAGTAAACAACAAACTTAATCAATCACAACACTAACATATCAACAAATTCCATAATCAATCATTCCATCAATTATCTACCAAACAAACATAGTAGACTCATAACTCAAGACCGATTGGATCGACCTGCTCTGATACCACTAAATGTGACATCCTTACTACCCCAACATATATATTGTAATAATAAAAACTAATAAATAAATTTTTCAATTTCGGTAAAAGGGTTCACATGAGAATCTTCAAAATTATTCTTCAATAACCACAATAATAAAAATGAAGCGCAAGAGTTTTAAAAATAATAATTACAATTCCAAAACCATATAAAAATCTATGTCCTAAAAATCCTCTGCCCCGATGTCACAATATCAGAGCATACCCACACTTCCACTGTTGGCATTCTAGATGCCACTCGAAACCAGATCTTTCTCACCTAAAATATCCACAAATCGTACGGTGAGAAAAGAAAACATCTATATATATAGCACATAAGAAAACACAACATATTAACTTAATATTCATAAATATTTCAACATAAAGTAATTCAATCAACCATGCATCGTCATCACGTCATCATTCTCAATCACACTAATTTGCACTTCACACTATGCCAAGGTCACACTACCCATTTAACAATCTCAGGCCGTGCTCACCCCTGATATAACACTGTGCCAAGGTCACGTTATCCCTATCCCAGGGTCGTGCTCACCCTTGACATGTTAACCAAGGTCACGATACCCACCTAACAATCCAGAGCTGTGCTCACCCTTGATATAACACTGTGCCAAGGTCACGTTACCCCTAACCTAGGGTCGTGCTCACCCCTGACATGTTAACCAAGGTCACGATACTCATGTAACAATCTCGGGCCGTGCTCACCCCTGGTCATACGTGTGAAGAACCACAACCACATCTCAATCACATTCCACACAACATCTCATAGTTCAATTCTATACACATATCAAATAAGTCCAAAATAATGGGTTTCATACATATCAAGCAATTCACATTTAAATCATCAATTTTTATCAAATAATATAACAATGATATTCATAAATTAATATAATAATCAATAGAATTAGCAATTTAATATAATTTCAGCATAAACAATAAAACCCTCAATTGTTCCAAAACCTAGCTCACAAGCACTTTTCTACAATTTCGTTCTCTCTCCCAGATCATCATTCTTACAATTTAAATATATATTTCTAATCCTCAACACATATAGAATCTAATGGTATAATTAATTCCTCAAACAGAAATAATCCAATTTTTCCAAAACCTAACCTACAAGCACTTTTCTATAATTTTGTTCTCTCTCCTAGACCATCATTTTTACAAACAAATCATAGATTTATTGTCCTAGATATATACATAATCAAATAATGCCAATAATTCTTCAAACAGAAATAATTCTGGCAAACAGCTCTATATATAGGCATTCTGCGCCGAAACGGCTCGTTCCAAATCTGGAACGGCCCGTTCCGTACCCTTAAACCATGGCTAAAAATCACATCCAGAAAGGCTCGTTCCAAAACTAGAACGGCCCGTTTTGGTGTGCATTAATTACCCCCAATGGCCATAATTTTGGGAACGCCCCGTTCCAAGCCAGTTCTCATTTAGGGTTAATGGCATATTTAATAGTCCGGAACGGCCCGTTCCATCTTGATAACGGCCCGTTCTGGGCTATTAACTCACATACAATTTGGTAGTTTGGAACGGCCCGTTCTAATTCCGGAACAGCCCGTTCTAAGCTACTAAATCATATACCTTTTGGTAGTTTGGAACGGGCCTTTCCAATTCGGGAACAGTCCATTCCAAGCTACTAAATCACCCCTATCACCTTTATAAAATTACCAAAATACCCTCAATTAAAATAAAAAAAATGAAATAAAAATTGGGGTGTTACATAATATACGTCATGGTAGCATACAATTCGAGACTTGTTAGGTCATGCAGTTCTGTGAACAATGAAAACATACATTCCACATCTTCATCATCCCTAAGACAACACGTATATTTATATACACCACCGATACATGAATTTGGGTATCGGTAGTGGATATCTATGACAACTTTGTAATGAGGAAGATTAAGGTTACTATTAATAACATGCTTAAGTTGCTGATAAGTCATCATGTTACTTACCAGTAGAGTTGTAACCTTGTTGCTAACAAATGTATCTCCATGCTCAATGGAGACAATTGTCAATCATAATAAACAGTGGATGGATTAGTTAATAACTCCATTGATTGGATGTTTCAATCTCTTGCATTTTAGCCAGTGTTTAGGTTTTATATAGAACTAAAGCAACCTAATGTGGACAAACGCAAAGTCATTGGATTCCTGACGCTCTACACAAAGCATTGATTTTTTTGACCCTCTGGGATAAAGCAATTGATGACACTGGACAAAGCATTGGATTCTTGACGCTTTGGGACAAAGCAATTGATGACACTACACAAAGCATTGATTTTTTTGAAGCTCAAGGACCAAGGCAATGATACTCTGCACAAAGTCATTAATTTTGTTGATGGTCTGGGTGATGGAAGAGCATGGACCAAGGGTCCAACCACTAGAGCTATGGCCAGGAGATTACTTGAAGACTTGACTGCTTCAGAGCTTAGTGGACCCAATGGACTTGGTGGGCCTAGGGTGCTCCTCACTTGGGCTTTACTTGTTTGACACCATGTTTTATTTCATATTCATAGAATAGGGATTTACTTTGTTTTGGTCTTGTATTTTCACCATAGATTAGGGTTTGTGAACTTTGGGCTTGTAATTGGGCTTCATGGGCTTTTGAGCTTTTGATACCCAATATTGGGCTCATTTTCTTCCTTGTAATTTTTCCTATTCATTATATTTCATTGACCATTGTATTCAGGTCATTAGTTTAGGATTTAAGGAGGGATTCTTAATTAAAAGAATTAGGCAAAAATAGGTTTAATTTAACTTGCATTTAAGTTGCATTTTGAGTCACATGGTTGGCGCCACCTTGCCTGAACATTTGTGACTCAAATTCAACCCTAAATGCAACTTAAATCAAACTTAGATGTAGACTTAGCACATGGAGACCGGTGAAGCACATGTGGGTTAAGATTTGAATTCAAAATTCAAATTTGAATTCAAATCTTGGCGCCACATGTGAATCCTCCACATTGGCGCCAAGTAACCCTAATTTCGGAACTATAAATGCCTCCTTTACAACATCTTGTAATGGCTTTTGAATATATGAAATTTGTGAAGCATTCTTCAACCAAATTTCCTCAAAAGTCACCGAGAGTTATTGCCTTCAAACCCTAGGAAAATTACCTTAGTTCCTACCTTTTGAAGTGAGCAATCCTTTGAGCCTTCAAGCTAGGATACTTCCATCTCTACCCTAGGCTTTCCTTCTTCGTGTTCTTCATTCAAGCATGCTCAATCCATTCGGTTCAAGTCTCCAAGAAGAGGATCCTACACTTGGTGAAGTCAAGGAGTGGTTCTACTTTCACTTATCCTACCTTTGCCATCATTGGGACCAAGGCAATGACACTCTACACAAAGCATTGATTTTTCTAATGCTTTGGGACAAAGAAATTGATGAAACTGCACAAATCATTGGATTCCTGACACTCTAGAACAAAGCAATTGATGAAACTGCACAAAGCATTGATTTTTTTGACGCTCAAGGACTAAGGCAATGACACTCTACACAAAGTCATTAATTTTTCTGACGCTCTGGGACCAAGGTAATGAAACTCTGCACAAAGCATTGATTTTTCTGACGCTCTGGGACAAAGTAATTGATGACACTGCACAAAGTCATTGGATTCTTGACGCTCTGGCACAAAGCAATTGATGACACTCAGCACAAAGTCATTGGATTCCTTACGCAATGAGACAAACTAATTCAAATTTTTTGCACTATATATACACTACATACGTTCCAACCCTAAACACACAACAAAAGATCAATTCTCTTTAGCTATTGCACTCTTCAATTTCGTTGCTATTGTTTTTCAAGAATGTCTTCTTCATCTTCAACTATGTTGTGGAAAAAACACCTCCATAGGTCAAATGAAACTCATCTTATGGTAAGTTAATATATATTGCATAATGTTTACAACTAATATTATTCATTACTAACATTTCAATTCAATCATTTTCGTAGACAACAAGTGATCAAGTGATTCAATCTTACTATCATTCCATGCCTACACCTGACCCAAGAATTGAGCATTTGTTGGAGGTTTCTAGCTTTGGCGAGGTTGCAAAAATAAGACATTTTAAAATTGATGATTGCTTGATAACGTCTTTGGTGGAGAGGTGGAGACCTAAGACACATACTTTTCACCTCCCAGTTGGTGAGTGCACTTGGAAGATGTGGCACTATAATTGGGTTTAAGGATCGACGGCAAACCAGTCACATGACCAACTTTCTTTGACTAGGATGAATTGTTTTACAAGTTGTTAGGCTTCGTACCTCTAAAAGGGCAAGCTCTAGTTGGCTCAAGCATAAAACTAAAATGGTTAAGAGACCATACAATTGCACTACCAGATGAACCCACTAAATAACAATTGCACCAACATTGTAGGGCATATATCTTAGGATTGATCGGTGGTGTCATTATGCCAGACAAGTCAAGTAATAGACTTCACTTAATGTATTTACCACTGTTGGCTGACTTGGAACGTGTAGGATGATATAGTTGGGGTTCTGCTTGTTTGACACAATTGTACAGAGAAATGTCTAAGGCAATCTATCCATCGTCAAAGAAAATGGGTGGATGTTCTTTGCTTTTACAGTCTTGGGCTTGATATCGACATGCCCTTCATCCAACCAAGAGTCCAACGGGATATTACATTTCTGCTAGCATTGAGGTGTGAATTAATTTTTATACCACTTTAATACATTGAATAGCTAAAATTTTTTACTTAAAATTTTATCAATGTACAAATGTTTTAGGTGGTCAAGAAAAGGGCTAAGATTTACAAGCACGCCCCATGGAAACTTACTTGGCTACAAATTAAGATATGAGAACATGAACGATAACGAGGTAATACAATGTAAAATTCTCTCAAACATACTCTCTTATACTCAATTGATTCATACCCTAAACCTTTTTCTTTTTCAATTTCTATGGATGCCATATAGGGAATTTCAGTCCTCACTGCCAACACGTGCTTATAAGGATTCTAGAATATGGACTTCTTGTACTGCTTTAACTTCATTTGTAGTTGTAGCCTGGCATCAAACTGACAGAGTCCAATTGCAATTTGGCTTATGGCAACCAATCCCCAATGAAGCTCATAATCTTGATAAAATGCACGAAATAGACATGAGAGGACATAGCGACACCAATTGGGATGAACAACATGTAGAGTGGATTTCCATTTGGAAAGATAGACGCAAACATGTTATTTTTTGGGAACCACTTCAGGGGCCTCTCCAACACACTCCTGAGTATTTGCAATTTTTTTCGTGCTAATTATAAATTATTTCTTTCTAGCCAATATTCTTCATCTAATGCATCCACTTCTAGTACACAACTCCTAACAATTATAGGACAACATTCCTAGTGGCTGGAGATAACCACCCACCTTATAGTGTGGAACAACATCCCTAGTCTAATCCACCATTTTCATATGCACCATGAACAATTCACGTACACCCCACCATCAACAACAACTCCAACAGGGGACTTCATGAGCAATCTTTTTGGCATTGACATACACATGCCACAAAGTGCATATAATTATATGCAAAACATGAATTTTCCTTCATTTTCTTCTTATCACTCTGAGGTCGGTGGAAGTGATTCGTCAAATCCAGCCATTGATACTGTTAATATAGAACAGGATGAGGAGCAAGTTAAACTACAACAACCACACATTGGTCGTCTGATGAAGATTTTTGCAATCTCTCCACTTGGCAAGCGGACCAAGTTTCGAAGTAGTATTTGAATATCATCCTCAAGGATTTTAGCGTTTAGTAATTCTTTACTCTAATGATCCAATAAAATATGTTGATGGAATTGCATTTGAGTTAAGATGATGTAAAGCAACACAATGATATAAAATTAATAACAATAATTTTAAGAAACAAGGATTGGTTCAAAAGTACTTGCTAACTTGTAGATCTTCTTAAAATAAATGCGATTCTAATTTCATTATTTCCATGTTCATTTATTAATCCAACAAGATTCCTCAAGGTTGAATCCTAAAGTCATTAATCTCAAAACACGATTCCTCTATATTTTGAGTTTAATACTTCGCATTAAGAATAGTGCCTTGAACAATGTGACTAACCAAATCAAGTCTATTCCTAGAAAGAGAAATGATTAGGTGCAAGATTCAGTTTGGGCTTTCAAAAACGTTTTCCAACTAGATTCAAAAGCCAAAATCATACCAAGGGTGATCAAAACGATAGAAGTATTAAGTAAAGAATCAAGCACAAATAATGAGATCAAAATGCATATATTTAAGAAGAAGAAGAGTTAGTAGTTACATCCAACCAATCCTTAATGAGTTTAGCCACACATGGCCATTACAAGGTATAAGAGATAAAAGAAGAGGTTACAAAGTGGGAGATGAAAACAAGGGGTTGGGCTTCGTTCCCAAATGACCCAGCTGCCCAAGTCTTCATTCTTGCTCTATTTCTCTCTTCTCTGAGGTCTTAATCTTGTTTCTATCTCTCTTGTTCGTGATCATCTCTCTTTTTCATATTTTCCCCTTTTATATGAGCTTTAAAACAGGGGCAAAAAGTGAATTTTCCTCCCACAGCTGCAGCTATAAATCCACAACTATGGCTGTGGAGAGTCCTTCAGAGTGAAGAAACCTCTAGCGCTGCAGCTATGGTTTCACAACTATAGCTGTGGAAACTCGTTCAAGCTTAAGGAACCTCCAGCGCTGCAACGGTGAAGCCACAACTATGGCTGTGGATCTCTGGAATTTTTGTTGGGTCCTGGGTGCTCCATGGCTTTAGCTGTGAGTCCATAACTTTAGCTTCAACTCTTTAGAACTTCAAATTTCATTTCAGATTTCCACAGCTATAGTTGCAGATCCACAACTATAGTTGCAACTTTCTGGATTTCTAATTCCTTCCCAGATTCCCAGATTTCCATAGCTATGGCTGTGGATCTCTGCCTTCCTAATTTTTTTGCAAAAAATGCGGAAATTCCTTAGGATTTTGCTACTACTCTTCTACTCTTTTAGTATAACTTGATTCTTTCAATTTAGGGGGTAAAATAACATATATAAATATCTATAATTACCAAAAAGAGTACCAAAAGTTGAGTGCAAATCATGCATAAAAGACACTCAACAACTACCCCAACTTAATCTCTTGTTGGTCCCCAACAAGATACCAATCAAAAACCAAAAATGTCACATCCTACCATGAGATTTCTTATGTATCAACAATAGGTAAACACTCAATTAATTCACCATCACCAACCAAATTCTACTCACTGAGGTGCCCACAACAACAATCATGCTCAACCACGAAAATTGCAAGGCAAATCATAGCATGAACATTACAAACCAATATCTGAACATACTCTCTCAACAATGGCTCTCCAGGGTGAGTGTTTCTCTCAATTCCAATCATCATTTCTATGAACATAAGCATTGATATCATCTCTTCAGTACTACTCTTTGAGAGAAAATTAGGGATCACAAGGACTTTTTGAGGGTTGAGGGTTGACTAAGGCTTGGTTAACAAAGGAGAGTGGTTTTCCAGATTAACAGGGTTTAAACTCAAGAGAGTAAAATGTAAATGAACCAAACACTCCATCTTGTTTACTCTAAATATTCACTCCAACTAGATCTCTCAGCCCAAATTCTTTCTCTAATTACACACCCTCTTTCCTTAAGATTCTCTGCCTAGATTTTAAGAGGCCCCTCTCTTTTAAGACTATTTGTAAAGGTGCTTGCTTATTTTTCTTTTGATTTGATTTGATTTTTTTTTTTAAGATCAATAATGATACAATGAAACTAACAAGCACACTTGAATTTGAACAGTGAAAATGATGGAGGGGTGACTCTTCCCTTCAACTTTGCATTAGCTTAATTTCACCACTTTCTTTCAACTTGGAATTTTTTTTTTACCAACTACCCCAACTTAATCCCAAATTCATTTTCATTTACTCTCAAGAGTTTGGCTAGGGTGAAGAGTTGGTATTTGGGAGAGGTTTAAGGTTATTTGAAGGTTAAGGCTCAAACAGGTTTTAAAGGATGGATTCGATTATGGCTAGCTGTTTGGCTCTAGGCTTAAGAAAATTTCAATTATTCACAATGGGATGCCTTGATCCTGTCCAAAACTTCTCACACGAGCAATCATTCAAGACTCAAACAATGCAAACACATATGCTATGATGATGGCTCTCAAAGTAGAAGTGTATATGATAGATGCACTGTTTAGTCTCTTTACTCACTAGCTTGGCTAAATGTTCAATTATTGATCTTTCATGTCATGCTAATCAAATATCTCACAAGTTCATCAAGCAAATTGGATGAGTACAACCTCAAAGCAAGTCTCAAAACAAACCATTTTAAGGTGAATCAAAAGATGTGTTTTCACTTCTTGTTGATCTAAAAGCCATCTCATTTACTACCTCCAAAGAATGATTTTCAATTTTTCCCAAAATATATATATATATACACACATTTTCTATTATTATTATTTTTTATTTTATTTTTTTTCAGCAAAAGTATATATGTATTCATACTACTGTTATGAAAACAAGTAATGGTGCACAACTCCAACAAAACAAATATCCCAAACATTATGAGATTATACCACAAACTATGAGTTGAGTTCAACCAAGAACACCAAAAGTTCAAACAGAACACCAAAAGTAAGTTCAAACAGAACACCAAAAGTAAGTTCAAACAGAACACCAAAAGTAAGTTCAAACAGAACACCAAAAGTTAGTTTAAATAGAACACCAAAAGTTGGTTCAAACAGAACACCAAAACAAGTAAACCACCAAATAGTCCAAACGAAACGGAAACTAAATAATTGAAATTAAAATGACTTGAATTTAAACTAGCATAAAATTAAAATGAAAGTCCTCTTCCTCAAAAGGTGGGTGACAATGACCCATCATCTCCTCCTTCTTCACCAACTTGCTCTCTTTCTAAACCCATCACCTGCTCGCCATCATGATCTCCACTAGCTTGTTCTCCCTCTGAATCCATCACCTGCTCGCCATCATGATCTCCACCCTCTCCAGAAAAGACAAGGTTGTCCCTAGGCCACAAAACAGCTTCCTCAAACTGCTTAGGTGTAGGCCATGGGTATAAGTTGTCTCCAGTGTCAGCTCGGTGTAAGGTGTAGTTATAGAAGTAAGAGTGTAATGACAATTGTCCCCTGTGATTAGCAGCTTGTTTGAGCTGGACATGGTGTAGATCAACCATTTGTAGCTGATGCTGAGTTTCTAGATGCTGAAATTGCTGAGTCATGTAAGTCTTCATACTGGATAAATCAAAGGGCCCAGTTGGTGGGGCTGGAGGTGGAGGAATGGGTGATGGGGGGTGTTGTGCTCTTCTAGATGCTCGTGGAAACTCTCTTCAGAAGTACTTGCTAACTCGTAGATCCTCTTAAAATAAATGTGATTCTAATTTGATTATTTCCACGTTCATTTAGTAATTCAACAAGATTCCTCAAGGTTGAATCCTAAAGTCATTAATCTCAAAACATGATTCCTCTATATTTTGAGTTTAACACTTCGCATTAAGAACAATGCCTTGAACAATGTGACTAACCAAATCAAGTCTATTCCTAGAACGAGAAATGATTAGGTGCAAGATTCAGTTCAGGCTTTCGAAAGCGTTTTCCAACTGGATTCAAAAACCAAAATCATACCACGGGTGATCAAACTGATAGAAGCATTAAGTAAAGAATCAAGCACAAATAATGAGATGAAAATGAATATATTTAAGAAGAAGAAGAGTTAGTAGTTACATCCAACCAATCCTTAATGAGTTTAGCCACACATGGCCATTACAAGGTATAAGAGATAAAAGCAGAGGTTACAAAGTGGGAGATGAAAACAAGGGGTTAGGCTTCGTTCCCAAATGACCCAGCTGCCCAAGTTTTCGTTCTTGCTTTATTTCCCTCTTCTTTGAGGTCTTAATCTTGTTTCTATCTCTCTTGTTCATGATCATCTCTCTTTTTCAGATTTTCCCCTTTTATATGAGCTTTAAAACAGGGGCAAAAAGTGAATTTTCCTCCCACAGCTACAGTTGTAAATCCACAGATATGGCTGTGGAGAGTCCTTTAGAGTGAAGAAACCTCCAGCGTTGTAGTTGTGGTTTCACAGCTATAGCTGTGGCAACTCCTTCAATCTTAAGGAACCTCTAGCGCTGCAGCAGTGAAACCACAATTATGGCTGTGGACCTCTGGAATTTTTGCTGGGTCTTGGGTGCTCCATGGCTTTAGCTGTGAGTCCACAGCTTTAGCTTCAACTCTCTGGAACTTCAAATTGCATTTCAGATTTTCACAGCTATAGCTGCATATCCACAATTATAGCTACAACTTTCTGGATTTCTAATTCCTTCCCAAATTTCCACAGCTCGAGCTCCAGATCCACAACTATGGTTGTGGATCTCTGTCTTCCCAAATTTTCTGCAAAAAATGAGGAAATTCCTTAAGATTTTGCTACTACTCTTCTACTCTTTTAGTATAAATTGATTCTTTCAATTTAGAGGGTAAAATAACATATATAAATATCTACAATTACCAAAAAGAGTACCAAAAGTTGAGTGCAAATCATGCATAAAAGACACTCAACATCATCGAAACTCAACAAGGAACTGACAACCTCCGAGGTGTGGAACTGGTGGGCATACACATCATTAAAGTTGGATTGTAATTTCGTGGATTGTAATTCTGTTGTTGTTCTTTTTTATTCGATCTCTTATTTTGTTGTTGTTATTTTATTTTTATTTAAAGTTGTTCATCTCAATTAAAGTTGTTTTTATTTCAAGTTGTGATTTATAATAATATTGTCATTTATTTAAAATTATATTTAATATTAGCTTTATTAAATTTTATTCTTTAAAAATTAATTTATTTAAATATTAAATAGATTTTTATAATCTAAAAACAAAAAATAAATAAATTTTTAAAAAATTCATTATAATGTTTTTTAAAAATGTGAATATTTAAAACTGAAAAAGGAAAAAAATAACAAATCTGGAAAAAAAAAAAAAAAAAAAAAAAAAAAAAAAAACCCAGGTGAGAAATCGGTGGATTTTTCAAAATTCCTTTGAGAAATCGGTTACCTAGTAACGGATTTCTCACTTAGGGTTCAAAGTGGGTTATTTGGGTAAATAATAACCAGCCCAGGTTATTTAAATAAATTTTTTATATATTAAAAAAATGTCTAGTTTCTATTTAGCTTTCTATTTATACCTTAGCACGTGTTTATATTGGGAAACTTTCAGATCAAACGCAACTAGTCAACCACAAATGTTTTGAATTTTTTACTGAAATATTATTTTTTTAAAAAAAATTTAGCCAAAAAGCATCTGTTTTGAACGGACTGTTCTAGATGCAAAAATAACACATGAAGAATGGATCAGAACCGGCTGTTCCAGATTCAAAATTAACACATGACCAGTGGAACCAGAACGGGCCGTTCTGAATCTGGAACGGGCCGTTCTGGCCACTTTTGATGGGCCACCATATGGAACAATAGACGTGAGCACACATTGATGGGGCATCCACTGCAAGGCCAATACATGGAATGGTACATGACTAATTCCATCTATTTCCTATCTGTGCCACGACTACTACAAGATCCAAGGACCCATCAACAACGAAGGACTTCCACAACATTTGAAACTGGTGCAACTTCCATGCGATCGTATGAAGAGACTCATCCTCATGTATTAAATCCTCCACACAACATCACCCCACAAGAAAACATAATTGACAAAATGCATTCATTTGCAACAACTTCAGAAGCTTTTTTTACAAATTTAATATTATCCATTTTTACTTTTAATGCACTATGTCGCTTATAAACTATTATAATTATACATTATTTGGACATGTCTTCCTAGTGTGATATGTAGGTTATCTAAGCTTGTCATTATTAGCCAATAATCTTCATGTCGGAGCTTGCATTATAGTAGTCGTGGAACAGATAGAAAATAGATGGAATTGGTCATGTACCATTCCATGTATTCTCGTGTGTGAAACAATGGGCCTTGCATTGGATGACCCATCAATGTGTGCTCTATAACATATTGAATTTTAGATGTTTTTAATAATTATAAGTATTTTAAATAAATATTTATGAAAATTATTTTTGGATAATATTTTGATTTTTAGTAGCCCAGAACGGGCCGTTCCCAAACTGGAACGGGCCGTTCCAAACTTCTAAAATGGCTTATAAAGACTATATTGGAACGGGTCGTTCCAACACTTGATTCTATGAGTAAAATGCAAAGCCAGAACGGGTCGTTCCGATTTTGGAACAGGCCGTTCCAAATATGGCCATTGTAGGTAAAATGTGATTTTAGAATGGGCCGTTCTAGTTTTGGAACAGGTCGTTCTGAATGTGAAATTTACGCATGATGAATGAGTCCAGAATGGGCCGTTCTAGATTTGAAACGGGCATTTTGACCACTCTTGATGCCTATAAATAACACGTTCTGGCACTCCCAAAAGCACATTTTTCATTTCTGACCTCTTTTCTTGTACACTCTATGAAGACCAAGGGGAACCCAGAGGAGGAGACCAACAAGATCCGATTTTAGTTTCAGCTCCTACTTATCGAGGTAAGGGGGAGTGAGAAACCTTGCTCTGGGTGTGGGAATGTATGTTGGGCAGTGGGATTGGCCCCCAATCCTATGTTTGTTGTGTGCTCATGATGAGGAATTTTTCCCAATTGTATCTGTTTTATCCTTATTTCTCTTTGAATGTTCTAATTGATGTAATTAGTATGTATGTATAAGTAGTATTTGTGTTTGGATTATAATTGTAAAAAGACTTATATCTCTCCCAGGCTTCACATAGGGGTTCATCAGTTCCTTAAGAGAAAGTTGCAATTGTTGATTTGGCACTTATATATCTGGACAGAGGAAAGAATCTAGCCAGAAACTTCCACTCTACATCTTCCCATCTGGTTTAACTCTGATTTGGGTGGGCCTACAGCCTTGTCTTGGCCATACTTGTCAAAGAAAAAGGAAATAATCGTAGATATACCACTTCTTCATCCTCTCCAAGAACGCCTATAGTACCAATGAGTTCATAAAAAGTAGATAGATGAGTGTAGGGATCTTCATGATCCATCCCTGCAAAGTTGGTTTCATTTCCACCCCCTTGGTTGGCCTAGCAATACTGGAGAGGTGCCTAGGACCCAACTGATGATTATATTCTCCTAAGAGTCTCCTTAAGGGATTATGATGTGGTCTATCACCACCCGGTCCTTCTTCAGCCATTGATTCAGGAGTAGAATGTTGAGCTGAAACTAAGGTGGAGGTACCTTCCTGTTCTTGCCTCTCCTGTTCAAGCTTCCTTTGTCGCCTACTTTTACTATTATTTTTCCTAGCTGCTTTTTCAATCTCTGGATCAAATAGTAAATGTTGAGCAGGAATTTTACCTCGCATACAAAGAGTGACTTAAACAGAAAAGTTAGAACAACCAGGTAAAGAATATTTTAACAAAAATAAGATAAAATAAATAAATACAAACAAGCTACAACAAGAATAATAGAAATCACAAACTATCTAAACACAAGTCGCCGGCAACGACGCCAAGAAACTTGTTGGTTTTTTGAGCAAACGCACCCAAATCTCTATAGTATAGGAAAAAGTTGTCGATCCTTTGTGAAGTAAATTTTGATTTCTATTATACTAATTGTTACTTGTAAATTCAAAGCTTAAATATTCACACATGTTAGATATTTGATGTGATCAGTGCTTAAAACTTAAGTAACTAAAATTAAGTTAAATATAAGAAAAATAGATGAGAAACAATTGGGATTAGATTTCATCAATCTCCCTCCTATGCATTCCTATTGATTCTTTCAAATGATTCCATTAATCATTGCCATTGAGTTCTCTATATTCATTCAGACCCAATTCCTTGGCATAAAAAATTCTAAGATATTTAACTCAATGAATGATTCCTCACTTTATTCAATTAAATATCCTGCATTAAGAGTCATAACTTATTACAACTATTAATTCCAAAATCATTCCTGACTTTCAAAACTAATAGGTGATTTGTTCCAAGTCTAGATTCAGAAAACATTTTCCAACCAAATTCTAAATCTGAGATCAAAGACAAATGATCAATTTATCAAAGCATTAAGAATAGAATACAAATCACTGACATTCAGTAATAGATGATGTATATATATATATATGAATCAAACAGGAATAAAAAGGAGTTCGATGATTACATCGTTCCCAACCCAAGAGCTTTAGCTCTCCATAGAAGAAGAAAGCACAAAATAACAAGAAGAAAGGTAGAAGAGAAAGATCATCCGAAGAACTGTGTTCCCACAAGCTCCAAGGTGCTTTGTTTCCTTTTTTCCGCTCTGTTCTTCTCTCATGTAGCTTCTATCTCCCATTTTTTCTCTCCTCTTCCCTTTTATAGTTGCTGGAATCAAAATAGAGTAAGCAGGAAAGAGAAGGAACCGCTTAACGCCTGAAAATGGCTTAGCGGTTTGAAGAATTCTTCATCATGAAGTAATCCAAAGGGTTGAGCGCTTCAGATCCGTTGAGCGCCCAGTAGGCAGAGAGCACTCATTCTTCTAGGGCCAAAACCGTTCAGCACTTGGGAACGGCTGAGCACCTTTCCTCTATTGCACTTGCTAAGCTCTCTGGCTTGAAAATGCTCAGCCCTTTTTAAGGGCTGAGCTGTTTGCCTCTAGACTTCAAAGCTATAAAATAAGAAGAAAATTTGATCAAAAAAACTCATTACTCCCTGTAATAACGTAAATTAAGAGTCCCTCTTTGATTCTAAGTATGTTGGCCAAAATTATATTAGTATATACAAAAATTGTGCTAGATAAGTGTCTCAAATTTATATTTCATTAGACTAATTAGACACTTATCAACCCTATGAGAAACATGCAAATTATGAATATTTTGTTTTGATTTCTGATTGTTCTGTTCTATTCCTTATTTGATGAGATGTACAAATATGTATTTAATTTTGATATGAATTAAAGTGCTATATGAAGACTATGTGAATATGATGAGATAATGTGAAATGTGATTAAGACATGAGATATGAAGATATGTGATAATGTGATATGACAATGAGATATGATAATATTATATGAGAATGAGACATGATAATGTGATATGAGAATGCATAGAGTCTTGATTGACATGCATCATTTGCATAAATGTTTTTAAGGGTAGGATATGGAATACATCGCCAGGGAAGGCCCCCTAGTGTAAAAGCTTTGGGGATCAGTCCTTGGGGATAACTTGGTTTGTAAGTCCTAGTCTCGCCCATTGTGTGCATGGGATGTATCTTGCGCGGCTTAGCTATCCTGACGAGACCTTGGTAGTATGTCCTTCTAGTGAAAGTACACAGAGGGTGTGACCCGGCATGTACTCCTAAATTACTCTTCGTGTATTGCTATCAGCAATATGCCATGTGATATGTTACTGGTGCCACATGCATGATAATATGTAGCTTGCTCTGATAGGACATGTGATATTGAGGTGTAGATAAGATTAGATTAGAATGTTGTTCTTATTAAATTATTTTGAAAAACTCAGTTTTATTTCTTTGTAATTTCACTAACATGTTATTTGGATTAAGTTTATGAATGTGAACTCGTTACCCTTATGTGGTGGAGATTTGGTTTTTAATGATGAAAATTTTTTTTAATTACTGTATATGTATATTGGGATAGAGGGTATCACATGCTCACGTCTATTGTTCCATATGTCGACCATCAGAAGTGGCCAAAATGACCCGTTCCAGATTCAGAATGGTCTGTTCTGGTTCCACTGGTCATGTGTTAATTTTAAATTTGGAACGGCCTGTTCTGATATCATCAAAACGATCCCTTCTAAACGTGAACAGTAAAAGGTGCTAGTGTTATAAATAAATGGCTAAAACCCTATTTTGGTCCCTTATAATCTTTTTTTGTTTCAATTTAGTCCCTCATTAATTTTTGGTCTCAATTTTGCCCCAAACTAATTAATTAGTTTCAATTTAATCCCAAATTAATTAATTGGTTTCAATGTGGGACTTTCCGTCCAAATTGCTTTAACGGTGTTAACTTTTGGCCACGTGGACGCCATGTAGATGCATACGTAGATGCCACGTGGATGAGAATCTTTTTGAAAATAGCTGGACCCAGAACGGCCCGTTCTGAAACCGGAACGGGCCGTTCTGGGTGCACTTTTGGTGTGTTAATTTTGCATCCGGAACGGTCCGTTCCAGGTGCAAAATTAACACACCCAAAATGCACCAGAACGGCCCGTTCTAGTTTTAGAACGGGCCGTTCCGGTTTTATTTTATTTTATTTATATATAAAATATTAATAATTTTATAAAATATATATTATTAATTATATTTTAATTATGTTATTATATCCAATAAAATAAATATATTAATATTTTTTATATTTTATTTTATTATGTTTATCTTATTAATTTTTATCATTTTATTCCTTTAATCTTAAATAAGTTGCCAAAAATTATAAAGTGATATTCCTTTTATCTTATTAATTATTATATTTTTTAATAAAATTAATTAAGAATATTGGTTTAATTGCATTTTTTATCCCTCAAGTACTACAATTGTGCAGTTTTGTGATCTCCAAGATTTTAATATTGCATAATTTTAGTCCTTAAAGAATTGCAATTGCGCGATTTTGGTCCTTCAATTTTTAATTGAACAATTTTAGTGCCTCGAATATCATAATAGTAAGATTTTTGTTTCTCCCATTAAAAATTAATAATTTTAATATATATATATAATGTTTTAAAATTAAATAATTATTTATCTATTCAAATTAACGTATATTATAATTTTCGATATTATATCAATAATATTATTAATATATTTATAGATAAACTAATAATTTGATAATATATTAATTTATCAGTAATATTAAAATACTAATAATATATAAATTTTATTTATTTAGTAATAATAAATATATATCATTTGATACATTAAAAAAAATATACGTTAATTTAAATAAACAAACAATTATATAGTTTTAAAACATTATATATATATATATATATATAAATTTTAAAATTATTAAATTTTTAATGAGAAAGACTAAAATTGTACAATTACGATATTTGAGAGATTAAAATTGTTCAATTAAAAATTGTGAGACTAAAATTACACAATTATAATCTTTTAAGGACTAAAATTACTCAATTAAAACCTTAGAGATCAAAATTGCATAATTATAATATCAAAAACACAATTAAGTAAAGAATATTTCATTCACAGTTCTGGAACGGGCCGTTTTGAAACCAGAACAGCCCGTTCTGATTTTCAGAACAGCCCGTTCTGATTTTCAGAACGGCCCGTTTTGAAAGCAGAATGGCCCGTTCTGGTTTCAAAATGGCTCGTTCTGGTTTCAGAACGGCCCGTTCTACTTCACTGGTGGTGTTTTAATTTTGCAACCAGAATGGCCCGTTCCGGTTTCAGAACAGCCGTTCCGGGTCCAGGTGTATTCAAAAAAATTTCTCATCCACGCGGATGCCACGTATGCATCTACGTGGCCAAAAGTTAACACCGTTAAAGCAATTTGGACGGAAAGTCCCACATTGAAACCAATTAATTAAGTTGGGACTAAATTGAAACCAATTAATTAGTTTGGAACCAAATTGAGACCAAAAATTAATGAGGGACTAAATTGAAACAAAAAAAGATTATAAGGGACCAAAATAGGATTTTAGCCTAAATAAATTGAAATAGATGCTTTTTGGGTAAATTTTTTTTAAAAAATAATATTTTAAAAGAAATTCACATTTTTTTACCCAAATTAAATAGCCAAGGAAACGAAACAGGAAATATAACCGAAAATAACAGAACAACAAAACTTTATCACATTGGAAATCTAACCACAAACAAAGAAAAAGAAACTCATTAGCCTTTGTAAGTAGCTAACACTATTGGTGAGTGCCAATGCTTAGGTGGATTAAACATTTTTCTTCCATTCCTCAATTAGCTTCTTAACAATAACCTCACACCTCCCACCAACACCAGTAGCATTTCTAGCAGCCTTCTTCATTTCTTTGGCTTTGACCCTTAAAGATTCATTCCCCATCATCTCTTTGATTCTGTCAGCAATCTCTTTCCCATTGACAACATGTTCTGATCCCCACCCTCACTCCTAAGGCCAAATCCCCACCCCACTTATCCTCACTGCCTCTGAGGCTATCTTCTGATCCCCACCCTGAGCCCAAGACCAAATAGGCACTCCTTCCCACACACTCTTTATTATTGAGTTCCATCCTCCATGATTCACAAACCCCCCCACTGCAGGGTGACCCAGAATCTCCATCTGGTCCACATATTCCTTCACAACCATACCTTTTTCCTTCACCTTACTCATCAACTCATTCCCCAACGCATCCTCCAAACCCTCCTCCTCTTCTTTGTCAACCACCTTCAACTTCACCACCCACAAAAAACTATACCCACTTTCTGTCAACCCCAAAGCCATGTCTTTTATCTGCTCCCTTCTCGTTGCTGTCCTGCTACCCAAGCAAACATACACCACCGACCCTTCACTTTTCTCATCCAGCCACTCCAATACCGAACCCATGCAACCCCCTTTACCTTGTTCCACCTCCTCAAACTCACACGCCATTAGGGGGCCAACACCAAACACTGGGGGCAACCCCTTCACCACTTTTCCTTCGTTTAGTGTCGTTAGTGCCTCTCCTTCCATTTCCTCGAACGAGTTGATGAAAACCCCGTTCAGCTTCATCACTTTCGCATTGTCCTCCATGAAGATGCTCTCAAAGAGAGAGTTTGGTTGAAGTAGCAAAGGAGGGACCGAGGATCTTGGAATTGGGGATGCCATGTTTGGCATTTTAACAACATCGCCAATGAACAAAGAAGGGTGTGGCTGTGAACTTGGATTTGAAGCAGTAAGAACATGAAGGTGTGTAAAAAATGAGAACATCCTAGCTGGTGCAATGAAGTAAATGTAAGAGGGACAAGAGAGTTTCTGGGTGATAGGAACTAGAGGGGAAATTAAGCTAACATCTTAGATGAAAGCAGAGAGAGGTGTTGAAAGTGAAGAAAGGATTGGAGCTACAAGGTGAACCGAACGGCAAATGGTTTCAAACTGAAGCCAGAAAGGGTAATTGGTGTTAATCGTGGCTGGATCCAGAGTGATGAGGTTTAAGTCTATTTGGGTTACTTGGTGAGGAAAAGAGGAATAGAAACGAGAGATGAGGTTAGACTCTACGATGGAGACAGTGGGTTTGGGAGTGATGAGAGTGACATTGCAACCATAGCTGAGGAACAATGCTGTTGTTCTGAGACATGGGTTGAGATGTCCCATGCTAGCACTTGGGAGGAAAGCCACATGAACTACGGGTTTAGAAGGAGACATTGGTGTGTGTTAGGGAAGAGAAAAACTGAGTTTTGGTGAGTGGGTGGCTGCTAATAGCTCAAGAAACCCAATCTCACATTAGGGATGGCAACGGGATGGGTCGGGTAGGGTTTCATGATACCCGTCCCCGTCCCCACGAGTTAAACTCATCTCCGTTCCCATACCTATACTTGTCGAGTATGTGATTTTCATCCTCATCCCCATCCCTGTCGGGTATCGAGTATACCTGTACTGTACCAGTACTCGTCAATTTTTTTATTTTTTATCTTTTTTAAAAAAAATATGATATTTTTAAATTATTTTTTTTATTATATTATAATTATAATTATGTTATTTCTCTATCTCATATTATAATAAATAATCACATATAAAAAAATTAAAATTCTTTAATATAATTAAATTAAAAGTGGGTATTAAATTAAAAATAGAAACGGGGACGGGTACGGGTAAGTACATACCCGTACCCGTACCCGATTTAATATATCGAGTTTTAGCCGTACTAGGGATGACAAAAATACCCGCACTCGTAGGTATCTCTGGGTAAAATCCACTACGAATAATAAATGGATAGGCTAATTGGATACTCGCGGATAATGGGGGCGAATAATTTTTTACCCGTTTATAAATGGGGCAGGGGCGGGTATGATGATATCCATACCCGTGGGTACCCGTTTAATAATATTTCTTAAATATCCTAATTATCCTCGTACCACATAATCCTAAAACTACACTCTCATCTTATTTTCTTTCCATAGAATTATATTGGATGTATTTTGATTAATTTTCCAGCTTTGATTTGACAAAAAAGATTTATGTATTTTAAGTTGTTTACTTACGCTTGGAATTATGAGATTTAATTATTGTAACTTTGTGATATGAGACTTTCCTTTACTTGTGTAAGATTGATGTATTTTAAGTTATTGATTATCTTGCATTTTTATTATTATTTCAACCAAATTAACGTTAAATACAAATTTAAAATTAACATTAAATTTTTATTTTTAATATTTCATTGACATTAAATATAAATTTAAAAATATTTGTAATATAATTTTTTTAATTTCTTAAAAAATTTATAAATATCCATAGATATCCATGGGTATTCAAGAAATTCATGGATACACGCGTGGATATGGGGCCAATTTTCATACAGCAGGGCGGGACAAATTTACTATTACTCACCCTCATGGGGCTCCATTGCCATCCTTAACTCGTACCCGGTCAAATCGAATATTCCCCGTCAAAGTCGAGACCGGTTCAAGTATTACCCGTAGGTATGAGTATATTTGTCATCCCTACTCACATGTATATTTTCCAAAATAATCAAAGCCCAAACTTCAAAGACACGTTAAACCACTTAATAAATTAATAAAACTGGTCAGACACAATATTTTGGCATTTTGACCATTATAAATAAAAAATAAATAAAAATTTCTAAAATAAATTAAAAAAAAACTATTTACCAAAATAAATAATTTTTGACAGGTAGGAGTGAGAGGGAGAGGAAAACGTCAATCTGTTTGACGTTTTGGGTACACTGTTCATGCAGGAATCATGCAGGTTGGACGTACGAAAATGTTTGCATGGAAGACGTCACACAGGGTGACGTTTTTCAACTGTTCATGTTGCACGAAAATATTTGCATGGAACCTGTTTAGTTGGTCAGATTCAAACACAAAATGTCAGTACTAGTGACGTTTTGTTTTGTTTTTTTTTTCTAAAGAGAAAATGTCACTGGTACTGACCTTTTTTGTTGCTTTTTTATTGAATACAAAACGTCAATACTAATGACGTTTTGTGTTGTTTATTTTTTTCTGAACAGAAAACGTCACTAGTACTGACATTTTCTGTTGTTTTTCTTGATGAACAGAAAATGTCAGTATCAATGACGTTTTCTGTGTGAACAGTGTCACCATGTCACTTTGAATGACGTTTTTCTCAAATCGTCACCCACTTTGACGTTTTCTTCGTTCCTCCGTATCTTACGTATCCAAAATTATTTATTTTGATAAATAATTTTTTTATTAATTTATTTTAAAAATATTTATTTTTTTATTTATTTATTCTAGTTCTTCTGCCCAATATTTTTAATTTAAGACGCAAGTAGGTCTGACACAATATTTATAATCAATCAAGTACAACAAAAAAATAATACAAAATTTCATTTTTTCAACTAACATCAATATTTCACCTTTCCATTTTTTTATTATACGTATATTTAACGGTTCAAATCTTTATTCAAAATATTTTAATGAGTGGTTCACCCATCAACCATTTGTTTCATGTGTTTACCGTAGAGTTTGCCGTGCTATTATGCATACATACACAAGAATATCGGCTTTTTGGCCTAGATAAATAAAAAAAAAATTAAAAATATATAAAATAAATTTTAAAAAAAAATTAATTAGCAGTATAGATGATTTTGGACACGTAGAAAGACACGTGGCACAAAAAATGCAAGCGTTTTTCAAATGGAGCCTCCCTCCAAGCACCATTTGTGGCTGACGTGGAACTCAAATAAAAAGAGCAGGGGCGTCAGGCGTTTTTAAAATGGAGCCTCCCCAGGTGCCATCTTAACACTGCAGTGAATAATACATATCATCCGCACATGATCAATTGGAATTTTTTTTTCTCTTGAGTGTGAATGTGAATGTAAATACTAATATTCTAATACATTTCCCATCATCAGTCATGAAAGCTATCACACAAGAAAGAGGGTGAATTTAGTTATCACAAATTTTAAAATAACTAAAAAATTAAGCATTTTGATTTATTCATACAAAAAAAGCAGCCGAATAAGTGTAAAAACGTTACAAACTTTGTAGATATTCCAAAATGGAGCTTGAAATAGAGAAGGAAAGATGCTCACCAAATCAAATACCAAATCCAAAAATGAATAATAGGAAACACACAAGGATAAATAAATATTATAAAGCAAATACAATAATAAAAAATGTAAAGAAAAGATAAATAATCTTTAAGAATTAGACTCCGTTTGAATACAATTTAAAAGAACCCTACAAGAGTTTCTCAACTGAAAATTAAAAGTAAGTTTAAATTTTTTTGTTGATATCAAATTTTAATATTTGAAATTAAATTATAAATAGTTGAAAATACATTTATATACCATAACATGAATTATTTATTATTTTATATAAATTAAAATGATTATCTTACACAAAAATAATTTTAAGATTTTTTTTTCAATGAAAACATTTTGCAAAAATAATAAAAATATTTAAAACAGAAAAGAGCTGATTAATTTTTTATTTTAAAATGATCATTAAATAATGATTTAAAATTTTTTGAGAGATAAAATTAAATAAAAATAGTTTATAATAATCAAAACTAAAATTTATTTATTAATAGAATTAATAGTATGTTTAAGTCATTTAAAAAATATAATAAATATATAATAGAGTAATTAAAAATAAAATAATGATTTATTCGTAGCGCTATGCCACTAACTCCAAATTAGTATTAGAATATTAGTATTTATATTCACATTCACACTCAAGAAAAAAAAAACCCAATTGATCATGTGCGGATGATATGTATTATTCACTGCAGTGTTAAGACGGCGTCTGGGGGAGGCTCTATTTGAAAAACGCCTGACTCCCTGCTTTTTCTATTTGAGTTTTACGTTAATCACAGATAGCGCTTGGGGAGACTCTATTTGAAAAACGCTTAACTCCTGCATTTTCTATGCCACAAATCCTGTTATGTGTCCAAAACTACCTATTCTGGTAATTAGTTTTTTTTTTTAATTTATTTTATGTGTTTTTAATTTTTTTTTATCTGGGCCAAAAAGCCCAAGAATATCCACACTTTTGTTTGTATAAAGTTGATGAGAGGCAGAAATAAGCGGTGAAAGCTGGTGACGTGAGTTGCTGTTGGGGAATTTATTGAGGGAAATAGAGACTTTTGTTAGATACAGTATGCACTAATTGATATGAGAAAGAAAATAGAGACAATAATAAAAAAGGATTGACAGAAATGGAAAAAGAGAGTATATATACGTTACATTGTATATGTCATCTGTTGAGATGTTATCATTATTGATTGGTGAATATCAACCAGTTATTTGATACTAGCAAAAGAAAGAGAGACAAGAGTAAACTAATGCAATATACGGAATTGGTGGTCATATTTGGTACTATAAATTACAAACACTGTCTACAATTTATTATTCTTTTTATTTCTCTTCTTATATTACATGTAATATTAATTACTTATTTCTTCTTTCTTTTTTTTTATTTATAATTTTATCGAAGATACGATTATATACAGAAAGTTTGCATTTTTTTAGAATTTGAAATTAAAAATGTAAATTTTTATTATTAGTTTATTATTTAAAAAATAACATTTCTATAAATATTATTTTTAAGAACTTTTTTTTGTTTTTCACAAAATTGTTTCTATCAAAAAGACAAAACTCCAACATTTCATGTTAAAAAGAAGATTTTATCATAGGAAAAATATCACGTTATCTTTATTTACTTATTTGATATAGTCAATATTTTCAAAGTATTTATGATTAACCAAATGATTTATAATCATTCATAAGAATCATAATCATTAGTATTCATGAATCATGATTTATCAACATACAAATTAATTATTGGTAAAGTTCTTCTGCTCAATAACTCATGATGTGTGTTGAATTTCATTGATCTAATTGTTAAATTAAAAGTTATTAAATTTTACTAATAATTCATATAGAAAAAATTAATTAGTTTTGGAATAAATTATTTTCTAATTAACAATATAATTGAAACATTAATTATTTTAAATTATTAACCTAAAATTTTTGTATAACTAATATCTGATTTTAAATTTGATGTGAAAATATTATGATATAATTAGATAAGATTTTAAGTTAATATTTTATTAATGGTTGATAATTAAAAAATAAAACAAGGATAAATACATTTTTTGAATTTTATATCATTGATTTAAGATAAATAAATATATTAAATTATTTAATAATTTATTTAAAATGTTAAAATTTAATTTATAAATATGTAATAAATAAATATTTATAATTTTATAAATTATATTATCATTATAAATTATAAAAATAAATAATTTAAATTATAATTTTAAATAAAAATAAGTAAATTGTTAATTATAAATGTAAGTATATATAAATAAATATTAATGAAATATATTATTATTATTATTATTATTATTTGTAATATAGAATTATTATATATTATTATTATAGTCCAAGTATGAGACCGTATATGTAACACCCTAGTTTTCAAAATGGTTATTATTATTATTATTATTATTATATGGTATTTGGTCATAATTTTGTGGTTATATTTT
Source organism: Cajanus cajan (assembly GCF_000230855.2). Taxonomy (NCBI): domain Eukaryota; kingdom Viridiplantae; phylum Streptophyta; class Magnoliopsida; order Fabales; family Fabaceae; genus Cajanus; species Cajanus cajan. Next base: position 8,791,261 of record NC_138517.1, on the reverse strand, counting down.
ACTTTAATTGTAGCTAATTCATACTCCATTTATGCTTAGAAAGATATGTGTGTTGTTGGACCTAATTAGATAGTTGTGAATTTTTTTAAGAACCATTTCTCGCTGGGCTGACTGACAAGTCTCGATTTTTAGGGCATAACTTGGGTTGTGGTAGTCCAAATAATGCAAAATTGGTGTTAATAGAAAACGAAGAGAAAGACGTACAACTTTTGCAGAAATAGCCATTTGCAAATTCGGTCGTATAGAAGGTCAAAATTGGAATTTGATTGATACAATTGTTTCTCGCTGGGCTGATTGGCAAGCCTCTGTTTTTGGGGCATATCTTGGTCTGTGGTTGTCCAAATGATGCAAACCTGGTGTTTATGGAAAGATAAGATAAAACCCTACAACTTTCGTGAAGAAATTATTTTCAGATTCGGCCGTCTGGAAGGTTCGAATCGGTAGCCAAAGTCGGTGCGGAAAAGAACATGGCACCAACTCCACTAATTCATCCCACCAACTTCAATAATTCATTCCACTAATTCATCCCACCAACTTCAATAATTCATTCCACTAATTCATTCCACTTAGTTTTGTCTATCTTTTTCTCCATTATTTTACATTTTTTTAATGTGTTTTGGAGGCTATAAATAGGCCTTCACTTCTCCATTGCAAACCATCCCAAGAAACACTTCTCATTCTCATTCTCTCTTCTCTTATACTCTCTTCTTTCCCTCTTCTTCTCTTTGAAGACCAAGGGAAATCCAGAGGAGGAGGTTCTATCCTAGTTTTAGCTCCGGTCCCTGTTTTAGACAGAAGAAGCCTTGGGGAGGCAGCTGTGCTATAGTCTCAGTTTCTGCTTATCCAGGTAAGGGAGGAGTGAGAAACCTCGCTCTGGGTGTGGGATTGTATGCTGGGTAGTGGGATTGGCCCCCAATCCTGTGTTTGTTGTATGTCATATTGTTTGTATGTTCCAATTGCTTAGTTAATATGCATGTATGAATAGAAACTATGTTGAGACTATGATTGTGAAAGTTGTGAATATGATGTGATAATGCATATGTGATGCTTTTGATGATATGATGTGATGATGAAATATGATGATGTGCAATGACCATGAGACAATATGAAATGTGATTGAGACATGAGATATGAAATGTGATAATGTGATAATGATATATGAAATGTGATAAAGAGAAAGTGATAAAGTGATATGAGAATGCATAGAGTCTTGATTGACATGCATCATTTGCATAAGTGATAAGGGTACGATATGGAATACACTGCCAGAAAAGGCCCCCTAGTGTAAAAGCTTTGGGGATCAGTGCTTGGGGATGGCTCGGTTTGGAAGTCCCAGTCTCGTCCATTGTGTGCATGGGATGTATCTTGCGCGGCTTAGTTATCCCGACGAGACTCTGGTAGTATGTCCTTCTAGTGAGAGTGTGCAGAGGTTGTGTCCCGACATGTACTCCTAGACTACTCTTTGTGTATTGCTAGCGGCAATATACTACGTGATAAGTGATTGGCGCCACATGCATGATAAAATGTAGTCCGTGTCCATACATATGCATTTTAATGTTATATGACAAATTGATATGCCTTAATTGAGTGAGATGTAATATTGTTATACATGTTTTGTTTGTGTTTGGCTATCTGGTGTATATTCCTACACTGTGAGCCGAGTGAGATGTTTTCTCACTCCCTTTTTCTTTGTGTTGTTCTTCTCTGACCGTTATACAGGTGGTTATCAGCATGAGGCTGAGGATGTTGGTGGTGAAGCTTAGGCTTCTACATGGGCTATGCTCTGATAGGACATGTGACATTGGGGCGTAGATAAGATTAGATTAGGATGTTATTGTTATTTAAAATTACTTTGAAAACTTTGAGATTTATTTCTTTGTAATTTTCGCTGATTATGTTTGTTAAAAATGTGATACTCTTTAAATATGTTTGATTATTAAATGTTATATTATTTAAAATTATTGAGTTATGATATGCGGGGTAGAGGGTGTCACAGTATAGGTTAGAATGACTTAAATGAATTAATTTGTACAAGATATACCGACAACATGCATATACATTTTGGTAGCATATCTAATCAGAACTTCACAGTTAAGCATGCTAGACTTTGAGTAATATAGGGATGGGTGACTTTCTGGGAAATCTCCCAGAAATTGTGCAAGTAAGGATAAAATATGATAAAAAGTGAAATATCATGAAATAGAACTCTCTTGAGGGGCCAACATCCCTCTCAACTTGTGGCGTGTGACACCCTCTACCCCAACATACATATACAGTAATTATAAAAAAAAAGATAAAATAAAAATTAAATTTCCAACCGCGTAAGGGTAAAGAGTTCACATTCATAAACTTAATCCAAATAACATGTCGGTAAAGTTACAAAGAAATAAAACTGAATTTTCAAAAATAATTTAATAAAAATATCTTAAACTAATCCTATCTATGTCCCGATGTCACATGTCCTATCAGAGCAAACCCTAACATAGAAGCCTAAGCTTCATCACCAACATCCTCAGCCTCACGCTGATGATCACCTGTATAATAGTCAAAGCAAAACAACACGAGAAAAGGGAGTGAGAAACATCTCACTCTGGCTCACAGTGTAGAAATATACGCTGGATAGCCAAACACAAACAAAACAGGTATAACATAGATAAATTAATAATAACATCACACTCATCCAAGACATAAACCATCACTTTATCATATAACATTAAAAATGCATAAGTATAGACACGGACTACATATTATCATGCATGTGGCGCCAGTAAAACATCACATGGCATATTGCCGCTAGCAATACACGAAGAGTAGTCTAGGAGTACATGCCGGGTCACACCCTCTGCGCACTCTCACTAGAAGGACATACTACCAGAGTCTCGTCGGGATAGCTAAGCCACGCAAGATACATCCCATGCACACAATGGGCGAGACTAGGACTTCCAAACCGAGTTGTCCCCAAGGACTAATCCCCAAAGCTTTTACACTAGGGGGCCTTCTCTGGCAGTGTATTCCATATCGTACCCTTAAAAACATTTATGCATATGATGCATGTCAATCAAGACTTCATTCTTTTCTCATATCACATTTTCATGTCTCATTCCCATATCACATTATCATGTCTCAACACATCTCATCATCACATCTTCTCATTACATTTCATCATCACATTCGCATTATCACATCATATTCATAATTTTCACAGAGCACTTTTATTCATATCATAACTCATCTATTTGCGAAAGTAAACATATATTCATACATCTCATACAACAAGGAATACAATAGAACAATCAGAAGGTAAAACATAAAATATTAGAAATATGCCTTTTTCTAAGGGTTCCCACAGGAACCCACAGAGCACTCTAATTCATATCAAAACTTGTTTATTTTCAAAATTAGACACATATTTACACTCAGCAAATATCAAGAAACACAACAGAAAACTCAGAAGGTAAAACAGAAAATATTTAAAATTTGCCTCTTACAATTATCAATGCATTCCCTTAGGGTTTCCCATAGGAATCCATAGAGATCTCAATTCATACAATTAATTACATATAGGAAAACAATAGGTAAAACATATACAATTGGGGAAAACCCCTCATACATAAGCATACAAAAAATACAACAAACACAAGATTGGGGGCCAATCCCACTACCCAACAGATATTCCCACACCCAAAGCGAGGTTTCTCACTCCCCCCTTACCTAGATGAGCAGAAGACGAATGGTCTTGGTGTGATCTAAGATCGTTCCTGAGTACTCTTCCTTAGAGCTCTTTGTTTCTCCTCTCTTTTTTTCCCTAACCCTTCAGAATGCAAATGAGGCAGATAGGGTTAACACTACCTAATTCCTTTCTTAAATTTAATCTATTGGGTTGGGTCAACCCAACCCATTTTCCTTCTCTTCTAACCCACTTCTCTTTTTCCTCAAAATAATTAAATAAAATAAATACATGTATATTATAAAATATTTTTCGCTTATCAAAAGAAATTATAAAATATTTTTCCTCTATAATAATAATATATTTCTGACCCAAAATATAATAATAAATTTCAATAACAAAATATCATATAAAATCAACCTTCTCTTAAAACATATAAATATTTATTTAAAAATACTAATAAAAATACTTATTTAATACGTACAAAATAATTGTCCAAAATAATAATTATTTAAAACGTACAAAATAATATTTCTTTATAATTATTAAAATAATTATGACCAAATACCATATAATAATAACAATAATAATAATAATAATAATAATAATAATAATAATAATAATAATAATGTACCGTCCCGGTCGTAATCCGACCGGATTTCCCTATCGGCGATAGGATGTTAACAACCCTCCATTCGGCAATATACCGACTTGGTCACCCACTCGTAAGCCCTCTCGCCTTACAGGCTCAGGGCTGGAAGGCAAGTGTGATGTCCAGGTCGGATTCCGACTCAGCGGTCCATTCGGTAACAAGACGAGTAAAATCCCCTTTTCGACATTTTCCCAATTGAAGGTTCGGCATTGACCTAGTCGGCAATAACCCGAGCTGGATCGCTTATTTTGATCTTACCCGCCTGTAAGGTGGATTACTCGGTATTTACCTTGATGGGCCCTCGGCGTGGGCCCAGTCGGTCGGATTCCTATCAAGCTCGTTCCCCCTCATCCCGCGTCATCGTGATATGAACGGTTAAGGAAATCCCTTGATCCTCGGGGCCCAAGAGGTCCATGAACGACGTACTATAAAACCCAAAACCCTAGAGCTAACGAGGCAGATTACACTTTTGAATGCTCTGGCTTTGCGGCTTGACCTAGGAAAAATCCTAGAGAACCCCGTGACCGGAACATTTTGGCGCCCACTGTGGGGCTACGGTGAAACTTTTCCTACGCCCCAAGAAACACAAAGAACCTACGCTCTACCATGGCGAGGGGCGACAATAATAACAACAACTCGCAACCACCGACCATGGAGGAGATGATGGTAATGATCAACGGCTTAAGGGAGGAGCACGCACGATCCAGGGAGAGAGAGGACGCCATGCAACGTGAAAACGAGGAGATCAGGAGGCGAGCAGATGAGATGCATGCCAGGATAGAAGCCAGCACCAGAACGGTGGAGGAGGATGTCATTTTGGAAGTCCCTAGGGATTTTCGGCCTTTCTCGGAAGCTATTGAGGCCGAGGCCATCACCAGGGATCATCGGATACCCCAAGTCGAGCCTTTCGATGGAACGCAGGATCCTAGTCAACATTTGACGGACTTCCGGGCCCAAATGTTGATCTATGGTGGGAGCATGCAGGTCCGTTGCAAATTGTTCATGGGTACGCTCAAAAAGGCAGCACTCGATTGGTTCAGCGGTCTTCCTGATCGATCGATCACCGACTTCGATGTCTTTAGCCGGCTCTTCATGGCGCAGTTCGCCGCCAACAAGAAGAAACCACTGTTTGACCTCAAGCAACAACGTGAGGAGTCCCTAAAAGACTTTATGCAAAGGTTCAATGAGGTCGCCTTGAGGATAGCGTCGCTGGACGAACGAATGGCGGTCATCGCATTCCAGAAGGGTTTAAGGTCCGGGGCTTTCGATATCGCGCTTGAAAAAGCAAATTGTCAGACGATGTCGGAAGTCTGGGCTTTTGCATTAAGCCACATCAAGACGAAGGAGAACCAGATGATTAAAAGGGCAGCGGAAAACTGAGAAGCAGGGGGCAGCAATAAGGAGGGTAACAAACATCTCCGGCCACGGTCGGATTGGAGTAAGAGACGCGACCAATACAACTCGAGGGAGAGCAACTACCGACAGACCGATCGTGTTGGTCGGTCAGGAGGCGAGTGGCCGTGTGGCAAGGAGGAGGAGAAGTTTACTCCGCTTAATGTCCCTAGACGACACATATTGCACGACGTTAATAGTGCATCATTATTCGAGTTCCCAGCGGCTACCGATCGCCAGTTGGGACCTTATAAAACCGACTGGTATGAGTTTCATCGGACTCACGGACACACGACGGAGAATTGTTTCGTCCTCGGTAGGCAAATTGAGCGCCTTATCAAGGAGGGTCGTTTGAAAAAGTTTATTGCAAGGAAGCAGGAGGAGGACTCGTCAAACAGGCGACGCAGGCAGGAGGGAGAAGGCACCAGGAGAGGAGGAAGGCATGAAGGGAGATCTCCACCGAGAGATCCCCCGCAAAAATCTATGGAGACTCACCAGCAGGCCGTCCACGGAGATTTCAATACTGTAGCAGGGGGATTTGCTGGAGGAGGCCCGACATCAGCAGCACGGAAGAGGTACTCTCGGTCGGTATTGTCGGTCTCGGATTGGGTGAAGCCATCTCGGCCACCTATAACGTTTTCGGACGCCGACTTCGAAGGTGTGTCACCACACGAGGATGACCCGATAGTCATCTCAGCAATCGTCATGGGCTACAACGTAAAACGCGTATTGGTGGATCAAGGCAGTTCAGCGGACATAATGTTTTGGGAAGCTTTCATCGGAATGAAAATTCCGACTGACCGCCTCATGCCATACGCAGGTACGTTAGTCGGTTTTGCAGGTGATCAGATAACTGCTAGGGGATACGCCGACTTGGAAACAACTTTCGGCTAGGGAGACCACATGAAGACTGTCACTGTCCGATACCTGGTGGTCAATGCTCAGTCATCCTATAGCATACTAGTCGGACGACCGACGTTAAATAAACTGGGAGCAGTCGTCTCCACACCTCACCTGAAGCTGAAGTACCCTTTGCCCGGTGGAAAGGTTGGGGTCCTTTGTGTTGACCAAGAAGTTGCAAGGAAGTGTTACGAGGATAGCCTGAGGGCAAGGAGACAATTATATGTGACACAGGTTGACCGGGGGGTCCAATCAATCGAGTTAGACCCGAGGATGACTCACTTCGATTCCCGACCAGCCCCAGCGGAAGATGTAAAGGAAGTTAGCTTGGCCGAGGGAAAAATGGTCAAGATTGGCGTGTCTTTGGCTAAGGAAGATGAGGAAGGGTTGTTGAACATTTTGAAGAGCAATGTATCGGCTTTTGCATGGAGTGTTGGCGAAATGCCAGGTATAGACCCCGATTTCCTATGTCACTGTCTCATGGTTGACCCCAACGCGAAGCCGGTAATCCAAAAGCGACGAAAGTTCGGGGAGGATAAGAAGAAAGCCATAGCAGAGGAGACGAGGAAGTTGTTAGTCTCTGGTCACATTCGGGAAATCTAATACCCGATGTGGCTAGCAAACGTCGTAATGGTGCGAAAGAGCAATGGGGACTGGAGGATATGCACGGACTTCACCGACTTGAACAAAGCTTGTCCCAAAGATTCATACCCGCTGCCCAACATAGATTGCCTAGTTGACAATGCATCGAGATACGAATTGTTGAGTTTCATGGATGCGTACTCGGGATATAATCAGATCAGAATGCACTCGGCCGACGAGGATAAAACAGCATTCATGGCCGACCAGGCCACCTACTTTTACAAGGTCATGCCTTTCGGTTTGAAGAACGCTGGGGCGACGTACTAGAGACTTATGGATAAGGTACTGGCCAATCAACTCGGAAGGAATGTGGAAGCATACGTGGATGACATGGTCGTCAAGTCGCCCAGTGTGAGTCGGCATTTTTCCGATCTGCAAGAGTCGTTTGACACCCTAGCACGTTACCAACTCAAATTGAACCCCGCCAAGTGCTCTTTCGGCGTCCAAGCAGGAAAATTTCTGGTTTCTTGCTGACTCATCGTGGCATTGAAGCAAATCCTGATAAATGCTCTGCCATAATCGGTATGAGAAGCCCGACTACGGTAAAGGAAGTCCAGCAGCTGACCGGGAGGATGGCCTCCCTCTCTCGGTTCCTTTCTAAGGCAGCAGACAAGTCGCTCCCCTTGTTTCAATGTTTGAGGAAGAACGACAGGTTCGCATGGACAGATGAATGCGAGAGAGCATTCGTAGAACTCAAGCAGGCCCTCACCTCACCACCAATACTCTCCAAACCGCAAGCCGACCTTCCTTTGCTGATATATTTGTTGGCCTCCGACAGTGCCATCAGCGCGGTCTTAGTACAAGAAAGAGGTAGCTCCCAATTTCCTATTTATTTTGTTAGCAGGGTGTTGCAACGCGCGGAGGTCCGTTACCAGAAGATGGAGAAGTTAGCATTGGCGATACTGATCACTGCGCGGAAGTTGAGACATTACTTCCAAAGTTATGAGGTGGTAGTCCGGACAGATCACCCGATCAGGCAAGTACTGCAGAAGCCCGACTTGGCTGGAAGGATGATGAAGTGGTCCGTGGAATTGTCAGAGTATTCCATCAAATATGAGCCGAGAGGAGCAATCAAAGCTCAAACGCTAGCTGACTTCGTGATGGAACTAACCTCACCGGCGGGGGAGGGCTGAGTCGAACACACACAGTGGATCCTGTCGGTAGATGGAGCTTCAAACCTTGGAGGAAGTGGAGCAGGGATCGTCTTGGAAGGACCAGGAGGAATTTTGTTGGAACATGTCGCCACCGGCCCAAACGGGCCTCGGCGGTCGCGAAGACGGTCGAGCTCGCTATTATTTTAGTTTGAAAATGTATTGGATTATTGGAACGACTTGTTCTCAAACTGAGACCTTGTCGATCTTATCCAATTTATTTATTAAATGTCTCACCAATCCATGTTAATCCCAAGCGGGATCCTCCATGGATTAGTGGTTTTCATAAAAAGGAAGGGTTCGTGGAGTCGCCACCAATGTTTTACTCAAAACATTGGAAAAAGGGATAAGGCAATTGATTTTATAAATCAACTTTGGCCATCACAACCAGAGTTGGGTAAGGGAGTCGGTTACGCGTGGGGAAGGTGTTAGCACCCCACAGCGCCCCTTTCGGGTTCCCTATGATAGATTATTTCTAAAATAACAGTGTAAAATTACTAAATTACCCCTATTTATTCTAAGCAATTATAAATTAACTATCTACATGATGACAGTTTAAATATGCACACAGAAAGCAGTAAAAGGAAGGACTTTAAGAAGAAACCTTTGAAGCGTGCTTTTATATATATTTCGTAAAACTGGGAAGCTTTTTGGCGTTCCCTCGCTCTACAAGCCCGCTCGCTCCCTCCTATAAAATTTTGACTATGGAAATCCGGAGGATTTCCCTTCGACTAGGTTCGATCCTCAAGCAAAATGGCTCGGGGCTCAAGAACTTCGTCGGATCAACTCTCCGAGTGATTTCTAGGGCAGAACACTGCTCAAAAACCCCAGAATACTCAAGGAGAGGGTTGAAACTATGTTCAAAAGTGTGAAATGACGTCCAATTGACGTCATATTTATAGGGAACAGGCCCAATACGGGCTACAGAATCAATACGGCCGTATTGAAATTTTTGAACTTCAATACGGCCGTATTGAGTTCAATACGGCCGTATTGAAGCTCAGAAATTTCAATACGGGCGTATTGAGTTCACTGCGGCTGTATTGAAGCTTCAATACGGCCGTATTGATTTCAGTACGGCCGTATTGAAGTTTCAGAAACTTCAATACGCCGTATTGAGTTCACTGCGGCCATATTGAAGCTTCAATACGGCCGTATTAAGTTCAGTACGGCCGTATTGGGCTTCATTCCCTCCACTTCCTTATTTTAAGCTATTCTAAGACCTCTAGACCTACAGAGAACCCTCCTAGGGCCTTCCAGGAGTCCTTCTGGCTGATCTTCCTTCAGTCTTCGAGAGTCTTCAAGCTTTATTTCCGACCCGGACAATTTTAGGGGTCTACAGCTGCCCCCCCTTTACTTAGTCAAACGGTCTTTTTGGTGTATCGATTGACAAGTAAAGGAGTTGACCCAATTGTCCGGGTAATACGCCAACCTTCTGACTTGTAGTGTCTTCCGGTGGAAAATTGTTGAGTAGCCTCTCCAGGTTGAGTATTAGTCGTCGCCTCTCCAGGCTCATGCATACCTCGGTGCTCTCGACAACTGGGTAGCTGAGTACTGCCTCTCCAGGCCTGTGCATACCTCGGTGCTCTCGACAACTGGGCAGCTGAGTATTGCCTCTCAGGCTTGTGCATACCTCGGTGCTCTCGACAACTGGGTAGCAGAGTATTGCCTCTCAGGCTTGTGTATACCTCGGTGCTCTCGACAACTGGGTATCTGAGTATTGCCTCTCCAGGCTTGTGCATACCTCGGTGCTCTCGACAACTGGGTAGCTGAGTATTGCCTCTCCAGGCTTGTGCATACCTCGGTGCTCTCGACAACTGGGTAGCAGAGTATTGCCTCTCAGGCTTGTGCATACCTCGGTGCTCTCGACAACTGGGTAGCTGAGTATTGCCTCTCCAGGCTGGTGCATACCTCGGTGCTCTTGACAACTGGGCAGCTGAGTATTGCCTCTCCAGGCTGGTGCATACCTCGGTGCTCTCGACAACTGGGCAGCTGAGTATTGCCTCTCCAGGCTGGTGCATACCTCGGTGCTCTCGACAACTGGGCAGCAGAGTATTGCCTCTCCAGGCTGGTGCATACCTCGGTGCTCTCGACAACTGGGCAGCTGAGTATTGCCTCTCCAGGCTGGTGCATACCTCGGTGCTCTCGACAACTGGGCAGCAGAGTATTGCCTCTCCAGGCTGGTGCATACCTCGGTGCTCTCGACAACTGGGCAGCTGAGTATTGCCTCTCCAGGCTGGTGCATACCTCGGTGCTCTCGACAACTGGGCAGCTGAGTATTGCCTCTCCAGGCTGGTGCATACCTCGGTGCTCTCGACAACTGGGCAGCAGAGTATTGCCTCTCCAGGCTGGTGCATACCTCGGTACTCTCGACAACTGGGCAGCTGAGTATTGCCTCTCCAGGCTGGTGCATACCTCGGTGCTCTCGACAACTGGGTAGCTGGGTATTGCCTTTTAGGCTTTGATATGATTTTGTCTCCACAGTCCACGATGCTGCTTCGACGGTTTTTCTGATTTTGTGCCACTGAGGGCTGGATAACGCAGGGATCCGTCTAGGGGATGTGCAGTCATTCATAGGTTCTTATGTCCCAACTTGCATTGCATTGTTGGTACCCATTGAGGAGTTTCTGTTTCCTTGGGGTGTAGACACAGATGCTCTTCTTGAATTGAGCGATGCCTTATGTTTGTTGACGTCCTTTGACGTTGGTGGAGTATCCCGGTTATCCTTATTCGGGTATCTCTTTTGGGTTTTCTGATTTTTGTCGCCTCTGTGTAGGCTGTTATCCGCTGGGGATTCTGTCGTTGATTTTGATTAGCCTCTTCTGTTAGGCGTATCAGCTTGACGTTCAATGATTGGCTAAAAAGCCAAATTCCGCTTGGGGAATTGTTATTGATTTTTTTCTTTTTTTGGGTTTTCCTTTTTGAAGGAGTGCCTCTTGTGTAGGCGACTGGGGATTTGAAGTTCAGTGTTCGGCTAAGTGCCAAATTCCGCTTGGGGAATACTTATTGATATTTTTTGATTTTTCTCTTTTTGCAGGGATGCCTCTGAGTAGGCGATTGGGGAATGAGGGATCTTATGTATCCCAGAGTATTATTTAGGAAGCCTCTGCAGGCTTAGCCTCACTCAACACTTGAGTTGGAGAGCTATCTTCACTGAGGAAGTTTAAGTCCTTTGACTTGGATATTCTGCTTGGGAGATCGTACTTCCATTGGGGATTTTGACGATTTTGCTTTGATAACTCTCGCTGGGGATTTGTTCCGTGAGCTTGAGTTGAGGTTTCTCTGGGGAGTATTATTTCTGCGAGCCTCTCCAGGCTCATTTATTCTGTACAGTTGGAGGAGTATTATTTCTGCAAGCCTCTCCAGGCTTAGTTATACTGTATGAGTATTGTTTCGGCAAGCCTCTCCAGGCTCAGTTATTTTGTATGAGTATTATTTCGGCAAGCCTCTCCAGGCTCTGTTATTCTGTATGATGCGGAGTTTTTGTCTTTTTGTCGACTTTTGACTTTTTCTGTATTTTTGCCTTTTTGTCGTTTTTTGGCCTTTTTCTGTATTTTTTCCTTTTCTTGTTGATTTGCGGCTTTTTTCTGTTGACCGCTGCCATACACAAGCAATTTTCTATTTTTTTTTATTTTATGCAATTGCCTCATGATAAGGTCTTTGAATGTGCAACTAATGTGTGTGTGATGCACAAATGCAAGTTTTTATTTTTGCTCATTTATTTAGAAAAGTGAGTGACTTTCCCTATCCTCTTTTTCTTGGAGGAATCGACGTGAGAGAATATTTTTGTGAGCCTTTTATGCAGGAGATTTATGGATTTTATAGGAACCCCTCCAATTTTCTTTATTTGACCGATTATTAAGAGAGTTTCGTACAATTTTTGAAACATCAATTTAGAGGCATAATCACATGGTCAAGAGAGAAAAGAAACAAATGGATATTTTATTGATATTCACAAGTGTTTTTACAGAAAGATATGCAGAAGGAAGTTTCTGAAGAATGGCTGGCCAGGGTAGGCTATATACATTGGGCTTAACAATTATATCTGTAATTGTTGCTCTTTACGTTCCCCTAATTGCTTCGGCCTGAGCCAGGAGTGTAGATGCTACAAGACGCTTGCTTCTAGAAGATAATCACTTGAACCGCCTTTCGGTTTTCGATTCAAGCGATCGTTGCTTGCTTTGCTTTTACATCTTATTCTTTTGCCCCTAACTTTTGCCTAGGACGTATCCTAGCGGGGATGATTTTGCCTTTGTTTTGCCTAGTACCCTTGTACTGGCAGGCTTTTTATTTTGCCCTAACTTTTGCCTAGGACGCCCTTTTCGGGTTTTCATCCTAGCGGGCTTATGCAAGCAACGTCTTCAAGCATAATACTTCTTTACCACGTCAGTGTTGACTGGGTATCGAAGTTCTTCTCCATTCGTGTCTGTGAGGATTAATGCTCCTGCTGAGAAGACTCGTTTTATCACTGATGGTCCTCCGTGATTTGGGGCACACTTTCCGATTTTGTCCTTTTGAGTTGGTAGTAATTTCTTCATTACCAACTCTCCCTCATGGTAGACTCGAGGGTGGACTTTCTTGTCAAGAGCCTTTTTGATCTTCCTCTGATAGGCTTGACCATGGCATATGGCGTTCAGCCGTTTCTCTTGGATAAGGTTCAACCGGTCGTATCGGCTTTGAACCCTTTCTGCCTCGGAAAGTTTTGCTTCCATGATTACCCTTATATAAGGTTTTTCGACTTCGACGGGCAGAACTGCCTCCATCTCATAGATGAGGGAGAATGGAGTAGCTCCTGCAGACGTGCGTACTGAAGTCCTATAGCTATGAAGAGCAAAGGGTAACATCTCATGCCAGTCTTTAAATGAGACAACCATCTTTTGCACTATTTTCTTGATGCTCTTATTGGTTGCCTCGACTGCCCCGTTCATCTTTGGCCGATACGGGGGAGAGTTGCGGTGTTGGATCTTGAATTCTTGGCACAGTTCTTCCACCATTTTATTATTCAGATTAGATCCATTTTCAGTGATGATTTATTTCTCCATGCTTCCACTAGATTATTCTAAAATCTTTTGGGACAAGAGAGAAGAGAAAGGAAAGATATTTTTGTTCTGAAGTTTGTGTTTTAGAGGGGATTTATTTTTCAAAAATGATTTTTGTGAGAATGGATGGCCAAGGTAGGCTTATGTGTTTAGGCTTGTTTGATTAAACACTTATGAAGTTAAGAAAATCTTTGTTTATTGACGTTGTGATTTTGACAACTTGGATAGCTTCTCTTGAACCTTTCTTTTTGAATTCGGTTCATGGTACCATCATGGATTTCTTTTGTTTTTTTGATTGTCCTTATTTTTGCCTAAAACACCCTTTTGTGGCGTTTTAGCGGACTTTTGTTTTTGTTTATTTTTGCAACCCTAACTTTTGCCTAGGTCACCCTTTCATGGGATTCCTAGCGGGTCTTTTGCTCTTATTTTTGCGCAGTCCCTTTTTTGGGTTTCCTGCCGAGCTTCTTTTATTTTGAAGGATTTATTTTTATCCATAATGGCACTTGTCAAGGCCAAGGGAAGGTGCTCCAAGTCGTCACACACACCTCCACATGAAAATGATGTGGGTTTATTATTATTAAGATGATTTTAACCTCATTCATGTTTATTCAAACAGGGTTAAAAATGATGTGGTTTAGAATTTTATTATAAGCAAGAAAAGAAGCAATGAGAAAGAATGATTTTATTATAATCATAGTGGAAACATGTGTCCTTATTTCATCACTGATATGGGTCCTAATGTTGACCTCTTTTATCTCTCGGCCATGCCCCAAATTCACAGTCTCCAATTTCTCTTGACGAGTTGGAGTAAGCGAGCTTCTCGTTTTAGCAGTCTTTGCAGATCCGGAGAGATGGTCTCCTCATCACTCTCCAACTCAACCCATTCACTTTTGGATCCCGGTCAGAGCGAACAATTACAGACATAATTATTTTATTGGTTCTGTTTAGGTTTAGAATTATTAATGTTAATGAGGAAAGAGAGAAAAGAACAAAAGAGAGAATGATATGTGAAAAATGCCTCTTTATTGATATGTATTAAATTTTGTACAAAGACCCTTATTTACATGAAAAGGTTCTCATGATCTCGGGTACTGATCATGAGTCCCTAAAAGAAAAGAAAAATATGAAGGGGCCCTATCGTGGCTTGCCATTCTCTACTCCTGCTTTGGTAGAGGATTCTTGCTCACGTCGGGCGCTGTCGGATCGAAGGTGACCCACCCAGCATCAATAAGGTCTTGGACCTTATATTTGAGAACTTTACAGTCCTCCGTTGAATGCCCCGATGCCCCTGAATGGTATAGACAATTGTCTTGTGGTTTGTACCAATCGGGGTATGGTGGATCAAATTTCCTCGGTGGAACATAAGCTAGAAGCTGCGCCTCCACTAGCTTCGGCAGGAGGTCGCTATATGTGGTCGGAAGTTTATCAAACTTCCTCACAGGCTTGTATTGCGACTTTCCCGACTTCGAAGTGGAAGAAGATGGAGAAATGGTTACAGCGTTGACTCCTCCTTCTTTCTTCTTCCAGTAGGCCTTCTTAGCTTCATATGGTTGGGAAGGCTTAGCCAGCTTCCCACTTTTAAGTCCTTGTTCCACTCTCTCCCCAATAGTGATGATGTCCGAGAAGAGTGTCGTTGTGTTCCCTATCATTTTATCGTAATAGGGACCAGTCAACGAGTTGATGAATATGGACACCGTCTCCTTATCTGACAGCGGGGGCTCTATCTGTGCCGCCAACTCCCTCCAACGTTGGGCGTACGCCTTGAAAGATTCATCATTATTCTTGCTCAAGGCTTGAAGATCTGACCTATCGGGTGTTAGGTCGATGTTGTATTTGTAGCGCTTGAGAAAGGCGTCGGCCAACTGCCTCCATGTGTGTACTAGATTTCCATCTAGCTGCATATACCAGTTGAGTGCAGTTTTAGCCAAGCTCTCTTGAAAGCAATGAATTAAGAGCTTTTCATTGGTGGCATGTGCAGCCATCTTTCGGCAGTACATGGTGAGATGACTTTTGGGGCAAGTCGATCCCACATATTTTGGAAAATCAGGTACTTTGAATTTGGGAGGGAATTGGATGTCCCTCACCAAACACATGTCAGCGGCATCTTTAATATCAAAATCGTGCCCCTCCATAGCCCTCAGCCGATCCTCGAGAGCATGGAATTGTTCCTTTGACACTTCGGGCTCTTTGATTGTAATCCCCACCCCAAGGGGTACAGCTCGTGGAGGTTCTTCCTCATGTTCCTCCTCCTCATGATGATAGGACTCATGGTCATTGTGGTGAGACCCATGTACATTATGATGACGCATGAATTCCATCATTTGTGCCATTTGTTCTTTGAGTTGTGAGAGCTCGGCTATAAGCTTCTTATTTTGGTCCTCCAGCGCTTCCATCTTCTTGATTTTCTGTGCGCGTGTGAGGACAGAGAGATGACCAGCCACTTTCTAAAAATGAATATTTAATCTAATTAATTTATGGAATGAATACGCTCTTGACATGAGCTTGATAACCCTCCATTTTTAAGGCGCTGCCTTTTTAAAACAGAGTGTTATCACCCTTCTTGACTTATGATCTCTCCTCAACGGAGAATCTCGATAATTATGGGTCACTTTTACTCATGTCAAGAGGTATTGGTGAACCTAAAATGCATGGTTTATGAGGATGCATGATATCTTTATTGGTAATGATGCACATGCTCCTCACTTTTATTATATTTTCACACATGGTCTTTCCTCTCATGTCATGGTTTTTTCATGCATGGGGATTATTCTTTAGACCTTATCACGAGGTTTATTATTAATGCACAAACAATTGCACATAAGCATTTACACAAACAATTCACTCACCCACGAACAGTCACGAGCGAATCACGAGGTAGGGGTATCCTGCAGAAAGGTGCATATTCAAGGTAGGTTCTAACTGTTCTCACCAGTCCAAGGCCCCCAAGGTGCCCCCATTATAGGGACCCAATTCCTCTCATCGTAGGTCGATGGAAAGCTCCAACGCACCGTCGGACTCGAGTTCATGGTTATCACCTTGAGTGATGTTTTCCGACAACGGTCTACGGGCACCTATAGACCCATTCGACAACCGGCCGTACTAACATCCACTCCCTATGGTTAATCACTCATGCCCCCGGGTATAGAGGGAACTGTTGTGTGCAGTTTTTATTTCAAACAATTGCGTAAATTTAAAAATACAACAGTTATTAAAGCCAAATAGATAAACATGTTATCATACAAGTGAGGGGTAATAAAGTAATTTTAACTATTATTTGTTAAAAATAATCTGTCACTAAATGGGGCTGACTCTCGAAGCTTCCCCAGCGGAGTCGCCATCTGTCGCCACCGGCCCAAACGGGCCTCGGCGGTCGCGAAGACGGTCGAGCTCGCTATTATTTTAGTTTGAAAATGTATTGGATTATTGGAACGACTTGTTCTCAAACTGAGACCTTGTCGATCTTATCCAATTTATTTATTAAATGTCTCACCAATCCATGTTAATCCCAAGCGGGATCCTCCATGGATTAGTGGTTTTCATAAAAAGGAAGGGTTCGTGGAGTCGCCACCAATGTTTTACTCAAAACATTGGAAAAAGGGATAAGGCAATTGATTTTATAAATCAACTTTGGCCATCACAACCAGAGTTGGGTAAGGGAGTCGGTTACGCGTGGGGAAGGTGTTAGCACCCCACAGCGCCCCTTTCGGGTTCCCTATGACAGATTATTTCTAAAATAACAGTGTAAAATTACTAAATTACCCCTATTTATTCTAAGCAATTATAAATTAACTATCTACATGATGACAGTTTAAATATGCACACAGAAAGCAGTAAAAGGAAGGACTTTAAGAAGAAACCTTTGAAGCGTGCTTTTATATATATTTCGTAAAACTGGGAAGCTTTTTGGCGTTCCCTCGCTCTACAAGCCCGCTCGCTCCCTCCTATAAAATTTTGACTATGGAAATCCGGAGGATTTCCCTTCGACTAGGTTCGATCCTCAAGCAAAATGGCTCGGGGCTCAAGAACTTCGTCGGATCAACTCTCCGAGTGATTTCTAGGGCAGAACACTGCTCAAAAACCCCAGAATACTCAAGGAGAGGGTTGAAACTATGTTCAAAAGTGTGAAATGACGTCCAATTGACGTCATATTTATAGGGAACAGGCCCAATACGGGCTACAGAATCAATACGGCCGTATTGAAATTTTTGAACTTCAATACGGCCGTATTGAGTTCAATACGGCCGTATTGAAGCTCAGAAATTTCAATACGGGCGTATTGAGTTCACTGCGGCTGTATTGAAGCTTCAATACGGCCGTATTGATTTCAGTACGGCCGTATTGAAGTTTCAGAAACTTCAATACGCCGTATTGAGTTCACTGCGGCCATATTGAAGCTTCAATACGGCCGTATTAAGTTCAGTACGGCCGTATTGGGCTTCATTCCCTCCACTTCCTTATTTTAAGCTATTCTAAGACCTCTAGACCTACAGAGAACCCTCCTAGGGCCTTCCAGGAGTCCTTCTGGCTGATCTTCCTTCAGTCTTCGAGAGTCTTCAAGCTTTATTTCCGACCCGGACAATTTTAGGGGTCTACAGAACAATCATTGCGATTTGAGTTCCGAGCAAGTAATAATTAAGCGGAGTATGAAGCGTTGTTGGCCGGTATGACATTGGCGAAGGAGATGGGAGCGACAAGTTTGTCAGCACGAAGTGACTCCCAACTGATCACGGGGCAGGTAGCCGGCACCTTCCAAGCAAAGGACCCTCAACTGGCTAAGTACCTGGAAAAAGTTAAGCTCTTGTCGGAAAATTTTCGAGAGTTCACACTTAATCATGTACCTCGAGAACAAAATTCCAGGGCCGACTTGCTCTCCAAGCTTGCAAGCACAAAGAAACCAGGAGCTACTCGGTCAGTCATCCAAGAAACATTGGCACAACCAAGTATAAACGAGGCCCAAGGAAATGTGTTGTTCGTCCAGGAAGAGCTTAATTCATGGATGGGACCATACATCGAATATCTAACTCAGGGGGAGTTACCGGAAGACAAGAGGGAGGCGTCGTTGGTGCAGAGGGAGTCGGCCAGGTTCGTGGTCATTAATGAAAGATTATACCGAAGGGGCTTCAGCTCTCCTCTCTTAAGGTGTCTGACCATGCCGCAAGCAAATAGAGTGATGGATGAGGTACACAGTGGAATGTGCGGAAGCCATATTGGAGGCCGAGCTCTGGTATATAAAGTTGCCCGAGCGGGTTACTTTTGGCCATCTTTGAAGAACGACTGCGTCAATTGGGTCCAAAAGTGTGACGGATGCCAAAGACATGCAGCCTTACACCATTCCCCGGCCGAACGACTGCATTCCATCCTATCACCCTGGCCCTTCCATAAGTGGGGGATAGATATTCTCGGTCCATTCCCGATTGCGATAAGGCAACTAAAATTCTTGATAGTGGCGGTGGACTACTTCAGCAAATGGATCGAGGCAGAACCAGTTGCAACCATCTCGGCGGAGAAAGTAAGAACCTTTCTTTGGAAGAATGTAGTGTGCAGATATGGAGTCCCTCAAATGCTCGTTTCCGACAACGGGACACAGTTTGCAAGTACAAGAGTTCGGGATTTTTGTAAAGAGGTCGGCATCCGAATGGCTTTCACTTCCGTTGAACACCCGCAGTCTAATGGCCAAGCGGAGTCGGCCAACAAGGTAATCCTTTCAGGTCTGAAGAAGCGTGTGCAAGATTCAGGTGCTTCATGGGTGGAAGAGCTTCCCCGAGTGCTATGGTCGTACCACACGACTGTTCATTCAACGACCCAAGATACTCCTTTCAATTTAGTATACGGAACCGACGCCATGATCCCGACCGAAATTGCAGAGCCCTCGGTACGCACTATAGCTTTCTGTGAAGAAGAATCCGATCAGGGAAGACGAGTTGATTTGGACTTGATCGCAGAAACAAGAGAAAGAGCAAGAATAAATCAAGTAGCAGCCCAGAGAAGAGCAGCCTTCAAGTACAACACAAAGGTAAATCCGAGAAACTTTATCGTAGGCGACCTAGTTCTGAGGCGCGCTCAATTAACACAGATGAGGAACAAGCTCTCGCCCAAATGGGTTGGCCCGTACAAGATCGATGATGTAGTCGACAAAGGAGCTTACCGACTACGGACCTTAGATGGAGGGATGATACCGAGAACGTGGAACGCTGCAAATTTGCGATTCTACTATAGCTAGCCTATTTATCTTTTTGTATTAGGTGCACTCTTTTCCTAACTCAGTATTTTGTCCCCGTAAAAATATGAGGGGTTTTTGCTGAGGAGGTTTTTAACGAGGCACCATCTTTTCAATTATAATAAATGTCATCTCATTGATTTCTTCCATGGCTCTTAACGTGCTTTATTGTAAAGGTACAAACTCGTGATTGTCGGCAAAAGTCCGGCTGGGCGAGTACAAATAACTCGAAGACACAAACTCGTGATTGGAAAAAGTCCGGCTGGGCGAGTATAAATAACTAGAAGACACAAACTCGTGATTGTCGGCAAAAGTCCGACTGGGCGAGTATAAATAACTCGAAGACACAAACTCGTGATTGTCGGCAAAAGTTCGGCTGGGCGAGTATAAATAACTCGAAGACACAAACTCGTGATTGTCGGCAAAAGTCCGGCTGGGCGAGTATAAATAACTCGAAGACACAAACTCGTGATTGTCGGCAAAAGTCCGGCTGGGCGAGTATAAATAACTCGAAGACACAAACTCGTGATTGTCGGCAAAAGTCCGACTGGGCGAGTATAAATAACTCGAAGACACAAACTCGTGATTGTCGGCAAAAGTCCGACTGGGCGAGTATAAATAACTCGAAGACCAAAACTCGTGATTGTCGGCAAAAGTCCGACTGGGCGAGTATAAATAACTCGAAGACCAAAACTCGTGATCGTCGGCAGGAATCCGACTGAACGAGTATAAATAACTTGAAATGTTTTTCCTCGATCAACATAGCATTCGGCCACAGACCGACTGGATAGGCGAGTACACACCTCTTACAGGAATTAAACACTATCCACGCGAATCGGAGGTCGACCGAGTGGGTTCGCGAAAAATCACTTTTTATCAGAAATATTTTGTTAGATACGTGAATCGGAATTTGACCGATTGAATTTGCAAAAAGTTACTTGGCAAATCACGCTTGGAATTTTGACTATTAGTCGATTCAAGTGTAACTTTCAAGTTAGGAATTTCCCTCTTTTCAAAATCGGATGCTGGACGATCACTTTATTCAAGTGTGGCTTTTCAATTTATCATTTTAATCGGAATGCGGTCGATTAGGTTCGCAAAAATTCACTAGATTCTCACAAAATTCATTTTAAACTTGGAAAACTTTCTACATGATGTCAATCGGAATTTAGCCGATTAGGTCCTTAAGCTTCATCTCAAAGTTGGAAAAACTTCTACGTTGTTTTAATCGGAACTCGGGCAATCAAGGCAGTAAGTTCCATTTTAAAAAAAAAAATTTAGTTGGAATTTAGGCGATCATGGCATTCAGGCGTTAAGCTTCATTTTAAACTTGGAAAAATTTTGGACATTATCCAATCAGAATTTAGGCGATCATATCGTTAAGTTTTATTTAAACTTGGAAGAAAATTCCGCATTGTCACAATCTAAACTTCAATCTAAACTTAGAAATTTCTTGTTCAATACTCGAATCTGCATTTGGGCCGATTTCATAGTGTTCCGGCCACGGGACGAACTAGGGTTTCCTCTAGGTCAAGCCGCGAAGCCAGAGCATTCAAAAGTGTAATCTGCCTTCTCAACTCTAGGGTTTTGGGTTTTATGGTATGTCGTTCATGGGCCACTTGGGCCCCGAGGATCAAGAGATTTCCTTAACCGTTAATATTTGGAGAATATCTTGTCATTAAAGATGGGATCTTATCCCTGATATCGGAACAGTATCTATGTGGGAGAGTTAGACCGGATTTTGGCCGAGTTACCCCTGCAGAGCAGACAGGTCGGATTATGACCGAGTAGAGATCAGTCGGATTTTTACCTAGACGGTACACTAGTCGGATTTTTACCTAGACGGTACACTTAGTCGGATTTTTACCTAGACGGTCCCCTAGTCGGGTTTTTACCTAGACGGTACACTTAGTCAGATTTTTACCTAGATGGTACACTAGCCTTCCAGCCCTAAGCCTGAAAGGCGAAAGGGCTTAGGCAACCACTCCTACGAATCGTATCGGAAATAGGCGAGACGGTACACTAGCCTTCCAGTCCTGAGCTTGAAAGGCGAAAGGGCTTAGGCAACCACTCCTACGAATCGTATCGGAAATAGGCGAGACGGTACACTTGCCTTCCAGTCCTGAGCCTGAAAGGCGAAAGGGCTTAGGCAACCACTCCTACGAATCGTATCGGAAATAGGCGAGACGGTACACTTGCCTTCCAGTCCTGAGCCTGAAAGGCGAAAGGGCTTTGCTAGACAAGGAGACGGCTTAGCCATGGTCGACATGCCCCTCGTGGAGGCCCCTAGTCGGATTTCGTCCTGGACCATACACTAGCCCCCCAGCCTTGAGCGTGTATGGCGAGAAGGCTTATCCTCAGCCGATACATTCAGCTTTTTGTTGAGCACTCTTTTATGGCTAAGGCAAGGGACGGACCAAGAAGATTCACAGGCTCGTTATCTCAATTCGTGGCTCCTCGGGCTCTGGTAAGGGATGTGAGAAAATTCACCCAGTTAAAAAGATTCAAATAGAGTAGTTGGTTAACTATCCGACTCAGTCACTTGGGTCACTGAAATACCGAGTTGAAATTCACCAAAATCCAGTCGACTAATTTCCGACTATAAATGATGAGAAAATTTGTTTGTTACAATGAAATTTGACAATCCGATTGCCGAAATTCCGATTAAACTTGGAAGTTTTTTGACTAGTTTATCATGAGATTTAATGACATGATCGGCAAAATTCCGACTGCACTAAAAGGAGGACAATTTTTCTAAAGTTAAAATGAGATAAACACGTGAAAAATAATCGCCTACATGTCGATTGAAACATTCATGCGAAACTTTTTTCAAGAAGCGAGCTTGATCATGTAATTGGTGATTTTGACTTTTAGTCAAAATGTGCGTGGAAGGTTTTCTAAGTAATCATGAAAAAGTCAACATAAAATGAGACTGAAGGGTATAATCGGCCGAATTCCGACTAAAGATGTGAAACTTTTTCTAACTGAAAGTGTAATCGGCAATATTCCGACTAAAGAAAAAAGAAATATGATTATTTTAATTTGAACGTGACGTTTGAAGAGGTCTCGCCTAGAATCCGATCAAGAAAAAAGAATATGATTATTCTAAGTTCAAAGTGACATTTGGATCATGTCTCGCCCAAATTTCGAGTAAGAAAAAAAATATATATTATTCTAAGTTCAGATTTGAAGGTTTTGAACCATGACGAATCGGCTAAATTCCAAATACCACCTCCATTTCCGATTACCATCTCCAAGAAACAAAAAGATTCCAAGTTAAAATTAAGAGGTTTTGAACCGTACGCAATCGGGCAAATTCCGATTATAATTTCTGAGAGACCCAACAAGGTTCTAAGTTAAAATTTGAAGGTTTTGAACAAGGTCTCGTCCTAATGCCGAGTAAGAAAGAATATGTGTAAAACTTTCTAAGTTAAAAGTCATGTTTGAATCAAGTGATCGGCTACTTGGCGATTCAAAACTTCGTGCTTAAAACTTTCTTCACAAAGGAAATTGACCAAGTGATCGGTCATACGCCAACTGAATACGATGAGTGAAAAAAATAAACTTTTTTAAGTTAAAGATGGAGTTGTCAAATCGAAGCTAGTCGCCCAAATTCCGTTTTCTGTCCAAAGACGTAAAGGTGGGAGTGTAAGCAATCGGCTAAATGCCGATTCGCCTAATTAAAAGTAATCGGCTCAGTGCCGAGTTGCACAATCGAAAGTAATCGGCTGGTTGCCGAGTCCTCAAGGATGTTTAGCAACATTGTCATCCAAAATCCGATCATATAATTGAAATGGTTGGATTTTGTTCACACCGTCAGATTTTTACCGATCAGTGACGAGTCTTTCGATTTTTTATACTCGCGCCGCCGGAATTAATCCGATCAATCACGAGTTCTATACTCGCCCAGTCGGAATCCAACCGGTCAATCACGAGTTCTTCGAGTTGCTTATACTCGCCCCGCCGGATTTCATCCGATCAATCACGAGTTCTATACTCACCCAGTCGGAATCCAACCGGTCAATCACGAGTTCTTCGAGTTGCTTATACTCGCCCCGCCGGATTTCATCCGATCAATCACGAGTTCTATACTCGCCCAGTCGGAATCCAACCGGTCAATCACGAGTTCTTTGAGTTGCTTATACTCGCCCCGCCGGAATTCATCCGATCAATCACGAGTTCTATACTCGCCCAGTCGGAATCCAACCGGTCAATCACGAGTTCTTCGAGTTGCTTATACTCGCCCCGCCGGATTTCATCCGATCAATCACGAGTTCTATACTCGCCCAGTCGGAATCCAACCGGTCAATCACGAGTTCTTCGAGTTGCTTATACTCGCCCCGCCGGAATTCATCCGATCAATCACGAGTTCTATACTCGCCCAGTCGGAATCCAACCGGTCAATCACGAGTTCTTCGAGTTGCTTATACTCGCCCCGCCGGATTTCATCCGATCAATCACGAGTTCTATACTTGCCCAGTCGGAATCCAACCGGTCAATCACGAGTTCTTCGAGTTGCTTATACTCGCCCCGCCGGAATTCATCCGATCAATCACGAGTTCTATACTCGCCCAGTCGGAATCCAACCGGTCAATCACGAGTTCTTCGATGCCTCAAAAATGACACATGTTATAAGTCGTGAAAACAAAATAATTGAAATGACATTCATTAGGAATTGAATGGGTGGTGCCTCATTAAAAACCTTCTCAGCAAAAACCCCTCTCATTTTTACGGGGACAAAATACTGAGTTAGGAAAAGAGTGCACCTAGTACAAATGTTTATGGGACTAAGCCTTCCTCGTCTTCCTTACTTAGAGATACACCAATCTTGACGGCTTTCCCCTCGGCCAGGGTAACCTCCTTTATGTCCTCCGCTGGGGCTGGTCGGGTATCAAAGTGACTCACTCTCGGATCCAACTCAATTGACTGAACACCCTGATCAACCTGCGTCACATATAGGTGTCGCCTCGCCCTCAAACTGTCTTCGTAACATTTTCTCGCCACCTCTTGATCGACACAGACGACGCCCACCTTTCCGTTGGGCAAAGGATATTTCAGCTTTAAATGGGGCGTGGAGACGATCGCTCCCAACTTGTTTAGTGTCGGCCGACCGACTAGTATGCTGTAGGATGATTGAGCGTTCACTACCAGGTATCGGATAGTGACAGTCTTCATGTTGTCCCCCTGGCCGAACGTTGTCTCCAAGTCGGCGTATCCCCTGGCTATTACCTGATCACCTGCAAAACCGACCAACGTACCTGCATACGGCATGAGGCGATCAGTTGGAATCTTCATGCCGACGAAAGCTTCCCAAAACATTATATCCGCCGAACTGCCTTGGTCCACTAATACTCGTTTTACATTATACCCAATGACGATTACTGAGACGACTATGGGGTCGTCCTCGTGGGGAGATACCCCATCGAAGTCGGCGTCTGAGAACGTGATGGGTGGCCGAGAGGGCTTCACCCAATCCGAGACCGATAAAACTGACCGAGAGTATCTCTTCCGAGCTGCTGATGTCGGTCCTCCTCCCGCAAATCCCCCTGCAATGGTGTTGAAGTCTCCATGGACAGCCCGCTGGTGAGCTTCCGTAGTTTTTTGCGGGGAATCTCTCGGTGGAGATCTCCCTTCACGCCTTCCTCTCCCGGTGTCTTCTCCTCCCGGCCTGCGTCGTCTGTCGGACGAGCCCTCATCCTGCTTTCCGGCAATAAACTTCTTCAAACGGCCCTCCTTGATAAGGCGTTCAATCTGCCTACCCAAAACAAAACAACTCTCGGTCGCGTGTCCGTGGGTTCGATGAAACTCGCACCACTCGGATTTGAGAGGTCCCAGCTGTCTGTCAGTCGGCGCGGGAAACTCGAAAAGTGATGCGCTGCTCACATCATGCAATACGTGACATCTGGGGACATTAAGTGCAGTAAATTTTTCTTCCTCACTATTACGTGTCAATTCGGCCCCCGACCTGGAGACATAATCAGCCTTCCTGTAGTTACCCTCTTTAGTATTGTAACGATCATGTCGCTTATTCCAATCCGACCGTGGCCGGAGATGCTTGTTACCTTCCTTGTTGTTATTTCCGCCCTCTCGGTTTTCTGCTGCTCTCTTGCTGATCTGCCCCTCCTCCGTCTTAATGTGACTCAGCGCAAAGGCTCGCACTTCCGACATTGTCTGACAACTTGCTCTTTCCAGCGCAATGTCGAAGGCTCCCGACTTCAATCCCTTTTGGAACGCGATAACAGCCATCTTCTCATCTAGAGACGTTATCCTCAAAGCAACCTCGTTGAATCTTTGCAGGAAGTCCTTCAACGACTCTTCCTGCTGCTGCTTGAGATCAAACAGGTCCGACGTGATCGGCGGCTTCTTTTTATTGGCGGCGAACTGTGCCATGAACAGCCTGCTGAACACGTCGAAATCAGTGATTGACCGATCAGGTAAGCCGCTAAACCAATCAAGTGCAGCCTTTTTGAGGGTGCCCATGAATAGCTTACAGCGGACCTCCATGCCTCCACCACATAGCAGCATTTGAGCCCGGAAATCTGTCAAGTGCTGGCTGGGATCCTGCGTTCCATCAAAAGCTTCGACCTGAGGAATCCGATGATCCCTGGGGATGATCTTAGCCTCTATGGCTTCCGAAAATGGTCGA
This sequence comes from Cajanus cajan, assembly GCF_000230855.2. Taxonomy (NCBI): domain Eukaryota; kingdom Viridiplantae; phylum Streptophyta; class Magnoliopsida; order Fabales; family Fabaceae; genus Cajanus; species Cajanus cajan. Next base: position 8,764,955 of record NC_138517.1, on the reverse strand, counting down.
AAGTCTCTAGGGACCTCCAGCATAACATCCTCCTCCACAGTCCTGGTACTAGCCGCTATTCTGGCCTGCATCTCATCCGCCCTCCTCCTAATCTCCTCATTCTCGCGTTGAATAGCTTCTTCTCTCTCACTGGAACGCGCATTCTCCTCTCGTAGGCCATTGATCATGGCCATCATCTCTTCCATGGTAGGGGGTTGTGAATTGTTGTTGTTGCCGCCTCTCGCCATGATAGGGCGTAGGTTTTTGTGTTTCTTGGGGCGTAAGGAAAAGTTTCACCGTAGCCCCACGGTGGGCGCCAAAATGTTCCGGCCACGGGACGAACTAGGGTTTCCTCTAGGTCAAGCCGCGAAGCCAGAGCATTCAAAAGTGTAATCTGCCTTCTCAACTCTAGGGTTTTGGGTTTTATGGTATGTCGTTCATGGGCCACTTGGGCCCCGAGGATCAAGAGATTTCCTTAACCGTTAATATTTGGAGAATATCTTGTCATTAAAGATGGGATCTTATCCCTGATATCGGAACAGTATCTATGTGGGAGAGTTAGACCGGATTTTGGCCGAGTTACCCCTGCAGAGCAGACAGGTCGGATTATGACCGAGTAGAGATCAGTCGGATTTTTACCTAGACGGTACACTAGTCGGATTTTTACCTAGACGGTCCCCTAGTTGGGTTTTTACCTAGACGGTACACTTAGTCGGATTTTTACCTAGATGGTACACATAGTTAAATGGCATTTAAACTTAGAAAGTTTTCCAATTATTTTCAAACGGTTTATTGCCGATCACTTGGTTAATTTTCAATTATTTTCCAGGTTATAAACATCCAGATTCAAATTTTAACTTAGAGAATATTTTGGACCCTCTTAGTCGGAATTTGGACGACAGAATTTGGCGATTCGACTTTTAGCTTAAAAAATTCTCCGTAATGTTCCTAGTCGGATTTTCGACGACTGGGTAATGAAATTCTACATTTTAACTTCGAAAATTCTCCGTAAGGTCCCTAGTCGGATTTTCGACGACTGGGTAGTGAAATTCCACATTTTAACTTAGTAAAAATTCATATTCTCTATAATCGGAATTTGGCCGATTTTGTTCTGAAAAAAGAAGTTTTAACTTAGTTACTTCAATCGGGATTTATCCGATTTGTTTTACAAAACCAGGTTTTTAACTTAGAAAAAATTCATATTCTCTATAATAGGAATTGGGCCGATTTGTTTCGAAAAACCAAGTTAAAAATTAGAAAAGCCTCAATCGGAATTTGGACGACAAGAACAAACCAAAACAAAGACAAAAGAAAATGTACTCCATGAACATCACCAAAATACGAACACAGTTTGCAACGCAAAAGAAAACAAACAACAAAAGGAAATATATGAAGGAAGGCATAGTTCCTATAAACAATTTCAATCATCTTCAGGGGGGTCTACAAGTTCCCCATTCACGATCTCCTTAAAGTAACCAAGGCCTCCAAGGTCGAGGTTAGCATGAAGCAACTTCACTTGGCTCGTTGCGGCGTCAAAACCTTGCACGAACTTATCCAAAGCATCCATCTTGGCAGCTTCGAGCTTAGCCTGCAACTTTTCAATCTCGGTTTTTGCCAGGGCGAGGTCCCCCTCAAAAATCTGCGCCACATCAGCACTCTTGTCCCGAGCAAGTCGAACCTCTTCCAACTCTTTCTCCATCGCCGTCTTCTCGGCAGCCCAGGCTTTCTTCTCATCCTCCAAGGCGCGACGAGCTTCTAGCAATTTGTCTCGTTCATTGGATATCCATTTGAGATCAACCTTGCTTTTGTTCAGACCATCCTCCATAGAAGAGATCCTTTTCCCCTGCACCTTGGTTTCTCTCACTAATCCCCGAATTTTATCTTCGTTAATAAGTGAGAGGGCTGAGAGACGATTGGATAATGACTCAATCCCCTTGGCGATGGAGAAGGCGCTCATTTTTTCTAAGTCATCACGGTCGCCTTCTAGCAGGTCTGTCCTGCGAAGATGGGCGCTGTGATTAAACTTTTCGTCCCAGAAAGAGACTAAGTTGCCGCGGTCGGCGCCTTGATCAACGGGCTCCCAATTCTCACCAAGACAGGCGCTGATAGTCCTTTCGGCTGATTGGACCTCTGTGTCGCCCTTATCCCCTTCGAAAGCCACGATCGTATCCAAGTTGACCACCGAGATTGGTTTCTCGGATTTGCGTCGACGCTTGTGTGAGGACTCACCCACGTTTCTCACCAACCCCACAGGGTTCTCGGCCACCACAACCCTCCCGGCCGCTGACTCATCAACACCGACAGCTTGGGATGCTTTTTGTTGCCTCCAAAGCTTCATCATTTCACGAGTTCCCAAACTTGCCATTCTCTATGCAAAAAATACAATCACCAATTAGCGGTCAAAATTAGAGCAAATACGAAAGACAGTGCAAACGATCAAAAACAAACGCAAAATACCTATATATATTTTCAACTCTTGGGGCCTATTCTCTAGATCTAGAAGTTTCGCGGTATTGAAAAGTGTTTTCAAATCTTCAAGTTTTTTTACGTCCTCTCGGTCATCCTCCGGGAGGGACTCGGGACTTAGCCCACCACAGGAGGTCGGTTGCTTGTTCCAAAAGACAGGGTATCCCTCAAGTAAATCCTCATGCCCCGGTAGACATCGAATGCGAAAAAAGGACTTTTTAAAGTCCTTATAGGACGACTGAAACAATGATAACAACCCATGACCCGACACGCTGCCCACCGACACCCAGCTACTTCGTTTACTGAGGCGGGCTTCGAAGAAATAAAAGAATTTGTTTGGGGTCGGGGTGATACCGAGACCTGAACACAGAATCTCAAACCCTCTAACAAAAGCCCAACTATTTGGGTGGAATTGGGTTGGGGCTACATTCAAGGCCCTTAACACTCCCTTCTCGCAGTCAGTAAGGGGCCATCTAACTTTCAACTTGGCAATTAGGGTAACGTAACAAAAGGTGAAGCGTTCAGAGGCTGAGCTTAGACACACAGGCTCTTTATCCACGCAAGGCTCACAAACTAGGATATTTTCAGAAACCCTGCTCACTACATGCTCACTGTTAAAACTCTCCATTGCCGCCCAAGAATTGATACAAGATTCACATTTTAACACATCATCCCTCACCCAGTTATAAACTTCCTTATAATTTACTAACTCCATAGTTTAAGGATCTATATGGTGAAGAAAGCTACAGCGACAGACAAAGAACAACTACTAAGTACAATAGATATTGGGGCGTACCTACCAAGATTCCAAAACAAAACACTTCTTTTCCCTTAAAAAAAATGCCTCAGAACCACCGTAAACCACCGTGAAAAGGCGGAGAAAAATAAAAAGTGCTGGCCGGAGAAGGAGTAGAGGAGAGAAAATGGAAGAAACAAACGAGTAAAGTGAATAGTAAAAGTGGGGTATTTATAGAGATGGGGGGTTGTGCGTGGGAGACAACGCGCGTGGAACGCCACGACCCCTGACCTTTGGGGCCCCCAACGTTCATGCAACGCTCCCCTAGTGACGCGTGGCAATGTAATAATGACTCTATTCAAGAAACGGCGCTATAATAAATGTCTGTCTATTCACGGGCAAGGCGAAGAGACGACCCTCGAGAAACGTTCCACACCTGACACCTCAAACGTCACCCTTGAAGAAGGATCCCAATTCTCTAAGAGCCTTTTCGCCTGATCGACCCGGGGTACCTACACGGTGAAGCCCCGATTAGGTGCACTCGTCTATGGTGCTTTATTCGTCGTCTTGGCGACCACCCGGCTTATGACCAAACGCGTCAACTCCTCAAACCCACTCATAAGCCCTCTCGCCTTACAGGCTTAGGGCTGGAAGGCAAGTGTACCGTCCCGGTCGTAATCCGACCGGATTTCCCTATCGGCGATAGGATGTTAACAACCCTCCATTCGGCAATATACCGACTTGGTCACCCACTCGTAAGCCCTCTCGCCTTACAGGCTCAGGGCTGGAAGGCAAGTGTGATGTCCAGGTCGGATTCCGACTCAGCGGTCCATTCGGTAACAAGACGAGTAAAATCCCTTTTTCGACATTTTCCCGATTGAAGGTTCGGCATTGACCTAGTCGGCAATAACCCGAGCTGGATCGCTTATTTCGATCTTACCCGCCTGCAAGGTGGATTACTCGGTATTTACCTTGATGGGCCCTCGGCGTGGGCCCAGTCGGTCGGATTCCTATCAAGCTCGTTCCCCCTCATCCCGCGTCATCGTGATATGAACGGTTAAGGAAATCCCTTGATCCTCGGGGCCCAAGAGGTCCATGAACGACGTACTATAAAACCCAAAACCCTAGAGCTAACGAGGCAGATTACACTTTTGAATGCTTTACTTTGCGGCTTGACCTAGGAAAAACCCTAGAGCACCCCGTGACCAGAACAAATAATAATAACCTTTTTGAAAACTGGAATGTTGTAAAAATTGTAAAAATTTATATCACATATCAAAAATATCTTTATATGATAAATAAATTAAATTTGATTTTTATAAGATTTAACATATTTATTTTTATGTTTTTATTAGTGTTAAATTATTATTAAGTAGGTTTTTAAAATTGTAGTTCTAACCAAACATTTTAAAAAATGTCAATGATAGATAAATATATCATATTAATAACATGTATTTTTAATAAAAATTAGGTTTAATTCTGTTAAATTATAATATATCATAATTTGACCTAGTTTATTTTCATCCTTAATCGTAACTGTAGATATAAAAACATGTAAAAAATAACTATAATATATATTTATACTTTTAAAAATTATATGTAAAATTTTTAATATTATAAATATATAAATAAGTATTGCCTCCACAATCTAAAATTTCTGGATCTGTCATTGACTATAATCATCGAGTTTGTGTTTGGCATTTTGGAATCAGAACGACCCATTCTGAAACCAGAACGGCCCGTTGTGGTTGCACTCTTGATGTGTTAATTTTGCATCCGGAACGACCTGTTCCAAGTGCAAAATTAACACACCAAGTGTGTAACCAGAACGAGCCGTTCTGGTTTCAAAACAGGTCGTTCTAGCTCCAGATGCATTAAAAAAATTTGGCATCCACGTGGCAACAGTTAACTCCGTTTAAATAAATTTGACGGAAGTTCGACATTGCAATAATTTAAATTATTAGGGACTAAATTGAAACAAAAAATTAAAGTGAGACTAAATTGAAACAAATAAATATTATAAGAGACTAAATTAGGTTTTTAACCTTATTATTTATATATTTTCACTACTAGTAATTGAATAGTTAAGTGTAGGGATCATATCAAATAATTACATGTCTTTCCTCGATAGTTTAATTTATAAATCAAATGGTTGGGACAACTACTATATTATTATTGTTTTGTAACAAGGATATTCATAACTGAAAATTAAGAAATAATTTCTTTTGAAGTGTAAAAATTAACCAAAGATACACATGTAAATTCATAAATCAAATTCCTCTTAATATATTTATAGTGTGTTTGGATGAGAGATTTAAATGAAGTAATTTATATGTTTGAAGAATTTCAAATTCTAAGGTGAAATACCTTTGTTTGGATGGAGAATTTATTAAAAAAATTGAAATTCAAACATTTATGAAATTTTTTCAAATAGTAAAATTTCATATTCTTCCAAAAAAGTAAGAATTTAAAATTTATCATTTTTTTCTTATTTCACTTATATATTTTATCTTATTTCTTCATGTTTTTAATTATTCAATATTCAAAAATATTTTTAAAATTGTTAAATATTATTTAATATTAATTTTTAAAATTTTTAAATATTTAAAAATTAACTAATATTTATTTTATAAAATTTAATTTAAAAATCTCAATATATAAATATATTTTTAAAATCAATTTTATCATGATAAAATCAAATTATCATATCCAACTTAACAATTTAAAATTTAAGAAATTTGAATTGACTTATCCAAACAAAATATTTTAAGAATAATAGAAATTGAAATTAAAATAATTTAAATATTAAAAATTTAAAATTTATTAAATTTGTAAATTTCTTATCTAAATACACTATTAGAAGACATGTATGCATGAATCACACGAGTGAACTTTATTTATAAAATCGAATTTAGTAGTATACTATATTATCTTTGCCTTCCAATGCTAGACTCCTTTTGATAATTTCGTGTTTAATTTTAATTTTAGTTTTTTTTTAAGAGCTCATTTTAGTTTTTTTTGTAGCTAGGATATTGATCTTAATCGCGACTCAGATATTAATATTTTGTCATACATAGATCCATTTAAAAAAAAAACTGACTTTTTTTTTTAACAAATATTGTTTCATATATGTAGAGAATCTATTGATTAAATTTTGGCTAAAAATCTATTTTGGTCCCATATAATAATTATTTGTTTCAATTTAGTCCCACTTTTATTTTTTGTCTCAATTCGGTCCCTAATAAATTAATTGGTTTCAATGTCGGACTTCCGTCTAAATTATTTAAACGGAGTTAACTGTTTGTCACGTGAATACCACGTAGATGCATAGGTGGATGTCATGTGGATGCCAAATTTCTTGAAAACACCTAGAACTAGAACGACCCGTTCTGAAACCAGAACAGACCGTTCTGGGTGCACTATTGTTGTGTTAATTTTGCATCTAAAACGGGCCGTTCTAGATGCAAAATTAACACACCACCAGTACATCAGAACGATCCGTTCCAGAATGGGCCGTTCTGGTTTCAGAACGAGTCGTTCTGGATTTAGAACGGCACGTTCCAGAACGCCAGTTAAGTGAAGTCGATAGAATATTCTATATTAATTTTATTAAAAAAATATAATAATTTTGAAAAATATCTTTTTATGGTAAAAATTTTAAAATTACTTATTTTTATAAAATACAATTGTCTTATAAATAAGTGATAACTTTTCTTTTTTCTCTTTCTGTCTGAAGAAATATTTAAGTGTCACTTTATAATTTTTTGCAACATATTTAAAATTAGAGGAATAAAATGATAAAAATTAATAGGATAAACATAATAAAATTATTAATTTGTTTTCTTTTAGTGTCCCTAAATTTTTATACTCATTTAAAACAAAAATATTTTATATATTAATTTGAATTACTTTAACGAAGTATCATATAATTTTTAATTTTTTTAAAATTTTTATAAATTTGATCTATACATGAAAAGCTTTTTAATTTAACAATCAAATTTTTAAAAATTTGATATAAAATATTAATTATTAAGTAGAATAAATCTATCAAGAGCCTCACTATGATTAACTTAGATCTGGTTGGTCCACGCTAGGCACAACTCTTATTGTGCCAGGCGCGGATGTGTTCTTTTATAAATATGCTTATTAATGTTGTTGAGTCGAGTTGAGTTGTATGTTGTTCAAGTTGTTAATGTCATTTGATGTTTAAGCTGCATTGGTGTAAAGTTGAGTTGCGCTGTATGTTGTTTATGTTGTTAATGTTGCTATGTTGTGCTGTGTTGAATGCTAAATATGAACTGTTGTAGGCCGTAAGGCTGAGCTGTTGTATGTCGTAAGGCTGAGCTGTTGTCAGCTGTAAGGCTGAGCTGTTGAAGGCTGTAAGGCTGAGTGGTTGTAGGCCATAAGGCTGAGCTGTTATAGGTCGTAAGGCTGAGCTGTTATAGGCCGTAAGGCTGAGCTGTTGTAGCAGATCTCTGAGCTGAAATGTGTGACGATGCATAAGTTGTTTGAGGTTGATTTTGCTGAATGATGTGAGTTGTATATGTGATGTGTTGTATGTTTGAACTTAATGATGTACTGATAATTTGTAGCTATTTATAATTACTATATATATATGCTGATTCTTTCACTAGCTTACCCTTGCATGTTTCTATGTGATTTGGACTGAGATGATCATACTATGTATGGGAGCAGAGCAGGGATAGGTTGGAGTCTTGTAGCAAGTCTGCAGCTGGTAGATGGAGATGATATTTTGATGTTTTTGGCTACTTTGTATAGCTATTTGGTTGATATATTTTGTATATTGACTTGTTGAGTCCCAAGCTAGACATATGTGTGTAGTGTGTTGTGAAGTTGTGCTGTAAATGTATGTTGTGATGTGTCTTCCTTCTTTTCAAAATTGGATTTAAGATCTAAGTATCACTAGATTTTGCTTAACCCTAAGGATAGGTTTAAAACTGCATTCAGAACCCACTTTGGTCATTATGAGTGGTTGGTTATGCCCTTAGGGTTGACCAATACACTTGCTACTTTTCAAAGTCTCATGAATAATATTTTTGTTGGATTATTGAGGAGATTTGTATTGGTTTTCTTTGATGACATCTTGATCTATAGTTCTAATTGGAAGGACCATTTAAATCATTTAGATGTGGTTTTGCGTATTCTGAAACAACATCAATTGTATGATAGGTTCTCTAAGTGTTCTTTTGGTGTTCAAAAGATTGACTACTTGGGTCACACGATTTTGGGTGATGGTGTTGCCATGGACACTTCTAAACTAAAAGTTGTTCAACAATGGCCTCAACCTTGTAACATCAAACAGTTAAGGGGATTTCTTGGACTCAATGGCTACTATAGAAGATTTGTTAAGAATTATGCTCAAATTGTAGCACCTTTGGTAGACCTACTTCAAAAAGATTCCTTCTAGTGGACTTCACTAGCTACTTCTCCTTTTAATCAATTGAAACAAGCCATGACTTCTATTCCAGTCTTCGCAATTCCAAATTTCCAAATTCCATTTATCCTTGAAACTGATGCTTCTAGAATTGGAATAGGTGTTGTTCTCAGTCAAGACAAACATCCTACTTTTCAAAGAAACTCTCACATCGGATGCAACGACAATCTACTTACACTAGAGAATTCTATGCCATTACTGAAGCAATTGGTAACTTCAGGCATTACCTTCTAGGCCATAAGTTCATTATCAAGATTGATTAGAAAAGCTTAAAAGAGTTATTGGATCAAACCCTACAAACACCTGAACAACAACAATGGTTACCTAAATTCTTAGGTTATGATTTCACCATTTAGTACACTCCTAGTAAGGAAAATATTCCAGTAGACGCTCTTTCCAGAAGTTTGTTTATGGTCTTCTTTGAACCTATTGTTGATTGGTCTCATCAGTTAATTGAATTCACAAAAGAGGATGACAAATGGCTTAAAATCTATCAAGATTGTTTGTTGGGAAAATTGCAGTCAATAGAATACAGTGTTCATGAGGGGTTATTGTTGTTTAATAATATAATTGTATTACCTGAAGTGATGCAATTGTTATAACAAGTGATGTTGGAGTTTCATAGTTCTAAAATTGGTGGACATGCTAGGGTTAAATAGACTACAACAAGGATAATTGCTCAATTCTATTGGCGTAATATGTGACACCCTTACTACCCCAACACATATTGTAACTTTACAAATAAATGTTTTAAATTTTGGTAAAAGGGTTCACATGAGAAACTTTAAAAATCGTTCTTCAATGACCACAATAATAAGGATTTAGAAAATGAAACTCAAGAGTTTGCAAATTATTTTCAAAATGATATTTACAATTCCAAATCCATATAAAAATTATGTCCTAAAATTCCTCTGCCCCGATGTCACAATATCAGAGCATACCCCTAATTTAACTGTTGCCATTCCAAATGCCACTCGCAGCCGGATCTTCTCACCTAAAACGTCCACAAATCGCACGGTGAGAAAAGAAAACATCTATATATATAGCACATAAGAAAACACAACATATTGTCTCATTATAACTAATATTCATAAATATTTCAACATATCTTATTTCAATCAATCATGCATCGTCATCACGTTATAATTCTCAATCACATCATTCATCACAAATCTTGTACTTCACACTATGCCAAGGTCACGCTACCCAATTAACAACCCAAGGTCGTGCTCACCCCTGATATAGCACTGTGCCAAGGTCACGTTACCCTTAACCTAGGGTCGTGCTCACCCCTGACATGTTAACCAAGGTCACGATACCCATATAACAATCCAGAGTCGTGCTCACCCCTGATATAACATTGTGCCAAGGTCACGTTACCCCTAACCTAGGGCCGTGCTCACCCCTGACATGTTAACCAAGGTCACGATACTCATATAACAATCTCGGGCCGTGCTCACCCTTGGTCATAGGTGTGAAGAACCACAATCACATCTCATTCACATCAATCCATCACAATCCACATAAATCTTACAATTAACATTATGTCAAGACCTGTCTCACTCATCTCACACCATGCTAGAGGCACGCTCATCCCTGGAGCATCACCTCCCAGGGTTCGTCTCATCCCTGGTCATTAGTGTGAGGTACCACAGTCACAATCATAATCATATCCACACAACATCTCATCTCATATCACAATTCTATACTACATACTGATAAGTTCACATAATGCAACGATTCACATACCCATCAAGCAATTCACCATGAATACTCATTATAACGATAATATAACAATAATATAAAACTCAATTAATTATCCAGTTTAATACAATATTAAATCAATAGAATTACCAATTTAATATAACATTCATAAATGTAATAATAATCAATGGAATTATCAACATAAACAGTAAAATTCCTAATTATTCCAAAACCTAGCTCACCAGCACTTTTCTACATTTTCGTTCTCTCTCCTAGATCATCATTCTTACAAATTAGCATATTCATAAACCTCAATATATAATTCTTAATGGAACCAATAATTCTCCAAATAGAAATAATTATAAAATTACTCATAACCCTAAAGGATTCTTCCTCTACCAAATTCCCTCATGTAACTCTACATATAAATAATCCCCTTTTACCCCGTACTTGGATAAGCAGCAGTTGAACTAAAACAGGGATCTCTTGGTCTCCTCCTCTAAATGCCCCTTGGTCTTCAGAGAGAAGAAGAGGGAAAGAAGAGAGAATAGAAGATAATAGGAAGAGAGAATGAGAGATGTGTGAAAATGAGAGGTGAGGGCGCTATTTATAGGATTTCAGGCTCACCTACCGAAAAGGCCCATTCCAAAAGTGGAACGTCCGTTTTGGGCCCTTTGAAACTACGCAAAATTCTCACCTGGAACGACCCGTTCCAAAACCAGAACGTCTCGTTCTCAAAACCAGCAGAACGACCCGTTCTCCCACCAGAACGACCCGTTCTCCAAACCAGAACGACCCGTTCTCCAAACCAGAACGGCCCGTTCTGCTTCTCTAATTTTGGGCATTTTTCTTGTTTCGGAACAGCCCGTTTCACTTTTGAAATGGCCCGTTCCGGGAAATCAATTGGGCCTCTGGCCTAGGGATTTTGGGCTGTTACATAATATGAGGAATGATATTAGAAAATTTGTGAATGAGTGTCTTATCTGTCAACAAACCAAGACTGATCATATGGTTCCTACTGGACTATTGCAACCCTTTCCCATTTGCCATCAAATTTGGGAGGAAATAGCAATGAATTTTATTACTAATTTGTCAATATCATAGGGATTTACTACTATCTTTGTAGTCATTGACAGATCAAAGTTTGGTCACTTCATTCCTATGAAATCAGATTTTAATAGCAAATCAGTTGTTGAAGCTTTTATTTCCAACATTGTCAAGATCTATGGGTTTCCTAAATCTATTATTTTTTTATCGAGATCGAGTATTCATGGGTGCATTTTGGAAACACTTGTACAAGACTTAGGGGACTACTTTAGCAATGAGCTCTTCTTATCATCCACAATCTGATGGACAGATTGAGAACCTTAACATGACCCTTGAGATGTATTTGCGATGTTTTGTCTTTGATAATCCTAAAATTTGGGTCTCTATGTTATCATGGGCTCAATTATGGTACAATACTTCCTTTAATCACAGTTTAGGAATGACCCCCTTTCAAGTAGTATTTGGTAGACCTCCTCCATTTGCTATTCGTTATGAATCTCAAATAGCGAACCCTATCTCCTTGCAAGAAACGCTAAAAGCCAGGGATCAATTGCTTACTCAACTAAGACAAAATTTGTTGAAATCTCAAAATTATATGAAGCATTAGGTTGATAAAAAAAAAGGCGCGAGGTATAATTGCAAGTGGGTGACTTGGAATTGGTTAAGCTGCAACCCTACAGGAAACATTCTATCGTACTAAGAAAGCATGCTAAGTTGGGGTTAAGGTTCTTTAGACCCTTTGAAGTTTTACAAAAAATCGACTTAGTGGCTTACAAACTTCAACTTCCTGATTCAACAAGAATACATATTATGTTTCATATTTCATTTCTTAAAAAATTTCGTGGCAATAATTCCCAACAGTATTTGCCTCTTCCATTAACTTCCAATGAGTTTGGACCTATAATTCAACTTGCAATAGCGCTAGATGCTCATATGATACGGCAAAATAATGGCTTAATTCCTCAAATATTAGTTTAGTGGGATGTGATAGATTCTTCAAATGCTACTTGGGAGAATTTGTGTGATATTCAAAGTTCTTATCCTCATTTCAACCTTGAGGACAAGGTTTTTGTTGATGAGGAGGGTAATGTAACGTGCATAAGGATGAAATAATTGGCACAAGAGTTAGTTGGAGCACCAGAACACGTGGCAAAAGATTTGTAGATAGTGAAGACACAACACAACACTTGTGAAAGGAAGCACAACAATAAATGGAAGGATTATGAGCTGAATTGAGTATGAAAAATGGTATCTAGCTTCCCTCTGATTTGATTATTTCCGCTTTGTTCCCTTTGATTAATTCTCCTTGCAATAATAGTTATCAATTATTCTCTCCTACGATTCTCAGGTTCTAAGGCATGATTGATGATCAACATTTCATCTAAAGTTTTTCTACTTGTTATTGTGAAATTTTGTTGTTGATTATGAATTTTCTTTTAGCAAATTAAATAAAATTCATAAACGTTTCGGTGACACATTTAAACACAATTGAGGTTCTTCTTTTCTCTCTTAAAAAAAGTATTCTACAATAATCAAACCTAAACTTTTCTTGAAAAACTCAATATGTATTGTCGACATGCATTGAATATACAAAAGAGAGATCTACTTACTTAAAAAGAAAAAAATAAATTTACCTAAATTTATTTCATTCAATAATTTATATTTCTCACTTAAACTTTAATATATTACATGTATCTCCTTCGATCAGACTAATTTATAAAACAAACATGTGAGGTTATTATTCTGTAACAAGGATATTCATATCACCGAAAATTAAGGTATCTATTACTATATCACATTTATGCAGTAAATACTACTATATGACACATATCTCGTGCCAGCACATATATTATAAATCCTGGCAAATACGCATGAATCACATGCACGAGTTCACTTTAACTATAAAATAATCATATGTAATAGTAAAATATATCTTCTTTTCCTTTCCAATTATTGATTTCATTTGCTAATTTAGTATTTTTATTTTTATTTTTATTTTTCCCCTTTTTTCTAGTTATGATATTCTTAGAGAATGTATTGAATTAAAATTTTAAAGAATTTTAAAAATATTTTTTAATAAAAAATTTTATCATATTTAATTAAGACTTTTTTTTTAAGTAAAAAAGTATTATATGATATTCAGTTAATATAATCATATTTTTTTTAAAAAGTATATCAAAATTTGATAATATTTAATTATGATTTTTTCATATAAAAAGTTATCTTGTATTTAAAAATATATAATTTTCAATGGATGTCGTGACACTTTTTTTTTTATAATATATATATATATATATATATATATATATATATATATATATATATATATGTATATATGTATAAACCCAACAATCTTAAATGTCTTTATTTAAAAATAAAAGATCAAAATTATAAATTGACGAAAATAGAAAAATTAAAAATATAATTTAATCTATTTTATAATTTTTTTGTTTAAAGTTTTTTATTTTTGAATTTGGTCATTTGTTATTTTTTAAAACCAATAAAATAAACCACATTATATAGTTAGAGTTAATCATCCATACAATGCTAGTGTAAAGTTTTTTATACTGGCAACTAATCAAATCTTTTAAATTATTTTATTTTATATTATTTCATTAAATAACCAACTAACATGACTTTACTAAAAGATATGATTAGTTACTAGTGTAAAAAAATTTTACACTGACAATATATAGATGATTAACTCATAATTATATTATTAGATATGTACATAGTTGTATTTTTCTTTATAGAGTTTGAAATTTCCTTTGTGATGATATTTTTAATCCAGGATTTGTTGACCATAGAAAAAAAAAAGAGTAATGATATTGATGTCTAAGTGAGCCGATAATAAATCTGACTTAGACCTTTCAATATCCTTCCGAGTTAAATTATCGATTCATTTGAAGTGGACTATCTTGTGTATCATAAGAGATTTGTTTTTTCTATTAATTCTTTTAGATTGGATACAAATATTTCTTGAATAAGTTATTCAACTCTAGGGATGAATCGAAAAATCACTTGGGAATATGTCTAAATATCTTTAGGAAAATAAATTAGTTTTTGATAAGCACCTTTTATTTATGTTTAAAATATTTAGATTTAATCTGCTTTGATTATTTTAGGATTTATTTTCTTGTTTTTAGAATATGAAATATCAATATTTGATTTTGTATGATATATTTTTTTTTATAAAAAGAGACCTTATAAATAAAATTAGTGTTCTTACCGGAGATTTGTCGTAGAGATGATCCGCTGGGTAAGATCGGCGAGCCTCCTTCGTTGATACGTTGATACTCCAAGATGGGGGTGGTACCTACAAAAGAGACTCCGATGCTAAAGTTAGTGTTTGTGGGAGTATTAGTCTCGTATAAATAATGCACGTACCTTAGTGTGAATTAGGGTTTTATTAGGCCTTGGGCCCGAGATCAGTTGTGACCTATTTGAATGCCGACTTGACGTCACCTAGCGCGTGTCCGAGGTCACTTTGCGCTGAGATGCCGAGTTCGAGCTCGGCATGGAGGTACGGATAGTACAATTAGATTTTGCTTCTCTGATAAAAATTATATCTTTACAAAATACAAATATAAAATAATCCAAAATTGGTATCTATAGCTAAGGTTACGAGCTGTGGAGAGGGAAGTAAAATTAAACTTTTCACAAATTTCCCCACCTATTTTTGATGGAGAAAGTTATGATCCTTGGACGATGAGAATGGAGGCATACTTAAAAGCTTTAGATCTCTGGGAAGTTGTAGAAGAAAACTATGATGTTTCCATGTTGTTAAATAATCCTACTATTGTAACGACCCGGCTGGCCATTTCACTTACCACCAAAACACACTGGAAACACTAGGCAGAATAGAACAAGTATATAGATATAGAGTCTAGAATATAAATATATACATATGTCCCATGTCCGACTAGAATTAGGGCATGAAAAACAAAACAATTATATCAATATCACTATGCCAAGTGATCAAACATACAAAATATCCAAAGAAATCAGCTTCCTCCCTTGGCTATCGACCCACAGCAATCCATCACCTATCCCTGTTCTGCTCCCGTACATAGTACGATCATAGCAGTCCAACCACATGGAAACACAAGGGTAAGCTAGCATAAAAAGAGGACAACATATAAGGAATCTAAGAAATATAGGTAACCACAACTATCAACAATTTATCAACATACACCCTGTCAGTTCTCAACATGATCATCAATAAGCAAGCAAATGCGTCGTCACGCATATCAACTCGGAGATCTCCTACAACAACTCAGCCTTTCGGCTTACATCAACTCAGCCTTACGGCCTACAACAACTCAGCCTTTCGGCCTACATCAACTCAGTCTTGCGGCCTACAACATCTCACATCAACATCCAACATAGTGCAACAGTACAATTCGATATATTATCTTCATAGTTCATCATAAACATCTACAGCATAGCATCACTTCTCAACACATTCATCAAATAAAATTTTAATAGCAACGACAACATTCACCACTAGACATCATTTCCCGACCTTTCCTCTCAATTCAACTCTTCATGAAGCATCATACACAAACATCTCATCTCCGCGCCCAGTGCCCACGTGGTTGCGCTCAGCGCGGAGCAACCAGAGAGCACCAGGGGCTCAGCGCGCCCAGCGCGAGCATACTCGCGCTCAGCGGGATTCAGCCAGAGAGCACAATGCTCTCCCGCGCTTGGCGCAATACCTCCTACGCCCAGCGCAGGCCAGGCAGAGACTCCAAAGAGTCTCCCGCCCAGCGCACCTAACCTCGCGCTCAGCGCGGGGTAGGCAGAGACCACTCCTTGGTTTCGCGCCTAGCACAATTGAAATTGCGCCCAGCGCCTACAAGGCAGAGACTCCCAAGGAGTCTCACGCCCAGCGCGACAAAGGCCGCGCTCAGCGCAGCCTCTAGAACCCAATCAGCAAGTTTCAATGGGGTATCGCGCTTAGCGCGGTCCAAAGCGCGCCCAGCGAGGGCCAACCCGAGACCCACATTTTCAAGCGCGCCCAGCGCGCTCATCAAGGCGCCCGGCGAGCTTGGCGAAATGGGGTCCCCAGGTGGCCACGCGCTCAGCGCGATGAACAGCGCTCAGCGCGGAGCTCATCTGCAACCTACTATTCCAAAAAAAACCTAGGCAACTTCTGCAAAACAGCCAGAAAATCCGCATGCAAACCAAACAATAATCCACATTTTCATCCAAGAGTCCGAAAGTACTATCTTTTTCAACATGCAACAACATTTCAAGGTTTTTCCCCAAAATTCTTCAACAACCCCAAAACCCCAAAAGCAACAATTTAATCTCAATTCAGCCATGAATCAACCATCAACAAACATCCAACGAACTTCTAGAACTCTTCCATAACCAAGAATAGCGTAAAAAGACAAAAATACTAGCTTCCCTTACCTTGGTCTCAAAATCGGGAGGCACAAGGAAGGAGAAACTTGGAAGAAATGGTGAACGAAGATGGGGAAGAGTTCTGTGCGTCCACAAGCTCCTAGCTACTAATCAGCACCTTGAATCCGAGCAACAAGAATGAGATTAGCCAAAAAGGAAATGAATGGAAAAAGAGAGTGAAAGGGAGGGTTCTTTTTGAGTGAGAGTTTTAGAGGGGGAAGTATGATCAGACATGGGCCTCACAACCTCCCCAACAACAATAGTTTTCGTCCCCGAAAACGGACTTACTTGGGAATAGGAACGGGTAATGCTCCCTGAATTGCTGCTCCACTTCCCAAGTAGCTTCACCGGTCGCTGCATCCCACAACACTTTTACTAGAGCAATAGACTTGCCCCTCAGCTCCTTTAGTTTCTGGTCAATTATAGCTACTGGTGACTTCTCATACGTCAAGTTCTCCTTCACTTGCACATCATCTAATTCTACCACATGACTCGGGTCATAGGCGTACTTCCTCAGCTGGGAGACATGGAACACATCGTGCAGGTTTGAGAGAGATGGTGGCAAAGCCAACCGATAGGCAATCGGTCCCACCCGCTGTATGATTTCATAAGGACCCACAAACCTCGGTGTCAACTTCCTTACCTTCAGTGCTCTTCCCACACTAGAGGTTGGAGTCACCTTCAGAAATACATGCTCCCCTTCGGCAAACTCCAAAGGCTTCCTCCTCTTGTCAGCGTATGACTTCTGCCTACTCTGAGCAGTCTTCATTTTCTCCTGAATCATCTTCACTTTCTCAATGGTCTGTCGGATGAGCTCCGGACCTACCACCACTGACTCACCATCCTGATACCAGCACAGAGGAGTCCTACATCTTCTGCCGTATAACGCTTCAAACGGTGCCATCCCAATGCTTGCATGAAAACTGTTATTGAAGGTGAACTCAACCAATGGTAGGACCTCCTCCCAGCTACCCAAGTGATCCAATACACAAGCCCTAAGCAGATCTTCCAAGGACTGGATTGTCCTTTCTAACTGACCATCCGTTTGTGGATGATAGGCAGAGCTCAGCTTCAACCTCGTGCCTAAGGCTTGGTGTAGACTCTGCCAAAATCTGGAAGTGAACCTCGGATCTCTGTCTGAAATAATACTAGAAGGCACCCCGTGCAACCGTACTATTTCTCTCACATATAACTGCGTCAGCTTCTCCAAGGATCACTTGATGTTGACAGGCAGGAAATGTGCACACTTGGTCAACCGATCCACAATCACCTAGATAGCATCACTATTCCTAGCTGACCTAGGCAACCCCACCACGAAATCCATAGAAATGCTATCTCACTTCCACTCTGGAATCTCGATCTGCTGCATTAATCCACTCGGCTTTTGATGTTCCACCTTCGCCTTCTGACAAGTCAGATAGGCCGCCACATACTCAGCTATTTCCCTCTTCATACCAGACCACCAGAAGGTCTTCTTGAGGTCTTGGTACATCTTAGTCACACCTGGATGTATGCTAAGTCTACTCTTGTGGCCTTCTTCCAGCACAGCTCTCTTCAACTCAGCATCCTAAGGTAGGCAAATCCTACCCTTAAACCTCAAGATTCCATCTCCTCCCAACTCAAAGCCAACCACCTTCTCGGTACCCAGCAAACCCAGAAGTTTCACCAACTCGACATCCTGCAACTGTTTGAGTCCAACCTGCCTCAAGAACTCATTAGTTATGGCAATTGCCCCACAACTAATGTGATCCTAAGCTAACTCCACACAGAGATTTAAATCCCTGAACTTTTCCACCAACTCTAGCTCCTTCATCATCATCCCAGACATGTGAATGGTTTTCCTGCTTAGTGCGTCCGCCACAACATTAGCCTTACCAGGATGATACATCAACTGGAAGTCATAGTCCTTTAGAAACTCCATCCATCTCCTCTGCCTCATGTTCAGCTCTTTCTGATCGAACAGATATTTCAAACTCTTGTGATCACTGAAGACGCTGAACCGAGCACCATACAAATAATGTCGCCATATCTTCAAGGCAAAAACAACAGCTGCCAACTCCAAGTCATGAGTGGGATAATTCCTCTCATGGTTCTTCAGTTGCCTTGAAGCATATGCCACCACCTTCATGTGCTGCATCAGCACACACCCAAGACCCTGGTGAGAGGCATCGCAGTACACATCAAAAGGTTCACCAGAATCCGGTAACGCTAACACAAGAGAAGTAGTCAACCTCCTCTTCAACTCTTCAAAACTCCGCTCGCAGGCATCGGTCCAAATGAACGGCTGCTCCTTCTTTGTTAACTGGGTTAGAGGCGTTACTATCTTGGAGAATCCCTCTATGAACCTCCGATAGTAACCCGCCAGACCCACGAAACTCTGTATATCAGTGACAGTCCTCGGGCGCTCCCACTGCAACACCGACTCCACCTTAGCCGGATCAACAGCAATCCCCTCAGCTGAAATTACATGGCCCAAGAACTTCACTTCATCCAACCAGAACTCGCATTTTGAAAGCTTAGCATACAGTTGCTTTGCCTTCAAAACCTCCAGCACCATCTTCAAATGCTCTCTATGCTCTTCCCGGGTTCTTGAATAAACCAAGATATCATCAATGAACACTACTACGAATTTATCCAAGAATGACCGGAAGATCCTGTTCATATAATCCATGAACACTGCAGGGGCGTTGGTCACACCAAACGGCATCACGACGTACTCATAGTGACCATACCTAGTCCTGAAAGCAGTCTTCGGTATGTCACCCTCCTTCACCCTAATCTGGTGATATCCCGACCTCAAATCGATCTTAGAAAACACCGATGCCCCTCTTAGCTGATCCATCAAGTCATCTATCCGGGGGAGAGGATATTTGTTCTTGATGGTCAACTTATTCAACTGCCGGTAGTCCACACAAAGACGACTACCCCCATCCTTCTTCTTCACCAACAATACCGGAGCACCCCACGGTGAAACGCTCGGCCGCACTAACTGCTTCTCCAATAGGTCCTCCAACTGACCCTTCAACTCACTCAGCTCAGCAGGAGCCATCCTGTAGGGAGCCACTGACACTGGCCCCGCACCTGGAACCAGGTCAATACCAAACTCCATCTCCCTTACAGGAGGCAACCCAGGCACCTCATCACGGAATACTTCAGCAAAGTCTTTTACCACATCTATCTCAGAAATGACTCTCTCAGTCTCCACACTCATCATAGCAAGCAGAAGGCAACACTCTGCTCCATCCCTCAACCATGATTCAGCTTGACCAGCTGAAATCAATAGCTCCTCTTCCTCCTGTGGAAAAATCAACCGTCTATTGGCACAATCTATAAGAATACGATTGGCAGATAACCAATTCATCCCCAAGATTATGTCAATACCGACCAAAGGCAAACAAATCAAGTTTACCTTGTACTTCCTCCCATTCACAGCAATAGGACAGTTAGTACACAGCTCAGAAGCAACTACTGAAGAAGATGCGGGCGTCGACACTAGCAGTCTCAACCCCAAGTCACATACAGATACTCCCAATAAAGTAACACAGGCATAGGAAATAAAAGAATGGGAAGCCCCAGAGTCAAACAAAAACATCACATCCTTACCAGCAGCCTTGCCCTTCCCCTTCACTATATCAGAAGAAGTAGAAGCCTCAGCACCAGTCAAAGCGAACACCCTACCAGCTGTAGTGGGTCTGTCACCCCTCTGAGTCTCAGTCCTCTGAACACTACTCCTCTGAGTATCAGCTCTCTGTGCATCGCTCCTCTGAGTACTTCTCTCCGGTCTACTCCTGTTGGGGCAGTTGAAAGACACATGTCCCATCTGCTGACATCTGAAACACCTGCTCTTAGTGTGTGGACAATCCTTAATCAAATGAGATCCGCCACATCGGTAACACCTAAGGGCAGAACCTCCACCCTGTCCTCCCCCTCTGGTAGTCTCAACAGGTTGCCTAACGACAGGACCCCTTTGGTGTGGCTGGGGCCTATCATACGGCTTCCCTTGACTTCCACTTCCTCTCCTGGACCCCGTGGAACCCTCAGCAGCTCTGATCACCCTGCCACCCCCTTCCAACCTCTCTACAATCTTCGCCTTCTCTACTAAGGCAGGAAACTCTGTAATGGCCATAGGCACCACCACTTTCTTCAATTCATACTTCAGTCCCTCAGCAAATTTTCTGCACTTCCAGGCTTCAGAAATAGCCTGTGAATAAAAACGAGCCAAATGCTCGAACCTCAATGCATACTCCGATACAGACAACCCACCCTGATGCAATCGTAGAAACTCGGCCTCCTTGGCGTGCCTCACGCTCTCTGAATAATACTTTTCCATAAACACGGTCCTGAAACACTCCCAATCCACGGTAACTCCCCTAGTAACAAGCATCTGGCAAGCGTTCCTCCACCAATGCTCGGCCTCTCCCACCAGCATATACACAGCATACGCCAACCTCTTCTCTGGAGAACATCCCAGAACATCAAAGATCTTCTCTAACTCGCGTATCCAGCGGTCAGCTACCTCTGGATCTGCTTCACCCGTAAATTGTGGGGGTTGACACTTCCGGAACTCAGCTAGGTCATGGCTCTCCTGTGATCCCGTAGGTCTTGCTGCACCAGTTGCAGCTCTTTCAGCTTCCATCCTAGCAAAATATGCATTTTGCTGCTGCATAGCCATAGTCATCATTTCCATGGCACGGGCTATCTGCTCATTGGTTCTAGTCATCGTCTACAAAATAACCGTATATTTAGTACGCTATCACACAACCAAACAACAATTTACAACACTTCATATCATCACACCCATCCGCACAACAAACAACACAACAAGGCAGCACAACACAGAGTTAACACAACAAAAGCCTAAAGGAACCACCCCCAAAGAGTGTCCACTAGACTCGACCTGCTCTGATACCACTAAAGTGTAACGACCCGGCTGGCCATTTCACTTACCACCAAAACACACCGGAAACACTAGGCAGAATAGAACAAGTATATAGATATAGAGTCTAGAATATAAATATATACATATGTCCCATGTCCGACTAGAATTAGGGCATGAAAAACAAAACAATTATATCAATATCACTATGCCAAGTGATCAAACATACAAAATATCCAAAGAAATCAGCTTCCTCCCTTGGCTATCGACCCACAGTAATCCATCACCTATCCCTGTTCTGCTCCCGTACATAGTACGATCATAGCAGTCCAACCACATGGAAACACAAGGGTAAGCTAGCATAAAAAGAGGACAACATATAAGGAATCTAAGAAATATAGGTAACCACAACTATCAACAATTTATCAACATACACCCTGTCAGTTCTCAACATGATCATCAATAAGCAAGCAAATGCGTCGTCACGCATATCAACTCGGAGATCTCCTACAACAACTCAGCCTTTCGGCCTACATCAACTCAGCCTTACGGCCTACAACAACTCAGCCTTTCGGCCTACATCAACTCAGTCTTGCGGCCTACAACATCTCACATCAACATCCAACACAGTGCAACAGTACAATTCGATATATTATCTTCATAGTTCATCATAAACATCTACAGCATAGCATCACTTCTCAACACATTCATCAAATAAAATTTTAATAGCAACGACAACATTCACCACTAGACATCATTTCCCGACCTTTCCTCTCAATTCAACTCTTCATGAAGCATCATACACAAACATCTCATCTCCGCGCCCAGTGCCCACGTGGTTGCGCTCAGCGCGGAGCAACCAGAGAGCACCAGGGGCTCAGCGCGCCCAGCGCGAGCATACTCGCGCTCAGCGGGATTCAGCCAGAGAGCACAATGCTCTCCCGCGCTTGGCGCAATACCTCCTGCGCCCAGCGCAGGCCAGGCAGAGACTCCAAAGAGTCTCCCGCCCAGCGCACCTAACCTCGCGCTCAGCGCGGGGTAAGCAGAGACCACTCCTTGGTTTCGCGCCTAGCGCAATTGAAATTGCGCCCAGCGCCTACAAGGCAGAGACTCCCAAGGAGTCTCATGCCCAGCGCGACAAAGGCCGCGCTCAGCGCAGCCTCTAGAACCCAATCAGCAAGTTTCAATGGGGTATCGCGCTTAGCGCAGTCCAAAGCGCGCCCAGCGAGGGCCAACCCGAGACCCACATTTTCAAGCGCGCCCAGCGCGCTCATCAAGGCGCCCGGCGAGCTTGGCGAAATGGGGTCCCCAGGTGGCCACGCGCTCAGCGCGATGAACAGCGCTCAGCGCGGAGCTCATCTGCAACCTACTATTCCAAAAAAAACCTAGGCAACTTCTGCAAAACAGCCAGAAAATCCGCATGCAAACCAAACAATAATCCACATTTTCATCCAAGAGTCCGAAAGTACTATCTTTTTCAACATGCAACAACATTTCAAGGTTTTTCCCCAAAATTCTTCAACAACCCCAAAACCCCAAAAGCAACAATTTAATCTCAATCAGCCACGAATCAACCATCAACAAACATCCAACGAACTTCTAGAACTCTTCCATAACCAAGAATAGCGAAAAAAGACAAAAATACTAGCTTCCCTTACCTTGGTCTCAAAATCGGGAGGCACAAGGAAGGAGAAACTTGGAAGAAATGGTGAACGAAGACGGGGGAAGAGTTCCGTGCGTCCACAAGCTCCTAGCTACTAATCAGCACCTTGAATCCGAGCAACAAGAATGAGATTAGCCAAAAAGGAAATGAATGGAAAAAGAGAGTGAAAGGGAGGGTTCTTTTTGAGTGAGAGTTTTAGAGGGGGAAGTGTGATCAGACATGGGCCTCACAATTATAACCCAAATGAAAATTCACAAGGAAAGGAAAATCAAGAAGGCAAAGGCAAAATGTTATCTCTTTGCCTGTGTTTCACAAAATGAAGCTACAAGTGAAGAGCTCAAAGATGCATGTCATCAAAAGAAATTTGATGATCAAGAGGAGAATGAAGATGATGAAAAACCACCTTTGAGAAAGAAGTTCGAGATAAATGCTAAAGTAGTCCCACTCAAGAAGGATTGCAACAAAAATCACAAAAAGAAGAAATCGATCTAAATTAAAGAGAATAGATAGATTTTGAAATTCAAATTTAAATTAAGTGATAAAGATATTTAGTCAAGAAAAAATGTTGAGAATATGCCTAAATATCTTTAGGAAATTAAATTAGTTTTTTATTAGAATCTTTTATTTATATTTCAAATATTTAGATTTAATCTATTTTGATTATCTTAGGATTTGTTTCCTTGTTTTTAGAATAAGATAATATCAATATTTAATTTTGTATAACAATTTTTCTTTATAAATAAAGATCTCATAAATAAAATTATATTATATTTCTCTGATAAAAATTTATATCTTTAAAAATACAAATATAAAATAATCCAAAAGATTTGTTGACCATAGGAAAAAAAGGTAATGATGTTGATATGTCTAAGTGAACGTTAGTAACAAATCTGACTTAGATCTTTAGATATATTTCTGAGTTAAATTATCGATTCATTCAAAGTGGACTATCTCATGTATTATAAAAGATTTATTTTTTCTATTGATTTTTTTCAACTGAATAAAAACATTTCTTGAATGAGTTATTCAACTCTAGAGATGAATTGAAAAATCACTCTTTATTGATTCTACCTCCTTTTTTCAACGAGGAGAATGAATTTTTTATGGCTAGTCTAAAATTGAAAGAAGGTCCAGGCCCTAATTTTCTTTTAAGTCGACCAAGATGTAGAAGTCATTGTAAAAACAAGCACCGCACGTGACACATTTAAACACAGTTAAGGTTCTTCTTTTCTCTCTAAAAAAATGTATTCTACAATAATTAAACCTAAACTTTTCTGGAGAAACTCAACATGTATTGTCAACACGCATTAGGGAGATCTACTTACTTAGAAAATAAAAAAATAAACTTGCCTAAAATTATTTCATTCAATAATTTATATTTTATATTAAATTTTAATAATTTAATTTTTAAATTAAAAATTTATAATACATAAATTAAATTTATATAATTTTTTTACTGAAAATTTATATAATTTTAAAAAATTTTAAAATTATAATAACCTACTCAACATATTCCACTCTAATAGACATAAAATTTATTTCCCACTTAAACTTTAATATATTACACGTGTCTCCTTCGATCAGACTAATTTATAAAACAAACATGTGAGGTTATTATTCTGTAACAAGGATATTCATATCACCGAAAATTAAGGTATCTATTAACTATATCACATTTATGCAGTAAATACTACTATATGACACATATCTCGTGCCAGCACATATATTATAAATCCTGGCAAATACACATGAATCACATGCACGAGTTGACTTTAACCATAAAATCATATGTAATAGTAAAATATATCTTCTTTTCCTTTCCAATTATTGATTTCATTTGCTAATTTAGTATTTTTATTTTTATTTTCCCCCCTTTTCTAGTTATGATATTCTTAGAGAATGTATTGAATTAAAATTTTAGAGAATTTTTTTTAAAAAATTAATAAATTTTTTTTATGATATTTAATTAAGATTTTTTTTAGTACAAAAATATTATATGATATTCAGTTAATATAATTATATAGTATATCAAAATTTGATAATATTTAATTAAGACTTTTTCATATAAAAAGTTATCTTGTATTTAAAAATATACACTTTTCAATGCATGCTGTGAACTTTTTTTTTTTTTTAATTTATAATTTATATATAATGTATATGCCAAACAATTTTAAACTCGTGAAATTTTGTGTCATTTTTTTTTTTACTTTTTGTCTCTTCTTTTTTCCTTTATTTTTTCTCATTCCCCAATCATTTTTTCGTTTTTATCACTTCTTTTTCTTTCTTCTCTTTTCTCTCTAATTTTCCTTTTCTCTTTCTCTTGCATTTCTTACACTTCTCTCCATTCTTTCTCCTTTTCTTTTACTATCAATATTAACATAATATTTATCAATATTTATTTTTTTGAATTATGAATATATAATTTTTATTAATAATTTTTTTATTAAAATTTTAAATTATTAAATATTAAAAATTTGATTCTTGTTTATTTTTAATAAAATTTAATTTTGACATTTCAAAATTTTAAACACATTTTTATGACTTATCTAAACACAATTTTTTGTTTGGATTAAAAGAAATAAAAGGTAGAACATTGAAAGTGTGCATTTTTTTTTTTGTTTGAAAAAAATGATAAATGGGAGATAACACCCCAAAACTACCTAGTACAAAGTCAATGGCATGGTGATTATCCTTAGACTAAATACCACTGTCCAGTTAGAGGTTATAGCCAAAATTGAGTAGTGTGTAGTTTGACACAAAAATTTACTTGACGAACTGAGGGCCAACAAAGACTCACTAGAAAAATTCTACCTTTGTCATCAATAGATCTTTTTGAATAGGTATGCTCACCAAAGTAAGATTTTAATGATCTTAGGAGGTGTTGAAGTCAAATCATTGAAAAAAAACAAGCTTGAATTGGATCTTAGACCATTTGTGCCAACTCATGATGACTGAAAGTGTGTGATTATGAGAGTGAAATTTCACTCTTTAAATTATTATTATTATTATTATTATTATTATTGTTGTTGTTGTTGTTGTTGTTGTTGTTGTTGTTTTGTTGCTATGACAATATCATTACCAAGAATTTCATAAGTTTCACAATATTTTGCTAGTCATGATAATGACTCTTACCATGAAAATGAATTGTTCAATCTTCGTTTTTTAAGAAATATGGTCGAAAGAATATTTAGTATTTTCAAATTGTACTTCACATGTGTTAAGTCAACACTTCTATTTCTATTTAAGATTAAAAAAAAATTAAACTTATGTTAGCATTGCCTAACATAATCATAATAAAATATCATTTTGATTAATTTTCAATAGAAATAGTAGATGAACTTTCGTATTTATTGTTACCATTTAATAAGCTAGACTATGAACAAGAAGATATCAATGCATGTAAGGTCATATCTATTATTAATAATATAAAAAAGAAATTGTAACAACTTTCTCCTCTCCAAAACTCTCTTTTCTCCTAAAATCTCTCAAAGACTTTTATATATATATATATATATATATATATATATATATATATATATATATATATATGTGTGTGTGTGTTAATTAATTATAAAAATAAAATAAAGTAATACAAAAATTAGTAATCAACTATCAATTTTGTAAATACCAAAGCCATAATATCACTAATAACTATAAATAAATATTATTACTAATAATTTATAATTATATTTTTTGTTAATAATTAAAATAAATATATATATATATATATATATATATTATGGAAAATCAAATAACAAATGCAAAATTCAAAGTTACATATTTTATAAAAATGAAAAATATTTAGTATAGGTAATGAAAAGGTATGAAATTGTTAACATCTATATATTTTTAATATTTTAATAATTAAAGTATATTTTTAGTATTTTTTTTATAAAGATAGGAAAGATTACAAAAATGGTCGCAATGAGAATTGAACCTAAGTCCTCATGCTTCTAACTACTCAACCCTTCCCCACCCAACCACTAGTATTTGATTTGATTAATCAATTTATCCAAAAATTTATAATTAATTATAAAAATAAAATAAAGCAATACAAAAATACACTACCAATTATCGATGTTGTAAATACGACTAAAAGCATAATACTACTGATAATTATATACAAAAGAGTTTCTTATCATATGTTTGGAACTTACATATTGCAATTTATATAGAATAATATCAAATTTTTGACCGAAGAGTTCACCTTAATACAAGTAATTTCATTTTTGAACAAAATACAAAATATTAATTTTAATTTAAAAATACTTAAAAAATTTAAAAAAATAAAATATGAATTTAAAACATATTTGTTTCAAAACTTACGTCAAAAAATATAAATATTTTGATGTATATAAAACAAGCGATTTCTCCAATGTTTTTTTCCCCCTTATAATCCCCACCAAAACGTTTGGCATATAGTATATAGAGTTAAACATAAAATTATTATTATTATAATATAATATATTAAAATATTAATATGAAAGGCTATAACTGTATCATATTTAAAAGATTAATTTTTACAGTTTTAAAGTAATTATAATGAAAAAAAAAATCTCATAAAATCAATTATTGTGTTGAAGTTTATGTAAAATATTTATATCACTAAAACATTCAACATATTATATACAATTAAAGTTAGAATTATTATTATCATTATTATTAATAGATATATCTCGGATCCTGTCTGCATATATTTTTCTGTAAGCATGAATCACAAGCACGAGGGGACTTTATTTATAAAATCGTACTCTAATTAAATAATAAAAAGAAACTTGTAAGGCAAAGGAAGTTGCATTATTTAAGGGTCTCATCTATGAGTAGCAATAATTAAAGTACAGCAAACTAAACGTGTAGTAATGGAATTGAATTTTGGACCGTCGTGGCCCTAGGCCGAGAGTGGACCGTCATCGTCCTAGGCCGAGTATCTTCTCGGAAGGAGTGAATCATGGCGCCCCAAACCGAGTAGCTTCTCGGAAGCTGAGAACTAACTCGACTAACATACCGTCTAGGAAAAATCCCGACTAGACCCTCTACTCGTCCAATATCTGACGGTACTATCACAAGGTGTGGCAACTCGGCTCCAATCTCGGCTACATGCACCCGAGAGGAAATTCGTCACTTTCCCGATAGGTCTCCTTGTGAAGGCACTCTCGGTAAAATACCGACTTGACTAACAACCACCCACTCCCGCGACCTCAGGATAAGAGCGGTTAAGGAGAATCCCGAAAATCGCGGGGTCCACGAAGCCCATAAACACAAAAGTATAAAACCCAAAACCCTAGAGCTAGGAAGACAGATTACACTTTTTGAATGCTCTGGCTCTGAGGCACGATCTAGGAAAAAACCCTAGTCTACCTTTTGGCCGGAACATTTTGGCGCCCACCGTGAGGCTACGGTGAAATTCTTCCTACGCCCCAAGTCATAGAGAAAGACCTACGCTTTATCATGGCGAGAGGCGGCAACAACAATAACTCACAACCCCCTACCATGGAGGAGATGATGGCTATGATCAATGGTTTACGGGAGGATAATGCACGATCCAGGGAGAGAGAGGAGGCCATTCAGCGCGAAAACGAGGAGATCAGGAGGCGAGCGGATGAGTTACAGGCCAGGATAGAAGCCAACTCTAGAACGTCAGAGGAGGATGTCATGCAGGAAGTTCCAAGGGATTTTCGGCCTTTTTCGGAAGCCATAGAGGCCGAGGCCATCCCTAGGGATCATCGAGTACCGCAGGTCGAACCTTTCGACGGGTCACAAGATCCCAGTCAACACTTAACAGATTTCCGAGCTCAGATGCTGATTTGCGGGGGAACCATGGAAGCTCGTTGTAAACTGTTCATGGGTACGCTCAAAAATGCGGCACTTGATTGGTTTAGCGGCCTCCCCGACCGATCTATCACCGACTTTGACGTCTTTAGTCGGTTGTTCATGGCCCAATTTGCTGCTAATAAGAAGAAGCCACCGATAACGTCGGATTTATTTGACCTTAAGCAGCAAAGGGAGGAGTCATTGAAGGATTTTCTGCAGAGATTCAATGAGGTGGCTCTAAAGGTAGCATCGTTGGATGAGAAAATGGCGGTCATCGCCTTTCAGAAGGGTTTGCGGTCCGGAGCCTTTGACATTGCGCTCAAAAGAGCTAACTGTCAAACAATGTCGGAGGTAAGGGCCTTCGCATTAAGTCACATAAAGACGGAAGAAAATCAGATCATTAAGAGGGCAGCGGAGAACCGAGAGGCAGCAGGAAGCAATAAGGAGACTAACAAACATCTCCGGTCGCGATCGGATTGGAGTAAGCGACGCGACCAGTATAACCTGAAGGAGAGTAATTATCGACAGGCTGATCGCTTTGGTCGGTCAAGGGGCGAGTGGCCTCGTAGCAAGGAGGAGGAGAAGTCTACGCCACTCAATGTTTCCAGGCGTCACATCCTACAGGACGTCAACAGTGCGTCATTATTCGAGTTCCCAGAGGCGACTGACCGCCAGTTGGGACCCCACAAAACCGATTGGTGTTATTTTCATCGGACTCATGGACACAAGACGGAGAATTGTTTCGTTCTCGGGAGGCAGATCGAGCGCCTTATCAAGGAAGGGCGATTGAAGGAGTTTATCGCAGGAAAGCAGGGAGAGAGCTCGTCCGACAGGCGACATAGGCAGGAAGGAGAAGAAACCAGGAGAAGAAGGCGCGAAGGGAGGTCTCCACCGAGAGATCCCCCGCAACAATCTGCTGAGGCGCATCAACAGGCTATCCATGGAGATTTCAACACCATAGCAGGGGGATTTGCAGGAGGAGGGCCGACTTCGGCGTCCCGGAAGAGATACTCTCGATCAGTACTATCGGTTGCGGAGTGGTCGAGACCTACTCGGTCTGATATCACGTTCTCGGATGTCGACTTCAAAGGCGTGTCACCACACGAGGATGACCCAATAGTCGTCTCGGCGGTAGTCATGGGTTACAATGTGAAGCGTGTACTGGTGGACCATGGTAGCTCGGCAGATATACTTTTTTGGGAGGCTTTTGTTGGTATGAAAATTCCGACGGATCGCCTTATGCCATACGCTGGTACGTTAGTTGGTTTTGCAGGTGACCAGGTAACAACTAGAGGATATGCCGATTTGGAGACAACTTTCGGCCATGGAGAGAACATGAAGACTGTCATTGTCCGATACCTGGTGGTGAACGCCCAATCATCCTACAGCATACTAGTTGGCCGACCGACACTAAACAAGTTGGGAGCGGTCGTCTCCACACCTCACCTAAAGCTGAAGTACCCTTTACCCAACGGAAAGGTGGGTGTCGTCTGTGTTGACCAAAACGTGGCGAGGAAATGTTATGAAGACAGCCTGAGGGCGAGACGACACCTATATGTGACACAGGTAGATCGGGGTATTCAGTCAATCGAGTTAGATCCGAGAATAAGTCACTTCGATTCCCGACCAGCCCCAGCCGAAGATGTAAAGGAGGTTACCTTGACCGAGGGGAAATCCGTCAAGATTGGTGTATCTCTGAGCAAGGAAGATGAGGAGGGTCTGGTAGAGGTGCTGAAGAACAACATATCAGCTTTTGCATGGAGCGCCGGTGACATGCCAGGCATTGATCCTGACTTCCTATGTCATCATCTCATGGTCGACCCCAGGGCGAAGCCCGTGATCCAAAAAAGGCGAAAGTTTGGGGAAGACAAGAGGAAGGCTATAGTAGACGAGACTAAGAAACTGATGGCAGCCGGTCACATTCGGGAAATCCAATACCCGACCTGGCTGGCGAATGTAGTGATGGTAGGAAAGAGTAATGGGACCTGGAGGATGTGCACGGACTTTACCGATCTGAACAAGGCTTGCCCGAAAGACTCATACCCACTGCCCAACATAGATTCCTTGGTCGACAATGCCTCAGGATATGGATTGTTAAGCTTTATGGACGCTTACTCTGGTTACAATCAAATTAGAATGCATCCTATGGATGAGGACAAAACGGCCTTCATTGCCGATCAAGCTATTTGCTGTTACAGGGTCATGCCTTTCGGTTTGAAGAACGCAGGAGCAACGTACCAGAGGCTCATGGACAGGATCCTGGCAAAGCAGCTTGGAAGAAACGTTGAGGCATACGTGGATGACATGGTGATCAAATCGGACAGCTTGTCTCGGCATTACGCCGACTTGCAAGAGACCTTCGACACATTGGCACGCTACCGACTCAAATTGAACCCTGCGAAGTGCTCCTTCGGCGTCCAAGCAGGAAAATTCCTCGGTTTCCTGTTAACTCACCGTGGCATTGAGGAAAACCCGGATAAGTGCTCTGCTATAATCAACATGAGAAGTCCCGCGACGGTAAAGGAGGTCCAGCAGTTGACGGGGAGAATGGCCTCCCTCTCTCGGTTTCTTTCAAAGGCAGCGGACAAGTCGCTCCCCTTGTTCCAATGCTTGAGAAAGAACGACAAGTTTATGTGGACAGGAGAATGTGAGACGGCGTTCGGCGAACTCAAGCAAGCTCTCACCTCACCACCGATACTTTCTAAACCTCAAGCCGATGTCCCACTGCTGATGTATATGTCGGCATCCGATAGCGCCATCAGCACGGTGTTGGTACAGGAAAGAGGTAACTCCCAACTGCCTGTTTATTTTGTTAGCAGGGTGTTACAAGGAGCAGAGGTTCGTTATCAGAAGATTGAGAAATTGGCCCTTGCAATACTTGTTACCGCACGGAAGCTGAGACATTACTTCCAGAGTTATGAGGTGGTAGTGCGAACAGATCATCCGATCAGGCAGGTGTTACAGAAGCCCGACCTAGCAGGAAGAATGATGAAGTGGTCGGTGGAACTTTCAGAGTA
Organism: Cajanus cajan; assembly: GCF_000230855.2. Taxonomy (NCBI): domain Eukaryota; kingdom Viridiplantae; phylum Streptophyta; class Magnoliopsida; order Fabales; family Fabaceae; genus Cajanus; species Cajanus cajan. The sequence goes on along the minus strand of NC_138517.1, from coordinate 8,732,792 downwards.
CTCCATCAAGTACGAACCGAGAGGAGCAATTAAAGCTCAGACGTTAGCAGACTTCGTGATGGAATTATCGTCCCCGGCGAAGGAAGGTGGTATAGAAGAGACAGAGTGGATCTTATCTGTTGACGGAGCCTCGAACCTCAGAGGAAGTGGAGCGGGAATTGTCTTGGAAGGGCCGGGAGGAATCTTGCTGGAACAATCCTTGCGATTCGAGTTCCGAGCAAGCAATAACCAGGCCGAGTACGAGGCATTGTTGGCCGGCATGACATTGGCAAAGGAGATGGGGGCGACGAGCTTATCAGCACAAAGTGACTCCCAACTGGTCACAGGGCAGGTAGCCGGCACCTTTCAGGCGAAGGACCCTCAGTTGGCAAAGTACTTAGAAAAGGTTAAAGCCTTATCGGAAAGTTTCCGAGACTTCACACTTAATCATGTGCCGCGAGAGCAGAATTCAAGGGGCGACTTGCTCTCCAAACTTGCAAGCACCAAGAAGCCGGGAGCCACTCGGTCAGTAATTCAAGAGACGCTAGCACAACCCAGTATCAACGAGGCGCGAGGAAATGTCCAATTCATCCAAGAGGAGCTTAATTCGTGGATGGGACCGTACATCACATATCTAACTCGGGGAGAGCTACCGGAAGACAAGAGGGAGGCGTCATTGGTTCGAAGGGAGTCGGCCAGGTTCGTAGTCATCAGCGAACGGCTATACCGAAGAGGCTTCAGCTCTCCTCTCCTGAGGTGTTTGACCATGCCGCAAGCGAAGAGAGTGATGGATGAGATACATAGCGGAATGTGTGGGAGCCACATTGGGGGCCGAGCATTAGTATATAAAGTTGCCCGAGCGGGATATTTCTGGCCATCTCTAAGGAACGATTGCGTCAACTGGGTTCAAAAATGCGATGGATGCCAAAGACATGCAACCCTACACCATTCTCCGGCTGAGCGACTACACTCAATCCTTTCCCCTTGGCCTTTCCACAAGTGGGGGATTGACATACTCGGTCCATTCCCGATTGCTGTGAGACAACTGAAATTCTTGATAGTGGCGGTAGACTACTTTAGCAAATGGATCGAGGCGGAACCGGTGGCAAACATCACAGCAGAAAAGGTGAGAGTTTTCCTTTGGAGAAACGTGGTATGCAGATATGGAGTCCCACAAATGCTCGTTTCCGATAACGGGACCCAGTTCGCAAGTACGAGAGTCCGTGATTTTTGTAAAGAAGTCGGAATCCGAATGGCGTTCACGTCTGTCGAACACCCACAGTCTAACGGCCAGGCAGAGTCGGCAAACAAGGTAATCCTCTCGGGCATAAAGAAGCGCGTTCAAGAATCGGGTGCTTCATGGGTAGAAGAACTTCCACGTGTGCTATGGTCGTACCACACGACTGTCCATTCAACCACCCAAGACACTCCTTTTAATCTGGTATACGGAACTGACGCCATGATCCCGATTGAAATTGCAGAACCGTCAGTACGCACTACAGCTTTTTCTGAAGAAGAATCCGACGAGGGTAGACGAGTTGATCTAGACTTGATTGAAGAAACAAGAGAAAGAGCGCGAATAAACCAAGTAGCAGCTCAAAGAAGAGCGGCTTTCAAGTACAACACAAAGGTAAACCCGAGAGATTTTATTGTCGGTGATTTAGTTTTGAGGCGCGCTCAACTTACACAAATGAAGAACAAATTATCGCCTAAATGGGTTGGTCCTTACAAGATTGATGATGTAGTCGGCAAAGGTGCTTATCGACTTCGAACGTTGGATGGAGGCATGATACCGAGAACGTGGAATGCTACAAACTTGCGATTCTATTATAGTTAGACTCTTTTCCTTCTTCTTTTTGTATTGGGTGCACTCTTTTCCTAACTCAGTGTTTTTCCCCGTAAAAATATGAGGGGTTTTTGCTGAGAAGGTTTTTAACGAGGCACCACCCCTTTCAATTACAATAAATGTCGTCTGACTACTTCACTACCATAACACCCTTCTCTCTACATTGAAGAACTCGTGATTGTCGGCAATAGTCCGGCTGGGCGAGTATAAATAACTCGTTTTATGAAAAAACTCGACCTTGATCGGTTAGATTCCGACTTGGCGAGTACTCGTGATTGTCGGCATTAGTCCGGCTGGGCGAGTATAAATAACTCGTTTTATGAAAAAACTCGACCTTGATCGGTTAGATTCCGACTTGGCGAGTACTCGTGATTGTCGGCATTAGTCCGGCTGGGCGAGTATAAATAACTCGTTTTATGAAAAAACTCGACCTTGATCGGTTAGATTCCGACTTGGCGAGTACTCGTGATTGTCGGCATTAGTCCGGCTGGGCGAGTATAAATAACTCGTTTTATGAAAAAACTCGACCTTGATCGGTTAGATTCCGACTTGGCGAGTACTCGTGATTGTCGGCATTAGTCCGGCTGGGCGAGTATAAATAACTCGTTTTATGAAAAAACTCGACCTTGATCGGTTAGATTCCGACTTGGCGAGTACTCGTGATTGTCGGCATTAGTCCGGCTGGGCGAGTATAAATAACTCGTTTCATGAAAAAACTCGACCTTGATCGGTTAGATTCCGACTTGGTGAGTACTCGTGATTGTCGGCATTAGTCCGGCTGGGCGAGTATAAATAACTCGTTTTATGAAAAAACTCGACCTTGATCGGTTAGATTCCGACTTGGCGAGTACTCGTGATTGTCGGCAATAGTCTGGCTGGGCGAGTATAAATAACTCGTTTCATGAAAAAACTCGACCTTGATCGGTTAGATTCCGACTTGGCGAGTACTCGTGATTGTCGACAATAGTCTGGCTGGGCGAGTATAAATAACTCGTTTTATGAAAAAACTCGACCTTGATCGGTTAGATTCCGACTTGGCGAGTACTCGTGATTGTCGGCATTAGTCCGGCTGGGCGAGTATAAATAACTCGTTTTATGAAAAAACTCGACCTTGATCGGTTAGATTCCGACTTGGCGAGTACTCGTGATTGTCGGCAATAGTCCGGCTGGGCGAGTATAAATAACTCGTTTTATGAAAAAACTCGACCTTGATCGGTTTGATTCCGACTTGGCGAGTACTCGTGATTGTCGGCATTAGTCCGGCTGGGCGAGTATAAATAACTCGTTTTATGAAAAAACTCGACCTTGATCGGTTAGATTCCGACTTGGCGAGTACTCTTGATTGTTGGCATTAGTCCGGCTGGGCGAGTATAAATAACTCGTTTCATGAAAAAACTCGACCTTGATCGGTTAGATTCCGACTTGGCGAGTACTCGTGATTGTCGGCATTAGTCCGGCTGGGCGAGTATAAATAACTCGTTTTATGAAAAAAAACTCGACCTTGATCGGTTAGATTCCGACTTGGCGAGTACTCGTGATTGTCGGCAATAGTCTGGCTGGGCGAGTATAAATAACTCGTTTCGTGAAAAAAAACTCGACCTTGATCGGTTAGACTCCGACTAGGCGAGTACAAGTAACCCAAAACAGGTAGTTCAAATGAATCAGTAACAACAACGAAACAGTGCTTAGTTGTAGATTCAAATTATCACCACTACAGCTCAAAGTTTCTAGTACACGAGCTGCTTTAGAAGTACTCCTAATTTGAAAATACAGATCGACCACCAACTGCAAGTCGTCTGAATCTACGGGCGGAGACCCACAATTCGCTTCAATTTCCACAGATCAAGATTAACATCCATCTCGACCCTCTCGCACGATTAGGGTGGTATATTGGAATGGGTAGTCCAAATCAATACATTCTCACAAAGTAATCCTCATATCTTCCCCACTTCAGAGGTACCACAAGTTCCACACTTAGTTTAATTTCTGATATTGCCAGTCGGCTTTTTAACGACTAGATGTGGTCGGCATTTGGACGACTAGTTATTTTCGTATGCGCTTTAAATTTAAATTTTTTGCGTTACTCATCGGCATTGGGACGACTAGGCAGTTTCATATGGACGAATAAATGGTGTTCCCTAATCGGTATTTGAACGACTAGAGGAGTTTTCATATTTGATTCGAGCTTAGTTAATTTCTGGGCAGATCGACTATTCGGAATTTGGGCGATTAAATTCGTTGATCATCCAATTTGGCCGAGAGGTTTTCCTCAAGCTAGTTTTAACTTGGAAAAATTCTACTTTCTTTAATCGGTATTTGACCGAGAGGGTTTCCTCAAGTTAGTTTTAACTTGGAAAAATTCTACTTTTCTTTAATCGGTATTTGACCGAGAGGGTTTCCTCAAATTAGTTTTAACTTAGAAAAAAATTGTTTCCTACTCGGAATTTGGGCGATTAAATTCGTTGAACATCCAATTTGGCCGAGAGGTTTTCCTCAAGCTGGTTTAACTTGGAAAAATTCTACTTTTCTTTAATCGGTATTTGACCGAGAGGGTTTCCTCAAGCAAGTTTAACTTGGAAAAATTCTACTTTTCTTTAATCGGTATTTGACCGAGAGGGTTTCCTCAAGTTAGTTTTAACTTAAAAAAAAAAAAAAAAAAAAAAAAAAAAAAAAAAAATTTGTTTCCTACTCGGAATTTGGGCAAATTCTACTTTTCTTTAATCGGTATTTGACCGAGAGGGTTTCCTCAAATTAGTTTTAACTTAGAAAAAAATTATTTCCTACTCTGAATTTGGGCGATTGAATTCGTTGAACATCCAATTTGGCCAAGAGGTTTTCCTCAAGCTAGTTTTAACTTGGAAAAATTCTACTTTTCTTTAATCGGTATTTGACCAAGAGGGTTTCCTCAAGTTAGTTTTAACTTAAAAAAAAAAAAAAAAAAAAATTGTTTCCTACTCGGAATTTGGGCAAATTCTACTTTTCTTTAATCGGTATTTGACCGAGAGGGTTTCCTCAAATTTGTTTTAACTTAGAAAAAAATTATTTCCTACTCGGAATTTGGGCGATTGAATTCGTTGAACATCCAATTTGGCCAAGAGGTTTTCCTCAAGCTAGTTTTAACTTGGAAAAATTCTACTTTTCTTTAATCGGTATTTGACCGAGAGGGTTTCCTCAAGTTAGTTTTAACTTAAAAAAAAAAAAAAAAAATTGTTTCCTACTCGGAATTTGGGCAAATTCTACTTTTCTTTAATCGGTATTTGACCGAGAGGGTTTCCTCAAATTAGTTTTAACTTAGAAAAAAATTATTTCCTACTCGGAATTTGGGCGATTGAATTCGTTGAACATCCAATTTGGCCAAGAGGTTTTCCTCGAGCTAGTTTTAACTTGGAAAAATTCTACTTTTCTTTAATCGGTATTTGACCGAGAGGGTTTCCTCAAATTGGTTTTAACTAGGAAAAATTCTACTTTTCTTTAATCGGTATTTGGCCGAGAGGGTTTCCTCAAATTAGTTTTAACTTAGAAAAAAATTGTTCCCTACTCGGAATTTGGGCGATTAAATTCGTTGATATCCAATTTAACTTGGAAAAATTTCTTAGAAACAAAAACAATCACTTTTCAGAACAGCGAAATCAACAAGACAATGGCAAAATCGGAAGATTAAGAATAGACAAAAGAGTTAAACATTTTCAGAGGATAGTGCAAAAAACAACAGCAAAGGACAAGGTACAAGCGATAGACGCTAATCATCCTCTGGGGGGTCGACGAGCTCCCCATTAACAATCTCTTTGAAGTACCCGATACCCCCCAGGTCCAAGCCGGCATGAAGAAATTTCACTTGCAAAGTAGCTGCGTCAAAACCTGCTGTGAACTTCTGCAAAGCTTCCAGTTTGATCGCCTGCAACTCGGTCTGCAACTTCTCAGTTTCAGACTTCAGCAAAGACACCTCGCCCTCAAAGGACCGAGCAGCACCAGCATTCTCATCGCGGGCAAGCCGAGTCTCCTCAAGCTCCTTCTCAAGTTTCGCCTTCTCGACCAACCAAGCTTTTTTCTCCTCTTCCAGCTCTCGGTGACCATCTACCAGCTTGTCTCTCTCACTGGTTACCCATCTCAAATCAGCTTTACCCTTGTTCACACTCTCTTCCAGGCCACTTATTCTTTTTCCCTGAAGCTTTGACTCTCGGACTAGGCTTCGCACTTTATCCTCGTTCACCAGAGAAAGGACAGAAAGCCGATTGGTCAAAGACTCAATCCCCTTCACTATGGTGAAGGCACTCATTTTTTCCAAGTCCTCCTTGTCGCCCTCCAGCAAGTCTGTACCACGAATATGATTCGAATGATTGAACTTGTCATCCCAAAAAGAAGCCTTTTTGCCCTGATCAGCTCCATGATCTATAGGTTCCCAATCATCACCAAGACCCACGCTCAGGGTTCTTTCGGTGGACTGCACTTCATCCTCTCCGCCTGCTTCGTTCCCCTCGGTGTCGATGTGAGTTTCCAAGTTAACAACCGAGACTGGCCTCTCAGTCTCACGACGACGCTTGTGGGAGGGCTCTCCCATTTTCGTAAGGAGTTCTGGGGTCTCGATCTTCCCAACCCCAGAACCCTCAACTCCAGCAGCTTGAGAACCTTTCTGCTGCTTCCACAGTCTCATCATCTCCCGGTTGCTCATACTAGCCATTTTCTCTGCGAACAAGCCAAACAAAATGTTATAATAAGGAATGGATCAATCAGAACAAGGGACACAAATGGTTACGAAAAAAATGTCAAGTACCTATGTAAATTTTCAACTCAGCGGGCCTATTTTCTAAATCTAAAAGTTTGGCTGTGTCGAAAAAGGCTTTCAATTCCTCAATTTTTTTAACACCCTCTCGGTCAATCTCCGATAGAGACTCGGATCCTAGACCTCCATAAGATGCCGGATTTTCACACCAAAATAGAGGATACCCCTGAAGTATGTGTTCGTTACCCGGGGTGCAGCGAATGCGGAAGTAAGAGTTCTTAAAACCTTTGTAAGACGACTGAAATAGGGACAACAAACCTCTCCCATTCACTCCACTAACCGACACCCAACTGCTACGTTTGCTTATACGACTCTCAAAAAAATAAAAAAACTTATCCACACTCGGCATTACGCCTAATCCCGAACACAAAATCTCAAACCCTCGGACAAATACCCAACTATTTGGATGAAGCTGACTAGGGGCTACATTCAATCTCTGAAGTACTCCCTTTTCACAGTTGGTAAGGGGCCATCTAACCTTAATCTTAGAGATAAGAGTTGTATAGCAGAAAGTAAAACGTGCAGCAGAGGAAGATCTAAGACATATCGGCTCTTTATCGACACACGGCTCGCAAACAAGGATATTTTCACCCTGACTACATATTACATGATCCCTACAAACACTATCCATGGCAGCCCATGAGTTTATAGAAGATTCACATTTTAGAGCATCACCTTTAACCCATTTATACATTTCTACATAACTTACGGTGGCCATCATATAAATCCTTTTGCCTAACTAAGAACCCCCAGAAATGACCAGTTTTAGGAAGGAAGAACTACCGAAAGGGTAAAATAAATACGCGTACCTAGGGTTTTCCCTCACCACCTTCTCCTACCCAACACAAGCACAGAACCGCCGCGCGCCGCCGTAGACCAAGAAGGAGCAAGAATAGCCACCAGGAAAAAACGTCGCGAGAAGTAAGAGACAAAATGGAGTGAAAACCTTCAAATGGCCTCGCATTTATAGGGTTTTCAAGTCAAGGGGTGGAGCGTCACACTGAGGCGCCACGCGCGCGTGAATGGGAACACCCAAGGGTCACACCGCGCGTGAGGAGTTTCAGCCTTTGAGTCTAGGGGGCCCCACGCTCTTGACATTAAGGGCAAATGTGGCCATGTGGCATTACCATTAAATTGTCCCCTGCGACGCCGGATTTGCAATAAAGGCGTGTCTTTTCGTTCGAAAAGCGAAGGGACGTCTCGAATCACACTTCGAGCCTTTTCGCCTTCTACGCTCAAGGCTGGAGGACAAGTGGACCGTCGTGGCCCTAGGCCGAGAGGGGACTGTCATCGTCCTAGGCCGAGTATCTTCTCGGAAGGAGTGAATCATGGCGCCTCAAACCGAGTAGCTTCTCGGAAGCTGAGAACTAACTCGGCTAACGTACCGTCTAGGAAAAATCCCGACTAGACCCTCTACTCGTCCAATATCTGACGGTACTATCACAAGGTGTGGCAACTCGGCTCCAATCTCGGTTACATGCACCCGAGAGGAAATTCGCCACTAAGCGAAGGGACATCTCGAATCACACTTCGAGCCTTTTCGCCTTCTACGCTCAAGGCTGGAGAACAAGTGGACCGTCGTGGCCCTAGGCCGAGAGTGGACCGTCATCGTCCTAGGCCGAGTATCTTCTCGGAAAGAGTGAATCATGGTGCCCCAAACCGAGTAGCTTCTCGGAAGCTGAGAACTAACTCGACTAACATACCGTCTAGGAAAAATCCCGACTAGACCCTCTACTCGTCCAATATCTGACGGTACTATCACAAGGTGTGGCAACTCGGCTCCAATCTCGGCTACATGCACCCGAGAGGAAATTCGTCACTTTCCCGATAGGTCTCCTTGTGAAGGCACTCTCGGTAAAATACCGACTTGACTAACAACCACCCACTCCCGCGACCTCAGGATAAGAGCGGTTAAGGAGAATCCCGAAAATCGCGGGGTCCACGAAGCCCATAAACACAAAAGTATAAAACCCAAAACCCTAGAGCTAGGAAGACAGATTACACTTTTTGAATGCTCTGGCTCTGAGGCACGATCTAGGAAAAAACCCTAGTCTACCTTTTGGCCGGAACATTTTCAGAGGATAGTGCAAAAAACAACAGCAAAGGACAAGGTACAAGCGATAGACGCTAATCATCCTCTGGGGGGTCGACGAGCTCCCCATTAACAATCTCTTTGAAGTACCCGATACCCCCCAGGTCCAAGCCGGCATGAAGAAATTTCACTTGCAAAGTAGCTGCGTCAAAACCTGCTGTGAACTTCTGCAAAGCTTCCAGTTTGATCGCCTGCAACTCGGTCTGCAACTTCTCAGTTTCAGACTTCAGCAAAGACACCTCGCCCTCAAAGGACCGAGCAGCACCAGCATTCTCATCGCGGGCAAGCCGAGTCTCCTCAAGCTCCTTCTCAAGTTTCGCCTTCTCGACCAACCAAGCTTTTTTCTCCTCCTCCAGCTCTCGGCGACCATCTACCAGCTTGTCTCTCTCACTGGTTACCCATCTCAAATCAGCTTTACCCTTGTTCACACTCTCTTCCAGGCCACTTATTCTTTTTCCCTGAAGCTTTGACTCTCGGACTAGGCTTCGCACTTTATCCTCGTTCACCAGAGAAAGGACAGAAAGCCGATTGGTCAAAGACTCAATCCCCTTCACTATGGTGAAGGCACTCATTTTTTCCAAGTCCTCCTTGTCGCCCTCCAGCAAGTCTGTACCACGAATATGATTCGAATGATTGAACTTGTCATCCCAAAAAGAAGCCTTTTTGCCCTGATCAGCTCCATGATCTATAGGTTCCCAATCATCACCAAGACCCACGCTCAGGGTTCTTTCGGTGGACTGCACTTCATCCTCTCCGCCTGCTTCGTTCCCCTCGGTGTCGATGTGAGTTTCCAAGTTAACAACCGAGACTGGCCTCTCAGTCTCACGACGACACTTGTGGGAGGGCTCTCCCATTTTCGTAAGGAGTTCTGGGGTCTCGATCTTCCCAACCCCAGAACCCTCAACTCCAGCAGCTTGAGAACCTTTCTGCTGCTTCCACAGTCTCATCATCTCCCGTTTGCTCATACTAGCCATTTTCTCTGCGAACAAGCCAAACAAAATGTTATAATAAGGAATGGATCAATCAGAACAAGGGACACAAATGGTTACGAAAAAAATGTCAAGTACCTATGTAAATTTTCAACTCAGCGGGCCTATTTTCTAAATCTAAAAGTTTAGCTGTGTCGAAAAAGGCTTTCAATTCCTCAATTTTTTTAACACCCTCTCGGTCAATCTCCGATAGAGACTCGGATCCTAGACCTCCATAAGATGCCGGATTTTCACACCAAAATAGAGGATACCCCTGAAGTATGTGTTCGTTACCCGGGGTGCAGCGAATGCGGAAGTAAGAGTTCTTAAAACCTTTGTAAGACGACTGAAATAGGGACAACAAACCTCTCCCATTCACTCCACTAACCGACACCCAACTGCTACGTTTGCTTATACAACTCTCAAAAAAATAAAAAAACTTATCCACACTCGGCATTACGCCTAATCCCGAACACAAAATCTCAAACCCTCGGACAAATGCCCAACTATTTGGATGAAGCTGACTAGGGGCTACATTCAATCTCTGAAGTACTCCCTTTTCACAGTCGGTAAGGGGCCATCTAACCTTAATCTTAGAGATAAGAGTTGTATAGCAGAAAGTAAAACGTGCAGCAGAGGAAGATCTAAGACATATCGGCTCTTTATCGACACACGGCTCGCAAACAAGGATATTTTCACCCTGACTACATATTACATGATCCCTACAAACACTATCCATGGCAGCCCATGAGTTTATAGAAGATTCACATTTTAGAGCATCACCTTTAACCCATTTATACATTTCTACATAACTTACGGTGGCCATCATATAAATCCTTTTGCCTAACTAAGAACCCCCAGAAATGACCAGTTTTAGGAAGGAAGAACTACCGAAAGGGTAAAATAAATACGCGTACCTAGGGTTTTCCCTCACCACCTTCTCCTACCCAACACAAGCACAGAACCGCCGCGCGCCGCCGTAGACCAAGAAGGAGCAAGAATAGCCACCAGGAAAAAACGTCGCGAGAAGTAAGAGACAAAATGGAGTGAAAACCTTCAAATGGCCTCGCATTTATAGGGTTTTCAAGTCAAGGGGTGGAGCGTCACACTGAGGCGCCACGCGCGCGTGAATGGGAACACCCAAGGGTCACACCGCGCGTGAGGAGTTTCAGCCTTTGAGTCTAGGGGGCCCCACGCTCTTGACATTAAGGGCAAATGTGGCCACGTGGCATTACCATTAAATTGTCCCCTGCGACGCCGGATTTGCAATAAAGGCGTGTCTTTTCGTTCGAAAAGCGAAGGGACGTCTCGAATCACACTTCGAGCCTTTTCGCCTTCTACGCTCAAGGCTGGAGGACAAGTGGACCGTCGTGGCCCTAGGCCGAGAGGGGACTGTCATCGTCCTAGGCCGAGTATCTTCTCGGAAGGAGTGAATCATGGCGCCTCAAACCGAGTAGCTTCTCGGAAGCTGAGAACTAACTCGGCTAACGTACCGTCTAGGAAAAATCCCGACTAGACCCTCTACTCGTCCAATATCTGACGGTACTATCACAAGGTGTGGCAACTCGGCTCCAATCTCGGTTACATGCACCCGAGAGGAAATTCGCCACTAAGCGAAGGGACATCTCGAATCACACTTCGAGCCTTTTCGCCTTCTACGCTCAAGGCTGGAGGACAAGTGGACCGTCGTGGCCCTAGGCCGAGAGTGGCCCATCATCGTCCTAGGCCGAGTATCTTCTCGGAAAGAGTGAATCATGGCGCCCCAAACCGAGTAGCTTCTCGGAAGCTGAGAACTAACTCGACTAACATACCGTCTAGGAAAAATCCCGACTAGACCCTCTACTCGTCCAATATCTGACGGTACTATCACAAGGTGTGGCAACTCGGCTCCAATCTCGGCTACATGCACCGGAGAGGAAATTCGTCACTTTCCCGATAGGTCTCCTTGTGAAGGCACTCTCGGTATAATACCGACTTGACTAACAACCACCCACTCCCGCGACCTCAGGATAAGAGCGGTTAAGGAGAATCCCGAAAATCGCGGGGTCCACGAAGCCCATAAACACAAAAGTATAAAACCCAAAACCCTAGAGCTAGGAAGACAGATTACACTTTTTGAATGCTCTGGCTCTGAGGCACGATCTAGGAAAAAACCCTAGTCTACCTTTTGGCCGGAACATTTTCAGAGGATAGTGCAAAAAACAACAGCAAAGGACAAGGTACAAGCGATAGACGCTAATCATCCTCTGGGGGGTCGACGAGCTCCCCATTAACAATCTCTTTGAAGTACCCGATACCCCCCAGGTCCAAGCCGGCATGAAGAAATTTCACTTGCAAAGTAGCTGCGTCAAAACCTGCTGTGAACTTCTGCAAAGCTTCCAGTTTGATCGCCTGCAACTCGGTCTGCAACTTCTCAGTTTCAGACTTCAGCAAAGACACCTCGCCCTCAAAGGACCGAGCAGCACCAGCATTCTCATCGCGGGCAAGCCGAGTCTCCTCAAGCTCCTTCTCAAGTTTCGCCTTCTCGACCAACCAAGCTTTTTTCTCCTCCTCCAGCTCTCGGCGACCATCTACCAGCTTGTCTCTCTCACTGGTTACCCATCTCAAATCAGCTTTACCCTTGTTCACACTCTCTTCCAGGCCACTTATTCTTTTTCCCTGAAGCTTTGACTCTCGGACTAGGCTTCGCACTTTATCCTCGTTCACCAGAGAAAGGACAGAAAGCCGATTGGTCAAAGACTCAATCCCCTTCACTATGGTGAAGGCACTCATTTTTTCCAAGTCCTCCTTGTCGCCCTCCAGCAAGTCTGTACCACGAATATGATTCGAATGATTGAACTTGTCATCCCAAAAAGAAGCCTTTTTGCCCTGATCAGCTCCATGATCTATAGGTTCCCAATCATCACCAAGACCCACGCTCAGGGTTCTTTCGGTGGACTGCACTTCATCCTCTCCGCCTGCTTCGTTCCCCTCGGTGTCGATGTGAGTTTCCAAGTTAACAACCGAGACTGGCCTCTCAGTCTCACGACGACGCTTGTGGGAGGGCTCTCCCATTTTCGTAAGGAGTTCTGGGGTCTCGATCTTCCCAACCCCAGAACCCTCAACTCCAGCAGCTTGAGAACCTTTCTGCTGCTTCCACAGTCTCATCATCTCCCGGTTGCTCATACTAGCCATTTTCTCTGCGAACAAGCCAAACAAAATGTTATAATAAGGAATGGATCAATCAGAACAAGGGACACAAATGGTTACGAAAAAAATGTCAAGTACCTATGTAAATTTTCAACTCAGCGGGCCTATTTTCTAAATCTAAAAGTTTAGCTGTGTCGAAAAAGGCTTTCAATTCCTCAATTTTTTTAACACCCTCTCGGTCAATCTCCGATAGAGACTCGGATCCTAGACCTCCATAAGATGCCGGATTTTCACACCAAAATAGAGGATACCCCTGAAGTATGTGTTCGTTACCCGGGGTGCAGCGAATGCGGAAGTAAGAGTTCTTAAAACCTTTGTAAGACGACTGAAATAGGGACAACAAACCTCTCCCATTCACTCCACTAACCGACACCCAACTGCTACGTTTGCTTATACAACTCTCAAAAAAATAAAAAAACTTATCCACACTCGGCATTACGCCTAATCCCGAACACAAAATCTCAAACCCTCGGACAAATGCCCAACTATTTGGATGAAGCTGACTAGGGGCTACATTCAATCTCTGAAGTACTCCCTTTTCACAGTCGGTAAGGGGCCATCTAACCTTAATCTTAGAGATAAGAGTTGTATAGCAGAAAGTAAAACGTGCAGCAGAGGAAGATCTAAGACATATCGGCTCTTTATCGACACACGGCTCGCAAACAAGGATATTTTCACCCTGACTACATATTACATGATCCCTACAAACACTATCCATGGCAGCCCATGAGTTTATAGAAGATTCACATTTTAGAGCATCACCTTTAACCCATTTATACATTTCTACATAACTTACGGTGGCCATCATATAAATCCTTTTGCCTAACTAAGAACCCCCAGAAATGACCAGTTTTAGGAAGGAAGAACTACCGAAAGGGTAAAATAAATACGCGTACCTAGGGTTTTCCCTCACCACCTTCTCCTACCCAACACAAGCACAGAACCGCCGCGCGCCGCCGTAGACCAAGAAGGAGCAAGAATAGCCACCAGGAAAAAACGTCGCGAGAAGTAAGAGACAAAATGGAGTGAAAACCTTCAAATGGCCTCGCATTTATAGGGTTTTCAAGTCAAGGGGTGGAGCGTCACACTGAGGCGCCACGCGCGCGTGAATGGGAACACCCAAGGGTCACACCGCGCGTGAGGAGTTTCAGCCTTTGAGTCTAGGGGGCCCCACGCTCTTGACATTAAGGGCAAATGTGGCCACGTGGCATTACCATTAAATTGTCCCCTGCGACGCCGGATTTGCAATAAAGGCGTGTCTTTTCGTTCGAAAAGCGAAGGGACGTCTCGAATCACACTTCGAGCCTTTTCGCCTTCTACGCTCAAGGCTGGAGGACAAGTGGACCGTCGTGGCCCTAGGCCGAGAGGGGACTGTCATCGTCCTAGGCCGAGTATCTTCTCGGAAGGAGTGAATCATGGCGCCTCAAACCGAGTAGCTTCTCGGAAGCTGAGAACTAACTCGGCTAACGTACCGTCTAGGAAAAATCCCGACTAGACCCTCTACTCGTCCAATATCTGACGGTACTATCACAAGGTGTGGCAACTCGGCTCCAATCTCGGTTACATGCACCCGAGAGGAAATTCGCCACTAAGCGAAGGGACATCTCGAATCACACTTCGAGCCTTTTCGCCTTCTACGCTCAAGGCTGGAGGACAAGTGGACCGTCGTGGCCCTAGGCCGAGAGTGGACCATCATCGTCCTAGGCCGAGTATCTTCTCGGAAAGAGTGAATCATGGCGCCCCAAACCGAGTAGCTTCTCGGAAGCTGAGAACTAACTCGACTAACATACCGTCTAGGAAAAATCCCGACTAGACCCTCTACTCGTCCAATATCTGACGGTACTATCACAAGGTGTGGCAACTCGGCTCCAATCTCGGCTACATGCACCGGAGAGGAAATTCGTCACTTTCCCGATAGGTCTCCTTGTGAAGGCACTCTCGGTATAATACCGACTTGACTAACAACCACCCACTCCCGCGACCTCAGGATAAGAGCGGTTAAGGAGAATCCCGAAAATCGCGGGGTCCACGAAGCCCATAAACACAAAAGTATAAAACCCAAAACCCTAGAGCTAGGAAGACAGATTACACTTTTTGAATGCTCTGGCTCTGAGGCACGATCTAGGAAAAAACCCTAGTCTACCTTTTGGCCGGAACATTTTCAGAGGATAGTGCAAAAAACAACAGCAAAGGACAAGGTACAAGCGATAGACGCTAATCATCCTCTGGGGGGTCGACGAGCTCCCCATTAACAATCTCTTTGAAGTACCCGATACCCCCCAGGTCCAAGCCGGCATGAAGAAATTTCACTTGCAAAGTAGCTGCGTCAAAACCTGCTGTGAACTTCTGCAAAGCTTCCAGTTTGATCGCCTGCAACTCGGTCTGCAACTTCTCAGTTTCAGACTTCAGCAAAGACACCTCGCCCTCAAAGGACCGAGCAGCACCAGCATTCTCATCGCGGGCAAGCCGAGTCTCCTCAAGCTCCTTCTCAAGTTTCGCCTTCTCGACCAACCAAGCTTTTTTCTCCTCCTCCAGCTCTCGGCGACCATCTACCAGCTTGTCTCTCTCACTGGTTACCCATCTCAAATCAGCTTTACCCTTGTTCACACTCTCTTCCAGGCCACTTATTCTTTTTCCCTGAAGCTTTGACTCTCGGACTAGGCTTCGCACTTTATCCTCGTTCACCAGAGAAAGGACAGAAAGCCGATTGGTCAAAGACTCAATCCCCTTCACTATGGTGAAGGCACTCATTTTTTCCAAGTCCTCCTTGTCGCCCTCCAGCAAGTCTGTACCACGAATATGATTCGAATGATTGAACTTGTCATCCCAAAAAGAAGCCTTTTTGCCCTGATCAGCTCCATGATCTATAGGTTCCCAATCATCACCAAGACCCACGCTCAGGGTTCTTTCGGTGGACTGCACTTCATCCTCTCCGCCTGCTTCGTTCCCCTCGGTGTCGATGTGAGTTTCCAAGTTAACAACCGAGACTGGCCTCTCAGTCTCACGACGACGCTTGTGGGAGGGCTCTCCCATTTTCGTAAGGAGTTCTGGGGTCTCGATCTTCCCAACCCCAGAACCCTCAACTCCAGCAGCTTGAGAACCTTTCTGCTGCTTCCACAGTCTCATCATCTCCCGGTTGCTCATACTAGCCATTTTCTCTGCGAACAAGCCAAACAAAATGTTATAATAAGGAATGGATCAATCAGAACAAGGGACACAAATGGTTACGAAAAAAATGTCAAGTACCTATGTAAATTTTCAACTCAGCGGGCCTATTTTCTAAATCTAAAAGTTTGGCTGTGTCGAAAAAGGCTTTCAATTCCTCAATTTTTTTAACACCCTCTCGGTCAATCTCCGATAGAGACTCGGATCCTAGACCTCCATAAGATGCCGGATTTTCACACCAAAATAGAGGATACCCCTGAAGTATGTGTTCATTACCCGGGGTGCAGCGAATGCGGAAGTAAGAGTTCTTAAAACCTTTGTAAGACGACTGAAATAGGGACAACAAACCTCTCCCATTCACTCCACTAACCGACACCCAACTGCTACGTTTGCTTATACGACTCTCAAAAAAATAAAAAAACTTATCCACACTCGGCATTACGCCTAATCCCGAACACAAAATCTCAAACCCTCGGACAAATGCCCAACTATTTGGATGAAGCTGACTAGGGGCTACATTCAATCTCTGAAGTACTCCCTTTTCACAGTCGGTAAGGGGCCATCTAACCTTAATCTTAGAGATAAGAGTTGTATAGCAGAAAGTAAAACGTGCAGCAGAGGAAGATCTAAGACATATCGGCTCTTTATCGACACACGGCTCGCAAACAAGGATATTTTCACCCTGACTACATATTACATGATCCCTACAAACACTATCCATGGCAGCCCATGAGTTTATAGAAGATTCACATTTTAGAGCATCACCTTTAACCCATTTATACATTTCTACATAACTTACGGTGGCCATCATATAAATCCTTTTGCCTAACTAAGAACCCCCAGAAATGACCAGTTTTAGGAAGGAAGAACTACCGAAAGGGTAAAATAAATACGCGTACCTAGGGTTTTCCCTCACCACCTTCTCCTACCCAACACAAGCACAGAACCGCCGCGCGCCGCCGTAGACCAAGAAGGAGCAAGAATAGCCACCAGGAAAAAACGTCGCGAGAAGTAAGAGACAAAATGGAGTGAAAACCTTCAAATGGCCTCGCATTTATAGGGTTTTCAAGTCAAGGGGTGGAGCGTCACACTGAGGCGCCACGCGCGCGTGAATGGGAACACCCAAGGGTCACACCGCGCGTGAGGAGTTTCAGCCTTTGAGTCTAGGGGGCCCCACGCTCTTGACATTAAGGGCAAATGTGGCCACGTGGCATTACCATTAAATTGTCCCCTGCGACGCCGGATTTGCAATAAAGGCGTGTCTTTTCGTTCGAAAAGCGAAGGGACGTCTCGAATCACACTTCGAGCCTTTTCGCCTTCTACGCTCAAGGCTGGAGGACAAGTGGACCGTCGTGGCCCTAGGCCGAGAGGGGACTGTCATCGTCCTAGGCCGAGTATCTTCTCGGAAGGAGTGAATCATGGCGCCTCAAACCGAGTAGCTTCTCGGAAGCTGAGAACTAACTCGGCTAACGTACCGTCTAGGAAAAATCCCGACTAGACCCTCTACTCGTCCAATATCTGACGGTACTATCACAAGGTGTGGCAACTCGGCTCCAATCTCGGTTACATGCACCCGAGAGGAAATTCGCCACTAAGCGAAGGGACATCTCGAATCACACTTCGAGCCTTTTCGCCTTCTACGCTCAAGGCTGGAGGAGAAGTGGACCGTCGTGGCCCTAGGCCGAGAGTGGACCGTCATCGTCCTAAGCCGAGTATCTTCTCGGAAAGAGTGAATCATGGCGCCCCAAACCGAGTAGCTTCTCGGAAGCTGAGAACTAACTCGACTAACATACCGTCTAGGAAAAATCCCGACTAGACCCTCTACTCGTCCAATATCTGACGGTACTATCACAAGGTGTGGCAACTCGGCTCCAATCTCGGCTACATGCACCCGAGAGGAAATTCGTCACTTTCCCGATAGGTCTCCTTGTGAAGGCACTCTCGGTAAAATACCGACTTGACTAACAACCACCCACTCCCGCGACCTCAGGATAAGAGCGGTTAAGGAGAATCCCGAAAATCGCGGGGTCCACGAAGCCCATAAACACAAAAGTATAAAACCCAAAACCCTAGAGCTAGGAAGACAGATTACACTTTTTGAATGCTCTGGCTCTGAGGCACGATCTAGGAAAAAACCCTAGTCTACCTTTTGGCCGGAACATTTTCAGAGGATAGTGCAAAAAACAACAGCAAAGGACAAGGTACAAGCGATAGACGCTAATCATCCTCTGGGGGGTCGACGAGCTCCCCATTAACAATCTCTTTGAAGTACCCGATACCCCCCAGGTCCAAGCCGACATGAAGAAATTTCACTTGCAAAGTAGCTGCGTCAAAACCTGCTGTGAACTTCTGCAAAGCTTCCAGTTTGATCGCCTGCAACTCGGTCTGCAACTTCTCAGTTTCAGACTTCAGCAAAGACACCTCGCCCTCAAAGGACCGAGCAGCACCAGCATTCTCATCGCGGGCAAGCCGAGTCTCCTCAAGCTCCTTCTCAAGTTTCGCCTTCTCGACCAACCAAGCTTTTTTCTCCTCCTCCAGCTCTCGGCGACCATCTACCAGCTTGTCTCTCTCACTGGTTACCCATCTCAAATCAGCTTTACCCTTGTTCACACTCTCTTCCAGGCCACTTATTCTTTTTCCCTGAAGCTTTGACTCTCGGACTAGGCTTCGCACTTTATCCTCGTTCACCAGAGAAAGGACAGAAAGCCGATTGGTCAAAGACTCAATCCCCTTCACTATGGTGAAGGCACTCATTTTTTCCAAGTCCTCCTTGTCGCCCTCCAGCAAGTCTGTACCACGAATATGATTCGAATGATTGAACTTGTCATCCCAAAAAGAAGCCTTTTTGCCCTGATCAGCTCCATGATCTATAGGTTCCCAATCATCACCAAGACCCACGCTCAGGGTTCTTTCGGTGGACTGCACTTCATCCTCTCCGCCTGCTTCGTTCCCCTCGGTGTCGATGTGAGTTTCCAAGTTAACAACCGAGACTGGCCTCTCAGTCTCACGACGACGCTTGTGGGAGGGCTCTCCCATTTTCGTAAGGAGTTCTGGGGTCTCGATCTTCCCAACCCCAGAACCCTCAACTCCAGCAGCTTGAGAACCTTTCTGCTGCTTCCACAGTCTCATCATCTCCCGGTTGCTCATACTAGCCATTTTCTCTGCGAACAAGCCAAACAAAATG
This sequence comes from Cajanus cajan, assembly GCF_000230855.2. NCBI lineage: Eukaryota > Viridiplantae > Streptophyta > Magnoliopsida > Fabales > Fabaceae > Cajanus > Cajanus cajan. The sequence goes on along the minus strand of NC_138517.1, from coordinate 8,713,589 downwards.
TTATAATAAGGAATGGATCAATCAGAACAAGGGACACAAATGGTTACGAAAAAAATGTCAAGTACCTATGTAAATTTTCAACTCAGCGGGCCTATTTTCTAAATCTAAAAGTTTGGCTGTGTCGAAAAAGGCTTTCAATTCCTCAATTTTTTTAACACCCTCTCGGTCAATCTCCGATAGAGACTCGGATCCTAGACCTCCATAAGATGCCGGATTTTCACACCAAAATAGAGGATACCCCTGAAGTATGTGTTCATTACCCGGGGTGCAGCGAATGCGGAAGTAAGAGTTCTTAAAACCTTTGTAAGACGACTGAAATAGGGACAACAAACCTCTCCCATTCACTCCACTAACCGACACCCAACTGCTACGTTTGCTTATACGACTCTCAAAAAAATAAAAAAACTTATCCACACTCGGCATTACGCCTAATCCCGAACACAAAATCTCAAACCCTCGGACAAATGCCCAACTATTTGGATGAAGCTGACTAGGGGCTACATTCAATCTCTGAAGTACTCCCTTTTCACAGTCGGTAAGGGGCCATCTAACCTTAATCTTAGAGATAAGAGTTGTATAGCAGAAAGTAAAACGTGCAGCAGAGGAAGATCTAAGACATATCGGCTCTTTATCGACACACGGCTCGCAAACAAGGATATTTTCACCCTGACTACATATTACATGATCCCTACAAACACTATCCATGGCAGCCCATGAGTTTATAGAAGATTCACATTTTAGAGCATCACCTTTAACCCATTTATACATTTCTACATAACTTACGGTGGCCATCATATAAATCCTTTTGCCTAACTAAGAACCCCCAGAAATGACCAGTTTTAGGAAGGAAGAACTACCGAAAGGGTAAAATAAATACGCGTACCTAGGGTTTTCCCTCACCACCTTCTCCTACCCAACACAAGCACAGAACCGCCGCGCGCCGCCGTAGACCAAGAAGGAGCAAGAATAGCCACCAGGAAAAAACGTCGCGAGAAGTAAGAGACAAAATGGAGTGAAAACCTTCAAATGGCCTCGCATTTATAGGGTTTTCAAGTCAAGGGGTGGAGCGTCACACTGAGGCGCCACGCGCGCGTGAATGGGAACACCCAAGGGTCACACCGCGCGTGAGGAGTTTCAGCCTTTGAGTCTAGGGGGGCCCCACGCTCTTGACATTAAGGGCAAATGTGGCCACGTGGCATTACCATTAAATTGTCCCCTGCGACGCCGGATTTGCAATAAAGGCGTGTCTTTTCGTTCGAAAAGCGAAGGGACGTCTCGAATCACACTTCGAGCCTTTTCGCCTTCTACGCTCAAGGCTGGAGGACAAGTGGACCGTCGTGGCCCTAGGCCGAGAGGGGACTGTCATCGTCCTAGGCCGAGTATCTTCTCGGAAGGAGTGAATCATGGCGCCTCAAACCGAGTAGCTTCTCGGAAGCTGAGAACTAACTCGGCTAACGTACCGTCTAGGAAAAATCCCGACTAGACCCTCTACTCGTCCAATATCTGACGGTACTATCACAAGGTGTGGCAACTCGGCTCCAATCTCGGTTACATGCACCCGAGAGGAAATTCGCCACTAAGCGAAGGGACATCTCGAATCACACTTCGAGCCTTTTTGCCTTCTACGCTCAAGGCTGGAGGAGAAGTGGACCGTCGTGGCCCTAGGCCGAGAGTGGACCGTCATCGTCCTAAGCCGAGTATCTTCTCGGAAAGAGTGAATCATGGCGCCCCAAACCGAGTAGCTTCTCGGAAGCTGAGAACTAACTCGACTAACATACCGTCTAGGAAAAATCCCGACTAGACCCTCTACTCGTCCAATATCTGACGGTACTATCACAAGGTGTGGCAACTCGGCTCCAATCTCGGCTACATGCACCCGAGAGGAAATTCGTCACTTTCCCGATAGGTTTCCTTGTGAAGGCACTCTCGGTAAAATACCGACTTGACTAACAACCACCCACTCCCGCGACCTCAGGATAAGAGCGGTTAAGGAGAATCCCGAAAATCGCGGGGTCCACGAAGCCCATAAACACAAAAGTATAAAACCCAAAACCCTAGAGCTAGGAAGACAAATTACACTTTTTGAATGCTCTGGCTCTGAGGCACGATCTAGGAAAAAACCCTAGTCTACCTTTTGGCCGGAACATTTTCAGAGGATAGTGCAAAAAACAACAGCAAAGGACAAGGTACAAGCGATAGACGCTAATCATCCTCTGGGGGGTCGACGAGCTCCCCATTAACAATCTCTTTGAAGTACCCGATACCCCCCAGGTCCAAGCCGACATGAAGAAATTTCACTTGCAAAGTAGCTGCGTCAAAACCTGCTGTGAACTTCTGCAAAGCTTCCAGTTTGATCGCCTGCAACTCGGTCTGCAACTTCTCAGTTTCAGACTTCAGCAAAGACACCTCGCCCTCAAAGGACCGAGCAGCACCAGCATTCTCATCGCGGGCAAGCCGAGTCTCCTCAAGCTCCTTCTCAAGTTTCGCCTTCTCGACCAACCAAGCTTTTTTCTCCTCCTCCAGCTCTCGGCGACCATCTACCAGCTTGTCTCTCTCACTGGTTACCCATCTCAAATCAGCTTTACCCTTGTTCACACTCTCTTCCAGGCCACTTATTCTTTTTCCCTGAAGCTTTGACTCTCGGACTAGGCTTCGCACTTTATCCTCGTTCACCAGAGAAAGGACAGAAAGCCGATTGGTCAAAGACTCAATCCCCTTCACTATGGTGAAGGCACTCATTTTTTCCAAGTCCTCCTTGTCGCCCTCCAGCAAGTCTGTACCACGAATATGATTCGAATGATTGAACTTGTCATCCCAAAAAGAAGCCTTTTTGCCCTGATCAGCTCCATGATCTATAGGTTCCCAATCATCACCAAGACCCACGCTCAGGGTTCTTTCGGTGGACTGCACTTCATCCTCTCCGCCTGCTTCGTTCCCCTCGGTGTCGATGTGAGTTTCCAAGTTAACAACCGAGACTGGCCTCTCAGTCTCACGACGACGCTTGTGGGAGGGCTCTCCCATTTTCGTAAGGAGTTCTGGGGTCTCGATCTTCCCAACCCCAGAACCCTCAACTCCAGCAGCTTGAGAACCTTTCTGCTGCTTCCACAGTCTCATCATCTCCCGGTTGCTCATACTAGCCATTTTCTCTGCGAACAAGCCAAACAAAATGTTATAATAAGGAATGGATCAATCAGAACAAGGGACACAAATGGTTACGAAAAAAATGTCAAGTACCTATGTAAATTTTCAACTCAGTGGGCCTATTTTCTAAATCTAAAAGTTTGGCTGTGTCGAAAAAGGCTTTCAATTCCTCAATTTTTTTAACACCCTCTCGGTCAATCTCCGATAGAGACTCGGATCCTAGACCTCCATAAGATGCCGGATTTTCACACCAAAATAGAGGATACCCCTGAAGTATGTGTTCGTTACCCGGGGTGCAGCGAATGCGGAAGTAAGAGTTCTTAAAACCTTTGTAAGACGACTGAAATAGGGACAACAAACCTCTCCCATTCACTCCACTAACCGACACCCAACTGCTACGTTTGCTTATACGACTCTCAAAAAAATAAAAAAACTTATCCACACTCGGCATTACGCCTAATCCCGAACACAAAATCTCAAACCCTCGGACAAATGCCCAACTATTTGGATGAAGCTGACTAGGGGCTACATTCAATCTCTGAAGTACTCCCTTTTCACAGTCGGTAAGGGGCCATCTAACCTTAATCTTAGAGATAAGAGTTGTATAGCAGAAAGTAAAACGTGCAGCAGAGGAAGATCTAAGACATATCGGCTCTTTATCGACACACGGCTCGCAAACAAGGATATTTTCACCCTGACTACATATTACATGATCCCTACAAACACTATCCATGGCAGCCCTTGAGTTTATAGAAGATTCACATTTTAGAGCATCACCTTTAACCCATTTATACATTTCTACATAACTTACGGTGGCCATCATATAAATCCTTTTGCCTAACTAAGAACCCCCAGAAATGACCAGTTTTAGGAAGGAAGAACTACCGAAAGGGTAAAATAAATACGCGTACCTAGGGTTTTCCCTCACCACCTTCTCCTACCCAACACAAGCACAGAACCGCCGCGCGCCGCCGTAGACCAAGAAGGAGCAAGAATAGCCACCAGGAAAAAACGTCGCGAGAAGTAAGAGACAAAATGGAGTGAAAACCTTCAAATGGCCTCGCATTTATAGGGTTTTCAAGTCAAGGGGTGGAGCGTCACACTGAGGCGCCACGCGCGCGTGAATGGGAACACCCAAGGGTCACACCGCGCGTGAGGAGTTTCAGCCTTTGAGTCTAGGGGGCCCCACGCTCTTGACATTAAGGGCAAATGTGGCCACGTGGCATTACCATTAAATTGTCCCCTGCGACGCCGGATTTGCAATAAAGGCGTGTCTTTTCGTTCGAAAAGCGAAGGGACGTCTCGAATCACACTTCGAGCCTTTTCGCCTTCTACGCTCAAGGCTGGAGGACAAGTGGACCGTCGTGGCCCTAGGCCGAGAGGGGACTGTCATCGTCCTAGGCCGAGTATCTTCTCGGAAGGAGTGAATCATGGCGCCTCAAACCGAGTAGCTTCTCGGAAGCTGAGAACTAACTCGGCTAACGTACCGTCTAGGAAAAATCCCGACTAGACCCTCTACTCGTCCAATATCTGACGGTACTATCACAAGGTGTGGCAACTCGGCTCCAATCTCGGTTACATGCACCCGAGAGGAAATTCGCCACTAAGCGAAGGGACATCTCGAATCACACTTCGAGCCTTTTCGCCTTCTACGCTCAAGGCTGGAGGACAAGTGGACCGTCGTGGCCCTAGGCCGAGAGTGGACCGTCATCGTCCTAGGCCGAGTATCTTCTCGGAAAGAGTGAATCATGGCGCCCCAAACCGAGTAGCTTCTCGGAAGCTGAGAACTAACTCGACTAACATACCGTCTAGGAAAAATCCCGACTAGACCCTCTACTCGTCCAATATCTGACGGTACTATCACAAGGTGTGGCAACTCGGCTCCAATCTCGGCTACATGCACCCGAGAGGAAATTCGTCACTTTCCCGATAGGTTTCCTTGTGAAGGCACTCTCGGTAAAATACCGACTTGACTAACAACCACCCACTCCCGCGACCTCAGGATAAGAGCGGTTAAGGAGAATCCCGAAAATCGCGGGGTCCACGAAGCCCATAAACACAAAAGTATAAAACCCAAAACCCTAGAGCTAGGAAGACAAATTACACTTTTTGAATGCTCTGGCTCTGAGGCACGATCTAGGAAAAAACCCTAGTCTACCTTTTGGCCGGAACATTTTCAGAGGATAGTGCAAAAAACAACAGCAAAGGACAAGGTACAAGCGATAGACGCTAATCATCCTCTGGGGGGTCGACGAGCTCCCCATTAACAATCTCTTTGAAGTACCCGATACCCCCCAGGTCCAAGCCGACATGAAGAAATTTCACTTGCAAAGTAGCTGCGTCAAAACCTGCTGTGAACTTCTGCAAAGCTTCCAGTTTGATCGCCTGCAACTCGGTCTGCAACTTCTCAGTTTCAGACTTCAGCAAAGACACCTCGCCCTCAAAGGACCGAGCAGCACCAACATTCTCATCGCGGGCAAGCCGAGTCTCCTCAAGCTCCTTCTCAAGTTTCGCCTTCTCGACCAACCAAGCTTTTTTCTCCTCCTCCAGCTCTCGGCGACCATCTACCAGCTTGTCTCTCTCACTGGTTACCCATCTCAAATCAGCTTTACCCTTGTTCACACTCTCTTCCAGGCCACTTATTCTTTTTCCCTGAAGCTTTGACTCTCGGACTAGGCTTCGCACTTTATCCTCGTTCACCAGAGAAAGGACAGAAAGCCGATTGGTCAAAGACTCAATCCCCTTCACTATGGTGAAGGCACTCATTTTTTCCAAGTCCTCCTTGTCGCCCTCCAGCAAGTCTGTACCACGAATATGATTCGAATGATTGAACTTGTCATCCCAAAAAGAAGCCTTTTTGCCCTGATCAGCTCCATGATCTATAGGTTCCCAATCATCACCAAGACCCACGCTCAGGGTTCTTTCGGTGGACTGCACTTCATCCTCTCCGCCTGCTTCGTTCCCCTCGGTGTCGATGTGAGTTTCCAAGTTAACAACCGAGACTGGCCTCTCAGTCTCACGACGACGCTTGTGGGAGGGCTCTCCCATTTTCGTAAGGAGTTCTGGGGTCTCGATCTTCCCAACCCCAGAACCCTCAACTCCAGCAGCTTGAGAACCTTTCTGCTGCTTCCACAGTCTCATCATCTCCCGGTTGCTCATACTAGCCATTTTCTCTGCGAACAAGCCAAACAAAATGTTATAATAAGGAATGGATCAATCAGAACAAGGGACACAAATGGTTACGAAAAAAATGTCAAGTACCTATGTAAATTTTCAACTCAGCGGGCCTATTTTCTAAATCTAAAAGTTTGGCTGTGTCGAAAAAGGCTTTCAATTCCTCAATTTTTTTAACACCCTCTCGGTCAATCTCCGATAGAGACTCGGATCCTAGACCTCCATAAGATGCCGGATTTTCACACCAAAATAGAGGATACCCCTGAAGTATGTGTTCGTTACCCGGGGTGCAGCGAATGCGGAAGTAAGAGTTCTTAAAACCTTTGTAAGACGACTGAAATAGGGACAACAAACCTCTCCCATTCACTCCACTAACCGACACCCAACTGCTACGTTTGCTTATACGACTCTCAAAAAAATAAAAAAACTTATCCACACTCGGCATTACGCCTAATCCCGAACACAAAATCTCAAACCCTCGGACAAATGCCCAACTATTTGGATGAAGCTGACTAGGGGCTACATTCAATCTCTGAAGTACTCCCTTTTCACAGTCGGTAAGGGGCCATCTAACCTTAATCTTAGAGATAAGAGTTGTATAGCAGAAAGTAAAACGTGCAGCAGAGGAAGATCTAAGACATATCGGCTCTTTATCGACACACGGCTCGCAAACAAGGATATTTTCACCCTGACTACATATTACATGATCCCTACAAACACTATCCATGGCAGCCCTTGAGTTTATAGAAGATTCACATTTTAGAGCATCACCTTTAACCCATTTATACATTTCTACATAACTTACGGTGGCCATCATATAAATCCTTTTGCCTAACTAAGAACCCCCAGAAATGACCAGTTTTAGGAAGGAAGAACTACCGAAAGGGTAAAATAAATACGCGTACCTAGGGTTTTCCCTCACCACCTTCTCCTACCCAACACAAGCACAGAACCGCCGCGCGCCGCCGTAGACCAAGAAGGAGCAAGAATAGCCACCAGGAAAAAACGTCGCGAGAAGTAAGAGACAAAATGGAGTGAAAACCTTCAAATGGCCTCGCATTTATAGGGTTTTCAAGTCAAGGGGTGGAGCGTCACACTGAGGCGCCACGCGCGCGTGAATGGGAACACCCAAGGGTCACACCGCGCGTGAGGAGTTTCAGCCTTTGAGTCTAGGGGGCCCCACGCTCTTGACATTAAGGGCAAATGTGGCCACGTGGCATTACCATTAAATTGTCCCCTGCGACGCCGGATTTGCAATAAAGGCGTGTCTTTTCGTTCGAAAAGCGAAGGGACGTCTCGAATCACACTTCGAGCCTTTTCGCCTTCTACGCTCAAGGCTGGAGGACAAGTGGACCGTCGTGGCCCTAGGCCGAGAGGGGACTGTCATCGTCCTAGGCCGAGTATCTTCTCGGAAGGAGTGAATCATGGCGCCTCAAACCGAGTAGCTTCTCGGAAGCTGAGAACTAACTCGGCTAACGTACCGTCTAGGAAAAATCCCGACTAGACCCTCTACTCGTCCAATATCTGACGGTACTATCACAAGGTGTGGCAACTCGGCTCCAATCTCGGTTACATGCACCCGAGAGGAAATTCGCCACTAAGCGAAGGGACATCTCGAATCACACTTCGAGCCTTTTCGCCTTCTACGCTCAAGGCTGGAGGACAAGTGGACCGTCGTGGCCCTAGGCCGAGAGTGGACCGTCATCGTCCTAGGCCGAGTATCTTCTCGGAAGGAGTGAATCATGGCGCCCCAAACCGAGTAGCTTCTCGGAAGCTGAGAACTAACTCGACTAACATACCGTCTAGGAAAAATCCTGACTAGACCCTCTACTCGTCCAATATCTGACGGTACTATCACAAGGTGTGGCAACTCGGCTCCAATCTCGGCTACATGCACCCGAGAGGAAATTCGTCACTTTCCCGATAGGTCTCCTTGTGAAGGCACTCTCGGTAAAATACCGACTTGACTAACAACCACCCACTCCCGCGACCTCAGGATAAGAGCGGTTAAGGAGAATCCTGAAAATCGCGGGGTCCACGAAGCCCATAAACACAAAAGTATAAAACCCAAAACCCTAGAGCTAGAAAGACAGATTACTCTTTTTGAATGCTCTGGCTCTGAGGCACGATCTAGGAAAAAACCCTAGTCTACCTTTTGGCCGGAACAAATTTGAATGTCACTCTTCTTCATTATTGTGTTTTTCTGATTCTCGGCTCAATGCTAATTATTGAAGCAGCAACCATGTTCAACAACGATAACATTGCATCCTTGAATCGGAGTAGTTTCCCAGAAGGTTTTATTTTTGGAACAACATCATCTGCTTATCAAGTTCTTTTAATATTTCAATAATCTTAATTAAACTATGCCTGTAAGATGCTATATATGGCTTAAAATGTGATGGTTCATATATATATATATATATATATATATATATATATATATATATATATATATATTGCCTGTTAATTTCAGTATGAAGGTGCAGCAAATGTTGGTGGCAGAGGGCCCAGTATATGGGATACTTTCACTCATCATTATCCAGGTATTCTTCCTTTTGATGAAAAAAAATTAAAATCTTACAAATTTTTTCCTTTTTCTTTCCTCTTTTATGCTATCTAAAACATGAAAAATCTTGCAATTTTTTTTCTTTTTCTTTCCTCTTTTATGCTATCTAAAACATGAAAAAAAAAAGAAAATATATAAAAAAAAGGAATATATATATATATATATATATATATATATATTTATTTATTTATAACAACATCAAGCATTCTAAATAAAAAGGTGAATTTTTAATATATCAATGTTTACACATTCTTAAAAAAATCAAAATTTTAATGTTTTAAAAGTTTAAATACATCAATCAGACATGAAAGTTTTGAACTTTAGTGTCTTAAAAATTTCAAAGTTCAACATCAATGTTTTCAACTTGTACATGTTTATTTAACTTAATTAATGATTTTGAGTTCAAATCTTGAATGTATAATTATATTAAATTTTTTTAAGAATAATTTTATTATTAATTTATAATAATTTCACCTAACTTAAACTAAACTATCTTCAATAGAGGATATATGTAGTTTATACAAAATAATAATAATAATAATAATAATCATATTTTAGAATTTTTTAGATTATCTAAGATCGATAATATCTTGGTTGACATTTTAGTCCTATAATCCGTTTGTCCAACTCATGTTTTCGTTATTGTTGGGAGATACAATGGAGACTTTATATTTAAGGGTAGTTAGTTTGTTTTTTCTTTTCTTTTGTTTTTTTTTTTTTCTTCTCACTAATAAAAAAAATGTTACACCAAAATTGTACAATATTAAAATAAAGGGGGATTAAATTTGAAAAAAAAAATTAAATTTATAAAATTGAGAAAATAAGGACAAAATATATAGCTAAGCTAAATATAAATATATATGACACATCAACACGTTATATGTTACGGAGACTGAATCAAATAAATCTAAATTTTGAACGTAGATTTTTTATGAACTTTGTATATTTGAGTCTAATTTCGTAACCAGCTCAATTATTATTGATCATAACTATAAATTATTTAGGTTGATTCAACTGGTGTTATGGGGGCGTAACTCATCTTAAGACTTAGATTTGATTCTGGCCATCAGTATAATATTAGAAAATGAAGAATATATATATATATATATATATATATATATATATATATCACATTATATTATAACATGAGTATAATTTGAAACAGATTTAACAGCAAAAGTAGTAGAAAAAATCAGCAGCAACAAAAACATAGTAGAATTAAAAAAATATTGAGTTTTAAAAACCAAATCGCAAATTATAAAAAGTTAAAAAGTTAAAAAAAAAAATATGAATGGTGAAAAATAAGTTAATTTATTAATAAAAATCATCTTCAAAATTGTCTATTCTTTTGCCCCCTCAGCTGTAAGCCCTAGGCTATCGGGTATCGAGTATCAACTCTAAGCCGGTCCTCTCTTGTATGACCAATATGTTATGTTTACACAAATTAAAAAATAATAATAATAAAGAGATGAAAAACCCCCTTCAAAAAAAAAATAAAGAGATGAAAAGCATTAGAGTTTTAATGAAATTTAATCTTATGATTAATTTTTTATTAGAAATAATGAAACATAAATTATTTTCTAAAAGATATTATGAAGAATATAAATGAAAAATATATAATTAATATTATATTGAAAAAATAACATGATATTTATTTTAGGGCTTATATATTTTTTCTTCTAATATGATACTTATTATGGGATAAAAAAATATTATTTTACTATTTTTATTATTCTAAAATTATTGATATTTTATACAACAAATCTCAAGTTTCTTTAACTTCTTTTTTTTTTTTCTATTCACATCAATACTAAAGTATTACTATACTTCTAAAATAGTAATGTTACATGTACAATAAAAGTTTTATAATAACTTTATAATATTACTTTTGTGTTTATTTATCTTCATCATTAATAATATCTCTTTATAATAAATGAAGTAATAAAAAAAATAAACATAAAAATAATATTGTATAAGTTTTACAAACTTTTGTTTTACGACCACAAAGAGTAGACTTACATTAATGTCTAGTGTGTTTTTATTATTTGAACTTGAATCCGACATACATTTTCTTCTAGTTACTGTATTGGAAAGAGAGGAACTTCCCATCAACTTAATTAAATAGGTTTCCCGGCCATGACATATTGTTAAACTTTTTTGAGAATTTAATTTCGTCTTCTATAGAGAGAAGTCTGGGAACTTTACTTTGTCTATTTATATGCATAGTCTAAAAAATTAAAATAATACATTTATTGAGAGATTAAAAGAATTAAAGTTAACAAAAATATTTGGAAAAAAAAAAAAGAACATGTCTAATTTATTTTAAGAATAATTTTGAAAAAAAATATGTAAATTTATGATAAATTTAATATTATTAAATAAAATAATTAATTTTTAATTCTTATAAATTTGTTAATTGAGTCTTATAAAAAATTAAAATAATACATTCCAAAGTTAGTTTTTTTAATTCTTTTAATTATAATAATACTTAAGGAGCCCAAAGTTAGTTTTTTTTTTTAATTATAATAATACATTCCACAATAATTATCAATGTAATCTCAACTTCAAAACGTTATACTTATTGATCCCTAACCAATGTCTTAAGGGTAGTTAATGAATAAGACCCTTAAGTAATATATTTTCTGAAATTACACTTAATAGTGATAATATTTTTTTCCTATTATGATTTAATTTTTTTAATCTCTATCATCATTAGTAAGTTTGTTGTTTTACTTTTTATTTATTATGCGTGTGAAAAGGCAAATTAATATTTCTAAAATGTTCTACATATATGAAAAGCCTAAGGTATTGATACATTTTACTTACTATTAACTAAATTCATAATAATAACTCATACTACTAGAATTTTTTTTATATATGCGACTTTTCTTGCGAATTTTTCATTAAAATTCGAAGGAAACATTGTTTCTGCAAATTTTTCTGCAAAATTTTATCTGCAGGTAATACCTTCGTGGATAATATATTTATGCGAATTTTAAAATTTGCAAAAAATTTTCTTACGGAATTTCTTACGAAAAATTCGCAGGAAAGTTTCTTGTAAAAAAAAATTTGCAGGAAAGTTTCCTGCAAAAAAAATTCACAGGAAAGTTTCCTACAAAAAAAAATTTCGTAAGAAAGTTTCCTGCAAAAAAAATTTGCAAGAAAATTTGCAGGAAAGTTTCTGCGAATTTTTTCGCAAGAAATGTTGCAGGAATATTTTTACGAAAAAAAATTAAAGAAATTACTATAAATTCTATCAATAATTACTTTCAAATGCTCACAATGAATTCATCCGAAACATTTGTTTCCATGCCTCCAACATATGATACATAATCTTTTAAATTCTAAGATTGTAGATTATAAGTTTAATATTCAACCATACAAATCAACTTGTAAGGTAAGTGTTGCCCTAACTTATATATTCTTTAATTGCTTTATTTTCAATCGATGTGGGACTTGAAGTTTTTTTAAAATATTAAACTTATAAATTTAAAATATTTTTTTTATTTTTCTTGAGGATTAAAATATGTAGGAAAATCCACAAGAAAAGTTACCTGCAAAATTTTCTACCAATTTAGTAAACATTACTTGCGAATTTATTTTTGCAAGAAAATCTGCAAGAAAAAAAATAAAATTCTTTCAATATTTTCTGTAAATTTTTACCATGAAAAAAATTTCTATGATTATTAAAATTGTAGCAAAATTTGTAAGAAATATCTGTAAATTACTTTTCGTAAATAAATTTGCAAAAAATTTCTGTGAAGATTTTTTTGCAGGAATATTTGTAAAAAATTTCTGCGAATATTTTTTTGTAGGAAAATTCGCAAAAAAAATGACATTTTTCTAGTAATGCATGAAGAACATTGTTATTAACAAATTAATAAATACGATATTTTAAATTCAATTTTTAGAAACAGAATTAAACAACATCTCTTATTTAATTCTTATAAAAGTAATAAGAGAAATTATATTCTAATTTTCGTGCCTTAATTTTAAATATCAATCAATAATTTTAAAAGGAAGTGATCGATGGGAAAGAGAGTAGTAATAATATAAGTGTATTCAGCAAAAAAAAAAAAAAAAGTAATAATATTAGTGTGGATCATTTGACGTATGATTATTTTAGTTTAATCAATTATTTTCGATTTGAGTTCTGAATATGTCAATGCGTTAAATAATCAAAAAGTGAACATAATCATTTTTAATAGTCCTAACTCAGATTAGACTGTTGAGTGATTTAGAAGAAAAAAAAGTTCCAGTATAAAAACAATAGAATGCGTGAATTATTGGGTACGTCCTCTTTCAGAAGACGAAAATCATGGCAAAAAATGAACGTCACGTGAGGAGTAGGCTGAAGGGTGTGTTATATATATATATTAATAGTATTTTTTTTATTTACACCATAACCAATCAAATCTATTAATAGTATTTTTTTATATTTTAATTTAATTAAATAAGTAAATAACATGACACTATTAACAAATCTGATTGATTGTCAATATAAAAAAAAATTTATACGAATAGTATATATGTAATTAACTCATACATCTGTGCACAATTTACTTTCATTGCGATCAACTACTAAAAAGATATAAACAAATATAGAACAAAATAACTAACATAAGAATAATGTAGAAAATGTGTTCAATGAAAAACATAAAATAATTATAAGTCACAAAATCATTCAAAATTTATTAATTTGTAAAAAAAAAAGCTAATAATATCTCATAAGGTTATAAAACAACATAATTATTTATTAATTCTGACTTACGCATATTGATTTATTTAGTTTAAATTTTATTATTTATTTTACATTTGTTTGAGATGCCACTAGTTCTGAACTCCATTATATTCTGTTCGATCTATGACAGATAAGATAATGGATAGAAGTAATGCAGATGTAACCATTGATGGATACCATCGTTATAAGGTGCAATATATAATGAACATGTAATAAAACAACATATACAAAGCATAATTGAGAATTTTCTTAAAACATAATTAATTGATAATGCAGGAAGATATTGAGATCATGAAAGACATGAACATGGATGCTTATAAATTCTCCATCTCTTGGTCCAGAATAATGCCAAGTAAGAAACATGAAACTTTGTTAATTTTACTCATTACCATTCATTAAATCTCATTTCAATGAAAAATAATTATTTGTTCAATGAATAATCATTCAATTAAATGTTGAATCTCTTGGTTAATTTAGAAGGAAAGCTTAGTGGAGGTGTAAACAAGGAGGGAATTAATTATTACAACAATCTCATCAATGAGCTGCTAGCCAAAGGTCATTTAAATATTTATTTATTTTTCACTGGTATTTAGGTCTAAAAAGTGAAATAGTTACTTTAATTGACATCCACCATTGCAGGTCTTCAACCTTTTGCGACTATTTTTTATTGGGACCTTCCTCAAGCTTTAGAAGATGAATACGGTGGCTTTTTAAGTCCCAATATAGTGTAATATTAACATATCTAACAACTAATATATTCGATATAATTATTATGTATTAAAAATCCTTGTACCTAACTTTTTTTCCTATCACTATCCTAGGAATGATTTTCAGGATTATGCTGAACTTTGCTTTAAGGAATTTGGGGATAGAGTGAAGTATTGGATTACATTGAATGATCCATGGACTTTTAGTGATCATGGCTATGCTAAGGGGGTTTTCGCACCTGGACGATGTTCACCCTGGCAAAACAAAAATTGTACTGGTGGGGATTCAGCAACTGAACCCTATAAAGTGGCTCACAATCAGTTACTTGCTCATGCAGCTGCTGTTAACATCTACAGGACTAAGTATCAAGTTAGGTTTTGCTAAAAATTTATACTTTGAAAATTCAATTCATGAAGTGTATGCATTTCTTGAATTAATATTAATATATTGAGACCTAAAACTTATCTTTACTTTGTGCACATAGGCTTCTCAAAAGGGATGGATAGGGATAACACTAGTTTCTCATTGGATGGTACCTCTCTATGATACAGAATTGGATCATCACCAAGCTGCACAAAGAGCCATTGATTTCATGCTTGGATGGTAACTACTTTATGGACCAAAAATCACACGTGGAGCTATTATATCTTAAACATTGACCTTTTGTTGTGAGAAGATGACTAATCATTAGTATATTACTTATTTTTTAATTTACATTTACAACAATGAAATAATATTTACTTAGAGAGCATAACATGTGTATTTCAGGTTTTTAGATCCATTAACATTAGGAGATTATCCAAGTTCCATGCAAACTCTAGTGGAGAGTCGTTTACCAAAATTCTCTACATATCAGGCCAGACTTGTAAGAGGCTCCTTTGATTTTATTGGATTAATCTACCACACTTCCTATTATGCCACTGATGCATCTGAATTAAGTGAATCCATGCCTAGCTACCTCACGGATTCTCTTACTATTCTTACAAGTAAGTGCATTTTTATGAGATCTCACTGATAGAAATGGCTTCAATAAATGGAAGAGAGATGATTTCATCTTAAATGTATATGACAAGACCAAATAATTTTTTTTACTTTAATTTATTATGTAATTCATTTTCATTTGGCTTTGAAGAACGAAAATAACATGATGTATTTTATGTTGATAGATGAGCGTAACGGGATACGTATTGGTCCAAAGGTACGTATGTGAATGGTTTAAATGAAATATTATGAACTACATATTAATGCTTCATTTCAATCGATTATTCTGCTCAATAAAAAAAATGATATATGTATTTGTAGAGTACTTCAGTATGGTTGTCTGTTTATCCAAAGGGGATTCACAAACTGTTGCTCTATATTAAAACAAAGTACAACAACCCTTTGATTTACATCACTGGAAATGGTAACACACTCATTGTATTTTCTTTCAATCTATTCATTATTCATCTATAAAAGATCATTCATTGGTGCAAAATTAATTTTTGATTTATATTAATGTTAAGAAAATGAGTTTATGCTCATGTATATTTTCTTCTGACAAATAACATAGCAATTGACGAGTTGAATGATCCAACACTCTTGCTTGAGGAAGCCCTGACAGATACACCTAGGATCAATTACTATTATGGCCATCTCTATTATCTTCAAACTGCAATCAAGTAAGTGCAATCATATAAAAAAATAAAAAAATAAAAGTAGTTTTTTTTCTTCTTAATTGACCTATTGCATATTTATGTTCAATGCTTCACCAATTTGTTGGTTTTGAATTTATTAGGGAAGGCGTGAATGTAAAAGGATATCTTGCATGGCCTTTGAATGACAACTTTGAATGGTTTTTCGGCTACTCATTGAGATCAGGAATTTGGTTTGTAGATTATGATAATGGACTCAAAAGATATCCAAAACTCTCAGCCACCTGGTTTAGGAATTTCCTACAACATAAAATTGTTACATATGATTCTTCGCTTTAAGAAGCTGAATTTCTTTAATTATGTATGACATGCCTAAATATTATAATAATGAGCATATGGCTCAATGGTCTTACTTCAGTCTTCAAGTATGATTAATTATTTCTAGATCCACATGTGTGTATCAATGGATTTTATATATTATGTTGAATAGTGTGTTGCTTGAGTTCTGATTTCTAAATATCTCTAAATATGTATAAGTTAATTTATACAATTCTTTTTCATATTTATTTCTCTAAAAATTATTTTTTTAATTTATGAAAAAGTTAATTGTCTTTTTTTTCGCATTTTCTTCTCTTATAAGTTTTTATGGAAAGTTTATCTAACTAGATCCAAGATCAACAAGGGATTAACTCCAAACCTTCATTTCCTCCAAATGAATCCTTAAAACTCCGTAACAGATTACAAATTTATGAATCATAAAGCAAGACATATAGATAAAATATGACCTCTCACTACTAGATTTTAATCTTTTAGCAACATTTTCTTGTTTACATTTGTTAAAATGTTACTATATATTATATAAATATGTTATTTTGTAACATTTTTTTGAAAAATGTCATTATAGATAAAGTAATTTTGTATTTCAATATTATTTTTTCCAATTGTTTTCAAAATCAAAGTCTCATATCGAGTAAAAAAAATTTACATAAGTTATTTTGCAACATTTTTTTGAAAAATGTTACTATAATTGCTTCTAAAATCAAAGTCCCACATCGAGTAAAAAAAATATATTTCTCTTATATCTAATTGTAACCCATAAATAAAGTCTCACATCGAATAGATTAATGACTCATAAAGAGTATATATACTCATATAGTTATATTTAAGATAAATGAAATTTGATATTTTATATACAATTAGTGGTGACTAACTAAAAATGTCTTTCCCTAAAAACTTAAGGAATTCTTAGAAGTTTAGGAGACATAGAAATATAATAATTAAAATTAATATTTAAATTAAAATTAATTATTATTTTATATGATTAAAAAAATCTTGGCAACATCATTAAAATGTTACAAAAAATTATTAAAATGTTACAAAAATACTACTTTGATAACATTTAAAAAGTGTTACCTAATTATGCAAAAATGTTACTAAAAGTCTTTAGCAACATGAACTATATATAACATTTGATAATATGTTACTAAAACAAATTAGCAACATTTATACATAATTAAGTAACATTTTTTAAATGTTGCTAAATACCATTTGAGTTGTAGTGTCTAACCAAAATTGCATTGAGGTGACACAAAAATCCCACCTTCTAAAGAATGGTACATGAAATGATATATAAATAAAATTTAGGTACAATTTTTTAAGTATAATTAGTATTATTCTCTAATTAAAATTGAAGTTTTACCTCAATGACATGTGCAAATATATATTAATAAAACATGCATTAAATGCAAGTGAATACTACCGAGATAAAACTCAAACTTCGACAGGAGAACAATATCAATCACAGTTAAAAAAAAGTTTTACCTAAGTTTTATATATGAGGGTATAATTGTGTAAACAATAAAAAGTTAAAAAAAAAAAAAAAAAAAACTGTCTAGTCAGTTGCACAAGGAGACTATATACTTAAAAAAAATTTCTAACAAATAATTGTCTAAAAGAATAAATGTATAAGCACTATTAAATTTGACTTGTCACAAGTTTTACATTACTTGATTGGAAACATGTCTCCTTCCTGAATCAGAGGTAAATCATTCAGACTTTCGTTGATTGAAATAACCACATTTCTCCATTATGTAAGGAATGAAATGGATGCAGAAATTCTAGTTTCTTGGTCCACTTTTCCGTGATTTCAAAAGTGATTTAAAAAATGAAATGTTGTTGAGTGCTCCTTAATACTTTTTACCATGTGGCAAAGCTATACAGTAACTTGAAGCGATATGTGTCTTCAACAAAGAATTTTGTACAACACCATTCACACACTATACTATTAGTCTCTTGTAACCATTATTTTATTCTTTAGCGATCATATAAATGACCATTATTTTTTTTATCAGTATTTAAATAATGACTAGTGTATCTAGGGTTGCTAATACTATTACCAACATTTATATAAAATGTTGGTAAAGACCCATTAAATTGTCCGGAAAACTTATTTTTTTAGTGGCAATTCTAGCTAGTAGCTATTTTAAAGGCCATTAAATTAAAGTTATTTTTTTCAGAGTTAATCACCTATACACTGTCAGTGTAAAGTTTTTTACACTGGCAGTCAATCAGAGTCGTTAATAGTGCCTTTTTTACCTTTTTTATTTTAATTTAATTAAATGAGCAGATGAAAAGATACTATTAACGGCTCTGATTGACTGCTAGTGTAAAAAAACTTTACATTGGAAGTGTATAGGTGATTAACTCTTTTTTTCAATTGTCTCATTTCCATCCATTTAGTGACTTTTATCTATTGTTAGTAAAACTTTAAATAATTTATTCCTATAATTTTCTTTTCTAAATTCATAACTTATATACTTTTTTATCTCTAGTCGATGTGAGACTTGTAAGATGAGGATTGTCTTCTATTTATACATTTTTTAATTGTCTTGTCTCTTAAGAGATGTGAGACCTACAAGGTAAAAGTTGTTCTCTAATTGTTTTATAGCACTATTGAACTTTGTAATAGTGGATAATTTGATACCAATTTAGAATAGTGAATTAGGAGCAGTGTTTAAAAAAACGGACCGAACCGGCCGGTCGGACCGGTTGGACCGGGAATCGGTGGTCCAGCCGGTCCGAACCTTAAGTTGGATCGGTTATGCAGTCGACCCGTTTCAAACCGGATTGAACCGGTCAATTTTCCGGTTCAACCGGTGAACCGGTGGGTCAAACCGGTTCAACCATTTTTATTTTTATTTTTTTAAGGGACCATAAACCACAAAAATAATAATGAAAATTGAATCTCTTAATGGAAGAACAAAGATTCTTATTAAATATAACAATGACTATTTGTTCTAATGTATTTGTTTATATAATATACAACTTAAATAACTTTTATAGCATATTATTAATTTTATATTATATATTTAATAATATAATATATATGTAGATATTACATATATTATTTTGTGATATCAATTGCAAGCATATTATATATGTATATATTATTTATATTTTTAATT
The DNA here is from genome assembly GCF_000230855.2 of Cajanus cajan. Classification (NCBI taxonomy): domain Eukaryota; kingdom Viridiplantae; phylum Streptophyta; class Magnoliopsida; order Fabales; family Fabaceae; genus Cajanus; species Cajanus cajan. The sequence continues at coordinate 8,694,161 of NC_138517.1, read as the reverse complement.
TGTATTAATATACAGTTTAACATGTAATTTTTTATATATTTTTTTACAAAACAAAAATAAAAATAATTTTAAATAAGATAGAAAAATTGAAATTTAAAATAAGATATAAATTTATTAAAATTTATAAGTATAAAATATATTTAATATGAATATTTTTTTAATAAAAATAAATAAAAACCGAGTCATGCGGTTCAACTAGTGACCCACCAGTTCAACCTTTGACCCACTGACCCAGTACCTTAACCGGTTCGATGACCGGTCCGGTTTTTAAAACTATGATTAGGAGTCTAACTCAACCCTACAAAATAATCTTGTAAGGTGATAGTTATTACTCACTTATATACTCTTTAATTATCTTATCTCTAATCGATGTGAGACTTAAGTTTTTTTCAATAAATAATTGTCGCTAATAGTAAACTTTAGTATAATATAAATGCATTTTTAGTAGCTATTATATATTAGTCATTAATATTTTTATTATATAATTAAATAGAGATAATTAAATTATTATCATTAAATAATTATCGTTAATAATAAATTTTGTTGTAGTGACATCAGCCACGCTACACCCGTGCCTTTTTTTACCCTAATTTCCTTCATCAACATCCTAATTTTTTAGGCCTCCTTCAACATATTATCAACACAATACATATTCCATAGAAGCATATAAACTTTGTCATCATTTGGCTCAAGTTCAATTACATTTTTTCCTAAATCTTGTGCTATTTGAGCCATGCTCAAATCACCACTCCACTTTCTTTAACTTCTAAAGTCTCAAGGAAATCATTCACAAGACACATGTGGTAGGTGCATCTAGAATCCATAACCCAATTCCTTTGCATTTTTTATGTTGATACCATTAACACCCCTACACTCTCATAACCATCTAAAACAACAAAGACATGGAACTCTTCGATTCCTTGCCTTCTTGCTTAGGACAATCTCTCTTGTAATGACCAGTTCTATGACAAATATAACATCTAAGCTTGAACTTTGTGTTGCTCTTCCATTTTGATGTAGACTTCTTTCCCTTAGGTCATTTCTTCTCATTCACCATTATCCTTTGTCTTCAATTTTTGCTTATTTTGAAGTTCCTTAGTTCAAATTAAGGTTTGAACTTCATCCAAGGAAATGGCTTGTTCTTTTCCATATAGAATATCCTTGAAATGTTCAAAGAATTTTGGTAAAAAGTTGATTAGGAGCAAAGCTTTATCCTAATCTTCAAGTTTCACCTCAATATTTTCCAAATCATCAAGAATCTTATTAAAACCTCCAAGTTGTTCTTGAACCAATCTTGCTTCTATCATCTTGAAAGAGAAAATTTGTTGCTTCAGACATAACTGGTTTGCCAAAGACTTTGTCATGTATAAAGATTCTAGTTTGACCCACATGGAAGCAATTGTTTTTTGTCTTGCAACCTCCCTCAGGGTCTTATCACCTAGACACAAGCTGACAACACTTCTTGCCTTATCAATCATCTCGTTCTTCTCTTTCTGTGATAAAGATTCAAACATTTTTGCCTAACCCTTCAAAGCTTCTACAACTCCCTATTGTACCAAGACAGCTTCCATCTTTATCTTCCATAACCCAAAGTCATCGTTCCTTAATTAAAAACTTCTCGATATCATACTTTGTTATTCCTGTGATTTAGTCTTTCTTTTTTCTTCCTTTTTTCCCCACAGACTGTGCCTCTTGTTGGTTTTAAAATAAGAAAGAAAACAAACAACAATAGACCTTATGCAAGAACAAATAAAAAAATGTAGAAACAAGAAAATCCATTAAGAACATAAAAATATAAATGCAAAAAACATAAAAGTAAAATGTTAAAGATTGAGAGAAGAAAACACAACAAATTTACATGATTCAACCAATTTGGTTTATATTCACGAGAGAGAGTAAATTTCACTAGTTGAACACCAATATCAAGTCTCTACAACAAAACAATTTCTTGTTCTTCTCAAAAATCCCTTGATTTCTCTAACTAGTTCTTTGTTCCTCTCTACATATCTTCTCAACTCTTCACACTCATACTTAGTACTTTGCTCTCAAGCTTTCTCTCTTTGCATCGCACTTAGAAAAGATCCTCAAATAGGTGTGTGTGTGTGTGTATGTATATATATATATATATATATATATATATATATATATATATATATAATTATAAGGACCCAAGACACTAAGACTAATTATTATAAAAAAGAGATAATAAACTCATAAGACTAACGAAGACATACTAAACCCATTGGACTAATGAAGATAGACTAAATGTACATTCTACCCATCAGACAAATGAACACAGATTGAACCTATAAGAATATACAAATGAAAGACTTCACAGAACATACTCATGATAGATTAAATTTTGAGTTATAATCAACAATATTTAATTAAATGAATAATCATCAAAAAAAATTCTACTTAAATACAACCTAAAAATAAATACGTGACTCAGAATTGCTAAATTATAAGAAGGATGAAAATTGAAAATATTGCAAAATTGAGAGTTTAAAAAATATTAAGCTTTAAAAACCAAACTGCAAATTATTCCTATTAATTAAAAAGTCTAGAGTGTTTAGATAATGGAGATTGTTAGAGATGATGGGACATCTTGAAGACTCCTGAAGATTGTTTTAGTTTTGATGATGTATTATATAGATGTTGCTTAAGCCTATGCAAAAGGATATTGTAATGATTGTAATAGATATAGGCATGTGTGTGTGTGTGTTTGTTTATGTTTGATGATGGTGATGAATGCTTAATTCAAGAACTAATCAATTTTTTTAAGAAACCGAGAATTTGATTTTTTTTTTTAGTATTTCCACATATAAACATAAAGTAATAGATTATCATGAAAAGGTAATTTACTATCAAGTGTTTAAACATAGAAATATGACTTGATTCAAACAATAGTTTTCAAGGTAATATTATTAATCAATTACTATTTAGGGTAATAAATTACCAAGTCTGTTACTGGAAAAGGATATTCAAATGTCCTCTGTATTAATAGATTACCAAGTTTATTACTGAAAAATGATTTTTAAGTGTTTTTTGAGGTAACATATTACCAAAGTTGGTAATAAATTAAAATAGACTCTCTTACTTGAAACAAGGCTAAAGAATCAAAATTTTCATCGGAATAATTGATTACCACATGAGATAATCGATTATCTGAAACTCAATTTTGGGTCTTAGAAAGCTCGGGATAATCGATTATCATATCCCGTAATCGATTACCTTGGTAGTTTTGTGTTCTTGGTTCAATTTTAAAGAGCTAGTAACAAATTATCCTATCAGGTAATAGATTACCTCTATTATTACTCTTTATAACTGAATCACATCTTGCACTTTATATACCTATCTTTTATGAAATTAAAAAAGAACAATTAGATATTTTTTTTTTAAAAAGAACATTAGAGAAAAAGATTACTTTCATAAATAAGAATCAAGGCTGATCAAAGAATTTTTCTGAAATATCAAAAACTACAAAGATAGAACATGAGTTCTTGAAGGAAGAAATTCAAGAAGTGTATTCAATTTGAGAGATCAATATCTACACAAAATTAGGTGATATCTTTATGATCTTTAACCTGTATTTTCATTTTGAATGGTGTATCTCTTGAGATAGTGTGTCTCAATAAGAGATCTTGAAATCTTGAGTGAGATTTCTCAAGTAATTTCTGTGGGGTACAAAAATTTGTGTTTTTTCAATCTTGTGGTGTCAAGATTGATGTATGTTTATATTCTTGTAATATTGTGTGTGCATGGTGTTTGTATACAATATTATAGTGAATGATTTTTGATTTAGTGGGATGCTAAATCAGAGAAAACTGGATGTAGGCCAAGTAGATGATTGAACCAGTATAAGCTTTTGTGTTCTTAATCTCTTTAAGAATCTTGATAATTTCTTGATTAAAGAATTCAAAGATTTGTGAGATATGATATTTCAGAGAAAACTGGATGTAGGCCAAGTAGATGGTTGAAGTATAAACTTGTGTTCTTAATCTCTTTAGGAATCTTGATAATTTCTTTATTAAAGAATTCAAAGATTTGTGAGATATGATATTTCAATTATTGTATATACTCTAAATATTATTCTTGTAATTGAAACTGATTTAAGAAATTGGTAATATAAAATCAACCTTGATTACAAGTGACTGTTTCACTGCATTAACTTTAATATTCTTATACATTGGTAATGAACCTTGTAATCTACTATTATTTGTTAAATCAAATTGAGTAAATGTTGAGTTTTAGATATCTTGGTAGGTTTTGATCAAGAATTTTTTTAAATTAGAGTCATCTTGGGATAAAATCTATTCAACCTCTCTTCTAGATTCTAGTTAACTAGGACCAACATAGAGGATATATATATGAATGGTAAAAAAAATTAATTAATTAATAAAATTATACTAGAAGGTGGAGACTGAGGACTCTTCGATTTATATTAAGGATCCACTAAATATGAAAATAAGCAAATATACTTTATTAAAGGCATGGTGATGGTTGTTGAGCCTACCATGTGAGCCCAAACCTAATAAGATTAGTATAAATAGTATCAAATATGGAGAGAGAAGGTAGGTTACTTGGCATTTATAGAAGCATTAATTGCATTGATTGTCTAAAGTCGAAGACTAACCTAGACATTGGAATATCTTTTTGTTGGTACCCTTTTTACCCTTTTCGAATAGATATGTTTGAAGAGTGATGAAGAGGACGAAGACCAAGAAGAAGGACTAAGAAAGAGACGAAATTGTTGATATACCCTCGTGCAGGTACAAAAATCATCTTCAAAGTTAAGTTGTCTATTCCTGTGCACTCCCTCAATCTATTTTAGATTAAATATATTAATATTTAATATTTATTAAATAATTCTTTCAATCTTTTTTTATAATAACACTTGTTAAGCAATTAATTCACAAGAATTAAGAGAAAAAAAATCTAAGTTAGTCAATAGCATTAAGTTTATCGTAAATTTACGAAGAATATCAAGACATTAGTTAAGAGTCAAAAGTGAATTTTTTTTTTATTTTCAAAATTGTAATAGTAGATTCCAATTATTGATTCCTAATTGGTATCTTAAGGGTGGTTAATTTTAATTGATATATTTGTTAGCTTAGCTGTCAATTACGTGATCTTAGGAGTTAGTTACTCCTTGATTCTCTCAATTAGTTTCTGATTGTAATCTTTTCATATTATTGTGATTGATTCGGTTATATTGGATAATACAATCACATGTATATAAGTAACTCGAATTAATGACAATACTAAGGGTTTTTTTCCCAAAATTGGCATGGTATCAAGAATGATTGATCCTAGGGCTGTGTTCTAAAGATCAAAAGCTTAAATGGCAGATGAGAGCACGAGGAATGAACTTAAGGCATCCTTTAACATCTTAGAGGACCTCGTGTAGTCTCTAGCTGCTACCATTGCTAAAGTCCTAGCACAGAACTAGTTTACTCCACAAACCAATTCACAAGAGTTAGACAACAACACAATTAACATAAAACTTGACAGATCCAATTATGGTTTATGGTCTCAGGTGGTTGAACCCTAGAGTGCTATCAAACTACAATCAAGCAAGTGTTATCATATAAAAAGACAACTTATTTATTTTCCTTCTTAATTGATCTATTACATGTATGTTCAATGCATCCCTTATTTATTGCTTTTGAATTTATTAGGGATGGCACGAATGTAAAAGGATATTTGCATGGTCATTGATTAACAACTTCCACCAGTATTTTAGCTACACTTTGAGATATGAAATTTGCTTTGTAAATTACGATAATGGACTCAAAAGATATCCTAAACTCTCAACCATTTGGTTTAAGAATTTTCTGCAACACAAAAATGTTACGGGTGTATTTGGGTTACTGTTCCGTTGAACATGACCCACTTTTTTTTCAATCCATCAGTATTGTTGCTTCTCCATTTTGTGTTTTGGAATGCGTAAATGAACGTTTGATGTCTTTCTAACAACAATTCAAATACACACTACATATGATACTTCGTATTAAGAAGATGAATTTCATTAATAATGTATAGGGTGTCTAAATATTATAATATCAAGCACATGACTCAATGTTCAAACTTCAGTTTTTTTAAGTATGAAGAATTATGTCTAAGATCCACATATATGTATGATAGTGGATTTTATATATAGTGTTCAGCAATGTGTTGCTTCAACTTTGATTTCTAAATAAATATTTTAAAGTAAGGTAAAAGAGTAGATCAACAAAATGGTTAATTTCAAACCATCATCTGCCAAATGAATGCTCAAAACTCCAAAATCGATTAAAAATTTATGAAGCATAAAGCAAGACATAGTTGAAAAGGGAATAATCAAGTTGTAACTAGTTAGATTGAAAAGATGAGAAAAGAATCACCTTAAACTATCAAAATTACATAAGGTAGGGAAAAAAAATCTTACCTGCTAAGAATCGTATATGGAATGAGATATGAGGGTTTAACCATGTGAACAGTCAAGAATGCCTAGCCAGTTACACAAGGAGAATATATACTTAAATTTTCTATAAAAAAAATAATTGTCTAAAAGAATAAATATACAAACTCTATTAAATTTGACTTGCCACATGTTTTAAATTACGTGACTGGAAACATGTCTCTTTCTGCATCACAAAGATAAATCGTTCAGACTTTTGTTAATTGAAATCACCATATTTCTCTAGGATCAAAGGGATGAGATGGATGCAGAAATTCTAGTTTCGTGGTCCAGTTTTCCTTTATTTGCTTCATCAAAGACTTCTACCATAAGTGATTTTAAAAATGATATGTTTATGAGTGCTCCTTGATTCTTTTTAGCAAGTGGCAAAGCTCTGCACTAACTTGAAGCAATGTGTCTTCAGCAAAGAATTCTTGAACAACACCATTAACATCGACCACACTACACCCGGGCCTTTTTTTGACCCTCCCTTCCTTCATCAACTTCCTTATCTCTGAGGCCTCCTTCCACATATTAGCAACACAATACATATTCCATAAAAGCATATAAACTCCACCATCATTTGGTTCAATTTCAATTACCTTCTTTCCTGCTATTTGAGCCAAGCTCAAATTCCCATGAACAGAGCAAGCAGTGAGTAATGATCTCCATATAGTAGCATCCGGGTTAATTGGCATCATCTCAATCACTTCTTTTGCATCTTCCAGAAATCCAGCGCGGCCAAGAAGATCCACTATGCATCCATAATGCTCAATCTTCGGCTTCATATAATGGCACTGAATCATTCTATTGAACAACACTTTTCCCTCCACAACTAATCCAGCATGGCTACAAGCAGTTAAAACTGACAACATGGTTACCTCATTTGGGGTAACCCCTGATTCTAACATCCGAGAAAATGCCTCCAAAGCAAGGTGCCCTTCCCCATGATAAGCATACCCTGATACCATTGTAGTCCATGAAAACACATCCTTCTTCAAGATCTCATCAAATATCCTTACAGCTAAGTCAAGCCTTCCACTTTTGGAGTACATATCCATCATAGCATTGCTCACTGCAACATCCAGCTCCAGGCTCATCTTCTTAACACAACCATGTAAACACTGACCAAAATCAAGAGCCCCAACATCAGCACATGCCGAGAGCACCGCCACGATCAAATCCGCACAAAGACGAGGTCCTCCATCATCAGCTCCCATCCGCTTAAACATCTCAAAAGCCTGAATTGGAGCTCCTCCCTTGACACATCCAGTAATCATAGCCGTCCAAGAAACCAAATTTCTCTCAGGCATTGCATCAAACACTTCACGGGCACAATTCAGATTGTTACACAACATGTACCCATTGAGCAAACTAGTCCAAGAAAACACATCCTTGAACCCCATCTTCTCAAAAACCAAAGTAGCCATTCCCATCACCCCATTTCTACAGTACATGTCGATCAAAGCATTACCCACAACTGGGTTTTCATCCAAACAATTCCTCAACACCATTCCGTGAACAACCCTCCCTCTAACCAAATCCTTGCAGTGCCCACAAGAGGATAAAGCTGCAACAATGAGGAAGCTATCAGGTCTAAGACCAATATGCAGGCAACGGGAAAACGCTGAGAGGGACTTGGAAGGAAGACCAGAATGAAGGTAGAGGTTGAGGAGGCATGTCCATGATACTATATCTGGACCCTTAATCTGATTGAAGACCCTCTCTGCTTCTTCTGTTTTTCCAACATTCTTGTAACTTTGAAGCAACCTGCATGACAAAGTTTGTTGGACATTTCGGAAGTTTAGGAATCCTAGTGTCACACACTGCGCATGGATTCGCTTAAGCTGGTCCAGGCTTGCACAACTGTGCAGTGTTCTTTGCAAGGATGCGTAGTTCATCAAAATAAAACTGGATCATAGATTCATAGTTCATCCGTTAGAAGTTAGAACATTGAAATTTGTACATTAAAAACACAAAAACACGACTCACCTCTAACGTACTAGAATTTGGTTATACTCTTTTATTTTATTTTATTTTTTTTATTAATTCCTATTCTTATAAATTTTTATTCTTTTAAAATGACATCATTATTTATTGGAGATCTAATTTACAATAGTAATACAATCTAAGTAGTATATATAATTTAAAATAATTCTTATCTTACCATTCAGGATTGAGTTAAATCTAAATCGATATTTTAAAATAATGTTAAATTTATCTTAAAATGATATTAATTATTGTTGGGAGGTTTTCGCTTTTGTACCACATGCAAATATTCATGAGTTAAATATCTTATGACTGAGCAGTGATAATAATAATCTTCATTTGTGATTCTCGTGTTAAAATCTCACAATTAATTCTTTTAAACGTCCCAAGGATTATTAGACAAGGGTGTGCAATGCCATGCCCCTTTATCAACCCCCAAAGACCAAAGTGGAAACACATAGTACCCCACTCCTGGCTCCAAAGGGTTCCCTTGCTTATCAACCACTGGCTCAGGTTCTGCTGCTAGTAGTGGCTATGTTTAGGGTCATTAGAAGGGGAAAACATAGGGTGAGTAATTGATGCACTGGAATCGCAACCTTCAATGTTTTTGTCACTCAGATTGAGGCAAAATGGCTAATGTATTATGTGTATGATTATGACACTTGTGTTACATATTTCATAATGCATCATAATAAAGTGCTGCACGAGGTGAAACTTTTGCATGGGGGTGCTTCAACCAAGTTTATTTGGTGTTTTTTTTTTTTTTGTTATGGATAGAATTATGTTATAGAAAATTTGGGTCATGTTGCACGAGCTTATTAGTTTTAAATTTGCTTATTATTGGTTGTGGATATAGTATAATATAGACATTTTGGGTTTTCTTTATATTAAATTTGCCACGAGTATATATAGCATTAGTGTGGTTAATTTAAAATAAGATTTTCACAATATAATTGTGGAGCTGGAGTGCAACCGAGATGTTTACTCGACAAAAGCTTTGTTAAAATTGAAACTTCACGTACGTGCTAGTGTTTATTTTCGGATAAAAAGAGGAAGTTATCGATCTTGTCAATTGTTATATCCATTTATCGTTTTATCCTCGTCCACATGGAAGATAATTGGTAAAAGAATTTTTGAAAGTTACATGGTTGCGTTGGCTGAGCCTAGTTTGAAATTTGATGAACTTAATTTTGTTTTTATCCTTTGTTTTTTTATCTTTATATGACGAATTCTTCCTTTGTTCTTGCCTTCTAGTTCTAGGCACAAAGTGCTAACTAAACTCAAGAAGAGTCGATCATGCTTAGCCTCGAGTTACTTGGCAAGCTATGTTGCTCTTTTATACTTCAATTAAGGCAGAATTAGAAAAAACATGTTACAAAATATGGAACCCAAAAACTTGAGACATTTGGTACAAGCAAAATAACTAAATTTCATTTCCCTTGTTAAAACAGAGAGAGAAAGATATTATTGTTTGCAAATCTTAAAACAGAGACAAGGACAACGACTGTTTCTGTTGTGAGACATGCGAACCTAGAAAACTAAACTCCTTGCAATTCCTTCACACAGCCACAGCAAAAAAGAGCTGCATTGCCTTGCACTCTTGTGGCCTATTATTCCAAGTCATAACCCCTCTTACTATGACTAGAAATTATCAGGTAATTCATGATCCTATCAAATTACTACATGACATGACATGCAATTTAAATTTTTTTTATCAGAGAAAAAATTTAAAAAAACACTCTTATTACATGTCATGCAGAGAGACTAGTTAAAAATCATGCATAACAGAACCACCTGATAATCCACAAAAGGTACCAAGTACCAACCAAACTAGACAATGCTAAAAGCCTGATTCTTCTCATGATTCACGGAGGCCTTCTGGAACCTGACATAGTAAGGCTCAATGTTATCTCCCACAGCCATAACTTTTGTTCCATCAGTATCCACAAAAGTGCCCACAGGAGCACAGAGTGTTCCAGGCACACTGGGGCAGAACTTGAAGCTGTAGATCTCATAGGCATGCTCCCCTTCAAGCCTCTCAATCTTGAACTTGCTAGTGATGTCATTGGGGTTCCCATCAGCGCTCACAAACCAGAACCCTGCACCTTCCTTCCTCAGCCTCCACACGTTTGACTGGACGCAGATTGTGCTCACAGGGAAGTCAACTTTGAGGTCAGTGAGAGTTGGAATGTAGTCAAAGCCCGGTGCAGAGAATGTGAGAGGTAGGCCTATGAATGAAGGGTCACGGATGACGTCAAGAGGGCATGTCTTGTTCCTAGTTGGGCCCAGTGAGAGGCCCCCTTCGTCGGCCCAAAGGGGGAAAACGTAGTACCCCACTCCTGGCCTTAAAGGCTCACCTTGCTTGTCAACCACTGCCTCTGGCTCTGCTGCTAGGAGTGGATGTGTGTTGAGAGCCAAGAGGAGGGAGAGACATAGGGGAACTGCCATGGAAAACTTCATTGTGTTTGCTTATGTGATTCAGGCTAGTGTGTTGTGTGGATGTCACTTGTGTTGCATGTCTCTTGATGCATCATTATATAGTGCTGTCAGCTGTGTGAGGTCCCATTTGGACTAAGGATTTCTTTTTTATAATAATATTGGTACAAAGTATCATTATTAAAAATTCTAATTAATCTCAACTAGATTATGAATGTATGTGGATATTCCATTTTTAATATAATTTATTTCATATTTAACATTAAAATTTGAACTCTATACTATTTAGTTAAAATTATAAATCGTTATTACTTATATCAACTGATGTTAATTGTGCATTGAAATAGAGCCTCTCCCAGCATTTGGATTAAAGATAGTGTAACCAAGTTTCTTTGTTATGTATGATAAAGGAATTTTTAATTTTGGAATTTTTCCATTGGTTCTAGTATAAATAAATAAAGATTTTTTTAAAGTGAGGTTTTATGTTTGTCTTATAAATAAATATATATATATATATATATATGATAAAAAAAAGTTTTACTAAAAAAAGGTTGGACGAATTTCTCTTGTCGAGATTAGTATTTAAAAAAAATTAGATATTTTTTATCAATTGAATAAAAAATAATTTTGAAATTTGGGTTGTGAAACACGAGGTTATTGCATTTAAATTGGCATTAAAAAATATTTGATGTTAAGAAGTAAGATGATACTGGATAACTACGAAGATATATAATTGTTGATCTGTACTGGTTTTTTGGTCTATATTATATTTGACCCGAGGGGCACGAGTGGTTTATTTAAAATAAAAGTTTGAAGATCTGCGGAACGTTGGGATAGAATTGTTGACTTGGTGTGGGACCGAGGTGTTTACTCTACAAAAAACATTATTAAAAATGAAACTTCACGTGTTTGTTTTCAGATAAAATAAGAAGGTATCTTTTCAATTGTTATAGCAATTTTTTGTTTTATCTCCTCATACACGTGGAAGAGAGTTGGTACAAGAAATTATGAAACTTACACAGTTGTGTTGTCTCTGAGCCTATTATGATTTATGAAATTGTGATCAAGTTACTTTTATTTCCTTCTTTTGTTCCTGTTTTTTTTTTTTACGAATTCTTCTTTTGTTCTTACCTTCTAGTTCTAGTTCTTCAATTTTGTGTGTAGGTGTAGGTACACGCTGGTGCATGTATAAATTAGTAGTGATATTCAAATTTAATATTTAGTGTGGTTAAATTATGTAAAAGTTTCTCCTTATAGAAAATTAAATAAAAATAATAATACATAGGAGCATGAATCTTAATTTTTTTTTTTAAATATTGGAAGTGATAACTTAGTAAAATTTTGAACAATGTCGTTATCGCATAAAGTGTGAAAACAATGCAAACAGAATTATAATACACAGAGCAACTACTCGTCCACTAATATTAACCTTATTTTATAAACATTAACCGATCACACACAAATCCAAGCTTAAATTGAATTTAACAAAGTTGTTCCATGCATGTATAACAATCTGGAATCACCTAAACTTATTCATAAATTATAATCAATTTTCCCCTATTTTACACCATCAAATCATCAAAACTTATTAATAATACGACTTTTAAGATACTTATTGTAAAAGTTAACAAACTTACCATGCATGATAATTTGGATGACAACAAAGCCTATTTTCTCTTTTTTAATTTATTATAGATGATCATGAAATTAAAAGCATTGGTAAAAAAAATGCTTCATTTTTCACCAGAGGTATAACAAATATCAGAGCTTATTTTTAGCTCGTCATGGAGTTGGTATGAAGGTAATGATATTAGTTAAAATCGAAATTCAAGTTTGTTAAATGCAATTTTCCTGACAATCCTGGACGGATTTATCATCCAAGTTCTCACAATTCATCCCATTCAAGCTTTTCGTAAATTTTTCTCCAAGCTTTGACCATTCACTTCGAATATGTGCTTGGTTTTTCTTGGCAACTTCCAACTCATTTCTCAAGTGAGGCACTTGTTCCCTCAAATCATCTCTTTGTGCTTTGAGAATCTTTGCTTCTTCGAAAACTTCCCTTTTCCTCTTAGTACTTGTTATCCTAGCCGTTTGAAAAACAGAAATGTTAGCTTTAATTGCATTTATTTGCTCTTCAAGCTCTTTCTTTCTTTTCTCCAAACATGATAACTGGTTGCTTAACTCATTCTCTAAGGACAAAACTTCCTTGAACTCGTTCTTGTTAGCTTCAAGATTTTCTTCTAGTTTATCCGCTTTCGAGATGTTGGTGCTGGCAGAGTCTATTTTCCTACTAGCATCGTTGTAGTCGCAACTCCAGCGAGTGAATTCTCTAGAAACTTCTAATATCAACAACCTCATTTCTGCTGAGATTCCATCGTCTGCAGACAACTTGGAAAGGTATTCTATGGCAGATTTGATGGTACTAGATTGTCCAGTATGCAATAGATCAGAGAAGTCTTTGGAGAGAAGGTCTTGCAGTGTTTTCAAAGCTTTCTTAGTCTCTTCACAAGGTGTGGTGTTGGATGATTCAGTAATGACTGTGGTATCTTGGGAAGGTGACATAACTGGGGTCTCGGCATCGAGAGAAGCATAAAATGCTTTCATTTCTACATCATCGAGAGTCAGTTCCCCTTGATTCTTGGGAGACTCAATGCTAGACAGCACAATAGAGGAACTAGTTTTTGGATGTAGTTCTTGTATGGGACTGGGCGAATTTTCAATGGATGCAATAGCAGTTGGAGCTCGAATAATTGAAGTCTGACAATAACTCGGGACTTGTGATTCAGGTTCAACCTTCAATGGGCGAACCATAAGCACTGTGTTTAATCCAGAATCTACAAAATAAGAAAAAATATAGTGGTGGTAATGAAAGGTAATCCAAATGTGTTTTCTATGAACAATTGGTAAAAGCATGCACAGCCACATTCCAATTGGAAGAAATACAAAATGTAATTACAGAACACAGGACAGGAAATCAAGTTTCTAAAGCTGCTACCATAGATATAGCAAAGAATTACTCCTTACCAAATATTATAATTTAGCATTAAAGCCATTAGTAAATGTTGTCTAAATCAATCTCTTACTCTACCATGGCTACCATGTGTTGCATTAGTTTGTAAACTACCAAGTTGTAAGGGTGACTTAAGGCAGACAACAACATAACAGACTCATGTGCATGTGATCAACTATACTTGAAAGAAAAGCTCTGAAATATAACCACTTGATGCTATGTCCTTTGCAATTTTTTAAACCTTTTCAATCGTTAATAAGTCAAGTTTTTATTTGGGTCTATCTACCACAAAATATTATAATGAAACTTGATCAGCTATATGGCAGCTAAATGAGTCAAGAAAATTGGTAATACATCAATTTGGGGGAACAAAGATAATGCTTACCTCTGGCACTACCGGAACCTCTAAGACACACTGAAGACATTGAATCTTGAGTAATAATATCCAGTGGTTTAGGACGCCTAGGGCATATCATCAAATGACGCTTTAAATGAGAAGTTCCACAGTTATCTTGCAACAGTTTTCCACAGTGCCTGCACAGAACTTTGCTGCCTTCATTTGTTTGAATTCGCTGCATTTCTTCCCATACTTTAGAAGTCATTTTTGGGCGCTTGGAATTATTGCAATCTTCATATTCATAATCTATCTCAATGTTTGTTGTATTCTCATTTGTCATTTTATCCTGTTAAACAAATATCAACTAAACTTAGCAAAGCAATTCATAATTTCAAATACAAAAGACATTGCTTACACAAATAGAAATGGGTTCACATAGGCCTGAACACTGGCATCTACTACACATCGAAAACAACAACCAAGCCTTTAAACACTGGCATCTTTATATTTAAATAAAGCAAACTCAACCGCTCAGTATTTTAGTTAGTAGTCACAACCAAACCAAGAGATCTTACATTCTGTAACAATTAAAGAAAAGGGAAAAAAAAAATAAAGGAAGAGAGAGATCTTATATGATGCAATACAAGAAGAAGCAGAAGAGCTTTCAAATCGTGTAAGGCCTAATCTTAATGATTCCAACTCTTAAGAAATTGAACCATTGACCATCCGGCTTACCACTGTGAATTATGAAATTGTGCAAGTTAAAGCCAGTAAATTATGCTACAGAGGCAATCCTGTTCAAGATATGGTTGAGCTCTTAACATACACGCACCTATTTCAAGAACAGAAATTCAAACCTTGGTTTGCCACATTGTGAGGGACTAGCCCTTCGATTAGAACCAATTTCCGTCAGTTGTCTCTAATCTCTAACACAAGATAAATATGCAAACAGCAACTAGACCTTAATTGTTTGCTACAATACAAACATGGTTTTCCCAATTTGGTTTATTATCCAGAGTATTTGTATCTTATCATCATCATTATTTTTAAATAAAACGATAATCTCTTAATTAACAATTATAATTCCATCGATAACCCTTTTTCATCTTTTTCATTTTGAATTTCTTCAACATAAACTCAAATTCTCTCCACTCCACTCAAATTCCTACAAATACCAAAACTTCCGCTTACTTTTCAACTTTTCAATTTCAAGTTCCACAGATCTCAACCACACAAAAATTAACTAAAAAATCGAAAGTCCTCTATTACATCCTCTAACCATTGAAATTCAATTTAAAACACGAAGCCCAGAACAAAGAATAACGGGCCTCGCGTCAATTTGGCAACCATGTATTGAATGAAAGAAAAGTCGTGATTGTAGTGTGAAAAAAATTAAAAATTGATGAACCAAAATATACAAAGTTATGATAAGAATCGGTGAAAGACGTGTTTAGTGTTACCTGATTGTGCTGTTACACGAAGCGTGCCGAAGGTGGTTGCTAGCGTCAATGAAAGTTCAGAGAGAGCGAAGCAGCAGAAAGAGACGGAAACTGTTTGAACCGGAGACAAGGGACTAAGAACAGAATCTCGGGTATGTAAGTTTCGGACTGAGCCCGGACGGGCTATGCGGTCACTGATTCAGGCTTTGAGCCCATGGGCCGGAATTTTAATGAGGCCAGGAAGAATTAAGGGTTTTTTGTTATCTGTTATAGGAATTAAGGGTTTTGTTTAGATAGTGTTGTTTGTTGAGTATTTGACTTAAGAAAAAATGATATTTAGTACGAATTTTGTATTTTAGACTTAATTGCACATTCATTCTTTTATTTTTTTAATTTTAATCTATATAATTTTATTTAATTTTTAATTTGTATAGTTTAAAATAAATCTTTTGGTTCTAATTTCAATCATTTTTAATCATATAATTTAATATAAATATTTTTAGTTTTTATATTTATAAATTTTTTAATTTTTTAGTCTCTATCGTTAAATTTTTTTTATAATATTTCATTTTGACATGAATACATGATAATGTTTTTCTTAGGTAAAAAAATATTTGAACAATGAATATCGCAGTTAAGAATAAGAATAGATTAAGCTTTAAACAATATGACTTGACTTATTTAAAATCTAATCTAACTTAACTTATTAAATAAAAATGTTGGGTTTAGATTTTTTTTAAAATTTATTTATTTTTTAAAAAAAATAAGCTTTAAACTTATAAAAAAAATTGTTAGACATGATAGATTAATCTATTTATCTATATGATATAGTAAATAAATAAATAAATATATATATATATATATATATATATATATTTCATGATTAAAAATTTAATTAAATAAATAATTTTGTAAATACAAATAATCAAACTATCAATATTTTTACATTTTTATTATATTTTACATTTTACATTTCTTCTTTGTACGAAATCAACAAATCAAAAATAAAAAATCTAGTAGTTGCATTTTGGTTTTTTTTTTTCCTTTATGGTCATAGTTGATTATTTAAAATACTTCAAATGAGATATATGAAATATTTTTTAAAAATTATAAGATTATATTTTTTCATTAAAATTTGTACATGAGTGTAAGTTAGTGTACATGAATATGTATGAGTTATCCTTCAGTTAATTTTTTTTTTCTTATTTTAAACTCTAAATTTTATTAATAATAGAGTAAAATATTTTTTATTATAGAAATTAAAAAAGAAAACTTATCATACAAATTAAAAAAAGGTTTGCACATATTTTTAAAAATATAGTTATTGACTTATTAAAAGATTTATCTTAAATTATAAAGACTAAAAATAATTAAAAAAATAAATATAGAGACTAAAAAATTTTATTTTAAATATAATGACATTTAAATTTTAAAATTATATATTTTATCATTCAACTTTTATACATTAAGTCACCTTATTAATTGAGTATATGATGTTAGTAGATCATTGACACTTTGAAGCATGTCTACATGACAAAAGAAATTCCTTAAATTTAAGCACCATATATCATATAAAATATACTTGCAAGTGCTTATGTATTAAAAAATAATTTATTTACATTACCACATCAATACAATATTAAGTCTCAACTTTTATTGTTAGTGTTCAAAATTAAATTTAACTCAGATCAAAAAAATTAAAATCAACCAAAAAAATGAAATTCAGTGACAAAATTTGAAAATTAACTGTTACTTAATTTTTTATTTTCTTAAATCATGAACTTCAGTTTAATTTATTGTTTAAAAATGTAAAAGCGATCCAAAAAAAATTAAATTAAAAATTATATGTAAATATGTTTTGTCTTGAATGCACGTTAGCAAATAATTAAATTAACATATACTAGCAAGTAAACTTATATTTTGACAATTTTTTTTTTTTAATTTCAATGATTGGTCCAACAAGTATTATATATTATTTGATTTAATTCAATGTCTACTTAAATTTTAATAACTGACAGCAAGTAATATGCAGCATGCAACTATTCTATTTTAAGTTCATTTATTGTTTTTATTTTGTATTCAATGATTGTTTTACTTTAAGTTTATTTACTATATTAATTACTTTATATAAGTTGTAGTTGAGATTTTTTTTTTTTTATAAAAATAGGATAAGTTGTAGTTGAGATTGAAATTTCATCTATTTATGTTCTAATTATTCATTTTTCAAATTTAGTGCACGTAAAACTGATATTAAGGTTATGAATAACTTTATAAAAGAAAACCATTAAGTAATGCTTTACTCTCGTTAAATTGATAAATATTTCAGTTCTTTTAATATTTAATATTATATCTGATCTTATTAATCTTAATTACAAATAAGTTAAATTTTTATTTTGATCTTAAAACTAAAATAAAATTCAGATCTTTTATTTTTATTTTAGGTTTTAGATTTGGTTCCTTAAATTTTAAAAGTTTCACTTTAGTCTTTAAATATTTTTGTTAGTCAAATTAGTTCATGCATCAATATTTTACATTAATAATGTTTGATTTTCGCTAATTCACAATTTATCACATACCACTAAATTGACCTATAGATTAATTCTATTTGAAAAATACATCTTATGTAATATCTGCTGATAAATATTATTTATTTATTAAATAAAAAAATAAACTGTTTCAACTAGATTAGATATCTACGACCTAGTATAAAAATTTCCAAGATTAATCTATAAGAAACAATATAATTACGTTTTCCAAGAGGAGAAACCAACAATTCCGATGAAAGAATAGTGAAGTCTGAGATGTTCATGGTTAGAAGATGACACTATGCTCAGTTTACAAGACTGACAATTCAACTTCTTGAGAAGAAGGAAGGTATGTCACAAATTGCTGTCAATTGCAAAAGAACCGCTATTAAAACAAGATTCCGGAGTACTTGAAAGTTTTCTGCTGACTTATATCACCTAACACTATCTGCATCAAAATGTCACCAAAAATATCAGCACTGAACATTCTCTTCGCACTTTGAGACATCAAATATAATAAATTGTATATGTCGGATTCTTAACAGTCTTGTACCTGTACACTTTTTTTTTTCTAGTTTTGGTAATAAATTTTGGTTTCCCTTTCTCAAAAAAAAAAGTTAAGTTAAACTGTTCAAGTTATATTATTACATAAAGATAAAAAAAATATAGTGACTCAAAGATAAACTGAATTTTTCCACTGCATTCTAACAAAACCAACTATTTATTAACCCCCAAGAAGATTGAAAATAAAAATTCAAAATGAGTATTAGAGATTCAACCATTCAAGAATTGCATACTTATTTAATCAGCCACTCTTTTTTCTGTGACACTATACCCAAAAATTAGAATAGTCAGTGTGCAAAGAAGCTTTTGCTATTCTCAAAACATCTTTATCTCAAAGGAAAAAAAAAATCTAATAAGAGCAATACCGTGTGTGGAGATGGATAAAGATGAAGGCAATGGAGGTAATTCCAGATGATGGATTGTACAGTTAAAGGGAGCGGACACAGGTGACTCTGATGTGTCATAGTAGCAACAAACTGCAATTCAAACCAACAGTCCATTAGTTTTCCGATTCTAAAAACAAATTTCATATCTATAAAGTAGAAAACAAACAAGAGAGACAAATTACATGCTGAAAATGATCATCGTTTCTTCCATAGAAGGAGGAATCAAACATGAGCCACGCATTTTATGCAGCAAATCCTGACGGAAAAATACTATTTCTTGGGATTGCTATGAAATATGGCATTAGGAATGTGCTTTAGGAGCTCCTCAGTTAAATATTTTGGTAGAGCACTGTTGTGCACGGGGTTTGCACACACATACACATGGCTCTACCCAAAAGATCTATCTACCAATAGAGATAATCGTATTATATAATCTATGTCCATCTTCTTGTTTGAATGATGTGAGATTTTACTTGCATCCCAACAAGCACGCTTAGGAAGAGATGTACAACGACCTGAAAAAAATTGCTAAAAATAATGTATAGCCCATGAAGAAGTAACTAGGATGTGTGAGTGATTATCAACAATGTCAATACCTGCATCACCAGGACCTGGAATAAACAGAAATTTACTGTGCTTTGTTAGCTGTGGATGGGCGAGAATTATTTTGCCCCAGCTCACCAAACTGCATTCTGCATATTAAGGTTTATAATATTTTTCAACCTTACACAACACAATAAAATATCCTTTTCTAAAGCAACAAATAATGACAATGATTTTTGTTAGAACTAATCATACTAATTATTATAATAACACATAAAATAATGTGATCTGATCCCAGCACCTAGTTCCAGACTTCTAGTTATCACTGTTAATGAACTAAATATAATCATAGCAAGTGAAATTCACCAGAGGCTCGAATAAGAATTAAATGCGAGGTTACATGGTCGAGAAGAGAAGTTTCCCGTGAAAACAAATAAGGAATCACTTCCACACTTTCAAAACCATCCGGAACAGTCTCTAGCTTTCTCAAAACCTTCTTTACGAAGAAACAATTCCAAGATTAAATGAAGCTACATAATAATAACTAGGTGCTAGAGGAAAGGAAGAGAGAATAGAAACAAATCAAATTGCAAATTACCTCTTCACTGTCTATCCAAATATCAGAAAGTACAACATCCAGGTAAGCAAATTACAATTTCTCCATCTCTGCCAATCTGATCTATTGGAAAGGTATAGGAAAAATACATCCAGGTATGATACCAAACAAACATCAGGTATTGTAATAATAATAATAAACTTATGCCAGCATAATATAAAGAAGTCAAGAATTTTGTTGTGGAACTGGACCACATATTCCTTTTTCTTTTCTCTTTTGTTTTCTTGTACACCAAACAAGAGAAAAAAAACTCGATAAACGTGTTTTCTTTCTTTTCCTTTTTTATCTCTTATCCTTCATTCAAATCAAACAAGGTTAAATATCTCCTATCCTTCCACAGTTGACATCGTACAAATTAGGGTACTAAACAATATGTCCTTAGAGTATTAAACAACTGTTTATGTTCTTCCAAACCATATTTTGTTTGCAACTAGGGAGCGTAGAACATAATTATAGCAGTTAAAGAATAAAAAGGTGTCATGCTTTTTGTTGCACCTTAAGTATTCTATAGAATATTGGCAACTGTAATAAATTATCAATATATCCTGTGACCAAAATTAAATGAACTTGGATGAAGTGGTCTAAACCAAAGTTGAAGTTGGTATTGCTAAATCCATATTTTAAAATATGAAGTAAAATATGCAACACTAAACCCTGGTTTAGAGAAACATGTTACCAACTTCAAATACTCGATCTATCTTAGTGGAAAGCTAAGGTAATATCTAAAGCCAAGCCCAAACCTTTAAAATTTTTCAAATAAACACAAAAGGCAATGACACTGCTATGAGTACCCAGAATAACAAACATATCCATTATAATGGTGCGTACATAATAAGAAATCCAGGATCACCATGCACTTACGAAACCTGCACTGACAAAATCCTGCATCACCTCCAGGTCATATCCATTGAATTTCAAGCATCAGAAAACGCCCATTCAACAGAGCCAAAATATTCAGAAAAATATAAGAAAATCAGAGGATATACCTGTTCTGGCAATCTGATTGTAGCTTGAATACCATAAGCTGGAAGGCAATAGTTGTGAGGCCAGGAAGAAATTCTAGTGCGCACCCTAACTCAAAAGTTCTTTAGTGATTTTTAATTCCCACTTTAACTCGGCCTTTATTTTTCAGCTTCACTCCCCTGTGTCGTCGAAGGATTTGCCACCAAAGCAACTTCTTCTGACTAGTTCTATGCTTCACCCCATCAAGCTTGGAAGGCTTTGGTTTCTTTGAATGTTGGATGTGTCTCAGGACCCCTTCCACAAGTCTATGAAACTTCCCAACCTGGTTTTTCTGAGGCAATGCTCTTGCAACAGCAGCCCCTCTCCTTGTCTTCTCATCTTTTTTTGTTAGCACCCCATGCTTGTCTTTATGGTGGAAGACATTCTGCAAGTAATTCCACATGCCATGTCTATGACCTGCTCTAGAATGAGTGTTACCATGATCATCATCAAGATGATGATGATGATGGTGGTGGTGGTGAAAGATTAGTCCCAACTTATTTTTTAGCCTCCTTAGTTTCCCAATTGTTTCCTTAGAATTCCTTTCACGGTGATGCCTATTAGATTTGAAACCGCCAAATCTATGAGAAGGGCCATCATCCTTATCGAGATATGAATTGTTACTCTCTTCTGAACTGCCTTCATACGCTGCATCCACCATCCTTCCTAATGGGGAACACTGTGTTCCATCTGGCAAGGAGTAATCCTCAGAATCACTGGCACTGCCTTGCAGAGAATTCCAGCGAGAAGAATCAGAGTTTGAGCTTGACTCCTCCAGTTCATGATGTTGTGGTAGAGCCCTTGTCTTCTGTGGTTCAAGATGACCAGTCTTATGAGTTCTTCTGTTGTCCAAAACTGAAGAGTCTCTGTGTTGATGGGAGTTTACCTTAATCTCGCTGGATCTCTGGTCCAATAGAGTTGGTTTCATTACCATCTGATGAGGTGGTGGCTTTTCTCTCCTTGCAATAATGGACTTGGATCGTGCAGACTTCTGTGCATAGGAAGATTCAGACCTCATTTCCTTTCGATTCTGATCAGTCTTTGACCAAGCCACTGGATTTTTTCTTACCATACTTTCCCTATTTGTTTTACTTACTAACATGAAATGCTTCTTAGTATGACCATCTTGATTCAAAGGGACCCTAAAACCTTGAATACACTCACTAGCTTGACTCCCAAAATAGGCATCGGCGTTAACTAACCTATTCAATGATTTAGCTCTGTCTATAACAGTTATGCTTTCTTCTGAACTTTGAATCCTATTTTGACTTCTCAACCACTCTCCTCCTGATACCATCTGGGTACCAATCTGCTTTGGTACATCAATGCTCTTTGCAGATTCTGCACTAGGATGAAGGCAATAATTCTGATTTGCCATCTTACTTTGGCTCAATGATTCATGTTCAGCAAAATAGGGTTCCTCAAATGCATTTGCTGAATCCAAATTTTCACCCTTAGAACTTGGTTTACATGTCTTCTGACTCATCAACCTATGTCCTTCCAATAGAGACTTTCCACAACTCAATTGACTTCCTGAAGCCCCATTGATTCTCTGTATTACAGGACTGTCTGAATTTGCTGCCTCATGCGTAGTATGATGACCTGCACTGCTCTTACTGGAATTCACTAAATTTGAACAAATTTTGAAAGCCAAAATCCGAGACTCAATTCTTTTGATCGCATTAACCAAATCACCAGAGAAATCACCCTTCTGATCCGAATATTCAACCTGTCTGGCAGCATTAGAATTGCTTTGGGCTTCATGAATTCTACTCATCAATGATATATTATTCTCCTCATTTTGCTCGCTATCTTTTGCATCAAACATGCGTAACGATTCTTTTGCACGCTCACCATCATCGTATAAAGCATTAACATCATGATGCTGTTGTTTATTATGATTACTCTCTGTGTTGGGTAAAACGCCATTGTCATTAGATAGATTTGTTGCCTTAACTGCATTCTGTTGCATCATACTGCTTTCCTCACCTATACTGCATAGTATTTTACATTTTGTTCCTCCATCATCAGATATGCTAAGCTTTGACGGCTCTGGCAACTGCGTCTGATCTTCCTTCTCTGGAGTCATTTTACTGCAAAGTGGATATTTTACAGAGCTTTGGGAAATGTTGGCTGAAACTGGAGACTTTGACTCCTGCACAACCACATGTTTTTCTTGTTCAAAGGATGTCTTAGATATACCTGCTTGTGTATCTATGGTCTGTTAAATAAAAGAATCAGAATCACATAAAAGAAATCACATATTCTTTATACTGCTGGTAGGCTCAGTGGGTGGAAGAATTTGAAGCATTGCTATTGAAGTGCATTTTATTCCTCTGATTAAGGTCAAAAATAGAAGAAAAGATGGAAAAGAATGATGATCTCATCCACAATATTTTTACTCATAAAAAGAAGGGTCCCATTATAATATAATGATGAACAACCATATATGCACCTTTAAATGAGTCTCAAAAACACTTTCAACAGCAACATCCAGCAAAGTTTTCAATAAATCTCGTGCCCTCTCAACCAACTGCGACAAACAAGAAAATATACATAGAAACACTGAGATTTGTCCAAGTAAAATCCAGCAGCAAGAAGACAAAAGACAAAAGAGAACTCTTTAAGATTATGTGGCAGTCACATTATGTTGGTTTTCTTATGGAAGTATAAAAGCACTTACATCCTTTGAATTTGAACTTTGCAAGGCGATGCTATTGTCTTGGAGAAGCCTATATAAGAGTCTTATAGCGCGTAAATTATTGTGGGCTTCCTCAAATTCCATTGGAATCCGCTGCTGCATAACGTGGAAACAGAAAACGCGAATGAGAAATGGAAGAAGCGCGTAACTTCAAATTTGTCAGCAGTTGCAAGTTGTAACCGCTAATGATGGTTGAACGCTGTTATTATTACTATTTCGTACTCTTATTAAAAATAAAATTAAAATAAAAAATAATAAAAGTATATTAATCTAATTGGTATTATGATTAGTTTCAAGTTTTTAAATTTGATTAAAAAATATTTTCCTCCAAATTTTATATTAATCTAAGATGATTTAATACTTTATTTTCATAAAACAAAATTGACGTAATACATACATTTCAAAATATACTAAAATATGAACACTTTGATTACTTTCAAGTTGTTCTATTTTAACAAAATTTGATATATATAATCTAAGAGATATAAACTTTCAATTTAACAGTTAAATTTTCAAAATTCACATTTAATATAAAGTTATTGAGCAGTGTAACACTTAGTAAAAGTTACACCGATGTCGTTTAAACCCTCCTCATATATATATATATATATATATATATATATATATATATATATATATATATATATATATATATATATATATATATATATATATATATATATATATATATATATATATATGATAACATACTTTAAAAAAAATCATCTTGAACTCATAAAATAATCAAATCATAAATAGTGATAGTATTCTCACTTTAATTTTTTACACTAATGAAATTTTAGTGATAAAAAAAGGAATTTTATTTTATTCTTATTTTCTTTCCAACTTTTTAGTGATAAAATACTAATGAAATAATTTTATTCTATCAATTTATTTTATTTTATGAACCATAATGTTGGAATTGTGAAAGGAATGATAAGAGAATATTTGTTTGATTTTTCTATTTTTTTTCACTCTTAAAATGTGTGACTTTATATGGTTCAAATATAATAATGAAGAAAAATTCATCCTCTATTACATTATTAAAGAGAGTAAAAATTTTATAAAAAAAAAATTATAACATCGTATCTTCTAACAGTCGGTAAAAGCCTTCTCAAACAATCTCCTTGCTGGAAATCCTTGAAGCCTTCTCAAACAATCTCCTTGCTGGAAATCCTTGATTCAACGGAATCCAACTCTAAGTCTTCATTGATGCTGCAAATATTAAGGTTTTACGATTATTAGAATTTCAAAACAATTAACAAATAAATAACTTCAAGTCAGATGGTTTTAGCTCACAATAACACTAAGAATAAGTAGCTAAAATTCAATAAAAGAGAATAAGAACGTGCATTCATAGACATAATGAATTTCAAAATAACAATGGAATCGCTAAGAATAGGACTATACAAGGTAAAAAAGCTTAAATATAATTTTAGTTTCTTAAAATAATTGAATTTTGATTTTTGTTCGTTTCAAATAATATTTATTTGATTTTCATCCCTCTAAAATCTAAAATCTAAAATCTTTATTTTTAATCTTTAATGATAATTTTAAAAAAGATAAATAACATTTATTTTAAAAACCTATAAAAATATTTTAAAATATTACACATTAACATAGGATCATTAACAATAATGGATAACACTTGAAATAGTCAAATGATTTTTTAATAAACAAATAAATAGTTAGAAATGATTACATAATAATAGAAACTAAAAAAATAATAATTCTAAATTACAGAGATAAAAAAAATAAAGAAAAACTTGTTTAGAGACTAGAATTGAAACTATTGATTTCACAAAAACTAAAAGTATATTTAAATCAAATAAAAATTACGAAAATTAATCAACTAACATTAGATAGATGAGAATTCCATAGTCATTTTACTTGAATTCCCTTTTTATTAAAATAATAAGGATGTCAATGATCAAACTCCTTACAACTAGGTTAAGGAAGGAAGCACTGCATCATATATCAATAACCAACTCTGTCTCACAAGCTTAGTTGCTACTTTAAGGTTGATTTTATATTTGTAAGAATGAACAGACATTGCAGTCTACTTTCCTGTTAACCCTCCTCTACAATCAACACCCTCTCACACACATTCAAAATAATAAAAAATAATAATAATTGCAGTTTAATGGCCCAACATTAAAACTTCTATAACTCGTACGTTTCACATCAGTAAAATATATTGACTCAACAGTAAACAGGAAGAGACCCAAGAAACCCACCAGTACATATCTCCAATAAGAAGCGATTTTTTGCGGATCCAATCTGGCACCAACTTTTCCAGAGACTCAACCCGTTCTTCAACTTCTCCTATAGAGGTAGCAATATTAGTTAATTGCATTCTATTAATAACAATCAACAAGAAATCATGTAGTAAACAAGTGAATTAGAACATACTAATATCAACAAAATCCAAACTGTTGGTAAGTATTTTCTGCATGAGCTCCTCTTTTGTGATTGGGATTCTGTTGACGGATTGAAATATAGAATGAATCACTTTAACCAGATCCAGCAACTGTGAATGTTTTTTATGCTGTGTATCTAGACCGGTTTGATTTTGGGTGTGAGCCTGCGTTGAAAAGCCAAGTTACAAGAAAGAAAACACTTTCAGAAGAAGAAAAAAATTCTAATAAAATTCACAAGGAAATAATTGAAAATTTGCTCATGATTATTCATAAAGAATTTTTATGTAAAACCACTAAATATGTTCAAAAGGTATCATACATGTACATCAAAGATCTTGCTATTAATTAAAAACATGGATACTCGAAGCTACTGAAGCAGGGATAACTCAAGAAAGAAAAATAAATACTGTATGGTGTATACAAGGTTATAATGATAAATCCCATCCCATCAATCTAAAAGGACAAGGAACAATCACCTAGTATAGCTAGGGAGTTAATAAAAGAAAATATTTTCGTATGACTACCCTCATTTTCATTTTCTATCTTTCAAACATTTCTCACTCCTTATATTCATTATTTTGTCATAATCATATCTTGTCTCACTTTTTTAATTTATGCATGCATGCACCTATTAAATAATCAGATCTTAACGTGAACTATTACTCACAAAAATTTTATCATAGTATTGATACGAAGTATCCACCACCGAAAGCAGTAATAATCTCCGTTGGGGACGGTGAACACATACAAGATAGGTATTATAATATTAGAAGAAAAAAATTTATTTCATTCAAAATGGAATAATTAGTGAGTATGAGAAGAATATGACAGAAGAATCACTCAAAAATTGATAAAGGTGTGATAGGCATACCTCTTGAAGAACAGGAACAGAGTCAGAAGAATTGCAATCATCGGAGCATGCTCTAATAGATTCAGGAAAGCCATGCGGAAGTCTGCTAGATTCTAGCTTGTCTAGACTAATGTCCAAGTCATCATTACCTTCCATGAGTGTAAAGTCAAGCACTCTTTTTGCTGGCTTATGATACGATGATGACTTCTGGGTAGACATGTTCCGGGGCTTAACATCAGAAATGGGCAATAATCTTGCAGGTGCCGACTGGGCAGGTGTCTCTGTCATAAAACTATCATATCTGGGCATATTTTTCACCTTTGGGGTTTCAGAATTATTGCAAGTAACAGAATGGGGGCCGATAGTATGTACTGGGGTATTAACAACACTAGGTTGAGAAGACATCGAAAATAATTTCTTATGGTGCTCTGTTTCCATATTGAGACTAGCAACATCATCAGCTAATGGTGCACATCCTTTCTGCAATGCCTTCTCACTTTCTTGGTTATCCAGACAATCAGACGCATGAGATGATGGAGAAGTTATTGTGGATGAAAACTCAACCCTTTCTGTCTGCAATGCCTTTTCACTTTCTTGGTTATCCAAACAATCAGACGCATGAGATGATGAAGAAGTTATCGTGGATGAAAACTCAACCCTTTCTGTTTGGTCAGCAATATTCTTCCGAGAAAACCGCCTCCTAAATAATGGATACACTTCGAAATTCCCCGACATTTCAATTTGATTGGAAGTTGACAAAAGTTTTGTCGAAGAATTTACACGTAAAGATTGGCATGAAAAGTCTTTAACATGAGAATCTTCGCAACTCAAACCACGAGCTTTTCGGTTAAAGGGTTCTGGCAGTTGGGCTTCTGGAATATCAGCAACCTTGTTCACAATCACAACAAAACCAAAAAAAAAATATCAAACATGTTTTTTTTTATCAATCACACTTTTAAAAATTTCTAGCCAACTAAAAATAATAAAAGCAAATAACTGAGCATGATCCAAGAAAAAAGCAGTTATATAAAGGTAGCCTAACCACATAATCATACATATCTATTGTTATGATATTATCAACAAGCCATTTTTTAACTACGTGACAGTATTTTCTACATCAGAGTTTTTTTGCAGATAACTTATATGCCACCACGATATTGATTTTGAGTCCCACCATCAATGATTCTATGTACTATATTACCATAAAATGTTAGTATTACATTAACAATGCAGGTACTAAAATGTATCGCTCAAACACAACCAAACAACTTCAAAAACATCCTAAGATTAGAGAAGAAATGCAGATATAAAAAATGATACCGTGCATCTCAAAACATCTAAAGATTATAAAATAATCTCATACCACTGTTTAGGTGTGACAATAATCACACACGTGACAGCTAAATATTTAGATTATAGAATAATACAATAACACATTGAACTAAGAATTAACAACTCAAAATTGAAAAATTTACCTCGGGATGAAGAACAAGGAAATTAACAAGACTAGAATTAAAATATCGCCGAAGAGCCAGATCAGCAGATTCACCAGAGTGATCTTCCACAACTTCATATCTCAAGATGATGTTCAGATCAGGCACCATACACAAGGTCTTCTTATCATGAACAAGAATCTTGTCTATACATATACCATCAGGGAGTATGTGCTTCATCTGTGCAAGATGGACATAGGAAATTTTCCTGCAAACAAAACTCGCTTCCCTCACTTCCTTATCCCATCAATGAAAACCCTTAAACAAATTCAGAGCATTTAAATAATAAAAAATAACAACAACAAAAAATGCACCTCTTCGAAAGAATTTCAACTTGTCTGGAAACATTTTGAAAAGTTGGAGGCTTTTTACGCAGACGCAGCAATCTGAGTGAACAACTCATGTGACTAAACAACTCCGCAAGCGTCCAGTGTCTTAGCAGAAGAAAAACTCAAATTTCAATTTTCTACTAAATTTAAAGAAGAAAAAAAAGACATTGAAGAGCAAAATTTCTCCAAAATTTTTCCGAAAATGCAAGGAATTAAATAGAGAGCACACTTTTGTGGAATCTCAGTTTGTCCCTCTCTGGATGCGATGGTTAAGGGTTCAGAGTTCTTCTGCGGCGTGGGACACGCAATGGATTCGTCAACTACTTGAAGAGCCTTCTCGCACTTGAAATCCGAAGCGATTTTTGATGAATCCTCACACGATTTGTGTTCCATTTTCAATGGCGATTCGAGAAACCCTAGATAGGTGAGTGAGGTGACTGTTGCGAGGGAAAGTGTATGTTCAAATATCGTTTTTCGTGATGGCTCAATAGTCCCTTATCTCGCGGTATTGTTTTATTTATACCGGAGAAAATATAACCGTTGAATCACTAAAGAAGAAAATATTAAATACAATGAAAATTTTAATTTATTCTTATATTTGTAAGGTTTATATATTATATTAATTTATTTTAATATATATAGTACGGAAGAGACACTATATGCTTCTATTATTTAGAAGAGAAAAAAAAAACATGATTATCAATTAGTTAGAGATTTACAAAAAGTATAAGAAAAAATAAATAAAAATAAATAAAAAATAGTGAAATAAATAGTGGGAGAGAATAGTATGAAAGTTATTATAAGGATAAAATTGTAAAAAAAATTGTGTAAATCAAATTAAATTATCATTTTTATATAGAAGTAGGATCAAGGCACTTTGTGACTTTATATTTATTTAAATATATTTAAAAATTACTAGTTTGTTAAAATTAGTGTTACGGTTAAAACTTAAACCTCATAGTCTTAGGCTTGTTAAAATAGTTAATTTTTAATATTATTTTTTATTATTTAAAATTTAAGGACAAAATAATTTAAAATTTATGTATTCGAAAATAGGGAGTCGTTTTTACGTATAGGAATAAATTATAGATTATAGATTTTATATATAAAGAGAGAGTTACCTCACTCAATAATTCATGTTTCACATTAAATTTTAACAATTTAACCATTGACTTAAGAGTTATTAAAAAATAGATCAAGTCTGCAAATTTTTAAAAAATTAAGAATCATATGATATTTCATTATATAGATTCAAATCAATGTATAAAATATTTTATGGTTATCCGTCAATTTGAATTTATAAAATAAAATATCATATAATTTTAAATTTTTAAAAAAATTACAAATTTGATCTATGCATTAAAAATTTATTATTCAGCAGTTGAATTATTAAAATTTAATGTAGAGTATGAGTTATTAAGTGGAGTAATCTCTCCTCATATATATATATATATATATATATATATATATATATACATATATATATATATACATACATATATATATATACATACATATATATATATATATATATATGTATATGTATATATATATATATATATATATATATATGTATATATATATATATGTATATATATTTATATGTATATATATTTATATGTATATATATAAGGGATCTATTTATTTCAGGAATAAGTTTACCTAGACTTATTTCATTCAATAACTCATATTCTACATCAAATTTCAACGAGCCAACTATTAAATTTAAAGTTCTTAATACATAGATCAATTCCACAATTTTTAAAAAAATTTAAAAATCATTTGATACTTCATTTCACTAATTCAAATTGATGGTGGTTGGTGGTGGTCTGATGTGGCATTGAAGTAAAGAGACATGAAAAATAGGATGTATTTGGATCGTAGAAGGAAGGGAAAGCTTGTAAGCCACCTCTTCGATGCGGCAAAGAATTTGAAAAAGGTCATAAAAATGACCAGCTAGTTTTTGAGAACATCAACGTGAGATGGAGTGTTGGCAATATGGTTTGAGATGAAGCCAAACCCACTCTTGTGGTTGAAAGGTAAGATCAATCTTATTTTTGTTTGCTTGAGGTTCCATTATTTGGTGAGATTGACAAAGATTTTCATTGAGTTGGCACATAAGGATTTGTGTTTATTGTAGGGATATTGGGATAATCGACAGGTCAATTGAGTGATGGTGGTAATCTAGAAATGTTGGAGGGGGTCGATCATGCAAATGATTGAGTGTCATGTCTGGAAAAAATGAAACCATTGGGAGGGTTGGTCACAAGGGAAACAACAAAGATAGGTTTGAAGGGACCAATTGACAACTTTAGTTTGACCATTGGTTTCAAAATGGTGTCAATAATTATGAGTTGTGTTGTTTTGGTGTCTTTTGTTGAGAAACTTATGAATTTAGGAATCCTTGTGAATTTAGGTAGTTTTGAGGGTTTCTCTGACCTAAGGCCCAATTAACCTTGAGAGGAGAAGTATATAAAGTGCCTTTTGATGAGACTTAAGACTCATAAAATCATTTCTCAAAAAACCTTAGAGAGATCCTAAAAAGAGAAGCCTTGGAGATTTTGATTCTTTTTTTTCTTTCTAGACTTCCCAAGAGAGTAGTACATCTTTATTTGGTGTGTTACTGTTGATTGAAGGCTCTTGTTGAAGATCATCTTTGTAAAGGTGTGGTGTGGTGCTTCTTGAAGTTCAAAAGCTTGGAACTAATTCTCCCTTTTTTTCCTCCCTTTGCTTGGAGTTGAGATAATACAAGTTAGACTCATGATTCTTGTTGAATTGATGGAATTGTATATCGGATGATTGATTTCATAATTTAATGGTTGCATGATTGAAATTCTGAGGTGGAATTGATGTATGATGAGTTTTGGTGCTTTGAAGCATGTTGAAGTGAATCTTGGTGATTTTGACCAATTTTTGGTTGCATGCTACTTTGATGAGGAATGAGTTATATATGATGGATGGAAATGTATGGTTGTGTTGCATGCTTGGTTTTGTTGAGTTTCAGGTGACGGAGTAAATTTGTGGGTCTCTTATATGTAGAACTCACCATTGTGTTAAGCACGCCTTCTAGGCACCGAGTGTAGCTTCAATAGGGGACTTTTGACCTTGCCTACAGCAGGTGTGAGGTTGGTGGTGCCAAGCATGAGAACAAAGAATCGTCTCGATTTGAAATCACATTGAGTAAGGTTTGAATGACATTGAGCGTGAAGTAAGAGAATTACCTTAGGTTGGATTGGCATCAAACGCCAAAGGAATGGTGTCAAGCGTAAGGAAAGAGAATCATTTCAGGTTGGCATAAGGTCAAGCATAGGACTTTGTGATGCTAGGCATGAGGGTTTAGGGGGCCTCTACCTAATCCACGCTGGGCATGGGTTGTATGATGTTGGGTGTGGGCGAGACAGAGGGCACCTTGCCTCAATGGCATCGGGCACAAGGTGTATCACACTAGGCACAAGTTGCTTGAAAATACTTGTTGCTTTAATATAATTAAATGGTGAACATGAATAGATTAGGTGAGTTTATTGCTTGTTGTATGTTGATTAGTGATGTTATTTTATGTATATTGATATATATATAGATGATTGTATGATTGAAATGGTTGTGATGCATTGGTATGTTATAAAGTGATGATGTTGTCAGATCTTTATATTAATTAACCTAGGTAATGAATATAGATGATGATTGTTGAGGTGCTGATGTTGAGAATGTTATAGTCATTAAAACATATTGATTAACTTAGGATTAGAGGAGATGGCGTTTTTGAAAGTTAAATATCTCATAGTGCATATATTGGCATGGCACTTTGGGAGGCCATTTGTTGAAACCCTCCTTGAGTAGGTGATAACTCTTGGAGTGGATTGTTGGGTCTCCTCTAGATCCTTAGTCAATGTTGGAGTAAGGTATGAATTCGAAGGTTAAAATCCTTAACTAATTACTAGAAAAGTGCATGATATCGTAAGGATAATTAGCAAGTTAATCCCACAAGTAACTTGATTAATGCATATCAATATCATGGTAGGCTCACACCTAAACTATATTATACCTAACGGTAGTATTATACTTTCTTAGTTTAAGTTGCACTTAGATTGCTTAGGTGTTGTAGGAAATTCCCATAGATGAATACGTGACAACACACTAGTTGAAGTGTATGCATATATGATGTGGTGTTATTTGGTGTTGTTCATGTGCTTTGTTAAGATTGTTGTTGAATGACATTGATGTGGTGATAAATGAGTATTCATATGTATTTGAATGGTTTTCTTTGTAAAGTTGTTGAATGTCATGATGATGTGGTTATTATGTTGATGTTGTCAATGTAGTTGTTATACTTCTATACTTGTACGATTATTCTTTTATAATCTTACTCGCTCTTTCATGTTTTTTGGTGGTTGGATTGTGATGATCATGATTTATCAAGGAATCATGAAAAGATTAACTGGAGTCAAGTGGTGGCCTTGGTGAGGCGATGCTAGCGACTTGTTTTGTTGTTTTTGGTTGGGTTATTTTGACATAATCAGATGTATAGATGTTGCTTGACTGGCAACCTAGTGTCTATAGTTTTCATTACTAGATTATTGTACATATACTTATATATATATATATATATATATATATATATATATATATATATATATATATATATATATATACATACATGCTATAATGTACATAATTTGGTATTGTGACTATATTGGTCCTAGGTGTGCTAGTTATTTTTTTGTGCTAATTATTGATCCATAAGTGAAATGATTGTATTGGATCGTTACAAAGTGATGGAGGGGATTTAGTGACAATGACCAAAAGGAGGTGTATGGAGTCAATGGCATCCATATGAAAAATATGGCAAAGTTGTTGGCATGTAGAACTATTAACCAAGAATTGATCACCATAGAGTGTAACAGATGTGTTGTTATGATTAAACATCGTGCAAGGGATGGAAAAATCATAAGTAATGGGGCCTAAAATGCGAAGCCACTCAATGCCTAAGACAATGTCAACACCTTAAATTGGTAACAAAAAAATGTGAGCACCATTGCTAACCATGAAAAGAAAAGTAAAGCTAGGAGTAATAGGAAGTTGACGTTGATAAGCTATGGGAGGTTGCATGATGTTATGAGAGCTCTTGGTATCATTGAGTAAGATAACAATGAGACCATTGATAGAACCCTTAAAGCGAAGAGTTTGTGGGGAGGGTTGACCAATTAAAGCTTGAGGTGACAGTTAAAGGTGGATAGCTTGCGAATCTAATAGGTCATTAAAGGTAAAAAAAAAAAAAAGTGATGTCAAAGGAAGGAACATCAAGACTATCAAAAAGGTAAAGTAAAGGTGGGTCATCATCAATGAAAAGTAGTAGGAATTGTTTAGGGGAACCTTTGTAGCCAGGGTAAAATTTCTCTTCACAATTAAAACATATGCCCTTGGTATGACAATATTTCATTTGGGCAAGGGTGAGTTTCTTTATAAGTAGAGGTGTAGGGTATATGGAAGTGGAAAGTGTTGAAGGCGAGGAAAATAATGAAAGAGATGGTGTGGGAGGGGAGCGAGATATAGTTTTTGATTTGGAGTCGCGAATCTTGTTTCAACTAATCTAGTAAAGCCCATAGCCTAATGGACAGATTGAGACTTAAGAATAACCTATTCTCTTTTAATTTATAGAATCGGACATGAAAAGAAACAATTTAAAAGGGTTAATGGAATAAGCCAAAAACTCTATTAGATAAACTTTCAAAACAAAGTTGACACTTAGAAATAATAGTAAATTGACAAATTTTGAGAAGCTTGACTTTGTGATTCTCATAGGATGAAGGGTTAAACTGGAGTTTGAGAGCTCGAAAAAAATATTCCCAATCATCCAATTGATGGTTAGTATAGAGCCACTTCAACCAACTAAGAGCATCACCCTTCATGTAGAAAGCTACCATATGGAAGCGTTGTTATATAATTGACTCAAATAATTTATATAATATATTTTTAATTAAAATCATGTATTAATTTATATGATTGAACCTATCCTTAATTTGGTTGATTTGTTAGTATTATATTCATTATAATTTTTTTAGGAGTTTCTTTAAGGCATTGTATGAATTTTATTGAAATTTATATGTATGAAATATTATATATATATATATATATATATATATATATATATATATATATGTTAGGTCTAAAGACGATCTTAGATCCCCTCATACTATAAGTTTTAATGATAATAATCATAAATGCTTTTCTAGAGAAAATATTTTCAAATTATTCAAGAAGATGAATGAGTATAAGACAAATGTATTATAAGACAATTAGTTATCTTGACACAAAATGTCTAATAGACGAAATACTTCACCTATAAGACATTTATTTTGAATTCATATCATTTATAATGTCTGATAAATAAATTAATCTTCATGTATATGATTCCTTAATAAATCAAAGTAAAATAGCTTCCTTGGTACCCACAATAAAAAAAAATAAGGAAGACATGCTTTTCATCAAAAAAAGATAAGTAAATCCCTTGAATCACATAAATCCTAAACAAAAGTTGTTTTGAATTGATTTATGCACGACTTCACTCATTTGGTACCTAAAAGGTGATAATTAGCTTCCTTGATCAGATAAAAATTAAAAATTTGGTAAAATGCATTTAATATAAACAATTAATACATCAACGGATACTTCTATTCACAAGGAATGAAAAAATTGAAGACAGAAGAAACAAACATGTGAGAGATGCTCAAGAACTTGCAACTATAACGTCTAGTCATGTAAATATTAAACCCAATATTATATATATTATAATATTTATAGATTGAAAACACAAGTATATTATTAATAATATTATACATGATAACAAAGAAAGATTTTTTGAACTCATTTACATATAATTAGCTTATAATTACATTACATATTATTCTAAAAATATTTACAACTACGTGCGTAACTACTTACTTTTCACATATCTATTACAATATTTACAGATTAGGTTGATACATATTTACAATGGGATTAACGTGATTCGCTGGGGGTAAATAAAAAGTAACTACTATAGGGTCGTCGATCATGGTAAGAACTTCTTGATTTGGAGAGAATGTAAAAGATGACAACGCCACTCCGTTGAAAGAAACCGAGTTTGCTACAGCATCTATACTTCACGTAGTACCGGAGAATATCGCAGATATGACTGAGGGAAAAGGACCCGGAATTGCTGGCAAATCCATCTATATTTTTTTCTATTATAAATTAATTACATATTTTAAACAAGAAACATAAGGAGTGAGAACAATTATCCAATAAATATCAACAATTATATAATATGCATAGAAATATTTAATACTAATAAATATATATTAATTTTTCTTGATATAAAAATTTGAATTATACTTGTAGTGACTAGTCAGGATAAATGAACATTATAATAACAAATAACTAAAGGTTATTTCACCTTAAGTTTTTACTCATTTAAATCCCTAAGGTGAACCTCCAACTACAAATTAATTCAAACTTTCATTCTTATTGTCATATAATAATTTTTATCTTTATAAATGTATGAAGAAATAACAACAATATGAGTTTAACAAAACTATATTATAGTTAATATTAATATAAAAGATACTTGAACTAAATTACATAAATGGAATGTATTAAGGAATATTAATCAAATAAATGACATTGATAAACATCATAAAATAATTAAACAACACAAACTAGAAACACCTCATTAATTATTAAGAGTAAAAAAAATCATAGATTAAGCAAGTAAGTGAAGTTAGGAACACCTCACTAATTAAATACACATAAAATATAACATAATTAAATAAACATAATAGCATATAAAATTTAAAAAGATAAAGTTATCCTCCCTCTTACCTTAAGAAAGTGATATATCTTTGAGATACTTCAAAAGTTGTATTTTTTTTCTCGCTTTCTCTCTTCCTTCTCACTATTTTTCTCTCCATAAGCTTTTGTGTTCTTCCTTCACCAATTTTCAATTGTATGATCTTCTAAATCTAAGCCTATTTATAGTAGAATTTATAATGATTACATAATTAGCATTTGATGGAGAATTTTTATCATTTAGTTGGAATTTTACTTTTTATTACAACTTAGTTACTTAGAGATAAGGGTTATTAATTATGAGATAAGAGGATAAGATAACAGTAGCAGATTTTTCTACTGCAGGTTTTCATTTTTTTTTAAATTAATAATTTTTTTAGTCCATTCATAATATATATATATATATATATATAAATTTTAATATAATTACCTATATTAAACATTTAAAATTTTAACAATTATATATATATAATAATACAAATATTATTTTTAAAAATATTAAAATTGGATAACAAATATTTCTATTTTAATTTTCCGAAAATATAATAAAAAATATAAAGTATTAAAATAAAACATCTATCTTTATTTATTTTAAATGTGATAAAATAAAAATTTAAAATTATTATTTTAAGAATAAGGTAATGATAAGAAAATTCATGATATTATATCAAAGTTTCAAAATATTACAGCAACGATCATCTTCATTGAAGCACCTATAAAAGGAAGTTTAAAGAATCAGAAAGAAGTAGAGAAGTACACAATTGTAAAATTACATTCAATCTTTCTATGTATAAACCTTGTACTTAATATTGTTATATCATGTCTTGAAAGTAAGATGAAAAACACAATTATCTTACCCAATTTTAACTTTGTATTATTGCTTTGAGCTTGAAGAGACTTAACTGTAAAAGAATACTTGGTTGCTTTGAGCTTGGAGAAGCTTGTCTATAAAAGAATACTTGGTTACTTTGAGCTTGGAGAGTCTTGTCTATAAAAAAGTACTCGATTGTGTGAAGTTTGAAGAGACTTGTTAAAGAATACTTAGGCAGTTGCTTGAAAAGATAAGTCAAAGAATACTTAAGTTGGGCTAGAAGTAGCTAATGAAAAAATACTTATATCTTTGGAAAAGATAGTGAAACTTGATCGGGTTTAATTAAGAATTGGACATAATCTTGATAGTTGCAGGCAAACTAGTATAAAAATACTTTGTATTCTTCTAACTTACTCATTGACCTAGTATCCTTATTAGTTTGATGACCGATTTGATTTTTAAAATATTACCTAAATTAAACACAATAACAACAACATTAATAATAATCAATAGAATATTTATTTAATTAAATTGATTAAACTACTAACACTACTAGAAAAATAAATATTTGTGACGAATTTTGTGACAGAAAAAATAGCGTCGCTAATAGTGACGCATTTTGTGAGGGAATTTTAAGTTTTGTGACGGACTAGCATTTATTGACTTTTGTGACGAATTTTGTGACGAAATATATTCCGTCTCTAAAAATCCGTCACAAATTTTGTCACTAAATATAAAAAAATATATTTGTGACAGATTTTGTGACGAAAAAATTTTCGTCTCTAAAAATCCGTCTCAAATTTCATCACTAAATAAAAAAAAATGTTTGTGACGGAATGAACTTCGTCTCTAAAAAATCCGTCACAAATTTCGTCACTAAATAAAAAAAATTTAGTGACGGATTATTCCCTCTCAAAATTTCGTCACAAATAGGTTAAAATATTTTGTGAAAAAATTTGTGATGAATTGTTCCCTCTCAAAATATTAAATTTTATTTATGAAACTTTTATATATAAGACTTATGCATTATTAACGAAAATATGTTAAATTTTTTTTAAAAAAAATAATAAAATTAAAAATATTTTATTTCATTAAAGATCTGAAAAAATTATGAAATTCATTTAATTAAATAAAAAATTGTCAATTTTGAGCATAAGAAATTAAGACATTCATTAAAAATATTTAAAAAAAAACTTGTGAAATTAAAAAAAAAAAGAGTATTAATTTAATTTTGGCTTAATTACATTTTTGATCCCTCAAGTATTGTAATTGTGCAATTTTGATCCCTAAAGTTTTAAATGAATAATTTTAGTCCCTAAAGAATTGTAATTGTGCAATTTTAGTCCTTTAATTTTTAATTGAACAATTTTAGTCCTTCAAATATCATAATTGTGCAATTTGAATCTCTCCCATTAAAAATTTAATAATTTTAAAATTTTAATATATATATATATAATAATTTAAAATTATACAATTATTTGCTTATTTAAGTTAATATACTATAGTTTTTATTAATGTAACAAATGATATATATTTATTATTACTAAATAAATAAAATTTATATATTATTAATAATTTAATATTGCTAATAAATTAATATCAATAGTATTTTTAGTATATTTATAAATAAATTGATAATTTGATAAATATAACTTAGTATATATTAATATATATTTAAAAAAATATAAATATAGTAGATAAGATATGTAT
This sequence comes from Cajanus cajan, assembly GCF_000230855.2. Taxonomy (NCBI): domain Eukaryota; kingdom Viridiplantae; phylum Streptophyta; class Magnoliopsida; order Fabales; family Fabaceae; genus Cajanus; species Cajanus cajan. Next base: position 8,654,734 of record NC_138517.1, on the reverse strand, counting down.
ATTTATAATTAATATATTTATATTTTTGTAAAAGTATATTAATATATAATAAGTTATATTTATCAAATTATTAGTTTATCTATAAATATACTAATAATATTATTGATATTAATTTATCAATAATATTATAAAAATAATAATATATATATTTTATTTATTTATTAATAATAAATATATATCATTTGTGTGACAGCCTCTACCCCACGTACCATAACACAAATAACAAAAATTGAATAACATAATTTTTTCATAATTGAAATACCAAACATGTTTAATTCAAATCAAAACTCATGTATTTGTGGAATTAAATAGATATTCATACATCTCATGCAACAAGGAATACAACAGAAGCAAAATATAAACTTGCATAGTTTGTTTGTTTCTCTCAGGATTCTCTTAAGAACCCACAGAGCACTTTAATCCATACAATAAATATCTTACTCATATAATTGTCTCTTACAATTACAAATGCATTCCCTTAGGTTTCTCATAGGAACTCATAGAGATATTAAAATTATACATTTATATTTAAATATAAGAAAAACAATAAAAGAAGCATGTATATCCAGAACGGCCCGTTCTGGTATCAAAATACTTTGTATTCTTCTAACTTACTCATTGACCTAGTATCCTTATTAGTTTGATGACCGATTTGATTTTTAAAATATTACCTAAATTAAACACAATAACAACAACATTAATAATAATCAATAGAATATTTATTTAATTAAATTGATTAAACTACTAATTAGTCATCACATACGCCCAGTTTGTGACGGATTTTGGTCATCACAGTTAGTGACGGATTTTATCCATCGCAAATTGTGACGGATTCTAGTCAATTCTGGTCATCACAGTTTGTGACGGAATTCTGGCGTCGCAAATTGTGACGGATTCTAGTCAATTTTGGGCATCACAGTTTGTGACGGATACTATTCATCACAGTTTGTGACGAATTTCTTTCATCGCAAATTGTGACGGATTTTAGTTAATTATAGTTATCACAGTTTGTGACGGACTCTATTCATCACAATTTGTGAGGGATTTATAGTCATCACAATTTGTGACGGACTCACATACCTCTCAATCCCTCTCAAATTGCGAGGGATTTAGTCCCTCACAAATTACGACGGAGTTAGACGCGTCACAAATTGCGACGGATTTTTATTAATTTCTAAACATTTATTGTTATAAATTAGTGACGGAAATTATATTGTTTGTGATGCCTTAATTCCATCACTAATTGTGACGGAGAAAATTATCCGTCCCTAAATATTTTGTGACGCCAATTTTTGTGACGGAACTGATTCCGTCACAAATTCCGTCACTAATTTATTTGTGACGGATTTTATAAAGATTAGTGACGGATTTGTTCTCTCTCTAATTTTAATTTTTCTAGTAGTGTAATTTTCAAATCCAAATCATTTTGAACCAATCCAAATTTTTTCTTCCAATTTCACTGGATCATTAGGTTGGTTCAAACCAATACCCAATTTCCACCTCTTGTTATTTATACAAGTGAAAATATAACTATTGAAATGACAATATGAAAAAATATTTAATATAATAGAAATTTTAATATTTATTTTTGTTTATTTTTATTTTAAATCTTTATGGTTTGAATATTATTATTTAAAAAATTAATATATTTCCTCTATTAACTTTTTTATTCATAAAAATATATATAAATGATAATGGAGATTAAACTGAAATTCTAAGTATTTACACCAACTCCTTATTATTCCAACCACCAGGCAATCCTATTAGTCATTTGACTCATTTCCCCTTTTAATTTAGGTATTGTGTTGAAATTAGTTTTTAAATGTGTATTATACTTTTATTAACAAAATTTATTTTATAAGTATGAAAATGTTTTATAAAGAGTTTAATAATGATACACTAACATTGTAAAATAGTTTTACATTATCATTTAATCATAAATTATTAGGATCGGGCATGATCCAACTCAATCTGTTAACTGTCTTGGTTTAAGGTTGATTTGAATAGACTTGAACTTCGAAATTGGGTCTGGTGCATTTTTAGGATGAACTTGGATTCCATTTAAGACAGCCTAACCTATTTTTGACATATAATATTTTCTTATAAAATATAAGTATTTTTGAAGTATTATGTATTAATATTAAAAAATTTGTAATACATTTTATAACATGATATTATATTTATAATGCAATATATATATATATATATATATATATATATATATATATTATCCTAATTTAAGTTTTGTAATTTTTTATTTTATAATTTAATTATACATAATGTTAAAATCTATAATTTATAACTATTAATAAAAGGAATATTTTCTTTTTAATAATATATCGCTTTTGTTTTCATTTTTTTAAAACCTTTTCGTTTTTGTTATATTGGTAACCAAAGTTATTGGTGACGAAGGAGTAGCAACCAAAATGATTGATACAATAACAAATTAATCATGTATCATTGTTTGAGATTTTAACCAATTAGAACATTAGTTTGAAATCACACAGAACTCAAGTTGTCCATGTTAATATCTTACACAAATCAGTGTTTATGTTGGGTCTCTCATCGAGTTTAGTAACACGTTAAAAAAAAACTGTTTAGGATGTAGAATTCATAATCATTAACTTTTTAAAATCACATTTAAGATATAAAAAAACATTTTATCTATTAGTGTTTATGATGTTGAGCTAATTTGCCCATTGAAAAAGGGGTTTTGTATTTTCTTTAACTAATCCAAGTGACATTGTTGTATTCTAAACATCATTTTGTTATTTTATTTCCCACAAAAGCTTGAGGACTATTCATTTTATCTATTTGGTTGTTTGCAAATGAAATAATGGCCTTGATTGGTGAATTGGTTGAACTATTACCCATTTGGTGGTTGGTTTTCAATAGTTTCTGTGTGATGGCTATGATATTTATTAGTGGAAAAAAATACTTTTAAAATCGATCATTTTTTACTTTTAAAATCAATTCTTTGACCGATTTTAAAAAGTTACACTTTAACATCGGTCATACATAAACTGATTTTAGAAGTTAGACTTTTAACATCGGTCATGCATAAACAGATTTTAAAAGTTAGACTTCTAAACTGGAACAGGTCGTTCCAGGTTCCTCAAAAGCCCTAAAACTGTAATCTGGAACGGGCCGTTCTGTAATCAGAACAACCCGTTCTAGATGAAGAACTGCCCGTTCTGGTTGTAGAACAGCCCGTTCTGTTTGTAGAATAGCTCATTTTGGTTGCAGAACGGCCCGTTCCAGATTCGAAATTTACTAGAATAAAGCAACAACGAAACTAGAGACATGGGAAGAGAATGAGAATGTTACCTTGATATAGTAGTCTTGCAAAGAAAATGAGAAGCTAGAGACTTTAGATGAGAGCGCGAAGAAAGGAATAGAGGGAAAGATCAAAGAGAATGGAGGGAAAGAGAGAAAGTATAGGCGTTGACATTTTTAAAATCGATTAATTAAGAACCAATTTTGTATACTACATACAAAATCGGTTCTTAAATAACCGATTTTAAAAGTAGCATCAGATACCTTTTAAAATCAGTTAAAAGATAGTCGATTTAAAAAGTAATGTTATTATTTACAAAATTGTCACTGCGTCACTTTTAATATCAACTACTTTTTAACCGATTTTAAAATCCTAATTTTAAATGTGATTTTTGTACTAGTGATTTTAGCAATAAAAATCATTTTTGCAATGACTTGTGATAATAAGATCGAGGAGAGAAAGATAATAGAAAAATGTTAATAAATCACTTTATAATATATTTTTTTAATACACAGGTTTTTTAATGTGCTAAAATTAATTTGCAAATAAAAAAATTAATGAGTCTTACCCTTTATTTAATAACTCTCTTTTTTAATAAATTATAACTAATAAAAGAAAGTATATCATAATAATAAATATATTAGAAAGTGTAGTGTGACTAATAACACTTCATAATATAATGATTTGGGGGTATGAATAATAGATGGTGCAAGGTTCTCTACTTCTCTTAGGAGAGGTCAAATGTTGAGACTCCATTTTTCTTTTTTTAAGAAAAAAATGTTAAATAATAATGTTATGGCAAAAAAAGGAAATAACTTAACAACATGGTTAATAGAGTTGAATTAAATTATAATAGGATAGATTAATTAGGTTAAATGTTTTGGCATGTTTGTATTGACATTCATAATTGTGATGGTGTGATTTCAATATATTTTCAATGTTAAAAAAAATATATCCAAAGTCTAGTTTTTTTTTTTATCAGTGCTAAACCCAGGTCTGAGATAAACGATTGAACAAAAGTATTCAAAAACAAACATGTGTATAAGTTAAAAGTATTCAGGGATCAATTTATTAAAAGATTTAAAATGTTTTGAAATGAAATTGTGAATGAGATAAACCCATAGTTTGTTTTATAAATTGAAATTACACCAAATCAGTAAAAAGAAAATGATGTTGCACCATCCTGCAGGTAAGAAGCTAGCGTTTCTCTTGTGCAGATGAGATGAACTGCTACGCACGTAATCAATTTCCATTTCTTAGACTTATACGTTCTCCTTAATTTACATGCATGCATCTGCTGATCTGAATATATTTTAAATAAATAAAATTTTCGTACATTAAGTTTGAAAATATAAACTAATAGTGACAGATATAGGTTATATTCTAACAATACTATAAATTACGTACATGTATTAGTATTAATATATGTTACACCAATACAACTTGCATTAATATATGACAATAGCTTTTAAATCCACGTCAACAAGGATACAAATGAGCTAAATGATTTGAAAAGGAATTATAACCTTTTTGTTTTGTTTTGTTATGAAAAGACTTGATGCATTTTATTTAAAATCTGCTAAATAATACAAGAGGGTTTTGTTATGAAAAGACTTGATGCATTTTATTTAAAATCTGCTAAATAATACAAGAGTGTTTTGTTATGAAAAGACTTTATGCATTTTATTTAAAATCTGCTAAACAATACAAGAGGATGCAATTGAAATTATAACCTGTTTTACATTAGATCTCATTTTCTTATGCATAATACATCAACGGATACTTCTATTCACAAGGAATGAAAAAATTGAAGACAGAAGAAACAAACATGTGAGAGATGCTCAAGAACTTGCAACTATAACGTCTAGTCATGTAAATATTAAACCCAATATTATATATATTATAATATTTATAGATTGAAAACACAAGTATATTATTAATAATATTATACATGATAACAAAGAAAGATTTTTTGAACTCATTTACATATAATTAGCTTATAATTACATTACATATTATTCTAAAAATATTTACAACTACGTGCGTAACTACTTACTTTTCACATATCTATTACAATATTTACAGATTAGGTTGATACATATTTACAATGGGATTAACGTGATTCGCTGGGGGTAAATAAAAAGTAACTACTATAGGGTCGTCGATCATGGTAAGAACTTCTTGATTTGGAGAGAATGTAAAAGATGACAACGCCACTCCGTTGAAAGAAACCGAGTTTGCTACAGCATCTATACTTCACGTAGTACCGGAGAATATCGCAGATATGACTGAGGGAAAAGGACCCGGAATTGCTGGCAAATCCATCTATATTTTTTTCTATTATAAATTAATTACATATTTTAAACAAGAAACATAAGGAGTGAGAACAATTATCCAATAAATATCAACAATTATATAATATGCATAGAAATATTTAATACTAATAAATATATATTAATTTTTCTTGATATAAAAATTTGAATTATACTTGTAGTGACTAGTCAGGATAAATGAACATTATAATAACAAATAACTAAAGGTTATTTCACCTTAAGTTTTTACTCATTTAAATCCCTAAGGTGAACCTCCAACTACAAATTAATTCAAACTTTCATTCTTATTGTCATATAATAATTTTTATCTTTATAAATGTATGAAGAAATAACAACAATATGAGTTTAACAAAACTATATTATAGTTAATATTAATATAAAAGATACTTGAACTAAATTACATAAATGGAATGTATTAAGGAATATTAATCAAATAAATGACATTGATAAACATCATAAAATAATTAAACAACACAAACTAGAAACACCTCATTAATTATTAAGAGTAAAAAAAATCATAGATTAAGCAAGTAAGTGAAGTTAGGAACACCTCACTAATTAAATACACATAAAATATAACATAATTAAATAAACATAATAGCATATAAAATTTAAAAAGATAAAGTTATCCTCCCTCTTACCTTAAGAAAGTGATATATCTTTGAGATACTTCAAAAGTTGTATTTTTTTTCTCGCTTTCTCTCTTCCTTCTCACTATTTTTCTCTCCATAAGCTTTTGTGTTCTTCCTTCACCAATTTTCAATTGTATGATCTTCTAAATCTAAGCCTATTTATAGTAGAATTTATAATGATTACATAATTAGCATTTGATGGAGAATTTTTATCATTTAGTTGGAATTTTACTTTTTATTACAACTTAGTTACTTAGAGATAAGGGTTATTAATTATGAGATAAGAGGATAAGATAACAGTAGCAGATTTTTCTACTGCAGGTTTTCATTTTTTTTTAAATTAATAATTTTTTTAGTCCATTCATAATATATATATATATATATATATAAATTTTAATATAATTACCTATATTAAACATTTAAAATTTTAACAATTATATATATATAATAATACAAATATTATTTTTAAAAATATTAAAATTGGATAACAAATATTTCTATTTTAATTTTCCGAAAATATAATAAAAAATATAAAGTATTAAAATAAAACATCTATCTTTATTTATTTTAAATGTGATAAAATAAAAATTTAAAATTATTATTTTAAGAATAAGGTAATGATAAGAAAATTCATGATATTATATCAAAGTTTCAAAATATTACAGCAACGATCATCTTCATTGAAGCACCTATAAAAGGAAGTTTAAAGAATCAGAAAGAAGTAGAGAAGTACACAATTGTAAAATTACATTCAATCTTTCTATGTATAAACCTTGTACTTAATATTGTTATATCATGTCTTGAAAGTAAGATGAAAAACACAATTATCTTACCCAATTTTAACTTTGTATTATTGCTTTGAGCTTGAAGAGACTTAACTGTAAAAGAATACTTGGTTGCTTTGAGCTTGGAGAAGCTTGTCTATAAAAGAATACTTGGTTACTTTGAGCTTGGAGAGTCTTGTCTATAAAAAAGTACTCGATTGTGTGAAGTTTGAAGAGACTTGTTAAAGAATACTTAGGCAGTTGCTTGAAAAGATAAGTCAAAGAATACTTAAGTTGGGCTAGAAGTAGCTAATGAAAAAATACTTATATCTTTGGAAAAGATAGTGAAACTTGATCGGGTTTAATTAAGAATTGGACATAATCTTGATAGTTGCAGGCAAACTAGTATAAAAATACTTTGTATTCTTCTAACTTACTCATTGACCTAGTATCCTTATTAGTTTGATGACCGATTTGATTTTTAAAATATTACCTAAATTAAACACAATAACAACAACATTAATAATAATCAATAGAATATTTATTTAATTAAATTGATTAAACTACTAACACTACTAGAAAAATAAATATTTGTGACGAATTTTGTGACAGAAAAAATAGCGTCGCTAATAGTGACGCATTTTGTGAGGGAATTTTAAGTTTTGTGACGGACTAGCATTTATTGACTTTTGTGACGAATTTTGTGACGAAATATATTCCGTCTCTAAAAATCCGTCACAAATTTTGTCACTAAATATAAAAAAATATATTTGTGACAGATTTTGTGACGAAAAAATTTTCGTCTCTAAAAATCCGTCTCAAATTTCATCACTAAATAAAAAAAAATGTTTGTGACGGAATGAACTTCGTCTCTAAAAAATCCGTCACAAATTTCGTCACTAAATAAAAAAAATTTAGTGACGGATTATTCCCTCTCAAAATTTCGTCACAAATAGGTTAAAATATTTTGTGAAAAAATTTGTGATGAATTGTTCCCTCTCAAAATATTAAATTTTATTTATGAAACTTTTATATATAAGACTTATGCATTATTAACGAAAATATGTTAAATTTTTTTTAAAAAAAATAATAAAATTAAAAATATTTTATTTCATTAAAGATCTGAAAAAATTATGAAATTCATTTAATTAAATAAAAAATTGTCAATTTTGAGCATAAGAAATTAAGACATTCATTAAAAATATTTAAAAAAAAAACTTGTGAAATTAAAAAAAAAAAGAGTATTAATTTAATTTTGGCTTAATTACATTTTTGATCCCTCAAGTATTGTAATTGTGCAATTTTGATCCCTAAAGTTTTAAATGAATAATTTTAGTCCCTAAAGAATTGTAATTGTGCAATTTTAGTCCTTTAATTTTTAATTGAACAATTTTAGTCCTTCAAATATCATAATTGTGCAATTTGAATCTCTCCCATTAAAAATTTAATAATTTTAAAATTTTAATATATATATATATAATAATTTAAAATTATACAATTATTTGCTTATTTAAGTTAATATACTATAGTTTTTATTAATGTAACAAATGATATATATTTATTATTACTAAATAAATAAAATTTATATATTATTAATAATTTAATATTGCTAATAAATTAATATCAATAGTATTTTTAGTATATTTATAAATAAATTGATAATTTGATAAATATAACTTAGTATATATTAATATATATTTAAAAAAATATAAATATAGTAGATAAGATATGTATATTTATAATTAATATATTTATATTTTTGTAAAAGTATATTAATATATAATAAGTTATATTTATCAAATTATTAGTTTATCTATAAATATACTAATAATATTATTGATATTAATTTATCAATAATATTATAAAAATAATAATATATATATTTTATTTATTTATTAATAATAAATATATATCATTTGTGTGACAGCCTCTACCCCACGTACCATAACACAAATAACAAAAATTGAATAACATAATTTTTTCATAATTGAAATACCAAACATGTTTAATTCAAATCAAAACTCATGTATTTGTGGAATTAAATAGATATTCATACATCTCATGCAACAAGGAATACAACAGAAGCAAAATATAAACTTGCATAGTTTGTTTGTTTCTCTCAGGATTCTCTTAAGAACCCACAGAGCACTTTAATCCATACAATAAATATCTTACTCATATAATTGTCTCTTACAATTACAAATGCATTCCCTTAGGTTTCTCATAGGAACTCATAGAGATATTAAAATTATACATTTATATTTAAATATAAGAAAAACAATAAAAGAAGCATGTATATCCAGAACGGCCCGTTCTGGTATCAAAATACTTTGTATTCTTCTAACTTACTCATTGACCTAGTATCCTTATTAGTTTGATGACCGATTTGATTTTTAAAATATTACCTAAATTAAACACAATAACAACAACATTAATAATAATCAATAGAATATTTATTTAATTAAATTGATTAAACTACTAATTAGTCATCACATACGCCCAGTTTGTGACGGATTTTGGTCATCACAGTTAGTGACGGATTTTATCCATCGCAAATTGTGACGGATTCTAGTCAATTCTGGTCATCACAGTTTGTGACGGAATTCTGGCGTCGCAAATTGTGACGGATTCTAGTCAATTTTGGGCATCACAGTTTGTGACGGATACTATTCATCACAGTTTGTGACGAATTTCTTTCATCGCAAATTGTGACGGATTTTAGTTAATTATAGTTATCACAGTTTGTGACGGACTCTATTCATCACAATTTGTGAGGGATTTATAGTCATCACAATTTGTGACGGACTCACATACCTCTCAATCCCTCTCAAATTGCGAGGGATTTAGTCCCTCACAAATTACGACGGAGTTAGACGCGTCACAAATTGCGACGGATTTTTATTAATTTCTAAACATTTATTGTTATAAATTAGTGACGGAAATTATATTGTTTGTGATGCCTTAATTCCATCACTAATTGTGACGGAGAAAATTATCCGTCCCTAAATATTTTGTGACGCCAATTTTTGTGACGGAACTGATTCCGTCACAAATTCCGTCACTAATTTATTTGTGACGGATTTTATAAAGATTAGTGACGGATTTGTTCTCTCTCTAATTTTAATTTTTCTAGTAGTGTAATTTTCAAATCCAAATCATTTTGAACCAATCCAAATTTTTTCTTCCAATTTCACTGGATCATTAGGTTGGTTCAAACCAATACCCAATTTCCACCTCTTGTTATTTATACAAGTGAAAATATAACTATTGAAATGACAATATGAAAAAATATTTAATATAATAGAAATTTTAATATTTATTTTTGTTTATTTTTATTTTAAATCTTTATGGTTTGAATATTATTATTTAAAAAATTAATATATTTCCTCTATTAACTTTTTTATTCATAAAAATATATATAAATGATAATGGAGATTAAACTGAAATTCTAAGTATTTACACCAACTCCTTATTATTCCAACCACCAGGCAATCCTATTAGTCATTTGACTCATTTCCCCTTTTAATTTAGGTATTGTGTTGAAATTAGTTTTTAAATGTGTATTATACTTTTATTAACAAAATTTATTTTATAAGTATGAAAATGTTTTATAAAGAGTTTAATAATGATACACTAACATTGTAAAATAGTTTTACATTATCATTTAATCATAAATTATTAGGATCGGGCATGATCCAACTCAATCTGTTAACTGTCTTGGTTTAAGGTTGATTTGAATAGACTTGAACTTCGAAATTGGGTCTGGTGCATTTTTAGGATGAACTTGGATTCCATTTAAGACAGCCTAACCTATTTTTGACATATAATATTTTCTTATAAAATATAAGTATTTTTGAAGTATTATGTATTAATATTAAAAAATTTGTAATACATTTTATAACATGATATTATATTTATAATGCAATATATATATATATATATATATATATATATATATATTATCCTAATTTAAGTTTTGTAATTTTTTATTTTATAATTTAATTATACATAATGTTAAAATCTATAATTTATAACTATTAATAAAAGGAATATTTTCTTTTTAATAATATATCGCTTTTGTTTTCATTTTTTTAAAACCTTTTCGTTTTTGTTATATTGGTAACCAAAGTTATTGGTGACGAAGGAGTAGCAACCAAAATGATTGATACAATAACAAATTAATCATGTATCATTGTTTGAGATTTTAACCAATTAGAACATTAGTTTGAAATCACACAGAACTCAAGTTGTCCATGTTAATATCTTACACAAATCAGTGTTTATGTTGGGTCTCTCATCGAGTTTAGTAACACGTTAAAAAAAAACTGTTTAGGATGTAGAATTCATAATCATTAACTTTTTAAAATCACATTTAAGATATAAAAAAACATTTTATCTATTAGTGTTTATGATGTTGAGCTAATTTGCCCATTGAAAAAGGGGTTTTGTATTTTCTTTAACTAATCCAAGTGACATTGTTGTATTCTAAACATCATTTTGTTATTTTATTTCCCACAAAAGCTTGAGGACTATTCATTTTATCTATTTGGTTGTTTGCAAATGAAATAATGGCCTTGATTGGTGAATTGGTTGAACTATTACCCATTTGGTGGTTGGTTTTCAATAGTTTCTGTGTGATGGCTATGATATTTATTAGTGGAAAAAAATACTTTTAAAATCGATCATTTTTTACTTTTAAAATCAATTCTTTGACCGATTTTAAAAAGTTACACTTTAACATCGGTCATACATAAACTGATTTTAGAAGTTAGACTTTTAACATCGGTCATGCATAAACAGATTTTAAAAGTTAGACTTCTAAACTGGAACAGGTCGTTCCAGGTTCCTCAAAAGCCCTAAAACTGTAATCTGGAACGGGCCGTTCTGTAATCAGAACAACCCGTTCTAGATGAAGAACTGCCCGTTCTGGTTGTAGAACAGCCCGTTCTGTTTGTAGAATAGCTCATTTTGGTTGCAGAACGGCCCGTTCCAGATTCGAAATTTACTAGAATAAAGCAACAACGAAACTAGAGACATGGGAAGAGAATGAGAATGTTACCTTGATATAGTAGTCTTGCAAAGAAAATGAGAAGCTAGAGACTTTAGATGAGAGCGCGAAGAAAGGAATAGAGGGAAAGATCAAAGAGAATGGAGGGAAAGAGAGAAAGTATAGGCGTTGACATTTTTAAAATCGATTAATTAAGAACCAATTTTGTATACTACATACAAAATCGGTTCTTAAATAACCGATTTTAAAAGTAGCATCAGATACCTTTTAAAATCAGTTAAAAGATAGTCGATTTAAAAAGTAATGTTATTATTTACAAAATTGTCACTGCGTCACTTTTAATATCAACTACTTTTTAACCGATTTTAAAATCCTAATTTTAAATGTGATTTTTGTACTAGTGATTTTAGCAATAAAAATCATTTTTGCAATGACTTGTGATAATAAGATCGAGGAGAGAAAGATAATAGAAAAATGTTAATAAATCACTTTATAATATATTTTTTTAATACACAGGTTTTTTAATGTGCTAAAATTAATTTGCAAATAAAAAAATTAATGAGTCTTACCCTTTATTTAATAACTCTCTTTTTTAATAAATTATAACTAATAAAAGAAAGTATATCATAATAATAAATATATTAGAAAGTGTAGTGTGACTAATAACACTTCATAATATAATGATTTGGGGGTATGAATAATAGATGGTGCAAGGTTCTCTACTTCTCTTAGGAGAGGTCAAATGTTGAGACTCCATTTTTCTTTTTTTAAGAAAAAAATGTTAAATAATAATGTTATGGCAAAAAAAGGAAATAACTTAACAACATGGTTAATAGAGTTGAATTAAATTATAATAGGATAGATTAATTAGGTTAAATGTTTTGGCATGTTTGTATTGACATTCATAATTGTGATGGTGTGATTTCAATATATTTTCAATGTTAAAAAAAATATATCCAAAGTCTAGTTTTTTTTTTTATCAGTGCTAAACCCAGGTCTGAGATAAACGATTGAACAAAAGTATTCAAAAACAAACATGTGTATAAGTTAAAAGTATTCAGGGATCAATTTATTAAAAGATTTAAAATGTTTTGAAATGAAATTGTGAATGAGATAAACCCATAGTTTGTTTTATAAATTGAAATTACACCAAATCAGTAAAAAGAAAATGATGTTGCACCATCCTGCAGGTAAGAAGCTAGCGTTTCTCTTGTGCAGATGAGATGAACTGCTACGCACGTAATCAATTTCCATTTCTTAGACTTATACGTTCTCCTTAATTTACATGCATGCATCTGCTGATCTGAATATATTTTAAATAAATAAAATTTTCGTACATTAAGTTTGAAAATATAAACTAATAGTGACAGATATAGGTTATATTCTAACAATACTATAAATTACGTACATGTATTAGTATTAATATATGTTACACCAATACAACTTGCATTAATATATGACAATAGCTTTTAAATCCACGTCAACAAGGATACAAATGAGCTAAATGATTTGAAAAGGAATTATAACCTTTTTGTTTTGTTTTGTTATGAAAAGACTTGATGCATTTTATTTAAAATCTGCTAAATAATACAAGAGGGTTTTGTTATGAAAAGACTTGATGCATTTTATTTAAAATCTGCTAAATAATACAAGAGTGTTTTGTTATGAAAAGACTTTATGCATTTTATTTAAAATCTGCTAAACAATACAAGAGGATGCAATTGAAATTATAACCTGTTTTACATTAGATCTCATTTTCTTATGCATATTTTAAAAGTAGAACATAACGAAAAGAATAATAAAAAAAAAATCCAATTTAAAACTAGATAATAAGGAGAAAATTAAATAATGGTAAATTATTGTAGGAAAATCCTAGCTATATATACATGTGTTATAATAATAAAATAAATAATAATCATAATAATTTTATTAATATTAATTTTAATGAATTTTAATAGCAATTGAATCATTAAACTAACCTAGTATATTGAGTGGTTGGGTGAAATTTTAAAGAGTTTAATTATAATTTACTTGACAATATAAAAATAATTTTACATCATTATTCATTCAGATATTATTATTAATATATCTTTTTTACCTTTTGGTTATAAGTCTAATAAGTGTATTTAGAACATTAATTAATGAATTAATATGCATAAAATTTTTATAATAAAATTACAAGAAAAATGTGCAGTTACATTTTTTTAATAAGAGCTTTATATTTTGAATTTTTTTAAACAAATATAATCAGCAATGATTAGTTTTTTCTATATTATATTATTTTTTTATCCATAAATATAATGTATATTATCAAAAAGTTAATAATTAAATATTAATTTATATTTATAAGATATATATATATATATATATATATATATATATATATATTAGTCAAATATTATTTTAATAATATTTTTATGAAAATTAAAATTTACAATAAATAATAGTCTATAATTAAACAAAAATACAAAAATAAAAAGAAATTTGTGTAAATATACTTTTTCAAGTCAAAATTTTATACTACTTTTGATTGTTTATCCATCACATAAGCTTATTTATTACACTACAATAAATGTTACATATAATGACATATAAAAAATATTATTATAAGAATAATATATATAACACTACAAGAAAATAACGATTTTGCGACGGTTATATGGCCTATATTGCGACGGTTACAACTGCCGCAAAGATAACATTGCGACGGTTTGGGAACTGTCGCAGAGTTGTCCGTCACCAAGCAATTTTGCGACGGTTACTAAAACCGTTGCGCAAACCGTCGCAATATTTGAATTGCGACCCTTTTATCAACTGTCGCACGAAATGCCTCAAAATTAATATTACGACCCTTGATGTACTCGTCGCACGAACTGCCTCTATATTAATATTACGACCCTTTTTTTACCTGTCGCACAAAATGCCTCTAAATTAATATTACGACCCTTATATACTCGTCGCACGAACTGCCTCTAAATTAACATTGCGACCCTTCACTTAACCGTCACACAAACTGCCTCTGTATTAGATGACGTGATATTTTTTATATAATTTTTAAAAATACATTTTATATAATTTTTTAAAATTAATTTATTCTTTAACTGTTAATTATTTTCTAAAAATTAATTTATACTTTTAAATAAATTTCATATCACTTTTTAAAAATACATCAATCATTATTTATTTTATTTTATAAATATTTTGTATCACAATTTAATAAAGGTTAATGCATACTTATATTAATATTATATATATATATATATATATTACAATACAATTAAACATTAATTAAATTACAATTTAGGAATTATTACAATAATATATACAACAATCATTTTATATATTTTTTTGTTACAATACTTGTCTAATTATTATTTTTATTTAAACTGTAATATAACTAAACAAAAATAAATAACATAAGCTAATAATAAAATAAAATAAAATTCATAAACATATAGAGTATTAAATTATGCTTCTCATACAACATTAAACAAATTCAAAGAAAACACAAAAGTATCATACAACATTAAACAAATTCAAAGAAAACATAGAAGTATGTATTTAAATTTCTTAATTAGAGTGCATAAATTAAAAGCAAAAAATAAACTAAACAGTGCTAGGTGAATCTAAGTCATGGCCTTCAGGAATATGACTCCCTTCAGAGGAAGGCTTTCCATTTCTGGGTGATTCCAAGTCAGGTGCCTGGAACAAAACAAAAAATTAATAAAAATAAGTAAAAATCAAAAGCATACTAGTGTCAACATTTATCAAGTATATTCAATTTTTCCACCTCTCACTGTGAGTACAAAATAAGCAGCAACATACACTACAATTCATCAAGAGTAAACAAAAAATAATGATCAAAATATAATTTTTCGTTGCATTTCTTCAATACTAACTTCAAAGAAATTACTTTAACTGACAATTCATCATACCTGGGAAGCTTCACGTATTAAAAATTCTTGTATAGCTTCCCTAAATTCTTCATCAACAAGGTAATGACAGCTAAAAGTTGTCACAGGAAGATATCCACGTTAAATCTTGTGTTCACCCTGAGCTCCCGCCTCTACTGTTTTAAGATTCAGTTCTATAGCTGCTTCAATTGCCTGTCATGTCAAAACAAAGACTAAATATATTTTTTGTTTCCCTGATATACTACATCTGAGTTATATGCACACATAATGACAGAAAGATCGAGTATAATTATAGTTTTTCTTCTCTTGATAAAAGAAAAAACTATATTGTAGTCCAAAAATGAAAAGTAAAAGATATCCTCCTAAATCAAATCAAAAAAGAAAAATAAAGCATTTTCATGTTCCTGAAACTTCCATAAACACTGAAGCCAATATAACAAAATGAAAGTGAAAAAGGCGTGGGTGGGGGGAGGGAATTGATAAACAAAAAATGGCGAAGGGTGGAAAAGTTAGAACTCATAAACAACTTGAAAGAAGAGGGTAAAAGCTCCTTTCAACCAAACAATAGGTGGAGGAGTGGCTAAACTAGAGGTTCAAGAGAAAAAAAAAATTATAAGCTGACAATCACTAGGAATCAAAAAGGGAAGTCTATTCCTTAAAAAGATGCAATGGAGGAACGTCTGATTGAAAACTACAACATTATTCCCCAACCATAAAATTAAAACCTAGCAAAAATAGAAATAATCATCTTATAATAATTGAAGGGGAAAAATGAGAAGTACCTGGTAATAACATGCTTCAAAATGCAGACTTCTTATAATGCCTTAACTTTCTCAAATAACTGTATTGAATGAGAGAAATCTTAAAAATAGGAAAGTCAACATATTGAGCTAAAACTAAACAGGGGCAATCTCATCTCATCAAGGAAATCATGTGATTTTTCCCAAATTTTTATAAACACCATTGATGTGTCAAAATTAGTTCCCATTTCATCTCAAAACAGGATGTTTTCAAAAATAGGTCCAGATTCATACTCATCTTTATAAGTTCATAAGTAAGTCTCAACTCATGCAAAATAGGTGCTTCCAAAACCATTAGAACCATCACAAAGTCTACTTTCAACAAAAGTGCCAAAGAAATATAATTGTTGTTATAGCAGTACAGTTTGCATAAAAAACATAGAGCATGTCTAACTCGCAGGGGACAATACCAAACTCATCAAAAATCACACAAGCATCCAAATCATATGTGACCAATTGTGTTAGGATCTTCTTTTTGATGTAAAAAAAAAAAAATCGAACCTACCAAGTAAAACCCCACACAAAAAAATCGAACCTCCCCACATACTTCTTTTCTTTTATACTAAATTTCTCCTTTTATATTAAAGAACTTGCCTGATTTCTTTTTTTGGCCAACAGCGGAATTAAACCTTAATTAATGAATGGGATTCAGACTAGTTTTAAAAAATGGGTATATGGTTCTTGCACGTTCAGGATAATTTTGGTGGTTAACACTATTGATAGTACATGGTCATAAAAGCTTTGATACTATCTCGTGAATTAACTACTACTAACACTAACATTATATGGTTTAAGAAAATGGATTATAAAAGAAAACAATTCAAATTGATGGTACATATTTTTTGTCTGAGAAAGCTTTAATGGGCAGAGAAAGCTTTTAAATGATACCTTCACAGTGGAAAGAGTAACAAAAATTATATTTTTAGTTTATTACTATCCATAAGCACAGAATATTTTAAAAGATATGTGGAAGATACGTGGAATATATATTCATATAAACATGCTACCTAAATGCTAATATCTAAATGCTAGCTACCTAAATCATTAGAACATCACATTTAGTACATGAATCAAAATATATTCATATAAACATGCTACCTAAATGCTAATAACTCCAGAAATTCTGAATCAACCTAAAAATTGAGAGAACCCAAAATAATTATGCTTATAACAACAATAAACTTTACTGACACGTGATCATATAATTAATTTCAGGAATAATCTATATTTAATTGGTACAACAATGAGATTACTTACCCCTGTTTCTTCTTTGACCTCTCTTACTGCTACTACAAAAATATCCTCTTCCTACATAAATTGAACAAGTAGATTATATGCACGTAGTATAGATCCTTATTTCTTTATAACAAAGATATTGAACACATCTACCTGCTCAACAACTCCAGTAGGGAATTTGTAGACTCCAATTCCCTGAAATTGTCCACTATTCTCCTGAACAGCTAGGACCTAACATTGTTGAATAAATAGAAAATAAGATTTTAATCATCAATGAGTTTAGTACCAAGAAAATTAAGATGCTCCTTTGTAAAACTACAATCATGAAAAAGACAGACCAATTCACATGGGGAAACAAGCAAACCCAACACTTGATGTAAAGCTATTTTTTAATTTAAAATGAGAAAATGATCTTCTTAAAAACTAAAATATATTCTCATTAGTATTACTCTACTTTAAAACATATTTTTATTCTATTACAAAAGTGAGCCTGTGGTCTATATTCTATTGGAATATTTATATATATTCATTGAACTCACCGTTCTGGCTGTCATATGCATGTCTGTCTGGTGCTGATTAACAGGTATTTATACACTTTTGCACCGTTTAATTTATGGGTCAACAGAAATGAACATCACATGAAAGGAAAAAGCTCAAATTGTTCAATCATACACGTAAAAACATAGATTGTTATTCACTAACCATCACAAAGGAACACTACGAAGACTTGAGAACGGTTCACACCATAGGGAATCAAGGTAAATTGAAACCCCAAACATTGATATCAAAAAACAAGGCAACCCTAACCATGAAATGTAAGGTGTATTTCTCGCTCCCTCTCGCATTGTAACATAAATAAACTGATTTTTGGTTTGGCGAGTTATGAAAGACTCTCGTGTTTGGGGGTTTTTGAGTCGAGACATAAATGCTACCAATTTGGGGGTAAAAAGAGAAAAAAGATATGTACCAGGGTTTTGTGCTGTAGAGGAGTGGAATAGCTCTTGTGTTGTAGAGGAGCGCAATAGCTTTTGTTGTAGAGGAGCGTAGTCAACAATGTGCGCAGTGCGGCGGGGTGGGCTGCGGTCTCAATGAAGGAGGAGGGTTTTGTGAAAACGGAGCATTTCAGTGAAACAGGCGCGAACAAAATTGAAGCTTTTCGTTTTGTGGCTCATTCTTTATACATTGCGACAACTCTACTAAACTGCCTCAATATTTAACAATTTAACGACAGTTAATGGGAACTGCCATGTAAACCGTCGCAATGTAGAAGCGGAGACGGTTATAGTATAACCGTCGCAATCTCTGGGTCGCGATTTTACTATTTTCTTGTAGTGTAAGTATATATCTATTTGACATATAGTTACACACAATTTTAGTATTGATTTTGAATGAAATTTAATAATATTTGCGTGTTACTATAATTTATATTCATATTTTTTAAATATATACTAATATATATTATATTTATTGTGTAAGTAAAAATAATTTTTAATGATATAATATGTGTCACTATAGGATGTATCACTATATCACAATTTCCTCGTATATATTAGTATTTTCCTTACTTTAAATGTAAAAGTTTTGAACTCATAATTGTATTTAATTATAATTATAATATATAATATTTTGTGCTCCTACAAGGAGTGACCATCCCAATGCAACAGGAGTAGCCCATAGTGGATCCCACAAGCGATCACCATTACGTGTCACATTTCTTCACCCAAAAATGTTAAGATGCATTGTAACTCACACTTTACATCCACGTGGCGCATAGTGATTGGTCCTCAGTCTCCCCTTTTGTTTTGGTCAGACAAAAGAGACGAAAGCATTGCTGAAAACGGCAGCGTCAGGTGCTGCTCCCACGTGTCCATCATCCCGCAACGCTCGTCGTTTCAATTGACTACTCTTGTCGTTTAATTAGGGCGTTTCCACGGCAACACGTGCGAGTCATGAAAGATGATACACCTGCGTGCACGTGGAAGAACCAACAGCATTGGTCGGTGTGGAGATGAGTTATGATTAGGATTTTGGGACCAACATACCGAACCGTGCCAAACAGGAATATGAAATAATTTGTTGCAATAATATGTTATACTTTTTTTTCTTCTTATTTTGTTTTATTAATATCATTACAAAATATCTAAATCAATCAACGTTGAATTTTTTTCAAAAAAAAAATAAAGATAAAAGATTGTATTTCGAAAGCAATGATTTGGCACTCATTTCATGGATATTTGTTGTTAGCACGTCCTTATTATACGTTTGAGATCTCGATAAAATATTATTATATGTGATGCCAATAAAATCTGAATCTGGAAATATAATATTTCATCTTCACGTACTTTGTAAACTTCAAACATAAGACATTTTAACCCTAAAAAGAAGACAATTTTTTTAATGGTTGGTTATATTAGTTTATAAACTAAACTTTATGAGTTTGCTGGAGACTTAAAAGTTATAAAATGTGTTTACTAAAATTAACATATAATAAACATATTGAGAGTTTATAAATTAGTTAAAACTTATGAAATATAACTTTTAAAGTTATAAGTAAAACGTTAGAAATTCATAATTAATTAATTGAATTGAAAGTGTTTGATAAGATTAATTAATAATATACAAAGAATTAATCACTTATACATTGCTAGTGTAAACTTTTTTTTATATATTAATAATCAATCATATTTTTTAATAGCGTCATGTCATTTGCTTATTTAATGAACTAAAAATAAAAAAATAATTTAAAAGATATGATTGGTTTTCAGTGTAAAAAACTTTACACTGACAGTGTATAGATGATTAACTCATAAACAAAATAGTTTTAAAATTTAAATATAAATATTGGCTCTAAATATATAAACTTTCATATACTAAATAAATTTATTTTAATCAAACTGACTTATAAGTTTGTTAAATATGTTTTATAAGCTTTTCAAATATCATGCTAAACATAAAGACACATTTATTTATTTGATAATGAGAGGAAGGTAAAAGCAAATTAAAAATATTAAAAATATATTTTAAATAAATTAATAAAGATTAAAAATATTAAAAGTATATAATCTATAAATTGCTTCAATGAATTTATAAAAAATTTATAAAAAAGTTATAAATAAATTTCATATCAAATAAATTTCCTTTAGTCAAATTAATGTTATACCAAATCTAATAAACTTCTCATGTGACTTTTCAAATTTTATTTAGAAGACACCTTTTGTGCCGACGTTTTCAATAAGTTGTTTCGATTGTGTTAATCTAGCCATCAGGATAATTAATCTGATACATATATAAGTTATGCATTACCTGATGATTAAGTAATAAGACATTTAGTTATCTTTATTTAATATATGTTTTAGGTTGAAGTACTGTAAAGCAAAAAAAAATTAACATCACTTTATATGATGTAGGCATGTAGCTGTCTCTTAATTAAATTATTTAAAATTTAAATATTTATAAAATAAATTATGTTAAACGATAAATATTCACTTTTCTAAGGATTGCATTAATGAGGTGGGTAATGAGGAAAATACTATGTTCTGGGATGATGTTTGGTATGGTAGTGGTGCTTTGAGCACTCGGTATGCACGACTCTATTCAATATACAATAATAAGTCGGCAACTTTAGCAGACATGTATCTAAGGCGTGAAGAGAGTGTGGTCTAGAATTGGTGCTGGAGAAGGGATCTCTTTAAGTGGGAGGAAGAACAATTGCAACTCTTGTATTTGGAATTACAAAGCGTAAAGTTATTTGAAGAAAAATTTGATGGCTGGAGGTGGAAACATGATTCGGGAGGATCTTATTCTGTCAAATATGCCTATCAAGTTATATAATAAACCAGTCTATATATGCTGATTTTCCTATGTATAGATATTTGTGGTCCAAGTTGATACCCTCCAAGGTTTCTAGTTTTGGTTGGAGGGACAGAATTCCAACAAAACAAAATCTAAACCTTCTAATGTAGCATCTTGTGTTTGGTGTGGTCTATATGTTAGGAAACCTCATCCCATCTCTTTTTTGAATGTTTCTATTCTTTTAAAATATGGATGTCTCGTCTTCAATGGTTTGGATTCTCCTTTGTTCAGAATAGTACTGGTTTGGCTAATTTCGAGCAATTTGTGGGAGTCCCAAATTGTAATGTTGTTAACCGGGTGCGATGGTCTTCTATTTGGTTGGTAACATTATGGTCAATTTGGCTTGCAAGGAATGAGGCAGTTTTCTCTCAAAAAATTATAGATTCTGAGGATGTAGTGGATTTAATTAAGTTGAGATCTTGGAATTGGTTAAGGGCTAAAGATTTAGCTTTTCAATACCCTTTTGCTCTTTGGTCTAATAACCCAATTTCTTGCTTAAATTTCTCCTGATATGGTTCTTCGTGTCTTACTTTCTAAGTGTTGACTATTGTTACTTATAATTGCCGTTTGAAGATCAATCTATTGATGGTATATTATTTCTTGTTAATGCTGTCATAATATCTATCGTTTGAGATGCTACTGTCATTGAGTTCACTACTTGGTTTTGAGGGTTACTAATGTCTAGCAACAGTTGTCCAAGCATTTGACTGTATTCATTAGATAGTTGGTATTTTTGCTAGTTTCATATATCTATGTCTAAGATTTTGAAGTTAATTTTTTTGTATTATGGGTTAGAGTATCCCTTGTACTCCTTTTTAATATATTTTTTCTTTGCCTAAAAAAAAAGTATTCACTTTTTTTTATATGTGAATTTAATTTTAAACAAAAATTAATTACTATTTTTAATTATAAATACTTCCCACAAATTTGACCTGTTCTCATTTAATTTAGGGAGTCTAATATTCAGAAATTTAATTTAGGGAGTCTAATATTCAGAAATGTGTTATTGTAAACTATATGACAAATTGGATTCTGATGGATAAAATTTTTTATATATATATTCTTTAAAAAAATACTCAGATATATGTGTAGTTAGATGCTCGATGAATTGTTCTTTAATTAATGATGGACTTTTATAGTTTGAGAAATCCTTTCTACCTGCTAACAAAATAACGAAGGGTAGCATATGTGATTTTTTTTTAAATTTTATTAATTACTTTTTAACCTCAAGTTATATGTTTTATTCTATTGTTAAAATAGACATATATTGAAGTTAATAATTATTCCGTCAGCAGCATCCGTAGCAAATGCTATCTTCTTGTCAAAAATAAAATAAAAAAGCAAATGCTATCTTAATTAACTTTTACCTAAAACTACATGGTAAAAGTGTTATTTTTTGGTCACGTACCAAACCTATAAATAGATACAATTAATCGTTATTTTATTTAATTTTGTCACTATGCATGAACTTACTTGCACGCTAAAATGGAAACTGCACTTAATTGCTGAATAAACTGTAAACAAATAGAGTGGTCACTCTCGATGATTCGTCAAAGAGAAATATTAATGGCACCAACATATTGTACAAAACATGGTACATGATTTCTGTCAAAAGTTTCATTTTATTTAATTTCTTCTTTAAATTATAGTTTATCCAATAACTTATATAGACACTTCAACCAGTATAAATCGTGAAACACAGTTTTTCACACTATTTATCAATGTTTTGATAAAAATTAATGGGGTGAGACTCAGACATGTTGTATTCCAGTATTTCTGGCTTTCTTTCTTTTAAATTGGCAAAAGAATTTCAAGATAAGAATTATATCAAAGATGTAAAGTTATTTTTGATAACTTTATTTAGATTTAGAAAATCAAACTAGTCTAGTCGAGTATTCTAACTAGTCTAGCTCAATTAATTAAGTATTATTTGAGTTGTTGATGACTAATTTTTATCTAAAAATTTGACTGATCAAATTATTTTTAGTAAAGTCTTTTTTTTAATCATATATTTTATATGGCTTAAAGTTAAATATAATTTTTGTTATTGTAATTTATTATCTTTTCATTTTTAGTTCTTATAAAAAAAAATTTGTTGTTTCATCCAAATTTTTTATAATATTTCAAAAATAGTTCTTATCATCAATTATTGTTAAAAAAATCTTATGTGGCAAACAAAACATATATTTATATTCATTATATTCCACTTCATCATATGTAAGTAAATTGATTTAAAAAAAATTAGACAACTTTCAAAATGTACTTCATTGTTGAAACTTCACTCGCACCCTCTTCAGGCCATAAAACATCACATCTTGACTATCGTTAGTGGCAAAGATGAACCACTAGTCTTCCTTCTTCGATGTGGTGTGTCCTGTTCGTTGTTATTGCAAGGGATGTATTAAGTGGTGGTGGTCTTAATAGTCCTAAGCCAACTAACACACTTCTTCTTGACCTTTGAGGAGGTGACATTGACTGTGGCACCAGTAAAGTGGTGGATGCTATTGTGGCACATGAGCTCCTATATGTGATGGAGGAGTAGCCTAACTTGAGGTCGAATTCCTTCATGGTAAAGTGGCGGTTGATGGGAACTTTGTAGAGGCAATGATCGTTGAAGATAAACTCGATGTCATTGTTAAAATCACATGATTTGTGAGAAACTAGTCCTCATCGGGATTGAACTTTGGATCGAGAGGTCTAGAGTTTGTAGTGTTAGATTTTAGATCCAAGAGGAGAAGTGTGACCACAAGGTGAGGATCATGAGAGTTTCTGTGTGATAAAATGCATTTTAAAATTCTTTCTAAAAAAATTAAAATCAATTTATATGAGAATAGTGAAGTGGAATATAACAAATATATATTTAAACCTTTTTATATTTACAAACTTTGACGAAACCATTATTAAAGAAATTAAGTCTTGCTCCAACTATACCTATTACTTGTTGATTTATTTTTTTTTTGTTATACGACAAGTTAAAAGTTTTAATTGTTTTATTAAATAATAATAAATATGAGAAGTAATTAATTTAAACCGAGATCAAATTTTATTTAATTTACTAATTAATTAGTCTAGCTTATTTGCGGTGTCACTATGAGGAAGAGTATGCATCATACACTTTCCAATGGTAACGACAGGAAACATATATATGAAGATGGTTCTCTGAACGCTTTGTGTTCATCAATTTATGATTTTCTTGGTCGACGTCGTTTTCCATGATAGAATTATGACAACACTCAAGCTTTTAGATGAAACAAAGTGTAAATTGACACTTTTGCGCATATTATTATATATTCACTCTCCATCATTTATTGATTTTGATTTATGAGACATGCATCAATTTTGAAGGAGTATGTGTGATAGGGTGATAGCTCCAATGGGGGAAGAGTGGCAAAGTCATGACCGGAACAAAATTCAACCCTTGTTACGTGCATGTTGCATTCTTATTACGTGTTGTTTGCCAAGAACAACAACGTTTCTCACTTGCCACGTGTATTTTTTATGGTTATACACTCCTCATGAGTCCAATTTATAGTCTATACTATGGTACAAATCATATATAGGTGCATGCATATTGCATAAAAAATAAGATAAGGAGCATTTGTTACATAAAAGAAATTTTCAGGTTTGATGATAATTATAAATGTTGATAAATAATTTTTCTGCTTAATTAATTATAGATATAATTTTGAAATATTTATAAATATTATCTGAGAAAAAAAAATTTGTATTGCATTGAGTAAAAAAGTGTAAATGTAAGGTGATACTTTTATAGTATTAAAACTTCATTTTTAACGTGTGAACAATTTTATGAGAAGTTATGTAAAATCTATTTTCATGAAATAATGTTTTCTAAAATATTACTTTTTAAATAATAAACCAAACATGAAGTATTAACATTTTTAACTTAAAATTTAATAAAAAAATAAAAAAAATTCATGATCAAATACTCTCTAATTTCAACATAGTACTTTAATAATTAGAGACAACATTATCAATCGTACTTGATGATAATGATGATAGTGATAATAATAATAACAATGACAATAGGGTAGGTGGCATTGTTACCATGACAACCATTGTCATCGTTACCTCCACTACGACCACATCGATGACAAATCCAAGACTCTAAGTTAGTGAGACAGTTTATCTTGAAAATAAAAAATTAATAATCATCATCATCATATATACAAAAAATAAAATATAAATGTCAAAAACATTTCTAAGTGGGTTCAATATATAAAATTAGAGAATGTAAAATATAATATTTTTAAATATACACTCATAATTTAATTAAAGTGAAAAGTACATTTGTCCACCATCATTCTAATATAGATACGTAGGTAACTGGCTACGACAACAACAATGATGATAGTGACACTTGCAACAATAATGATGTTAATAATTATAGAAGAGATAATATTAATAATGTTTTAAGGGAGTGTCTATAATTGATATTTAATATTAACTATTAATTATTTTTAATAATTCAAAGTCTACAATTTACTCATTTCTTAGCACACATAAGACATCATTGGATACGCTTCATATATATATATATATATATATATATATGAAGAGAGATCAAATTATATCAGTGCAATTTTAACAACTATTATATCGTTTAATGACTTTTAATTCAATGATGTCTTATCAAAATACACCATTAGATTGAGATTTCATTTCACTTAAGTTATATATAAAAAGTTGTATATTAATTAAAAATTATTAAATACCTCATTCAATGGCAGATGCAAAAAAATTGTTAAGTGGGATAATAAAATATTTTATAACATTTTTTTGTTTAATATTTTTTTGGATAAAATATATTTTTGTGATAAAGAATTTAATATAATTTTTTTATAAATTACAATTTTTTTCATAAATAGAGTGACAATTTCTCCTTTTTCTTTTTCTGTATGACTTTAACTTTATGATATTTAAGTATGACTTTAACTTTATGAGACAATTATTCTCATTCCTTTTGATGTGGTTCCTCTCCTACCAATACACAATATACATATACAAATCTTTTAGTTAAAAAATATAGTATATTATAATAAAAAAATTAAGACAATTTGTTAAGTCAAAAAATAATTTTAGATCTCTCATGGTTTATAAGTTTTAATGATACCAACAACATATTTTTGTAAGAAAACACGCTATAAAAGTCGTTGTTTCAGATTGGGTAAGTTGAAGTAATGTCTGTAAGACAAAGTTAATTAGATGAAGCATACAAACTGTTCCTAACGATCATTATTTATTGTAATTGACGAGTTTAAATGTTTAAATGAATGTTTTATACTTTAACAAATCAAAAGTTATTGTCTTGGAACTCACATTTTGTTTAGAGTGTATAAAGCATGAAGAGTAGCGGAACAAAGAACAAAGATCTCAAATTTCACTGAAAAGGCGTTGAAAAAAGGATTGCATTCTTACTTGCACGTTGACTTTGCTTTTTATTGTTCCCACTGTGCTACTCTACTTTGATAAGTAGCTTGAACTATCAAAGATAAGTAGTATGTTTTAGTTAAAGACATTAATTAAAATATTTAATGCACTAGTGAATACTTCTTCTCTCTAAATATCATATAAAGAAGTAAGATGAAACAGTTCTATGAGTTAGACTCAAGAAATTGCAACAATCATTTCTTTCAAAGCTACTATATAAGAAACCCTGAAACTCAAGAAAAAGAAGAGAATCACATATAGAGAATACAAGTATAAATATAGAAAAATGATTTGTACTCATCTCTTAAAAAATCTTCTTTTAGAGATTTCTTGTATTCAAAAGAATTGTTGTAATCACGTCTAAAAGAGACGACAACTACAACCTTGTAATACTTTCATAACCATTGTTATAAGGTAGAACCTAGAGAGGCTTGATGGTAAAAGAATACCTGGAATTGAACTTGGAGAGACTTATTTGTAAAAGAATACTTGGGTTGTGACTTAAAAAAATCAGTCAAAGAACACTTGTTTGAGCTTTAAAGTGTCTTGGTAAAAGAATACTTGTAACTTTGTTGAAAGTTAGTGGAACTTAATCTAATTGGATTGAGAACGAGATATAGTCTCGATAGTTGAGATGAACCAATATAAAAATATTGTGTTTTATTGATTACTCTTATTGACTCTTCGTTTATTGTAGATATTATTTCACGAACTTAAAAACGTGTGAGATTTTTATATACATTATTGAATCGCCCTTCTAGCGTGTATCTTTTCTCCACATAATTTTATCACAAAGTGAAAGCAATTGCACAATAAAATAAAATATAAATAAAATATTAATGTATTTTAACACATTAGATATAGTAAAACAATCATTATAAAAAAATATTACATATAGTGGCATACAAAAATTGTCACTATAAATATAATATATATAGGTATAAATTTATTTAATATATAGTTATAATTTTAATATAAATTTTGAATAAAATTAAATAATATATGTAAGACTCCTCCTGCAAGTCTTTCTCTCTCATTTTCCCCTTCCTTCCATTACTCTCTTCTCATTCCCTTTCTTGGCTGAAATATGGGTGTTAGGGTTTGATTTGGAAGGTGGAGCTGTTGAGAATCAAGAAGAGCAGCAAAGCTAATCTTCCTCCCCGAAGCAATTTTATTTCTCTTCTTCTTCTTCTTCTTTTTCTCTTCCCCGGGAGCTCGGAACCAAAATTCTTCTTCCTCCGAGGTAAGGGAAGCTAGAATTTGTTGATTTTGGGATAAAATATTGTATTGTTACAACAAATTGCTGGTTGCATGTTGATTAAATTGGAGTGTGTGGAATTAGAAAGAGGGGTTTTAAGTTGTTTGAAGAATGTGATGGATTGGGTTGAATTTCTTGTTGCACGTGGGGTTTGTGATGTTTTCTGAGTTGCATGTTGATGGTAGGACTATTTTCTTGCAAGTGCAGGTGTTGGGTCTCTTCGGGTTTTAAGTTTTGATGGATTTTGGGTGAAAAACATGTGGGAAGCCATGGAAGGGCAGAAATTTTAATCTGGAGCGCTGAATTGAGCGTTGTAGTGCTAGGGTTAGATGACCGAATTTGGTTTTAGGATCTTCATGAAAGTTGTAGCCTTGGATGTTAGCTTTCCAATGGCATCAGAATCACCCAAAAAAGAGGTATGGAACTCCAGATATGGTTGTTTTAGTGAACAGGGGTTAAGTTGTAAGCATTGGTTGTAGCTGTTGCGGTTTTTAAAATTTTTAACAAGGTAGGTGATGGAATTAGGACTTGGTATCTTCATGAGAGTTGTAGGAAATATTCTTATCTTTCATATGAGATAAGGATGATAATGATAGGAGTAGTATAAATTCATATATGTTGTTTTATGTGAAGATTGTCATTTCATAATAAGTGATTTGGTTAAGTCAAAAGTTGTTTTGAGTGCTTAGGTTGTTTTATATTGTTTGTGTGTGTAAGTTGGTATGATAGATGAGTTGTAAACATGTAGTGTGAGTTGTATTATATGGTGAAAATGTTGATAAAATATTTAATAATGATGTGGTGGGTGATGCTTTTGTGATGATGATGGGATGTAAACGAGATGTATGAGTAGCTATGATGTGTTGTGAATGTTGTAAGTAGTTACAGATGATTGCATAACATGGGTTGATGTGTGTTGTGTTGAAAGATGATTTTGTGTAGCATGATGAGGATACTTAGTAGTGAGATGTGAGATGCATGTTGTAGTTGAGTTGTGAAGTTGTGTAGTTGTGTATAGGTGTTAAATGAGTTGAAGAGTTATACGTTGAGTGAGTTGTTGTGCTAAATAGAAATGTGTTGAATATGTGGTTTGTTGTTAAAGTTACTTTATGTTATGTGTGAACTATTTATATGTTGTGAAACATGATGAGATGATATAGTTGTGAGTTGTGAGAAACATGATGTGAAGTGTGTAGATGTGTTGATATTTATACAAAATTTATTAGTAGACTGTGTTGCTAAGTCGTTAGATGAGAGTTGTATGTTGTTATAAAGTTGTATGTTGTACTATGTGTTGAAAAGATATTACTTTACGATGATTGAGTTATAAATTATGAGTTAAGCTTTTAAGTTGTTGAGTTGACTGTGTTGTTTAAAGTTGAAATGAGTTGATAATTGAGCTGATGAAATGATAACTATGTTGTTTAAAGTTGAAATGAGTTGATAGTTGAGCTAATGAGATGATAACTATGTTGTTATGCCATGATGATGAGTTATTGATCACTAGGACTAGGAGAGATGTTTTTGAAGTTGTTCATCCCATTATGTGGATTAGAGTGTTGTGGTGCTCTAAGAGCCCAATTTGTTAAAAAACCCTCCTTGGGAAGTTGTCCCTTGGAGTGAATGATGTGTTGTTCTCCTATAGGACTTAGTTGATCCTGTGTGTGGGCAAGGTCGAGGCACACCTGTATAGGGGCCAGGTCGAGCTATACTGATTACAAGCGGCTAATTCGAGTAAAGTACGAAGTCAGGAACTTAGTTCCTAACCAAGTATCGGAGGGTTGTAGTATTTGGAGGATAGTTAGTAGGCTAATCCCATATGTGGCTTAGTTGAGCTAGCTAATGCGGTGGTAGGCCTAAACCTAGTTGTCATATCCTGACATAGTACTATATTTTATTGTTTAAGTGGCAAAGTCTGATAAACTATTATCGTGTTGTAGATTTTTATCCAAATTTGTTGTGTACCTAGCAAGCCCAAAAAGGTTCTGTGTTGTGGTTTGATAGAACCTAGCCACTTAAGCTGCTCACCCTGTGTTGTAGGAGATCTCCGAGTTGAAATGAGTGACGACGCATGTATTGATGAGTTGATATTGTGATGATATGAGTTGTATGTGTCGGCATGTTGTGAAGGTGTTGTTGAGATGTATGTTGCTTATGTGTTGTGTGTTGCATGATGAATAAGCTGTTATTGTTGGTAGTGACGTTGTGTTGCAGGTTGCTTTTACATTCATATGTTATTTTAGTATTATGTATTGTATGTTGAACAAGTTGATGAAAATGATGACAGTGATGCTAAGTTGCATGTGTTGTGTGTTGAACTATTTGATGATGATAGTGATGTTAAGTTGCTAGTGTTGTAAGTTATTTTCCTATATATGTGTTGTTTATGTGTTGTGTGTTGTATGTTGAAC
The DNA here is from genome assembly GCF_000230855.2 of Cajanus cajan. NCBI lineage: Eukaryota > Viridiplantae > Streptophyta > Magnoliopsida > Fabales > Fabaceae > Cajanus > Cajanus cajan. The sequence continues at coordinate 8,623,801 of NC_138517.1, read as the reverse complement.
AAGTATGATAATGATGATAACGTTGTTAGATTACCAGTGTTGTAAGTTGCTTTTTAAATATACGTGTTGTTGAGAGGTATGTAATACATGTGTTGCTTGTTGTTGTGTTGAATGTGGTGACTATTATTATGAGTTGTTTATTTTTCTCTAGCTTACACTTGCATGTTTTCATATGGTTTGGACTGCGATGATCATACGATGTATGAGAGCAGGACAAAGATAGGCTGGGAGATAACTGCTAGAGGCAACATGAGATGTTTGGAGTGGAGTGGATGTTTCTTTTGTAGGCTACCTTATGGTAACATATTTGGTTGTGTATAATTAAATTTTTTTTGGTTGTTTGCTTAACAACTTGTGTTGTAAATATTCTTATGATACTATTTTAGTATATATTTCAGTAAGGTGTTGTGTTATTCCGTAGTGTGACGACTAAGGCAGGTCATTACAATATATATTGTGTGTCACAATATTTTATGCTTACATTTTTTATCAATATATCAACATATATTGTATTTATATTACAGATAAAAGTAATTTTTAATAACAAGTACTGTGTCACTACATAATAATTTTTTAATAAATTAAAATATAATTAATAATATATATTATAAAAATATTAATATTATATATAAAAATTAGAGAGAGGAAAATTTTAGTGGGGACAATTGCCCATACTACCATAGTCATGGATTCATCCCTAACCTCATTCATATAAATCAAAAGGGACTAGGGATGGCAACGAGACGGGTCGGGTACGGGTTTCATGATACCCATCCCCATCCCCGCGAGTTAAACCCATCCCCGTCCCCGTCCCCATACCTATCGGGTATAGATTTTCATCCCCATCGGGTATCGGGTATACCCGTACCCGTCAATTTTTTTATTTTTTATTTTTTGTAAAAAAAATGATATTAATTTTTAAATTATTTTTTTATTATATTCTAATTATAATTAGGTTATTTCTTTATCTTATGTTATAATAAATAATCACACATAAAAAAATATTAATTTTTTTTAATATAATTAAATTAAAAGTGAGTATTAAATTAAAAATGAGAATGGGGACGGGTACGGGTATGGGTACCGGGCGGGTAAGTACATACCCGTACCCGTACCCGTACTCGATTTAATATATCGGGTTTTACCCGTACCCGTACCCGGTCAAACCGGGTATTTTCCGTCAAAGTCGGGACGGGTTCGGGTATTACCCGCGGATACGGGTATGTTTGCCATCTCTAAAAGGGACGCAATACATGAAATTTCAATCTAATAGTGAACTTTGCAAAAATATCATTGAATTAAAAGTTATTAAACAATATAATAATTATAAAAATGCACACACGTCCACACATGTACACGTACAAACGTATATGCACACATACACTCGTGTAGGCACACACACATACAGAATGTACACACGTGCACACACAAAATTTTAATAAAGTACATTGAACATTACACACCCAATTTTATTAAAATATATTAATAATTAATTTTTTAATTATAATTGTAATTTGATTTTAAATATTTAATTAATATTTTTATCATTTAAAATTTTAATATTTTAATAAAAATATAAAAATTTACTTAAAGGTTAAAATTCAAAAGTATAATATATAATTATGATATATATAATACATTTTTTTATATATAAATTAAACGAGTCAAATGACTTTGTGGCTTTGATGGCGGTGAGAAAAAAATTGAGGGTTCAAATATTATCTTTAACACTTCCATTAAATGCTCAATTACACTTTATAGATAAAATATGAAAATTTTTTGAAAAAAAAAATTACAATTTTGGGTAAAGTTAATATACTTGGATGGTATCTCATGAATTTTTCTTGCTTTATTTTGATATATGAAGTATCCTCATTTCTCACAATAGTAGCTCATTTGAAATTGTATAAACTAAGAAGTAATAATTTATTTTAAACTTTGTATTTGCAAAGTGATGTATCCATTTACGTGTTTATAATCTTGTTTTATTTACAACTGAAGTGAAACTTCTATAATATAATTTTTAAATGATTCTAGACATAATCATATTAGGTAATAGGTATAGTAGATTAATTTGATTGTTAGTAGATTAACTAATTTTTCAAAATCAATCATAATATTAAATATTAACTAAATAAATAAGTTATAAATATTATCTTAAATTTACACATATAATAAAATTAATGTTTAAATTTATAAACTTAAAATTTAATAATACAAAAAAATAAATAAATATGATTTTTAAAATTAAATTGTAACTTAAATATTTTAAGAGTAAATTTTTTTTAAATAAAAAACATCCAAGGAGAAAACATTTTCTGTTAAAGTTTTTTTGAACAGGAAGTGAATAGAAGTTTTCTATTCACATCCATCATGGGTCATTTGAAAAGAAAACGTTTACTCTTAGATATTTTCTATTCCCCTAAATATTTTTTGTTCAAATTTTTTTAACAAGAAATACCTTTTCTCAAATGTTTTGTTTAAATATTTTATGTTCAAAACATTATCTTTGATATATTTTCTTTAATATAATTTCATATTGACACAAATTATTAATTTTGATAAATAATTTTTTTATAATTTATATTTTTAATAATTTTATTTCTTTTAATTTAGAATGGAAAAAGAAAACCTTCAACTTACTTGCTATTGAAATTATGTGAACAAAGCATTAAAAACTTGGCCCACTTGTCAGTCAAGTGATGTAAGTTTATTTCAGTAGTAACGTTATATTTTTCACTATATTTTTCTATCGATTCTCTTATTACTTTACAAAAAGAGTGCTAAATAAAATAATAAATACATTCAACATCTAAGAAATAAAAAAAATTATTTTCTTATTTATCAAGTAGAAAAATTAATATTTGAGGTGTCTCTAACCTAGCGAGAAGATTAGTCACTGCTATCGGCGGATACTCTAGGAACAAATTAAAATAAATAAATAAATAAATAAATAAAAACAAAGTAGAAAATATATCTTTTTAATTTATTTTGATCTTAACAAAGAAAACTGAGACAGCGGCTGGCAACCTCATTGTCTGTCTGTGCCTCGATGGCAGCAGTTATCAACTGCCATTGTTTTAATATTTAAAAAAACTTTACAACTCCTAAAGATAGCATTGTTTAATAAAACATATTAAATAAAAATAAAACATATTAAATAAAAATAAAACATTTTAAAATATACAATGTATTTATTTTAAAGTATCTATTATAAAAATTAATAAACTTATCCTTCATAATTATTATGATTATTTAGCGATATAAAAATCTTTACCTTATTACTCTTTAGATTATTTATTCAATAACTAAAAGTGATAAAAATATAAAACTTTATATAAAAATTTAAATAAACATACATTGTCAACATAACTAGATAATCATATATACAACCTTTTCATTTTACACAGTCAGTTTGTGTATTATTTATTATAAAAAAATATAAAACATACTAAATAATAATAAAATCAGGCATTTAAAAAATTTAAGAAAAATTCTTTCATTGTTAAAAGTCAATTTTTTTTACTATACAAGAAGAAATATCCTGACCTAATGCCATTTCACTTTCTAACAATTGCTTGTGCATCTCTGTCTAAGAGCCTACGATAGAAGCAATGATTGATGTGTACATACATATATAACACATTTTGTAAAATAAAAAATAAAAATGATTTTTAATCTTTTAAATTTAAAATAAATTATTTTTAATTTTTTAAATTTAAAATTATTTTTAGTTTCTATAATATTTAATTTTTAATAAGAAATTGGGATGATTATACATTAACAACATTTAATATTATATTTCTATTAAAAAAGATATTAATAAATATATTTTATGTGATAATATTTAATAATTTTTAAAAAAATATTAAGTATAAGAAAAAGTTTTGTAATTATAGATAATATTTTTTTTTAAAATTTAAAAAATAAAAAACATATTTAATCCAAAAATAAATAAATGCACACATATCACATAACATACTTTATATACATAAAAACAGAGCAATACCATATGTTAATGTTGTCCAATAATTAAAATCAAAATACATTTTTCTACTTTTGTTTCCAGTTTCCACGGAAGGTTTTCTCTATCTGTCTCTGTTGCTCGCTTTGAAGCAAAAGCTGTGTCTCATTCTTTTTGAATTTTGGTTCTGAGATCTTCAGCTTCACTTTCAGCTTCTGGGAACCTCTCAAAATCTCTGCTTTCTTTGATTTTCAATTGAATTGGATTGAGTGTCACTCTTGTGCTTTCAATTGACTGCCTCAGCTTCCTGAATTTGCCACCACTGTGTGCTGTTATTGGTAAAAGAAAAAGACCAACTAGCATGTGATTCTTTTTGTTTTGTTTTTTTTTTGTTATAAATGACAAGCTTAAGGTTAGGAAGAATGAGGAAAAGATTCAATGATTGCAACTATGGTAATTGCTCTTAAAAAATCTGTTTTTTAAGATGTTTTATTTGGGGGGTGGGGGCAGGGGAGTTTATCATTTTAATTATCCTAATCTGGAAAATCAGCTTAAGTTCAAGTTTGGTATTGGGGTGAATTTGGAAAAGGGTTTTTGGATCTTTTGTGTGTGTTTTTTTTCATCAAATCAATGGAACATTTTTCTCATTTGTTTCAAAAACTTTTGAACTTTTAATTTTGAGTTATCTTACTCTTACCCATTTTTTGTAATGTTTGTGAAGATGTTAACAGACACGTTGTTTCATGATTTGGAACAAGGAAGATATGAGATGGTGAAAGAATGCCAATATTCCTTTGTGTTTCTGCAATTGTTGCTTGTTTAGTTGTTTTGGATTTCCTTGGAGACCCTTTACTCACAAGAGTTTCAGCTGTTTTCTTCTTGAAATGTAAAATCCAATAAAAGCTTTTACTTGATGCTACTTTACCTTTAAGTGTTGTCACCGTGTAAGCATGGTGCAAACTTTTGAAGCTTTTTCTCTTGTTTTCACAGTTAAACGTTGACACGGACAACACTTGTCATGTCTCATGCTGTTCTCGTGATGTTGTCACTTTTAGCTCTATTTCTTTCTCAAACTCAACTCTCTACCTGTGAATTTTTTGTGCAGAGAATACCAGAACTTTTGACTTGACTAGTCAACAGCCAGAGCAAAGGACAAGGTTCGTTGGTTAGATTAATCTTTCTTTGGTGCTTATTTTTAAGTTTTAATTAAGGATTTAGATTATGAAACTTTTTGGCTTATTTAGGAAGTGGATAACAAGGAGGGAATCATTAATGCTGCTGAAAACAGACCATAAAAGGGTATAACAATAAGCATGTTGAATAAAATATTTGTCAACTTTTTTAAAATATTGTGGTGAGTCCCATTAGATGTTAAATGTGATGGTGCTCGTGAGTAACCTACTACCACTTTTTGGTTGGTTGGCAACTTGCTATTAATTAGTCTTTTTTAGTGTTAATCTCAGCTTCCTTGTAAGTGTTCTCTAGAACTTTAATATAATGAATAAACTTTTTTGTCATTGGCATGTATCCCCTACCAGTACTTTATTTTCAAGTTTGTACTGCTTGATGACATAGACAAGTGAAACTCACTATAGTCACTGAAATAGAGATTTTTTGGGGGTGATTCATTGCATCTTATTTGTGCCAGCATTCAGAAGATATAGTAACCCTTCAGAAATGGGCTGTGTGGTGTCAACTCCGAAAGATTCTGGTGGAAATAGAAGGAAGCCAGGGAGTATTGGTGAAGTTTCAGTTTATGTTCCTGGTCTGAGAATTCCTAAACCTGTTGATTTTGCTCAATTGCTTGGTGATTATTTGTCCAAGAATATAGTGGAACGCCTTTCAGCTCTTAGAACACGTATAGTTGTAATGGCCGGTCAAGAGGGTCCTACAATTACAAGAACAAAAAGAAAAACTCAGCATGGTTAGTATTAAGTATTAACAACAATAAGATTATTTTATGATGAATAAGTTACTCTAATTTATTGATGGATCGGCATCTTTTGATTTCTTCTGCAGGAGGTTCAACACTGGCTGATCTTCTGCAGGCTCTTGAAGATTACTTGCCTGTTCTTTTGGGATTAGTTAAGGATGGTAAAGCTTGTGTTTAGTCCATTTGTAAATGATGTGTGCTCTCTGCAAGACAAGTATTGATTATTATATTATTGCATGTGTTTATGGTGCAGGAAGCCATTTACAATACAAAGTACAATTTGTTTGGGTGAATCAAGAGGATGACAAAGAGGTATACTGAACTTTCTTTTTAAAGTCCATACATGTTTTTGGATTTGAAGTGGTAGTTGCTTTCTATACTGAAGAGTGCTGATTAATTTGTTCCCACTACTATGGTTTATTGTATGCCGTGATTGGCACTCTTTACAGGAAACATCCATGTCTAACGCTTGGTATGAGGTGTTGTCAGTTTTGCATTTGATGGCAATGCTATCATTATCACAGGCTAACTTGTTACTGCTTCCAAGATCATCCTCCAATGATGGTCATCAGCCAAAAGTATCAGAAGGTAGGTAATGCTACAAAAAGCTTTTTGCACATGTCAACAAATTTGTTGCCCCATCCTTGAATCTCTTATTGCTTAATATATCAAGCTGCAAAAATACATTGAAATATATTAGTTTAGACCTAATTGGAGACGGATTTGGATCCTATGCAGTTGTTTTTTAAACTGTATGGATCTTGGCCCTTTAAGCACTAAAATTGTTTTATAAAAGAAATACAAAACACTGAAAGCTGCCATCGAAAGCTGTTTTATTCAAACTGCACCGGATGCAGTTTATTTGTGACATTCCTGCTATCAATTCAATGCTTTACTGTTCTGTTGATAAATAGTGACACACAAATGAAATATTCTTAGAAGATTTCCAAAAAATCTTGTTTCTTCTTTTTTGTGTGGTGGATATGCTTTTGTATGTATAACACATCCATTATGTGTCTATGTGAACTCTTACACTTTGATTTTTATTATTTGGATTATCTGTCTATTAAATTAATGGCAAAAATTGGCTAAAAAATATTTTAATTAAGAAAAATAATTCTTATCCTTGTTGGTTTTGTTTTTTCTTTCTCCTGATATGGTGGGTACATCTTTTCCATAACTAGGACTTGAAATACATGCAATACAATACATATGCTATGTTGGAAAATTTATCTTCTTAATACAAAGTATGCATGTTGTTGTTTTTTTTTTTTATTATTTTTTTTATCTCCTAGTATGGTAGCTAGCAAACACTCTATTATCTCATATATTGCAACACTTTATTTCTTTGTTTTTATTTTGTTTCCCTAATAAATTATATTGCCTTTATGAGAAAGTTAACGCATTTGGTATCTGCTAACAGAAAGCAGACGAGCCTCTGTAGATATCTTCTTAAAGGCTGCTGGGTATCTGGATTGTGCTGTCAAACATGTTCTTCCACAGTTACCAGCAGAACTCAGGTTTGTGCATATCTAATGTATGCAGTGAATTGACTATTTCACGTTTTTGTATAATCTAAATGGCTCTCTTCATTCTTTCAATGTTTATTACTTTGGTTCTGATTTTAGGAGGACTTTACCCGTGGACCTAGCAGAAGGAGTTCTTCGAGCACTCAGTCTACAAGCATTAGGACAGGTATTAACGTTTTCTTTGTATGGACACATTAATTGAAGTGACTAAAACTAATGAGTTTCATTAACATGACAAATTTATTGTCCACTCAACTTCTCACAAAGTTATGGTATTCAAACATTTGAGTTAGCTTTGCCAGCGTATGTTTATGCATCCATCTTAATTGAATGCATACGGTTTCTTAAGTATTAAAGTACAGAGGATGGGACTGGTAATAATGCTTATGATTCTTCAGTAAAAATGTATTTTTATGGAGAGAACAACTTTATTCTCTTAACCCTGAAAAATATTTGGGATAGACATAAAGTTGTCCTTCCAATCCCATAATTGTATTTAATTTCTTAAGAAAATCTAGGCTGTTAGCTTTCTTGGTCCAATAGATTCTACATAGGTTTCTTCTTTAAGAAAATGCAGAAATTGTCTGAATAAGTAGTTATAAATTATCCTATTTTGTCAGAGGGTTGGATAGTAAACAAACTTTTTATTGCATGTTGAACAGCTGAATCTGAGAACACTGCATTTAACTTTCAAGTCTCTTATTACTTGATTTTGTCCACATAATAAAAGAAAGGAATGAATTGATAAGGGCGCAAGGTAGAAGAGAACAACACTAGACTTCATCTAAAACTCTGATGTTGGGTATTTTGGTATTTTCAATTACAATGTACTTATTCATTGCGGGGAAGTGAAAGCTACGAAAGGACTTAAAAAGGAGAGCTTATCTGATGCTTTTTTTTCAACTCATCATATGTAAATTCCTATGATTTTTGTTGCAAGTAATGTGTTAATAGTTAAGAATTAAGATGTTTTGGGTCTAATAGTGTGCTGTGTCACTTTAAGAATTTGTGTGATGGTAAGTATTTGTATGGTGAACCTTCTTGGAGAGAGAAGTTTCTTGGGTAATGAAATCGATATTGAATGGAAGCTTGGAGAAGATGAAGGTTCAATGTATATATACCTTTACTCTCTTTCAAATCTGTTTCAATGTATATGTTTATTTCTACCCTATTTTTTTTTTTCAGGGTGTAGACATACAACTTGGAATGGCAATTGATAGTACGAAAGCCACTCTTGCAGTGAAGCGTAGGCTTGCATGTGAGATGGTGAAATGTTGGCAACAGGTATGATAACTTGTTCTGTATGGGATCTATACTCCACTAATTTATTGTTTTATCACTGGGGAATTGGTCCTTTTTTTTACTTATTTTTTTTTTTGGTTGTATCATACATTTCTTATAGGGTAACTCATTTCTCTTATATGTATTGTATTGAATACATTTTCTTTTTCGCCTGACAAATCTTTGTTTCTATTCTATATGCTCTGTTTATGTATGTGTTCACTATAAAGTTAACATGGGTGCATTTGATCAGCATACATTGCTTTGATTACGCTGTTTATTTTACAGGCTCAAGATAACATTATGAATCTTCCATTAACAAATGGTTGGGGTGAAAAACATTGCCTTTTTGTGAAATGGAAATATGTTGAAGCAAAGGTATGTTCTTTTCCCCCCAAGTTATTTGCTTATATTTAATTATTTCTTTCTGTAGTAGTGTGAGTGTAGATTGATTTTCTAGTTTATCGATCACCTTAAGCAAATAATGGACATGAAAGTACAAATTGTTTCAAATAATTGATTTCCTTCTACAACTTCAAAGTTTGTGTGGAAAATCGAGTTGAGGGGATTGAGTCTTTGTGTCTTATGAGACCAATTTCAGCTGGAACTAGCTAAAGGGACATTTAATTGATTGTTTCATAACAGATATTTTTTGGTGCTGTAGTCCGATGAAATATTTGCCAAGTTGTTGTTAATTTTGTGTATAGATGAGGATGATTACATCTTTTACTGATTCTATCAACAAATCCCAAATTCCCTTGATATTCTTGGACCATAATATTGCGTCTTAAATTTCAGCACACTTTTATGTATACGCATTATGCAGAGTCTATACTCTGCAGTCTGGAAGAAACTGTATAAGTATTGGTTTTCTTGTTTTGTCAACTACAAACTTCTATAAATTTCCCCCTTAAAATTATTTTTTTGGGAGGCACAATGCATATTCATATTTAAACTTCAAGTCTATTGAGAACTTATTTGGCATAAAAAATATTCTTTTTGGAATAATGTGATTGATTGGCTAATTGGTTGCATCTTGGTTAATGAAACGCTCAACTAAAGGATGATTTGATGGTCTTTGTTTCTGTTTCTAGACTCTTGTGCTATTTTGATGAAGTCTTAGTATTGATCAATGAGAACTAGTTGATTTGGATATATGAGATACGTTATCTGCATAGTAGCTGCAGTGTGGCCGTAAATTCTCAAGGAATTTGATAATTTCTTATTTTTTTTGTTTGAAATAATCATATTTGATGGCACAAGCACCATAGGTACATATTCCTACATGATTTCTTCTGCTCACAGCATATTCATATATAATTTAGGAATGAGTATAGGGGGTGAATTCTGCTACATAAGCAAGTAATATATGTGTGATATTTTTGTTGTAATGATTTACTAGGCTGCAGCATATTATTATCATGGTTTGATTCTTGATGAGGGAAATACAGAAAAATCTCATGGGATGGCTGTAGCTGCTTTGCAAGCAGCAGATGAGTATTTCAAAGAAAGTAAGAAGTTGTGTGAGGCATTCAACGCATCGCCTCCATTGTCAAGGTTATTCTTTTTTTCCCTTATAGACACTTTTACGCTGTTATCTGCTTTCAGAAAACATGATTTTACCTTCCTTAAGAACTTTCTGAACCAACAGTTAGATGTAATGAGCATGTTTTCTAAATAATATAATACCATTATTTGTTGTGGTTATCCGCTGTAGCTGGAATTGGTATTGTACTGGAGACCATTATAAACATATTTAAAATTTATCAGGACTAAAATTCACAAGGAAGTTTTTGAAGGACTAAAACTAAATTTAGTCATTAAAAATGCATTTAAACCTTTATATTTTAGAATCCATGGAAAATTACTGTGAGGAGTTATCCATTATCCGTTTCCTTGGAATTCAATGACATGCCTTAAAAGGAAGAATAGTTTTAGCATATTCTAATTTCTAACATGTAGTATAGTGACATAATATGCCATTATGATCGATCATTTCCTATTATACTCCCACTTTCTTCCTTTTTCTCTTTTATTTTAAGAGTGAGTCATAATTTGATTTTTTTGAACTACAGTCAACTCTCTGCTTGGCCTTTATTATTTTTTTGAAAAGAATTTATCAGCAATTGTTTATGTGTTCAACCTAACTCATTGATAATTATCAGGACCATGGTTTTGGCATACTTATCATTGTTGATTGGTTGATAATTATCACGACCAGGGTTTATATTTATACCAGTGATGATTTCTTTGAGTGTAAATTTTTTTACATGGACATTGCATCAAAATTAATTATTAGTAAATAGTATATGCATTGGCAGTGTAAAAATGAGATTTTTATATTGTCATCTAATTACAAATTACTAATCGTGTTGTATGGTAAGATGTATTGGGAAAAACCCAGGTCCCGCCAATCCTGGATCATTAAAAGGACCACTCACCATTTATCTACGTACTAAGCCCAATAGTGCTGGACGTGAGGGGGTGTATTGGAAAAAACCTAAGTCCCACATCGACTAGAGATTAGGCAATTGAATGGTATATAAGTGGAAAACAACTCTCACCTTATAAGCCGGTTTTGTAGGGCTGAGTTAGGCTCAAATCCACTATTTTAAGATGGTATCAGAGCTATCCTAGATTCTTAAAAATGGGTCACCCACCATTTATCCACGTACCAAGCCCAATAGTACTGGATGTGAGGGGGTATATTGGGAAAAACCCAGGTCCTGCCAATCCTAGATCATTAAAAGGACCACGCACCATTTATTCACGTACCAAGTCCAATAGTGCTGGACGTGAGGGGGTGTATTGAGAAAAACCCAAGTCCTACATTGACTAGAGATTAGGCAATTACTTAGTATATAAGTGAAAAACAACTCTCACCTTACAAGCCGGTTTTGTAGGATTGAGTTAGGCTTAATCCACTATTCTAAGATGGTATCAAAGTCATTTGGATCCATTTTAAATGGGTCACTTACCATTAATACATGCACCATGGGCATGAGGGGGTGTATTGAGAAAAACCCAAGTCTTACATTGACTAGAGATTAGGCAATTACTTAGTATATAAGTGAAAAACAACCCTCACCTTACAAACCGGTTTTGTAGGATTGAGTTAGGCAATTACTTAGTATATAAGTGAAAAACAACTCTCACCTTACAAAACCGGTTTTGTATTGAGAAAAACCCAAGTCCTACATTGACTAGAGATTAGGCAATTACTTAGTATATAAGTGAAAAACAACTCTCACCTTACAAGCCGGTTTTGTAGGATTGAGTTAGGCTTAATCCACTATTCTAAGATGGTATCAAAGCCATTTGGATCCATTTTAAATGGGTCACTTACCATTAATACATGCACCATGGGCATGAGGGGGTGTATTGAGAAAAACCCAAGTCTTACATTGACTAGAGATTAGGCAATTACTTAGTATATAAGTGAAAAACAACCCTCACCTTACAAACCGGTTTTGTAGGATTGAGTTAGGCTTAATCCACTATTTTAAGATGGTACCAAAGCCATTTAGATCCATTTTAAATGGGTCACCTACGATTAATACATGCACCATGGGCATGAGGGGATGTATTGAGAAAAACTCAAGTCCCACCAATCCTAGATCATTAAAAAAGGGTCACCCGCCATTTATTCACGTATCAAGCCCAATAGTGCTAGACGTGAGAGAGTGTATTGGGAAAAACCCAAGTCCCACATCGACTAGAGATTAGGCAATTACTTAGTATATAAGTGAAAAGAAACCCCCACCTTACAAGTCAGTTTTATAGGGTTGAGTTAGGCTTAATCCACTATTCTAAGAAGATGTATTGACCTTTGCAATGATTATTTTGAAAATCATATTAATGATGATTTTTGATTGATTGATAATGTAATTTTTTTACATTGACATGCATAAATTTTCTTCTTCAAGGATAATAGTACTATTGATGGTTATTTGCTGTATTATTTTTGGCCCATCTAACACTGGAAGTCATGGTTGCAGAAATCCACCCCCTTGGGGGACCATGAAGTATCTCTCTGAAAAAATTCCCAAGGATACTTCAAGCAAGGTGCGAATTAACCGTGATCTGTACTCTTATGAGAGGTAAACCTTCCAAAGTGCATGAGTAAATTGTGACTTAACTATTCTTGGCTAATGAAAAGAAGTATAATGTCTAACAAAACCATATTTTGTTTTTTTCTATTACAGGATCATGGAGACAGCACCAACATTGCCTGATTTTTCCTTGGCCTTGAAACCAGATGAGTATCAACTTCCTCAAGTGGATTCCTCTTGGAGAACAGAGAACATAAAAGTGGGACAAAATGATCCTAACCATCTCAAGGGTGACAAGTGATAAAATACAATGAATTTGCAGACCTCAAAGAAATGTTGGTCTTGCAGAAAGATGTTAGTCAAAGGGTGTTTTCTTCCAATTTCTTGTTAATAGAAAAAACAAATTTGTTTATTTGAATACTTTTCTACCTTCCGCATTTTTTTTTACTTTATATATTAATTTCCTCCTTTCCTCTATATTATTTGAAAGATGCCCTGTAAATAGAGGTTCAATGTAAATTGTCCTCTGAGGGAAAAGAAAGGGTCTCCTTGCCAATACCTGAATAATTACACTGCTATTTCTTTGTAAATGCAGTCACATACATCACCCATTTTTAAACCAAGTTTGTGTAAGGATCGTGTGTAAAATTGACTAGTGCATTGGATAGAGGGGATTATTTCCTTTAAAAATTCCCAAATTTCCTTTGCTATAGAATCATTGTTTTTCAGTGCAAGAAAAAAATGAACCTTTGGTTACCCTTAGGAGCAAGGCGGGTTCATGTTTTCATTGTCAGTGCGTTTGGATTGATTTCATAGTAAAAGATGATCAATAATTTTTTCATGGTGAAGGCAAAGTAATAAATTATTGCTTCTCCTTTTTCATTTAATCACCATGATTTTGAGCACTTTTTATAACATTGACAATACTTGATTGAGATGCAAAACAAATTCTAAACACAACAACCCCAAAACTTTTTATCATCCAAAATGGGAATAGTGGCAACTTACCCTCAATGTTACGTAACATTTGCAATCACACATTTATTTTCGAAATCAAGCTCACAACTTACACATGAAAGAAAGGTTCCGAAACTACACAATCACGTAAACTTTTAGATCGAAAAAAGTTTCTAACATAAAGGCATTACAAAAATATAAAAGCATCATCATCAATTCATCATATGAAGAAACACAGCCAATATTAAAAAAGCCCTTTAAGGAGAAATATGGGAAAATGCATAGAGACATCCAAAAATTTTAGGTTTGTATTGCGACATTAACTAACATCCAAATATGTAGAGACAAGCACAAGTGAGAAAACAAAGGATGAAAAGAATCAAACATAAGTTAGATAATTGACAGAATATTATTTCAGTTTAATTAATAGTTTTGAAGATGAGTCCTAAATATTTAATTACATTAATTCTATCCCTTATAATAGTATTATTTTACTCGAGCAATATAATTTTAAGTAAAGATTTGAATTTAAGTTGATCTTAAGTTTAAGTTAAGTTTTTAAACAAAAATTAGTCATTCACATAATTGATGATTACTTCATGACAATAATAATAAAAAAACAATCAATCTATTCCATTATCTTGTTTTAAGATTTGATTTTAAGTCAGATCTTAAGTTAAGTTAAGCTTTTAAACAAAAATTAGTTATTCACATAATTGATGATTACTTCACGACAATAATAAAAAAAATTAATCAATTTATTCCATTATCTTGTTTTATAAACAATTCTTATTTTGATTATATATTTAAGGTGGTTTGGATGAAACGCCATGTCTGTGAGTTAGGACATGTGCCCATCAACTGAGTTGAGTTGACTTTAAGGAAGTTTTCATTTTATGTTATTGCAATAGCTATAAAAATTGAAACTGAAGATGTGACATATGGTGTTCAACTATTCCTTATGTTAATAAATTTCAATTTAGCAATCAAAATTCAAACCGAAGATGTCACAGCTGTTGCCTCTGTTGTATATGTCCACACACAGACGGTAACAAAGGGAATGGTCTTATTCTGAATTGTCGGCCAATAATCAAAGAATAAACCTTAGATACAGTTTGTTACGTGTTTTTTTTTTTTTTATTTTTTTATTTTTAATGTTATTTTAATCAAAATTAGAGTTTCATTTTTTTAATATGATAATAAAGATTTGCATCAAAAATCAACATCTATCATATAAAACTCATTCTGATTGGAGAATAGTCCTAAAAGCACGTAAGTAACTATTCAAAGTTTTTTGCATAATTAATCAAACCCCAACAGAGTTATATTCAGCAGAAGAAATACACACAAGCTTGTCTTTTATTCTCATGTTCCAAAACCAAAAAATGAAGCCATTTTCTCCCATGTTGTCTGCATTTTGGTCCATATGTCTTCACCTACTTCTTTTAACTTTGAACACAACACTGTTGTTTGGCCCTAACACAACAGCCTCAGCAACAACAAATGTGACCGACCACGTGGCATTGCTCAAATTCAAGGAATCAATATCCAACGACCCAAATGGAATCCTAGATTCTTGGAATAGTTCAACCCACTTCTGCATGTGGCATGGAGTCACATGCAACCCCATGCATCATCAAAGAGTTACACAGTTGAACCTCGGAGGATATCATTTGCATGGAGTCATATCTCCACATGTTGGCAACCTCTCTTTTCTGGAATATCTTGATCTCAGGAACAACAGCTTCTACGATGTGATCCCACCAGAATTGGGTCGTTTGGTACAACTTCAGAAACTCATTCTCGTCAATAACTCATTGGTTGAAGAAATTCCTACAAACTTGACAAGTTGCACTCTCCTTGAAGGCTTATTCTTGTCAGGGAACAATCTTTTTGGCAAAATTCCTATTGATATTGGTTCTCTTAGGAAGCTCCAACAAATATTCATCACAAGCAGCAACTTAACGGGACCAATCCCTCCATCTATTGGGAATCTTTCATCCCTTATTGATCTTAATGTGGGGTCTAATAACTTGGAGGGAAACATTCCACAAGAAATATGCAGATTGAAGAACTTGAAAATCATATCAGTGGGCATAAACAAGCTAACTGGTAAACTTCCTTCTTGTATCTATATTATGTCATCCCTTACAATAATTTCTGTTGATATGAACCACCTTAGTGGCTCTCTCCCACCAAACATGTTTCACACCCTCCCCAATCTCCAAACACTTTTCATTGGTGGTAATCAAATGTCAGGTCCAATCCCAACATCAATCACAAATGCATCTATGCTTCAAAGATTTGATAATACTGAGAATCATTTTGTGGGACAAGTTCCAAATCTAGGGAAGCTAAAAGATCTTAAGCTTCTAGGTTTAGCACAGAACAACCTAGGTGGCAACTCAACTAAAGATTTGGAGTTTTTAAAATCATTGATAAATTGTAGTATGTTGTTTCTGTTAAGACAAGCAATGGGCAGCGGAAGCATAAAACATAAAAAACCATACAAACCATGAAACAGAGAAGAGGAAAGGTTAGGGAACAGAGCAATTTCGTATTTGCTGAACAACCATTCCATTCTGCTTGTTTTTCATTCATATATAAGGCAAATACATGAAAAATGACAGCCATACATAGAGCCCATAAATGCTGTCAGTAAAACACATGTTCCCATCATCATTAAGTGTGTAGATTTGCCTAAAATCAGAAACCTAACAAGATATTATCTACTGCACTAAGTAAACATAATTACTGTAGAACTTTACCCACTAATACAAGCAACCATAATTAATTATAGCAGTAAAAACTAAATGAAAAGTTTTACTGCATTAACACTCCTCCTAAAACTTTTCTTAAGGACTCCCAACTTGCTTCTTAGCTCATTAAACTTAGCACTTGGAAGGGCCTTAGTGAGTATGTCTGCCAATTGCTCCTCGGACCTGCAATACATCAACTGAACATCTCCATTCTTCTCAGCTTCCCTTATAGCATGAAATTTGACATTGATATGCTTGGTTCTTCCATGTTGAATTGGATTTTTAGCAATTGAAATGGCTGACTTGTTATCACACCATAGCACAGTAGGTTCCATTTGCACATGACTCAAATCTGTCAAGACTTTCCTGACCCATATAGCTTGATTTGAGGCTGCTGCTGCAGCTACATATTCAGCCTCGGCAGAGGATTGAGCAACCACATCTTGCTTCTTAGAGTTCCATGAAAATACTCCACTACCAAGTGAAAAAACATATCCTGTTGTGCTCTTAGAGTCATCAATAGATCCAGCCCAATCACTATCAACAAAACCTTCAACCTTTCCATCACTTTTGCTATACCAAATGCCAAAGTCAGCAGTACCTTTCAAGTATCTCAACACTCTTTTGCCTACACCAAAGTGTGTTAAACTTGGTGAATGCATGAACCTTGAAAGTAAACCACTGCAGAACATCAAATCTGGTCTAGTTGCAGTCAAATAAAGAAGACTACCAACCAAACTTCTATATTGAGTCACATCTGCCTTTGCATCACCATCAGCCTTGGAGAGCTTTTCGTTGACAGCAAGTGGAGTTGAAACAGGATTACAATTCTCCAGTTTGAATTTTTTCAGCAAGTCATTTGCATACTTTTTCTGTGAAAGAAAAATTCCATCATCAAACTGATGCACTTCCATCCCCAAAAAATACCTCATCATTCCAAGATCTGTCATTTCAAAAAACTGCAACATGCTGTTTTTAAATTCTTCAATTTCATCAACATCATCACCTGTAATCAACAAATCATCAACATACAGAGAAACCACAATTTTCTTTCCATTGCCACAATCTTTCACATAAAGAGTAGGCTCATTTTGGCTCCTCCTGAAATCATTTTGCAGAAAATGAGAATCAATTCTGCTGTACCAAGCTCTTGGAGCTTGTTTCAGCCCATACAAGGCTTTATGAAGCCTATAAACTTTTTCTTCATGACCTGCAACAATAAAACCATCAGGCTGTTCAACATATATTTCTTCTTGCAATACTCCATTTAAAAAAGCAGATTTAACATCCAAGTGAAAGATTTTCCATCCATATTGAGCCGCTAATGCAACAATTAATCTAATTGTTTCATGCCTAGCAACCGGCGGAAATGTATCACCATAATCGACTCCAGCCATTTGAGAATACCCCTTCACAACAAGCCTTGCTTTGTGCTTGTGGATGGAACCATCCGGATTTAATTTTGTTCTATAAACCCATTTGACGCCAATCACATGTTTGTCCTTGGGCTTTGAAGTAAGTTCCCAAGTGCCATTTTTGTTAATCATGGCCAGCTCCTCCTTCATTGCATCTTTCCATTCTTCATGCATTTAAGCCTCTTCAAAACAAGAAGGCTCACTTACAACAAAATTGCATTTTTCATAAATTTCAGCCAAAGACTTGGATTTTAGCACAGGAGAATCAGATTCAGCAATCTGACTTTTATTTTCATTTGCAGCTTGCTCCTGGTCAAAATTGGTTGTCAACTGTTCTGTTTTTGTGCTCCTTTGAACTTCATTATTTTCCCAATTCCAGTATGCATTCTCATCAATTTGAATATCCCTGCTGATCACAATCTGTTTTGACCTCATATTGTACACCCGGTAACCTTTGGAGTTTGCAGCATAGCCTAAGAAAATCCCCATTTCAGCTTTGTCATCTAATTTGGATCTTTTTGCTGCTGCAACATGAGTATAACAAATAGATCCAAAAATCTTCAGGTGTTTGGCAGTGGGCTTCACTCCATTCCAAGCTTCAATTGGTGTTTTCTCTTGAACAGCTCTTGTTGGCAGCCTATTCAAAAGATACACGGCTGTATAAACAGCTTCAGCCCAAAAACATTTTGGCAATTTCTTTTCAGCAATTAAACATCTTGTCATCTCCATAACTGTTCTATTTTTTCTCTCAGAAACTCCATTTTGTTCAGGAGTATAACTTACTGTCAATTGATGAACAATGCCCATATCTTCACAAAATGCATTAAACTCATTAGATGTATACTCCTTCCCATTGTCGGATCTCAACATTTTAATTTTGCAGCCACTTTGAGACTCCACCATGGCTCTAAACTTTTTAAAGACATCAAAAGTTTGAGCTTTGCTTGATAAAAAATACACCCATGTCATTCTTGTCAAATCATCAATAAACAGAAGAAAATATTTGCTTTGGCTAAGAGAAGGAACACTCATTGGACCACACAAATCAGTGTGAATAAGCTCCAATTTTTCCTTTGCTCGTGTGACATTTGTTGATGAAAAAGACTTTCTATGCATTTTTCCCAATTGACAAGCATCACATAAATCATCAATAATACCCATCATAGGCATGTCTCTCACCATATCATGAGTTTGCAAAAATTTCAAAGCACCCATATTAAAGTGACCATATCTTTTGTGCCATAAAACAGAATCATCATGTTTGGAAACAAGAGCTGATTCATTCACTTGATTCAAACTGATTGGAAAGCTATTATCACACATTTCAACCTTAATAACTTCAGAATCATTTGAATCCAATATGATACAACCATTGTTTTTTAAATGAAAGAGAATATCCTCTCTTCATTAGTTGAGCAACACTTAGCAAATTCTGATCCAAATCAGGAATAAATAAAACATCATGAATAAATTTAGGACCTTTGCTAGTGTGAACAGAAACTGTACCTCTTCCTTCAGCTTGTACAATATCTCCATTTCCAAGCTTAACTTTGGTTTGGACAGCCCTATCCAAAGTAGTAAAAAGACTTGAGTCCCTCGCCATGTGGTTTGTGCACCCACTATCAACATACCATACATCATTTGAACCTGAACTACTTGTTTGAGCAGCCATAAACAAGTGTTCTTCATCTTGGAGTTGCTGATCGGTGAAGTTAACTTGATGTGCATGTTGTGGTTGAGATTGGTTCTGCCTGGATCTGCAGTACCTTTCTCTATGTCCCCACTTCTTGCAAATGTTACATTGGATTTGAGGCTTCCCCTTATACCAACAATCTTTTGACAAGTGATTTGTTCTTTTGCATGTAGAACAAGGAGGAAAATGATTGTTTGCTGCAGATTCACTACTCCCATCCATCTTCGTTTTCCCCTTTTGGTCACCAACTGCTTTATAATTTTGCTTCTTTTGATTTTTCTGACCAGCTTGCTTTCCCTTGTGTCTTGCTTGAAATGCACCTTCAGTTACATCATCCATTCTCATGGAGAATCTTTGCTCATGAGCTTGCAATTTACTGACCATTTCGGAAATGGTTAGTTTCTTAAGATCACATGACTCTTCAATGGCAGCAACTTTGGCTTCAAATTTTACGGGTAGACTGATCAACATTTTTTCGACTACCTTGTGGTCATGGACCACCTCTCCATACAATCTCATTTGGTTCACCAAGTGAGACAGCTTTGAAGTGTACTCCTTGACTGATTCACTTTCCTTCATTTTCAGCATTTCAAACTCTCTTTTAAGAGTCAATAGTTTGATGGATCTCACCCGTTCATCACCGGCATACCTTTCGTTCAACTCGTCCCATATTTGTTTTGCTTTTTCCAAATGCATAATGCTTGTAAAAACATCATCTGTCAAAGCTGAATGTAAACATGAGACAGCTTTTTCCTTCTTCAAAGTCTCCTCCTCATGTTGCTTCATTTGAGCTATTGTAGGATTAGCTCTCAATGGTGGAACTTCCTTATCTTGATCTACATACTCCCATAAGCCAAAAGACTTCAAACATGATCTCATTTTGACAATCCATATGTGATAGTTTTCCCCAGAAAATTGAGGAACAACAAATACACCATTATTCCCCGAAGCCATTTTATCACTCACTCACAAGTGTTTAATCTCTCCTCTCAATTTTTTTCAGACCCACAGCCTATAAGAACAATGCTCTCGATACCACTGTTAAGACAAGCAATGGGCAGCGGAAGCATAAAACATAAAAAACATACAAACCATGAAACAGAGAAGAGGAAAGGTTAGGGAACAGAGCAATTTCGTATTTGCTGAACAACCATTCCATTCTGCTTGTTTTTCATTCATATATAAGGCAAATACATGAAAAATGACAGCCATACATAGAGCCCATAAATGCTGTCAGTAAAACACATGTTCCCATCATCATTAAGTGTGTAGATTTGCCTAAAATCAGAAACCTAACAAGATATTATCTACTGCACTAAGTAAACATAATTACTGCAGAACTTTACCCACTAATACAAGCAACCATAATTAATTATAGCAGTAAAAACTAAATGAAAAGTTTTACTGCATTAACAGTGGTTGATATATCCACCAATAATTTTGGAGGACATTTGCCAGATTCCTTGGGAAATATGTCCACCAAACTCAATTATATATATGCTGGGGAGAACTATATATCAGGAAAAATTCCTGTAGCATTAGGAAATCTCATTAACCTAGTTCTGTTGACTTTGGAAAATAACCAATTTGAAGGAACGATTCCAACTACTTTTGAGAAGTTTCAAAAGATGCAAGTGTTAGAATTGATTGGAAACAAGCTATCAGGTGAAATACCAGACTTCTTAGGCAACTTCAGTCAGTTGTTTCATTTGGGTTTAGGACATAATATATTTGCAGGAAATATTCCTCCAAGCATAGGAAATTGCCCGAAGTTACAATACTTAGACCTTTCACACAACAACCTTAGAGGAACCATACCTTTAGAGGTTTTTAGTCTTTCCTCTATAACAAACTTGTTGGACTTGTCCCAAAATTCTTTGAGTGGTAGTATACCAGAAGAAGTGGGAATGCTAACTAATATCAATACGTTGAATTTCTCTGAGAATCATCTGTCTGGTGATATTCCTGGAACCATTGGAGAATGCATAAGCTTGGAGTACCTTTATTTGCAAGGTAATTCCTTTGGTGGAATCATACCATCCTCTTTGGCCTCAATGAAAGGTCTTCGACGTTTAGACCTATCACGAAACCGCTTGTCTGGATCAATTCCTAAAGGTCTGCAGAATATTTTTGTCTTAGAACACTTGAATGTATCTTTTAACATGTTGGATGGCGAGGTGCCAACCGAAGGTGTTTTTGGAAATGCAAGTGAGGTAGCAGTGACTGGAAACAATAAGCTCTGTGGAGGAATTGCGAAGCTGCATTTGCCGCCATGCCTTGTCAATGATAAGAAGTCTACAAAACATCATAACTTCAGATTCATAGTAGTGCTAGTTAGTGTGGTTATTTTTCTTTTGTTATTGTCATTTATTCTAACTATCTACTGGATGAGGAAAAGAAACAAGAAAGAATCTTCTGATTTCTCAGTAGTAGGTCAGTTGGCTAAAGTTTCATACAAAGACCTACATCTTGGAAATGATGGATTCTCAGCTAGAAACTTGATTGGATCTGGAGGTTTTGGCTCTGTGTATAAAGGAACTCTCGGGTTAGAAGACAAATGCGATAAAGGTCCTAGACCTTCAAAAAAAGGGAGCTAACAAGAGTTTCATAGCTGAATGTAATGCACTCAAAAACACCAGACATCGCAATCTGGCTAAGATTTTGACATGTTGTTCTAGTACAGATTACAAAGGTCAAGAATTCAAGGCTTTGGTTTTTGAGTACATGAAAAATGGAAGCTTAGAACAATGGCTACATCCAATGACAGGAAATTCAAGACTAGACTTATTTCAAAGAATAAATATAATTATTGATGTTGCATCAGCATTACATTACCTTCACCATGAATGTGAACCACTAATTGTTCATTGTGATTTAAAGCCAAGCAATGTTCTTCTTGATGATGAGCTGGTGGCTCATGTGAGTGATTTTGGTTTAGCAAGGCTTATCTCAACCAATACTAGTACCTCTCATGAACAAACTAGCACAATTGGAATAAAGGGGAGTATTGGTTATGCACCTCCAGGTATGTTTTGAACTCTTGTAAATTCGGTGTTTCTTTGGATTCTTCTTTATTAGATATTGCGCTTTGTGCACTAACAGTTTTGCTACACATTTTAGAGTATGGATTGAGAAGTGAGATGTCTACGCAGGGTGATATGTATAGCTTTGGCATTCTTTTGTTAGAAATGCTGACAGGAAGAAGTCCAACAGATGAAACACTCGTAGATGGTCAGAATCTGCATAACTTTGTTGAAGTTGCATTTCCTGATAATCTTTTACAGATTTTGGACTCATCTCTTGTACCAAGTCCAAGAGATACAGAAGATGAAATTGAAGAAGAAAACAAGGAGAAGCTATCAAATGTTGAGAAGTACTTAGTTTCACTTTTTCAGATAGGACTTGCTTGCTCGATGGATTCACCAAAAGAAAGAATGAATATAGCGAATGTCATTAGAGAACTAAATATGATCAAAAGAGACCTTTTTTTGCTTCATCTCCATATTCGATTGGAGAACAATATAGAGGTACCACTTTCACACTTCAACATCTACTAATTTATAATAGCAGTTCCATTCCATATAATATGTTTCTTATCCTTTGTTTTATTTTTCTAAAGTATTTCTCATGTTCATGAACCTTTCCATTTAAAATTTAATAACAAAATAAAACTGAGATTTGTTCATGCTTAATTGATGATGCCATCCTACTAAAGCTGTTGTAATTTCTTTCATCTTGATGCATGCATACATACACGTTTCTAAACTACAAATATGACATATTTGCATTTCAGGTGTTTAAAAATGTGAAGAATCCAAGTTGAAATCTTTCATGAAAAGCATTGTTGACTTGGAAGAAGGCATTCTATCAATAAGATAGATGACTGAGTGAGTTGAAATCACTAAATGACAGAATTCACGCAGTGAGTTGCATGTTGTATATATTATGTGAGCATTGAGTGATAAAGGAGGGTATCCAGACTCTGAAATGTGTCTTTCTTCCCAAGTATCTTTCTTCTATTTTCCTCCCTAAATGTTCCCATTTTCTATTTTGTATTTGATTATTACATTTGTGTTGACTCATGTTCACATTGTTACATAAATAAAAGTTATGTACTTGTCTATCAGCTGCATTTCTTGAATATTCCATGTGAAGTGTGCAAACAAGTGTATTTTTCTGTATTTGCTCTTATGGAGAAAAATTCCAGAACCTAAAATATGAGCATAAATCCAACTAGTATAAATCATGAAACCTCAAGAAACCAGGAACTGTACCATCATTGCCAGGTACACTAATAAGAATGTCATGTTGTAAGCATTAATGAAAATAATGAGTAAATGTAATCTTGATATGGTTTTCAAGATTTATGTTGATCAATACATTCAGTTGTATAAACCTGGGATCTATTATAGAATTCTTCGGCCAACCAAAGAACAAAAGAAAGTTGATACTAGTAAGCAATCTTTTTCATCGGTATATCTTCGCTCATATTTTTCATATCTGAGCTCGAAATTAGGATGCTTATCAAATTTTAAAAGGCTAAATGCCTAATTTAGTCCTTTATAATATTAAAAAGTTTTAATTTGGTCCACTTTAATTTTTAGTTTCAATTTAGTCCCAATTTATTTTAAAAGACATCAATGTGAGACTTCCATCCAAATTTCACAAACGGCGTTTAAGAGTGTCCAACGTGGAAAAAAATAAATGTTTCATTATTCATTGAAATTCCAACATGGCTTCCTTTCCCAAATGTGAGAGAAGAATCGTTCATCCACCATCACCGACGTTCATGAACTCCGTAGGGGACATTCGTGAAGAAGAAGGATCGTTCACGGTGAGTGACTGTCGCCACCCGCCGAAACGGACATTGGCATTCGCGACGATGGTTGGACTCTGTTTTAGTTTTGAAAAATGATGGATTGTTAGAACGACTTATTCTCAAATTGAGACCTCATCGAACTAACAATTTTGTTAAATGATTCTCACCAATCCGTGTTAATCCCAAACGGGACCCTCCATGGATTAGTGGTTTTCGCAAAAAGGGGTTCTTGGAGTCGCCACCAATGTTTTACTCAAAACATTGGAAAAAGACATAAGGCAATTGATTTTCGCAAATCAACTTTAGCCATTACAACCAGAGTTGGGTAAGGGAGTCGATTACGTGTGGGGAAGGTGTTAGCACCCCACAACGCCCCTTTCGGGTTCCCTATGACGGATTATTTCATAAATAATAGCGTAAAATTACTAAACTACCCCTATTTATTAGAACGATTATAAGTAAACTATCTACATGATGAAAGCTTTAAACGTGCAATGCAACAATCAAAAAGCGATAAATGAAAGCGGTAAAAGAAAGGATTTGGAAAGAAACCTTCGAAGCGGGCTTTTATATATTCAAAAAGGAGTTAGGAGGCTTTTTGGCGCTCCTTCCCACTACACGTTTGCTCGCTCCTTTCCCTAAAAATAAATATTAACTATGGAAATCAAAGAGATTTCCCTTCGACTTGTTCGAGTCTCAAGCTAAAGGCTCGTGAACTCAAGAACTTAGTCGGATCAGCTCTCGGAGAGATTTCTAGGGCAGAGAATAGCTCAAAAACCCAAAAATACTAAGCCAGAGGGTGGAGAAATGCTCCAAATGTGTGGAAGGACGAGCCAATGACGTCCTATTTATAGGATTGAGGCGCAGTACGGCCTAAGGAGTCAATACGGCCCGTACTGAGTTTTTGAACTACAGTACGGCCGTACTGAATTCAGTACGGCCGTACTGAAGTTCAAAAACTTCAGTACGGCCGTATTGATTTCATTATGGCCGTATTGTAGTTCAAATGGCTCAGTACGGCCGTACTGAACCTCTAGGAGGGCGTATTGAGCTCCAATCCTCACACACCCTTATTCTAAGCTACTCTAAGACTTCTAGAGCTACAAAGAATCATCCTAGGGTCTTCCAGGAGTCCTTCCGGCTGACTTTCCTTCGGTCTTCGAGAGTCTTTGAGTCTTATTTCCGACCCGGACAATTTTAGGGGTCTACAGCTGCCCCCCCTTTACTTAGTCGAACGACTTTTTTGGTGTACCGGTTGACAAGTAAAGGAGTTGACCCAATTGTCCGGGGAGTAAGCCATCCTTCCGACTTGTAGTGTCTTCAGGTGGGAAAATTGTTAAGTAGCCTCTCCAGGTTGAGTTTGCCCTCTCCAGGGTGAGTATTAGTCGTCGCCTCTCCAGGCTCGTGCATACCTCGGTGTTTCTGACGACCTCGGTAGCGTGAGTTTGCCCTCTCCAGGGTCTGCATGCCTCCGTGTTTCTGACGACGTTGGCAGCTGCATACCTCCGTGTTTTTTACGACGTCGGTAGCTGAGTATTAGTCGTCGCCTCTCCAGGCTCGTGCATACCTCGGTGTTTCTGACGACCTCGGTAGCGTGAGTTTGCCCTCTCCAGGGTCTGCATGCCTCCGTGTTTCTGACGACGTTGGCAGCTGCATACCTCCGTGTTTCTGACGACGTTGGTAGCTGAGTATTAGTCGTCGCCTCTCCAGGCTCGTGCATACCTCGGTGTTTCTGACGACCTCGGTAGCGTGAGTTTGCCCTCTCCAGGGTCTGCATGCCTCCGTGTTTCTGACGACGTTGGCAGCTGTATACCTCCGTGTTTCTGACGACGTCGGTAGCTGAGTATTAGTCGTCGCCTCTCCAGGCTCGTGCATACCTCGGTGTTTCTGACGACCTCGGTAGCGTGAGTTTGCCCTCTCCAGGGTCTGCATGCCTCCGTGTTTCTGACGACGTTGGCAGCTGCATACCTCCGTGTTTCTGACGACGTCGGTAGTTGAGTATTAGTCGTCGCCTCTCCAGGCTCGTGCATACCTCGGTGTTTCTGACGACCTCGGTAGCGTGAGTTTGCCCTCTCCAGGGTCTGCATGCCTCCGTGTTTCTGACGACGTTGGCAGCTGCATACCTCCGTGTTTCTGACGATGTCGGTAGCTGAGTATTAGTCGTCGCCTCTCCAGGCTCGTGCATACCTCGGTGTTTCTGACGACCTCGGTAGCGTGAGTTTGCCCTCTCCAGGGTCTGCGATTTGCCCTCCCCAGGGTTGCATACCTCCGTGCTTCTGGTCACTTTGGTAGCGTGAGTTTGCCCTCTCCAGGGATTTGTGATGATTTTGTCTCCACAGTCCACGATGCTGCTTCGACGGTTGTTTTTGATTTTGGTGCCGCTGAGGGCTGGATAACGCAGGGATCCGTCTAGGGGATGTGCAGTTACTCATAGGTTCTTGTGTCCCAACTTTCCATTGCGTAGTTGGTGCCCACTGGGGAAATTCTGATTCCTTGGGGATGCAAACACAAAGATGCTCTTTCTGAGGTGAGCGATGCCTTATGATTGGATGACATCCTTTCGACGTTGGTGGAGTATCCCGGTTATCCTTATTCGGGTGACTTTTTTGATTTTCTGGTTTTGTTGCCTCTGCGTAGGCTGTTATCCGTTGGGGGATTCTGTCGTATTGATCTTGATTGGCCTCTTCTGTTAGGCAGATTATCTTGACGTTCGGTGTTTAGCTGAATACCGAATTCTGCTTGGGGAATGGTTATTGATCTTTTCGGATTTTCTGTTTTTGAAGGAGTGACTCTGAGTAGGCGAATGGGGATTGAGGATCTTATGTATCCCAGAGTATTATTTAGAAAGCCTCTTCAGGCTTAGCTTCACTCGTCGCTCGAGTTGGAAAGCTATCTTCCACTGAGGAAGTCTAAGTCCTTTGACTCGGATATTTTGTTTGGATGATCATGCTTCCATTGGGGAATCTTGCTGATCTTGCTCTGATAGCTTTCACTGGGAATTCGGCCCAAGAGTGCAAGCTGAGATGTCTCTGGGGAGTATTATTTCGGCAAGCCTCTCCAGGCTCAGTTATTCTGTACGATTGTTGGATTTTCTGAATTTTTTGCCTTTTTTGTCGATTTCGGCTTTTTCGGCTTTTTCTGTACAGAAGTTAAAGTGCTAAAGAATTTTGAACTCGAAAGTGGAAAATTTCATTAATCAAACGGAATGAAATTTGTACAATGATGATAAAAAGAGTGGGGCACAGCCCGATCAATCAAAATAAACAAAAAGCAGGAAAACACAGCAAATGGCCGGTCTTCATTCCTCTGCCGGCGGATCCTGTGGAGGGTCTGGGAAGCGACGATGCAGCCAGACTGACAGGTTGTCAAAATCCTGTCTCAGGGCGTCAATGCTGTGCTGTGCATTGTCGAATCGGGCGTCGATGCTCTGCTGCAACGCGTCGAAACGAGCATCAAAGTAGGCCCTGTCTTGCTGCGAGGTGTCGGCCTCTGTCTGCGGGTCCCCTTCACCCGGGAGCTCGATGTTCTCGAAAAGCTCACTGAAGGTGTCGTGGGTGGTCGCACGTACATATTGCCTCCCTGCCTTAGCAATGATCTTCGTATTGAGCAGGGTGGCAGCATTGATAGGCTTGGGCGCCAACTCCCCCGCATCTACGCCATCAGGGCACCCCCAAGTCTCGGCGAGTCGTGAAAGAAACGTAGAGACCAAAATGTATCCTCGCCGAGCGTCGCTGCCCTCTCTTGCCCCCAGATTCTTTATATGCTCGAGAAAAAAGAATCCGGGGTTGGCCTTCTGCCTGGTGGCCATGCAGTAAAGAGCTAGCAGATCCTGCCGCGTTACTGACTCTGGACTCTTCAGTCTGGCGTGGATGGAGCCGGTGATCAGCTTGTGGCAAATCCGGAGCGCAGTCGGGAGCCGGGTACCCTTTACTCCAGCGTGAT
Organism: Cajanus cajan; assembly: GCF_000230855.2. Taxonomy (NCBI): domain Eukaryota; kingdom Viridiplantae; phylum Streptophyta; class Magnoliopsida; order Fabales; family Fabaceae; genus Cajanus; species Cajanus cajan. The sequence goes on along the minus strand of NC_138517.1, from coordinate 8,595,457 downwards.
AATCCATCTGACCCGTGACCTCTCTCCACATCTCGGTCGGGGTCAGATTATCAGGGCACTCACAGACGGCGTCCCGATATTCCAACTGATCGGCTCGCCGAAAGAAACCAGCCTGGACGTTGAATTCATCCAGTGTCAGGGAGCGGTATCCTCCCTTCATCCAGAAGTCTACAGAGTAGACCGTTGCGCCGTAGCTGTTCGTCGACTCTGTGACATCGACGGTAGCCAGAAATTCCTTTGTCGCGGTCGGATAGATCTTAGGGTGGGGATCAAGGAGGAACCCCCATCCTATGGCATCGATGTAGTCTCTGACCTCATCTTCCCATTCCATTGCCTGAAGGATGCTGAAGTCGAGCACCCTCGACGGCTGGAAGACGAATGACTCGAGGAAATCCAACCTCTCTTGGTGCCGCGCGGTCATTTCAAGTTGCGCAGGGACCCTCTGCCTCTTCCTTGAAGACTCAGCCATTTTTTCGGAATCGGAGGGATCTCAAACACACTCACAGATAAAGTATGCAGAGGAATGAAGATGTTGTGATGAATGAGAGGAGGAGAGACGTATTTATAGAAAAAATTAGGTCAGTACGGCCCGTACTGATCTTACTGTTGATGTACAAAAGAATGGGCCAATACGGGCCGTATTGAATTCAATACGCCCGTATTGGTGTGGACGTTATGGCCAATACGGCCGTATTCATTTCAGTACGCCCGTATTGAGTTGAAAATTTGTTCATAACCCTAATTTTAGTACGGGCGTACTGAACATGGTACGGGCGCATTGTTTTTTCTAAAGTTCATTTTTTTTCTTCAATAAACAGAGAATAAGTGATCTTCCAGTACACCTATCATCTGTATGCATGTATGCGGTATGATGCACCTAATTCTATTTGATTTATTTTTCAAAAGAATTAACCGATGCGTTTCTTTGCTTGGATTTTTGCCATTCCTGTAGACAGGCTGTGCACTGCCGATTTCTGTAACCGAGGAATGATGCGTGTTATATCGAGATTGGTGTCATCAACCCAGTGATCCTTCCCTTCCTTTAGAAGACGTATCAACCTTCCTATTGACCACTATATCTCCATGTTTCCACTAGATTATTCTAAAATCGTTTGGGACAAGAGAAAAGAAAGGAAAGATATTTTTGTTCAAAAGTTTGTGTTTTAGAGGGGATTATTATTGTTTTGAAAACGGTTTTTGTAAGAATGGTTGGCCAAGGTAGGCTCATGTGTTTAGGCTTGTTTGATTAAACACTTATGAAGTTAAGAAAGTCTTGTTATTGACGTTGTGATTCGACAACTTAGATAGTTTCCCTTGAACCTTTCTTTTTGAATTCAGCTCATGGTACCATCATGGATTTCTTTTGCTTTTTGATTGTCCTTATTTTTGCCTAAAACACCCCTTTGTGGCGTCTCAGCGGACCTTTGTTTTTGTTCATTTTTGCAACCCTAATTTTTGCCTAGGTCACCCTTTCGTGGGATTCCTAGCGGGTTCTTTGCTCTTATTTTTGCGCAGCCCCCTTTTTGGGTTTCCTGCCGAGCTTTTTTTGTTTTTAGGATTTTGTCCTTAAAGGATTTCTTTTTTATCCATGATGGCACTTGTCGAGGCCAAGGAAAGGTGCTCCAAGTTGTCACACACACTTCCACATAAAAATGATGCGGGTTTATTGTTATTAAGACGATTTTAACCTCATTCATGCTTATTCAAACAGGGTTAAAAATAATGTGGTCTAGAAATTTATTGCAAGTAAGAAAAGAAGCAATAAGAACTAATAAAGAACGATTTTATTATAATTCTAGCGGAAACATGTGCCCTATCGAGGCTCGGGGGTCGGGCTGTTCCCGAGGAGTGATCTCTAACAGTCATCAGGTCTATACATCCCTATCGGAAGAAGAAGAGCACTTGATGACGACGACCGACCTTGACGCTTGTGAACCGACCTTCCTAAAGATCTGGCTTAAAGAACGTCGAGAAGGATCTTGGTTCCTCTTCGTCCTTTGATCTTTATTAGGGTTGTATCCTAACCCTTGTTTCCCCGGATTATCCTTAATAATGGGTAGCTCGGGAATTCCTTGGGAATCCTTGCCAAGTCCTTGTCCAGGCAAGTATCCGTTCTTGGTGAGCATGTAGGCTACCTTCTTCATTTCTCGGGGAAACGTTTTGACATTGGCAATCTCCAATGCTTGGAAGGCGGTCTCTAGAGCTTCCTCTGCTGCATCCACGTAAGGTATGGCAGATGGCTTGCTGATGAGTATGTCATCTTCGGCTTGTACGGTCACCAGCTTGTCACCCACTATGAATTTGACTTTCTGGTGGAGCGTAGAGGGAACAACTTTCGCATCATGAATCCAAGGTCGACCGAGGAGACAACTGTAGGTTAAGTCTCAATTATACATCTTTTTGAATGAGAATTATTGTACAACTCTACTCATTCTTAGCACCATTGCAAGATAATTGTTCCCTTTTTGACTTATCTTTTGTGCAGATATAGCTAACCCATTTTAGCTAACAATACCTTAATACACCTCATTTTTTGTGCAGGTATTGAGCTAGAGATTAGAGGATTGAAGATCTTTTGGATTGGAAACATAAGGAGCCAAGGAACAGAGCAGTGGGCTTCTAGAAGTCATACATCGCCGGGCGCGAGACTCCACCACGCCGGGCGTGATCGAGGCAGAGAGTACCTCAATACTCTCTGGAACGAATTGCGCCGGGCCTAATAGAGAATTGCGCCGGGCTTGATCTAAGGCAGAGAATGCTTGAAAGCCTCTGGAAGACACTGCGCCGGGCGTAAAAGTAATTGCGCCGGGCTTATAACGAGGCAGAAAGTGCTCAGAAGACTCTGAGCCGGGCGCGAAGACTTAGGCGCCGGGCGCGAAACCCTAATCTGACCTCCCAGGCTCGTATTTGAAGCCATTTTCGAGGGTTTCTCCCTCATCTACACATTGGGCGCGTTTTGGGAGCTGTGGAAGGGATTCCCGGAGCTTGGAGCCGTTCGTGTGTGGGTCTTTCCTTCGGTTCTTCATTTCTCCCTTCATCTCTATTTTATATTTACCCTCTTTGTTGAGTGGTTTCACCCATTTTTGTGGGGTTAGATGTAACCAACGAATTCTATTGTAATCCTTACGGTTTTTATGATATATATACATGTTGTTTCATTCATTGTTGTTTATGTTTCTATTCTTAATGCTTGCTTTGGATTTAATCTCATTGCATGATATAGGTTCCATTGGGTATTGGAAAATAACCCTTGAAACTAGCTCTGAAACAAATGCCTAGTGGGAAATGTATCTAGGAATGGAGCTTAGCCCATTAGTAGTCTTAAACCCTAGCCCGTAATGCGGATGTAGATATTGGGTACTCAAGGGATTGATATTCAGTATCCACATCTAGGCTCTTGCTCTAAGGGATTAGGTTTGAGTAAACTATTGGGTTGACTAAGCAATGAATTTAACAAGAGATTAAGGATTCATTAGTTTGATGTTTGGTGAAATCTGACCCCACAATCTCACAAAACCATAAAATCATTTCTACCCTTTCCACTCACAAACCAATATTTATTTACAGCTTTCATTCCAATAGTCTTAACCTTGAATTCACATGACAAATTATGAAATTGGAATTATTTTTTAGTCACGAATAGTCAATAAATGCTTATTTTACCTTCTAATCCCTGTGGATACGATATTTTTACTACTTGAACGGCCGGTATACTTGCCGTGTTTGAGACCGTTGATAGAATTAAACGAAATTTCAATTATAACAAAAGTACTTCAACGGAAATCTCAACACTGTACGCGGGAGTAATGTCCATCACTTGAAATTCGACATTAAAGATGGTGGGTCCAATTTGGATTGGAAGATTGATTTCTCCCACCACTTCTCTTTTAGAACCGTCGAAAGCTCGGACGATCATGTTGCTCGGGCGCATTTGGATTCCCTTGATTGCCACTTGATCAAACGTTCTTTTTGGCATCACATTCAAGGAAGATCCATTATCCACCAAGACTTTAGCGATGTGATATTCCTTGCACTTTACAGAGATGTGCAAGGGCTTGTTGTGATTCGGTCCCTCAGCGGGGATTTCTTCATCGGTGAAAGTGAGGTGATCATTAGCCGTGATGTGACTAACAATCCCCTCAAACTTGTCTTGGGAGATAGTGTGCGACACGTACGCCTCGTTCAAGACTTTCAACAGAGCTTGCCGATGCGGTTCGGAGCTTAGGATCAACGACAACAGAGTAATCTTTGCTGGCGTCCTATGAAGTTGATCCACGATGGAGTACTCGCTCTGTCGGATATATTTTAACAGCTCGTCAGTCTCCTCCTCGGATTCTTTATTTTCCTCGGTTTTCTCTTTTTCTTTTTCCTTTCCTTTATTCTTGGTAGCTTTATCATGAAGATCTTCGGGAGTGTAGATCCTGCCACTCCTAGTCATGCCCCCAAGTCCAGCGATGTTAGAGATATCGCTGTCGGCAGAAGAATGGATGTCGTATATCCATGGCACAACTTTATTCGATTCGTAGGGAAAAGGTCTTGGAGAAGTGATCTTCAACGGTGTTGGACCTTCCCCTTTATTCGTCTTGATTACCAACAACGGAGTTGATGTGCGTTCGCTTGGCGCGGTTGTTGGCTTACACTTAATAACAAACGGCGTGCGATCCATTCTGAACATACGCATCGATTAATCCTTTCTTTTTATTAATGTTATTAATGAATTACTAGGAGAGATGTATGCAAATGAATGACTATGAAATGCAAAGGCAATTGAAAGATTTCATAGATCTCAAAAATTCGATTTATTAATCAAAGAAAGTGTACAACTCATTATACAATGCTTCGAAGCAAATTTTTACAAAATGAGAAAAGCCGATAGAAACCCACAGGCGGGTTCATGTTTCTTCTCCATTCAACTTCGGCTTCCTCTACATGACGGGCCATTGCTTCGGCTTGCGTATGGACCGCTTGGCTCATATTATCACTAATCTTTTGAGCGTCCTTCGCCTTTTGAATATAGTAGTTGATCATGGCTTGCAGCTCATTAAGCTCGTCTTCAGCTCGACCCTTCTCCTCTCGAAGCTTAGCCATATGTGCTAATCCTTCCCTTTCCTTCTTGCGAAAATCGGAAAGGCTTGCGGTTTGTTGTTGAGCAACTTCCCGCCATTGCTGCGCATCGGATCGAGTCAAGAGTAGATCATCTTGCATATCCTTGATCAACTGTGCCTGCCTTGCGTACTCGGCTTCAAGGCGTGTTATCTTTGCGTCGACATCTCGGAGTTGACTACTCGGTTCGACCTTTGGCATTTTGGATGCCCGAATAGCCTTCTCATTAAGGTTAGCACACTCGTCCTTAAGCCGCTCTATCTCATGGTCTTTTTTCTTGCACTGCCTTTGTAGACTATCAATGGCGAAACTGGATTCTTCACTTTTCTCCTCAAGAACTCTCATCTGAGCTCCCATGATTTCCAGCTTCTTGGTCAAGGCATCGACTTGTTCTTGTAGCAACCTCCTCGTGACTGCGGTTGCGCAAGAGGTGGATGGTTGGGGCACTCCCCTCTCGCTCCTCCAAGTCTCGTAGTCGGTGGAGACGGATACCCGAGGCTTTCCAAGCTCTCGATCTCCCTCGTAGATTGGTCTCTCCCATGTTCTAACGACAGCGTGCATGTCCCTTTGATGCTCGGAATCAAAGGAGAAACACAATCCTCCAAGCTCCTCTTTAGTAGGAACAATCTGAGTCCTCATAAGTTGCCTCATAGCCAATCTAGGTGAATAAGCTATGCAACCTCTGAGGCCCATCAAAGGTACGCTTGGGTAACTGCCACATCTCATCAATACGTTGCTCGGACGGAACCAAGGACAAACCCATGTGAAGTGCTCGATGCTCCACTGTTCCATCTCTTCCTTCCATTCGGAAGCATAACGGCGGCATACGGGGATCTTCGAAAAGCTCCTCAACGGATCGGGGAAAGTCCCCATGTGACTAGAGGCGTAGAAGTGTGTGATGCTCCACACATATAACAAGGAGGTGCAGCATCGGATAATCTTCCCTTGCTTCTGCTGAGATATGTTGATAGAAAGCAAGGTGTCGGCAAGAATGGCAGACACGAGACTCTTCATGTGCACGTTCCATGCGAAGAAAGAATCCATAGCGGCATGGTCCACTGTGTTAGCGTGAAGGGGGAATAGGACTGTCCCAAACACGGCTAACGCTAGAGTCTTGTTGAAAGCTAACCAATCTCCCTCACCAGCTAAGGAAGAAAGGTGATCCTCAATCAAAGCGAGCTTCCAACCTTTGATACTGCCGTTCCCCACTAAGGTAGATGATCGTGATGGTAGTTTGACTTGAGTAGCGACCCTCTCCACGGTCACATAATTACCATGAAAAACATAGACTCCTGCTGATTTGGGCCATCGCAGCATGAGCTTGTACTCCTCGAGAGTAGGAACTAAGTCAAACTGGGGGAACTCGAAGCAATGCAGATCGAGACTCCAAAAGTGAACCAATGCTCTCAGAAAGGCCGGATCCACACATATCTTCATCAAATCGAGGACTCGTCCATATGATTTCTCGAACTCAACACGAGCCTCATGTGGCATCAAAGAACAGAGGTGGTCCAACCTCTCGGCACGGTATAACAAGAAGTCCACTTTCTTCAACTGCCCTTGCACTCCCCTAGATCCCTCCATGATCTTCGATAAAAATGCATGATATGAGATGATGGCGTTGAATATGCATGCATTGTGTTTATTCAACTAAGAATTATCATGTTTTCAGGATGCTCCTAAGATGATGCATGATATTGCTTGGTTTGGATAAATAACTTTTTTTTTTTGGGTATTTTGTTTTTTGTATTTTTTGGGTGAAAAGGGAAACTACCTACATGAATGTGATGAGGGTAGATGTTAACACCATGTAATGGAAGATTCTTATTCCTATTTATTCTTATTCTAAAAGGGGAATGTTGTATGTTTAAAGAATGCAATGTATGCTCAAACAATGTCACATAAACAATGCACAAACAATTCACTCATCCACGAACAGTCACGAGCGAATCACGAGGTAGGGGTATCCTGCAGACAAGTGCATATTCAAGGAGGTTCTAATTGTTCTCACTGGTCTAAGGCCCCCAAGGTGCCCCCATTATAGGGACCCAATCCCTTTCGTCGTAAGTCGATGGAAAGCTCCAACGCACTGTCGGACTTGAGTTCATGGTTTTCACCTTGAGTGATGCTTTCCGACAACGGTCTACGGGCACCTATAGACCCATTCGACAACCGGCCGTACTAGCATCCACTCCCTATGGCTTTCCACTCATGCCCCCGGGTATAGAGGGAACTGTTGTGTGCAAAGGTTCGTGTGCAGTTTATATTTCAAACAATTGCGAAAATTTAAACACCCAACAGTTATTAAAGCCAATTAGGTAAAACATATTATCATACAAGCGAGGGGTAATGAAGTAATTTTAAACTATCATTTTAGAAATAATCCATCACTAAATGGGACTGACTCTCGAGGCTTCTCCAGTGGAGTCGCCATCTGTCGCCACCCCGCCGAAACGGACATTGGCATTCGCGACGATGGTTGGACTCTTTTTAGTTTTGAAAAATGATGGATTGTTAGAACGACTTATTCTCAAACTGAGACCTCATCGAACTAACAATTTTGTTAAATGATTCTCACCAATCCGTGTTAATCCCAAACGGGACCCTCCATGGATTAGTGGTTTTCGCAAAAAGGGGTTCTTGGAGTCGCCACCAATGTTTTACTCAAAACATTGGAAAAAGACATAAGGCAATTGATTTTCGCAAATCAACTTTGGCCATTACAACCAGAGTTGGGTAAGGGAGTCGATTACGTGTGGGGAAGGTGTTAGCACCCCACAACGCCCCTTTCGGGTTCCCTATGACGGATTATTTCATAAATAATAGCGTAAAATTACTAAACTACCCCTATTTATTAGAACGATTATAAGTAAACTATCTACATGATGAAAGCTTTAAACGTGCAATGCAACAATCAAAAAGCGATAAATGAAAGCGGTAAAAGAAAGGATTTGGAAAGAAACCTTCGAAGCGGACTTTTATATATTCAAAAAGGAGTTAGGAGGCTTTTTGGCGCTCCTTCCCACTACACGTTCGCTCGCTCCTTTCCCTAAAAATAAATATTAACTATGGAAATCAAAGAGATTTCCCTTCGACTTGTTCAAGTCTCAAGCTAAAGGCTCGTGAACTCAAGAACTTAGTCGGATCAGCTCTCGGAGAGATTTCTAGGGCAGAGAATAGCTCAAAAACCCAAAAATACTCAGCCAGAGGGTGGAGAAATGCTCCAAATGTGTGGAAGGACGAGCCAATGACGTCCTATTTATAGGATTGAGGCGCAGTACGGCCTAAGGAGTCAATACGGCCCGTACTGAGTTTTTGAACTACAGTACGGCCGTACTGAATTCAGTACGCCCGTACTGAAGTTCAAAAGCTTCAGTATGGCCGTATTGATTTCATTATGGCCGTATTGTAGTTCAAATGGCTCAGTACGGCCGTACTGAACCTCTAGGAGGGCGTATTGAGCTCCAATCCTCACACACCCTTATTCTAAGCTACTCTAAGACTTCTAGAGCTACAAAGAATCATCCTAGGGTCTTCCAGGAGTCCTTCTGGCTGACTTTCCTTCGGTCTTCGAGAGTCTTTGAGTCTTATTTCCGACCCGGACAATTTTAGGGGTCTACAGTGACTCCTAAGAGGGTATTTCGTATTCGTGAAGAAGAAGTTGCATTTGGATCTTATTCACATCGGATAAGTGTTGTGTTTAGGGTTCCATTAAAGGGTCTTATTGGGTTGTTGTTCATATATAGGTTTCAATTTAGTGTTTGAAATCGTGTGGGACCGAAAATGGGTTTTTTAATAAAAGGTTTTTTGTTGTAGGGTTTAATTTTGTTTTTTGTGTGGTCCCAAACAATGGGTTGCTGACATCTTGTACTGTCTTTTGCATATTTTGGCATGTATAGATGCATATCTTGGCCCACTGATACAATGATAGACTTATCCTAATTTAAGATGAAGGTTCAAATATGTTTCCAAATTTTAAGATGCCCAACAATATGGAAGATTATAAGTGAAAAATGGGATTGTATTTTTTGAGTAGAGAACAATTTAAAGATGCAATTACAATATATGTTGTTCATTCAGGGAGAAATTTCAAATTTACAAAAAATGATAAAAGAAGAATAAGGGTCACATGCAAACAAGGATGTCCATGGGTAGGATGCTATGGCAAAGTACCTTATGAAGAAAGTTGACAATTAAGGAAGATTGTTGATAGACATACATGCAGTAGGGACCACAACGTGACTTTGTTGAGTTCAAAGTGATTAAGTGAAAAACTTAAAACTTCAATTAGGGAGAATCCAAAACTGAAACTGAATGATATTAGATAAAGAGTGCAGAGGAAGTGGAATGCTAACATATCTAAGGCCATGGCAGCAGGTGTAAAAGTTTTGGCCATAACATATCTACTTGCAAGGAAAACCCAAGTAATACGCCAATACCAAATGAAGCACCTCAACCCACCCAACTACCTCAACCCACCCAACCATGTGAGCCCACCCAAACCTCTGAACCCACCCAACAATGGAAACCATGACAAAGTTGAAGATTGTTGTGTGTTGGTTTTATTTTGAAATAGTATTTTGTGTTTAGCGTTTATTGATGATTTATGATGTAGTAGACTTTTGAGACAGTGTTGTGTATGACAATATTAAGTGTTAATTATATGACAATATTTAAGTTTATAAGACTATTATGTATGACATTACGTATGACAGTATTAAGTAAATGTGATAAAAAAAAATGTGCTAAGTAAGAGTCGTGAAAATCACTCCCGTGATTCTCAATCATGCTCATGATTTCACAGTGTGAATCACATAAATAAATCTACTGAGTAAGAACTATGAGAATCACTTAAAAAATGTGCTATGTACCAGCGTGAGAATCATGCCCGTGATTCCCACAGTGTGAATCACTTCAGAAATGTGCTATGTACCAGTGTGAGAATCACGCCCGTTGGCATCTACGTAATCAACATTTAACACCATTTGTGAAATTTGGACGAAAGTTCCACATTGATGTCTTTTAAAATAAATTGGGACTAAATTAAAACAAAAAATTAAAGTGAAACCAAATTAAAACTTTTTAATATTATAAGGGACCAAATTAATCATTTAGCCATTTTAAAATCTACGATTCATGAACATATATTTTAAATGTTTTTTACTTGTTAGTCAATCCTAGGTGCTGGATATTTGTTTTTGATATTATGACATTACCGATGGCTGCAGAATGCGTGCACCGAAATAAATTCCATGTTTTAGGAGCGTATTAATCTGTCCAACTATACGATGGAATAAATAGAATTAGTTTTCGACAAAAATGACATGTACAAACGTTAATGAGTACATCATCTCAATTTTTTTATTTATGTTCTACTTACAAAGGAATGAAAAATAAACTAGGCATGAAAGAAACAAACTGAAAAGCTATGTCATACACATAAAAAAACTGATTGCACCTATCTTAATAGGAAAATCACGATAAATGTTAAGGAGTATATCATCTAGGAAACTCTGGTGCTAGTACAAACTTAGAATCAGGTGCCCTTGAAAAATATTGCTATTAGAGAAGGTGGTAGAGACTAGAGATGGCCTGTAATGATTTAAAATTTGCACTTTAGTTGTGTAGTATCTGGTGGCTCCCTCAAATATAGTATGCTAACAAGTACATTATTCGTGTATTCGACATGAAAGCAAAGCCAGACAGATAGAAAACCAATGAGTTATCCCCCCCGAGATAAAACAAAATCCTAATGTTTACAACACAAATATATTTCAATGTTACCACAAGAAGAAATTACTATATAATAATAATATCATTATCATATTCAATTGCTATCAATTTAAGATATGAAAGCACTGCACTTGGTGAGTTATAAGGTTTTTCTTTCGAGGGAAGAGGGTTGACTTACAATATCTTAATTTCTGCAGGTCGATGTTATAATATAACAGTATATATTCAAAAGGATCTCTAATGCAATATTTATTTCAATTGGAAATTGTATTTCTCTCATGCGTGATGGACTAGGTCTAGGTGTTGTAGTATGTAAAAAGAACTACTTGAATTAATAAATGCCACTCTCTGGAGCAACAAGAAAAACCTTGTCTCACTGGGTAGCCTTATCTGATAGGACTTAGGAGCCAGAAATCCAATAAACCAGAAATGAAATTCAACAAAATATGGAGTTATTTTTATGGTATTTGTTTAAAGGGATATTTTATAAGGTTATTTCACACGTAATTCTATAATTAATAAGATATTGTCCGTTTTGAGACTAAGTCCTTGTGATTTTATTTTTGATCATCATCCAAAAGACTTGAGATATTGTCTACTTTGGACTCAAGTTCCCATGATTTTACTTTTGGTTATCACTTAAAAGATCCCTTAATCATTGAAATATGTGTCTTTAATAAGTTTTTATTCTTCTCTTATTTTATCGATGTGAGATTTGTTTGTATCCCAATAATTTCAAATATAAAATTTAGACAAACTAGATGGTATTAAGTGGAAACAGAAGATAGAAGAGTGACGGAGGTTGATTCACGCTTAAGCAAGGTCAGGGATTCGAATCTTTCCTTGTGTATGCAGCCGCATTAAATCTTGGAGTCAGCTATCCCACCCTTTGAGGTGCCTCTCTCGTAGCGAGGAGATTAGTCACTGCTATCAGCGGTTATTAAATGAACAAAAAAAAAGATAGAAGATAGAGAAATACTCCTTACAAGAAAACAGGATCAAGGTAAAAGGGCCACCTATCATGCTCTGTTATGCCCCCTAACAGTTTCCATGTATCCATAGGCCTATACAGGTACATCTCACTCTACAAAAATCTTCTTAAATTTTTCTGAGTTCTGACCATTCAGCTTTGATTCTAGTTTGTGTTTCCACTGCCAAACCATGCTCTTGTTGCAAATGAAGTGCTTTCTCCACCATCTCGTATCTCCGGGTTTTAAGTGTTTTTCCTTCCTCAAAGATATTCCTCTTTCTGATAGATTATTTTTTTTTTTCAATTTCAGAATCAGAGTAGTTAGCTTTAATGGCCTTGATTTCCTCTTCTAGATTCTCTTTTCTTTTCTCCATCTAAGCTAACTTTTCTTGCAGTTCATTTTCCAAAGCCACTACTACTTCCATGAACCTGTTCTTGTTACTCCAAACCCGCTTCTAATTCATCAGTTGTCTGAAGACTGCAGTCGGATATCAATTTTCTTACTGGCTTCAGTGTAATTCCTACTCTAATGACTGAACTTCTTGAAGCTTATATAAATATATGATATCTATGATTTAAGTAAAATATTTGAAAATTATAAAAATTAAAAATAATAATTTTAAAATTAAGAAAAAATTAAATTTATTTTAAATTTAAAGAACTAAAAATATATTTAATTTTAATTTATATATATAAAAAGAAGATTTATATATTTATAATATAATTAATATATTAAAAATATTTATTGTAAACTTAATTATATAAAAATGAACATTATCTTATCCAATATACAAATTAAAATATTAATTATCTTAAATTAAATTAAGTTAGAAAATATTTTATATTTGTTTACTAAAATATAATAAAATGATTTTAATTTATATAAATAAACAATTGTTTATAAGATATATTTACTTAAGTTAAAATTGTTAGTTACTAAAATACATGAAATTATGTGCAAACGTTAAATTAACAAATCATATAAAAGTCAACTTTACACAAAAATAAATAATTTAATAAATAATATAGGAAGAGAAAAAAATTGATGACTTGCAGAAGAAATGGAAAATGGAAGCGGTAACCATGAAATTGGTACTAGGGTTTTAAAGGGGGTCCGTTATTATTTCACCAAGCTCCAAAAAGGAACAAGAAATAGGAAATTGGAGGAAATGGGTTTGCAATTAAAGAATAAAGTCGATTCCTTGGAAGCAAAAGAGAGTGATTAACAGAATGATGGAGGAACAGAGGGTTGCACAAGTTGAATTGGCGAAGCAGAGGTGCAAGTGCGTCATTGATAGCATTGACAAGTTACCTTGTTCCACCAACATCACTCACTCGTGCAGGCGAACCCTCCTCAAATTGGCACGTGCCGAGCTCGCTTTCCTCTCTCGCCCCTCTTCTTCTTCTTCTGCACCCCTCAGGTAACTCGTGTTCAATTTTGTAAAATGTTTGCATTTGATTAAATTATGATCACTCTTTTGAGTTGTCAGATATGGTTAACTAAAACCTACATAGTGGATTTGAATCCTCTCGTCATGTCATGATGTTGAGTAACATGATATGGTCATGGTTGTATTGGAGAGAAGAAAAAAAAAACAATTTTTATCAAGGAAGAACTTACCATGATTGATTGTAGCATCCAGTGTTTTAAAAACCAAACTTTGGATGGATTTAGTCAAGGTACTGGGTCATTGAGATTCATGGTTGAATCGTGATACTTGGTATAATATATACTTTTTGTATTGAATATATAATACAAAAATTATATTTTTCCTAAAATTAATAGAACAATACCTTGGCACAGTTGGTTCCATCCCTTTTAAGCAACCTCAAGGATATATGACATGGGGGAGCGTGAGAGTTTCAAGCTTTTTTTTTTTTCTTTCTTAAATTGCATAAACTGGTCCAAGTTATAACCTGCTGGTTCATTGGTTTGATCGGAAAACCAGTTAGGTCATACAGTAAATACCGAGTTGATGGCATTTTCAATTGAATAAAAGGCTCAGATTGGCTAGACCATCGGTTACTGGTCTCCAACTGCCTGAGTCCGTTTTTAAAACATTGGTAGGACCAATAATTATATTAAATAAAATTTTGTCATGTCTTATTATTTTGAATAGTGGAGTCCAGAAGCAATCTTTGTGACTCATCCTGTAATGTCTAATGAAGCTTTGAGAAATGCTACCAACACAATATTTTAGTATGTTGAATTTAAATGGGCCCTGCAAAGAAGAGATTTGATTCAATTATTTGTAGAACTCACATGAAATGCTCCTAATAATAAGGAGTGTGCTGGAAAGAGTGCATCTAAAAGCATGTTATTACTTGTTTGCATTCTTCATGAAACATTTACCAGTACCTATTACATTGTTTGTGACTGGAAGGATTTATTGTAACTTTACTCTGCTGTGGTGGCTTTCATTTTGTGTAAATTACTTATTTTTAATCTTAATAGAGAAGAGATAAAAAATGTATGTCTCCTTTTGTTTGAGTCATGTTTTCGTCTTTAATACGAGTACTCTTGGTTAGGCGTAACTATTGATGTTTTCTACATTACTTTTCTACATTGCTTCTCAATTTATGAGCATTTATATGTATGTGATGAATATACCAGTGTCAACATCGGGCACCTCGAAACAGTTGTACATATTCTCCAGCAGCCTTTCATAACTGGTGTTTCTCGAGTTTGCAAGTCAGTCCCACTCTCACCATCAGTTAGTAGTGAGGAGAGACGTGGTTCTTCTCTTAAACACATCCATGTTGACGTGGTTTGTACCCTCAACAGGAAGCCTGTCTGGATTATAGCATCTGATAGAAATCCAGAGTACATTTCTTGGAATAGATGCCGTAAAAGTAAGGGTTTAAAGCAACGCATTCAAGAAGTCCTTGCTGCAGCTCAATCTAACTTAACATTAAGACCTTCCTCAGTTATTCTTTTCTTTGCCAATGGACTTGCTACCAACATTTACAACAAACTTCAAGATGAGTTTGGGGCATCTGAAATCGGCTTGGATTTCTCAGTTTTCAGTTCTGATGTGTTGGAAGAAACTGAAGGTGACTGGATAAATGTTATTGCAAGATCATATAGAAATGCATGTGTTCTTGAAATCAACCCTGCCGATGGCAAGCATGTTGTTCCAAATTCTGGATGTGGTGTTCAAGGTTCAACTGTGGACTCTTCCCAACTAAAGCTTTCAGTAGGAAAAGCTGAAACTCAACCACAACTATTGGAAGAAAATGCCAGAAGTGGGGACTCCTTTCATATTGAGCTTTCAGTAGATGAAGCCAAAACTCAAACACAACCTACCAAAGAGAATGTCAGAACAAACTTGGGTGATACATTTTGTTCCATTCTTATGGGAATTAAACCAAGTTCAACAGAGAATAAAATGTCTGAATCTGCTTCTGGGAATCTTTTTGGTGAGACTGATCTGGTAAATTTTGATACAACAGCTTTGATAGCTCTTGTATCGGGAATTAGTAATGGTGGAACAGAGCAACTTTTGGCCACTCCAGAGAGTGAAATGAGGCAGCGGTTTAAGGGAAACTTTGATTTTGTGATTGGTCAAGTAAGTTATATTATTGGGATTTCCACCACTTGCTTTGTGTTCTAAATTTTTGCATGCTTACACTTATATTATGTAGTGGTAGAACATTTGATGATTAATAAGATCAGCCATTATTTTATGTAGTTTTTATAAATTATTCTGATTGTTGTCAGCATCAGTTGAACTGATAAAAGCTTTCCTCATTTTTTTTGGTAGATAATGTCTGAAATTCAAAACCCAATCCATACGGAATTTGGTAGATTCCTACAGGGTAAGACTGGCCTAATTTGTGATAGTGTTCTTATGGAATTTAAGGAGTTAGTATCAATGTGTGGTGGGCCCAGTGAGAAACTGAGAGCTGTCAGGTTGATAAATTGTCTCAGGTGAGTTTAATCTATGTTTATATTTGCCAAAAAAAAAAATTGCGAAAGAAAATTATTTTGACATTACTAGTTTGTTAACTGTGCTACATAGTCAATTGGAGGATGTTTTGCTAAACTTATGCAGTTGCATTTAACTACATTTAATGATTTCTTTTACTACCTAATCTTATATGTATATAGTTCACACTTGCATCAAGTGTCTGTGTACATGCTATTTTTTGTCCTTTTGCAAATGCCTAAAGTACTATTTGCAATCTTTTGCACTGACAAGTTGAAGGATCATCGCAGGGTTGTTCCTGATACTCCTTCAGAACGTATGATGGGCCTCCCAACAACTAGAAAGCTGGCATTGAAAAACAAGGTTGTATTTGGCACCGGTGATCATTGGCATGCCCCAACTTTAACTGCAAATATGGCGTTTGTCAGAGCAGTCTCACAGACGGGGATGTCCCTTTCTACTATTGAGCATAGACCAAGAGCCTTAACTGGTGATTAGTGACATACATTCATGAAAACATGTATTGAGGCATTCATTCACACTCCACAATTTCTGGTACTAAAATCTATTTTCAACTAAATGTTTGTCATGTCTAATAATAAAAAATCTATTGCATAAAGAAATAGGCAGATTCTCTTGGTGACTGTTGAGTGTCTTCTTAGTTAAATAAAGGTGTAATGGTAGTAATTTGTGAAAGATGAACATTATTCCCAGTGGTCAGTAGAATAACAACATTTATCTGATAATGTATTTGGATGCTTGTATTGGATTTTTTTTTTCTCTCTTTCTGATTAGTATTTACTGAAGTATTATAATCCCAAATTCCCAATTCTAGGTGGCAATATTAAACAATTAATTTTTTAATGGATATATGATTACCATATAAACATGTTTGTGTCATCAATGAGTTGCTTCACCCAAGCATCACAATATTTTGTCTCAACACTAAGATAATTACTAGTTGATGTTTCATTTTCTTCCATAGCACTTATAAATTTCCATAACCAAAATAACTGTTCAGTTTGCAAATTTTGAACTTTTCCATAATCTGACAACTATGATATTTATGCAGAAGAGTCAAGTCATATGGGCTACGACTTTTTGTATTTGATGCTTCAATCATCACATCCTTTTTACCTTGGTGCTTTAGCAGTGTCAATGTTACTTGTCAAATGGAATCATCATATTTAATTCCGGAAGCAGCAAGGTTTAATTGAATAGTCACCAAGAAAAATTGGGAAGATTTAAAGGATTCCTGCAGTTGCTGTGAATATAATGATCAGGAACAAGCAAGCATAGTGTCCAACGCATGCACTTTTAAATGCAGCCTCTTTTTGGTAGTGTTGAATGTATTGTTAACACAGCACATAGTAATGATCTTGAGGACCCTTTTCTGATCTTGAGGACCTGGAGCTACCAATGGAGCTCTTTGGTGGTGGTGGTGCTTCCACCTCACAGGTTGGATGCCAAGTCTATTTTCTGAGCTGCCATGAATACAAGCATACTGAGTGCTCTTATTATCTCATCTTTTATGATGGCTACACCCCTTGTGTTTGGTTCAAGTGAACAATGAGTGAGAATAATATAATGTTACTGCTCTGAGCAAAGACAAAATGGCATAGCATATTATTATTAGCATAACCAATATCGTCGTTTACAAGATGCAACTATCTCCAATGTGCAATGATAACTAGGCAAAATAGTTTCTACATTCTCCGGGGAATTGATTTCTTCGATGACTTTCTCTTTTTTCTTTTTGAAAAAATAAAACGCAGGTGTTATCTTGGCATGTGGATGACACAACGAAGACACTTTCCTTCCTTCATGAGATTGAAAGCTTTGTTAATGTCATCAAATGGCAAATTGTGTGTTATGTAGTCATCAATCTGGATTTCCTGCGTATTGTTAATCATAATATTAGTACATATTGTTTTTGCTAAAAACACTGCTTGAGGGAATGCGTATCCAAAATCAAACTAAATAACTATTACTTCCGTCCTTGGTTATAAGACTCTTAATTAAATTACATTCTTTAAGTAAATTTGTCAATAATTTTAATTATTTTTTTTTATAATCAACCTTTTTTATCTAATTAATTAATATTTGGAAGAGAGAAATATTTATTATGTATTTATCTTTTTCAATCTTAATAAGGGAGAAAATTGTTTTATCCGATTAATTTTAAAAAGTTATTAATTATAGATACTTTAGAAAAATATAATTAATATATATATAATCTTATATATAGATACTTTTAAAAAAATATTAATTAAAGATGGTCGTATAAAGAAGATAAACAAGAAAGTAAAAAAAAAAAAAATCTTATATATAGAAGGATGAAGATAGTATAAAATAATCCATGAGGGAAAAAGCACATGAAGCAAGAATCTATTTTTAATATGCATTTGGAGTTGCGTTTCCAAATCTTTCCACCCTCTCCAGTCTCCCCTCCAAAAAAACTAAAAATAAAAAACTTTCAGACTTTGGATAGCTCATCACAGACAGCTAAATAGCTCATCACATCCCCATTCTAAACAATGTAAGCTAGTTTTTTTTTCTTCTTCAGGTAATTAAGATAACGTGAATTTTTCCTCCACTTCAATGCGCATTAACAATACAATTAAAGCAGATAGAAGTAAAACAAGCGCATGCAACAGCTAAATCAACATAGACTAAGACATTCATAGACAAAGCATATAAAAGCAGAGTAAAACAGAATGTTCTCAGGGTAATGCTACAACAACTGTTTACCTTTGCAAAAACTCATTTTTGAACCATTAGATTTACCTTTTAATCTGTGTGGTGTCAGTTCAAAACATTATCTACACAAATTAACATGAAATATAATGGCTCTTCATATTTGTTGTCTTCTCTCCTTTAGTGTTATATATTCATGTAACATTACTCAATTTCTATGTTTTCTATAGAAATGTTCTCATCACTGGCTAATGAACATAATTATCTACGGACAAAAATGGCATTTTCAAAAGTCATAGAATACAATTTATGCAGAAGGTAACAACCTAAATTGCCAGGCTTCCTAGGAATTGGTTAGATAAGTATATGTATCCAACAAGGGGATGGATGACATTTTGGTCAAGAAATATATAAAGTATTCATGCACAGATTGGGAAGTATTTCTGGTACTGTTGTTGTTACCTTGTTGATATACTTCTCTACTAATGAAGGCAAGTCAGATTTTGGTTTCCATCCTCCAAATAGAGATCCTTTCAATGTTCTTCCCATTAGGAGAAGTCCATAATGAGCTGACATCTCAGGCTTCACCTTTGGCACACCAAGTGTTACAGCCGTACCCCATCCCTATGTAAAGCAAGGAAAGATAGAATGGAATACAAGTATAAAGAATATAAAGCTTGTAAATGTTAAAACATGAATTTTAGCTATATAGAGTATTACATCACAGCATGACTGCAATGCAGTGGTTATCATATCAGTGTCACCGACACACTCGAACGAAAAATCTGCCCCACCATCAGTAATGCGCTTGATAACCTGGAAATTTTCAACCTATGTAAATGGTTGTGACTTCAAAACTTTTCTTTGTGTACATTTTTTTTGTGCCGAAGTAAAGTCATATTTAACCATAATAAGATTAACAAAATATAAACTTGTATGGATCATACACAGGACAGTACCATAGGTGTAATTGTTGTTGTTCTCCAATCAGAATGGAAGTTTCAGATCAGTAATACATGTAAATATATATCAATGAGGTTTGCATTAAATTTAAATGTATATTATCAAAGTGAAACTCCAATTTTGATAGAAAAACAGCCCAATTGCACCTGTAGTATTGTACTAAGTTTTTTCCTCATACATATGTAATATTTGATCTAGCAGCAAACTTTTGATAGTCATCAATTACAGTTATATACAATCTTCTCCAAATGATAAAATATGAAAAAGTCAAATCAGATAATTTTGTAATGAGAAGAACAAAACCCACCTGAGCAATAGGTTCTTTACAGGAATTTGGGTCAACAACTTCTGTTACCCCAAAAGCTTTAGCTGTGGTGTCAACCAGCAAGACAACAGTAAGTAAATCAAGGGATTAATTGAATATAAATTTAGACTAATACGAGGAATCAAATATGGTACCATTTTCACACTTCTGTGGATTGTTGTCCACACCAATTATGCGAGATGCACCTCTTAGTCTGGCAGCTTGTGCAACCTAATTGAAAAGAAAGTTAATTACAATTTGGAAAATATTATCACCCATCTACTAAGAGCTAAGCTAGATACAATTGTTTAGTCTCTGTACTTACAGATAGGCCAACAGTTCCAAGACCAAAAATCACCACAGTTGACCCTTTTGACACGTCAGCAACATTCCATGCTGCTCCCAAACCTAATGTTGTAATACAATGAGTCCCATAATCAACGACGCACAATTGATCAATAACATTGACAACACTAAATGGGATCTAAGGCTCTCACAGTGCCTAGTAACAAAAGTTCGTAGTAAATTATATGTGAGGATTAAGAAAGAGAATGAAAATGAGTCCAGCATTTGTGTTATGGACTACAAATTCATCCAATGCCACTTGGAACTATTGCTTCAATGGCATTCCAATCTTCACTTATGCCAGTCACAATAGCTCAAGCATCATCGAATCTAATTTAATATTTAAACATTTACACTATTTGGTGTTTCCTGCCATTCATTTCTGGACCTGCTTTGGTTAATAATCTGGAATAACAGTACTGAATTTTGAATCATTATACATTGAATTATAATCAACTTAGTTTCCATTTTATCTGGAAGTCCTGAAGCTGTAACAAATCATCAAGTAACATCCCTAAACTTGCGATTAAAAATCCATTTTCCAACAAATTATTGGGCTCAAAGTCATTAATTAATATTATATTTGTTTTCATTCAAAAAAATTATCATCAATAAACAAGATATTAAAGGAATCAATACGAAACAAAAATAGATGAGGACATTTTAAAGGGTAACCTATGTGACAAGCAACGATGAGCCTGGTGATGGAACACTTATATGCCCTAAAATCAACTTAAACTGTAAGGAATGCTAGACCTTTGACAACCAGTGTCAGATACGCAACAGCAATTGTTAAAATGCAAAACAACATAAATGGAAATCATTATCTTGGCGACTGCAGCTAAGAGGATCACTTTTGATGATTTTACAATTATACATATTCACTTTGTTCATTTGCAAAGTTAATACTGTTCCTTTATAATTCAAACTTCTGAACACACAGATACAAGTCATGCCTCTTCTAATTATCCGCAGGGAACAACAAGAAAATAAGACAAAAGAATCAGACAGACAAATGGCTATTAACCAACACTACCTCAGTTAAATAATTTAAGTACAACTCCTTTGATCTATTCCCTTCTATTTCTTAGAACTAATAATAAACTTGAAACATACCTGCAGCAACCCCACAGCTCAGAAGGCAAATTTTCTCGAGAGGAGCAAGAGGGCTAACTTTCACTGCACATCCGGAATGGACTACTGTATATTCACTGAAACTTGAAACAGCACAATAATGATAAACAGGCTTCCCTTTTACTGAGAATCGTGTCTTCTGATCACTATGCATTAAACCCCTTCTTTCCAACCCCAAAACTTGACAAATGTTACTTTTTCCAGATGTGCACTGCCTGCATGCCATGCATTCTCCAATGAATACTGTTAGCACATGGTCCCCCTCTTTGAATTCAGTCACTCCCAGTCCCACACTCTCTACAATCCTGCAAAACTACACTTAACATTCAATATCTCTTGGGAAAAATATAAATTTTGCAATGATTTAGCTAAAGTGATGTCTATGATGCAATGTATCACATTCCCATATGCATAGTGTAATAACACTCTCTAACATCTATATTCAGTAGTATTCTCTGTGTCTGTGCTGATGCTGCTGCACACTCATAGTTGATCATTGTCACCCTAACTGAACTTGGAACATCAGTATTTGATCCAATTCTCATACTAGCCAATTGGGTAACTCTTACAAAAACAAAAATTCTTAAGAAATTCAAAGAAAATGACCTAAGGATCAATAGTGACTCAATGTTGCCTTATTCCAAAAATAGAACATAAGTGTAGATTACCCTGATGCTTCATGGCCAAATATGCGAGGAAATATGGCCTGCAAAAACAAAAGCACCTTGTGTTGAGCGCTTAACTCAATGCAGTCCATGGTTTTTTAACACAAGATACAATAATCATGACAAAAAAGAAATATTTATCAGCATACTAATCCACCACCACTTATCATTTTTAAAAGAACAGGAGACATACTCTGGAGGAATGAAACATTCAATTCAAGATTTATTAGTAAAACAATAATCAATCAAATTAAACACCAAATGTTGATAGGTATACAATGCCTAAGATGTTATTGAAATAGTGGTTGCAGGAAGTGCACCTTGTTACCCAACATATGATTAGATTAATATCCATGAGTTCAATTTTAATACATTGTCAGAGTAAAAAACTTTTACACTATCAACTAGTTAGAAATAACTTTAGTTATGACTTTTAAAAAAATTAGTAAAGAAGTCAATAATTTTCAATGATATGACAACTCATGATCACATGATAATATAAAAAACCTTTACCAAGTCAATATATTTTCGATCTTAGGATTTTATTAATCAGTGCCCTTCCGTAAGGGAACGAACACTGATTAAAGATTCAAAAGTAAAGGTTTCTTTTTTTGGCAATCATGGAAGTTGTGAAACAAAAAAAATTTCCCTTTTTCATTTTTTAACTAATGCACAAAGGGAACTTGTCAACATTTTCCTTTCAATAAAATTTTAATTTTCATATTCCAAATGATCAATGAAAAGTTTAATGAAACAAACTCTACATAAACGATGGAACATTGACACACTTCAAATTGGGCATGGCATGGCATGAGTAATCAACATGGTGGGTGAAGCAAACAAAACAAACACTTTGGTTTGGAGTGAGCAAAACTAGTAAACTCAATCAAATCAGAGAATAAGAAGTAGACTTACATGAGATTCCCAAGCAGAGAGATCACTGCGACAGAGAGAGGTGGAGACAACCTTAATCCTAATCTCCATCTGTTGGGGAGGACTCACTTGCACTTCCTCCATCACCAATGGCTCCCCAGCTCCCCATGCCACTGCAGCTGTTCCATGTCTCCACATAATGCCATTAACAATGTCCATTAAGTGATATCAAAACAGGAAAAAAGAGGGGGAAAAAAAAGGGTGGCTGAGTTTACCTTTGCAGGTGATGACTTGATGAGAGGTTGAGGATGACATGTTGATGTTGGTGAGTGAATAAGATTGAGAAAATGGAAAAGAAAAGGGTACTTGAAGTAGTAGTTGTTGGTGGTTGTGGTGGTAGGTAGAGTCTTTGAAGCACAGGGTTAGTTGGTGTTATTGGTATGAAACTATGAATGTAATGTCACACTGTGGAAGTTGGAACTAAATTTCCTAGTTAGACTGAATTTTATGAAAACTAGTATTTCTAGTTAGACTTATATAAGATAAATATTTATTTTATATAATTTTAATTTATAATGGATAAATAATTTAAATATATAAATTATATTCTAATTAAATTTATAATATATAAATATTTTTAGCATATGAAGTATAACTTGAATTTATAATAAATATTTTATATTATGATGCAAGAATATTTTTAACTATTGATAAATTATTAAAAATATTAAAATTTAAGTTAAAAATAAAGATAAAAACAATAAATCAAAAGAAATAACAAGTTTTTTTTTCTTCTTAAAACACCTTTGTTGGAAAAACAACTCAAAAATATTCTCATTAAAAAATTTCTCTTAAAAATACTGTCGCATAAATGTTCAATTCATATACAAAGGAGATGGTATTCAATAAATTGATTATTAAAATTTCTCTAAAAAAACTATACTACTTTTTTTCTTAAAAATTCACTTGATATCAGTTTGGCTAAAGCGCTTATCATACAATTTCTTTTTCTAAAATTGTTTTAATTTTTCTAAAATTATGTTTTAAATATAGATGAGATTTATAATTACACCGGTGTAACTTTTATTAAGTATTATACCGTTCAATAACTTTATATTTATTGTGAATTTTGTAAATCCAACTGTTAGATTGAAAGTTCATATCATTTTATATGTATATATCAATTTTTGTTAAAATTGAGCAATAACTTAAAGATAATTAAAGTATTCATATTTTAGTATATTTTAAAATAAATATATTACGTCAATTTTGTTTTATAAAAATGAAGTATCAAAACATCTTGAATTAATATAAAATTTTGTATATATGATCTAAGAGATGTGAACTTTCAGTCTAACGGTTGGATTTTTAAAATTCACATTTAATATAAAGTTAGTGAGCGGTATAATATTAGTAAAAGTTATACCAGTGTAATTATAACCTCCCTCGTATATATATATAAGACAATTCAAATTAATTTATTATTTTTAATTTATTTAATTTATTTTTATTTCTCTCTAACTTGATATTAATAATCATTTATAAACTTTGATGGTTAGACTTGGACAATGCTGGATATACGCGAATACTATAGTTTGCTTGACTTGTACTGCTTCAACTTTACTATATATTTTTTTAGTTTTTTAATTATTTTTTTTATTACTTCATTATATCCCAAATTGTATTAAGATATGTATTTTTTTATTATAATATTGACAAAAATATCCAATTTTTTTTTAAAATTAGTCTCTTATAAAAAATTTGACTGCATTAAGATTATCTTTTACAATATCATTTTTTTTTTGTTAAACAACACTTGGAAGAATAGTCTTAATACAATTAAAGTTTTAAAGGGGACTGGTTTCCAGCAAAATCAATAAATATTTTTGTCAATACTATGGTAAAAACAAAATACATATCTGGCTTAGTACAATTTGAGATATAATGGAAGAATAATAAATAATAAAAAACCACATCATATATTTAAAAAAGGATTTTATGTTTCATTTATAAAATTGAAATATATTGCCAATAAAAATACAAAGCAAAAATAGTATTCAGATTCTTTTATCAAAATTTGCAAATGTACTTTTAAATCACATATGCTAACATTAATAATATAAAAAAAATGGAAATTATTATTAAATAAATATACAACAAATGAATTACATATTTATCGTGCAATAGTTTTAGAGTGGAACTTGTAAGGACAAAACTAAAACTAAACAAAAAAAAAAAAGTAATAAATAGGTATGAATATTGAAGCATGTTTTAATTTATTTATTTAAGATGTATATAAGATACATATTTTCTAATTTAATAAATTTACTATTATTTTGATATCTATTAGTTTAAATAATTTAGGAGACTAACCATAAAAATATAAAAATTGAAAGATTAAATTACTATTTTGGTATCTCATTTTAATTAATTTATTCACGTTAGTTTCTCTATTATTAAAAGGTCTAATTTGGTCTCTCTTTTTTTTTTTTTTTTTTCCAATTGAGACTATTTTCTTGTACATGTCACACAATAAGAAAATGATACCTATGCTACATATTAAAAAAAGAGAGTTGAAAATGCATATAAAGTGGTTAACAATGTAAATATAAATGAGTGAAAATACATGATACTTTGATTTTTTTTAATCCAAAACGAAATAATCCAGTAATATTTGGTTCAGGTGGATTGATGGGACTTGTAAATAAAATGGAAAAAAATAAAAAAGATGAAAAGAAATGAAAAACAATTATGAAACTTGTGTCCCTTGCTGTAAGGATCAGTGAATCAAATATCTCCCATGCTGCTTTCTTCTTTGAATACACGAATTCCTAACTATTTGGGGGTTGATTGTAACAATCCCCCTTATATCATATTATTATTACATTACATTAGTTCTGATCTATTTTATAGATTGTTTAAATTTTAGCAAAATTACTTATAGAAGCAATTTTACTAAAATTTAAGCAACCTATAAAGTAGGCCAGAGCTGATTTAACAGTGATATAGTACAAGAAATTGCTTACTATAAATGCTTTAAGAGTATCTGTAATAGAGATTGGTTAGATGCTCTAACACACCTGCATATGTAATCTCCACATGCTTCCATTCCCTTTCTAAAGGCACTTCAAACACATCATCATTGAAACGTAACACGTGTAACTCTTTCATACAGGTTTAGCATCTTCCCATTTTTTAATACTTTTTCCAAACAAGTTGGAACCTATTACTTCCAAAGCCAATGGAAGGTCTGAAGCAAGTTACTACATGATTCAAGACCTCATTGTAACTTGGATTAACTTCTTCTCTTTTAAAAAGCAGTCCACGTAAGCAAACAAAGTGCATCCTTATTATTCAAGTCCTTCACCTCATGTGTTCTTTTAACCTCATGACATGCCAGCTATTGTTCATTTCGAGTGGTGATGATGTCTTTGCTGCCATCAACAAATGTCTAGAACCAAGAGAACCTTCTTTCAATGGAGCCTCCGTTGTATCATTGAAGGATGCTTTGGAGGTGTTTTAGCCCATGTTTGTTTGATTCTTCTCTCACATTTTGAAGAAAATAGAAATCATCAAAATTATCGACAATCAAATTATTATAGATAGCTCGAGTAAGTGTTGATTTTCCTACCCCACCCATTTTGTGAATCCCTACCACGCGGGCACCATCATCAGATCTAATATCCAAAAGCCACCTTACTTGTAGCACTTGTGACTCTAGTCCAACTGATAATCCACAAGATGTAAACAAACAAGATTAATCTTGTCGGTGACCCAGTCTACTATACTTTCAATAAACTTGTATTCATAATCATCTTTGATCAAACAAAAAAAATGCTTCATTGAAGTTAAACTTCAAGCCTTGCATCCATTTCTTGATACATACATTATCAGGGTTAACAAGCGTTTAAGGTTAAATTATTAGACAAGTAAAACTTAATCCAATATAAATTAGTTACCTCTTGTCTAATTATAAGTAAAATGAGACAAATCATCAATTTTAAGAAAGGTAATTAATATAGTTATTTTTATTTAATTCTACCATAAATTTCAATTTTGTCCAAACATGTCATATATTTTAAGTATAAGTAGGTCTTATATTTTCTAACTTTGTAGCATTGCAGCTCTTTCGGGAGGTTGTCATTCTCGCTGATCTGCCGGATAGGCTTAGGCTATTGAGAAAGAACATTGAGACCAATATGAAACATGTTACTCTACGGGGTTCTGTAACAGCAACTGAACTCACATGGGGAGATCTTGATGCAGAAATCGTTGACCCAACACTACGGTCATAATTCTCCCTCAACAGTCAGCCCCTTCCAACATTTAACGATGTGTTTCAAAATCAGTTGAGTTAAATTTAATTAAAGTTTAAAAAAAGTTACATTCCCAATTTTTTTTTTCCATCGGAAAACATATTTTCTCATTCCATGTAATTTTAAACTGATATCTAAAATATACTAACAAGTGACAGAGAGCAAACAAGATTCAACATCAGGTACCGTAAAACTTTCGACACCACACAGTCACTTGTGTTGCTGTGAATTGTGATTATAGCTATTATTGTGCACTAGGAGGGGGTTACCACGCATATACACATGTCTCCACATTGGTGAGATATTGTCCGTTTTGGGCTCAAGCCCTCACGAGTTTGCTTTTGGACATCACCCAAAAGGCCTCTCAACCAATAAAGACAATTGTGTGTATATAAACCCATGATCATCCTCTTATTTGAACGATATGAGACTTTGCTTGCATCTCAACTATCCTCCCCTCAAACAAAGGACCACGGTTTACCCTCCTCTACAACAAAAACTACGAGTATTATCTGATGGTGGTCCCACAGAGCTCACTCACGCACAGAGTGCTTGCACCGCCGCTCCATCATGACCTCTCTCATGACAGCGGGACACGCCTCCTAATCCTACATGTTACTAGGAAGCCTCTCTTCCACATGGACCCACCGTTAGAAAGACTTTCGACACAAGGGATCCCAAACTTGATCCACCTGCCAGCCATCATACCCGTCGAGCCGGTCACCTGATTAGACCATCATGACTTCCCTCAAACTTCCTTGATCACACTTGTAAGCATATCCACCTTGATCCAAAGTTCCAAGAGAAATTAAATTTCTCGAGTTCTGGAACATGTCTTATATCTTGTAGCACTCTGTCCATGCCGTCAAACATTCGTAGCCTTACGGAACCAATTCCTATCACCTTACAAGCTTTATTATTTCCCAACAAGACTGTGCCTCCATCAACTTGGTTGTAAGTTTCGAACCAGTCCTTATTTGGGGTCATGTGGAATGAACAACCAGAGTCCAAGATCCATTCTTTGTGTGTGTCTTGGTCTGTAACGGCCAACACCTCAGCACTTTATAACCATCTTGAGTACAGCCACATCTCCAATGTGTTTGTTTCGTTCATTGGACCTTTCTCTGTTTGGACAGTCTTTCTTGAAATGTCCTTCTTTGTCACAAATGAAACACCTCTTGTTCTTACCTTTGGATTTTGATCTTGAAGATTTCTTTTGCTTGAAGTCTTTCTTTTCTTGCCTTCCTCGTGTGAATAGGCCCTCAGCAACCTGTTCCCCTTTTGAGTCACCGTTTCTTTGGATTTCCTTCGAGTTCAATGTTGCCTTAACTTCTGCCATTATAAGAGATGCCTTCCCATACAACATTGTATCAACAAAATGCTCGAATCTCTTTGGCAAAGAACTCAGCAAGATGATTGCTTGATCTTCATCATCAATCTTCACATCAATACTCTTCAAATCCAGGATGATTTTATTAAAATCATCCACGTGTTTCTTCAAAGATTTTTCTTCCTCCATTTGTAGCATATACAACCGTTTCTTGAGATATAATCTGTTGGCTAAAGATCTCTTTAAGTATAAAGACTCTAACTTCTTCCAGATTTCCACGGCGGTCTTCTCCTCTGCAACTTCACGAAGAACTTCATCTCCAAGGCTGAGCAAGATTGCACTGTGGGCTTTCTTTAAAACCTCAGTGCGCTTTCTTTAAAACCTCAGTGTGTTTCCTCTCCTCCACCTTCTTGATGGCTTCATCCAACAATGCAGCACCCAAGCCTTGATGAACCATTACCCGCCAAAGACTGAAATCATCTAAGCATGAGAACTTCTCGATTTCCATCTTAGCCATCACCATTTTTCTCAAACTCAACCAAAGCTCTGATACAATTTATTGTGCACTAAGAGGGAGTTACCACACATATACACATGTCCTCATATTAGTGAGATATTGTCCGCTTTGGGCTCAAGCCCTCACGGATTTGCTTTTGGACATCCCCTAAAAGGTCTCTCAACCAATGAAAATAATTGTGTGTATATAAACTCATGACCATCCTCTTGTTTGAACGATGTAAGACTTTACTTGCATCCCAACAACTATTATTCTAATCATAGATTTGTAGTTGATTGTAACTTTTACTTCGGTTGATTTGTAATTTTGTATGCCTTGTTAAATATTTGAATTTTGTGACAAGATACTTTGCTAGCATTCCTTTTTAATACCTTTTTTTTTAAAAAAAAATTTAATCTGAGATTCTTTGTTTTAGTGATCATTGCAAACATAAACTTTTCTACAAGATTAGAATTATTAGATAATGTTATAATTTATACCACCATGGTCCCATGAAAATTTTCATTTGGATTCATATTTCAAACGTATCCTAAAATGGCTTTAATACTAGCTAAATAAGTCTTGGTAAAGGAAACCACTGTTCCAATTCCATTTTCCAGCTAAGAACCACGACTAGGAGACTACCAAACAAAATCTTCAGCATTTCATCATATTAAAATGTCACAAAATCGCAAACTTTTGTTTGGAAATCATCAAACCAAACCAAACTCGCATGGATGGAAAGTAACAAAATACTAGGGGGCTAACAAAGAGAAAATATAGTGGTCAACATGTTAAATTCTTTATGCAAAATATGGACATTACGTAACCAGCATTAGAACATTACGCAAGATAGCTAAACATTATTCTTAACAATCATTTCTTTACTAGAACATAAAGAACGACACGATTGCTGCAATAATCAGGGTGCCAGAGTGTTTGCTCCACACGGCCAATAGTGAAATTATTCATTGCAGCTTCTAAGAAGTACTCAAGAATGGCATCTGAAATCAGAAGACACTATTCAGTACTATGTTA
The DNA here is from genome assembly GCF_000230855.2 of Cajanus cajan. Taxonomy (NCBI): domain Eukaryota; kingdom Viridiplantae; phylum Streptophyta; class Magnoliopsida; order Fabales; family Fabaceae; genus Cajanus; species Cajanus cajan. The sequence goes on along the minus strand of NC_138517.1, from coordinate 8,565,561 downwards.
TGAATTGTGATCACAATCTCCCAGAAAAGAAGAAAAAGGAATGGAATTCTTTACCATTTCGGAGTTCTCCAGCCAAAAATATTGTTGTATTAGGTCCAGAGAGCTGCATAAGTGTCTCTAGCAGATCCACAACTGCCCTCTCACTGTATACTACATCAGACCCTAGCACTGAAAAGTGAAAACAAGAAATCAGCCAATCAGGTATTAAATCAATCAATAAGCAAATTCACATTACTAGTTGAAAACAAAAAAGGCATCTTATGGCACTCTTTCTCGTTCAATTAGTCATTAGCCCAAAACACCAAAATGGACAGTTTTTATACGCATACATAACATTAACAAGAACCCTATGATGCTAATCTGTAACAAAAAAATTATACATCTATTATGAATCCAAAATCCAAATGGTGGTATAAGTTGTAACAACATTATCTAATGATTCTAATTCTAATATTGTAAAAATGGTTATATTTGCAATGATCACATCACAAACAAAGAATCTCAGATTAAAAAAAATAAAATAAATAAAAAGGAATGCTAGCAAAGTATCATGAGACAAATGAAATTCAAATTTTTAAAGGGGCATACAAATCAATGGAAGATACGGATACAATTATCTACAAACCCATGAATAGAATGATAACTGTAATCACAATTCACGGCAACACAAATGACTGTGACATGTCATAAGTTTTCTGGAGCCTGTAGTTGAATCTTGTTTACTCCTTGTCACTTGTTAGATGTGAGAAAGGGCTGAGGGAAAATTATTACCATAATCCGGTGTGGGGTAAATGATTTCTGCATCAGGATCTTCTCCCCATGTGAGTTCAGTTGCAGTTATGGAACCCCGTATAGAAACTTGTTTCATATTGGTCTCGATGTTCTTTTTCAATAGCCTCATCCTATCTGGCAGATCAGTAAGAATGACTTCACCACCTAAAAGAGCTGCAATGCAACTAAGGAATAAAATATAAGAAAAGTGGATTATATAATTATTAAGAACTAGCTAAAAAATAATTCTCCACCATTTGCTAGACAACTTGAAGCTAGTTTGGATTTGTATATATTTCTCAGTTCTGGACAAGCACTTGTAGGAAAAGAAAATAAGATGGATCAATGAGGCAAAATGAATCATTATCAAACTCCTCTCATAAAATAAAATCATCTTATGCACAACAATTCAAGGAGTAGCAAGATTAGGACTTATCAAAAAGTTAAGGTGCATAAATTGATTTAAACTCATGGGAGAAGTTTGATTCATTTTACCTTCTCCTTAGTTCATCTCATTTTCTTCTCCTATAATATAAGGGCTTATTGAGAATTTTACCCAAATTGTCTCTTAGTTGTAAAAAAAAAAAAAAAAAAAGCAAAAGCTCAAAGCTCTACTTTCCTAGTTCATTAAATCCATGTGGAAAAGGCCTAAAGCTAATGAAGGAATTATTCTCCTTTTGACATGAATTGATCAACAAGACTGAACTTGCAATTGTAATTACCCAACTAATCCACAGCCAGATCCCAATTCAACAATTTTCTTGCCCTGAAGGACAAGCATCCCTGAATCAACAGAATGCTCCAGAAACTTCCCCAATACAACTCCACTGTCCCACATCACTGCTCCAGTCACTCCAGGAGTTCCCTTAAATCAAAAGTCCAAAATGCCATAACTGTAAACTTCAATTCAACAATAGCCAATTCATGGTACAATGGTCATTTCACCAACAAATCTTAAAACTAGATATCAACAATTAGAATAGCCACACGCTAAAGCAGCAGCTGTTTGAGCACTAATGTGAATTATCCATATCAACAGATTCATCACAACACCTAAAATCACCAAAAATAAATAAAAACAACCAAAACCACGTCTCTATCTCTGAATCACCAAAACATGCACGAGCACAGGCACAACAAAAATTAAACTAAGTCGGTCACCAAGTTAAGTTTGTTTCTTCTCTTATCTGAGTTCTGTTCCTACAAAACAAGTGCACATCATCCAAGACACTATACATATTCATAATTACTCGGTGTGAAGTTCATATGTTCATTTTCCCCAAATTCAGACCCTCAACAAGGGCCAATGCAAGCTTCTAACTTTAAGCAACAACAACCACCAGCATGGAATTTTACGAAATGGGTGACCAAGTTGAGTTATAACCCAAAGCATGATAAAAATGAAAGGTTGAAGTAAAGCAGTGATACCAAGGAAGAAGGTGATTGGAGAATGGAGAGAGGGTGGCCACATGAGTCGAGCGAGAGTTGCAAGGAAGATTGAGAAACAAAGGCGTTGGGTTTGGAATATGTGGGTTGCTGAATACCCCAAAGAAGCATGGTCTCCTCCGCAGCAGATTCGTCTCCATCAACCACCAAGCGAACCTCACCGCCGTACGAACCCAACTTCACCATTCGTGGTGCCGCGCCTTCATCTTCCTCTTCATTGTTGTTGGCCATGTTCACTTGTCACCTGTCCTTCAGATTCAAATGCCTTTTCTTATGTTATGCCTTTTTGGTTTAGATGCCCTTTTAGTTTCTGTGATGTAATGCCTAGGGATGGCAAATAAACCCGTACCCGTGGGTAATACCTGAACCCGTCCCGATTTTGACGGGGAATACTCGGTTTGACCGGGTACGGGGACGGGTACGGGTAAAACCCGATAAATTAAACCGGGTACGGGTACGGGTACGGGTATGGTGTCATACCCGTACCCGTACCCGTACCCGATTTAATTATATTAAAAAAATTTAACATTTTATTATATGTAATTATTTATTATAATGTGAAATATTTTTAATTGTATAATTATTAAGAAATCTCTTGATTAAAATATGAGATAAAGAAATAATCTAATTATAATTATAATATAATAGAAAAATAACTTTAAAATATTATATATATTTTTTTTGCAAAAAAAAAATAATTTTTTACGGGTACGGGTATACCCGATACCCGACGGGGACGGGGATGGGGATAAAAACCACATACCCGGCGGGTACGGGTACGGGTACGGGGATGAATTTATGTGGCGGGGACGGGGACGGGTATCATAAAACCCGTACCCGACCCGCCCCGTTGCCATCCCTAGTAATGCCCGATAACAATTTTTTTTTTTTTACTAAAACCCTATTTTGGTCCCTTATAATCTTTTTTTGTTTCAATGTAGTCCCACTTTTATTTTTGGTTTTAATTTGGTCCCAAATTAATTAATTGGTTTCAATTTAGTCCCAAATTAATTAATTGGTTTCAATGTGAAACTTCCGTCCAAATTATTTAAACGGAATTAACTTTTGAGCACGTGGATGTCACGTAGATGCATACGTGGATGCCACGTGGATGACATTTTTTTTGAAAACACCTGGACCTAGAATGGCCCGTTCTGAAACCAGAACGGGCCGTTCTGGTTGCACTTTTCTTGTGTTAATTTTGCAATTGAAACGGGCCGTTACAGATGCGAAAATTAACACACCACCAGTGCAGCAGAACGGGCCGTTCTGAAAACAGAACGGCCCGTTCTGGTTTCAGAACGGAACTGAGAATAGAATATTCTTTGCTTAATTGTGTTTTTGATCGCTCAAGTATTATAATTATGCAATTTTGATATCTAAGATTTTAATTGAGTAATTTCAGTCCTTAAAAGATTTTAGTTGTATAATTTTAGTCTCACAATTTTTAATTGAACAATTTTAATCTCTCAAATATCAAATATCATATATTTTATAAAATTATTAATATTTTATATTTATAAAAAATGAAACCGGAACGGGCCGTTCTGAAACCGGAACGGGCCGTTCTGGATGCACTTTTGGTGTGTTAATTTTGCATCTGGAATGGGCTGTTCCGGATGCAAAATTAACACACCAAAAGTGCAACCAGAACGGCCCGTTCCGGTTTCAGAACGGGCCGTTCTGGGTCCAAGTGTTTTAAAAAAAATTGTCATCCACGTGGCATCCACGTATGCATCTACGTGGCATCCACGTGCCCAAAAGTTAACTCCGTTTAAATAATTTGGACGGAAAGTCTTACATTGAAATTAATTAATTAATTTGGGACTAAATTGAAACCAATTAATTAGTTTGGGACCAAATTGAGACAAAAAATAAAAGTGGAACTACATTGAAACAAAAAAAGATTATAAGAGACCAAAATAGGTATTTAACCTTTTTTTTTAATCTTTTATCTATAATTTATAACATGGATAAAGACAAATTTGATTTAGTCTACATTTTTTTTTTATGATTTTGCTTTTATATTTTTAAATAATAAAAAATAATTTAAAAATTAATTATCCTTACCTTCACAAAATTCAAATTTAAGATTTTAAATTTAAAAATCAAACCCAATACATTTATTTAATAAATATTATTAATTTTTAAATAATTTTATTAAATAAAATATAAAAACATGAAATATCATGGCTCAACTAATAATTATAATGACAATGATAAATTTTAACTTAACACTCTATATATCTATTTGAAAAATCATTTAACACTACTTGAATGAATTTTTTCCACTTTCCAATAAAAAAAATTAAGTAAGTAATATGTTACTTTTGGATTAAGTTATTTGTAACGGTAAAACAAAAGCATCTTTAGGCATGACAATTTAACCGTCTCCGTGGGTACTCGCCCGAACCTGTCCCGATTTGGACGAGGAAAATCCGTGTTTATCGGATTTGGGTTTTCCCCGATTAATAAAATCGGGGACGGGAATGTTAATACCCACCCTGCCCCCGCCCCCCGCCCCGCTTAATAATATAATTAAAAAATTATGTATATATATATATAAACTAAAATTAGAAATATTTATATGTAAAAAATTATATTATTTTACTTTTTTTATTTTTTTAAAATTTTTCATATTTATTTAAAAGAAAAAAAGAAAAAAAAAAATAAGAACGGGGACGGGGACGGGGCGGGAAAACTCGAACCATGCCGGGAACGGATATGGAGACCTAGATTTTACCCCGGCGGGTATCGGGACAGGAGCGGGAGCGGTTTAAATCTGCGAGAGCGGAAGCGGGGAACGTAAAACCCGCCCCCGCCTTTCCCCGTTGCCATGCCTACACATCTTATATATTTTATCTTTAACTCTAGTAATTTTTTTAACTATTATTACATTTTGTGTAACAGATTAAATATTATTATAATATATTATATATATAAAAAATATATTATATGTAATATACAAGTTATATTTAAAATTTATGTAATCCAATTTCTAAATCTATCAAATCCTTTTATTTTACAATAGTTTCCAATCAAGAAATTGAAATGACTCAAGAAATTGATCGAATTGTATCGATTTTAAATTTTTTCACCCGAAATCATCAATAACCAACCAATAATCAGGCCTAATTAATTGTGAAGTTTGTTGGTGTATTATCTAGTGTGATATGTAATAACTTTATACTAACTTACGAGAATGTGATAGATAGACTTGATTGAAATTAACTTGTAGCATAAGCTTATACATATTACTACTATAAGGCATTTAACAATCAATAAAGCCAAGCTTTTATATTCATCTTTGTTTTTCTTTATTTTACTTTCCACACACTCAAGCTCTTTGCTACGACTTTACGTCAAAACCTTTCATTTATAGCTTTTGACTTGACTTTTCTTTCCATATCTATTTCTCAACAAATTTAGATAATTCTTATTTTTCACAGTATGCTTTCTAGAATAGCATCAATACCTAAAGTTGACTAGTTGAGGAGTTGAGTCCATTGGTTAGTACACCTTCATTTGCATTCCACATGTTTACATACCTAAAAAATGTTGTGATATCAAAAGTTTAAAATTTGGGAACAGTTTATATGAAAGAGGAGTTTTTCATTTAAAAATTAATTTCACAAATACTCACATAATTGTACTAACAAAACGAAATACATTTTTTTTTTCTCTTTTATCATTCTATGAATAAACACTTTCCTACTATTTAGTTGATAATTACAAGTTTTCTCCATACAATAAAGTCAAACTTAAGTTATCATACTTTTTTTCAACCTCTCATCATTATGTTAAAGTTAGTGGTTGTTCTTACCTTTTTATGATTCAACCCAAACATATTTACCATGTATTTCAAATTATTTTAATTTTTAATAAAAACATCTCTTTCTCAAAGTATCTTAAATTACAAATTGATTGAAGTAAAAATAATAATCTAAATACATTTTCATACTCGGAGCGAAAGGTTTAGCTTGAATTAAAAAATATATATTTTTTCCTAAAGATGTTGAAGTTCATCCACCCCACTAAGTAGATATTGGCTAGTTTATTATGATTTTGAGTTGTTTCCAAGTTTGCAACTATCCCAGCATTCAGAGTCAAAGCACTTAGGTCGTAAAGGCTATTACCAGCTAGAAATCAATATAAACAACTAATCTTATTGCAGAAATGAAGTTATATTCCTCTTTATTTAATGGTATATATCTACATCGCACATAGTTTCAACCTTGCAAAACTAAATTTGGCTGTCACCAACTATTGTTCATTGAAACAAATTTCATTTTTGATATAGGACATGTTTAAATAAATCTCTTTCCAAAAGCATTTTTAGGAGAAAAAATATTAAAAAAAATGTAATAATTTTTTTTATAAGTTAAAACTAGTTTATACATGAGTTATAAATAAGATTTTAAAAAAGCTAATAAGAAAACATTTTTACAAATTAACTTATACATAAATTAATTTAAATTTATGAAAAAAAAATTTCATTTTTTCTTTTTTATTTTATCTCTAAAAGTATTTCTTGAAAAAGTTATCCAAAAATACCCATAAATTAATTTCAACTTTGTTTATTTTCTTTCTTATTTTCTCCTTCAATAAATACTTATCAAAAATTTGATACAAACATGCGCTAAATCTATTCCATAAAAATCATTGCCTCAAATTGCTGAACCTGTTCCCCATCCTAAAATCCTATGTACTAGAATTTTCACAAACATGGCATCCTCTGGAATCCAGTTGGTTAGTCACTATCATTGTTACATATCACCAACATCCAACCTAGTGTTCCCCTTTTGAATTCTTAAGAAGGGGAATAGCATCATAGTAGTGGCTAAAATTCTTGTCTCCATAAGGATATGGTTCACCTAATGTGAGCAATATTTGTAGTGCCTCCTTCATGGAAGGCCTAGTAGCAGGAAGTGTTGCAGTGCACATGACCCCAAGTTTGAAAACAGTGCACATTTCATCTAAGTTAATGGCTTCCTTGATATCTTTGTCTAGCAATTCTTCAACATTGCTTCCAATGAGAATGTGACGCCAAGCCCACTCTGAAAGAGATGAGTGTTGGTCTCCATAATTTGCTTCTTTTCCTGTTGTCAGTTCCAATAGGACTACCCCAAAGCTAAACACATCAATCTTTTCACTAACTCTTGTTGTTTGAACATATTCTGCATATCAAATATGAAAAGTTACATTGAGAATAAACTTGTATGGTTATGGAAAAACAACAAAGTAAACCTCTATTTTGTGCAAAAGATTACAAGTGTGATCACTCTAGCTTCTGACTTTACAATACCTTCAATTTAGTCATACTTTGCAAAAAAAGTCATTCATTTTAGTCCTCATTTCATTCTAGGATTTGACTCATCTAAAGTGGAAAATGCACTTTTGAAAACAAAGTGCAATAATAAGTTGATAACTATTAAATAGAAATCAGCAATGGATATTGCAGTTAATTTTAGAGTATTATAGTTGTATTTTATTGTATCACAATTCTCAACGGTTGAATTTCTAATCAATGATTTTGAATGCGTTTTATTTTGTAAGGTGCATCTTTTCACTTTAGAGCAGCCAAATCATCCAAAGTGAAAGACTAAAGTGAAAACCAAGTAAAATCTTCAACTAAATAACTAAATATGACAATATTAGAGACTAAAATGAAGGTTTACTCAAAAGGAGACACATAATTTAACTAAGCAAAAGCAATATATTTGTTAGTTAGGATTTAGGAAACAAAAAGATTAGTATGTCTGTCACTCACCTGGAGCAATATAGCCAAATGAGCCAATCACAGATGACATGGTGTTAAGTTCCCCTGGCTTGATTAACATCCTTGCTAGTCCAAAATCAGCAACTTTTGCATTGAATTGAGCATCCAAAAGGATGTTGCTTGTTTTAACATCTCTATGAACAACAGGTGGTGAACAATCATGGTGCATGTAGCTCAAACCTTGAGCAACCCCAATGGCTATTTTCAACCTCTTTGGCCAATCAAGGGCCACTTTATTGACTGCACCAGACACAGCCAATGGCTTAACGTTCTTGTGCAGCCACTTATCTAGGCTGTGATTTTCCATATACTCATACACAAGTAGCATAGAATCTTCATTAGAGATACAACACATCAACCTCACAATGTTGGTATGCCGAATATTGCCAAGTATTCTAACTTCTGCACGGAAAGAGCTCTCAAGCTTCTGGTCTAAATTTCTGTTGTTCCTAATCCTTTTCACAGCAACACAGCCAAAATCATCAACATCAACGCGGTATACTGTACCATATCCACCACTTCCAATAATGTTCTGTTCAGTCATTGATGAGACAATGCTTGATTCTGTGAAGTTCAGCCTCTGAAAGGAAATGAGCTTCCATGAGTTGTCCAATGCATGCTTTCTTTTTCTGTGAAATCTAATGAACAAGACTGATGCCAAAAGGGCCAGTAACAAGGCCACTACCACCAAGGTTATGATCAAACCAATAGACCAAGATGAACCATTGCTTTTTCTTTGAAGGCCAGAATTGCACAAGGTAAGGTTCAGTGTTGGGGTATCAGCACAAAGGCCAGAATTTCCCAAAAAGCTACTAGCATACACTGAATTGTCATATTCCCTTGGAATCCTCCCCGTGAAGTCATTAAAAGACAAATTTAAATTGGTGAGTCTGGGAGGTAGATAAGGAACTTGGCCAGAGAATTCGTTTTCTGATAGATCAAGTTGACTAAGGACAGGTAATTGACCAATTGCATTTGGGATTTGTCCAGAGAGTTGGTTTTGGCTTAAATTTAGAGTTACTAAGGATTTCCATGATATTATGTCTGATGGAAGTGGCCCAGTGAGTTGGTTCTGATCAAGCAACAAGGTTGTTAACCTAGAAAGAGATGTTAGCTCTTGTGGAATACTTCCATTAAAGTTGTTCTTACTGGCATCAAGCACTACCAAATTAGGCCATAATGACACTCTTGGAATTCCACCAGAAAACTGATTGTAACCTATCTCAAACCTTGAAACATTCCAAGATAGCCTTTCAGGAAGCTCACCAGTGAACTTATTATGGCTCACCATGAAATTCGACAAATTGAGAAATGTCCAAATACCACTGGGAATGTTACCAGAAAACTCATTATTGTGAATTTTCAGATCCATTAAACCACTGCAATTTCCTAGTGATTCTGGCAACTCACCACTCAGGTTGTTATCATAAACAGACAAGTTAAGTAACAGCCCATTATAGCACAAGTTCTCGGGTAACTTCCCAGTAAGATTGTTAGATGCAGTCAAAAAGGTTTGAAGCTTTGAGTAACGGCCAAAATCAGTAGGAAGAGTACCTGATAACTTGTTGAAAAACACACGAAAATCCTTGAGAGCTGGAAGATTCCCTAGGCTTTCTGGTATCACACCTGACAAGCTATTCAAAGACAAACTCAACCATGACAACTGTTGCAGCTTTCCAAAACCATCAGGTATTTTCCCTGTGAGATTGTTCCTTGCAAGATCAAGGTTGACCAGGTTCAATGCCTCAACCACACTTGGTATTTCCCCAGAAAGACTATTTGCATAGAGATACAGTGTGGTAAGATTCTTCAGCTTGAACAAACCAATTGGAATTCCACCAGTTAAGCCATTTTTTGACATATCCACCTTCTCCAAAGCCACCATATCCCCAATTCTCTCAGGAATTTCCCCAACCAATTTGGTGCTATACAGATAAAGCACCTTCAATTTGTTAAACTTGGTCAAGTTCCATGGCATCTTCCATTCAGGAAACATGAAGTTGGAGGACAAGTCCAAGTACTCTAGGTTGGACAAATCATCAATCTCAGCAGCAACAGTGCCATTCAACAGGCAATACTGAAGCTTAAGCTCTCTCAATTGCTTTAACTTTCCAACACTAGGTGGAACACCACCAGCAAAGTTGGTGGAACTGAGGTTGAGATATTGCAAATTGGCCCCCAATTTGTCAATATCATGTGGAACCATGCCATCAAAGTTGTTCCTGGACAAGTCTAGGTACTCCAACTTGGAACAATTGTAGAGGGGTGTGGGGAAGCCACCAGGGATGAGGTTGAAGCTGAAGTCAAGGTGTGTGAGGTTGGTGAGGTCACAGATGAAGGGTGGTATTGTGAGGGTGATATTGAGATTGGAGAGGGTGAGGGAAGTGACTGAGGCATTGGTGCATGTGATCTCTGGCCAAGTACAGTGAGAGGAAGTTGAAGTCCAGTGAGAGAGGAATGAAGGGTTCTTAAGGTATTGCTTTATGTTCAACAAAACTTCATGTTCTTGATCATACAACTGAGCTTGTGAGGCTGTGAGGCCAAGGAAGAAGAACAGAACAAGAAAGAGGTAATATGGAAGTTTCATACATGGTTGAATTATTGATATTGTCATCTAGATGAGCGTGTGTGAGAGAGAGAGAGAACAAGTTCTTTTTTTCTGGTTTTCTTTGTTTGTATGATAAGGTGTGTTGTGTGTGTTGCAATGACACATGAGAAGGATGATTTTGGTCAGCACTGGTACATTGAATTACGAATGTTTACACCAAAAAGTCGAAAATGGTTGGCTTGCGTTCAGACTATTCAAACGGTACTGTATCTGAAATCTAATATATATAGATACTCAATAAGATAAAAGTTTGGTAGATTATTATGTGTGGTCTCTCTGATTAGCTTCAAAGTTTTAGTAGATCTGTATTAAATATAATTTCATAATATTGAAGTGAAACATTAAATTTATCAGAATATCAACAATAACTAATAAACTGTACTTACATTTTTTTTCATAATTATATACAGTTTTCTATATTTTGAATGGTGTAAAGGATTAACTTAAGGATAAACTTAAATTTGTTTAATAATAGAAAATTTAAGAAGCTTCTGCGTAATAACAAAGTTTGGGGTCAAAAGTTTCCTGTGTGACATAATTATATATGAAGTCAGAATAGGAAGAACATCTTTGGATAGTGACCTTAATTATAAGGGCCGTGAGTGAAACACAAACCAATAATTATAAAATTTGGTCAACTCAACTCAATAACAATTTCGTATTCTGTGAAGAAAAAAAAAACAGTATTTCTTCTTTTAATAACTTAGTATATGGATTTTCCTTGCTTACGATATTAGCTTCAATTTGTCAATATTCTCATTAATAAACCTTGGTTAGCTTCCGCACGCACAAAACTTTGAACCAAATCCACCACTAATAGTTCGTGTGTCACTTCATTATATTATTTATTATTATTATTAAAGACCAGAGCTACAAATGCACTTTTTACACATTCCTTTGAATATATTATTTTTTATTCATGCTAAATCATTTAAGTACAAATTTTTATGGGAGTTATAAAAAAATATATATTTCACTCTGTATAATTTATTTCATGTATAACATTAAGATTTGAATTTTGAATTATGTAATTAAGAGGCATAAATGTCAATTAATATTGATTTTTAAATTTATTCTTTATTATTTTAGTCAAAATAAAAAAAATATATATATATATTAAAAAAATCAATAAATAATAAATGAGACCCATACAAATTTGTGTTTTCAATTAAATTTTACTAATATTAAATAATATATTTAAAATAATTTTTTAAGTAAAATTTCCCTCGCACTTTACAATTTTTTTAAAATTAAATCACGTTGAGGTTAAATAAGATTATTATAAGAAAGCAACATTTATTTTCCAACTATAAACAAAATCGTATATTTAGGATTTAAATATGATATTGTTATTTAAATTAAAATAAGTTCATATTAATTAATCCATACATTTGCTGTTTAATATTTCTGTTTGTATGTTTTATATTATTTTAATTTTTCAATTTTTATAACTACAAAAAAATTAACAAAAATATGTATTAAAAATATGTAATATTATATTATTTTTAAGGTAATAGGTGTTTATATAAAATTAAAAATTATTAAATAAAATTTGTTAAATATCAAAAAAGTGTAAATATAATTTACCCTTTGTAATTATCATAATAAGATGATATTCTAGGTACTAAAGAACATAGAATTTTTTGTATTATTATTATTATTACAATATTCTTTTGGGCTTTGGAATTTGATTGCGTGACGAAATTGTTAGCTTCTAGAATCTGACGAATGATTTGATTTCATGTAATGAAGAGAATGAGAGACGAGAATATAAATATTTTGTTGCCGTAAATAAACAGTTACCAAATCTTTACTCTTTTATCATACTGAATTATAAAGTCATGGAATAATTCCAAATAATCTACAGCCTGAAACCCAATCATAAACAACGAATGAAAATTTGTTAATACCAATTGGTTCAATTTTCATTTTGAATATGAAATCGTATCATTTTATTTTTAAAATAGATAAATTCCATCAAAAACAAGTTATACATGCTGGATTGAATATATTTGGAAATTAGATGTTTAATTTGAAAGTTTTAAAAATATATTGTCAAATTAAATAATATTATTAACAAAATACTTAAAAATAACTATAAACAAATAATATAGACAAAGTCATCCACGAGTTAATGTAATGATTAAATATTTTACATTCATATATTGTGGAGATGATTTATTTAATAAGAAGTTTATATTCAATTTTCACTTTTTTTTGGTTGGTAAGTTAGATATCAGGGAGCACTTCATCACTAGGTAGTGAGTAAATCACATAAGTGAATTTGACATCACATCATAACTCAAAAACCTGAAAACATTATTAGGTTGGTAGATCTTTCTTACTTATATATTGTACTACTAAACATGTCTAACTCTATCCTATGTGAAAAACTTATTCACACTTAACTTCAACACCCTCCTCAAGTGTGAGTCTCTTCTACATGGTAATCATGTTCTCCTTTAAGCGAAGGTCTTTTTTGTCTAGGGTATTCAATGATGGTCTACTTGCACTGTCTTTAGAAAGACTTTCAATACAAGAGATGATCTCACTCTTAGATCCTATGTTAATTCACTATTTAGCGTCTACAACTAACTTCATTGTTTAATACTCATCTGAGTCGATCACTTAGTTGAACCATTGACTCTAATATTATTGTTAAGTCAAAGTCGAGGTTTAAACACTGGGGAACACTTCACAGTTTACACAATGGGTAATGGATAAACCACATAAGTGAGTTTGACACTACATCTTAACTCAAAATCTTAAGACATTAGGTTGATAAATTTTTCTCACTTATCAAGTAACTTAACATGTCTAAATTTATTCGATGTGAGACTCATATTCACATTTAAACTCCAACAACTTTATATGAAGACTTATCAAGTTAGTAATAGTCATAGTATTGTGAACAAGATTAGTCTTGAAGCACTTGAATAGAACTATGCTTCACAATAAGGAAAAAAAACTTCATTAAAGCCAACACCTTCTCTTTGTGTAAATCATTTTGCAACAAGTCTCGCTTTGAACCTTATTACATCTTTCTTCTTGAATATCCACTTGCAACCTGCAATATTTTGATTAGTTGGTTTATCAACAAGTTCCTAAGTCTAATTCTTATGGAAGAATTCAATGTCTTCTTTCATGGCATCAATCCATTGCGACGCTTCATCACAATTAATTGTCTCATGGAATAAACTAGGTTCTGGCTCATCAATATTTTTTGTCATACTAAGTGCAAAAGCGACAAAATCGCCATACCTTTGAGGTGTTCTAATTTATCTTCTTGGCCTATCTTTAGTCAATATATACTAAGACTTTATTATTATGACTTCATCTTGTGTCTCCTATGATTTTGTTTAAGAGCTTCAGTTTCAAGCTCCACCTTTTTGCTAGCACCATGAAATTCAAGTTTACTATCATGGTCCTCATGTGGTCTTGAGTTAAGCATGATTATCTCATCAAAGGTCACATCTCTAATAATCATGAGTTTTGATTCTTAAGGACCCCATAACATGTACCTTTTTACATCATCTTGATAACCCAAAGATATGCGTTTCTTAGTTCTTAGTTCCAATTTTCCTTCATTAACATGAGCATAATATAGACACCTAAATACATGAAAAATTGAATAATTTGTTGTAGAGCCTGACCACATTTCTTTTGAAGTCTTGCATTCAATGATTGTTGAAGGAGACCCATTCACCAAATAACATGTAGTATTGACTACCTTTGCCCAAAATTTCTTAGGCAAACTTGCATTTGAGAGTGTGTAGCGAGCTCTCTCAAGCAATGTTCTTTTCATTCGTCCTATGACACCATTTTGTTGTGGTGTGTGTCTCACAATTCTATGACGAGTTATTCCTTCATTTGCGTAGAACTAATTGAACTCCCTATTGAAAAATTTCAACCCATTATCTGCCCTGAGTTGTTTGACCTTCTTCTTAGTCTACTTCTCCACTAGATATTTCTAATGCTTGAACTTGAGGAATACATCACTCTTTTGTTTCAAGACATAAATCCAAACTTTCCATGAATAATCATCAATGCAAGTTAACATGTATCTTGGTCCATCGTGAGAAGGAACACTTGACGGATCCCACATGTCTAAATGGATATAATCTAGAGTCCCTTGCATTCTATGAACTTCAAAACTAAGCATTATTTTTCATAAACACAATGCTCACAAAAACCTAGCTTCCTAGTTCTTTATTCACCGAGCAAGCCTCCCTTGCTAAGCTCATTCATTCCATGCTCACTCATATGGCCTAACCTCATATGCCATAAATGAATCTAGTCAAGATTTGAAATAGAAGAAATTGCGACTGTACCACCATGCTGTCTTGCAAGATATATAATCCATTTTTAAACTTTCCTTTCATAACTATTAAGGCACCTCTAGAAACTCTCAAGACTCTTCCTTCATCTCAATATGAACAACCAAGGGAGTCTAAAGTGTTCAAAGAAATTAAATACTTTTGGAGTTCAAGAACATGCCTCACATTGGTTAATGTTTTCGCAATACCATCAATCATCCTAATTTGTGTTTTACCTTTAGCAACTATACTACAAACACCATCATTCCCCCATTTGAACTTTGCCACTGTCAATCTCTTTGTACGTGATAAATCAATCTCTATTAGGAGTCATGTGAAAGGTACATGCTAAATCAAGAATAATCCAATAATTAATCATCATTTACATTAGATGAGACAAAGAGAACATTCCACCATCTGATTTTTCCAAGGCCCCGATTGGTCCACCATACTTTGAAGTACTTGTTTTATCTTTCTTGAGCAATTACTATACTAGAGAGGTGTGTGATATCGCAATGGTAATTAGCGAGTTAATCCCATAAGTGACTTGGTTAATGCATGTCAATGTCGTCATATGTTCACACCCAAGTTATATTATACCTGACACTAGTATTCCAATTTAGTTGTCGATCTAGCAAGCGTGTAAGGAATGAAAAATGATTGATTGGTTTGGTAGGATCGAGTCACTTAAATTGAATAAGTGTTGTAGGACATCTTTGTAAGTAAATGTGTGACAATGCATTAGTTGAGGTGGGTATATGATGTGTTGTTATGGTGATTTTTCATGTTATATGAATGACATTGGTGCAGTGCGAATTCGATTAAGTATTTACCTTTGATACAGGTGTTGGATGTCATGTTGATATGTATTTTTGTTGATATGATGTTTAGTATAGAAGTTTTGATCCTATACTTGTATGTGATGATTTCTTTTAAAATCTAGTTTACCCTTGTATGTTTCCCGATGATTGGACCGCAATAATCATATTTTTCATGGGAGTAAAATAGGGTTAGTCAGAGATAGGATGTGGCATTGTGAGGTCATGCTAATAGCTGGTTTTGCTGTGATTTTTGGTCTAGTTACTCCAATGTAATCATTTGTATAGGTGTTACTTGACCGACAAACCTAGGACTACACTTATGATTTTTGGATTACCACACACACACAAATATGATTTAGCTATTTTCTATTGCTAATTGGTGATTTGTAAATGTAATGACCATAATAGATTGTTACAAATTATATATACAAATAAATATTATATTTATATATATAATATTTAAATTTTATATAAATAAATATTTTCAAACATATACATTATATTTTAGATTAAAAATAAATAATTTATATTGCGATACAAAATTATTTGTATTTTTTATACTTTATTTTAAAAATATTAAAATCCATAAATAAATGTGAAATTAAATTAGATATTTAAAAAGTTAAAATGAATTCCTAGAAATCCTTCCATTAAAAAATAACTCCTAAAAAACGTTTGCATGCAAAATATCTATTCATGTTTAACGTTTCCCATATAATAAGGAGTTGATAGAAGACCTACCAACCACGTGATACACGAAAAGATTCCCATTCCTCCAACAATGATTTTATTTTAGGTTAAATTACAATTTTAATTTTACTATATTTCTTAATATGTAGTTTTAGTTTTTGTATTTTTAATTACGTAATTTTGGATTAATAGTTTCCATACCTTAACCGTTTAAATTTAGAAAAGTATTTGTATAAAAAGTGGAAACTCAATGTAGCATAACAATGGTCACTTTAAAGATTGTATAGGGATACATATTACAAGTGTGCAAATTTGATGATTGAATAAAAATTGTAAACCTTTTAAAATTGAGAACTAAAATCACATAATTAAAATTTAAAAAAATAAATCTTTATACCGTTAAACAATTATTTTATATCAAAGTACTTTTAAAGGATTATTATTTGGTAGGAGAGATTTTTTTTAACTTCTTATTTAATTTAATTTTTTTATAAATTATATTTTAATATTTTAAAATTAAATCCCCCAATCTCATATTAAATATGAACAACTATCTTGCGCAAGAGCATTTTAGGAGTTATTTTTAAATAAAACAATTTTAATAATTTTTTTAACTTTTTAACTAATTCAATTTTTTATATGTCATATTTATTTATAAATTAAAATTTAATATTTTTAAAATAAGTCATTAATAATCAACTTCTATATATAAAATACGAATGACTTTATCATTTTAGAGAAAAAAAAATTATGAGAGAATTTTTGGGAATTCTTTTAACTTCTTATCTACTACGATTTTTATTTATCATAATTATTTATGAATAAAATTTAATAATTTTAAAATAAATTATCGATAAATAAAAATAATTTTATATTACAATATAAATTATTTATCATAAATATAAAATATAATTTATATATTTAAAAATAAATATTCATACAAATTTTAAATATAACTTATATATTTAAATATAATATTTATTCATATATATATATATATATATAATTTATTATAAATTTTAATTATATATAATAGATATTTAATGTGTGCATTGCAATGATAAAATATTTAGTTAGAAATTAAAAATAAAGTACATTGAAGATATTTTTTGGACATAGAGAAGCATAAATATCCAACACGTGAAAACTTGTGTATTTGAAGTCTAACAAGGATGACAACATTTGGAATGCAGCAAGAAACAGAGAATAGAAGAATTAAAAGAAAGAAGAGGTGAAGTACACTGTACATTCTCTTTTTAACAACGCCTATCACGTTGATAACGACACTCATGAACAGAATCCATCCATAACAGGTTAACAACAAACACAAATTATCAAAGAATAATCGGTAGTAGAAAAAATTATAATTTTATTAAAATAAAAAATAATAACAAACTTGTATGACATAATTATCTCTAATAATATATATATATATATATATATATATATATATATATATATAAACTTCTTTTTTCCATCTAATTTTGGACTAATGATAAAAATCAGTCTCATATTTTTTTTTCCTCTCTCTTCTCCCACTTTTTGAAACGTTTCAAATGAAATGAAATGGTTAGAAAAAATGTTTTTTTTTTGGTCAAATCGTTCCATTTATTTAAATGTGAAAATAGTTGACTATTTTTTTATATGATGCCATATACAATTATTTTTACAATTTAACAATGATGTTTTTGGGTGTAAAATTTTTACACGTTCAATTAAAAAAAATTATAGTTTGTATGATGATTATAATAGAAGTTAAGAAATTTATCATGTATATTGACTAGTTATCATCATTAAACTCTTATTTATATCTCTTACTTTTTTATTTATTTATTTATAAAAGAGATAAATAAAAAAAATAATGATACTAAAAAATTAAAGAGACAAAGTGTATTTGATAGTAAAAAGGATGAATGGGGTGAGAGAGGCTCGAACTCTCGACCTCAGGATAACTCAGAAGCTATGAGACCTACGCGCTAGCCAACTGCGCCACCACCCCATGACGTTCACTTGCAATACAAACCCATTATTAATAACTGAAGAACTCACCAAAACACAAGAAGCTTAAATTCGTTATTTCTGGCAAATGATAGCAACTTGGAGTTGCAAGTTATTTTTCCTATTAAGCAATTGTATGCACTACTAATAGGAATTCATAAATTATTATCTGTTATGATAAATAATTTAATCAAGATCTTATTATTCAATAAGCCCTTCTTACATAAGAACTTCTGATAAGTAATTAAAATTTAATAAATTATTTACACTTGATTATACTTTTTGAAAGGTTCTTGTACAATTTTAAAGTGTTTGAATGTATTATGTATTGTTATATAAATATTTACAAAATTTTCTCATTTTGAAAAAAAAAATTAAGAACCAAATCATGATGTTTTTTTTATGTAGCCAAATCATGATTTGAAACAAGTAAAAATTTAAAAAGAAGCTAAATAATTAAAAAAAATTATATATACATATCACAAGTGTTCAAAATAAAAAATCTCAGTGTGACACTACAAATTTTAGGGTGTTGTTAATACTTTTAATTGATTATATATTGTATAGATTGTTGTTTTGTGTTAAGTGATTTTGAGATATGAGGATTTCTTATAAATTTTAGTAGTTTGAGGATTTCTTTATGCAGAGGTCTAATTTGATTATAAGGGGAGTTAGTATATAAGGTTTCTATTTAGAATTAAACCTCCTAAGTTTAATTCTTCAAAGATTTAGAGAGAGAAAATCTAGAGAAAAGTATTTTGGCTCGTGAGTCTTCTTCTCCTCTAAACCTTGTCTTGCAAGGTGATTCTTGTCCTTAAATCTCATTCTTGTGTTGTTTGTTGATTTAGGTCAATAAGAACCTGGAATCAAGTTGTTGATCCGTTCGGAGTGGTGTTGCAAATTGTACGGAGTTTTCTTCTTCTCCTCTCTAAATTTACTTAACTTTTGAGGTAAGGGGAGCTATAAATTTGTGTTTTGAAGAGTTGCTTATTGATTTATGTAGTTGAAAGTTGTTTGTATCCATGGAAATCGTGATTGTGTTGTCTGATATGGTATAGAGTGAATGTGAAGGTGGGGTTTTTGGTGTGGTGAGAAGCATGATGAAATGTTTTATGATTTGGATGAATTTTAAGTTGCATGTTTGACACGGTGCTAAAATTGAGTAGTATATAGTATGTACAAGTGTATTAGTGTGTTGCATGTTGGTTTTATTAGATTTCAGGTGAATGGAGAGGCAGATTCGTGTTCTGCTTTGGTGCAGAACACTCATCATGTCAGGTGCGCCTTTAAGGCACTAGGTACAGTTTCAACATGAGACCCTCTATCTTGTCACACCGGGTATAGGATTGGTAGCGTTAAGTGTGAGAAGAGAGACTTGTCTTGAGTTGAAATGTTGTCGAGCATGGTTTAAATAGTGTCAGACGTGAGGGCACTAGGAAGTCTCTGACTTGGTGACATCAGACCCTGGGTTGAGTGGTACCCAACGTGGCCAAGTTAGAACTCTTTGCATAGACGATGCCAAGTGCCATTAAATTGACGATGAGCATGAGACAAGCATAAACTCTTTGCTTAAAATGAGGTCAAGCGTGGGACTTTGTCACATTAGACGTGAGGTTCAAGGGGCCTTTACCTTATCCGTACTAGGCTCAAGTTATATAGGTCCAAGCGTGGGCGAGGTAAAGAGTTCCTTGTTTCAATGGCATCAAACACTGGTTGCTTAATGTAAACTAGTTGTTTAATTTAACAATTTGTGAAATGAGTAGAATAGATTAATCTATTTCATGTTTTAAGTTGCTATGTGTTATTTATTCTATATACATTGATATAGGATGATATCTATAGAGGATTGATTGTTAAAAGTTGGAATTTAAGTTGAGTGTATGTTGTGTAGTTGTATAGTTGTGTTGAATATGCTTTATGTATGTTGTGTTGTGTTGTTGAGATGATGAATATGAAGAATGCTTTAGGCATTTAGGCATGATGTTGAACATTGTGTTGATCAACTTAGGACTAGAGGAGAAGTTGTTTTAAAAGTTATATATCTCATTGTGTGAATATTGTGTTATGGTGCTCCAAGAGTCTAATTTATTAAAAATCCTTTTTAGGAAGTTGACCCTTGAAAATGTTAGTTAAGTCTTCTTTACAACCTTAGTTAGTATCGTATGTGGTCAAGTTTGATGCATACATATATAAAACGGCCACAGTATAGGGGCAAGGTTAAGCTATACTGATTACAAGTGACCAGTTGAGTAAAATACAAAATCAGGAACTTAATTTCTAACCGAGTATCAGAAGGGTGTAGTATTTGAAGGATAGTCAGTGGACTAATCCCATAGGAGGCTTAGTTAAGTTAACTAATGTTGTAGTGTACTCATACTCAAGTTGTTTTACCCTAATAGTAGTACTAGACTTCGTAGTTTAAGTGGCGACATATGAAAAATTATGTTGTGTTGTGGATTGATATCCAAATTTATTGTTGATCTAGTAAACCAAAAGATCACCTTGTGTTGATGGTTCAGTAGAGACAAGCTATTTAGTTGAAATGTGTTATAATGCATATAGGTGTGTTATACATATGATGTGTTAATTTAGTTGTGTTGTTCATATGTAATGTTGATCTATGATGAAATATGTTGATGTGTTGAAAACTGAGTCATTAATGTTGTGTTGTTTAAGTTGAACTTGTGTTGTAGTAGATCGATTTGTAATGTTAATGCTGAAAAATATGAGATGTGATGTTATACCCTATTGCTCATATTTCTTGTTGTATATGTAGTTACTTTGAATTCTAGTTCACCCTTACATGTTTTCATGTGATTTAGATTGCGATGATCATACGTGATATGAGAGTAGAGTAAAGATAAATGTGAGGTGTTCCACTAAGGTGGTTTTTAAGAGGATGTTGATGTTGTTTATATTTTTTGTGCTACTATTGTGTACTAATTTGTATAAAAGTTGTTTAACTGACAACTTAGATTTATAGTTTTCATTTATTGAAATATTGTATCTATATTGCATATATTTGTAAAGTCATTTCACCTTTACATGTATGACATATAGTACACATTCATGTATCGATATGTATACAATTCTAGGTTATTAGTTATTTTTTCGCTATTAATAATTATGTCGTTAAGTGTAAGGATAATATGATAGGTTGTCACACTTGGATCATAATTTACCTATTTTTAATTTATTAAAGATAAATTAAGAATCATAAATTAAAAATAAAATAAAATAAAATTAGTTCCACACACATACATTTATACGATTAAATATGATATATATATATATATATATATATATATATATATATATATATATATATAAATAAAACAATTATTAAAAAATAGTGTACACTTATCCATAGTTTTAAAATTTAAATATTTAATAATCAAATATAAACTTAAGTGTTAAAATTAAAATAACATATAACATTAACAAAGGGCATGTATTTTCAAGCAAAATTTATATAAAATAATTAAAAAAAATGATATCTTAGGTTATGCGGTCTTTTGAACAAGGACAACATTTAATTTAACTTTAATATATATTTTTTATTACAACAACCTCTCCAATTAAAAAATAGTCTAAGGTTAACTAAATTAATAATTAGAAAATAATTCGATCTATACAAGCATAAATATACATGTTTATGCCTTCAATCCTCTTTATTTATACAAGTAAGAAAAAGACATTATGTGTCTTGTAAAAAAACAAAAGAAAATGATAATATTTGAATGATATTTTTTACTACTTTAATATTTATAACAGTTTTTGACAAATTTTTTTAGAAGTTATTAAAAATAAAATAGATATATAAATTATGGATACCAAATAGAATAATCTCCTTTATTACTAGTATAGATATTAATAATGATAATTTATTAAAAAAAATATTCACTAAAATTACAATGACAACACTAAAATTTGTCTAAAAATATTTTATAAATTGAAAATGAGTTTTTACAGAAGTTAATAAAAAAAATATTATTTTTTTGAAGAAAGATAAATTTAACTTATTAAAAAATTATTTTACTTTATTTTTTTAGTTTTTTCAACAATAAGTATTATTCAAAGACCCTATATACAAATCAAAGTTTACTACATCATGACACGTGTCTCTTTACCCGAATAAGACCATTGTAAGCTGAGTAAATAAAAACGAATCTACCCTTCATTCAGTTAAAAGGCACTGTAATATTAACCCATTAAAAAATAGAAAAGTAAATAAATTCTAGATCACCTTTAAAGGATCTTATTCTCCTTATTAGTCCACCACTGAAAAAAAAAATTATATATATATATATGACCTTAATTCAAGAATAAATCTATTTATAATTACTCCACTCAATATACATACACACCCACAATTATCCCTTCTCATGCCTCCATGACAATATAGCCTTAAAGTGAATTTGTAAACCAGTTAAATTGAACACAACTGAGGCTGAAAAAAAAATTACATTTACAAACTTTTACTTTTTTTTACATTAAAATAAATATTTTTTCGTTGAACATAATTTTAAATCAGTAAAATTACATTTACAAACTCTTACTTTTTTTTACATTAAAATGAATATTTTTTCGTTGAACATAATTTTAAATTAGTATCCAATCATGGACTTAATCTTTGGTAGCATCAATGCAAATCCATGCTGTTTTGGGACCATCATGCTGTTCCAAAATGCTCCATGTGTTACATACATACACCAAAAACAAAATCCAACTCAAGTAGATAAGGATGTACCAGATACCCACCACCAAACAGTTTTGTTTGCTTCAAAATTGTAATACCTCATGCCTAAACTTTCTATATACCTAAATGATACTTTACAATCATAGGATACCTATAAAATAAGTTTTGTGTATGTACATATAGGATTAGAAAATAAAATACATTTTTTTCCATAAACTAAAATGAACTCATCTACCTTAACTTTTAAAAATATTAAATAAAATGAAAACTTCTACAAAAACTAAATGCATAAATTAATTTTACTGGTGTAAATAGCTTATACATTTTACCTTGTTTTCTTCTCCTGTAAGTATTCATATATAGACAAATTTATCCAAACATGCAATTTTTCAAGGACTACCATCATACTTCAAAATTATAGCAAGAAAAACAAAACTGTCACATTTAATAAGATTAGATGATCGCGTACAAAATTGTATCTTGGATCTAGTTGTATAGTAATGGACTAACACTTCATTTTCTTTTCCAACCTTCAACTTCATACAAGGAACTTTTTATACCTTGGCTATAATTTAATACTTACTCTAAACAAATCAAGCATTCTGTACTAAAACTACAACCTACAAAGATGGCGGAAAGAAGTGATCTACCATCAAACTGCCATTACTGATCATTCATCGTCATCATCGTCAGAACTTGCATATGCTAGGCCCAGTAATCCCCCGCCAGAGATTTCAGCCTTAGGCGTGGCTTCGGCTTCATGTGACCCCAGTGAAGCGTGTTCCTCGGCTTTCTTTGATCCAGACAAAGGTTGCTCCTCCACTTTCTTTGGTCCCGGCAAAGACTGCTCCTTCTCTTTCGGAGGATCATGATCAGGCTTACGAGTTGTGAATGGGGCATTACTAGATGCTAGTGTTGGCTGATTGCTGTCAGATCTTGGCCGCTTAGGTTTAATCTCAACAACTTTCTTCAACAAATCTTGCTGCCTATATCACAAAAAATATAAGTGCCATGAACAATACTGACGTCGAGAAAAGACAATAACTTGCGTGGAGGGATAAGAAGGATTGAAAGATCTACCTGATCCCACTTTTTGGCTTCGGTTCAACACGAAATGCCAATGGTACTGATGCAGGTGAAGAATCTGCTAAACTTGCAGCTCTGTATTCATTGGTGAAGGGAAAACAAAAGAATATGTACAAATTAAGCACAAGCAATTTTATCAGAAACAGTTTTACTAAGTATCATTGATATATTTCACAAACTACAACAAAAAAGGCACCGATTGTCAAAATGCATAGGTCGCATTTTGGTAAATCAGTTCAGTAGAAGTTCTTTGGATCAGACATCTGTTTCAAAAAATGTAACAATTGTTTAAACTTATCGAGTCTAAGTTTTATATTAAAGCAGTAATACAATCATAAAGCTTGAAATATATATATTTCAGTCATTCAAATTGTGAATTTTTGTTGATAGTCAACAAAATGGGACAATAATTTGATTTTATTAAGAATGGGAGCTGAACTGTGTCCACTTCCAGCACCAAATAACCATTTGAGCTATTAATATCACAAAATTAACGAAGTATCAGTGCTATTACATGTCACTAAATTCAACTATTCAAGTGACCATTTATTTATAGGTCCATTATTTTAAACCTTGGTGGAAAAAAAAAAGGCCAGGAAGGAGAAAATTTTAAATTTACACGACAAGGATGGGAGAAATTATATACCCCCAGCAACAAAGACACCACAATGCTAGAAGAAAGATCAAATCCTATTCCAACTCATACATTATTTCTTCACCAGTGCACTTGCATGCGTGGCATTCAATGTCTCAAATGTAAGATTCACTGCACAGTTTCAAAACTTGACCAGACCAGCCAGTTTGACCGGGCTGACTGAACCAGCTGAAGAACATAACTGGTCTAACCATGTGAACAAGTCAAGGTATGACCAGTTGAACCAATGCAAGCTTAATGGGGGCACAGCTAGAGACATGCACACAGGGATTCAAACCCTGTCTGGCAATTAATGCATCTACCATCATACCACTAAGCGAGGACCCAGCTGTTACAAGTTCAAGTAAATCGTTATGTTTATAGTATTTCTTTAACACGTGAAAATAATTTTAGAGACTCCTCATAAAAGGAATCAAACTTGGGCCACATACATGAGCATGAAACTATATACCAATAAACACTGCTATATTTAGATTTACTGATAGAAATAAGTTTATTATAGAACATATTGAGATATTAATATAGAGTAACATTCATTGATTGTAATTTTGTAATAACTGATTTATCATAAATTGCTTCTATCATTATATAGATATTTTAAATATACTTTTACTTACATACTTAACACATATAGGCTATACTTTTTATATACTAGTATACGTTGATATGTCAACATGTTCAAAATCCTGGCTCAAACCATCCTAAAACCTTATACATCTCCCCATACCAGTTCATAGACAGATCCAGATTTGAGTACATTGATTCACAATTTTCAAGCAGCATTGAGATCAAACACTAAGAACAATACGTGCAAATTGCAATAAAGAGTAAAGCAAGATACATGTAATTGTAGCACAAAAATCAGTTTCAACCAAAGCTGGAGAAGAAAACATGGATTGTTGTGTTGCAAACTTGTAATGACTACAAAAGGATATCTTAAATGCAGCAAATGCCCGTTTTTCCGTGCGGCGCAGGAGGCGTTCTGCATCCTCCTCAGCTTCCATTTGCTCCTTGAGATAAAGTAGATCATCACTGTCCAAAGCTGCATACTTAAATTTTAAAAAGAGAAGAAAGAAACTAAAGATGATATATGAGCAGAAAACAAAAGCAGGTGGAGCGGAAGCACAAGCACCACACAGACACACACAAAAGCAAGAGAAAAAGAGCTGTACCGCCTCGCCCATGAAGGTAACCTCCACGCTCCCCAGCAACCTCTTGCATCTGCTTGCATCAGCCACCCAATACAGGAAGCCAAGATCCCTGCCGGGGCATGTTATCAGAAGAATCCCTCAAATTGCACAAAAAATTGCTTGAAAGTAGAAAACGATATAGACAGGTAGTACATAACCAAAAGAGAAAACCAACACAGGAATTGCAAAATTCTGAATGGCTACGTTCCTTAATCAGGAAAGATTAAGTTCAAAGAAACCACCTACAAAGCTACATTAAACACCCAATACTGATTCATCACTTAATTAAAAATTAGTTCATGCATAACACCTAGTTTCATGCTGAGATGTTCTGTAACTTCTATTCATTACTAGAAATGAATTCACTTCACTCAAAACTTGTTCTTTGCTTAAATTTTTTTATTAGTCTAGTTGCTACATTATGAAAATTGGATTCACATTATGATTTTAATACTTTTCTCTTATATTTTTAGATTTCACTAAATGATATACCATTACCATCCCATATCCATAGCATATTTTTTAAAATTTTGTAGAATCCTCATACCCGTACCATACCAATGCTAGTAACCATATCATGCAACACAGCTACAGCCTACAAAGCTTATTCTAAAGCTACTATCTCATTGTCCATACAACAATTATGACAATCAGAGAATAGTCTCATAAATAACCACAGAAACTGAATTTTGGACACAGAGAAAATTCATGATAACTAATTCCAAATTACCATCAAACATTAATTACAAGGGTTTCTTATACTAAGGATCATAAGATTAGATTAGCTCCATCAGAAGAATAAACTATACATGCGAAAGGGTACGCAAATTACATCTTACATCACATATATACACACATGTATCGAAGAGAACGGAAGGTGAATCAATGCGCTAACCTTTGCAACCATGCGTTGGAAAGTAATGTCTTCATCGTCAATCTTATCTTTTCCTTTACCCCATTTTTTATCTGCGAAATCAGCACACACCCAGAAATTAAAATCGACGAAAAATCAAAACTTTAAACAATTGAAAAGTTTGAAAAAGAAATTGAGATGGAATGAATACCTTTGGGGTCGCTGAGGTTGGTGTATTCTCGAACCTCTCTTCCTGCCATCTGCAGAAAAGTCCGTTAGATGAGTGGAAAGTGATGAGAGGAGAGAAGAGTGAGTGTCTGAAATTTTCGATTTGATTCCTTCGCTGCGTGCCAGAGAGACCCTTCAAAGGTGGAGATAGACGACGCTTCTAGAACGTAACTCTCTTCTTTTATACTTTTATTATCACACTACAACGTCCTAACTTTTCTTATATTAAAAGACAATGATATACTACTAGAGAAACAGATAAATTCGGACTTTTTTTTTAATATATCAATTTTTTTTATTTTTTAAAATAATTTCATCCTCATTTTATTTATTAAAATGACCTATTTATTATTTAAGGTGAGAAATCAGTTCCCCAGTTCTTATAAAACATTTATAGGCATTATGAGAAATCGGTTGTTAAGAAATTTTAACAACTGATTTCTCAACAGCCTTACTTTTCTATTTTTTTTTGTTTTTGTTTTTTTTATTATTATTATTTTTTTTTTATTTTTTCGTTTTTGATTTTTGATTTTTGTTTTTTTTTGTTTTTGATTTTTTTTAGATTTTTGATTTTTTTTTCCAGATTTTTAATTTTTTTTATTTTCGTATTTTAATTTTAAATTTTAAGTTTTTTTTTTAATTTTTTAGTATTTTTAAATAAAATAATTTAGTTAAGTTTTAAGAATAAAAATAAATGATGAAATAATTATTAATTAAATAAATAATGAAATAAATATTAATTACTTTTATTTTTTGATTTTTTTTTCTAGATTTGTTATTTATTTTGTTTTTCAGTTTATAAAATTTAGATTTTAAAAAAAATTATAATGAAATTTTAAAAATTTATTTACCTATGTTTTGTTTTTTTATTTTTGATTTTTAAATTCTTTTTTTCAAATTTGTTAATTTATTTCTTTTTCAGTTTTTAATATTCAGATTTTTAAAAAAATTATAATGAAATTTTAAATAATTAATTTAGTTATTATTTTAATTTTAGATTATAAAAATGTATTTAAAATTAAATTTAAAGAATAAAATTGAATAAAATTAATTTTAAATAGAATATTTAAAAAAATATTATGATAAATGACAACTTTAAATAAAAACAACATTAATTGAGATGAACAACTTGAAATAAAAACAAAATACAACAACAAAATAGGAGATTGAATAAAAAAGAACAACAACAGAATTACAATCCAGGAAATTACAATCCAACTTTAATGATATTTATGCCCACCGTTCCACATTTCGGAGGTTGTCGGTTCCTTGTTGGGTTTTGACGACCAATGCGTGGTTGTTGTGGTTCAACCTGGTCCTCGTCATGTTCTATATTAACAGTATTGGTGACTGGATTTGACGAACCACTTCCACCGACCTCAGAGTGATAAGACGAAAATGAAGGGAAATTCATGTTTTGCATGTAATTATATGCACTTTGTGGCGTGTGTACGTCGACGCCGAAAAGATTGCTCATGAAATCCCCTGTTGGAGTTGTTGTTGATGGTGGTGTGTACATGAATTGTTCATGGTGCGTATGAAATGATGGATAAGACTAAGGATGTTGTTCCACACTATAAGGTGGGTGATTATCTCTAGCCATTGGGAATGTTGTTGCAGTTGTTGTTGGGAGCGAACCAGAAACCGAAGGTGTAATTGAATGGCTCAACACCATACCAAAAGAATAATGGACTCTTGCATGGGACGGTGGCCGACGATGGGGACACATGACTACTAACTTGGCTGAGGCAATTAACTCCATTCTTAAAAAAACAAGAAATTTGCCAATTTCTGCAATCATCATGTCGACTTATAAGAGATGTAATGCCTTATTCATCCAAAGGGGGAAGGAAGTCGATGCTAAACTTAGGGCTGGCCAAGTTTTTATGGAAATAATGAATAGGGCCATGAGAGATGCAGAATTAAAGGCTAATAGTCATCATGTCCTTGAATTTGATCGTTACGGTACACGTTTCCTGGTGCAAGAGACCATTAACCCAAGGGAAACACGACCTACTAGAACTTTCACGGTTAGACTACATGATAAGTGGTGTCATTGTGGGAAATTTCAGAAGCTACACATGTCATGCTCCCATGTTGTTGCTGCATGTAAGCATGTTCACCATGATTATAAATCTTACATAGATCCGGTATACACATTACAATATGTTTCAAATGTGTATAACAAATTATTTGGTGAACTGCCCAATGAATCTTATTGGCCGGATTGTGAAGAACTGCAAGTCATACCAAATCCGGAAAAGATTAGAAATAAAAAAGGTCGTCTAAAGTCATCAAGAATACGCACTGAAATGGATATGGTTGAACCAGGACAACCAAAAAGATGTTCTTTCTGTAGAAATGTAGGTCACTCAAAGAAGAAATGTCCTTACCGCCAAGGGAGTTCAAGTCACCAAGCTTAAAATGTCATCAAACCTTCCAAATATTGTATTTTGTTTTCTAGTATTTTATATAAATATTTTATCTTTTGTTAAAAATTTTAATTAATATTTATTTCATTATTTATTTAATTAATAATTATTTCATTATTTATTTTTATTCTAAAAACTTAACTAAATTATTTTATTTGAAAATACTAAAAAAATTTTAAAAAAACTGAATATTTAAAATTAATATACGAAAATAAAAAAATTAGAAATCTGAATAAACAAAATCAAAAATATATAAATAAAAAAAAAACCAAAAACAAAAAAAAAAAACCAAAAACGAAAAAAAAAAAAAAAGGCTGTTGAGAAATCGGTTTCTTAACAACCGATTTCTCATAATGCCTATATATGTTTTATAAGAACTGAGGGTGAGAAATCGATTCCCCACCAACTGATTTCTCACCTTAAATAGTAAATGAGTCATTTTGATAAATAAAATGGGGTGAGGTTATTTAAAAAAAAATTAATATATTAAAAAAAAGTCGATAAATTCGCAGTTAAAAAGTCGATAAATTCGCGGTTAAATTTTATTTTGATTTCAATTTTTATATTTTTTTAATTATCTTATTTGGATAAATTAATTCAAATTTTTTAAATTTTTAATCTTTAATTTAGATAAGATAATTTAATTTTTATTATGGATGAAATTAATTTTAAACAAATAAATGTGTTGAAAATTTAAGATTTAATTTTATAAAATTAGTAAATTTTTAAAAATATTTTAAAATAAATAAATAAATAATGTTAGATAATATTTAATAATTTAAAAAATAATTTTACATATTTAATAATTAAAAAAATTAAATAATTTTTATGTCAACTTTGAAAGATAAAAGAGAAAGGTAGGAAAAAAAAAAAGAATTTCAATTTCTTATAGGGGAATTTGAAATTCTACATTCTTTAAAAAAATTCACAAATGCTTGAATTTTAATTTTTTTTGTAATTTCTTCATATAAATAAATCATTTCACGTAAAAATATTTGAAATTCTTTAGAAAATTAAATTATTCCACTAAAATTCCTGATCTAAACACATTCGTAAAAAATTTAGATACTAAAATAATTTTTTTTATTAATTATTAGTATAAAAGAGATATTTTATATATATATATTATTTAAAAATAAAAATATTACATCACAAATTACTTATAAGTTATAAAGAAGTAGGATGCAAACATAATCACATCACTAATCTTAATATAATGCATTTATGTCACTTTAAGATAGAATAAAGTATTAAAGAAAATATACAAAAGATCATACAAAACTCTAATTGTGTCACTTAGAGCATCTTTAGCGTGAGTTCTTACCTCATATCTTATAACTAAGCACATGTTGCTAACAAGCAACTAGTGTTGGAGCACTAAGTTGGCAAGTTAAGTTGCTTAAAATTATGCATCCTCCCTTATATAAAGCACGATCACTTAGATTAAGAAAATGATTTAATTGCTCAACATCAAATACTAATGAACCTATGTAGTAGTGAGAACCAAATTATAGAGAACCTCCGCATCATCCAAATCCAAAATCACATTGAACCTCCATATTAGGAGACTATAATCATGATCAACCTCCATTTTTTTTAACCAAATTATAAATGAGGAACTTGTACACAACATTGACGAAGAAATAATGAGGATAACACTTGAGATGTAACAACAATCTAACAACACTACTCATCAAAGAAAAAAAAAAGGAAAAAAGAATGATGATAGATCAGTGTCATGAAGAAAGACACAATCAATTGTTCAATGATTACTTCTCTAACAATCTAGTTTACATAGATTTTCAATTTCAACGAAGGTTTCGATTGCAAAGACACGTGTTTCTTTGAATTGTAGAAGCTCTTGGTCATTATGATGAATATTCCCACATGAGGGTTGATGCAATTTGAAAGAATGACCTTTCATTGTTATAGAAATGCACCACTTCCATTCATATATTGACATATGGATCAACTACTTATAGTATAGATGATTATGTTCAAATTGGTAAAATCACTATTGTGGAAGGCTTAGAGAGTTTTGTATCAAGTGTATGCACCATATTTGAGGATGAATACCATATGAGGTCTACCTATGAAGACATTGAACAACTACTTCAAATGGGGAATGCATGTGGCTTTCCAAGTATGTTAGGTTCTATTGATTGTATGCATTGGAAATGTAAAAATTATCCAATCACTTGGAAATGGAAAATTTGTCCAATCGCTTGAAAAGGACAATTTTGTCAAGGTAATCATGACAAACCTACAATCATGCTTAAAAGTGTGACATCACATGACTTGTGGATTTTGCATGCCTTTTGTCAGAACTTGAAAGTAATATGTTAAATGCTTCAAATGTGTTTAATGATGTTTTGTCAAAACAAACTCCTATTGTACAATACGCAATGAGTAAAACCCAATATAGTATGGGATACTATCTAGCCGATGATATTTATCTAGAGTGGACTATATTTTTTAAGACCATGCCACAATGAGAAAAGAGAAAATTAATTGTCCAACAACAAGTATTGGCAAGAAAAGATGTGGGACGAATCTTTTAGAGTATTGCAATCTCAATTTACAATTGTATGTGGATCAGCACATGCTTGGCATGTCAATACATTGAAGAATATAATGTATGCATGCATCATACTACATAACATGATTGTTGAATATGAGAAACACACATACAATATCAATTTTAATTATGATAATGGTGGTAACAAAGTCTCAACTATCGATATATCTAATGGTTCTCATCCTATTTTTATTGGAACATACTTATAAAGGAAAACATATTTTCGTAACAAACAACAATACTGACAACTTCAAAATGACTTGATGAAACATATTTGACAATGTTTAGGACATGAAAATAATGAAAATTAGTGGATATTTATTGCTATAAATAATTTATTATTTTCTATTTCTAATCTTTGTGTATTTCTATTTACTATGTATTTTCTTTATTTTTAATATTTAATGTTTAATATTTTTATGCACATTAAAATAATTGTGTGAATTTTTTATTAATTTTTTTATGTTTGTTAAAATATTATTTAGTATGTTTAACTAAATTAATATTTAATTATAATAATTAAATTATTTTTTAAGTTGATATAAATAAAAAAATTATAAAAGTGAAGGATGTTTATAAGAACTATCCATTAAAATAAAACTTGTAAAACTATAATATGAGTTGTTTAAAAATAATATAGTATCACGAATTCCATTTAAAATAAAATAAAAACTCTAATGAATTACTTATGAGAATTTAACTAGTGATATTCTTAATCAGTGAGGATCAGACATGCTTGCGTTTTAATATTAGTTATGATACATTTTAAGAACTGATTTGTATTATTCTTTTTGATGTTTAAATTTGGTTCAATGTCTTATAGTATTTTAAAAAATCAATTTGTTAACAACTGTATATTAATAATAAAATTATTTTATTTAATAAGTAATATTTTATATAACATGATATTATATTTAATAATAATATTATTTATTATAAAATATATCTTAATTTAATTTTTATTTAACAATTTAGTCATATATAATTTTAATATTGATATATTATATTAAAATGTCAGAGTGATATCATTCCGTCTCGTATTTTTTTTAGGTCTCAATCAGGTTGAGTGGAAATTCAAATAAAGGACCTGACGAAGTTTAGAGTTAAGCAGAGACAAAGAGAAATCAAACGTAACCCATCTCAACTCACCTTGTATGTGTGAAAATCACCCTTATGCTTCGTTTGGTAAATTAATGGGAAATTAAAATATGAATGTTAGGAAATAAAGAAATAGAAAAAAAAAAAAAAAGTGACGGGATCTACCACTTTTTTTTTCTTCACTCAAACTAAAATAAATGACAGAAATAAATTATTAGGCAAAATTTAATCGAATGGATATTTAATCGATTAAATTTTGATTTATATGCGAAATAAATATACATGCAATGTATATAAATTGATGTTTAATCAGTTAGCGCTCTTTTGCAATCAATTAAATATTTTTCATTTAATTTAGTTTATTAATATAAAAATAATAGATTAAAAATTAATTTTATAATTTTTTATATATATATATTTTCTTTAATCAAATAATTTTATTTTTATTTTATTTCTTACCTTTTTTATATATATTTTTATATACACTAACTTTTTTTTTTACATGTTCCTTTTCATCCTATCAAACATAGATATTTATTATTTATTTTCTGTTTCCCTTAAACAAAATATTCCAAATTTCACTTTTTTTATTCATTTTCATTAACCAATTTCTTGTTACTTTATTTTTCACTTATTTTTTTCTTCATAGTAAGTAATGAACATTGGAGTATGGAAACCCTAGACTCAATTGATGCATGCTATACAAGCTTTCATGAATAATTTACATATTACAATATACAAGTGTGAAAACAGAATTTAAACTCTGAAACACATGGTTGTGGTGAAAACTGAGTGAGTGTACTCAGCAAAAACATGAGGCAGAGAAAACAAATACTGAAAAATAGTGAAGAAGTTGGTGCATTTTGAGATGATAGAACATTTCATGGCTTAACTTGTTTCATTAATAATATCATCATGTCTTCTGGTTAGGCGAATTTCAAAACCATTGACCAATCTAGCAGAGGGAAAGAATGACATGCTATCTTCCTTCATCTGAGTCCATCTGTTGATCAAAACATGCAACAACATAGCTATGCTTAGATTTCCTACTTTATGCTTTTGCCAAACATTATGTAGCATTTCTCTTTGTTAGTTGATGCATATATAATTTGTATATCTTTTGGGGCATAAAATGTGTATAGCAGAGGCATTACCTATAGTTAGTCAGAAAGCAATGAAGAAAAAGAGCAATTTGAAGGCGAGCCAGTTCTGCTCCTGGACAAAATCTAGCACCTCCTCCAAAGGGTGCATAGAATGGACTACTTCTCCAGTTTCTCTTTTCCTGCATTCAGATCACAGA
The DNA here is from genome assembly GCF_000230855.2 of Cajanus cajan. NCBI lineage: Eukaryota > Viridiplantae > Streptophyta > Magnoliopsida > Fabales > Fabaceae > Cajanus > Cajanus cajan. Next base: position 8,531,013 of record NC_138517.1, on the reverse strand, counting down.
CCATACCAATTAACAAACAAATTAAATGCAAGTAAAGAATTATATCAAATATGCAATGTGTATAAGTGGAATTTCACTCAATTTTTTTAGACTAAATTTCAAGTTCCAGTATTATGAATTGGAAAAAATGTAATTAAGAAGGTAGATTCTACTAAAAGTAGCAGAGATCATATTATAGAGATTAATTATCTACAAAAATCAATAAATATTTTACATCAATCACATAGATAAGAAAAATAAACTTAAATACATTTTTGGTTCTCAAATTTTAATTGAGTAATTTTAATCTCTTAAATACTGTAATTGTGTAATTTAAATACTACAATTATATGATTTATTATCAATTTAAGTTACATATATTATTAATTTTAGTGATAATAAATATATATCATCTAATAGATAAATAAAAATTATATTATATGTAACTTAAATAGGTAAGAAAAATGTATAATTATGGTACTTAAGACAGTAAAATTATACAATTACAATATTTTAAAGACTAAAATTACTTAATTAAAATTTAAAAATTAAAATTGTACAATTATAATATTTTAGGAATTAAAATTACTCAATTAAAATTTTATGGATCAAAATTATATAATTACGATAAATAAAAAACGTGCATATAATTAAAATATGTTATGTGGACTAACCTCATTTTCTGGCTCCATCCATCTCCAAGGATTGAAGTTTAGAGGTTCACTGTATACATTCTCATCTAAATGGACTGCTGAGAGAAATGGAACCACAAAGCACCCTTTCGGAATAACAAAATCTACTCAAAAGCAGATAAGTTGCTTGGTGTTATTTAATTTATCAATATACTAATAACTAATAAATATTAAAGTGTCAATTAATATATCATTGGATGTTCATGTAAAACATAATTTCCTTTAGAAATAATTTACACTCAAAATCTTATACCTTGATATTGAACGTCTTCTTTTGCTTCTCTCATTAACCAAATTGCAATACCCCCAAGTCTCAGTGTTTCATCAATAACCTGTTCTTGGAAGACAAAAACATGAAACGTTAACACACTATTATTTTCTATGACTTAATGTATGTATAGACTTCGAGTTTAACTAGTACCTTTCACAAGAAAATATTTATTTATGGTACAATATGAAACTATAGCATTGACAACTATGTTATTCATTTCTTCTCATGAAACAATTTTAACTGCTCTGCTGCAAAATACTTCAAATCCTTATTTCTCTTACTAATTTACATTTACATCAACAGTCCCTATTCTTTTTAGTTTCTCAATAAATAAGAAACTATCGGTTACATTCTAAGGCACATTTATCAATTACTCAAAATAATGAATCACTTCTAGTTAATTATTATAATGCAACACACTTTTTCTCAATAAATATTTCCACAAACACTTGATTGGTTTCTCTAATCACGTTGACAATATTTTAAATCTTACAAAAATACACACCATTTAAAAGACTTAATATTTCTCTTTAATAATATGCAATGTATTAAAATTAAAATATACTTTAAATAAATAGAATCTAAAATAATTTTGTTGATCAACTGCATAACTCGTAGATCTAAATCTAGTCTAATACAAAAAACAGGGAAAAGTTAATCACTTACACATTGAGTGAATGTCATTGCTTTATAATCCTGCCATGTAAGCAATTCATCTCCAGAATTACTTCTCAGAGAATCATGTTCTTCCTGTCCAAGAGAAAATTTTGCAAAAATTAATAAAATATTTTTCTTCAATTTAAATATCAAAATCTTGGAAATCACTTAAGGATAGTTTTGTGTACCAAATACACAATAGGGAAAAAAATTTCATGATGAAAAGTTGTGTTATATATATATACCAGCAATTGGTTCATGGCTCTTGGACATTGAGTAAGGAAATAGACTGCAAAAAGCATTGTTTTGGTGGTTGTTTCATTTCCAGCAAAGAGAAGATTGATAATGAAATCTGCAACAGCATCATCAGGCAAGCTTTCTTCCTCTAGTAATCTTCCAAGTACTCCATTACCTTCCATGGGAGCACCATTTTTTCTATGTGCCTCTATGATCTTGTTTATCTTGCTTATGATTTTCTCCCTTGCCTGATATCCAAAGAATGTCAACTTCAATACCATTTGACTTGATAATCCCATCCAATCATATTAATCATAGAACTATACTTTATAAAACTAATTTCATTTATCTCTCTGGGGTTTGAATATATGATTGTATATTTTAGAAATTGTGTTGTACCTTCATTGCAGTGTGGTATGCATAGCCTGGAATGTTGATGGGAATGGATAAACAACCATCAACAAAGTCAGAAAACAACTGCGCCATTTCATTGACTTGAGACTCACTTGAAACCCCCAATAGTTGATTAACCATTAAATGTATAGCCACCTGCATTAAATCATGTAAATATTAATTGAAAATGAGTCACCAGTACTGAAACCTGTTTGGATAAACTTTTCAGAAAGTACTTTTAGAAGATACAAATAAGAAGAAAAATCAAAATAAACTTTTCCATAAGTTAAAACTAACTTATACATTAATTAAAAACAAGTTTTTAGATATGCTGATATGAGATAAATTCTACAAAAGAGTTTATAGAGAAGTTTATTTCATTTTTTCTTTTTTTTTTTCTCCTAAAATTACTTTTGGTGAAGTGTATCCAAACAGATCCTCCGTATTGATGGTAAGCTTACATACAGAAACACATCATCAACTAAAATTACTTACTTTTCTACAAACATCCTGGAGAAAAATGACTTGGTTGTTGTTAAAATTGCTCAAAGTTTGGATCATGACACTTTGTATATCATTCAAGAAATGGAACTTGAGCTTCTCTAGGCGCATCATATTGGAGGCAATTCCATGTAGTTTTCTTTGTTGCTCTCCTTGCACTGTGATCACACCATTTTTACCAACCAAATCTCTGAAAGATTTTGGGTAGCTTGAGATGAATAATCTGCCTTCATTTTGCATTACAAAGCGGTTGAAGCTTGGATCTGCTGACACCACTGCCCATTTTCCAAATAGGCTGCATGAAAATATCTTACCATACCTATGCCAATTGAAGGTTCAGGATTTTGAGCTTATGCCAAATATTCTTTAGCTTAGTTTACAAATAAAGTGAATTCTAAAGAATGACTCTTTCAGAGCCTTTTTCATTAAAAAAAAAAAAAATAGATACAATTTAATAGTTTTAATGTTATTCTCTGATTAGAATTGGAATTTTTGTTAGTAACCTATGTTAACATTCAATGCAAATCTTCATTATATTGATTACCGAGATAAAACTTTAATTCATATCAACCAAAATCAACTATTTCCAAAGCTATAATATATAGGTAGCACGTTTGTTTCTGGTGGCAAATTAGCACTAAATACCTCTTCACCATTTCTTCAACAAACTGAGGAGGATGAGAACTTGCAACAGCATTGTACCAATTGATGCTGTCACCAATCAAAGGCCAGCCTCTCCTTCCTGGTGGTAATCTGCATTTGCTTTTATCTTCCTTCCTTAGCTTGAATTGAATTAGTTTTGCAAATATTGCGGTGGCCAATATCACAGTGATCATAACTAGCCATGATTCTGGAATATGTTCTCTCATTTTCTGTGAGGAATAAAATGGAGAGAAAAGCAAATCACACCTCTAACTGTCAGAGAAAATCGAATATTCACAGTGAGCCAGGCATGTTAATCATTTGACAATGCAAATATATATATATATATATATATTTAAAAAAAAAGGATATGAAAAGGAGGAATTTAAAAGGGGAGAACATGCCTAGTTGACCAACCTTAAGAAGATCTGGTAGGGCCATGCTAACTTAGTATTTTACATGAACAAATCATTCCCAAAATCTATTTTATTAAAACAATTTTGAACATGTAAACATACAATGAAAGTTAAATAAAAAATAGTGGGAACATGATCACAGCATTATTTGGTGAATATGAATCCAATTTTTGTCTTAACATGGGATAATCACACGACATAAGACTCAAAATGTTTACTATATATAAGATTTGTTGACTTTTCACAATCTCACAAAAATACCTCGCCCTAACAACCAAATGATAGATACTATGAATCTTTCCTGTGTGAGAAATACAACCAAGTTTTTTTTGTCTATACTACATGTATCTATCACTCTAGCCAGTCTTATTTGAGTTAGGTAGAACTTTTTTTAGCCTATGTCAAGAACTCAAACTCTAGACCATTGATTAAGTTAAAATAATTACTTATCAATTGATTCTAGTGCTTGTTGGTGAAACACAATCAAGTTGATGATGAAAAGTAGAGCAAAAAGTGAGAGTATTTTTGATACCAAGTGGCTAACATACCTTAAAACTCTGCTGATAGAGTAATATACACAGCATTTAAGAACTTGCTGTGTGTTCCTTCGAACATAGGAGTTTAACTAGAGTTGAAGAGAATCAGAGAGAAGGAGAGGGAAGAAGGTGTGCTGTGATGACTTTATGATTGGAATATATAAGGAAAAGGGTGTCTTAAACTGTTCCAAATGAGTGCTTTTGGTGTGCATTTAATAGTGTCATGAACTCATCTGGTTCAAATTCGTGAGCACAAAACAAGGTGAATGATCATCAAGTAGTAGGGGTTGTCATCTAGAAAAGTTAGCTATAGTTTGACTTGTCCCTCTTACGCTATGTAGTTATGTAGCAATGCATTAATCAATTTGCCACATTTCAGTGACGCAAGACACGCCTTTTCTGAAAAAACAAATCATCTGAGCAAATATTCTAATTGGAGTATCATATTAATTGAGACTATATATAGTAGGAAAGACCTTAAATAGGTGTCTTCCCAGTCATCTTGAACAGACATAATTGACAACCATCAATTAATGTAGGTAACTAGAAGTAGGAGCCACAACTTTATATATCTCTCTATTTAAATCTACGTGGACATTTTGCCATACATTCATCCCTGTACACATTTTCTTATTGGTCAAAGTTTGTGGAAAACTATAAAATATGGAGAGAACCACCTTTAAATGAAATGAAAATTCACTAAATTTTTTATGATTTCACTAAATTTCAATCGATTAGAAGGAGAGTATTCAAATAAATATTTGAGGGAAGGTGTTTCTAATATTTCTTAAAATCTTATAAGTGAAACAACAAATAGTTGACAACAAACTACGTTATGGTGCTTTATAAAATCTAAAAAGCTTTTTTTTTTTTAATAAATCAATTGTATAGTAAAATAATACACCACAACAATAACAACAAAGCATTTTTCAATTAGCCACATGGAAATAATATCATTAAGGTTATTAATGTTAGATGGATTGTGTTGAGGATTTAGAGTTTAAGTTCAAATAAGAGAAACAAAGTTGAGTTGCTAAAATTTAACTCATTTATTTAAATAAGTTTAATTCAAAACTAAAGATTGACATGCTAAAAAATAATAAAGTTTGAATTTAATTTGTTAGGCTTATTCATAATTCAGTTATTTTTTATTTTATGAACAAAAAATATTCAATTATTTCTTAACTTCATCAATTTTCTACAATAAAATATGTACTCAGTATGCGGTATGTGAAATAAAAAAATAATGATAGACTATACAAATAGTATACTTTATGAAAATTTCATTTTTTCTATGATGTACATTCACCGAATTGTTAATGTTGAATTTGTAAAACTTAATATTTCACTCATTTATAATAATCAAACTTAATTGCAAGTTTGATTTTGTTTATTTAATTAAACAAATGAGTTTGATCACATATTTAATAAGTCAAGTCCGAATAATTTACAAATAATTCAACTCATTTCATCCCACTATAATGTTTTTCTTTTGTTTGAAATATAAACAGAAAAATTATTAACTTCGATTTATCTGAAGGATATTATGTGGAAACGATATAGAATTAATATGAGGATATGTGATTGGAAAGTGATCCTATAATTCTCTCATGTTTAGTTTTCATATGAATAGTTTATATTTATATTGATACGCATTTGATAGGCAGGGCATTATTAATGTTTATGAATATTTTAAAAAAATAGATAAATACAAAAACTCCACATGATAAAGTCGTGTAAAAATTTATCATAAAATATGTTCCTATCAAAATTGTAAACTGTAACATAAATCTATCTATAACAAAACAACATATGAAAGTTTTGAAATATTATTTTCAGGCACTCAACCCAAACATAAAAATCTTGCGATCTTCTTTTGTTTTATAATCAAACTATCTTCTAATTGATATTTTTTTTTCTCCAGTTATTCTTTCCATTGATTTATTTGAATTTACACAATTTAAAAATAATTAGAAAATGAGTTATTTTTATGACTTAAACTCCATTGTAAGGTTAATTTATTGGTTCATATTTAACTATGCTTTGTCTCATTTTTAACTTACCTAGTGAAAATATTATAATTAATTTTGATACACTTTTAATTAGTAAAAGAGATCCAACTATGTGTTGCAACGTTTTTATTTACTGGGTGTAATATATAATTAGTTATATAATCAAATTCATAAAATAAGTAATCAGAAAATATTGAATAATAATAATAATAAAATAATAAAATAATAAAAAGAAACTTTTACATTTCCTATACTTCAAAATTAAACTCAACGAATATTAAATAACCTTTCAAAGGAAGTATCCTTTTTTATATGAGTTAATCACCTATACACTGTTAGTGTAAAGTTTTTTTACACTGACAACTAATTATATCTCTTAATTGTACCATGTTACTGTAAACACATTTATTTTTAACTGTGACATAACACAATTAAGAGATATAATTGGTTGTAAGTGTAAAATTTTTTTACATTGACAGTGTATAAGTGATTAACTCTTTTTATATTGTCATACGACGAGATATACATTAAGAGGAAACAATCACTTTATTCTCCAATTTTAAAGGAGTTTTTTATGTAAGTTTTTAAAACTAAAAAAATGTCGGATAAAATCTTGAAACTGCAAATTAATATTTACATTAGCCAAAAAAAACTACAAAAACAAAGTGTGACTAAAATGATAATTAATATAATATATCTTCAGAAATTGAAATAATAATAACTAGTTAAATTTAGAGACTTATTTCACATTCAATTATGTTAAACATTCTAAAATCTTATTTAACATTTTCTTAGTTTTAGAAATTATCCTCACAGTGCTCACTATTTTCAGGGACTAAAGTACTCTATATATTAACACCCTAAACAAGACCTTTCATACTTTATTTATTTATTTTTCTCATCTTTTCACCTGATGTTAACAAACACCAAACCCATTTTGAGGAGGAAATATTCCATTTCTTAGGTCACAATAATGGGTCTAATGGAAATGGAGTTGGGTTATTATGGAGCCACTCAATGGAGAAGTCAAAGTAGTAAAAGCTTTGAATCCCATTTTTAAGGCCTCTTTCAAGGAATGAGCACCCTAAAGCGATGCAGTAAATTATTTAAGCATATAAATGTTTATGTCTTATTGGGTGATTGATGTGCACGCAATTATTATAAATGCCAGCAATGGCCAGCCATGCAAACAATGCCAGTTATGTCAGCAAACAAATGTAGTTTGCTTCAATACAATACAAAATAATCAAAGGAAAATTATAGATACCCTATAGCTTCATCAGCAATTAAAAGTAAGATTAGTTTATTCACCATTTATATACTTATTCCAATAAAGTAAAAAAAGAAAAAGAAAAACACTATTATCTTTGAGTGATGATGTGCATGTAACACTAATTTGCTGTGAGCACACATCTTATAGCTCAAAATAAAGAATATAGTCATTGTATTGGATTGAATGAATAATTTTGTGTACAAGTGTGCCTACAACATGAAATTATAGAAATGAACATTTAAGTAGGATTCTAGGTAGGTGAATAAAAGTCTGGTAACAGAATGAAGTTAACACTCAAGCTTCTAACTAGTTATATCACACATATTAGTATTAACATGCTTATTGTCTATCTCGTAAACATAAATTACTCTTTAGATTTTGATTGTCAACTTTAAAATAATATGTAGATTATATTCATGAAAAAAAATTGTATATTATTTAATAAGCACTCAACGTTTGCCTTTATGCATTAATAATTATTTAATTTGGCCTTTCTAAAATTCAATTACATATTTTGTTTTCTTGAGGCATATAAGTATTATATATGAAATTCCAACATATTGAATTACAAGTAAAGTCCCACATTATTCAAATAAAAAGATATACATGATTTATATACACTTAATTGTCTCCATTAATAATTGTAAAAGATCTTTTAGATGATACTCAAAAACAAAATTATGAGAATTTAAGTTTAAAACGAACAATATGTTATCAATATGGTGACTTGTGTGTGTGATAAAACCTCTTAGTTCAATAACTAAGTTACCATGGTCTTTTATTTAAAAGAGAAAGATTGTTGAAATACAACAAATATTATATAGTCATACTAAAGACCAATTTGACTGAGATTATTTCTTTTTAAGCATGTCGCTCATACTAATAGACACAAGACACACACTAATTGTTTATCTAGGTTGGAAAATTTTTCTATTAAGAGCATTCCAATGATTCTGGGAGACATAACATGAAATGTTGATTAGTGAACTAATCTGAGATGCTTGAATCGGATATGAAATTGACGTTGCTTTTATTTAAAACAGTTGAGAATTGGCGTTTCTTGTTTGCGAAAGCCACCACATTAATTTTATCAACAAGCATCTTGCAGTGTAGAATATACAAATTACTTGAGTTATAGTTATCTTGCAATATCAGCTAAGAGCTGTCATTCTTCAATTTTATATTGCAATGTTGTGCCAATGGTTCCTCTACATGATGAAATCACTGACGCAGTTTTGTTTTCCACAAAAGAAATATATGAACAAATACTATTCAATTCAAGCAGGCAAAGGGCACAACAAATATTAGCCTCTCATTCCCTGCAATTTATAAATGCACACGTTTGTTGCAACTTGCAACATGGATCTTTCTTATTAGAATTTTTGCTATATAATAATATTTATAAAAACAAAAACAAAAAAAAAACACAACAACAACAATAACAACACCGGTGAAACATATATATATATATACTTTCTTACTACCAAAATAATTTTTGTTGCTAGACTAAATGCTACTTTTTTTATTAAAACATATAGTCACCAAGGCCAAAAGTCACCTTCACACTAAAGCTGAATTCTATTTAATGTTGCATGTTTTCTACGAGCTCCAGCTCTTTCCTCTTATTGTGACAATCCCAGATTTGATTTTAATCCTTACTTTTAGAAAAGTTTCATCCTATTCAAAATAAATATTACTACCTTTACCTCTATATATAACCCAATCACCTAATTTACCATAATTAAAAAAAATAGTTAATTTAATTAATAATAATAAATTTGTCCTATTTATATATTTTTTTCTGAAACAACACTTCCACTACTTTTCTTTCCTAATTAATATTCATATATCTTCTAACCAATTGAAGTACATGCTTTACACTTTCTTTTTTTTTTAATTAATGCTCATCTTTTTTCTAGCTAATTAGAATGTATATTCTCTAATGAATTTATAATTAATGTATTTTAATTAGAAATATATTAGTCTAAAAATAATTAATATTTAAAATAGTATGAATTGAATCTAATATAAAAAAAATACAATTATTCAAAATTGGATCTTGTAAATAAAATCAGAAATAGTATCTTGTTTCCCATTTGTACTTGAACACTTGATTATTGTAGCTATTTTGATAATCAGGTATTGTTGAACCAAAAAAAAAAAAAAAGTGGCTTCTTATGCGGCAACATATCACACTCCCAATTTCTTAGCAGCAGCATTGTCTTCAAATAACTAATTTTTTTCATTCCAATTGCAAAATATAATTTAAAATAAATTAATACTAGATATATCTTTTATTACTTTAGACACAAAATAAATACAATGCAACTTGCAAGCCTTCATTGTGACACATGAGGAACCTTTTCACATGGTCCACTACCCTCAAATGTCTCCTACTCATTGCCTTTCGAAGGCAATGTAACAAACTATATACATCAATCCAAGAATCTCTTAGTAAACAGATACCTGACATCGGAATATCACATTATCCTTATTCAAATCCCAATATTACATATAAAAATAACATGTTGCAAAAATATAAAATAAAAATAAAAAAAACCCATCCCTATTAATGAATACAACACGGATGCAGAACTAGTTTTTATTGGACTGTCATTTCATTTGTGCATATGGGATGGCAGAGAGCCAATCAAACAATACCCAGCTTTACATGTAACCTGAATTGTTGTCCTCTCTACCAGATAGCATGGAAAAAAATATATTATATTATATCATATCATGCATTAAACAATGCATAGCTTTACATGTCATTTATAACCTGGACAGTAGTTCACTGCCAGATAATATTCGGCATTGAGAGTGCAACATATGGTAGATGGTCCTAACATAAATGTATTATGTAGGGCATCACATTCTAATTTTTCCATATTTGAACATCGCTCAGATAACAGACAGGAATGGATAGACGTTTTAAAGTGAAAGGACAGATGAATATAAGCACGATGTGACAGTTAACTTTTTTATATAACTCCAAATAACAATAGTTTCTAATCACAGCAATTGGTGCTCAATGCTTCATGCTCATGCTCTGCTAATTTGGACAATATAAAGAATATAATTTGGATGGAGAGTAATCAGTATATTTAATACTGGAAATAAAAATTTCATAAACCCTACCAATTCAATTTTTCCGACTCTCATGTCTATGGTAAGAAAAACTGCGGTCCTTGAAAATCTATTATTCTCAAGTTGGTTATTCTTAGAAAGCTATCCAAAATGCAAAAGCCTCCCCATCATAAATAGATGTGAAAACTGACCTTGGCTTTCTTGCACCCTCTCACCCTTCCACTCTGCACCTCAAATTCATATATGAACACAACCCATAAACAAAAGTTGAGTAAGGGAGCAAATTGCAACAGCGTGCATTTCCTTTCCTATTGTTCACAACATAGTGAAACACATTTACAATGGGAAATTAATTTACTGGATTGGGAATCAAAGTACTGATTTCCTCCGAGATGGGGCCAATGGAAAAGAGGAGCTAGAAACTCACGTGCAACTGTCTTACATTTAAAATGAGCAGCCAGCTGGATCATTGAAGATACTTGGCAACAAAACCTCTGGAAACGTTGAAGGATAGCAAGAAAGGAGAATAGAATTTGCAAGAACATGCCAGCTAATAACAAGTTAAAAAGAGCCAGGAATCTCATAAATCCTATATATACCGTCCGTCTGTGTTGTACAGTTAGATCAAGTTTCTTACCGTTGCACCATAAACCTTCATAAAGCTTCAAAAAATTTTCCAGATATCCATGATGCCATTGGCAAATGACTTCAGATTTCCCCAAAAAGTTGATTTCTCTGAACCCACTGCATCACTGGTCTCCCTATTACTAGAGCTGTCACTGGATATTTGTGAGAATGTAAGCAACCTTAATATCCCATATAATTTTGCCAGAAAAATGTAGACATGAAAAGAAATGGGGTCATATTAAGAAAATAAAGAAAAATCTGGAAAGATTGCACAAAAAAACTGTATGTTCTTTGCGCATGCAACCATCCATGAATGCATATTTCAGGAAAAATACACATTAGTTTCAAAACACAAAAAAAGTATATATAATTTATAATCCATAAATGTGCAAAGAAGATGAACCGGTATGTGGTATCTATTATGCTCTGATGACTAGCACAAGTACCACATACTTCAACTCTTGTGTGTGTATAATTTTAGTCTACAAGCACAAGTAGATATATTTGTGCATAGAACTTATAAGTTGCATCATCAACACAAGTACTATTGTTTTTCTCTTTGGAACCTTTTTTTCTTTAACTTTATGATTCTTTCATTTCATTAGTATAAAATTATACTTTCATGTAAACTATGTCGCAACGTTTAATTTTTAGACATTAATTAAGACCCAAGGTAACATGCTTTTTTGGATTTTATGTTGCTCTTCTAGTATTCTCTCGGTATATTAAACAGACTCAGTATGTGGGTGTCAGTGTTGTGTTTTTGCTTATTTGTATTGTATATTAACAAATCCTAATTTTACAATTATCTACAAGTGTTTTTTGTGCTTCTCTGCATTATTGTTTAAACTATTATTTAAATTGGAAGTTGTTTATCAATGTTTAATGCATAAACACTGCAGAGTGCACATGGAATATTTAACTGCGCAATTACATGTATCCTCACAACACCCATTTTCTGTATCAATCCAACATCGTTCACAAGTGCTAATATTTTTCAAGTTAAAATGCAAAAAAACAAAAAAATATATTGTAATGGTTATAATAATAAATTGGTTTTCGGTTCCCTGAGTATTGCATGCACAATTTTGGTCTCCAAGGTTCCAATTTCATGGATTGGATCCTCCAAGTATTGTAATTATGAAATTTTAATCCCTTCATCGGTCTTCTATTAAATATTTAACATTTTTTCTTGGGTGATGATGTGGCAGCTAACATGTTACCTGTCACATGCTAACATGACTTAATTACACTTTTGGTTCCTCATGATTGTGATACTAGAGGGACCAAAAATGTAATTAAGCCATGTCAGCATGTGTCAGGTAAAATGTCAGCTGTCACGTCATCAACACACCATCATCTAATGCCACATTAGCAAGATCTATTAAATAGTTAATAGAAGGTTAACGCAGAGACCAAAATTACACAATTATAATACTTAAAAAACCTAATTCATGCAATTAGGATTCAAAAGACTAAAATTACTCAATTACAATACTCAAGTGACTAAAAGAACAATTAAGTCTAATAAAGCTATGCATCTGAAGATATGAAAGGACTTACGTTTTGGACTCATCCAATTCTAAAGACCTTTGAGATTGCTCTATTTTATGCATTGGACCATCCACAGCATCTTGCCCTTCTCTCTTGTATCCTGTTTCTTTAAAGCTCTTTTTCTCAATTGCTGAATGGTTTTCCATATCAACAAATTTAGAATCATGACTCTTACCTTCACCGAGAGATTTTTCAATAAATGGAACAGAAAATTGTTCAATTTCTTCTTTTAGTAGGTGTCTTTCTTGTGTAACAGAATCGGAAGAACTAGATACAGCTTCCCCATTTGGCACCTGGGAACTTGAATGGGAAAGCTCTCTAGACAGGTCTTTCAAATCAGGTTGCTCCTTTCTCTCAGAATCGGCTTCCTTAATGCACTTTCCCTCCACTTTTTGATGATTTTTTATATCAAGAAAATCATATTCGAGGTCCTGAGCTTTGTCATAACCAGTACTATTTTTTTGACTAAATGAAGGAGAAGAATGTTCTCTTTCCTCTTGTAGAAGCTGACTTTCTGGTGCAAAAGAATCAGATTTAGAGACAGCTTCCTCGGTGTTAATATCATTTGGCAAATGGAGACTGGATGGGTAAGGCTCCTTAGAACACTTCTCCACGAGATTACTTTCAGATGCAATGCAATAGTCACTCTGCCATTAAAACAGAAGGTAAATTATAAGTATCACAAGGAAAAATTGCTCATTTTCTTAATATAATAAAACATTATTCAATTAATATTATTAAAAAAATAATAACAATTAACAGTGAAGATTTAGGATGCCAGAACCAAATGTGATGCAATTTTCCCAAAGTAGATCAATTAGAAAACTTATGATTCCTCTGCATTCATTTGTATGTGACTTCCTAATAGAATGCATTTATTAACAATTAAAGTTTTTCACAATTTATATGCCCACTACCTATTTTGATGCCAGGTATAGGATAAAGTGGTTTAAGTCTGAAGCTTAGCAAATTTAGGGTTACTTTAGTACGGGTTAGAAAAAAGAATGAAAGTGTATTCACAATTTTACTACTATAATTGATCCATGAATTCTTCACTCCCTAAGCTTTTTACCAGATCAAATTGTCCCTTTTAGGGAGCGTTTGATACGTGGAATTTTTTACTTTCTCAAGAATCTAAAGTTTGAAATGTTAATTTCCCATGTTTAGTTTATCATCTAAAAATAGCGTTCCTAGGAAACATAGTTTCCCGGGAATTTTTTTATATAGGTTTCCCACCAAATTCATGAGGGTAGATGGGAATCTAACATTCTTGAGTTAAAAGGAATGTTTTAATGGGTAAAAATATTTCGTTATCTTAATTTGTCTAGTTGATACAGTAAAAATCTTTGATTCTCATGTAACATTTATAAACATTCTCAAAAACATGTATGACCAGCCAAACAGATTTAATCATTCCTGAGAATCATAATTCCCAAGAACCATGATTCCTGGGCATGAAAAAAAAATTCTTCTACCAAATGCCCCCCTTGGAGTAAACTAGAACAATAAAATGTTCAAATTTCAGATCAAAATTAAATATTAATTATCAGAAGCATTCGACAATAGACATCAAAATAATCTTTTGAGTCAGCAATGTATTTACATTTGAATAAAAAAGATTGCAAAATACAAATTAAAATAATTTGACTTTACCCTTTTGGTCACTACAAGATATTTACACCTAAACAAGAATGAATATAACAAAAATCATACTCTGATCAGGTAGACCTAGGTCCTAGCCTCCTAGGAGCATTGCTTATTTGTAACTACTATATTTAATATATTCATAACTAAAAGTGGTGCTTAATGTTGATGCTTACCGGTGTGGACGTAATATCAACTTCTTCAGACAACCTCCCCTCCCAATAGGAAGTCTGTGGCTGTCTCTTGTCTTCAAGATGCTCATAACAAATGTTAATGGTCTCCTTGTCATCTAAAACTACCGATTGAGAATTGTCTTGGATCGGGCAGTCTTTAGCGATCTCAATATTACCAGATGAAACATTAACAGATTCAGTGGTAAGAAGTTTACTCTCATCAAATTGCTTTTCCACCAAAATCTCATCCACACCCTTTGAAGAATTCATTTTAGACTTATATTGTAGCTCCAAAACGATTTCCCGGACAACATAATAACCACCACCAGCTTGTTTCTTGGTATCTGATATTGTTGGGAATTTCCCAGCATTCTCTGCTCTATACCTGCAGAGAAAAACGACATTTATTCAACAATAAGTTATAAGACACAGTTCTACAATAACAGAAGTCCATATCATTGAATAGTTAACCAAAATCCATATTCCGTAAACAATGGCAGTGTTTCTGATGTTGACATTATTCTTTCACGAATAAAAGAAGGGATCTTCTAGTGAAATCCAGTTTTTCACCATGAAACAGAGACAATATAAAAAATGAAGGTCGTGTGTATTCTCCTTTTCTGTCCTTAAGAATCCCCTTGTTGCACCTCAAGGAATAAAACTCACACAAATGTGAGATATGTAAAGATATTGGTTATTCCCGTACGAACTAAACCAGAAAGTGACCTGAATACCTTAAGATAGAACAACTTAAAGAATTTATGTAAACACGTTCTATTGTCAACCATAGCAGACAAAAGATTGGCATTTAGCTCAAGCACGAAGATGAGAAAAGTTGAATAAGTGTTTTTTTTAATTCCTCCTACCAATAATTTATTCTATTACCCTTTATAAATTGTTGGGATGCAATAAAATTGTTGACTTTATTCTTGTTTTAAACATGAAGCTGGGTTATTTACTTTTGAAATCCTTGCATTTGGATGAATGTCTTCTGGTCCCAAACAGTAGGTTTCTAATAAAAATGTGGATTTTGTATTAGTCTGCTGAATAGACAATATAAAGCATATATAATTACTAAAAATGACAAAAACAAAGGGAGAAAAATACTATAATATAATAGAATATGCCAAATTATTTTAATTTTAATTTTAATTACATGCAAAAAATAGTCTAAAAAGGTCAGGTATGCTGCAACACAAGGATCGCTGACTAACTGGTACACAAAAATGCCAGGATCAAGCATAATGCAGGAAGCTCATAAACAAAGAAATACTTGTTCACAAATGACTCCACCATAGCTCTCCTTTCTTGTCTTGTAACCCTTTTTCGGCCTTTCTGGGCATCTGGTTCATCAGAAGAGACAGAAGCAGCATATGACCATCCACGCTGCTGGACTTTCAATGGATCAACAGAGTAGCATACCTCAAAGGATACTGCCAAACAACACAGTAGATATATGATCAGACGATTCAACAATGGAATCAATATCCCAGTAACAACAATTCCAACAGAACACATTGCAAAACAGTAATCAATACTAACAACTAGAACCTCGAAAAGTTTAAAAAATACCGGTTCTCATTGATATACTTCAAAAAGAACACAAAGCATTCAATAGATAAAGGCTAGCAAAACTACAATAAGCTCCAATAAATGCTTCCCCAGAAAATAATAATCAAGAGCACGAAGACAAAACCTTAGCCATATTTCTATGGAAGAAAAAGAACTCAATCCCACACATGTAACTATTCCAAAATCCCAAACTATTCCTCTTGGCTCTTGCTTTAAAACATTCCTCAAACTATTCCTCTAGCTTTAAGATCAATAGCCAAATTCCATCCAAACATGACAAACATAAGAAAAACGTGACAACGTCACTGACCCAATCCCCACCCTTTTTCCAAACTCCATCCAAAACATAAACACACCCAAAAAAAAATCCGCAAACCCCAACAAACATAAGAAAAACATGACAATGTCAGCGAACCAATCCCCAATTCTAACGTAATCTCTACGCAAATGAAACTAAACACGGGACTAAGCCTAAACTAATTAAATCGCCACGAAATAGTGTCTAGAACAATACCTTGATAAAGGAACGAGCTTAGTTTCATTCTATGTCAGTGAAAAAAAATAGAAAAATCATTTGTAAATAACACAAAAACTTGAAGAGTGGTAATCTGAGAAACCCAATAGATGAAGGTAATGAGAGGGAAGAAAGTTACAGTGATTGGAGCGGAAGGAGAGGCCTTTTGTGGTTGCGATCAGAAGCTTCTTCCTCATCTCATCTATGTCCAGCGAGAGAGAGAGAGAGAGAGAGAGAGAGAGGGTTTAGGGTTTTACGGGTTGCGTCATTCAAATCCCAAAACGCGCAGAAACTAACATCGTTTTTTGCGTTTCGCTGTTTCCGAATTCGATTTGCGCTTGCAGCGGGTGAACCTAACGCAAAATTACATTCAATATTATTTTATGGACATGAAATTTATGGTTTAGTCATTTTGGTCTCATTTTTATTTTTTTACCCCGACCTAAAATTCTCTTTCTATACTAAGAATAAACTGATATTTTTAATTATAACTTTACATTAATCGAACTAATTTTTAATCAAGATATATAGAATTATTTGTGCTAACAATTTTCAATAATCCTTTTGGTTGTTATAGTTTACAAATGAATAAATGATTAACAAATGAACTATCACCCATATTCTAAGATAGTCCTTAAAATTTTATAAATAATCTCTTAAATATTAGAAATTGTGTGAGTATT
This sequence comes from Cajanus cajan, assembly GCF_000230855.2. Taxonomy (NCBI): domain Eukaryota; kingdom Viridiplantae; phylum Streptophyta; class Magnoliopsida; order Fabales; family Fabaceae; genus Cajanus; species Cajanus cajan. The sequence continues at coordinate 8,513,550 of NC_138517.1, read as the reverse complement.
GAAAGTCCTTCAAACTATTTGCTAAAAAACTCGGGCATTCAATACTTTAAGAACAACTTATATAATTTTGTTAGTTTAAGGATTTTTTTTTAGAGACTGTTATACTTTAAAGACTAAATTCATGGTCGAGTGTTTACCAACTTTATTTTTTTCTCTACACTTAAAAATCATTCATTTTAATCCTTTTACAATTAATTACTTTTTTATCCTTATTGTTAAAAAAAAAAACTAACTCTATAAATTGTGGATGAAATGACACTTATAACATTGACTTATATTGACTTTACATTTTAGTTATTATACTTTAACTATTCATACATTTTGATTTAAATACCAGCACAATTTTACTTTAATCTCTACACTTAAAAAATATTCGCTTTAGTTCTTATAGGAGCAATATTTGTTATGTTTAGCTCTTATCAACATTTTCTCATTCTTTCTTCCTCACCCTTCTTTTAATCTTCCTTTTTATCTCTTAATTATTTTATTTCTCCTTGTCAATACCTCTTTCTTCATTGTACTTTATAGATTATGTTTCTTTTAAATTATTTTATATCAATTAATTTGTATTGACTCTAAATTAAAAAATCTTAATGTTGCATCTATTTGAGATTGTTCCAATTTATTTAATAGTTTTAAATTTGAGTCCTAAATATATATATTTTTATTAAATATGAAAGAATTTTGTTATCAATAGAAATTTTATTTAATTCAAACAAAATTTACAAGATATATGTGATTTATAATATATATATATATATATATATATATATAAAGATATATAAAAGACTTGATGTTACATAATTTATTACATTTCTTGGTAAAGATGAGGCAATTTTCAAGTAAAAATTTATATCCACACTTCTTATAGTGGTAGAGACTTTTTACATCATTTTAATTTTATTGTATACAATGCTGGAAAAGATAGGCAATTATATTTAATTCACTTATTATTTCACATGATGTTTTTGTCACACATCGTAGCTAAAGATTGTCTGAGGTAGCAATCCGTATCAAAAGCATTTCTTTCTTAAATTTATAGCATTTTAACAACCAACATTTTTTATTTTTTTTTTCAATCTTACTGTAACGACCCGCCAGGTCTCTCACTATCTATAGCATGAGCGCGCCTGGCCTAATCCCAACCCGAAAGTCCTAAAACTCATTCACACCTGGCACGTTCAACTCGCGCCCGGCATCCTTGGAACAGAAACTCATAAGAGTTTCCATGCCCAGAGCACCCACCTTGCGCACTGCGTGCTCCAAACTTGAAAATCAGGAAAACTATCCACATGCAAATAAAGAAAACCACTGCACAGGCTCCCTACAACTCAAAAATGAATAATTTCTCCAATCCAACTATGGATTCTCAACATTCATGCACCAATTGAGTTTCTAAACTCACATACAACCAAACAACAAAACATCCTAGCTTCCATTAGGCTCGACACAACTTAACAACCTATCAACACAACACAAAGAACTACACAATGGAAGCCTAATGAGATCATCCCTACAGAGTGTCCATTAGGCTCGACCTGCTCTGATACCATAAAAGTGTAACGACCCGCCAGGTCTCACACTGTTTATAGCGTCTAGATACAAGTATAAAATAAAATATCACCACTACACAATTATATATATAACCATAAAAATGTAACGACCCGCCAAGTCTCACACTGTCTATAGCGTCCAGATACAAGTATAAAATAAAATATCACCACTACACAATTATATATATAATGAGAATACACAACTAAAAAGTCACATAATATATAACTGAAAGTAGGGAATAATACCCTAAACAACAACTAGGTAGTCAAATGCTACCAAATAACTAAATATAACGTCAGCCCCAACCAAAAAGAAGCTCACCCAGTCCAGCAGAGCACCTAATCCTGATCTGCTCGCATACTAAGATATGGTCATCGCAGTCCCAACCACAAGGAAAAACATGCTAGGGTAAGCTCATAACAATAATCATAAAAAAATAACATCAACATATAATAACCAACAATAGAATTCTACTTTCAACTTGCAACTTAAAGCAACACAACACATACAACAATAGATATACAACATCAACAACACTTTCAACACATCATACTTTACTCAAATTGGCCGCTTATAATTGGTATAGCTCGGCCTGACCCCTATACCTTGGTCGCTTCATACACGTGTGCCTCGACCTTGTCCACACACGGGACCAACCAAGTCCTAGAGGAGAACAACACATCATCCACTCCAAGGGACAACTTTTCAAGGAGGGTTTTTAAACAAATTAGGCTCTTAGAGCACCACAACTATCTCAATCCGCACAATAGGATGAGCAACTTCAAAAACTTCTCCTCTAGTCCTAGTGATCAACAACTCATCATCACAGCACAACCACACAATTTTTATCACAATAGTTCAACTATCAGCTCATTCATACAACATTTTATGCAACTTGAATGCAACAACATATGCAACATCAACTAATGCGTCGTCACGCATATACAACTAGGAGATCTCCAACAATTGAGGTTGAGCAGTCTAGGTGGCATAAACTCTACTAAATCCAACGTTTGACCTATCTCAACCAGGTCAAGTATAAGGCATCGTTAGGAACTCTGAAGAGAACCAGATATAAACAACAATAGACGATTGCTCAGGTGTGCCACTTAGACTCGAAGGTCCAATACTACTATTAGGGCAAAAGGGTTTGGGTATGAACTTACCATGGCCTTGGTCTGCATAACCAATCCACATATGGGGTTAGTCCACCCACTGCCCTCCAAGTACCACGCATCCTCTAGTACCTAGTCAAAGACTACATCTCTAACTAGATACGTTACTCAATTTGGTCATTCAACCATGACATGGATCGACTACTTCCACATCGCCCACACAGTACTAAGGGATTCAACTTTAAAATAACTTTCAACTTATCACCTTAGTACTATGTATCTCAACATAGGACATATATCTTCACCATATGTCCCCAACTGAGAAGAAGCGGAATTTCCTCCCAAAGCTCAACCCAGGAACTTCAATCTTCCAAAAGCAAGCTTCCTAGTCTAGAGTCCTTCTCTCTAAACTTCTCTCTAAGTTCCCATTTTTTTCTCCTCAACTACATGCATGAGGCCTATTTATAGAAGTCTAGAGTGGCTAGAATGGCCTGTTTTGGATCTGGAACGGCCCTCTACTTTTCTTTATTATGTGTAAAACTTACATGCAGAACAACCTGTTCCGGAGTTGGAATGGTCCGTTCTCAACTAGGATTTACAGGCTTATTTAGTAGTCTAGAACGGCCCGTTCCAGTTTGGGAACGGTCCGTTATAGGCTACTAAATCACATTTATTTTAGTAGTTTGGAATGACTCGTTTTAATTTAAGAACGCTCAGTTCCAGTCTACTAACTACGTTATACTTATACTATCAATTTTAATTGGTGGTAATGTTAGAATGCCTGCATATAACAAAGTTACATAACAAATGACAACAAATATTAAAGCATAAAAAAATATTTATATAATATTGGCACAAATATCTAAGCATTTTATTTTGTAATAATAAAATGATTAAATTTGTAGTAGGAGTTTGATGCATTAAATATATAAACATTTCATGCATCAAGATTAAAACAATGCAAAAAAAAAAATATATATATATATATATATATATATATATATATATATAAATATATATATATTTAATTTCCATTTTTAATCCTTTATATATTATAATTGTACGGTTTAAACCCTTCAACTAGTTTTTCACTAAATATTTAACAAATTTTTTTAACATGACACTAAATGACAACTTGTTAATAACATGGAAGTTAATGTGTTATCTAATACATTCTAATGTAACTTAATTACATTTTTTATTCCTCTATTATCATAAGTTCATAACTTCTTGAGACAAAAGTGTAATTAAGTCACATCAATATATGTATAAGATAATATATCAATTATCACATCTTCATCTAATGTTAAGTCAACAAACTTTTTTAAATATTTAACGGGAGACCGATGAAAGTGTCATAACTTTACAAATTGTAATGATTATATATGTATTTAATATGATTTAAAATCAAAATCATATAATTATAATATCTAATGATTAAAAGTGTAACTAAACTTATATTGAGTAATGATTTTTTTAGTATATGCTGCTTAATTAATTTTTTTAATCGATAAATTAACATAGTGATCATTGGTTAAACATTTTTTACTCACACTCACATTATAGAGATGACCTGTTGAATGAAAATTTATATTTGATCTATATTATGTACGAAAACATGCTGGGTTAATAATAATCATCGCAAATGAGTTAGTTTTTAGTGGAATGAGTTGGATATGTTTGAGCTAGAAACTTTTTTTAAATATTAAATGCATTTATAGTTCATTTACGTGAAAGTTGTAACTTGATAAAAGGAAATTATCATATTTGTTAGAATGGAGTGAAACAGTATTTTAGTTACAATTTTTTCTTAAGATAGTTATATTAATTTTTTAAAGATAAAAAATAATATTTCTGTTTTAAAGAATATAAAATATCAATTAATTTAGCCATTTTTAATAGTGTAGAAACAAAAGCAGTAACTTTAATCTTTTAAAAATTAGTATACGTAGATGAAAAAAAATAGTATACGTATAACCTACTTTAAATTTTTGAGAGAATAAAAATGTATCTTGCTCAATTATTATTAGTGATTGAGAAGAAAATATTTCTTTTCATTGATCAACTCATGTTATTGGAAAGGGAACTACAGAAAAATATATGTACAAAATATTGGAGTTGTTGAAACAGAAATAAAATCTTAGAGTTGTCAAAATGGGCTTGGCCCGGCGAGCCAACCCGGCTCACCACCAACCCGGGTTGAACCCGTGGTGAGTCGGGCTGGCCCACCAACCCGTGATTTTTTTTTTTGAAAAAATACAATAATTATTAGGTCATGGAGCAGTCCAACATGAGACAATAATAATTTAATGTTGGATTGTGATTTGTAATTTTTGTGATTTTGGATTGTATTTGAAGTTTAAGATAATTTTGGATTATATTTATCTATTTGAGATTATTTAGATTTGATTTGATTGTATTTAAAATTATCATTTAATGTTTGGGATGAATAATTCATTTAAGGATGTCTTAATTAAGAATCTCATATTTTTAAAATAAGTTTAAATTTTTGGGTTTTAGTTGTATATTAAGAAAAAAAAATGAAAAAAATTATTTTTTTTAAAGGTGAGCCAACCCGTTTAACCCACCAACCCGTGGTAGGCCGAGCCGGGCTCGATTTTTTTGAGCTCACTGATAAATGAGTCGGGTTGGGTTGACCCACCAAATGGCCAACCCGTGGTGGGCCGGGCCGGGCCGGGTAGCCCGTTTTGACAGCTCTATAAAATCTAAATAAACAGAAATTATTCTGTAACTGATTTAAAGAATTCAGTTATAGGAAAAGGAAAAGATATAATTATTTTATGCTTAATACCCATTCTCAAGGTGGGCGATGAATGTTAATGATGCTCAACTTGGAAATAGCATGCTGAAATGGTTTGGGATAAAGTGATTTAGCAAGTTGATTTGTAGAAGAAACATGGATTAAGTGTAGTAATCCTTCTTGAAGCTTGATACAGATGAAATGACAATCAACTTCAATGTGTTTGGTTCGCTCATTCTTTGCTATCTGGATGGCAGATCCACTATCAGAAAATGTGGTAAAAGGTGTAGGGACTCTCAAATGAAGATCACTGCAAAGATACTTTAACCATTGTAATTCACATGTAACAGAAGCTAAGGCGCGATATTCTACCTCTAAAGATGATCTGGAAACAATAGACTATTTTTTAGACTTCCAAGAAATTAGAGCTTTTCCTAGAAAAACACAATAATCAGTTATTGATCTGGGAGTGGTAGTACATGTAGCCCAATCTGAGTTAGAAAAAGGCTTGAATTCGAAGGGAATTAGAGGCAAGGTAGAATGAACCAGTGTTTGGTGCACTCTTCAAATATCTAATGGTTCGCATGGCAGCTTGCATATGTGGCTCTCTTGGAAAAGCAGCAAATTGACTTAAATGTTGAACTGCAAAACTAATATTTGGACGAGTGTTTGTAAGATAAATCAGTTTACCAATAAGTCTTCTAAAAGAAGAAGGATCTTCTAAAGGGGTTCCATGATCTGTATGAAGTTTAGTAGCGGGATCTGTTGGAGTAGAAGCAGGTTTGCAGCCAAGAAGACCAACTTCATCAATTAATTCTAAGCAATACTTTTATTGATTAAGAACCAATCCTCTTTTGGAACGAGCAACCTCCAAGCCTAAAAAAAATTTCAAAGGTCCAAGATCTTTGATATGAAATTTCTTGTGCAGATGTTGTTTAACCTTAGTGATTTCTAAAAAAAATGTTTCCACTTAGAACTATATCATCAACATACACTAAAAAAATAGTTATAGAAGATCCTTGAATTTTAACAAATAAGGAATGGTCAGCAGAACTTTGTTTATAGTTCATGAATAACAATTCTGAAGTAAGTTTTTTATTCCAATTTCTACTGGCCTACTTTAATCCAAAGAGAGATTTCTACAATTTGCAAACAAGATTAGGTTGTGGTAAGTGTAAACCTTGAGGAGGTCGCATGTATACTTCTTCCTCCAAATCACCATGTAGAAAGGAATTATCTACATTTAACTTATGCAGAAACCTGTTTTGTGTCGATGCTAAGGCAAGAAGAAATCTCATTGTAGTGAACTTGGTTATAGGGGAAAAAGTTTCAAAATAATCAACCCTTTCTTGCTCAGGTGTGTCACTTAGACTTGAAGGTCCAGTACTATTGTCAGGACAGAAGGGTTTGGGTATGAGCCTACCACGACCTTGGTTTGCATGACTAATTCACATATGGAGTTAACCCACCCACTACCCTCCAAGTACCACGCACCCTCCAGTACCTAGTCAAAGACTACATATCTAACTAGATACCTTACTCACATTGGTCATTCAACCATGACATGGATCGACTACTTCCATGTCGCCCACACAATGCTAAGGGATTCAATTTTAAAACAACTTTCAACTTATCACCTTAGTATTATGTATGTCAACATAGGACATATATCTTCACCATATGTCCCCAACTTTACAACTTTACAACAATAGACTACGTCAACTTATACATCTCGACTTATTCATAATTCAACAATAAACAACATGTAAACAACTTATTTTCATCAATTACACAACATATAAACAACTTAGTCAATAACTACTCAACTCATCTTCATCAGGCAACTTAGCAACTTAACCAAATCATTAAGTATACTCACTCCCGGCGCAGCCATCTTGCGCCCGGCGTGATATCCAACCTGAGAGCTCTAAGGTTTCCCCACGCCCGGCTCAACCAACTCGCGCCCGACACCCTCAAGTCAGAGACTCTTAGGAGTCTCCGCGCCCAGTGCACCCACCCTGTGCTTGGAGCCAACCAAACAAAGACCTCTAGAGGTCTTCACGCCCGGCGCAATCATCCTGCGCCCGACGCTATATCAGCAAACTACCAAACAAGGTTTCTATTTGATATCGCACCCGACGTGGTTCTCTTCACGCTTGACGTGACTCATCCAGAGACTCCCATATATATTTGCGTCCGACGTGACTAACCTTGCGCGTGGCATGAATTTAAAATGGTTTCCTTTGATGAATGTTCGCCTGGTGCCAAGAACTTGCGCCTGACGCAGATTCAAATAGCAACCTCCCAAACTTCAAAAATTTTATCAAAACCTGGAAATCAAAAGATTTCCACCACATGCAATCCAAGAAATGCAACACATAGACTCCATACAACTCCAAAACAAGCTCAAATTCAACATGCAACCACTCAAGCATCAAAATCACCCAAAAACCCCATTGTTTCCCGAAACCCCGAAAATGAGGAATCACCCAATTCAACCACTTCTTCTCAAAATTCATGCACCAATTGAGTTCCTAAACTCACATGCAATCAAACAACCTACATTCTATCTTCCATCACCTGAAGATTGGCTCCGAACAACCAAGAATTTGAGAAGAAGAAGAATTTCTCCCGAAGCTCTACCCGCGGACTTCAATCCTCTGAAAACCAACTTCCTAACCTGAATTCCAGGAAAAGACAGAAGAAGTTAGTGATCTAGAGAAGAAGAAGAATCAATCAGAGAAATTTGGGAGAGAAAGGAGCTCATGGACCCAAAGTCCTTCTCTCTAAGTTTTCTCTCAGAATGAACATAATGAGGCTCCCTTCTTAGAGAAAACCTTATATACTCTCCTCTCTAGCATTCACTAAGCTCTGAACCAACATACTATGTTACAACGATGATACTATATTAATGATTGAGAAGAAAATATTTCTTTTCATTAATCAATTCATGTTATTGGAAAGGGAACTACAAAAAAAAAAATATATACAAAATATTGTAGCTGTTGAAACAAAAATAAAACCTAAACAAATAGAAATTATTATGTAACTGATTTAAAGAATTCAGTTATAGAAAAAAAGAAAAAATATAATTATTTTATGTCTAATAATTATCGTGAAAATCTCTCATGCGAATAATTAATATATATATATATATATATATTATTTTTCTAATAGGATGAATTAAATGATTTCATTTTTGGTTATAAATTATATTTATAAATAAATTATTGATAATAAAAATTTCATATTATTTTCCTTATAGTTTTCATTAATGATTGTATTACATTATTTAATTTACTTTCTTTATACATGTCGTTATGCCTAAACTACTTAAAATGGTATTCTATTATTTTTCTCAAATAGGTACTATTATTAAGTTTCTCTATAATATATTTATTCTTAATTTTATCTTATCTAATACGTTCACATATCCAACACAACACTATATATGTGCATTAAAATTATTCTCTTAATTGTCTTACTGTCCAACATTTAGCATCATACGATAGTGCATTGTTTTTTTAGATATATTAAATCATCTCCTCATAAGCTTGCTCGACTTAGATGACGTGACCCTTCTAAATGATACATATTATTTTATTTCTATATTTTTATTTATACGTTACTAAAAGTTTGCATACTTTACAAATCACATTATCTTTATAACAATTAACATATATTTACCATTAACTTTGCAAACCTTAAAAAGTTAAAATAAACACAACCTAAAAGATTTAGAAGAAATCAAGAAACTAGATTTTTCTTCAAAAAGATTAATACAACCAAACCCTAAAATATCATCTATAAAATTAAAAATGCTGAAATGCATATCCATACGTGGCTTCATGTGCAATAAGTCCAAAAATATCTATGCGAACTAAATTTAACTTGTCAACTTATCTATTAATTTGTTCTTCTATCTCTAAGTTTTGCTATAAGTTTTCCTTCATAAAATCAATGCAATTATCAGACTTAATGTTGAAGTCGAGAGATGAAGTATTATGCCCTTTGATTCACCTTTCATGGCAATACTTTTTCTTATTTATCATCATCAAACTTAATGTTAAAGAATTTATCATAAAAAAAATAAGTTATGCAGTAAAAACAACTTTAGTTAATTGTTCCATTACAAATTATCATATGATAAATTTAATAATTTTTATAATAATCATATCAAAATTATACTGACGATGATTTTTTATTGGTTGACTTTAACATGTAATTTTTTTTTTATAAAAAAATATGTGATTATCAAACTCGGTTATCACTAAAAAAAAATTATTAAATGTAAAAGAAGTTTAAGGATTTAAAATACATATATATTTCTTTTTTGTAAAAACTACAAATATCTTCTATTGAAGACATTTATTCACAGTTTAATAAAATTATCATGAATGACAAAACTTTTTTCTTTTTACTATTTAACATAACTGCGTATATTTTATCAAAATTATACTCTATTCATCCTCTCGTAGTGACTATACAGATTAAAGATATCAATGGATATAACATTATTTTTATAGAATTTTACTAAAATAGATCACCCTTTTAATAAGTATATTATTTTAAATTGTAATGGTTGAATTATTTATGAAAGAATGAATAATATAAAAAAAAATTACATTAAAAAATGAAACTTCATTTATTATTTTTGGACATTCTTTAATTATTAATACTGCAGTCAGAAAAAAAGTATTAAAAAAAATGAGATAGTTACGTTTTGAATTAACCAACATTTCATTGGTGTGTTGTTTGTCTAAAATCTGTCAAAGACTAAACTAAGCATCTTTCCCAACACCAACAGGGAAGAAACATACGGAAATTGTTATTTCTTAGACAGCGCACTACACCTTATCATAAATCTCATTTAAAACACTCTTTTAGAGTAATTTTAAAATAGTATCTGCGTTAATTTAAAATTTAATAATTTAAGTGTAGTTAAATCACAATTAAATTGATATTGATAAAATTATTATTAGTAGTAGTATAAAAATAATATTAAATAATTATAATTTATTGTAACGACTCACTATAGTTGTCACACTGTGGAATTATTATTAATAGCAATTGAAATTAAGTTACTAGAATGTACATGATTAATGGAAGAAATATACCATACATATGTTTAACATGATTATATAAATAAAATATCCAAACTAATATAAATAGGATATATATATATATATATATATATGTATATAGTCATCCCAAAATAATCTTACATTAGTGTCGGTCAAGCACACTTATACAAGGTACATCAGTAGTACTGCCATCAAAAAGTCACAACACCTGCCCGCATCAGCTCCTCAAGCCTAGTCCTGATCTGCTCCTATATAATGTATGATCATCGCGCAGTCTAAACCACCATGAAAATAGAAAGGGTAAGCTAGAGTTCAAAAACATATACATATATAAACAAGTCTATAATATACAACAACATATCATATATCATATATGAAAACTAATCACATCCCAAGCAAGCATGTACCTCACCTAATCATGTCCCAAAAGACATCAAATGCACATGAACACACCTCAACATACATCATATATAAACACATAGACCAATGCGTCGTCACACATTCACCTACAAAGATCTCCTAACAACATGAGCAGTTTAAGTGATTTTCACCCTATCGAACCAACTCAATCGTTTTCACGTTCGAAGCACCAGCTTGATCACAGCAAAAGGGGATACCAATCCCTCCTCTGTTTCTTGGGTCTCATCACTTACACTAAGAAAGTCCTGTTCCACCGTCAAGAGTAGTACAACTAGGTATAGACTTACCACGACCTTGGAATGCATTACCAAGTCACATATGGAATTCGTCCACTAATTATCCTTAAGGAACCATGCAATATTTCCATGTACTTGGTTAAGGGTTATAACCCTCGACCTCCTATCTTACTTAACCACTAACTAAGGATTTAGAAAAAACTCAACACACTTCAAAACCTATTCCAAGAGACACACCTACTCAAGGAGGGTTTTACAAACAGTGGCCTACCCGAGCACCACTCCAAGATACCCTATGTGGGATCTTCAGTTTTCAAAATAATTTTCTCTCCTCAAATCCTAAGTTAGCCATCATGTTATAATGCTACACAACATTCTTAGCATCCACACCTCACCATACATCTACCACATACATTACATCCAATCAATGCATATAGAGATCAGTGTAACATCAATCATATACAACATACCAATGCTTAACATCTCAACCAAGAATAGCATACCAATGCTTAATAATTCATACAATAATAGCATATCAATGCTCCACAATTAATTCAAACATAGCATATCAATCATATAAAGCATACCAATGCTCATTATCATCATCTTATAACACACAACATGCAATAGACACAAGCATTCTATTCATGTTTACCAATTAATTTCACCCATCATACAATATGTATCACATGCAATTTATCAAAATCACTTATTCCTACACTGACAACCCTCACATAAAACAACTCATAGAGAGTTCTACTACTCCAATCACTCTCATCCTTATCTCATATGAAAGACAACAAGAATATTTTCTACAACTTTTGTGAAGAACTCAGGTTCTAATTCCCTTATCTACCATGTTAAAAATTGTAAAAACTGCAACCGTTTTCCTAAATGTTGAAAACTTGACTTTTGCTCACCAAAAAGGTCATAACTAGAGTTTTATATCTCTTTTTTAGGTGATTCCAGTGCCATTGGAAAGCTAACATCCAAGACTACAACTTTCATGAAGACCCCAAGACCAAATTCGATAATCTAGCCTTGGCGCTACAATACTCAATTCTGCGCTCCAGCTTTAACTTTTTGCCAACTTTGTTTCCTCCTGAAGTTGCAACGCCCAACTTGGAGATGCAGTGCAAGATCTCTGCTTGATCAATTTTTCCTAGGGCTATAGCACCTAACCTAGAGTTGCAGCGCCAGATCTCGACCTCCTTGTTTTCTCCCACAACTGCAGTGCTAGTTCAACGCTCTAACACTGCATAAAAAGCTTCTAAACTTTCATGGCTTTCCACCTTCGTTTTACACCTATAATTCCTAAAAAACCTGCAATCCAAGGAGACCCAACACATGCAACTATACAAATACCATACTACCATCAATATATACAACACAAAAAACATCACATAACCCACATGCATCAAGAATTTGACTCAAACCACCACATTTTCTCACTTCCACTCAACGCCTCACTTTCAACTCAAATGCTACACAAATTAATCTCCATTCAGTCAACCCATCAAACAACACCACTTTCATGCTACAAGTAACAATTAATGGTAAGTTTCTAGCTTCCCTTACCTCGAAGGGAGAAGCATTTCGGTTCTAAGCTCACGGGGAAGAGAAGAAGAATAAGAGAAATGACAATGCGAACCAACTCTGGACTTCAAGCTTTCTAGCTCCTCTACTGTCCAACACCTATGTGAATTCAAGAATTGGGGTGAATGAGGTTCAACAACTAAAAAGAGTGAGTGAGAAGGGAGAGATAGAAGGAAATGAGTGTGGAGGAACAACAAGAAAAGACACTAGTCTCACATTTATAACTTTAAATATTAAAATAAAATATAATTTATATATTTTTAATATTTAATATACACATAAAAATTTAAATTATATATAATATAATATATGAGTTTAAGTTTTAATAATATATAACAACGTCCACTAATAATGATTTTACATCTAAAATAAAAAGTATTAAATTAATATAATATAAATTATAAAAAATAAAGATATTAAAAATTGTAAATTAACATAAATTATTAAATTATATTGATAAGAGAGGTATTAAAAATAAGTTTTTTTAATTTATAATTTTTATTAAATATTATTTTAATTAAAATAATTTAAATGAATTTTTAAAATTTAAAAAATAGTTTTTTAATTAGATTGGTTTTAAATTAGTTTGACTAGTTTTGACCATTTGGGACCATTTTTTGACTAATTCACTACAGAACAATTTCTCGGATGAACCAATCCAATTCTTGATCCAACTGACAAGGTCTATCCAGTTTTCACAATCATCCCTATGCAGATACTAACAATATGATTGAAATATAGGGAATAAAAAAAACTTTAACAATACAAGGTATACACCTTTAAAAAAATAAGGCAAAAATACACTTTTTGTACCTTATATTATTTATTAGATTCAATTTAATCTCACTTTAATTAATTGAATCAATTTAGTCCCACATCTTTAAATGTATCTCAATATTTGATTTTTTTCCTCCATTTAAATATTTAACGAATATGACATGTGTCATGTTGTCATGTCACATGGTTGGACATCATGACATGTGATGTGACACATGGTATGACACGTGTCATGATGACATGACACGTGGCATGACAACATGACACGTGACATGACAACATGTTACGTGTTATGACAACATGACACGTGTTAAATCTGTTAAGTATTTAAACAGAGGAAATAGAAAATCAAACATTGAGATACATTTTAAAGATATGAAACTAAATTGATTTAATTAATTAAAGTGGGACTAAATTGACACTAATAAATAATATAAGGCACGAAAAATATATTTTTGCCAAAAAAAAAAATAATAAATGCCCTAAAAGGAATAATAAAGACACAAGATTTGACATGGAAAAAAAAATTTAAACAACTAAAAGTCTTAGTTCTCTCTTTAGAGAAAATCTCTCCTTATGAACTTTTATCAAAGAATTATTTCTTGTGGTAAGTTCTTCATCTTTTTGCTTATCTTCCTTGAAGTGACATACATCTTTCCTCTCTTTCTTTACTATTTTTGAGTTTCTTTGAGCTTTGGAGTTCCATGGAAGAAGATAAGGAGCAACATAGAAGTTAGATGAAGAGAAATATCAACCATTTCTACACTAGATTGATCACAAGATTTTAAGTTTAAGCTTTGTTGTCATCATTGTAATTTATGTTGATAATTTTTTAAGATTAATAAATCTATTCACTACAAAAAAACTGGGTGATTTGTGGGGGTTATTTTGGCAATTTCTGGCGGTTAAAAACTGCCACAAATGGCATTACCAGCGTCATTAATAACCGCCAGATTCACGGTCGCCAAAAACGGTTTGTGGCGGTCGCCAAAAACGGTTTGTGGCGTACATTCCGTAAACGGTGGTTTTGAGCGTCAGGAACCGCCACTAAATGCATTTTAATATTACTTGTTTTACAGTTTCTGACAGTTTAAAACCGCCACAAAATTAATCCAAAATTTTCTTGATTTAACACTTCTGGCGGTTTTAAACCGCCACAAAATTGTTCTTTTTTTTCATTGCTCAGTTGTGTTTCCATTTTCATGAGGCAGTGACCCATTCAATTCATTCTTACATAATCTATCAGTAGAGTAATTAACTAATGAAAGCAAGGGAGTGATAAAGTATGTCGATATATTTTTAGCACAGTTAAATTAACATGCTACATGAAAAACAAGAAAATAGAAGAATCCTTACTTATCACAAATTTGAAAATTCTTGCATTGGCTACAAACCCAACAGTTCCCGGACACCATTAGAATACAATAATGGTGCATGCATGCTGCAAATGAACCATGATAAAATCTTCCTTCATTGGGGAAATGGTTTCGCCAAGCTGGAGAGAGATCAAAAGCTTTACAATAAGGAAACTAATATTTCCAAATAAGGAAATCCCATATGTATGATAAATGCAATTAAGTGAGAAGGTAAAATTGTTTTAAGATCTAGTTATATAACACAAAGCAAATTCAAAAACATGATTAACAAAGGACTTGGTTCCAGCTGCATGTTCAGATGCCTGGGTTACATTTTCTTGCTTATCTTGTCCAATTTCTTTCTCAGTTTTAATATTTTCTAGCCTAGCAATATTAGCAGGCTCGTTATATGTGACAGGCTTACCAGTAGGCCTTTTATCATGTGCATTATCCTCGTCCATTTTTGTCTCACTAAGATTTTCATGAATTGGATGCACCAGAACCTCTGTTTTAACTTCCGTAAGCTCATATTTAGTTGATATATACATATCACCACAAGTATTACGGACTTAATCTTTTAATTTTTACATTCAGTTTCAGTTTTTAATTTGTTTCTGTTTCAATTTTTAATTTATTGTTTTGTCTACTTAAAAGCCAAGTTTAAGGTTACGTATTATAGCACTATTAATCACTTTGTTTAGCTATGATTGGTGAACGTTAGCCATCTAAACTAAAAGAGACTTGCAGAATTATGTTTATAATTGGAACAAACTCCATGCAGGACAAATACAAGAACAAATTTTTACATTGAAACTTCTCATAACCAGGCTTTCTACATGGTGGTTTGGTTCACCCATCAAACCACTATATAAAACATTGAGAAATTAAAAAGATATCCTTTGGATTTATTCCACATATAAAAAAGAAGTTCCTATGAATTTAATTAGATGATTAACCAGGTTCCTTCACATTAGGCAGATAAAGAGAGATTTATGCATATGAGCCCTTGCTCAATAATCAAATTTATGAGATTGTCTGCTTGGTTAATGTCAGCAAGGGAGAAAGAGGAGTACCTTCTCATAAAGGCATTGTGCAGGCTCCTATGATGAAGAAGCAGACACTTTATCTATCTCTTCTATATTGACTACACACTAGTTGCATAAAACCTACAAATATAGAAATCAAACAAATATCTCAGTTCAAAGAGCCAGGTTTCAAGTAACTGCACTAATGATTGACAAGAAACAAACTGCCTCCACATTATTTATATGCAACCAATTTGGAAAGTGAAATTCAAAGCAACAATTCAATAAAAACATAGTTACTAATTTGAACCCTTAATGAAACTCCTTAAACAAAATTCCATGCATGACATCTAACGACTGAAAATTCAAATAGGAAAACTGTTGAAGAGTTAAGTATGCGTAAGATATCTTTTAAAATTATATTGAATACCTTATCATCAAATTAATAACTTATTTTGTGAAATGCTTCCACTCAACAATATATGATTTTAGTTTTATTAAAGACTAATATGTGTTTGTGATTGACCAAATATTAGTTTAACAAATCAAACCTCAGAAAAATAAATAATGCAAGCATATTAGAGAGGAAGGAGAAACAGCATCGTGTGCCCTGTGCTCGTAATCCAAAAGCCAAAGAAGTTCGTGAGATAAAACGTAATGCAGTTACCGTAACTGGACAGGGAAGCCAAAGAGTTTACAAAAATAAATTATGCTATGAAGATCTCATTAAATGTGAAACATTCTGTTCCTAGCAAGATGAAAACTTCTAAAGATGAAGATATCACCTTACAACAAACAGGCTACAAAAGAACTACTAAACCACTTCTATATATCGTAAAGCTACCAATCAAAAATGATACAACTTCCAACATATTGCATTCACCTTGATCCTTATCCATCTAAAATCCTACCTGGAAATTTATAAGGTTGCCTAGAAGGCTATTACATAGTAAAGTCTGAAATATTTCCTAAGCATTAAAACAAGTAAAAAGATCAGTAAAAGTTTTGATAGATCATAGAATCAAACTTCGATAGGATAGATTGCGGATGATTCATGAACTTAAGTAATTATGAACAAACAAACATATAACATTTAACTGAATCTGCGAAATAAGTCTATACTAGAGTTTAGATACTCGATAGTAGCCAAATACCTTATGATACAGAAATTAGCTAATTTCACAACAATTATGTTCCCAAGACATGGAAACAAACAAATTTATCATAAAAATTTGTTACTTTGCAGCACAACAACAGCTTATAGCTGTTAATAAAACATACTAAAATCATTAATTAGAACTTATTATAATAAATGAAAGGGGGAAAAGGAGAAATCAAAATAATTTAGAAGTTTGTGTTAAAAAATCTAATAGTGGACAATAAAAGAGGTGTAGTTAAAGAAAATCTTATTAAATCACACACGAAACCGGAATTAACAACACAACCAAACCATGCCAATAGCCAAACATCAAATCACAAATTCGGGAGCAAAAACTCAATGACCTCAGTGAATCCCTCGCACGCGGCAACATGAAGAGCAGTGCGATAATCAATATCCCTGAAATTGACACTAACACCAGACTCCAACACCTCGCGAATACCATCCACATTGCCTTCGAACGCCGAATACATCAACCTCACACTTTGGTCAACGGCGTCTCCCTCATTCTGAAGCTCCACTTCCTAGTTGCGGCGTTCCGGTGCCAGCGACCAATTAGGAAGGAAGCTCACAAACCCTTCAAAAAACTTAGGTTTACTCTAAGGGCACTGTCTCTATGGATTGGTGTCTTCCATGGCTCCTACTTCGAATTCAAAGTGCAGAGGGGATCCATAAACATCTTATTCTATAAAACATTGAAAAATGCAAAAACAAAAAAGAAAGAAGAGAGTTAGGGTTTGTACCTTGAATTAGGAGAGAAAAGAACACCTCACAAATGAAATCGCCTTACCGAGAATGTGACTGAGTGTGAATTGCGATTGAAGGAAAGCAAGAAAGAGGGGTTGGGAGTGAGTAAGGGACTGAAAGTGAGCGAGTGAGAATAAGTTTTTGATTTTTATTCCTTTAAAAATAATATAAAAAAATGGTTGCCACGTGTGACATGGAAAGATAGAACAGGTATTTAAAGATTGTGGCGGTTTTAAACCGCTGAAAATATCATTCTTTTGTGGCGGTTAAAAAAACTGTCAGAAATATAATATTTTGTGGCGGTTTCTTGAAACCGCCAGAAAAAAACCCCTACTAATTACATAATTTTTTGTAGTGATTATAAATAATTAAATATTCATATTATTACAAACAATTATTGGGATGCAAATCAAAGTCCTACATCCTTAGAATAAGAGAAGAAATAATAGTTTATAAAATACACATACACATACTCCATTGATTAGAGGCCTTCTAAGCAATGATCAAAAGCAAAATCATGAGGATGTAAACTAAAAGTGGATAATATCTTATTATTGTGGAGTTGTGTGTACAAATACCCTAAATAACTCGATAAACAATATAAGAGACAACCTGCACCCGATAAATATATCCCTCCCAAAAACCAAACACAACATAACCTTAATGTTAGTATCAAAGTCATTGGTTGGATTCGATGACAATCAATAACCCATATAAACAAACAACAAAATTACAATTCAATGATAGATTTTTGATGAATGAGAGATTATATCTTTTGTTTGATTGAGGATTGTTGAGATGTAAATTAAAGTCTTACATCGTTAAAACAATAGAAGAAATAAAAGTTTATAAAACACACACATACTTTATTGGTTAAAAGCCTTTTAAGTGATGATCAAAAGCAAAATTATGAGGGTGTAAACCTTGAGTGGATAATATTTTACTATTATGGAGTTGTGTGTACAAATACCCTAAATAACCCCATAAACAATAGAGTAAACTACACTCGCACCCCCAATATTTTTTTAAGATTGCGCCCACTACCCCTTCATAATTTAGACCCATAGTAAAACCTCATAAAAATTGATTAGATGTTACATTGACCTCTTTTGATTGCAAAGATGCATGTCATGTGATCTGCACATGACTTTTAATGAATTTTTCTCTTCCTAAAATTAATGCCCTAAAGTTCTTTAACTGCTCCACCCACCTTCCCCCTTCCCTTGGTTCTCTCAACTTCCTTTCTACTCTTTGCACCCTCCACCTCATTTATTGCACCATCACTACCCACAACCTTAGCCCCATCCACTTCTTCCTCGCCATATAACCTCAATATTTTGATTTTAGTATAGCGAGTTTAATTATTCTTTATCTCCTTGTGATACAACTAATTCCATATTCTATCTACCTTGATTGATTAGTATTCTTTATTAAACATTTTATGGGAACACATTTTTCCTTTGGCATCATCCTACCTTGATGCTTAATTTTTTTTTACGATTTATTACATCAAAATATAATTTTACCCATTCCATAAAAGCCCAACCCATAGTTAATACTCTCTAATTAACCTTGTTTCTATAATTTCTGAAGGTCATTTTTATTCATATTGATTCATTGGTCACGTTGATAAGTGATTTTGGGGGCCGATAGGTGAGGAAGAAATGTGTGGGGGTGAAGGTGTAGGTGGTGATGGTGCGGTTAAGGAGATGGAGGGTGCGAAGAGTGGAGAGGAAGTTGAGAAAGGCAAAGGAGCGATAAAGGTGAGTGAAGTAGTTGGTGAAGATGAAGACATTTAAGGAGAGAAAAATTCATTAAAATTCATGTGCAAGTTACATGACATGAACCTTTGAGGTTAAGGGAGGTCGATGTAGCATCTTTTCAACTTTTAAGAAATCTTACTATAGGTTTAAATTATGAAAGAATATCAGACACAATCTTAAAGAACCAATATAAGAGACAACCCAAACTAAAGATGAATATATCCCTTTCAAAAACCAAGCACAAATCATAAACCCAACACAAGTTACTGATTTGCGTGAAACTAAACTCAATTTCTTAAGATTTTTCAACTATTTTAATAACTATATTATTAGTATAGAATATATATCAGGTTTGTTGATGACAAATTTTCATCGAAAAACATGACTAACTACATATAATAGAATTTTCCTTTCCAATCATTTTTTTTTATCTATAAGACTTAAATTCAAAATTTTCTTTAAGGAAATCAAATCCAATATTATTCACACTAATGACTTGTTAGTAAGTAAGATTTTAAATTTTTTTAATACATGAGTATCAAACATATGTATTAAAGAAACTTAGACTACTCGTCCACCCCACTCAACTAGGTAAGCTAAACTTGTCAATTAATAAATATGAATAATAAGAAAATTCTAAAAGAAATAATTATTAATGAAATTCTAGATGGATAGGTGTAGAAGCAATTTGTCAAGAGTCATACAACATAACAAATGTAAAAGATTAAAAATATTAGATAGGTTCCTTTCTATAGCCACATTATCGGCCGAAGGTGATGGCATAATCAAATTAATTAATTAATATAGCATGCGTAGCCACTAATCCACCACAACTAATCAATGTTGTACTTTATCTTCCACGAAACCTTTATTTTATTTTTCTTGTTATTTTAACTAGCTTTGCATAAAGTCTCCACAATTCTAAAAGTATTTAAATACTAATATTTTTTTTTTACAACAATACTAATATTTTAAGATATGATAATCGGTTTTCCTCAACGGATTATTGACAAAATTGGCATAAGCTACCAGACAAAAAGGTAACAAAATTAATTGTGAAACATAATGTAATAATTCAGTTTTACGAATTCCACAATTTATTATCAAGTAAATATCAATTAAAAATTAATATGTATTTGCGGCGAGTAACTTTTACCAATTAAAATATTATTTTAATATTGATGAAAATTGAATTTTAAAATATTATAACCTGTATTTCAAATCAGACTTTATAATTGTTGAGTCAAAAAAAATTTGATTTATTTAATTAATGTAATGTAATATTTTTATAACTAAAATTGGTTCAAATAATAATATAATACATTTTATAAAATAAAAAAAAAGGTACTTCGTATATTTTTTTTGAATTTTTTTTAAAATTTAAAGACAATAGTATTTGATATAAAAATGAAAATAAAAAAGATGATTATTAAAATCTATTCTATTTATAGTAGATATAGATGATTGTGATCCAATTTCAATATAATTTTTTTTTTATATTATTAATACATAACTTTTTTTCTCATACAAATATAAAACCTGAACTACATAATCATATTTGCAGCCACATCACAATAATCATTTTTGGTCGCATCATCATAATGATATTGTTCATGTGTTGATTTTTTGCAATTTCAACTGCATGTGTAAATGTAAGGAGAATTGCAAAATCGAGAGAGTTGACATACAATGTGTTATTTCTTCCTTTTATTTCACTCTTCTTAATATTTTCTCACTCCATAATTTGGGATTTGGCAATCATTACTCTTCCATTGAAAAATCTAGCTTTTGGTATTTCATTTCAGTATTGCATGAGTTAATTAATATAGGTGAAAAATAAAATAAAATAAAACTAAAATTACGATTTTCAATGGTGTAAACATAAGCATAATTGAGAAAGTTGACTTGTGTGGTATTCTTCCTTCCCTTTTCATTGTTCTTAATTTTTTCTTCTTTGTGCATTATTTTAGATTTTAAAATATTTGTAATCGAATTAAATTAAGTGACTGTGTGTTTTTGTAAAATGGAAATTCATTAGCAATTTTTTTTTTTATTAATATGCTTTTGCCCATTTTAGACCACAATTTTTATTGATTGTTTAAGAATAGTTATGATATTTTTTTTGCCATCATTGTATTTGCGACATTTGATCGTGAAGATAGACAAATGAGAAACCCAAAACAAAAAGTCATTGTTGGATGAAAATCAAAAGTGATCACAAGTCAACTTTATAGAATTTTTATAAAACTTATTTCCTTATCTCATTCGTCAAAGCATAATAAAATATACCGTGAAGATTAAAATACAATAAAATTAAAAGTCTTAAATTACAATGCTACAGAAAAATTCATAAATAAAAAATTACCATAATTTCCATAACTACTATAAAATCAAAATTCTCTTTAGAAAAATAGTGACCTCTTTTTTCCACACATATATATATATACATATATATATATATATATATATATATATATATAT
The DNA here is from genome assembly GCF_000230855.2 of Cajanus cajan. Lineage (NCBI taxonomy): Eukaryota > Viridiplantae > Streptophyta > Magnoliopsida > Fabales > Fabaceae > Cajanus > Cajanus cajan. The sequence goes on along the minus strand of NC_138517.1, from coordinate 8,491,477 downwards.
ATATTTGTATTAAAAATCGTACGATTTAATTTATAATCTAAGCAATCTTATGCCTTATTTGTCCTACTTATTATTTTGCATTAATTCTGCGTACTTATTATATATTTCATGCTTTTAATTTTTATTTAATGTTAATAAGAGAGATTAATATAATTAATATGATGTGTAAGCTAGTTTAGAAAATATTTAATTTTGTACTAAATTAGCCATGCCTCCTACATTTATAATATAACAATGACAATAGCTATTATTTAAAATTTAAAACAAATATACTTTAATTTGCATTGAAATAAGTTTAAAGTTTACTTATAAATCTATTTAAAGTTTAAACTTTGATAGCATTTGAAAAATCTTATAGGAATTGACATTAGAATTTTTTGAGAAGGAAAAGCTTGAAAATTTTTATTTAACAAATTCGATATTTTTATTTGTGACTTTTAAGTAAAAGGTTCTAAAGGCTTTAACAACTTCAATTTATGCTAAAAAAAGAAGAAAAAAAATCAGAATTTAAGTATTTTAGGAATAATTCTAAAAAAAATATTTTAGAAATAAATAAATAATGTTGGAACCACATTTACTTAATTTGACTTGAAAAACATAAAAGACCTAAATTTCATACAATTCAAATGAAAGAGATAAATGCATAACTAAACATTTTATTAAATATTCAATATAATTATTATCAATATATACATATTTACAATATATAAAATAATCTTCACGTACTTATTTGTAATGTTAAGATAATAATTTTTTAATAATATATAAAGTTTTCAATAATTTTATTTATTTACTCGTATATTGTACCGGTCACAATCTAGGCTTTAATAAATTTCAATTAATAATAATAAAAATATTATTTTCTCCAAAATTATAACATCGGTGTAACAATCATGTTACTCTACCAAGTACCAACCATAACATTTGGGCTACCTTGGCCAACCACCAAAAAAATATGCATTTACAGTATTGACATAACAATTAGATAAATCAAGGTCGACAAGGTAAACAACCATGAAAATGTCCAAACTAGAGATCATTGACATTCCTTGATACCCACGATGTCACAATATTTGTAGCAACAAATATTTCTTATTCATGAACAACTCAGTTACCAAATAACAATATGGAACAATACATCATGCAGGATCCGATAATATGAAAGCTGTCACATTATGTCACTATGATTAATAATTTAACAAACCATATTAATGTAATATAATAATAATACCCACAAAGAAATTGAAAAACCTTGTTCAGACCGATCCTATCAATCATTATGTTCATCATCTTGGCACAACTTTTCCTTGTCAAATTCGTCAAACTCTGAAACTATTAGAGACAAAAGAGGGTATGATATCATTATTCACAGTGCTAAAACCTGGTTGGTTGGTTCCAAGATCCATGTCAAGTTCTTTTGTGCAATTTCATCCATCATCATGAGCTTGGCCCTTAACATAAGTTTTTTTTGTGTGGTCATGTTTGTGTCATTCAAATTCAGCATGGTTTTGTGCATTAAAATTGAGGAATTCTACCCAGGAGAAAGAGATGCTTTGATGCTCATAAGGGATTCTTTGAATTCTTCTGTGGATTTGCATGGGAATTGGACGGGTCCTCCTTGTATAGACAATCATAGCAGATGGATTGGCATCACTTGTTCAAATTGGCATGTTGTTCAAATTGTTCTTGAAGGGGTTAACCTTAGTGGTTACTTGCCTCATACATTCCTTCAAAACATAACTTTCTTGAGCCAACTTGACTTCAGAAACAATGCACTTTTTGGACCAGTGCCCAGTCTCAAGAATTTGACGTTTTTGGAACAAGTTTTGCTATCATCCAATCATTTCTCAGGGTCAATTCCTGTGGAGTATGTTGAACTTCCTAGTCTAGAGGTTTTGGAGTTGCAAGAGAATTACTTAGATGGTCAAATTCCACCATTTGATCAAGCATCCTTGACAAGTTTTAATGTGTCATATAATTATCTTTCAGGGCCTATTCCTGAAACTTCTGTGCTGCAACGGTTTCCTGATAGTTCATTCGGTAATAATTCAGGTCTTTGTGGAAAGCCATTGGATAACCCATGTCCTATTGAACCTCCATCTCCATCTCCATTTTATGCACCACCTCCTTTTGTTGTTCCTCCAAGTTCACCAATGGAACCAAATAAGAAGAGGCTTCATGCATGGATTGTTGCTTTGATTGGTGCTGCATCTGCATTTTTTCTACTTTCTCTGATAATTATTATTGCTTTCTTGTTTCTTAAAAGAAGAAGAACAAGTGGAAAAGAACCAAAAAGGAATGATTCAACAGGTAAAATATATCCTATACATGTCAATTCCACCATTGATTTTGTTTAAAGGCTTATTACAATGCTATTTATGCAAAGTTTCAATGATACAAAAATAAAAATGTTAAAAAACATTTGTCTAATAAATTTAGACTGTCATTGACATAAAGTAAAATGCAGTGCTGATTCAGGATTTCGAAATGTTATGATTTTTTTTTTAATTTTTTATTTTTGTATAGGGTATGTTTTTGGGGCATGGGCAAAGAAGATGGTGTATTATGCTGGAAACAGTGATGTTTCTGAAAGGATTGGGAAATTGGAATTTTCCAACAAGAAAATGGCAGTTTTTGACTTGGATGATTTATTAAGGGCATCAGCAGAAGTGCTTGGAAGAGGGAACTTAGGCATTACATACAAAGCAACACTTGAAACTGGAAGTGTTGTTGCAGTGAAGAGACTTAACCACGTGAATGAACTGAGCAAGAGGGAATTTCTCCAGCAGATGCAATTGCTAGGACAGATGAAGCATGAAAATCTTGTAGAAATCGTCTCCTTCTATTATTCAGAGGAGCAAAAGCTGGTCATATATGAATTTACCTCTGATGGCTCTTTGTTTGAATTTCTACATGGTTAGTTTTGATTCTTTCCTTCCTTAAAACACAAAAAGAAAAAACTAAATATGTTTTTAGTTCTTGAACATTTGACAATTCTACCTTTTAATTACTGAACAAATTCTTTACTAGTTTTAATCTCTAAATTTTTGTTGATTTTCACACTTAGTCTTTGAATATTTTCGTTAACATTTTTGTTCCGTGATGTCGAGATTTTTTCTTCATGAGAGAAAACGTTAGGGATTAAAAATAAAAGCCGAGAAAAATTCAGAGACTAAAAATATATTTAATCTGACACAAAATAACTAACTCAATACGCTAACATTCATAATCTGCTGGTGCTAGAGGGTAGAGGACTAGGAAGAATACCACTTGATTGGACAAAAAGACTTTCTATAATCAAAGAGATTGCAAAGGGTCTTGCTTTCCTCCATCATTCTTTGCCTCAGCACAAGGTCCCTCATGCCAACCTCAAATCATCCAATGTCCTAATCCATGAAGACAGTAAAGGGTACCATTCCAAGCTCACAGACTATGGTTTCTTGCCTCTACTCCCAGCCAAACAGAATGCAGAAAAGCTAGCCATAAGGAGGTCACCAGAGTTTGTTCAAGGGAAGAGGCTGACACACAAAGCTGATGTTTATTGCTTTGGTATCATCATGCTAGAGATCATAACTGGCAAAATCCCTGGTCATGTCATAGGTGAAATTGAGGAAACAACTAATGATCTTTCAGATTGGGTGAGAACTGTGGTCAACAATGATTGGTCCACAGACATATTGGACTTGGAAATACTAGCAGAAAAAGAAGGGCATGATGCAATGCTGAAGCTGACAGAGTTAGCTCTAGAGTGCACAGATGTGACACCAGAGAAACGGCCTAAGATGAGTGTAGTATTGATGAGAATAGAAGAGATAGAGCAAATGAGAAAAGAGAATGACTAGAACAAATTTAAGTCACTACAGCAAGATGTATTATTATTGTCTTGCATGAAGTGCACCCCAACAATGTCCTTGTAATCTTGTATACATCTTAACACTCCACTCATATGACATACCATCCAAATCAGAAATGGCTTAACAACTGCATATAACAATATGTACGGATGACAATTTTTTCAGAAGAGATAAATTCTCTTCGATGTTGAGAAATTATTATTTCCATTTTTCCCCATTTTATGAATTTTATTATTTCCATTTATTTTATGATATCCTGTAATTAATGTAATCAAGTTTACCTAGTAGGAGAAGATTTTGTTCTTGTTATTGTATGATTTGGTTTAGAAGACAGTTAAGACATACTAGTAATTATTAGAACATCAGGTGACATGTAACAAATAGAAAGAAAGTACTTTATTCACAGTTTTGATGCTGAAGATATGCCTTATTCAAAGTCATCTGGGATCACATTTTCAATTTTACTATTTCGTTTTTTCTCTCCTTTGCTTCAACTATGTCCAGATTTTGGTGCCTCAGAATATCACAGTTAAGTTGAGCTATTTATTGAATGAAAGAATGTTTTTCCTCTCCATTAGATAGATTAATTGGAGAGAAGGATCATAGACAGTCAATTAAGCATTTGAGTTTGAAGAGAAAAAGGGTATTTTCTAATAGTTAATAAATGTAATATGAGCAATAAAAATATGCCATTATTAACCAAACTCAAGAACTTGACACAGAATATGATGAACTGGAAGTGGGTTAAAGATTTTGGGACAGTCAAGGTTACTCACATGGGATACCCTCCACAAGCAAAGTTAGGGATGGACACGTCCACGGTCCACCTCATCCACACGAATAATTTGAAAGCTCTGCTTTTCAAAGGTTGAGTAGGTTGCAACATAATAAATGAAGGAAAATATACCACATACAATTTTTAAGCAGTTATTTAATAAGGTTTGATATTGTTCCTCGTAATAAATGAAGGAAGTCGTAAAAATATATTTTTCATCCTTATAAAATTTATGCACTATTTTTACTCTCTACTTTTTAATTAAGTGATAAATTTAGGTGGAATATAATTATGTGTGATATTATGTTAGCATGTAATTTTTTTTAAAAAGTTATAATTCTTCAAAATAAATATTATTTTCTTAATTATTAGGGTAGTCTTGTGGTTGGATTGGAAGAAGTTTGGATAATTAGAAATATGAGACATAAATTTGATTTTTTTTTTGACAATTTTTGTAATTATTTTTATTTTTACAAAAATTTTTTTATTGCGATAAAGAAGACATGAAGCACTTGGAACTAGAAGCAAAAGTAAGAAATGTTTTATATTGTGCCATGAATTAAGATATTTTTGAATAAAATTTCAAGTGCGACTTAAATATGTTTAAATTATCTTCAATTAGGCCAACTTTTAGATTATTTCCTGTTAAATTTTTTTTAGTATCTGACGTTAGTTCCTCTTTATTAAGTAATGACATGGTTGATAGATTGTCACGTCATCACCCAATAATGTCTACCACATCATCTAAATGTTCATGTGACAGTCCTTTAAATGATATGACAGACACTGTTGAGTGATGATGTGACAATCTATCAACCATGTCATTATTTAACGGAGAGAAACTAATGTCAAATAATAAATTAAAAAAAAATCAAGTATTTTAAAAAAAATTAATAGATAATAATATAAAAACTAAAATTTGAGATAATTCGATCATATTTAATCATTATTTTAAAGACTAAATGTGACACATTTCTAAATTAGAAAGACTGAAATGGATTTTTTTATAAAAAAAAAACATTTACCGCAAAAAATAACTCGAACTTCAATTAATACACGAGTCAGACAAGCCTCCAAAACCGCAACCGCATGGCATAGATAGTAGCTACATGTTGGTTTTTGTCCTGTTGAGTGAATCAGGATCAACACAGGCAAAATTGTTGATGTTGATATGGGTAGGAAATAAAGAATGACTCAATTTGTAAAAAGCAGCCAACACATACCAATACCCCTACGTGTCCACCATTTAGCATTTCACACAACTAGGTGTCTCAACTAAGTTCAATACCTAGTTTCCCCATATAAGCACACTATCACTCCACTTCTCTAAGCCATGCACAAAAGGCCTTCACTTTAGCCTCTTTTTCTCCATAACTTCTCACCTTTCAGTTTCGTTTTCTACAAAGAATAAACCCTTTTTGTGAAGAGAGAATATAGTCTCAGCTGGATCAGGATCATTCATATTGAAATACCAGTTGTGTGTGACAATCTTAGTTGGTTGAGGGTGCAAGAGAGAGTTTTGCTGTGATGGCAACTCGTAGATATGCTTTTGGAAGGGCTGATGAGGCCACTCATCCAGACTCCATGAGGGCCACTTTGGCTGAATTTGCCTCCACTTTCATCTTTGTCTTTGCTGGAGAAGGCTCAGGCCTTGCTTTGGGTTTGTACATGTTCAAAATCGTGCTTCATACTTCACATATAAATGCTTTGAATCTTTTTATTGCATGTTTACATGGGCTTAATTTACTAGATATGATCTTAGGAGTTTTTTTTTATGCTGCTTTGGCTACATGCTAAAGAGTGTTTGTTTATCTGAAATAACTCTCTCTTTTCCATACATCTTCTCTTATAAGTTTACAAGCATAGAAGTGCTTCTTTATCTGAAATAACTCTTTCATTTCAGTAGAGTATCCTTAGAAGTGCTTCTTGATATAAGCTTAGAAGTGTTTCTTTATCTAAAATAACTCTCATTTCAGTTGTGAAGCTGTTGTATTCAAACATGCTCTTAATCTTCAATGTATATAAAACTTTTTCAGCTGAGTTAAAGGTGACATTTGATCTTGGATTATCTAATGCATGCTATGAATATGCTAGTTATTTGTGTGATTTGTTTTTGTTGCAGTTAAGATTTATCATGATTCAGCTTTCTCAGCTGGCGAACTATTGGCACTTTCACTGGCACATGCATTTGCTCTATTTGCTGCTGTATCTGCGAGCATGCATGTATCAGGTGGTCATGTCAACCCAGCTGTGACATTCGGTGCTCTTCTTGGGGGAAGGATCTCTGTGGTTCGAGCTGTATACTATTGGATTGCTCAACTTCTAGGTGCTATAGTGGCTGCCCTTGTGCTCAGGCTTGTCACTAATAACATGGTAAAATCTATATCCCACTTTTTCAAAAGATTAAAAAAAAAAAAACTTCGATACAATAAGGATGATGTATACAAAGATGTTACTGTGGCTGTTTATAGTTCTTATATGTGCTAACAAGATTAAGAGGTTAATTTCTATACATTATTACTCATAAAAACTGTTATAGTCAATCCCTCCGAAATCATAAATTGATATGATTTTTAAAGTACTTGTATAAAAGTTACCAAACATGCTGAACATCACAATTTGTGATTTGAGGCTGTATATATTGGTTCTGTTTACTCAATTATTATAAAAGCCAATAATGAGATAACAGTTAAATCATTTTAATTTTAATGGTGACATGAAAAAAATTGGACTTTTTCAATGAAAACTGATGTGTTGTTGTGGTCTCTTGTAGAGACCATCAGGGTTCCACGTGTCAGAAGGTGTTGGCGTAGGACACATGCTTATACTTGAGATTATCATGACATTTGGGCTGATGTACACAGTGTATGCTACTGCAATTGATCCCAAAAGGGGTGCTGTTAGCAACATTGCACCGTTGGCAATTGGACTCATTGTTGGGGCAAACATCCTGGTTGGTGGGCCATTTGATGGAGCATGCATGAACCCTGCTCTGGCTTTTGGGCCTTCCTTGGTGGGCTGGAGATGGCACAACCACTGGATCTTCTGGGTGGGCCCATTGATTGGGGCAGCATTGGCAGCACTGGTGTATGAATATGTTGTGATCCCAACTGAGCCCCCTCACCAACACCAACCTTTGGCTTCTGAAGATTACTAGTTGCACTTGTGCATCAAAATATGAGTGTTATTAGCTTTTGTGTATCAAAATGTAAGAGTATGCTTGTGTTTTGTTTTTTCAACCACCTTTCTGCTTGAGTCACCGCTAGGCTCCTGCATGTGCATTTTTACTTTTCTTGTTTTGGGGTCACAAATGCCAAAATCTACTCGAGTGTGTAGCTGTTGTATTTTGTCTTCAACACATACTGAATAAAATGTGTGTGAAACCCTATTTTGTATAGGGATGTTGCTCTTGCATCATATTCAATTCACACTTTAATATAATGCTGAAAGTAACCAATAGATTTAAGAACTATTCATAGGTTTAGGGTTTAGGGTTTAGGGTTTAGGGTTTAGGGTTTAGGGTTTAGGGTTTAGGGTTTAGGGTTTAGGGTTTAGGGTTTAGGGTTTAGGGTTTAGGGTTTAGGGTTTAGGGTTTAGGGTTTAGGGTTTAGGGTTTAGGGTTTAGGGTTTAGGGTTTAGGGTTTAGGGTTTAGGGTTTAGGGTTTAGGGTTTAGGGTTTAGGGTTTAGGGTTTAGGGTTTAGGGTTTAGGGTTTAGGGTTTAGGGTTTAGGGTTTAGGGTTTAGGGTTTAGGGTTTAGGGTTTAGGGTTTAGGGTTTAGGGTTTAGGGTTTAGGGTTTAGGGTTTAGGGTTTAGGGTTTAGGGTTTAGGGTTTAGGGTTTAGGGTTTAGGGTTTAGGGTTTAGGGTTTAGGGTTTAGAGTTTAGAGTTTGTGTTTGCTTATAAAATCTGGCGACCCAAGGAGCAAGTTTGGTATTATGGGGTGTCCTGGGGTTGGAAGAGTAATAATCTGACCAATAGCAAGGGTTGAGTCTATCAGAAAATTTGTTGTCAGCATAAAGGCAAAACGGAAGCCAATTTTCACCTCCATTCATTCTTCTCTTCCTTTCCCTTGGGTAAGCTAACGGTGCCTGTACATACCTGCAATTGTGTCAAAACCTTTTAGCAATATATCAATGAAGGAAAATGAGAATATCATTGATTCCTGTCTCTTTTAAAAACAGAGCTAAAATATGAACAAGAATGGAAGTTTACTCACTTTCACTCCAAATAAGTTAAAATATGCTTTTTTTGGTCTCTTATTTTATGGTTTCAATTTAGTCTGACATCTTTCACAATTTGTCAACACTTTATCAACTTATGATAAACTAATAGAAGCCAACTTATTCTTAAATTTTAAGGGAACTAAAGTACATATATTTTGAAGGATATCTCTCACAATTTGTCAAAACTTTATCAAGTTATGATAAACTAAAAGCCAACTTAATCTAACATACATTTTAAGTGAATTAAAGTACATACATTTTAAGGGAAGGAACTAAAGTGATAATGATACTTTTTAAATTAGATACCAAACTAAAAGGTTTACATAAAGACTAAAAGAATACCTGATACCATCAACAACAGCATCCCAGCAGAAGTGAGTATGGCCAAACACATGGCAAGAAGAGGCATCCTTCCTTCCCTCAGCCCCATGTATAGACCTTATTCGATCTTCAAGAGAGTCTGAACCAATTATTTTTGGAAGCTTGGGATAGAATAACATCCTCTTCTCTGGACAAAGTTCCTGCCTGTGAAGCGTGTAGCATAACCACAACAAATTAATATGTTCATCTTTTGGAGTAACACAACCACACTAGTGTTGCTGTTTAAGTTGCTCCTCATGCACCAAGAGACATGTCATAAGTTAATATAATGCATCTTGGTGTTTATGAGGAATTATGCAGTGCAAAGTCACAATATGTAGCTTTTCATCATGCAATCATGCATTATGGGCCACATTTTGTTAATTTAATTTTGGTGTTTATAAGAGATGTCACTGAGTGGAGTTTAGACTCATTTTGGAAATTAGAACACCAGCACTATTGCACTGACAGAAACATCATGTACTGAGCAATAAACACAGTAATTTCTACACCAAAACTCGCAACACAATTTAGAGCAATTTGTTGTGGCTAAGCATGCAATTAGTTCTATGAAGTTGGAATTGACAACATAGGGAGATCTTTTACAAATTTTCCTTTCCTTTCTTTTGCAAGACCACTAGAGGCACCCATGGGAATGGTAGATTGTATGTTTTTAGCCTTTTTTTTTTTTTTAAATTTTATCCATCAGAATCGAACTCAGAATTGCATGTATTTTAGTCCTTTAAAAAGGGTAGAGACACCAAGAAAAACTATAAAGGAAACTATTAAAAAGGGTCTCATGGTATCCCTGAAAATTTGGATCTTGGCTGTCTTATGGTGTCATTGGTCTATGTAGCCAACCTTGCCTAGAGGGGTAGGTTATTGTTGTTGTTACTTGAGGCCAAAGTATAATAGAAGATGGCTAAACTCGAGCAAAGATCAAACAGCACCGTATACATAAGTGACTGCTACAAAAGTTGCAAGTCAATCATCTAAAATATTCTACAAAACAAGAAGTAACATGCAATCAGAACATGTGTAAGAAATCTATACATTTATTCAGTTTCTCCATAAAACCCAAGTATTATAATAAAAGAACTTAAAAAAGAGCATTAGTTAAGTTTCTCAGTTTGTCAATCAAACACTTCATAATTAATTTCTATAGAAGTTTAGGAAAGAACGATAAAGGAGTAAAGGACTACTGCAACATTTCTCATAACATGATTAGGTAGATTGTTAGGCCATGTAATTCAAACAGCACGTCAATCATACATAGAAGCAATAATAATTGATTGTTTAATTTTAACCTGAGCAATAGAGCTACAATTTAAATGACAGATTAACCACCTGGGAACAAAGTGGGAAAAGGTAATGATGTGATCACACGTCATCTGAATCTCCTTTATCACTTTCATTTGTTTATCATTCATGGCATCAAAATATAAAGCAAGGGACATGTCTCCATTTGAAAGTCCCTCGGGCCACTTACACGCATAGAAGTCTTTACATGCCTAGGGAAAAAGAAGGTACAGACTTAAATCAATATAAATCAATTTGAGCACTACATGGAAAGTAAGAAAAACATAGAAATAAACGGATATAGTCATATAGATACTAAATTAAAAAAGAATGTTCCTATCATAATATGTACACATAGTAACCTTGATCAAAATTCAAAAGCAGGCACATGGAACGGTAAAAAATAACAGTTACTATGAGATATTATAATTCGGTTATTTTTATATTTTAGATTATGATAACGAAGATAAAGGAGAGGCCATCAATTTAGAAGTTGTAAGAATTCTTAAAGAAGGTTTTAATATCATTGTTGAAGATAAAAAATTATGATTTGAAATACATGGTAAGAAAACTACTTTATTTTTGTTTTTCTATTCTACAGGTGTTTCCATTTGTCGACAAATTGATGTTTATTATTATTATTATTATTTTCAGTTTTTGTGGAAGATGTTAGAAGACTTATGAAACTTTGATTTATTTGACTTAGACTTTAATATTTGATTAATACATTGTCTATTTATAAAATTACATGCATGTTTTACATAGTATTGTCTTTTTTAAGCTAACCATTACACCTTAACCTTTGTAACTTTTAAAACTTACAAGTGTAAACTCTTAAATATATTATATATAAGTATGTGTTTCACTATAACTTTTATAAATGGTAGATGAGATTGCTTTCATAATATGTAATAATTTTTCACATGTTAATAAAAAAAAATTATCATAATAATTGTCAAATTTGAATTTTGGAGAAAAATAAAAAAATCAATTAAGGTAAAAATAAAAAAATAAAAAATAGGCCAGCCCGAAAGAGTCATAGTTCCCATAGAAAAAATCCAAAGTCCATAAAGTACCGAGTTTGGACATCAATTTAGAAAACTGAATTCAATCCAAACCTTTTACCCAAGCAAAACCACATAGATGCTTATAATACAAGACATAAATTAGCTCAAAATTTATATGCAGATAGTCCTTAATCAAGCACCATAGGAAATCAAGTGCATGATCTGATCATCAATCAACTTTTTTCAAATGGCTTACTAGGAGTTAAAGAGAATAGTCATCATCTCCAAAGACGGAATGCGAAAGCCTGTTATGTCCTTCTCTTTGTCAAAGCTCTGTCAAAGAAGCAGGTTCAACATTTAAATAAATTGCCCTCGAGGAAAACTTTGAATCAAGTCCAACACAAGGTATGGAAGAACGAGGACTGGAGGAGCCAAAAACTGACACTATAGAAAGTAATCACCTCATGGTACCAAGAGAACAAAGGAATTATTCCTATTTCATCTATAACCATTGGATTTGTCTCCACTCCGATTCTCTTACATGCATCAAGCAATTTATTCAGCTTTTCAAGAGAATCAAACTGGAAAGAAATCAGCAAAACTTTATCAGAACAAAACTATTGCAAAAAAGACAGAATGGAATCAATAAGTATAAACATCAATAACTTCTAGGTGATAACACAACATTAAAATTAATGAAAATAGTATGTTAGTAAGTACCGTTTTCAATATCATGTTTAAAAAACAGATATACAACAAGGCATCTGTAATTTCAAGTTAAAGAAAACAATGGCAAATCAGGTAGCGGATACAGTGTAAAATACACCCGAAAAAATATTGATGAAATTAATGGAATAAGATTCCAAAACAAAGTAACGAACACTTTTCCTTTATTTTTGGTGGGGGAAGCTCAGATGAAAACCATTATCTACACACAGAATGAACATAAACAAAGTCACTAGTCTAGAACTCAGGTTTAGATATTGAGATTGCAGATATGTTCCTTTTTTATTGATTAATCAAGTAAGGGGATAACAACTCATTTTTCAGACTAAATAATGGCCAAAGCAAAATTTAACAAACAAGCTAGAATACTTAATCTTTAACAAAGTCAAACTAAGAGCATCTACTTTCTAATAATGGTTGCATAGCTAATTAAGTTGGCAAACAAGCTCCGATGGAATTATGCCATAGTTTTCACCTGATGTGAGTGACATACCTCCATTGTGTCTCAAATTATAAAACGCAATCACAAACTCTTAAGAAAATGGGTTTCAACCTACTCAATCTTACAAAATTAGTTTGTAGGATGAAGATTGCTCCTAACTCACATACAATATTATGACCTTCTCACTAATCAATATGCAATATCCAACATACTCTCTTACGTCGAGAATTGAACATCTTAAGTGTGAAGTTTGCAGGATGACCCAATAACGGACAACAGGATAGCCTGATAAGCTCAACAACACTTACTATTATAGACTCTGATACTATCTTAAGAAAATAGGTTTGAACCTACCTCAATCTCACTAAATTTGCTTGTAAAATAAGGATTGTACTCTACTTATAAACAATGTTATAGCGTTCTCACTAGTCAATATAAAATCTCCAACATGAACCATGATAAAAAGGACTATACATTCAAAATTAAACATGCCACACATAACATCAAGAACCAATCATCCTTGCCTAACAACAACAACGAATCATCCTAAAAGTTTTAGTAGTCAGGTAGAGAGGCACAGAATCGTTTTCATTTCTAAAAAACATTCCACACAATGCACAAACTTGAACCAAATGATCAAGCACAACAACCTTACATAGTTTTGCCCCTCACGGCGGCACCAAAGGTCATGGTTTCCAGGAACATAGAAGACATGATCAAACTTCTCTTTCAAAAGAGACATTGTGACAACAAACATGGAATATGTCTCAGCCACATCACCTGCCACAAGAAGCACATCATTCTGGTGTCTCACATTGGACAAGCCCTCCACCCAGTTCAGATTATCATCATAGTCAGTGTGCAAGTCAGACACCACAAACACACGCACCCCTTCGGTGCTCCCCAACACAGGAGGCACAATCTGTGGCCTTCCAATGCCACCCATTTTAATGTGTTTCCCATAACTGCTGCTAACTGTCACTTGTTTGGAGAAATATGCAGTGTGGTGAGGATTATGAGAGAGGGTGAGACATGAAGGGTTGAACCTCACCACCATGAGTACAAAATAAAAATAAAAATAAACACTTTTGATATGACAAAGATCCTAATTCACCATACAAATGCCACCAAAATGAACAAATGGCAAAAGCGTAGCTGGTAATTAGCTCCTGACAGCAAAACCAAGTTCAGATTTAGAACATGAAGGATTGCATAGGAAACATCGAACAGAATACCCAAAATCTGAAGAAGAGTATGTGAGAATCACAAAGGGGAAAAGTCAATCTGATAATTGGCCACTTGAAAAAATTGATTTTGAATGAATTAAAATTTGATTTTGAATGAATTAAAATTTGATTTAAGTTCCTTTCGTTCTCTTAGATTAGATATCTACCCTAAATTTTCTCGAAAACAATTTTTTTAAAGGTTTTTATTTTTCTTGGAAGGTAATATAGCATAGCAGGCTAAGAAAAATATCATTTTTTTTTTAATTTTAGGTTTCAATTTTTAAGTCCAAAATTTTTTTTCTTTTTTTTTATTATTTAAAAAAGCTTTTTCTCATTTCTTATTTATGAAGGTGGAGATGAAAATAACATGGTTTCTTCCCTTTATAAATTTTTAATTTAACTATCTATCTATTTATATATATATATATATATATATATATATAATTAATTGATGCATGATTGTGTTAATTAATAATGTCAAATTTGAACCTTAAAGTATAAGAAATATTTTTTACATCAGATATTTACATTGATTCAATAAAAATTAATGTATGAATAAAAATAAAATAAAAATTAATGTAGCATGTGAGATGATAACCGTTTTGAAATATATTGATATGAAATTTAAGATTGATTTAATAAAAAAATTGACCTGAAAAATACTTTTCTCATCAATTGTATCAGATTATCTATATCTATCTGCAAAGTATTTTTATTACATGTAATTGGATTTGTGGTGATAATTAGTTACTTAGCAATAAGTCGTTTTGATTGAGATGTTATTTGAAGCCCAAATAAGTGTGAATTTTGTGTTTTTTTTAATCTTCTATTCACATTTCATGGCCCAAGAAAAAGAGTGTACCTCTTAATATTTTTTTTTTAATTCTCTTCTCTCTAATGGGCCAACCGCACACTCCAACTCAATTCCAATTCCATGTGTTCAAACACTTGTCAAATGTCAACCCTTACTTGCATTATCCGTAAAACACTATTTAGTTATATATTTTTTATTCATCTCAAATACAACCATTTAAATTAATTACCATCAATTGGAATATTGAACTTAAGCATACATATCAATTTAATAGATATAGAGATGATAGATTTTTCATCAAATTATTAGTTTTATGTGATTTTTTTTCCCTAAATTTCATAAGTTTTATTTGTTTAATTTATTATTATTTAATAAAATAAAATCCTCATTATTTATTGCAGTGGGAGAAATGTCCTATTATTTTTTAAAGTACATTATTTTTTTAATCTTTAATTAATAATAATGATATTGCTTCTCTTGTAACACTATAAGTCGTAGTGTTATAATTATTTCAAGTCATTTTTGTGTGGTTAAGCTAGAGTGTTATTCATTGTTAAGAGACTTTGCAGTCTAAGAATCTCTTAGGAGTTTTCATGGTATTAGGGGTTTCTCTAGGTAGAGGGTCAGTTTAACCTAAAAGGAAGAGTATATGTAAGATTTTTGTTTTGAATAAAGTCTTGTAAACTCTTTTTCCCAAAAGTCTAGTGAGAGGATTCTAGAGAGGATTATGGTCTGTGAACTTCTCTTTTCTCTAAATCTTCTCTTCTTCCTTCCTTCATTCTCATTGTATTGTCTTGTTGGTGAATTTAGGTACTTAGGAACCTTGAACCGAGCTGTAGATCCATTTAGAGTTGTGTTGCGGATTGTTCGAAGTTTTCTTATTCTCCTTCCCTAGTTCTCTTCAATTCCGAGGTAAGGGAGGCTAGAATAATCACAAGTTGGTTGAGTTGCTAGCTAGTGAATGATTTTTGAGTTGTAAGTGGCATGAAATTTCAAAGATTGGTGGCTGTGTTGGAGAATTCGAAGTGAAAAGCATGTCAAAAGTTGGGTTTTGGGTGGAAAATGAAATGTGTTGATTTGATGTGAAATTGTTGTCGCATGTTAAATATGATTGCATTTTTAAGTTGGTTGTGATGTATATAGCCGTGAGAGGATTCTAGAGAGGATTATGGCTTGTGATCTTCTCTTTTCTCTAAATCTTCTCTTCTTCCTTCCTTGATTCTCATTGTGTTGTCTTGTTGGTGAATTTAGGTACTTAGGAACCTTGAACCAAGTTGTAGATCCATTTAGAGTTGTGTTGCGGATTGTTCGGAGTTTTCTTATTCTCCTTCCCTAGTTCTCTTCAATTTCGAGGTAAGGGGGGCTAGAATAATCACAAGTTGGTTGAGTTGCTAGCTAGTGAATGATTTTTGAGTTGTAAGTGGCATGAAATTTCAAAGATTGGTGGTTGTGTTAGAGAATTCGAAGTGAAAAGCATGTCGGGAGTTGGGTTTTGGGTGGAAAATGAAATGTTTTGATTTGATATGAAATTATTGTTGCATGTTAAATCTGATTGCATTTTTAAGTTGGTTGTGATGTATATAGTCGAGAGAGGATTCTAGAGAGGATTGTGGTCTGTGATCTTCTCTTTTCTCTAAATCTTCTCTTCTTCCTTCCTTGATTCTCATTGTGTTGTCTTGTTGGTGAATTTAGGTACTTAGGAACCTTGAACCAAGCTATAGATCCATTTAGAGTTGTGTTGCGGATTGTTCGGAGTTTTCTTATTCTCCTTCCCTAGTTCTCTTCAATTACGAGGTAAGGGGGCTAGAATAATCACAAGTTGGTTGAGTTGCTAGCTAGTGAATGATTTTTGAGTTGTAAGTGGCATGAAATTTCAAAGAACTGTGGCTGTGTTGGAGAATTCGAAGTGAAAAGCATGTCGAAAGTTGGGTTTCGGGTGGAAAATGA
Organism: Cajanus cajan; assembly: GCF_000230855.2. Lineage (NCBI taxonomy): Eukaryota > Viridiplantae > Streptophyta > Magnoliopsida > Fabales > Fabaceae > Cajanus > Cajanus cajan. The sequence continues at coordinate 8,474,804 of NC_138517.1, read as the reverse complement.
AATGTGTTGATTTGATGTGAAATTGTTGTTGCATGTTAAATTTGATTACATTTTTAAGTTGGTTGTGATGTATATAGTCGACTTGTAATGGTGCATGTGTGGAAGTTGTTGAGTTTCAGGTGGAATGAGCCAAATTCGCAATTTACTTAAGTGTAGAGCTTGCATTGTGCCCGACGCGCCTTTAGGACACTAGACATCATTCCAACATGAGACTTCTATCTCGATCACATTGGACACAGGATTAGTGACATCAAATGTGAGGAGAGACACTTGTCTTGGGTTGGGATAGCGTTAGACGTGAGAACATTGAGAGGTCTCTAATTTGGTGGCGTCGACCCTAAGGTGGAGTGACACCTAGCATGGCCAAGCTAGAGCTTTGTGTTTGGATGATGTCGAGAGCTAATATGGTGACCCTAGGTGTGATTGAGGCAGAGACTCTTTGCTAAAATGAGACCAAGCATGACACTTTACCATGCTAGTGTGAAGTCTCAAGGGCCTCTGTCTTATCCACCCCGAACGCGAGTTATGTAGCATTAGGCGTGGAGAAGGTAGAAAGTTCCCTACCTTGATGGTGCCGAGTGCAGAGCCTGTTGCGTTAGGCGTTGTTAGTAGAATGAGAACATGTTGATGTATGTGTTGAATTGTATAATATGAGATGAATAGATGTATATGTTGTATACTTTAAAGTTGTTAAGTGTTATTGTTCTATATATAATGATCATTGAGATGAATGATGATTGAGAAGTTGAATATGGTTGAGATGTGTGTTGTGGTTCTAAAGTTATGTGTTGGTTGTGTAGCTATGTTGAATATATAAGAAGTTGTGTTGTTGAGCTATGATAACCATCCTAAAACTAGATGAGAGATTTTCAAAAGTTGCATATCCCATTGTATGGATAATGTCTTGTGGTGCTCTAAGAGCCCAAATTTGTTGAAAATCTTTCTTGAAAAGTTGACATTTGAAGTGGATAGTTATGTTGAATCTCCTCTAGGACTTAGTTGGTATTGTGTGTGGGTAAGATTGAGGCACACATGTATGAAATAACCATAATATAGGGGTCAGGTCGAGCTATACTAATTACAAGTGACCAACCGAGTAAAGTAAGAAATAAGGAACTTAGTTCCTAACTGAGTATCAAAAAGACATAGTATTTAAAGGGTAGTCGATGTGCTAATCCTATATGAGGCTTAGTTAAGCTAGCTAATGTCATGGTAGGCCAACACCCAACTGTTCTACCTTGATAGTAGTATTATACTTCCTTGTTTAAGTGACAACATTCGAGAAACTTAGTTGTTGTATTGTGAATTTAGATCCAATTTGTTGTTGATCTAGCAAGCCCAAAAATATCACCTCGTGTTATTGGTTTAGTAAGGTCAAACCACTTAAATTACTCACCTTGTTTTGTAGAAGATTCTTAATTGAAATGTGTGATAATGCATGTAGTTATTGTGTTGTAAATATTGTGTTGTTGAGATGAACAAATTTGAGTTGTTAATATTATGATGTTGAGTTATGGTGTTGTAGCGGAATGAGCAATTCATGTTGATATATGTTGGTTGTATTGTGATGATGAATGTTGATAGTGTTGAAGATGAGATGAAGATGCGATGATGTATTAAAGTTGTTGATGTTTTATGTTGTATGATGCATATATATGTTGATGCTTAAAACTCTAGTTTACTCTTGTGTATTTCCATATGACTTGGACTACGATGATTATATGTAATATAAGAACAGGACAACGATAGGTACGAAGTTATGCAGTGAAGGCTATTCAGCGATGTTAAAGCTAGATGTCTTTTTGATGCTTACCTTTTTGGGGTGATTTTGTATAGATTTTAGAAGTTGCTTGACCAACAATTTAGGTTGTATAATTTATATTTATATGATTACTGTACTTATATTGCACATATTTATGTAATTATTTATTTTATATGTATGCAATATAGTACATATTCTTGTATCTATAGGTATATAATCTTAAGTTAGTTGTTGTTTTGTTACTTATAGATATGTTGTCTAATGTAAGGATCATGACGAGTTGTTACATCTCTTAATATATTTTAATTATTTATAAATATTATTTAAATATAAAATAATCATACAATAAACTTTTTTACTAGTTAAGATAAAATATAAAACTCTAAATAATAAGAAAGCCTTAAAAAGTAAAAGACATATGTGAAAGATAGATAAATCAGATAAAAAAGAGTTCGAAAGAACTTATGCATAGAATTTATTTCAACTTAAGAGGTATTTAGTACGAAGAAATTTTTTTACTTTATGTTAGTTTCTTGTATTTAATTTATTATTTAAAAAATAATATTTTTAAGAAATAATATTTTTTGAAAATAATTTTTTTGTATATGTTTTTTATGAAATTATTTTTACGAGAAGGTAGAAAATTAATTTTTTTGAGGTGAAAATAAATTTTTAATATGGTGAAATGGTCATATTACCTTTATTTGTTTATTTAGTATAGTAAAAGTTTTTAGAGTGTTTGGATGAAAAATTTTAATGAAGTAATTTAATTTTTTTTAAAGAATTTTACATGCTTTGGTATAAAATGTTTTGCTTGAATGAAGAATTTACAAAATATTTAAAATTCAAACATTTGTAAAATTTCTTAAAATGTAAAATTTCATAATCTTCCTAAAATATAAGAATTTAAAATTCTTCTTTCTCTTTTTTCTCTTACCTGTCTCTCTTCTCTTTCAAAATTACATAAAAATATCAATAGTTTTTTTTAATTATAGAATATTTATTTTTAAAAATTATTGAATATTATCTAATAATTTTTTTAAAATTATTAGTTTTATAAAATTAAATTGTCCTATCCAAACTATAAATTTAAAATTTTAAAAAAATTGAATTGACTTATCCAAACAAAATATTTAAAGAATGAGGAAAATTGAAATTAAAGTAATTTAGATTTTAAGAATTTCAAATTCCTTAAATTTCTAAAATTCTTCATCCAAACTATTTATTATCAAGTATCATTTATAAACATTATCACAAATATTTATGACCAACAAAATATATTTTCATGATTTTCAGGATTTATGAATTCCATAAATCATGATTCTTAGACATAAAAAAAATTGTTGTGTACTAATGCTCTCTTATAGAAAAGCTAATGACTTATAATTTTTTTTTAAAAATTATTTTAACAAAAGATTCATCGAAATTTGTCAAATACTTTATTAAATAGTTAATATAACACTTATTTTAAAAATTATTTTTTCTTTTAATGCGACACATAAAGAGTATTTTTTTTTCTTAATGTTGATGAGTAAGTTATTTAAATCTTACAGTAATGATAAGAGATCTATAATTTTTTTTAACCAAATTTTATCATTTTCCATACTATTTCAATTATTTTTTGTTTTAAATAAAAAATATTTAAAATTTCACTAAAGGTTGAGGTTTAAGATCAAATCCATAAGTACTAAATTTTAAAAGCCTGTTTATATATAAATTGGAAGTGTTTTTTTAGAATTTCTTTATTTAAAATAAAAAATATTTTTAATAAAAAAATACAATTTTTTAAATTTATATTCAAACAAACTCTAAATCAATGGGTAGGTAAACATTTATCCTTTGTTGAAAATAGTCTAATATGGCCAATGCTATGTTCTCATCTCATATCATCTTTAAATGCTGATGTTTTTGGTCCAAAAGAAGACTCAAAAGATAACAGTATGACTCGTTCAGTGGTCCAAGTTTATTAAATTGTCCATTATTAATTTTTTTTTCATATGATCCTTATCCCTTCTCCAATTTCAATTCCAATCCTATAACACAAATTGGTCTACTTATTGCAAAGACTTTTATCACGTCATCGATACGAGTTAAAAGAATTCTATAACAATGCTCGTGTAGACAACAATATAACAATACAACAATATGTTTAGATGATAGTTTAATTTTTTTTATCAAACTGAAAATTTGGATCATATATATAATTATTTCTTAACAACTTTTTTCATTTAAGTTCATTTATTATATAAAAGACTGATTTTTTATTATTATTTTTTATATACAAACGAAATTAAACATCTTTACATAACTTTTCATCCCACTTATTCAAACAAAATTTCATTTTAATATTAATTATAGCAATAATCAATTATTCATATAGCCAACTATCAATTATGTTAGAGCAACTCCAATGGGAGTTGCTTGTCCCATGAAGCAACTCAAGCCTCGGTTTCTTGCCATTGGAGGACTCTGACGTGGCAACATGAGTTGCTTGATGAAGAGAGAGAGTTGTTTCTTCAAGCAACCGTTCCTTACCAAATCTTATTGAACATATTTGGGAACGTTTCGGAAATAATAATAATGAAAATTAATTTCGTATAATGTCTATGTATTTACTATTGCTTTATTTTATTTTTAATATTTATTTATTGTATATTTTTTCTCGTAGTACAATTATCCTTTTTAATAAAAATTTAAAATTAGTTCATAAATAATTAAAAAAAAAATTCTAAAAGTTGAATTTCTTAAAGTTTCTTACCATTGGAATAAATTTGTATTTGAGTTGCTTAATATTGACATGACACACTCAAAATCACTTTTTTCATTTTTCAATGCATGAAGCAACTCAAATGAGTTGCTTCAATTAGAGATGCCCTTATTAATATAATTTAATTTTCACATCTTTTTTAAATGCACCCTAAACAACTAAAAAGGTCTTTGCACATTTAATAGACAACCAATCTCTTAAACATCGTAAATTTTAAAATAAATTTTTAAATGGTAATTCATAAATAAATATTATAAAATTGAATTATTATAAATTGAAAAACACCTCTTTTATATTAATTAAATAAATTAGTTAAATATTTAATTTATTCATAAAAAGGGACTAATTTGTTAAAGAAGAACCTCTAAACATAAACATAGTCTTTTTATAAAAATAAAATAAAATTCATATCTATTCACAACACAAAGAAAAAATAATAAATTTATAAAGATTATCTTAAGATTCTCAATTTTATTCTAGATAATTGTTTTTTATTTATATATACTATTAAAGTGATAATTAAACATTGAAAATTTTGATCATGGCCGTACAAATTTTGATAAAAATGAGGGGAAAGACATAACATTAACATAAGTAGGAGATAAGGTTGTGGGAGTGAAGAACGTTTTGATGAAGAAGAAGACATAGAAACGAAAGACATGGAGCTGCCACACACCAAACGACAAGCAACTCAGTTTAGCGCGTACGCACTCAATTGATACCTAACTCACCTACGATATACTCTATACTATTATTTTCCAATTTCCATTTCAACAAAACATAATTTAACATTTTTTCTTACACAATCACGTGTGAGAGAGACATGCTTAGTGATTACGATGCATCAATTTAATTAATTGTATTACCAAATTCACATTCACATTCAAAACCAATCTTTTCTAAAGATAAAAGATGGATAAATATATATTAATTAAATAGCAATTATAATAAAATTAATATTCATGGGTTGTAAAATGATAACTTGGTGTTAAGAGATCCAAAAGAGATAAAATTAAGTTGTTTAAAAATTTTATTGGTTGGATTTAAATTTATTTTATTTTGTTTTTTAAAATTAGGATATAGTGACATTTTTAAGGTCATTCTTAATAATTATGAGGTTATAAATTTATATCTCTTTTAAGGGTTAAATTATTAATAATTTGAATGCTATTTTTATTGTAATTTTTATTTGCCTCTTAATTCTAATGGTAGAATAAAAAGTAGTAATAGAGTATTTTGCTTTCTATTAATATGTGTTTTCATAGAAAGAAAAATAAATTAGCTTAAATATGTTTTTAATTTATCAAATTGAGGATAAATTTATTTTTTATCTTTCAAATTTAAAATTGTTATTTTTAGTTCATGTTATTTTCAAAAATCTTGTCCATTCAAGTCATCAATAATATATTTAAAAGTGACAGATTAAAATAATAATGTAGCATCAACGAAATTTAATGTGATATTTTTATTAATAAGAACATCAATAACTAGATTTTATACGATAATATTTGACAGATTTCCTAATAAAATTTGAGTATAAGAGTTAAAATAAAATTTTTTAAAATTACAAAATTAAAAAAATCAATTTTAAATTTAAAAGATTAAAAATAAATTTAACTTAAATTTAAAAGATTAAAAATATGTTTAAACCAAACAAATTTATTGGTTGTGATCGAGGGTATCAAGGAATATGTTTGGGCTATTGGTATAAGAAAAATGGGTGGACCTCTGAATAAATGTTTTAAAAATGATTTAATCATATTTTATTTTGGACCTAAATTCCATCCTTTACTTGAAATAGAATTAATTAAGGGCATGCTGTTTTATACATAGAGTCAATTTTTTTTTTCGATACAGACGTGTTTTAATATAAAACGTGTAATTAAAACTAATTAGATCCAATGATTTGAAAATTGAGAAATTTTACGTTACTTTTGCAAATTTGTGAATTGGAAAATTTTACGTTACCTTTGTAAATTTGTGAGTTGTTCTAATAATTTTGACTTCAAGTACTAGACATATAACTTCATTATTTAACTAGCACTGACTTCAAGTACAAGATATATAACTTAGTAAAATAAAAATTTTGCTATCACTCATAATAATCCTATCTATAATTGAGTTTGAAGTCAGTTTAAGCTATTTTAATATTTATTAAAATAAAAAAATTTGGATGAATCATTATTAATTTAATTAGATAAGTTTAGATAATTTATGAATAGTTTTTTAATCCAATATATGAATAATATAATTCTTTTATATCTCTATATTTTTTTAGAGGATTTATATCTATGAAAATATCGAGTTGTGTGAAGTTTATAGTTGTTTATAGACATATTAATAATTGGGATGAACTATTTTTTATAAGTTTGAGGAACACAAATAAATTTAACTTTTGTAAAAATTTTGTGTCATTTTAACCTTTAAATTTATTTATTTTTCTTCTTATGTCCACTCGCTGAAAAATTTATTCAGATTAATATAGTCTTATTAAAAAGTTTAAAAGATATATATATATTTTTTTTATATTTTCATCAGCATATTTTTTTTTAAAAAATAAATACAGAAAAGTAATAACTAATTACTTTATAATAAATCTACAATAAGCTTTACTGCAACAAACAATTGAACACCTACTTTTTTATCATCAGAATTAATCATAAAAATACTATTCAAGTTTAATCATTTTTCTCTGGGGCACGAGATTATCATGCACGACACAGATAATCCAAATAATAAAGTAATATTTGAAGGATTGATTCAGATCCTTTCCTGTTTCTGGGGCAAGATTTCTCTACAACACAATGCATCATATTCTCTCTCCTCTCATAGTGTTATACAATAATGGATCGAATCATTAAGCATCTGTTTAGATATATATCAATTTAAAATTACATTAAAAAATACATTTTAATATAAAAAAGTAAAAATTTGTTGGTGTAATTTTTTTTCCCAATCATAATTGAATTCAACTCAACTGATTTTTAATCACATCCAAAGATATTTGCAATATTTTGATCGAAGAAAACAAGTGAAAGAGGATGCAAAAGCAATCAAGATTAACACACATTATTACATGCCTGCAAGAAAAAAGGTTGATCGGAGTCTAGTGGGAATATCTCACAATGTGTCCAACCAAAATTTGAATTTTTTATAAAAACAATCGTATCTTAAATATGATTGTATTTGAAAAACAGAAAATTATAATTATAAATTTTTTTGTTATTCATCTTTTTCATTTTTACATATTTTTTCATTCAACTTTAAAGTTGTACATTTTGTTATCAAATTTTAAAATTTTCACATATATTATCACTTTATTAATTAATTATCTAACTCTATTAATTATAATTGGTTGTTGATGTGATAGGTTAATAATTGATGCAATATAATATAATACATCATCGATTATCCAGTCATATCAAAAGTTAACCTATTACATTAGTAATCAACATGTCAAGTTTCTCGTTTATTAACAAAGTCAAACAATCAACTAATAAGATAACAAAATTTGTAATATTAAAAATTTAGTAACAAAATGTATAATTTCAAAATTTTTGTAGCAAAATTCATGAAAATATAAAAGATAGGTAAAAAAAAATACAATTAAGGCAAAAAAAAAAAAAAAAAAAAAAAACAGGTGAAACAAGGAAAAGCCAAACTAGAAAAGTTGGTCCATTGGAGCAAACCCCACTTCCACTACTTATTGGTCTATAAATTGCAAGTTACTCTTCCTAGTTGCTCCATAAATTGTACTACACTTCCTTATTGTCATTATTACTGTTTCAATAACAGTAAGCTGTAAGCCACCGCCAAGCTTCATTTCATTCTTTTTTTTTCCTTCCTTTCCACTCTTCTTCACCTTCCCAAAAGTTCAATATCTTTTTGCATCTTCAATAACACATTTATATGTTCATATAGTATATGGAATACCACATGGCCCTTCAATATTCACCCTCAATAAGTTGGAACTTCAGGTTATCCATGATGGCATGGCTTGTCTTGTGCCTCCTTGTGATGTTGAACAATGCAAGTTTTTCTTCTGCTCGTTTGTTGTTGAATAGAACAAGAGGAGGAGGGTTCATGGTGTCTAGAGAGCTACATAGGAGAAACCTTCTTGGCAATGGACTTGGCCAAACACCCCCTATGGGGTAAGTAAATTAACTCTTTTTTTCTCAACTTTTCCCACCAAACTTTCTTGTTTTCTATCTTCTTTGTTACCCCTTAAGCTTGTCCCCCCTATAGCTAGCTAGCTTTTGCATTTAACTAACATGCTCAAATAATTGAAATATACACTATTTCGCATGAGTGTGTCAAAGTTTAATATTATTCTTCCACAATTGCACATGGTCTCATATTATATTTGGTTAATTATTGGTACTACTTTTCATCTTATATGTATATATATCAAGAATGTATCTTCTCTGGTGACATTTTCACTGAATTGGATCCTATTCATTTAATGTAAAAATTTGTTAATATAATAATTTTTTTTATTATAAAGTAGTAATTTAATGGATTAATTAAGAATGAAATTTAAACACTTTAGAATCTCAATTTGTTTTCATGTATATATGAAAGGATCTCTTCCAATTTATATCCATCCTAATTCTTAAATTAATGTACTAATTGAAGAGAATACTTAATTATCTTCAATTTCAACTGCTCCATTATCAATTTACACACTCTGAGATGGTAGGGAAATTGGGAAGGCAGCTAGCTAGTGGAATCAAAAGGGTATCTGAAATCGGATAAAATCTTCTATAATGTATGAAAGTTATTAATAGGTATAAAATAATAAACAATAAATTATATATGTCTTATCTTGATCTGATTCTTGATACATATATATATCTATAAACAATTTATGGTGGCACCATCAAGTCCTCCCACTACATCCAACTTGTTTAATCATGAGTTGCATGCACAAGATGATGATGTGAGTGATCCAACGGAAGGTCCATATATGGTGGTGGCATTATTTGTCTTAATTTGCAGTTATGATATCTTGTTTGGGGTTTTAGGGATTTTGGGTTACTTGTTCATCTTCACTGATTTTGTGGGCAAGAATAAGACAAGGACATGTGGTAACTTAATTGCATCAATTGCATAAAATATTAAGGCTCAAGAGGAGTTGTTATAGTATTTGATAGTTTTACCTAAGCCACCTACAGGGAATAAAACAAACCTGGGTTGGTTCTTGTTGTATCTTTTTATTTTTATTTGTTGCATTCACTAATCAAGAAATTAGTAAATTAGGAGTTATATGATGTTATAGAAATAGATCACACATGCATTCAAATGCCCTATCCAAGCATTATTTCATGATGGGAATGTTAATCCACTATCTTTTCCATTTACATCAATAGCAACGTCAATATATTAATGATTCGTGATTGAGCTTTCAACTCATAATTGGGTTTTCAATTGACCCTCCAACCACTCCTTATATGTTGGCCAAAAAAAAAGTTAATGATTTTCTTGTTATCATTGAATAACTTTTCTAAACGATCTTATCTTCAATTTTTAGGAAATTTTTTATCACATTTTATAATGTTTACTTGATAGATTAGTAAAAATAAAATAAAATATTACCACAAGTAAATAATGTAAATGTAATGTGAGAATTTGAATAGTTACGTCTTCAATCCTTTTTTTTTCTTTCTCTATTGTGTGATTTATTTTTTATTTCATCACGTGAAACATCCGTTGCCTTGTTGTATACAGCTATGTTATCCAAAAGAAGAAGTAATAAAGGGATACTTTTTTTATTTATTTTTTACTAATTTCCATCATATTATATAAAAACAAAGCCTTCATATTTTTGGCTAAAGCCAATAAGGAAAGAGAATTGAATATGAAAGTTCATAGAGCATCTGCAATAAAGATTACTTATAAACAATTTCTTGTATTACACTATTGCCACATCAATTCTGGTCCACTTTATGGATTGCTTAAATTTTAACAAAGTTACTTGTAGAAGCAAATAACGAGTATTTGATGCATCAAATTATTTAGCTTTCAAATAATTAGTGTTTAATGTAAAAAGTGTTTGAAATGAATGTTTTACTTTGGAAGCCCATACTACTGAATTAATGTTTTCATATTGAATAGTAATTTTTTTTTTGGTCATCATAAAAATAACATATATAAAGTGATATCCCTTTTCTTAAAAAATTATATAATTTCTTCAATGACGATGTCTTGTAAATATATGAAAATTAATGTATAGTGACACCAACTACTAATGACAATTATTCAGATGGAATAGCTGGAACCATTTTTCCTGCAATATTAACGAAGACTTAATTCGAGAAACAGGTAACTTAACTATTCATGGTTATATATATATATATATATATATATATATAACTATTACTACATGAATTTTGAATTCACTAAAGTTTTATTAAAATACTAGACATATTCATGTAAATATTATGTTGTGCCATATCTCTTTATTATTGCAGCTGATGCAATGGTGTCAATGGGCCTTGCTGCTCTAGGATACCAATATATTAATATAGGTACGACATTTTTTATTATCATTATTGTCATTAATATTAATAATATAAAGTTATATATATTTATTTATAATGAAAAAATAATGTACTATTTTTCTTTGAATTTTTAGATGATTGTTGGGGCGAGCTTAATCGAGATTCACAGGTAATAATATTATTTTATATAAATAATTCCACTAAAAAATAATATTTTGGTCGTGATAATTACAAGATTTGAATTTAGGCGCATGAGTCACCCTAAATTACTTACTATAGTTGGTTTATAATGAAATTAACATATTTGCTACATAGTGTATCACTCTACAATTGCATCTGCATATCAAAATTTAATATCCTTTCTGATAAAAAAAAAAAAAAATTTATATCCTTTTTTGTGATATTTAATTTTGGTTAATGTAAAATGTTGGCAGGGTAATTTGGTTCCCAGAGCCTCAACATTTCCTTCAGGAATGAAGGCTCTAGCAGATTATGTTCATAACAAAGGTTTAAAGTTGGGGATATATTCTGATGCAGGGTATATCACAAATTAAACTTTTTTATTTTTATTTTTTTTGCATTTCTATGATTATTTAATCTTTTTTTTTTGTTGTTTAAATCCTGACAATTTTTCTGCAGAAATCAAACATGCAGTAAAACTATGCCAGGATCACTAGGACATGAAGAGCAAGATGCAAAAACATTTGCTTCTTGGGTAACATGCATTAATTTCAAAGTCATTTTACATTTATGTCAAGCCCTATCCTATGTAATTTTACTAAGATCTCCTTCATTGTTACTAATTTAGGGGATTGACTACTTGAAGTATGATAACTGTGAGAATAATAATATAAGCCCCAAAAAAAGGTACTTGTGACCTTTAAATGCACACAAAAAAATTACATGCTTCAAAAACTCAGGAATTGATACATTTTGTAGCACAGGTACCCTCCAATGAGTGAAGCTTTGTCAAACTCTGGAAGGCCAATTTTTTTCTCTTTGTGTGAATGGTGAGCCATTGGTGATTGTGTTTCACATATTCTTCAATGCTGATGAACTTCACTATTTCTTAAGGAATTTATATTGCTAAAAGAAATCAAGTATAACTAGCATTTTGTATACTCTATTATTCCTCTAAGCCAGAAAATTCACTTTTAGTTTTGAACTATTAATTGCTTTCTCAAACATAGGGGATCAGAAGATCCAGCAACTTGGGCCAAAAGTGTGGGGAATAGTTGGAGAACAACAGGAGACATTGAAGATAAATGGGATAGGTAAGCTGTAATCATGCATGATATGCTATAAAGTATAAAATTATTTATCTGATTTGATGAATTTCATAATCTTATACTCAATTTGAAACCTGTTACATGTTTGTATCACACTCATTTTTATTGAACATTTGACAAAGACATTTCTTGGAGAGGCTTTTATTGAACCAACATGATAGTTAAGTTATAAAGAGTAAATATCATTTTTAAGAAGTTCATTTTTCTTCCATTATTCTGTTTCATACTCTCATTTATTCATTTGCCACATGGGAAACTTATGATATTGTCTCCATAGTATGACATCTCGTGCAGATCTAAATGACAAATGGGCTTCTTATGCTGGACCTGGAGGGTGGAATGGTAATCATACCACTCACTAGTTCTCATGAACATAGTTATCATTCTTAGACTAATTCATACTTAAATACAAAATAAGGACAATTGTCAATGTATAACTCTTATTTAGTTACTGTATCATATTTAAGAAATTAAAGTTCATTATCATTTTTTTATACAGATCCTGACATGCTAGAAGTTGGAAATGGAGGGATGACAACTGAAGAATATCGTGCTCATTTCAGCATATGGGCATTAGCTAAGGTAACATGCAGCAAAAAATTTTAACACATGCTGCTTAGGCATTTCCATATAATAAATGAGAAAATAAAAGTTATACATTCACCATGCAAGTTTTACACTATCATTGAATCACAGAAGTATGATAAGTTTGTTGACTTTTATAATAATTAAGTTTAATGATCATGTATTGTAAAAAGTTTCTTCAGAGCCATTTAGATCCACTTTAAAAATGGGCCACCCACCATTGATGCATGTCTCATAGGCATGAGGGGGTGTATTGGGAAAAACCCAAGTCCCGCCAATCCTAGATCATTAAAAAGGGCCACCCACCATTTATCCACGTACCAAGCCCAATAGTGCTGGACGTGAGGGGGTGTATTGGGAAAAATCCAAGTCCCACATCGACTAGAGATTAGGCAATTGAATAATATATAAGTGGAAAGCAATCATTACCTTACAAGCCGGTTTTGTAGGGTTGAGTTAGGCTTAATCCACTATTCTAAGATGTTTGTATCAATTTTAAAATAGTTATTATAAAATTCAACAAACTTATCATTTATGGTAGATTGTGATTGAATGACACTGTAAAATTGTTTTACACTATCAATATATCACTATTAAACCCATAATAATTACCTAAAAAAGACATATCAATAATGACTTCAGTAGTTAATCTCTTGTAAAAGTTTTTACGCAGTGTTTTTCTTTGAGGAAAAATGTATTTGCATGTTAAGTGCATTTCTTTTGTGTATATAGGCTCCTTTATTGATTGGTTGTGACATTAGAGCATTGGATGCCACCACAAAAGAATTGCTCAGCAACAAAGAAGTTATTGCAGTAAACCAAGGCAGGGACAGACAAAAACAACCTTCTTATACTTTCTTTTACAAGAATGCTTTTAAAGCTAATAACCGTATGTTATTGCAGACAAGCTTGGAGTTCAAGGAAAGAAGGTGAAAAGTAACAATGATTTGGAGGTAACTTCCTATCCTTTGCCTCATGCGTTTTGTGTGTGTTTTTCTTTTCTTGTAAAACTGGGGATAAGTTTTGTCAGCAACTTCCTTTATGATGCTATTCCATGTTTTCATGTAACTACTAAACTTTGATACTGGCACCAGCCTAGTTTTCAAGAGCTGTTGCCTTATCATGTAGAAATAAAGCAGATGCTAACAAATGTGTACTTGAAGTCAAGAGACTCAACCGCGTGTGTCTTCAATGATTTAGTGATCAAATTTAGTGACTTAAACTGTGATAAATTTTGAAACAGAGGAATGGTGGGATATTAAAGGATACGGGCACGGATTTGTTAGAAAAGTTAGTATTGTTTTGTTAAGCTTTTAAAACTGATAGAGAATAGTAGATGTAGAATTAGAAGGGATAGTTAATTGGAGGAGATTAGCTTAATCTACGATCAGCACCAAGTCAGTAAATTGTTAGGCTCTTAATCTATTTATAGGCTCTTAAAGTCAGTAAATTGTTTCACTTGTGATTCTAAAGTTTCCTACATTTATCTAATTATTACATTATGGAGTATTACAAAATTTACAAGAATATTCTAGAAATTTACATCAGCGTCTAATATATTGTTTCTCCCTCACTAATTCTGGGGTCACAAGTTTTTTAGGGATGATGTTTCTAAAAAATTACATATAAATTGCTTTATTATTAATTTAAATTTAAAACTTATATGAAATATCATAAGTGTTGTTTTCTAATTAAAATTAACATTCTTACTTCGGTAATATATATAATAAAATATTTTATTAAATATCAATGTGTATTACTGAAATAAAATACTAATTTTAATTGTAAAACAATATAATTGACTCAACATATCTTTACATAGGCCTGAAGTAAATTATATTTTCAAGCTGGCTTAAAGCAAATTTTAAGATAAAACATTGTTAATTAAAAAATCTGAGCAAAATTTGGTGAAAAAGATATATTAAAAGGTGATTTATTTACTTAAAATTAATGATTAAATAATTTAAATTTTGGTGATAATTGACATATTAAGAGACAATTTATTTATTAAAATTAATGACTAATTTATTTTTAAGTAAGTTAAAGTAATAAAGTAATAAATAAATAACAGAATAAATAAGAGACATTTTTTTCAAGAGGCCTAAAAAAAAGGGCTTGTCCAACTTTATACTTTCTTGAAAAATAGATGGTACTGTTTTTTTTTATTTGATAAGCAAAATATAATATAAATAAATAAATAACAGAATAAATGATATCATTAGTATTGTTATTTTCTAATCAAAATCATAATTTTACTTGGATAATGTGTAATAAAAGATTTCATCAAATACTAACAAAGTAAACGCTTATTGTATATAAGTTTAGTCCTTTAAATTTTTTTGCATGTCAAATTGCTCAATAAAACATATTAAAAGAAAGCAAGTGATGCAGGTCTGGGCAGGTCCTCTCAGTAATAACAAGGTAACAGTGATATTATGGAATAGAAGTTCATCCAAAGCAAAAGTTACTGCATCCTGGTCTGACATAGGCTTGAAACCAGGAACTTCAGTTGATGCAAGAGATTTATGGGCGGTGAGATACCAAGTTTGACTTATTTTGTTTTTCCTAATGCACAACATCTGAAATGCTTATGCTTTTGACCATTTGTTTTTAATTTTGCAGCATTCAACACAATCATCAATTTCTGGAGAAATATCTGCTCAATTAGATTCACATGCTTGTAAGATGTATGTCCTGTCTCCCAACTAAGTTCTTAGTTGGGGAAAAAAAAGGAGTTAAACACAAAAGTCAGCAAAAAGAAATGCATTGGATGTTCCACAGAAGGAAAAAGAAATCACAGGAAATTTATTTATCAATAGGAAATACAAAAGATATGTATAAGTTTTATTTCTCCCAAGGTTTCCATTTTAAATTATACATTGCCATTGAGATCCACTTGATTTCAATATAATATGCTTTTCATATCCCTATCTCCTGTTAATCTGATATCAAGCATTACTATATATATGGTTGACAATTTTGTCTATTCCTGCTAGTATTTCTAATTCATAGTTATAGTGTGAACATTTTGCATTTTGCTTGAAGAAAAAATGGATAATTTTTTCTATGTTCTTACGGTAACTTTGCAACTAATTGAAGTTCAGCACTATACAACAATCAAATTCAGCCAGATCTTTAGTTGAAGTGAAGCAACTTAGGTTGCATTAAAATGAAATGAGTCAACTTCCTTTAAGCATCCCCTATAGAAGCTTCTCTAGTAAGTAGTAACTATTTTCAAGAAGTAGAAGACATGTTTTGAATTTGTCATCAAGCCTATTTGCATGTAGATTTTTCTTGATACAAAGATGAAATAATTACTTTGTAATAAATTTTGGCAATGATATTTTGTGATATAATTGAATTTTTTTTAATTTTTTAAAATTATATTTGAAATAATTTCTAACCAGTTAATAATATATAAATCATTACACAGTGATAAATGGAAATAAAACTCCTTACTTAATAAAATAACAATAGAAACAAGTTATCAATTTATTAAAATCCACTCTAGTTTTGGTCATTACTTTGTTACTTTTTAATAAATAATTATAACTCCATATGTCATCCTTTCCAAAGGACAAACCATAGGCTTATGCATGAAAAATTACCCAAAGCAACTCAAAAAGAGAGAAAGATGGCTACAAATTACTAAGAAGTAAATGTCTTTGCGCCCTTCATCACTTGCCAACTTTCGAAGGTCACTATACCAATGGAACTTGATGATTCGAGACTCTAACAATAATGGGTTCTTCGCACAAACATTAAATATATACTCTTCCATGGCACACTCTGGTGTCCATGGCAACAACCTCACCTACCCTTTGCTCCTCAAGGCCTGTGCCAACCTCGCTTCTATTCAACATGGGACAATGCTTCATGGGCACGTCCTCAAACTTGGGTTCCAAGCAGACACCTTTGTTCAAACTGCTCTCCTTGACATGTACTCAAAATGCTCCCATGTTTCATCTGCACGTCAGGTGTTCGATGAAATGCCGCAGAGAAGTGTCGTCTCGTGGAATGCCATGGTTTCGGCTTACTCTCGCGGGTCATCGGTGGATCAGGCATTGAGATTCTTGAAAGAAATGTGGGTTCTTGGTTTTGAGCCGAATTGTTCCACATTCGTTTCGATTTTGTCAGGTTATTCCAACTTGGATTCTTTCAAGTTTCATTGGCAGGGGAGGTCGATACACTGTTGCTTGATCAAACTTGGGATTGTGTATTTGGAGGTCTCTCTGGCCAACTCACTAATGGGTATGTATGCCCAGTTTTGCCTAATGGATGAAGCAAGGAAAGTTTTTGACTTGATGGATGAAAAGTCGATCATTTCTTGGACAACTATGATAGGGGGTTATGTGAAAATTGGGCATGCTGTGGAAGCATTTAAGTTATTTAATCAAATGCAGCATCAAAGTATTGGCATAGACTTTGTTGTGTTTCTAAATCTTATTTCTGGTTGCATACAAGTAGGAGAGTTTTTGTTAGCTTCATCTGTTCACTCTCTTGTACTTAAATGTGGGTGCGATGTAGAGGATTCCATTGAAAATTTGCTTATTACTATGTATGCAAAATGTGGTAGACTTACATCTGCTAGAAGGATATTTGATTTGATCATTGAAAAGAGCATGTTAACATGGACATCAATGATTGCAGGGTACGTCCATTCAGGTCATCCAGTGGAAGCACTGGATCTGTTTAGAAGGATGGTAAAGACAGGTATTAGACCAAATGGAGCAACCCTTGCAACTGTTTTATCAGCTTGTGCTGATTTGGGATCACTCAGCACTGGGGAAGAGATTGAAGAGTACATTTTTCTAAACGGGTTGGAATCGGACCAACAAATCCAAACATCTTTGATACACATGTACTCCAAATGTGGGAGCATCATGAAAGCAAGAGAAGTGTTTGAAAGGGTGAGAGATAAAGATTTAACTGTTTGGACTTCCATGATAAATAGTTATGCAATCCATGGGATGGGGGATGAGGCTATCAGCCTCTTTCACAAAATGACAACTGCAGAAAGGATAATGCCGGATGCCATTGTTTACACTGGTGTTTTGCTGGCCTGTAGCCATTCCGGATTGGTGGAAGATGGACTGAAGTACTTCAAAAGTATGCAAAAAGATTTTGGAATAGCTCCTACCGTAGAACATTGTACCTGTCTGATAGATCTTCTCGGCCGAGTTGGCCAGCTTGACTTGGCTTTCGATGCAATTCAGGGAATGCCACTGGAAGTGCAAGCTCAAGCTTGGGGTCCATTGCTTAGCGCTTGTAGGATTCATGGTAATGTTGAGCTGGGTGAGCTTGTTACTGATAGGTTATTAGACATTAATCCTGAAAGCTCTGGAAGTTATGTATTAATGGCTAACTTGTATACCTCTTTGGGAAAGTGGAAGGAGGCACATATGATGAGAAATTTGATAGATGGTAAAGGTTTGGTCAAAGAACGTGGCTGGAGCCAAGTTGAGGTCAGTCATAGCTATCATGCATTTGCTGCAGGAAATCAACCGCAGTAAATTGTTGCAGATCTAAATTTTACTCTTCAAGGAAAAAACAATCTCAGTGAATGATTAATAGCTAAAAAACGAAAACACTAGGGAACCTCTGAAAACCTGAGGTTTTCCATAGAATTGTTTCAGCTGGTTGTGTCAATAGAACTACCAGAATCCAGCGTTAGAACATGCTTTGGAGCTCAAGTTCCATAACTAATGACAGGGATTTTATAATGCAAGATCAGCATGTGGTTGCATTTTGAATCCGGTTCTTGTCAAAGTAAGGAATTCAAGTGAATTTGTGATTTCCTTCTTTTTAACCTTTTCTGTCCTGAACCTGGTTCTCTCTAATAAGGCAGTTAGTTTCACATTTGACCAGACAAAGTGTTTACCCATGAATATGATACATGTTACTTTACATGTAAACCAAACTCGTTACGGAATATAAAAGATGTAAATTTGGAAAGATCAGATCTTTGTTGTCCTTTCTGCCAGGCATTCCTAATGCCTACATTCAGTTACTGCAACAGATTTATACATATTCATATTCTTACAATGACAAGGTGGGGGTAGATAACCAACTTGATGAAAATCACAACCATTATCCATCTTCCTTGAATAACTTTTTTCTGTTGGTCACCAGCTAACTTCTATCATTCTGAGTTCTTTTGTTGTAGTTGTAGTTATCAAGTATTGGTCAAGCATAGATCATGCTATCAGGGTTCATAATGATTTGCTTCATTCATGTAAGTCTTTATATTTACCTTCTTAAAAGAAGATATTAATATCAATAAAGAAAATAGGAAGCAAAGTTTGCAATGCTTGCATGCTTACACCAGAAGCAAATTTAAAGACAAAGTAGATTTGGAATAATCTCTTCGTAGTTCAAAGTTAAAACTACTACGAGGATCCACATGGTAGTTCCAAGTTAATAGCAGTTGGCTAGTTAACAAGGCATTATAGAAATTCAAGTACGCAAAATAATAAAGTGAAAATATTCCTCAAATGAGAGCAACTACGAATCTGAAGTATCATTTTTCTGTCACATTATTTGGTAATCAACAATCCAATGAGTCTTCTATTCTATCATACCACGTGGCCATTGCAAATTTACAAGTGAATTAAGTCAGTGCCGTGGTATGCAATAAAAGTATTTTCTATGATGTATATATCTAGTTTTCCCATTTGACCTTCTAAGTTCCTAAACAATATACAACTCATCAATGAAACAATACCTAATACCCCACATTCTTATTTATGAATGGTACTAATCTCTGACATGGTAAAAAAATCAGTAACATAAGTATGTAAGCATTCTGACATTTACTTTGTTTATATTTCTCTCACGGTGCTCTCATCTTCTCAACAATGTTCCTACCCTTTTCTTCAATGTGACGCTTCTTTTCTTCAAATTTCTCACTCATTTTCTTTTTAAAATCAAGCATTTTTTCCCTTCTCCCAATTTTTCTTGGCCTTGAATCTTCCCGTTCAATTGAAGTATGTTGTTTATCCATCACAACATTTCGGGAAGGTGATGGAATCACAGAAATTTCCCCCATTTTTTCTTCCCTAGTTTCATCATGTGTATAGTCATTCCATAACGAAGTAGTTCTAAGTTCTGGCAAATCTCTAGTTTCTTGTGATTTGTCATCCTCTAACAAAGGTGTTGTCAGTTCTTGCAAACTTTTGCTGCTCCTTAATGTTACTGAACTAGAGGAAATTGGAGGAAGTGCCAAAGAATCTGATTTCCTAGCAGGTTCCTGACTAGATTTGGTACACTTTGGTGCTTTCTGTTGTTTGAGTTCTGGACCATCACTTAAGGTCGTTGCACTAACTTTTAGTCCACCAGAAGGTTGATTACTGATATCAACTGAGGTTGAAGTCTCGTTCCCCGATTCTTGGTGGATCCATATGAACGGAGCGACGTTCCTAGGAACCCAATCGTCTTTTTCAGCTAGCATCCATGGAAGGCATATGCTTTCACAATTTGGGAGCACTAAAGTTTCCCGAATTGCTGCCTGCAAGAGATCAATTAAATTAATTTTGCACGTTAAAGATGCTCAAATCCTTTCTAGTTTTCTACTTTTTTGATGTTTCTTTAAACTAAATTTTTTTAAAAAGAAGTTGTTTTAAGAAGCAAATTCTATCTGCTTAAAAAATTACTTTTTTTAAAAATCACTTATTCTATAACCATTTGTTTTCATTTTAAACAAAATAGCCCTGTTTCCCAAAGAAATTCCTCTTTGGACATAATTACCAATATGATTTTTTTTTTTTGTATATAGATTAAACAAGATTCCAAGAAGGACATAGAAATGAACTGCATAAAGCTTGAAAACTTCAAACATCTGCACTGAAAAAGCAATTGTTCAGCAACATCCTTTCATAAGCAAATGAGAAGAGTCATACCTTGAGCCGATTGACCATGAACAAAGCTATGTGTGAATTAGTTATCTTGTGTTCTCCAACAAATGATTCCAAGCTGAAGTCTATATCGGGCATAAATGTGAAACCAAACCACAATTGATCAGAGGGAGGTGGCTTTATCTGCAAACGCAATGTCCCTCTGAGGGATGCTACCCTTATTGCCAAAGAGAGAGGAACCTTTTGATAATAAATAATCCATTAATTTGAGAATAACACAGCTTAAGCATTCATAAATAACTGCATTTATGGATAAAATAGCATAACATCTACGCATTATCAAATATAGAATAGTATAACATCTATGCATTTATCAAATACTTAAGAAGTGTCTCCATGTGCATCTATTGACACCAAAATGCACAAAAACAAGATTTGAATTATGCTCCATATGCTTTGCGGCTTGGCCTATAGATGGGAAAAAATACTTATCAGTAGAGATGGAAAAAAATACTTCATATGCTTTGCCTAAAGGCAAACATTTTTGGGAGTGGTCTAGAGTGCAATCCTTGTTGGCCCAATGATTTTAGCAAAATCCTTTTGATAAAAAGTTGGAATTTAGCACAAGGTAGGTGAGCTTCTGCATTGTCATCCAGGGCCACAAGGTCATGTGTGACGGGGCATGTCAAAGTTGTAATATAAAAATCATTTATGTATCTTCTCCTAAAAGATGAAGCATTCAGTAGAGTTGAATTAAATATATAAATTATTTAATGGTTAAAAACTTAATTTGGTCTCTTATAATATTTTTTTGTTTCAATTTAGTCTCACTTTAATTTTTTGTTTTAATTTGGTCCAATAATTTAAATTATTGCAATTTGAGACTTCCGTCCAAATGATTTAAACAGGGTTAACTCCTGGTGACGTGGACGCCACTTGGATGCGGACGTGGATGCTTAATTTTTTCATGCATCTGAAACCATAATGGCCCGTTCTGAAACTAAAACTGACCGTTCTGGTTGCACTCATGGTGCGTAAATTTTGCATCCGGAACAGGTGTTCCTGATGCATTATTTAACACCAATGAAGTGCATTAGAACGGGCCGTTCTGAAATCAGAGCGGGCCGTTCTGGTTTCCAAAACGGGTCGTTCTAGATTTAGAATGGGCTGTTCCAGAACGCCAACCAACACACTATGTGATTCAAATATCAAAGACAAACCACTTACACATACATAATTTTTTTTATCTAAAAAATAATATATTTTAAAAATAAAAATTATATTCTAATAAATATATATATATATATATATTTAAATTATCATATGTATAAAATCTAAATTTCGAAGAATTATTCATTTATCTCATATTTGTCAAACTTTTGTGCTTTCTATTTATTGTATATGTTGATAAAAAAAAATTAAAATTGTAAAAATTTATCACATCAAAAACATCTTTATATGATAAATAAATTAAATTTGATTTTTATAAGATTTAACATATTTATTTTTATGTTTTTATTAGTGTTAAATTATTATTAAGTAGGTTTTTAAGATTGTAGTTCTAACCAAACATTTTAAAAAATGTCTGACAGATAAATATATCATATTAATAACATGTATTTTTAATAAAAATTAGGTTTAATTTTGTTAAATTATAACATAACATAATCTGACCTAATTTATTTTCATCCTTAATCGTAATTGTAGATATAAAAACTTGTAAAAAATAACTATAATATATATTTATACTTTTAAAAATTATATGTAAAATTTTTAATATTACAAATATATAAATAAGTATTGCCCCCACGATCTAAAATTTCTGGATCTGTTACTGACTATAATCATCGAGTTTGTGTCGCATTTTGGAACTAGAACGGGCCGTTCTGGTTCCAAATGCATTAAAAAAGTTTAGCATCCACGTGGCATTCACGTGTGCATCCACGTGACTAACAGTTAACTCCGTCTAAATAATTTGGATGGAAGTCCGACATTGCAATAATTTAAATTATTAGGGACCAAATTGAAACAAAAAATTAAAGTGGGACTAAATTGAAACAAACAAATATTATAAGGGACTAAATTAGGGTTTTAACCTAATTTAATTAAATATATAATGTTGACTCTAGTCAAACCCAACTGAATATTGGTTGACCTCCCTTTCCAGTTTAGACTCTTTAGAGACTCACTTGATTTTCATAACAGTCTAACGGGGTGAAGTATGAACTATGAACTAATGCCAACATGCTAATCCCCATAAAATTTCACCATATAATAAATTTGCTATTTGTGCCAATCACCGAGTCCCAACCATAAGAACCATGCAGTCTGAATTTCTAGTGATAATTTGCAGACATGCTACTGTGATTTGTGAATAAGCCATGGTAAAAAAGGAGGGCAAAGTATAATGACCTCTTACAGGGTTTCACAAAGCATATGCACATGTCACACTCACATCTAGTTTCATATCATACAAAAATTTCCTTTGAAATTAATTTTTGGCTTAAATATAATTTCAGTCCTTGTAATTTCAAGAAAGTTTGTTCTAATCCCTTAGGACCATCACTGACGAGGAAAAATTGAATCAATTGTTCAACATCAACTTTGATTAATGTGATGTTTTCATCAACAAGGGTATTAGTAGATGTGTTTCGTGTAACAGATTTAGCAACCAGTGAGCTTTGTCGGATACATTCACTAACAACATTTGAGTAGAGATTAAAATGAGTTTTTTTTTTTCAAAGTACAAGGACTAAAAAAATCAATTATAAATTTAACAGACAAAAAAATTTACCTCATATTTGAGAGACTAAAAACATATTTAAGCCTTAATTTTTCATTGGAAAAATAGATACAGGATATTATGTCTCTAGAGAGAAACAGGAGTTATTTGACTGACAAAGAATTATGATAGGGAAGGTCATTGCAATATATAACATGAAAGGGGATCTGTGCTTGGGTGAAAAACCTCAACAAGAGGTTACTATAACTTACCTAAAACTGGAGTTATTGCCTACCAACAGAATAGAACCAAACAAGACCATGCACTAAAATATTTACACGATGACAGAAAATAAATAACATTTAGCTAACTACCATCAAACTATGAAGGCAAAGCAAATATATATTTCTTTAACCCTGGAGAGAGACAATATAACACAGAGAAACACACTTCATTCAAGCACAACCACACTTGATAGTTATATAGCAAACTCCAAATAATGAAAGAACAGCTGAAAAAATGCAGCAGGAATAATTCAACCAATCAAAAAGAAAAGAGAGGGAATAACAAGAAGATGCTACCTGTGAAACTTGCTTGGCAACAGAATTTAACATAGACTTCCATCTTGATCCATGACTTGCGGAAGATGTACTGTGCTTAAAGCTCTTAGACACGTCTGCATAGGGCAGTCTAAAATTGTTAATATGAATGCTTTATATAAACACTATCTAGATACAAGAATCACTTATAGATCCCCCAACTTACGGACACAAATTATTTTTGGAAATTCATTATCTCTTAGGAGAAAAGGACTAGAAAAAGCTGAGAAAGTATCCTATAGGAAAACAAGAAAATAAAAACCAGTTTTTTTTACCAATGCTATAAATATACAAAAAGAATATAATCTTGTAAGAAGAAACCGTAGGTACTTGGTAGAGATACTGCAGGAATTTGGAAGGCTCCTGCCGTCAACCTAGTTTATCAAGTCTAAAAGATAAAGTAAAATACATATGCATAGACTATTGTTGAAGGCGGTGTGATCTTAGGTGACTAACACATTAGAATCCTATGAAGCAACCAAAGAGGATCAAGCGGGCATCCTCCTCTAATGATGATGTAGAAACTGTAGTCCAAGAACAGCCAAAAGAAATTTCATTTTAGGATACGTCCAAAATTTTCAAAGACCAAGTCTTCCAAAAGGTAAGGGCCCATTTACTTGTGTTTTTATTTTCTGTTTTCACCTTTTAATTACAAAAATTGTCACCTTATTTTCAATTGGTTTTCTGTTTTCAAATATTGTACAACAAACACTGAAAATAACATCTTATTTTGCTTTCTCTGTTTCATTTACAAATCTGTGAAAACAAAAAACAGATAAAAAATAATAAGGTGATAGTTTTGTAATTAAAAAGTAAAAACAAAAAAGGAAAACAGCAGTAATGGGCCCTAGTTGTTATATTGAGACCCATGAATGGTTTTAGTATTCAAATATGCCACCTGAACTAGAGGCATTTGGACTTTGAGGTGTGCCCACAAGCTCACTTTATCTTGTGTTGAAATAAAATTTAATATAATGAATGGGAAAGACAAGGATTGAATTCCTAATGATTTGATTTTAAAGGATTCAATACCATGCCAAAGATAAACTATTTTAAAAGCTTAAGATGTTAGATGGAGGCCTGTAAATGGTTTTATACCTTGAACAGAAACTACTACTATGGTCCTCATTAAGTCCATTTTTATGGGGAAAATATCCTGTATAATGTCAACAAACCATTACATACAGAAAATGCATAGATAGTTGGATTTGTCAGGATTAATTTACTAACTAGTTTTCCACTCACCATCTCCTTTTGGCTCTTGTAAATCATTAATTCCTTCTGCAAGATTCAATTGCTCACCCAAATATTCAAATCGTTCAAGAAGATCTGACGGGACATCCCCAACATTGCTCGACTCTGGATTTGAGCCCTCTGTCTCTTTCTGGAGCTCTTCTTCACCTACTTCAAGCCTTGTTTCAATCTCTAAGAATGCACTTCCAGAATATTCAATGTCAACCTCTAAGGCACACACCTCATTCATTTCCATGGGAAGAACCCTCATTCCAATGATACAGGGTGGGACATTCCCCATGTTGATGTCTGTACAGATTACTTCACCTACATAACTGGGAGTCCTCATATTTGACAAGGTTCTCTGTACAAATAATAGAAAAGACCAAAACTTATCTTATAGAAACCAAAACAAAACAAGGTTTTGCGTAGGGTGTTCTTTATATATATATATATATATATCAACATTTAAGTCATAACAGAATGGAATTTGCTGCATGAAAATGAAGAAGTCAGTAGGGAAATGTAAAGAACATTTTAAAATAATGTCCCATCTCATTCTTTCAAATCTAAAACTAATCCTTTTCTTGTGCTTTTTTCATCCATTCATCACATTAAAAATAACTCTAAAAATAGCATTGCTGGCCCTTTGTCTGGTTGATCTAGTTCTTGTCAGAAACATAGGACTTTCAGATTGGCTAAAGTAACAAATTAACTCTAGATGTATTTAAAAGGTAAATCTTCTCAATATTCTTAATGTGTTAAGCTTAACAAATATAATCCACCTTGCACCAATCCGCTTGAGTTTTTGGAACAACTGGCTATGGAGAAGATTACTAGAAAGATATAATATCCTTCATCCAGTTATGAATAAGCTAATTTTATCGATTTAAGAAACTAATATACAGGTGACATGATACTAGAAATTGATCGTTATGCAAAATAATTCCCATTTCCCAATGTTAAACATAATTAAACAGAGTCAAAATAAAGTGCCTACATATGTGAAATTCCCTTACCTGAATCCTTTCTTGGATGGATTTCTTCACTTGCACATTTCCTTTGACATCAAAAAAGAATCGGGAAACCAACAAATTCCAGCATAATGTTCCTTCATCAAAACCTAACTTTTCATCAGCGTCAACGTCAGAATTGACAGAGATATGACTCTGGCTTCCTGAATGAGATAAGGTCGAAGATAATGGTGCAGCATTGTCTAACAGAGGACTTTTCAGATGATGGTTTGCTGCTGAAGCAGATTTTATCAAAGTAGTGGCTAAAACTGCATCTTGAGAAGCACGAAGCCTCTCAATGTTCTTTCTTTCTTCACGGCATGACACTGAAGTCCAAGCTGATTTATTATCCACACCAACTCGGGAAGTTTTTTTCGTAAGTTTTTTCAAAAATTGACGAACCTTTGAGGGACCACCATCAGGCTTACTAGCCCTTTCTATAGCATCAGCACTTGATCCTACCGGTGGTTTTATAAGAGAATGATATTCAGTATTTAATGATGTCAAATAACTATGAAACTCTTCTTGCAACTGGGCAAACCATTCGAGCTTTTCAATCTCATCACAAGAAGCCAGACGGAGGACCTTACACCATGCTTCTTTCTCACATGAAGTCTCAAGATACATGTAAAAAGTCTTGCTTCCACGGTAGATCACAGAGGTCTTGGCTTCCACTTTGATGGGGAATTTTTTTGCCCTATAGGATTCATTACATTGAAGCACCTAATTTCTTCAGTAAATAAGCAAGAATGTAAAATATATATCTATCCATTATCATTTAATGTATAAGTCAAGAAATAACAAGTTACTTCATTAGGATGTATGTGGGGCACAAACGAAATGAAACTTCTCCATTTTAAATTTAATATCATGAAAAGTTCAAAGGAAACCCATTTTCAACTACTTTTTAAACTGCGAATCATAGTTAACTGAAAATGACGTTCATTTCAATATGAATCCCACTAAAAGGATGAAAAAAGTTGTTGTATAAGAGTTTAAAATCATGTTTTCTGCGAATCTAGTACTGCTCTAGTTGATAGCAGTGGTTTGACATGTATAAAACCTTTGTATTGATGAAATAAATATTATACCAACTACAGCATCTACACACTAACTACTGTTGAGAACAAGATATTGGCAAGACCAAGTCTAGTTCAACAACTACAAACCCCAACCCAACAACACTACTAACACAACAACTCTAATTCTAACATTATGAATTACTTCCCTTCAAATTGATCTCACCTCTCAGTTGCAACACACTTATCAAGTGTGTTTGGATTAAGTTCCATTCAACTCAATCCATTGCTCACATAGCTTTCCGTTTATGCATTAGAAGGTGCAAAACTTTCATTTAACGTAATTCTAATAGATATCCAAACACACCATGAACCCCACAAACAGAATTCATATAATGCAGGCAGGCAGCTAATTCAAATGGAACCAAACCAACACACCACAAACACAAAAAAAAAAAAAAAAAAAAGGTGAGTCCCTCTCACTAAACAGTTCAAATTACCATTTTTTTGAAGGAAGACTAGTAGCTGAAACAGCTTCCACTAAGCACCCCTTAAGCTGAATTGTGGTGTGCAAGCCATCAGGGTCTGTAAGCACAAGTGAGGACCCACTGATTTTCCCATACTTCCTAACAGGACTCACCTCCAGCAGTTCCTTTTTTCTCTTCTGCTCCTTTGACTGCTTCTCCACCCTCAATTTTGAAACCTTGTCAGGCTCCAAAACCCAAACCACACCCTGAATAGAGAGGAACACATGATCAAATTAAAAAACAAAACAAAACAAAACAAACAAACATGCATCATGGGGGACCAGAAAGCCACCTCCTTTCTGAGTAACTGTTGATGGGAATCACTTCGAGCACCACCAAGTTGCGTTTCCGACGCGATTTTCGCCTGGTCTCTGCTGATCCTTCTACGCAGTCGTTTCAGGACCCACAAAAACCCAAGAGCTTCGGCAGCCACAACCGCCACCACCCCAAGAAGAAACCCAAAGAAGATCAAGGCGAAAACAAGAACCATTTCACACACCCCCAATTGTTCAATTTCCTTCGAATCAGGGAAAATGGGAACGAAAAACGAAAGTGAGCAAAACGAGACCGACCCAGATGGGGGAATCGAAGGAAAAGCGGGGGGAAAAGATGCCCAGATGCTCAAAATGGAAACTTCCGAAAAGAATCAGATGCCAAACACGGTAGTGGCAATAATCACTTTTCTTCGCTAACGGTTATAGAGAGAGAGAAAGCGCGTGGGTAATTTTTTGTTTGGGGCGAAGGGAACAAAAGAAATGGAAACGTAAGAATAACGGTGAGAAAGATGAAAGGATTTCATTGATTAGTAAAAGGGGGAAAAAAAAGATTTTTGTTTATGAGAAATTTTGAGTTGTGTGTTGCATGCAGAGAAGGGAGAGTGAAGCGAGTAATCGATGTGGACATTGAGAAGCAACAAGGCAGGATTTTATGGGCACAAAAGGAATCTTGGTTTTGATTGGTCACGCATGGGAGGTGTATTGATTGTGTGATCGTAATATTTGTCTTTTGGCCACATTCTTAACAATGCTTGATTCGCTTTTGTTTGAACTTGGGTGGTTGATGGATGACCATGACTATCACAAGCTTTGCTTCCAAATTCAGTTTAATTCCCTTTCCTCTTCACAGCAGATGTTTAGATGAATTTCCATGAATTTTTATATAATGTTAAGATTTCCCATCAATCGACGTGATAAAGGGTATGATTTGAATTATTTTTATAGTTTCATGTATTGTTCTTTGTCCAATAGATTTGATTATTTTATCATATATATGTTTTATAAAGTAAATTAAAAATTTAATTTAATTTTACAAAACTGATTTGTAAGGTGAAGATTATTCTTCATTTATATACATTATTGTGATCTTATTTCTAGTCGATGTGGAATCTTTAACACAATTCTTTCACGTTGAAGATTAAACATCTCAAACGTGAAATTTACATGGTCTTATTCTTATACAATGTGAAGTCTTTCGAGCATGAAGTTTGCATGGTCTAATTCATATTAGGAATGGCAACGGGGTGGGGCGGGTACGGGTTTCATGATACTCGTCCCCGTCCCTGCGAGCCAAACTCATCCCCGTCCCCGTACCCGTACCCGTCGGGTATGTAATTTTCATCCTCATCCCCGTCCCCGTCGGGTATCGAGTATACTCGTACCCGTACCCGTACCCGTCAAAATTTACGGGTATGTAATTATTTTTTTAATTATATTATAATTATAATTAGGTTATTTATTTATCTCATATTATAATAAATAATCACACATAAAAGAATATTAAATTTCTTTAATATAATTAAATTGAAAGTGGATATTAAATTAAAAATAGGAACGGAGACGGATACGGGGACGGGTACGGGGCGGGTAAGTACATACCCGTACCCGTACCCGATTTAATATATCCGGTTTTACCCGTACCCGTACCCGGTCAAATCGGGTATTCCCCGTCAAAGTCAGGACGGGTTCGGGTATTACCCGCGGGTACGGGTATATTTGCCATCCCTAATTCATATATAATGTGAGATCTTCAACACACATTTGTGTGAAGTTTGCATGGTCATATTCCTATACAATATTAGATCTCCAAGACACATTCCTCATGTCGAGGATTGAACATCTCGAATGTGGAGTTTAACTAGACATCTACAGGTGGTTTAATAACGACCTGATAACAAGTGACATGATAAGTCAACTAACAATCATTAATAGCTAGGATATACGTATTTGTGGGTGGTCCAATATCAGTCGATATCAGGTGATCTGATAAGGCCAACAATTAGAATCGCTAAGTAGATACTGATATGCTTTGATACCATCTTAGAAAGTGGATTAAGAGTCTTACTCAATCTTACAAAACAAGCTTGTAAAATGAAAATTGTTCTTTACTTATATACACTATTATAGTCTTATTCTTCCAACACATCTCTCTCATGTCGAGTATTAGACATCTCGAGTGTGAAATTTGCATAGCCTTATTCTTAGACAATGTGGGATCTCCAACAATTTGATCATAAGTATGAAATAAAAAAGAAAATTATTAGAAAAGATAAAATTTACTTCGCTAACTTTTATGTCTTGAAATAAATTAGTATTCAACTATAGATGACATCAAACACAAATATTACAAGGGCCAAATATAGAAATCGGGGCAAATTGCACTTATTTCCCTTGAGATTTGTTTAAATAATACATGCCTTTCCTCTAACTCATCTATCTTAGAATAATGTCATTAGTTAAAGTAAAAAAATGAAGAAAAAAAATAAAAGCCAAAGAAAAAACAAAAGTTAATTCATATTTTATCAATCATATACATGTTTATCTTTCATTTCTAAATTAATTACAATACTATGTATACTAACCTCTCTGATGACATAACCTCGATTATATACTTCTATTTCTGATGACATAACCTCGGTTATACTTCTATTACCGAGTTGATATCTTAATCTCTAACTTATATAATAATCTAATATTAATCAAGTCGGTGTAGGAGCTCAATACTTATTGATATTTAACTCAAATTAGTTTCTTTGTGATGGGGTTATTTTATAATATTTGTCTAAAGGATATTTTATAAGAGTTATTTTTATCATAGGAGCATTACACAAGCATACTCCACAATGATGAGATATTGTCCGCTTTGGGTCTTAGCTCTCACGATTTTGCTTTTGGTCATTACCAAAAAGGCCTCTCAGTCATTGAAGTATGAGTATATTTTATAAGTTGTTATTTTTTCTCTTATTTTATCGATGTGAGACTTGTTTGTATCCCAACACTTTGTAACTATAACGATTATAAAACTGATAAAAACGGACAAGTACGATTAACAAGCAAAAAGGTATGTATAATAAGATAACAAGGATATTGAACAAATGAGACTAACTTGATCGTCAAAATCTCTTTTGCATGTACTTCCACTGCTTGGAACTAAGATTGACAATAATTCATTTCAACATCAATTCATAAGTACAAAAGAGGATCTTTCGAGATAACCATATGATCTAAGTTTATCTTGGTAAGAACACTGTTTTCTTTATAAATATTTTTGTTATTCTTTAATTTTGAAAATAATAATTTCTCAACTCATTCTTTAAAAATATAATTTGAGAATTAAAATTGAATAAGAAATCAAGTCTCATTCAATTATTAATACCTACATTAATAATATGTTCCCTCTTAACACTGTACAAATAGTATTATCTTATATAAGGGATTGCATGTGTCACTTAGATAAATAAATAAGAGATACTAGTATTCACTTAAAAATCAGAAGAGATATGTGTATCATTTAAAAAGACCTCAAAGGAAATTAATAAAATTTTCCCTAAAAAATAAAATTCATAAACATAATATATATTGTATTTCATATAAAACTAGTAGAGAATAGACAATGCATGCCTCTATTATTTATTTATTTTTAGATAAAGTACAATAAAAAAAAACAATCAAACAAACAAGAAAGAAGGATACTATTACACCCTTATAAAAAAAGGATTCTACTTTCATTGGCTAAAAGTTGGTGTCGTAATGCAACTGGGAGTATCTAACTCAAATAATGCAATATCAAAGTTCGGAGCCATCTTGGTGAGCAAGTCTACACAACAATTTTCCTCGCATATCATATGGACTAATATGAGAGTCCAAGGTTTGGCCATAAGCTCCTTAGTGTTCTAAATAATGGATGCATATCTATAAAACTAAGTTTCTATTGCATTAAACCCAAAATGTGAGTTGAATCTGAGATACAAATAGTGAATGAAAATCTCATGCTCCAAGCTAACAAGAGTTCACTAAGCAAAGCTAGCAACTCAATACTTATATGGTGAATAATATAGTGAAGGGAGTTTTTACTGTACCCTTAAAGGTTTAGGGATTTTGGTACTTTCTGTGACATGTACCAATAAAATAAATATATGTCAATTAACAAGCCACATTGGTTTTTTAAATAATGTTTTCTTTTATTTAAATTTTTATATTATTTTTCTTTAACTCCTTATTTGATATTTTTAAAATAAAAAAATAATTTTTGTATTTGTCATTTGTTGATGGTGTGATTTCCGATTGGAGGGAGCTATTAGAGATCGGAGGGTGCAGAAGAAGTTTGGACCGTGCAAAGGAGGCTAGAGGGTGAGGTTGGAGGGTGCAGAAAGAGATCAAAGGGTGTAACTTGTGCGTTAATATCGTCTCTCCTTCTTCAGGTTGCCTCAAGTACTTCTGTGATAGGGTGTTCCTCCTTTGTCGTCAAAGAAAATGTAACTTCTTTTTAGTTTAATATCCTCCTTCTGATCTACCATACCCTAGAGAGAATGGAGGGTACAAGATCATTAGGGTCGGTTTGCATGTAGAGGTTAGAGACCGAAAGTGAAGCAATGACTAAGAGTAACTCTGATGGGAGTGGCTTGTCTCATGAAGTAACTCAAGCCCTGATTGCCATTAGAGAACTCTGACGTGACAACATGAGTTGTTTGAAAAAGAGAAAGAGTTGTTTCCTCAAGCAACAGTTACTTACCAAATTTTAAACAGATCTTATTGAATATATTTAGAAACGTTTCAGAAATAATAATGATGAAAATTAATTTC
This sequence comes from Cajanus cajan, assembly GCF_000230855.2. Classification (NCBI taxonomy): domain Eukaryota; kingdom Viridiplantae; phylum Streptophyta; class Magnoliopsida; order Fabales; family Fabaceae; genus Cajanus; species Cajanus cajan. Next base: position 8,441,857 of record NC_138517.1, on the reverse strand, counting down.
GCATAATGTTCATGTATTTACTATTACTTTATTTTATTTTAAATATTTACTAATTGTGTATTTTTTCTCGTAATTTATTTTCTTTCATTATAGTGAAATTATCTTTTTCAATAAAAATTAAATTTGATTCATAAATGATTAGAAAAAAATTCTAAAAGTTGAATTTCTTAAAGTTTCTTACTATTGGAATAAATTTGTGTTTAAGTTGCTTAATGCTAATATGATACACTAGAAATCACTTTTTTCATTTTTCAATGCATGAAGTAACTCAAATAAGTTGCTTCTATTAAAGATGCCCTAAAGGTATTACAATAGCGGTTGAAGTGAGGGAAACAACGTAACAAATTTGGGAGTTGAAGGATTGAGTTTGAAAAAAGAAGGAAGAAAGAGAGACATATTGGAAGGTGAAGCCACAACCATGGCAATCTACTTTACTAAAACATCACAATGTGGATGGAAGTACGGTGGATGTAGTCCTGATGCCTTCCCTATCGTCGACAAAGAGGTAGACATTGATGAAATCTCCTCTATAAAATTAAAAATTAAAATTATTATAATTATTTAAAGACTAAATTCAAAAATATAATAATTTTAGCATAGAAATATAAAATGATGACAAATCAAAATTGATGACATGGTATGATTGTACCAAAACCTTTCAAATTATGATAAGGATTGTAAAATTTTCTATATTAAATTCTATTTATCATTTTCTTATATATATATATATATGATAAATTTGTTGATTATTATATTTATCTTAAAAGTCATATTAAAATTATTTTTTATTAGTTAATGATATAAAAAAAATTATATTGACAATACAAATTTGTTACTCTTAAATATTTTTATATTTTAAAATATTAAAAAATATTTACATTTTATTGAGAAATTTAAGATGAAATCATAAAATCCATCCTTATATATTAAATACGAATAACTATCTTACCTAATAAAGTTTTTAAAGATTTCTCTTTAAGGAGATGATTTTGGATGTCTTTCTTTGATAAGATAATTTTTAGAGATTTTTTAATTTATATTTATCATATTTATTTTTAAAATAAGTTATCAATAATTAAAAAATAATCTTATATTAAAATATAAATTATTTTTCTTAAATATAAAAGATAATTTATATATTTTAAAATATTTGTTCATGTAAATTTAAATCCATATAATTTATACATTAAAATATACTATTTATATATGTATGTATAATTATTATAAATTTTATTTATATATAATAAACATTTAAATTATGCAATGTACATGTATATATAAATTGTTGTATAACATGTCTCAACATTTTAGTTCAAGGATTTTAAGTTTTAATCGGTATCTCTAAAAATGAATGTAAAAAAACAAGGGGTTTATTAATTTATTAGTAAAACAAACATTAAATTGTTATTTATTGATAGAAATTTATTTATTTTTATTATGAAGATAGTTAGATTTTTTTATTCTTTTTATTGTACATTTTTTTATTGTAAAATAAACAATCATAAATACTTATTATAAATATTTACAATAAATTAATATTTATATATGAGAACAAATTCACTTGTTTTAAGAGTAAATTTACTTAAACTTATTTCACTCAATAATTCATGTTCTACATCAAGTTTTAACGATTAAATTATTAAATTAAAAGTTCTTAATGCATAGATAAATTTGTAATTTTTAAAAAAATTTGAAAACTATTTAATATTTCGTTTAATTAATTCAAGTCAATGGATAAAATATTTTTATAATTATCCATCAAATTGAATTAATGAAACAGAATATCAAATAGTTTTCAAATTTAAAAAAAATTATAAACTTTATTTAAACATTAAGAACTTTTAGTTTAACAATTTGATCATTAAATTTGATATAAAACATGTTATCAAGTGAAGTAAATGTAAGTAGATTTACTTACTCTTAAAGTAAGTGAATTCTTTCTCGTTATATATTTATTAAATAAATTCCAATTTTTATAATTGGACCCTTCTATGATTAAACCTAGCTCCATCTTTAACAACCTGACATGTCATATATAACTAGTCCTAAATGTTGCCAAAGATAACTACTCTTTGAAAACACATTTACATAGTGTTTAGTTGGATGGAAATGGAAGGAAGGGAAGGGAAAGGATTTTTGTAATTTTTTCTTGTTTTGTTCAATTTTTAAGAAGGAACATGAATAAAGAGAAGCAAAATTTCTCCTAATTTTAGTTTTAGCTTTCATCCAGTATTAGAAAGATTGGAAGGAAGGAGAATGGTTTTAAAACATTTAGTATAACATGTAGAGAAAAGATACACACTAGAAGGGTGGTTGAACAATATGTATAAAAAACTCACATTTGTATAGTGAAAATAAAGTAACTTATCAAACGAAGCTTTGGAGAAAAGTTAGATGAAACATTGAGATTTTTATACTAGTTAATCTAGTTGGATTGAGCTCCACTAACTTTCAACATAGTTACAAATATTCTTTTATCAAGTCACTTCTGGCTCAATCAAGTATTCTTTCAAGCAAGTCTCTTCAAGTTCAACACTAAGTATTCTTTTAAACAAGTCTCTTCAGGTTCAATAATAAGTATTATTTCAAACAAGCCTCTCCAAGCTCAACCCTTATAACAAAGGTAATGGATGATTACAAGGTTGTTTCATCTCTTCTAGACATAGTGTAATCAACAATGAAAGTACAAGTAATCTACAAAGAAATATATACAAAATTTACAATAAACATTTCTTTGTAGTTGTATGCTCTATGTATTTCAATATGCTTCTCTATACAATTTTCTTTATATATATCTTTTCTATTAGTATTGTTTAAAGGCTTGATCCTTTTATAGTAGTTCTAGAGAAGATGACCGTTGTGACAATTTGAGTTGAACTCACAATATTGTTTCACGAGTTGCTTTGTTTGTTTTCTCTACTAATATTAGAGATTGTCGTTGTTGCATTTAATGCAAGCATTAAATGTATTTAAGTAAGACGTGTATCTCTTATTTGATATAACAGACTATTTATCATTATTTCTTTCTAAAATGAACATGGTAGAAGTAATGTCAAGGCAAAGTAGCTAAAGTCAGTGCAAAATAGTTTTTTGTAGAGTCTTTTTAGTTATATCTGGGATTTTACCTTTTGTTTTTGATGAAGAATTTGATTTTTTCCAAATTCTTTTATTGAAGAAAAATTTCTAAGAATATCCATGTACAATAGAGGTTCATATTTAATATATAGAAGTTGATTAACTAAATATTAAATTAAAAAAATCAAAAATTTAATATAAATAAGAATTTTTTAAGAAAAAAAATCATAACCGCATCTATTTAAAGACTCCTTCAATAATGAGTCCATGATAATTATCATTGTTTTCGAGCTTTAAACCGAATTTTGTGTGTGAATTATTGTAAATCTTAGTTATTTAATTAGATTCTTACTGATAAAAAGAAGAGTTAATCACCTATATATTGTCAGTGTAAAATTTTTTTACATTGATAACTAATTATATCTTTTAATTGTATCATGTTACTATTAAAAGTAAATATATTTATGGTGACATGACACAATTAAAAGATATAATTAGCTATTAGTATAAAAAAAATTTATACCGGCAACGTATAGATGATTAATTTTTAAAAAAAATATCTAAAAAATACTGTCTCAAAATTGGATCGAATAGCCACTATTGTGTTGTGAAATTAATTATGTCTACCTTATTTAATTTAATATCTATTCAACAATAAATTTAACTTCTTAAACTCATCAATCACATGCAACTCGAGTATCGCCAATTGAATTTCATTATTTTGACGATGATTAATGAGCGTACAAAAAAAACGATTTTAGTATAAAAATCATACTTCCTCATCAAATATATATTGCTGTGAAAGTAAGATAACTTTTCCATTAATGCATAAAGCCAAATAGATCAAATAACTTCTAAAGGAATGAACAACAATTTACGAATATAAAAATCACACTTTCTCTTTCAAGTACATATTCTAGAAAGATTAAGATATAAGATATAGCCTTTTCACATATGCACCAAGCCGAATAACTCTAATCACTTTTGATAAAAACAAGTATGAAACTATTAAAAATAAAAAATAAAAAGATGAATCTCCGATTTCAACCATATAAATGACAATGACAATAATCATTTACATTCCAGAAAAGAGACAAAATACAAAGATGAGGAATATATGCATTACAGTCAACAAAATTCGAGAGCAAAGTAAACTGATGCTACGTATAAATTAATTATGGAGAAAATCTCTAGTTTGATTCTCTAAAATCACTTTTTTTTCCTGCCAACTAGTATTTTTGGCATATTGTATTAAAGACTAATTTTATTGATATTATTATAATTACTGTTGATCCAACGAACTTTCATATATAAAAAAAAAATTAAACATGAATTCTTCATTATATAAATATATTGTCCCCCATAACATATAATCATAGGATGTCATACTACATTAACCCATGTTACCTTAGAGCATTTGCAATGAGGTTGCTTATAAACAACTCCCTGTGTCACATCAATGCCATGTCAGCCCTAACACGATGTGGCACAGGGAGTTGCTTATAAACAACCTCATTACAGATGCTCTTAGTTCATTAGGTTAAAGACTAATTTCCCTTGCGTTATTGTAATTGTTGTTGATTAGATGAATTTTCGCACAAACAAAAATTAAAAATGGATTATTCACTAAATATATTGTTTCCACAAAATGTGAGCATAGGGTGTCAAACTACATTAGTCCCGAGGATTTTAAGGTTCGAAAATCACATGTTACAGTACAAGGAATACTAATAATATACTCTGTTTAATATATTATTTTTTATTGATTAAAATTTATTAAAAATTATAAAATTAAGAAAAAAGAGAGAGACCGACAGGGGGGAGATACATTAAATATGGCATGAGATTCACCAACTTTTTTATTTTTCAATTAATTTCAACAAATTAGATAAAGTGTGTTAGAAAGGAGGGCTCTCCTTACATTTTTTTTACTCCCTTTATTCTCTATTATAAAAAAATCAAAAATACACACACATTTTTTTTTCTTAAATATAAATAAATTTTAACTACTTTTAATATCATTTAATTATACTCTTCTTAAAATATATATCCTTTAATGTATGATATTTCAGTTGTACTATTTCTTTTAATATTTATAATAGGAACAATTTTAAAAAAATAGTATAGGGTTAATATAATTTGATACAGATAACTAATTTTTTTAATATGTATAAAATTATTTTTTTTATAATAGAAAATAGAGAGAGTATTGTATTACTCCCTCTAGATCATAATTTTTTATGTTTAAGTTTTTTGCACACTCCTTAAAAAATATTTAATACTAGTATATTAAATCTAAAGTATCTCCATTTAATATCTTGAAATATGTAGAATAAGAACAATAATAATTATAGAGTAGTAATATTAATTATTGAATAAATGTATACATAAAAAAGTAATTAATATAACTTGGAATATGTAAAACATAATTTAAAAAAAAAACAAAAGTAAAAGTCCAAAAATTATAAATGATAGTACGAAGGGAGTACTCATTTATCCTCATTGTATTAGTTCTTTAAGGGTTCAACACTAACTTAAATTTAAGAAATTTAATATACGTCTCAAAAAAAAATTTATATGGCAATAATTTGAATTTTTGAGAGATTGATTTAATAATTGATTCTTGAAAGTCTAACTAATGTAATGAGGTTTTCTTTTTATTTTACAAAATTTAGTTAAATTTCTTTAAGTGTGGTTGGTGTCATTTTTCAATTAAAGTTAAAGTTTAATCTCAATATTATACAATTGTATTTAATGTATGTCTCATCAATGTATATTTATGCATACTTGCCAAGTAAAACTCTTTATGATTGAAGATCACCACCAACTCCACCTAAAAAATTATATATAAGTTTTGTCCCTTTTTTTTTTGTTTATTACCAAGAAGTTTCTCTTCGTCAAACACGGAGACTAATCTCTCTCAAAAAATTGAAAAACATTGAGTAGATGGACATTTCCTTCTAGTTGAGCTTTCTGCATTCGTAAAAATTTGAATTTGATCTCTAACCATTTAGTTAAGTAATGTGAGTTCCTTGCCACTTGTATCAATCCAAGTTGGTACTAATATAATAAGATGTATAAATTTAAAAGTCAAAATTCAAATTAGTTACCCACCAAGAGAGTCTTGTAGTTAGAGATTGTCTTCAATATATTTATGGGTTGGGGAACAAGAACTTAGATACCTTTTATTCACAAACCTCTCCTATGCCCCATCTATGGCATTAAAGACGTAAACTACATCATTTGAAGTATGTCTAGTGTGTGTACAAAGGAATATGTACCCTCCAATATATAATCATAGTTTGATTCACAATGGCCACTACTTTTGTGAGGCATAAGTTAATGTTTGATGAAAAACTATGAAACTGATTAGAAGAAAAGTCTTGTTCCACAAAATCAAGATAATATGAAACAGACAAACAAGTCATAAGTTAGCGGCTTATGGGCTACAGGCCCACAGTCTTGTCCATTAACATAGCGCGTCATTAGGGCCGCCCTGGGGCAGCGACGAAGGGCGACAGCCCAGGCCCACAATTTGGAGGACCTTAAATTTTTTTAAAAAATAATAACACACATTTGTGTGTAAAAAAATATATTTTTATATTATTTTATGGTAACTTTATAAAAGATTAAAATCATATTTATTTTTTTATATCTAAATTATTTTTCCAACCCATATTTCACAATAAAAGTATTTTTCCTCATTTAAATGTATCATTGAACAACTTTTTGGTTTTTCCGTAAATGAGTTGTTAAAAATATTTGTAGCTCATATGGCTTAACTAAAAATCATGAATGGTCCTCTTTATTTATTAAACCACACATAGCTCCAGCTTTTAAAGATCTTATTCTAAAGATTTTATAAATTAAAACAGTGTTCTTATGGAGTTTGACAAATTTTAAAAATAGTTGAACTAATAATAGCTAAAGTACTCAAAACTAGGGATGGCAAACATACCCGTACCCGCGAGTAATACTCGAACCCGTCCCGACTTTGACGGGGAATACCCGGTTTGACCGGGTACGGGTACGGGTATGGGTAAAACCCGATATATTAAATCGGGTACGGGTACGAGTACGAGTATGTACTTACCCGCCCCGTACCCGTACCCGTTCTCATTTTTAATTTAATACTCACTTTCAATTTAATTATATTAAAAAAATTTAATATTTTTTATGTATGATTATTTATTATAATATAAGATAAAGAAATAACTTAATTATAATTATAATATAATAAAAAAAATAATTTAAAAATATCATTTTTTTATAAAAAATAAAAAATAAAAAAATTGACAGGTTTAGGGTTTAGGTACGGGTATACCCGATACCTGACGGGGACGGGGATGAGGATGAAAATCTATACCCGACGGTTATGGGGACGGGGACGGGGATGAGTTTAACTTGCGGGGACGGGGACGGGTATCATGAAACCCGTACCCGCCCCGCCCCGTTGCCATCCCTACTCAAAACTTTTTAAACATTTTACCATTGATTTCAGAAGCATATATTTTCTAGGAAGTGATCTCATTATTTCAATAAAAATCACAAAAACAAAATAACAAAATACAAAGGCAATAACCATGTGAAGAAAATAAAGAAAATACTCGAGTAAAAAAAATGACCAACACAAATGAGCACCATACAAGATCTCTCACAATCACATCATGAAGAAATATTCTTGATGTACAAACAAATAATCAAGAATAAGATAGAACTCCTCCATTCCTCAAAGGATGAACACAAAGTTGCAAGAAATACAAAGTTACAAGAAATATCAAGAAGCTCAGTAATGGTGGGTTTGTTTGGCTTTGCCTTGCCAAAGAAAAATCTCCAAAAGCTCAACCAACACTCTTCAATTGTGCTGAATGGTGAAAAGTTGAATTGGGTTGTATGTTGTTGTTAAGTAGTTGTATTGAATATACTTTATGCATAATGTTGTTGTGATATTGATGTTGAAAATGTTTAAGGTATGGTGTTGAAAGTTGTGTTGATCAACCTAGGACTAGTGGTAAGGTTGTTTTAAAGTTGTATATCCTATTGTGAGGATATTGTGTTGTAGTTCTCTGAGAGTTCAATTTGTTGAAAATCCTTTTTGAGAAGTTAATCCTTGAGGAAAATAATTGAGTCTTCTCTAAGACCTTAATTGATTTGATATGTGAGTCAGGTTGATGCATACTGACTACAAGAGTATAGGGGATAGGTCGAACTATACTGATTAAAAGTGACCAATCTAAGTAAAATACAAAGTTAAGGACTTAGTCCCTAATTGAGTATTGAAGGGGCATATTATTTCAAGGGTAATTGATTAACTAATCTTATAGGAGACTTAGTGAAGCTAGCTAATGTCATGGTAGACTCATATACAAATTGTATTACCTTAACAAAAATACTAGACTTTCTAGTTTAAGTGACAACATCTGAGAAACCATGTTGTAGGGATTGATATCTCATTTGGTTGTTGATCTAACTAGTGTAAAAAGATTAGGTTGTTGGTTCAGTAAGATCAAGTTACTTAAACTACTCATTTATGTTGTAGAAGATTTTCACAGTTGAAATACATGATGACACATGTAGTTGACTGTTGTGCATATGTGGTTGTGTTATTTTGTTGTGTGATACATATGCTATGTTGATGATGTTGATTGAGTTGGATTGTTGAGTTGAGCATGAGATGTGATGATATAACTTGTTGCTTATAGTTTATGTTGCATATGTTGACTCTTTGAGCTCTAAATTATCCTTGCTTGTTTCCATATGGAAGTAGAGCAAGAATAGGTATGAGGTGCATAGTGGAGGTCATTTGGCGGATGGTAGCGTTTTATTGTTTTGGTGCTACTTTTGTGTAACTTTTGTATAAATGCTTAACCAAAAATTTAAGTTGTATATTTGACATTTATTGGATTACTGTACTTATTCTGTTTTATAATTTTATAATATACATGTTATATAGTACATATTCAAGTATTTGTAGATATATAATTCTAAAAAATTAGTTATTTTTCACGGTTAATTGATAAGCCATGTAGTATAGGAATCATGATAGATCATTACACTTTTAAAGTATCAAAGCTAGTCAAGTCAATTGGACACTATGTAAGAGTGATCACATTAAGTTTGTGTTGTGTGTTTTACCTTGTATTGTGTTGAATAGTTGTTAAGTAGTTGTTATAAAGTGTTACTAAATGATTTATTGATCTTTATAAAAGATGGATTGATTCATAAATACTTTTATAAAAGAAAAATATGAAGAAAAAAATAATTTTATAGGAAGGCTAAAATTAGCATATGAATAAACTAATGTAGAAGTGTTCTCCTATTTATTTATTTTTAAAAATAACTATATATAAACTTATTTAAATTTATAAAGAAAAATATTTTATTTTTCCTCCTACGTATATTTTGAATATTTTCCCCAAAAATACTTTTATCATGTTACATTCCACATTAACCCTTCCACCATAAATCACTTTAAACACGACATTAATAATTAGAAAAACCTTATGCCCAGGTCATAAGAAGTACGAGGGTTTTCTTCTTCTTCTTTTTCTTCTTTTTGGTCAACTTTAATAATGATTGCCTTCTTGAAATATTAACAGATTTAAAATTACATAAGCAAAAAAAATTGCTTACATATTCTTTACTCTTTCAAATTTAAGATAAATTAATTTTAATTTCTTAAATTTAAAATCATTATTTTTAATTTTGTAATTTTCAAAAACTTTATTTTAATCTCTCAAATTATTAATAATATATCTAAAAGTAACTTAAAACAATTATATACTAAGTTTAATATATGATTTTACTAGATACTAGTAAATAAATAATATGTAGCAAATTTGTTAACAAAATTTAAATATAAGTATTAATTTAAATATTTTTTTGAAATTACAAATACTAATAAAATTAATTTTAATATTAAAAAATAAAAAATAAAATTCATCTAAAATTTGAAAAACTAAAAATATATTTAAACTTTAAAAAAATTAAAAAAAAAATCTTTAAAACTAGCAAGTGAAGCACTTTACGTAATAGCCTGTTAACCAAGTGGTTATTAATTAAATGGATTTACAGAAACAAACGTACTACTTATATATTTTCTACTCTTGGCAAAAACAAACTAAACAAAGCATACCGATAAAATGAATGTTTAATTACTCTTTTTTTTCTCTTTACAGTCTCGTAAACATTATCTTTTGAGTACACTTACGTTAAAAATGTTCTATAACTAAAATGAAATATTATTAATTATAGAGGCAAAAGAATAATTAAACCATAAATAAAACAACTGAACAAAGCATGATATAACAACAATGCTAGATTGGGTCCCATCCCATTATCGTTAAGTTGATCTAAACGACACTAGTTCCTTCTGCCACTAAGATTAAAAGAAAGTAGCAAGATATACAAAATTCAACTTGATGACAAGTTTGGAGAATAAGAAAAGAACTATAGTACAAAATATATATGTCATAGTTTAGTTACCTTCAGCAATCTATTAGTAAATTTTTTTTAAAAAGAAAAAAAAAAACTCACCCTCCATTAACAAAACTATACATTGCATGGGGTTATGGACTCTTTTGAGATATAACTCCTCAGGGGAACCTTTCTTCCTTAGCCGGTGTCAGAGTTCAAAGCTAAACAACGTCAGTGAAGGGGACATGCATGGTGAATGGTGATGATGATGAGGAGGTTTGAAGCAATTTACAAGGTAGAGTGTATGGTGAAGAAGTTGAAGTCATGGTGATGGACATTGAGCTGCTTCAGCCATGAGTCTGCTGCATTGTACAGATAGGATCTCCTTTCACATTCATAAGGATCAGGGCTTAACCAAACTTCTCCTTGCATTTTGTAAGTGGCTAGCCCAAATGGAAGGAGAGATACATGCTCACTCTTCTGCTTCTTGCATTTCTCTTCTTGGATCGAATAGTAGAGATCATTCCCAATGTCAATGTCATCACATTCCATAGTGCAATCTGCAGACACATTAGAGATGGTATTGAGTTTTCAGAAGGAATGTGATCAAGGTCAGCTTTACAACAAATTATGTGAACCAAATCACATAGAATTTGGTTTTGCATGATTGAGTAAGGTCCAAACTTATAGACTAAAGTGGTATCAAAGTCTATCTATCCTAGATCCATTAAAATGATTATCTATTACTACTTATTCATACACCAAGTCCAATAGTACTGTGTCTGAAGCGGTTGGGAAAAAACCCACATTATGAGAGAAGCTTATACCAATGTTTTCTACCAATAAAAACAACAAAAGTCTTATCCCACTAGATGAAGTTGACTACATGGATTACATGATGTTATTAAGCTCAATTGAAAACCAAATTTAAAAATGTATACCAGTGTTTTCTACTGATATGATAAATGAAATTGTATAACAAATAACTCTTGACTTAGATTTTAGAAAGAAATAATGTGGGTAAGGGATATCAATTATCAGATGAATGTCTCAACTCTTATGCATGCTTATCTAATGTCCTAAAACTCACTTGCACATAAATAAACATCATAATATTAGATTGAAAATCAAATATTGCCACACTATATCTTGCATTCAAGTGTTGGATTAATGTATTGAATGTCAATTATAACTTTCATTACTTCAGGGGTGAATAAGGAGAAAAACTAGCAAACATCAAATGATGTGATTTGTGATGGTACAAATCTACCACCTTCTCCTAAGCTATAACAACTGGCAAGAACAACAACTAATTCTGTTTTTTTTTCACTTTCCAGAAAAGAAAATAGAGTGGGAAAAAAATACATTAAGATACCTTGGAAAGATGATGACAGTGTATGGTAAGTGAGAAAGCATGCTTCCAAGTCCTTTTCATTTTTCCGGCTTGGGACGGTATAAATTGGGTACCTATTCAATGATGAAAAGGTCAGTATAACATCTCTCTAAAATGGAAACTGACAGGGACTGACATCTTACAGAAAGTCATATAAATAAGATACAAAAACTATGAATTTGAAAGTCACAAGTGTATTCCTATAAACAATTTATAACATTGTAGCTATAGACTTCATCTTGTATATGAATTCATAAACAAAGACTAGCATTGTCTTGAATTATAAGACAAATGTGTTATCCCATTAAGTGAGGTCAGCTACATGAATCACACAACGACAACATCATTCAGCTCAATTAAAGACCACATCTTCAAAGATGTACAAGAAAGTTCACAAATTTTATCCAAGAATAGAAATGTAATCTTAGAAAGTGGATTTGGGATTTAGACCTACCTCAACCTTACAAAACCATTTTATTTAGACCTACCCCACTTATATACTCTATTAATATCATATCTTTAGTTGAGGTAGGACTTGAAGTTTTTCTCATTATATAATTAGAGCAGAAAACTATGCTCACCAAGAAACGGCCATCCAACTGGCTGGGGAAAGATCCACGCTCTTCAATGTCATTAACGCCGGATGGCTTCTAGCTAACTCATCAATCTGAAACAAGAAACAAGCAAAGGCAATGTATTGTGAGTGTAGCATACAAATACATCCATATATATTATTACAATGGAAATGAGGTGGCGAAAAGTGAATACTACTTGACAAGTGACAACAAAAAAAAATACCTTTTCCACAAGTGGAACCCTTGAGTAAGGTGAAGCCATCTCAGTGTACTGTAAGTAAAGGTAGCCATGCTTGTCCCTTTGCCATGAACCCTCCTGGTCAGAGCTTGAATCCTCAGAAGCAGCATCCCAACCTTTGCTGGAATTGTTACTTAATGATCTGGATAGTTTATCACTTCCACTATCCTCACTCCATGAATCACTTTCAAATTCAACTCCATCACTATCCTCTCTCCGAATCCTGCAAAATAGATAATAGCAACATCACTTAGACCATTTTGTTGACACATTTAAAGTCTATTTAGATACAAATATAAAAGAGTTTTCAAGAACTTTTCTACTAAAAATAGAAAGTTTTTTTTCCACTAAAGAAGCTCTTTTAAGTTTGTATCAAAACAAACTCTTAGTATATAAGCATAAGGATAAAACTTAGATACAATTTCTTAGGTGTTATTAGTACCGTTCTCCAATCAAAACTGGAGATTTACCTTGATAGTATGCATTTACATTTCATACAGATTTTATTAAGACAGATTTATGCATATATCGAGGTAATTCTCTAATTCTGATTGGAGAATGATACTAATCACACCTAAGAAAGTGTTTCTAAGCATAACTGCACAAGGCATTGTTTCCTATATACCTAGAAGCTGCAACAGACTTGTTGCTGTAGATTTGGATAGCAGAAAGATATGGAACATAGTACTGAGTCACAGTATCGCCATCCTCCAACGTCACAGGAGTGCCGGCACCATATGCACTCCATTCATGATAGCAGTCCCAAAGATCTTGCAGAGTGAAGTATTCAATTGTGTCCTTGCCTACCGGCTGCCAGAGGGGATTTACATCATTAAAGCAACTCTGCAAATTACATGATAAAAGCAAAGAAGATTAAGGAAACAAATCAGCCAGTCAATGGTCCTTCTCCCTTCTAATACAATGAATAGCACAGTTTCTTAATTGAATTAAAAGCAGGCAAAAAAAAGCACATTGAATAAGACAGCACCATCACAACTTCACCTCCTGTCTACCTCTGACTAGAAACAAAAGTAGCTCATTACAAGATAATGCAATGCTACACATGCAAGAAATGAGACATCTATAGAATACTACATTTGTGTCAAGTAGTTCACAAGATTACCAGCTAGTATAAGATAGTCTTTTTTTTTTTTTTTTTTTTTTGGTGTAGTAAAGTTTAGATTAGTAGAAGGCAGACCCTAGGGAAGACCACCACCCTCAGTGAGGATTGGTTGATTTATAGTGGAATTTTCATACCACTTACTAACAGTAGAAATCATCTGAGAATCAAACTAAAGTCATAGACTCAGAGTTAATGTGAGGAGAAGACTCAACCAGATGTATCAGTAAGAGATAGAGTCAAGTATAAGAGAATATGTTAAAAATAGGAGTAATTGTCAATAAAGTCATTAGCCACTATAAGCAGTAACAGTTTAAAAAGCAAAGGGGCTAGCATCTAGTAAATTCCACAACATCTTCCACAATCATCATTTTTTGCTTCCTTCATTTGCCCCCAATTAAACACCCAAAAAGCATTGATTAATTCTCTAACACCAGATGTTGATTGAAAACAACATAAATGACATTATAATGTCGTAACATGGAACAATCAAATAGGAAAATCCCACAGGACCATCTTTCTCAATAATAGGTTGCCACAAAAAAAAAAAAAAAAAAAGATTGATATTAATACTTGGATCAACACTTGGACCACTAATCAAAACTAGTGGCTTGTGCCCACCAATGTAATGACCAATTTCCCAGTCACACACGACACATCATGAGGTAAACTAGAAGCCGCCAGAAACACATGAACTAATCTCCTTAAAGAAAATTAATGGATTTTGGTTTATACCATAAAGTTTTGCCCTTGTCCTTTAAACCACAAGCCAAGAGAATAAGAAATTAGAAATCTTTATTTTCTCTCCAAATCAAAATATCTTTGACTAATAACAATTACTTTACTTATACTATTCATGCCTTGATAAAGCAATAAATCACAAAGATTTTGTATGATTTTCCCATTCAAGGAATCCGTAATCTCACGAAGAGTTGTCAAAGTAAAAAATAATTGGAATTAAAAAAAAAGTGGTCTCACTCTATCCTATGGCAGAATTTTGATTTTTCTACCAAGGAATGATTAGGATAGCGTTGTCAAATTTAAATCTCACAAGCAAAGTGTATCAAACCTGCCTAATTAGTTACTAACTTTCTTTTTTTTTTCAAACATAATTGTGTAGAAGATAATGGCTAATCTCATACCCACGTAACAAGACTAATCTCACGCAAGTGGCGTAAGAAGCATAAAAAAAATAATTATTAAAATTTGCAACTTGAGAAAAATAAAAAAAATAAATAAATAACTACTTGATTTATACTTTTCTAAACTAGAAAATATTCGAGAAAAAAAAATATATAACCAGGGTTGTACGAAAATAACAAAAAATAATAAAGTGTCTTTTTCCTCGAGTAGGAAAACTTTGGTGTCAATATCAACCGTAGGTTATCACAAATTTACTTTATGTACAATAATAATTGAAAAATGACACGTGGAGGGAGATTTTTCAAAAGCATCCAATGGATATTCCCTACACAGTACACATGCTTTATTTCTTTACGAATTACGACGTCGTTTCTCATTTTCTAAAAACATGTTAATGTCCTCTCTCACCGGTTACATATCCCTTTAACTCCAAAAAATTCACAATCACAGTCCCACAGAGAAAATGAAAGATAAGCAAATAAATAAATAAATAACAATAATAATAATAATAAAAATAAAAATAAAAATAAAAAACAAAAACAAATAGCTTTTTATCAACGGGACCATAACTCAACTGACACTACTCCATATAAGTTATGTAACCGCGTATTATTCATTAATAGCTATGATAAATATTATGATTTTAATCAACAGTTATAATTAATTCAGAATACTTCCACTCAAAAGAAGTTAATTTCATTAATGTTTGATGAGAGTTGACAAATGCAACCGTATCACCTATTTAATGAATTTTTAAAAATTTATTAAGAGGAAAAAAGCAACCATGGCAGATTTCATTATTTTTAAATTAAATTAGAGTGCTAAAAATCATTTATTTTTTATCTTATTCAGATTCTAAATGTATGGATTTTTCTTTCTTTTTTTTTTTTTTCTTATTTACCATTTTCTTTATTATATTAGTTATTAGAAAATCTTATTGCGTCCCTTCAAAAAAAAAAAAAAAAATCTTATTTCGATACCATGTGACAAAAATGTACTAGAAAGCTAACAGTTTATCTGAAAAATGTAAATCTTAACAAATTTCGACTAAACCATGCCAACTTTTTTCTACAGAAAAGTAGCAGAGAAAATATTTTTAAATTGTCGAGATCACATTTAAATTGTACATATCCACTTTATTACTTCATTTTAATCTTTTAAAAAAATAATTACTTCCTCTTGTATCCCATAAATGCTCGTAACAGGTACAAATATTCTCATAACTGAAAAATCAAAAATTAATTGTGCAAATGATAATAAATTTAAGATAAATAAATAAGTCATTGGAAGGTTAAATAAAATAAAATTTTATTTTTTGTTTAATTATTAATTAATAAAAATAATTCCAGAAATATCATAAAAGTCAAGATTTTCAAAAAAAAAATAGTACAAAAGTCAATATTACAGAACCAATAAACATATTTTTCAAAATTAATTATTTCAATCTGTCAAAAAAAAAACAAAATAATTTCAGAATCTGTAAACTTACTATAAATCGTTCATAAATGGTCTCCTAAAATACATGTATCATATTATTTTTTTTATTTTTCTATTGAATGATGCATAAAAAGTCAGTCCATACACCATAATGAATCCCAATTACAACATAACTCGAAATTTCGAATCTAAATCCTTGTTCATACCATATAATCCCGCTATTCATGTAATTATTTATTATAAATCAATCACGCATTATTATTAGCATGGTTTTTAATTATTTATCATAAAACCCAATAAATTTATTATATACTATGACTAATAATAATGTACAATTACTCTATATTATAGGTAAATAACTTATTTTCTGTTACTAAAACTGATAGTTCTGATATTAAAATATATAAGCAGATAAAAACGAGGAGAGAGAAACAATATAAATTGAAAAAAAAATCAAAAATAAAATATTGAATTTTCTACATTAGGAATTGTGGGAATTAAAAAAAAAAAATAGAAAAACACAACCAAACAAACAAACACACCGTCCGATGAATCGGAACAAAGAGAAGCAACCCAGAGAGAGAAACACACTTGAAGTCTTGAAGAAAAATCAACCTAGAAAATAAAATAAAATAAAAATAAAAAAAAATACCTTGGGTAGAGTCTGTGAAGGAACATGGGGTGTGACACATTGAAGAAATCGTTCGAGGTTCGAAGGAGAAGCAGCAGAGCAACACGTGAAGGAGGAGGTTGTGAATGAGGAAGATGAAGAAGTGGTGGAAGAGGGCATTGTCGTTTCTCAGAGATTTTCCCGGAAAGTGACACAAAACCCTCAGAAACCCAAAGCAAGAGAATGATTATTCAGGAAATGGGTTTTAGTACTTTTGGATATCTACCTAGGAAGCTCTCAAGTCTCTCTCATTGTGTCATATAAGGGACCAAAGATCATTTTTTTTTTCTTTATGGTTATGGCTAAAGTGGCTAAGATGTGATTTAATCAACCAAGATTTCATTTTTTTGGGGAGAACTTGCCACTTTCCTTGTGGGAAGGGATTTGAAGCATTGCATCATAATGGGTGTCAAGAGAAAAGTTAATCAAAACTAAAAATGGGAAAAGGGTTGGGAGAGAGAAATGGTAGAGAAAGAGAGGATCGTTTCAAGGGACAAAGTTCAACCACCCAATATTTTATTGTGCCTCCTGGATTTTTAAAATGCTTCAAAGGTGCAAGATTTTTTCATGACCCAAGTTGAAGAACAAGAAGAAGGAAGAGGTGGGGAACAAAATGTAACTCCCTTTTGTGAATGTTTTTCTTTTTTTTTAAAGAGGGGATGCGTTTAATGAGTTACTCAATTAATTGCAAGATAATAAAAGAAACGGATTTTGGGGCCTTTTTCACTGATTTTTGGTTGACAAAAGTGATGTAGAAAGAAAAAAAGGGGTTTATGGAGAGAAGAAAAAAAAAGTGTGTTTTTGAAGAAGAAAGAGAGTGAAGAAGAGACGATATGTGATGGCGCGTTGCGGTGGCGAATGAAAAAGAGTTCGCTTCGCCGCGTGTTAAGGTCCAAGTGTTGTCAGAGGTTGTTTTTGTTTCTAAAACTCTTTATCTCTTCGCAAAAAAAAAATATTTATTACGTTTCCTTTTTTAAAATGTGTAATTATGAGATTTGCGTTTTGGTAGTAAATTAGGAATTAATTAGGTTTTTATTTATTTATTAACTGCTTTATCAAATACTTTAATACAATGTAATTAACTAATATTTATTTTTTTAAAACTCAATTTTCATTTAATTTATCCATTAATTTAGTGACGGATTGCTTTTGTTCTTATCTTTTTGCTTCTCTTCTTAATTTTCTATTTCTTTTCTTTTCTGGGTTTAAATTTTATAATGTTAACAATTTGGTTGCAGCATGATACACGTGTTGAATATTTTAAGGATAAGGCTGGGATCGTGGATTTATTTATATAGAAACAAACTACTAGTATAATGGCTGGAGTTTTTTTTTTTCATTGTCCTTACTTTTCAGTAAAGAACATGTGTTTGATGCAGTAAAATGTGAAGATTTGGAAACAGGGAAAAAGTTTTTTTAATATCCGAAAATGATGATTCTTGACAATTATAAATTAGAGATGAGTTTTGGAAATGTATAAAAATATTTGGTTAGTCACAAAAATTCTTAAAGAATATTAATATAAGTTTTTGAAAAACTAAAATTTTTTACGTTTAATTACAATATTATGTTTTAATTATATAAATATTTTTTATAAAATATTCTTATTAAATGTAGTCGTCTCATAATCTAACATTAAAAAATATCAAATTTAACTTAAAATAACAAATTAGAAATTTATATATCATTAAACTATGTGTAAAGTCATAATAAATTAAAGTATAAAATATAATTTTCATGATTTATTATAATAAGAAGAGAAAAAAAAGTTAAATTAATGATAAAAATTAAAATATAATGGTATGTTTTGGATTATAATTTCAATAGATTTTAAAATATTTTTTATTATAAAAAATTCATCTGATATTTAATTAAAAAAAATAATATAAAAAAATCATGTAGTATTCAATTAAAATAATCAAGATTTTTTTAAGAATTTGTCGAAATTTTAGGAGTCCATCAAAATTCGATAGTATTTAATTTTTTAAGAATCCATCAAAGTTTGATAGGATTTAATTAAGACTTTTTTACTTTAAAAAAGGTTTGTTTGTATTTAAAAATTTAAAGATTTCAATGGATTATGTTGAATAATGAATTTTGTGAGATTTTTTAGTATAATTTTCATGTAATTTACTTATTATAATCTCACCAAAATTTTTGAAATTTTGCATGAATTTATTTCCCTTTTATTTCTATTTTTTTCTCTTAAAATCTTTTCATATTATTTTTTTCTCTTTTTCTCTCTTCTTTTAATTTTCTCTATCTCATTTTCTCATTCTTTTTATTCATCTCACTTGTTTCTCTTTTCTTCATTATTTCATATTCTTTTTTCCCTTTCTTTCTCCCGTGCTTTTCTTATTTCTCTTTCTCTCACTAGTACAAAAATTAGTTTTAAGATCGGGGTTTTAAGATCGGTTATTAGAGAACCGATCTTAAAAGTAATACGGTGGCAATTTTGTAAATAAGATTACGACTTTTAAGATCGGTCACATTTTAACTGATCTTAAAAGTGCCACGGTGGTATTTTTGTAAATAAAGTTACAACCTTTAAGATCAGTCACATTTTAGCCGATCTTAAAAGTACTTTTAAGATCGGCTCAAATATGACCGATCTTAAAAGTTGTAACTTTATTTACAAAAATGTCACTGTGGCATTTTTGTAAATAAATATAAAGAATTAAGAATCCATATAAATATTATATGACCTTGAGTCCACGATATGTTAAAACTAGCCGTGATATTCTGAGGCATATAAATTGTTGTAGAAAGATAGGCGATACTTATTTGATTGGTGTAATGTAAGAAGATTGGTTTATAGAGTATTCCTGAAGCGGCGATGCTGTATCCAAGCAATTGCTCCGTAATATCCAAAGTATTTATGTGTCTTATGTTATAGGAGATATTAGAATAACAAGCCAAAGAATGATCTTTTGTTTCCTATGGACGACAAGATATACTTACTGTTGCCATTGGGAAGCCTGAGCACACAGGTCGGGTTCGAGCAGCTGGTAAAGGTCATAACTTGCAAACTTACTTTGGACGACAATCAACTTCACACTCATCTACCTCAGTGGATCAATTGGTGGAATTGAAGGTGTCTCAGGTTTGGCGAATAGCTTTTCCTGAAGCTATTGTGGAGCATTTGGTAAGACGACATTCAGATCATAATCCACTCTCCGTGCGTTGTTCTCAAGTGTCGCGTGAAAGTCAAGAGAGACCCTTTCACTTCCAGGCGGCTTGGTGCACTCATGAGGAGTATGGACGGGTAGTTCGGCGTGCTTGGCGCAAAGGTGGGGAGGATGTGGTCAAAGCATTGCAATGTGTGTCGGAGGACTCCTTAGTCTTCAATCGTGATGTTTTTGGGAATATCTTTAACAAGAAAAGATAATTAGAAGCCAGATTATGCGGGATTCAACGCATATTAGAAACTGTTGATTCTGTTCGACTTTCCCTCCTTCACAGGGATTTGTTACAGGAATATGAGTCTATTCTCTTTCAAGAAGAAACCTTTTGGTTCCAAAAGTCTAGAGAAAAGTTCATTCGGTTGGGTAGTAGAAATACATCATTTTCCATGCTCAAACGATTATTCGTAGAAAACATCATAAGATACATGGTCTTTTCTTACCTTCAGGAGAATGGTGTACTCTTGATAGCACACTCCAACGGGAAGCTATCACGTTCTTCAAGGCTTTATTCTGTTCTAAAGACACTACTAGTTCTGTGGCCACGGCCTGGAGTTCAGGAGGTCTTCCTTCATAGGCTCATATGCATCTTCTCGCCCCAATTACCAAAGAAGAGGTGTATCAGGCTCTCCTAAGCATGAAATCGTACAAGGCCCCAGGACCTGATGGCTTTCAACCTATATTCTTTAAAATGTATTGAGAGGATGTAGGTGATATGGTTTGGAGTTTTGTCGCAAAGTGTAACATCCCGGAATTTCTACTATTACAATATCAATTATTATCTATTTTTATATATTTATGAAGATTATTTTTATAGTTATTTTAGTTAATTAAAGGGGTTTTTATAGAATATTTTAATGGTTTGTAATAATTTAAATTATTTATGAAATTCTTTTATAAAATTCTATTTCTTTAGGTTGGAACGCGCCGTTCCAAACAATGAAAATAAACTATTTTTGGAGTATCAGAACGGGCCGTTCCAAAAGTGGAACGGGCCGTTCCAAAGTAGAAAAGAAGCCTATTTGGGTTTTTCCAGAACGGGCCGTTCCCAAAGGGAAACGGGCCATTCCAAGATTCAAAATTTACCTAAAAAGGTTAGTTAGAAAAGGGGCGTTCCAGTAAAGGTCAATGTGTGTAAAATGAACTTCAGAACGGGCCGTTCTAATTTTAGAACGGGCCATTCTGCTTTTTGAAATGGGTCGTTCTGCTTTTTGAAACGGGTCGTTCTGCTTTTTGAAACGGGCCGTTCCAGTTGAGAAATTTACATATATTTGAAGGATCCGGAACGAGCCGTTCCGAATTCAGTACGGGCCATTCCGGGTACACCAGGATTCCTATAAATAGGGACAAAGGGGGTGAAAAGTTTATACTGAGTGAGAAGGTGAAATCTTAGAGAGAGAAAGAGGAGAGAGAGAGAGAGAGAGAGAGAAAGAGAAAGAAAGAAAGAAAGAGAGGGAAAGAAAGAGGGAATCCAGAGGAGGAGGCTCTGCCCAAGTTTCAACTCCTGCTTATCCAGGTAAGGGGGGAGTGAGAAACCTCGCTCGGGGGTGTGGGGATAATTGTTGGATAGTTTGTTTGTCGGATTGGCCCCCAATCCCTTGCCTGTTGTTCTGTCTTTCTGTTTGCTCTACTTTGTTTCTTGTTACTTTGTTCCTTGTTACTTTGTTCCTTGTTACTTTGTTCCTTGTTACTTGTTTCCTTGTTACTTGTTTCCTTGTTACTTTGTTCCTTGTTACTTTGTTCCTTTAAAGTAATAAATGAATATGGAATTAATGGTAAAAATAAATAAGTTTTAATATGAAAAAAATGTTCTCTGTGAATTCCTATGCGAACCTTATGAGGAGTATTTATGACATGACCATGTGAAATATGGACAAATGACATGAGATCTAAGAATGGACTATTGAGACAAGTTATGATTATAAGAATATGGAAAATAATGACATGATATACTTGTTGAAATTCTGTAATATGTTAAATATCGAGTCCATCAAATAATGAAGGTATGACATGCATCATATGCATATATTACTCCAGGTGTGCCGTTGAGGCCGCATACCAACGATGCTAACTAGGTGTACCTTTGGGTCACCCACGACGTAACATGCTAGGTGTACCTTCGGGTCACCCACGACGTAACATGCTAAGAAGGTGTACCTTAGGGTTATCAGTGATGTAACTAGGTGTACCTTAGGGTCACCAATGATGAATTGTGAATCTTCCGTATGGCGCCACATGCATGCATTTATGAGTCAATTCCATGACATTATAAGCATGATAAATGAGTATATATGTGATATTGATTATTTATGTGTATTGTTTACATGTGACTTATATATGTTGTGTGTGTGTGTGCTATCTAGCATTTATTTCTGCACCTGAAACTGAGTGAGATGTTTCTCACTCCCTTGTTGTTTTTGTATGTGTTTAAATTATGTTGCAGGCGATCAACATCATGAGGATGTGGTTGATGAGGCTTAAGGCTTCAGTTGGGCATGCTCTGATAGGATGTGACATCGGGGCATAGCTAGCTTAGTTTAATATGTTATTGTTTTAATAACTTTAGTTTTTCTTCTTTTGTAATTTCTAACGAAGAGATAACGTAGATAAATTTTATAATCCAAGGAAAATGTATGTTAAGAATTGTAATTTGAACGTTTTTGATAAAAGACCCAAATGTGCATCTTTGTTATACTTTTATTACATGATTTGAAAGTTATAAATTAATTCCTAACTAGGAGGCACTGCCACCTTTGCTGGAATTAATCTATATTTTCCTTTTATATGATCTCTTGTATTTTGATACTTACATGATGATTTTCTATGATTTATGAGTTATGAATGTGAATCTTCTACCTTATGATTTGAGACATTTGTTTTATCATGAAAGATGTTATCAAACTATGGAAAATTTTATTCTCTCAAAAAGAAAAAAAAATATTATTTATATTTATTGTGTATTAATGTTGTGGTAGAGGGTGTCACATTTAGTGGTATCAGAGCAGGTCGATCCAATCGGCCGTGAATTATTAGTTTACTATGCTTGTTTGATGAATTATGGACTGAATTGATTGTAGAACTTATTGGTTTGCTAGTGTGATGTTTGATTGTATTATTTTCTTTGATTATGGTTTGGTTGCATATGGATTTTATTTCAGTTGGTAAGTCTTTTGTATTAAATATGTGAGTTGTTTTGATTGTAGTAAAAAGTTTGGATATGAATTCAAGGTAAGAAGGAGTGAGTTTGGAAAAACTAAGGTATTTTTTTTGTGATTTTAGATGTTGATACACTGTTGTTGTCTGGTGTAAGAGATGTTTTCTTGTGTCAGTACAAGTGTTATATTGACAAAATTAGATTTTGTAGTCTTTAGGAAAGTGGTAGCCTTGGATGTTACCTTTCAAATGGAATTGGAATCAGGTAAAACGGAGGTCTAGAACTCCAATAAAGCTGTTTTGGTAATCAGAGGTATAATTGTAAGTGTTGAATATCTTTGTTGTGGTTTTTGAAGTTTTGTTTAGCTAAGAAGATGATCTTTTTAGAACCTCATGTTTTCATAAGGGTTGTAGCTTATTCTCTTGGGATAGGTCGAGATCGTTTGGATGAGAATAATTCTTTATGAACCATTTCTTTGACAGTTATTAAAGGAAGATATATGATGTATTAATGTTTTTGGGTGATTAGGCAATGTAATGATAAAAACTTATCTGGATATGATGTTCTGAGGTGTTGAAAGGTTGTTTAAGGTTGTATGATGCTATGTGAAAAAAATTGGTTCATGTACATGCCATATGGAGTAAACAGTGATTGATTCATACATGCTTAGGGATGGTGTATATGAAGATTTAAAGTAGACATTCTAATATGACTTGATATGCATGTATGTTGGTATGTGGATAGATGACCTTAGAGATCAATTAATGAAGGTTGTGGGAGATTGACCTTAGGATGTAATATCATCATATTAGAGTTAAGGGTGAAGATATATCCAAGACAGCGTTACGCCAAGTTACCTAAGTATGAATTTCTATTGTATGAGGTGAACTTTCTAGGTCTTGTAAATTCTAGTGGAGATATAATGTAGATCTATCTGTGGTAGAAGTTATGCTTAAGTGGGAGATACCAAAGTCAGTTAGTGTGGATATGAGTTTTCTTGAATTAACTTATTATTATAGGAGATTTATTGAGGAAATTTCTAAGATAACTTTACCTTTGATTGGATTGATCAGGAAGAAATAGTTGCCTTTAAGGAATAGTAAGTGTGAGGGTATTTTCCAAACTTTTAAAAAAAAAAATTGACTAGTGTTAACATTACCAGACTTTAGTGAGTCTTATGTGGTATATAATGATGCTTTGAAGACATGTTTGGGTGGATTACTGATGCAAGAAAAAGGTAGTAACTTATGTTTTTAAGTATCTAGGTAATGGAAAATTCATGAGAGAAATTACCTTACCCATGACCTTGAATTAGAGGTTGTAATATTTACGCTTGAGATTTTGGAGACATTACTGGTATAATTCTAAGCTTGAGGTATTTAGTGATCATAAGGATCTTAAATATCTGCTTGATCCGAAGGAGTTGAATATGAGATAGAAGAGATAGTTGGAAATTATAATGATTAGGATTTTAATCTTAGTTGTTATCTGGGTAAATCTAAAGTAGTGGTCGATGCTTTGAGTAGAAAACATCTATATTTATCTTTCTTTATGGTTAAAGATGTATCTTTTGGCTCAAATTAGGAATTTGAGTTTGACTTGTGAAATTACTCCTAGTAGTGGGAAACTAGGTATGATTTGAGTAACGAGTAGATTGTTGAAGGGTATTGGATAAGCATAATTAGTCGATTCATATTGGTGGCAAGGCATGAGGCTATAGGACAAGGTAGTGAATAAGAGTTTGTTTGGGGTATAAATGAAGTGGTAAGACTTGAAGACCGAGTACGAGTACATAGTGAACTTACACTTAGGCGTCTAATCCTTGGAGAGGGTTATAAAAGTAAAATTAATATAGTGACAAATGCCCTGAGTAGGATGAGCATTCATCTATCATTTTTGATGATATAAGGGTTGTATTTGATTGAGGAGATTAGAAACTTAAGCGTGACGTGTGAGCTCACCCTTAGGAACATTGAATTGAATATGTTGAAAGGACTGATAGATTAATGGATGAGGTTAGAGAACCCAGGAGTTAGATTCTTTCTTAGTGACCTAAGTGAAAAAGATTGGTAGGGATATAAATAGCCTTTTACAAGTGGAAGTTGATGGTGTTTATGTGCCTAGTAAAACTGAATTAAGGAAGATGATATTAGAGAAAGAACATAAGAGTACTCTTAGCATTCATTTAGGAGTTACTAAAATGTATCAGAGTGGCACAACGGAAGCGTGATGGTCTAAGGTGAAAAGAGAAGTAGAGGAGATGGTTAGAATTCCTTAAGGATTATGACTTTCAATTGAATTATCACCCTGGCAAGGCTAATGTTGTAGCTGACGCTTTATGTAGAAAATCTTTGAAAGTGTCTTCTTTGATAATTAGGGAATTGCATATGATTGAGGAGTTTAGGGATATGAGCTTAGGGTGTGAGTTGACTTCTAAGAGTATTAAGTTGGGAGCTTTGAGAGTGACTAATAGTTTGATAGATGAGATTAGAGAAGGTCAGAAGACAGATCCTTTCTTATTGAGTCAAGTAGAGAAGTTGAATCAAGGTGTGGAAAGTGAGTTTAGAATTGGAGTGGATGGAGTCTTGAGATTTAAGGATAGGTTGTGCATTCCTAGTGTGCCAAAGTTTAAGAGTGCAATCCTAGAAGAAGGTCATAGAAGTAGTCTTAGTATCCAACCAGGAGTCACTAAGTTGTACCAAGATCTTAAAAAGATGTTTTGGTGGCCTAAGATGAAGAAGGAAGTGGAGGAATTTGTGTATGCTTGCTTAGTATGTTAGAAAGTTAAGGTAGAATACCAAAAACTTTCAGATTTATTGCAACCTTTAGACGTCCTAATTTGGAAATAAGATTCTGTATTTATGGACTTAGTTGTAGTTATGTATGATATTCTTACGAAATTTGATCTTATGGATAGGCTTACCGAGTTTGCTCACCTTGTACTTATGAACGTTAGACATTTCTTGGAGAGATTGATAGAGTTGTACATCAATAAGGTAGTGAGTGCTACATGGGAATTAGAAAGTAAGATGCGAGAAATTTATTCATTTCTGTTTTCAGGTAAATTTCGGGGACTAAATTTCTAAAAGGAGGGGAGAATTGTAACATCCCGGAATTTCTACTATTACAATATCAATTATTATCTATTTTTATATATTTATGAAGATTATTTTTATAGTTATTTTAGTTAATTAAAGGGGTTTTTATAGAATATTTTAATGGTTTGTAATAATTTAAATTATTTATGAAATTCTTTTATAAAATTTTGTTTCTTTAGGTTGGAACGGGCTGTTCCAAAAGTGGAACGGGCCGTTCCAAACAATGAAAATAAACTATTTTTGGAGTATCAGAACGGGCCGTTCCAAAAGTGGAACGGGCCGTTCCAAAGTAGAAAAGAAGCCTATTTGGGTTTTTCCAGAACGGGCCGTTCCCAAAGGGAAACGGGCCGTTCCAAGATTCAGAATTTACCTAAAAAGGTTAGTTAGAAAAGGGGCGTTCCAGTAAAGGTCGATGTGTGTAAAATGAACTTCAGAACGGGCCGTTCTAATTTTAGAACAGGTCGTTCTGCTTTTTGAAACGTGTCGTTCTGCTTTTTGAAACGGGCCGTTCCAGTTGAGAAATTTACGTATATTTGAAGGATCCGAAACGGGCCGTTCCAAATTCAGTACGGGCCGTTCCAGGTACACCAGGATGCCTATAAATAGGGGCAAGGGGGTGAAAAATTTATACTGAGTGAGAAGGTGAAATCTTAGAGAGAGAAAGAGGAGAGAGAGAGAGAGAAAGAAAGAAAGAAAGAAAGAGAGGGAAAGAAAGAGGGAATCCAGAGGAGGAGGCTTTGCCCAAGTTTCAACTCCTGCTTATCCAGGTAAGGGGGGAGTGAGAAACCTCGCTCGGGGGATAATTGTTGGATAGTTTGTTTGTCGGATTGGCCCCCAATCCCTTGCCTGTTGTTTTGTCTTTCTATTTGCTCTGCTTTGTTTCTTGTTACTTTGTTCCTTGTTACTTTGTTCCTTGTTACTTTGTTCCTTGTTACTTGTTTCCTTGTTACTTTGTTCCTTGTTACTTTGTTCCTTGAAAGTAATAAATGAATATGGAATTAATGCTAAAAATAAATAAGTTTTAATATGAAAAAGAATGTTCTCTGTGAATTCCTATGCGGACCTTATGAGGAGTATTTATGACATGACCATGTGAAATATGGACAAATGACATGAGATCTAAGAATGGACTATTGAGACAAGTTATGATTATAAGAATATGGAAAATAATGACATGATATACTTGATGAAATTTTGTAATAAGTTAAATGTTGAGTCCATGAAATAATGAAGGTATGACATGCATCATATACATATATTACTCCAGGTGTGCCGCTGAGGTCGCGTACCAACAATGCTAACTAGGTGTACCTTTGGGTCACCCACGATGTAACATGCTAGGTGTACCTTCGGGTCACCCACGACGTAACATGCTAGGTGTACCGTATGGTCACCCACGACGTAACATGCTAACAAGGTATACCTTAGGGTCATCAATGATGTAACTAGGTGTACCTTAGGGTCACCAATGATGAATTGTGAATCTTCCGTATGGCGCCACATGCATGCATTTATGAGTCGAGTCCATGACATCATAAGCATGATAAATGAGTATATATGTGATATTGATTATTTATGTGTATTGTTTACATGTGACTTATATATGTTGTGTGTGTGTGTGCTATCTAGCATTTATTTCTGCACCTAAAACTGAGTGAGATGTTTCTCACTCCCTTGTTGCTTTTGTATGTGTTTAAATTATGTTGCAGGCGATCAACATCATGAGGATGTGGTTGAGGAGGCTTAAGGCTTCAGTTGGGCATGCTCTGATAGGATGTGACATCGGGGCATAGCTAGCTTAGTTTAATATGTTATTGTTTTAATAACTTTAGTTTTTCTTCTTTTGTAATTTCTAACGAAGAGATAACGTAGATAAATTTTATAATCCAAGGAAAATGTATGTTAAGAATTGTAAATTGAACGTTTTTGATAAAAAGACCAAAATGTGCATCTTTGTTATACTTTTATTACATGATTTGAAAGTTATAAATTAATTCCTAACTAGGAGGCACTGCCACCTTTGCTGGAATTAATCTACATTTTTCTTTTATATGATCTCTTGAATTTTGATACTTACATGATGATTTTCTATGATTTATGAGTTATGAATGTGAGTCTTCTACCTTATGATTTGAGACATTTGTTTTATCATGAAAGATGTTATCAAACTATGGAAAATTTTATTCTCTCAAAAAGAAAAAAAAATTATTGTTTACATTTATTGTGTATTAATGTTGGGGTAGAGGGTGTCACACAAAGGCTTTTTCCACTGGCAACTTTCCGGCTAGTGTCTCTGACACCTTATTGGTTCTCATTCCTAAAGGCGAGAGTCAACGCACTTTCAAAGACTTTTGCCCGATCAGCCTTTGCAATGTAATTTACAAACTAGTGTCTAAGGTTCTAGTGAGTAGATTACGCCCCTACTTAGACTCGATTATTTATCCGTGGCAGAGTAGCTTTATTCCAGGAAGAAGCACAAAAGATAATGCTATAGTTTTTCAAGAGGTTGTTCATCACATGCACAAATCAAAGAGCAAAACTGGTGACTTCCTACTCAAGCTTGACTTGGAGAAAGCTTATGATAGGCTTGACTGGGATTTCCTTGAACAAACCCTCAAGTTATATGGGTTTCCGGAACGAATAGTTTCACTAATCATGCATGGCATTACCTCTACTAGTTTGTCTCTACTTTGGAATGGCAAAAAATTGGATGGGTTCAAACCTATTAGAGGACTCCGCCAAGGCGACCTTCTCTCACCCTATCTCTTTGTTCTTTGTATGGAGCGCCTTGGCATTATGATTCAGCGGGAAGTGGAAGAGGGCACTTGAAACCCATCCAATTAACCAGACATGGCTCAAAATTGTCCCATATCTTTTTTGCGGATGATGTCTTGCTGTTTGCTAAAGCAGAAAAAGAGCAGGTTGTAACAACCCGACTAGTCACTACACACTACACAGTACACCTAAAATCGGACAGAAAGGAACAAGCGTATACATATAGTGTCTAGAATATACATATATACATGTCCAAGTCTGACTAGATTCAAAATGTACAAAAATACATCCAAAGCTACTACACCAAGTAGCTGAAACAACAAAACATCAACAAGGATCAGCTCCGCCTGCCAGCTGCAGACTCACCACTAGCCACCAACCTATCCCTGTTCTGCTCCCATACATAGTATGATCATCGCAGTCCAAACCACGTGGAAACAACAAAGGGTAAGCTAGTGAAAGGAACAACGTACATATATAAATATGTGAATAGGAAACAGCTACAGTTATCAGCACATCAACTAGCTTAACAACATCAACTTAAAATACCACAACATTCAGCAATAACAGCACACATCTCACATCATCAGCATACAATTCATCAGCCATACATCATAACAGCAATAAAACATATAATGCGTCGTCACACATATAAGTTAGTATTGGTCGCTTGTAATCGGTATAGCTCGACTTGGCCCCTATACCGTGGTCTCTTTGTACACGTGTGCCTCGACCTTGCCCACACACGGGACCACTAAGACTTAGAGGAGAACAGCAAGTTACCACTCCAAGGGTCATACAACTGATACAGCTCAACATCAACAAGCAGCGTTAACCACAAGTCATCACATTATATTCATCAACTCAGCTCATCATTCTAGAGCACAACAATAATATAATTTTAGCATTTAAAATAATCAATAACAGCCCAGCTCAGCACAGCAATATCAGCATCCAGCACAACTAAACATCCTTAATCAGCAATAACATCTAACAACACGACATATTCGTCAATTTCAGCTCCACAGCATAATTCAGCGTTATCAACTAGTTAGCACAACAATATTTAACAACTACAGCTCAGCTCAGCATAAAACAACCTCTTTCAACAATTTCAGCAAAGTTTAACAGCTAATAGCACATCAAGTCAACATCCTCCTACGCGCCCGGCGCACCCATGGTTGCGCCTAGCGCGGCTCAACCAGAGAGCACCAGGGGCCAACGCGCCAGGCGCAAGAGTTCCCGCGCCCGGCGTGCCTCAGCCAGAGTGCCCAAGGCTCTCACGCGCCTGGCGCAATTCAGATTACGCCCAGCGTATACCAGGCAGAGACTCCAAGGAGTCTCACGCGCCCGGCGTGGCCTAACCCGCGCCTAGTGTGGGGAAGGCAGAGACCTACCAAGGTCCCGCGCCTGACGCAATTCGCATTGCGCCCAGCGCCCTCTTGGCAGAGACTCCAAAGGAGCCTCCGCGCCCAGCGAGTCCAAACGCGCGCCCAGCGCGGCACCAAACACCCAAAACAGATCACCATTGATATCGCGCCCAGCACAGCTCAAATCACGCCCGGCGGGGGCCAACCAGAGACTCCCATTCTCAAGCTCGCCCGGCGCACACACCTTTGCGCCCGGCGGGCTTGCCTAAATAGAGTCTCCAGGTGGTCACGCGCTCAGCAGCAACACTCTATTTTTGAAAAACTTCACCAAATCCTGCAAAAACAGCCAGAAAACCAGCATGCAACCCAGCCAAGAGTTCCTATTTTCATCAACCATCCCAAAAATCCTTGTTTTACCCACATGCAGCCACAATCAAGAAAACCTCAAGACTTTCATCAAAACCCCGGAAACCCCGAAAACCCGTTTTCATCAAAACAGCTCAATATTATACAAGACGACTTAAATATCATGATTCAACATGAACATCCCACAACACAACTCATCATTAATCAGCTCAACAACGAAATTTAGTATTAGCATCTTACAGTACAACTCAACGTTACATCATTAACAGTATAAATAACGTACTTCACAACTCGACTTTTCATCATACAACATTAACAATATTAATCAGCATAATCAACCACTTTACAACATAAACATGTCCACACCTATAGCAACTTATCAACTTAACTTAAACTAGCTTCCCTTACCTGAAGATTGGATCAGGATAGCCAAGAAGCGGAATCCCCTTTCCGAAGCTCAGCCCGGAACTTCATTCCTTCAAAAGTCAGCTTTCCAGTCCAGAGCCCTTCTCTCTAGAATTTCTCTCTAAAAAAACCTCTTCCCCTCAACTGCCCACAGCCCCTATTTATAGACATTCCAGAGTGACCAAAACGGCCTGAACTGAAACCGGAACGGCCCGTTCTGCACCTCCTCAACACGTACAAAAATTACATGCAGAACGGCCCGTTCTTCAACCAGAACGGCCTGTTCTCCCTTCGGAACGGCCCGTTCTCCAACCAGAACGGCCCGTTCTCAGCTACGACTTACTGGTCATTTTAATAGCTTGGAACGGCCCGTTCTGGGCTACTAAAACACTAACTTGCTACGTCACACAGGCTATCACTATCAATAGAGTTTTGGAGAGCTTTTGTCATATGTCTGGTTTAAAGATTAGCATTCAAAAATCCCGAGCATTGGCTTCGAAGGGTGTGACAAGTCAATGAAAGGAAGCAATTACCACTGTTACTCAAATCCATTTCACCTCTAGGATTGAAAATTACCTGGGGTTTCCTATGTTTCAAGGTCGGATCCATCGCCGAGATTTTATGGCACTTATTGAAAGGGTGAACTCAAAGTTGACTGGCTGGAAGAGTGCATTGTTAAACAAGGCAGGCAGGGTTACTCTCGCTAATGTAGTTCTCACGGCATTGCCATCCTATGGCATGCAATTATACTGGTATCCTCAATACATTTGTGATTTTATTGACAAGTCAGTGCGTTCTTTTATCTGGCATAGTATGGAAGGTAAAGGCCCTCACATGGTAGGATGGGACAAGCTCACTCGACCAAAGAATTGTGGTGGGTTGGGGATTCGCACCGCTCGAAACCAAAATACTGCATTGTTGGGGAAGCTAGTTTGGGATCTACTACACCCAATGCATCAACTATGGGTTTCAGTACTCAAGGAAAAATATCTCCTGCAAGACTCACTCTTCTTATCCAAGAAGAAGTCAGGTTCACCAACTTGGAGGGCCATCATTCAGGCGTTAGCTCTTTTGGAAGACGGTCTAGTTCTCAAGTTAGGCAATGGAGAGATCGATGTTTGGCAGGATGTGTGGGTGGGAAAGGAACCACTAGCGACGTCTGTCCCGTGGGTGGATATTCACGATTCTGGGTTGCGAGTCAAAGATATTTGGGATGGCACCTCATGGCGACTGGACCAGCTTTACACACCTTTGTTTAAGGCTCTTCGTCTCAAGATATCTTGTTTAACTCTGCATCTTGTTGTAGGTGTGCCAGACTTGTGGACTTGGGCACCTGATATCTCTAGGAAGTACACGGTATGATCAGCTTACAGGTGGCTAACAAAGGATCATGGTTTGGAAACCTCTGCATGTTGGAATTGGATTTGGAGGTTGCCACTTCTAGCTAGTTTATGTTTCTTTCTTTGGCAGAGTTATCATCTGGTTTTACCTGTTAAGGAGGTTCTTTGTCAACGTGGCATCTTGGCTTCCAATACCTTCCCTAAGTGTAACTCTGCCATTGAAAGCTTTGAGCATTGTTTCTTTACTTGTCCAATGGTGCAGGAGGTGTGGAAGCGATCTGGTTGCGATTTCTCAACACCTACTCTTGATGAGACACATCGTAGTTGGCTTGAGAAGCGGGTGCAGACGCATGGAGCTCTGTTTATAATTATCATGTGGTTTATTTGGTGCCACAGGAACAGACACATCTTTGATCAGGTGGATTGGAACTTAACATCTATTCTAGCTCAAGCAAATGCTTTACTTCAATTCTCTGTTTCTGCTTTTACGAGTATTGACTGCTCGCATCGGCCTCTACCCCGTTTGGTGCATTGGATTCACCCCCTAGTGGATTCAGTGGCTCTAAATGTGGATGGGAGTAGGATTGGCACGCCTGGTAGAGGGGGCTATGGTGGCTTGTGTCAGAACCATGAAGGACAATTCCTTTTTGGCTTTTATGGCTTTTTGGGGGAGGCTTCTGTTCTTCAAACAGAGATCTTAGCTCTTCTCCACGGCCTTCATCTTTGTTGGGATAAAGGGTTTCGAAAGATTGTTTGTTATTCAGACTCTACTTTGGTGGTATCTCTCTTACAGGGACCTATTCTAATGTTTCATCGCTATGGAAATCAGCTCATGGAGATTCATCAGTTGCTCAATTGTGACTGGACTTGCACTGTTGTTCACACTTTATGTGAGGGTAATAGTTGCGCAGATGCTCTAGCTCGAATGGGAGCTTTAGGAAATGATAGGGTAGTTATTTTACAAGAGCATCCTATGACTCTTTCTAGTTTATTACTAGCCGACTCTCTGGGGACTGTGTTTCAGAGAGGCTAAGTTTTATTTGTCTTTTTGTTAGTTTCTTCTTTTTATTTCTCATTCCAATACAAAAAAAAATAGAAAAATTTTATCCTTCTATTTCTTTTTCTCCCCCCTTCTCTCTCACTCCAATTGTCTTCCTCTCTCTCTCTCTCCTTCTATTCCTCTCTCTCACTCCCCCTCTCTTCCTCTTTCTCCCTCCCATATATCTATTTTTTTTTCTTTCTTGTATTTCATTATTTTCTGACCATGTCAATTTTAATAATTATAAGTTTTTAATTTTTTAAAATAGTTTAATGTCACATTATTTTAATAAAGGAAATTTTTGTATAAAATATTTATATATCTAAAAATATATTATTGTAATCAAACATGAAAAGGAATTGAACTCACATCCTTTTGAGATATGAGTTTGCTTCTTATCGATTGGATCAATCTTTGTTGGTTATAAATAGATATTTTAAGCATATAAATTATATTTTAGTTTATAATAAATAATTTATATTGTAACATAAATTACTTTTACTTATTGGGAACTAGTATTTTAGCATGTACAATATATAAGTTAAATATAACTAAAACTTAAAATTAAATTATGTATATAGATAAATATTTTGTTTGAATATATAAATTATATTTAAAATTTGAATAAATACATATTTTAAATAAATGAATTAAATTTTAAGTTTATGATAAATAGTTTATATTGTAGTATAATTTATTTTAAAATAATAAATCTTAATTCATAAATAGTTATGATAAATGAAATCAAATTCAATATGAAGTTAAAAGAATCTATAAAAAAAATTCATCCAATCGCTTAAAAATGTTATTACAAAAGATAGTCATTCATGTTTCATATATAGAGGTTGATAATTTATAACCAAATTAGATATGAAGTTAAAATAATTTTAAAAAACTTCTCCCTAAAAACACTATCACACAAGATAGTTGTTCATAAATTAGATAAACAGTTAAAAAAAATTCCTATAATTTAGAAACCCTCTCATCAAAGAAAAACCCTTTAAAACAGTTCACACAAAATAATGAAATTAAATTAATATTTTAACATGTATAATGCACAAATTAAATATTTATTATACATAACTAAAATTTTAAATAATTATGTATATAAATGAATACAATTTTTGAATATGAGTTATACTTAAAATTTGAATAAGTAGACATCTTTAAATATATAACTTATATTTTATATATATGATAAATAATTCATATTGTAGTACAAGATTATTTTTATTTATTGATAATTTATTTTTAAAAAATATTAAATTTTAAATAATAAATAATTACGATAAATAGAATCATATAGAATTCCTAAAAACTTTATTATTGAAGAAAAACTCCTAAAAAACTATTGTACAAAATAGTCGTTCATGTTTTATATATAGGAATTGATTTATTGATAAATTATTTTTAAAATATTAAAATTTATTTCATAAATAATTATATTAAAATTTATTTCATAAATAATTATATTAAATAAAAATTGAATTAGATATGAAATTTAAAAAATTCTTAAAAACCTTCTTATTAAATAAAAAAAATCCTAAAAACACTTTCTCGCAAGATAATTATTCATGTTTTATATATAAGAGTTGATTAAAAATATTAAAATTTAATTAATAAATATTTATGATAAATAAAGCTTGAATCAATCCATATATATTAAACACGAATCTTTATTTCGTATACGAATGATTTTGGTGACTTATTTTCGACGAAATGTTTTTTAAGAATTTTTTGAACTTTTTATCTGATTTGATTTTTATTTATGATAATTATTTATAAATTAAAATATTTTATTTGTACATATCATATTATAAATTTTAGTTATATAAAATATATATTTAGTCTTTGCATTATATAGGCTAAAATACTAGTTAGATATAAAATTGAAATAATTTCTAAAAATCTCTTGTAAAAAAACCCTTAAAATATTATCATGTAAATTAATTATTCATATTTTATATATAGTGATTGATTATTATTTATAATTGAATGATAGGAAAAAAAAATAAAGTCTTTACTATGTCAATACATAATTTAGATGCATTTAAATTAAAGTAATATTAAGGTAAAAAGGTAAAAAAAAAAATCTTTCAAGTTGACTTTTGTGAATAGATAAAATATGATAAATAATTATAAAAATATTTTATAATTTAATTATGTGACTTATTTAGAAATAAACAATAGGCTTTTCTCTAAAAAAAAAAAAACAATACGCTTCACCTACAATAAATAGTTGGAAGCATAAATATTTAAATTTTACCCGCACCAACTATTTATAAATAAAAATAACTTTTATTTTACCTTTGACATATATGTAAGAATAAAATATATGTTAGTATAAGTCTTTTTTTTTTAATGTGGTTTTCAAAGTAATCATTTAAATTTTATATTTAAAACTAATTGATTAATAATATAAAATTATTAACTTATTAAAAAATCAGACGTTATTTATAAATACTTGGTAGAACAAAAAATAAATACTCGGTATGATATATATTTATAGTCACAATCTTGCATTTTCTTTGAGATATACATTGAACATGATTCTATATTTAATGAAATATTCTTAAATAATACTATTTAAGACAAAAATCAAAGAAAAATTGACATACTAACATTTTTATAAACATTTTAAGTAAAAAATATTATTACTCACCCCATTTCAAAATGATCTTAGCTTTAACAATTAAAAAAAATAAAAAATGATCTATCTTCAGGTAATATTATTATTATTTTTAATTATTCTTCTCATAAATTTTTTAACAATTGTAATTAAAAATAATGTATTTATTAAAAAATAAATTATATTTATTAATTATCATTCTTAATTTACATATAAAAATCTTAAATTACAATCACTTTACTACAGAAGAAATAAAGGAATATGTAATTGATAATAATTGCTTTTATAAAGTAAACTTTGACTTTGTATCTTTGAAAAGAAAAAAATCTTTAACCATTATTCCTAAATCCATTCTCTTTAACTAGGTGAAAAAAAGTATACTCCTTCTATTTCAAAATAATTGTGATTTTAATGTTTGATTTTTTTAAAAAAAATAATTAGTGTTTCTAGTTTGCGATGTAATATAATAATTTTTTAGAAGTGATAATAACGCATTCTTTAATATGCTCATTTTTATTAACTATAATTTATTAAATACTATATGATTATGAGAGAGTCATTAAATAGAATGTAAGTTCAATTAATTTTTGTGTTTAAGAGATTGTATTTCTATCATTTCTCATAATTTTTTTTCTAATTTGTTTTCACATAAATTCTTCAACAAAAACAATTAAAAATACTTCCTCCACCCTATAATAAGTATTGTCCTAAGTTATTTTATAAAGACAAAAAAATTAAAAAAATAAATGAAAAAATAGTAATTTTAAAAAATTAATCTTATAATTAATCCTCTTTGATAAAACGAATGTAATACAAAACCATTTTTTAAATAATATTATGAGGAATATAAAAAAAAAAATTAATATACATTGCAAACACAACACTTGTTTTAAAACTTATTTTTTCCTCTAACACAATACTTATTGTGTAACAAATGAAGTAATATGTTTATTAAGAAATTGAGATTATTTTAATAAAATTGTATCCAAACATGATATATTTAATATTTTTATTAATTGTATAAAAATCTTCAACAACATTTATTTTATGATGAAGGGATTAATATTACTTATCTCTATTACAAGAAAAGTCATAACTCAAGTTTATTATAAAATACTTCTAAATGTATTTAATGATATTTAAAATTCAACTAGTTTTATTTATTTATTTTTATAAACACACATATCATTTATTGAAAAGAATCACATCAAGATTAATATTTTTATTTATTTATAGATAATACCTTCGTGGGGTAATATATTTTTGCAAATTTTCCTGCGAATTTTTTTTTTTGCAGGAAACTTTCTTGCAAATTTTTTTCGCAAGAAATTTTGCAGGAAATTAAAGAAATTACTATAAATTCTATCAATAATTCTTCAACTTTCAAATATTCACAATGAATTCATCCAAAGTATTTGTTTTCATGCCTCCAACATGTGATACATAATCTTTTAAATTCTAAGATTGTAGATTATAAGCCTAACACTCAACCATACAAATCAACTTGTCAGGTAAGTGTTTCCCCAACTTATATACTCTTTAATTGTTTTATTTTCAATCGATGTGGGACTTGAAGTTTTTTTTAAATATTAAACTTATAAATTTAAATATTTTTTTTTTATTTTTCCTACAGATTAAAATTTGCAGGAAAATCTGCAAGAAAAGTTGTCTGCAAATTTTTTTTACTATTTAGTAAATATTACTTGCGAATTTATTTTTGCAAGAAAATCTGCAAGAAACAAAATAAAATTCTTACAATATTTTCTGCAAACTTTTATCATGGAAAAAAATTTCTATGATCATTAAAATTGTAGCAAAATTTACAAAAATTTCTTGTAAATTATTTTTCGTAAAAAAATTTGTAGAATTTTTTTGCAAAATTATTATTAAAAAAAATTTTGTGAATATTTTTTTATAAAAAAATTTGCAAGAAAATGACTTTTTCTAATAGTGAATTACATTTTTATCATACTCAAAACTTATAACCAAAATTTTACTCAAGATACATATAACCGCTATAAATGATAAAAATATATTTAAAATAAATGTATATCTAATATTCCAAGGTGAAATGACTGAGACACATGAAATTGAGACTTGGACAACTATGAGCGTTAGTTAATCTATGTGCTTCATAGTTCAAATTCAACTAGTCTAAATGATTAAAAAAATCTGAAAATGCGAAGAAATATTCAGTTTTCAACTCTTATATGATGAAAAAAAAATATTAGAAGACTTTTTAATTTAAAACGAATTTATTCAATTTTATTTTAATTAGATAAGGGACATCTTCCTAATATGTTCAATACATTATTGTGGTAAGGTTTAAGATTAATTAAAAATTATTTTATGGTAGTAAGAAAAAGTGTCAGAGAATTGTCACGTGTCCCTTGGCATGTTGCTCTTAATAAGAAAGAGTCTTTACTCTTTAGTTTCTCTCTCTTCCCTCAATCTCTGACTCCTAAAGTCAACCGACGCGT
Source organism: Cajanus cajan (assembly GCF_000230855.2). NCBI lineage: Eukaryota > Viridiplantae > Streptophyta > Magnoliopsida > Fabales > Fabaceae > Cajanus > Cajanus cajan. Next base: position 8,402,952 of record NC_138517.1, on the reverse strand, counting down.
TTGTTTCAACTTTTAAGCTTCAATTTAATTAATGCATTTATTAGACAAAGCAATTCCAGGACATGCTCAATCACCTGCATAGTGTTTTGATCTGACTTTCAAATCCTATTAGAATTTATATTGTACTCTAAATATTCATTTGTTTTTTATAGTCTTCACTTTTCTATATAATGTATTAAATAGAAATATTGTGTTATTTATACTCATTAAATTAAATACATTATATTGTTTATGTTTAAATATATAGTTAAATTATAAAATGAAATTAGTATAAAACTGAGAATTATCGTATATTTTATACTATCTCTTATTCTTATATTACAAGACACTTTTAAATGATTCACATGTACTAATTAATGTTAATTGGTATTATTAGATTTATAACAAGAAATTCACAATATTCTAATTCTATCCTTTTTAGTTATTATTGAATTTTTTTGAGAGTGAAAAAATTACTTCATATCAAAATTTATGCATTAATATCAATAAAATTAATACTCCTTCTGTTCATAATGATTATAGATTTAGCATTTGAAAAATGTTATAAAAAAAATGAATTATGTTATTTTTTTTAATATAATATTAATTAACCTTTTATTCTAACTTGGCCTTTCTGATATGCACAATCCACAAGTGCACCGATTGTTGTCAAATGATAAAAATATTGATTCACTTAGATTGTGTTTTGATTGGCATAATTATCGTTAATTAGCCAAAATTAGGTAAAAGAAAAATTTTACAGTTAATAATGGAAAATATAATTTTAAGAAGATAAGATAAAAAAAAATTCAATATTGAGATAATAAAGTTGATTTTGATAATAATTAAAATATATTTTGGAATTGAGTTCACACAAAAAGTTCCTATCCATCTAATCATCTCGTTCAATATTTTACTAACATCTTCTTGAAGGTGAATTAACCTAAGGTGTAATACCTTCTTTTAATTACAAACTATAATTATTTCTTTAATTATTTATATAAAAGAGGAGAGATCCGTTTATTCTAGAAGTAAGTCTATCTAGACTTACTTTGTTCAATAACTCATTATTTATATCAAATTTTAATGATCAAATCATTGAATTTAAAGTTCTTAATGGATAGATCAAGTTTGTAAATTTTTAGAAAATTTGAAAATTATTTGATACTTCATTTCATGAATTTAAATTGACGGATAATCACAAAATCATTTTTTACATTGATTTGAATTAATGAAACGAAGTATCAAATGATTTTCAAATTTTTTAAAAATTTACATATTTGATCTATGCATTAAGAACTTTAAATCTAATTGTTGAAATTTGATATAAAACATGAGTTATTGAACGAAGTAAGTTTAGGTAGACTTACTCCTGGAGTAAATGTGAGACTCGTAGCTCTCCCTCTTTTCTCGTCTTCCTTCCCCATTCACATTCATTTTCCTACCATTCACAATCATTTTCCTACCATTCTCTCATTTTCCTTTCTCATCTTCCTTGGTGGTTGTAGGTGCTGAGTAGAGGTGTTGATTTCTAGCTGAGGGCGCGGACTTCCTTTTCTCCTCTCATTTCTCTCCTTCTCCTCATTTTTCCCGGAAGCTCGAAATTCTTCTCCTCCAAGGTAAGGGAAGCTAGATTTCTTGCGGATTGTTTGAAATGAGTTTAGAAACTCAAAGGTTGTTTGATTCTTGGAGAATGATGGTCTGATTTGAAGAAAATTGCATTTTCGGGGTTTTGGAAAAAATGGTGAAAATTTGGGATTTTTACGTGTTGATGGTTGCATGTTGAAAAGGTGATGATTTTTGAGTTGTTTGCTAAAAATGTGGTTCATTTGATGGATTGCATATGGTTGAGCTGGTTGATTTTACAGGTTTTGAGTGAAATTTTTGAAGTTTGAGGGTTGCTGTTCGTAATTGCGTCGGGCGTAGTTCTTGGCGTCGGGCATGTAACCATCAGAGAGTTCCATTGGTCAAGCACGTCGTGCGCAAGGTTGTTTGCATCGGGCGAGCTTGGGAATGGAAGTCCCTGGATGGCTCACGCCGGGCGTGAGAGAACCGCGCTGGGCGTGATATCAGACAGGGACTCACAATTTTGGGGTACTGGCATGGTGTCGGGCGTGATTCAATCTCGCCAGGCGTCGAGACTCCATGGGGGTCTTTGCTAGGGGTGGCGTCGGGCGCAATTGAAATTGCGTCGGGTGCGAGACCTTGGGGAGGTCTCTACCTTACTTGTGCCGAGCGCGGGTTTGGTACACCGGGCTTGTGAGACTCTTGAGAGTCTCTGCCTTCTATTACGCCAGGCATAATTGGAATTGCATCGGGCGCGTAAGAGCTTTGGAGCTCTCTGGTTGGTCCAGGTCGGGCGCAAACTCTATTACACCGGCCGCGAATGTGCTTTTTTATAACTATGCCGATTAATGCTGTTAATGTTGTATGATGTAAAGTTGAGCTGTGTCGTACGATGTTTATGTTGTATGATGCTTATGCTGATGAATGTTGTTGTGACGAGCTGTGTTGTATGCTGTCTAAGCTGTTAATGCTGTCAAGCTGAGCTGTGTTAAGTGTTGAATATGCTGTTCAAAATAGTTGAGTTGTGTTGTTGAACATGAATTGTAGGTCGTAAGGTTGAGCTGTTGATCATTAAGACTAGAGGAGATCTCCTAATTGAAATGTGTGACGATGCATAAGCTGTTAGATGTTGATTTTGCTAAATGATGTATGTTGTTATGTGTTGTATGTCAACTTTGTTGAATTTGATGATGTGATGTTAGTTGAAGTTGTTTATAATTGAATTATATGTTGATTCTTTTCACTAGCTTACCCTTGCCTGTTTCCATGTGGGTTGGATTACAATGATCATACTATGTATGAGAGCAGAACAGAGATAGGTTGGAGTATAGTAATAGGACTGCAGCAGGCAGATGGAGCTGATGTTTTGTTGTTTATGGCTACTTAGTGTAGCTAGGTTGATATTTTTGTATATTGACTTGTTGAGCCCCAGGCTAGACCTATGTGTATTATTATCTCATTTGGCAAGTGTACCAAATCGTATAAGTAGTTCAATGAAAGTATGAGTATCGACTCCCAAGGGACTTGCGCAACACTTTGCAATTTCACTTGTTATACTAACTAAGCTACCGGAAAGCAATAAGAGTTTGATTTGCTACAGTAAATAATGTAAACAAGAAATAATAATTCTTTTTGGTATTTTGGTAAACACTTGGAGTGCAAAACTTGATTCTAAAGCAATATTACTAAATTGTTGGGGTTTGACTTCACTAAACCTTCCTCTCATGTTTACCACTAAGTTCACAATAGTTATTATTCAGAATTTATCAATCACTCTCAAAAGTAACCAACCCTAATCTCTTACAAGTTGGCATCTAAGTTGCTAACTTAAAATATCAATCTCTTGCATAGTTTAACCAAGAAACCAGCTTTAATACCCAGAGCTTAAGAAAGACCAATGGCATTTACTCTATCTCTAGCAATAAAAACCATTAGCTGCTCCATTTCAAGTCAAAGGTTTAAAATCATTTCTCAATCTCTTAAAAACCTCAAGTTCAAGTTAAGGGTGTTCAAGCCATAACAAACATTATGCACAGAAATAGAACAATAAAACTGAATAACAACTTCGATTGATAGCTTAGAGTTTACACATGAGAATGGGTTTAGTTACATCAAACCCCAACAAGGGTGAGTTTAGCTACACATAGACATGTAGAACTCTACAAATGATGAAGAAAGGAAGAAGCTTGATCTTGAAGGTTCTAGAGCTCTCCAGCCGCCACACAAACTCCAAGAATGATTCTCCTTGCTTCCCTTCTTGAAAATCCCCTTTTTAGGTCATAAAAGCTTTTGTCTTATGTGAATAATGACATGTCAGCATAATCCACGCTAAGCGTGAGATGCCACGCTAAGCTTGAGGATGGGTCTAAAGTGAAATGAGGTTCTAGGACTCCCACGCTCAGTTCCAATTCCACACTCAGCATAGGGATCAAAATTCTGTTCTAGGGATTTTCTGCCACGCTGAGGCTAAGTTTGGATCTGGGGCTTAGCCTGGGGACTTAAAACCAAAAATTCCTTCAACTTCAAATTCACCACTTTGTGCTTGACTTCCTTCCTTCTTTCCTAGCTTTCTCCTAAATTACAAAACAACAACCAAATACTTGTAAGTTAACTAAAAACATGATTCAAAGACAAAATGTGACCACCTAATAATTTAGATATGTTTTGAGTTAAAAACAAGGTCTAAAGTAAGGAAAATTGATATAAGTGCTTCAAACTAGGCCATAAACTTAATGAAATCATAGCACTTATCATGTATATATTTTCTATTTATATGCATTTTCTATTCTGTGTGGTGTTGTTTGTTGTGCAACAGCTAGGTGGGTCGTTACAGTAAACAGATTGCTCCTCGCATAAAAAATATTAAAAGAAATTATTTAAATTAAACATTCTATTATACAAAAGTAAATTGAGATGAAGAAAATATAAATTTATTGATTACACATACATTTGATCACAAGTCATAACTGTCATAGAAAAGAAGGAAATATATTTTTTTTACCAACCTCTTTCTTATTTCTTATATTTATTTCACAAGAAAAAATGTTATATGTTATATAGTGGATTAACATGATTTGTTGGGGGAAGAGTGAATGATATGGTCACAAGATCATTAAGGATGATTGACATTGTCTCACTTGGCGGTGATATTATTGAGGAACCTTGTCCCTCGATGGTGACAATATTAGTTTGGGTGTCTAGAGTCCATTGCAAATCAGAAAATGTGACATGAACGAGTGTGGTAAATGGTCCAATATTTAGAAAAACCATCTATTTTAATTAATTTATTATTTAAAAAAATTCAAAGAAAACAAGAACCATAAAAGGAAAACATATGTTAGAAAATAATGGCACAATCCAAGAGGGGGGTGAATTGGATCCTATGACACTTTAAAAATTTTCAGAGTTCTTAGGATCTTTATTTCAATTCAAACTTTTCTAATATGAATTTTCAAAGAAGTTCCTTAAAAGACTTGCTAATGAAAATGACTCCTATATGCTTTCTTGATTAATCTTTGATAAAGTTCAAAGTTAAGAACAATCAATATGTAACTCTTTGATTCAGTTGAAAGAAATGTTGTGCATACAAATATGTTAATCAAGATTATTCCCTTTAACACACACTCAAGATATTACTCAAAGTAAAAGATAAGGGTAAGAGAAGAATGCACAAGTCTTTTATCCTGGTTTAGCCACTCCACATGTGACCTACATCTAGTCCTCAATCATAACCTGATCAAGATTTGTTCCACTATCTCAATAAAGAAGGTTTACAAGCATACCACACAAGCATATACTCCTACATTCAAGATAACCACTTTCTTGACCCCAAGAAAGCACCTCTTGTAGAAACTCACTACAAGAATTCCTTACCACTTGAGACACCTACTCAAGATTTACAATTATTCACAGAGAATTAAAGGAACGAATTCACTTGGAAGCTGAACAAATCAGACTGTGAATTCAGAAGCAAATCTCAATATTTCTCTTTCAAGAATGTGATGATGATGATGATCTTTTTCAAAGCATTTCAAAAATGTTTTACTTCTTGGTTTCACAAAGAAAAACACTCCAAGAAGGTCACAAAGATTTCACAATAACATTTTTCTCTTTTTGATTGTTAACTCATTCTCTGTTCTGAAGTTTCAAAGTGTGAAAACTATTTATAACATTTTTAAAACCAGATAATCGATTATTTTAAAATGATAATCGATTATTTTGTTCTTCATGATTTCTGGAAATCAACCAAGAACAGATTAATCAATTATTTTGCAGGATAATCGATTATTCCAGAGAGTGATTCCTGGGATAATCGATTATTTCACAAATAATCGATTATTACAGCAAGGCATCATTTTCACCTGTTGCTGGAATAATCGATTATATTTAATGATAATCGATTATTTTGAGTCAGTTTTCAAAAACTCTGTTTTACATCTCAAAATAACTTTTCAAGTACCTAACTCATCATCATACTCACTCTTAGTCAGATTAGAAAAAGATTGACTCATGCACAAAGCACACACATGCAAAATAAGCTAAACAAAACAATACAACTTATGAGTTATCCCTATTACACATCATAGTAGCCATATTTTCTTCTTGACTTTGTTTTTGACTTGTTGATGTCCTTGGTCAGCTTTGATTCTCATAAACCACATTTTGTTATCATCAAAACCTTCATTCTCCAAGTTTGAGTTGATTCACCACTCCATGAATCTCAACAATCTCCCCCTTTTTGATGATGACAAACCATACAAGCCATTTTATTTTGCCAACCAGTATTTTCACATTTTAGGTCCTGCAAAACAAACTCAAAAACCTTTCTCCCCCTTTGGACATCATCAAAAACAACCAGATATATTCATATGTCCAGATTGCACATGTATTGAATTATGCACAAGAATCATTTGCTCAAAATTAATGCCACAAAACCAACTATAGGTGTGACACCCTTCTACCCCATAATAGATAAGTAACAACAATAAGAATAACTCAATAAATATAACATCAAGAAGGGTCCACATATTTTAATAAAAACTCATAGGTTCACAAGTCTTGAAATAAATAGAAATAATAATAATAATAATAATAATAAAGTTTTACTCTTAAAAGAAAATTATCAAGGTCTCTAAAGAAAATGAAAGGGATCCAGAATTTACAAATATAAGGTGAATATAAAACTCCTAAAAATAAGTCTCCTCAAACGACAAATAACAATTCATAACTAAAACATCCTAAATTCATGCCCCAATGTCACATCCTATCAAAGCAGAACCCTTTCCCTTTAGAACTCAACACTATGTGTGCCTTCATCTTCACCTAAAAGAAAACCACATAAAAACAGGACGGTGAGAGATAGATAACATCATATATGAACATAGAGCTACCCAATTCCCACCCCACACCGTGCACCAAAATATCATCATTAACTATAAACAACAAATACATCTCATATAATCACCAAACATCATTTTTTTTTCAATCATACAAGCTTTCATACACATGCTCACTATATGCTCACACACATCTCCTCTCCTAAGAGTCTCAACTTGGCACTCCGCACAATGGGTGTACCTCGTCAATTCCCTTAGTTGTTGCCAATGCGGGCATACCGTTCTCACACCCTCCCAGGGCCGGTATGTTGCACGGTTAAACACCCAGCGGCCCGTGCAAAGGCAATCCACCCACCGTTAAACCCTCTGTGGCCAGTGAGCTGCGCAGTTAAACACCCAACGGCCCACGCATGGAATGCCTCCCGTCATGGTCCCCCCTGTCTCAACCCCTCTCTGGGCCCAGGGTCCAATGCAATATAGCCACGTTTGGCTTCTCAAGCACCACATGCAACTCATAAGTCTCATGCAACTCATGCATCCCACGTAACTCATAATTAAAGCATCTCCATTATATAACATCATCACATGTCAATAACAATCCATGAAATATCATCCTCACATGCTAGGTACCTATCATTAAGTTATCAACATCATAGACCACAAATTTCACATAATTCTTCACACACATCACAATATCTATGACATTCAGTTAATAATTTAACCATAACTTGAGATATACATATCCTTTCTAAGTGATCCCAACTCCATTAGAATCCTAACATCAATATATACAACTTTCATGAAGAACACAAATCCTAATAAAGTCGTTTAGGTTACCATTCAGGGCTCACAAAAATTGATGTTGTGGTTCGAACACAGATTGGAAGGCTCAAATTGCAACTCACATAACTTGATCAAATATTAATATTTTGACACTATTCTTGTGTCTAAATGGTAGCCCCAGATGTCTAGTTTCTAACAAAACAAACGGCACTCGATTTGGATAACTACACAGAAAGATATCGCAAAATTACAAACGTATGTTGGGGTCCCGACGCCCGACGCCCAAAACTGGCGCTGAGCGCCCAAATCTCTGCCCAGACTCCCCTCTGTGAAATTAAACCTGCGTTTTACGAGTTCCAACAAGGTTTTTACCAATTTTCACTACTTCTACACCCCGTTGGTTCAGTTTAACTCCATTTATATTCTTCATACGTTCCAAATCAATCCATACACATCTCAAGCCTCAAAAATTGGTTTCCATTGGTTTTACAAAAAAAAAATCTAAACTCTTCTTAACACATAAAATTCAAGTCATCAAATTTAAGGATAAAGAATTAACAAGAAAGCCCCAATGGAATTCAAAGACAATTCAAGAAATAAGTTCTTCCAAATGAATTAAGAATTTAGAACATCGATTGCACAGATAATCGTTCAGAATTTTAAATAGAGTTCCTAGAGGGACTTAGGGATTGCCCTCACTACCCGAACACCCCTATATTCACATATGAAGAAACCCATCCCCCCGTACCTGGATGAGCAGAAGATGAATGGTCTTGGTGTGATTTAAGATCGTTCCTGAGTACTCTTCCTTAGAGCTCTTTGTTTCTCCTTTTTTTTCTCTAACCCTTCAGAACCCAAATGAGGCAGATAGGGTTAACACCACCTGACTCCTTTCTTAAAATTAATCCATTGGACTGGGTCAACCCAACCCATTTTCCTTCTCTTCTAACCCACTTCTAATTTTCCTCAAAATAATTAAATAAAATAAATACATGTATATTATAAAATATTTTTTCTCTATAATAATAATATATTTCTGACCCTAAATATAATAATATAATTTCAATAACAAAATATCATATAAAATCAACCTTCTCTTAAAACATATAAATATTTATTTAAAAATGCTAATAAAAATACTTATTTAATACGTACAAAATAATTGTCCAAAATAATAATTATTTAAAACGTACAAAATAATATTCCTCTATAATTATTAAAATAATTATGACCAAATACCATCTAATAATAATAATAATAATAATAATAATAATAATAATAACCTTTTTGAAAATTGGGGTGTTACAATAGGCATTGTTCCAATTAATCCAAAGTAACATCAGAATTTGTATCAGGGAATTTTTCATATTCATCAAGTTGTCTTTCAATCACAATATCTCAACCACATGATACATTAATTAAGCATCACAACAAACATAACATCAAACATCACAAATATGCATTACTATTTGCTCATATCAACATACACACCAGAGTATTGCAACCAAATCATCCAAAACACAATATAATCACAAAGACATTTATATTGCATCAGAATTTAAATTGTTCAACACAAGATAAACCAAGATAATTGTTCAGGAATTAAACTGGTTACAACCCAATTGAAATTAAAAATAGAAATTTAAACTAAATTTTTTTAAAAACAGAACATAACACTAAAGCTCCTCGAATCACTCCGAGTCCTCCTACATCCCAAGCTAAGCCTTAATTCAGTTAATCTCATGATCAAGGTTATCAAACCGATCAAGAATGCCCGAATAATACTACTCGTGCTTCCTAGACATCTCTATTACCTCATCAAGCTTGTTAATCATAATTTGCTCAAATGGAGAAAATGCTTTAGGCTCCGGTTCTTGTTCCCGTTCAGGTTCAATTTCCACTTGTGGTGGCTGGTCTTCATCATGAGATGGAACACCATCTTCATCAGTTGCAGGTTCAGGCGTTGGAGGGACATCTCCTTCGAATACCCATTTGTCTTCTTGTTTCAGCATCCCCATTTGATGCAAAGAAGATTTTTCAATTTTATTCGAAGCATGGAGAATTATCTTTTTCTCCCCTTTAAGATCCACACCGGCTTTCTCAAAAATCCTAGATAATAACAAAGCATATGGTATTGGACCATCCTCCTTCCTCCTAGCCTTCCACATACAATCATTCACCACAAACACCCAATCTATCTTAATTTTTTTCTTAATAACATGCATCAGCAAAATGTCATCCCTAGACATTTGAGCATGATTATGTAATCTAGGCTTAATCATCCAAGCTATGATAAAAGAAATTAATCTTGAATTTTTCTTCATACCTCCGGCCAGAAATTTTGTGTAATTAGCGGTCTCCGGGATCCTTTGACTATATCTAAATGTTGTCAGCTCCTCAAAATCTCCAAAGTTGAAGGGTTGGGGCTTAGTACTCCCGTCTCCGCTCAGCCCAGCTGCTTCCTTCAATGTTGGACCATCAAGCTTTATAAGCTTGCCCTTCACCACAGATTGCATTATCCTTTCATTGCTTGAGACAAAGCATGAACAACCTTATAAGCTCAGGGTAATACGGTCCTTCTAACTCCAAGAACTTCCCAAGTTCCTGGTGCTCCAAGAGAGGAGGAAAGTTAAAACCCTCATTCTTGAACCATTCTAGCTTCAAGGTCTTCGGAGGGATGATTCTCCTACTCGCATACCATTCAAAATAGTAATCTTGGGTCTTCTCATCAGCAAACCACTTGCAGATGAGTTGCTCAGCTCCTGTGGGCAGAGGTCTTTTTCTCCTCCTGACTTCAAGCTTCTTTGGTCTCTTGGAAGATGATGCCATGTAGAGGTTAAAGGTGAGCTCTTTGTTGGAGATGAAGAAGAAAGTGTGTTAGGGTTTGAGAGTTGAGAGAATGTGGGTATTTGGAAAATAAGAAGGTTTAAGTGTTTTAAAAGCCCTAGCACCGGATTGGGGTAGAGGAGAGGTTCCACTTATGAAGAGTAGTGGGAAGTTGGAGGTTGGCGCGAATAAAATCGTTCAAAAATCGTTTGGAAAACCAAGGGTCACGCAAATAATCGATTATCTATACAAATAATCAATTATTTGTATTAATAAAATCCTTTGAAAAACCCTTTCTGCACTAAATAATCGATTATTTTTGGAATATATATATATATATATATATATATATATATATATATATATATAGAGAGAGAGAGAGAGAGAGAGAGAGATAGAGAGAGAAAGAAAGAAAGAAAGAAAGAGGGGATAAATTCATTTACTTCAAGAGTAAGTCTACTTAGACTTGCTCCATTTAATAATTTATATTTTACATCTAATTTTAACAATCCAACCGTTAAATTTAAAGTTCTTAATATATAGATCATGTTTATAAGTTTTTTAAAACTTTAAAAATTATTTAATGTTTCGTTTTATTAATTCAAATCAAGATATACAATAATTCATTTTAGTTTACAAGTTTTACTTTGCATTATTATCTACAACAAATAATTACTTCCTCTTTTGTTACTTGCCATGTAACTATTTTAAATAAAGAACATTTTTTATCTAGTATGCCAATCTTATACGTACACTCTTAATGGTCTACTCCAACTCATATCAATTTCTTTTCGTTATCACTCACACACTCTCTATATATACATATATAAATAAAGTGTGAGTGATAAAACAATGTGCATCCATGAATCTAATAATTAAGACTCCATGTGAACTTGTATTACTCGTACTTTGTGTTTTCTTTTTAAGTATATCATTTTTTTATCACATGGTATAGAATTACAAAATATTTTTAAAACTTGATTGTTATTATCTATTTTAAAGAATTATCAACAAAAAAATCTAACATGAAAAATATTGTTTATTTAATACATACAATAAAAATTAAGATTTAGAATGTCACATAAGGTATCTTTCATTCTCTTTCAAGATATAAAGGAGTATCTAATTGAATTAATCCCTATTGTTGTGGTAGTTATGTTTAATTAAATTTATTACGTTCTTTGTTAATCCAGTTATTCCTCTAATGATTAAACTTACTTTCCTAGTTAAAAGTCTAAGTCTAATTTTTAGGATTTTCAATGAAATTATGAAAAATGATTTTCAATGCTTCGTATATATAAAATATTAAGAATTGAAATCAATATGAGAAATTAAATAAATTATTGAATAATTTGATTAAACAAAAATGTTCTCAAAGGTTAAGCCTTGATCCCAAAATAAAATGGGATTACTCATACATGTTCATGGTAATTCTCTTTAAGAAAACAAGAAAGTACAAAAATGAACTTAAGAGTTGAGAGAGTGAGACTCAAAATCTTCAAGTTCAGAAGGTAGAAAGTAAATAAAAAGATGTTTACTTTCTCAACTAATCTTCTATTTAAAAGTCTAAAAAATTTAATCCTAAAATAAAATACAATTAAAATAAATTTATAATTATATAATAAAAAAGAGTACCTATAGATATTTGCATGGGCGTGCAAGTGGGTGCACGTCCGTGATAGTTGTTGTTTTTGCAAGGGATCTCTTTCAAACTCTGGTTGCATGAGCGTGACATTTGCTACCTTGTGAATTTTTGTGGTACAAGGTAGTTTGCACGGACATATCATTTACTATCTCATGATTTTCCATCTAGTAAAGGATTGAAACCTCCTCTATGGGCTCGTGATGATTAATCACGCTTCAATGATCTATGTAATTCCAAAATTTCTCCTTTTGCATCATATCCAAACACTTTTCAACCCATCTATTTATAAAAACTACTTCAACGTAATAGATTCAACAAATAAAGAAAAATATGCAATAAAGAGAGCATAGACAAACATTTATGTAAATAAATTAAAGTAAAAATATTTCATAAATGTCTACAAAATGTAAAGCATCAAAGAACCTCAAACTTAAACTTTTGTTTGTCATTAGGCAATAGCCAAAGATTTGGAACTTTAATTACTTCAATCCAAGAACAACATCTACTCAATGGTGTCTCAATGATTGCGAAAAATTTAATCTCTTTTGAATTTCATGCCCAACTTGGAACTCCTTTGTGTTGAGTTCTTTTGACTAGGTCAAGTAACTTAAGTGATGGTTTGGAAGTCTAATGTAATTATTTTCTTACCACATAATTATTTCCAAAATAGGCACTTACATGCCAACTCTCTGTAAATCTTCTACTCAAATGCTTTAAATTTACCACACAAGGTCTCAAAGGAATGTTTGCTACTAAGAGCAATAGCCAAACATTTTAGACCAAAAAATTTTAGTAACCTATGACCTCAAAGAGGTGTCTAGCAATTTTTTTATTTTATATTTTTATTTTCTCCTAAGACTAACATTTCTCAAGTAACTAGGTGTAGTGAGGGTCACCAAGAGAACCTATAGTCTAGCAGGATTATTTTACTTAACTAATTAGAAATCTTCTCCAATTATTTTTGTTACAAAACTCAATTGTGTAGTGTGTGGAGGGAGCTTTGCAAGAGGCATTGAGTTACAAAAAAAATTATTCTTTTGGCTAGTTTTTAGAGATATCATAGAGCAAATGCAAACTTGTAAACATAAGAAATTAAAGTTTTTTGTTTGTTTGACACAAAAGGTTTGATAGTAATGCAAAAAAAATAAAAAGAAAACTAAAAAAAATGCATGATGAATTAAGAAAAATGTAGAAAAATGGTAAGCAACCCCAAACTTAAAGATTACATTGTCCCCAGTGTAAGTCAAAAGGTAAAGAATTGGTATAAGAAAAAGAAAAGAAAAACAACATATCACTGAGGTAGTGGAGATATAATTTTTTTTTAGTTTTTAATTTTGGATTTTTTACGATGAGTGCTTGTTTAACATTTAGACATATGCAAAACTTAATAGCCCATGGGTGGTGAGGTTAGGAAACTGTAACCACCTTTTCACTTGGCTTCAATGCCTATTTAAGCATCAACTCTTACTTTATCCTTTTACCTCTCTTAATCAAATCATTGATGTCCCCTGATCTATGTCGATGAGGAAGGGTAGAAGGTTTCCTTTTTCGCATGCGTGTTTCTTTGGGACTACCCTTTATAGGATGCTTAGTAGATTGGTTTTCATTTAAGCTTTACCTAAACAAGTCCTTAATAGGGCAACCAACCACTCTATGTTTCATTACTTTTATCTTGAACAAAGAATTCTCATCAATAGGTTTATTTTTGTTCTTTGTCAAATTAAAATCAATAGTCTCATCACCCATTGTCAAAGAAAGTTTACCTTTCTTAACACTTATATTTACATTAGTTATAGCTAAAAAGTGTTTCCTTGAAATAATTGGAATGCCCTCATCCTCTTCCATATCTATTACAACAAAATCACAAGGAATTGAAAACTTGCATATTTGCACAGGCAAGTCCTTTAGGACAATTACTAGGTGTTTAATAGACCTATCAACCAATTATATGGACAAGTCAGATGGCTTCAACTCGCCTATTCACAATCTTTTACAAACAAAAAAGGGCATCAAACTCAAACTCACCTCAAGTCACACAAAGTCTTTTTAAATTTTACTTTTTCTATCCAACAAGGAATTGAGAAATTACCCAAGTTTTTAAGCTTCATAAGAAACTTCATATTGAAAAAGGTCATTTTCTTTCTTTCATTCACATTATACGGTTAGCAAGAATATCCTTGAGAAATTTAGCATATGTAGACATTTGTTGCACAACCTCGATAAAAGGAATATTAGCATAACATTACTTAATTATCTCAAGAAATTTGTCAAACTTACCATTCCTTGTTATTATAACATTCACATGCTTAGCTAGATTAGTTTCACCTTTACCTAAAAAATTACCTTAGAGATGATTAGAGGATGGAAGGCACTGAGTCATTTGAGATATTTTTCCTTCTATCATTTTGTTGTGGAGGGCCATATCATCCATCCTAGTAGTTAATTCCTTGATGGAATTATTAACTCTTTCATTTGTCTACTATTGGCTAGACATAAATTTCTTTTGGCTTGAGACTACTTCTGTCATCAAGCATTCAATCCTAGAAAGTGTTTGTTGGGTTGGATGTTGCTAAAATCCCTGATTGCTTGAGCCCTTGTTGAAGTGAGAGGGTTGTTTGTTGTTGATTACCTGCTTGTTCTCCTTGGTTTTTTCGGTAGGAGAATTTAGGATGACTCTTCCATCCCAGCTTGTATGTATTTGAGTATAGGTCAAGCTTATCCTTCTTGGGGTAGTCATAGAAGTTATGTGTTGTAGCAATGGTTTCCATTTATTCTTTAGGCATTCTTACCTGATAGTCAATAGCTAAATGTTCATGCACACCATATACTTCATAGTAATAGTTAAACCTTAAACCCTAGGCTTTAGGATTTAGGGTTCCCTTTTTCCTGGTCGATGGGCCATGATTGAACTAGGTCGTGGATCAGTCACAACTCATAACTTTAGTGCTCTTAATCTTCTTTGGAAGGTTTTTTCAATTTCAGGATGAAACTCGATTGGTTCTCCTAGGTAGAGATCTATGCATAAATTGAGGAACCCTCCACACAAAAAAAGTGAGTTTTAAAAAGAAATACAATAAAATAAAAATAATAATTACGAAACTAGAAGACGTAGTCGCCAACAATGACTCCAAAAGCTTGATGCCCAAAATTTGCAAGTGCATGGATTATCGTGAAGTAATAAAAATATTGATCCATAAGGACCACATTTTGATTTGCACAATTATCGTCAATTAATCAAAATTAGATAAAAGGGAAATTTTTGCAATTAATGATGGAAAAGATAACTTTAAGAAGATAAGATCAGAAAACTTAAATACCAAGATAACAAATTTGATTTTGATAATAATTAAAATATATTCCAAGAGTAGGATTTGTACAATGAGTCTCTATCTATCTAATCTTCTCATTCAATATTTTATTAACATCTCCTTGAAGGTAAATTAACTTAAGGTATCATTCATTCTCTATTAAGATACAAAAGAGTATCCAATTGAATTAATCCCTGTTGTCGTGGTAGTTATGTTCAATTAAATTCATTACATTCTTTGTTACTCCAGTTAATCCTTAATGTATTAAACCTACTCTCATGGTTAAAAATTCAAGTCTAATTCTCCTTTCAATGTAATATTAATTAACTTTTTTTTAACTTGGCCTTTTATAAATTATTTATTTACCACAATCAAAAAAAATACATTTATCGAGAAAGATGACCATTTTATTAAAATTGCATTAAAAAGTAATACATTTATTATTATTCTTAATTTATGTATGAAAATCTTAAATTGCAGTCATTGTAAGACGGTTTGAATAGAGGGGTAAATGATAATTGGGGGGCGGGTGTTTACCAAGCAAGAGATGGAACATTTATTTTTCAAATTTTCTTCTTATTTTTTAACAATAAAAAATACATATTCTCACAATCTTTAATAAAAGTAAAAGAAGAAGAAAAATAATAATATTTTATAAAAATTATAAATACAATGTAAAAAAGATCATAATTTCTTTCTAAATTATTTTATAATAAGGACCATATGATATAATATATTCTAAAATAAATAATAATATTATAAATATAGCACCACTTTATACAAAATATTATTATTTATCAACATGTCATTTGGTTTGAGTAAAAATAATTTCAAATTTCTTAAATAAGGTATTGTAGATATAAGAAATGTGGTTAATTGGAAGGAAAAATTCACTAAGTATCAACTGTGTTTTTGATAATATATTAAATTGATTAAAATAACTAAATATAATCTAAATTCATTTGTAATGCACCAAATTTAACTTCAATACCTAAACGAATAAAAACAACATTAGACCCACTTAAATTAATGAGATAAATAAATCATTAACATGATATAGTGATAAAAAGTTGGAATAATTTACGGATACTTTTAGGTTATAAGTTATAACTTTGTATTCGTACGGAGTTAATATATATAAAAAACAATTAATGAGACGTATTTTGGCGAGCTAGTCCACAGAAGTATTTGCACCATGTATTAAAAAAAACCTTTAATGCCATTTTAATGGCATTACTATAGTATGACTTTGAATGAACTCATTTCTTAATGATACAATTACCTTTTTTAAAGGTTTCATTTTGCAATGATCGTCACAGATTCCAAGATTGATGATCGTGAAGCCATTATTCACTTATCAATTGTATCCACTTGGATATTGTTAATTTGTCAAGTTGTAGTAATTCGATCAGTAACAGAACTCATGATCTTTACAAGGATTTTGAATTCGAATAGTTATTGGACTTCATCAGTGTTGGATTTTAAAAAAAATTATATATATATATATATATATATATATATATATATATATATATATTAATTTTATAGTTTAAAATAGATATTATTAATTTTTATTTATTTTTCTTTATAGTTTAAGACAAATCTATTTAGTCTATTCATTTGTAATTTTTTTTAAATTCTTTTAGTATGTATTGTGAAATTTTTTTATCTTTTTTTTATATTAATGTAAAAATATTAATTCAACTTTTTGCATTTGATTTTAAATTTATTTTGCCACACTTTCAATATTTTGTGTCTTTTTTGTATCATTACTTATAACATCTAATCCATTATTGAAACACTTTTTTAATTACTTTTAAAAAAATAGAGGAACTCTATCATATTAATACAAAATAGACAACGTTAAAAAAAAAAGATATAGATTAAAAAGATTACAAAATTATAAATATAAAAATAAAAAATCTCTTAAATTAAAGGCTAAAAAGGATAAACATTAAAACTAAAATGTAAAGTAAATAAAAATATATAGACTAAAAAAATTATTTTAACTTAAAAAAAATAAATCCAACTGATGTAATTTATAAAAGTGGTTCATTGAATTATTAAATTATATTTTATAAAATGGGGATTGAATCAATTTTTAAAAAAATTGATTTAAAATTTTCTTTAAAATAGATTCTGTTCTCCATTATATTTGTATATAGTTTGAATTATTAAAAAAATCATATTGAACTACTTTATTCAAGTAAATTAGTTAATCTAACATGATTTTTTTTTTCAAAACGAACCAATTTTTATAAACAAATTTGATTTGGTTTCGGATTTAGAATTAGGTTGGTTGGGCTCAATTATAAGAAAATTTTTATTTTATTATATTCATTATTATATTATATGTTATTTGTTTATAGAGATAATTAATCCATTATAATAGAGTCATAATTCATTATCTAACATGTTATTTGTGTATTAAAGTGATCATAATCAATTATGACCGATTAATAATCTGGTATAATTTGAAATAGTCTATTATATCAATCCATCATGATTTTTTTGGAACAATATGTAGTATAATAGGTTGTGATAATTAGTATAATTGATTATGTTCCTATAATTATATTAAAAAAAATCAAAAATCAAATGTTATATGTTAAAACAAAGAAAAAGATATGATAATTGTTTAAAAGAATTATTTTATAAAAAATTAAATCATATTTAAAATGTTAATTTTTCTATAATTTTTTTAATCTATTTTTACTCTATTAAATAACTATAAATTTTACTATTTTTTTTAAATTTATTTCGTATAAAGTGGTTTCTTATATATTCTCTCTCTTTCTCCTCTGTTCCTATTTCTCTTCCAAGCAAAACACAAGAAACTTTCAAACAAACAGTGAGGGTTTGAAATCTTGAATGATGTGAACCGGAAAAAAAAATATTGGAAGAGAATAACTTACCTCATAAATTTCAACAAATTCTTTATCTACAAAATAGTCCTATAACTTTTAAAAGGCCTTATAAGAATATAATAACTTTTTTAAAAAAATTAATTTTTTTAAGAATATAATGACTTTTAAGCTTTTTTTAAAAAAAATTTATGATCAAGATTTTTTAATATTAATTTTAATAATTTATATAATAATAATTTATAAAATTTTAAAAGATTTCATGAAATTTCAAAAAATAATATGAATTTTTAAAAAACCACACAACTAATAACAAATAACAAAAATAATAAGACTTGAATATAGAAAAGTAATATAAATACAATCTTTTAATAAATAATTGATTGTATCTCTATGTCTTCTAAGTAACATTTCTTTACATATATGCATTCTTGCTATTGAATTTAAATAATATGCTTAAATTTATAATATTCATTAATTAGTAAAATTGTCAAAATTGACATGGCATAATGGGTTAGTTTGTTGACTTGTTTGGTCAAATTAGATTGACCTCTTTAGCTTATGCTCAAAAAAGATTAATCAATACTTCTTAGCCCAATGAGTCAATTAGATTAGATTGGACCCAATAAAAATTAGGTTGTAAAAGTATTGAGCTTATTTAATCTAATGATTTTTTCCCTTTAAAATTACAAGTAAAGTTATTAAAAAAAAGTAATTATTATCAAGTTATATATAGGAGCAACTCAAATGAGAACACTTGTTAATATGAAAATATGAAAATAACTAATAACAATTTTTAGATTTAAATAAATGACTTAGACTAAAAAAATTTATCATGTATTGTTGTTATTGTAGTTTTATCTATCATTGTTGTCTTCATCCATGTTATTGCAATTGACACCACCTCCACCTCCACAGCATTGTTGTTACATCACAACTATCATTGCTATTGTCATCACCATCTTCATCACACTGTTGACATATCACCACCATAGTTGCTGTCACTACTACCATTGTCATAGTTGTCACAATCACCACCGTTATTGTTGTTGCCCCACAACTTAGTGGTGGTGGCAACAATATTGACAATGACAATGGTGGTAGTGACAATAGAGGTGATGGTGAAGTGGTAGAGGTGTGGTGGAGGTGATAGAGTTAATGACAATAATATAGAAAACACTATGATGGTGACTATATTGGATATATATGTGTATATATATATATATGTTTAATTATATTCTAGTTGATATTGAATATAACTTAAATAGTGCACTCAAGTCTTTTTTTCTTTTCTTTAGAAGGTATATTTCACATACTAATTTTATAAATAACCTTACGTGCATGGAATTTTAATTGTTTTGATTGATTGGATAATTTAATTCAATTTTTTTAATTTTAAATACTTAATTTTCACCATATATAAAAATTATTTTGTAATATATGTTTAAAAATTTAATGTTTCAATATTAAATTTTATTCAAAATAAACATTAGTTAAATTTTAATTGTTAAAAAAATAACATTATATAATATTTAATAATTCAAAAATAATTTTAAATATTTAATAATTAAAATAAATAAATAGTAATAAATTATACATCAATACTAATAGATAAAAAAAGATAGGAGAAAAATAAGAAGAGATAAATGTAATAGATAAATAAAAAGACAAAAAGAAGATAAAAAATCTCAATTGTCTTAATTAAATACTATAAGATTTTGATGTACTCTTAAAAAAATATTGATTATCTTAATTAAATAATTTTTTAGTCCTTGTAATTTCATTTACTTTACCTTTTATGTAGTTTAAAATAAATATTTTTAGTCCTTATACTTATCTTTTACATTCATTTTTAGTCTCTATAGTTTAATATGGATTTTTTTAGTCTCTATACCAATAATTTTTTTTTATCTTTTTAGTCCCTTTTTTAATATTATTTTATATTGACGTGATAGAAGTCTTCAATTTTGTGAGGGTAAAAATTGATATCTCAATAATGGATATTGTAAGTAAATGTATAAAAAAAAAAAGGCACAAAGCATAGAGAGACTTAATTTAGAGTAAATCTAACAAAATAAATTTGACTCCAGGCACACATAATTAAATTAATACATCTATCACATTAATATGAAAGAGATAACATTGCACAAATTAACAACAAAGACTAAAAAAATTTAAAAACTATAAATATAAGAATTAAAAAGTGTATCTTAAACTATAAGGATAAAAAAGTTTAAAAACAATAAGTATAAGAACTAAAAGATGTTTATTTTAAACTATAAAAACTAAAATCAGGGTAATTTGGAGGTGTGATCAACCCAGGATCATCATTAAGAGAAACCCAATTTTTTTTATAAAAAAAGTTATATAATTTTGAGATAAATTTTTATATTATTTTATATTACTACTAAAAATATTTTTTTCTTATATATTTATTTTTTATATCTAAATATAAATTTGTGATATGATTTTATATTTTAGTTATTTTTATTCTTACTTTTTTATGTAACGACCCACCTAGCCGTCGCACAACAAACAGCACCACGTAGAATAGAGTATGCATATAAATAACAAATATATATATATACACATAGGTCTAGCCTGAGGCTAAAAAGTCAATATACAAAATACATCATCCTAGCTACACTAAGTAGCCTATCAACAACAAAACATCAGCTCCATCTGACAGCTACAGACCTGCTACTTTACTCCAGCTTATCCATGCTCTGCTCCCATACACAGTATGATCATTGTAGTCCAATCCACATGGAAACAGACAAGGATAAGCTAGTGAAAAGAAATCAACATATAATTCAATTATAAACAGCTTTAACTTATCTGCACATCATCAAATTCAACAAGGTTGACATGAAACACATCACAACATACATCTATATCTTAGCTTCACAACACACTACACATATACAGCTCACATCATTAAGCAAAATCACATCAAACAGCTTATGCATCGTCACGCATTTCAACTCGAAGATCTCCTACAATAGCTCAGCCTTACAGCCTAAAACAGCTCAGCCTTACGGCCTACAACTTAGACAACATACAACACAGCTTGGCATAACAACATTCATCAATCAACACAAACAACATACAACACAACTAAACTTTAAATCAATACATCATTAATCAGCATTAATCAGCATTACCAAAACAAAACACATCTGCGCCTGGCGCAATAGTACTTGCGCCTAGCTTGGACCAACCAGAGAGCTCCAAGGCTCTTACGCACCCAGTGCAATACCAATTGCGCTCGGCGGAAAAGTAGGCAGAGACTCTCAAGAGTCTCATAAGCTCGGCGTGCCCAACCCGCGCTCGGCGCAAGCAAGGCAGAGACCTCCCCAAGGTCTCATGCCCGACGCAATACCAATTGCGCCCGACGCCACACCTGGCAGAGACTCCCATGGAGTCTCTACGGCCGGCGAGATCAAATCACGCTTGGCGCCGCACAAGTAACCCAAAATTGTGAGTCCCTGTCTGATATCACGCCCAGCGCGGTTTTCTCACGCCTGACGTGAGCCATCCAGGGGCCTCCATTTCCAAACTCGCCCGACGCAACCAGCGTTGCGCCTAGCGTGCTTGACCAATGGAACCCTCTGATGGTCAAGCGCCCGAGGCCAAGAACTACGCCCGGCGCACTATCAAGCAGCAACTCTCAAACTTCAAAAAATTCATCCAAACCCTGCAAAACCAAATAGCTCAAACACATACAATCCACTCAAAACACCACATTTTCATCAAGCAACTCAAAAATCACCCCTTTATCACCATGCAACCATCAACATTTAAAATCCCCAATTTTTCATCATTGTTCCCAAAACCCCGAAAACAAGCAACACTCAAATCCGGCCCTCAATCTCCAAGAAACAACCAACTTTTGAGTTTCTAAACTCTCTTCCAAACAATCAGCAAGAATCTAGCTTCCCTTACCTCGGAGGAGAAGAAATCCGAGCTTCCGAGAAAAGAAGGAGAAGAAGAAGAAGATCAACGGAGAAGAGAAACCTCAGAGGTCTCAACCTTTACTTATAACCTTGAGAAAGCAAGGAAAAGGAGAAAGTGAGAAGTGAATGGGGATGAAGTGAGAAAAGGAAAAGAGAAGGGGAGGAGTGGGTTGCGGGTCTCACATTTTATGTATTATATTTATTTAAGGGTAAAATATGTTTTTGGTCTATAGAATTTTTCAAGTTTTATTTTAATCCTTCAAAATTTTGTCATATTTTGATCCTTCTAATTTATAGATGAATCACTTTTAATCTTCAAATTTATTCATATAAAGTTTTATAATAAATGATAATATGAAAATAAATAAAAATAAAAATATAACATATCTCCTTTATATTTGTTAATATTGTGTTGTATATTTAATATAATAAAATATTTCATTTTTAATTACATCATGTATCTATTTTTGTAATATTCTAAATTTCTAATTCAATATTTAATTACATTATTAGATAATTTTAATATTCTCAATTTATTTTTTATATAACATTTTAGTATATTAAATAGATCTAAATAATATCTAATCATATTATTTTAATAATTTTAAATTATTTTTAATTTTTATTTGTAAAATATATAATAAATAAATAAATGAACAACAATAATGATTAATCATTATGAAGTATTAATATTGCTTTATAAATATATTAATATATAAATTAAAATAGAAACAAATAATATAGTAGTAGTAATATAATAATAATAATAATAATAATAATAATAATAATAATAATAATAGAATTCTATAGAAAAATTTCGGTTGCAAGATTGTTTTAGAAGAATAAGATAATGCTTATTCAAAACATTTAATGTAGAGTAACTAGCTTATGTAAATATAAAGTAACTAAAACATATATCATTAAAATTGAACTAATAATAATCATTATAAAATTGCCTATAAATAGGCATAGGTGGGGGACCATCAAATTATATGGGAAGGAATGAATGAATAAGAGAACCTGAGAGAGAGAGAAGAGTGAAAGAGAATTAAGAAAGAAGAGAGAGAAAGAACAAGAGGAAGAGAAAAAGGGGAAAAAATTTCTTTCACCCGGTTTCACTTTTCTATTAAGGTATGGTGAGGAGATTATCTCTTTTAAATTTTTACATTATTTTAGTTGCCTATTTTAAGTCTTTCTTATCTATATTTATTTGGTGAGGTATCCCTAATCTCATCTTACTTGTTCAATGAATGTTAATTTTAACTTTAATCAATTAATGAGGAGTCTATAATTCATTCTATTTTATTATTTTCTATTAATCTTAACTATCATTTATTCAGTTTAAATACACTTCTAACTTTATTATCTAGTTACTATTATTTAATTGATTATATATATATATATATATATATATATATATATATATATATCTTTAAATAGTAGTATAAATGTAAATTTTAATTCTTTATAATAAATTATCAATAAGTTTGAATTAATTTGTAGTTGGAGGTTTAATCTTAAGGATTTGACTGAGTAAATATTTAAGGTGAAATATCCTTATATTATTTGGTACCATAATTAAGCTCATTTATCCTGATTAGTCATTACAAAAATAATTCAAATCCCTCTAGGAGTAAAAATCTAAATTGGTGTTTAATAATGATTTGCAAATATTTTTTTTATATATTCTTAATTAATTAATTTTATTTGATAAATATTCTTACTCATTTCTTTTGTGTTTTTTGTTTATTTGTTCTTAATATATGTACGTATCTTTCAAAATCTTAAAGAAATGGATCTACGAGTTATACCTGAACCTTTCATTGTGGTTACTTCGGTTGTATTTCCTGATACCAGTTGGACGGTAAATGCTATTGGAAGTTCAATGACGTTCCAAGGCATCGGATTATCTTCCTTCATATTTGTACTAAATCAACAAGTTTCGATATATATTGATCGTCCTATGGTGGTTACATACTACCTACCCCCTACTAACCATATTAATCTTACAGTAACTCTATATCAACTTGGGATGTGAATCTATTAGTATAAATAAAAAGGGAAATATGTATTAAAATAAGACTTTTTTCTTCATCTAGATGTCATATTAGTTATATATAGTTTTGATGTACAAAAATATCACTTTTTGAACGAATATATCTAACTCTTGTGTGGTTTCTTTACCTGGTATTGTTTCAAAATTTAAATTGAGAAGAATTTTATTATAAAATTTGTATAACAATTTCAAAATAGGTATACAAATATTACTCGACGAATAACTTGTTATATATTAACTCAATTTTATATAAAAGATTATTACTGTACAAAAAATAAATCCTATAATCATTATAATTAATTTGATTGATTTATGAAATAAATATTAAATAATTAAGTTGAGAATTAGGAGAAAGACGTTTCAATTTTAGTGTAATAAATGTTTATATAAGGATTCAAACTAACAAATCACAATTTGAGTGATATTGAATTTTGTCCCCCTAAATAAAGTATCATGTGATTAATCAAATTTTGCAACATATATTAATCATTAGTGAAGTCAACCATACCAATAATAAAATTATAAAAACAATATAAAAGTTTATATTTATCATTTCTTATTTAAGACACATAAAAGTTCATAAAAATTTAAAAAATATCTAAACCTTAAAAAAATAACCTTAATACTACAAGACTTTTAATAATAAAAATTGAAATCTCAAATCAATACACTCTCTAAAAATCTCAATAAGGATATGCAAAAAAAAAAAAAAAAACTTAATTTACATTAAATTGTTATTAATAATTTTTGCATATTAGTAAAAGAATTAAAATCATTAAAACGTGGTATCTAATATAACAAACAAAAAACTTTAATCATAACATTTGTAACAATTCCAAATAAAATCTAAATTTGTATGTATATATATGGTTAAAAAGCTTTGAGAGAGAGGTAGTGAGTGAGAAGAAGGTTGGTGGCGGTGCTGAGCCAAATACTCGTTTTTATCTGTCTTTATTTAATAATGAAAATGATTCCAATTATTTGTCGTTATGTCCAACGCCAATTTATTTTCTAATTAACCTATGTTGTCATTGTACCAATTAATATATCTCTTTGTCACTATTTTCTTTCAAAATGCCAAGTGTAGTCACGTGTTTGAAATTGACACCTTGCTGGTCCCCACACCACCACACGTATCTAAATTATCACAATCAATTATGTCCACAAGGTTTCGTGTGTTTTCAAGACATAAACGTTTTAAATCCACAATATATAGCTGTTAATTAAAAATTCAACAT
This sequence comes from Cajanus cajan, assembly GCF_000230855.2. Lineage (NCBI taxonomy): Eukaryota > Viridiplantae > Streptophyta > Magnoliopsida > Fabales > Fabaceae > Cajanus > Cajanus cajan. Next base: position 8,377,395 of record NC_138517.1, on the reverse strand, counting down.
ATATGATTTATAGCTTTATTAATTTTTAACTCTAAAACTTTTACTCTTTTAATTGCTTCTTTATGTTGACTAAAATCTCCATTTTAACATGTTATTATCATATGTAATAAACTCAATTCTTATTTTAAAATTAATAATTATGTTAATTTTAACTTATTATACATAAAATAATCAAGATAAAAATTAACTAGTCATGTAATTTCTTGAATAATGTCACATATTTATTTTTTAATTTTCATTGTTTAAATAAATTTAATGATATATATATATATTCATTATTATTATTTTTCATAATAATATCAAATTTTTATCTGAGTAGTTTGTTCTATACACACATTCTTTATCCATAAAAAAACACAAAACAACAACACTAGTCTTTACATGGGAAGTGCTCTCCAAGCATGAGACCAAAGAACCAAATTAAGATATGAGGACATGGATCATCAAAATATCATTAGTAGAAGTGCCAGACTTAGCCAGCAAATCAGCACAAATGTTTTTCCCTCTTTGTAAACGTGTTGGATGCTGAAGTACCAGATTTTAGCAGCCAAATTTTTGATATGTTTCACAAAAGGGGAGTAATATAATTAGAAGTGAAATATATTAACGATATCTTATGAAATATAATTAAATTAAGTTAAAATAGGTAGGAATAATTAACATTATAAATTATAAAATTAATAACCAAGCAAAAACAATTGTACACCATACTTTAAAGAAATTTTACTAACAGCTAAGCCTCTTGACCCATTTATCGTAAGGCCTGGGACATGTAGAAACTACGATAAAATAATTTTTTAGTAGGATTTAATATGATTTTTAGTGATAATAAAAATTGTTACAAAATTTTTTACCAACATTTTTACATTAATCATTGTATATATGCGGCATTGCTAAAACATTTAGCAGTAATTATTCTGCATGAAAAATGTACAAGTTTTTGTGGCATTTTTTTACTGGCATTTAATATTTTTTTTCTATTGACATTAAAAGTTTAAAAAATGATTCATAATACTCTTTAATTACCTTATCTCTAGTCGATGTTGGACTTGTAAGATGATAGTTGTTCTCTACTTATATATTCTCTAATATCCTTATTTTTTTAATTGTCTTATTTTCTAATTAATTATTTTAGTTATAGTCGATATGGAACTTGCGTTTTTTTTCTTATTTTTTTAATTGTCTTATCTTATCTCCTAAGAGATGTAGGACTAGGGGTGACAAAATGAGCTAGCCCGACCCATTTTGGCCTGGCCTGCTAATGGCCCACCAAAAACGGGCCGGGTCGGCCAGCCCGTCAATGAAAAACGGGTTGAGAATACTGGCCTGCCCCACCTAAGGACGGGTTGGTGGGCCAGCCCGCATACCACAAAAAAAATTGCAAAAAAATTATTTTATGTTCAAATAAAAAACTGCTACAAATAAATAAATATAACTATATAAAATTAAAAATGCATACATATTATACATAATATATGTTCAACAAAAGCAAATTACAAACTTAGATCAAAATCAAATAGAAATTAGTCCACTTACACCAAAATCAAAACCAAATTATAAACTTACAAATTACTAATAATATAAATTTTTTGATAGTCCACAAAACAAGTCCATTACTTATGCAAGCAATTGAAGCCCAATTACATATGCAGGTTGGCGGGTTGTGACGGGTCAGCCTGCTATTTGGCCCGACGGGTTGGCGGGTTGAAATGATGGGCTCAACCCACCAATTTTTGGCAGGTCAACGGGCCGGCCCGCAGGTCACAACTCACTTTGCCATCCCTATGTAGGACATGTAAGGTAAGAATTGTTATCTACTTATATACTCTTTAATTATTTTATCTATAGTTGATGTGAGACTTGAGTTGCTTCTTCATTTTTTTAATTGTCTTATCTCCTAAGAGATGTACGACTTGTAAGATGAGAGTTGTTTTCTATTTACATACTCTTTAATTATTTTATCTATAGTCGATGTGAGACTTAAGTTTTTCCTAATAAATAATTATCGTTCATATTAAATTTTGGTGTGATGTAAATATATTTTTAATGACTATTATATATTAGTCATTAATATTTTTATTAGATAATAAAGTAGAGATAATTAATTTATTATCATTAAATAATTATCAATAATAATACATTTTGTTATAGTAGGATCAACTTGATGTTTCTAATTTTGATTTTCGACTGTGTTAAAATAATGCTTTGTCAGTAGAAGTTATGTTCCATGAACATTTAGTCCTTGATTGTGTCAGCTTTGGGACACTATGAACCATATTCATGAGAAAAAAATACTAACATATATTTAACCTTTTCTATTTAAGATTAACATGTATAATAAAATATTTATAATTTTTTGACTATTATTGCGCTTTATTTGTAATTTTATAATAGAAAATTATAAATAAAAAATGAATGGTTCAAATATTTGAAAAGTCAAGAAATTTTGAAGAAAAAAATCAAAAATAATAAAATAAAGATTATATAAATAAACTTAAGAATATTTTTTAAAGTTAATATTAGTATGTTCTAGTGTAAATCATAGTAACTTTAGCCTGAAATACATTTCCCTATTCTTAGGTACATTATAGTGTTCTTGTGCCTGAGTGGTGAGATAGATCAACATATGGTGTTTTTCTCTCTTGAGTTGAAGTTCCCTATTTAGCAAAGCAAGTCTCAAACCCAATGTGGAATAGTTGGCCCCAGCTTGGCATGTTCCTTATGTGAGCTTGTTACGTTTGTGGCTTGATTTTGAGGTCTTTGCACCTATTTGAAGGGGAAAGGACATATTGGTCAAATAACATTGTAATATTAAGAGGTTTAGCTTAATTAGTTTAGCCGAATGTATGGGTTGGTAAATTAATTTCTTTAATACTGAGTTCAATTTTTATGGATAAAAAATACATTATAATCATTTCTCTTTCTCTTTGTCCATGTTATATCACTCGTATATGACATTTTTTTAATAAGAGATCAATCTTTAAACTAGTTATGATAATTGTGATAATGTTTAATACAACAATCATGACAATTTAAACTCAAGACGATCGAAGATTTGATGGCTCATGGTTTCATTTTGTTTTGATGATTAGTTTTACACTTGATGTGATGACAATTTTGTATTGCATGTTTGTGTGTTTATGACAAAGTGTGGCACATGTCTTAGATATCTCTAAGGCTTAGCTTTGTCTAATTGAGATTAATCTAGTGAGCCATGAAAATTTAATAAAATGAATCTCGCACGTAATAGTTTAACTTAAAATACTTAATTTCAAGGAACGTATTTTTATAGCACGATCTCATTACTATAATTAGTGGCAAATAGAGCACGTTGCTGTGTCTAGAAAAGCAAACCTGTAAATCCTGACCCAAACATATATTATTTTTCTTGTTTTGTGATTGTTCTGTCTTTCTTGATCACCTAAGCTTTACCTTTTGATTTGATACCACGTAGGTACGTCTTTTATTAGCAAAAGTTGGAGTTTTAAATGTTAGGGAAATCTGTAAGATAAGAGAGTTAAGTTGGGAAGTATATTCGTATTTTTTTCCTTCAAAGTAAAATCATATTTTTAATTTGACTCCGTATTTAAATATGAATTTGATAAAGTTCAATATTATCGTAAATATGCAAGTACATTGTCTCTAAATATATGGTATTTTTTTTTTAATTTCTTAAAAGTAATAGTAAGTTTACGAATCAGTTAAGACAAGATGAAAGTTTCAGTAAAAAGAAAAAAAAAACATGAAGTTAGACTTTTTTATATTTTATTTTTAAAATAATATTAAAGAGGAGGGCTCTGTTTACTTCAGGAGTAAGTCTACCTAGATTTATTCTATTCAATAATTCATGTTCTACATCAAATTTCAACAATTCAATCGTTGAATTTAAAGTTCTTAATGTAACGTAGAAGAAAAAAAAATCAGTAGTCAGAACGGGCCGTTCCCAAATTGGAACGGGCCGTTCCAAACTACTGAAGGAGAACGGGTCGTTCCGGAAGGAGAACGGGCCGTTCTCGAGGGAGAACAGGCCGTTCCGGATGAGTCCCGGAATGGGCCGTTCTGATTTCAGAACGGGCCGTTCTGGGCGTGGATTTTGTGCGTGATTTGGGAGTTCGGAACGGGCTGTTCTGAACTCGGTACGGGCCGTTCTGGGGCAATCCAAAAGTCTATAAATAGGGGTTGGGGGCCTTCAGGAAAATGTGAGTTTTTAGAGAGAAGTTTTAGAGAGAAGGTCTCTAGGTCAGTGAGCTCCTTTCTCTCCCAAATTTCTCTGTTTGACTCCTTTTCTCCTCTAGATCACTAATTCCTTCTGACTTTTCTTGAAATTCAGATTAGAAAGCTTGCTTTGGAAGGTTTGGCGTGCCAGGCATGGAAGAGCTTAGGGCTCTCGGGTTGGATGTTGGGCCAGGCATGATTTGGCTGTGTCAGGCGTGGAAACTCTTAGGAGTCTCTGTCTCAAGGACGCCGAGCTTGAGTTGAACGTGCCGGGTGTGGATGAGTTTTAGGACTCTCAGGTTGGGATTAGGCTGGGTGAGCTCAGGCTACGCCAAGCGTGAATATGTTTATAAATAATTGATGCTTATGCATGTTTAAAGTTGAAGATTTGGATCATGTATGTATGATATATGATGTATGGTGAGGTGTGATTCATATGTACGCATAGTGATGATATATATATGAATGTTTGAATATGATATGACATGTGTATATGTTCATATGGTATGTTTATTGATCATGATGGTGGGTAGACCATGTATGATGTATGATGCATTATTGCATGTGATGTCATAAAGTATGATTGTTGATCATTATGGTGGGCAGACCATATATGATGTATGATGCATGATTGCATGTGATGCCTTATGGCATGAGTCTAGCCTAGGACTTGAGGAGAGGAAAAATATTTTTGAACTGGAAGAGCTCACATAGAGTCTCTTGAGAGTGGTGCTTGGATAGGCCACTGATATATGAGAGTGGTGCTCTGGGAGGCCACTAGTTTTGGGAGAGTGGTGCTCAGATAGGCCACTGGGTTGGGTGAGTCTCCTCTAAGTCCTTAGCTAGTATTGGAGCAGGGTATGAGGTCGAGGGTTATTCACTTAACCAAGTACTCGGGAAGGTGCGTGGATCCTTGCGGATAGTCGGTGGGCGAACTCCACAATTGACTTTGTTAATGCATGCCAAGGTCGTGGTAAGCCCGTACCCAGCTGTGCTATACCTGACGGTGGATCTGGACTTCCAATTGTGTAAGTGACATCATCCGAGTAAACCCGAGTGAGGATTATATATCCTGTTTAGCTGTGACCGAGCGGGCGCATTAGGCGTGAAAACGGTTGGGGTGGTTTCGGTAGGATGGAATGTCACTTATACAACTCTATTATTGAGGAGATCTCCTAGGTGTATGCGTGACGACGCATTAGATGATTGATATGCATTGATATCTGTCATGAGATGCATTTATTGCATGATTATTAATACGATGAAGTGTGGTGTTTGACTTCATGATTGGTGAATTGTATTTTATGCATGAGTAGTATTGGATAGAGTGTATTGGTGTGACTCTATGAATATGACTGATGGTTGGATGATTGTGTAGTATAGATTATTGTTCTATACTTGTATGACTGATTTGTGAATTCTAGCTTACCCTTCTATTTTCCATGTGGTGGAATTGCGATGATCATACTTGGTATGGGAGCAGGTCAGGGCTAGCTTGGAGTTGAGGTGTCCGCTGCGAGACGGGGAGTTTTGATCCTCGTGTTAGGGTTACCATTTTAGGTAACGGTTTTGTCTGTGCTTGACCGGCACTAGAAAATATTATTTTTGGGATGACTGTACATATATGGCATTTTATTTTGTATTTAAGAAATTTAGTCATTTTTATTCTTATATATATACTTGTATGTATGAGTTATCCAACTTAATATTTTCTTAGTTCACTAGTAGTAGTGTAATTCCATTAAGTGTAAAAATCATGGCGGGTCGTTACACTTAATGCATAAATCAAATCTACAAATTTTTAAAAATTTTAAAAATCATTTAATTCTTCGTTTCATTAGTTCAAATCAATGTATAAAATGATTTTATGATTATCCGTTAATTTAAATTAATGAAATGAAGTATCAAATGATTTTTAATTTTTTTTAAAAAAATTATATATTCGAATTATGCATTAAGAACTTTAAATTTAACGCTTGGATCATTAAAAATTTGATATAAAACATAAGTTAATAAGTAAAGTAAGTCCAGGTAAATTTATTCTTGAAATAAACGGATCCCTCTCGATATATATTAAATGAGTAATGACGTATACGCTGATACAGCTGAGACATTAACCACACGTAAATGTGCGTCTTATATGGGATTTTGTTGGATTGTAGTGGATCGCAGTTGTTTTCTCCATAACTAGGCACCCTCGTATGCATTGGACCAACTTATATTAATCCTTACATAAATGAACCAACCAACAGTGTCAGACACAACTAAATAAATGGCTTCTTTGTGCGTTACCAAATTTCTATTATTGGTTGTATCAAGAGAAAATATTATTAGAAAGACAAATTTGTTTTAATAATTTTATATTTTGAAAACACTTTTCTTTTTTTTTACTAAATTTGATCTAGGAAGATCAAATCACTTTAATCATGCATATTTATGTTTTAAAGAACTTAATTCTGATTTTCGTTTGAGATATAAAACAAGTAACGGACATAACATAAACCCTTTATATTTATGCATGAAATTTAGGAGGGTATATTGTCCCAATCCAAGGCAAAAAAGTCTATGGACTAAAAATATTCTTATGGAAGTATTTATATTTGCCTCACGTCAAAATGATAAATGCTTCTTGCTATCTAAATAAAATAAAATAAACTTGCGATATATTATATTTTTAATTTTCAATCACATATATGTTCTCTATATTATTCAAAATTTGGATAATCTCTCTCTCTCTGTCTCGAGTGTTAGTTGCATGAATAAATTATCTTCACTATGATGATAAATCAGTGCATCTCCATTTCCACGTAAACAAATATTTTATCTTGGAAGGGAAACAATTATTTTTGTATTTGTTACTATATATTATTATGGTTACCTAATACAGTTTACAAGATATCTCACCTTTCAACAAAAATCATAAAAAACACCTGTGTCAACTATTTTTGGGGCATGAATTAACAGATAATTTTTATTTTATTTTAACTTTGTGTTAATGGAACGAGAAAGAGATTAGCACAAACGACAAGGAAACGAATAGAATAAGAACACATAAAAGTAGACGTCATATTGAGTGTGATCGATACCATAAGAAGCATATAAAACAAACAACTCATCACTCACTCTTATCTGATACCCTAATACACTTTAGCATATAGTGCATTGTGCCCCTTCTCATTACTTGAATCTGCAACACACACAAACACTACAAAAATAAGTAGAAAAATGAAGAAAAAATTATATATAATATGATAGAGAAAGGGAAAATAAAAATAAAAATAGAGAAAGATAATGGGAAAAGGGGGTGAGGAAAGAGTTTGAGCACATGTTCTACGTTCAACAGGGTTATGTAAAAAATTTGTACATATACCATTGATTTTAATAAAATCGATGTTAGTCTTTGATTTATAATTTTTTAAGTACAGGTTCATTAATTAAGAACGGATATTTACTATCATAAAAAATTAAAATTAAAATTGAAACTATCACTTTTATTATCTTAAAATATGTTTAACTTAGTAAGGAAGTTATATCGTCGTAGTTGTAAAAAATAAATATACAACATTTAATTTTATTTCCCTTAAAATTATTTGGGTTTCTATTCTTTTAGTTTTTTTTATTATTAATTTTAATTATTGACATACGCAATCCATTTAGTTTGTTACTTTGTTGCATGTTTTTAGTCATTATAAAATTGAAATTTTTTATATAAGTATTTTTTTTTAGAGAAATTCTATGGTACCCATCTTATTTGAGAGGTGTACCTGCAAAAGGGCACACTCGTAATCTTCAGGTGGGTAGAAGGCCGAACGGGAGCTTCTGGTGGATCTTCCGAAAAAGGGGAAGATACCTGCAAAAGACACTCCGACGCTCAAGTCAGGACAAACACGAATCTCTAGGGTAATAATTGAACAGTGACATACCTCATTACATGTGACTTATTTATAATACCTGACATGGGCCTGAGCATGGTGGGCCTTCTCTGACACTTACCAAATTAGGTAATACGATGTTAATCGGCGGGTTATGCCTTAATCATGCTTTGTCCCTTGTTAATCGTGATCGTCATTCTAATCATTCTGTCTCTGTTGACCTTCAGCCGAGCCGATACGGAACGGTCGAGACGTCGTTCTCGGTGTCTGGCCGGGCCGATAAGGGACGGATGTGGTTCTCGGTCCCTTACCGAGCTGAAGTGATATCTGAACTGCGTCAATATCTGATAGGACATGACGTGCCGGTCCACGTGGCCGATCCACGTGGCCGATAGGACCCTTCCGGTACACAAGCCCCCCAGCCTTAAGGAGTGTAACGACGTAAAGGGTACAAATGACTTTGCGATTGTGACGGTTGGGTTTGAGTGTGGAATTGTAACCGTTACGTATTAATCATGGGGACATGAGGGGTTATAACCGTCGAGTAATGAACGTGGGAACGTGAAGAGTTGTAACCGCTGAGCATTTAAACGTGGAAACGCGAAGAGTTGTAACCGCTGAGCATTTAAACGTGGGAACGCGAAGAGTTGTAACCGCTGAGCATTTAAACATAGGAACGCGAAGGGTTGTAACCGTTTGGGTTCGTAACCGTTGGACATTAATGATGGGGAATCTGAAAAGTTGTGGCTTGTGAGTCATTGGATCAAACTGATCCAACGGTTCGTAGGGGTACGACGGTTGGTTAGCGGCTCCTAAGAGTGCTATAAATAGGGGTGGTGGGGACCCATTCGATGTGTTCACTTGTTCTTGTCTTCATCTGCTCCGAGCCGATACAAGTTGATCCTGGGCATTATCTACTGACCGAAATCGACTCCATTTTAAGGTACGTTTCTATGGCTAATTTAGAAAGAGATGTTGATGATAGGGTTTCCCATACTGGCGCTTCTGGGAGTGGTAGGATTGGATCTGCCGATACGGGTTCGCGTGAGCCTTTGGATCGGCCTGATGGTTCTAGGTCGGCATCGAGTAAATCAGTGAGTGTTGAGGTTGTCAAAGGGTTTGAACGAACGGGCTCGGAGGACGAGGCTTCTTCGCTCGCTGTGTCGGAAGGCTGGCCGAACACGCGTAGAGTCGGCTCGACTACTCGTAGCTTCGGCCCCGTACAAGTCCCTGGTTATAGATGGGTGCACGGGGAAGTAGGTAGCATTTTTTCTCGATATACCGATAAGAGTGCCATCGCTCGGCTGTTCGATGCCGAGGACTTCTTTACCCTTCCGGAGAATGAGGTACCGTCTGGGTTTTTCTTCGAGCCGTGCCGAAATGACGGATCACCGAATTCTGACTTTGTCTTCTTGGGCCGAGAGAGGTCCAAGTACCACTTCTTTTTCGTGTATGACTACCTGTTTCGTGATTTAAGGGTGACTCTTCCCTTTGACAAGTTTTTCATGGGTGTACTTCGGCTGCTTAATGTGGCGCCAACACAGCTTCATCCGAACACTTGGGCTGCTATGCAAGGGTTTCGGCAATTGTGTATAGCTCTTTGCATCGAGCCGACGCCCCATTTGTTCTTGTACTATTACGCCTCTCGACCGACGAGGAAGGCGAAATGGTTATCTTTGTTCCGGACGGAGCATTGTTTGCTACAACCCTTCACCACGTCATACAAAGGGTTTAAAGTGGGGTTTTTTAAGGTGATGATCCGGCCCGAAAATAGAAACAAATATTTCTTTGATTCGGAGGGTAAGGCATTGCTCCCTCTGTATTGGACTCGGGCGCCCAGGAAGTATGATGTGGTGTCTAAGTCTAAAATGTCTCGAGAGGAGCAAGCCGACCTGAGAATATTAGAGAAGTTACCTCAGCCCTTGCCGTGTCAGGAGCTCGTTCGGTTGGCGAAGTCGTCGCAGCCGCTTGATGATTTAATCGGTACAACATCTGTCCTATATTTAAATTCATGCATTATCATTGATTTTGACTAATTTGTGTGCAGGTATCATGACGAGCTGCGGGAGTGATGACTTGGACATCCGCAATCTGATCTGGGGCCGAACTCCGACGCCGATGTCGGCCAGGCATGGGGGAAATCGGACTCCGGCACAAGAGACGTCTCGGCCCCAACCTCAAAAAGATAAGCATGCCCAAGACGCTCACAAGGCGAGGGTTGTGAAGAGGAAGGCCGATGAAGCACGGGCCGAGGCTGAAGCGAGGAAGCAAAAGCAACAGAGGTTGTCGGTGTTGGTGGCTCCTCAGGGACTGGTGAGTCCTAGCTTTTTGGCCTCCAACGTTAGTGCTCAGGAGCATCTGAGCAAAGACCTGACATCGGAATCGGGTCAGGCGATGTTGGGGCATATGAGTGCAGCCAACAAGTGGACTTTTTTCTGCGAGTTCCAAGCTCGATCCTTGGTTTTGGCTCAAAACATCATGATGCAGCCTAGTGCCGAGGCTGAGAGTTTGCGCCGATAGCTTGTTGAGTCGGAAAAGTCGGTGCAGGAAGCCTTGGCGACGCTGTCCGAGGCACATTTGAACGAGAAGAAGTTCGAAGCTGAAATGGTCCGCCGTGGTCGTTAGAATGATGACCTGATGCTCCAAGTGCAATGGCTGGAAAATGCGCTGAAGGCTGAAGCCGAGAAGTCAACGGCGCTGGCCGGTGAGCTGGACGCCGAGATGAAAGCTTACAAGGCGTATCGAGAGAGAGCTAGGCGCAAGGTTTTGTCTTAGTATGAAGCCGATTTCACGCAGGCGACACGGCAAGCTCGGAACTTCAGAAGCCTTCCTTCGGACTTCCAATTTGATATGGCCATGGATTTTTATCGGGGGAAGTTTGTCAATCTAACCCAAATCCCCCCGAATGAGCAGCCAAATGCCGAAGCTCCTGTTCGCCACCAGGTCGGACCAAGTGGTGTAGAACAGGTGCATGTGGAAGTGGCCGAGAAGGAGGCGCCGACCCAAGAGGAGCCTGAAGCACAGGCTTAGGGTTAGTTTTTAATTTTGTATGCAAGGGCCGATAGAGCCCTTTTGACTTTTTGTAATTTTGGGCCGGTAGAGCCCTTTTGACCTTTTGTAATTCCGGGCCGGTAGAGCCCTGTTATTTTTCAATGTAGTCTACTTTGATTTTCGTCAAATATTGTGTATTCTCGAACGAACAGATAACAAATTAAATCATGCCGAGTGTAGTTTTTAGACGAACGTATCGTGTGGACAACGTTAAGTCACGTCCTTAGCCGAGAGGGTTTCTCTGGAGGGGAGACTTGTAATTTGTAATAAAAGCCACATCCTTGGCCGAGAGACATCTCGGGAGGGAAGACTTGTGATTTGGAATGAAAGCCACATCCTTAGCCGAGAGACATATCGGGAGGGAAGACTTGATAAAATTGAAATAAAAGCCACATCCTTGGCCGAGAGACATCTCGGGAGGGAAGACTTGTCATTTGGAATGAAAGCTACATCCTTGGCCGAGAGACATCTCGGGAGGGGAGACTTGATAAAATTGAAATAAAAGCCACATCCTTGGCCGAGAGACATCTCGGGAGGGAAGACTTGATAAAATTGAAATAAAAGCCACATGCTTGGCCAAGAGACATCTCAGGAGGGAAGATGATAAAATTGCAGAAATGTAAAACAAGTCATAGATAGTTGAACTGTCTTGTTATTGATGAGTGGATACCTCGTTAAAAACCTTGCCGGCCAAAAGCCTCTTTTCACAATTTTTTAAGAGGAAAAAAGACCGGTTCAAGGAAAAGAGTGCACCGTAAGACATTTACATTACATAATCAAATTCTAACTGTCATAAGTCTTCAGATGAGTGGAATTCCATGTCCGAGGGATCACCTTGCCGGACAATTCTTCCAATTTGTACGCGTCGTTATTGAGAGCGTGTCAGACTCGGAACGGGCCATCCCAATTTGCCGCCAGCTTTCTTTCAGTTGGGTTGCGTCGGGCCGAACCGGTTGCCCTCCAAACGAGATCACCTTCTTGGAAATTCCGCGGTTTCAACTTGGAGTTAAATCGCCGAGTCATTCGCTGTTTACACGCTTCGGCTACAATTTGGGCTTTCTCTCGGACTTCATCTAAGACGTCCAACTCGGCTCGGATTGCATCATCATTGGACTCTGCGTGAAAGTGCGTCTGTCAGAACGAAGGTTCACCCACTTTGACTGGTATCATGGCATCCGTGCCGTATGCTAATCGGAACGAGGTCTCTTTTGTGGTTGATTGAGGGGTGCATCTATATGCCCAGAGGACTTCAGGGAGCTCTTCGGCCCAGGCTCCTTTAGCTGAGCCGAGCTGTTTCTTAAATTCGGTGAGAATGACTTTGTTGGCTGCTTCGGCCTGTCCGTTGGACTGCGGGTGCTCTACCGACGTGAACCGGTGCTAAATGCCGAGGCTCTCGAGGAAAGTATTAAACTTTTTATCCATAAATTGAAGTCCGTTGCCTGAGATGAGTGCATGTGGGGGGCCGAACCGGGTGATAATGTTCTTCCATACGAACTTCTGGACATTAGTGGCTTTGATGGTAGCAAGCGGCTCGGCCTCTATACAATTAGTGAAATAATCCACTCCCACTATCAGGAACTTCACCTGTCCCTTTGCCATAGGAAACGGTCCGAGTATGTCTATGCCCCACAAAGCAAACGGCCAAGGGGAGCTGATATTGTGCAATTCGGCAGCCGAGGAATGGATGAGAGTCCCATGTTTTTGGCACTGAACACATTTTTTTAACAAATTCGGCGCAATCAGATTTCAGAGTCAGCTAGTAGTAGCCGGCTCTGAGTACCTTGGTGGCGAGTGTTCTTCCTCCCGAGTGGGATCCACAGATACCTTCGTGGATCTCTCTGATGACATAGTCGGCTTGTTGCAAGTTGAGGCATTTCAATAAAGGTGCGGAAAATCCTCTTCTGTATAGTTCTCCACTCACGACGGAGTACCGAGCGGCCTGCATCCTCAGCTTCCTAGATTCGATCGGATCATTTGGCTCTGAGCCGTTCACAATAAAGTTCAAAATGTCATTCATCCAGGATTTCGGAGCTCCGTCCACCGGCATACAATCTTGTAGGACGCTTGGGGTGGGCAACTCCAGATGTATTGTCGACCGAAGTTGTCCCGGCTTGCAACTACTTGCTAGCCGAGCCAACTGGTCGGCTCTCTTGTTACTCCCATGCGGCGTGTGTTTAACTTGTATCTCTTGGAACTGGTTGCTCATCCCCGGAAGAGATGGTAATATTTAAGCAGATTGGCATCCTTAACTTGAAAATTTTCGTTCACCTGTTCCGCGACAACCTTTGAATCGGTCCAGCACGTGATTTTTGTAACCCCCATCTTGGCTGCCAATCTTATTCCGGCCAATAAGGCTTCGTATTCGGCCTGGTTGTTGGATGCTCGGAAGCCGAAATGCAGTGATTGTTCCAAGGTAATGTCGGACGGGCTCTCCAAGATGATCCCGACACCACTGCCTTGGTCATTGGAGGAGCCGTCCACGTGCATTGTCCAAGTGCTATCTTCAAAGTGGCCGAGTGGTGATAGTTCATTGATGAAGTCAGCTAGGCTTTGTGATTTGATGGCTCCTCGGGGTTCGAAACGGATGTCGAACTCGGATAATTCAATTGACCATGCCATCATTCGGCCGACCAATTCTGGTTTTCGTAGTACTTTGACGATTGGACAGTCGGTTCGGACCACCACTGTATGACTCTGGAAGTATTGTCGAAGGCGCCTAGCAACATATATGAGTCCTAACGCTACCTTTTCCAAGAGTTGGTATCGGCGTTCGGCATCTTGAAGCACTCGGCTTATGAAGTATATGGGTTGCTGTTGGCCGTCTTGTTCTTGTATCATACCGGTGCTTATGGCCTCGGCAGAAACTGCCAAGTATAGGACTACTTCTCAGTCGGGGGTTGGCTTGGCCAGCACCAAAGGGGTACCGAGCCGTTCCTTGAAAAGCTGAAAAGATGCTTCGCACTCGTCTGTCCATTGAAATCGGTTCACCTTTTTCAGAAGACCTAGAATCGGCTTGGAAGTCCCGGCCATACATGGTAGGAAGCGAGACAATGATGTTAGTCGACCGGCTAACTTTTGAACCTCTTTCAAGTTTGACGGGCTTCTCATGTCGATAATAGCTTGACACTTGTTCGGGTTGGCCTCAATACCTCGGCTGGATAACATGAAACCCAGGAACTTACCGCCTGAGACACCGAATACACATTTGTCAGGATTGAGTCTCATCTGGTGCCTCCGAAGTGCATGGAAAACTTCAGCAAGGTCGGCTACATGGGAAGGTGTGTCGGCCGACTTGACCACCATATCATCTACATAAACCTCCATGTTTTTCCCAATCTGATCGCCAAAGATCTTGTCCATGAGTCGTTGATACGTGGCCCCAGCATTCTTCAGGTCGAAAGGCATTACTTGGTAGCAGTAATTGGCAGATTCCGTGACGAATGCCGTTTTGTCCTCGTCTCGGGGATGCATTCGGATTTGATTAAAACCCGAGTATGCATCGAGAAATGTCAAGAACTTGTGGCCAGCCGCGCCGTCAACCAATCGGTCTATGTTCGGTAATGGATAGGCATCCTTGGGACAGGCTTTGTTCAAATCTGTGTAGTCAGTGCACATTTGCCACTTCCCATTCGCCTTTTTGACCATGACAACGTTGGCCAACCATGTTGTGTACTGGATTTCTCGGATGAATTCTGCTTCTAAGAGCTTGGATACCTCTGCTTCAACTGCCTTCTTTCTCTCTTCCCCCATTTTTCTTTTTCGCTGGGCAACCGATTTTGCCTCTCGGCACACTGAGAGTTTGTGACATAGGAAATTCGGGTCGATACCTGGCATATCGGCCGACCGCCACGCGAACAGGTCTTTTTTTTTCTAACGACTTGCCCGATTTCGCGCCTTTCTGCCTCGGACAGGTTAGAGCCCAAGTAGGTCACGTGTAGGTCGGTCGGTCCGATAACAATAGGGTGTCGGTCTTCAATCGGCTCGACCCTCTCGTCCTGCTCCATTCGAGGGTCGAAGTCCACAATTGTGTCAGGTTCTTGCGCCACTGTGTGTACACAGTTTACTTCGCGAGGTTCGACCATTTCGAGACGAGGTAGCCGTAGACTGGCGAAATAGCATTCTCTAGCTGCCTTTTGATCGGCATGGATTGTGATGATTCGGCCTGAATCCGATGGGAATTTCATGGCTAAGTGAGTAGTTGACAAAATCGCGCCGAGTTTGTTGAGGGAAGGTCTGCCGAGGAGGATGTTGTACGACGTGTTGGCGTGTACGATGATGTATTTGATCGAAATATCTCTGGCTTCGGCTCCGTCGAAACAAAAACATGTGGATAGCTTGATGTATCCCTTGGTTTGAACGTGCTCACCAGAGAATCTGACCAGGGGCTCGTTATACGGGATCAACTCAGCCTCCGGGATGTCGAGCTGTTTGAACGTGTTCTAGTAAAGGATGTTGGCCGAGCTTCCCTGGTCGACCAACGTCTTCCGAACTATGCAGTTGTGTATCTCGACACTGATGCCGAGCTCGTTATACAGTTCTGATGACTCGCAAGTGTCTCTTTTGTGCCGAGGAGGTTGAGCCTCCGCCTGCGAATCCACCAGCAATGGTATTGATGACCCTTCGGGGTTGGGTTATCGGTTCCTCTTCTTTTTGGTCTCTCGACCGGCTACGTTCCCTGTAGGGGCGCCTGTTGGACCTCTCTCGGTCGGGTTGATCCCGGCGATGTCGGCGGTCGTCGTATCGGGAAGACTGAGGCCGGTCGACAAAGCGCTGGAGTTGGCCTTGTTTGATCAAGTCTTCAATCTTGTCTTTTAAGGCTGCGCACTCCTCAGTCGAGTGGCCCCAGTTTCTGTGGTACTTGCAAGACTTGGTTGTGTCGGCACGCGGAGGGGTCGAGGCTCGCTTCGGCACGGCCATGACCTTTGATACGAGTGCCTGGTCTAAGACAGCTGATCGACTTATGTTCAATGGGGTGTAATGAGAGTATCTCGGTCCGCGGACAGGTTTTTCTCGGGAGACGAGTTCTTTCTGGTGGCTCCGCTAGTTGCTCTCAGTTGGCTTATCGGTTTTGATAGTTATCTCCGCCCTTGCTTGGTAACGAAACTCAGCTAGTTCTTCCATCTGCATGTATTTGTCGGCGCGCCGACGCAAGTCATCCATGTCAGTTGGTGGTTTCTTGCAAATGCTGTTGGCAAAGGGTCCTGGTTTCAGGGTGGTGGTGAGATGGTGGAGAGCCACCGCGGGATTCAGGTCTTGGATTTTGAGTGTTGCCTTGTTGAATCGGCTCATGAATGTTCGAAGGGACTCTTTCTTTTCTTGCCAAATGCTTACCAAAGCCAAAGAAGTGAGCTGGTGTGGTCGGCTCGTAGCAAATTGGATAGTAAATTGAGATGCCAACGTGTTAAAGGAGTCAACTGAGTTAGCCAGGAGCCTTGTGAACCAACTCAGTGCTCGACCTTTCAACGATGTTGGAAAAATTCGGCACAAGGCGGCGTCGTCGGTAGTGCTGAGGGTGACTTGAGTCAGGAAAATGTCAACATGCTCGTCGGGATCGGTGGTTCCGTCATACTTATCTAACGGGAGGGACTTCCAGTGGTCGAGGAGGGAGGATTGCATGATGTTGGGGGTGAAAGGGTGTCGGTGTGCTCCGGTCAGCGTGGCGTACGCAGGTCGGCCGGTTACCTGGGCAGCCGAGGCGTGGTTCCCCGGGGCGACAGTGGAAGCGTGATGGAGAGAAGTATGATGTCCGAGCGAGTGGAACGACCCCTGGGTGTGAGTCGTCTCGGAGGGTTTCCACGTGAGATCTTTGTTTTGATTTTTCAGGGCGGCATTCTCTTCCCTCAAGGCGGCCATCTCGCGAGCGTCTCTCTGTCGTTGCTGCTTCATGGCGGCCATTTCCTCCTTCAATTGTTGTACCATCTCGGCCATGTTGGTCTCGTCAACCGTCTCGGCATTGTTCGCTTCGGATTGGTGCTCGTCTTCGGATCGGTGGTCTTCAGTGTGTGTTCTCCTGGTCTTTGCCATGATGTCTTCGAAATAGTACTCAGTCCATCTTCTTAAAAAGCTATCGGTTCGGCCCCACGGTGGGTGCCAAAATGTGCCTGCAAAAGGGCACACTCGTAATCTTCAGGTGGGTAGAGGGCCGAGCGAGAGCTTCTGGTGGATCTTCCGAAAAGGGAAGAGGTACCTGCAAAAGGCACTCCGACGCTCAAGTCAGGACAAGCACGAATCTCTAAGGTAATAATTGAACAGTCACATACCTCGTTACGTGTGACCTATTTATAATACCTGACATGGGCCTCAGCATGGTGGGCCTTCTCTGACACTTACCAAATTAGGTAATACGATGTTAATCGGCGGGTTATGCCTTAATCGTGCTTTGTCCCTTGTTAATCGTGATCGTCATTCTAATCATCCTGTCTCTATTGACCTTCAGCCGAGCTGATACGGAACGGCCGAGACGTCGTTCTCGGCGTCTGGCCGGGCCGATAAGGGACGAATGTGGTTCTCGGTCCCTTGCCGAGCCGAAGTGATATATGAACTGCGTCAATATCTGATAGGACATGACGTGCCGGTCCACGTGGCCGATCGACGTGGCCGATAGGACCCTTCCGGTACAAGAGGGTACCAGTACAGTTTTTTATATTTATATTTTAATAATTTATTTAAATAATATTTATGATATTTTATTCTTTTAATTTTTAAATTATTTAATCATTTTATTTTTATTTTATATATTCTAATTTATTTGTAATAATATTATAATATATTTAAATAGTTTAATTTTAATAATTTTTTAAGTATATTTTTATCTTTTTATTTAAAATTTTTGAATTTCTATATTTTAATTTTAATACTTTTTTAAGTTTATTTTTTATTTTTTTTGTCTTAAATTTTTGAATTTCTATAGTGTAATTTTAATAATTTTTATTTCTACTATTTATTAATTTTTTCTTTTTTTTTAATATTTTTTAATATTATTGAAATCTTATAATTTTAATTTCTATAATTTTATCTTACTTTTTATTTTATAAGTATAATTTAAATTATTCATTTTATAATTAAATTAATTTTTTAAAAATCTTCTATAAGTTTATATAAAAAAATATATTGAAACCCCTCAATCTTTGAGGGTACGGTAGTAACTCTCTTTTTTTTTTTTTATTGAAAAATTGTTTTTTTAGTTCTTAGTACTTAAATAACATTGGTATTTTAAAATTTTTAAAATAATACTAATATTTTTTTATATTAGTATTTCACTACAAGAAAAATGTAAATTATCGACGGATAATTTTCGAAGGATATAAATCTGTCAGAAAATTTATATTTTCGACAGAAAAAAAATTTGTCAAAAAATTTATATTTCCGACGGATAGATCTATCGGTAATTTTCGACGGATAGAAATCTGTCGAAAAATTTATATTTTCGACAGATATATCTGTCGGTAATTTCCGATGGATACAAATCCGTCAGAAAGTTTATATTTCCAACGGATAATTTTTGACAGATACAAATCCGTCGAAAAATTTATATTTCCGACGGATATATCCTTCACTAATATAAATTAAAAGTTATTAAATTTCATCAATCCAATTATAAATTTTACTAATAATTAATATATAAAAAATTGATTAGCTTTGAAATAAATTATTTGCAAACAATATAGTTGAAAAATTAATTATTTTAAATTATTTAACTAGAATCTTATTGACAATTTACTATATAATCATGATATTTTTGTATAACTAATATCTGATTTTAAATTTGATATGAAAATATTATGATATAATTAGATAAGATTTTAAATTAGTATTTTATTAATGGTCGATAATTAGAAAATAAAACAAGGATAAATATATTTTTTAAATTTTATATCTTAGAATTAAGATGAATAAATTTATTAAGTTAATTAATAATTTATTTAAAATGTTAAAAATTTAATTTATAAAAATAATATTTTAAAAGAGAGGGTTATAATAACACTGGTGTAACTTTTACTAAGTATTACACCGCTCAATAACTTTATATTAAATGTGAATTTTATAAATTCAACCGTTAGATTGAAAGTTTTTTACTCTTAGATCATGTATATAAAATTTTATATTAATTCAAGATGATTTGATACTTCATTCTTGTAAAAAAATTGACCTAATATACATACATATATATATATATATATACATAGATACATATATATATATATATATATATATATATATATATATTTTTTTTTTTTAAAATATACTAAAATATGAACACTTTGATTACCTTCAAGTTGTTATTCAATTTTAACAAAATTTGATATAAACATATAAAGTGATATGAACATTCAATCTGATGGTTGGATTTACAAAATTCACATTTAATATAAAGTTATTGAGCAGTGTAATACTTAGTAAAAGTTACACCTGTGTTCTCCTCATGTCCGGCGTGACTCATCCAGAGACCTCCATCTTAATTTGCACCCGGCGCGACTAACCTCACGCCCAACGTGAATTTGAAATGGTTGCCTCTGATGAATACACGTCCGGCGCCAAGAACTACTCCTGGCGCAAAGAACTACGCCCGACGCAAATTTAAACAGCAGTCTCCAAAACTTTGAAAATTTCCTCCAACACCTGATCAAAATCAGCAAATCCAACCACATGCAAACCAAGAAACACAATGCATAGGCTCCATACAACTTGAAAGCAAACTCAGATTCAACATACACTCATCTGATGCATCAAAATCACCAAAAACCTTTTTTTTCCCAAAACCCCAAAAAGTGAGAATTTCGTCAATCCAACCACGGATTCTCCAAATTCATGCATCAATTGAGTTCCTAAACTCACATGCAGCCAAACAACATACATTTCTAGCTTCCCTCACCTAAGAATTGGCTAAAGATGGCCAAGAACTAAGAAGAAGAAGAATTTCCTCCAAAGCTCGACTCCCAGACTTCAATCCTCCAAAAACAAGCTTCCTAGCCTGAATTTCATGAGAAGATTGCAGAGATTAGTAATCTAGAAGAGAAGAGGAAGCAGACAGAGAAATTTGGGAGAGAAAGAAGCTCACGGACCCAGAGTCATTCTCTCTAAAACTTTTCTCTAAGTTTCTTTGAGAATGAACTTATGAAGTCCCCTTCTCAGAAAAACCCTTATATATTGTCCTTTCTAGAGTCAACTAAACTCTAAAATCTACTCACTACGTCACATTTACTTATACTAACAGATTCACATCCTAGGTTGTTATAAAGTTACTATAGGATTGACATGGTTAGTAGGGGGTAGGTAGTATGTGACCACCATTAGACCATCAATATATATCGAAACTTGTTGATTTGGTGCAAATATGAAGGAAGATAACCCGATGCTTTGGAATGTCATTGAATTTCCAATAGCATCTACTGTCCAACTGGTACCAGGAAATATAGCCGAAGTAACTACAGTGAAAGGTTCATGTATAACTGGTAGATCCATTTCTTTAAGATTTTAAAA
Organism: Cajanus cajan; assembly: GCF_000230855.2. Taxonomy (NCBI): domain Eukaryota; kingdom Viridiplantae; phylum Streptophyta; class Magnoliopsida; order Fabales; family Fabaceae; genus Cajanus; species Cajanus cajan. The sequence continues at coordinate 8,356,777 of NC_138517.1, read as the reverse complement.
GATACGTACATATATTAAGAACAAATAAACAAGAAACACAAAAGAAAGGAGCAAGTGAGAACATTTATCAAATAAAATTAATTAATTAAGAATATATATAAACATTTGCATATCATTATTAATCACCAATTTAGAATTTTACTCCATGGAAGGATTTGAATTGCTTTTGTAGTGATTAATTAGGATAAATGAGTTTAATCATGATACCAAATAATACAAGGATATTTTTCCTTAAATATTTACTCATTTAAATCCCCAAGATTAAACCTCTCACTACAAATTAATTCAAACCTATTGATAATTTATTATAAAGAATTAAAATTTACATTTACTACTATTTAAAGATATATATATATATATATATATATAAAATTAATTAAATAATAGTAATTAGATAATAAAGTTAGAAATATATTTAAACTGAATAAATGATAGTTAAGATTAATAGAAAATAATTAAACAAAATGAATTAGAGACACCTCATTAATTAATTAAAGTTAAAATTAACATACATTATTGAACAAGTAAGATGAGGTTATGACACTTCACCAAATAAATATAGATAAGAATGACTTGAAGTAGACAACTAAAATAATGTAAAAATTTAAAAGAGATAAAAGGTTTCTCCCCATACCTTAATAGAAAAGTAAAATCGAGTAAAAGAAATTTTTCCTTGTTTTTTCTTCCTCTTATTCTTTTTCTCTCTTCTTTCTTAATTCTCTTTCACCCTCTTTCAAGTCCTCTTATACATTCATTCCTTCCCATAATCTAATGGTCCTCCACTCATGCCTATTTATAGCCAATTTTGTAATGATTATCATTAGTTGAATTCTAATAATATATATTTTAGTTACTTCATATTTACATGAACTAGTTACTCTACATTAAATACTTTGGATAAGCATTATCTTATTCTTCTGAAATAATTTTGCAGTATAATTTTTTCTATAGAATTCTATTATTATTATTATTATTATTATTATTATTATATTAACAGTTTCTATCTTAACAGTTATATATATATATATATATATATATATATATATATATATATATATATTATATATTGATATATTTAAAAAACAATATTAATACTTCATAATGATTAATCATTATTAATATTTATTTTATTTATTATTTTTTTACAAATATTTTAAAATAGTTTAATTTTTTTTAATAATATGATTAAATATTATTTAGATATATTTAATCTAATAAAATCTTATATAAAAATAAATTAAAAATATTAAAATTATCTAATAATATAATGAAACATTGTATTGAAAATTTAGAATATTACAACAGGGATCTTTTTAATCTCTTATCTAATTTGATTTTTATTTATCATAATTATTTATAAATTAAATTTGAATATCTTAAAATAAATTATTAGTAAATAAAAAATATTTTTTACAATACAAATTATTTATCATAAATCTAAAATAAAATTTATGTTTAAAAATATTTATGTATATTTATTTTAAATATAATATATATATAATTTATTATAAATTTTAATTATATTATATATGATAAACATACAATGTATATTGTATCCACTAAAATACTATAATAAGAAAAAGGCCAAAACCTTAATTTGGTCCCTTATAATATTAAAAAATTTTAATTTGGTCCCACTTTAATTTTTTGTTTCATTTTAGTCCTAATTTATTTAAAATACTTTAATATGGGACTTCCGTCCAAATTTCACAAACGATATTAAAGGTCTATCAGAATCACGTCTGTGATTCCAAAATCACGACCGTGATTCTCACGCATGGTGTTAAATCTCGTTCTTTGTTCTTCGATCACCACCGACGTCGAAAACCGCCGCACGTTCACCTCCACCTTATCGTACACCTCCCTCCGCCCAGTTATCATCGACCTTCATCGGTGAAACCGCCGCCTCTTTCTCTCCCCGCTCCCCTCCGAAGACGTCGACGCGGTGAACGATGTCCCTGTGGACCACCGTAGCAACGCCTTTGCGACAAAGAAAGTTGGAATAAGGGAATGACGAAACTTTCAAAATGGAAGGATATCTGCATGTAGAAGTCGCGGGTTCGTGCGGCAGAAGCGACGATGCGGGGGAGCCTTCGACACAACTTGGCCCAAGCGAGAAGTTGGTAGTAGCGCGCTATGATTACGACGATGGCTTCCTCTCTCGTGCACACGACTTCTTGGAGCGCGCTCCACCCATTATCATTCTGGAGGGTCTAATCTGCGCCGGCACACATGAGAATCTTGGCAGAAAACCCTAAACCCTGAGACACACCGCGAGGTGGAGAGGCGCCTCCCTTCCAGAACGTCGTGACTGTCGATGAGCGCGAATACCTGATTGGCTTTGAGCTCCGCTGCGAGCGATTCAGCCTGCGAGGCATGGTGGAAACGAGGTGGCGTAGTGCGCGCGACATGGTCTTGCCTGGCCATTGCGATGTGTGATTTAAAGCGTGAGAATCATGGTTGTGATTTGGAATCACAAGCGTGATTCTTACGGACCTTTAACACCGTTTGTAAAATTTAGACGGAAGTCTCACATTGAAGTATTTTAAATAAATTAGGACTAAATTGGAATAAAAAATTAAAGTAGGATCAAATTAAATTTTTTTAATATTATAAGAGACTAAATTAAAATTTTAACCTAATAAAAACTACAAACAAATGATGTTTGAAAGCACTAGAACGAACCAACGTAAGTTTATAAAAACTAATCTTATTTGAGCCAAGTTAAAAAGATGAATCTTGACACGAGTAAATCAAAAGAAAGGAAGAGGATGACTTTTATTATTATTATTTCTTTCAACTTTTATATTAAATATCTTTATTATTTGTTGAATTAAGGTCATTTTTACACAGCAATAATAAATAGGATTGCAAAAATGTTTATATTAAATTTACTGATCGATAAAAATAAAAAAGTTACTGAAAAGGTGCATTAATTTGCTTGTTTGACCCTTTAACACATTATCCAACTTTCCTTTTTAAAATATGAAAGGCTGAAACACCACACTTATCGTCCAATATAGACACTTACATTTTTAAACTTTGAACATGTCTATATAATACTCTAATTAAACTGGAAAATAAATAAGTCCAATTTACAAATTAGAAGAATATATATATATATATATTCACTTATTTTAAAAATAAATATAATTATATTTATCTTATTCAATAACTCATATTTTATATTAAATTTTAACAATTTAATCAATGAATTAAAGTTTATTAATAAATAGATCAAATTTGTAAATTTTTAAAAAATTTGAATATTGTTTAATACTTTGTTTCTTTAAGTTAAATTAATAGATAATTATAAAAATATTTTATATATTAATTTGAATTAACAAAATAAAGTATTAAATAAATTTTAAATTTTTAAAAAAATTATAAACTTTATGAATATATATATATATATATCTTAAATTTTTTTAATTTAATAATTAAATTATTAAAATTTAATTTTAAATAAATTATTAAATAAAGTAAATATAGGTTAAATCTATCTATTAAAACTGACACGTACATCATTATACCATACATTCATAGCAGTGGACTTTCACACAAACGGATTCTAACATATATTGATTCCATGCATGCATCTCGTTTTTCATGATATAGAGACCGTAATATGAGGGTCTATATTAAAAAATGTGCACATTGTGGAAGCATAAATCATCTACTTAGAAACTTTAGAGCATCGATAATGGACACTGATTGTGGTGTATCTCTAATAAATAATTAATGCTTATTATTGACTTTAAGATGATACAAAAAAATTCTTTAAAAATAAATAATGACTTTTAAATAAGTATTATTTTAAATTCTAAATTCTCAAATAAGTAATTTTTTTATGAATTAAAAATAATATTTTTTAGTTTTGATTTGTTTTAATGAATAATAGAGAACACAAATCACTCTCACAAATAAATTAAAAAAGAGTTATGCATCATCAATTCTTCTTTTTTGTTTTTAATATTTAATATTTTTATATGTATTAAATTAATTATGTAAATTAATTATTAATTCTTATATTTAAAATATTATTTATTATACTTAATTAAATTTATTTAATTATAATAATTATATTAATTTTTAAGTTTAATTTGTAACATGTTAATTATATTAATGTAATGCCTCTTAGATTTGACATCTTAGTATTATGTTCTATGACACTTATTCAACTCTTCGTTAATCAAACTCTTCACTAATTAGATACTCTCATGAGTATCCATTTTTGAGATGCTTGACAACATTTATAATTAGTGACTATAACTACAAATTAACACATGATTTTTTAAGGAGTTTTGTTTTCACTCACAAACTTTATAAAAATCTTTTTAGATAGTCACTCATTCTTAAATTATTCAAAGTCAAACACTTAATTATATATATATATTAAACTAGAATATTTCTTAATTGACATTTTCCATAAATGTTTTTTAATACACATAAACTTGAGAATTAAATTCCATCACCACATATTTAAGAAATATGATAATTCACTGACCATGCACTACTTATATGATCACTTGATATATGAGAAATCTTAATTTTCCTCTGTGTATATATCATCGTATATACGGGTTATTGTGATTTTTCCTATTTTCAAAAGAAGAAAAGTGTTCCAAAACGAAGCCCTTGGCCTATCATCCTCCACTTTATGGAGAAGAATTTGTCTAGCCACTCACCCTCTAAGGGCGTCTTGTCTTGGACAAACCTGCATTGCTGATAGGTCACCTCTTTAAGGCTGTCCTACACTTTGTCTGACCTTTATAACGACATGCATCCTACTAATAAATTCATATTTGATGAATTAATTATGAGCACAATTTCAAAAGAAAAATCGAAGAAAAAGAAATTAAGAAGTATAAAAAAGTTGGGCCCATTGAAGCTACTGTTTATACCTTTTTTCAAAGCCCATTTGGCATAATTCATTGGAAGATGAGTTATCACTCCGATCATTGAAATTAAAACGTTGGGCCCATTATAGCTACTATTTAAACACTTTAAAGCCCCATTTAGCATAATGCATTCTAAGAGATACCATTACTAGGCCTGTTAATTGCAGTAAGGCCCATATCAGCAAAATATATATAGTCTATTTAAATAATTCATATTCTAAATCAAATTTTAATGATATAATTATTGAACTAAAAGTTTTTAATTTTGTAAAACTTTGCACATGCATACATAAGGAATGATTAAAATGATTTTAAGAATAACTCTTAGTAAAGTTATTTCACATAATAACTTATAATTTACATTGAATTTCAACGATCAAATCGTTAAATTAGAAGTTCTTAATACAAGGATCAAGTATACAAAATTCTAAAATTTTTGAGAATTATTTGATACTTCGTTTTGTTAATTCAAATTAACAGCTAATCATAAAAATGTTTTATACGTTGATTTGAATCTATATAACAAAGTATCATATAATTTTTAATTTTTAAAAAATTTTGTAAACTTGACTTATAAATTAAGAACTTTTAATTTAACGACATTATCATTAAAATTCAATACACAATATGAGTTATTGAGTGAAGTAATTTTATTAAAAGTTATTCTTAAAATCATTTGATTCCTTTTATATATATATATATATATATATATATATATATATATATATATATATTGAATAATCTATATTATTAGTATAAAGTATTTACCAACTTTACTAATACCAATTTTTATTGATAAGTGGACTAATCACCTTTTAGTGGAGTCTTCCCTTTCAATAATTTTTTATCAACAAAATTTAAATTGAGATAAAATTAAATATAATATTACTCAGAACTAACAACTTAATAGTTTCATAATATTTTAAGTTTTTGTATTATTCTCTTTAATTTTAGGTTTAAATATGTTTTTAATTTATAAAATTTAAAACAAATTTGTTTTTGGTTCCTCAAATTTAAAACTGTTATTTTTAATTCTTATAATTTTTAAAAATCTTATTTTAGTCCCTCAAATCACTAATAACATATATGAAGGTGACAAATTAATACGGTTATGCAATATTAATTGGATTTAATGTGATGTATTCTCTAAATAGATAGATTTTATGCAATAATGTTTGATAAATTTCTTAATAAAATTTGAATATAAAAATTAAAAATAAATTTTTTTGAAATTAGAGAGACTAAAAACAATAATTTTAAATTTAAGATACCAAAAACAAATTTATCCTAACTAAAAACGTATTCAAATCTTAAATTTATATATTTGAATCTATCCTAATTGTTTACTCTCTTTAAATATTTTAACACCTATATCTATATTTTCATACAGTAATTATTATTAATATGTTTTTAATCCACTAACTCAGGTACTTGCACCACCAAAATTACACGTAGGCACCTCGTTCAAATTCCGTCAAGTGAGGCAGCATCTCTTGCTATTCTTAAATCATAATTTTTGCTATCTTTTGGATTTTGCTTAGGTATATATATGTATGATTGGGCTTAATTAGAACTTGTCTTGTTTTAGGGTAGATGAGCATCTTCGGGTGCTGATGTTTAATTATATTGTTTTTTTTTAAATACACTTCTATTAATTAATATTACTTTTTTTATATATTTATTTATTTAATTTAATTTTTTTAAAAGAGAAAATATATATTTTCAAAAAATATGTTAGAAAAAATACATAAATTTACTTTTACAAAAAAATATTTTTCAGAAGTATATATATTTTTTTCATAAAGTACTTTTTCAAAAATATGCTTTAGTACCTCAAGCTTCAAGAATAAAAATATATTTTTGAAAGTACAAAGAAAAAAATATTTTCAAAATAAAATATGTTTTGAAGTATATTTTAAACATACAAAATACAATTTCAGAATGGTATCAATAAAATATTTATTGTTTCTAAAACATATTTTTCACCTTTTAGATCGAATGTTTCGTAACACATTTTTTACATTTTAGATTGGATTTCCCATTGCATTTTTTTTAATGTTTGGGAAGGGGAAAGGAATAATTTAGTGATATTTTTTAAACTTTAGTATTTTAGAACAGTGCAAAAAGCAAATGATATGATTTCAGAAGTAAAAGTCTTTCGCCATCTTGATTCTATAGTTTATAGTTATACTAAATTTTTGTGGGTGGTCTTCCCTTTTTTCAGATAAATAAATAAAATATTTATGCTAAATTTGATGTATAGTTGTACTTTAATATTTGATCCTATTAATCTATATTATTATTTGTATAAAAATATTAGCTTAAAAATATTTAGTTCTTCAAAACTTAAAACTGTGAATCGGAATCTAATTCAATCTTATAAAATCGAGTTGTAAAGTAAATTATTTCTCTCTTATATATATTTTTATAGTTTTATTTCTTGTTAATATGAGATGTGACACCCTCTATCACATATACTAACATATTCATATACTAATAAGAGATAATAAAGAAGTTTGAAAACAACTTCAATAAATAGAAATTAGTTCATAAAACCTCTTGAATAGAGAAAATCACATTCATAAAACATAAACCAAAATTAACAAAATACTAAAACAAGAGGCTAATAAATCCATTATAAGTCAAGGAAAGTAACACAAATCCTAAGCATGGAAAGGACTAGGGGAAATAAGAAATCTAAGCTAATAACCCAAATCTCACATCCTATTAGAGTTCAACCTATCATCACAACATAAGGCCTAAACCTTGTCACTCATCTTTGACATCATTATCATGATAATTCTCATATGAAAACACACATAAAACGCAAGAACATAAGAGAAAGGAGTGAGAAACATCTCACTTTCATTACAAATGTGAGATATGTTTGGATAGCCACACAACAACATAATATATATCACTAAACAATCTTAACAGCATTTACATCATGAAATACTCATATCAACAAGTACATAGATCACACAAATGCTATGCACACATGCATCAGTACTAGTCTACATTCACGTGGCCCTAATAAAACATGCACTTTATCCCTATCTGAAGACACACATAAAGTAGTATAGAAGAATATGTCGGGTTAAACCATCACAACACTCTACACTAGTTAGGAAGAAATATATTAGGGTGCGTTGGGACAACAATGTTAGTCAAGTTTCACCCTATGCATACAAATGCAAAATTAGGGCTCCCAAATCCAATTGTCCCCAAGGTAATGGATCTCCAAGTTCATACAAGGGAGAAATTCCCTCACAGTGTATTCTATATCATACCTTTCACACAAGACACTTTATGCGCATGATCCATGCATGACAAAACCCAATGGATAGTTCATATCACATGCATTCATCACCAACCACATTATTCATATATCATCAATAAACATATCACTCTTAGGCATTCAAGCCTAGACTTCTATCCTTGATATAAGTTTCATCTTAGATTTCATGTCGCATGACTATCACATGATCCACACATATGCATATCAATCGTCAATCAACTTTAAAGGATAAACACAAAAGTCAAGATTTACCCTTAAATGACTATGTAAATTATTACTTAATTGTTCTCTTATTATCCTCATTAACAAAGATTATTCTCTTAGTTAGATACCTCAAAAATACCATAACATTATAATGTATGTAATTATTCACTTGTAGAGTGGTGTCTGATGCAGGTAACACAAAGAACACACATTGCTTTCTAGAGATCCTTTACCCAACGTGTATACTCACACCCAATGAATTTGCAGTAAGGAACACTTGGAGCTCCCACACCTAACGTAGCCTAACCTGTAACACCCAAATTTTTATTATTATTATTTTAATGGAATTTTCGTAATTTTAATAAAGTTATAGGGGTATTTTGGGTTCCGGAACGGGCCGTTCCAAAAGTGAAACGGGCCGTTCCAAATATTAAAAATGTGAGGTTTTTGTAGTCCCAGAACGGGCCTGGAACGGGCCGTTCTGGTATGGAGAACGGGCCGTTCCGGAGGGAGAACGAGCCGTTCTGCTGAGATTGAGAACGGGCCGTTCTGGTTTTAGAACGGGCCGTTCTGCTTTTTGGGAACGGGCCGTTCCGATTTTGGAACGGGCCGTTCCAGTTGAGAAATTTGCACAAATTCGAAGGATCCGGAACGGGCCGTTCCGAATTCAATACGGGCCGTTCCGGGTACACCAGTTTGCCTATAAATAGGGCCAAGGGGGGGTGAAAATTTTATACCGAGCAAGAAGTGATAATCTTAGAGAGAGAAAGAGGAGAGAGAGAGAGAGATAGAGAGAGAGAGAGAGAAAGAAAGAGAGAAAGAGAGGGAAGAAAGAGAGAATCCAGAGGAGGCCCTGCCCAAGTTCCAGCTCCTGCTTATCCAGGTAAGGGGGGGAGTGAGAACCTCGCTCAGGGGTGTGGGGATAATTGTTGGATAGTTGTTTGTCGGATTGGCCCCCAATCCCTTGCCGTTGTTCTGTTTGATTTTCTATTTACTTTACTTTGTTCTTTGTTGAAGGTGCCGTTGTTCTGTTTGATTTTCTATTTACTCTACTTTGTTTTTGTTGAAGGTGTCGTTGTTCTGTCCGATTTTCTATTTATTATACTTTGTTCTTTGTTGAAAGTAATAAATGAGTATGAAATTAATGTTAATAATAAATGAGTTTTAATATGAACAAGAATGCTCTCTGTGAATACCTATGCGGACCTTATGAGGAGTATTGATGACATGACCATGTGAAATATGGACAAATGACATGAGACCTAAGAATTGAATATTGAGACAAACTATGATTATGAGACTATGACAAATGAGGACATGATGTACTAAATGAAATTATGTAACAAGTTAAATATTGAGTCAATGAGATTATGATGGTATGACATGCATCATACGCATATATTATTCCAGGTGTGCCGCTGAGGCCGCATACCAGTGATGTAACTTGCTAACGAGGTGTACCTTGGGGTCACCAGTGATGTAACATGCTAACAAGGTGTACCTTAGGGTCACCAGTGATGTAACTTGTAACCAGGTGTACCTTAGGGTCACCAGTGATGTAACCAGGTGTACCTTAGGGTCACCAGTGATGTAACCAGGTGTACCTTTGGGTCACCAGTGATGATATGTGAAACTTCCGTATGGCGCCACATGCATGCATTTATGAGATGAGTCCATGACATCATTGCATGATAAATGAATGTATTTGTGATATTGATGATGTATGTGTATTATTTATAAGTGACTTATATTTGTTGTGTGTGTGGGTGCTATCTAGCCTTTATTTCTGCACCTGAAACTGAGTGAGATGTTTCTCACTCCCTTGTTGTTTTTGTATATGTTTTAAATTATGTTGCAGATGATCAGCATCATGAGGATGTTGGTGATGAGGCTTAAAGGCTTCAATTGGGCATGCTCTGATAGGATGTGACATCGGGGCATAGTTATTTTTAGTTTAATATGTTATTGTTTTAATAACTTTAGTTTCTCTTCTTTGTAATTTCTAACGAAGAGATAACGTAGATAAAGTTTATAATTCAAGGAAAATGTATGTTAAGAATTGTAATTTGAACGTTCTTGATAAAAGACCAGAATGAATATCTTTGTTATATTTTATTACATGATTTGGAAAATATAAATTGATTCCTAACCAGGAGGCACTGCCACCTTTACTGGAGTTAATTTATATTTCCTTTATTATTATTTGTATATATATGATTTCTTGTTTTTCACTAAATTGTATTGAAAATCTTAACTTCTTTTCTTTTATAATTCTTTTACACTGTAGTTATGATTTATGAGTTACGAATGTGAATCTTCTACCTTGTGATATCTGAAATATTTGTCAACTATGAAAAATTTTATTTAACCAATAAGAAGAAAAGAAATATTTTATTGTTACATTTGTTGTATATTAATAATGGGGTAGAGGGTGTCACATAACCAATGCCCAATGTGTGAGCCATAGAGATGTCGATCTATTGCTTCCATGCCTAACAACCCAACATGGTTCCTAATGTCATGTTAGTTTCAAAGAATCTGCAAAAAAATGTGAAAATCGCACAAGTTCTAAAAAAAATCCAAACTTTGCATTCTAAATGGTAAAAATCACAATTAAAGTCCAATTCTATACAATTAAGTCATCAATTACACCAAACAAATATCTTTATACAAAAAACCCACCAATTTTATCAATCTTTACATACCTTACTTTATAAGTCAAAGAGTTTCTTACAGGAGCCACAAACATCCATAAATACACAAATAATTTAATTCACACAAGTTCTCTACACATTCAACACAATTAGCATTCACAAAGCATATGTGAATCATATGGAACACATTCATAACATATAGGTCAAAATTGAGACTTCACTCTTAAAACACATGAACAAATAAGAGATCGATGACCAATCTCTCTAGTCAGCAGATCATTCACACTCTAGAGTAAGATTTGTAATGTAGCAAGTTATCTTAGTTGGCCCAAAAGCCCAATATGGTTGATTTAGTAGCCCAGAACGGGCCGTTCCAAACTACTAAATTGACCTGAAAAACGTATTTGAGAACGGGCCATTCTGGAGGGAGAACGGGTCGTTCCAAACCCCAAAACGGGTCATTCCAGAAGGAGTACGGGCCGTTCCGGAGGGAGTACGGGTTGTTCTGGATGGAGAACGGGTCGTTCTGGATTCTGGATGATTCCTAGAACGGGCCGTTCTGATTTCAGAACGGGCCATTCTGCATGTAATTTTTGTACTTGGTGAAAGAGTGCAGAACGGGCCGTTTTGGCCACTTCGAAACTTTTATAAATAGGGGTTGGTGGTTGAGGAGAAAGTGAAGTTTTTAAAGAGAAGTTTTAGAGAGAAGGACTCTGGGTTTGTGAGCTCCTTTCTTTCCCAAATTTCTCTGTATGATTCATTTTCTCCTCTAGATCACTAATGCCTTCTGTCTTTTCTTGAAATTCAGATTAGGAAGCTTACTTTGGGAGAATTGAAGTTCTGGGTTGAGCTTCAGAAGGGAATTCTACTTCTTCTCAGTTATTGGCTATTTTGAGCCAATCTTCAGGTGAGGGAAGCTAGAATGTTTTTTGTTTAGGTTGCATGTGAGTTTAGAAACTCAATTGATGCATGAATTTTGAGAATCCATGGATGGATTGAAGAAAATCTCATTTTTTTGGGGTTTTGAGAAAAAGGAGGATTTTGATGCATAGGTTGGATGCATGTGAAATTTAAGTTTATTTTGAGTTGTATGCAACCTATGCATTGTGTTTTGTGTTTGCATGTGGTTGGATGTGTTGGTTTGGATGAGAGTTTTGAAACTCTCTGATTGGGATTAGGCCGGGCCCAGGTTGAGCACGCCAGGCGTGGAAGAGCTTAGAGCTCTTGGGTTGGTGTTAGGCCAGGTGCGAGCTGACTGCGCTGTGCGTGATTATATTTATAAATAATTGATTTAAATTGATGCTTATGCATGTTTAAAGTCAAAGTTTTAGATCATGTATGTATGATATATGATGTATGGTGAGGTATGATTCATATGTATGCTTTGTGATGATACGTATGAATGGTTGAATATGATATGACATGTGTATATGTTCATATGGGTATTTTTATTGATCATAATGGTGGTAGACCATGTATGATGTATGATGCATTATTGCATGTGATGTCTTATGACATGTGTATGATTGTTGATCATGATGGTGGGCAGACCATGTATGATGTATGATGCATGATTGCATGTGATGCCTTATGGCAAAAGTCTAGCCTAGGACTTGAGGAGAGAAAAAATATTTTTGAATTGGAAGAGCTCACATAGAGTCTCTTGAGAGTGGTGCTTGGATAGGCCACTGATATATGAGAGTGGTGCTCAGATAGGCCACTGGATTTGGGAGTGGTGCTCAGGTAGGCCACTAGGTTGGGTGAGTCTCCTCTAAGTCCTTAGTTAGTGTTGGAGCGGGGTATGAGGTCGAGGGTTATTCCCTTAACCAAGTACTCAGGAAGGTGCGTGGATCCTTGCGGATAGTCGGTGGGCGAACTCCACAATTGACTTGGTTATGCATGTCAAGGTCATGGTAAGCCCGTACCCAGCTGTGCTATACCTAACGGTGGAACTGGACTTCCAATTGTGTAAGTGTCATCATCCGAGTAAACCCGAGTGAGGATTATATCCTGTTTAGCTGTGACTGAGCGGGCGCATTGGGTGTGAAAACGGTTGGGGTGGTTTCGGTAGGATGGGATGTCACTTATACAACTATTGTTATGGAGATCTCCTAGGTGTATGCGTGACGACGCATTAGATGATTGATATGCATTGATATCTATCATGAGATGCAATTATTGCATGATTATTAATATGATGAAGTGTGGTGTTTGACTTCATGATTGGTGGATTGTACTTTATGCATGAGTAGTATTGGATAGAGTGTATGGTGTGACTCTATGAATATGATTGATAGTTGGATGATTGTGTAGTATAGATTATTGTTCTATACTTGTATGATTGATTTTTGAACTCTAGGTTACCCTTCTGTTTCCATGTGGATGGACTGCGATGATCATACCTTGTATGGGAGCAGGTCAGGACTAGCTTGAAGTTGAGGTGACCGCTGCGAGACGGAGAGTTTAATACTCGTGCGTTAGAGTTACCATTTTGGGTAACGGTTTTGGTCTGTGCTTGACCGGTACTAGGGTCATATTATTTTTGGGATAACTGTACATATATGGTGTTTTATTTTAAGAAACTTAGTTATTTTTATATATACTTGTATGTATGAGTTATCCAACTTAATATTTCTCGTAGTTCACTAGTAATAGTGCGATTCCACTAAGTATAGAGACCATAACGGGTCGTTACAAGATTACTCACTCCCCTTATCTCGATGAATGTTAGACAAAGTATGTATGTCTCCAGGATGATCGTTAACAATCTCTTGATCTCCGGGCAACTCTTCAGGAGTTTAGAAGAAAGAGCGTAAGGAGAAGCGTAAAGTGAAAATTGTTGTTAACTCTCTTACTTAGGATACACTCTTATATGTCTTAACACCATCTTCATAAGTAGTGGTTTGAAGTATAACTGAACTTTACAAAATCGTCTTGTAATTATTCTCTTATGTATATACACTATTATAACCTTATTTATAGTTGATATGAGATCTTAACCATCAAATTTGGTGTATATATTTTTTGACCCCTCAAATTTAAAACCTATGTTTTTACTCCCTGTAATTTCAAAAGAAAAAATAATTATTTTTTCCTCAAATTTAAAGCTTGAGTTTTTAGTCTCCAAAACATCAAATATAAACCATTTATATAAACAACAAAACTAATAACTCTCTAGTAATTCACTTTTATATACAACTATATCTCTAATAATAATGCTAAATAATATACAAGAAACAAAATATAAACATAATTGGTAATAAATTTATCAGTAAGAAAATTTACGCATAAGTTTGCTTTAGATCAAATTTAATTATTTTTCAAATTAAATATGAAATCGGATCTAATCCAATAAAAAATTCTGTTTTTTTTTCTTCCTTCTATAGTTGTCCGTTTTTAATTTTTAGTTTTTCAAATTATATTTTCCGTTTTAATTAAGTTGAATAGGATATTGCATTTGAACAGTAATGGTCTTAGATTCGTAGACTAAAAATCTAAAACTCCTCCCCATTTCGATTTACTCATATACCCTTTTGAAAAGATGAGTGAAGGTAACTTCACTTTCAGCAATTAAGTTGACAAGTCATAGACTCATAGTGCACACATCAGTTATTAAAATGTCACCATTCTTCATAAAACTGTCGAACTTTATGAGAGCCATTACAATCTTATGTATTGCAAATCAACTAAAAATGCGATGAATAAATTCATCACGTTTTGCCTAACGTATAACCATGCATATATATTCAGTAATTTCTCAACTCATCAATCCACTTCTACTAATTCGAATCTCTCCCGTTAGAATTTTGTGGATAAAAGAAAATTAATTAGAAAGGTGACACTATTAAAAGTAGTCGGTTAAATATTTTGATAAATATTAATTAATGATAAAATGATCAATAAATATTTCATAATAATAACATGATTATAAAAGTAGAAAAACACTTTGAATCATCTTAACTGGTTAACCTCAAGTATGGCATTAAGCTTTACTAGTTTCTTTGCTATATACCTAACTCACGTGTTCAAGATGTGGTGGTCCTTAATTGTAACCCCTAGATCCATATAGCATGCGGCGTTTCTCACCTCAACTTTGAATATAAAGCATATATACATATTTTATATTAATAAAAATTAAAAATAAGTATGTAAAAAATAGTGTTAAATCTAGTAAATAATCATGCTGATTAGCTAAGAAAAAATACCATTCAAAGTTATCATGCGTACAATGCTTTAATTAATGAAGATTTTGACTCATATTCATTTTCTCGTGTCATATTGATAAATAAACAGAAACATAATTAAGTTTAATATAGTTGCACCTTGTACGTACAAATAAAAAATTACAACATATTAATACTATTATTAGTAGATATTTTACATAATTTTTACTAAATAAGAAGCGAGACCTATATGATTAAATAGCCTCTCAATAATAAACAAATTAATATATCTTTAATAACTCTCCTTAATACTAATACTATCGCTAGAAATGAATCTTTATTATAATTATATAAAATAATAAAAAAGGAACATGGCGGTACTAGTAGAATTCAACTTTCACAACCATTACATGTATCTACATCGAATTCTTATCCTTCATTTAAAGCTCTTAATCAATTCTCCACTCCCAACTCCTTCCCAACTAAGAATTTTAAAAAATATTAGTAAAATATATAAAAGAATGAATGAGGGGCTCTTGCAACCAAATGACAACGATGGCCATTCGTTCATTCATCAATATTAATACAACTTGGTATTAATTGGTCCCACCCATGAGCTCACGTGGATACCCTCCTCTCAATCAATCTCTTTTTTCCACCATGGATAGCTTTGCTTACCAATAAAGAAAGGGTTTGGTTTGTCTTCACATGCAGGCATGCTAAATTAATTAGGTCCATGTCCCTTCACACCATATTTGTGTGTCACGAAGGGTGAAAAAAATGAAGAAGACTAAAGGAGTTGTAGTAACAACTTTTTCTTACATTATTTTGATATACCCTTTATTATTTCTTAAAATTTAGTAAAAATTATAACATCATGAATAAAACTTGGTAAGTAAAAAATGAAACTCGTGTATTATTTATTTATTTATTAAATTTTAACTAATAATAAAATATATTTTAAAACATACACAGTATAATATGTGTTGTTGATGTTGTTATTATTCATTCATAATTAGAATTTTATCTTAATAATATATAATAAAGTATTTATAATATTTCTAAAATAGTACATATGATTTTGTCTAAAATATTTTTCTAATATTTCTATAAAAAAAATGAAATGGGATGGATAGAATAGATATTGTGGCCACAAGGAAAAGTTCAAAATGACACACAATATAAACACCCTCAGGGTTAAATGGGGGTCGGTTTGGCATTAAATGTAGCTACCAACAACTAGCTGCACCCATTGATTGCTTCCATATAATGGCTGAAACTTATTGCTTAATACTCTCTAAACATTTCCTTCGAGAATTGAGCTCCCCCAAACAATGAGTGGTATGAAGTTGCAGTAGTAGGATATGTTGTTGTGATCATCCCTTACATCAGTTGATCAGAATTATATAATACCCTTTTCTCCAATCACTTCCTCTTGTTCTTGCCATAAACTAAACCAATCTTTGCAATCACCACCACAAGGCTCTTTTTGCATGAGAGACACACCTCTCTTAAAACCCTCATCTTCCTTCTTCAAGTCAACAAAACACTCCCCAATCATACCATTCCCATTTCACCACTCACACTTTTCTTTCCAATAATACATAACTTCCTCACACACACATATATACACATACCCTAGCTAGCTCCCTCCATAGGTTCATGAATGTTTAACTTTTGAATTTGGTTGTTAGTTCCTTTTTGCTCTTTTGGTAAATCAGATTCATTCAGTAGAATCAGTACTAAAAACTCCTTTGGAGTTTGGACCATATTGTATTGAGCCTCAAAAGGTGAGAGAGAGGTTAACTAGTTATATATATATATATCAGTGATGAGATCAAACTCTGAAGCATCACATGTTGGCATGGAGATAGAAGCAACGACTAGGCCTTCAGGGAATGGGACAACAACCCTACCAGGGTTGAGTCCTCTGAGTGAGACCCTTTGGAGAGAGAAGGCCAACACAGAGATCATTGGAGATGTCTCAGCAAGACTCACATGGAAGGATCTCACTGTGATGGTAACTCTCAGCAATGGTGAGACACAAAATGTTCTGGAGGGTCTAACTGGCTATGCTGAGCCAGGAACCTTCACTGCTCTCATGGGACCCTCAGGCTCAGGAAAATCTACACTTCTTGATGCACTTTCTAGTCGTCTAGCTGCAAATGCCTTCCTCTCAGGCACCATCCTCCTCAATGGACGCAAAGCCAAACTCTCTTTTGGCACTGCAGTGAGTATTTTTCCTTTTTTGCCTTAACATGATGCAGTCTTTGGTAGATGTGTGTTAAAAGCAGAATTTAATATCACGATACATGAGCACTATTTTATACAGAAACCTTTTTTTATACAGATTATAAAAGTAAAACTCTTTATTCTGATGGAAGAACAACAATAAAATTACATATTAGATTTACCTTATTTTATACTATGAGATTAGATATGTTTTCTTTTAAAAAATATATATCTGTGGTCCCTTTAAAATTTAAGAATTTGGGTACTATTGGAAATATCTCTTCTTATTTCTTTCGGTGTACCCAAAATGAATTATTACTTCAAAAAAAATATTTGAACCAAAAAATTCTTAAATTTCTCTTGATAGTTGATACTATAGCGACTCTCACTTTTTCTAAAAAAAAAAGCAGAATAGAACAAAACAAATAATTAAAAACATGATAAATTTTAACTAGAGGACAAGATGTTTCATTTTCTTCTGTCACGTACTAAATGCTACCTGGATATGTGTCTATTTTTCATTGGAAGAATATAGTTAATTGATGATAACACTTTTGTCATATTTGTTTACTTTAGCAAATATCTGTTAAGTTTTAAACTTTTACTAGTTCCTTCCTTCAGTTTGTTTTATATCTAATCTAATAGAATATAATAGATTCACATAGCTTAGGTTAATATTTTCTTTCCTCCATGTTATGTTATGCATGCTATTTTGGCCAGAGGGTTACTTATTGTTCCTAACTTGATGAGTTCAACATTGGAACTTATTTCATAGGCTTATGTGACACAAGATGACAACTTGATTGGAACCCTAACGGTGCGAGAAACGATTTCATATTCAGCTCGTTTGCGTTTGCCTGATAAGATGCCTAGGGAAGATAAGAGGGCATTGGTTGAGAGCACCATAGTGGCAATGGGTTTGCAAGATTGTGCAGACACAGTGATTGGAAATTGGCACTTGCGTGGGATCAGTGGTGGGGAGAAGAGAAGGGTTAGCATTGCCTTGGAAATCTTGATGAGGCCTAGGTTGCTTTTCCTTGATGAACCAACCAGTGGACTTGACAGGTTGTTAGATATCATATCACTTTATGTGCATTTAATTTCCCTGTCCTAAGTGTGCTTGCATCGACATTTGCAGTGATCACACATTCACACGTAGTGTTATATTTAGGTTTAACCAACCACCGAATAAATATGTGTAATTGTGTCACATAATTGTGCCTTTATAGTGACTGATAATTACGTAGCAGAAAAGAAAAGCTTAGTGTAGTAGTGTGGTACGTTTAATCTTAATTAGTTAATATCTCCCCATACCTGCAACTCAATTATTTTATGGGTTATGCTAATTAATGTGACATAAATAATAAAAAAGTAGAAAACATTATTTGTTGATAATAATAATAATGTTTAAATTTTGATGATTAAAAAAATATATAATGATTTACTTTCTCCATTTCATTTTTTTTTGGTTTTAAGATAATGCACATTTCTTTAGAAAATTATTAATTACACAGATTATTATGATGACCTAGTTATATATATATATATATATATATAAATAAATAAAGTTATCCGTATTAAAAGGGTTAGAATGTGGCAATAAATTCATTCATGTATGTAGGTGAGATATCAATAAATGAGGATGGTATTGGAAAAATATAATGAATTTATTTCTTATTTTTTTTTAATATTATTTTGAAACAAATTAAAATAATAAAAAGTATGAGATAGAGATGTTTTAACAGTGTCCTAAAATACACAGTAAGAAAAGATTTTACTTGTTCAGTCGGTAGCTAGGTTAGAAAATTATCTTTTGAAATATTTTGCCTTTTCTGCTGTTACTTCTGGGAGCTAATTAATTGGTACATACTTGTCTTGTAGGCGTTTCTGTCGGCCCATTTCTTGAATAATAAACTTTCTATATATTTACAGAAAAGAAAAAACGTGGTGCAATAAATAACAGGCCACGCATGGTCCCTTTAGACTATTTATCTTAGAAATTCTTATTATCTCTATAAGAAAAAATTAATGTACAAACACATATACAATTTTTTAAAACGAATTTGGAATTTACATGTTCGTCTTTTTGTTGTTTTGCATGGTCACAACATCAATTGGTGTGCACCATCTAAAGGGGCGTTACAAATGTTTGGTTTATATTGATCAAAATTTTGTAAAGTAGAAAAAGTTTATTTTTGCTGAACTCGTGTCTTGTTTTTTTTTTTTTTTTTTTGGATTTTTGTCTTTGTGGCAGTGCTTCAGCTTTCTTTGTGACTCAGACACTACGTGCCTTGGCAAGGGATGGGAGAACAGTTATAGCCTCTATTCATCAGCCAAGTAGTGAAGTGTTTGAGCTGTTTGACCAATTGTACTTGCTTTCTAGTGGCAAAACTGTTTATTTTGGGCAAGCTTCTGAGGCATATGAGGTTAGATTCACTTGTCACTTCTTATTTTCTTCTTTTTGCAAAGTTTCTTGAATGTGCTATGGTTTTAAGGAAATGAAGCTTTTTGGTGATTGTTGCAAGTGATGTTGTCTGCAGTTCTTTGCACAAGCTGGCTTTCCTTGTCCTGCTTTGAGGAACCCTTCAGATCATTTCCTCAGGTGCATCAATTCGGACTTTGACAAAGTCAAGGCCACCCTTAAAGGGTCCATGAAACTCAGGGTATTCACCTTTTCTGTTTTATGATTCTCATTTTTGCTTTTCAAAATTTTATAGCACTATATAAATAGTCATTAATTACAATAGCCTTGTTCTCATCTTGAAAAATGTACCTTTTAATTTTTGTTTTTTTTTTGTTAAGCTCTTTCCAATAATTTTGAAATGTTATCTTTTTGAAAGGAGGGGAGTGTCGTTTTTTATTTTATTTCTAAATTACATTATTAGTATTACGACCTTTGGGATATTTTTTTTTTCATAAATAGGAGAGAAAAATATAAAGAAAAACTAAAATAATTTTTTTCAAAAGTTAAAACTAATTTATGAGTTGAGAATAAGTTTTTAGAGAAACTAATAAAAAAGAGGTTTTACAAAATAGTATATGCATGAAATAATTTTAATTTATGTAGAAGTTTATTTTGTTTTTACTTCCCATTTTATTTTCCTATAAATGCTTTTGAAGAAATTTATCTACACATATTCTTAATTAAGTTATGGAAACATTAGTTTCAACTTTTTAGTTTGTGCTTTTGATCAATTAGTTATAACTACATATCTTTGCTAACATTTATTTTGAAACTTGATTTCTAGTTTGAGGGAAGTGATGATCCTCTGGACAGGATCACTACTGCTGAAGCTATAAGAACTCTTATTGACTTCTACCGCACTTCTCAGCATTCCTATGCAGCAAGACAAAAAGTGGACGATATATCCAAAGTCGTAAGTGCTTTTCCTTGACTACTTATTGATGAAAAATAACCAAAAGCTTTAAAATTGATGCATTTGAGTGTGTATAACTGTATGTGTGTATATATTTATATATATCCTGCTTTTCTTGTTCATTTTGTGGAGTCAATTCTCCAGTGTTGTGATCATAAGAGTGGTGCATTCTGCAGAAGGGAACAGTACTTGAAGCTGGAGGAAGTGAGGCTAGTTTCTTGATGCAGTCTTACACCTTAACCAAGCGTTCTTTCATGAACATGTCAAGGGACTTTGGCTACTATTGGCTTAGGCTTGTTATCTATATTGTGGTCACTATCTGTATTGGAACCATTTATTTGAATGTGGGGACAGGCTACAACTCTATTCTGGTACTTCTATTTGTCATTTGAAAGAAATTCAAAGTTGTTATTTGGATCAGTTTGGCATGAAAAGTTGGATTCCTTGGAATTCATGTGTTTTCTTTGTTTCCAGGCTAGGGGTTCTTGTGCATCTTTTGTCTTTGGTTTTGTCACCTTCATGTCAATTGGTGGATTCCCTTCATTTGTTGAAGACATGAAGGTAAATGTTTTGTGCCTTCCATGCAACCACTAATCACAATCATTATCATACTTAGTACTTTGTCTGTTCCAAATTTATTGTAGTTTTAGCATCTAAGAAATATTCCAAAATGATTGTTGTTATTACTCTTCAATGTAGTATTAATTTTGTTTTCTCATTTTATTCCCTTATAAATTATTTGATCATAACGAAAAATAATATATCTATTGAGAGAATAAATTATTTTAGTATTTACATTTATTGTTATTCTTAATCTGTATATAAATGTAGTAGGAAGTCTTACATTTTCTATTTGAATCACAGGTTTTCCAAAGGGAGAGGCTTAATGGTCACTATGGTGTCACTGCATTTGTCATCAGCAACACATTATCTGCCACGCCCTTCCTGATTTTGATCACTTTTCTCTCTGGAACCATTTGTTACTTCATGGTTCGCCTGCACCCTGGCTTTTGGCATTACCTCTTCTTTGTGCTATGCCTTTATGCCAGTGTCACAGTGGTTGAAAGCTTAATGATGGCAATTGCTAGCATTGTACCCAACTTCCTCATGGGCATCATTATTGGAGCAGGGATCCAGGTATATAAGCATGTTCCTTCCCATAATCCAATCACATGCACATTAAATTACAACCATCCAAAACAATACCATGTTTTCCTTAAATGTAGAAAACTTAAATACTGTTCCATAATTGCCTTTAATATTATTCTTCAATCAAAATCCAAGTTCCACTTTGATAATTTGTATACACATTTTATAAATCCTTAGTTACATGTTTTATGGAGATAAAACTCTAATTCCGATTAAATAATATCACTAAAAGCACTTATAGAGCTGCATATCAGTTTTGGCCTTTACCAAATTTGAGATTACTAATTGCATGCCAATGCCATGTTGTATAAGCAAGAATGGAAATTGTGTAACTATCTCTTTTATAGATATTCACAATTTTTTATATCTCTTTACCTATTTAACAGCTATGAAGAGAAATATACACAATTTTCACATGATAAAATGATAACACGAGAGGATTCATTGTAGATAACCTTTTGAGCTATGTTCAATAATTTTCATAATTTTCACTTGATCATACAATCATATCTTGTTAATTGGCTTCTGTTTTTCTATTTTTTTTTATTTAAATTTCAGGGCATATTCATGTTGGTGTCTGGATACTTTAGGCTCCCACATGATATCCCAAAGCCAGTCTGGCGCTACCCCATGTCATACATCAGTTTCCACTTTTGGGCACTACAGGTAACAGAATTGGCACATTTCAATTTCTGAAAAAGCCATGTGATGTTGCTATTGTAACCAACCTAGTCTGGTGATAAAAACAATTGAAATTGAAAACTCTTTCAGGGTCAGTACCAGAATGATTTGCGAGGCCTGATATTTGACAACCAAACACCAGACCTTCCAAAGATACCAGGCGAATACATATTAGAAAATGTGTTCCAAATTGATGTGAAGAGATCAAAGTGGATAGATTTGAGTGTGATCCTCAGCATGATTATCATCTACCGCATCATTTTCTTCATCATGATCAAAGTCAACGAAGATGTGACACCATGGGTGAGAGGGTACATTGCTAGGAGGAGAATGCAGCAGAAGAGTGGAACCCAGAATACAACTATTGCACCTGATGTTCTCACTCAGTCACCATCTCTCAGAACCTATGTGTCATCACAAACAAAATGAAGTCATCAAAGTTTGACTTGAATAATGAAGTTTTTATTGTTAAGTAGGACTAGATCTCTATATATATAACTTAAAATTCTTATTATTTTTATACATTCTTGGTCTTTAACAAATGTTGACATATACTTTGAGCTTCCCCAAGAATGGGACGAGTGATATGAAATTCTGAGTGTTCTATGATTAAGTCATCAATGTCTTTTGTTTGTAATATTCTTTTGGCCCAATCCGCAATATATATTTCATTTGCCCCAATGTTGGGTTTGATTTGAGATAACTCTAAAGTTAAATTAGTAAAAAATAAAATAAAATTAGGAGAAAATGATTATTCTCTTCTTATGTCTAGAAGCACATCACCATGCATTGGTAATCAATGAGGAAGAGTTTGTTAGTCAAACTTTTAACTTTGTTAGAGAATCATACATAAGAATTTTACACATGTAACTTAAACCCATCTTATTCACTTGTCCATCTCTGTCTAATATGAAACTTATTATATTTACACTCAGAACTATATATCTCACTGAAAGTCCATCGTGGATAGTCAATTAATCATCATCATTATCATGGATATGATCTTTAGCTATGCAAGGTTATATTTTTTGTTGGTACTATAAGGTTATATTCGAAGACGATATTTTATTCTTTAAATCTATTTCATAACAACCTAACAACTAGCTATAATTGCCAGAACTATTAATTAACACTCTAGTGAACATTTTTTAACATGTGATCAATTATATGCAAAGATTGAGAAACATGTTCTTAAAATGTTAAGTAAGGGTATGTTCCATGTGCTTGTGAGTTTTTAACTTTTGGTTTTCAAATGTAATTTTTAAAACAAAATGCGCTTGGCAAAAATTTAAGTGTAGAAATTTTTAATTTAATATCAAAATATTTTTACATTTATTTTTAAAAACTGATTTGTAAATTTGTTTATGTTTTTTTTATTAAATAAACTTTTTTTTTATAAGCAAAATAAATTAAGGGGAGTACAAGGGGTACCCCAACCCATTACAAAATACAAAGTCACCTAAACAAAATCCAACGTACTCCATACAAAAGGTAACCACTAGATTGTAATGTCACCCACCATTACAAAACTAGGACCATAAAATGTATCTAATAATCAAACAAGATCAGTAATTAAAAAACCAGATACAAAACTACACCATGGTGTGTACAGAATCAGAAAGAATCATTATTCCAGAAGTTAAGGCAAACATCAGGGGAAGAAAATCACGTTGAGAATGAGTAAAAAAATGACTTATCTTTGGTCTTAATCCAATTCCAGCTACGTATTTTGATTAATTCCACTAAATCCGTAATTGCCACCACCTTGTCTTTAAAAATGACATTATTTCTAGCAAGCCACAAAGACCAAATTGTGGCTAACCAAACCACAGACCACCTCATCTTATCTCTACCACTGCATCTAGGAATTCCAATAAAATGAGCAAAATTTTCATGACAGGAATTGTGTAAAACTGTTGAAACACCAAACCAATCAAAAATAGATAACCATACAGAATATGCATAATAACATCCGAATAAAAGGTGAGAGGTATTCTCCAGATCTTCACCATACCAAGCACATCCACTAGCAGAAATATCAAGAACCTTCCGCTTAATTAAGTTACAATTACTTGGTATCCTATTCAGCAAGGCCTTCCAAGCAAAACCTGATACTTTAGACGGTACACAACTAGACCAGAGAAATTTATGAAGCAGAAAATTTGCGTAGATACCATCATTAATCACCGCCTTGTATGCTGATTTCACATTATATATCTCATCATTAGAATCCTTCCAACACCACCTATCACAACAATCATTCTTTAAGACAGTTGATCCTAAATCAGCAGCTAATTGTGATAATAAATCTAATTCCCATTGAAATAGACTCCTACGCCAAGACCAAATCCACTCAAAACCTCCATCCCTCCAAAGCACCATGTTTGCGACCGATACATCCTTGTCAGAAGCTATAGAGAACAATCTACTATATCGATTACAAAGAGGTCCCTGACCACTCCAACCATCCTTCCAAAAAAAGGTATTTTGACCATCCCCCACCACCTTGGTACACCTAGAAGAGAACCAATCAAATGATGCGTATGGAGCAAAATCAATGGTCCACAGATCAACCCACCACTTTGAACTTTGTACTTTATCACCAACTCCCTGAAAACAACCCTCCCCATAAATAGAAGTAACAACCTTATGCCAAAACCTACCCTTTTCAACTAATAGATGCCATCTCCACTTTTCAAGGATAGCAAGGTTAAATGCTCTAAGGTCTAAAATTCCCAACCCACCATGTTCCTTTCCCTTACACACCTCTTGCCAAGCCACCCAAGCAATTTTCCTATGATTTTCATCCCCTCCCCAAAGAAAGAGTTTAAAAAGAGATTCAAGTTTAGAAATGATGCCTTGAGGAGCCTTGAAGAAAGAAAGATAGTAGGTCGGAATGGAATTAAGGACTGATTTCAAGAGGGCACTACGCCCACCAAAGGACAAAGTTGAAGACTTCCATTTTGATAACCTCTTCTTCAATTTAGAAATCACGGGCTCCCAAGTTTTGATACAATGTGGATTTTCCCCAAGAGGTAACCCCAAATAGCAAAAAGGTAAAGAACCAACCTTACAGTTTAGAAACTGAGCCATCAAGTTTAACACTTCAATATTAATATTGAACCCAAAGAGCTTACTTTTATGAAAATTAACTTTGAGACCCGCCACCAACTCAAAAATCTGTAAGATGGATTTTATCGCCCAAACATTAAGTGAAGATGCTCCACCAATAATCAAAGTGTCATTTGCATATTGAAGGTGAGACACACTAACTGACTGGTGTCCAACTGAATAGCCACTAAACACATGACATTCCACAGCTTTGCTCATCAATGCATTAAGGCCCTCAACAACTATAAGAAATAGAAATGGAGAAAGTGGATCTCCTTGTCTTAGTCCCTTGCCAACCCCAAACTCATCAGTGGGACTGCCATTTAATAGGATAGAAATTCTTGTAGTGCTCACACATTCAACAATCCACTTCCTCCATTTTAATGGAAAACCAATCCTTTCCATCATGTACTGAAGGAACTCCCAATTAACTGAATCATATGCCTTTTCAAAATAAACTTTAAAAAGCAAACATTTACTTTTCTTCCTTCTAATCTCCTCAATAATCTCATTGGCAACCGAAACTCCATCAAAAATAGATCTTCCTTGTATAAAGGCTGACTAACAATCTGAAATAACGTTACCTATTACTGCCCTCAATCTGTTAGCCAACAATTTTGCCACCACCTTATACTTGCAACCAATTAGGGAAATTGGTCTATAGTCATCAACTCTCTGAGGGCTCTCAATCTTTGGGATTAGAACGATAAAAGAGCTATTGGAACCCTTCACTAATTTTCCATTTGCATGAAACTCATTGATAAAAGCCAAAAATTCTACCTTGACAACCTCCCAAAAGTCTTTAATAAAATTAAAATTAAAACCATCTGGGCCTGGACTTTTGGAACCATCACAATCCCATACAGCTTCTTTCACTTCTTCCTCAGAGAAAGGCAATACCAAAGAAACCACATCCTGTTTCAGACAAAGTCTTGAAATTCACACCATCCAAAGATAGCCTTTAGCTTGACTTTTCCTTGAAGTGCATTTCAAAAAATCCCCGAACTGCCTCCTTGAGAGCTATAGGATCAAAATGACATTGAAAAAATTTCACCGCATTTGACATTGAAAAAATTTATTGTTACTACTATTAACACCAATTTTATTACAGATACTATCATTGTTACCACACTATACCATACTTAACATTACTGTCACTACTATTAACACTAACATATTATTATTAACATTTTCATTTGTCGCCATTATTACTATTATTGTCATTATTATCATCATCACTTGTATTGTTATCATCACCTTTAATATTATTGTTGTCACCACTACATCACTATTACTACACTATCCACATTATCACTACTACTACCATCAATATTGATACCATTAACATCATTGTCATTATACAAAAACATCTTAAATAAATTCTAATAAGATAAGAAATTTTCAAAATGCATTAATTTCAAAATTAAAAAATACAAGAACCAAAAACTAAAAGCTTATAATTTTTTTTAAATCGAACTTAAAACTAAAAATCATATCAAAAGGATCCTTAAATTTTAAAAATTTTATTATTTAGTCAAATAAGTAGATTTTGCACTAGTTTGAGTGAATGCTTTTTTCTTTTTAACTATTTTTAAATAAAAGTATTATAAGTTACTGATTTTTGTTGATCCTTATTTCTTTACTTTTTTACTTCTACTTTATAGGCCCAAAACTTTGTTTTTGGTTTTTCATTTTATTTATTTTTGTGCTTTTCATAATACTATTAGTCCAACATAGAATTAAAATAAAAAGGTTGTACGCTCTCGTATTTATTTACTTTTTTTTTATTCGTGGGCTCCAATTCCATAATGCTAAATTCTAAATTTTAAGAAATTTAATTGTTAAATTAAGAATAAGACTAAGAATAAAATATTCTAGAAGCGTCTCAGAAGCCTCTAGAATTTAGTAACTCATCCACATTTTTCTCCTCTAAATTTTGTTAGAGGAGGGCTAACATCTTTCTATTCACATATACAATAATACAACATCAGAGGGATCATTCTCTTTCAAGTGACCGAATCATCAATTTAATTATTATAATTGTAAGCAGTTGTATTAACCAAATAACATAATGATTTTTAAAAATTGTAAAAAATCATTCATTAATTCAATTCCTCTATTAATTGATGTCATATAACATTGTTAGAGTATTTCTAATGATAATATATAGCTTATGAAAATTTTTAAATTTAAGATCTAATTCTTATATAGTTTTATTAATAGAATAATTTTTTTTGATAAGCTTATTAATAGAATAATTGACTTGACAATTCTTATACAATAATATTTGCTTATATAAATAATTGTTTTTTTTAGCAATTCTTAATATTTATGAGACAATTATAATAAAAACCATTTTAACTTCTTAAAGATTGTATCAATATTTGAGAGAAAATTTAAGATATATTGGACGGTTAAATGTGAGTTTAGATACAGTGTTCTTGGAAAAGCTAGTGGACCAAATTAATGGAAAAGGGGGATGACAATTATGACGAAACTGAGCAGCAATACTATTTTTTTTTTTTGTCTTGAATGAAAACCAATTTGCATTCCCCTTCGACCCAATCTTTGGGTGTAACTTGTTAAAACCACAACTACCATAATAATGCCAGCAACAAACAACCCACGCCACAACCAGAGCCACAACCACCTTAATAATAACAAAGCTGCGCATGTACCCATGTATGTTGTACGTTTCTGATCTCTCGCATTTTTTTTTAAAGAGTAATGATTTATATATACAAACATTAATATAAGGGAGTTGCTACGGTACCTCAAAGATAGAAGGATTTCAATACATTTTCTTATATAAAAACTCATAAAAGATTTAAAAAAGATTAATTGAATTATAAAATGAAGAATTCAAATTATACTTATAAAATGAAAAGTAAAATAAAATTATAGAA
This sequence comes from Cajanus cajan, assembly GCF_000230855.2. NCBI lineage: Eukaryota > Viridiplantae > Streptophyta > Magnoliopsida > Fabales > Fabaceae > Cajanus > Cajanus cajan. Next base: position 8,328,101 of record NC_138517.1, on the reverse strand, counting down.
ATTAAAATTATAAGATTTCAATAATATTATAAAATATTAAAAAAAAGAAAAAATTAATAAATAATAAAAATAAAAAATTATTAAAATTACAATATAGAAATTCAAAAATTTAAGACAAAAAGATAAAAAATATACTTAAAAAATTATTAAAATTAAAATATAAAAATTCAAAAATTTTAAATGAAAAGATAAAAATATACTTAAAAAATTATTATAATTAAACTATTTAAATATATAATAATATTATTACAAATAAATTAGAATATATAAAATAAAGAGTAATATACAAACATTAATTTAATGACATATAAAAACTGTCACTATATATAGAAGTATATATCTATTTGACATATAATTACACACGATTTTAGTGTTGATTTTGAATGAGATTTAACAACATATTTTGTGTGTCACTATAGTCTATACCTACACTTTTTAACAATATACCAACATATATTGTATATATTGTGTGGGTAAACATAAATTTTAGTGATATGTATAATGTCACTATAGGGTATGTGTCACTACATGATAATTTTCTTGTAGTGAAATTCAACAATTATGGATGAATACACAGGTGAATTAATCCGGATTATTCTAGTATTGAGTTTAAATTGTATGAAATTGTGTTAAATATTTAGATATAAAACTTTTGTAACAACACATTATGATCATCACACTTACAGATTATAATCACTAACAGTGGAGCAAATTCATTACGCTTAATATAATTGTATATACGCACTATAACATATATATAAATACAAACAACTAAAACAATTCTATAAATATATATGATACATGTACAATCATCTAGTATAAAATAATATAAATCTCTAATTGTTTGTCAAAAACAACTATATATAACTATTACATAGACCCAAAATATCCAAAAAGTACTGCCATTAACCATATGGCTTCCACTACTCACTTTTACCAACCTATCTCTATCATACTCTCATATAAAGTATGATTATCGTAATCCCATTCACATAAAAAACATATAAAGGTATACTAGATTTCTAAAACATACAAGTATATAAAGAAACATCTATACTACTCACCAACATGTAAACCATAAAAAACCACCACATGGTTTACAACATACAATAGTCGACATGCTTGAAAACTAAGCACCTAAGCAATTCAAACATTTGTCACAACAGTAACGACTTACACCAGTATGTTATATTCAAAAACTTACACCACACCAATATGCATATTCAACAACTATTGTGTCATTACACATCCACCTACAAAGATCTCTTAATACGATTTGATTTCTAATAATCAATTAAGGGTTGTAGCCCTTAACTTCGTACTTTACTCTACATTAACTAAGAGTTTAGAGTAGACTCAACAAAATCCACTCTAAGAATTTTATACCTACTCAATAAAGGTTTTCAACAATTGGCCTCCTAGGGCACCAAAACAAGATTCTTTACGTGAGATCCACTTCTCTAATTCTAAGTTAGTCAACATGTTTTAATGCCCGCAACATTCTTAGCATCAATACCTCAACATACATCTTCTATATGCATTATCCTAGGTCAATAATAATGTATATAGAGATCAAATCACACTAATAATGTATAACATACCAATGTTTAACACCTCAACCAAAAATCGTATACCAATATATAAATCAATTACAACATACAAATGCTTACTAATTCATCCAAGTATAATATATCAATCATACATAGTATATCAATACTCATCAGTATTTCAACTAGACAAATATAGCATACTAATGGTTATTGTCATCATGCTACATCACACAACATGCAATAGGCTTAAGCATTCTATTAATGTTCACCATACATCATGTACTCATCAACAATTAAATGATCATCATACATTATCCCATATCAATGTACAATTATCATAACAGGTGTTAACTTAAACCTTCATTCTACTTCATACAAACATCTAACTCATACTACAAAGAAGGAACTTGACACTTCAAACATTGGAGATTCTTGCTCTGAGTGACACAATTTCGCTATGAGCATCAAGAAACTGGCTTGGAGCGAGCCTAATAACAAAGAGCACCCTTGGGATCTCATTTGGTCACTTCAAGCGTATTAGCCTCGCTTTGAGCGATCGAACTCGCTTAAAGCACTCTTTAATTTGCTTTAAGTGAGTAGAGTCAGGGACTATCCTTGAACTTTCACCTCCACTCGCTTTAAGCTATAGTTAGTCCTTTCTTTGAGCAATCACAATTTTCTTTGAGCGAGCCAAGTTAGAAACCATTCCTAATCTAGTCACCTGCTCACTCCGAGTGACCCCTATGGGTGCTCTAAGAGAGAAAACCCAAAATCCTGCATATTTGAAGCTCAAGAACATCAACCTAGCAAAACACTCCAATGATCCAAAATTTCACTCAACCCATACATCAATTCATGCATGCAACTCAATCATTCATACATATATTATCGGCAAAACACCTAATTTGGTCCCTTATAATAATTAATAGTTTCAATTTCGTCCCTCTATAATTTTTTGTTTCAATTTGGTCCCCAATAATTTTAAAAATGTCAATTTGAGACTTTCCGTCCAAATTTCACAAACGATGTTAAATGTGATGATGTGGATGCCACGTAGATGCATAAGTGGCATGCCTTCTCACCCTTTTTTTTAATGATATGGAACAGCCCGTTCTGAAACCAGAATGGGCCGTTCCGCTTGCATTATTTGTGTGTTAATTAAAGAATGCAAGCAGAATGGGCTATTCTGGTTTCAGAACGGGCCGTTCCAGATCCAAGGATTGTTCTTGATTTCTTAGTTCTCTCCCTATTGAAATTTTGACCGGGACAAATTGTGAACAAGGATTGATTTTCTTTAGACTTTTTAATATATAGTATCGTCTCAATTTGGAGAAATTCAATGGTATCTTTGGATTTCAAACCATAGGGGAAAAACAACCCAAGATCATTTAATCCATACATGTTTTGGGGATTGTAACAAGTCATACACAATGGGGGGCTCGTAAATGTAATTCATCTACATTTTGTTACTCTGTCATTAGAGTTATGTAGAAGTTTATTGCATCTACTATTCTAGGTTGTGGCGACTCAGACAGTAAATTACGCCTAACTAATTTATTATTTATATGAGCAATGATGAAAAATAGGGATAAGAAGATCAACTCTGGTGCATATTTTAATATTTGAATTTGTTATGTTATGCATTTTTGTTTTCAATCTTTGAACCACATTGCTACATTTTGTTGAAATGTAACACTTAAATTTAAACATCAATCAATGCTCCTTTAATGTAACACTTAAATTTAAATTTAAATATAAATCTTGGTTGGCGTCCTGAACGGCTTGTTCTGAAATCAGAACTGCTCGTTCCAAAACCAGAACGGGCCGTTCTGAAACTAGAACGATCCATTCTGATGCACTCGTTGTGTGTAACATTTGCACCTGGAACGACCTGTTTCAAATACAAAACTAACATACAACGAGTGGGATCAGAACGGCCCGTTCTGATTTCAGAACAGCCCGTTCCAGCTACATTAAAGAAGGAGTATGGGAAATGAGTCTTTTATACTATATTGTATATGCATAGGTGGCATGCCTTCTCACCCCCTTTTTTAATGTTCTGGAACAACCATTTTAAAAGACTCCTTATATTTGGCATATCAATTGCTACACTCCACAATATTTCATACAATAATATAAGGAGTCATTGAAAATGGTTGTTCCAGAACATATTTAATATTTTGAATTGGGTATTTCCAAACACATTGTTAATTATCCGATTTGAGTGTTTCGGATTGGGAAAGGTTGGAGTAAAGGTAGTTTAGGAACTTCCAAAAAAATAACGACTGTAGAAAGCATATGCCTTGGATCAGGCTTCCCTCGTGTGTTCTTAGGTCCAAATAAGTAACCCAGTTTTTGCTTGCATTCGCATTTCGCACTTTTCCTTTTCATTTTACAATATCAAATTAGTTTCCGGAATTGATTTTTGTATTTTAAAAATTAATTTCTGGAATATGAAGAAAAAAATACCGTGAAGAGGCGATGAGAAAAAAGAGATGCAAAAAGAATTATCGTTGTTTTGTTGTTGCTGGGCCTCAACGTTTTTTTTTCTTTTTTTTTTATAATAATTTTTATGTTCTGCTTTCATTATTGTTGAAGGGCCTGGGACCTTTAATGCAAATGAGCACTTGTTCCAAAAAATTTTATGGGTGATGATAAACACACCTTCGTTTTCGTATAAACACATTCTTTTTTATTAAAAAATATATAAAATCTCTAAATTGTTCTTTTTTTTTTCTCTTTTTTTTTTTAATAAAAAATATATAAAATTCTTAAATTTGTACTTCACACCCCTCTTCTTTCTCTTTCCCGCACTCCTCTTCTTCTTTCTTTTTCCCCCACCCCCTTCTTCTTTCTTTTCCCGCACCCCCTTTTTGGAATAGTAAAATTTTTGTTCTAAAAATTACTTTCCGGAATAATAAAATTTTTATTCCAGAAAATATTTTCCATAATAGTAAATTCTTATTCCGGAAAGTATTTTCCGAAAAAAGTTTTGTTACATAATTCCAGAAAGTACTTTCCAGAATACTAAAATTACTGTTCCGGAAAGTTCTTTCCAAAATTATATCAGAAACACACTTCTAAAAACTATTTTTTGGAACAATAATTTTACTATTCTGAAAAGTACTTTCCGAAATGCTAAAATTAAATTTTGAATCTTATTTTTCGGTATGACAAATTTAACGTGTTTCTTTATTTCCTCATCCACCATCGTCGTCTACGATCCTGTTGTCCATAAGTAATGTTAAATAAGTTAAAAAAAATATAAATATAAAATATAATTTAATATATTAATTTGTACCTTGTATTGAATGTAGAGAATAATGAAGATTGAATGAAAAATTAGGGTTTAAGAAAGAATAGAGTAGAAAGTGAAAAAATAGAATTTAAAAGATATAAAGATAAAATATGATTATGTTGATTGTAAAAGAAGAAAAATCAAAAATGAAAAATGGACAAGAATAAAATCATCAAAGAATGACTAGAGTGATAAAGAAGAATATGAAAAAGAAGAATGATAAAAAAAGGGTGAATAAAAAAAATTAAAAAATATAACTTAAAATAAAAATTTAGTTAGAAGGATATTTTAGAAATTTTATTTTAAAAAAAGAGATTTGAGGTCTACCTATAAAAGATAGAAGGTGTATATATCATCAGCCAATTTTTAATTAATAAAAATCCAAGTAAAATTAACTCCTAAAACCCATTCTTGCAAAAATAAAATTAGCCTTGGTCACAATCTCATGTTCATCGCAGATCAGTTAACTGTCAATTAAAAACTATTATGAAAGACATGTTTGGATAAATTTATTTAGAAATATTTTTGAAAAAAATTAAAATAAAATTTTTCATAAGTTAAAATTAATTTTGCATGAGTTAAAAATAAAATTTTAGATAAACTAATAGGATAAATCTTCTACAATTTAACTTATGCACAAGTTAACTTTAACTAATGAAGAAACTCATTTTATATTTTCTATTATTTTTTTTCTTAAAAGTATTTATAGAGAAATTTACCCAAACTAATATTAAGATATCTAAATTATTGTTATTTTAAGAAAAGTATATTAATTGAGATGTTGTATTTTGTTAATATATCCAAAAGAGCATTTGAGTCTTGACAATTTGAAACTCTTAACTTTTATTTTAAAATTATTATTATTATTATTATTATTTAAATTTAGGCTTAAATATATTTTTAGTCCTTAAAATTAGTAAGTTTTGATTTTAGTCCCTATAAAATTTTCTTTTTATTTTTTTTATCTTTATAAAATTAAAACTATTGTTTTTAATCCCTATTTTTATGTGATCATTTTTTAACTACTTTGTATTTATTAAAAAGTTAAGTAATCATCTTACATATTACTTACAACTATTATTGATATCATATATATTGATATTTAACAATTCTTAAAAAAATTATAGGTTCTTAAAATAAATATTATTTATCCACCTTAAAATGATCGTTAAGGATTATAAATAGTTAATTTAGATTTTAGAGGGATGAATACCAAAGAAAAATATTTTAATAGGGATCAAAATTAAAATTTACTCATTTTATAAGGATAAAAACAATGTTTATAAATTTTAGAAGGATGAAAAATAAAGAAATTTTTTTAGAAAGATCAAAATAAATAATTAATTTTATTGGAACTAAAAATATATTTAAATATAAATTTTATAATAGAAAAGTTTAATTGAGACATCCACCTAATTAATTTTACATTTTAATTAAAGATACTTAAACACTACAATAAAATAAACTTTAGTGACATTTAATATGATTTTTAGTGGCAATAAAAATTGTTATAAAATATTTTACCGGCATTTTTACATTAGTTATTGTATGCAGTGTCGCTAAAATATTTAGTGACAATTATTCTAAATGTAGGTAAAAACCCTTATAATGTTCGAAAAAGGTGTATAACTTTTTGTGACAATTTTTACGTTCTAGTCGATGTGAGACTTGTAAGATGAGGGTTATCTTCTACTTATATATTCTTTTCAAATTTTTTATTTTTTTTAATTATCTTATTTCTAGTTGATGTGAGACTTGTAAGATGAGTAGAGTTGTCTTCTACTTATATATGTTTCTTAATTTTTCTTATTTTTTTTAAGTATCTTATCAATAGGAGTTTTTTTACTCAAATAATACTATTTAAAATTTTTTTTACCCAAATAGTAACTGTGCAAATTTATTTTCCCAACTAACACCATTTACTGTTCACGTTTCGGAACGGGCTATTCTGAAATCAGAACGGGCCGTTCTGGATTAAAAAATAACACATGGAAAACAAATCAGAACGGGCCGTTCCAAAATCAAAATTAGCACATAAAAAGTGGAACCAGAACAGTCTGTTCTGCTTTCAGAATGGGCCGTTCTGACTTACAAATAAATTTATTTTTTTTCGATTTTCACTTATCAAATACCAAAACTTAGAAACTAACATCAAATAATTAAATTTATTAATATTAACATTATAAATATATATAAATAAATTTATTAGAATTCAATACAACAATAAAGATCAATGGTGGCAGAAAATGATTATGATGTTCTCTAATGTCCATCTCTGTTTTAATCCTGCTAGACTTTGGCCGACCCTTGAAAGTTCGCTTGAGTTCTGGATTTAGCCACAAAGTTAGACTAGTGTAAGTAGGCTGATGAGGTTTTTGCAAACACTCCACTTGGAAAGCGGACCAAGTTTCGTTGTAGAAATACAGTATCGTCCTCAGGGATTTAGGAGTTCAGTAATTCCTACTCTAATGATTAATAAAAGAGACGTTGATAAGATTGGTATTGAACTAATGTGAAGTAAAATTGGAATGATTATGTGAAAATTATAAAAACAATTATATGAAGCAAGGATTAGATCCAGGAGCACTTGCTAACTCTCAAATTTTCTTAAAATAAATATGATTTCAATTTCATTACCTCCACGTTCATTTAGTAATCCAACAAGATTCCTCAAAGCTGAATCCTAAAGTGATTAATCTAAAACATGATTCCTCAATGTTTTGAGTTTAACACCTTGCATTAAGAACAATGTCTTGAACAAAAGTGACTAACCATATCAAGTCTATCCCTAGAACAAGAGATGGTTAGGTGTAAGATAAAATTCGGGTTTTCAAAAACGTTTTCCAACAAGATTCAAAAACCAAAGATTCATACAACGGTTGATCAAGCTGATATAAGCATTAAAAATAGAATCAAGCACAAGTAATGAAAATGAAATGCATATATGGATTCAAGAAATAGAAGAGTTAATAGTTACACCAGGACCAATCCTCAATGAGTTCAGCCACACATGGCCATTACAAGACAAGAAAAGTGAAAGATGAAGACAAGGGGTTGGGCTTCGTTCCCAAATGACCCAGCTGCCCAAATCTTCGTTCTTGCTCTATTCTCCCTTCTCTGTAGTCTCAATCTTGTTTTTCTCCTTAATTTCGTGATGCCCCCTGTTTTTTAGATTTTCCCCTTTTATATGAGCTTTAAAACATGGGCAAAAAGTGATTTTTCCTCCCACAGCTGCAGCTGTAAATCCACAGCTATGGCTATGGAGGGTCCTTTAGGGTGAAGAAACCTCCAACGTTGCAGCTACAGATCCACAACTATAGCTGTGGCAAATCCTTCATGGTGAAGTAAGTCCCAGCGCTACAGCGGTGAAACCACAGCTATGGTTGTGAATTTCTGGAACTTTTACTAGATCCTGGGTGCTCCATGGCTTTAGCTGTGAGTCTACAGCTTTAGCTTCAAGTCTCTAGAACTTCAAAATTGCAATCTAGATTTCCACAGCTATACCTGCAGAACCACATCTATAGCTGCAAGTTTCTGACCTCCTAATTCCTTCCCGGATTTCCACAGCTCGAGCTCCAGATCCACAGCTATGGCTGTGGATCTCTGCCTTCTCAATTTTTTTGCAAAAATGGAGGAAATTCCTTAAGATTTTGCTACTACTCTTCTACCCTTTTAGTATAACTTGATTCTTCCAATTTAAGGGGTAAAATAACATATATAAATATCTACAATTACCAAAAAGAGTACCAAAAGTTGAGTGTAAATGAAGAACAAAAGACACTCAACATAGGCCAATAATCTTCATGTAGGAGCTCTCCAAATTGTTATTCGTATACCTTTTTAGAACTTGCCGCAATCATACCGCATTTCATTTAGCCTTACTATAAATCTCCTAGCGGGTTAAACTTTTCTCGGATGTAATCTTTATGTCGAAGCTCTCCAAACTGTCCTTCGTATACCTTTCTGGAACTTGCCGCAATCATACCACATTTCATTTAGCCTTATTGTAAATCTCCTAGTGGGTCAAACTTTTCTCGGATGTAATCTTCATGTCGAAGCTTTCCAAACTGTCCTTCGTATACCTTTATGGAACTTGCCACAATCATACCACATTTCATTTAGCCTTACTGTAAATCTCCCAGCGGGTCAAACTTTTCTCGGATGTAATCTTCCTGTCGGAGCTCTTCAAACTATTCTTCGTATACCTTTCTAGAACTTGTCGCAATCATACCACATTTCATTTAGCCTTACTGTAAATCTCCCAGTGGGTCAAAAATTTCATTTGGAGAGTTCTGACATGAAGATTATTGGCCTACTTACACTGGTCCAACTTTGTGGCCAAATCTAGAACTCAAGCGAACTTTCAAGGGTCGGCCAAAGTCCAGCAGGATTAAAACAGAAATGGACATTAGAGAACAACATAATCAGTTTCTGCCACTATTGATCTTTATTGTTGTATTGAATTTTAACAAATTTATTTAGATATATTTATAATATTAATATTCAATAAATTTAATTATTTGATGTTAGTTTCTGAGTTTTGATATTTGATAAGTGAAAATCGAAAAAAAAAATTATTTGTAGGTCAGAACGGCCCATTCTGAAAGCAGAACGAGCCGTTCTGGTTTCACTTTTTATGTATTAGTTTTGATTTTGGAACGGTCCGTTCTGATTTATTTTCCATGTGTTTTTTTTAATCCGGAACGACCCGTTCTAATTTCAAAATAGCCCGTTTCGAACGTGAACAGTAATTGGTGCTAGTTGGGAAAATAAATTTGGACCGTTGCTATTTGGGTAATTTTTTTTTAAATAGTATTATTTGAGTAAAAAACTCTATCAATAGTCGGTCCCCTGAAGTTTAGAAACTATTGAGTTTGATAATGATGAGTAATCTCATATCAACTTAGAATAATAAGTTATAGGTTTAACTCAACCCTACACAAAACAAACTTATAAGGTGAGAGTTATCATCCATTTATATACTATTTAATTATCTTATTTCTAGTCGATGTGAGACTAAAATTTTTCTTAATAAATAATTGTCGCTAATAGTAAATTTTGGTGTGATGTAATACATTTTTAATAATCATTATATTAGTCATTAATAATTTTATTAAGTAATAAAATAAAAATAATTAATTTATTATCGTTAAATAATTGTCAATAATAATAAATTTTATCGTAATGAAATTACAATCACTCGATAGTTGATACTCATGATTTATTTTGAATAATACATTATTATTATTATTAGAAATGCAAGTGGATAAAATCTAAATTATCTATTCAATCCAATTACGTACATTTTTTAGAATTTGGTTGGATCATCTTTTCAGGTTAAGTAATTTTTTATGCTACCCAATTTTAATCAAGTTAGAAATTAAATAAAGAGATTTTTAACTCTATTAATCCAACCAAACGTATCGCTTTGACTAACTTATTTTATTAATACTATTACTTTTAAGTTACTTAATATTCTTTTATTGAAACTTAAATTAGATTAACAAGAGTTACACTCCCATACAACTCTCACGAAACAAAACGTGAAAAAAAAGTTATGAAGTTAATGTTGGATTGTCAAATTCATTTATGATTATTGATTGTAATTTGTATCATGTATTAAATTTTCATTAAATATGTATTTTTTTCTTTTCTGTTTGTATATTTTTCAAAATTTTAGAATATAATAATTTTTAATTATTCAACTTGATTAGTCAACTTAATTGCAGTTGGGTGGGATTGGATCGCCTAAAAAATAAAACATAAAAATCTAACTTAATTCAATTGATTAAGTTTAATTAAATTGAGTTATGAAATAATTTGAATTCAATTTAATCCGAGACGTTTACACCCTTAATTATTACTATTATTAAAAATATCTTAATTGACGTGTGATAGTTAATTGTCCCAGTAAATTAATTTGGAATATCTAAATTGTGTCCGCTTAATGAACTTGATCATGTTTTAAAAATAATTTATTATTATTATTATTATTATTATTATTATTATTATTACTTATTTCTTTAAGAAAAAGATTACTAGTGTAATGTCCTATTAATTTTAGTTTTAATCATTAAAAAAAAATTGTCTTGCGCTGAAGCATATCTTATAATAATATAATATTTATTATTAAAAATTACTTTTACTTATATTACAAATATAATGTATGTTGATATGTTGTTAACAAATATAATATATGTTGATATATTATTACAATAAATTCTATCATAATTGTGAATATCAAATTACCATTAATTTTTTAATTATTATCTTTCAAACACTCACTTGAATCCATAATATGTTTTTCACACCTTCAACATGTGATTGACGACCTTTTGAAATTTTAGAATGAGGTTATATTAGAATATAGGTTATAAATCTAACTCAACCTACAAAATTAACTTATAAGGTAACTATTGTCTCTACTTATATACTCTTTAATTGTCTTATGTTTAATCAATGTGAGACTTAAGATTTTCTTTAAAAAATAATTAAATCATGTCCTTAGAAATAAAACTAATTCAATCATATTGAACCACAAAATTATATTATTATAAATTATATTAACTCTTAAAATATTCAATATTCTAAAAAATAGTTTTTTTAATTAAATTTTATTTAAAAAATTATCATTAAATTAAAACTCATTATCATAAATTTATACATTTAATTAAAATAAATGTTTAATTTATTAATAATTTAAATTAAAATTAATTTTCATGAAATATTTATAAATAATTTTGTAAAATAATATTTTTTTAATAGATACTTTTAATTTTATAATTTTATAAATTATCATTCAATTAAAACTCATTATCATTAATTTATCATATTTAAAAAAATTTATATATTTAATTTAATTTTAAAATTAAAATTAATTATAATGATACATTTATAAATAATTTAGTAAAATAATATTTTTTAATTAAAACTATTAATGATTAAACTTATAAATTAAATTTCTTTCTAATTTTTCATACAGATTAAAATTGGTAGAAAAATTCACAGAAAAAATTATCTGCAAAATTTTTCTATAATTTATTATAATACTGATATTACTTGCAAATTTATTTTCACAAGAAAATTCACAAGCAAAAGAAAATTGTTACCACATTTTCTGTGAATTTTTACCATGAAAAAAATTCTATGATCATCAAAATTGTAGTAAAATTTTCAAAAAATTATTATAGATTATTTTCCATAAAAAAAACTTGTAACAAATTTCTAAAAATTATTTTTCGTAAATAAATTAACAAAAAGATTATATAGATTTATTATTATAAAAAATTAAAGAAATTACTATAAATTTTATAAATAAATTTTCAACTTTCAAATGCTCACAATGAATTCATCCGAAACATTTGTTTCCATGCCTCCAACATGTGATACATAAAATTTTTAATTCTAAGATTGTAGATTATAACTCTAACACTCAACCATACAAATCAACTTGTAAGGTAAGTGTTGCCCCAACTTATATACTCTTTAATTGTTTTATTTTTAATCGATGTGGGACTTCAAGTTGTTTTAAAATATTAAACTTATAAATTTAAATATTTTTTATTTTTCAAAATTTTTCTACCATTTAGTAAATATTACTTGTGAATTTATTTTTGCAAGAAAATCTGCAAGAAACAAAATAAAGTTCTTACAATATTTTCTGCAAATCTTTACCATGGAAAAAAATTTCTATGATTATTAAAATTGTAGCAAAATTTGTAAGAAATATCTGTATATTATTTTTCGCAAATAAATTTGTAAAAAATTTCTGCGAATATTTTTTTGCAAGAAAATTTGTAAAAAAATTTTGCGAATATTTTTTTGCAGGAAAATTCGCAAGAAAATGACACTTTTCTAGTAGTGATTATTTTGGATATTAATTTAGGAAAGACAGCCCATTTAGGAGCTGGATTATGAAAATAAATCATCCTTCTTCTACGATTATACGTACGCACCTTGATATTAATATGATAAAGGTGCTAATCTATGATGCACCGATACGATACGCGTATCGGATATGACACGTATCTGATACGGTGATACGATTATTTAAAAATATATAGGATACGATACTTATAAGATACGTGTTATCATATGTATTAATATTCATACAATATAATAAATGTGTATAAAATTTTGATCAAAATTCATAAATATTAAATATATAATTGCTATTTTACAAATCCAAATTAAAAAATACTTATTGTACACTACTAAAAGTAAATAAATTATAAATCATTTCATCATAAATTACCTTTTATTTTTTACAAATAGAAATAATATTACCAATTTCATTCCTTTCTTAAAATTATAAAAGACAATTTTCATTTACAGTTTATCAATGACCAATAGTTCTATGTTTTTATATTAAACATGTTTATAACTGTAATGGATATTTCATAATTTTTTTAAAATTTGAATACTTTATTAATATATATTACTATTAAGTATGGGTGAAGTATTTGAAAGTATCAAAATTGAATAAAATTTTTATAATATTTTTGAAGGCTAGGATCGATACTTCATTGACACGTATCGGTGAAGTATCCAAAAGTATCGTGTCGGATACGGGTACGGATACGTGAAACAAATTGAAGTATCCATGCTTCATAGGTGCTAATAGAAGATGTATAAATAATTTGAATCGAAAAATGCTTGATTAGTTTTTTGTTGGATATATATGGACTTATCACTATTTATTACATAGAAATTAAACAAGTTCATGAATGAGAAAATGAATCTAGAGATCAAACTTTTTATTATTATTGAAAATCCATGCAAGAGATTCAAAACTCACAAACCAATCCATAAATATACCAAGATTTATTTAAAAGACTCTTAACTCATGTTCTTCCATAAAAACAAGATCAAACTCATACTTAATTATTTGTTAACAACATTGCACCATGTTGGTTGAGATTTAACACTTAAGATTGTGAAAACAAACCGAAAATTGGATTAATAGTTGTAAAGCCTCCATCCACAGCTAGATTATGGCCACTAATGTACTTAGACTCATCACTAGCCAAAAAGAGTGCAGCTTGTGCAACATCTTCTTCTTTCAAAGCAACCCCTTTAAGATTTGAATAAACTCTTGAGCACCCATCATCATCTAGTTTGAAGAGCTCTTTTGCAGCTGTATTACTGATGAAGTAGCATGACAAACAATTCACTCTAATGCCATATTTTCCAAGCTCAGCAGCTGTATTCTTTGCGAGTCCCACAATGGCATGCTTAGAGCTTGTGTATGCATGAGTTGCAACCCCTCCAACGCTTGAACTAACACTTCCTATTGTTATTATGCTACCCCTTTTGGCTGGGATCATCACTCTTGCTGCATGCTTTGTTCCCAAGAAGGGACCTACCAGATTCACACTAACAACACGTTCAAATTCAGTCACATCATTGTCAAGAATGCTGGGTTTAGCAGCATCTGCTGTTGCGGCATTGTTCACCATTATGTCTAGCTTTCCATACTTGGATATAGTTGCGTTAACCGCATTTTCAACATGAGTTTCTTTGGACACGTCACAATGTACATAAGTTGCATGTTGAGTTCCAATTTCTTCTTGTACGGCTTGTCCTAGTTGATCTTGAATGTCTGCAATCACCACCTTTGCTCCATGTTTGCAGAAGAGCTTTGCCATGCTCTCACCAACACCCCTTGCCCCACCAGTGATCAAAGCCACCTTTCCTTCTAGTCTGCACAAAAATTTAATGTAATTAAGTGAAAACTACCTTCACAGTCGCGTGAAATGTACGTATTTTCGGATGGCAAAATTGATTACTGCAACATTAATTATGGAATCAATTGCCTTTTGTAATTCTTGATTCTTGTTTTGATTAATTGATTAAATTTACGTTAGACCCCGTATATCATTTGTTATAAGGTAAGGTTTATCTTCTAGTTATATATTAATTTGATTATATTATCGGTTGTCGTGAGATAAATAATACAATAAAAGTAATATATATTTTCTTAATGAAGTTCGCACCTGCAGTTTGAATGGAGACACTGACTCGTTTTGAATTCAACATCAAACTTGTTTGAAAAAAAAAGTACGTGCAAAAATAAAAGACCTTATGATCAACATCAAACCATCAATATGCACGTAGGAGTTTGAAACCCAAAAACCCTTGCATCAGTTCCATGGTTGGAAAGTGATTGATTTGTCATCTTAATGTATATATGACTAAAATAAAACAGAAGAGCAAATATTAATATACGCTTAGTCATTAAAAGGTCGAAATTGATGTAATGTAATGTGGTATGTGATTTTTTTTTTTTTTATATCCATAAAAATGATGGATAGAGGATTAGACACCCATGACTGCAAAACAAAGAACTAATAAAATACTGGATATTCTCGTACTAATCCCCACTCACTCTAAAATTAATAATATAAAAAATGGACTAATTTTGATAGTAATTTGTGTTTGTTTATCCAGAATCTGAAATGAGCCCATATAAATTATTGATTGGATTATAAATTCAAGTCCAAATAGAAATATATGGAGTTTTGGAGTTCAGCCAAATTAACATGTACATTGATATGTTCATACCTGTTTGCCGGAAGCTCCAATTGTGGAGTGCTCATCATATTAACAAGATCACTGTAAAACAATTGCTATAAAGATTAAAAACAGATCGAAATATATACACTTAAATGTTATCTAAAACAGATTGGGTTGAAGTTGTATAAGCGCAACCTCCTTAAATAGATAAACAATACGACCAAAGGATAAGCCTCAAACTAATTGTCAACACAACCTAATCTAAATATAATACATGTAAATTAGACTCGAATTTTCTTATGATAGTTTTGAAAATCAGCCAAGTGGGACGGTCGAAATGGAAATTAATTTTCAACTAATTTAGTTGGTTTAGAAAATTATCTTGTATGAAATTGGTGAAAAATTGATAAAATTGGTTTAGAATCGGTCGAAATTGGTATAAGAACTGGTTCAATTAAAATATTATTTTTAAAATTTTTAAAATTTATTAAAATATTTTAATAAAAATAATATTTAATAAAATTATAAATTAGAATAACTTATTTTAATATTTGTCTCATAAATATAATTTAATTATTTATGTTAATTTATAATTTTTAATATATTTTTATAGTTTATATCATATTAATTTGATACATTTTATTTTATATGTAAACTTGTTATTATTAATAAAAATTGTTATATTTTATCAAAACTTAAAGTTATATTATATTATATAGTTTAGAATTTTAAATATACATTAAATGTTAAGAATCTATAAATAATGCTTTATTTTAATTTTTAGTGTTATTAAATTATTATATTTATTTAATATTATTTTTTGATAATAATAATGATTAGTTTATTAATATTGATTTGATGACAGGTTCAACTACGACCATTAAACCTTAAATCTAGAGTTTAGATCAGTTAAATATTGATCCAATTTTGAAAATATAGCATCTTATAGCCATTCATAGGGTGATTTAATTTGAACTAAATAAATTTATTGGATCTAGGGTTTGTTAATTTGTACAAACAACTTATTTAATAAACTCCTATGTAATAAAAAATTTATGCTATAAGTGCTTAAAATTTAATAAGTTATTGCATTTAGATATGTTGGATTTTGGGTTCCCTTCCTATGTGGAAAATATGTCCAAATGTATAAGTCCAATATGTTTCACCTAATTATGTTGAGATGGGACAAGTTAGGGTAAAGACAGTGACTCATTTTTAGAGGAAACTAAAGCAAAATACAAAGAGAAGAGAAGAAAGAAAGTTCAATTATTCAATTCGCATATTCACCAAATAACATTTGTTGAATTGTAACTAGAGATTTGTTCATTGTTGAATCAAGATGAATTTTGGACAACAGGTTCATATGATATGGCAATTTGTATTTAACAATTGGATCATCGAAAGAAAGTCTAGAGCATGAGAAAAATGTTTCGCAGTAACAAATCTATATTGG
Organism: Cajanus cajan; assembly: GCF_000230855.2. Taxonomy (NCBI): domain Eukaryota; kingdom Viridiplantae; phylum Streptophyta; class Magnoliopsida; order Fabales; family Fabaceae; genus Cajanus; species Cajanus cajan. The sequence goes on along the minus strand of NC_138517.1, from coordinate 8,311,285 downwards.
GGCTTTTCATCTTCCTATGAATTTCTCATTTGTAAGCAATTGTGCTTAGTTTGCTTTGAATGATTGTAAGCACTTTTTGGTGCATTCTTTGGAGACTCTTTTATATCCTTTGTTGATCATAGTGGAGCTTTTTTCTTTGGTTTGGATGACTCGTGATTTTTACCTTACATTAAGAGATTTTTCACATTAAAAATATTTATGTCTCTTGTGCATTTGAGTTATTTATTTTTGCTCTATTTGTTGGTGCTACTCGCTGATTTGCATAGGGGGATTTAATTTTTGCTAGATTATTGCTCTTTTATTGAGTTGTTATTATGTTAGACTTTCTCCCACTAGAGCGACATCATAGCTCTTTGGTTAAGGGACTATTTGACTTGCTTGAATAATAGAGGCACATACGAAGATGATTTCTTTGAATGGATAAAATTATCACTTATGGAAGAGCAAAATAAAGGACTTGCTCTTTGCAAAGAATTTGCATCTTCTTGTATTTACTTCTAATAAGCCAAAATCCAAGTCTGATGAAGAATGAGATTTTGAGCATTAACAGATGTGTGGATTTATCAGACAATTTGTTGATGATAATGTCTACAATTTTATTGCTAATGAGACACATGGGAGAACCCTATGGGATAAGCTTGGGTCCCTGTATGCTAAATTAGGGACTAATGAATTGTACTCGTTAAAGAGTTTTGTGGAGTTGAAGTACAAAGAAGAAGTCCCATTACAGATTACTTGAGTGAATTTTGAGGACATTTTGATCAGCTATCCGAAGTAGGTATAAAATTTGATGAAGATTTATTAGAATTATTCTTATTGAATTCTCTACCTGATTCGTGGGAGACATTGCATATTTTCATTATTAGTGTTGCTCCTAATTAATGGTGATATTTCTTTACAAATGGAAAAAAAAAGTGGTACGCATAATGAGGAGATGAGAAGGAAGACACGTGGTACTTCATCTCATTCAGAGGTGCTTGTTACTAAGAACAAGGGGAAATGTCAAAAGAAAAAAAAAATAAAAGGGTGGTAAATACAAAAGAAGGAGTAAGTCTAGGTCTCGATACAAGAATGTGGAGTGTCACTTTATTGTCACAAAACAATATGTATACAAAGGACTGTTTTCTATGGAAAAAAGGGTAAAAAAGGCAAGAAGGGTAAGTAGAGAAAGAGATCGTGATGATGGTGATTGTGTTATTAGTGATGATCTTGTTATTCTTTGTGATCTTGATGTAATTAATCTTGTATCCGATAAGAGTATGTGGATAATAGATAGTGGTGCTACATTGCATGTTACAACTAGGAAGGAGTTTTTCACATCTTATACTCTAGGTGATTTTGGAGTCTTGAAGATGGGTAATGATGATGTGTCCAAGGTGTTTGATGTTGGTGATGTTTACTTGCAAACCAACATGAGGATGCAGTTATTGCTTAAAGGAGTTAAGCATGCTCCAAATGTTCATTTTAATTTGATTTTTGTGCAGGTGCTTGGTGATGGTGGTTATGATAATCACTTTGGTCCTAGAAAATGAAAACTCACCAAAGGTAACTTGATTGTGGCCAAATGAGAGAGAAATTCTAAGGATTACTGGACAAAAGTTTTGTCTGCTAAAGACAATGTGAATGCCATGTATATGGAGACATCTTTATGGCACTGAAGGCTTGGTTATTATATCAATGAGAAAGAATTGAATTGTTTAGCCAAAAAAATGTGCTTCAGGGGTTGAAGAATGTAGAGTTAGAGAAATGTTCTCATTGCATGGTTGGTAAGTAGATTAGAATATCCTTTAAGAAGTATCCTCCTTCTAGGAAATCTGACTTGCTTGAATAGGTATATTCAGATGTTTGTGGTCCTTTGAAGGTAAAATCTTTTGGTGGTTCACTTTATTTTATTATCTTTATTGATGACTGTTCCATGAAACTATGGGTCTATGCTTTGAAGAAAAAAGGCCAAATGTTGGTGAAGTTCAAAGTGTTTCATGCCTTAGTTGAGAAGTAGTCAGGCAAGAAGCTGAAAAACACATTCGTACTAATAATGTTGATGAGTATTGTGGACTGTTTGATATCTACTATAGGCATCATCGTATTGCACATGAGAAAACTCCTCCTAAAACTCCATAGCTAAATAGTTTAGCAAAGAAGACAAACAGGACATTGATTGAGAGACTAAGATGTATACTTTTTGAAGTTGTTATCCAAGCATTTTTGGGGTGAAGTACTATACACAGAAGTGCATGTTATCAATCTTAGTCATGTTGTTTCTTTGAAAAGTGAGGTGCCAAATAAAATTTGGTCTAACAAAAATATCAAGTATGATCACTTGAGAGTTTTTGGTCATAATGCATTTTTGTGCATATTCCAAAGGATGAGATATCGAAGTTGGATAGAAAATTGAGGCAATGTATCTTTATTGGCTTTCGTGAGGATTAATTTGGTTATAGGTTCTATGATTCTGCTGAGAAGAAGCTTCTTAGAAGTTATGATATGAAGTTCATGGAAGACTAAAGCATTGAAGACATTGATAAGGTGGAGAAGTTTACACTCAAGGAAGATAGTGGCATGGTTGATGTTGATCTAGTTTAGTTGTCTATTCATAATCTAGATATTGATGTTCAAAATGGTGAGCAATACGACTATGTTGGTAAGTAATGATTTAGATATGAGGTAGATATTTTTATTGATGATGTTGGTGAAAATAAAATTATTATTAAATATGAGAAATCACACACACACACACACACACACACACACACACACACACACACACACACACACACACACACACACACACACACACACACACACACACACACACACACACACACACACACACACACACACACACACACACACACACACACACACACACACACACACACACACACACACACACACACACACACACACACACACACACACACACACACACACACACACACACACACACACACACACACACACACACACACACACACACACACACACACACACACACACACACACACACACACACACACACACACACACACACACACACACACACACACACACACACACACACACACACACACACACACACACACACACACACACACACACACACACACACACACACACACACACACACACACACACACACACACACACACACACACATATATATATATATATATATATAATCATTATTAAAAATTAAGAACCATAAATTTTAAAAATTAAAAATCAATTCTATATATTTAATAAAATCATGATAAATTTTTTTATATAATTATTAACAACAAAATTATTGCAGAATGTGTTATTTTATAGAAAAAAAGTTCCTAGTTTCTTTATTTATAACAATTGATAAAAGAATTTTTTTTCCCACATTTATCTAGACTGTTTTGTCCCTGAAATTTATTATAACACTAATTTTTTATTCAGTTTGTTTAAGGATAAAATAGTAAGAAAATTACAAAAACATATAAGAAAGTTAAACTTTTATTTTTTAATAAAGAAAATTAAACTGTTGTCTAATTTTTTTAAAAATTAATTTCACCTTCTCTCCCACAAAACAAAGTAACAGGTTATTTCAACAAATTTTAACTACTTTTTTCTCTTTTGCAATTTGGTTGTCACTACATATAACTACACCACACTCTTCAAAGTTTCAAACTTGGTCATTCAACTTTTTTCATTTTTACCAACATGAATTAATCATATTTATAATTACTACTATGCATCACATATATTACTTCCTTTCTTTTTATTTATTATTATTATTATTATTATTATTATTATTATTATTTTTATATTTCTGTTTTCTAGCTTACATTCTCTTCTATCTTTTTCTCTTTTCATAAATTTTTTGGTAATAGTAGTGGTTATTAATATAAATTTTGATTCTAATTATTTGCATCTTGTTGGTCCTATCAGCAATGTCTTTCTTACACAAGTCCCTAGACTTTCATAGACCCCAAAGGAAATGATCAATTGACACCTTCGACTATCCAAGGTGTTGAAGAGAGTGGTCAATTGATACCTTTGGCTATCGAGATGCCGAAAAGTGGTCAATTATGCCTTCTACTATGAGGGTCCGAAAGGTGGTCGATTATGTCTTCTACTATCGAGGGTGTCAAAAAAAATGGTCAATTGATACTTTTGAGGGTGCAAAAGGGAGTCACCAAATGACACCTTCGACTATTGAGTGTTGAAGGGAGTGCTTAGTTGACACCTTCAACTACCGAAGGTTCCGAAGAGAGCATCGGAAAGGTTTTCATACAATTCCTAGGCCGAATATCCCATCTTGTATAGCATGTAATTGTCTTATTGCATAAAAAATTAAATAACCATCATATTTTTAATTTTCATAATATTTATTTATTTATTTATTATTTTTTAAATAGTCATTTAAAATTGTTATACACGTAAATGTAATCAATTTTTTAAAAAATGATTTAATTTTTTATTATTATTTTCTATACTGGATGGTAGCCGATGAGGCCAAATACCCGACCTGACCGAACCAATCAACCTCACCGAGAACACCGACCACCTCTTACTCGAGTCGAATAGGTCGGTGCGCTCGGCCAAGTTACGGAGTTATGCCAAGACGATTAAGGAGAGATTAATTTACCTAATACACTGGTTTAACCCCTAATTCTCCGGGGCCCATTCCCTAATCGCCCAATAACAACCACTATAAATAGACCCCCAACGAGGTACGTAACTAACTTTTCAACTACCGCATTTAATACGCCGAGCACTTACTTGAGTGTTGGAGTGTCTTTGTAGGCACTCCCCTCACTTCGGACTACCCACAAAAGAATGAGAAGACCTAGGCCAAGGATCAGACCCGCAATAGCAAGGATAAGTAAAGTGTGTATCCTAAGACAGTAACATTTGGTGCCCACCGTAGGGCCGAAGAGACGTTTTCATCCCTTTTGAACTCTATTTGACCAAGACCGAGACATGGTAGTTACACGTAAAGGACCATCAACATCGACTTAACCGATCCCTAACCCCGAGAACAATCCTGGCATGATCGGCCAAGAACGATACCTATACAGAATGGCTCAAACACAACCGGAGCCTGTAATACAAGAGGTTCGACCGAACACCGCCGAAGCCCAACCCGACCTCCATGATAACTTACGTGCATTGCGCAAGGAAATGGAAGCCATACGTAGACAAAGAGAAGCCGATGCCAGGGAGTTGGCCAAACTTCGTCGACAGAACGCCAAGCTTCAGAGTTTGAACCAAACCTATGTGCCGTCGACTCCCACGCTTGTGGAAGAATCAGCCTATCATGCCCCAACTGACTAGGTCACCCAAACCTCGGTTACCTAGTTAGTTAGTGGCAAGTCCGACACCGCCTCTCATTCATTAAGGCACCTGTTCTCCTGAAGGATAATGGAAGCCACCCTTTTGGACCACTAGAAGAGCATGCCATGTCGTTGACATTAAGGCACCTGTTTTCCTCACACAAGTAACCCTCTCTACTCAAGACGACTCCGCCCTGTGCTAGATATTTCCCATGTCGTTGAAAGGAAGGGCTTTGAGCTGGTTCACGCGGTTGCCGAGCTCTTCCATCGACTCGTTTAATGAGTTGTCATCCCAATTCACTCTGCACTTCACGACGAGCAAACCATATAAGACGACCTCGCTGGCATTGGCGAGAGTTCATCAAGAGAAGAAGGAAAGTTTGAGAAGCTTCATGGACCGATTCAACAAGATCGCCATAGAGATCGACGATCTCAACCCAGCCGTGGCGATGGATCGGTTGAGCACCGCCCTGAGGCCGGGGCCATTTGTGAATAGCTTGTGTAAAAAATTTCCTGGTGATATGAACGATCTCCGACGCCGAGCAGAGAAGTACATGCAATTGGAGGAGTTGGCGGAGACCAGAAATCAAGCTAGGGCCGAAGAGGGGTACAACAAAAAAGAATCTAGTCAAGAGCCAATGAGAAAGGCAAATGCTGAGCCCTCAAATGCTCGTCCCCTAAGAGGACCATGCTACATAGCGTATACCCCCTCAACGCGAGTAGGGCCAAGGTAATGGAACAGGCCCTCACTTTAGAGATCCTCGTGATGCCGAAAAGGGCGAACACTTCCCCTAGAGCAGACAAGGCCAAGACGTGCCGATTCCACCGAAACAGGGGGCACTCGACTGAAGAATGTTCAGCGCTGAAAGACAAGCTCGAGGACCTCATCAAGCAGGGTCACCTCAGGAGCTTCGTCACCCTCCAAGACAACCTAGCAAGAGAAAGACACCATCACTCTTGCGAAGTCCCACATCCCAGAGATTGGCACCACCGATCCCGCTCAGCCGAGAGGAGGGACCATTCGCAGCATTCCCAGGAAGACAACGACCGACCAAGGAAGGTGATAAACACCATAGTTAGAGGTTTCACAGGGGGAGGTTCCACCTCCTCGGCATGAAAGAGACACCTTCGGGCAATGCCATCAGTAAACAATGTAAATCTGCCGGAGACACCCCGGATGCCACCAATAACATTTTTTTATCAGGATTTTCGTGGCGTCGATCCCATCCAAGACGACCCCATGGTGATTTCAATCGAAATGCACAACTACATTGTGAAGAAAACCTTGGTCGATCAAGGGAGCTCGACTGACATCTTATATTGGAACACCTTCGTGCAGTTGGGGATCCCGGAGGAGAGCCTAGAACCATATCACGAGCCGCTAGTAGGATTCTCGGGCGAAAGAGTGATGACGAGAGTGTGCATTGATCTATACACTCGTTTTGGCTTTGATCAAAAGTCTTTCCAAGAGATCAAATCTGATACATTGTGGTGCATGCCAACACATCGTACAACATCCTGCTAGGCCGACCTTCCATTAATGCACTAGGGGGCCATTGTCTCAACCCCTCACCTATGCATGAAGTTCTCGTCGAGAGATGGGCAGGTGATAACCGTACACGCCAACTAAAAGACAGCAAGGGAATGCTACCTGTCTAGTCTGAAGGTGCGTCCCATTGCCGAGCCCCCAACGACAAAGGGCGTCAATGTAGTACGGTAGGAGATGACGGATGACATTAACCTCGACCCTCGGATAGGCGAAGAAGAGCGAATCGAGCTGGCGAAGGACCTCATTCCTTTTCAGCTTGGTCGAGCACCCTAGCAGGTCACACACATGGGATCCCAACTAGGCGAAGTCGACTCAAACCAGGTTAAACGTGTGGTCCGAGATAACAAAGACCTTTTCGCATGGACGGCGTCAGACATGCCAGGAATAGATCCCAAGTTCCTTTGTCATCGGCTTGCCGTATGTCGGGACGCATGACCGGTTGCCTAAAAGAAGAGGAAAATGGGAGGAGAAGAGAAAGGATGCGAATGCTGAGGTGCAAAAACTGCTGCAAGCCAAGTTTATAAGAGAGGTCACCTACACCACCTCGCTGGCCAACGTGGTGTTGGTCAAAAAGGCGAATGGGAAATGGAGAATGTGCACTGATTACACCGATCTCAACAAAGCCTGCCCCATAGACGCCTATCCACTCCCCTACATCGATCGGCTCATCGACGGCGCATCTGGGCATACCATCTTCAGCTTCTTAGATGTGTACTCTGGCTACAACCAGATAAATATGCACCCGGCCGATGAGGAGAAGACGGTGTTTATCATTGAGAACGCCAATTTTTGCTATAAGATGATGCTGTTCGGACTGAAGAACACCGGAGCGACCTACTACAAGTTGATGGATAAGGTGTTTCAAGAATCGGGTGGAACATCGAGATATATGTGGATGACATGGTGGTCAAGTCCAACTCTATGGCCGACCACATAGTATACCTAGCCGAAATCTTCGGTGAACTACTCAAACACAACATGAGGCTCAACCCCGAGAAGTGCACTTTCGGGGTCAAAGGAGGCAAGTTTCTAGGGTTCATGCTATCAGCTAAGGGAATAGAGGCAAACCGAGACAAATGCAAGGCTGTCTTAGACATGCGAAGTCCCAGCAACCTCAAGGAATTGCAACGAGTATCTGGAAGGTTGGTCGCCTTATCCTGATTTCTCCCTCGTTTGGCTGATAAAATCAGCCCGATGACAAAGCTTCTATAGAAGAGTTTGACTTTCTCGTTGAATGAGCCATGCGAAGAAGCTTTTGCAGCACTGAAAGGGACTTTGGCATCGCCACCGATCCTTACGAGACCCGAACCCTCGAGCTCGCTTGAATTGTACTTGGCCGTGTCGGAGGAAGCGGTCAGCTTAGTTTTGGTACAAGAGAGAGGAGGCAGCCAGATCCCTATATACTTTGTCAGCCGACTATTGCAAGACTCCGAGACCCGATACCAATTGATAGAGAAGGTGGTGCTCGGTTTAGTGCATACTTCTCGATGTCTTCGAATTACTTCCAGAGCCACCGAGTAATTATACACACTGATTGCCCAATCTCAAGGGTCTTGGGCAAGCCCGAATTGGCCGGGAGAATGATGGCTTGGTCCGTCGAGTTATCCCAATTTGGCATCATCTTTAAGCCCATGGGACCGATCAAAGCCCAGTGCCTAGCTGACTTCGTGAACGAGCCTCACCCACACGGTCAGTTTGAAATGCATTGGTGGACCCTCCATGTGGACGACTCCTCGAACGGCCAAGGGAGTGGAGCAGGAGTAATTCTAGAGGGACCGAAAGGGATATCCTTAGAACAAGCCTTACGACATGGGTGCATTGAGAATCAAATGTCTAACCGACTCTAAGGTGGTAGCCGAACAAGTGGGTGATAATTTCCAAGTGAAGGACCACAACATGATGAAGTACTACCACGCCTACCAAAAGATGAAGGCAAATTTCTAGGAGGTATTGGTCGAGCACATCCCATGCGAGGACAACATCCGAGCCGATCAGTTGGCCAGGTTGGCCGCGACCAAGAAAACGGGCCAATTGAGAACTATCATTCAGTAAGAAATCGACTAGCCTAGTGTCGAAGCAGAGATAGTAGGAAGCATCGTCACCGATCCCACCAACTCCCAAGACTGGCGAGATAAAATCAAAGCATTCATGACCAATGGGGTCACGCCAGATTACCCGAAAGAGGCCAAGCGACTGAGAACGCAGGCCAGTAGATACCTCATCATCGCTGATCAGCTGTATAGACGTGGCTTCTCCACCCCGCTACTCAAATGCCTAGACCCTACAGAGGCGGATCATGTAGTGCGCGAAGTGCACGAGGGCATTTGTGGAATGCATTCTGGAGCGCGAACGACAGTGTCGAAGCTCTTGCGCGTCGGGTACTATTCGACGACCATGAACCCCGAATGTGCGACCTTCGTGAAGAAGTGCCAACCATGTCAGAAATACGACAACTTGATTCACCAACCTGCCGAGCAACTACATTGTATTCCTCCGGCATGGTCGTTCGCCACATGGGGGGCAAACATACTTGGACCTTTCCCGGTCGCCAAAGGCCAGTGCAAATTCCTCATTGTCATCGTGGACTTGTTCACTAAATGGATTGAAGTCGAGCCCTTGGTGAGCATTTCAGCCCATCAAGTTCAGAAGTTTCTATGGAAGAATATCATCACCCGATTTGGCATACCATCAACCTTGGTGACCGACAATGGCCTTCAATTCATTGATCGAAAGCTGAACGAGTTCTTAGCCGGATTAGGAATACAACACAAGGTCACTTTAGTTGAGCACCCACAGACTAATGGTCAAGCTGAGTTAGCCAACAAAGTCATCCTGACAGAATTGAAGAAGCGGTTAGGAGAAGCAAAGGGAGCCTGGGTGGAACAGTTGCCCGAGGTGCTGTGGGCCTACAGATGTACGCCTTAGTCGACCACACAAGAAACCCCTTTCTGCTTAGTGTATGGATCCGACGCAATGCTCCCCGTGGAAATCAGGGAACCATCCTTTCACCGAGCTCACTTCGATGAGTCGAACAATGAAGATGAACTCCGAGCAAACCTGGACGTTGTAGAAGAGATCCGAGACCAAGCACTAGTGATAGCTGAGGCATGCAAGCAATGCTATAAAAGGAAATTTGACACCAAGGTACGACCAAGAGAATTCCAGGAAGGTGACCTCGTTTGGAGAGTCACAGACGAAGCAAGGAAAGACCCAAGGCATGGAAAGCTCGCCCCGAACTGGGACGGACCGTTTCACATATGGTACAACTTGAACAACGGAGCATACATGCTAGAATACTTGTCAGGAGAACCAATTCCTAGAACTTGGAACTCTACTCATTTAAAGATGTATTATAGCTGATGTACAACCGTGCACTTTTTTCCTTGACCAATTCTTTTTTCCCTAAGGAGGGTTTTGGGTCGGCAAGGTTTTTAATGAGGCATCAAACGAATATATAAATCCAATTTCAATTCATATTTATGATGTTATTTCTAACCTTATCGTACGCGTATATGTTAATCGCGCTCAAAGGTCTACCTTCGGCCTAAACACGCACTAGGCCAAGCACTCCATCAAAACGTGAACTTGAGCCCGATAAATTTCCTTCCTGAGTACCCTTCTCGGTTAAGGATGTACCTAGGCAAGCACTCTAACTACCAATTTTAAACTGTACGCTAACGCCAAGCAAAATCCTAGACTGGACCGTCACCAAAGACGTAGGCCGAGTATTCCATCAAAATGAGCACTCTTGCCGACCACAAAACGACAAACTCGACCCATCAGGTTCCCCTCCCGAGCACCCTCCTCGGCTAAAGATGTACTTGAGCCGAGTACCGTCGTCGACCAGAAGACCCCTAAACTCGGCCTATCAAGTATCCCTCCCAAGTACCCTTCTCGGCTAAGGATGTACCTCGACCGAGCACTCTTGTCGACCATAAACTCGCCCTATCAGGTTTCCCTCTTGAGAACCCTCCTCGGCTAAGGATGCACTTGGCTGAGCTCTCTAACGTTTAATCCTCGGCATTAGTACACCAATGATTCTGCAAAGTCATGCCCCTCGTGCCTGACAGGTTTTCTTCCCGAACATGTTCTTTGGCCGAGGACATACCTGGACCGAACACCGTGACAGTTGAATTCGGCTAGAACATGCACAAACTGATAAATACGAAAATTGATAACTCTGCCTAAACGGAGCACCCTAAACCGAGCACTAGTTGGGCGAAAACACGTCGAGTTCCCACCTGCATCGTAAACTCGACTCACAAGAACCCTCGGCTAATCGCATCTTGACCAATCATCTCTGAACCGAACACCCTGGTTTCGACACCACACACCGAGCATTAAATCGCGGTAAATACACTAACGTGAAGCCTACTCCCTCGGCCGAGCATACAATTCGGTTATGTGTTTATATAGCTATTCGTTAATGAACATTGCAAAATAATTAAAAGAAAAACCATATATCATTCAAGTATGGCCGATCATACACGACTACTTACACAAAATTTAATCAGGTCTTATCGACGCCAATGGCCGAAACATATTACAAAAGGCACTAATGGCCTAGTTACAAAGCCTAAACCATAACCTACCCCTATTCTATGTTGAATCTTACGCAGCAGCCGAGCCACCCGCATCCTCGTCGTTGACCATGTCAATCTCGGGCTCTTCCTCCCTGGTAACAAGCACCTCAGCATTCGTCGAGATCCCTCGAGGGGGAGCCTCTTCGTCAGGCCGGGCTCCATGGGGGAACTTGGCATAACTTATAAACTTCCCCCCGTAGAAGTCCCGACTAACATCGAACCCAAAGTCAGAGGGAACCTCGCAAAAATAGAAGGCCTGTCGGATGACATGTTGGAAGCCGGCGTCATGCTGGGCAAGTATCTTCTCAGTATCATCGGCCTTGAACTTGGGGCGGCCTCGTTCAGCCGAGCAATCTCGCCAGTCACAGCGGCAGCCTCAGCTTGAAGTCTCTAGGCAGTCAACTTCAAGTTGTCGGCCTCCCTTCTATGGGCATCAATGACCTTCTTCAACTCCTCTTCCGACTCGGTGACCTTAACGTTGGCATTCAACGCCTCTTGCAGGTTGTTCTTGGCCTCCCTCAGCCGCCCTTGAAGCTGACCCTCCCCTATTGTCGACCTCATCATGATATGCTTGGCAACCAAGGAAGTCCGAGCATCAAGCTCAGAAAAGAGCTTATACTCGGTCTCTAAAGACATCCCCTCCAAGTACTGAAGTCCGCCACTGGAGGTTAGGTCCATGTCGACCAGGTTCTCGATCTGGGTATTCGGCACAAGGAAATTGGACCCAGCCATGACCGCCAGAACGACGAAAACACCACAACCCGACTGCTCCAAGGTTGGTTGCTTCTAGCGCTTTGTTGATGAGCTTGGGCGGTCTGTTTCTATGTTCTTCTCGGCCGATCGCACCCGAGCTGAGTTGACTTTCTTTTTGGGATCGCCCAACGGAACCAAAACATTTGGAGGCTTCTCACGTTGAATTTTCAAGGCTGACCGAGCCGGCGACACTTTCCCACTGGCCTTCGTAGCTTTTGCTCGATTTGCGAGCATGGCACTCACGTCTAAATCATCACCGGCCATTAATCTTGCAACAAAACAAATCTTAACATCAATTTAAAACACTACTACAATACCGAAGCTAAAAAACATACCTAACAGAGTTAACTCAAAATTTGGAGTATCGAATATATCAAGGAGGCCTCGGACAGGCAACCCCTTCGGTAATTTGTCAAGAAGGTCCACAATTTCTTGGTCCTCGGCAGGGAGCTTAGACGCGACCATCGCCTCGAAACGCGTCGGATGCTTCATCCAATGGAAGGGGAATAACTTAGACCCCTCTCGATCATAGAAGCAGTTGTCCATGTATGAGCCCCAGCGGATCTTAAAGAAGCTACTCTTAAAACCCTTGTATGAGGACGTGAACGCCCTCAAAAATCCATGCTTCGGCACGTGGCCCAAGAAGACCCATTTCACCGGCTTACTCGGATGACAAATGTAGTAATAAAGGAAGGAGAGAGGTCGGGGAGTAAGGCCTAGACACAGGCATAAATTTAGGAAAGCCTACATAGCGGCCCATGCGTTTGGGTATAGTTAGGTCGGCGCCACATTCAGGACTCGGAGCACCCCCATCTAAAAATCATCGAAAGGCAGCTTTATGCCGAGGTCTTGAAACCAGCACATGTAGGCGTAGAAGTAATCCTCTCCCTCTGACCTTGGCTCCAAGAAAATGAAGTCAGTGTCCGGCCCATCATCGTGACACGCCTCGACGATCAAGGGCAGTTCTCCTTCCCCACTCCCGAAGCATTTTTCCAACGCCACAAATTTATCTAACAGGCCTTGGTTGGAGAAAGACGAGAAATAGATACCGACCTCCCCGTCTACCCACTCGTACCCGGGCATCTCAACCGACCCATAATCAATCTTCACACGAGTACTCACACGACCCGTGGCCTCTTCCTGAGCATCATCAAACTGACCCGCACCATCACCACTCGCTTCGGCTCGGGGGATCGTTTCGTTTATACGTGCCGAAGCCACGAACAACGTAACGAGCGGCGACACCTCCACCACCTTGTCCCCACTATCCTCTTGGTCCGCAAAGTTGGAGGGGAACACCACTTCACATTGCAAGAAGGGCAACCGTGAAAATTCACGCGCTTCCGACCCCTCTTTCCCAGCTGAAGCACCTGACGCCTCAGACGATGTCCAGCTCCTAACCGAGGAGTAACCGCTCTCCATTTAGCACAAGGAACTAAATAACACAAAACTCTTACCTTACTCGGTTGTCTTGGAGAAGTCTCGAAGGTTGGGAGTTCTCATAAATTTTACTGCAAGTAAAATCCCCACACCCCCTCCTATTTATAGGCAAGGTAAAAGGGGGGAGGTGAAAAGACGTCTCGCATCCCCAGCCGTTAGATGCAAACACTTGGACGGCCCAGATTACATGGTCGTTGGACTCTCAACCTCCATCCGTTCGCTGAGACGGTCCATGATCAACGTGGCAGCACCAACCTCATTCTCGTCTCGAGGGATCGACCAGGCTAACCAAACCTCGCGTAACACCGACCCCCAATCTTGTCTCCAGGGGTCAGCCAGACTAACCAAGCCTTGCGTAACACCAACCCCGAATCTTGTCTCGAGGGGTTAGCCAGGCTAACCAAGCCTTGCGTAACACCGACCCCAATCTTATCCCGAGGGGTCGGCTAGGCTAACAAAGCATCGACCCCCAATCTTGTCTCGAGGGGTCGGATAGGCTAACCAAGCACTGACCCCCAATCTTGTCTCCAGGGGTCGGCCAGGCTAACCAAGCCTCGCGTAACACTGACCCCCAATCTTGTCTCGAGGGGTTGGCTAGGCTAACCAAGCACTGACCCCCAATCTTGTCTCAAGGGGTCAGCCAGGCTAACCAAGCCTTGCGTAACACTGACCCCCAATCTTGTCTCAAGGGGTCGGTCAGGCTAACCATGCCTTGCTTAACACCGACCTTACTCTCGTCTCGAGTAGTCGGCAAGGTTGCTCACTCCCCACTTAATACCGACCCTATTCTAGTCTCGAGGGGTCGGCATGGCCTCCCACGCCCAACACAGCCATCATAGGTCCGCGTATCGGGCTCATTAAAACTTACTGTCCTAAGGGACCACCGCGCACACCCGATTTGCAATGGTCGGCGGAGCACCCTACGTCTAAAACGCCACTACCATTTCCACTCGTTCACCTTACACCGAGAACTAAAATTCTACTATCAGCTCATGTAATACCCGATGATGGTGCTTTGTGTCACGGGTACTTACTACCGTCTTTGTCCTTCCAGTCCTTGATGCTGCAGGGGTTGTATACTGGATGGTAGTCGACGAGGTCGAATACCCGACCCAACCGAACCAATCAACCTTGCCGAGAACACCGACCACCTTTTACTCGAGCTGAACAGGTCGGTGCGCTCGGCCAAGTTACGGAGTTATGCCAGGACGATTAAGGAGAGATTAATTTACCTAATACACTAGTTTAACTCCTAATTCTTCAGGGCCCATTCCCTAATCGCGGCCCAATAACAACCACTATAAATAGACCTCTAATGAGGTACGTAACTAACTTTTAAACTACCGTATTTAATACGCTGAGCACTTACTTGAGCATTGGAGTGTCTTTGCAGGCACCCCCCCCTCACTTCGGACTATCCGGAAAAGAACGAGAAGACCTAGATCAAGGATCAGACCCGCAACAGCAAGGACAAGTAAAATGTGTATCCTAAGACAGGAACATTTTCCTTCCATTTTTTCTTGTAATAAATGTATATTAATTATTAATATATAGATTAATTAAATGTTAGATAAAATATATAAGTATAGTCAACAAAATGTAATTAATATTTTCTAAGACCTTAAAACCAAAAGCAAAATTTTCCCAAAAAAAAACACGACAACTAAATAGGAAAGAGGTAGTATCTTCCCGTCATTATAAAGATTTTTAATTAAATATCTAAATAAAAGATTTTAATGGCTGCAGAAAATCAATCAACATAAATGACATTAAAGATAAAATTAAATATGTATAATAATCATTTAATTCTTTTGTCCATATGTTGTCATTTAATGCAAACAACCAATTCAAAATAAGAAAATAAATAACATTAAAATGGAATTGTTGCGTGTAACGCCTGATTTATATAATAATAATTATATATTTTTTTAATATTTTTGTAATTATATTATTAATAATATTTTTTAATGAAGATAAAGATAAAGAAAAAGAATATTTTGTGAATTTATTACATGACATATCGTTTTAAAATATTTACAATAATGTATTATTTTACACATTATTTCTTTCTTCCACTTCTATTACAATATTTACATTGATAGTGAAAAGAAAATTACAATTGAAATAATATGGTTGGCAAATAAAATTATAACAAATTCATCAAATAGTCTTCATATTCCAATTTCTTCCAAGTAGGACAGCAGTAATAACAACTGCAAAATGATCTGGAATCCCAAGTAGATCCATCTATTTTATAATATATATTTAATTTTAAAAACAAAGAAAAGAGAGGAGTGAGAACAATATCTAATATATACAATAATTCAAAAGAATATACAGAATTATTTATAATCAATTTTAAACATATATATATATATATATATATATATATATATATATATAGATCATATATTAGATTTTCATGATATAATAAAATTTGAATTATACTTGTAGTGACTAGTAAGGATAAATGAGCATCATCATAATAGCAACCAACAAAAGGATATTTCACCTTAACCAACAAGAGGATATTTCACCTTCATTCCTTACTCATTTAAATCCCCAAGGTCAAACCTTCAGCTACAAATAATTCAAACTTTATCTTCTATGGCCATAGAACAATATTTATCTTCATAAACACATGAAGAAATAATAACAAGACAAGTCCAAGATATCACAACTATATTATAGTTGATTATAAAATATATTTACAATAAATATATTTATGTAAAAATAATATATTAAGAGTACCAATGATATAAATAAAAAATGAAAATCATTATAAAATAATTAAACAATATAAAATATGAACACCTTAATAATTATTATGGATAAAAATAATCATAAGTTAAACAAATAAATGAGGTTAGGGACACCACACTAAATAAATATACATAAAAAATAACATAAATAAATAAACATAGTAGTATATCAAATTTTAAAGAGATAAAGTTCTCCTCCCCATTACCTTAGAACATCGGCTTATCTGTGTAAAATCTTCAAGATCCTTTTCCTACTCATTTTTCCTCTCTTTCGCTCTTTCTTTCTCTTTATTTCTCTATCTCTTTCTTTTTCTCTCTCTAAGTTTTCACCTCTGGCTGTTATAATTTTTCACAGCCCCCTCCCTCCTATTTATAAAAATTCAGAGTGGCCAGAACGGCCCGTTTTGGACCCATTCATTCTATGTAAAATTTACAATTGGAACGGCCCGTTCTGGACCCATTCATCCTATGTAAAATTTACAACTGGAACGGCCCGTTCTGGGGTTAAAATTTTCTCACAAAAACCATAACTGGAATGGCCTGTTTCCAACTAAGATCTTTAGGCATTTTTTAAGCTTGGAACGGCCCGTACCGCTTTGAGAACGCCCTGTTCTGGGCTAACAAATATAGTCCTCTTTGAAAATTTGGAACGGCCGTTCTAGGCCTTCAAAAATAGGCCTCTTTACTAATTTAGAACGACCCATTCCACTTTTGGAACGACCCGTTTCGGACCAACAAACACAAGACTTTTTAGAAATTTAGAACGGCCCGTTTTGAGCCTTCAAAATACCAGAATATTATTTTATTATTTTTAATTATAAAATCCCTTTAATAATCCCCATAAATATTTAAAATACATAATAATCAATTATTAAAATTTCTAAAATATTCTACATAAAAGACCCCTTTTTTATTAATTAATAACTATAGGAAAATAATTTTCATAAATATAAAAATAATAATTAACCATTGTATAAAATTTAAGATGTTACATTGGGTATTATTTATGAGCTTCAAAAAGTTTGGAATGATGATATGCACAACTTTATTTGTGAGTCAAATTCTCTTATAGCCTTAAAGTTGACTAGGGAAAATGATAATATTTTTCATCCATAATACTCGTTTATATTGTTAGCTTTAAATATATCATTCGAGAAGTTAATTTATGCACAAACTTTTTGACAAAGCATGACATCACACATGATCGATCCATTCAAGTTTGGACAAACAGTTCGCCTCAACTTGCTTCCCTTTTATTGGCTGATGTCATGGATATCTTACATTTTAGAGTATAATTCTTTTTGTTTTGTCTTTACATTTTCTGAAGCATATATATATATATATATATATATATATATATATATATATGAGGGGGTTATAATTACACCGGTGTAACTTTTATAAAGTGTTACACCACTTAATAACTTTATATTAAATGTGAATTTTGTAAATCCAACCGTTAGATTGAAAGTTCATATCACTTTATATGTGTATATCAAATTTTGTTAAAATTAAACAACAATTTGAAGGTGATCAAAGTATTCATATTTTAGTATATTTTGAAATGAATATATTACGTCAATTTTTTGTTTTATAAAAATGAAGTATCAAATCATTTTGTATTAATATAAAATTTTGTATATATGATCTAAGAAATATGAACTTTCAATTTAATGGTTGGATTTAAAAAATTCACATTTAATATAAAATTATTTAGCGGTGTAATACTTGGTAAAAGTTACACTTGTGTAATTATAACCTATATATATATATATATATATATATATATATATATATATATAATTTTATAATTAACATTAAATATGAAGATATGTATTTAAATTACAATTATTTTTTTAACAAAAAAGTGTATTAGATTAGGGTTTCAAAAGGTTATTTTAGCATAAAATATTTTAAAGACTTTGTAGGAATGTAATGAATTTTAAAATTATTTTTAAAAAATTATAATCAAGATTTTATAATATAATTTTAATAGTTTCATATCATCAAAATTTATAATATTTGAAATAATTTTATGAGATTTCAAGGATTTTTAAAACAATACAATTAAGGTGTAAAAAATAATACAATTAATAAAAAAATAACATAAATGATAAGGTTTGAATAAATAAATTAAAAGTAAAATCAATACAATGATTATAGCTCTATGTCCTCCTAAATGACATTTCTCCACATATAACAGTTCACGCATTGACATTTTCTAGTTCATATTATTGAAATATAACAATATATTCAAGTTTATGATATTTATTAACTAATAGAGTTGTCAAAATTGACTTAACTTGATGAATTAACTTGTTGGTCTATTAGGTTAGGCCAAACTAAATTCTTTAATTTTAGGCCCAAAAAAGATCAAGTCAATTTAGCCCATCTTGATAGACCAATCAAGTCAAGTTGGAAAAATAAAAATTAGGTTTGGAAGGTATCATGTTTATTGGTTTGATGTTATTTTTATTTGTTCATTTTTATTTAAAATTATATAAAATTATTAAAATAACTAATTTTTAAGTTATATATATATGGAGTGTATCCCTATATATTTTAATTTTTTTAATCAATAATTTAAATCATAACTTTTAAATTATTGATAAAAATAATTAATGGTCAAGATTAAATCTCAAGTATAGACACCCCTTTCAAGATTATTATTATTATCTATTCGGCGACATCAACATCACTACTGCCCCTATTGCAATTGACACCACTGCTACCGTCATCATTATTGTTGTCACTACAACCATCATCCCTGACAAAGAACATGACAGTAGAGGCAACGATGATGGTGGTTGTGGTGGTAACAATGTCACAAACCTTCTTATTGTTGTTGCTATTACTATCGTCATCGTCATCACATGCCACTAGTGATGGTGGTGTTGATAGTGCAGCAACACAGCAGTGGTGATGATGATGATGGTTTTAGACCTTTTAGTAATAATGTTTCCACTACTGTCATCATATTGTTGAGTTTTGAGCTCCCTTCCTCTGTGGAGAATAAGCTCAAATTGTATAAGCCTATCATGTCTCACTTAATCAAGTGGAAAGGGGTCAGATTAGGGCAGAAGAAGAGTGACTTAAATTGACAAAACAACAACAAAATATAGAGAGAAGAGAAGAGAGAAAGTTACAGGTCATATATCCATCGAATAACATTTGTTGAATTGCAACTCAAGGTTTTTTTACCATTGGATCATGCTAATTTTGGGATAGTAGGTTCATACAACGTGGCATTTCATATTCAATAGTTGGATCATTAAAAGAAAGTATATAGTACTGGGAGAAAAACATCTCATAATAACAACTTTGTTTTGAAGTTTTTTATCTTCTTATTTCTCAATTGTAAGCAATTGTGATCTGTTATACTTTGCCTAATTGTAAGAATTGTTTGGTGCATTCTTTGGAGACTCTCTTATATCCTTTGTTAATCATACTGGAGTTTTTCTTTGGTCTAGACAACTTGTAGTTTTTTACTCTTACATTGAAGGGTTTTCTACGTTAAAAATATTTGTGTCTCTTATATGTTTGGGTTATCTTTTTTGCTCTATTTTGTTGGTGCTCCTTATAAATTTTTGCACGCATGGGAATTTAATTTTTACTGCATTATTGCTCTTTCTCAATTAGTTGTTGTTATTGTGTTAGGCTTTCTCCCATCAGAGTGGCATTAGAGCTTTTTGGTTAAGGGTCTGTTTGACTTGCTTGAATGGTGGAGGCACATACAAAGATGATTTCTTTGAATGGAGCAAATTATCACATGTGGAAGGGCAAGATGAAGGATTTGCTATTTGTGAAAAACTTACATCTTCTTGTATTTGCTTCTAATAAACCAAAATCCAAGTTTGATGAAGAATGAGATTTTGAGCATCAACAGGTGTGTGGATTTATCAGGCAATTTGTTGATGATAATGACTATAATTTTATTGCTAATGAGACACATGCGAGAACCTTATGGAATAAGCTTGAGTCCTTGTATACTTCTAAATTAGTGACTAATAAATTGTACTAGCTGAAGAATTTTATGGAGTTGAAGTACAAGGAGGGGACTCCCATTACAAATCACTTAAAGTAAACTTCAAGGGCATTTTGATCAACTATATAGAATGAGTATAAAATTTGATGAAGATTTATTGGGATTATTTCTATTAAATTCTCTTTTCTTATTCATGGGAGACATTCTGGGTTTTCATGATTAGTGTTCTCCTAATGGTAATGTTTCTTTGCAAATGGAAAATAGTGGTGCGCTTAATGAGCAGATGATAAGGAAGACACATGGTACTTAATCTCATTCAGAGGTGCTTATTATTGAGAACATAGGGAGAAACCAGAAGAGAGGACAAAAGGGTGGTAGAGACAAAAACAAGAACAAGTCTAAGTTTCAATACAAGAATGTGGAGTGTCACTTTTGTCACAAAATAAGACATATACAAAGGAATTGTTTTCTATGGAAGAAGGAGAATAAAGAGAAGAAGGGAAAGCAAAAAAAGATAAATCATAATGATAGTGATCGTGTTACTACTACTACTGGTGATGATCTTGTTCTTCTCCGTGATGTTAATGCAATTAATCTTGCATCTGATGAGGGGCATGTGGATAATAAATAGTGGTGTTACATTATATGTTACAACCAAGAAGGAGTTCTTCACATCTTATATTGCTGGCAATTTTGGAGTATTAAAGATGGGTAATGATGACATGTCCAAGGTGATTGGTGTTAGTGATGTTTTCTTGCAAACCAACATGGGATGTAGTTGTTGCTTAGAGAAGTTAAGCATGCTCCAAATGTCCATTTTAATTTGGTTTCTGTGTAGGTGCTTGATGATGGTGGTTATGATAATCACTTTGGTTCTGGAAAGTGGAAACTTACCAAAGGTAACTTGATTGTGGCTAAAATGGGGAAATTCCAAACTTTATTAGACAAAAGCATTGGTTGCTAAAGATAGTGTGAATTATATGTATATGGAGGCATCTTTGTGTAATCGAAGCCTTTGTCATATCAGTGAGAAAAGGACTAAATAATTTAGTCAAAAAGGATATGCTTCAAGTATTGAAGAATGCAAAGTTAGAGAAATGTTCTCATTGCATGGTTGGTAAGAAAACTAGAGTATCCTTCAAGAAACATCCTTCTTCTAGCTTGAATTGGTGCATTCAGATGTTTGAAGTCCTTTGAAGGTAAAAAATTTTGGTGGTGCACTTTATTTTGTTACCTTTATTGATGATTGTTCTAGGAAACTATAGGTCTATGCTTTGAAGACAAAAGTCCAAGTGCTAGAGAAGTTCGAAGAGTTTTATGCCTTGGTTGAGAGGTAGTCAAGCAAGAAGCTGAAGCGCATTTGTAGTCTATTGTAGGCAACATGATATTGCACATGAGAAAACTCCTTAGTTGAATGGTTTAGTAGAGAGGATGAACAAGACATTGATTGAGAGAGTGAGGTGTATGCTATTTGAGGCTAAGTTACCTAAGCAATTTTGGGGTGAAACATGGTACATGGTGGTGCATGTTATCAATCTTAGTCTTGCTATTGCTTTGAATAGCGAGGTGCCAAATAAAATTTGGTTTGGCAAGAATGTCAAGTATGATTACTTGAGAGTTTTTAGTTGCAAGGCGTTTGTGCTTGTTCCAAAGGATGAGAGATCCAAATTAGATACAAAGACAAGACAATGTATCTTCATTGGTTATGGTGAAGATGAATTTGGTTGCAAATTCTATGATCCTATTGAGAAGAAGCTTATTAGAAGCCGTGATATGAAATTCATGGAAGATTAAACCATTTAAGACATTGATAAGGTGGAGAAGTTTACACCTAAGAGAGATAGTGGCATGACTAATGTTGATCCAATTCAGTTGCTTATTCATAATCTGGATATTGATGTTCAAAATGGTGAGCAACATAACTATGTTGGTGGACAACGATTTGGAGATGAGGTAGATATTCCTATTAATGATTTTGATGAAAAAGAACATGAGAGGTCACAAGATGAAAGTCTTGATGATGCAACTGAGCCACTACTAACCCAACTCAAAAGGTCGACTAGGTAGAGACAATTGTCTGAGGTACTCTTCTGATGTGTATGTGATCTTTATAGATGGGGGAGAACATGAGTGCTTTTGAGAGGCCATGGAGAGTGAAGACAAGCAAAAGTCGTTGGATGCTATGAAAGATGAGATGTGAGGCAATGGGCCTCTAGAAGTATCACGTTTGAATTGATTCTTTCCACACCTAACGAAATCACAATAGGAAGTCCCCTGAAGCTCCCATGTCCAACGTGACTGAACTCATGCCTGACATCATCAACGCCATGAGCATTTTGGGCTTTCATGCCTAGCAAGCCCAATACGGTACTTGACATGGTATCAGTAAGGTCACATTTTACATACTTCGCATTTTACTCACTACAAGTTTGGGTTCCAGTACTATTATAAATCCACATAATTAATGGGTATCTATAATCTAATTAGTTCATTTTTTTTACAAGTAATTACTATATACAATTGTTTCTCCAATAATTTGTTTTGTATTTTGTCCATAGGGCTTTCCCTTAAGGAACCCACAAACACTCATAAATTCACAAATAGGGACAATTTCATAGATCAAAAGCATTAGTATATTGTAAACACTCAATTTTTCCCCCTTTTATTTATTTTCTTTCTTTCTTTCTTTTTTCATTCCTTTTATTATTTTTCATTTTTCTATTAATCACGTTATACTATTTTTTCTTTTTTCAGGAATAAAAGTTAAGTTAAATCAATATAAAAATAATAAATAAATTTGGTGTTTCAAAAATGCTAAATATTGAGTTTTAGTATATATATATATATATATATATATATATATATATATATATATATATTTATACATGTGAAAGCAAAAAAAAAAACAATAAATATTGAAAATGCAATAAACAAAAAATCTTCAGAAAATCTTCAAAAATCTTTCTCAATCCATTCCTATCTAATGAGCCACCAATTTCAGCCTACGAGCGGACCTATGTTAAATGGGTCATATTTCTTACGAGTAAAAAGGGAAAATGAAGAAAGAAAAAAAGGATTAAATAGAAGAACATTTTACACACGTTGCACACGACAAGGAGTGGGGGAGCTCATTTCTCACAGTATATAAGGCTGAATGGATTGTAGGGAAAGGACCCCTTTTTTTTCACATACACAACACTCACACCTCACGCTTTACCCCAGGCATTTTTCACACACAAAGAGTACCCACTACAAGATTTGGATCACATACATAATATGACATTAAACTTTGATCTTCCTTGAATCCATCATGGCTCATGCGGTCCCAGAGCTTGAGTTGGCAGCCACTCCTACCTAGCACTGTATCTTCATACCAACATTAGTAGTTGTACCTACCACCAAATCACTTGAACCGAATTATTTTTTCTTTTAATCAACACCACAAACACAAAACCGTTGCATAAGCAAAAGAATTGGTAAGGCATATTTCTTCAATTTTTGCCTCAAGTCCGCAACTTCTATCTTTTATTACTTATACTTTTGTTTCATTCGTATCGTGAATATTTCCATCTAATTTGTTGTTATATTATTCACCTCATCCATGCATAAAATTGTGCTCAGTATCACGTGCCACCAAGTCCTTGACCTTTTCTTTCTTTTCTTGGATATATCACATTTCCATAGGCTATTGCATGTGGTTTTGTTTTTTTAGCTTTTATCAAGGTTTGATAGAATATATTTTCATGCTTTTATTTATTATATTTTTGTGTGCAAAACTATTGAAAGTTAGATTAGCATAAGAAGGAATTGTAAGACTTACCGAATATGAATCAAATAATAATCACGTAATTCCACATTGAAATAAGGATTAAAAAAATCAATGAAATCATTTAAAATTAAAGTTTTCATCTCATAATAATAGAATGAAATCAAACTTTTGTGTTTTAGTTAAAACAGTTATTAATAATGATGATTCCTTTTAATAGTAAAATAAGAGAAAGAGTTTGGTTGAATGTTACATTTTTTGACTCTCAAAATTTTTAGAGCACAAGTTGTGACAACTTGATTGTTCTAAAAATTCTTAAAAAATATTTCAAATATTACAAATAAAGTATTTATGATTTAACTAATCTAAACAATACTAAAATAATTTTTTTTTAGTGAAAAATGGTCAAATAGACATGATGTCTTTTTGATCCTTAAATTGTCTGAAAACATATAATTATAACTTATAATCTCGAGATTTTTTAAAATGAAGCACATTGCAAATTATAAGTTCAATTTAAAATCAAGTTTTATATTTTATTAATAAAATAATTCAAGTAATATTTGACAAAAAGATTATTTGAATGTGACATTCTCTTAATCTTAGAATGCAAGGATACAAGTTGTGACAACTTGTTATCTTATAACTCTTTTCTAAATTAATTAAAGCGTATAATTCTTAACATTAAAAATACCATTATAGAATTTTGGCTAAATATTTAAAGACATTGTAACAAAATTTATTACAAAACAATTAATTTTTGTTTTTGCCACAAAAATTATAATAATCATGATTAATCAAAGTTAAATAATTCAATAAATTAGCTTTGGTGTACACCTTTGTCAATTTTAGGTTGTATGAGCCGAGACAACTCAAAAGCCCCAAATGTAATTAAAATGGTGAATTTAAATAAAAAATATTAAAACATTTTCTTTGAAGAACTACATGACTCTGAATCTTCATTATATATGGACATACGTAGAAGCAGGAAATCATTCTTGTCGAGCCCAAAAATAAAAATAATAATAACATCTCATTTTTACATCAATAATAATAATAAACAAATCTTATATTCAATTAAAATAAAGTAAATGCACTTGTTGAATAAAAATATTTGATTATCATTGTTAATTTATGTTAATTTAGGGTGAGATAAATATTTTAAAAATTATATAGCTTGCTTGATTAATTAGAGGTAACCGTCTTTATGATGGATATTGTAAGGTGTTAATACCTTCCTTACATGTAATTGACTCCGGAACTCAAAGTCTGATTTTGTAGACCATTTTTCTAGTTTTTCCAATGCTTTTTCTGTAAAAATAAACATTGGTGGCGACTCCATATTTTTATCAACAAAAAAAAATTATTTTGCTGTGGCGACGAAGGTTGCTACATATGTCATAATAACATACTTAGAAATTAAAGGGGCATCATATACACATCTACATACACATTGCAATCAACAACAAGAATTTGGACTTAACCCATCACGCTTAAAACATATATGAACAAATAGGATTAGGGGTTAATCTCGCTACCCAACAAATAACCCATATCTTATAGCAAGATTCTCTTTCCCCCTTACCTTGATGGACTCTAAAATTTGAGTTTGGGTTTCTAAGCTCTTCTCCTACAACCTCTAGCTTTCCCCTTTCCTTAGATCACAAGATGCATAAGTCAATATAATAAAGTGAGGCAACCCTAGCCTTACTAACGTATTTAAATGCTAACCCTATCTCTTGTGAAGCCCATCGGTAAAAAAAACCCATTTATTTACTTCTCATTATTCTGAAAATAAATCAAATAAAATGATTACTATTATTTCAAAATATCTTTTAGTTTATTATACTACTTTAGATTAATTAGTTAAAAATCTTATATTAATTTATTATGAAAAATGGGATGTTACACAAAAATCTTAGGTTAATAGGGACAATTATTTTTTTTAAAATAAAAATTAATCATCATCGTCGTTTTATATACAATGAACAAAACATAAATATCAAAAATAATTATTAGTGAGTTCAATATATAAAATTAGGAGGTGCAAAATATGATATTTTTAAACATACACTAATAATTTAATTAAAGAGACGAGGTGTATCTATCCACTCTCACTATAATATAGGTTGATCATTGCTCACTATCAAAGGAAATAAAATGTAGAGTAGAATTCTTAAGGTAAGGGTCTATATGTGAAGGGGAATCAAGTACATGGGAGGATGCAAGGAAGGTCTAGTTCTTCGAGGCGGAAGTCAAATTCTAGAAACAGAAAGGCAATGATATGTTATAAGTGCAAACAAAAGGAACATTACAAGAATGATTGTCCTAACTAGAAGAAATTTGACGAAGGATCATCTCATTCTGTGAATGTTACAAAAATTGATGACTCAGATTACTATAGTGAGGGAGATATCTTTCTATCTCATTTAGATCAACTTACAAATGCTTGGATTCTCGATTCTAGATGCTTTTACATATGACGCCAAACAGGGAGTGGTTCACTACATACAGATTAGGAAATTTTGGTTCACTATTTAGGTGATGATAAAGTTGTTACTATTTTTGGCATGGGACAAGTTAAAATTACAATGGATGATTGTGGCATGAAGATGTTGTGTAATGTAAGGTACATCTATAACTTGAGGAAGAATTTGATTTTTCTTGGTACCTTGCAAGCAAATGATTTTAGCTATAGGACAGATGGAGATCAGGATACCTTTAAAGTGTACAAGGGAGCCTTGACAGTGACAACATACTTCATACAATATTTACAAACTATTAGGGAGTACAGTTACAGGTGGAGTTGCTTCTATTGAGTTAGATGATAATGCCAAAAAATCATGGCATAAGCGTTTAGGTCATTTTAGTAGGCATGGGGTGGCATAACTGTGACACCCTCTACCCCGTATGACATAATGCATAATATAATAAATAATTGAAATACCTCAATATAATAAATAAATTCAAAGTTCACACAGGTAGAAAGAATCACATTTTAACCTAAATTAGACAGCGAAAATATCAAATTACAAAGAAATAAAATCAACTATTCAATTTAAATAGTATGAATCAAATCCTAACTAATTTCCCAGTGTCACATGCCTTATTAGAGTGGAACTCAATGTTGAGGACTAAGCCTCATCACCGACATCTTCAACATCATGTTGATGTTCACATGTAACAATCATAAGAAAATAACACAAAAGAGAAGAAGACTGAGAAATATCTCACTCTAACTCACGGGGTAGGAATGTAAACCGATTAACCAAACACAAACAACACATATAACAAGTTATAACACAAATAATAACACATTATCATATTTAACTCATTCACAACATAATAAACAACAACATATATAGTTGTAATGCGAATGTAATGAACATGAAGTACATGTTATCATGCATGTGACAGTAGTAAAAATATCACACTTGTGCATTACCGCTAGCAGCACACTAGAGTAGTCTATGAGTATATGTTAGGTCACACCTTATGCGCATTCTCAATAGAAGGACATACTACTAGAGTTTGGTTAAGATAGTTAAGTCGTGCAAGATACATCCCATGCTGTTAAGGGAACAACTAGGACTTCCAAACTAAGTTATACCTAAAAGATTGGTTCCCAAACTTTTACACAATGGACCTTCCCTGGTGGTGTATTCCATATTATACCTTTTAAAAAACATTTTTATGCATATAATGCATGTCAAACAGACTCTATGCATTACATTCACATGGTTCCATAATCTCACATTTAACATACTTATCATATCACATTACTCCTCATTTGTATTTGTATATTCATATAGACATCAATTCACATCCACATCCATATTATAATATAGGAATTACATCATTGAATTTAACAAAAGATCAAAAGGGAATTCGTAGGCAGGATGGCGTTAAGTGACACATGTCCCATCCCTAGCGCGATACCTCTAAAGGACCACATTAGTCTTTGTTTGAATTGTGTTTGGTGTGAGAGACGCCGAGAGAAAACTTTGTTCTCAGTCTCAATGATGCCCAACGTGCCCTATGTACCCAACGACATATAAGAAAATTGCACATTTGGATAATTGCAAATTCTCAAGCATGCACCTCAAATTCAATATCAACATTTCAATTAATTAAAACACTCCCCAATTATACAATAAGCATTCTAAACAACATAATACACACATATAAGTACATATCCAATCAATCTCTTCATACAACTACTAATGCATTTCCTTAGGATTTTCTAAGGAACCCATAAGGATCTCAAATCATACAATTACAACCTCAAAACATGCAATAGATTATCCATTCAAACAATTCATGTAATTAATTACATACAAGAAGAACAAAAAGTGAAACAGACACAATTGGAGAAAATCCTTCACACTACTAGAAAAATTAATATTTGTGACGAATTTTGTGACGGAAAAAATAGCATCGCAAATAGTGACGGATTTTGTGAGGGATTTTTAAGTTTTGTGACGGACAAGAATTTAATGACTTTTGTGACGGATTTTGTGACGGAATATATTCCGTCTCTAAAAATCCGTCACAAATTTCGTCACTGAATCAAAAAAAAATATTTGTGACGGATTTTGTGACGGAAAAATTTCCGTCTCTAAAAATCCGTCACAAATTTCATCACTAAATTAAAAAAAATGTTTGTGACGGAATGAACTTCGTCTCTAAAAAATCCGTCACAAATTTCGTCACTAAAATGAAAAAATTTAGTGACGGATTTTTCCCTCTCAAAATTCCGTCACAAATAGGTTAAAATATTTTGTGAAAAAATTTGTGACAAATTATTCCCTCTCAAAATATTAAATTTTATTTATGAAACTTTTATATTTAAGAATTATGCATAATTAAAGAAAATATGTTAATTTTTTTTTAAAAAAATAATAAAATTAAAAATATTTTATTTCATTAAAGGACTGAAAAAATTATGAAATTCATTTAATTAAATAAAAAATTGTCAATTTTGAACATAAGAAACTAAGACATTCATTAAAAATATTTAAAAAAAACTTGTGAAAATAATAAAAAAAATATTAATTTAATTTTGGCTTAATTACATTTTTGATCCCTCAAGTATTGTAATTGTGCATTACTATTTAATTACTTGAACTCTTTTCAGCTACAAAAATTTTGTGAAGAACTAAAGAATCGCTCACGAGTCTTAAAGAAGCTTGGTCATATTGATGCTGATGGTGTAGTTTAGTTGAAGGGACGGGCAGCCTGCTTGATTGACACAGGCGACGAACTCCTTGTTACCGAATTAATGTTTAATGGTGAATCAATATTTGTTTCCTCATTGTGCTTTCTGTATAGTTTGCAGTTCAATATATTTTGTAACCTTTTTTTTCTTCATTTCCCCTCCTCCATTAGGTACTTTTAATGACCTTGACCATCATCAAGTTGCTGCCCTTGCGAGTTGTTTCATACCAGGAGATAAATCAACTGAGCAGATACAACTGAGAACAGAGCTTGCAAGGCCTCTGCAGCAGCTTCAAGATAGTGCCAGAAGGATAGCAGAGGTAGATGTTTTATCACTTAACCTGAATTTTTTTGGGAGTTTCTGTATTTAAATATAAATGGGATCATCACCCTTTTGTCACAGATACAACATGAATGCAAATTGGATATAAATGTAAATGAGTATGTGGAATCAATAGTGAGGCCATACTTGATGGATGTGATCTACTCATGGTCGAAGGTTAGTTATGCCGTATTTTTGGTTTGAAGCCTTGTCTACTTTTAAGTCATTTACTTGACATCAAAGCCTCTATATGACCAAGTGGTCTACAGTTTTTGATCCTTGCTGCCCCATTCCTCTAATAAAAAATAGGTTAGTTTCTACAGTTTTTAATATGTATGATGTATAAAATTTATGAAGATCTCCCTTCCATAATTCATTGAACACTAGATTTATATATTTGTTGTGCACAAATATGTTAAGAAAAGGGGGTATTGGAATTTATGTTGATGAGTAACGTATAAATATTTACTAAGAAGGTTCTTTTGGTCTGTTATGACCTACAACTAATACATGTTTCCTAATTTTTTTTGCTCACTTGACTTGATCTTTTCATTTGACTAGTGATTCTGGATATGTAACTATGTTCTAATGAGACAGAGGGAGTACTGTGATTGGTGATATTTTGGCACAGAGTGAGGTTTTTAAACCTATAGTAGTGTGATTGCTGTGTTCTTGTTAATTTCTGGTCACATTGTGCTATATTGTATTTACTTGGATGTTTTTAAACACTAACTACATTGGATTTCTTTTAAGTGGCTTTGGTTATCCTTTTGAATTGGCTCTACTATCCCTTGCTTTTAATTTGATTCCCTGCTTTTTAGAATTGTTATATTTTGGGTTTCTGATTTCAATATTGCTTTAGCTAAACCTTATTTTGATATTTTGCTCTGGTAATCGATTACAATAAACGGGTAATCGATTACCAGAGAACCTTTTAATAAGTAAATTTCGAACATATGATGTCTGGTAATCGATTACATGTATAGGTAATCGATTACCAGACTCTTAAAAATAATGGTTTCCTCAGATTTAGTCATCAACAGTTAGTGAGGGATTCATCCCAGTTTGTGACGGATTTAATCCCTCACAAATTGCGAGGGATTAAATCCCTCGCAAATTGTGACGGATTCACAGTTTGTGACGGATTTAATCCCTCACAAATTGCGAGGGATTTAATCCCTCACAAATTGCGACGGATTTCTATTAATTTCTAAACATTTATTGTTACAAATTAGTGACGGAAATTATATTGTTTGTGACGCCTTAATTCCGTCACTAATTGTGACGGAGAAAATAATCCATCACTAAATATTTTGTGACGCCAAATTTTGTGACGGAATCATTTCCGTCACAAATTCTCACTAACTTATTTGTGACGGATTTTTTGAAGTTTAGTGACGGATTTTTTCCCTCTCTAATTTTAATTTTTCTAGTAGTGTCATACATGAGCATACAACATACATAGGATTGGCGGCCAAACCCGCTACTTGGCAAACAAGCACACACCCAGAGTAAGGTTTCTCACTCCCCCTTATCTAGATAAGCTCTAGATGATGGGTGTATGACTCTAGGGTGATTTCCGTCCTACTCCTGATCTATGAGCTTTCAAGCGCGTACGTGAAAATAGAGGTATAAAAAGGGTTTGATTAGAAAACTCCTATTTTAAAAATCCTAACCTTCCTTTCATCATCTAGTTAAACATATATACTAACAATGGTTATCCCAAAAATCCCTTCCCTTATTAATAGAATATTATACTATCCTTAAATAAAATATCATATATTATATTCAAAAATATATTAAATAATTAAACAAATTTTAGACAGTCCTTGTTAACAAAATAAAAATAAAAAAATTATTAATAAAATACTTATATTATATTTTATGAAAAATGAGGTTTTATTTTAGACCTGCAAACTAGATCTGTGCAAGTATTGTGTGCTCGGAAACAATCTAGAATTTGTTTCACAGCTGCAAAACACACAACCAAAAGGATTTTAGATCATGTGCATATAGATGTCAATTTTTCTCACAAGGTCTGGGTATATTTTCTTAAGTAGAAATCCAAGGTATTTGAAAAGTGCAAGTTGCGGAAGGTTGAGTTGGAGAACCAAACAGGTAGAAAAATTAAGTTTTTTGAGATTTGACAATGGTACAGAGTACATAGGTTCATGACTTTAGAAATTCTGAGGAATAATGTATTCAGAGACATTTTTCAATGTGTAAAACACTACAAAAAATGGTGTTACAAAGAGGACCAATAGGTCCCTCTCTGAAAAAAGGCTAAATATCTAAGGCTAAATGATGAGTTTTGTTTTGATAGGACACCTAATACTAGAGAATTAGTTAGGACTAGTTAAGATTTGATCATGCTATTTAATTCGAGTAATTTAATTTTTTTCTTTTGTAATTTTTTTTTGCTATGTTTAATTTATGTTAAAAATTAAATGTGATTATTTCTACCTGTATAGATTTTGAATTTATTTATTATTTTTGAGGTTATTCAGTTACTTAATATATTATTTTTATTACTTATATATATATATATATATATATATATATATATATTTTAAAATCCATATTGACTATTAAAATTTTATAAAATCCTTTGGAATCTTATAATATAAATTAAAATATATATTAAAAAATCTTGATTATAAAAATCTTAATTTTTTTTTAAATTCGTTACATTCTTTTAAAGTCTTTAAAATTCACAATTATTTGTACTTAATTATCTTGATAGCATAAAAGTTAAATCACCTTATTACCTTTGTTTTAGGCAACGTGTCCTAGTCAAAGAAAAGTTTGTACAAGGACCAAAATTATAACTTACTCAATTTTCAAAAATTGAAGCATATTAAGCTAAACCATTATTTTACATTTGGGAATTTACATGGGATATATAAAGATTTACTAGGTATATAAAAAGGTCACAATTATATTAAGTCAACTCATTATTTTACATAACATTAGATGACGCAATCATACAAATGTGGAGCGCTTCATTAGTATTTTTTTGAATAATTGACTGAATGACACAAATCAACAAAATCTAAAAGTTTGGAGGCATAAGTCATGAGAAAATAACGAAGAATTTGAATTTATATAATAAGAACAATAAGAGATTGATTTCACTAACTTTCTCCATGTAAATCCTTTTAAATTTTCATTCAATATTAGAAATTATACTTTTAGGTGAAAAATTCTAGGTTGTTTAAGGAAAATCTCAATTCTTTAGTAATTTTTGTTAAACAATATGTATTAAGTTTAGGGAGCAAAATTTGACTGATAAGGCTTATCCTATTCCTAGTAATAAGTATTGTTGGTTTTTTTACCTAGATCGTGATTTTAAAAGGGTTTCTCAATCTCAATTAAAATTATAAAATCATCCATTGGTTGATTAGGCCATAACAAACATTAAGTATAAAGTAAAATATTTGACTTAATAATGACATTGTATTGAATGAAAATAAGGAAAATTACATGAGTATAATAGTTACCTCAATCTCCAACAATAGAGACAAATTAGTCGCTCATGGCTAAGGATTATACAAAAAAAAAAAAAGGAATCTTTGAGTGATCTGTGATTATAAAAAATTCTTGCACAAGAGTTCTCTCTCTAATCTCTCAAAATTTGTGTGTTTGTGAAAACTAAGATACAAAGACCTCCTAAATTTTCTAATTTAATATATTTTAAATTGGCTTCTATTTGTGTATGCTCGCTCAGAGTGTCTATGTGGCTCGCTTAAACAAGCATGTCCAATCTTTCTAGAGGTGGTCTTTGATTTGACTCATTAAGAGTGTCTATCCTAGTTGCTCTAAGAAAATTTTGACTCATTTAGAGTGAGTACTTGCTTAAGCAAGCCAGCATACTCTTCCAGGAAGTAGTCTCTGACTTGACTTGTTTAAAGTGAGGTTTTGATCACTTTTGGCAAATTTTAGCTCACTTAGAGCGAGCACTCTACTTGCTTAAGCTAGCATCATCTCTTAGGTGTAGTCTGTAATGTCGATTATTATAGAATGAATTACTCATCAAGTCATACCTATATAGCTATTACAACGTTTTAAAATTTGCAATAAAATTTTATTATAACAAAATTATTATTATCTATAATATAAATTTTTAAAACCATACTAGGTAAAAAAATCGCACCATAATCATATTTCCATTCATAAAGAAACTACATATAACTAACAT
This sequence comes from Cajanus cajan, assembly GCF_000230855.2. NCBI lineage: Eukaryota > Viridiplantae > Streptophyta > Magnoliopsida > Fabales > Fabaceae > Cajanus > Cajanus cajan. Next base: position 8,277,407 of record NC_138517.1, on the reverse strand, counting down.
GAAGGAAAAGTTATTTTAATACAAATTTTTCTTTCTCACTTATACTTATAGGTTTACATCCAAGTTTGGTATAGATTTATTGGATTAATGTAATTGGTTGGGGGTAGATAAAAAGTAACCACTATTTGACCATCTATAATAGTAGAGGTTTATTGGGTTGGTGACAATACAAATGACGATACTCCTATGTCCTGAAAAGTAATGGAATTGATAGTTCTGTCAATGTCCCAAGTTGTACCCAATAAAACGATCATGATAACGGAATTGAAAGGATCTGGTATTGTTGGCAGATCCATATATTTTACATTATAATTAATTTAATTTTATAACAAATAAAAAAAGGAGTGAAAATAATTATTCAATAAATACAAATAAATCAATAGCTATGTACAAATTACTTGTAACCAATATTCAATATATTATTTTTTTTATTCTCATTATAGTGAAATTTGAATTATTCTTATCGTGACTAGTCAGGATAAATAAGCTTTATCATAATCTCAAATAACAAAAGGATATCTAACCTTAAGTTTTTTGTTCACTTAAATATTCAAGGTCAAACCTCCAACTATAAATTAATTCAAATTTTCATTCTTATTGCAATTAATTAACGTTTATCTTTATAATGAATGATGATATAATAATAAAATGAGCTTAGGAAAATTAACAAGGCTAGGTTAGAGTTAAAATTAATATAAAATAATTAAGCTTAATAAATTAGAATATTTTTAATTATTTATAATTTAGTATAATATAATTTACAAAAATTGGATGTATTAAAGAATTTTAATCTAGTAAATGATAGTTATAAATAACAAATTAATTAAACAACATAAATTAGGAATTCCTCATTGATTATTTAGAATAATTAGTATCATAAATTAAATAGGTAAATGAGGTTAGGATACCTCACTAATTAAATATTTATAGATATAACTTAAAGTAAATAAATATAATAATATATAGAAAATTTTAAAAAGATAAAAGTCTTTTCCCCTTACCTTAAGAAAAGTAAAGTTTCTCATAGATATCTTAAGATTGCGTAAGATTTTTATTTTTATTACTCTTTCTCTCTTTTCTTTTCTTTCTTTTTTCTCTCTTCCTTCTCACTTTCTCTCTCTCTTCACCGACGATTTGTCCCTTTTTTTTTCTTTCTATTTACTCTCATGGTTCCCGCCCCTTGGGCTATTTGTAAACTATATATATATATATATATATATATATATATATATATATATAAAGGAGGGTTCAAATGATACTGATGTAACTTTTACTAAGTGTTACACCACTCAATAACTTTATATTAAATGTGAATTTTATAAATCCAATCGTTAGTAAATTCACATTTAATATAACGGTTGGATTTTCAAAATTTACATTTAATATAGAATTACTAAGCGGTATAACATTTAGAAAAAGTTACACCGGTATCGTTTGAACCCTATTCATATATATATATATATATATATATATATATATATATATATATATATATATATATATTATCTCTTTTGTTAGAGATAACTTTCGTACACCTGCGGCTTGTTCATTACTGGTCTTTAATTAATTTTTTTTTAAATATTAAACTTCCCTCTTTCTATATACGTATATATATATATATATATAAAATTTAAAGAATTTTCTTTTATTACTTATATTAAATATTTAAAATATAATAATTTAAATAAATAAATATATATATATATATATATATATATATATATATATGCTTCATAATAATATAATTAAAGTATTATTCTGCAAAATATTATAAATAGTGCTTTTTCTTAAAAAAATTTATAATAAAATTGAATATTAAATATTTCTATTTTAATCTACTGAAAGTATAAAATTTTTAAAGTATTAAAAATAAAACATTATACTTAATCTGTATTTATTTATTTATTTTAAATATGGTAACTAAAAATTTAAACTATTATTTTAAGAATAAGATAATGATAATAAAATTATAATATTGTATCAAAAGTTCAGAGTTACATAGTCTCTTACTTAGAACGCATCCAGTTGATCTTGAAGCGATGCTTTCTCGAGACCTATAGCTTTCAAGTTACATTCTCCTTGTGTCACATCTTAACAAAGAAATATTAAAAATATCGAATATTAAACAATTACATCCCACAAATAAAATTAACTCTTAACTAAGTATTTTGTGATTAAAAAAGGATTTTGAAACATGAGATATTTTTAATAATTACTTAAATTGAATAAAAATTGTATACATATTTGACAATTATCAAATGGGCAATTGATCAGAGATACAAATTGCCAAAATTTGAAAGTTTAGAGACATATTTTGTAAAGAAAAGACTTGGAGACAAAATTTACAAAAAAAAAAACTGAAAGTTTAAAGGCACAAACACTAGTACAAAAGAGACATTTTACATCTGTTATTTTAGACTTTTACATCAGAAAAAAGTCTACCATCAATGCGGGAGACGTAAATTTACGTCGGGTGTTTTAGCCGACGTAAAATTACGTCGGACATTTCCACGTCCAACGTGAAATGGTTGACAGACAAATAAAAAAATCATCTCAATCCGTAAATGTCCAAAAATTACTCAATAGCTTCAATCCAATGGAGAGATAGGTCTAGAATAAAAAATGGGTCTTGCCATCATGCATCGAGAACGGAAAACCCCGAAAGGTCTATCATCGTTGTCGTCAGAAACCGTTGGAGAGGAAAATAGTGTCAAAACACTCACGTGCAAGAGTAAAATAACATTTTTACACAAAAAGATCAACACACACGCATGAAAGAAATAACCTCAATCCTTGAAAATGCCTAAATGCTTCAACCCAATCAAAGAGATAGGTTCAAAATCAAAAACGGGTTTCAATGCCGTTGTCATCGCTGCTCACCGTCATTGTCATCCTCGCTGTTGTCGTTGCCACTCACCGTCGTTGTCGTCGCCATTGTCGTTGTCATCGCCAGAAATTGCCAGAGGAAAACCCTTGAGGAAAACATGTAAAAACACTTGCGCGCACGAAAAAAATGAAGGTGCAGAAGGAATAAAACAACTTTTTTACGTTGGACAAAAAGGAGTCCGACTTAAAAATTGAAATCTACGTCGGACTGTACTTCATATCCAACGTAGATTTTAATTTTTACGTCGGACCCCCTTTGGTCTGATGTAAAAAAAGTTTAGATTAATTTCAAAAATGTTACCGCGTATTTTTTACGTTGGGTATTTTTATGAACAACGAGAAAATGGTGACGTAAAAGACTGATTTTTCACTAGTGAACGTACAATTAATTGTTATTGAATAGTTTTTTCAAAAATATATTTAATTGTAAGCTATGGCTAAACCTTTTTGACCATCATCATTTATCAGTTGTTGCCATTGTGGTGGTAACTAGCAACAGACACTAGAAAATTCAATCATATTCTAGTAATCTTCATTTATTATTGGAGATAGAGATGGTCGTGGGAATTTGGTTTTGGCATCAATTATACCAGAAATCAAAAAGAACAAAAATTATTGATGTAAATGTAAATTAAGAGAAAATGACAATTTGAATTTTGTGCTTGATGTAATAATCAAAATGTCTGAGTATATGCTTGTTCCAAATCTATTATCACGAGTTCAATAATAAATGCACAAATCCATGAATTCAATCATATTCTAAGTGTGTGTTTAGATACGATTTGATGATTTACGTTCACTAATAATATTCACGTCAAACTGCTCAAATGATCATGAAAACTTGAAATTATATAGAGTAGTTTTGATATAGGTATAAAACTGTACAAGAATTATATATTCGCTGCTCGCCGTAATTGTCGTCGTCACTGTTGTTGTCGCCGCTCACCGTCGTTGTTGTCATCATTGTCATTGTTGTCGCTAGAAATTACCAGAGGAAAACCCTAGAAGAAAACATGTAAAAAACTTGCGCGCACGAAAAAAATGAAGATGCAGGGGAATAAAACAACTTTTTTACATCGGATCAAAAGGAGTCCGACTTAAAAATTGAAATCTACGTCGGACTGTACTTCATATCCAACGTAGATTTTAATTTACATCGGACCCCCTTTGGTCCGATGTAAAAAAAGTTTAGATTAATTTCAAAAATGTCACCGCATATTTTTTACGTTGAGTATTTTTATGACCAACAAGAAAATGGTGACATAAAAGATTGATTTTCCACTAGTGAACGTACAATTAAACCTAAAATTATATAATAGATATGTTTTAAAAAATATACTAAAATATAAATAAGTTGATTACTTTATTATTATGGTTGAATTTTAACGGAATTAAAGCCTAAAATTTATAAATAGAGCGGTTTGTTGAGCTCAAATATGTGTTTCCTTTCCAAAACCGTCTCATTGTAGAATTAAATTGCACGACGATGGCTCTGAGTCTCAATTTTGACCGGCAACAGAACCAGGTTATCTTTTCTTCCTTTTCAAAATGATTTTAGATCTGCAAATTATAATTATGAGTAACAGTAACTAAATGGCAAAATAGCAGCAGGAAGTTGTAAAAAAAAAAAAAAAAAAAAAACGATTAGTTGTAACCTTTTTGACCATCATCATTCATCAGTTGTTGCCTTTTAATTGTAAGCAACGATTAGTTGTTATTGAATAGTTTTTTCAAAAATATTTTTAATTGTAAGCTATGGCTAAACCTTTTTGACCATCATCATTCATCAGTTGTTGCCATTGTGGTGGTAACTAGCAACAGACAAGGTTTGTTTTTTTTCTTACTTCTGAATTTTGTTTTTTCTTGCTCTTCAATATTTTTTTCTTCTTCTAGTTAAAATGTTTTGGGGTTTGAATTCTTGGTGGTGGGTTTTGCTTCTGTCGGGGACAGGTATGGATTGGAGATAGAGATGGTCGTGGGAATTTGGTTTTGGCATCAATTATACCAGAAATCAAAAAGAACAAAAAATATTGATGTAAATGTAAATTAAGAGAAAATGACAATTTGAATTTTGTGCTTGATGTAATAATCAAAATGTCTGAGTATATGCTTGTTCCAAATCTATGATCACGAGTTCAATAATAAATGCACAAATCCATGAATTCAATCATATTCTAAGTGTGTGTTTAGATACGATTTGATGATTTACGTTCATTAATAATATTCACGTCAAACTGCTCAAATGATCATGAAAACTTGAAATTATATAGTGTAGTTTTGATATGGGTATAAAACTGTACAAGATTTTTTCTTGTTTTGATGGGAAACCAAACATGCTCTAATTGAAAAAAAAATAAAAATAAAAAAGTTAACTTAAACGTCACACTTAAGAATTTATATACGTACTATAATAAAGTATGACTATGCTTCCTTATTGTTGACTTTCTTTATAGGTACTTTTCATCGGAAATTCTTGTGTGAAGGTAGTGATACTAAACAGACCTCAGAAGCTAAACAGCCTTAGCCATGAAATGGTAAGTTCATAAATAAATTATTAAGCGTCTTAAATATAAACTAATTTACTTAGTGAACACTGTTTTTAAATTTTACAAGGTTGTAGGAAGATCAATGGAAGTGTCGTTATTTAGATATCAAGTGGTTTAGTTTTTATATAAAGGCTATCCCATTCTATATATATTTGCAGGGACGAGCCACCAAAATATATTTTGCAGTTGACAGTAAAATAATGTCAACAAAATTAATTAAATTAAAGGAACCCACAATTATGACATGGAGCCACCAAAACCTAACAACGTGGCTTCTTTCACTGTTTTGCAGAATTGTCAAATAAAAAAGAATTTGGAGTTGTATGAGAATGACCCTTCAGTCCAACTTGTGATATTGAAGGTAAAGCAGAAGGGGAAGACTGCAAATAATTTTGTTAATTAGATTGATATTTAAGGGAAAATGCCATATGAAATTCAATTTGTAGTTTGGCTTTAATTATTTATGTATGATTAGTAACTGCATTATTTTTATTATCTTTGAAGTAGTAAGTAGTAATCTATCATCTGTTTTTCGGTGTTAAATAGGGTAATGAAAGAGCTTTTTGTTCTGGTGCGGACTTGGTATCATTGATTACGTCTTCAGCGGTAGGTATTGTCCAAAACCAACAAAAATTATTTGAAAAAAATTCCCTAATTAACCTCGAATACCACGAAAAAAAAAAGTTGAATTAATGGTTAGATATATGAATAGTACTAATACTTTTCTAATATGGTTAAAATATATTTTTGTTTTATAATTTCATTTTATTTAGTTTCTGTAATTTAAATTAAAGATTTTTAATTCTTACTGTTAATTTGTGTGTGACTCCATTATGTATTTGTTAATGTGACAAAGTCATCTTCAGGTCGAGACTTTTTATGTAAAATGAATTTTTATTTGATGGAGATACCCTCATAAATTGGGTATTAATGTTCCATCGTTTAACCTAATAATATTTATTTTATTAAAAATTGCAAATTTTGTAACTTATCCATCAGTTAATGAATTCTCTTTATAATTGATTGAAATTTATGCTACCAAAAAAACTAAGTTATTAAAACTTGTTAGTATTAATAAATTTCAATTAATAATAGACAAACATTTTTTTTTCTTATTGAAATTATGTACGCTGTTATATTAATTAGTGGTTTTATGAAGTTACATTAACAAACTAAGCGTGTATTTCAATTTTAATTAGAAAATCAAGTTAAGTTGAAATTCACTTTTAAAAAATAACGTCTTTCTAACTTTTGATTTAACTGAACAAAATAAAAAAAAAATGATAAATATATAAATACTTTATTAAATATTTATTAACCGAAGCTACAAATTTGAAACATATAACAAAGATAACGAAAATCCCTTTGTAATCTTTGACTAAATTTGTGAAACAGGGCACTGGACCTATGGTGCTGGTTATTACAATAAACTGCTTACTCTATAGAGCATATGAGGGGTGGGCAAATTAAATTGCACTAAACTGAACTGTTAAAAATTATATTAAACTGAAAAGTAGTTCAATTAAATTGAACTGAACTGAAAATTAGATTACACAAACGGAACTGAACTGTTTTTTATTCTATTAAACTGTACTGTACTGAACTATACTGAATTATAATATAAATTAAACTGAACTGCTATGTACCTTAATCTATTTCTGAACTGCACTATTTTCGAACTGAACTATTTATGAACTGCTTCTAAACTGTGCTGAACTATTTAAGAACTATACCAAAATCAGATTATTCAGCTGCCTTGTTGCCCTTGTACGTGTTTATCAATTACGTTTGTACATCATGAGAAACTGGAGAATGTTCCTTATATTCCATAGTGAATTTGCCTTTGCCCTGCAGTTACTAAGGAACCACAGACCCAATGGCCCAACTCAATTTTTCCATATATTTTCTCCTAAACTGTAGCAAGCCATCGGCATGAATCATGAATGTCATTTTCTAAGGGTCAAGAGGTATGTGATATTTTCAACTAGCATTAGTCTTTAACGTAACTAAAAAACTCCAAGAGCTAGTTCACCAAATCAATCAAGGAAAACATATAACTCTGAGAAATCGAAGACTCTAGCTACATCTAGACTTTGATCGTATTTTATTGATCAAAGGTTTCTGCATAATCTGCAAAGACAGAATATTTTTATTCCTTTAACCGTGGTAATTTAAAATCTAAGGCCATCAATTTTCAATGTACGGTTTATATTTTTTATATATAAAAAGGATTCCGGATTCGCGTACGAGAGCCAAGCGCCGTGCCCGTGCCTGCGTGCTTTTATTTTTTTAATGTGTAGTTATTTATAGTTAACCAAACTGTAACTTAAATAAGTTCAGTTTTTAAAACTGAATTAAAAAATAGTTTAATTCAGTTTTATTTTAAATAGTTTTAGTTTTTTAGTTTAAAATAATTCAGTTATTTAATAGTTTTAGTTAAGTTTAGTTAATTTTGCCCGGCCCTCTGCATCTCATAGCAACCTATAAAAAGCCTACGGTGAGTTGTTATGTATTCAAATCTTATGCCGATTCTTTAATATATATATATATATATATATATATATATATATATATATATCACAACTGTAATTTAAAATTTTTATACATACATTTAGATCTATAATAAATATATTAATTTATATAAATTTTTTATTAAAATAATCACACACTCTTTTACAAATAAAATAAAATAGTCTCACTCTTTTAAAAAAAATCTATTATTTTTAATTGATGGTCTAATAATTTATAAAAAGATAAATTAAAAATAATTAATTTTTTATGTCCTTATTATAAGATTTATCTTTGCAAAAAGTTATTGATTCTTTTTATGGGTATCTTATAGTTTTTATAAAGAATTAAATTTTTTTTAAAATTTTTTTTTGTCCTATTAAGAATCGTAAAAAATGTATTTTTCTCTTTCATTTCTTAATTTTTTTCTAATTGATATTTGCCATTTTTTGATATTAGTGCATAAAATTTTATATTTGATAATATTTTCACATCCTATAAAAATTAATTATAAATAAAAAGGATATAATTTGTTAATTATAATTTTTTTATAAATCTAGTAAAATTAATTAACATAATTATTTGTATTGATTGGTGTGATTCGGTTAAAAATATCTTATAATAAAAATTAAAATTATATTAAAAAGTGAAAATACAATTATTTTGAGACATTAATTTTTTAAATATTAAAATTGCAGTGAATTTGAGAAAGGGAGAGAGTCATATTTTAGTTTTTTTAAGTGCTCAAAAGCACAAATTTAAATTGCGTTGCAATTGGCAATTGTGATTTCATCATGATCCTTGATGGTTAGAGAAATTGCGGATGAAAATGGCTGTGCAACCAATTGCTGTCATGAAGACTTCAAAACCCTAAAAAACAGTAACAACAAATTCCAATAAAATGTTTTGGGGAATCATGCTGAAATGGGTTTACAACAAATAACGAATCATCCTTAACGAACAAAATGTGATGGATCCATTTAAGTGGTTTTGTTTGAACGGTTGTGGAATTAGGTCTCTTTCATTGATGGAGTTGTCATGGGAGGAGGAGCAGGTCTGTCCATGTTCACAAAGATCAGGATTGTGACCGAAAAAGCCGTACGCTTCTCTTCATTTCCCAAAAATGAAAGTTTCACACCAATTCTGAAATTCTACACAAACATGCATTTATTATTATTATCGATTGTTGGTAGGTATTTGCCATGCCAGAGGCAGCTGTAGGTCTTTTTCCAAATATGGCAGCAAATTACTTCCTTTCTAGACTTCCTGGCTATTTTGGTGAGTGTGGTTACATGTTTTATATATAACAATTTACAAAAGTGATACACTAGTATTTGTGGGTAGAAATTTGTATAAAAATTGAAATGAAATTCAATAATCTCAAAACTAGTAACTGCTTAAAAGGCCCTAATTAAAAAATAAGGTTTTTGTTTGTAACATTTGATATCCCTTACCTTGCATAGTTAATTAACTAAATATAATCATTATTAAAAGAAATGTTGTATTTGAATAACTTTAACTAAAGATAAAAAGCATTACATTTGAAATTCTAATAAAATTAAATCAACGTCTAACTGTTACAAACTAAAAGAAGATATGTTTTACAAGAAGTAAACTATAATTCTTAAAATATAATGCATGCATGAAACATAATTTAGGATCCAATATCACAGGCATCAGAGTTATCCCTTCAATCAACTAGATTTGGCCACAAAGAAAGTCTTTTGCAACCACATATAAAACATCCACAAGAAAAATAGGAGAGTGAGAACATATCTCACTCCGACTAACGATATAGAATAAGGATGGGTAGCCACAAACAACATCATATAAAATCAATAATTAATATTCTCATCAATCCATACAATAATTTCAACTCAATTTATATCTCACTCCATCATGACATCAATCAAAACACAATTCAAACACAAGCAACATGTTATGATCATACATATACCAAACTCTCCTAAACTATATGTATGTGGGCCAGTAAAAACACATTTATCCTTGTTTGAAGGCTAAGTAATCTAGGAATATATGTCAGGTCAAGTCATCACAACACTCTCACTAGAAGGATATACTACTAGGGTCTCGTTAGGATAGTTGAGTCGTGCAAGATATGCACTATACACACAATGGGCGAGACTGAGACTTATTAAATCAAACTATCTCTAAGGACTAATTCCCAAGTTTTTATATAAAGGGGCCTTCCTTAGCAATGTATTTTGCATCGTACCCATCACAAAAATACAAATGCGTATGATGCATGACATTCAAGACTTAATGCACTTATCAAGCATAATCACTTATCACTCATAAATCATAACACATCATGTTTTGTCACTAATCACTTTATCACTGCACAATTCATCACTCATTACTTTATCACTTATCACAATCACTTAAGTACACAAATTATCTCGCACATACACTCATAAGAACTAAGTTCAAATACAAGGTTGTGTTTGGCGGGACACGCCCTGTGCTTGGTGCGTATGTGGCCGCGAGCCTCTAAAAGGAATCATGCCCGACGTGATCCTCCTCGTGCTCAATGCCCGACATAGGCTCACACTACATGTGTGACACCCTCTACCCTACATACCATAACACATAAATAATAAAATTTCAAAGAACATAATCTTTCATAATTAAAATACCAAATATGTTCAAATAGAGAGCACCACATTCATGACTTAAACAAGTAACATAATCAGCAGAAATTACAAAAGAAATAAGGCTAAGGTTTTCAAAATAATTTAATAGAAACAACATCCTAATCTAATCCTATCCACGCTCCGATGTCACATGTCCTATCAGAGCAAAGCCCAACATTGAAGCCTAAGCTTCATCACCAACATCCTTAGCCTCATGCTGATGATCACCTGTATAACAACCAAAGAAAAACAACACAAGAAAAGGGAGTGAGAAACATCTCACTTTGGCTCACAGTGTAGGAATACACACCGGAGAGCCAAACACAAACAAGACATGTATATGTACATAACATAGATAGATTAACAACAATATCACATCTCACTCATCCAAGACATAAAAATAAATCAAGTTAACATATAACATTAAAATGCACATGTAATGGACACGGACCACATATTATCATGCATGTGGCACCAGTAACACATCACATGGTGCATTGCCGCTAGCAACACACATAGAGTAGTCTAAGAGTACATGTCGGGTCACACTCTCTGCACACTCTCACTAGAAGGACATACTACTAGGGTCTAGTCGGGATAGCTAAGCCGCGCAAGATACATCCCATACACACAATGGGCGAGACTAAGACTTACAAACTAAGCTGTTCCCAAGGACTAATCCCCAAGCTTTTACACGAGGGGGCCTTTCCTGGCGGTGTATTCCATATCCTACCCTTAAAACATTTATGCAAATGATGCATGTAATTCAAGACTCTATGCATTCTCATATCACATCATCATGTCTCATTATCACATATCATCATATCTCATGTTTCATATTCACTTTTCACATTATCTCATCATATTCACATAGTCTCCACATAGCACTCTAATTCATATCAAAACTTGTCTATTTTCGAAATTAAACACATATTTACACTTAGCAAACATCAAGAGACACAACAGAAAACTTAGAAGGTAAAACAGAAAATATTCAAAATTTGTCTATTTCTCATAAGGTTCCCACAGGAACCCATAGAGCACTCTAATTCATATCAAAACTTGTTTATTTTCAAAATTAGACATATACTTACACTCAACAAACATGAAGGAACACAACAGAAACCTCAGAAGGTAAAACAGAAAATATTAGGAATTTGTCTGTTTCTTATAGGGTTCCCACAGGAACCCACAAAGCACTCTAATTCATACAATTACGATTCTAAAACTGAAATTAATCATTTATTCAAGCAATTCATACAATTAATTACATACAAAAAGAACAATAGATGAAACAGACACAATTGGGGAAAAATCCTTACACATGAGCATACAAAAAACACAGGATTAGGGATCAATCCCACTACCCAACATTCATTCCCACAACTAGAGTGAGGTTTCTCACTCCCCCCTTACTTGGATAAGCAGAAGATGAAGCTAGCGCAGAATCTGGTTGACACACTCCAGTGTTAAATTCGCATCTAGAACGACTCGTTTTTAAACCAGAACAACCCATCCTAGGGTTTTATTTTAACTCATAAAGTCCATGTTTGGAATGACCCGTTCTAGATATTGGAACAACTTGTTCCAATCTAGGGTTTATAGATCTTTTTAGTAGTTTAGAATGACTCATTTTAAGCTACTAAATCACCCTTATTGGGCTTTGAGCCTTCATATAATTTATGAAAATTAATCGAGTGTTACAACATGAAACAAAGTATGTATGCATGAACTCAATACACACATTAGAATAACATAATATGCATAAATCATCTCCTCGAGTGCTAGTTCGTAGTATTGAACTTATTCATCTCATTATATACTTCCAAAATATGCATCATCACAATAGCTTCATCCCAACTCAACATTATATCACATATCATCATTCATTTCATGCATCATATCACTATGCATCATCATCATAACATCATCACACACCCTAATTTTATACATTATAACATGATTCATCGGTGTCTTAAACACTACACACACCCTTCTCAATTCAACATCCATGTTTCATATCACATCTAGGCACACAGTCTCAAGATTAAACACTTAAGAAATAAAACAACTCACAAACTCTCTCTTCATATCTTAACCTCCTATGACGTTGTGTGGTTTATACAAATTATCTAGAGATGTATCTATACTATCAAGTTGGTCTTAATTTTATTAAAAATATAAGATAATTATTATCTATAACTCCTATATTGACTTTAAGAGTTGATTTACCTCCTACAATTTTTAAAAATTACAAAAATGCAGTATTTTAGTCTAATTCTAACAGCTTGACATTCGTTCATCAATTGGATCATAACTTGAGTTCTAGACCTCTTTTTTGGATGATTCCAATACCATTGGAAAGCTAATATCTAAGGCTACAATTTTTATGAATACATAAAAGACTAATTAGGATTTTAAAAGGATGCACAAGCAGGCATAAAATAAACATAGGAGTGCTTCACTACAATTCAATATGCACGAGTGTGCCTAATTAAGCATGGTCGTGGTCCCTCAATATTGGCAATGCACGAACATGTTTCCTTCAGTATGTCTATGGTACCTCCTACACGGGTGTGTTTTCTTTAAGCACAGTTGTGCTTGTTAGTCCATAGCCATGAAATCGCATTAGGCTCGACTGCTTCGCACATGGTTCTCTATTTTACATCAATTCTTAACATTATCCAATACTCATATCATCATTATAAAATTAAACATCATACTCTAATAATTTTTTGAATTAAAATAAATCACACTAAATCCCCAAATTATGCATACAACCCCAAATCTCAAAATTCACACTTAATAATCATGACCCCAGAATGCATAATCTCAAATATCAATTTAATCAATTTAACAAATAAGAATCATAGCATATAACAACATATATCGTTTCAATTGAATTAATACTCAAGAGATTCCACTCAAATAGATAACCTAAGATGCTTCGGAATTGTCTCTCTACCCTTATCCCTTGTATATGCTTAAGGAATCAATAATCTCACTCCCCCTACCTAAAGTGACGAGTCTTGAGAAGTAATGTCCCTTTGCTAGCTCCTATTGTCAATCAATGCTTTCTCTCATGATCTCTTCTAATTCTCCTCCTACGAGTTTTTAGGGTTTCAAAATACATGCAAAAATGACCTCTAATTCTCCTCTCCCCCTTTTATTTTATTTATAAAATAGTTTTTTTTTTCTTCTAATTATTCTAATTAATTATTTATTTATTAATAAAAATAGGATGTTATAGTCTTCAATATAACTCTAAATACCCCCTAGCTCAATGGAAAAGTGTAACATGCACTTTAGAGGATAAAACGTAACAATCTTGATCTTTAATTATATATACGGTCCAAATTCTTTTACTCATTTAAAATTATCACCTAGATTTAATATATTTTTTAAATATATATATATATATATATATATATATATATATATCATTAATAGTAAAAAGAAAAACAAATTTTTTTCCACTCCATTAATCTTCAGCGTCGTTGATCGTCTTCATGTTCATCACAGAATCAAATCTCGCTTTATTTAAGTATAAGAATGTTTATAAAAAAATTAAAAAAAAAAACTAACGCTAAAAAGTATATAATATATTATACATTTTAATTATATAAAAATTATTATTATATGAGATGCACTATTAGCTTAACGCAGAAATAACAAGTTGTAGGGTTGATTTTTTTTTAGAGTGAGATAAAGTTTTAGGGTATGCTATGCTGAGTTCAGCATTATCTTATTTTTTTAATATATTATTTTGTGCATTGATATTAATTAATTTTCAATGTTACCCTTGTACATTGCTCAATTATATGCAGGGGAATACGTAGGGTTGACCGGAGCACATCTGGATGGAGCAGAAATAGTAGCATGTGGTTTAGCCACTCATTTTGTGCCTTCATCGGTAAAACAACACAATAAAATTAATATACTTTCACAATAAAATTAGTTATACATTTTGATTGGATCGATATTGTATAATTCAACCCAATTTATTTTTTCTGTGTAATAGAAGCTAAAGTCGTTGGAAAATGCTTTGCAAACGATTAATTCTCCAAATGTTTCTACAATTACTGCATACATAATACCATTGTTTGAAGAGAAGGAAAATGTGAAAGAAGACAGCCCTTTTAAGAGGTAAATTAGGAAAACAAATATACTTTTTATCACTAAAAGATTAAAGTTGCATTGAGGATCAATCTCATCTGGGAAACTCTAATATGTTAACTCTAATGATTGAGAAATAATATATTTAAGGTAAAAGAACGAATAAAGCGCTCAAACAAAAATCAATTAAAATTACGAAGAAAGACAGTAAAAGATACGTCAGTCTCCATATCAAAGGAAATACAAAATCAAAAATATGTAAATTAGATGAAGGGATAACCCATACTTCATATGTCTATAATTTAATTAGCTTCACACAACACATGACACTATAATGTGACAACCCACCATCAACTTAACTTGAAATGACTTAATACTAAGAATATATATATATATATATATATATATATATATATATATATATATATATATATATCATCTTTCTCTTGATATTTTATGATTTTTGAGAACTATTGACACACACTGAATGGCATACTAACTTTTTTCACGTTACAAAAAAAAAAAAAAAAAAAAAAGATTAGAGACTATAAACAAATGTTTCTCCAAGGGGACGGTGGAGGAAATAATTCATTCCTTGGTAAGTATGTAAGCAGCAAAGTAATAAGTTTATATTTTCAATACATTTATCCTATGCTATGCTGAATATTTTCTATATATATATGGCCTTGATTTTATAGGAACATGAATTACAAAATGGAGCTGATGAAAAGTGGATTACAAATGCATTAAGCTACATGCGTTCATCTTGTCCTACAAGCCTCAAGATATTTCTGAAATTAGTAAGTACTGCAGGAAAATGATTTCAACTAGTATTTACTCTCATTATTGATCATAATTTTCACATATAACTATTTATTGTCTTTTTTATTTACTAAGGAAATGAGCCAAACAAACTGAATGATGTGTTAAAATATTGATAAATATTTCAGTTTCTAGTTTTTATTTATTTATTTATATATTTTACTTTATTTACATACATTCAAATTCCTGTTAAATTATTTAATTTCTTTTTATAAAATATGTTTTCTATCTATCTATCTATCTATCTATCTATCTATCTATCTATCTATATATATATATATATATATATATATATATATATATATATATATATATATATATATATATATATATATATATATATATATATATCCCTCTATATATACATTTTTAATGAGTTTATTCCCACACATTCAAATTTTTATTTTTTGATGTAGTAGTCATGTTTTTTTAACATATACTTTCTATCTATCTATCTCTCTATACATTTTTAATGAGTTTATTTACACACATTCAAAATTTTATTTTTTTGATGTAGTCATGTTTTTTTTAACAAAATATCCTTAATGACTTAACCTTTTGATACACTTATTTATTAGAAACTACACCATACCAAAAAATACTCTCACACAAGGATATAGCTAGGAAGATTAATGATAAAAATAAATAATGATACAAACACAATAATTTGTGAAATATTATTTTTAACTTTTTATGTTTATTCATTTATTATATTTATTAAAGAAGGAGAGAGCTAAGCAAAAAATATGTTATACAAATATAATTTTTTTAACAAAAATGTAATTCTTTAATTTTTAGGAAATTATACATCATTTTTTGTATTTATCTATTGGAAAAACTTCGATATAATACAATATGTATGGATGATGTTATGTTTTAATTTAAATTAAAATTTTATGTTGATAATATATGTTAATATTTAATAAAATCATATGTAACACCCAAATTTTTATTATTATTTTAATGGCATTTTCGTAATTTTAATAAAGTTATAGGGGTATTTTGGGTTCTGGAACGGGCCGTTCCAAAAGTGGAACGGGCCGTTCCAAATGTTGAAAATGTGAGGTTTTTGTAGTCCCAGAACGGCCTTGGAACGGGCCGTTCCGGTATGGAGAACGGGCCGTTCCGGAAGGAGAACGGGCCGTTCTTCTGAGATTGAGAACGGGCCGTTCTGATTTCAGAACGGGCCGTTCTGGTTTTTTTGGGAACGGGCCGTTTCGATTTTGGAACGGGCCGTTCCAGTTACAAATTTTGCCCAGATTTGAAGGATCCGGAACGGGCCGTTCCGAAATCAGTACGGGCCGTTCCGGGTGCGTCAGATTGCCTATAAATAGGGGCAGGGGGGTGAAATTTTTTATACAGAGGAAGAAAGTGAAATTTTAGAGAGAGAAAGAGAAGAGAGAGAGAGAGAGAGAGAAAGAAAGAGAAAGAAAGAGAGAGAGAAAGGAAGAGGGAATCCAGAGGAGGAGGCTCTGCCTAAGTTCAGCTCCGCTTATCCAGGTAAGGGGGGGAGTGAGAACCTCGCTCAGGGGTGTAGGGATAATTGTTGGATAGTTGTTTGTCGGATTGGCCCCCAATCCTTTGTCGTTATTCTGTCTAAATTTCTATTTACTCTACTTTGCTTTTTGTTGAAGGTGCCGTTGTTCTGTCCGATTTTCTATTTATTCTACTTTGTTTTTGTTGAAAGTGCCGTTGTTCTGTCTGATTTTCTATTTACTCTACCTTGTTCTTTGTTGAAAGTAATAAATGAATATGAAATTAATGTTAATAATAAATGAGTTTTAATATGAATAAGAATGCTCTCTGGATCTCTGTGAATACCTATGCGGACCTTAAGAGGAGTATTGATGACATGACCATGTGAAATATGGACAAATGACATGAGACCTAAGAATTGACTATTGAGACAAACTATGATTATGAGACTATGACAAATGAGGACATGATGTACTAAATGAAATCATGTAAAAAGTTAAATATTGAGTCAATGAGATTATGATGGTATGACATGCATCATATGCATATATTATTACAGGTGTGCCGCTGAGGCCGCATACCAGTGATGTAACTTGTAACCAGGTGTACCTTAGGGTCACCAGTGATGTAACCAGGTGTACCTTTGGGTCACCAGTGATGTAACCAGGTGTGCCTTAGGGTCACCAGTGATGATATGTGAAACTTCCTTATGGCGCCACATGCATGCATTTATAAGTCAAGATCATGACATCATTGCATGATAAATGAATATATATGTGATATTGATGATGTATGTGTATTATTTATAAGTGACTTATATTTGTTGTGTGTGTGAGTGCTATCTAGCCTTTATTTCTGCACCTGTAACTGAGTGAGATGTTTCTCACTCCCTTGTTGTTTTTGTATATGTTTAAATTATGTTGCAGGTGATCAGCATCATGAGGATGTTGGTGATGAGGCTTAAAGGCTTCAATTGGGCATGCTCTGATAGGATGTGACATCGGGGCATAGTTATTTTAGTTTAATATGTTATTGTTTTTATAACTTTAGTTTCTCTTCTTTTGTAATTTCTAACGAAGAAATAACGTAGATAACATATATAATTCAAGGAAAATATATGTTAAGAATTGTAATTTGAACGTTCTTGATAAAAGACCAAGATGTACATTTTTGTTATATTTTTTATTATATGATTTGGGAGTATAAATTAATTCCTAACCAGGAGGCACTGCCACCTTTACTGGAGTTAATTTATATTTTCTTTATTATTATTTGTATATATATGATTTCTTGTGTTACACTAAATTGTATTGAAAATCTTAACTTCTTTTCTTTTATAATTTTTACACTGGAGTTATGATTTATGAGTTACGAATGTGAATCTTCTACCTTGTTATATTTGAAATATTTGTCAACTATGAAAGATTTTATTTACCCAAAAAGAAGATAAGAAATATTTTATTGTTACATTTGTTGTATATTAATAACGGGGTAGAGGGTGTCACATTTAGTGGTATCAGAGCCAGGTTGATCTAATCGACCGTGAGTTATGAGTTTACTATGCTTATTTGGTTTACTATGTTTATTTGGTACATGAATGATGGACTGAATTGATTGTAAAACTTGTTGGTATGATAGTATGATGATTGATTATGTTTATTGATTGTATTATTTTCTTAGACTATGGCTGGTAGAAATGATCGTGCGATTGCCGATGCTCTTCAAGCATTAGCACAAGCTATGAATAATAACAATAGGACTGAGGTCGCTCCTAACTGGTTGGAGCAATTTCAACGAAATCACCCACCTACCTTTAAAGGAGGATATGACCCAGATGCTGCTATGAATTGGATAACAGAAATAGAAAAAATTTTCAATGTTATGGATTGTCCCATCGCTCAGAAGGTGAAGTTGGCCACATTCATGTTGACTGCTGATGCTCATTTTTGGTGGGAAGGAGCACTTCGGAGGATGATTGATGGAGGGGTGCACTTGAATTGGGACAACTTCAAGAAGGTCTTTCTTGAGAAGTATTTCCCGGATGATGTGAGAAGTCGGAAAGAAATGGAATTCCTTGAGCTGAATCAAGGGAACGACACAGTGGCTGTGTATGCTGCCAAATTTGATGCTTTGGTTCGTTATTGCACACACTACCATGGTGAGGGTGGTGAAAGAGCTAAATGCATAAAATTTGTAAATGGTCTGCGTCCTGAAGTGAAAACTGCAATTAACTATCAGGAGATATATCACTTTCCCACTCTGGTCAATAAGTGCAGCATTTATGATCATGACAACCGTGCTCGTGCTGCTTTTTATAAAGGAGTTGGAGGTCCTATCCGTGCTGTGAGTTCTAGTACTTCGGGAAGGAGTAAGCCTTACTTCGCTTCTAATAGATTTCAAGGGAGTAAAGCTGCTGCTAATAAAAGTAAGTTGCTTACTAGAGGATCCACTGTTAGTGCTACTGGAAGTGTTGGAGGGTCTGTGTCCACTCCTTCAGTAAGATGCTGGAAGTGTGGACTTGTTGGTCATAATCAGTCTGAGTGTCGTGACAGGGAAGTTACCTGCTTCAACTGCAATGGTAAAGGTCACATCAGTACCCAATGTCCTGAATCACAAAGAACACGTGTTATGGGATCGGGTTCGCAAACTGAGCGTCCGAAGACTGTGGGGAGAGTATTTGCTCTTAGTGGTGCTGAAGCTTCTCGGTCAGAAAATTTGATACAAGGTACTTGTTTCATAGCTGAGACTCCTTTTGTTGTACTATTTGATTCTGGTGCAACTCATTCCTTTATTTCTGTCTCTTGTGTCCAAAAATTGAATTTGCCTGTGTCTTTGTTAGATTTTGATTTAGTTGTGGAAACCCCTACTAATGGTCCTGTGACTACATCCTTAGTGTGTTTGAAATGTCCTTTGACAGTTTCTGATAAGCAGTTTCTAGTTGACTTAATTTGTTTGCCTCTTAGTCAATTAGATGTAATTCTTGGTATGGATTGGTTATCTTCTCACCATGTCCTTTTAAACTGCTTTGAGAAATCTATTTCCTTTGGTGAATGTAAGAGTACGGAATTTCTTAGTGCTGCTGACATTAAAACTTGTTTAAAAGACAATGAAAAAGTGTACATGATCTTAGCTTCTTTAACACTTGAGACTGATAGTAAGCTAGATGAGATTCCCTTAGTGAGAGAATTTCCAGAAGTATTTCCTAAGGATGTGTCTAGTTTACCACCTGAGAGAGAGATTGAGTTTAGCATAGACTTAGTACCAGGTACCCCACCTATATCTATAGCACCCTATAGGATGTCCCCTACAGAGTTAGTTGAGCTTAAGAAACAAATAGAGGAATTACAAGGAAAACAATTCATTAGGCCTAGTGTCTCGCCTTGGGGAGCGCCTGTTTTGTTGGTTAAGAAGAAAGATGGGAGCATGAGGTTGTGCGTAGACTATAGGCAACTGAATAAAGTGACCATTAAGAATAAGTATCCTTTGCCTAGGATAGATGACCTTATGGATCAACTAGTTGGAGCTTGTGTGTTCAGTAAGATAGATTTAAGGTCAGGATACCATCAGATTAGAGTGAGAGCTGAGGATGTTCCTAAGACTGCCTTTAGAACCCGCTATGGGCACTATGAGTATTTAGTTATGCCTTTTGGTGTGACTAATGCACCTGGTGTTTTTATGGACTACATGAATAGGATCTTTCACCCTTACTTGGATAGATTTGTAGTGGTCTTCATAGATGATATCCTAGTGTATTCCAAGACTAGGGAAGAGCATGTTGAGCACCTTAGGATCGTTCTTCAAACCCTTAAGGAGAAACAGTTGTATGCTAAATTGTCAAAATGTGAATTTTGGTTGGATAGTGTGAACTTTCTAGGACATGTGATATCCAAGGGTGGAATAGCTGTAGATCCTGCTAAGGTAGAAGCTGTGTTAGAGTGGAGAACACCTAAATCAGTATTTGAGATTAGGAGTTTCCTAGGACTAGCTGGTTATTACAGAAGGTTCATAGAGAATTTCTCTAGGCTAGCTCTTCCTTTGACTAAGCTGACGAAGAAAGACCAACCTTTTGTGTGGGATTCTAAGTGTGAGGAAAGTTTTCAAGAACTTAAGAGGAGATTAACTAGTGCTCCTGTGTTAGTATTACCTGATCCTAGTAAGACTTTTGAGGTATTTTGTGATGCTTCTAAATTGGGTTTAGGAGGAGTACTTATGCAGGAGGGTAAGGTAGTAGCCTATGCTTCAAGACAACTTAAAATTCATGAGCAAAACTATCCTACCCATGACCTTGAGTTAGCTGCAATAGTTTTTGTGCTCAAGTTGTGGAGACATTACTTGTTTGGGTCTAGATTTGAGGTTTTTAGTGACCATAAAAGTCTTAAGTACTTGTTTGACCAAAAGGAATTGAATATGAGGCAGAGGAGATGGTTAGAGTTTCTTAAGGATTATGACTTTCAATTAAATTATCACCCTGGCAAGGCTAATGTTGTAGCTGATGCTTTGAGTAGAAAATCTTTGAGAATGTCTTCCTTGATGATTAGGGAAATGCAAATGATTGAGGAGTTTAGGGATATGAGCTTAGGGTGTGAGTTGACCTCTAAGAGTATTAAGTTGGGAGCTTTAAGAGTGACTAATAGCTTGATAGATGAGATTAGAGAAGGTCAGAAGATGGATCCTTTCTTATTGAGTCGGGTAGAGAAGTTGAATCAAGCTGTGAAAAGTGAGTTTAGAATTGGAGTGGATGGAGTTTTAAGATTTAAGGATAGGTTGTGCATTCCTAGTGTGCCAGAACTTAAGAGAGCAATCCTGGAAGAAGGTCATAAGAGTATCCTTAGTATCCATCCAGGAGCCACTAAGATGTACCAAGACCTTAAGAAGATGTTTTGGTGGCCTAAGATGAAGAGGGAAGTGGAGGAATTTGTGTATGCTTGCTTAGTATGTCAGAAAGCTAAGGTAGAACACCAAAAACCTTCAGGTTTGATGCAACCTTTAGATGTGCCTGTGTGGAAGTGGGATAGCATCTCTATGGATTTTGTAGTTGGGTTACCTAAGACTGTGAAGAACTTGGATGCTATATGGGTCATTGTGGATAGATTGACTAAGTCTGCCCATTTTATTCCCATTAATATTAGGTACTCTTTGGAGAGGTTAACCAAGTTGTACATCAGTGAGATCGTGAGGTTGCATGGAGTTCCTACTAGTATTGTGTCTGATAGAGATCCTAGGTTCACCTCTAGATTTTGGGAGAGTTTGCATAAGGCTTTAGGCACTAAGCTTAGATTGAGTTCAGCTTACCATCCCCAAACAGATGGCCAAACTGAGAGAACCATACAATCTTTGGAAGACTTGTTGAGGGCTTGCATCTTAGAACGTGGGGGTAGTTGGGATAGTTTCCTACCTTTGATAGAATTTACCTACAATAATAGCTACCATTCTAGTATTGGGATGGCACCATATGAGGCTCTGTATGGTAGGAGATGTAGAACACCTTTATGTTGGGTAGAACCTGGAGAGAATGTCATGTTAGGACCTGAGATAGTTCAACAAACTACTGAACAGGTTAAGATGATCCAAGAGAAGATGAGAGCAACCCAGAGTAGGCAAAAGAGTTATAATGACAAGAGGAGAAAAGACCTTAAGTTTAAAGAAGGTGATCATGTATTCCTTAAAGTCACTCCTTGGACAGGAGTAGGCAGAGCACTGAAATCCCGTAAGCTTACTCCACGTTTCATTGGTCCTTATCAAATTCTTAAAAGAATCGGTGAAGTGGCCTATCAAATTGCTTTGCCTCCATCTCTTTCAAATCTCCATAGTGTCTTTCATGTTTCCCAACTCAGAAAGTATATCCATGATCCTTCCCATATCATTGAGTCTGACAACATTCAGTTGAAGGATAATCTTACTTATGAAACGGTTCCTCTAAGGATTGATGACAAGAGAGTGAAACAACTAAGAGGAAAGGAAATCCCTTTGGTTAAGGTCGTTTGGGGAGGAAATATTGAAGAAAGTGCTACATGGGAATTAGAAAGCAAGATGCGAGAAGCTCATCCATTTCTGTTTTCAGGTAAATTTCGGGGACGAAATTTCTAAAAGGAGGGGAGAATTGTAACACCCAAATTTTTATTATTATTTTAATGGCATTTTCGTAATTTTAATAAAGTTATAGGGGTATTTTGGGTTCTGGAACGGGCCGTTCCAAAAGTGGAACGGGCCGTTCCAAATGTTGAAAATGTGAGGTTTTTGTAGTCCCAGAACGGCCTTGGAACAGGCCGTTTCGGTATGGAGAACGGGCCGTTCCGGAAGGAGAACGGGCCGTTCTTCTGAGATTGAGAACGGGCCGTTCTGATTTCAGAACGGGCCGTTCTGGTTTTTTTGGGAACGGGCCGTTTCGATTTTGGAACGGGCCGTTCCAGTTACAAATTTTGCCCAGATTTGAAGGATCCGGAACGGGCCGTTCCGAAATCAGTACGGGCCGTTCCGGGTGCGTCAGATTGCCTATAAATAGGGGCAGGGGGGTGAAATTTTTTATACAGAGGAAGAAAGTGAAATTTTAGAGAGAGAAAGAGAAGAGAGAGAGAGAGAGAGAGAAAGAAAGAGAAAGAAAGAGAGAGAGAAAGGAAGAGGGAATCCAGAGGAGGAGGCTCTGCCTAAGTTCAGCTCCGCTTATCCAGGTAAGGGGGGGAGTGAGAACCTCGCTCAGGGGTGTAGGGATAATTGTTGGATAGTTGTTTGTCGGATTGGCCCCCAATCCTTTGTCGTTATTCTGTCTAAATTTCTATTTACTCTACTTTGCTTTTTGTTGAAGGTGCCGTTGTTCTGTCCGATTTTCTATTTATTCTACTTTGTTTTTGTTGAAAGTGCCGTTGTTCTGTCTGATTTTCTATTTACTCTACCTTGTTCTTTGTTGAAAGTAATAAATGAATATGAAATTAATGTTAATAATAAATGAGTTTTAATATGAATAAGAATGCTCTCTGGATCTCTGTGAATACCTATGCGGACCTTAAGAGGAGTATTGATGACATGACCATGTGAAATATGGACAAATGACATGAGACCTAAGAATTGACTATTGAGACAAACTATGATTATGAGACTATGACAAATGAGGACATGATGTACTAAATGAAATCATGTAAAAAGTTAAATATTGAGTCAATGAGATTATGATGGTATGACATGCATCATATGCATATATTATTACAGGTGTGCCGCTGAGGCCGCATACCAGTGATGTAACTTGTAACCAGGTGTACCTTAGGGTCACCAGTGATGTAACCAGGTGTACCTTTGGGTCACCAGTGATGTAACCAGGTGTGCCTTAGGGTCACCAGTGATGATATGTGAAACTTCCTTATGGCGCCACATGCATGCATTTATAAGTCAAGATCATGACATCATTGCATGATAAATGAATATATATGTGATATTGATGATGTATGTGTATTATTTATAAGTGACTTATATTTGTTGTGTGTGTGAGTGCTATCTAGCCTTTATTTCTGCACCTGTAACTGAGTGAGATGTTTCTCACTCCCTTGTTGTTTTTGTATATGTTTAAATTATGTTGCAGGTGATCAGCATCATGAGGATGTTGGTGATGAGGCTTAAAGGCTTCAATTGGGCATGCTCTGATAGGATGTGACATCGGGGCATAGTTATTTTAGTTTAATATGTTATTGTTTTTATAACTTTAGTTTCTCTTCTTTTGTAATTTCTAACGAAGAAATAACGTAGATAACATATATAATTCAAGGAAAATATATGTTAAGAATTGTAATTTGAACGTTCTTGATAAAAGACCAAGATGTACATTTTTGTTATATTTTTTATTATATGATTTGGGAGTATAAATTAATTCCTAACCAGGAGGCACTGCCACCTTTACTGGAGTTAATTTATATTTTCTTTATTATTATTTGTATATATATGATTTCTTGTGTTACACTAAATTGTATTGAAAATCTTAACTTCTTTTCTTTTATAATTTTTACACTGGAGTTATGATTTATGAGTTACGAATGTGAATCTTCTACCTTGTTATATTTGAAATATTTGTCAACTATGAAAGATTTTATTTACCCAAAAAGAAGATAAGAAATATTTTATTGTTACATTTGTTGTATATTAATAACGGGGTAGAGGGTGTCACATCATACATTTCACACATTATGACTTTATTTATAAAAAAAAAACACTAATAATACATTAAGGGGTATTACCCTTCAAATTTTTTCTTTACCTGCCTCCATCACATAGGATGTTATACAAATATTATTGTATGTGAATCGTTATGCTTCCTTTAATAAGTTGGAAAATGTTAATTAGGTAGTAGACATTTTTTTATTAAAAAATGTATATATCTATACATTTTTCCGCGTGACTCTAGTAATTTTTAATGTAATTGTTTTACATATGGAATCCTTAACTAATGCTCTAAAGACACTAATTAACATGACCTTAATAAGTTTGATATTACTCTTTCTCGAATTAGTAGGAATAGAGTTTCATTTTGATAATTTATACTGATATTTAATGTAAATTTTATTATATAAATTATTATATATCATTGTTCTATCAAATTTTTAATTAATTTATATATTTATAACTATTATGTAATTATTGTATAATTAATTTTTTTTAAATAAAATACATAATAGGTCTTCAAAATTATTTTATGAAAATTTCAAAATTTATTGTATTTTTTGGTTTATGCAAGACAAACTCAAACCACCATTAAAATTTAGAAATGGTGGTATGTATATGATACAGGAGTAAAAGGTACGTAGATGTGGTAATATTGTACTCATTTACATTCACGCAATACATTAATCATTGTGCAAATCTCGCAATTCATGAGTACCGATTAAGTAATGAATTTGATGCATTTTAGATCAGGGAAGGCCGGGGACACAGCCTTGAACAATGTCTTCATAGAGATTATAACATTTGCTCCCATGCCCTAAGAAGAACTTTTGGCAATGATTTCTATGAGGTAAATATTTCGATGACTCCATTTAAGAAAATTATGAAATAAAAAATAAATGTATTTTATTGGAAAGTTTAGCAATATATTTTTCATAATTTCTTACATATATATTCTTTTAATATTTACCTTTAATTTCTCAATTAACGTATTTATAATCCTATTAAAGGTGGCAAAATAGGTCATGACCATGTAAGCTGACCCACAAACAGTAAATATTTCAATTCACTTGTCCTATCATGCCTAACCTATTGGATCAAATGACAAGATAAGTTGATCTGTCAACACATTTAATTTTTAAATTTTATTTTATTTAAAGGAGTTGATTTTTCTAACATTATATTTGACCAAAAATTTAAATAAGTAAAATATATTTAACATCTAAAAAAGTTATGATGACATGTATTAGTAATATTTTTAAATTAAAAAATTATTTTTAATTTCTTATCTTGGACTCTTAAGTTATTGTTAAATATTTACCTTACTTTTATATTAAAATATTGTAATGAATTAACTAAATTATTATTTTTTCTTTTAATTTAAAAATATTTATTATCTTAGATTCTTAGGTAAGTGTGTTTTGATGTTTCAAATTTAAAATTAATCTTTTATTTTGTAAAAAAAATTGTTTAAATTCCTCACAACCAATAGTTGCATCACTTTATTAGTAGGAACGAATCAAGTTACTTGTACAATATCAAGTTTGTTCAAAGTGATCTTTCGGTAGCAAAGATTACGGTAAACAAATTTTATCATTATTGTGTGACAATTTCAGGTGGATTTTTTGTGACAAGTTCACTAATGACTTTTTTTAAGAGACTAAACAAATTTGTTTTAAATTATAAAGCTAAATAAATCAATTTTAAATTTGAAAGAAAACATTTGTGTGTCAAATTTGAGAAATTAAAAAACGTATTTAACCCCACCCAGTTCCTTCTCTATGTTCTAAGTAGGTTTTTTTTTTTTGGGTGTGTGAGAATCAAACTTATTACAAAAGAGAATACAATATCAATACCCTACTCAACTCACTGATCACTAGATAGATCTCTTGGTTTAGGATATTGACAGAATGATATGATAACATAATAACAAAGAATTAGGATGGAGAATTTAATTTTACTTGTCTAATAATTCTTCCATTCCTTCAACTCAAAACGAGCACACAGGGAACAAGAGCAAAACTGATTGATAAAGATAACAAACCTAAGGTATGTACGTACAAGATATCTTCAGTTTTATTTCTACGGATATATTGCTGGGTAAATATTTGTTTTAAACCTTTTTTTATTATTATTTTCGTGTTTTCTCATTTGTTAATAGTGGGTGCCTTCAAAACTAGAGTTGGTTGATGACGAAATAGTGGATCAATACTTCATGAATGTCAATGATGACGAACGGGAATGTCTTCGATTTGCTGATAGATCCAATTCCCAAATTGTAAGCAGATTGTAGATTGAATCTACAAGGTTTAACTGAGCTCATTATGGCATGTGTGGTTAGTCTAAAGAACTATGTAGGTAATTTATGAATAAAGTGGAATTAATTTTTATGTATTTATTTACTTTTTATGTTGGAATTAATGTATAATTGTATAGTATTAAGTAAAATAAAATCATTGTAGGACGTTATCGTGGCAACCTTGAGGCTTAACTTATCTTATGTTTTGTATTTTCATTTTCCTTTATCTTTTATTTATCATCTAACATTGTGGCACAATAATTAATGTGAGTTTAGTAACTCTTTTCAATGTGGTTATTCGGTCTTATTCTACGCCGATAATTGGAGTGAGATATCTTTTCACTCTCTAATTTTTCTCGTGGATGTTTTATATGTGGTTGCAGAAAGTTTCCTTTTTGGTGGAGTCTAGTTGATTGAAAGGAGATCTATGATACTTGTGATACTGATAATATTAAATTATGTTTCGTGTTTTTTGTTTTAGGAATTATAGTTTACTTTCCTTAAAACATACTTTGCTTAAAATTTGTAATAAGTAGTTTAATATCTTTAGTAACTTTAAGGAAAGTACATTTTAAGGAGGTAAACTATAATTCCTAAAACAAAAAACATGAAACATAATTTAATATCCTCAATATATCATAGGTATCAGAAATCTCCCTTCAATCAACTACACTCCTCCAAAAAGGAAGTTTTCTACAATCACATATAAAACATCCATAAGAAAAATTAATAAGAGAGTGAAACATATTTGATTACCGGTGTAGAATAAGGCCAAATAACCACACACAAACAGTATATAAAACCAATAATTAAACTCCTCATCAATCCATATAATAATTTTAACTCAGTTTATAACTTATTCTATCACAATATCAATCAAAATTAAGTTTAAACACAAGAAAAATGTTATGACCATACATAGACTATACTTTCCTAAACTATATGCATGTGACATCAATAAAAACATTTTCCCTGCCCAAAGGCTAAGTAGTATAGGAGTACATGCCAAGTCAAGCCATCACAACACTCTCACTAAAAGGATATACTTCTGAGGTCTTGTTGGGATAGTGTATTTGCACAAGATACGCTCCATGCACACAACAGACGAGATTGAGGCTTCCCAAACCAAACTATCTCCAAGGACTAATCCCAAACTTTTACAAGAAATGACCTTTCCTAGTTGTATATTCCACATCGTACCCATGCAAATGATGCATGACATTCAAAACTCAATGCATTACTACACAAATTCCCTTATCATATATCATTCATAGCACATGATGTTTTATCACTTATCACTTTACCACTTCACAATTCATCACATATCACTTTCACTTATCACACTAATTATATATACAAATCACCCGCACATATCAAACAAAAAATCACATCCAATGAGACACATTCTACGCCTGACACGTGTGAGGCCACACCTCTAGAAGGAAATCACCCTCGACGTGATCCTCCTCGTGCCTAGCGAGATGCATCTAGAGGACCTTTGGAGCTCTCACACCTAGCATGATTATGCTTATGCCTAGTGTTAACAACGGTACAAGTATTGCAAACTTTCATGTCTGACGAGACCAAGCCTGCATGCTCGACATGGTTGAGGGCATGACCATTTTGGTTCACCCGCATCTGACGAGACCAAGTTATCACCCGACGATGCAATATCAGTAAAACTTAATCTGCATAATTCATGATTTTTTTTTTCAAATATGTTGCTTCTATGATTTTTATCGGTTAAAAGGATTTCTATAGTCTAGTTAATCCATATTTTAGTTATGCAATTTACAATTATTATGAATTAGCTCCAACCTAAGGGTTTAGATACATCCTTAGGGTTCCCCCAAGAACCCACACACACTCATAGATTCATAATTATTCACAATTCTTATAATGAACACATCAATACACGTATTTATCGTATACAAAACATTCAATTATATAGGTTCATAAAAGGATCAGGTTTAATTCCTCTCCAACATACATATGCACATCATAGGGATTGGGAGTCAATCCTGCTACCAATAGTTACCTTACACCTCAAAGCGAGATTCTCACTTCACCATTTACCTTGATTGACGCTAGCTTCAAGATTTTGTTGTTCGAGTTCCTCTTCGAGTACGTTTGGTTCGCTTCTCTCTTCAGATCACAGTGTACAGTTAGATCGCATGTAAGGTAGACCTAACACTACTAATGTAGTTAAACAAAATCCTAACTCTCACCTGCACACGTAACACTACAAAAAAAATCAGCATTATCTACAGAAAAAAATCCGTAGATAAGCATGAAAATCCGTAGGTAAGTGTTAATTATTTACGGATTATCTATGAAAAATAATCCGTAGGTAATAAAGTCGTAGATAACGTTACCTACAGAAAATTTTCCGTAAGTAACTTTCCGTAGGTAACGTTACCTACGAAAATTTTTTTGTAGATAACCCACGAAAGTTGTTATCTACGGATTTATTTTTGTAGATAATGTTATCTACGGAAATTTTTCCTTAGATAACCCATGATAGTTGTTATCTACAGATTTTATTCGTAGATAACCTTCAAAAAAATTTGTTTAATTTTAATAAATTTATTAATATAACAACCATCATATTTGGCCTCTCAAGGATGTTATTTCATGACACTTCACTTTTCAACGTGTTTTGTCATTAATGCACATTTTCTGGAAAACTTCCCAGAAGGTCAACCACCCCTATATTACTCTAAATCAAGCAAACTTAACTGTGGAGTTCTGATGAGATAAGTTACCGAAAAGCAGATGCATGTTGTCAGTATAAGTAGTAGAAATTAATTCATTTAAGTCATCCTCAACTATACAATCTCATACTTATACTATTTTTGGATCTCTCTCATTTTGGTGTGTCCAGACCGTTATAAAAATATAAAAATATATATAATAATTATATTACCAATAATAATAATTATATTATATTTAATTAACCTTTTTTTATATATATATATACTTACTTATATAATTAACAATCTACTATTTCGATTTAAAATTAATATTATGATACAATTTAAATTATTTATTATAAATTTAAAAGTTTAATTAATAATTTATATATTTTAAAATGATAAGGGTTATAATAACACCAGTGTAACTTTTACTAAGCATTACACACTATATTAAATGTGAATTTTGTAAATCCAACCGTTAGATTGAAAGTTCATATCACTTTATATGTTTATATCAAATTGTTACAATTGAAAAACAACTTGAAGGTAATCAAAGTGTTGATATTTTAGTATA
Source organism: Cajanus cajan (assembly GCF_000230855.2). NCBI lineage: Eukaryota > Viridiplantae > Streptophyta > Magnoliopsida > Fabales > Fabaceae > Cajanus > Cajanus cajan. The sequence goes on along the minus strand of NC_138517.1, from coordinate 8,246,688 downwards.
TTTTGAAATGTATATATTATGTCAATCTTGTTTTACAAGAATGAAGTATCAAATCATCTTGAATTAATTTAAAATTTTGTATATATGAGCTAAGAGTAAAAAGCTTTCAATCTATGGTTGAATTTATAAAATTCACATTTAATATAAAGTTATTGAGCGGTGTAATACTTAGTAAAAGTTACACCGGTGTTATTATATAACCCTTCTCTTTTAAAATATTATTTTTATAAATTAAATCTTAACATTTTAAATAAATTATAATAATTAACTTAATATATTTATTCATCTTAAATCTATGATATAAAATTCAAAAAATGTATTTATTCTTGTTTTATTTTCTAATTATCAACCATTAATAAAATACTAATTTCAAATATTATCTAATTATATCATAATATTTTCATATCAAATTTAAAAACTAAATATTAGTATGTTATTTTTTATCATCATTAATTTATAAAAATAAAAAATTTAAAATGACAATTTTTAATAATATTTATTTTTTACCAAATGTTCTTTACATCACTTAGATAACTAAAAAGTTATTTACAGAAAAAATTTCGTAGGTAATATTCCGTAGATAACTAATTTCGTAGGTAATATTACATAGGTAACTAATTCCGTAGGTAATATTCCGTAGATAACTAAACATTATCTACAAAAAAAATTTCATAGGTAATATTTCGTAGATAACTAAACATTATCTACGAAAAAATTTCCGTAGGTAATATTCCGTAGATAACTAATTTCATAGGTAATATTTCGTAGATAAATAATTCCGTAAGTAATATTTCGTAAATAACTAATTTCGTAGGTAATATTTCGTAGATAACTAAACATTACCTACGGAAAAAATTCCGTAGATAATATTTCATAGATAAATAAAAATTATCTACAGAAAAATTCTGTAGGTAATATTCCGTAGATAACTAAACATTATCTACGAAAAAAATTCCGTAGATAATATTTTGTAGATAATAATAGTTTTTCTTGTAGTATAACCTGTTAGTAAAAAGCTCAACTAATTAATCTCACATATATTTAAATATAGAAAGATAATTAACAGATATTGTCTTATCAAATTTATAACTCCCCATTTTTCATAAAATATAATATAATTAAACATTTTATTAATAATTTTTATTTTTTTATTTTATTAATAGGGGTTATTAAATATTTTTTTAATTATGTAATATATTATATGATATTTTATTAAAGAATAGTATAATATCTGTAATATTCTAAATTTATGATACAATATTATATTATATATATTTAAAAATAATATTTCTTTTGAATTTTAGTTACTTTATTTAAAATAAATAAAATTGGTTGTATTATTATTATTTTTATATAGTTATAATTCAAATTTTTTTTATTTTAATCATCATGTATATATAAATAAATCTATATATAAAAATAATCATTTTTAAATACATATATATATATATAGATGACATCTAATAATATTATAAATATTTATAATATTATGATTATATATAAAACTATCTATTACAACTTATATATAAGTAATTAAATTAATTATAACTAAATTAAAAGATGTGGTGGTACATTACGTGTAAAGAATATGAGATGGGGGGGAGGGTGAAGAGTGTACGTATGAAACATGTGCAGTGTGTAACGTGGGTGTTATGTGAGTGAAGTAATATTATATATGGAAAACGGGAGTAATATTATATATATGGAAAACGAGAATGTGCAGAACGAATTTCAAAGCTATTAATATAATGTATAATGTGTTGTGCAAGTTCCGTAAGTATTTACGTGGCAAAGTTACGTGAGCCTTTACGTGGCAAGTTACGTGGAGGGAGTACGTGGGCATTACAATAAATGAAATGCACAGAGATAAGGAATTTACTGCACAGAGATAAGGAATGAACTGCACAGAGATAAGGAATTTACTGCATAAAGATAAGATTATAATCAGAATCGAATCACAAATGGCCTATAAATACGAGGAGGTGGTGAAAGAATATTGTGTGAAAGAAGAGAGTGAAACAGCATGAGAAACGTTGGAGAAAGATAAAAAGGAAACAAAAATAAACGACTTAAAGGTAAGGGGGAGGAGAACTTTATCTCTTTAAAATTTTATTTACTATTATGTTTATTTATTTATGTTATTTTTCATGTGTATTTATCTAGTGAGGTGTCCCTAACCTCATTTATTTGCTTAACCTATGATTATTGTTATCTATAATAATTATTAATATGTTCATATTTTATATTGTTTAATTATTTTATTGTCATTTAATTAATTAGTACTCTTAATATATTTTATTTATGTATATGTTATTTAATTAAAGCTTAAGTAACGATAAATTCTCAAATTTATTTAGCGTGATTGTTTTTATGATTGATTATAATAGAATTTTGTTAAAATGTCTATGACTCGTTTTAAAGATAAATATTATTCTATGGCCATAGAAGATAAAATTTGAATTATTTGTAGATGGAGGTTTGACCTTGGGGATTTAAATGAGTAAGAAATGAAGGTGAAATATCCTATTGTTGGTTAAGGTGAAATATCCTTTTATTGGTTGATATTATGATAATGCTCATTTATCCTGACTAGTCACTACAAGTATAATTCAAATTTTAATGTTAATCATCATTAATATATTTTTTAGTATTAATTATTGCTACGCATGTTATGTGATTATAAATATTTATTTGAAAACTGTTCTCACTCCTTATGTTTCTTGTGTAATATAATCATAAAAATAATTAAATAAATAGAGATGGATGTTCCAGCAATTCCAGCTCCTTTTCCTTCAGTAATTTCTACAGTATTTTCTGGGACTACATGGAGTGTTGATGCGGTACCAAACGCAGTCACATTTAATGGAGTGGCGGTGTCGGGTTTTACCTTCTCTCCAAACCAATAAGTCCCTACAGTGGTCGACGGCCCCATAATAGTCACTTTCTTTTTACCACCCGCTAACCATGTGAACCCAATTGTAAATTTTTTTCAATCACCCATGTAAATATTATAATAGAAGTAGAAAAAGAAGCTAGGTTATGTAAATAGGCACGTATTGTAAATGTTTCCAATAATATGTAATATATATGTAAAAGTAAGCAACTACGCACGTAATGGGAAATATTTATGGTACGGTATGATATATAATATTATTACTATACATGTGTTTTCTAGCTAGAAATATTATTTATATATATACGTATATTACTGTGATTAATATTAATACGACTAGACATTACAATATCTTATTAAAAAGGGATGGAATCTTCAAGATAAATGAGGTTAATATGTTTAACTATAAGGTTAAATTAAAGCGAGGTTAAAGTTTTTAAAAGAGGAGTTTTCTGATCAAACTTTTTTTACGCCTCTATTTTCACATATAAATTTCAAAGCTCAGAGAATAGGAGCAAGAAGGAAATCACTCTAAAGTCATGTACTTGTTATATCTAGAGCTTATCCAGGTGAAGGGGAGTGTGAAACCTTGCTCTAGGTGTGGATTTGTATGTCGGATAGTGAGATTGGACCTCAATCTTATGTAAGTTGTGTGCTTATGTATAAGGGGTTTCCCCTAATGTTTCTATTTTGTTTCTTATTATTCTCACTCATAATTAATTGCATGAATTATTTGAATGAATGATTAATTTCATATTTTGGATGAAAATATGTATGATTTGAGGTTCCTACGGGTTTTCGTGAGAAATCTTAAGAGAATTTGTTGTGATGATAGTGAAAGGATAGTGGTTGTATGTGTAAATTGTGTCTTTTAGAAGTAACATAACCTATGAAGACTTCTTACCAATTGGATTAAGAGAAAAGAGTTTGGGTGCGAGTTATGCCTTATTCTAAAAATTCTGGTATGAATATACTTTGATATTTATGTGACTTCTCTGTGTGTGATTAATGAAATTGAGTTCTAATTGTTAGTTTAGAAAGTAAACATTTAGGGCTCCAGTTTACACTTAAGAATCACATAAAATGTTAAGGAATGATCGAGTTATGTGAGCTAAAAGGTGAACCTCATATTTTGTGCATGAAATGTAACGTGCATATGTTGTAAGCCTTTCGAGTAGACTTAAATGGTAAAAAATAGGTTTTGTGATCTTTATGAAAGTTGTAGCCTTGGATGTTAACTTTCAAATTATGTTAAAATCACCTAAAAAGGAGGCATAGAACTCAAGTTATGATCAAATTAGTGATCAAAATTCAAGCCATAAGATTTAGCCTAAAACATTATGATTTTGTATTTATTTAAAGTAGTAGATGTCATATTTGGCTCTTAAGGTCAACGTAGAAGTTGGAAATAATTGTCTTAGCTTTCTAATAAAATTAAGATCAACTTAATAATATATATATATATATATATATATATATAGCTCTAGCTAAGGTCTTTGGATCACGCGATATCATAGAAGATTAAGTTATGGAAATATAGTATGTGAGTGTGTTATTGATATGCTTGTGAGCTATGTATGAGTTGTAGTGAAGTGATTCCTTATGTCATTGATTACTAATATTTAATTGATATGGTTGAATTTTTAATTGCTATATTGAGAATGATTGATGATTTTATGATATGTGATTAGTTGACAATGAATTAATGAGATCATGTGAAATGTTGTGCATAAAGTCTGTTTGACATGCATCATGTGCAAAAAGTATTTTTTTGAAGGGTACCACGTGGGATACACTTCCAGGGAAAGTCCCCCTTGTGTAAAAGCTTAGGAGTCAACCTTAAGAATAATTCGATTAGGAAGTATCAGTCATACCCTCGTAAGCATAGGATCTATCTTGCGCTGTTTATCTATTTTGATCAAACCCTAATAATATGTCCTTCTAGTGAGAGTCATAGAATGTGTGATTTGGCATGTACTCTTAGACTACTAGTATGTTGCTAACGACAATGCAGCATATGCACAAATGTGATAACATGTAGTCAATGTCCATTGCATATGCATTATAATCTTATTTATTGATGCTTACTATGTTATGAATGGGTTAAATATGATGATGTGTAACTATGTATGTTGTATCATGTTGTTTGTGTTGTTTGAGTTTGGCTAGCCAATTTGCATTCCTACACCATGTTACACCCTCTACCCCACATACATAATACACAATAAATATAAAGTACATTCTTGAGTAAGTAAAAATTTCTTAATCGAAACAAGGCTCCAAAACACATAGATAGAGAGTTCACATTCATATTTCACAAATTGTAATCCAATGCAGAAATAATGACAAAATAAAACATTAATCTTTCCAAAACACAATAACAGTAATGAAACTCCTATTCTAATACTAACTAAGCCCTAATGTCACATGTCTTATCAAAGCACATCCCACAATGAGACTTAAACCTCATCACCAATATCCTCATGTTGATGATCAACTACAACATAATAAAAATATACATAGAGCAACAAGGGAGTGAGAAACATCTTACGTACTTTGGTTCAGATGTAGAAATAAATGTTAGGCAACACACATACAATAATAACAAATACCATACAAATTACACATAACCAAGCACAACTCACAAGTTACAAATACATTAGAACACATGCACTTTCACTTATCATGCAATGATGTCATGGACTCGACTCATTAATGCATGTATGTGACATCATACGGAAGTTGCACATTTCTCATCACTGGTATGCTGCTATAGCAACATACCTAGGACACGTTCATTCATAAATACATCACTGGTGACACAAGGTACACCTAGAATAGCTCAATACACCTCTGGAATGCGGCCTAAGCGGCACACCTAGAATAGCTCAATACATCACTGGTGACCCAAGGTACACCTGGAATAGCTCAATATATACATCACTAGCATGCGGCTTAAGCGGCACACCTAGAATAACTCAATACATCACTGGTAACCCAAGGTACACCTGAAATAACTCAATACATCACTGACATGCGACCTAAGTGGCACACCTAGAGTTAGATATGCACATGATGCATGTCACACATTCACTGTTCATTGACTCAACATTTCACTTATCACAGATTCTCATATCTCATATCATGTTATCTCATACTATCATGTCACATATTCACTTTTCACATTTTCACATCATATTTGCATAGTCTCATACAAGGAACTTCTCATAGCTATATACATCAGAGTAGCAAACCATACCAAGAAATTATCCAACATTATACACATTCAATTTGAAATTCATAACATACGAAGTATAAAGGTCATAGACTTAACTTCATGATTTCACGCATTTTCTGCAACTAACCAGTTAATATAATATTTCAATCGATCAAAACACTTCAAATATTACCCAAAACACGAATTCATCATCAATTTTGCATATAATGCCTCAAAATTCATCCAAAGATCATATCCCTAATTTCACTTCATAGGATTTCCCATAAGAACCCACAAAGCACTCTAATTCATATCAAAACTTGTCTAGTTTCAAAATTAATCGCATATTCACATTCAACAACCATCAAGGAACACAACAGAAAACTCAAACACGAAAATAGAAAACATTAAAAAAGTGTTTGTTTCTAAGAGCATGCATCAAGCAAAGGATTGGGGGTCAATTATGCTATCAAACATATCCAATATCAAAATTAAACACACATTCATGCTCAACATTCATCAAGGAACACAATAGAAAACTCAAACGCTAAAATAGAAAACATTCAACATTTGCCTATTTCTCATATGGTTTCTGTGACACCCTTACTACCCCAACACATATATTGTAATAAATCTTTCAATTATAGTAAAAAGGTTCACATGAGAAACTTCGACAACCACATTAATAGAAATATAAAACATAAAACACAAGAGTTTTTACAAATTGTTTTCAAAATAATATTACAGTACCAAATTCACATAAATATTTCGTCCTAAAAATCCTCTGCCCCGATGTCACAATATCAGAGCATTTCCCAAAATAAAACTGTTGGCATCCTATATGCCACTTGCAGCTGGATCCTCTCCACCTAAAATATCCACAATTTATACGGTGAGAAAAGAAGATATCTATATGCAAAGTACATCCAAACACACCATATTAAAATCTCATCATATTTCTTTATTTAATAAAATATTTACGAGCATGTACTATAATTTATCAATCCATCACAATCCATTTAGATTTTAATAATTAATATTATTATTTTTACCTTTCCTCATTCACATCAATATAACAATTATTTCAACATCTATAATTCATGCCAATCTCACAATTAAAACTATGCCAAGATCTCGCCACATCTGACACAAGTGATACAGGTTAATTGCCTCACTCAACCCACACCAGACCAGGGTCACGTCCTCCCTGTAGCATTACTTACCCAGGGGCTGTGCCATCCCTAGTCATTTGGTGTGAGGAAACACAATCACATTACATTCAATACAATCTCTTGCAATTAACCCTATGTCAGGGCTGCCATAAACGACATAAGTGGTGTGTGTTAATTGTCTTACTCATCCCACACCATGCTAGGGTCACGCCCTCCCTGTAGCACCACTTACCCAGGGGCCGTGCCATCCCTAGTCATCGATGTGAGGCACCACAATCACAATCAAAATCACATTCATACAATAAGCTCAACAAAATAGGGTTTACATACCCCTCAAGCAATTCACATCAATATTATTCATTCTTAACAAGTAATATAGCAATAACTTTCATTAATATAATAATCAATACAATAATTAGTATAAGTAGTAAAACTCCTAATTATTCCAAAATCTAGCTCACCGCATTCTCCTTACAATTCATTCTTCTTCCCAGATCATCATTCATACACTTAGGCATATTTATAAACCTCAACACAGATAATTTTAATAGAACTAATAATTCTCCAAATAAAATAATTATAAAATTAATCATAATCCTAAGGAATTCTTCCTCTACCCAATTCCCTCATGTACTCTACATATAAATAATCCCCTTTTCCCCCGTACCTGGATAAATAGGAACTTGGGCAGAACCTCCTCCTCTCTTTCCTTAAACAGTAACCGAAACTAGGGCAGAACCTCCACCTCTCTCCTTTAACAATAACCGGAACTAGGGCAGAATCTCCTCCTGAAGATTCCTCTTTCTCTCACTTCTCTTTTCTTTCCCCTCCTCTCTCTTTCTTTCTCTCTCTCTCTCTAAAATTTTTCACCCTTCTCAGTTATAATTTTTCACCCCCCATGCCTCCTATTTATAGGCAACCTGGGGTACCCGGAACAGCCCTTATTGAATTCGGAACGGCCCGTTCCGGAACTTTCGAATCTATGCAAATTTTTCAACTAGAACGGCCCATTCTAAAACCGGAACGACCAGTTCCAAAACCCAGTAGAACGGCCCATTCTCCCTCCAGAACGGCCCGTTCTGCAAACTAGAACGGCCCGTTCTCCAATTGGAACGTCCCGTTCTCCTTGTTGGAACGACTCGTTCTGGGCCCGTTCCCAACTTAAAATTTCAGTATATTTTTATTGCTTGGAACGGCCCGTTCCAATTTTGGAACAGCCCGTTCCAAGTTACCCTTTTACCCCTCAAACTTTAATAAAATTGCAAAAATTCCATTAATAATAAAATTACAAAAATACCCTTATTCCTTTATTAAAATTACGAAAATGCCATTAATTACAAAAATACCTTTTAAAAAAATTGGGGTGTTACAGTTTCTCGTAGGAACCCACAGAGCACTCAAATTCATATAAAAACTTATCTATTCTTGAAATAGAACACATATTCACACTTAGAATCACACAAGGAATGCAACAGAACAATCAGAAAGTAAAACAAAAAACTTTTATAAAGTGTCTGTTCCTATAAAGTGTCTGTTCCAAGTGAGGTTTCTCACTCCCCCTACCTTGATGAGTAGAGGATGAGGCACGAGTGGAATCTAGTTAGGCTTCTTCTCTGAGGTCTCTTCCTTCTTCAGAATGTAAGAGACAAAAATGAGAGTTAGAGAAGTGAATAGGTGAAAAAATGACTTGTAACTTCTGATAACTTCCTTAACCCCCTTTTCTCAATTAATAAAATAAATAATAATAATAATTAATCATTTACCAACATGTCCTTCCTTCCTTTTTTTATAAAATAATTAATATAATATATATATATATATATATATATATAATTGAACATATTCCTCTCTTTAATCAAATAACATGAACATAATAATAAAATACACTTTATAAAATAACTTCTACTTCACTAATTAAAATAATAATTATAAGTCAAGGTTTATAATAAAATAGACCTCATGTAAATAATTAAATAATATCAAAATCCTTGAATAAACACATTTAAAATATTAAAATAATTTCTACCATATTATTAATAAAATTTTATGAAAATCGGGGTGTTACACACCATGAGCTAAAGTGGGATGTTTCTCATTTCATTTTTTTTTTGTGTTTTCTTATTGTGATTTTTGCAGGTAATCATCAGCATGGTGCTGAGAATGTTGATGATAAGCCTTAGTCTTCAATGTTGGATTTTGGTCTGATAAGACATGTGACACCAAGGAATTAGCTAGTTGGAAATAATTTGGATTTGATTCTTCCTATTTACTTTGAGTAGTTTAATTTTTATTTTTGTTGTAATTGTTATTTCCGGTAAGTCTAGTTTATGTTGAAATGTGATTCTCTTTATCTGTGTGAACTTTGAGTTTATTTATTATATTGAGTTAATCAATTTTATATTATATTATGTATTATGGCATGCGGGTAGAGATTATCACAAAATCACTTAGAATATTTTAAATCTTAATTAATTAATTAGAAAATATTTTATTTACCTATTTAGAAAAAAATGGAATGTTACATATAAAATACTTTGGGAAAATCAATAATGATGAGTGGGAATGTCTATGATTTCCTCATAGCAGTTTAATTCTCAATTTACAAGTCAATTATAAGGTTTAATAGAGCACATTCTGCTAGTTTAATAAATCTTAAGAACTATGTGGGCAATTTAAGAATAAATTAAGTGAAATAAAATATTTGTAGTATGTCATTTTCGTAGCCTTGAGGCTCAATTTCTTTTATTTTTATATTTAATTATTATAAAATGAGGAAATTTTAATTTTAGTTTATGTATTTTTTTTTTCATCCATCTTAAAATTTAGAATTATATTTTAGTTCTTATTATTATGTAATTATCTTTAACTACTTGTTTGTTTATTAAAAGGTAAGTTATCATCTTAAATGATATTTGATATGCATTTGATAAATATACTAACTGACGTAGTAGTATAGAAGACAAAAGTCCAAATTATCGATCTACAGAGACTTGCATTTATAATTATTTAATATAATTATGATCCTAAATATGTAAATTAAAATGTGATTAGATTGAATTATGTAAATAAATATTTAATTTTATAAATTTCAAGAAAATAATATTTGAATGAAATTAATATATAATAAAAAGTAGTAGAAGATTGATTCTCTAACTTTCTTTATGTAAAACTCTGTAAATTTTCCATTCAATTTGTAATTAAACAATTAATCCAACATGCTACACATGTATTTAAACCTTAATTTTTTAGGTGAGAAGTTCTAGGTTATTTAAGAAAAATCTCTATTCCTTGGTAATTTTTGTTAAACAATCTTGCATTAAGGTCATGGACTAAAAGTCAACTGATGAAGTTTATCACAATTCCTTGATAATAAATGTCATAGTGTTTTCTCCAAATCATCATTTCAAAAGGGATTAATTCTAATAAATTATGCATTGAGTGATCAAACCAAAACAAACATTAAGAGCAAAAGAAAAACAATTAATTGAATAATATTTTTATTGAATGAAAAATGGGAGGAATTTACATAGTTTCAATAGCTACTTCAATCCACAACAACAAGGAGCTTAGCCGCTCATGACTAAGAATTACAACTCTAGATAAATCTTTAAACAATCCATGATTAGAATATTGATCTCATACAACCGTCTCTAATCTTTTTAAAATTGTACTGAGAAAAATTGTATTCCAATCTGAATTGATATAGATCTTTAGAATCCTAATTTTTTAATAATTTCTAATGGATTTTCAAGTTGAGTCCAGTCGCTCAGAGCACCCATGTTACTCGCTTTGAGAAATCAAGTTAATATGTCAAGGGGTGTCCTCTATCTTCACTTGCTAAGAGCACGATGTGATAGCATTAAGTGAGATTTTGCTTTGAGCAATAATTTTGTGCAGTTTGAAGCGATGTTTTTCCTTTGAAACTTGTATCTTCCAAAATTTTTCTCTCGTGTTCCATTTCAACCAAGAAAAACATCAAAGATATCTAATATTTAAACAATTAAATTAAATTAAAATTATTTCTTGACTAAGCATTTTGTGACCAAAATCAAGATTTAAAAGCATAATGTGGATCAATAATTGCCTAAATTGAATAAAATACAAATGCATATTTGACAACTATCATTAGTCACAACTATTAATTAGCAATACTATATTAATGTATGACACATCCACAAGGTTTCTTAGGCTCTTAAATTAAATGATATTTATATACTTTAAAATCATTGTTAAGGAATAATAATTTTAAATTTTAAAAATTAAAATTAAAAAAAAAATATTTTTACAGGAATCAAAACCAAAATATATCTATATTTACAAGGGTCAAAATTATTTTATAAGGATTAAAAAATAAAAAAAAATATTTACAAATTTTAAAAAGATGAATAATAATTATTTTTTTTTCAGAAATTAAAATCAAAACTCATACACTTTTCAACCTAAAAACATATTTTAACTGTTAGATATTTTATATATGTCAGTGTGATATAACTAAAATCTTTTATAAGTCATCAAAATAAATATTATTTACCTATCCTGAAATGATCCATACTTGTTATAGACTAAAATTAATGACTTTAAAGAGAATTGAAAATTAATGAAAATATTTTACAAGAGTTAAAATAAAAAATTTCTATTTTACAAGGACTAAAACAATATTTACAAATTTTAAAATAATAAAATATAATAAAATAAATTTATCAAGACCAAAATTAAAATTCAGTCATTTTTAATAAAATAAAAATATATTTTAAGACTTATGTAATCTTTGGATATATTATAAGCATTAAATGTGTTTTATATTTTGAAAATGCATTACCTTTTCGGTGAATATATATCTAATGTCTATTCCTACGTTCCCTTCTAACTATAAAAATTTTGAGGATTTTTTTCCTATTTATTGTAATTTTAAATATTAAGATAATATTAATTAATTTTTATTTATTATACTTTCATTATTTTTTATTTATTTTTAACTAATAGAAATTATAATAACGATAATAAGATTTAAATTTAAGATTTTATACATATTATTCTAATTCTTCTTTTCTTACTGAGTTGATTCTAGTAATTATCATTAATTTTTAATTAATTGACTTTTGGGAATTGAAACATTTTCTTTTCTGTTTATATGTCCTTTTTTAAAATAATTTTATTTAATCTTGTGTTAATTATCCATTTACTTGTATCTAATATAATTTTAATTAATTGACTTAAATGTACTTTTAGTATAAAAAAATTGTAAATAAAATTTATACTTTTCATAATCGTACAATTTTGACCCACAAATTTTAGTTGAGTGAATTGGAAAATTTTAAGATAACTTTATTCCTTTGTCAATTATATCTTACTTCTTGTTTAATTTTTAATTAATTGACATAAATATATTTTTGAGTCTTTAAATATGAAAATTATACAATTTTAATCTCTTAAAGTCTCAAATTTCAATTGATTGAATTTGGTTTATTTCTCTTATCAATTATGCCCTTCTTATTTAATTTTTAATTAATTGACTTAAATTCATTTTTTTTTAATCTCAAGAGTATATAATTATTTTCCCAAATTTTAATGCAGTGATTTAAGAAACTTTCAAGATAGCATTAATTATTCTTCTGTCAAAACTTTAAATTAAAATAGCATTAATTAATTAAAAATTAGTATACCTAATTAGCCCAAATTTTTTTTGAATTATTTTTTAATTAGTACACCTAATTTTTTCAAGATAACATTATTTATTCTTCTGTCAAAATTTTTAATTAAAACTAGAAGAGTTTTAATTTGAGTATACTTTATTTCTCACCTGTAATTTTGATTTTTTTTAAATTTACTTTTGACTCTTAAAATATGACAAATTTTCAATCCGTGTTTCTAAAGTTTTGATCGAGTGAATTTGGTCTCAATTTCAATTAAAAAAATTTAATTTTAATTTCTAATCATATTCTTCTACTACATTCATCATATCATTATTATATATTTATATTTATTTAAAATAATATTATTATATATTAATTTATTAGTGCCTATAAATATCTTAATAATATATTATTAATATTAACTTATTAATAGCCTCGTAAGGATGTTATACTTATTAAGTCTTTTCGTTACTATTAGTTAGAATCTAGAGTTGAATTTAATTTTCTTTATGATATATCTCTTTTTATATAGACTTGCATTAAAAGTGAGGTAGGTGATACAAAGTTTCATTAAAAATTATAAAGAGGATGGTGATTGATTCTAACATTACTTAGAATTGTGTCTTATTCTAATATAAATTTTTATAGACAAAAAAAACTTATCAATAATATTAATTAATACTAATAATATAAAATTTTGTTTTCTTAATAATAATAATAATAATAATAATAATAAATATATGTTTTTTATACATGAATGAAATTTATAATTTATATAACTTAAATATATCTCAACAATTATATAATTTTAAAATATTATAAAATAAAAACATGTTGATATGCTAGCAGTGACAGATCTAGAAATTTTAGATAGTGGGGGCAATAATTATTTATATATTTATAATATTAAAATTTTTACATATAATTTTTAAAAATATAAATATATATCATAATTATTTTTTACAAACTTTTATATCTATGCTTACGATTAAGGATGAAAATAAATTAAGTCAGACTATATTATATTATAATTTAGTAAGTTTGATCCTAACTTTTTTTTTAAAAAAATACATGTCCTAAGTATGACTTATTTATCTATCATAGACATTTTTTAAATATTTGGTTAGAACTACAATCCTAAAAATATACTTTATAATAATTTAATACTAATAAAAACATAAAAATAAATATGTTAAATTGTATAAAAATCAAGTTTAATTTATTTATAATATAAACATGTTTTTAATATCTAATATAATATTTTAGATAATAATTTATTTCAAACATATTTTATAATAAAAATTTTAAATAGAATATAAATTTTCAATCTTTTCCATTTTAATTTTTTTAATTAACGTATAGAATCTTACAATTTTTACTATTTTGATTTTTTAATCAATGTATACATAAATAAAAAGCACAAAAGATAAATATATATATTACAAATTTTATTTTATCAAAAATTAAACTTTTTAGAAAAAGTAATTCGTTATTAAAGAGTATTTTTTATTACATAAGAGAACTAATCTCCTTCAAAAATTTGATAAATATCAAATAAATGAAAAAATCTTTTAAATTTATATTTTATAATATGATAATTTAAATATATATGTTTCTTTAATTAAAATATAATTTTTATTTTTAAAAATATATTTTTTGGGATAAAAAAAATATGTGTGTGTAAAATGGTACCTCACTCTCTTTTTCGTGGATCCATGCCTGTATGCTAGTAATAAATATAATATCTATAAATATTATTATTTAGTAGTAAAAAATGTATGTATAATTTTGATTTTCATCGAAAAAAAACATATATATATATAATAATAATAATAATAATAATAATAATAATAATTTTTAGCTTGAGTGGTTGGATATCTCTTTAGTTGTAATCAATTTTTTTTACCAAGGTCTTTTATGATCTATCATTTGTACCTTGGTGTTTACGTGTACGATGGGAAAATATGCCGGATTCTATCAAGCATGTGCAATTTAGATTTTCTCACATATATAGGGAGGATAATGGTTGTGCAGACATTTTGATTGAGTTTGGTCTTTGTCATTCTGATTTTTTTTTTTGTGGTCTGCTATTCGACCTTAGAGCATCTACAATGGGAGTTGCTTATAAGCAACTCCCAACCACTTTAAATGGGTCCCATTGTGCCACGTCACTCATAAGCAACTCATACTACATTTTTACAATTTTTGCTCCAATGGGAATTGCTTATAAGCACTCTTACTTTTTACAACTCATACTACACTTTTTTGACACTTCACAATACACTATGATAAACTTTTATAAAATTAATTATTATGAATAATATATAAATATGAATAATTAACAAATTAAAAATTATAATAATAAAAATAAATTTATTGATAAAAAGAAATACAAAAAATTACAATAATAAAAAAAATTACATAATAAAGAGAAATTACATAAAACTAGTCTAATTTACATAAATTAAAATTACAATAAAACTAGTCTAATTTACATAAATTAAAATTACAATAATATTTAATCTCCTAATTTGCGCCTAATAAAATTACAAGCCAATTCATGATCTTTGAGCTGCTTTTCAATCATTCCAGATGTTCTCTAGCCCTACTTGAGACTCGGATACGGAACCATTTGGTGAATCTGTTTCGGAAAAATTTGAAGGCCTAAAAATTATATTGGGATTGGTTGGTATCGGTGGTGGATACATAAAAAAATGGGGATTTGGAAAATTATTATTGGTTGAATGTGGTGGTGGTGGTGGATACATAAAAAAATGGGGATTTGAAGAATTATCATTGGTTGAATGTGGTGGTGGTGGTGGGTATGTAAAAAATTGAGGATTTTGAGAATTTTCATCGGAAGGGGTTGGAGGTGGTGGTTGGTTTTGTAAAAAATTAAAATAACTTTGAAAATTAAATTGATTGGGATCCATGGTAGAATATAAAAATATAAAAAAAAGATACAAATGAACAAAAATAAAATAATTTTTTTTGTTGTGAACGAATAGTAAATGTTAATAGTAAAATTTTTAAAATAAATTCTAAACTTGAATAATGGACTACGCAATGTGGAAAACAGAATGCAAATGAACTACGCAATGCTGAAAACAGAGTGCAAATGAATTGAAAATTGAGTGCAAATGAATTCAAAATTGGACATCAATTTATACATAGAAGTCCAACGGCTCTTTAACGTCTCTCCAACGGGTTTCAACGTCTCTCCAACGTCTCTTTTTTCTTATTTACGATTATCAAAGTCTCTCCATTCATGATCTGCCTTCTCCCTTCACTCTCCCTTCACTCTTTCTTCACTCTCTCTTCTCCGACTGGCGCGCGGAGGGGTCACGGGCGACCACGGGTCACGGGCGACGGTGGTCGCACGCGAGGTGGAGGGGTTCTGGCGCTCGCGGGTCCCTCTTTCAAGGTCTTTCTTTTCTTTCTGTGATTCTCTCTTCTCTCTCGTGGCTGGTGGGCGACGACGCTGGTGCGACGACGGTGGCCACAGGGACGACGACACTGGTGCGGGGACAACGGCGAGAGGAGGGCTGGTCCTGGTGCGACGGAACTGGTGCGGGGACGACAACTTTGGTGCGACGACGGTGGCCAGGTGCTAGTGTGACGGTGCTGGTCCGGCGACGGTGGCCACGGGGACGACGACCAGAGGAGCTCCGCAGTGGCTGGTGCTGGTGCGACGGAACTGGTGCGGGGACGACAACTTTGGTGCGACTTTGTAGTGGCCAGGTGCTAGTGTGACGGTGCTGATCCGGCGACGGTGGCCACGGGGACGACGACCAGAGGAGCTCCGCAGTGGCTGGTGCTGGTGCGAGTGAATCTCCGGCGGTGTTGCTAGCTCACGGGGAGGTCTTATGTGCGACGGTTCGTGGCTTTGGGCATGGAGATGTTGAAGCGGCCAGCTTGGACAGATGAACCAATAAGAACCCTCCATTTGGCATTTCACAATCCTAAGCACCGGAGCTTCAGGAAGGAACGGTTCTAAAAATTTTCAACTTTTTCTTGCCACGTAGGATCACTCCAATGGCAAATGCTTATAAGCTCCGTTGCTTAATTTTAAGAAACAGCACAAGCACCCTCCGCTGGAGGTGCTCTTATAGAATTCAAGCTTATTCTAGGAAGACGTGTAGTCTTTCACATTTTAGGTTTTTTTAAGGATCTCTAATGATGTACCAGTTTTTGTTCCATTTTAGATTTCTTTTCCGTTTTTATAGTATTTCTAATTATATGTTGGAGATAATTATTATAAGGTGGGATGTTAATTTAAGAAAATTATACACATTTTATAGTGATATAATATGTATTATTAAAAATTATTTTTATTTATATAATAAATATAATATATATTGGTATATTATTAAAAATTGTAGTAATAAACTACATCGACACATAAAATATATTATTAAATTTCATTTATAATTAACACAAAAATTATATATAATTATATGTCAAATAAATATATACATACATATATTATATCAATAATAACATTTTTTGTATGTCACTATATATAACATTCTTGTAGTGCTAATTAGGATCTTTTTGTGCATTCTAATGTTTTAGTATATGTAACGACCCGACTGGTCACTACACACGGCATAACACACTAGAAATACCGCACAGAGTTAAAGTGTACAAAAGTTACAATCAAATGCTACCATCCCAAGTAGCTTAACAACAAAATAATCACAAAAGAGATCAGCTCCATCGGTCTGCTGAAGGCTCACCACTAGACTCCCACGTATCCCTGCTCTGCTCCCATACATAGTATGATCATTGCAGTCCAAACATCATGGAAACAACAAAGGGTAAGCTAGTGTAATTAAAAATCAACATACAAATATATAGCAATATGATAAACAACCGCTACAGCTTATACCACTCACAACACGCAACAATATCAGCACCGCAATGCGGCAATAGCAGCACTGCTTAGCAGCAATAACAGCACCATTCAAGTGGCTATAACGGCACTGCAAAGCGGCAACAACAGCACCGACTTAGCGGCTATAACAGCACCACATATGTGGCTAATAACAGCACCGTCTTAGGGCTATAACATCACACAGCTCAGCACAGCACAACACAGCAATTCAACACACTTACAACTCACAACTCAGCCCAACATTCTATAGTACCACAATACTATAAATTTAACATTTTAATTCATCGATCATAGCCCAATATATACCTCTAATACAGCTAAACATTATTTTCTCAGCATTTTCACCTAGTCAGCACGACATATTCATCAAGTTCGGCCTAGTTCAACATATAACCACATTGATTATTAACCTCAACAAAATTCAACAGCTAACAACATGTATAACAATATCTCTTTGCGCGCCCGGCGCACTTGAGGTCACGCCCAGCGCGGCTCAACCCGAGAGCACCAGGGGCCAGAGCGCCCAGCACAAGAGTACTCGCGCCCGGTGAGACTCAACCCGAGAGTGCAAGGCTCTCACGCGCCTGGCGCAATTCTAATTGCGCCCAGCACCGGCCAGGCAGAGACTCTAAGGAGTCTCGTGCGCTCAGCGTGGCCTAACCCGCGCCCAGCGTGGGGGAGGCAGAGACCTACCAAGGTCTCGCGCCCGGCGCAATTCGCATTGCGCCCAGCGCTCTCTTGGCAGAGACTCCCATGGAGCCTCCGTGCCCAGCGAGTCCAAACGCGCGCCTAGCGCGGCACCAGAGTACCCAAAACATGTCACCATTGATATCGCGCCCGGTGCAGCCCAAGTCACGCCCGACGTGGGCCAACCAGAGACTCTCATTTGCAAGCTCGCCCGACGCACACAGCTTTGCGCCCGACAGGCTTGCCTAAACAGAGTCTCCTGGTGGTCACGCGCTCGGCGCGAAGAACAGCGCCTAGCGCGAACTCAGCAGCAACTCTCCCCAAGTTCGAAATTTGTCCAAATCTTGCAAAACTTAGCAGCAAATCCACATGCAATCCAGCCAAAAGTTCTCATTCTCATCAAATATCAATAAAAACGCCTCATTTTCCACATGCAAACACAAATCAAGATTTTCCCAAAAATTTTCCCAACGACCCCGAAAACCCAAAAAGCCCCTAATCGTCCATCCCAGCAGATTCTCAGCTCAAATGTAGCAAACATCATACCACCAAAGAGTTCTTAGAACTCGCTTTCAGCCAAGAAAAACAAAAGACTAGCTTCCCTTACCTCAAATCAAGAAATCCTAGCTCCGGGAAGTAGAAGAAAATGCTCAACGGGGAAGAAAGGGAGAAGAAGAAGAGGAAGCTCCGCACGGCTCGGCTAGAAATCCAACTCCTATTCTTGACCAACACCTTGAATCAAGTAACTAGAATGAGTCAGAAATGTGAGGAAGGGGGTGAAGGAGAATTTTGAATGTGAAGAGAGTTTGGTAGTGTGAGCGAGAGTAAGAGAGGGTAAGGGTAATTGGGGAAAGAAAAGAGAGGGTCTCACAACCTCCCTAACAACAGTTATTTTCATCCACGAAACATAGACTTACTTGGGAAAAGAAACGGGTATCGCTCCCTACATTGCTGCTCCACTTCCCAAGTAGCCGCACCGATAGCTGCATCCCACAGTACCTTCACCAGAGCAATGGACTTGCCCCTCAGCTCTTTCAGCTTATGATCCATTACCGCTACTGGCAACTTCTCAAAGGTCAGGTTCTCCTTCACTTGTACATCGTCCAGCTCCACCACATGACTAGGGTCATGAATATACTTCCTCTGTTGAGACACATGAAATACATCATGTAGGTTTGAAAGAGATGGTGGCAGAGCCAACCGATAGGCGACCGGACCTACACGCTGTATGATCTGATAGGGACCCACAAACCTTGGTGTCAACTTTCTTGCCCTCAGCGTTCTTTCCACACCAGAGGTCGGAGTCACCTTCAGGAACACATGCTCTCCTTCGGCAAACTCCAAAGGCTTACGCCTCCTGTTAGCATAAGATTTCTGCCTACTCTGAGCAGTCTTCATCTTCTCCTGGATCATCTTCACCTTTTGAGTAGTCTGTAGGATCAGCTCCGGTCCCACAACCACTGACTCGCCATCCTGATACCAGCATAGAGGAGTCCTACATCTTCTGCCATACAAGGCTTCATATGGTGCCATCCCAATACTAGCATGAAAGCTGTTATTATAAGTAAACTCCACCAGCGGTAGGACCTCCTCCTAGCTACCCAAGTGGTCTAATACACAAGCCCTCAACAGATCCTCCAAGGAATGGATTGTCCTCTCTGACTGGCCATCCGTCTGTGGATGATAAGCAGAACTCAACTTCAGCTTCGTGCTTAGGGCCTGATGTAGACTCTGCCAAAATCTGGAAGTGAACCTCAGATCCCGATCGGAAATAATATTGGTAGGCACCCCGTGCAATCGTACTATCTCCCTCATATACAACTGCGTCGGCTTTTCCAAGGACCACTTGATGTTGACAGGCAAGAAATGTGCACACTTGGTCAATCGATCAACAATCACCCAGATAGCATCACTATTCCTAGCTGACCTAGGCAACCCGACGATGAAGTCCATAGTGATACTATCCCACTTCCATTCGGGAATCTCAATCTGTTGCATCAACTCACTCGGCTTCTGATGCTCAACCTTTGCCTTCTGACAGGTCACACAGGCCGCCACATACTCAGCTATCTCCCTCTTCATACCAGACCACCAGAAAGTCTTCTTGAGGTCTTGGTATCTTAGTCATACCCAGGTGTATGCTAAGTCTGCTCTTGTGACCTTCCTCCAACACATCTCTCTTCAGCTCAGCATCCTGAGGTAGGCAAATTCTGCCCTTAAACGTCAAGATTCCATCTTCTCCCAGCTCAAAGCCAACAGCCTTCTCGGTACCCAGCAAACCAAGAAGTTTCACCAGCTCGGCGTCTTACAACTGCTTAAGTCCAACCTGCCTCAAGAACTCATTAGTTATGGTAATCATCCCACAACTAATGTGATCCTAAGCTAACTCCACACAGAGATTCAAATCTCTGAACTCCTCAACCAGCTCCAGCTCCTTCATCATCATACTAGACATGTGGATGGATTTCCTACTCAGCGCATCTGCCACCACATTGGCCTTTCCCGGATGATACATCAACTGAAAATTATAATCCTTCAGAAACTCCATCCACCGCCTCTGCCTCATGTTCAGCTCCTTCTGATCAAACAAGTATTTCAGACTCTTGTGATCACTGAAGACGCTGAACCGAGCACTATACAAGTAATGCCTCCATATCTTCAAGGCAAACACCACAGCTGCTAACTCCAGGTCATGAGTAGGATAATTCCTTTCATGATTCTTTAATTGCCTTGAAGCATACGCCACCACTCTCCTGTTTTGCATCAACACACACCCCAAACCCTGGTGAGAAGCATCACAGTACACATCAAAAGGCTCACCAGAATCCAGCAATACCAGCACAGGAGAAGTGGTCAATCTCCGCTTCAGCTCCTCAAAACTTCGCTCACAGGCATCTATCCAGATGAACAGCTTCTCCTTCCGTGTCAGCTGGGTTAGAGGCATTACTATCTTAGAGAATCCTTCAATGAACCTTCGATAGTAACCCTCTAAACCCACAAAGCTCTGAATATCTGTGACAGTCCTTGGACGTTCCCACTGCAACACCGACTCCACCTTAGCCGGATCAACAGCAATCCCCTCAGCTGAGATCACATGTCCCAAGAACTTCACCTCATCCAACCAGAACTCGCATTTTGAAAGCTTTGCATACAACTGCTTTGCCTTCAAAATCTCCAGCACTATCCTCAAGTGCTCATCGTGCTCTTCTCGGGTCCTTGAATAAATCAAGATGTCATCAATGAACACCACAACAAACTTATCCAAGAATGGCCGGAAGATCCTGTTCATGTAGTCCATGAACACTACGGGGGCGTTGGTCACACCGAACGACATCACAACATATTCATAGTGACCATACCTAGTCCTGAAAGCAGTCTTTGGTATGTCACCCTCCTTCACCCTAATCTGGTGATAGCCTGACCTCAAGTCAATCTTGGAAAACACCGATGCTCCCCTCAGTTGATCCATTAAGTCATCTATCCGGGAAAGTGGATATTTGTTCTTAATGGTCAACTTGTTCAGCTGCCGGTAATCAACACCAGTTGACTACCTCCATCCTTCTTTCTTACCAATAACACCGGAGCACCCCACGGTGAAACACTTGACCGCACCAACTGCTTTTTTAACAGGTCTTCCAACTGACCCTTCAGCTCAACCAGCTTAGCAGGAGCCATCTTATAAGGAGCCACAGACACTAGTCTCGCACCTGGAACCAAGTCAATGCTGAACTCCATCTCCCTAACAAGAGGCAACCCAGGCACCTCATCCGGGAAAACCTCAGCAAAATCCCTCACTACATCAATATCCGCTATGACCCTCTCGGTCTCCACACTCATGGCAGCAAGCAGAAGATAGCATTCTACTCCATCTCTTAGCAAGGACTTAGCTTGGCCAGCTGAGATCAACAGCCCATCCTCCTCCTAAGGGAAAATCAACCTCCTATTGGCACAATCTATAAGATTGCGATTGGCAGACAACCAATCCATCCCTAAGATTATGTCAATATCTACCAAAGGTAAACAGATCAAGTTCACCTTATACCTCTTCTCATTTACCGCAATCGGACAACCAACACATAACTCGGAAGCAACTACCGAAGCAGAAGCGGGCGTCGACAGAAGCAGTCTCAACCCCAAATCACACACAGGCACACCCAACATAGCGGCACAAGCATAAGATATAAAGGAATGCGTAGCACCAGAGTCAAAGAGAATCATCACATCCTTACCAGCAGCTTTGCCCTTCCCCTTCATAAGATCAGAAGAAGTCGAAGCCTCAGCACCCGTCAAGGCAAATACCCTACCAGCAGTAGTGGGTCTTTCACCTCTTTGAGTATCAATTCTCTGTGCACTACTCCTCTGAGTATCATCCCTCTGTACATCACTCCTCTGAGTGTTCCTCTCTGGTCTGCTCCTAGCAGGACAGTTGGCCAACTCGTGGCCCATCTGATGACATCTGAAACAACGGCTCTCCGTGTGTGGACAGTCCCTGAGAAAATGGGGCCCAACACACCTGTAACATCTCAGAGTGGCACCTCCACTCTGTCTACCTCCACTAGCAGCACTGGAAGACTGCCTAATAACAGAACCCCCTTTCTGTGGTTGGGGCCTATCATACAGCTTCCTCTGACTCTCACCCTTCTTGGACCCAGATGGCCCTCCAGCAGTCCTCACAACACGGTTGCCACCCTCCAACCGCACCACCACTTTCGCCTTCTCCACTAAGGCCGGAAACTCAGTGATGGCCATAGGCACCACCACCCTCTTCAGCTCATATCTCAAACCATCAGCAAACTTCCTGCATTTCCAGGCCTCAGCTATACCTTGCGAATAAAAACGAGCCAGGTGCTCGAATTTCACCGCATACTCAGAAATTTTCATCCCTCCCTGGTGTAACCTTATAAACTCAGCCTCCTTAGCGTGCCTCATGTTGGGCCCGATTGTCCACCTTTTGCACCACCATAGTATGATATTGTCCGCTTTGGGCCCAAGCCCGCACGGTTTTGTTTTTGGGCTCCTTCCCAAAAGGCCTCATACTATGTGGAATGGTGGACACTTATAAACTAGCCAATGTTCCTTCATTTTACCGATGTGGGACTTGGGATGAATCCCAACAAACCTCCCCTCAGACCAAGGACCACATGTCTCGTGATCTCCTCCCCTCAAGCGATAATCCGTCACCATCTTGTACCGCCGTTAACTCTACGGGACACGCCGCCTGAACACCACAATATCAGGAAGACTTTCGACACAAGGCACCAAGTTCGAATCTCCATCGCGAGGCACAACACTGAGGGTCTTCCCGCATCAAACCCAGACGAACCGTTGGCTCTGATACCACTTGTTGGGCCCGATTGTCCACCTTTTGCACCACCATAGTATGATATTGTCCGCTTTGGGCCCAAGCCCGCACGGTTTTGTTTTTGGGCTCCTTCCCAAAAGGCCTCATACTATGTGGAATGGTGGACACTTATAAACTAGCCAATGTTCCTTCATTTTACCGATGTGGGACTTGGGATGAATCCCAACAAACCTCCCCTCAGACCAAGGACCACATGTCTCGTGATCTCCTCCCCTCAAGCGATAATACGTCACCATCTTGTACCGCCGTTAACTCTACGGGACACGCCGCCTGAACACCACAATATCAGGAAGACTTTCGACACAAGGCACCAAGTTCGAATCTCCATCGCGAGGCACAACACTGAGGGTCTTCCCGCATCAAACCCAGACGAACCGTTGGCTCTGATACCACTTGTTGGGCCCGATTGTCCACCTTTTGCACCACCATAGTATGATATCGTCCGCTTTGGGCCCAAGCCCGCACGGTTTTGTTTTTGGGCTCCTTCCCAAAAGGCCTCATACTATGTGGAATGGTGGACACTTATAAACTAGCCAATGTTCCTTCATTTTACCGATGTGGGACTTGGGATGAATCCCAACACCTCACGCTCTCAGGGAAGTACTTCTCCATGAACACCGTCCTGAAGCATTCCTAGTCAAACTGTAACTCCTCTGGCAGCAAGCATCTGATAGGTGCCTCTCCATCAATGTTCAGCCTCTCCCACCAGCATGTACACAGCATATGCCAGCCTCTTCTCTGGAGAACATCCCAGAACAGCAAAGATCTTCTCCAACTCACATATCCAGCGGTCAGCTACCTCTAGATCTGCATCTCCCATGAATTATGGGGGATGACATTTCCGAAACTCAGCAAGGTCTCGGCTCTCCTACGACCCTGTAGGTCTCGCTGCACCAGCTGCAACTCTCTCAGCCTCCATCCTAGCAAAATAAGAATTTTGCTGCTGCATAGCCATAGCCATCATCTCTATGACACGGGCTATCTGCTCGTTGGTCCTAATCATCGTCTACAAAAGTAACAGCATCTTTAGTAAACAATAACTAAACCAAAAAACAATCAACACAGAGCTAACACAACAAAAGCCTAAAGGGACCACCCCTAAAGAGTGTCCACTAGACTCGACTTGCTCTGATACCACTAAAGTGTAACGACCCGGCTGGTCACTACACACGGCACAACACACTAGAAACACTGCACAGAAAAGAACAACTGTATACATATAGAGTCTAGAATATACATATACATGATCCAATCTGAACAGAGTTAAAGTGTACAAAAGTTACAATCAAATGCTACCATCCCAAGTAGCTCAACAACAAAATAATCACAAAAGAAATCAGCTCCACCGGTCTGCTGAAGACTCACCACTAGACTCCCACCTATCCCTGCTCTGCTCCCATACATAGTATGATCATTACAGTCCAAACATCATGAAAACAAAAAATGGTAAGCTAGTGTAATTAAAAATCAACATACAAATATATAGCAATATGATAAACAACCGCTACAGCTTATACCACTCACAACACGCAACAATATCAGCACCGCAATGCGGCAATATCAGCACTGCTTAGCAGTAATAACAACACCACTCAAGTGGCTATAACGGCACCGCAAAGCGGCAACAACAGCACCGACTTAGCGACTATAACAGCACCACATATGTGGCTAATAACAGCACCGTCTTAGCGGCTATAACATCACACAGCTCAGCACAGCACAACACAACACAGCACAACACAACAATTCAACACACTTACAACTCACAACTCAGCCCAACATTCTATAGTACCACAATACTATAAATTTAACATTTTAATTCATCGATCATAGCCCAATATATACCTCTGATACAGCTAAACATTATTTTCTCAGCATTTTCACCTAGTCAGCACGACATATTCATCAAGTTCGGCCTAGTTCAGCATATAACCACATTGATTATTAACCTCAGTAAAATTCAACAGCTAACAACATGTATAACAATATCTTCTTGCACGCTCGGCGCACTCGAGGTCACGCCCAGCGCGGCTCAACCCGAGAACACCAGGGGCCAGCGCGCCCAGCGCAAGAGTACTCGCGCCCAGCGAGACTCAACCCGAGAGTCCAAGGCTCTCACGCGCTTGGCGCAATTCCAATTGCACCCAGTGCCGGCCAGGCAAAGACTCTAAGGAGTCTCGTGCGCTCAGCGTGGCCTAACCCGCGCCCAGCGTGGGGGAGGCAGAGACCTACCAAGGTCTCGTGCCCAGCGTAATTCGCATTGTGCCCAGCGCTCTCTTGGCAGAGACTCCCAAGGAGCCTCCGCGCCCAGCGAGTTCAAACGCGCGCCTAGCACCACCAGAGTACCCAAAACATGTCACCATTGATATCGCGCCCGGCGCAGCCCAAGTCACGTCCGGCGTGGGCCAACCAGAGACTCCCATTTGCAAGGTCGCCCGGCGCACACAACTTTGCGCTTGGCGGGCTTGCCTAAACAGAGTCTCCTGGTGGTCACGCGCCCGACGCGAAGAACAGCGCCCAGCGTGAACTCAGTAGCAACTCTCCCCAAGTTCAAAATTTGTCCAAATCCTGCAAAACTTAACAGCAAATCCACATGCAATCCATCCAAAAGTTCCCATTCTCATCAGATATCAATAAAAACGCCTCATTTTCCACATGCAAACACAAATCAAGATTTTCCCAAAAATTTTCCCAACGACCCCGAAAACCCGAAAAGCCCCTAATCGTCCATCCCAACAGATTCTCAGCTCAAATGTAGCAAACATCACACCACCAAAGAGTTCGTAGAACTCGCTTTCAGCCAAGCAAAACAAAATACTAGCTTCCCTTACCTCAAATCAAGAAATCCTAGCTCCGGGAAGTCGAAGAAAATGCTCAACGGGGAAGAAAGAGAGAAGAAGAAGAGGAAGCTCCGCACGGCTCGGCTAGAAATCCAACTCCTATTCTTGACCAGCACCTTGAATGAAGTAACTAGAATGAGTCAGAAATGTGAGGAAGGGGGGTGAAGGAGAATGTTGAATGTGAAGAGAGTTTGGTAGTGTGAGTGAGAGGGTAATTGGGGAAAGAAAAGAGAGGGTCTCACAGTATATATATATATATATATATATATATATATATATATATATATATATATAATTTTGTTTTCATATTAAAATAATTATTTGATTTAGTAGTGAATGTTGTAGTTGGGTTAAGCGGTTCAGTTCCCTTTTTCAAATTTGACAAATTTCCCCTTATTTTTTCATATAACACATTAACGTACCTTGATTAACATTTGTGTCATCTAGAGTTGTTAAAGTGGGTTCCAGCCCGTGGATCAATCCGGCTCACCTTAAAAATGGGTCGGGTCGGGCCAAAAAAATAAAAAAAAAATTGATGGGTCAGAAAATGTGACCTGGCTCACCCGGGCTGAACTCGTGGTGGGCAGCCCAGCCTGCCCACCTAACCCACTTACCAACCCATGAACTTAATCCACTAACAATTCACTTAATTATTTATTATTATATATCACTATTTTAATAAGATCATTTTTTTTATATATAAAGATAAAATCAATGTTAAATAATATGAAATCGTTATAAATTTATCTACCCAAACCTCCAATAAAATATAATATTGATGAATAATCTCTCTTATGAATTTTTTTTTTTGTTTTAATTTTTTAAAGTTGTACACTTTTTAATTTAAGTTTAATATTGTATCCATGATACTTAATTTGATAATTTTTACTTTAGATTAGAGATTTTTTATTAAAATTTATTTTATTTTATTTTTTTAAAATCAAGTGGGTACAAGAAAATTTCCGTATAGTGACACACACCCTATAGTGACACAATATGTGTCACTAAAAATTACTTTTACCCACACAATAAATATAATATATGTAGGTATATTGTTAAAGAGTGTAGGTATAGACTATAGTGACATATAAAATATGTTGTTAAATCTCATTCAAAATCAACACTAAAATTGTATGTAGCTATATGTCAAATAGGTATATACCTACATATATTATACCTATAGTGACACTTTTTGTATGTCACTATATGGAACATATTTTGTAGTGGCGACCTGTTTAGCCTACCAACCCGTGGTGGCCCAGGCCAGATTAGAAAAATTTGCATAATAAATTTGGTGAGTCGGATCGAGTCAACTCACTTAAAAAGTAGGTTGAGGTGAGCCGGGCCAAATAGGTCTGGTCTGTTTTTGACAGCTCTAAGTGTCATCCATCATATCTAGTATCATCTGTCATATGATCTACATGTCACTTGTAAATATCATATTAACAAGAGTATTGCTTTATCCTCCGAATCAAAATTCAAATCGAATTTCGAATGATTAAAACATTAACATTTTTTAATAAATTTATCATAAAATAATTATTAATTTAATATTTTTTTGTTTAAATCAATTTTTCAATAACTCGAAACAAGTTTCAGAATATTTTTTCAAACCATGCAACATTTTTCTATAACAAACCTGTTATTTCCTTCCTAGCGTCACGTAAGAAGGAAAAATAAATTATAATTTTATAAGTGTTATTTTAATTTTTTAATATAATAATAATTATATTTTTTATTTATATTCCTAAAAATATTATTTAAAAATTTAATATTGTGTCGCATCCTTTTCTCATTTAAAAAAGTAATGCTTTGCCCGTAAGTGAGGAGGTAAACTTTGTATTGTTATCGTAAAGTTTATAAATAGAGCAGTTTATTGCGCTTAAATATATGCACCTTCCTTTCAAAACTCTCTGATTGTAGAATTATATCACAACGATGGGTCTGAGTCTCAATTTTGTCTTGGAACAAAACCAGGTTCTTTTTTCTTCTTTCTCTCATGTTGAGTAAATTATAATTATTTCATGGATGTTTTATAGAATGATACTTTACCTTGATCAACCTTCAAATTTATATTATATTCCAATGGTAATATTCTTTTTACTAATAGCTAGAATTGATCGGTGACATGACTCACATGAGACATTATGAGTGATCCAATTGATAAATGAACTTTGTACTCCAATTTTGTTCAAAGAGCATATCAGTAAAAATATTTAGAAAACTATATTTAAGTTTGATTCTTATATTTTTGTTACACACAATTTTATATTTAGCAATCTTTTTGACAAAGTATGGCATCACATATGATCGATTTATTAAAGTTTGGACAAACAGTTCTCCTCAATTTGTTTACCTTTTGCCGGCTAATGTCATGGATATCTTACATTTTAGAATGTAATTCTTTTTGTTTTGTCTTTACATATAAAATATCGAGAAACTTAATTTAAAGTAACTTTAACAAAATAAATTTAATTGACATATAAAATTAAATTAATATTATTATTATGTCAATATAAAAAGTTAACATTAAAAAAAAAAATTAACAACAAAAATTAAAAGAATTAAAAAACAGTAAATATAAGGATTGAAAATGTCTATCTTAAATTATAAAAACTAAAAAATATTGAAAAACATAAGTATAAGAATTAAAATGATTTATTTTAAATTATAGAGACTAAAAATATTTATTTTAATTTATAAAAATTAAAAAGATCTATTTTAAATTACAAAAATTAAAAAAATCTAAAAGATAAAATAAGTAAAATTATATAAATTAAAAAATATTTTAACCTACAAACTTTTATGTAAAATATATTTATTAAATTTTATAATAATTATCTTAAAATTAAGTTATTGTAATAATATTTTTTTATTGCTTGATATTTACACAGATTATATAGGACTATTAAACCCGTTAGTAATTTACAGGGATTAATACTTCCAATTGGTCAATTGATATCTCTTACTTTATAGAATATGTTAAGTTGAATATACACAAATTTATGAAAGGAGGTTAAGGACATGGAGAAATTCTTAATTATTACATATTTTTCCAAAAGCACAAGGATATCCACTGAATTCACAACATATTACATATTTGTATATGCACATAAAAAAAATGTACGAAACTGATCTCAAACAAGACTTACAAGCAAAGACAGCCAATTTAATTATTATTCTTTTCATTTAGCTCCAGAAAGAAACAGAACTCGATGATAGAATTGCTTAAGAAATATTATATTTTATCATCATTGATAAAATTAATTATATCATGATCTTTATTATTTATCCTCTCTGATTACACGACTTTCCATATAGGTACTTTTCTCAGGAAATTCTTGTGTAAAGTTGGTGATACTAAACAGACCTGAGAAGCTAAACAGCCTTAACCATGAAATGGTAAGTTCATAAAGCCAATTCTTTAAGTGTCTCAAACATGAATTACTTTACTTAATGATAGTTGTTTAAAAAAAAATTGTAAGATTGTAGGAAGATCAATTAATGGAGCTGCCATTGTTGAGAGCTATTTTGGTTTAGTTTTTAAAGGATATCCCTTTTCATAAGCTACCCCTCAAAGTTATGCCACCATAGATATTTTGCAGTTAACAGTAAAATAATTTTAAAAAATTAAAATTAAAAGAAAAACACAGTTTTCTTGTTGTAAGAGAATGTCAATATATGGCTTCTTTCACTGTTTTGCAGATTTGCCGAATAAAAAAGAATTTAGAGTTGTATGAGAAGGATCCTTCAGTCCAACTTGTGATACTGAAGGTACGTAAAACAGCAAGGGAGGATGAAGATTTCCAATATTTTTGTTGGATTATCAGGGGAATGGAATATATGAAATTAAATTTCCAGTTTCTTATTCGGTTAAATATTTTATTTTTGATCTGATTATTTTTTTTTTTCTCGAGTAACTGCTTATTTTGCTTATTTACACTATTCATGTATGATTAATTTCCAATATATCATTGAAATAGTAACTATATGTATCCTCTATATTTTCCGGCTTTAACTAGGGCAATGGAAAAGCTTTCTGTGCCGGTGGTGATGTGGTATCAGTCATTACGTCCTCAATTGTAGGTATATATAGCTCGTCCAAAGCCAGCAAAAAAAGATATAAAACTATAACCGGTGATTGAGATCTTACATAAACTTTTTTTTAATAATTTAATCACAGCAATTAAGACCTTTAATCATCTCTTTAATTAATTAATAGGACTTCGAAGTATTTTGATAAGTTTTAAGTTTTAAATTTTGGTTCTTTGGGTCGATTAGGAGACTAATACTTAATTAGTTCAGAATTTAGTCACACGTAAACTTCATCTTGTTCTGTAAAAATATTATTTACTAAGGATATCGTGAATCGAACCAGGACACTGGACCTATGGTGTTAGCTATTTCAAGGAACACCTTACTCTGGACCATTTGATAGCAACCTATAAAAAGCCTATGGTGAGTTGGTTATGTTTCAATTCTTGTGCCGACAATTCATTAATATCTTTATGTATCTCAAGACTCAAGTGCTCGAAAGCAATTTCTTTTTTTTTAAATAGAAAATTCAATTTTCTTTCTATTTTTATATATATTTTTGCTATAGATGAAATAAAAAATTTGTATCCTTAACCATTTTTTTTTAAAAAAAGAACTTGGTAGTTGGCTATAAACTTACATGCAATAACATCCTATTAATTACACTAAGATGCATTTACAACAAAATCTCATGAAATATTTTTCACTTTTACTTCCTTAAGCGAGACAAAATCCTTCTACATCAATAATTTTTAACTTTTTACATTGATTATTGAGATATATAAAATTGATTACTTTTATGTTTGGTTAAATCGATGTACATGTATAGAAATAAATTGTTGATAGGATGAGACTTATAACACTCAAAGGAAGGAAATCAAACTAAGTGGATTAATAGGATATTATTAATATATATATATATATATATATATATATATATATATATATATATATACTTTATATTTTAATTCTCTAAATACTAGATGATGATATTTGGAGGGTCATCTTTATAACTATTGAATTATAAATAATATATTCTCTTATCTTTTGGGACATGAATGAAAAATATGAATGTTAGTTTTAGTTTCAGTTTTTTTAATATAGCTTTCTGATATCTTTTAATGGTAGATTTTAGGAGTACAGTTATTAACTTTCTATGGACCGTCTTCATCAATACTACAACAAAATAGACTTTTATAGTGGCATTTAATATGAGTTTTAGTGGCAATAAAAATTGTTACAAATTTTTTTACCGGCATTTTCACATTAGCCATTGTATGCAGTGTCGCTAAAATATTTAGTGGTAATTATTCAAAATGTTGGTAAAAACCCTTATAATAGTTGAAAAAAGTGTATATCTTTTTGTGACATTTTTTACTTTCTAGTCGATGTGGGACTTGTAAGATGAGTACAAATAAATAATTACTTTATCTCTAGTTGATGTGGGACTTGTAAGATGAGAACCCTCTTAAGTTTAAGGATTATTGAGTTTGATAATAGTGAATAATCTCATACTAATTTAGAATAATAAGTTATAGGTCTAACTTAATCCTACATAACAAACTTGTAAGGTGAGAGTTATTATTCATTTATATACTATTTAATTATCTTATTTCTAGTTGATGTGGGACTAAAGTTTTTCTTAATAAATAATTGTCGCTAATAGTAAATTTTGGTATGATATAAATATATTTTTAGTGACCATTATATATTAGTCACTAATACTTTTATTAAATAATAAAACAAAGGCAATTAATTTATTGCCGGTAAATAATTGTCGGTAAAAATGAATTTTGTTGTAGTACAATGACTTTTAATAACTGATGTATGTGGTCATGTTCTATGTCTGAAATTTCTAACCCATGTAAAAAGGTCTGCAAAATTTTTAAAAATGTCACCACATTTTTTTAACATCAACGGTCAAATAATCGACCTAGAATTGTGGCATGTACAATATTTCTCATTAGGTATTGCCTCCCAAATTAATTTATTTGTTAGCATTTATTCTCCTATCTTAATTTATTATACCCATTTGAGTGGTTTCTTTAAACGGTTGTGGAATCAGGTCTCTCTCATCAATGGAGTGGTCATGGGAGGAGGAGCAGGTTTGTCCATGGTTACAAAGTTCAGGGTTGTGACCGAAAAAGCCGTATGTTTCTAAAGAACACATGAAAGTTTCATGAATATGAGATTCTACCCAAACATTTATTATGATCGATTATTTGTAGGTATTTGCCATGCCAGAGGCATCTATAGGACATTTTCCAGATGTGGGTTCAAGTTACTTCCTTTCTAGGCTTCCTGGCTTTTTTGGTAAGATGGTTACATGTTTATGTTTATGTTTTTTTTTTTCTTTTCTTTTAATATATGGAATTTAATTTGAATGCACTTGACAATGTAAACTTGATAGTATAAAAAAATATATATTTATCAATTATCATCCAATTATATGTTATAATATATGGTAAATTGTTGAATCTTATTTTAATTAACTTAAATCTGTACCGTAATTTCTATATAAATACATGAAAAGTAATCTGGAATATATATGTATGTGGTACTTTATATCACTAGTAATGTCTTCAATATAATCCTAGCTCGTAACTTTACAATATATCACGCTGCTTAATAGGTAGTTATTTAAAATCTATTTTTCAATTAAACTTTCATTTATCTCTCAGCATAACTCTCAAATCAAAATAGAAGCAGAATTTGTTTAATAAAAAATGTATAATTATAAAATTTTAATGTGCTAAATGACTTCTTTGTTTTCAGTTTTTTTTTCTTGTATAATCTAAATGAATTTTCATAATTTTGATCTAAAAAACATATTTTTCAAGTCTATATATGGTTATAATTCAGCTCTTCAAAACGTATCAGAATTTTGATACGTGATATAAATTTCACTCATTTAATGTCACCACACATCTGAGAGTTCAAAGAACAGAAAAGAAGTTCTTTAAACGTATCTCATTGAATTAATTAATATAAAAGATGATGACACAAGAAAGAATTATATGTATTTATAAGTGCAATAGAAACTATATATTCTCATGCCAAGTAAGTAAACAGAACTAACACAACTTGTAACAAATGGGGTTAACAAGAAAAAGGGTAGAAGTATGAAGAAAATATGAATGTTATTTTTTTTTTCATTTAAAATATATAATTATAAATAATGATGAAAATTATGGTTGTTGAAAGAATTCTTTTAATTTTGCCAAAATTATTACCAGTTTATTTAATGTAGAAATAACAAGTTATGGGATATATATTGTGCATGCAGAGTACATATTCACATATATTTTGTTTTTCTTTGTGTATTGGTATTAGTTTGCAATTTTATTCTCACTCAATTATATGCAGGGGAATACATAGGGTTGACTGGAGCACGTTTGGATGGAGCAGAAATGGAAGCATGTGGTTTAGCCACACATTTTGTGCCTTCGGTGGTAAAACTACATTCAGAACTAGCCAGTTTCTCAATTAATATACTTCCATAATAAAAAATAGTTATAATGTAAATGGATATATAATGTAATTTTTAAGAACTAAATAATTCACCACACAATTCAATTTTTATGTGTTATAGAAGCTAAAGTCGTTGGAAAATGCTTTACAAGCTATTAATTCTCCAAATGTTTCAACAATTACTGCACTAATACAAACGTTCGCAGAGAAAGCATACGTCAAAGAAAACAGTCCTATTAAAAGGTAAATCAGCAATAAATAAATAAAATTATATATATATATATATATGATCTTCTCCTGAGATTTTGTGCATTAATTTTTTAGAATTGACTACTGAATGACACGTTCTTTTTCACGTAAAAAAAAAAAAAAAAAAGATTAGAGACTTTAAACAGATGTTTCTCAAAAGGGTTGGTGGAGGAAATAATTCAATCCTTGGTAAGTAATAAGTATACATGCAACAAGTAAGACATGTAAATATTGTATTCATTTATCCTCTTTTTTGCTGAATAATTAAGTATATAGTAACATTTTTAATTAATCATATAATATGATCATGATTTTATAGGAACATGAATTACAAAATGGAGCTGAAAAGTGGATAACAAATGCATTAAGCTCCATGCGTTCATCTTGCCCTACTAGCCTAAAGATATTTTTGAAATCAGTAAGTGTGGCAGAAAAAGATTCAATTGTACATACTCTCATTATTGTTCATAATAATGACATATTGGGTATTAGTTATATTAAAAAGAACAATTTTCTGATGTGTTTTAGATCAGGAAAGGCAGGGTACAAAGCATTGATCAATGCCTTTGTCGAGATTATAACATTACCTGCCACTTGTTAAGAAGAACTTTCGGAAATGATTTATATGAGGTAAATATTTTGATTTAATGTACGATGAATTTATTAGAGTTTTGTATGGTTAAGGAATTAATAATAATTTCTTTTAATTAAAAATGATGTAGGATATATATATATATATATATATATATATATATATATATATATATATATATATTAGAAATTACGGTAGAGATACATTAACAACTTTTAATATTTTTTTTTTTATATTTATAAATCCTTTGTTCATTATAACATTGGTTAAAATTTGCCTTATTTTTATTCTGCAGTTAGGCCATAGTCATTAAGTTTATTTCTTTCACTTTTTTTTGTTTTCCTCACTACAATAAATATTACATATAGTGACATACAAAAAGTGTCACTATAAGTATAATATATGTAGGTATATATCTATTTGGCATATAGCTACACACAATTTTAATGTTGATTTTGAATGAGATTTAACAACATATTTTGAGTCTCACTATAGCTTATACCTACATTTTTTAACAATATACCAACATATATTATATTTATTGTGTAGGTAAAAGTAGTTTTTAGTGACACTTATTATATCACTATAGAATGTGTGTCACTATACGGCAATTTTCTTGTAGTGCCTTTATATCCTACGAAATGGTACGTAGTATGTGATAGAATATTAATAGTGCATTGGGATAGAGCAATTAGTTTTATATGACTAATATTTGCCCCATTCGTTTAACTCAAAATGTGTGCATAGGGTTCAAGAGCAAAATTGATTGATAAAGATAACAAGCCCAAGGTACACGATAGTATCTTATATATGTTCTATCTTTAATTATGGATATATATTTATATATTAATATGATTTTAAACGTATGGTTTTTCGTTTTTCTTTTCTCATTTTGTTAACTAGTGGGAACCTTCAAAACTAGAGCTGGTTAAAGAAGAAATAGTGGATCAATACTTTGAGGACGTCAATGATGATGAATGGGAATGTCTTCGATTTCCTGATAGATCCAATTCTCAAATTGTAAGCAGATTATAAGGTTTAATGGAGCTCATTCTGCAAGTTTAAACTTAAGAACTATATGTAAGCAATTTGAGAATAAATTAAGTGAAATATCTATGTTATTTCAGGGTAAAGGAATTGATGTTAAATTTAGTTCTAATTAAGTAAAATAAAATATCTGTAGTATGTGATTTGGCAGTTTGAGGTTTAATTATTCTCTTTAATTTAATGTTTTTATATTTTCCCTTGTGTCTTTTATCATTTTGGTATTAAAAAATATTCTCTAGTTTTTTTTCTCCAGACATGGCATACTCACACTGAGTCACTCATCATTGACAATCTAAAACTGAAAATTTCTCCTTTTTAAAAAATTTGACAGAGTTTTTTTTTCTTCATACCATGACATTTTAGATAACTTTAGTTAAGACGGCGAGGATGAATTAAAGACTTTTAAGTTTCATTCTCTTACCTTCCATCTTGCTCTTAAGTAGTACTCTCACTATAATTATATATATAAGTAAAAAAAATTTAATTTTTTATTAAAATATATGTAAATTTCAATTAAATTAAATTTATGATCTAATGTTCTTAAACTAAAAATAATTTTAAGACAATAAATGAAAACACTATTAACTAATGTAAAAAATGCTCTCTTAAGAGTTACATCGTAAAACACGACTATTCATTATACTCACATAATTGTTAATGTGAATCTTGATTAAAGATAAATTGATAATGTGAATCTTAATTAAAGATTAATTGAATATTTAATTCTCAATCTTACTTAATTGTCTTAATAAATTTCACTGGTGTATTAATATCAAGCTTAACCTAATTAGATTGAAGATTTAATTTCATTAACATTTATTAATTAAGTTTTAGCTAAAGTAAAGCTTAAGGGTTTTTTTAACTAGTACGAAGTATTTATTATTAAAAGTAATGACTAATCTCTGTTGGAGACCATGAACGTACATAAAATAAATATTTCCCTTCCAATATAGTTTATTCTAAACCATGATTAAGTCTTAATTAATCATGTTTAATTTCCTTAACTTGAGCATTAATTTTGCTTAGAGCATCTCCAATAGTGATTCTTATAAGTAACTTATTAAAACTTATAATTCATCATGCCACACTATTCTTAATTATAAGGAACTCATTACATTTTTACAAATTTTGCTATTTTAGTAGAATCTTATAAGCAATCCACACTTATATATATATATATATATATATATATATATATATATATATATAATTTACTTTTTGACAACTTAAAAAATTAATTTAATTATTATAATTAAATATTAATTTAATTGAACATAATTAATAATATTTTTTGATTTGTGGGGTGATATGTGTTATAAAGAACATTGCTTATTTAAGAGTTATTGCTTATTTTTAAGCAATTTTTTGTATCATGTCATTGCACTTCAACGAAAGTTGCTAATAAATATCGTTGCTTATTAGTAGGATATACCACAAGCATTATTGATGAAGGTTTTCGCAAACTCACCACTTGGCAAGTGAATCAAGTTTCGAAGTAGTATTCAAATATCGTCCTCAGGGATTTGAGTGTTTAGTAATTCTTGCTCTAATGATTTAAAAGAGAATGATGTTAAAATTGCAGATGAATGAAAACAGATTAGAACAACACAATAAAATAAAAGTAGTAAAAACTATGGTTAAGAAACAATGATTGGTTCAGAAGCACTTGCTAACTCGTAGATCTTCTTAAAATAAATGTTATTCTAATTTCATTATTTCCACGTTCATTAAGTAATCCAACAAGATTCTTCAAGGTTGAATCCTAAAGTCATTAAGCTCAAAACATGATTCCTCTATGTTTTGAGTTTAACACTTCGCATTAAGAACAATGACTTGAACAATGTGACTAACCAAATCAAGTCTATTCCTAGAACAAGAAATGATTAGGTGCAAGATTTAGTTCGGGTTTTCGAAAACGTTTTCTAACTGGTTTCAAAAGCCAAAAATCATACAACGGGTGATCAAGCCGATATAAGCATTAAGGGAAGAATCAAGCACAAATAATGAGATCAAAATGCATATATTTAAGAAGAAGAGGAGTTAGTAGTTACATCCAACCAATCCTTAATGAGTTTAGCCACATATGGCCATTACAAGATCTAAGAAGTAAAAGAAGAGATTACAAAGTAAAGGATGAAGAAATGGAGTTGATCTTCGATCCCAAAGGATTCAGCTTCCAAATCTTTGTTCTTCCCTTTGTTCTTCCTTCTTCACGTCCCTCAATCTGTTTCTTTCTCTGTATTTTCGTGATACCCCTGATTCTTCATTTTTCCCCTTTTATATGAGCTTCAAAACAGGGGCAAAGAGTGATTTTTCCTCCCACGGCTGCAGTTGTAGATCCACGGCTATGGCTATGGATGTGGAGAGTCCTTCAGGGTGAAGAAACCTCCAAAGCTACAGCTGTGGTTTCACAGCTATAGCTGTGGCAACTCCTTCAAGCTTAAGGAACCTCCAGCGTTGTAGCTGTGAAGCCACAACTATGGTTGTGGATCTCTGGAGTTTTTGCTAGGTCCTGGGTGCTCCATGGCTTTAGCTTTGAGTTCACAGCTTTAGCTTCAACTCTCTGGAGCTTCAAATTGTATTTCAGATTTCCACAGCTCGAGCTCCAGATCCACAGCTATAGCTTCAAGTCTCTGGAACCAAAAAATGAGCATTCCAGATTTCCACAGCTATAGCTACAGAACCACAGCTATAGCTGCAAGTTTCTGACCTTCACAATTTCTCCCCAGATTTCCACAGCTATAGCTGCAGATCCACAGCTATAGCTCCAACTTTCTGGACCTCTATATCCTTCCCAGACTTTCATAGCTCGAGCTCCAGATCCACAGCTATGGCTGTGGATCTCTGCCTAGCCAAAAATCCTGCAAAAAATGAGGAAATTCCTTAAGATTTCTACTACTCCTCTACTCTTATAGTATAACTTAATTCTTTAAATAAAGGGGTGAAATAACATATATATTATATACAATTACCCAAAAAGAGTGCCAAAAGTTGAGTGCAAATCAAGCCTAAAAGACACTCAACAACTACCCCAACTTAATCTCTTGTTGGTCCCCAACAAGATACCAATCAAAACCAAAAAGGTTCCTACCATGAAATTTCTTCTATATCAACAATAGGTAAACACTCAATCAATTCACCATCAAAAACCAATTTCTACTCACTGAGGTGCCCACAATAACAACCATGCCCAAACACAAAATTTGCAAGGCAAATCATAACATGAACATTACAAACCAATATCTGAACATACTCTCTCAACAATGGCTCTCCAGGGTGAGTGTTTCTCTTAAGTCCATTCATCATTTCTATGAACATAAGCAT
Organism: Cajanus cajan; assembly: GCF_000230855.2. Lineage (NCBI taxonomy): Eukaryota > Viridiplantae > Streptophyta > Magnoliopsida > Fabales > Fabaceae > Cajanus > Cajanus cajan. Next base: position 8,207,269 of record NC_138517.1, on the reverse strand, counting down.
TGATATCATCTCTTTAGTACTACTCTTTGAGAGAAAATTAAGGATCACAAGGACTTTTTTTTTTTAAGGTTGAGGGTTGACTGAGGCTTGGTTAACAAAGGAGTGTGGTTTTTCAAATTAACAGGGTTCAAACTCAAGAGAGTAAAATGAACATGAACCAAACACTCCATCTTGCTCACTCTAAATATTCAACTCCAACCAGATCTCTCAGCCCAAATTCTTCCTCTAATTACACACCCTCTTTCCTTAAGATTCTCTGCCAAGATTTCAAGAGGCCCCTCTCTCTTTTAAGACTATTTATACAGGTGCTTGCTTATTTTGCTTTTGATTTGATTCTTTGATTTTTTTGATTTTTTTTTTGATTTTTTTTGAGTATATGATACTGATAGAATGAAACTAACAAGCACACTTGAATTTGAATAGTGAAAATGATGGAGGGGTGACTCTTCCCTTAAACTTTGCATTAGTTTAATTTCACCACTTCCTCTCAACTTGGCCATTTTTACCAACTACCCCAACTTAATCTCTAATTCATTTTCATTTACTCTCAAGAGTTTGGTCAGGGTGATGAGTTGGTATTTGGGAAAGGTTTAAGGTTATTTGAAGGTTAAGACTCAAACAGGTTTTAAAGGATGGATTCAATTATGGCTGGCTGTTTGGCTCTAGGCTTAAAAAGATTTCAGTTATTTACAATGGAATGCCTTGATAATGTCCAAAACTTTCTCACAAGAACAATCATTCAAGACTCAACCAATGCAAACACATATGCTATGATGATGGCTCTGAAAGTAGAAGTGTATATGATAGATGCATTGTTTAGTCTCTCTCACTCACCAGCTCGACTAAATGTTCAACTACTGATTTTTCATGCCATGCTAATCAAATATCTCACAACTTCATGATCAAGCAAATTGGATGAGTACAACCTCAAAGCAAGTCTCAAAACAAACCATTTTAAGGTGAATCAAAAGATGTGTTTTCACTCTTGTTGATCTAAAAGCCATCTCATTTACTACCTTTCAAAAATGATTTTCAATTTTTCCCATTTTTTTTTGGTGATTGTTAATTCACAAAAAGTATATAAACCACCAGATAGTCCAAACAATTAACAAAATAGAAACTAAAACAACTGGAATTTAAAATGACTGGAATTTGAAATGGCATAAAATTAAAGTGGAACTTCTCTTCCTCAGAACGAGGGTGACAATGACCCTCCATCCTCTCCTTTTCATCATTGCCTGCTCATGCTCCTACTCCCCACCATGAAGTTGTTCGCCTTGATCTCCACCCCTCCAAAAAATATAGGACTGTCCCCAGGCCACTTTAGATGGTGGTGGTGGGGTTGGTGCATCTGAGATTTTATGAGTGGCTTTAGAGCTTCCGCCTGAACCGCCACCTCTTGAACAAACTATCTGAAAATTTGACAACCAATTCTGGCAACCAAGTTAATCCACAGATTGATCATACAAAGAAAACACAATTCTTCATGGGGCATAAGGAATGATCAATAAACATTCTAACATGTGAAGCACTAAAGTTATTTTAAAGCCACCAATGAACAAGCAAATATTTCTTATTTGCTTCCATGATCAATGATTTCACACTTTGGATAAAGAACACATATTCACTTAGGCATTTGATCAAGAAATTGATGGACATGATAAGGAGAAACAACATGCATGTTAATTCTTTCCATGCATGGCTCAAAATTCTTCACAAAATGGAACATTTCAGTGACCACCTTTTTCAAAGCTTTCATTGTGTTCAAATCAAATACTTTTCTCATTCAGGCATTTCTTCGAACACAAAACAGGCAGAAAATGTGAATGCTTATGCATGTTCATGTTGAAAGCTCAAACACCCAAACTCATGCAATTCCACATTGGTATAATTCCAATTCAATAAAAAAGATTCAGAAATGATGCAAGACTATGAAGAGAGTTCAAAGAAATGAAGCACTTACAACCACTTCCATGCAACGAAGAAAAGAGAAGAGAAAAGTGAAGACTTTACCTTGCAATGTCAATAAAAATGGATGATGCAAAATGATGGTTTTATGTAGATAATGAAGAGGGGAGATGAAACGTGAGGAGGTTAATGAGTTTCGTGAGTGGGAGAGGAAGAGAAACGAAGAAGTGGAGATTAGAGTTTTCGTTTTTTTTTTTTTTTTTTTTTTAAAAACTGATCCAAAATGTCTCCACTCTTTACTTAAAAAAAACAAACCTCGTGAGTTTGAGCTTGGAAATGTATTCCAGAAAAGTGGCGCTAAGGCTGGGGATCTTGGCGCTTCAGCGCTGGCAATTTAATCATATAAAAAGAGTTTGACCAAGACCTGGCGTTAAAGCTGGGAATCATAGCGGTGAGAGTATGAAGTTTAATGTTGATTCCAGGGAGTTGGCGCCATAGATGTAGAAGCTGGCGCTTGAGCTGTGGAATTTCAACATGAAACTGGTCACAAACAAAGACTTGGCGCCATGGCTGTGAGGATTGACGCTTAAGATGTGGAATTTTTTTCACATGAGAGCCCTTGGCAGCAAGTTGGCGCCAAGGCCGTGATGCCAACGCTGCAGCGTCAAGACAGAATTTGATTTTCTAAGTTGAAGCTTACTATCACTCAGGTCCCTAATGTTTTTCATAATTTGATGGAATGGCAGAATCTCTTAAAGCATGTGAGTAAGCTGTTATAACCAAGGTCACACATCATTCATTCCTTTTGAATTATTTTTGTTGAACTCCCTAATTAAACCACTAACTCAAGATTATCAAAATTGTTTAGGCCAATGTGAGTCACCAATACATCACAAACAGGGTGTGCAGCCACATGATCAAGGAACTGAAAATTTTGCAACCATTGAAACACATCAAACAAGCTTATAACCATATGACCCAAAACACCTACTTGCACCAAAAACTTGAAACTCTAACCCTTTCGATTATCTCACACTACAAAAATTGCACACAACTCAAATATATTACCAACATGATTTTATGCACTGCAGCAACAGGTCAACCATGAAACAACCACAATCAGCTATTGCATAACCTGCCTATCACACACAGCAGGGAATCAAACCTCCCTATAAACAAAGACAGTTTTCTCCACAATCCAAATCATCAAACTACTCACAGACCCAACACCTAAAACAATGCAGCACCACTATAAAACAACAAAATAACAGCCAAATAAGGAACAAAATGCTACACAACCACTCTAAAACATCAAATTAACTTCATATATCCTAACACACAAAACATAAAACAAGCTGTCAACATGAGTGGTAGTTTTAACACATTATATATCATTCAAAACACAAAACAACATGCATTATGAAACTAAACATAGCTATGAGCAAAAAACATTAACGAAACAATATTCAACACAAAATTCAGAATTTAAACTAGGAATTAAACAAGAACATGCTAATTTAATGTCTTTAGCTTGACAATCCCTGGCTCCTTCCAATGAGTGATGGTAGTGAGTCTTTCCACTTCACCACCCGGATAATGCTTGAGCCTCTGACCATTGACTAACCACGTCCTTCCAGAGGCAGGGTCTTCAAGTTCAATGGCTCCATATGATCTGACAGATTTAACTGAGAAAGGGCCTGACCACTTAGATTTGAGCTTCCTAGGGAAAAGTTTCAACCTGGAATTGAATAACAATACTTGTTGGCCAGGTTGGACGTTCTTGTTCAGAATCTTCTTGTCATGGTATATCTTGGCTTTGTGCTTGTAAGACTTAGAGGACTCATAAGCTTTCAATCTCCTTTCTTCCCATTCATGCAATTGAAGCTTTCTTTTCTCCCCTGCTGCCTTCAAATCATAATTTAAGGCCTTCAAAGCCCAAAATGCTTTATGTTCCAATCCCACTGGAAGGTGACAAGCTTTACCAATGACCTTTTCCAATTCTTCGTTAGAGATAGGCAAAGCCTTCTCTAGTGGCAATGAGCTCTTGAAATCATTTTGAGTTTCCAAGTACGCATCATCTAATACATCGATTCTAAAGCAATCTTTGTTGCCTTTTGGAAACTTCGTTGTTTCAAATACATTGAAACTCACTTCCTCATCTTGGACCCTTACCTTCAACTTTCCTTCATCCATGTCAATGATAACTCAAGCTGTCTTCATAAAGGGTCTGCCCAATATCAAAGGAACTTCTACATCCTCTTCCATATCCATGACTACGAAATCAACCGGAAACATGAACTTATCAACCTTCACGATCATATCTTCCACTATACCATGTGGAAGCTTAATGGATCTATCTACCAACTGCAAGGTCATCCTTGTAGGTCTCACTTCCACTTCTCCTATCTTCTTCAACATGGATAAGGGCATCAAATTAATACTGGCTCCAAGGTCTAAGAGTGCCTTACCCACTGAAAGATTATCGATTGATACAGGGAGAGTGAAACTGACTGGATCTCTGGACTTCTGAGGTAGAGACTTCTGTATAATGGCACTGCATCCTGCCTCAAGCTCCACAGTTTCTTCTTCAAGAATTCCTCTCTTCTTAGTTAACAATTCCTTCATGAACCTAGCATACATGGGCATTTGCTCCATGGCTTCAGTGAAAAGAATATTAATCTGTAGCTTCTTGATGATATCCAGAAATCTCAGGAATTGCCTTTCTTTTTCTTTCTTGGAAGGAGCATGAGGGTAAGGTAAGTTTTTTACCGGAACAGTAGAATTGACTTCCTTGCCCTTCTTTTTATTCTTCTCCTTCTCAACTTCATTTTTCTCTCTTATTTTCTCACTATTTACACTCTCACTCTTATTGTTTTCTCCCTCATTCTTCTCACTTTCTTCCTCAAACTCTTTCAATTCATTATTTTCTCCCTCATTCTCAGCACCCTCATTGTTCTCACTCACTCCAACATCTTCACTAACTACCTTCCCACTTCTTGTTGTTATGGCTTTGCAATGCTCTTTAAGGTTGGTCTTGGTATTGGTTGAGAATGGGCCTCCGGACATGTCAGCTAATTGTTTAGCTAGCTGACCCACCTGCACCTCCAAGTTCTTGATGGATGCCTCTATGTTCTTCTGGTTATTCATAGACACCTGCATGAACTGGTTTAGAGTATCCTCCAATTTGCTGGTTCTTTCATGCATAGAAGGATAAACAGGCTGATGTTGCTGTTGTTGTTGTGGTGGTCTATTGGATGGCCCAGCTTCATTTCTCCATCCGTATCCTTGGTTGTTATTGTTGTTTCTCCAACCTTGATTTCCCTGCATATAATTGTTAGTATTATAATTACGGGAATTAAAATTACCTCCTTTTTGTTGGTTTCCCACATAGTTGAGTTCTTCTTCATTTGAAATTTCAGAACAATGACCATTGGGATGATCTCCCCCACAAAAATCACATTTTAGAGAAGAATTTGTTTGATTCGAAGAAGAAGCAATAACATGAAGCTGTTATGGAATCTTGGCCATCTGCTTAGTCAGTGCTTCAATTTGTTGAGATAGCAGCTTGTTCTGAGCAAGGATTGCATAATTTGTACTTAGATCAAGAACTCCTCTTTTATGAGATTGGTGTTTTCCATGCTCTGCTTGGTGATCAGAAGATGCCAAAGATTCTATGATTTGAGTAGCTTCTTCTGGGCTCACAGTCATCATGGTGCCACCAGCTGCTGCATCCAATAACATCTTCACCTCAGGCTTGATTCCATTCACAAAGAAGTTAAGTTAAGCTATATCCTCAAACCCGTGGTTAGGACATTTTTTGAGCAATGACTTAAATATTTCCCAGGCTTCACAAAATGGTTCATCTGCACCTTGCCTGAAGGTAGTGATTTCTGACTTGGCCTTAATATACTTGGATGAAGGATAGAATCTATTCACAAACTTGTTTTCCACATCACCCCAACTTGTCAAACTTTGATTTGGGTGAGATTGTAACCAAACTTTAGCTTTTCCTGTTAAAGAGAATGGAAACAACCTCAAATATACAGCTTCTTCATCACCTTCAGGGATTCCCATTGTTCCACACAACTCATAGAAATTTGAAAGGTGTGAGTATGGGTCCTCATGATCAAGGCCAGCAAATTGTTGTGAGCTAACCAAAGTAAGGAAGGCAGGTTTCATTTCCATGGCTCTAGAAGTATTTGGAGCTGCAATGCTAGAGAAATGCCTAGGACCATGTTGTTGTGCATAATCACCTAGGGTCCTTCTAGGATGCCTAGCTGGTCCATGTCCACCATTATGAGTGCATGTTCCTTCTTCAGCCATTTCTGTTTCAGAGTGTGGTTGATTTGATGAAGTAGAAGAACTCAGAAGATCTTGCTGTTGTTTTTGGATCCTCTCTAACTGTCTAAGCCTTCTTGTTCTACTGTTGTTCGTCCTTGCCGTTCTTTCAATTTCAGGATCAAAATGCAATTCTTCGGCTGGAGTTTTCCCTCGCATACACTTTTAAGAAGTCTACACAGCAAGGTGAGTCCACAAAACACAACAAGACAAATATCTATTGTAGACCCCTAAAATTGTCCGGGTCGGAAATAAAACTCGAAGACCCTCAAAGATCGAAGGAAAGTCAGCCAGAAGGACTCCTAGAAGACCATAGGATGGCTATATGTAGATTTAGAGGTCTTAGAGTAGCTTAAAAATAAGGAAGTGGAGGGAATGAAGCCCAATACGGCCGTACTAAACTTAATACGGCCGTATTGAAGCTTCAATATGGCCGCAGTGAACTCAATACGGCGTATTGAAGTTTCTGAAACTTCAATACGGCCGTACTGAAATCAATACGGCCGTATTGAAGCTTCAATACAGCCGCAGTGAACTCAATACGGGCGCATTGAAATTTCTGAATTTCAATACGGCCGTATTGAATTCAATACGGCCGTATTGAAGTTCAAAAATTTCAATACGGCCGTATTGATTCTGTAGCCCGTATTGGGCCTGTTCCCTATAAATATGACGTCAATTGGACGTCATTCCACACTTTCACACACAGTTTTAACCCTCTTCTTGAGTATTCTGGGTTTTTTTGAGCAGTGCTCTGCCTAGAAATCACTCGGAGAGTTGATCCGACGAAGTTCTTGAGCCCCGAGCCATTTTGCTTGAGGATCGAACCTAGTCGAAGGGAAATCCTCCGGATTTCCGTAGTCAAAATTTTATAGGAGGGAGCGAGCGGGCTTGTAGAGCGAGGGAACGCCAAAAAGCTTCCCAGTTTTACGAAATATATAAAAGCACGCTTCAAGAGGTTTCTTTTCTAAAAATCCCTTCTTTTACTGCTTTCTGTGTGCATATTAAACTGTCATCATGTAGATAGTTAATTTATAATTGCTTAGAATAAATAGGGGTAATTTAGTAATTTCGCATTATTATTTTTAGAAATAATCTGTCATAGGGAACCCGAAAGGGGCGCTGTGGGGTGCTAACACCTTCCCCACGCGTAACCGACTCCCTTACCCAACTCTGGTTGTAATGGCCGAAGTTGATTTTATAAAATCAATTGCCTTATCCCTTTTTCCAATGTTTTGAGTAAAACATTGGTGGCGACTCCACGAACCCTTTTACTACGAAAACCACTAATCCATGGAGGGTCCCGCTTGGGATTAATATGGATTGGTGAATCATTTAATAAAATTGCTCGTTTGACAAGGTCTCAGTTTGAGAATACGTCATTCTAGCAATCCATACTTTTCACTAAAATAAAAGCGAGCTCGACCGTCTTCGCGACCGCCGAGGCCCGTTTGGGCCGGTGGCGACAGATGGCGACTCCACTGGGGAAGCCTCGAGAGTCAGTCCCATTTAGTGACAGATTATTTTAACAAATAATAGTTAAAATTACTTCATTACCCCTTGCTTGTATGATAACATGATTTATTATATGGCTTTAAATAACTGTTGTATGTTTAAATTTACGCAATTGTTTGAAATAAAAACTGCACACAAACCTTTGCACACAACAGTTCCCTCTATACCCGGGGGCATGAGTGATTAACCATAGGGAGTGAATGTTAGTACGGCCGGTTGTCGAATGGGTCTATAGGTGCCCGTAGACCGTTGTCGGAAAACATCACTCAAGGTGATAACCATGAACTTGAGTCCGACGGTGCGTTGGAGCTTTCCATCGACCTACGATGAGAGGAATTGGGTCCCTATAATGGGGGCACCTTGGGGGCCTTGGACTGGTGAGAACAGTTAGAACCTACCTTGAATATGCACCTTTCTGCAGGATACCCCTACCTCGTGATTCGCTCGTGACTGTTCGTGGATGAGTGAATTGTTTGTGTAAATGCTTATGTGCAATTGATTGTGCATTAATAAATAACCTCGTGATAAGGTCTAAAGAATAATCCCCATGCATGAAAAAACCATGACATGAGAGGAAAGACCATGTGTGAAAATATAATAAAAGTGAGGAGCATGTGCATCATTACCAATAAAGATATCATGCATCCTCATAAACCATGCATTCTAGGTTCACCAATACCTCTTGACATGAGTAAAAGAGACCCATAATTATCGAGATTCTCCGTTGAGGAGGGATCATAAGTCAAGGAGGGTAGTAACACTCTGTTTTAAAAAGGCAGCGCCTTAAAAATGGAGGGTTATCAAGCTCATGTCAAGAGCGTATTCATGAATAAACTAATTAGGTTAAAAAATTCATTTTAGAAAGTGGCTGGTCATCTCTCTGTCCTCACACGCGCAAAGAAGATCAAGAAAATGGAAGCATTGGAGGAGCAAAACAAAAAGCTCACAACCGAGCTTTCACAACTTAAAGACCAAATGGCGCAAATGATGGAACTCATGCGTCATCACAACATCCATGGATCTCATCACAGTGATCATGGGTCCCATCATGAGGGAGAGGAGGAAGAGCATGAAGAAGATCCTCCACACGCTGTACCCCTTGGGGCTGGAATTATGATTAAAGAGCCCGAAGTGTCAAAGGAACAATTCCACGCCCTCGAGGATCGGCTAAGGGCTATGGAGGGGTATGATTTCGACATCAAAGATGCCGCCGACATGTGTTTAGTGAGGGACATCCAATTCCCTCCTAAATTTAAAGTGCCGGATTTCCCAAAGTACGTGGGATCGACTTGCCCCAAAAGTCATCTCACCATGTACTGTCGCAAGATGGCTGCATATGCCACAAATGAAAAGCTCTTGATCCACTGCTTCCAAGAGAGCTTAGCTGATACCGCGCTCAACTGGTATATGCAGCTAGATGGAAATCTAGTACACACATGGAGGCAGTTGGCCGACGCCTTCCTCAAGCGCTACAAATACAACATCGACCTAACACCCGATAGGTCAGATCTTCAAGCCTTGAGTAAGAAAAATGATGAATCTTTCAAGGCGTACGCCCAACGATGGAGGGAGTTGGCGGCACAGATAGAGCCCCCGCTGTCGGATAAGGAGACGGTGTCCTTATTCATCAACTCGTTGACTGGTCCCTATTACGATAAAATGATAGGGAACACAACGACACTCTTCTCGGACATCATCACCATTGGGGAGAGAGTGGAACAAGGACTTAAAAGTGGGAAGCTAGCAAAGCCCTCCCAATCATTCGAAGCTAAGAAGACCTTTGGGAAAAAGAAGGAGGAAGGAGTCAACGCCATAACCATTTCTTCATCTTCTTCCACTTCGAAGTCAGGAAGATCGCAATTCATCCTTGTGAAGAAGTTTGATAAACTTCCGACCACTTATAGCGATCTCCTGCCGAAGCTAGTAGAAGCCAAACTTCTAGCTCATGTTCCACCAAGGAAGATCGACCCACCTTACCCCGATTGGTACAAGCCACAAGACAAATGTTTATACCATTCGGGGGCACCAGGGCATTCAACAGAGAGATGCCTAGCTCTCAAATACAAGGTCCAAAACCTTATTGATGCCGGGTGGGTCACCTTCGATTCGACAGCGCCCGACGTGAGCAAGAATCCTCTGCCAAAGCAGGAGTAGAGAGAAGAACAAGCCACGATAGGGCCCCTTCATATTTCTCTTTTAGGGACTCATGATCAGTACCCGAGATCATGAGAACCTTTTCATGTAAATAAGGGTTTTGTACAGTTTTACATACATATATCAATAAAGAGGCATTTTTCACATATCACTCTCTCTTTTGTTCTTTTCTCTCTTTCCTCATTAACATTAATAAATTCTAAACCTAAACAGAACCAATAAAATAATTATGTCTGTAAATTGTTCGCTCTGACCGGGATCCGAAAGTTGAGGATAAACGGGTTGAGTTGGACAGTGATGAGGAGACCATCTCTCCGGATCTGCAAAGACTGCTAGATCAAGAAACTCGTCTACTCCAACCGTGTCAAGAGAAATTAGAGACCGTGAATTTGGGGCAAGGCCGAGAGATAGAAGAGGTCAACATTGGGACCCATATCAGTGATGAAATAAAGACTAATGTTTCCACTATGATTATAATAAAATCATTCTTTCTCATTGCTTCTTTTCTTGCTTATAATAAAAAAAAATTCTAAACCGCATCATTTTTAACCCTGTTTGAATAAACATGAATGAGGTTAAAATCATCTTAATAATAATAAACCCACATCATTTTTATGTGGAAGTGTGTGTGACAACTTGGAGCACCTTTTCTTGGCCTCAATAAGTGCCATCATGGATAAAAAGAAATCCTTTAAAATAAAAGAAGCTCGGCGGGAAACCCAAAAAGGGGTCTGCGCAAAAATAAGAGCAAAAGACCCGCTAGGAATCCCACAAAAGGGTGACCTAGGCAAAAGTTAGGGTTTTAAAAATGAACAAAAACAAAAGTCCGCTAAAACGCCACAAAAGGGTGTTTTAGGCAAAAATAAGGACAATCAAAAAACAAAAGAAATCCATGATGGTACCATGAACCGAATTCAAAAAGAAAGGTTCAAGAGCAGCTATCCAAGTTGTCAAAATCACAACGTCAATAAACAAAGATTTTCTTAACTTCATAAGTGTTTAATCAAACAAGCCTAAACACATAAGCCTACCTTGGCCAAACATTCTTACAAAAACCATTTTTGAAAAATAAATCCCCTCTAAAACACAAACTTCAAAACAAAAATATCTTTCCCTTCTTTTCTCTCTTGTCCCAAAAGATTTTAGAATAATCTAGTGGAAGCATGGAGAAATAAATCATCACTGAAAATGGATCTAATCTGAATAATAAAATGGTGGAAGAACTGAGCCAAGAATTCAAGATCCAACACCACAACTCTTCCCCATATCGGCCAAAGATGAATGGGGCAGTCGAGGCAACCAAAAAGAACATCAAGAAAATAGTGCAAAAGATGGTTGTCTCATTTAAAGACTGACACGAGATGTTACCCTTTGCTCTTCATGATTATAGGACTTCAGGAGGCAATTCTACACGTCGAAGTCGAAAAACCTTATATAAGGGTAATCATGGAAGCAAAACTTTCCGAGGCAGAAAGGGTTCAAAGCCGACACGACCGGTTGAACCTTATCCCAGAGAAACGGCTGAACGCCATATGCCATGGTCAAGCCTATCAGAGGAAGATCAAGAAGGCTTTTGACAAGAAAGTCCACCCTCGAGTCTACCATGAGGGAGAGTTGGCAATGAAGAAATTACTACCAACTCAAAAGGACAAAATCGGAAAGTGGGCCCTAAATCACGAAGGACCGTACATGGTAAAACGAGCTTTCTCAGGAGGAGCATTGATCCTCACAAACATGGATGGAGAAGAACTTCGATACTTAGTCAACACTGACGTGGTAAAGAAGTACTATGCTTGAAGACGTTGCTTGCATAGGCCCGCTAGGATGAAAACCCAAAAAGGGCGTCCTAGGCAAAAGTTAGGGCAAAATAAAAAGCCCGCCAGTACAAGGGTACTAGGCAAAACAACGGCAAAATCATCCCCGCTAGGATACGTCCTAGGCAAAAGTTAGGGGCAAAAGAATAAGATGTAAAAGCAAAGCAAGCAACGATCGCTTGAATCGAAAACCGAAAGGCGATTCAAGTGATTATCTTCTAGAAGCAAGCATCTTGCAGCATCTACACTCCTGGCTCAGGCCGAAGCAATTAGGGGAACATAAAGAGCAACAATTACAGATATAATTGTTAAGCCCAATGTATATAGCCTACCCTGGCCAGCCATTCTTCAGAAATTTCCTTCTGTATATCTTTCTGTAAAAACACTTGCGAATATCAATAAAATATCTATTCATTTCTTTTCTCTCTTGACCATGTGATTATGCCTCTAAATTGATGTTTCAAAAATTGTACGAAACTCTCTTAATAATCGGTCAAATAAAGAAAATTGGAGGGGCTCCTATAAAATCCATAAATCTCCTGCATAAAGGCTCATAAAAATACTCCCTCGCGTCAATGACAGAAAGTCCTCCAAGAAGAAGAAGATAGGGAGAGCCACTCACTTTTCTAAATAAATGAACAAAAATAAAAAATTGTATTGCATGCATCACACATATTAATTGCACATTTAAAGACCTTATCATGAGGCAATTGCATAAAATAGAAAAAATAGAAAAATTGCTTGTGTATGACAGCAGCAAACAAAATGCAAAGATTCAGAAAATCAACAGCGTCATACAGAATAACTGAGCCTGGAGAGGCTTGCCGAAAGAATACTCTCAGAATAACTGAGCCTGGAGAGGCTTGCCGAAAGAATACTCTCAGAATAACTGAGCCTGGAGAGGCTTGCCGAAACAATACTCCCACAGAATAACTGAGCCTGGAGAGGCTTGTCGAAATAATACTCTCTCAAAATAACTGAGCCTGGAGAGGCTTGTCGAAATAATACTCTTTCAGAATAACTGAGCCTGGAGAGGCTCGCCGAAATAATACTCTCAAAATAACTGAGCCTGGAGAGGCTCGCCGAAATAATACTCTCTCAGAATAACTGAGACATTTCTGTACAGAAAAAGCCGAAAAACAACAAAAAAGGCAAAAATACAGAAAAAGCCAAAAAATGACAAAAAAGGCAAAAATACAGAAAAAGTCAAAAGTCGACAAAAAAAAAAAGACAAAGATTTCACATCTTTCAGAATAACTGAGCCTGGAGAGGCTCGCCGAAATAATACTCTTTCAGAATAACTGAGCCTGGAGAGGCTCGCCGAAATAATACTCTCTCAGAATAATTGAGCCTGGAGAGGCTTACTGAAATAATACTCCCCAACTGTACAGAATAAATGAGCCTGGAGAGGCTCGCAGAAATAATACTCCCCAGAGAAACCTCAGCTTAAGCTCATGGAACAAATCCCCAGCGAGAGCTATCAAAGCAAGATCGTCAAAATCCCCAATGGAAGCGCGATCATCCAAGCAAAATATTCAGTCAAAGGACTTGAAACTTCCTCAGTGGAAGATAGCTCTCTGACTCAAGCGCTGAGTGAGGCTAAGCCTGCAGAGGCTTCCTAAATAATACTCTGGGATACATAAGATCCCTAAATCCCCAGTCGCCTACTCAAGAGGCACTCCTTCAAAAAGGAAAAACCCAAAAAAAGAAATCAATAATCATTCCCCAAGCGGAATTCGGCATTCAGCCAATCATCAAACATCAAGATAATTCGCCTACTCAGAGGCACTCTTTCAAAAAAGAGAAAAATCGAAAAAATCAATAACAATTCCCCAAGCGGAATTTGGCTTTTCAGCCAATCATTGAACGTCAAGCTGATACGCCTAACAGAAGAGGCCAATCACAACCAATGACAGAATCCCCAGCGGATAACAGCCTACACAGAGGCAGTAAAAATCAGAAAATCAAAAAGAGATACCCGAATAAGGATAACCGGGATACTCCACCGACGTCAAAGGACGTCAGCCAAACATAAGGCATTGCTCAATTCAAGAAGAGCATCTGTGTCTACACCCCAAGGAAACAAAAATTCCCCATGGGTACCAACTAAGCAATGCAAGTTGGGGCACAAAAACCTATGAATGACTGCACATCCCGTAGACGGATCCCTGCATTATCCAGCCCTCAGTGGCACCAAAATCAAAATCAAACCGTCGAAGCAGCATCGTGGACTGTGGAGACAAAATCATCTCAAAGCCTAAAAGGCAATACTCAGCTACCCAGTTGTCGAGAGCACCGAGGTATGCACAAGTCTGGAGAGACAGTACTCAGAGTCTGGAGAGACGATACTCAAAGTCTGGAGAGACAGTACTCGAAGTCTGGAGAGACAGTACTCAGAGTCTGGAGAGACGATACTCAAAGTCTGGAGAGACAGTACTCAAAGTCTGGAGAGACAGTACTCAGAGTCTGGAGAGACGATACTCAGAGTCTGGAGAGACGATACTCAGAGTCTGGAGAGACGATACTCAGAGTCTGGAGAGACGATACTCAGAGTCTGGAGAGACGATACTCAGAGTCTGGAGAGACGATACTCAGAGTCTGGAGAGACGATACTCAGAGTCTGGAGAGACGATACTCAGAGTCTGGAGAGACGATACTCAAAGTCTGGAGAGACAGTACTCAGAGTCTGGAGAGACGATACTCAAACAAAGTCTGGAGAGACGGTACTCAAACAAAGTCTGGAGAGACGGTACTCAAACAAAGTCTGGAGAGACGATACTCAAACAAAGTCTGGAGAGACGATACTCAAACAAAGTCTGGAGAGACGATACTCAAACAAAGTCTGGAGAGACGATACTCAAACAAAGTCTGGAGAGACGGTACTCAGACAAAGTCTGGAGAGACAATACTCAAACAAAGTCTGGAGAGACAGTACTCAAGGTCTGGAGAGACAATACTCAAGGTCTGGAAAGACAATACTCAGCCATCAGCGTCGTCAGAGGCACGTTGGTGTTAAACTTAGCTACCGAGGTTGTCAGAAGCGTCGAGGTATGCAACAACCTGGAGAGGCTACTCAACAATTTTCCACCGGAAGACACTACAAGTCAGAAGGTTGGTGTATTACCCGGACAATTGGGTCAACTCCTTTACTTGTCAATCGATACACCAAAAGGCCGTTTGACTAAGTAAAAGGGGGGCAGCTGTAGACCCCTAAAATTGTCCGGGTCGGAAATAAAACTCGAAGACCCTCAAAGATCGAAGGAAAGTCAGCCAGAAGGACTCCTAGAAGACCATAGGATGGCTATCTGTAGATTTAGAGGTCTTAGAGTAGCTTAAAAATAAGGAAGTGGAGGGAATGAAGCCCAATACGGCCGTACTAAACTTAATACGGCCGTATTGAAGCTTCAATATGGCCGCAGTGAACTCAATACGGCGTATTGAAGTTTCTGAAACTTCAATACGGCCGTACTGAAATCAATACGGCCGTATTGAAGCTTCAATACAGCCGCAGTGAACTCAATACGGGCGCATTGAAATTTCTAAATTTCAATACGGCCGTATTGAATTCAATACGGCCGTATTGAAGTTCAAAAATTTCAATACGGCCGTATTGATTCTGTAGCCCGTATTGGGCCTGTTCCCTATAAATATGACGTCAATTGGACGTCATTCCACACTTTCACACACAGTTTTAACCCTCTTCTTGAGTATTCTGGGTTTTTTTGAGCAGTGCTCTGCCTAGAAATCACTCGGAGAGTTGATCCGACGAAGTTCTTGAGCCCCGAGCCATTTTTCTTGAGGATCGAACCTAGTCGAAGGGAAATCCTCCGGATTTCCGTAGTCAAAATTTTATAGGAGGGAGCGAGCGGGCTTGTAGAGCGAGGGAACGCCAAAAAGCTTCCCAGTTTTACGAAATATATAAAAGCACGCTTCAAGAGGTTTCTTTTCTAAAAATCCCTTCTTTTACTGCTTTCTGTGTGCATATTAAACTGTCATCATGTAGATAGTTAATTTATAATTGCTTAGAATAAATAGGGGTAATTTAGTAATTTCGCATTATTATTTTTAGAAATAATCTGTCATAGGGAACCCGAAAGGGGCACTGTGGGGTGCTAACACCTTCCCCACGCGTAACCGACTCCCTTACCCAACTCTGGTTGTAATGGCCGAAGTTGATTTTATAAAATCAATTGCCTTATCCCTTTTTCCAATGTTTTGAGTAAAACATTGGTGGTGACTCCACGAACCCTTTTACTACGAAAACCACTAATCCATGGAGGGTCCCGCTTGGGATTAATATGGATTGGTGAATCATTTAATAAAATTGCTCGTTTGACAAGGTCTCAGTTTGAGAATACGTCATTCTAGCAATCCATACTTTTCACTAAAATAAAAGCGAGCTCGACCGTCTTCGTGACCGCCGAGGCCCGTTTGGGCCGGTGGCGACATCTATATATTATAAGTATTCACAAATAATTTATTTACAAAATTACAAAATCACAAGATTAAGAATTACTAAATAGCACCAAATCCCCAGCAACGGCGCCAGAAACTTGATGAAGATTTTCGCAAACCCGCCACTTGGCAAGTAAACCAAGTTTCGAAGTAGTATTCAAATATCGTCCTCAGGGATTTGAGTGTTTAGTAATTCTTGCTCTAATGATTTAAAAGAGAATGATGTTAAAATTGCATATGAGTGAAAACAGATTAGAACAACACAATAAAATAAACGTAGTAAAGACAATGATTAAGAAAAAAGGATTGGTTCAGAAGCACTTGCTAACTCGTAGATCTTCTTAAAATAAATGTTATTCTAATTTCATTATTTCCACGTTCATTAAGTAATCCAACAAGATTCCTCAAGGTTGAATCCTAAAGTCATTAAGCTCAAAACATGATTCCTCTATGTTTTGAGTTTAACACTTCGCATTAAGAACAATGACTTGAACAATGTGACTAACCAAATCAAGTCTATTCCTAGAACAAGAAATGATTAGGTGCAAGATTCAGTTCGGGTTTTCGAAAACGTTTTCCAACTGGATTCAGAAGCCAAAAATCATACAACGGGTGATCAAGCCGATATAAGCATTAAGGGAAGAATCAAGCACAAATAATGAGATCAAAATGCATATATTTAAGAAGAAGAGGAGTTAGTAGTTACATCCAACCAATCCTTAATGAGTTTAGCCACATATGGCCATTACAAGATCTAAGAAGTAAAAGAAGAGATTACAAAGTAAAGGATGAAGAAATGGAGTTGATCTTCGTTCCCAAAGGATTCAGCTTCCAAATCTTTGTTCTTCCTTCTTCACGTCCCTCAATCTGTTTCTTTCTCTGTATTTTCGTGATACCCCTGATTCTTCATTTTTCCCCTTTTATATGAGCTTCAAAACAGGGGCAAAGAGTGATTTTTCCTCCCACGACTGCAGTTGTAGATCCACGACTATGGCTGTGGAGAGTCCTTCAGGGTGAAGAAACCTCCAAAGCTACAGCTGTGGTTTCACAGCTATAGCTGTGGCAACTCCTTCAAGCTTAAGGAACCTCCAGCGCTGCAGCTGTGAAGCCACAGCTATGGTTGTGGATCTCTGGAGTTTTTGCTAGGTCCTGGGTGCTCCATGGCTTTAGCTTTGAGTTCACAGCTTTAGCTTCAACTCTCTGGAGCTTCAAATTGTATTTCAGATTTCCACAGCTCGAGCTCCAGATCCACAGCTATAGCTTCAAGTCTCTGGAACCAAAAAAATGAGCATTCCAGATTTCCACAGCTATAGCTGCAGAACCACAGCTATAGCTGCAAGTTTTTGACCTTCACAATTTCTCCCTAGATTTCCACAGCTATAGCTACAGATCCACAGCTATAGCTCCAACTTTCTGGACCTCTATATCCTTCCCAGACTTCCACAGCTCGAGCTCCAGATCCACAGCTATGGCTGTGGATCTCTGCCTAGCCAAAAATCCTTCAAAAAATGAGAAAATTTCTTAAGATTTCTACTACTCCTCTACTCTTATAGTATAACTTAATTCTTTAAATAAAGGGGTGAAATAACATATATATTATATACAATTACCCAAAAAGAGTGCCAAAAGTTGAGTGCAAATCAAGCCTAAAAGACACTCAACAATTATGCATTGGAGATGTTTTTAGAGTAATGCTACACATACAATAAAATTGTATGACTTATACAACATCACTTTTGAATCTATCTTTCCACATCACTTCATTTATTATGGAGAAAGATATTGAACTTGTGTGGATACAATCTAAAAGGACTTTTAAGAGCTTCTCTACCGAAAATTAAGAGTATATTTTTGATAGAAAAGCTCCTAAAATCCCTTATAAGCTTGCATCCAAACATATTCATTAATAATGGAAAATGATAGATACAAAAGTAATGTTATATAAGTTGTTATACAATTTATACATCTAACATTACTCTTTTGCTAAAGCCTAATCACATATAAGTCTTAATCATATTCAATTATCTTAATGATCCTTACTTAAGTTGTAACACCCCGAATTTGCTACTAATACAATGTTGATTATTATTTATTTTTATATAGTTATTTTAGTTAATTTAAGGGTTTTATAAAATATTTTAAAGGTTTGTAATAATTTAAGTTATTTATGAAAATTTTTATAAAATTCTATTTTTTTACGCCAGAACGGGCTGTTCCAAAAGTGGAACGGGCCGTTCCAAATGAAGAAAATAAATTATTTCTGAAGTAGCAGAACGGGTCGTTCCAAAAGTGGAAAGGGCCGTTCCAAATTAGTAAAAAGACCTATTTGGGTTTTTCTAGAAGGTGGGTCGTTCCCAAAGTGAAACGGGCCGTGCTAGCGTAAGAAAAATGCCTAAAAAGTTAAGCTGGAAACGGGCCGTTCTACTTATAGTCAATATGTGTTAAAAAGAATCCTAGAACGGGCCGTTCTGATTTTAGAACAGGCCGTTCCAGTTGACAAATTTGCCTATATAATGCATGGCTCCAGAACGGGCCGTTCCAGGTACGCCAGGATGCCTATAAATAGGAGGCAGGGGGGTGAAAAAATTATAACTGAGTAAGAAGGTGAAAATATTAGAGAGAGAAAGAGAGAGAGAAAAAGAAAGAAAGAGAGGGAAAGAAAGAGGGAATTCAGAGAGAAGAAAGTAACAAGGTCCTGCCCAAGTTTCAACTCCTGCTTATCCAGGTAAGGGGGGAGTGAGAAACCTCGCTCGAGGGTGTGGGAATAATTGTTGGATAGTCTGATTGTCGGATTGGCCCCCAATCCCTTGCCTTGCCTCACTAGTACAAAAGGGGTCTTTTACGTATACTATTTTAAGGTTTTTACGTCGGAAAATGCTCCAACGTTAATACGGGAGACGTAAATTTATGTCGCCTCTGAGAGACGACGTAAATTTACGTCGGATATGCCTATGCCCGACGTAAAAAGGGTCTGAGATTTCACGTCGGACCAGCCCTAGTCCGTCGTAAAATCTGGCATTTTTTTAATTTTTTTTTATTATTTTTGATATACCCAATATAAAACCTGCATATATAAACCAGGCAGTCCAGAATACAAATTCAAATTATATTTGAAAATATTTCAAAATTGAATGACAAAAAGAAAATAATATATAAATCTTAAAAAACATAAATTATGATAATTTAATTAAATCCTATTATCCTAAAAAATCTATAAAACATATATTTGTCAATCCTATCAAACTAGAAACATAATATCTAACTAACTAAACTTAGAAATCTAACTATTGTATACTTTGAAGAAAAAAAGTTGCCCATTGTTCTCTTATCTTGATGATCTCATCTTCAGGCAATGGAGATGGATTTTGAAAGACCTAAAACATTAATTTAAGTGTCATTAATATGCAATGTTAATTATCGTAAAGGTAAATATACTTAAATAAATTTTGATATGAATTACCTGCCCCCAAGAATCAGTAATACCCGTAGAAACTATGGCTCTTATCCAATATATGATGTAATAGCCACATTCAAACGAGTCTTGTTTCTTATTACACTAAAATGAGAAACGTATAACTATTATTTCCAAAGTCAATAAATTTAAATATTATTGCCTGTATTAATTAATTTGCTAACCTTAGGGTATATGAAGTGCAATGTCTTTGATGATCTGCTTCTTCCACTTAAAATATTAGCTCCAGAAACGATTCTAATTAATTGAAATATAAGCAGATGTTAGCAAATATATATAATAACAATTTTAAAACATAATGAAAAATTTTAGTTACCCTTGTAATTGGCATTTAATTTCATGGCTTAGTTTTCGATGTAGTGAACAAAACCACACCACGGTGTATTCCTTAGGAATGATTACCATTAATTGCCAATGAGATCTACATTGTATGACAAACAAATTAGTTATAAATTAAAATTACCATGATTAAAAAACCAATTAAAAAACTAACCCGTCAATGTATGGAGCCATGTATATATCTCTTCCTGATTCACTCATCCATATTTGCATATATTGTTGGATGTGGACCTGAGTGTTTCCTGATTTTTGGATGGATTGAGGCTCAATAAATCCATATACTTGTGCTTGCTTGCTCCACACTCAATTTGTCCATGTACCTAACACAAATAATTATTAAAAGTTAAATGTAATTATTGTAAATTTAGACTCATAAAAGAAAATATGACTTACATGGCCCACAGCTGTATGATATATATATTTAACATGGAGTTTCTCCCAATAATCTCTAATGCATCAAACAGGGATATGTATAGTGGAACATCAGAGCTATCAACTCCAAAAACTCTAATGTCCCACTACAATTGAATTGGAATCTTCTTTAATCATGGTAATATGTTTAGAAGCCTAGATATGAGATCATCCTCAGCTTCTACAATATTAGCATGATGAACATGAGGTTCTCTCATGACCTCCTTACCACGATTACTAAGCGTGGGGGGTCATCCTCAACATATAACTCACACTGGTTTGGTACATCAGTGTGAGTCTATTCCCCTGAGGGATCTGGAGCAGCATAACTCCCTTTAGTACTGACTCGAACACCATCATGAGCAACTGTAGTCTGTTGCTGAGAACGAGCCAAAAGTTTAAACTTTTGTTCAAACTCTTCTCGAATGTTCTTCAATTTTTCTTCAAACTGCATCTCCATTCTCTGCATAGCCTCTTAACTGTAAGAGTCAACAGTACTACTCCTCGATGATCGTGCACCAAAGAAATCTAGGTGGCTCCAAGAACAACCAACACCACGCACACGACCTGCGTGCTCTAGCCTTCCTATGGCCGTTGTAAGGATATCATCCCGACCATGGGAAACAAATGAGCCTTGGGTGGTCTGCTCAACTAAACCCTCCTGCAACATATTAACAATAAGTATACCTTAAACTACACTTATGAATTAAATGAGTTGAAATGAAGAGTCTTAATTTGTATATTTTTACTTACTATTTTATCAGCAACGACCCTTGCAGACTCAGAAGTCATTTGCCCATCTGATTTTGTTCGGGCTGCTATCCACATCTCATGGCGGGAAGCTGACTCCACACGGTCAGCAGACTCAACCCCTGCTGCCTCTGCGCTAGCCTTCATCATTTTTTTTAATTCATATCCCCCTCTTGACAATAGATGGGGTGCATCATTCTTACTCTATCGTTCTTGGGCAGCTATTCTTTTGGCCTCCAATAATACAAAAAAGAAAATAAGATTAATTAAAATATACGTTAAGTATTTGTGTCAATGTAAGAGTTATCAATAACTAACCTGCCAAGAAGGGTCCAATCGAGTGGCACGAAATTGCATCCACTCCTTATCAGTGATCTGGTACTTTAGACAGGGAGTCTCATTTTGTCGCTCTCCAAATACATACTCTCGTGTCAAGAAAGTCTTGAAGTCTCTCCACCTGGTAGCAAGTGCAGATAACATCTTCCTCCTCATGACCTCAGTGTTGGGAATGTCAAAATTTTGCTATGAAAATAACAACAAATAATAAATAATGTATTTAAGTTATATAATATTGAAGGGATGTGAAAGTATATACCTGAATATCCTGCCACATGAGGTTCTTATCAGCCTCCTGAACGTCATCCCATGATGGAATGATAATAGAAACATGCCATCGAGCTAGGACTCCCAAATAGCTCTTAAACTTGGCAGCATTTGGGCCTGACGCCTTGCCAGAACGAGGATCCATCTCAATCGGTATCCTCTCCTTGGCAATGCGTCTAGCTATCAACCTAGACAATCGGGTGACAGATATACCTTCCCTCCTTCCACTGCCAGACCCCAAATCCTCCATAATCCTGAAAAAATTAAACTCTCATTGTTAAAACAATGAATTAACTGAATAAACAAATAAAGTAAAAAAGATAATAACAATATAGAAAAACAAGTAATAAAAAAACAAAATCAGAACGGCCCGTTCCAGTTCCAATAATTTTGTGTTAATTCTTTATCTGAAACGGCCCGTTCTGGTTTCGGAATGACCCGTTCCAGATCAACAATTAACAAATAAAACATTTAACAAGAACGGTCTGTTCTGGTTGCAGAACGGGCCGTTCCATATGAACATCTAACAGAAAATTTAAAAAATAATTGTGTACAACAAACTTACCTCAAAGGTTGAATGTGCAGCTCTTAGAGACTCAGAAAAACGTCCAATGTGCAAGTAAAATGAACGAGAGAACGAGAGAAGTTAGAAAGTTTTTGCAAACAAGAAGCGCGCGGGAAGAGAGTGAAACGTTGGCATATAACTAATTTACGTCGGACAGGGGGTGGTCCGACGTAAATTATACAATCTACGTCGGCTACAAACACTATCCTATGTAGATTGCATAATTTACATCGGACCCCCCATGTCCGACGTAAATTATTCACCCTTTATTTATGAAACTGCCACTACATTTTTTTTAACGTCGTATTTAGGGTTTTCTGACGTAAATTAGGTGACGTAATAGCCCCTTTTTCCACTAGTGCCTGTTGCTTCTATGAACATGCAAAGTATTAATATGTTCTGTTTTATTTTATGTTTTCTCTACTTTGTTCCTTGTTTGAAGTAATAAATGAATATGTAATTAATGTTAAAAATAAATGACTTTTGATATGAATAAGACTGTTTTCTGTGAATTCCTGTGCGGACCTTATGAGGAGTATTTATGACATGATCGTATGAAATATGCACAAATGACATGAGACATAAGAATGGAATATTGAGACAAGTTATGATTATGAGAATATGAAAAATGGACATGATGTGCTAAATGAAATTCTGTAATAAGTCAAATGTTGAGTTAATGAAATAATGAATGTATGACATGCATCATATGCACATATGACTCCAGGTGTGCCACTGAGGCCGCATACCAGTGATGCTAACAAGGTGTACCTTAGGGTCACCCATGACGTAACATGCTAACAAGGTGTACCTTAGGGTCACCCACGATGTAACATGCTAACAAGGTGTACCTTAGGGTCACCCACGACGTAACATGCTAACAAGATGTACCTTAGGGTCACCAGTGATGAAATGTGAAAGTTCCTTATTGCGCCACATGCATGCATTTATAAATCGTGTCCATGACATCATTGCATGATAAATGAGTGTATATGTAATATTTGATTATGTATGTGTATTGGTTACCTGTGACTTATATTTGTTGTGTGTGTGTGTGCTATCTAACCTTTATTTCTGCACCTGAAACTGAGTGAGATGTTTCTCACTCCCTTGTTGTTCTTGTATATGTTTAAATTATGTTGCAGGTGATCATCATCATGAGGATGTTGGTGATGAGGCTTAAGGCTTCAGTTGGGCATGCTCTGATAGAATGTGACATCAGGGCATAACTAGGCTTAGATATTATTGTTTTAAAAGCCTTAGTTTTCTTTTCTTTTGTAATTTTGAACGTTCTTGATAAAAGACCAAAATGTGCATCTTTGTATATTATTTTTATTATATAATTTGGAAGTTATAAATTAATTCCTAACTTGGAGGCATTGCCACCTTTGCTGGAGTTAATCTATATTTTTCTTTATATAATTTCTTAAGTTTTGATACTTACATGTTGACTTTTTATGATTTATGAGTTATGAATGTGAATTTTCTACCTTATGATATTGAGACAATTATTTTATCCATGAAAGATGTTGTCAACTACAAAAAATTTTATTTACTCAAAAAGAAAAAAATTTATTGTTTACGTTTATTGTGTATTAATGTTGGGATAAAGTGTCACATAAGTACTAATTAAATTAGTGTCAATCACATTTAATTAACTTAAAGATTTTTATTAAATACTAATTAGATTGGTCTTTATCACATTTAATTATCCTAAAATTCTTTCTAAAGCACTAATCGAGTGTAGGTCTAATTATGAGTCTTAACCACTCCTTATTTAACTTTACCCACTTTACCAGTTAATTATAGGTTTAAATTTACTTTTCATTCTTATAATTTCACAATTTTATAATTTTGATCCTAATTTTTATTACAAATTTATCTTTTTAGCTTTCAAAATTAAGAAATGTTGGTTCATTCATTAATGACATGTCATTCAAAATTAAAAAAAAAATGTTAATATTCTCGTGAATCACAATGACTAGTAATTACTTAGTCACATTAGTTTTCATGTAAAGAATAACTTATATATATATATATATATATATATGAGGAGGGTTTTAACGACATCAATGTAATTTTTATTATGTATTACATCACTCAATAACTTTATATTAAATGTGAATTTTATAAATCTAACCATTAGATTGAAAGTTCTTTACTCTTAGATCATATATACAAAATTTTATATTAATTCAAGATGATTTGATACTTAATTCTTATAAAACAAAATTGACGTACTATATATATTTTAAAATATAATAAAATATAAACACTTTGATTATGTTCAAGTTGTTGTTCAATTTTAACAAAATTTGATATAAATATATAAAGTAATATAAAATTATAATTCATTGGTTGGATTTGCAAAATTCACATTTAATATAAAATTATTAAGCACACACACACACGCACGCACACACACGCACACACACACATACGCACGCACGCACGCACGCACGCACGCACGTACACACACACATATGCGAATGAATTAACATTACTTAATTTTAAAAACTATTTAAATAAAATTAGCAATTAAGAATGAGCTTGGTTTTCAATTTGTTGAATGCTTTGTGTTTAATATTTTGAATTGTGATTTCGGCATTAAGATTATATCAAACGATGGAGAACAATGATTAAGATATTTAAGTTTAAATATATTTTTAATCTTTTAAATTTGAACTATTTCTTTTAAAGTTAAATTTAGTCTTGGGACTTCTTGTAATATCACCAACAATGACAAATTGAGTTATTTGCATAACATTAGTTTAATGTAATATGATATGGATTTTTTCACTAAGATACGATAGAAGATGAATTTTACTTGATAGATTTAATAATGATATTTTTGTCGGATTCATTAACAATATTTATGTAAAGAGACTAAAATATATTTTTTTAATTATAAGAACTAAAAAAATAATTTTAAATTTAAGGGATAAAAACATATAGTGAGAAATTGAATCCACATTTAACTCCATATATATATATATATATATATATATATATATATATATATTAATAATAAGGTATGATATATTTTTGAATTTACGGATCACTTTATATATTGATAATGAAGCTATTGAAATCTTACAAATTATTGGTGAAAGTTCATCATATAACAATTCAAATTGAAAGTTTCGGAAGTCATAAGATGTTAACTAAGTGGGCTAGCTCAATAATTCAAGATGATCGATGTGAATTGAGTTCTAATTGAAATTGGTTTGATGCTTTTAATTAAGTCCTTTTCTTATTATCAAGAAGAATATATATACTTATGGAGATGGAGAAAGGGTTCTTGTTTAATTTGAATAATATTATTAGAGTTAGGATCAATTCAAAATAATGTAAAAACAATTAAACAATTACAAGAAGTGTAGGTTAGAAGAGAATGCACCAAAATTTTATATTGATTTGGTCTAAACTAAGACCTACATCTAGTACCCTCAACTCACGCATGAGATTTAATTTATTAACTAAAAAGATTAAAGTTTACAATGCATAAACTCTTTTATCCTCAAGAAACCCTCATTAACAATTCAACCAAAAACTTCATCACTTTTTTCACTCTAATCTTTTAGGGATAACTTCCCCATGGTACGAAGGAAACCCTCATTACAAGCCTGATGAGAATGACCACTAACTCAACCACCAAGGGAACCCACCCTTGAATTTCCAAAACCAAAAAAATTCAAAGCAAGTGTACTACTCTAAAAAGTAGAGATAACACAAATTGATGCTTAAATTTGACTTTTACAATCTAGTTCTTAGGTTTAGCTCATTGGAGTAACCATTTTCTGACAATGTTGTGGTAAACTTCCTCTTTATGCTCTTGCTTAGTTATTTTCAAGTAAAGAGCTACTCACTTATTTAGAATTCTACTCATAAAAACAATTTTTCAATGAATCTTAAGAGATACAATATGGTTTTTCCTTTTAAAATATATTTTATTTCTTTATTATGTGATTTATTTTTTATCAAACACAACTCCTATTTTTATCAACTATTTACAAATATTGATTTTATTATAGGTTTACAACTCCTATATGATTTTGAGAGTGAATAATTTTTAAAATCATTTCCAACTTGTAGAAAATAATTACTTTAGGAGGGAATCAATTCTTTACAAAGGGGTTTGTTTCTCACATAAAAATCAACATTCAAAAATTGATTCCTTCACTTGGAACTCAATTCCATCGTGGGAATCAATTCCTTTGACCATGTATCACAAGGCTGGGGTGTGTGAGACCCGCAAGACTCCTTCCCTATCTTTTTCCTATTTCTTTCTCCCAAACCTCATTCATTTTCTTGTTTATTCTCAAGGTTGTTGAGCAATTGGTGTGCTAGGGAGCTTTGAATCTAGAACTCAAATTTGTTATACATTTTGGGTTGAATGTAGTTGGATCATCATCTAGGATGTGATTTGGGGGCTGAGTAATTGAGTTAGGTGGGTTGTATGTTGTTGGGGCTATGGTGTTCTTGAATTAGTTGGGTAAAAATAGGTGATCGTGGAGTTTGATGCATCCATGTCAAAATTTTTGTGGTTTCTGGGTTGCTTGAACAAGTGTAGTAGTGATCATGGGTGTAGATCATGTTTAGGGGGAAGATTGGTGAAAAGAAGGAGAGGATCGAAGGTGAAATCCATGAAAATGCAGAAAATTCTAAGACCTATAGCCATGGTCGTGGTTCATGGCCATGGCTGTGGGGAAAAAATTGTAGTGGCTGAGTCTTGCAGTCATGGCTGTGGTTCGTGGCCATGGACGTGGAGTAAAAATTGTATCGGTAGAGACATTCAGCCATGGCCATGGTTCATGGCCATAACCATGGAGTAAAAATTAAAGTGGTAGAGACTTGCAGCCATGGTCGTGGTTCATGACCATAGTCGTGGGGGAAAAATGAAGTGGCAAAGACTTGCAGCCATGGCCATGGTTCACAGCCATAGCCTTGGGGTAAAAATGTAGTGGTAGAGACCTACAACCATGGCCATGATTCATGACCATAGTCGTGGGAAGGAAATTGAGCTGGCAGAAATCCAACATTAAAACGCTGATTTGAGCATTGTGGCGGTGATAGTAGATGACCAAATTTGGTCTTGAAGTCTTCATAAAAGTTGTAGCCTTGGATGTTAGCTTTCAATGGTGCTGGAATCACTCAAAAAGGAGGTCTAAAGCTCTAGTTATGACCTTTTTAGTGAGTAAAGGTCAAGTTGTCAGCATTTAGGAAAATGGTTGCGGTTTTTACAATTTTTAACGTGGTAGATGAGGGAATTAGAACTTGATTTCTTCATGAAAGTTGTATAAAATCTTATTTTGTTTCATATGAGATATGTATGAGAGTGATTGGAGTAGTAGAACTCCCTATGGGTTGTTTTATGTGAAGGTTATCAGTGTAGAAATATGTGATTTTGATAAATTACATGTGATACATGTTGTATGATGGGTGAAATTGGTGAACATGAATAGAATGCTTGTGTCTATTGCATGTTGTGTGTTATAGGATGATGATAATGAGCATTGATATGCTATCTTTGTGTACTTGAAATGATAATAAGCATTGGAATGCTATCTTTGTGTACTTGAAATGGTGATGAACATTGATATGCTTTATATGATTGATATGCTATGTTGAATTAATTGTAGAGCATTGATATGCTATTATTGTATGGAATGTTAAGCATTGGTATGTTGTTATTGGTTGAGATGTTAAGCATTGGTATGCTATATATGATTGATGTTATTGATCTCTATATGCATTGACTAGATGTGATGTATATAATAGATGTATGGTAAGGTATGGGTGCTGAAAATACGGTGTGACATTATAGCACGATGGGTAACTTAGGATTTGAGGAGAGAAAATTATTTTGAAAACTGAAGATCCCAAATAGGGTATCTTGGTGCTCGGGTAGGCCACTATTTAGAAAACCCTCCTTGAGTAGGTGTGTCTCTTGGAGTAGGTTTTGAGGTGTGTTGAGTCTCCTCCAAATCCTTAGCTAGTGGTTGAGTAAGGTAGAAGGTTGAGGGCTACAACCCTTAACCAAGTACCTGGAAAGGTTGCGTGATTCCTTGAGGATAATTAGTGGATGAATTCCATATGTGACTTGGTAATGCATGCCAAGGTCGTGATAAGCCTATACCTAGTTGTACTACTCCTGACGATAGAATCAAACTTTCCTAGTGTAAGTGATGAGACCTGAGAAACCAGAGGAGGGATTGATATCTCATTTTCCTATGATCGAGCTAGCGCTTCGGGCGTGAAAATGATTGAGTTGGTTTGGTAGGGTGGAAATCATTTAGACTGCTTATGTTGTTAGTAGATCTCCGAGTTGAAATGTGTGACACCCTATACCCGACATTCATAATTACACAATAAATAGGAATAATTAAAATATTTCATAAATAAAACTAGAATCTCAAATATTTTACGTAGAGGATTCACATTCACAAACTCAAACAATATCTCCAATACGGGAAATTACAAAAGAAAGAAATTGAGATTTTCAAAACAGTTCAATGGAAATAACATCCTAAACTAGTCCTAACTACACCCTGATGTCACATATCCTATCAGAGCATGCCTAACTAAAGCTTAAGCTTCATCACCAACATCCTTATGTTGATGGTCTTCTGCAACACAATAAAAGACACACATAGAACAAACATGGGAGTGAGAAACGTCTCACTCAGGTTAAGGTATAAAAATAACTGTCAGGCAACACACACACAAATCATAATAAAGCACAACACAAAGCACACATTAATCAGGCACAACTCAATTCATACATACATTAGTAGCACATACACAGTCACTCATTATGTAATGATGCCAGGGACTCAACTCACAAATGCATGCATGTGGCGCCAATCACATATCACATATTACTGGTGTGCTGCCTAAACAACACACCTAAGGTAGTCTAGGAGAACATGTAGGGAGCTACCCATACACTCTCAATTAGAAGGATGTACTGCTAGGGTCTAGTCGGGATAGCGAAGGTGCGCAAGTTACGTCTCGTGCTCACAAACGGGCGGAATCGAGACATCCAAACCGCACTATCCCCTAGGACCCCCCCAAGCTGTTACACAATGAGAGTCTTCCCTAACGGTGTACTCCATATCGTACCCGTCACATAGATGCACATGATGCATGTCACAGACATTCACACTTCATGGACTCATCACTTTACTTATCATATCACATCATATCTCATGTCACTTGTTAACATTTCACATTTCTCATACTCATAGTCACAAGGTCACATATAAGAGATTCTCATCCTCATCATGCTCACAGTAACACATCACTTGCATTAACACAATAATGAGGCAATTCTCACACCATTAGCACTTTCAAACATGGCTTAAAACTTATCTATTTTTGAAATTAAAAACATATTCACACGCAGCAAACATTAATGGACACAACAAAAAACTCAAACATTAAAATAGAAAATATTCATATTTTCCCTGTTTCTCATAGGGTTTCCCATAGGAACCTATATAGCACTCTAATCCCTATCAAAACATATTCAAACTCAAAATTAATTATACATTCATGCTCAGTAATCATCAAGTAACACAACAGAAAACTCAGAAGTCAAAATCGAAAGCATTCAAAATTTGTCTCTTTCTTATAATGTTTCCTGTAGGAACCCATAGAGCACTCTAATTCATATCAAAACATATCCAAACTCAAAATTAAACATACATTCGTGCTTAGTAATCATCAAGGAACACAACAAAAAACTTAGAAGTCAAAATAGAAAACATTCAAAATTTGTCTATTTCTCATAGGGTTTCCTATAGGAACCCATAGAGCTAGCACTCTAATTCATATCAAAACATATCCAAACTCAAAAATAAACATACATTCATGCTCAATAATCATCAAGGAACACAACACAAAACTCAGAAGCCAAAACAGAAAACATTCAAAATTTACCTATTCTTATAGGGTTTCCCGTAGGAACCCATAGAACACTCTAATCCATATCAAAACTTATCTATTCTCGAAATTGAACGTATGTTCACACTCAAAAACACACAAGGAACGTAATAGAACAATCAGAAAGAAAAATAGAAAACTTTTATAAAGTTCCTGTTCCTATCAAGCAAGGGATTGGGGGCCAATCTTGCTACCCAACAATTATTCCCAAACCCTCGAGTGAGGTTTCTCACTCCACCCTTACCTTGATGAGCAGAAGATGAAGCACGAGCGGAATCCGACTGTTCCTCTCTTCTAGGTTCTCCTTGTCCTTCATAAGGCATAAGAAAGAAAATGAGGTAGAGGAGTGAATGCATGGAATGACTTTGATAACTTCTAATAATCTCCCTTTTCTCAATTAATAAAATTAAGAATAATAATAATTAATCATTTACCAATGCGTCCTTCCTTCACTTTCTCATAAAATAATTAATAATATATATATATATATATATATATATAATTGAACATATTCCTTTATAACTCCTACTCCACTAATTAAAATAATAATTATTAATCAAACTTTATAATAAAATAGGGTGTTATATGATGATGGGTTGATATTGTGATGATATGAGTTGTATGTGTTGATGTGTTGTGAAGGTGTTGTTGAAATGTGTGTTGTTTATGTTTGCGCGCTGTATGTTGAACAAGTTGATGATGATAATGATAGCGATGCTAGATTACCTGTGTTGTAGTTTCTTTTAAATGTGTTGTTGAGAAGTGTGTAATACATGTGTTGTTTGTTGTTGTGTTGAATATGGTAACTATCATGATGAGTTGTATAGTAGTTTGTGTTGAGGTGTTGATACTGTGTTGATCAGTGTTGAGGTGTTGATACTGTGTTGATCAATGTTGATGTGTTGAATTAAGTTGAAATTATGTTAAGATGTGTAGTATATGTGTTGTTTGTTATTTGTGTTGGATGGGACGATGATAATATAGTTGTTGTATTGCATATTTAATTATTACGAGTTGTTTATTTTTTTCTAGCTTACCCTTGCATGTTTCCATGTGGTTTGGACTACAATGATCATACGATGTATAGGAGCAGGGCAAGGATAGGTTGGGAGATAGCTACTAGAGGCCACAGGAGGTCCCTAGAGTGGATGTTCCTTTTGTAGGCTACCTTATAGTAACATATTTTGTTATTTATAATTGAATTTTTTTGGTTGCTTGCTTAGCAACTTGTGTTGTAAATATTCTTATTATACTATTTTAGTAAGTAGTGTGTTGTATTATTCCGTAGTGTGACGACCATGGCGGGTCGTTACAGGGTGCATTTGTACTAAAGTGAAAATTAAAGAGAACGGATGAATAAATGAAACTTTGGAATGTTGGACAGTTTGGCTATATTTAGTCAAAACTCAAAATAGTAGAGCAAAAAATAAATGATTTTGATAGTAAGGAAAGAAAAGGGACAATTATCATAGGTGGAATAATTAGCTAAGACGAATGTGCAGGTACAATTTTGGTAGTTGTCGTTAAGTAATGAGTCCATATTAAAACAAAAATATAGAATAAGATGACTTTTGGAGGGTGATTCTAACACCTGGTATTTTCATATGATAACTAATTGGAAATGGAGGAAGAATACCTTAAGGAGTTTGAACATTACAAGAGCTTGGGTTGATGATCCAAGATAGGTAAAGAAAGAAGTCAAACAACTTTTTGAATAGAAATTAAGGAGGATAAGTGGTAAAGACCTAGGTTGGATGTGATTTATTTCCAACAAATTATAGTAGTTCAAAACAATGTTCTCATTTCACAGTTTGATGAAAAGGAGATCCAAGAAGTTGTGTGGTAATGTGATGGTGCCAAATGTCTAGGGCTGAATGGCTACAATTTCAATTTAGGGCTTAGTAAAAGGAGACGTAATAAGGTGCATGAATGATTTTTCTATAAATGGGAAATTACCTAAAGGCTCCAATTCCTCATTCATAACTTTGGTACCAAAAAAGTAATGGATCCTATGGGGTTGAATAACTTTAGGTCAGTATCATTGGTGGGATGCATCTATAAGATCCTAGCTAAAATTTAGTCAAAGAGACTAAAAATGGTCCTTCCAAGTATTATTGATCAATCATAGATTAGTCTTTTTAGTGGTAAGAATTTGCTACATAGTATTTTGGTTGTGAATGAGGCTTTGGATGAGGCAAAAAAAGGAAAAAAGAAATGTATGGTTCTATTTCATGGGATTTCCTCTTGTACATGCTTCAAAGACTAGGTTTTTGCAAAAAAAAAAATAAAAATTGAGAGATTGGATTTACAAATGTCTGATTACTAGTTTTGTCTCTAAGCTTGCTAATGCCAGTCCAACGCTTGAATTTGGTGTGCAAAAGGGTCTTAGACAAGGAAACCCTCTTACCCCTTTTCTTTTTGTTGTCATGGCAAAAGGACTAAGTGGAATGAGGAGGATGACATTAGAGAAGAATTTATATTCAGAATATAAGGTGCGAAAAGATCAGGTTGAGGTTTGTCTTCTACAGTATATTGGTGATACAATTTTTTTGGGTGAGGTCAACCATAACAATGTGAATGCCATTAAGTACTTAGTACACTTCTTTGAATGGAATTGCCAGTGCCAATCCTCTCCCTCCCAGCAACCCATGTCAGTTAGCTTATAACTTTTTTGGCTTTGAGTTTACATACACCCGTGGGATCTTATGTATCAAGCTTTCTTCTCCTTTCCGCACATCCTCCTAGAAATTAATTTCACCCCGTTCCCAATTCTCCACCTCTTAATTTTATCAAACCATTGTGACTGCTCATAACTTCCAAAACATTTCTATAGATCCCTCCACCACTTAGACAAGAATCTATGTTGTTGACCTCGTTGTCCCCTTCCCAAGCTACCATGGCCACCATATTTTGAGTCAAGGATGCAACTCCACCAGCTATCTTTTTGACAGGACAGGTTCCGTCGCCACTTTGCAAGTAGAGAGACATTGAAACACTTAATGTCCTTTATCCCTAACCATCCTAGAATTTTTGGTGACATGATCTTTTCCTATTTTACCCAGCGAATTTTCTTTGTCCCTTCGTCCATGCCCCAAAGAAATTGCCTTTTAATAGCTATCAACTTTTTATGTATTAATGTTGGCATCCTAAGGAATGACAAGTAATAGAGGGGGACAACTAATAGCACTGAGTTAATCAAACAGACTCTCCCAGCCATAGATACAAACCTATGTTTCCAATTGGCAAGCTTGTCTTTAATCTTCTATAGGACCGATTTTCATGTAACTAAACTCCTAGTTAAGGCCCCGATTGGAAGGCCCAAATAGGAGAATGGAAAGTGGAGTGATTTGTAATTCAACAAGTCTGCATACCTTTCTGTAAGACTATTTTTCACACTTGAAATGCCCACACTACTTTTGTGAAAGTTGACTTTGAGTCCTGATGTCAATTCAAAACTCCTTATGAGGCACTTGACTGTAATTACATTTTCCATGGTTACCTCTCTGATAAAAATTATGTCATATGCATACTGTAATAAGCTGATTGACACTTTTTTCTCCCCAACTTGATACCCAGCAAATTTACCTTTAGAATTTGCCATCCTCATGAGCCCCGTAAGGCTTTCAACGACGATAGTGAACAGGAATGGCACTAGTGGGTCACCCTGCCTGAGACTTTTTTGTGGAATAAACTCTTCTGTAGGACTTCCATTAACTAAAATAGACACGGTGCTTCTGTGGAGGCACTCCAATATCCAACTTATCCACTTATTGCAAAAATCGAGCCTCTTCATCATGTATGTCAAGTACTCCCAACTCACAAAGTCATATGATTTTTCAAAACCTTATAACCTCAACCACAATTTCATTAAGTATGAAAACCTCATGGAGAAGATTCCTATTTTCAATAAAGGCTGACTGAGTTGGATCAATTACTTTTGGTAGAACCTTTTTTTATATGTTTTGCAAGCAATTTGGCCAGAATCTTATACAGGCAGCCAATGAGCAAGATAGTTCTGTACTCACTTAGTTATTGGGGGTTCACTTTTTCTGGCACAAGTGCAATGAAGGACGAGTTTGACCTTCTTGGAAGTCTCCCAAACATATGAAATTTATTAATAAATCTGATGATATCCTCCTTCAATACGTCCCAACATTAATTGATAAACTTAAAATTGAATCTGTCTGGACTAGGACTTTTACTTCCATTACACTCTCACAGTACTTCATTTATCTCTGAATCCTGAAAGACTTTTATTAGATCATCATTATCTGCCTCTATTATTTGATTAAAAACAACCCTATCCATTTTTGGTCTTCTCCAACCTCCTTCCGAGAATCGATCTTTAAAGTAATTCCTTACTTCTTCTTTAACTTGTTGTGGTTCCACCACCCACACACCTGCAGTTTTCAATCCCCTAATCATATTCTGTTTCCTCCACCAATTCACTATTGAGTTAAAATACTTTGAGTTACATTCTCCTTTTGCTAGCCACTTGACTTTTGATTTCTGTCTGATGATGGATTCATTTCACTTTGCTAGAGTCCATAAATTTTCTTGCAATAGTACTCTTTTGATTCTCTCTACATCTTTCAACTCTCTATCATCTGCTTTCTTATATATCTATCTCATCTAAGGAAGCCTCCACTTGACTTAGCTACTTTTGTACATTTCCAAAGTTATCGTTGTGCCATTGTTTCAACTTCCCTTTCAGACCTTTGATTTTTTCTTTTAAAACAAATGCCCCTGTCCCTTGTACATGTATCTCCGACCAAGCCTTCCGAACAAATTCCACGAAATGCTTATCCTGGAACCAACAGTCTAATGATTTGAACAATTTAGGTCCCTGCTCCATATTAGCAACCTTCAATAGGATAGGGTAATGATCTTACATATTCCTTGATAAGATGAATTGTGTACTTCCTGGCCATGTTGTCGCCCAACCATTAGAGATGAGGAACCTATCCATTTTGCTTCAAGCCATTCCATTAGGCTTATACCAAGTAAATTTCCTTCCAAACACAAAAGTTAAACTCCTCTCTATCGACAGCCTCATGATCTCCAAATGCAACATCTTGTTTCTCTTGGGTTAGCCTTAAACTGTTAAAGTCACCAAAACACACCATTTATCTACAGTACTTTGAGCTTTTTTTTATTTCAACTGTCCCCATAGCTCTCATTTTTGTGTTAATTCACATAGAGCATACACATTCACTAGTACACTAGTACTATGTGTTGCCCATCCTACTTCCAAATTCCTTCCAAAACTAAATAACAAGGACCCATAAAAGTATTAGTTACCTATAGACATTTGTTGTTACATAGGCATAGTAGCCCACCTGCCAAGTTTATAGCAAGAAATACAGTTGATTCAACATTGGTATCTGTAGACCCCTAAAATTGTCCGGGTCGGAAATAAGACTCGAAGACTATCAAAGATCAATGGAAAGTCAGCCAGAAGGACTCCCAGAAGACCATAAGATGACTATCTGTAGGTTTAGAGGTCTTAGAGTAGCTGAAAATAAGAAAGTGAGAGGAGTGGAGCTCAATACGGCCTCTTTGGAGCTCAGTACGGCCCGTATTGCATTTTTGAACTGCAATACGGCCGTACTGAAACCAATACGGCCGTATTGATGTTTTTGAAATTCAATACGGCCGTATTGAATTCAATACGGCCGTATTGAATTCAATACGGCCGTATTGAAGTTCAAAACTTCAATACGGGCCGTATTGACACCAGGGGCCGTACTGCGCCTCACCCCTATAAATAGGACGTCATTTCACTACTACAAAATTACTATTCAACATCGGCATATTTACATCGGTTTAAGTAAAACCGATGTAAAAGAAGAACGCGGTGGCAGTTATGTAATTAAATGAAAAATGTGAGAATGTTTACATCGGTTTAGTATAAAAACGACGTAAATATAAAGAATTTTACGTCGGTTTTGATAGTGACCGATGTAAAATTGTTTCACCACGTTTACACGCAAGAAGACACGTACTCTCTCAGCTCTCGCAGATACGTTCTCTCTCAACAGTCTCACGGGCTCTTCTCTTCACGAGAACCCTCCTCCAAAAACCCTAGTTCCTCCCACCAAATCTCAATCTCATGGCTAATAAAGAGTTCAAAGTCCAGCCGGTGGCTTTCCACTCTGCCGGAAACCCCGTCGCGCCGGCCCCAGCCGAACTCCAGCATCCCCTTCATGTCCTTCGACATAGGCTCTGCCACCGCGTCCACCTCCTCTGGGCCAATATATAGCGGCCCCGCCGTGGGCGATGACAGTGCCGACTTCAACGACGAGGAGCCGCTCCTGGATGAGCTTGGGATCCACCTAGAGCAAATTTGAAGCAAAATCAAATCTGTACTGATTTTTGGACCGGCGGCGTCAGCTTGCGTACGCATCTTTCTTGATGTACACTCTGTTTTTGTTGCTTGTGATATTCTAGGGTTGTCGTTGGCGCTAAGATTTTTGTGATATTCTAGGGTTGTCGTTGCTTGGATGGATTTGTTCCCATAACTGAAGATATTTACAGTGGTTGTGTGAGCAGACCTTCACTGAGTTGTCATGGAGATGGGTTTGTGAAATTTTCAGGATTGAAATTACTAGACACAAAGATCCTGGTTTACTTTGGTTCAATGATCTGTTTGACATAAGAGAATTGATTGAAGTTGATGAAGATATATACATAAGGATGGCTAGGACAAAAATAAGAGAAATGATCTGTTCAGATGGGTTGCTTTGATTGCAGTATATTTTGTTTCAAATTCTGAAGAAATTTGCGGTCTTGTTACATGCTTTCCGAACAGGTTTTTGGACTTGAATATGACCTGGATCTCTTCAATGTGCTTGTTGTCCCAGATTTTAACATGTAATTTTCATTTACCTTTTTACTTTTTGAGATTTCAGTCACATGACCCTACATACATTGTATTGGACAGAGGCGCCATGGAAAACAAGAGCTTCAATGTAAGTCCCCTTCTTGTCAGCTTGTCTCTGTTGGTTATCTTTATTCACTTTGCACATTTATAATTTCCTTTTTTTGTTTGCAGATTTTTAATTCAAAGCTTATATTGGCTTGTAGAAACAGCTACTGATGCAGGTTATGCTGCAATATTAGGAGTTATTCGTCACGAGGTTTGTAACTAGCTTATTATATAATTTTTGGAGAGTGAGTTACTTTTCTAAAAACTAAATTTCTTTGGGTTGTCATGATTAGATTATGACGGGAGCTTATTTCTTGTCTATGATGCAGTATTTCCACAAATGGACTGGCAACAGGTGGTATT
Source organism: Cajanus cajan (assembly GCF_000230855.2). Classification (NCBI taxonomy): domain Eukaryota; kingdom Viridiplantae; phylum Streptophyta; class Magnoliopsida; order Fabales; family Fabaceae; genus Cajanus; species Cajanus cajan. Next base: position 8,169,707 of record NC_138517.1, on the reverse strand, counting down.
ACATACCATAAATCTTGTTATCCTATCAAACTAAGGATTTTATATACTTTTATTCCCATGCATAGAATGTTCTAATACTTTTTCCTACCTAGTCCTATTTCACTTTTGGATTTCTATTATATTATAAATTCGAGGTTTTTTTTAGAGCATTTGTTGTTTGCATGCTTATATCTTTTCATTTTGTGGGTATGTTAAAGCTTAAATTGAGCATTTCATTTAATAATATCAAAGTGACATGTCGTGACTTTTCAACTTAGTCTCAAGGAAGGTCTCCCTGTTTTTTGATCAGGCACAACCTCTTTACCTTTGTTTCTGTGTTTTTGTTTCAATTTAAGGCATTACAATATTTTTCTTCCATTGATTTTTTTTTTCTTTAATTAGTTCAATGAGCATGCTGCAGAAAATCTAACTTGAACAACCTAAAAATATAATCAATTATACTTAGTTTTATTTATATAGTTAATGATTTGAGTCTCAAACTAATATCAAGTTTCTTTGGTTCATTGTAATGCCTATTATAATTACTTGTGTAAGCCGGTTTGATTGTGTTTTGCACTGTTGATTGCTAATATCGGCATATACACTCTACATCATAATTGTGTAAGTGCCTGTAACGATTAGTAATTGTATAATATATTCTAAAACTGTCCACCTAATTTACATTGCCCTTGATAATGTGTTATGTAGTTGGTGACTGTCCCAGCTCCTTGCCAATTGCTTGATTTTCCTCGTTTGCATGCGCTTATCTATTATAAATATACCAGTTTTGGGTGTCATACAATTGAGGTCTGCTATAAAGTTTTGTCTTTCTTATTTAACTCCTTTTTAAGCATTCAAAGATGATCTATATCTTAAGGGTTGGTGCGTGGAAATTTCTCTATTTTTTTCCCTTTCACCAATGTAAATATCTTTTTTGTAATTTACTATATAAAAAATGTTTTTTTTGTATTCAAACAAAATTAAATATCTTAAAATTGTTTTTTAGCAAACGTATCCAAACAAAAATTATTCTAATTATAATTGATTACGACAAAATTGATTATGACAAAAATTTCTCTTGGATGAGCCTACACTGTGTGCTTGCTTATATGCAATTTTAATAAGATTTCCTTGCTTTTGGTGTGCCATTAGGTATGATGAAATTGAGTCAAAGATGGTTCCATTTCTAAAGCAATCTGGTTACAATGTGAAGAAAGGTATCCACCTTTTATTTGTTTGAGAGTGTTGGAATTTTATATTTCCTGTCCTTTTAATTCTTTTGTTTTTTAATTGTGGGATCCCCATAATAAACATAAATGTAAATGAATTTTAATTATAATTAAATTAACTTACTTACATATTCAACCAAATAAATAAAATTTTGTTTTAGACCGTATAAAATTTACCTATATTCAAATCATTCAAAAGTGTGTTACGTTTTTTCAATACATAGGTGGGAAGATATATGAACATGATTGGTATAATTGGCTCAATCCTATTTTTTTTTCAAATATTGTTTCTTTATTTTGTGAGAGGAGCGTCACCTCCTGATATATATTTGGATAATTGTGGTTATAATCTTATTTGTGATTTTGATATGATAAGTTTAGCCTAGTATGCCATGAGATGTTGCCATACCAATGCATTATTTACCTTGTGGCTTTAATTCCAAGGCAAATAAACTAATTGTGTTGTTTTTAGTTGGATACCTATGCATCAATTATGGCAAGTATTCAAAATTGGTTGATTAATAGTCAATTAAAAATAATTGTATTGATTCAAGAATGGTGTCAGACAGGACCTTGTCCCACAACAAATGTGCTTTTTCGAATAAATTAAGTTTAGACCCTTTACATTTATATTGTGTGGTTTACACGTGGTTACAAATTTGCTGGTTGGTTTTTTTTATGTGGTCAGTTGGTTTTCCTTTTGCAGCTAATCCAGTACCAGCAATTACTGAGTTTGTTGCTCAGTTGGCGATCTTTGAATTGCTAGACAATGTATGCATTCTTTTTTATCATTCTTGGCATTAGGGTGTTAGATGTAGTTTCTATATTTTAATATATTAATTAATGACATTAACATCTGTATATAAAATGTGTAGGCTATTTTTATTGCTGGCTACAAGGTTGTTCTGCACATCCACTCTGTTAAGTGTTGTTGGTGACCACACGTTTCTGGTTGATTTTTTTTTTTTTTAAATGCAATTTACATCGGTTCTCAAGAGAACCGATGTAGATTTATGCTTAAATCTACATCGGTTTTTCAGAACCGATGTAAAAATGTATACATTTTTTACATCGCTCTATTCTACATCGGTTCTAGAACCGATGTAGATGACTTTAGAGAACCGATGTAAAATATGCATCTTGTAGTAGTGTTTGGACGTCATTTGACACTTTTACACACAGTTTTGACTCTCTCCTTGAGTATTCTGGGGTTTTTAAGCAGTGTTCTGCCCTAGAAATCGCTCTGAGAGTCAATCCGACGAAGTTCTTGAGTCACGAGCCATTTGCTTGAGTCTCGAACTTAGTCGAAGGGAAATCTTTTGGATTTCCATAGTAAAAATTATTTTTTAGGAAGGAGCGAGCGAGATTGTAGAGGGAGGGAGCGCCAAAAAGCCTCATAAACTTCATTGATATATAAAAAGCACGCTTCAAGAGGTTTCTTCTCTAAAAATCCCTTCTTTTACCGCTTTCTGATTGTTGCATATTTAAATTCGTCATCATGTAGATATTTAATATAATCGCTTATAATAAATAAGGGTAATTTAGTAATTTTATGCTATTATTTAATAAATAATCCGTCATAGGGAACCCTAATGGGGCGTTGTGGGGGTGCTAACACCTTCCCCGCACGTAACCGACTCCCTTACCCAACTCTGGTTGTAATGGCCAAAGTTGATTTATAAAATCAATTGCCTTAAATCTTTTTCCAATGTTTTGAGTAAAATATTGGTGGCGACTCCAAGAACCCTACCTTTTGCGAAAACTACTAATCCATGGAGGGTCCCGTTTGGGATTAAGATGGATTGGTAAATCATTTTAATAAAATTGTTAGTTCGACAAGGTCTCAGTTTGAGAATAAGTCGTTCTAGCAATCCACCACTTTTCAAACCTTTAAAAAGAGTCCGACCATCGTCGCGAATGCCAAGGTCCGTTTCGGCGGGTGGCGACAGATGGCGACTCTGCTGGGGAAGCCTCGAGAGTCAGTCCCATTTAGTGATGGATTATTTTTAAAATAATAGTTTAAAATTACTTCATTACCCCTTGCTTGTATGATAACATGCTTTATTTATTTGGCTTTAATAACTGTTGTTTGTTTAATTTTCCGCAATTGTTTGAAATAAAAACTGCACACAAACCTTTGCACACAACAGTTCCCTCTATACCCGGGGGCATGAGTGGAAAGCCATAGGGAGTGGATGTTAGTACGGTCGGTTGTCGAATGGGTCTATAGGTGCCCGTAGACCGTTGTCGGAAAACATCACTCAAGGTGATAACCATGAACTCGAGTCCGACAGTGCGTTGGAACTTTCCATCGACTTACGACGAGAGGAATTGGGTCCCTATAATGGGGGCACCTTGGGGGCCTCAGACCGGTGAGAACTGTTAGAACCACCTTGAATATGCACTTTTCTGCAGGATACCCCTACCTCGTGATTCGCTCGTGACTGTTCGTGGATGAGTGAATTGTTTGTGCATTGTTTATGTGACATTGTTTGAGCATACATTGCATTTCTTTAAACATACAACATTCCCTTTTAAAATAAAAATAAATAGGAATAAGAATCTTCCATTACATGGTGTTAACATCTACCTTCATCACATTCATATAGGTAGTTTCCCTTTTCACCCAAAAATACAAAAAATAATAATAAATACAAAATACCCAAAGAAAAAATAAAGAAAAAATGATATTTACCCAAAACCAAGCAATATCATGCATCATCTTAGGGACATCCCGAAAACATGATAATGCTTAGTTGAATAAACACAATGCATGCATATTCATCGCCATCATCTCATATCATGCATTCTTATCAAAGATCATGGAGGGATCTAGGTTTGCATTTCATACATCCCTCCTAGTAATTCATTAAAAAAAACATTAATAAAAAGAAAGAATTAATCGATGCGTATGTTCAAGATGGATCGCACGCCATTTGTTATTAAGTGTAAGCCAACAACCGCGCCAAGTGAGCGCACATCAACTCCGTTGTTGGTAATCAAGACGAATAAAGGGGAAGGTCCGACACCGTTAAGGATCACTGCTCCAAGGCCTTTCCCTTACGAATCAAATAAGGCTGTGCCATGGATATACGACATCCATTCTTCTGCCGACAGCGATATCTCTAACATCGCTGGACTTGGGGGCATGACTAGGAGTGGCAGGATCTACACTCCCGAAGATCTTCACGATAAAGCTCCCAAGAATAAAGGAAAAGAAAAGAAGAGAAAACCGAGGAAAACAAAGAATCCGAGGAGGAGACTAATGAGCTGTTAAAGTTTATCCGACAGAGCGAGTACTCCATCATGGATCAACTTCATAAGACGCCAGCAAAGATTACTCTGTTGTCGTTGATCCTATGCTCCGAACCGCATCGGCAAGCTCTGTTGAAAGTCTTGAACGAGGCATACGTGTCGCACACTATCTCCCAAGACAAATTTGAGGGGATTGTTAGTCACATCACGGCTAATGATCACCTCACTTTCACCGATGAAGAAATCCCCGCTAGGGGACCAAATCATAACAAGCCCTTGCACATCTCTGTAAAGTGCAAGGAGTATCACATCGCTAAAGTCTTGGTAGATAATGGATCTTCCTTGAACGTGATGCCAAAAAGAACATTCGATCAAATGGCAATCAAGGGAGTCCAAATGCGCCCGAGCAACATGATCGTCCGAGCTTTCGACGGTTCTAAAAGAGAAGTGGTGGGAGAAGTCAATCTCCTAATCCAAATTGGACCCACCATCTTCAACGTCGAATTTCAAGTGATGGACATTACTCCCGCATACAGCTGTTTCCTCGGCCGACCTTGGATTCATGATGCAAAAGCTGTTCCTTCTACGCTCCACCAGAAAGTCAAATTCATTGTGGGTGACAAGCTGGTGACTGTACAAGCTGAAGACGATATACTCATCAGCAAGCCATCCACCATACCTTATGTGGATACAGCGGAGGAAGCTTTAGAAACCGCCTTCCAAGCATTGGAAATTGCCAATGTTGAAACGTTTCCCCGAGAAATGAAAAAGGTAGCCTCCATGCTCACCAAGAACGGATACTTGCCAGGACAAGGACTTGGCAAGGATTCCCAAGGAATTCCCGAGCTACCTATTATCAAGGACAATCCGGGGAAACAAAGGTTAGGATACAACCCTAATAAAGATCAAAGGACGAAGAGGAACCAAGATCCTTCTCGACGTTCTTTAAGCCAGATCTTTAGGAAGGCCGGTTCACAAACGTCAAGGCCGGTCGTTGTCATCAAGTGTTTTTCTCCTTCTGATAGGGATGTATAGACCCGATGACTATTAGAGATTACTCCTCGGGGACAGCCCGACCCCCGAGCCTCGATAGGGCACATGTTTCCATTATGATTATAATAAAATCATTCTTTATTATTTATTGCTTCTTTTCTTGCTTGCAATAAAATTCTAGGCCGCATTATTTAACCCTGTTTGAATAAGCATAAATGAGGTTAAAATTGTCTTAATAATAATAAACCCGCATCATTTTTATGTGGAAGTGTGCGACAACTTAGAACACCTTTCCTTGGCTTCGACAAATGCCATCATGGATAAAAAGAAAGAAATCTTAAAAACAAAAAGCTCGGCAGAAAACCTAAAAGAGGGAGTGCGCAAAAATAAGAGCAAAGAGCCCGCTAGGAATCCCACAAAAGGGTGACCTAGGCAAAAATTAAGGTTGCAAAATAAACGAAAACAAAAGTCCGCTAAGACGCCACCAAGGGTGTTTTAGGAAAAAATAAGGACAATCAAAAAACAAAAGAAATCCACGATGGTACCATGAGCCGAATTCAAAAAAGGTTCAAGGGAAGCTATCTAAGTTGTCAAAATCACAACGTCAATAACAAGATTTTCTTAACTTCATAAGTGTTTAATCAAACAAGCCTAAACACATAAGCCTACCTTGGCCAACCATTCTTACAAAAACCATTTTTGAAAAATAAATCCCCTCTAAAACACAAACTTCAGAACAAAAATATCTTTCCTTTCTTTTCTCTCTTGTCCCAAACGATTTTAGGATAATCTAGTGGAAACATGGAGATATAGTGGTCAATAGGAGGGTTGACACGTCTTCTAAAGGAAGGGGAGGATCACTGGGTTGATGACACCAATCTCGATATAACACGCATCATTCCTCGGTTATGTAAATCGGCAGCGCACAGCCCGTCTAGAGGAATGGCAAAATCCAAGCAAAGAAACGCATCGGTTAATTCTTTTGAAAAAATAAATCAAATAGAATTAGGTGCATCATACCGCATACATGCATACAGATGATAGGTGTACTGGAAGATCACTTATTCTCTGTTTATTGAAAAAAAAAAAAAAAAAAAAAAACAAAAAATATAAACTTCAGAAAAAAACAATGCGCCCGTACCATGTTCAGTACACCCGTACTAAAATCAGGGTTATGAACAAATTTTCAACTCAATACGGGCGTACCGAAATGAATACGGCAGCATTGGCCATAACGTCCACACCAATACGGGCGTATTGAATTCAATACGGCCCGTATTGGCCCATTCTCATTCATCACAACAACTTCATTCCTCTGCACACTTCATCTGTGAGTGTGTTTGAGATCCTTCCGTACAGAAAAAGCCAAAAATCAACAAAAAAAAGGCAAAAAACAGAAAACCCAACAAATTGTACAGAATAACTGAGCCTGAAGAGGCTTGCCGAAATAATACTCCCTCATCATACAGAATAACTGAGCCTGGAGAGGCTTGCCGAAATAATACTCCCTCATCATACAGAATAACTGAGCCTGGAGAGGCTTGCCGAAATAATACTCCCCCATCGTACAGAATAACTGAGCCTGGAGAGGCTTGCCGAAATAATACTCCCTCATCATACAGAATAACTGAGCCTGGAGAGGCTTGCCGAAAAAATACTCCCACAGAATAATTGAGCCTGAAGAGAATAATTGAGCCTGGAGAGGCTTGCCGAAATAATACTCCCCAGAGACTTCTCAGCTCACTCTCATGGATTAAATTCCCCAGTAAGAGCTATCAAAGCAAGACCAGTAAAATTCCCCAATGGAAGCATGGTCGCCCAAACACGAAATATCCGAGCCAAAGGACTCAGACTTCCTCAGTGGAAGGTAGCTTTCCAACTCAAGCGATGAGTGAAGCTAAGCCTGCAGAGGCTTCCTAAATAATACTCTGGGATACGTCAAATCCTCAATCCACATTTGCCTACTCAGAGGCACTCCTTCAGAAAGCGAAAAAATCAAAAAGATTAACAACCATTCCCCAAGCGGAATCCGGCACTCAGCCGAACAGAACATCAAGATCATTCGCCTACTCAGAGACACTCCTTCAAAAAGAAGAAAAATCAAAAAAATCAATAATCATTCCCCAAGCGGAATCCGGCTTTCAGCCAATCACTGAACATCAAGATGATACGCCTAACAGAAGAGGCTAATCAAAATCAACGACAAAATCCCCCAGCGGATAACAGCCTACACAGAGGCAACAAAATCAGAAAATCAAAAAGAGTCACCCAAATAAGGATAACCGGGATACTCCACCAACGTCGAAAGGACGTCAGCCAAATCATAAGGCACCGCTCACATCAGAAAGAGCATCTTTGTGTCTACATCCCCAAGGAATCAGAAATTCCCCAGTGGGTACCAACTACGCAATGGAAAGTTGGGACATAAGAACTTACGAAATAACTGCACATCCCCTAGATGGATCCCTGCGTTATCCAGCCCTCAGCGGCATCAAAATCAAAAACAGTCGTCGAAGCAGCATCGTGGACTATGGAGACAAAACTATCACAAATCCCTGGAGAGGGCAAACTCACGCTACCAAAGTGACCAAAGCACCGAGGTATGCACAAAGCCTGGAGAGGCGATACTCAGCTACCCAGATGTCCAGAGCACCGAGGTATGCACAAAGCCTGGAGAGGCGATACTCAGCTACCCAGATGTCCAGAGCACCGAGGTATGCACAAGCCTGGAGAGGCGATACTCAGCTACCCAGATGTCCAGAGCACCGAGGTATGCACAAGCCTGGAGAGGCGATACTCAGCTACCCAGATGTCCAGAGCACCGAGGTATGCACAAGCCTGGAGAGGCGATACTCAGCTACCCAGATGTCCAGAGCACTGAGGTATGCACAAGCCTGGAGAGGCGATACTCAGCTACCCAGATGTCCAGAGCACCGAGGTATGCACAAGCCTGGAGAGGCGATACTCAACTACCCAGATGTCCAGAGCACCGAGGTATGCACAAGCCTGGAGAGGCGATACTCAGCTATCCAGATGTCCAGAGCACCGAGGTATGCACAAGCCTGGAGAGGCGGTACTCAGCTACCCAGATGTCCAGAGCACCGAGGTATGCAACAAGCCTGGAGAGGCGACGACTAATACTCAACCTGGAGAGGCTACTCAACAATTTTCCACCGGAAGACACTACAAGTCGGAAGGATGGCTCATTCCCCGGACAATCGGGTCAACTCCTTTACTTGTCAATCGTTACACCAAAAGGTCGTTTGACTAAGTAAAGGGGGGGCAGCTGTAGACCCCTAAAATTGTCCGGGTCGGAAATAAGACTCGAAGACTATCAAAGATCAATGGAAAGTCAGCCAGAAGGACTCCCAAAAGACCATAGGATGACTATCTGTAGGTTTAGAGGTCTTAGAGTAGCTGAAAATAAGAAAGTGAGAGGAGTGGAGCTCAATACGGCCTCTTTGGAGCTCAGTACGGCCCGTATTGCATTTTTGAACTGCAATACGGCCGTACTGAAACCAATACGGCCGTATTGATGTTTTTGAAATTCAATACGGCCGTATTGAATTCAATACGGCCGTATTGAAGTTCAAAACTTCAATACGGGCCGTATTGACACCAGGGGCCGTACTGCGCCTCACCCCTATAAATAGGACGTCATTTGGACGTCATTTGACACTTTTACACACAGTTTTGACTCTCTCCTTGAGTATTCTGGGGTTTTTGAGCAGTGTTCTGCCCTAGAAATCGCTCTGAGAGTCAATCCGACGAAGTTCTTGAGTCACGAGCCATTTGCTTGAGTCTCGAACTTAGTCGAAGGGAAATCTTTTGGATTTCCATAGTAAAAATTATTTTTTAGGAAGGAGCGAGTGAGATTGTAGAGGGAGGGAGCGCCAAAAAGCCTCCTAAACTTCATTGATATATAAAAAGCACGCTTCAAGAGGTTTCTTCTCTAAAAATCCCTTCTTTTACCGCTTTCTGATTGTTGCATATTTAAATTCGTCATCATGTAGATATTTAATATAATCGCTTATAATAAATAGGGGTAATTTAGTAATTTTACGCTATTATTTAATAAATAATCCGTCATAGGGAACCCTAATGGGGCGTTGTGGGGGTGCTAACACCTTCCTCGCACGTAACCGACTCCCTTACCCAACTGTGGTTGTAATGGCCAAAGTTGATTTATAAAATCAATTGCCTTAAATCTTTTTCCAATGTTTTGAGTAAAATATTGGTGGCGACTCCAAGAACCCTACCTTTTGCGAAAACTACTAATCCATGGAGGGTCCCGTTTGGGATTAACATGGATTGGTAAATCATTTTAATAAAATTGTTAGTTCGACAAGGTCTCAGTTTGAGAATAAGTCGTTCTAGCAATCCACCACTTTTCAAACCTTTAAAAAGAGTCCGACCATCGTCGCGAATGCCAAGGTCCGTTTCGGCGGGTGGCGACAGTATCTCCTCACAAAGTTTGACATGATTTTTTGCTAGCTTCCGATAACTTTGTTTCTTGTAGACACAGTACTTGAACTTTATCCCTACACACCAACTTTCTTATATACCGCCATTTGATCATGGCTCCCAATCCTCTTATGTTGTAGGTCATTATTCTCATTGATCACACTGTACTCGACCCTGCCCTAATGCCCCATTTGGTCTTTTCTTTTCTTTTTGGTCACGTTCTTCCATCATCCTAACCTTTTCAATTGCCTCTACTTCCATTCCTTCACATGATACCCCCAAAAATTTCCGTAGTTTCCATAGTTTGTGGGCTTCAGTTGCATCTCTTTTCAACCAGAAAATAGCGTTGCAATTGACAATGTTTGAGTCAGAAAGTGTATTACTAAGCGAGAAAGTAAGTGGTTTTACCTTTCCCTTCTTTTGCATTGCCACTGTAGAGATGCTAGCACCTTCTTTTCGCGCAGCCTTGTTTCCTCCACGTGCATAATGCATCATAGTACCCATGAGGTTTGCTCTTATGAATGGCTGTCCCATATGGGTCAGCTGTGGCAAATTTTCACCATATTGGCTAACCACGTCGAGTGGAGCAACGTGCCCATTTAGTGGCCCATGGTCAGGTTCAAGAGGTGTGAGGCCCATCTTCATTAGGGTTGAATTATTACAGCGTCCTCCGTTGCCTGGCTGCGATAGGTGTTCCTGATGGGGATCAATAAATTTTGGATTCGACTCCTTGGCCACCATTTGTTAGAGGCTCATTCCCAACGCAATTGGTCTATAGAAGGCTAGGAAACTATAGGCCCACACTCAGTCTTAACAGTTGTCTCATCAACACCTAGTTACCCATCACTTTCCCCAGTATTTTGTATGCTAATCCTCGTATCAAAGCCATTATTGCATTTTGCATTATAGACACCCAATTTCGTCCGGGGGCATAAAAATAAGGGAATGAACCTCTGTTATGAAGGGAACGAGCTCCCGAAATATGCAAACAACAAGATAGGACTTTGGAAGGCCCAAAAGCCCAAATAAGCTAATTTTATAAGACTGGAACGGGCTGTTCCTGTAGATACCCAATTTCGTCCTGGGGGCACACAAACAAAGAAATGGACCTCCGTTATGAAGGGAGGGAGCTTCCGAAGCAGGCAAACAACAAGACAGGACATCAGAAGGCCTAAAGGCCAAAAAAAGGTGGTTTTAGTAGCCCGGAACGGGCCGTTCCAAAATCAGAACGGGCCGTTCCCAAGTCCGGAACGGGCCATTCTGGAATTGGAACGGGCCGTTCCGAGACTCATAAAAAGGCACAAAATTGTGGGTTGGAACGATCGTTCCAAACCGAAACGGGCCGTTCCAAACCCCATCAAAAGGCCAAAATTTTGTACCCCAGAACGGCCGTTCTGAAATCAGAACGGGCCGTTCTGGTCCCCCAGAACGGGTCGTTCCATTTTTAGAACGGGCCGTTCCAGGGTACGAAATTTGCCCATAATGATTGGGCCAGAACGGGTCGTTCTGAATCTGGAACGGGCCGTTCTGGCCCCTTTTGGTTCTTATAAATTGAGGCTTCGGGCACAGTTCTGGAGGCGGCCAGAGAAATTTTGAATAAGACTCTTTTGAGCACGAAAATTCTCTATCTCTCTCCCTTCTATTGTATTTCTTGAGATTTGTGTCGCATCTCTATCTTCTCTCTCCCTCCTATTGTATTTCTTGAGATCTGTGAGGCATATTGTAGTGTGAAAGGTCGCCACAAAGCACCTTCTCCATATTTGAAGATTCAATAAAGCTCGTTCAAGAGGTATTTCAGTCAATCTTTTTCTCTCTTTTATTTTTCATCTTTATCTCTTTTTTGTTATAACAAACTTCATAATGTAGATATTTTAGGGTTAATCGTTTAATTTATATTTTAAATATGTAAATAAATATTAATAAAGGGGATTCAATATTTAATTTATTAATTTTTATCATATTAATTTCATCATAGGGTACCGATTGAGGGCGTTGTAGGGGTGCTTAATACCTTCCCTACATGTAACCGACCCCCGAACTCAATTCTGGTTATCAAGGCCATTATTGGTTCTTTAAAAATCTTTTCTTTTTCCAATGTTTTGAGTAAAATATTGGTGGCGACTCCGTGAACCTATTTTCAAAACCATTAATTAAGGATTAGTCTGGTATCTGGGCATTCCTTAATTAATGAGACTTTTAAAAGGATGTCTAAACCATACGTCGCGAGATCGGAAATTTTTGGGTTGCGACAGATGGCGACTCCACTGGGGAAGTTTAAAGAGGGTCAGTCCCATTTAATTGATGAAGTTAATAAAATAAAAATAATAATTTAAATATTTTTCCCCTTTACTTTATTTGTTTTATTTAATTGACTTTAATATATGTTTGTTTGTTTAAATTATGTATCTGTTTGAATTAACAACTGCACACAAACCATAGCACACAATAGTTCCCCCTACACCCGGGGGCATGAGGGTATTAAACATAGGGAGTGGTTGACGTACGACCGGCCCAAGTTTGGCCTCGGAACCTGCGAATACTGTGACAGACCTTAGAGTTTGCCAGGTGACGATGACAGAGATACTGGGTCCCTATAATGGGGGCACCTTGGGGACCTTAAGACCAAAGTGAGGATGATTAGAACCGCCCTATACAATGCACTTTTCTTAACAGGGACCACATACCATGGATTTATACGCGACTGCTTGTGGATTGTATGAACACATGTTTGTTGCATTTTGTTTATTCAAACCATTCGTTTATTTTTATAGTTCCCCTAAGGTAAAGAAAAACACAAAATAAAAAAAATGCATTATCACGAGAGAAAACCTAGTGTGAAAATAAAATATGTGAGAATCATACATCCCTTTTATTATTAAAAAAAAAAGGGGGGGGGCATCATGCATTTTCCAAAATAAAAAAAAATAATAATAAAAAAAATATAAAAGAGAGAGTAAAGAGGAGGGACATGCATACTACATACATTCCTATGATCACAAGGAGATTTCTCACAAAGACTGGTGAACTCCAATCAGTGTGACCTTTGTTACATCGTAAAAAATTACGAAAAGGGACACTTTGATCTCATGTTCAAAGGAGTGGCTACCAAGTCTTCGTTGAGAAACCTCCTTCATGCATTATCATTTAAATAAGCTTAATAGGAAATTATCTTATCCCTTAAAGGTGGCTTTTCAACATTCCGTACTCACACGAGCTCAAAAGATAAAAGCTATGGAAGACCTAGAGGAGAGAAATCGTGCCCTCAACGAGGAGCTCGGACAGCTCAAGGAACAAATGGCTAGAATGCTTGAGGCCATGAACAAATTGCAGCACGACAATAGTACTAGCAATGTTGGTAACGCTTCTAAAGATCATCTGAACGCCTTGGAAGAAAGACTGAGAGTTGTGGAAGGCCACAGTTTTGATGTTCAAGGGGCTGCAGACATGTGCTTGGTGCAAGACATCCAATTCCCCGCCAAGTTCAAAATCCCTGACTTCCAAAAGTACACTGGAGCCAGTTGTCCAAAAGGACATCTAATAATGTACTATAGGAAGATGGCAGCCTACGTGGACAATGAAAAGCTCCTGATACATTGTTTTCAGGAAAGCCTTTCAGATGTCGCTCTCAACTGGTACATGCAGCTGGATGGAGGGAGGATCCAAACATGGAAACAGTTAGTCGATGCTTTTCTTCGTCGATACAAGTATAACATCGACCTAATTCCTGATAGGTCTGATTTACAAAGCTTGAGCAAGAAGGGCGATGAGTCCTTCAAAACCTATGCACAGAGATGGAGAGAATTGGCTGCGCAAATAGAGCCTTCATTATCTGACAAGGAGATGGTGACAATGTTCATCAACTCTTTAAGTGGACCCTATTATGACAAGATGATAGGGAACACGTCGACCCTTTTTGCTGACATAGTCACTATAGGTGAAAGGGTTGAGCAAGGCTTAAAAAGCGGGAAGATAGGGAAGGCTCCGACGAGTTATGACCCTAGGAAGATCTATGAAAAGAAGAGGGAAGAAGGGGTCCACGCCGTCATCTTTACTCCAAAAAGTCAAGTCACACCACAGGCAAAGCCTAGAGACGACAAGGTAGTAGACAAAATCCCCGTCACATACACAGAGCTACTACCCCAACTCCTAGAGGCTTCAATGATAGTCCGACTTCCTCCAGTGAAGAAGATGGACCCTCCTTACCCGCCGTGGTACAAACCTGAGGAAAGGTGTGACTATCACTCTAACTCTCTGGGGCACTCCGTGGAGCGATGCAAGGCCCTGCAATTCTGCGTGCAAGGACTTATAGACGCTGGGTGGTTGAAATTTGACACCAACACACCTAACATCGACAAGCACCCACTACACAAGCATGACGAGGAATGACCTTGGAGTATAAGATTGAGAAATTACTAGAGTAGGGGGACTCTCTTTTTTTCAAAAAAAATATAAAATAAATAACTAAATTTAAATTCATGCTCAAAACTCATGACCTTCGCCCATGGTCACGAGTTCAAAATAAGGGCTTGTATAAATTTTTACATTTATCAATAAGATATGTCATTCCTACAAATCTCTGTTTCATTCCCTTTTCCCTTTTATCACTAAAGTCTAAAACAATCATAGTGCCCAAATACCAAAAAAAAAAAAAAAAAAAAAACAGACATGACTAAAGATAATAAAATTAATCAAAGCTTTGTACATCTACGACACATCATCTGAGTCTATGGAGATTACTTCCTCGAAGCATAAAAGGATAAGAAAATGATAAAATGCAAAATCATGAGATTCTTATTGCACAAGAAGAGTCTTACAAAAACATCGACTCAATTTGGTTGACAGAGGAAGCACAAATCTCGGTCCATGAAAGAAATCTCAACACCTGTAGGCCAGGGCAACATATTTCTCCTTGGTGTACGGACGGGGCCAGTGTTAATCACCAAAGGCACTAGTCCTCCCAAATGCAGACGGTATGAGGTTTTGTCAAAGCGAAAAAGTCACTTGCAAAATACCACTGGGATGAAAAACCGCAAAGGGCGTCCTACGCAAAAAAAAAAAAAAAAAAAAAGATCAAAAGTTCCCGCTAGGATATGTCCTAGGCAAAAATTAGGGATCTAAAAAGATTAAAAATAGCAAGTGACGATTTTTCAAGTCGAAAACCGAAAGGCGGCTTGAATACTCCTGTAAAAGGCCAAAACTTTTGAAGACTCTGCCCCAGACTCAGATATGTAGTCCAAGACAATTAGAAGAATGATTATAATAATTATCCAAAGGAATGTTTGTTTAAAAACTTAAACACTGACTTACCTCAACCACATATCCATTCTAAATCATCCGTTTTTCCTTTCTGTCTTTTCCCATCCTAATGACATATATTGTTGATGGTTGTCAAAATTTGAACATGTCCAAAAAAAAAAATGAAAATGACTCGTTGGGATGAAAACCCGCAAAGGACATCCTAGGCAAAAATTAGGGTAAAAAAAAAAAAACAAAAATAACCCGCTAGGATACATCCTAGGCAAAAGTTAGGGTGTCTAAACAAAAAGAAGAAAAGAGAGAGCCCCACGACGCTTCAACACATCAAACGGCCAATACAACTAAATGTTGTGCATCAAGCAAAGTAATTTATTCGTGAGAAGGAGAAAGGGGAAGCCACCTTCTAAAAACTAAAATCAACATGCATTGCATGCATCCAAAAACATTTCACACACTTAGAAAGCTTTCTTTATCCATGGGGGATTATTCAAATAAATAAATAAATAAGTCTTGCATAAATAAGCATTCAACATTTCTGCATCCCAACAAGAAAAGCCAAGCACAAATTCCAATTGACAGCATCTGAACAAAAGACAAAAGCAGCCTAAATTAGAAGCATCACAACACACCTCTTGCCCAACATCCTTGGGAAAATATCTACCACAATTCAAGCAAACCAATGAGGGCATCGACAGTTTCCTCAAAATACAACAAAGGTCTGGAGAGACTGTACTCGCATCCCAATCCGGTATACGACAAAGCCGTGAGGGAAAGGTCTGGAGAGACTGTACTCACATCCCAATCTGGTATACGACAAAGCCGTAAGGGAAAGGTCTAGAGAGACTGTACTCGCAATCCCAATCCGGTATACGACAAAGCCGTGAGGGAAAGGTCTAGAGAGACTGTACTCGCATCCCAATCCGGTATACGACAAAGCCGTGAGGGAAAGGTCTGGAGAGACTGTACTCGCATCCCAATCCGGTATATGACAAAGCCGTAAGGGAAAGGTCTGGAGAGACTGTACTCACAATCCCAATCCGGTATACGACAAAGCTGTGAGGGAAAGGTCTGGAGAGACTGTACTCAAATCCCAATCCGGTATACGACAAAGCCGTGAGGGAAAGGTCTGGAGAGACTGTACTCGCATCCCAATCCGGTATACGACAAAGCCGTGAGGGAAAGGTCTGGAGAGAATGTACTTGCATCCCAATCCGGTATACGACAAAGCCGTGAGGGAAAGGTCTGGAGAGACTGTAGCCATCTCCTAATCTGGTATACGACAAAGCCGTGAGAGAAGCTGAGCTACAAAAATACTCCCTCTTCAACAAGCTAAAAATAAAAGAACGCACTATCACAAGAGAAACAATGGAGCATCTACTTTAAGATCGAAGATCAGGTGTACAGTTTGTCAGCCTTGTTACCCAATAGAGTATGAAACCAACACTCAACTACTCTAAAGGGCGAGGACACGAGCAAATACACCTGTCCAAGAGAAGGAACGTAGAAGCGCCAATACCATAGAGACAAGGAGGATACCCGGACGAAATGTCTACGTCTTTACTTGCCTTTGGAAAAGCAACACATAGCTACTCCAAAGGACAAGTAAAGAGGGGCAGCTGTAGACACCCAATTTCGTCCGGGGGGCAAACAAACGAAGAAATGGACCTCCGTTATGAAGGGAGGGAGCTTTCGAAGCAGGCAAACAACAAGACAGGACATCAGAAGGCCTAAAGGCCAAAAAAAGGTGGTTTTAGTAGCCCGGAAAGGGCCGTTCCAAAATCGGAACGGGCCATTCCCAAGTCCGGAACGGGCCGTTCTGGAATTGGAATGGGCCGTTCCGAGACTCATAAAAAGGCACAAAATTGTGGGTTGGAACGGCCGTTCCAAACCGAAACGGGCCGTTCCAAACCCCATCAAAAGGCCAAAATTTTGTACCCCAGAACGGCTGTTCTGAAATCAGAACGGGCCGTTCTGGTCCCCCAGAACGGGCCGTTCCATTTTCAGAATGGGCCGTTCCAGGGTACGAAATTTGCCCATAATGATTGGGCCAGAACGGGCCGTTCTGAATCTGGAACGGGCCGTTCTGGCCCCTTTTGGTTCCTATAAATTGAGGCTTCGGGCACAATTCTGGAGGCGGCCAGAGAAATTTCGAATAAGACTCCTTTGAGCACGAAAATTCTCTATCTCTCTCCCTTCTATTGTATTTCTTGAGATTTGTGTCGCATCTCTATCTTCTCTCTCCCTCCTATTGTATTTCTTGAGATCTGTGAGGCATATTGTAGTGTGAAAGGTCGCCACAAAGCACCTTCTCCATATTTGAAGATTCAATAAAGCTCGTTCAAGAGGTATTTCAGTCAATCTTTTTCTCTCTTTTATTTTTCATCTTTATCTCTTTTTTGTTATAACAAACTTCATAATGTAGATATTTTAGGGTTAATCGTTTAATTTATATTTTAAATATGTAAATAAATATTAATAAAGGGGATTCAATATTTAATTTATTAATTTTTATCATATTAATTTCATCATAGGGTACCGATTGAGGGCGTTGTAGGGGTGCTTAATACCTTCCCTACATGTAACCGACCCCCGAACTCAATTCTGGTTATCAAGGCCATTATTGGTTCTTTAAAAATCTTTTCTTTTTCCAATGTTTTGAGTAAAATATTGGTGGCGACTCCATGAACCTATTTTCAAAACCATTAATTAAGGATTAGTCTGGTATCCGGGCATTCCTTAATTAATGAGACTTTTAAAAGGATGTCTAAACCATACGTCGCGAGATCGGAAATTTTCGGGTTGCGACAATTCCAAAATCAGAACGGGCCGTTCCCAATTTGGAACGGGCCGTTCCAAGTTCTTAAAAAGGCCAATAACCCTAATTTGGAACAGGCTGTTCTGAAATTGGAACGGGCCGTTCCAAGATTGGAATGGGCAGTTCCAAACCCTTCAAAAGAGGGCTTAAACTTTAACTGGAACGGGCCGTTCCTAAACTGGAACAGGCCGTTCCAAATTATTAGAATGGCCTACATGCTCTTATTTGGAACGGTCGTTCCAGTCTCAAAAATTATGTGTTAATCTCACTACTGGAACGGGCCGTTCCAATTTTAGAACGGGCCGTTCCAGTATACGAAATTTTCACACAACGGCCATGTCCAGAACGGGCCGTTCCAATTTTGGAACGGGCCGTTCTGGACCCTTTCTGAAGTCTATAAATAGACAGCTGGGGCTCATTTCTCAGGACTCCAAAATTTCGTCCAGACTCCTTAGAGCACGAAATTTCCCTCTTTTTCTCTCTCCCCCTCTCTTTTGTATTTGTTGAGATTTTTGTGAGGCATTGTAGTGTGAAAGGTTGCCACAAAACACCTGAAATCTTCCTGTTTTGAAGATTCAATAGAGCTCATTCAAGAGGTATTTCAATTAATCTTTTTCTCCTTTTTTATTTATTTCTTTTCTATAATAAATATTGTTATAATAAAAATAATCATGTGGACATTTTAGGATTAATTGTATAATTTAAATTTCAAACATGTAAATAGTTATTAATAAAAGGGGATTAATATTTATATTATTATTGCTTATAACGCTAACTTCATCATAGGGTACCAATTGAGGGCGTTGTAGGGGTGTTTAATACCTTCCCTACACGTAATCGACCCCCGAACCTAATTCTGGTTATCAAGGCCATTATTGGATTTTTAAAAACCTTTTCTTTTTCCAATGTTTTGAGTAAAACATTGGTGGCAACTCCATGAACTCATTTTTCAAAACCATTAATTAAGGATTAGCCTAGTGTTCGGGAATTCCTTAATTGATGAGATCTTTAAAAGGATGTCTAAACCATAGGTCGCAAGATCGAAAATTTTTGGGTTGCGACATGCATTTACCAACTCCGCAGCCACTACTCCATCCATTTCCTCCCTTATGCTTTTCAATTTCGTGCTTGTCGATTTTTGGCTATCTTTTGTCCCATCTAATAGGTCAACTTTGCTATTGAATTGACGGTTTTTACTCGACGGGTCGAAGTTTGTAAATTTCTCTGCTAGTTCCCCTTCAATCTCTACCCTGAACTGAGTAACCTCCTGAGATGCTTCGTCGCCCATCTCATACATATTTCTAGACCATCCTGATTCAAAGGACCATCTATCACCCCCTGATTCACTTCCTTGAGACATACTGAACTCACTTGAATCCCATTTCCAACAGTGACATGTAGTTTCTTGTGCACCAAATTCTTCAATGACGGAGACACGACAGATATGCCTATATTTACACGCATAGTGTTGCTAAAATGGATTAGCTTTGTATCCGATGTTTGAATAAGGATCCAAGCACAGTCCAGCCTGTGGAAGTTTCTTGTATCATCATCCAATTTAATGAAAGACCCATGAATACTCACAATCTTTGAGAAAACCTTCATTCCCCACATTTGGATTGGAACTCCATAGCAATGAACCCAAACCATTTTATTTCCTACAACTACATCCAGGCTCCACTTTTGAATAGAATGTAGCATAGATAGGCAACCATCTTATTCCTGTAACTTCTCCATGATCGTTTCTTCATCTAAGCCTGTTATAAGTACCAAGTCATCCCCTAAATACCTTAACTTTACATCTTGCAACTCATATGGAACAAACGTCTCTTGTATCTTGTCCAACAGGGACATGTCGATCATCCTCCCCACCCAACTAATTTCTAGCCACACATTATTTTTCTCTTCTACTTCAATATCGTACCCCTTCCATTGTTCGTCATCCCTTGCCACGCCTTCATCTCTAACTTCCTTCCATACTTGGTTCCTTCTGCCTTTTTGTTTTAATGCTTGTGCATATGTCTTCCCGTTTCTCACATACTTTGGTTTGTAATGCCTTTGCTTACCTCCATTTCTGCATTATGCTCTGTTCTTCTCCATTCCCCGCTGGTATTTGGGTATATTAACATGCATTTTAATATTGCTTATGATGATTCTATCCAGCTGATCTGCCAATACAATGGCATCCGTGACACCTGCAAACCTCATGAAGCCATATTCCCTTCCCCATTTATTCTTCCTTTGGACAATGAAAACATCTCTAACGTTCCCATATTTTTGGAAAATTTTCCACAGTTCCACTTCCTTGGAACCCAATTGGAAACCTCGTAAAGAAAAAGCTGGCAAGATCCTCCTTGTATGCCTCCCTACCCTGGTCACCATGCCACTTCCTCCGTGCTCCCATAATCTGAATGGTGTTCAAGTTGCTAGGTTGTGTTTATAAGCAAAAGAAGAAATAAAAGGCCAAAAACTACATTTTTAATGAGTTTATTCCTGCACATTCAAATTTTTTATTTTTTGATGTAGTAGTCATAAACATCCTTAATGACTTAACCTTTTGATACATTTATTTCTTAAAAAGTACACTATACCAAAAAAAAAAATGCTCTCACACAAGGATATAGCTAGAAAGCTTAATGATAAAATAAATAATGATACAAACACAATAATATGTAAAATATTATTTTTTGTTATGAATAATAATTAGTGACTTAATTAGTGGATGTCAATATTCATTATCAATCATTACCATTTATATTTCCATTATATATTATTCTCTTTATTTTGTAATTGTTCAGTTACCACATGTACTTATAAATAGGTTAGTCCTCTCCCAAAGATAATACACTAGCTAGATTCTTTTCTCCATCTCATATTGTCTTATTTGTTCTCTCTATTTTTATTTCTTTTATAACACGTTATCAGCACGAATGTCATTTTTTTAAATTGATGTCTAAAGATACATAACAAGAATTTCATTTTTATAATGATTTCTCAATTTGAAAAATGTATTATATTTTTCATACATCTATTTTGCTCCAAAAGTAGCAATATTTTTTTTATATATAAAAAAGGATTAAGAAATATCCTTAGATGATTTATTGTCTCTTGAAGACTAAAACAAAATATTGAGATTTTTTTATGCAAGAGACCATTTTAACTAGCATTATTTTATTCCCTGAAGTGAATGTTCTAATGTATTAATTTTTGTCTTCTCATATTCAATAATGCAAAAAATTAATGTTATATGATACTACAAATATAATTGAAGACTCTAGAAGAGCTAATATTTTATTACTGAAAGACGCGAAGTTGCATATTAAAAATACATTATATTTTTCTAAGTCTTATAGAAACTTATTGAGTTTCAAGGATATTCGTTTAAATGAGTTTCATATTGAAACAAACAATGAAGGAAATGTAGAATATCTTTATATCACGAACTCCACTTGAATAAAAAGGAAGTATTGGAAAAATTATTTGTTTTTTCCTATAGACTGTATTGCACGTATATTAATACAGTTGAAACATATACTATTGTAAATCAGAACTTTACAAATCAAAATAAATTTGAGGTTTGGCATGACCGGTTGGGTCACCCTAAGACTATTATGATGTGAAAAATAATTGAAAATTCATGTGGACGTTTATTGAAGAACCAGAAGATTCTTCAATTAAATTTTCTCATGTACTGCTTGTTCCCAAAGGAAGTTAACAATCAGATCATCACCAGCAAAATTTGGGGATGAATCTATCTTATTTTTACAACGGATACAAGGTGATATTTGTGGACCAATACACCCCCATGTGGACCATTTAGATATTTTATGATTTTAATTGATGCATCAACAAGATGGTCACATGTTTGTTTATTATCAATTCGCAACCAGACGTTTGCGAGATTATTAGCTCAACTAATTAGATTAAGAGCTCATTTTCCTGACTATCCAATTAAGAAAATTCATTTGGATAATGCTGGTAAATTCACATCTCATTCTTTTAATGAGTTGATTTTCCCAACATTAGGGGGAGAACACAAATAGCTAGAAAATATATTAGTTGGAATGAATTATCACTATCTCATTTTGATCTTCGTACAAAATAATGTGAACTAGAAGTTCAAAAGATAATTCATTTGCAAAATCTAGCCAACCAATTACCAAATGTATTCACAAATCCAAAAAGGGTGACTAAGTCATATGTACCAGCAGCTAATGCTCCAATAAGAGTCAAAATTCCTGTTGGACAATTTAATACTACAATATATATGAGTCACAAATACGCCTGAAGCGTGGTAGACCAATTGGTTCCAAGGATAAGAATTCTCGAATAAAAAAGGAAGAAAAAGAGCAAAATGACCAAATTGAGGATGTAAAAACTCAAAAAAAAATTCCTCTGACATAACTAATATTTCAGTTCTGGAAGAAACTCAGGTACCTGAAATTATTGAAAATGAAGAGATCTCAATAAATTATGTCATGAATGGAATACGATGAAATCAAAACACTATCAATATTGATGATGTGTTTGCATATAATATAGCGCTAAATGTAATAAATGATATTGAGGATCAAGTACTAAAATCCATTAATGATTGTCGACAAAGAAATAATTGGCTAAAATAGAAAGATTCAATTGAGGCAGAATTAGACTCGCTTGCTAAGCGAAAAGTTTTTGGACCAATACTATGTACACCAAAAGGTGTAAAACCAATTGGATACAAATGGGTTTTGTGCAAAAACAAAATGACAATGGTGAAATTGTGAGATACAAAGCAAGACTAGTTGCTCAAGGTTTTTCACAAAGACCCAATATTGACTTTGAAGAGAGATTCACCTGTAGTGGATGCAAACAATTTTCGATAGTTTGGTTGTACATGAAAAACTTAATTTACATCTAATGGATGTAGTTACAACATAATTATATGGCTCTCTTGATGCTGACATTTATATGAAACTCTCAGAAGGATTTAATTTTCTTGAATATGCAATTTCTAGATTATTCGATCAAATTGAATAAGTCCCTATATGGGCTAAAGCAATTAGATCGTATGTGGTATAATCGACTAAGTGAATACTTGTTACAAGAAGGATATAAAAATGATCCAATTTGTCTGTGTATATTTATAAAAAGATATGAAAACGGATTTGTCATAATTGTAGTTTATGTAGATGACATAAACATTATTGAAACTCTTGAAGAGCTTTCAAAAGCAATAGATTGCTTAAAGAAAGAATTCGAAATGAAGGATCTAGGAAGGACAAAGTTTTGTCTAGGACTGCAAGTCGAATACTTAGAAAATGGAATTTTTCTGCATCAAGAAGCTTATATAACAAGGGTGATTAAAAGGTTTTATATGGACAAATCACATCTATTGTGCACTCCCATGGTTGTAAGATCTTTAAATGTTAACAAATATCCATTTAGACCCCAAGAAAAAGATGAAGAAATAATTGGTCCAGAAGTACCATATCTTAGTGCTATAGGAGCACTAATGTACCTTGCTAATTATACACGACCTGATATAGCATTTGATGTTAATTTGTTAGCAAGATATAGTTCTTCACCTACACGAAGACATTGGAATGGAGTTAAACAAATCCTTCGTTATCTTAGAGGTACAATGGATATGGGGTTATTATATTAAAATGTTCCTAAACCAGAACTAAATGGTTATACAAACGCAGATTCTTTGTCAGATCCTCATAATGGTAAATCACAAACAGGATATTTGTTTACAAGTGGTGGTACAGCCATTTCATGGCGATCTATAAAACAAACCATATCAGCCACTTCATCTAATCATGCTGAAATTTTAGCATTACATGAGACAAGTCATGAATATGTTTGGCTAAGATCTGTGATTCAACACATGAGAAACTTGTGGTTTATCTTCTGGAAAAATGACATCGACAGTTATATATGAAGATAATGTTACATGTATTGCACAAGTGAAAGATGGATACATAAAGGGAGATAGAACAAAGCATATTCTACCTAAATTCTTTTTTACTCATGATCTTCAAAGGAATGGTGATATAAATGTTCAACAAGTCCGCTCAAGTGACAACCTAGCAGATTTCTTTACAAAGTCACTTCCAAGAAAAGTTTTTGAACAATTGATACACAAGATTGGACTCCATCGTCTTAAAGATTGTATACATGAGGGGGAGAAATAAATATTTATGAATGATTTACTCTTTTTCCTTCACTAGGTTTTTATCCCACAGGTTTTTCCTAGTAAGGTTTTAACGAGGCACATTCTAAATATTGGACATCCAAGGGGGATTGTTATGAATAATAATTAGTGGCTTAATTAGTGAATGCCAATATTCATTATCAATCATTACCATTTATATTTCCGTTATGTATTATTCCCTTTATTGTGTAATTGTTCAGTTACCACATGTACTTATAAATAGGTTAGTCCTCTTCCAAAGATAATACACTAGTCAGATTCTTTTCTTCATCTCATATTGCCTGATTTGTTCTCTCTATTTTTCTTTCTTTTATAACATTTTTAACTTTTTTTTTATGTTTATTCATTTATTATTGTGGTAATAGACCTAAACCCTAAACCCTAAATCCTAAACCCTAAAGGTACGTAGATGTGGTAATATTGTACTGATTTACATTCACACAATACATTAATTATTGTGCAAATCTCGCAATTCATGAGTACCGATTAAGTAATGAATTTGATGCATTTTAGATCAGGGAAGGCCGGGGACAAAGCCTTGAACAATGACTTCATAGAGATTATAACATTTGCTCCCATGCCCTAAGAAGAACTTTTGGCAATGATTTCTATGAGGTAAATATTTCGATGACTCCATTAAGAAAATTATGAAATAAAAAATAAAAGTATTTTATTGGAAAGTTTAGCAATATATTTTTCATAATTTCTTACATATATATTTTAATATTTATTTTTAATTTCTCAATTAGCATATTTATAATCCTATTAAAGGTCAAAAAATACGTCAAGACCATGTAATAAGCTGACCCACAAACAGTAAATATTTCAATTCACTTGCCCTATCATGTCTAACCTATAGGATCAAATGACAAGATAAGTTGATCTGTCAACACATTTAATTTTTAAAATTTATTTTATTTAAAGGAGTTAATTTTTCTAACAATATATTTGACCAAAAATTTAAATAAGTAAAATATATTTAACATATCCTAAAAAGTTATGATGACATGTATTAGTAATATTTTTAAATTAAAAAATTATTTCTAATTTCTTATCTTGGACTCTTAAGTTATTGTTAAATATTTACCTTACTTTTATATTAAAATATTGTAATGAATTAACTAAATCATTATTTTTCTTTTAACTTAAAAATATTTATTATCTCTTAAATTTAAGATAAGTGTGTTTTTTGATGTTTCAAATTTAAAACAAATAATTTAGTTTGTAAAAAAATTGTTTCAATTCCTCACAATCAATAGTTGCATCGCTTTATTAGTAGGAACGAATCAAGTTACTTGTACAATATCAGGTTTGTTTAATGTGATCTTTCGGTAGCAAAGATTATGGTAAACAAATTTTATTATTATTGTGTGACAATTTCAGGTGTATTTTTTTTGACAAGTTCACTAATGACTTTTTTTAAGAGACTAAACAATTTTTTTTAAAAAAATTTATAAAGCTAAATAAATCAATTTTAATTTTTTTTTCACTAGTACAAAAATGACTTTTAAAATCGGAGTTTTAAAATCAGTTATAAGGTAACCGATTTTAAAAGTGACGCGATGATAATTTTGTAAATAATGGCATTACTTTTAAAATCGATTACGTTATGACCGATTTTAAAAGTCTCTGACGCTACTTTTAAAATCGGTTCTTGAAGAACCGATTTTAAAAGTTCTACTTTTAAAATCGGCTCTCCAAGAGAAGATTTTAAAAGTGGACTTTTAAAATCGGTTATCAAATAGTCGATTTTAAAAGTGTCACTTTTAAAATCCGTTATTGAACAACCGATTTTAAAAGTAGCATCAGAGACTTAAACTTCTATCTCCGCTCCCACTCTCTCCCTAGCTCCATTCTCTACTCTTTGGCTTCAATAGTTCATATATTCCTCTCTTTACTCTCTCGAGCTCTCATCTAAAGTGTGCAATTTCTCATTTTCTCAGAAGAATACAACATCAAGGTAACATGGTGATGGAAGAGCATGGGCCAAAGGCCCAACCACTAGAGCTATGGCCAGGAGATTACTTGAAGACTTGTCTACTTCAGAGCTTAGTGGGCCCAATGGGCTTGGTGGGCCTAGGGTGCTTCTCACATGGACCTTACTTGATTAAACACCATGTTTTATTGCATTTTATTAGTATAGGAAATTATGTTGATTTTGGTCTTGTATTTTGACCATAGATTAGGTTTTATGTTCTAGGGCTTATAGTTGGGCTTCTTAGGCTTTGGGCTTTTGATACCCAATATTAGGCTCATTCTTCTTCTTGTAATTTTTCCTATTCATTGTATTTCTTAGACCAATGTATTTCAGTCAATAGATTAGGTTTATATGAAGTACACATTAATAGGTGCATTAGGTTTCATTCATGTGTCATTTAGAAGTAATTTGAATTGAATTTGAGTCACATGGATTGCATGGAGTGGATCCGGCCATGTGAGCTTCAAATTCACTTCAAATAACTCCTAAATGACATCTAAATGATGGTAGCATCCGGATTAGTCATGTGAGTAGCCAAAGTTTGAATTTCAAATTCAAATTTGAAATTCAAACTTGGCGCCAACTATTTCTATTCGGATTGCCGCCAATTAGTCTAGCTTCCCACCTATATATGTGTATTCCTTGCCTTGTAAAAACACTTTTGAATGCATAAGAATTTCTGAATCAAAATCTTCAGCAATTCTCTCAAGAGTCACCGAAATAGAGAGAGCAAGAGAGTGCCTTCAAACACCTTAGGAGTTCTTCAATTCCTTCTCTTTGAAGTGAGCAATCCTTTGCTCTTTAAGCTTGGATGCTTCCACCCTAGGCTTTGCCTCAATCCATCCGTGCATCTTCATCTTCCTTTGGTTCAACATTTCGGTTCTAAATTTCCTTGAAGGAGATCCGTGCTTAGAAGAAGATAAGGAGGAGCTCATATTCACTTCTTCTTCCTTCTTCTATCATTTTTGGTATCAAGAGCAAGGTCTTCAAGGAGATAAGTGTTCCATCTTTTTGTGTGTCTGAAACTTGTGTTCTTGTGTTCTTATTGTCTTACTTGAGTTTCATTGTGGATCTATTTGTTTTGAATCACATTTTGTTCCATAGATCCATTGGTTGATTGTTTTTGAATTTTCTTCCACAATCAACATGTTTAGGACCTATTAGCTTGTGCTTATTTTTGAATTTCTTTGAGTCTCTCCATTCTAATATGTGTACGTGATTGGACTCCATGCATTGCATTAGATTTTGGTTTTGAATCCATGTTTTGTCTTAGAATGTTTGTTTAGTCCTTATATGTTTAAGAAATCCTTGAATAGCATGTTGACCTAATTTTGTTTTTGAGTGCATTGTTCATCATTTGTTGCTCTCGGTTTGTGTTCTATATTGTGCCTACCTATATGTGCTTTTTATTTTACCTTATTGTGTTCATAATTTGCTATTAGTTCTAGCAAATTTCTTTAGAGTTAGGTTTCCATTGTGTACTTAAGTTTTCAATTCACTTTGCATTGTAAATTCTTAAAAAAAATTTGTGTTACCTAAAATTTCAAGTGCTTAATCCTACTTCTAGTGCACTATCTTTTGGATTCAAATTTTTAAAAGAGTAAAGAGGCTGAAAACAGAGGAAAATACAGAGCCTAAAACAAAAGAAAAAGTTCTAAAGTTCAAAAGAAAAGTGTACAAAAGAATCCAATACAAAAACCTAAAACTAGTGCACTAGTTTCATCATTTTCACTTGAATTTTTGGTTAACTTGTAGTCTCGGTTTCTATAGCTTGGAATCATAAAAAAAATTTGAAACAAAAGGCAAATACCTTCTCTGGAATCTTAATTTGAATATAGAAAAAGAAAGAATTAAAAAAAAAATAGATAAAGCAATTTAAATTGAAAAGGCCGAGAGGTGTACATTGACAAAAAAATACTTGATTCCTTGGCTTGTTTTGACTACTACTTATTCTATACTTATCCAATTGCTTTCAAATTTTTTTGTATTGTTCATCTACTCTAGTACCTATCTAGGAACCTTCCTAACTGAGTGCTAGCTTTATTTGGAGTCTTATTTTTTTTTTCAGTTTTTACTTGTTGAACCTCTTTGAGTCTTGTCATATATACATATTACTCTTCAATTTTGGTATAAGCTTTTCAAATTGTGCTTTGTTGCTTGTCTAGTTTTCTTTCATTAAATTCCCTGTGCTGGAAGTGGCCTCAAATCCTTGCTTAAGGATCAAGCATTGCTCAACAAAGAGTAGGAAAAGTTTGGACACTAAGACTACAAAATTTTGACCTAATTTAGTGACCTAGCTTTTCCTAAATCTTCCTTCACTTGAGTGTCCATTCCTTTCACCTTGTGAGGAGCCTCCATTAACCTCTTTTGTTGTGTTTATTGTGCAGGTCCAGGAGCTTCTTTATTGGAGGGTTGGTGACGGATTAAAACACTTACATAAGTGTTAAAAAATTGGACAACAAATCCGTCACTAGCTTGGTCACTAAAGCCGCCAATTATTGCTTTCTAGGCTAGTTTAAATTTTTGAAAAATCTCTTGTATTTTAAACCAATTTGTAAAGCTTGGAGGGAGTATTAAGAAGCTGGTCAGGTATATCTAACTCCTTGATAGCCTTCTCACGTGTAGTACTAGTGGAAGTGGCTTGGAAATTTCATATGTTTCAAGCTTCCACTTAGGGCTATACGACTAGCTACTTAATCTTGCTTCTTTTAAGTTTCTTGTTCATAATTGTGTTTACTTTGCTTCCCTATTTCGTCTAGAATTGTGTAGTTTTATTTTCTCACGTTTAGTTTAGTCTAAAAAACAAACAAATTGAGAAAAGCATACAAAATTTTTGTGAAAAGTTTTGGGGAATTGGAAGTACCACAATGGAGTTTAGTGATTTCCACTTGAAAAGGCTTGGTTATTAAGTGGCTCTTTGTAGCTCACCTCCCTTGATAGTGCAACTTGTACACTTAGACTTCCAAGTGCTATTTTCATTCCTAGAAAATACCAAAAACATTTTATAACTTTTTGCATAGCATATAAACTCTTATTGCTTAATCATGAGTCATCAATCTCAAAGTAGTAGTGACTTTGAATCTCCTAAAAGTTTTAAAAGAATTGTTAAGGAGGTTGAAGCACTAAAACTTTGGAAGCATGAAGAGGTACTTCAAAAAGAAAAAGAAAAGATTCAAAGAGAAGTACAACTTATTGCTTTAGAAGAAGAGATACAAAAGATTAAGCAATGAGAAGAAAAACTTTTGAAAAAAATAAATAAAAGTAAAAGTCAAAAAAGTTCCTCAAGGAGCTCAACCAAGAGTTCCAATGACTCTCAAAGCCAAGAAAATGATGGTAGTTTGAATATGGATGCATACTACCAACCTACACCTAGGAGAGTCATTAAAGAACCCAAAGTGAGGGAATCAAGGGTTGATCTCCCTTACTTTCATGGAAAAGAAAATGTTGATGCCTACTTAGATTAGGAAATGAAAGTGGAGCAAATCTTCACTTGTCATAAAGTAGGTGAGGAAAGAAAGGTTCCCTTGGCCACCTTAGCTTTCCAAGGACAAGCCATGTATTGGTGGACATCCTTGGAGAGAGAGAGAAGACTTCACAATGACCCTCCAATCACTTATTGGAATGAGTTGAGGAGTGCTATGAGAAGAAGGCATATACCTTCTTATTATAGTAGGGAGCTTATGGATAAGCTCCAAAGGCTCCAACAAAAGAATATGAGTGTGGAGGAGTATAGACAAAAAATGGAGTTATATCTCATGAGGGCTGGGATAAGGGAGGAAGAAAGATTGACCATTGCTAAATTCTTGAGTGGTCTAAATTTTGATATTAGAGATAGAGTTGAGTTACTCCCTTATAGGGACCTTGATGATTTGGTCCAACTTTGTATAAGGGTGGAACAAAAAAATTTGAGAAAAAGCTCTTTTAAAGGAAAAACTCAATCTAGCTCTTATATCAAGAAAGACTACAAGAGGGAGGGTCAATATGATTCCTCTAAGAAATTTGGCAAGGGTCTAGAAAAAGAAAAAGAAAATGAAAAAGAGAAAAATAAAAATGTTGTCACTTCTAGTAGTAAGACTAGTGACATCAAATGCTTTAAATGTCTTGGGAGAGGCCACATAGCTTCTCAATGCCCCACTAAAAAGGTGATGATTTTAAAAGGGCAAGACATTTATAGTAGTGTTGATGAATCTAGTTCTACCACTTCAAGTGATAGTGAAACAAGTGAGGAAGACCATTCAATTGAAAGTGCATATCCTTATGATGGTCAACTTCTTATGATTAGAAGGCTTCTAGGAAGCCAACCTCATGAGTCTCACCTTTCACAAAGAGAGAATATTTTTCATACAAGATATAAAATTTTTGATAATGATTGTTCTCTCATTGTGGATAGTGGCTCTTGTTGCAATTGTTGTAGCACAAGGTTGGTGGAGAAGCTTGGTCTTACTCCTATTCTCCATCCGAAACCATATCAACTTCATTGGATTAATGAAGATGGGGATATTAATGTAAATAAACAAGTGAAAGTCAAGTTTTCTATTGGTAACTATGAAGATCAAGTGGTTTGTGACATAGTTCCAATGGAAGCTTGTCATATTTTGTTGGGAAGGCCATGGCGATTTGACAAGAAAACTATGCATAATGGCCTAACCAATGAAATTACTTTCACTCACAAAGAAAATAAATTTGTACTTTATCCTTTGTCTCCTTCACAAGTACTAGAGGATCAAGTACAAATGAAAAAGAAAAGAGAGGAAGAAAAAAAAAACTTGATTAAAAAAAAAAAAAGAGAAAAAGCATAAAACTTCAAAGAAGAAGGAGGAAGAGCAATCTCTTCCAATAGAAGGAATTCAACAAGAAAATTTAAAACAAACCCTAATTGTTGAAAAGCCTTCTTATCTTCTTCTTTGTAGAAGTGTGCTTAAGTGTAATAATTTAAGTCTTGAACTTAATTCTTTACCTCTTGAAGTTTCTCAATTATTAAAAGAATTTGATGATATATTCCCTAGTGAAGGTCCAAAGGGTCTTCCTCCTTTTAGGGGTATAGAACATCAAATTGATTTTGTGCCTAGGGCTAGTCTACCCAATAGACCAGCCTATAGGACAAATCCTCAAGAAACTAAAGAGATAGAGAATCAAGTCCAAGAATTGTTGGATAAGGGGTGGGTGCAAAAGAGTTTGAGTCCCTGTGCTGTGCCTGTATTGTTAGTGCCTAAAAAAGATGGAAAATGGAGAATGTGTTGTGATTGTAGGGCCATTAACAATATCACAATCAAGTACAGGCACCCAATCCCTAGACTTGATGATATGCTTGATTAATTACATGGTGCTACTATATTTTCTAAGATTGATCTTAAGAGTGGTTATCACCAAATAAGAATCAAAACGGGTGATGAGTGGAAAAATGCTTTTAAGACCAAATTTGGATTGTATGAGTGGCTTGTTATGCCTTTTGGTTTAACTAATGCACCAAGTACATTCATGAGGCTTATGAATCATGTATTGAGAGAGTGTATAGGTAAATTTGTTGTTGTTTATTTTGATGACATCTTAATCTATAGTAGGTCTCAAGATGATCACTTAGGACATCTTAGAGAAGTTTTGATGATCCTTAGGAAAAACCACTTATTTGCAAATCTTGAAAAATGTACTTTTTGTGTGGATCATGTGGTTTTCCTAGGGTTCATTGTAAGCAAAGATGGGGTTCGTGTGGACCCCGAGAAAATCAAAGCCATTCAAGAGTGGCCAAAGCCTAAAAATGTTAGTGAAGTTAGGAGTTTTCATGGATTAGCAAGTTTTTATAGAAGATTTGCCTAACTTCTCTAGCATTGCTTCACCATTGAATGAGCTTGTCAAAAAAGATGTGTTATTTGAATGGACTTCAAAGCATGACCAAGCATTTCAACTTCTTAAGGATCAACTTACTAATGCACCCATTTTAGCTCTACCAATTTTTGAAAAGACTTTTGAGCTAGAATGTGATGCATCAGGAGTTGGCATAGGAGCTGTGTTATTGCAAGGAAGACACCCCATTGCATATTTTAGTGAAAACTAAAAGGTGCCTCCCTCAATTACCCTACCTATGACAAGGAGTTGTATGCATTGGTTAGAGCCTTACAAACTTGGGAACACTACCTTGTGTCCAAGGAGTTTGTCATCCATAGTGACCATGAGTCACTTAAATATTTAAGAGGTCAAGGTAAGTTAAATAAGAGGCATGCCAAATGGCTAGAATTCCTTGAACAATTTCCATATATTATTAAATTCAAGAAAGGAAAATCAAATGTTGTAGCTGATGCTTTATCTAGAAGACATACTTTGCTTATGTCTCTAGGTACTCAAATTCTTGGATTTGATAATGTTAGGGAGTTGTATGAGGAAGATCTTGATTTTGGTGATAATTATAAAAAATGCCAACAAAAAGCTTTTGATGGTTTCTATATGGCTGAGGGGTATTTATACAAAGAAGGAAAGTTATGTATACCCCAAGGATCCATTAAGAAACTATTAATTAAAGAGAGTCATAAAGGTGGACTTATGGGGCACTTTGGTGTTGAGAAAACCCTTAGTTTTCTAAAAGAAAAATTTTATTGGCCCCATATGCGAAAGGATGTCCAAAGGAATTGTTTTAGATGTTTGGCCTATTTACAAGCTAAGTCTAAAGTGATGCCTCATGGTACATACACACCTTTGCCTATTGCTTCTTCCCCTTGGGTAGATATTAGCATGGATTTTGTGCTAGGTTTACCTAGAACCCAAAAGGGAATGGATTCTATCTTTGTGGTAGTGGACCGTTTCAGTAAAATGGCTCATTTCATTCCATGCCACAAAGTAGATGATGCAAGCAATATTGCAAAACTCTTCTTTAGATATATGGTTAAACTTCATGGGTTTCCTAGGACTATAGTTTCAGATAGAGATACTAAGTTCCTAAGCCACTTTTGGCGTGTTTTATGGTCAAGACTAGGAACTAAACTCCTCTTTTCAACTACTTGTCATCCTCAAACAGATGGCCAAACTGAGGTAGTGAATAGATCTCTGTCTACTATGCTTAGGGCAGTCCTAAAGGGCAATCACAAATCTTGGGATGATTTTTTGCCTCACATTGAATTTGCCTACAATAGGGTAGTTCACAAAACTACCAATATTTCTCCTTTTGAGGCTGTGTATGGGTTTAATCCTTTAACTCCTTTAGAGTTGATACCTCTTCCTAATATTGAACACTTCATTCA
Organism: Cajanus cajan; assembly: GCF_000230855.2. NCBI lineage: Eukaryota > Viridiplantae > Streptophyta > Magnoliopsida > Fabales > Fabaceae > Cajanus > Cajanus cajan. The sequence continues at coordinate 8,136,310 of NC_138517.1, read as the reverse complement.
TAAGGAAGGGGCTTCAAGAGCTGAGTTTGTTAAAAAACTTCATGAAAGGATTAAAACTCATATTCAACTCCAAAATGAGAAATATGCCAAACAAGGAAGTAAAGGCAAGAAACCTATGATCTTCGAGGAAGGTGATTGGGTTTGGCTTCATTTAAGAAAAGAATGTTTTCCAAATCAAAGGAAGTCCAAACTCAGTCCTAGAGGAGATGGTCCCTTTCAGGTCTTACAACGTATCAATGATAACGCTTATAGACTTGATTTACCCTCTGATTATGGAGTCAGCACTACTTTTAATGTTAGTGATCTCAAACCTTTTGTAGGTGCTAGTGACGAAGAGGAATAGTCTTCAGATTCGAGGACGAATCCTTCTCAAGAGGGAGGGAATGATGGAAGAGCATGGGCCAAAGGCCCAACCACTAGAGCTATGGCCAGGAGATTACTTGAAGACTTGTCTGCTTCAGAGCTTAGTGAGCCCAATGGGCTTGGTGGGCCTAGGGTGCTTCTCACATGGACCTTACTTGATTAAACACCATGTTTTATTGCATTTTATTAGTATAGGAAATTATGTTGATTTTGGTCTTGTATTTTGACCATAGATTAGGTTTTATGTTCTTGGGCTTATAGTTGGGCTTCTTAGGCTTTGGGCTTTTGATACTCAATATTAGGCTCATTCTTCTTCTTGTAATTTTTCCTATTCATTGTATTTCTTAGACCAATGTATTTCAGTCAATAGATTAGGTTTATATGAAGTACACATTAATAGGTGCATTAGGTTTCATTCATGTGTCATTTAGAAGTAATTTGAACTGAATTTGAGTCACATGGATTGCATGGAGTGGATCCGACCATGTGAGCTTAAAATTCACTTCAAATAACTCCTAAATGACATCTAAATGATGGTAGCATCCGGATTAGTCATGTGAGTAGCCAAAGTTTGAATTTCAAATTCAAATTTGAAATTCAAACTTGGCGCCAACTAGTCCTATTCGGATTGCCGCCAATTAGTCTAGCTTCCCACCTATACATGTGTATTCCTTGCCTTGTAAAAACACTTTTGAATGCATAAGAATTTCTGAATCAAAATCTTCAGCAATTCTCTCAAGAGTCACCGAAATAGAGAGAGCAAGAGAGTGCCTTCAAACACCTTAGGAGTTCTTCAATTCCTTCTCTTTGAAGTGAGCAATCCTTTGCTCTTTAAGCTTGGATGCTTCCATCCAAGGCTTTGCCTCAATCCATCCGTGCATCTTCATCTTCCTTTGGTTCAACATTTCAGTTCTAAATTTCCTTGAAGGAGATCCGTGCTTAGAAGAAGATAAGGAGGAGCTCATATTCACTTCTTCTTCCTTCTTCTATCACATGGTCTTCTATTGTCTCTTATTTCGTTGTTGCTGGGCGAATTGTGAGTCTGGAACGGCCCCAGAACGGCCCGTTCTGCTTGCAGTACGGGCTATTCTGGGGCCGTTCAAGACTCAATATCATTACCAAATTCATTTCCGCTTCAGATCACCAAAATTGTTGGTACGTTTTTCTCTCTTTCGATCCATTTCCTCACTCCTTTCGATTCGATCTCACAATCGTGTTCCAGTTCTGCGTTTCTCGATCTCATTGTTTCGCCCAATAATAATATTAGCATCCTCTACTATAAAGGATTTCAGCTATCAAAGTATGAAAAAACTTGCTTACTCTTCCATCACTTACCTACTGGAATAAGACTACAGTGCCTTCTATCTTGAATAGCACTATTGTTATTGTTTTTTTGTGAATCTTTGTTTTATTTTATTTTTATTTGTTCGTGCCTAGTTCAGCCGCTTACTTCAGTAGCGATTGGCTCGGATCAATCCTTTTTTTTAACGCGCTAATGAAGTGCAATTTGGATCGGATTCTTGTTATTTTCGCCAAGTTTTTGTTAGAGTGAACCTGTAAATTGGTTTTCTAATAATTATATATTTGAAGAACTAAGTATATTTGAAACGCTGATTTAGTTAAAAAAAATTATTTAGACTATTTTGGTGGTAACTCGATAATCATTCAATAATTTATGAGTTTATTTTTGTTGCTGTGCCGGTTTCTGTATTGACTTTGTTTTGGATTGTGTTTTTGGTGTCTGCTTTGTCTTGATTATTGACGAGAGCAATGTCTTTGTAGTATTGCTTCTAATTTGTGTTTTTGGTTTGGCATGAATTGACTCTTTTGTCTGCTTGCTTGAAGTTCCAAGATGGGTGTGGCTCAGAAGATTATCGATACTTATCAATTGACTTGATTAATTTTCCAATTTGCATTATGCATTTATTTTTAACTTTTTACTTGGCATTTGTAGTGGAAAGAGTAGACTTCAAATTTATGATATAAATACAGGCAAACATACATGTTATGAATACCAACTTTTAATAAGAAAATAAAGGAGGAATTGCGGGAAATTGAAGCTTTAGTATGCATAAGGTTTGGCTACTGATTACTATTGTATTGATTTGTTCTTAAGAGTTGATTTCTCATGTCATTAATTTTTCAAGATTCAGTCTATCTTAAGTTTCCTTTCATTTAGCCATGAGTACTGATTATTGAATTGAAACTAAAATTCTTCCTTTTAGTATTTTCTTTGACTTTCTTTGACATGTTACTTTTATTGTGTTGGAATCAGTTTATTTATTGCACCTTTTGACTTCCTCCTTTCCTCTCATATGTACGTCCACAGGTGTTGAAAACTCCTATTTCACTGGACATGCTTGGACGCATATTTAATGGTTCTGGAAAACCAATTGATAATGGTCCACAAATTTTACCTGAGGCTTACCTGGATATTTCTGGTATTTAACTTTATTTATAATGTTTTATAATTGTATCTTGATGTGAGTTCTTTTTTCTCTAATATCTTCGCCATAATAATTCAGGAAGTTCCATCAATCCTAGTGAGAGAACCTATCCTGAGGAGATGATACAGACAGGAATATCTACAATTGATGTCATGAATTCTATTGCTAGAGGTCAAAAGATCCCTCTATTCTCAGCAGCTGGTCTCCCCCACAACGAAATTGCTGCACAGATATGTTGTCAGCCTGGCTTAGTCAAGAGACTAGAGAAATCTGGTAATCTTCTTAAGGTATAGCTGATTTTTTATAGTGCATTTCTTCGAATCTGTAACATGATCTTGAATTATGACTTTTGGGAATTGGTAATGATCCAGCTGCCTCTTTATTATTATTATTTTTATTTTTATTTTTACGTTTTAGAATTTTAAAATTTTTTATTTTAAGTTTGCATTTTATCATGTTTTAAGAATTACTTCTAATTGTCTGGTATTTTATTAATTTGTAGGTTTTGTTCATGGATCCTCCTAAAATAAGTCAAATATTTTTAAAAAAATTAATCACTTTTAACATCGGTCATGCATTGACCGATTTTAAAAGTCTCACTTTTAACATCGGTCACTATTGATCGATTTTAAAAGTCTCACTTTTAACATCGGTCACTGTTGACCGATTTTAAAAGTGGGACTTTTAAAATCGGTTACTGTTGACCGATTTTAAAAGTCCCACTTTTAACATCGGTCAATGACTGATGTTAAAAGTCCCACTTTTTAAAATCGGTCAGAGAACCGATTTTAAAAGTAAAATATGACCGATTTTAAAATTGTTTTTTCCACTAGTGTTTGATGATTGTAAAGGGAGAGAAATAGGCAAGAATCTATCAAACTTATCTAAGGGTTAATCAAGTGAGGGGGAGAGCCTTAGAATCCTAAACCCTTAAATGCTGAAATGTATGAGATACAATGCATGAACTTGATAAACTGTCTGATATGAATAAACATGTATGTATGTTATATTGTATCTGAAACAAATTGATAGATTATATTTGTCACCATTAAAAAGGGAGAGATTGTTAAGTTAGACGAAGAAATTCCCGACAAGATTTTGAACATGAAAAATATAATGCATATTGTTATTTCTAACGTGTGTTAGTGTTTCAGATAAATATAAGAACAAACTGAAAAATGGAGTACCTAGTATTGCACATACCATGTCTGGTTGAGCTAAACGAAACATCAGACAAATTCATCAAGCATCAAGACTAAGCCTGACAAAAGCTAGACAGAAATACAAGACAAGGCATACTACCAGTCAGAATCTTGAAGTACTAGATGAAAGGCCAAAATAAGCATCAAACAAAGCTAAGTCAAGAACAAGACTAAATTGGAGCCTAATGGTCAAATAACGAAGTTCAAAATATCAGACGATGGATAATCTAAGATGAAGCATCCTAGACGGAATCCAAAGTATTCCATCTACATTGCTGACTAGACGAAAGGAGAAGTCAAATCAGACGAAAGGAAAGGTCAAACTAGATGAAAGGAAAAATCAAAGTCTATCTCTTAGACGGAGACTCAAATTTCCATACGCAAATGAAGTATATTGAAATGCGTCTGAAGACCACTATTCACAACGATGAATATCATATATCGTCTCCATTCATAAGAAGAGCACACGGAGTCATCAAAAATATGAAAAGGAAGAAGAAAAATAGAAGAGCGCGAATTCACAAGTCAAAGCTGCGAGTGTCAGAGCAAGTACACCTACTTTTCAGGAAAAGACAATGCCTCTACAGCTACACTAACGAAAAAAGAAAATAAATACCTAGGTTATGATTGAACTTAGACATAAAAGTAAACAAACTACGCAAAGGACTTCACATAACTCAGATTTTGCAAGCAAACATTTAATGCAAGATCAAATGCATTAAATGAAAGATCTACATAGCCATGAACGAACTACTATCTGCACCAACAGGAAGCTCTGCCTCAATGAACACATTCAAATTCAAACAACGGGCAGATTTATCACAAGGCTATAAATATCAAGACCTGAGAAGAAAAGAAAAAGAGAAGTGAAGTAACGAGAAAAGCAAACGTTAAGAACAATCTTACATATCTTCTATACAGTTTTGTATATCTGTGTAAAACTAAGATAGCTTATCTTAGTAAGTCTAGAAATTACCCTAACCTCTCTGCGAGAGTTACATACACACTCTAAACACATATCCTTGTAAAACTAAGGTTGAATACGTTAGCGAGTATAGAAACCATACTATCCTCTCTGTGAGAGTCACATACACACTCAAAACATCTATTATTTGTAAAGCCTGAAGAGGCTAGCAAAAGAATACTTGGAAAACCAGAAGTGGTTTAAGAATACTAGCATCAGCGAGTGAAGTTGACGAACAAGAAGTGGTTGAGAATACTTGTAATCCGTTGTGATTAGTGGAACCCTTCAGTTGAAGGAGAGTGGACATAGCTTAGGTCGAGCGAACCAGTATAAAACACTTTGCACTTCTTACCTTTTCTTCAGACGCAATTTCCCCCTAAGCTTATATATTATATTGAAGTTTCGTCCACTGATTAAATCTTTTTTTTACAGTAACAATTTTCAGACGAAAAATACATTTGTTCAACACATTATTTAAAGAAAAAGTTTTACCTATAAGAAATCTTTTCTTCAGGCAGACGATAAACCCTCAGACTGAAAAATCTTTTTCTGAGCCAATCGTGCATAGTTTCTATGTGTTCAAAGTAACATTCCTATCAGACGAAAAAAAAATCTTCGTGAAACGATTTTAAAACTCCTTCGTTCACACACATTCAACCCCCCTTCTGTGTGTTTTTCCGTTAAATTCAATTGGTATCAGAGCTTGACTCCTAGAGTTAAGCATCTAACACTACAGGGGTACGATCAATGGAAAACGAAGGATAGGCGGTGAACCTCCCTCCTCTCTTCAGGGGAACCAACTACGACTACTAGAAATAAAGAATGATTGCATTCTTTGATCCATGTCATATAGACATGCGGGAGGTTGTAGAATAGGGAGACTACATTCCATTTGACGAGGCTAGTAGGGAGATACCCAAGGCACGTTGGAATGATGGACAACAACAAATATTCGTGCTGAACTCCAACGTCCGAAATGCACTCATGTGTGGTCTGATTGAGAAAGAATACACCAAAGTACACAGTTTCAAGAGTGTCAAGCAAATGTGGGATACCCTAGCTCTAACTTATAAGGGATCCCTGGAGGTAAAACGCAAAAAGTTGAGCTTGTTGGTTCGTAAGTATGAACTCTCCGAAATGGAAGAGAACGAGTCTATTAAAAAATGTTTGGAAGATTCCAAACAATTACAAATGCTCTCTTTTCTAGGTAGATCGTATGATAATTTTGATCATATTGACAAACTTCTTCGCAGTTTACCCAAGAAGTGGAGACCACAAGTTACGGCCTTGAGAGCGTCCAAAAATCTTAAAAAGCTCTCTCTAGAAGAACTTATAGGACTTCTCAAAGTCCATGAGCTGGAGCTACAGCAAGATGATGCCGGAAGAAAACAAAAGTCCATTGCATTGAATGTGCAAAAGACAAAATCTACACCGTCATCCTCAAAAGCCCTAAAGGCAGAAGAATCGTCTAATGAAAGTTGTGGTGAAAAAACATGCGACTCAAATGACGAAATATCCTTCTTGACAAGAAAAATTCATGCCATGATGAAGAAGAAGGGAGGATCACGTTGGAGAAAACTCAACAAAACTCCAAGAGACAAGGCACAACCATTATGCTTTGAATGCAAGAAACTAGATCATTACAAGATAGAATGTCCTGAACTAGAAAATGAGAAGGAGAAAGAAAAAAGGAAGATGAACCTCCATAAGAAGAAGAAGGCCATGATGGCCACCTGGGAAGATCTAGACGTGTCATCGACTAAAGATGATGAAGAAGCAAACATATGTCTCATGGCAGACGTAGACTCATCATCAGAATCTGATGATGACAAGGTCAGTAAGTCTAATTTTAAATCCCTTGAGCATGCATATAATCAACTTCTGTCTGATTCTACAAATATTTCTACAGCATATAGAGAACAGAAGAAAAAAATTTCTGAACTACTTGAAGAAAACCTTTTACTCAAAAATGAAAATGCAAAATTATTGAAAGAATCAAAAAAAGGTCTTGAAGAAGCAAAATTGCTAAATAAAGAGAATGAATCATTAAAATCATATTTATCAAAGTTCACCCTAGGAACCAAGAATCTTGAACAGCTTTTAAAATACTGTAGGAGTGGAAATGATAAATTAGGATTAGGATATGTTGAATCTGAATCAGAAAACAAATCAAGTACATCTGCATATCCTACTTATGGAAAGCATGGACGTTGTGACACCCTTACTACCCCAACACATAAAGTGTGATAATGTAATTAAATTAAGGAAATAAAATTTTCAACACTAGTAAAAGGGTTCACATTAAAAACCTTCACAAATGTTCTTCAATAACCAAAATGATTGAAAATGAACATTGGAAAATAAAATGTAAGAGTTTACAAATTGTTTTTAAAGTAATAAGTACAATTTCAAATCCATGTCCTAGAAATCCTCTACCCCGATGTCACAATATCAGAGCATACCCACAATTCAACCGTTGGCATTCTAGATGCCACTCATAGCCGGATCTTCCTCACCTAAAACATCCATAATTGCACGATGAGAAAAGAAAACATCTATATGTAAAGCACACAAGGAAAAACACAACATAATCTCATCAATTATTAAAGTCTTTACAAACATATCCATACATTCTAATTCTATCAATCATGCATCATATTCACATTACAATTTAACAATCACACCAGTCTATCACAAATCTTGCAATTAACACTATGCCAATGGTCACGCCACCTCAAGGTCGTGCCACTCTAGACATAAGTGATACGTATTAATTGCCTCACTCATCCCACACCATGCCAGGGACACGCTCGTCCTTGTAGCATCACTTACTCAAGGTTCGTCTCATCCCTGGTCATATGTGTGAGGAACCACAATAACATCACAATCACAATCATCACAAATCTTACTATGTCAAGGTCACGCTACCTTTTTAGTAGCCTAGGGCCGTGCTCACCCCTGACATAACACTGTGCCAAGGTCACGCTACCTTTTTAATAGTCTAGGGCCATGCTCACCCCTGGTCATCAGTATGAGGATCCACAATCACATCTCATTCACATTCCACACATCTCATTTCATAACTCAAATTCATATCACATACACAATTCCATATCACATACACAACAGATAAGTCCAACAAAATAAGGGTTTACACACCCCTCAAGCAATTCACATCTAGATCATCAATTCTTAACAAGTTATATAACAATAAAATTCATAAATTAATATAATAATCAATGGAATTACCAATTTAATATAATCTTAACATAAACGGTAAAACCCCCAATTATTCCAAAACCTAACTCACAGGCACTTTTCTACAATTTCGTTCTCTCTCCCAGATCATCATTCTTACAAATTATTAGCATATTTCTAATCCTCAACACATACAAAATCTAATGGGATCATCAATTCCTCAAACAGAAATAATCCAATTTTTCCAAAACCTAGCTTACAAGCACTTTTCTATAATTTCGTTCTCTCTCCCAAATAATCATTCTTAAAATTTAAATATATATTTCTAATCCTCAATACATGAAAAATCTAATGGGATCAACAATTCTTCAAACAGAAATAATTATAAAATTACTCATAATCTTGAGAAACTCTTCCTCTGCCCAATTCCCTCATGTAACTCTACATAAAAATAATCCCCTTTTCTCCAGTACCCGGATAAACAGCAGTTGAAACTAAAACAGAGATCTCTTGGTCTCCTCCTCTAAGTGCCCCTCGATCTTCAGAGAGTGTAGAAGGGAAAGAAGAGAATGTATAAGAAAGAAGTCAGAACTGAAAGAAGTCAGAACTGAAAAATATGATTTTAAGAGTGCCAGAGCACTCAATTTATAGGCATCAGGATTCGCGGAACGGCCCGTTTCAAATCTGTAACGGCTCGTTCTGAAATCTCATGTCATGTGTAAAGTTCACATCTAGAACGGCCCGTTCTGGGGTTTGCATTAAAACTCTCAACGGTCATATTTTGGAACGGCTCGTTCTGAAACCAGAACAACCCGTTCTGAAACCAGAACGGTCCGTTCTCAATAAGGTTCAAAGGCCATTTCTGAAATCCAGAATGGCCCGTTCCCAACTAAGAATCACAAGCAAAATTTAATGGTTTGGAATGGCCCGTTCCGGGCTTCCAAAAGTAGGTCTATTTAGTAATTTGGAACGGTCCATTCCAATTTTGGAATGGCCCGTTCCAGGCTACTAAACCACCTTAATTGGGCTCTTGGCCCAGTGAAAATTGGGCTGTTATAGACGTTCTACATCCAAGTGCAGTCATAAGCACAAGAAAAGGTATTCCAAAACCTCAAACGCTAACATTCATGGGCCCAAATCCATTTGGGTACCAAAGATTGAAATAATACCTGTTGCAGATCTGTTCAACAAGGAAAATAAGTATCCAGTCATGGTACCTAGACAGTGGCTGCTCGCGACACATGACGAGAGAAAGGTCTATGTTCCTAGACCTCAAGTCCAAGAAAGGAGGTCAAGTCACATTCGGCAGAGGACAGAAAGGACAAATCATGGGGATAGGTAAAATAGGTATAAATTTCTCCGTCTCCATTGACAATGTCCTATATGTTAAATGATTAACACATAACTTGTTGAGCATAAGTCAATTATGTGACAGTGATTATGAAATATCCTTCAACAAAAATAAATGTACTGTTAGTCAAACTGATTCGTCTATATTTGTGCACCCTCTACCCCAACATTAATACACAATAAATGTAAACAATAATTTCTTTTTCTTTTTCTTTTTGAGTAAATAAAATCTTTCATAGTTGAAAACATCATTTATGGATAAAATAAATGTCTCAAATATCATAAGGTAGAAGATTCACATTCATAACTCATAAATCATAAAAATTCAACATGTAAGTATCAAAATCAAGAAATCATATAAAAAAATGATAATAAAGGAAAATATAGATTAATTCCAGCAAAGGTGGCAGTGCCTCCTAGTTAGGAATTAATTTATAACTTCCAAATCATGTAATAAAAATATAACAAAGATACATACTTTGGCCTTTCATCAAGAACGTTCAAAATTACAATTCTTAACATACACTTTCCTTGGATTATAAACTTTATCTACGTTATCCCTTCGCTGGAAATTACAAAAGAAAAGAAACTAAAGTTATTAAAACAATAACATCTTAACCTAAGCTAACTATGCCCTGATGTCACATCCTATTAGAGCATGCCCAACTGAAGCCTTAAGCCTCATCACCAACATCCTCATGATGATGATCACCTGCAACATAATTTAAACATATACAAGAGCAACAAGGGAGTGAGAAACATCTCACTCTAATTCAGATGTAGAAATAAATGTTAGGCAACACACACACAGTCATAACAAATACCACATAAATTACACATAACTAATCATAACTCTCAAGTTATAAATATATTAGAATACATACACATTCAATTATCATGCAATAATGTCATGGACTTGACTCATAAATGCATGCATGTGGCGCCATATGGAAGTTTACATTTCTTATCACTCGTATGCTGCACAACAACATACTTGGGCACTTTCATTCATGAATACATCACTAGTGACCCTCATGAACACCTTGTTATCTTGTTACATCACTGGTGACCCTAAGGTACACCTTGTTACACGGATTTTTACATGAAGGAATTTCCGACGGAATTTCCGACGGATTTAAATCCGTGGGAAATTTCCGACGGAATTTCCCACGGATTTAAATCCGTGGGAAATTTACGACGAAATTTCCCACGGATTTATATCCGTCTGAAATTTCCGACGGAATTTCCCACGGATTTAAATTCGTATGAAATTTTTGACGAAGTTTCCCACGGATTAAAATCCGTCTGAAATTTCTGACGGAGTTTCCCACGTCTGAAATTATTAAATAAAATTTAAGCCAATTATTTTTCAAATGCAACCAATCCTAATCGCATCAATACACACAACAATGCACTATATAATGTTTTCATTATTATATGGGTGTTTTCAAAATATAAATAAGATAAATATAAATCAAAGTGTGTGAGGTATGACTTATATTACCTATATATAATTATATGTTTAGGTTATTATAAATTATAAACTAATTAGCGTAAATGTGTTTTTTGTTACTTATCTTGAAAAATACCAACACATGACGTTCAAATTTTAGAATAACACATCTTTTCTTTAATTTTTAAAAATCACTCATCTCTTTGAAAATAACGTTATTAATTAAATAAGGGGGAAAAAAGTTAAATTATGTTCTGCAAATCATATATATGTATCTATCATTTATTTCTAAATTACATCCAATACTATGTCATTTTGATGAAAACTTTCATTGATCTTCAATTTTGAAAATAAGATTTTTTTCAATTCATTTTTAAAATTATTACTTAAATTTAATATATTTTTTTTAAATCACAGTGTGCATGATATTTAAAATCAATTTCAAAAAAGTTGAAATAATGAAATAAGAGATCAAATCTCATTTAATTATTGATATTTGTATTAATAAATTATTTTCTCTTAATAGTATATAAACAGTATTATCTTATATAAGTAGTTGTATGTGCCTCTTAAATAAATAAATAAGAAAATTAATACTCACTTAAAAATTTGAGAAGAGATATATGTATGACGTTATTGAGAAAAACTTCAAGTAGGGGTTAATGAAATTTTTTCTAGATTAAATATTCTTTATTTAAAACTTAAAACATTAAAGTTAAAATAATTACACTAAATAATTATTTTTGTTCCTAATAACTGATTGATTTAAAAATCTCTTTAAGTTGTAGTAATTTCTTAAATTTACATTTTTTTGATTTCTGAATTTTATATTTAAGTAAATCAGTAAAATACAAAGTAACGAGTACAAATATGAGTATTTAAAACTTCAATAAATCTATATATAGAAAGTAGAGATAAAGACAGAGAAAATGAATAGAAGAAAAATAGTTAAATATATAGTTGTTTAATTATCTATAGTAATAGATAAAGGGAAATATACGTCATCTTGTAACTGATTTTGTCTAAAAAATAATAGATAATCATACCCTTAACTAATTTTTATTTTATATATTCTAATTTTATTTGAAATAATATGATTATATTTAAATAGTTTAATTTTAATAATTTTTTAAGTATATTTTTGTCTTTTCACTTAAAATATTTGAATTTCTATATTTTAATTTGAATTATTTTTTAAGTATATTTTTGTCTTTTTGTCTTAAATTTTTGAATTTCTATATTTTAATTTTAATAATTTTTATTTCTATTATTTATTAATTCTTTTCATTTTAAATATTTTATAACATTAATAAAATTTTATAATTTTAATCTCTCTAATTTTATCTTACTTTTTATTTTATAAATATAATTTGGATTATTCATTTCATAATTAAATTAAATTTTTTAAATTTTTTATGAGTTTACATTCTAAGAATGTATTGAAATTCCTCAATATTTGATTATTAGATAGCAACAACATGGATATTCTGATTATTAGACATTATGTTATAATTCTACTACTGATCGTACTATATGTTATTTTTAAATTTGAACTCCTAAACTTTATTTGTTATGTATGACATTTTATTTTGTATGAATGAATTTGTTTTGATTTACATAATTATGATTGATTTAATATCTTTAAATAGGATAATTATTTAATAAAATTTTGAATTTAAAAAAAATAATTTTTCAAAGATTTTCCCACGGATTTATCCGTGGGTAATTTCCCACGGACTAATCCGTGGGTATTTCCCACGGATTTATTCGTGGGAAATTACCCACGGACAAATCCGTGGGAAAATCTGTGGGAAATTACCCACGGACTAATCCGTGGGAAATTACCCACGGACAAGTCCGTAGGAAATTACGGATTAGTCCATGGGAAATTACCCACGGATAAATCCGTGGGAAATCCGTGGAAAATTCTGTGAAAATTTATTTATTTTTTAATTCAAAATTGAGGAATTTCAATACATTCTTAGAATGTAAACTCATAAAAAATTTAAAAAAATTAATTTAATTATAAAATGAATAATCTAAATTATATTTATAAAATAAAAAGTAAGATAAAATTAGAGAGATTAAAATTATAAAATTTTAATAATGTTATAAAACATTAAAAAAGAAAAGAATTAATAAATAATAGAAATAAAAAAATTATTTAAATTACAATATAGAAATTCAAAAATTTAAGACAAAAAGACAAAAATATACTTAAAAAATAATTCAAATTAAAATATGGAAATTCAAATATTTTAAGTGAAAAGACAAAAATATACTTAAAAAATTATTAAAATTAAATTATTTAAATATATAATCATATTATTACAAATAAAATTAGAATATATAAAATAAAAATCAGTTAAGGGTATGATTATCTATTATTTTTTAGACAAAATCAGTTACAAGATGACGTATAACATTATATTAAATGTGAATTTTGTAAATTCAACCGTTAAATTAAAAATATTTTACTCTTAAATCATATATACAAAATGTTATATTAATCGAAGATGATTTCTTATAAAACAAAATTAAATCTGTTGAAAATTTTATATTTTCGATGAGAAAATTTTTTGTAGGAAAAGCTATATTATTGATGATATATTTCAGACAAATTTATATTTGTCGAAAATGTAAGAACTGGTTTTAAATTTGATATGAAAATATTATGATATTATTAGATAAGATTTTAAGTTAGTATTTTATTAATAGTTGATAATTAAAAAATAAAACAAGAATAAATACATTTTTTGAATTTTATATGTTTGATTTAAGATAACTTATAAAATAACTCTTTGGTAAAGTTATTCCGCTCAGTAACTCATGGCGTGTGTTCAATTTTATCGATCTAATTAATTGTTAAATTAAAAGTTACTAAATTTTACTAATAATTAATATAAAAAATTAATTAGTTTTGGAATAAATTATTTGTGAATTAACAATATAATTGAAACATTAATTATTTTAAATTATTTAACTAAAATCTTATTGACAATTTACTATATGATCTTAATATTTTTGTATAATTAATATCTGGTTTTATTATATGATCTTAATATTTTTGTATAACTAATATCTGATTTTAAATTTGATATGAGAATATTATATATAATTAGATAAGATTTTAAGTTAGTATTTTATTAATAGTTGATAATTAGAAGAAAAAAAAACAAGGATAAATACATTTTTTGAATTTTATATGTTTGATTTAAGGTAAATAAATATATTAAATTAATTAATAATTTATTTAAAATATTAAAATTTAATTTATAAGTATGTATTAAATAAATATTTATAATTTTTTAAATTATATTATCATTATAAATTATAAAATTAAATAATTTAAATTATAATTTTAAATAAAAATAAGTAGACGTTAATTATAAAAGTAAGTACTTATAAATAAATAATAATTAAATATATTATTATTATTATTAATTATTATTATTTGTAATATAAAATTATTATATATTATTATTATAGTACAAATATGAGATTGTATATTTGAGAATGACTTAAATGAATTAATTTGTACAAGTTATACTGACAACATACATATACATTTCGGTAGCTTACTCATAAGAACTTCACAGTTAAGCGTGCTTAACCTGGAGTAGTACAAGGATGGGTGACTTTCTGGGAAGTTTCCCAGAAATTGCACAAGTAAGGATTAAACACACTAAACAATGAAATATCGTGAAATAGAACCCTTGAGAGGCCAAATATGAGGGTTGTTACATTAATAAATTTATTAAAATTAAAAAAAATTATAATTTTCGGGTATTTTTCCACGGATTTATCCGTCCGTGGGAAAGTTACCCACGGATAAATCCGTGGGAAAATCCGTGGGAAAGTTACCCACGGATAAAAATCCGTGGGTAAATTTCAGACGACCAATTTACCAACGGATTAGTGTCCGTCGGTAATCCGTCGGAAATGCCTTATTACCCACGGATTTTGGGCATTTCCCACGGATTTTTGCCGTCTAAAATACCGAATTTTCTTGTAGTGTTAGCTTGTTACATCACTGGTATGCGGCCTAAGCGGCATATACCTAGAATAAGTCATTTCATCACATCATTTCATCACTGGTATGCGGCATAAGCGGAACACCTGGAGTTATATATGCATATGATGCATGTCATACATTCACTATTTCATTGACTCAACATTTCAATTATCACGGAATTTCATTTATTACTTCATGTCACCATTTTTCATATTCTCATAGTCATAGCTTATCTCAATAGCTCATTCTTATGTCTCATGCCATTTATTCATATTTCACGTAGTCATGTCATAATTATTCCTCATAAGGTCCACACAAGAATCCACAGAACACCCTTATTCATATTAAAACTTATTTATTTTCAATATTAATTACATATTCATTCATTACTTCCAACAAGGAACAAAGTAGAGCAATCAGAAAGTAAAACAGAACACATTCATGTTCCTAGAAACATACATCAGGCAAGGGATTAGGGGTGTGACACCCTCTACCCCATTATTAATATACAACAAATGTAACAATAAAATTTTTCTTTTCTTCTTTTTGGGTAAATAAAATCTTTCATAGTTTAATAACATCTTTCATGTATAAAATAATTGTTTCAAATATTATAAGGTAGAAGATTCACATTCGTAACTCATAAATCATAACTCCAGTGTAGAAATTATAAAAGAAAAGAGGTTAAGACTTTCAATACAATTTAGTGGAAAACAAGAAATCATATATATACAAATAAAGGAAATATAAATTAACTCCAGTAAAGGTGGTGGTGCCTCCTAGTTAGGAATTAATTTATAACTTTAAAATCATATAATAAAATAGTATAACAAAGATGTACATTTTGATCTTTCCTCAAGAACGTTCAAAATTACATAAGAAGAGAAAATTAAAGCTTTTAAAACAATAACACCCCAAAAACAAGCCTAGCTATGCCCGATGTCACATCCTATCAGAGCATGCCCCACTGAAGCCTTAAGCCTCATCACCAACATCCCCATGATGCTGATTATCTGCAACATAATTTAAAACATATACAAAAACAACAAGGGAGTGAGAAACATCTCACTCAGTTTCAGATGCAGAAATAAAGGTTAGATAGCACACACACACACACAACAAATACAAGTCATATGTAAATAATACACATAAATAATCAATATCACATATATACTCATTTATCATGCTAGGATGTCATGAACTCAACTCATAAATACATGCATGTGGCGCCATAAGGAAGTTTCACATATCATCACTGGTGACCCTAAGGCACACCTGCACAACTGTCGGTGACCCTAAGGTACACCTGGTTAGCATATCATCAACTGTCGGTGACCCTAAAGTACACCTGGTTAGCATATCATCAACTGTCGGTGACCCTAAGGTACACCTTGTTAGCATCATTGGTATGCGGCCTCAGCGGCACACCTGGAGTAATGTATGCATATGATGTATGTCATACATTCATTATTTCATGAACTCAACATTTAACTTATTACAAGATTTCATCAAGTATATCATGTCATTATTTGTCATAGTCTCATAATCATATCATGTCTCAATAGTCCATTCATATGTCTCATGTCATTTGTCCATATTTCACAAGGTCATGTCATAAATACTCCTCTTAAGGTCCGCATAGGTATTCACAGAGATCCAGAGAGCATTCTTTTTCATATTAAAACCCATTTATTATTAACATTAATTTCATATTCATTTATTACTTTCAACAAAGAACAAGGTAAAATAAATAGAAAATCGGACAGAACAACGGCACCTTCAACAAAGAACAAAGTAGAATAAATAAAAAATCGGATAGAACAACAGCACCTTTAACAAAGAACAAAGTAGAATAAATAGAAAATCGGACAGAACAACGACACCTTTAACAAAGAACAAAGTAGAGTAAATAGAAAATTAAACAAAACAACGGCAAAAGATTGGGGGCCAATCCGACAAACAACTATCCAACAATTATTCCCACACCCCTGAGCGAGGTTCTCACTCCCCCCTTACCTGGATAAGCGGAGTTGAAACTTGGGCAGAGCCTCCTCTTCTAGATTCCCTCTTTCTTTTCTCTCTCTCTTTCTTTATCATTCTTTCTTTCTCTCTCTCTCTCTCTCTCTCTCTCTCTCTCTTCTCTTTCTCTCTCTAAAATTTCACTTTCTTCCTCTGTATAAAAATTTTCACCCCCTGCCCCTATTTATAGGCAATCTGACGCACCCGGAACGGCCCGTACTAATTTCGGAACGGCCCGTTCCGGATCCTTCAAATCTGGGCAAAATTTGTAACTGGAATGGCCCGTTCCAAAATCGAAACGGCCCGTTCCCAAAAAACCAGAACGGCCCGTTCTGGAACCAGAACGGCCCGTTCTCAATCTCAGCAGAACAGCCCGTTCTCAATCTCAGCAGAACGGCCCGTTCTCCTTCCGGAACGGCCCGTTCCAAGGCTGTTCTGGGACTACAAAAACCTCACATTTTCAACATTTGGAACGGCCCGTTCCACTTTTGGAACGGCCCGTTCCGGAACCCAAAATACCCCTATCACTTTATTAAAATTACGAAAATGCCATTAAAATAATAATACAAAAAATTGGGTGTTACAATTCTCCCCTCCTTTTAGAAATTTCGTCCCCGAAATTTACCTGAAAACAGAAATGGATAAGCTTATCGCATCTTGTTTTCTAATTCCCATGTAGCACTTTCTTCAATATTTCCTCCCCAAACGACCTTAACCAAAGGAATTTCCTTTCCTCTCAGTTGTTTTACTCTCGTGTCATCAATCCTTAAAGGAACCGTTTCATAAGTAAGATTATCCTTCAACTGAATGTTGTCAGACTCAATGATATGGGAAGGATCATGGACATACTTTCTGAGTTGAGAAACATGAAAGACACTATGGAGATTTGAAAGAGATGGAGGCAAAGCAATTTGATAGGCTACTTCACCGATCCTTTTAAGAATTTGATAAGGACCGATGAAACGTGGAGTAAGCTTACGGGATTTCAGTGCTCTGCCTACTCCTGTCCAAGGAGTGACTTTAAGGAATACATGATCACCTTCTTTAAACTCAAGGTATTTTCTCCTCTTGTCATTGTAACTCTTTTGCCTACTCTGGGTTGCTCTCATCCTCTCTTGGATCATCTTAACATGTTCAGTAGTTTGTTGAACTATCTCAGGTCCTAACATGGCATTCTCTCCAGGTTCTACCCAACATAAAGGTGTTCTACATCTTTTACCATACAGAGCCTCATAGGGTTCCATCCCAATACTAGAATGGTAGCTGTTATTGTAGGTAAACTCTATCAAAGGTAGGAAACTATCCCAACTACCTCCATGTTCCAAGATGCAAGCCCTCAACAAGTCTTCTAAAGATTGTATTGTTCTCTCAGTTTGGCCATCTGTTTGGGGATGGTAGGCTGAACTCAATCTAAGCTTAGTGCCTAAAGCCTTATGCAAACTCTCCCAAAATCTAGAAGTGAACCTAGGATCTCTATCAGACACTATACTATTAGGAACTCCATGCAACCTCACGATTTCACTGATGTACAACTTGGTTAACCTCTCCAAAGGATACCTAATATTAATGGAAATAAAATGGGCAGACTTAGTCAATCTATCCATAATAACCCATATAGCATCCGAGTTCTTCACAGTCTTAGGTAACCCAACTACAAAATCCATAGAGATGCTATCCCATTTCCACACAGGCACATCTAAAGGTTGCATCAGACCTGAAGGTTTTTGGTGTTCTACCTTAGCTTTCTGACAAACTAGGCAAGCATACACAAATTCTTCCACTTCCCTCTTCATCTTAGGCCACCAAAACATCCTCTTAAGGTCTTGGTACATCATAGTGGCTCCTGGATGGATACTAAGGACACTCTTATGACCTTCTTCTAGGATTGCTCTCTTAAGTTCTGACACATTAGGAATACACAACCTATCCTTAAATCTCAAAACTCCATCCACTCCAATTCTAAACTCACTCTCCACACCTTGACTCAATTTCTTTACCTGACTCAATAAGAAAGGATCTACCTTCTGACCTTCTCTAATCTCATCTATCAAACTATTAGCCACTTTCAAAACTCCCAATTTAATACTCTTAGAAGTCAACTCACACCTTAAGCTCAAATCCCTAA
This sequence comes from Cajanus cajan, assembly GCF_000230855.2. Lineage (NCBI taxonomy): Eukaryota > Viridiplantae > Streptophyta > Magnoliopsida > Fabales > Fabaceae > Cajanus > Cajanus cajan. Next base: position 8,117,174 of record NC_138517.1, on the reverse strand, counting down.
ACTCCTCAATCATTTGCAATTCCCTAATCATCAAAGAAGACACTTTCAAAGATTTTCTACTCAAAGCATCAGCTACAACATTAGCCTTTCCAGGGTGATAGTTCAATTGAAAGTCATAATCTTTAAGGAACTCTAACCATCTCCTCTGCCTCATATTCAATTCCTTTTGATCAAACAAGTACTTAAGGCTTCTATGGTCACTAAAAACCTCAAATCTAGACCCAAACAAGTAATGTCTCCACAACTTAAGCACAAATACTACTGCAGCTAACTCAAGGTCATGGGTAGGATAGTTTTGCTCATGAATTTTAAGTTGTCTTGAAGCATAGGCTACTACCTTACCCTCCTGCATAAGTACTCCTCCTAAACCCAATTTAGAAGCATCACAAAATACCTCAAAAGTCTTACTAGGATTAGGTAACACTAACACAGGGGCACTAGTTAATCTTCTCTTAAGCTCTTGAAAACTCTCCTCACACCTAGAATCCCACACAAAAGGTTGGTCTTTCTTCGTCAGCTTAGTCAAAGGAAGAGCTAGCCTAGAGAAATTCTCTATGAACCTTCTGTAATAACCGGCTAGTCCTAAGAAACTCCTAATCTCAAATACTGATTTAGGTGTTCTCCACTCTAACACAGCTTCTACCTTAGCAGGATCTACAGCTATCCCACCCTTGGATATCACATGTCCTAGAAAGTTCACACTATCCAACCAAAATTCACATTTTGACAATTTTGCATACAACTGCCTCTCCTTAAGGGTTTGAAGAACGATCCTAAGGTGCTCAACATGCTCCTCCCTAGTCTTGGAATACACTAGGATATCATCTATGAAAACCACTACAAATCTATCCAAGTAAGGATGGAAGATCCTATTCATGTAGTCCATAAAAACACCAGGTGCATTAGTCACACCAAAAGGCATAACTAAATACTCATAGTGCCCATAGCGGGTCCTAAATGCAGTCTTAGGAGCATTCTCAGCTCTCACTCTAATCTGATGGTATCCTGACCTTAAATCGATCTTACTAAACACACAAGCTCCAACTAGTTGATCCATAAGGTCATCTATCCTAGGCAAGGGATACTTATTCTTAATGGTCACTTTATTCAGTTGCCTATAATCTACACACAACCTCATGCTCCCATCTTTCTTCTTAACCAACAAAACAGGTGCTCCCCAAGGTGAAACACTAGGCCTAATGAATTGTTTCTCTTGCAGTTCCTCTATTTGTTTCTTAAGCTCAACTAACTCTGTTGGGGACATCCTATAGGGTGCTATAGATATAGGTGAGGTACCTGGTACTAAGTCTATGCTAAACTCAATCTCTCTCTCAGGTGGTAAACTAGACACATCCTTAGGAAATACTTCTGGAAATTCTCTCACTAAGGGAATCTCATCTAGCTTACTATCAGTCTCAAGTGTTAAGGAAGCTAAGATCATGTACACTCTTTCATTTTCTTTTAAACAAGTTTTAATGTCAGCAGCACTAAGAAATTCCGTACTCTTACATTCACCAAAGGAAATAGATTTCTCAAAGCAGTTTAAAAAGACATGGTGAGAAGATAACCAATCCATGCCAAGAATTACATCTAATTGACTAAGAGGCAAACAAATTAAGTCAACTAGAAACTGCTTATCAGAAACTGTCAAGGGACATTTCAAACACACTAGGGATGTAGTCACAGGACCATTAGTAGGGGTTTCAACAACTAGATCAAAATCTAACAAAGACACAGACAAATTCAATTTTTGGACACAAGAGACAGAAATAAAGGAATGAGTTGCACCAGAATCAAATAGTACAACAAAAGGAGTCTCAGCTATGAAACAAGTACCTTGTATCAAATTTTCTGACTGAGAAGCTTCAGCACCACTAAGAGCAAATACTCTCCCTATAGTCTTTGGACGCTCAATTTGCGAACCCGATCCAATAACACGTGTTCTTGGTGGTTCGGGACAGTGGGTACTGATGTGACCCTTACCTCTGCAATTGAAGCAAGTAACCTCGTTGTCATTACACTCAGACCGATTATGACCAATACATCCACACTTTCCACATCTTCCTGAAGGAGTGGACACAGATCCTCCAACACTTCCAGTAGCACTAACAGTGGATCCTCTAGTAAATGACTTGCTTTTATTAGCAGCAGCTTTATTCCCTTGAAATCTAGTAGGAGCGGAGTAAGGCTTACTCCTACCCGAAGTACTAGAACTCACAGCACGGATAGGACCTCCAACTCCTTTATAGAAAGCAGCACGATCACGGTTGTCCCGATCATAAATACTGCACTTATTGACCAGAGTGGGAAAGTGATATATCTCATGATAGTTAATTGCAGTTTTCACTTCAAGACGCAGACCATTTACAAATTTTATGCATTTAGCTATTTCACCACCCTCACCATGGTAGTGTGTACAATAACGAACCAAAGCGTCAAATTTGGCAGCATACTCTGCCACTGTGTTATTCCCTTGATTCAGTTCAAGAAACTCCATTTCTTTCCGACTTCTCACATCATCCGGGAAATACTTCTCAAGAAAGACCTTCTTGAAGTTGTCCCAATTCAAGTGCACCCTCCATCAATCATCCTCCGAAGTGCTCCTTCCCACCAAAAGTGAGCATCAGCAGTCAACATGAAGGTGGCCAACTTCACCTTCTGAGTGAGGGGACAATCCATGACATTGAAGATCTTCTCAATCTCTGTTAGCCAATTCATAGCAGCATCTGGGTCATATCCTCCTTTAAAGGTAGGTGGGTGATTTCGTTGAAATTGCTCCAACCAGTTAGGAGCGACCTCAGCCCTATTGTTATTATTCATAGCTTGTGCTAATGCTTGAAGAGCATCAGCAATCGCACGATCATTTCTACCAGCCATAGTCTAAGAAAATAATACAATTAATAAACATAATCAATCATCATACTAGCATACCAACAAGTTCCACAATCAATTCAATTCATCATTCATGTACCAAATAAGCATAGTAAACTCATAACTCACGGTCGATTAGATCGACCTGCTCTGATACCACTAAATGTGACACCCTCTACCCCATTATTAATATACAAAAAATGTAACAATAAAATTTTTCTTTTCTTCTTTTTGGGTAAATAAAATCTTTCATAGTTTAATAACATCTTTCATGTATAAAATAATTGTTTCAAATATTATAAGGTAGAAGATTCACATTCGTAACTCATAAATCATAACTCCAGTGTAGAAATTATAAAAGAAAAGAGGTTAAGACTTTCAATACAATTTAGTGGAAAACAAGAAATCATATATATACAAATAAAGGAAATATAAATTAACTCCAGTAAAGGTGGCGGTGCCTCCTAGTTAGAAATTAATTTATAACTTTAAAATCATATAATAAAATAGTATAACAAAGATGTACATTTTGATCTTTCCTCAAGAACGTTCAAAATTACATAAGAAGAGAAAATTAAAGCTTTTAAAACAATAACACCCCAAAAACAAGCCTAGCTATGCCCAATGTCACATCCTATCAGAGCATGCCCCACTGAAGCCTTAAGCCTCATCACCAACATCCCCATGATGCTGATTATCTGCAACATAATTTAAAATATATACAAAAACAACAAGGGAGTGAGAAACATCTCACTCAGTTTCAGATGCAGAAATAAAGGTTAGATAGCACACACACACACACAACAAATACAAGTCATATGTAAATAATACACATAAATAATCAATATCACTTATATACTCATTTATCATGCTAGGATGTCATGAACTCAACTCATAAATACATGCATGTGGCGCCATAAGGAAGTTTCACATATCATCACTGGTGACCCTAAGGCACACCTGCACAACTGTCGGTGACCCTAAGGTACACCTGGTTAGCATATCATCAACTGTCGATGACCCTAAAGTACACCTGGTTAGCATATCATCAACTGTCGGTGACCCTAAGGTACACCTTGTTAGCATCAACTGTCGGTGACCCTAAGGTACACCTTGTTAGCATCATTGGTATGCGGCCTCAGCGGCTCACCTGGAGTAATGTATGCATATGATGCATGTCATACATTCATTATTTCATGAACTCAACATTTAACTTATTACAAGATTTCATCAAGTATATCATGTCATTATTTGTCATAGTCTCATAATCATATCATGTCTCAATAGTCCATTCATATGTCTCATGTCATTTGTCCATATTTCACAAGGTCATGTCATAAATACTCCTCTTAAGGTCCGCATAGGTATTCACAGAGATCCAGAGAGCATTCTTTTTCATATTAAAACCCATTTATTATTAACATTAATTTCATATTCATTTATTACTTTCAACAAAGAACAAGGTAAAATAAATAGAAAATCGGACAGAACAACGGCACCTTCAACAAAGAACAAAGTAGAATAAATAAAAAATCGGACAGAACAACGGCATATTTAACAAAGAACAAAGTAGAATAAATAGAAAATCGGACAAAACAACGGCACCTTTAACAAAGAACAAAGTAGAGTAAATAGAAAATTAAACAAAACAACGCCAAAGGATTGGGGGCCAATCCGACAAACAACTATCCAACAATTATTCCCACACCCCTGAGCGAGGTTCTCACTCCCCCCATACCTGGATAAGCGGAGTTGAAACTTGGGCAGAGCCTCCTCTTCTAGATTCCCTCTTTCTTTTCTCTCTCTCTTTCTTTCTCTCTCTCTCTCTCTCTTCTCTTTCTCTCTCTAAAATTTCACTTTCTTCCCCTGTATAAAAATTTTCACCCCCCTACCCCTATTTATAGGCAATCTGACGCACCCGGAACGACCCGTACTGATTTCGGAATGGCCCGTTCCGGATCCTTCAAATCTGGGCAAAATTTGTAACTGGAACGGCCCGTTCCCAAAAAACCAGAACGGCCCGTTCTGAAACCAGAACGACCCGTTCTCCATCTCAGCAGAACGGCCCGTTCTCCTTCCGGAACGGCCCGTTCTCCATACCGGAACGGCCCGTTCCAAGGCCGTTCTGGGACTACAAAAACCTCACATTTTCAACATTTGGAACGGCCCGTTCCGGAACCCAAAATACCCCTATAACTTTATTAAAATTACGAAAATGCCATTAAAATAATAATACAAAAAATTGGGTGTTACAAGGGGCCAATCCGACTACCCAACAATTATTCCCACACCCCCGAGCGAGGATTATCACTCCCCCCTTACCTCGATAAACAGGAGCTGAAACTAGAGCAGAACCTTGCTAATCTCCTCCTCTGGATTCCCTCTTTCTTTCTCTCTCTTTCTTTCTCTCTCTCTCTTTCTCTTTCTCTCTCTAAGTTTTCACCTTAGGTAGTTATAATTTTTCACAGCCCCACCCTCCTATTTATAGGCATTTAGGGGTGGCCGGAACGGCCTGTTCTCAAACCAGAACGGCCCGTTCTGGACCCATCCGTTATATGCAAAATTTATCACTGAAATGGCCCGTTCTCACCACCAGAACGGCATGTTCTTAAACCAAAATGTTCCGTTCTGGGGTTGATATCAACACACATTGACCATAACTGGAATGACCCGTTTCCAACTAAGGTTTTTAGGCATTTTTAGAAGCTTGGAACGACTCATGCACTTTTAGAATGGTCCATTCTGGGATAACCAAAACTGACCTCTTTACTAATTTGGAATGGCCCGTTCTGGTGCTTCAAAAATAGTTTACTTTCATAATTTGGAACGGTCTGTTCCACTTTTTGGAATGACCCGTTTCGGTCCTCTAAAACATCAAAAATAATATTTATTATTTAATTATAAACCCCATTAATAATCTCTATAAATATTAAAAATAAATAATAATCAATTATTAAAATCTCTAAAATGTTCTATAAAAACCTTTTTTATTAATTAATAACTATATGAAAATAATTTTCATAAATATAAAAATAATAATTAACTATTGTATAAAATTTGGGATGTTATAGTATTATTTACGGCTAACAAATGCAACAACCTGTATAAAATATTGCTTAATGAGCTAGAACATCAAAATGTTGATTGTTTAGTTTCATACGAAAACTAGTGGCTCTGGCACAAGAAGCTTGGTCATGCAAGCTTGAGATTAATCTCAAAGATGAAAAATCATAACCTCGTTAGAGGTCTACCAAGTCTTTTGTACTAGACGAATAGTTGATGTGAAGCATGTCAAATGGGAAACAAGTTAAAAGTTCATTTGAAAGTAAAAATCATGTTTCCACCTCAAGACCTCTTGAACTGCTCCACATAAATCTATTCGGTCCCACAAGGACTACATCTGTTGTCGCCAGCCGCCGAAACGGACGTTGGCATTCGCGACGATGGTTGGACTCTTTTTGAGTTTGAAAAGTGTTGGATTGTTAGAGAGACTTATTCTCAAACTGAGACCTCATCGAACTAACAATATTTATTAAATGATTCTCACCAATCTATGTTAATCCCAAACGGGACCCTCCATAGATTAGCGGTTTTCGTAAAAAGAAGGGTTCTTGGAGTCGCCACCAATATTTTACTCAAAACATTGGAAAAAGATATAAGGAAATTGATTTTCGTAAATCAACTTTGGCCATTACAACCAGAGTCGGGTAAGGGAGTCGGTTACGTGCGAGGAAGGTGTTAGCACCCCACAACGCCCCTTTCGGGTTCCCTATGACGGATTATTTCATAAATAACAGTATAAAGTTACTAAATTACCCCTTTTTATTAGAAACGATTATAGATAAAATATTTACATGATGAAAGCTCTAAACATGTAATGCAACAATCAAAAATCAATAAAAGCGGTAAAAGAAAGGATTTAGAAAGAAACCTCCGAAGCGGGCTTTTATATATATCAGAACAACGTTAGGAGGCTTTTTGGCGCTCCTTCCCACTACACGTCCGCTCGTTCCTTTCCCCTAAAGACAAAATTTTTACTATGGAAATCAAAGAGATTTCCCTTCGACTTGTTCGAATCTCAACCTAATGGCTCATGACTCAAGAACTTCGTCGGATCGGCTCCCGGAGAGATATCTAGGGCAGAGAAGAGCTCAAAAACCCAAGAATACTCAGCAGGAGGGTTGAGGAATGAGTAAAAAGTGTGGAAGGACGTGCCAATGACGTCCTATTTATAGGATTGAGGCGCAATACGGCCTGGGAGGTCAATACGGCCCGTACTAGGTTTTTGAACTACAGTACGGCCGTATTGAATTTGGTACGGCCGTACTGAAGTTCAAAAACTTCAGTACGGCCGTATTGAGTTCAGTACGGTCGTATTGCAGTTCAAATGGCTCAGTACGGCCGTACTGAACCTCTGGGAGGGTGTATTGAGCTCCAATCCTTGCACACCCTTATTCTAAGCTATTCTAAGACTTCTAGACCTACAAAGAATCATCCTAGGGTCTTCCAGGAGTCCTTCCGGCTGACTTTCCTTCGGTCTTTGAGAGTCTTTGAGCTTTATTTCCGACCCGGACAATTTTAGGGGTCTACAGCTGCCCCCCCTTTACTTAGTCGAACGGCTTTTTGGTGTACCGGTTGACAAGTAAAGGTGTTGACCCAATTGTCCGGGGAGTGAGCCACCCTTCCGACTTGTAGTGTCTTCAGGTGGGAAAACTGTTGAGTAGCCTCTCCAGGTTGAGTATTAGTCGTCGCCTCTCCAGGCTCGTGCATACTTCGGTGTTTCTGACGACCTCAGTAGCGTGAGTTTGCCTTCTCCAGGGTCTGCATGCCTCCGTGTTTCTGACGACGTTGGCAGCTGCATACCTCCGTGTTTCTGACGACGGGGTAGCTGAGTATTAGTCGTCGGCTCTCCAGGCTCGTTGCATACCTTGGTGTTTCTGACAACCTCGGCAGCTGCATACCTCCGTGTTTCTGACGATGTCAGTAGCTGAGTATTAGTCGTCGCCTCTCCAGGCTCGTGCATACCTCGGTGTTTCTGACAACCTCGGCAGCTGCATACCTCCGTGTTTCTGACGACGTCGGTAGCTGAGTATTAGTCGTCGCCTCTCCAGGCTCGTTGCATACCTTGGTGTTTCTGACAACCTCGGCAGCTGCATACCTCCGTGTTTCTGACGACGGGGTAGCTGAGTATTAGTCATCGCCTCTCCAGGCTCGTTGCATACCTCAGTGTTTCTGACAACCTCGGTAGCTGCATACCTCCGTGTTTCTGACGACGGGGTAGCTGAGTATTAGTCGTCGCCTCTCCAGGCTCGTGCATACCTCGGTGTTTCTGACAACCTCGACAGCTGCATACCTCCGTGTTTTTGACGACGTCGGTAGCTGAGTATTAGTCGTCGCCTCTCCAGGCTCGTGCATACTTCGGTGTTTCTGACAACCTCAGCAGCTGCATTCCTCCGTGTTTCTGACAACGGGGTAGCTGAGTATTAGTCGTCGCCTCTCCAGGCTCGTGCATACTTAGGTGTTTCTGACAACCTCAGTAGCGTGAGTTTGCCCTCTCCAGGGTCTGCGGTTTGCCCTCCCCAGGGTTGCATACCTCCGTGCTTCTGGTCACTTTGGTAGCGTGAGTTTGCCCTCTCCAGGGATTTGAGATGATTTTGTCTCCACAGTCCACGATGCTGCTTCGACGGTTGTTTTCGATTTGGATGCCGCTGAGGGCTGGATAACGCAGGGATCCGTCTAGGGGATGTGCAGTTACTCATAGGTTCTTGTGTCCCAACTTTCCATTGCGTAGTTGGTGCCCACTGGGGAAATTCTGATTCCTTGGGGATGTAGACACAAAGATGCTCTTTCTGATGTGAGCGATGCCTTATGATTGGCTGACGTCCTTTCGACGTTGGTGGAGTATCCCGGTTATCCTTGTTCGGGTGACTCTTTTTGATTTTTCTGGTTTTGTTGGAGTGCCTCTGAGTAGGCGAATGGGAATTGAGGGTCTTATGTATCCCAGACTATTATTTAGAAAGCCTCTTCAGGCTTAGCTTCACTCGTCGCTTGAGTTGGAAAACCATCTTCCGCTGAGGAAGTCTGAGTCCTTTGACTCGGATGCTTTGTTTTGGATGATCATGCTTCCGTTGAGGAATGTTGCTGATCTTGCTCTGATAGCTTTCACTGGGAATTCGGCCCAAGAGTGCAAGCTAAGATGTCTCTGGGGAGTATTATTTCGGCAAGCCTCTCCAGGCTCAATTATTCTGTATGGTTATTTGATTTTCTGAATTTTTGTCTTTTTTGTCGATTTTTGGCTTTTTCTGTACAGAAATTGAAGTGCTAAAGAATTTTGAATTCAAAGTGGAGAATTTCATTAAATGAAATTAAATTTGTACAATGAAAAGTGGGGCACAGCCCGATCCATCAAATAAACAAAAAGTAAGAAAAAGAGGCCGGTCTTCACTCCTCTGCCGGCGGATCCTGTGGAGGGTCTGGGAAGCGACGATGCAGCCAGACTGACAGGCTATCAAAATCCTGTCGTAGGGCGTCGATACTGTACTGTGCAGTGTCGAATCGAGCGTCGATGCTCTGCTGCAATGCGTCGAAACGAGCATCGAAGTAGGCCCTGTCCTGCTGTGAGGTGTCGGCCTCTGGCTGCGGGTCCACATCACCTGGGAGCTCGATGTTTTCGAAGAGCTCGCTGAAGGTGTCGTGGGTGGTCGCTCGTACATACTGCCTCCCTGCCCTGGCAATGATCTTCATGTTGATCAGGGTGGCAGCATTGATGGGCTTGGGCGCCAACTCCCCTGCATCTACGCCATCGGGGCACCCCCAAGTCTCGGCGAGTCGTGAAAGGAGCGTGGAGACCATGATGTATCCTCGCCGAGCGTCACTACCCTCTCTTGCCCCCAGATTCTTTATGTGCTCGAGGAAAAAGAATCCGGGGTTGGCCCTCTGTCCGGTGACCATGCAATAAAGAGCCAGCAGATCCTGCCGCGTCACTGACTTTAGGCTCTTCGGTCTGGCATGGATGGAGCCGGTGATCAGCTTGTGGCAGATCCAGAGCGCCGTCGGGAGCCGAGTACCCTTCACTCCGGCGTGGTAGTCCATCTGACCCGTGAGCTCTCTCCACATCTCGTTCGGGGTCAGGTTATCGGGGCACTCGCAGATGGCGTTCCGATACTCCAGCTGATCAGCTCGCTGAAAGAAGCCAGCCTGGACGTTGAATTCGTCCAGTGTCAGGGAGCAGTATCCTCCCCTCATCCAAAAATCCACTGAGTAGACTGTCGCGCCAAAGCTGTTCGTTGACTCTGTGACGCCGACGGTGGCCAGAAACTCCTTCGTCGTAGTCGGGAAGATCTGAGGGTGGGGATCAAGGAGGAATCCCCATCCTATGGCGTTGATGTAGCCTCGGACCTCGTCCTCCCATTCCATTGCCCGGAGGATGGTGAAGTCGAGCACCCTCGACGGCTGGAATATGAACGACTCAAGGAGCTCCAGCCTCTCTTGATGTCGCGCGGTCATTTCGAGTTGCGCGAGGACCCTGTGCCTCTTTCTTGATGACTCGGCCATTTCTCAGAATTGGGGGGATCTCAGACACACTCAAAGACAAAGTATGCAGAGGGAGGAGAATGCTGTGCAGAATGAGAGGGGGAAGGGGGCGTATTTATAGAAAAAAGTAGGTCAGTACGGCCCGTATTGAATTCAATACGGCCGTACTGACTTTGCTGTTATTGTGCAAAATGGGGGGCCAATACGGGCCGTATTGGATTCAATACGCCCGTATTGGTGTGACCGTTACGGTCAGTACGGGCGTATTCAATTCGGTACGCCCGTATTGAACTGAAGAGTTGCCCATAACCCTAGTTTCAATACGGGCATATTGAACCTAGTACGGGCGTATTGAGTTTTTTTATTTTTTTTTTATTATAATAAACAGAGAATAAGTGATCTTCCAGTACACCTATCATATGTATGCATGTATGCGGTATGATGCACCTAATTCTATTTGATTTATTTTTTCAAAAGAATTAACCGATTTGTTTCTTTGCTTGGACTTTGCCATTCCTCTAGACGGGCTGTGCGCTGCCGATTTCTGTAACCGAGGAATGATGCGTGTTATATCGAGATTGGTGTCATCGACCCAGTGATCCTTCCCTTCCTTTAGAAGACGTGTCAACCCTTCTATTGACCACTATATCTCCATGTTTCCACCAGATTATTCTAAAATCGTTTGGGACAAGAGAAAAGAAGGAAAATATATTTTTTGTTCAAAAAGCTTGTGTTTTAGAGGGGATTATTATTGTTTTGAAAATGGTTTTTGTAAGAATGGCTGGCCAAGGTAGGCTTATGTGTTTAGGCTTGTTTGATTAAACACTTATGAAGTTAAGGGAGTCTTGTTATTGACGTTGTGATTCGACAACTTAGATAGTTTCCCTTGAACCTTTCTTTTTGGATTCAGCTCATGGTACCATCATGGATTTCTTTTGTTTTTTGATAGTCCTTATTTTTGCCTAAAACACCCCTTTGTGGCGTCTTAGCGGACCTTTGTTTTTGTTCTTTTTTTTGCAACCCTAATTTTTGCCTAGGTCACCCTTTCGTGGGATTCCTAGCGGGTTCTTTGCTCTTATTTTTGCGCAGCCCCCTTTTTGGGTTTCCTGCCGAGCTTTTTTTGTTTTTTAGGATTTTGTTTTTTTATCCATGACGGCACTTGTCGAGGCCAAGGAATGGTGCTCCAAGTTATCACACACACTTCCACATAAAAATGATGCGGGTTTATTGTTATTAAGACGATTTTAACCTCATTCATGCTTATTCAAACAGGGTTAAAAATAACGTGGTCTAGAAATTTATTGTAAGCAAGAAGAGAAGTAGTAAGAATTAATAAAGAATGATTTTATTATAATTCTAGCGGAAACATGTGCCCTATCGAGGCTCGGGGGTCGGGCTGTCCCCGAGGAGTGATCTCTAATAGTCATCAGGTCTATACATCCCTATCGGAAGAAGAAGAACACTTGATGACGACGACCGGCCTTGACGCTTGTGAACCGGCCTCCCTAAAGATCTGGCTTAAAGAACGTCGAGAAGGATCTTTGTTCCTCTTCGTCCTTTGATCTTTATTAGGGTTGTATCCTAACCCTTGTTTCCCCGGATTGTCCTTAATAATGGGTAGCTCAGGAATTCCTTGGGAATCCTTGCCAAGTCCTTGTCCAGGCAAGTATCCGTTCTTGGTGAGCATGTAGGCTACCTTCTTCATTTCTCGGGGAAACGTTTCGACATTGGCAATCTCCAATGCTTGGAAGGCGGTCTCTAGAGCTTCCTTTGCTGCATCCACGTAAGGTATGGCAGATGGCTTGCTGATGAGTATGTCATCTTCGGCTTGTACAGTTACTAGCTTGTCACCCACTATGAATTTGACTTTCTGGTGGAGCGTAGAGGGAACAGCTTTTGCATCATGAATCCAAGGTCGGCCGAGGAGACAGCTGTATGCGGGATTAATGTCCATCACTTGAAATTCGACATTGAAGATGGTGGGTCCAATTTGGATTGGAAGATTGACTTCTCCCACCACTTCTCTCTTAGAACCGTCGAAAGCTCGGACAATCATGTTGCTCAGGCGCATTTGGATTCCCTTGATTGCCACTTGATCGAGCGTTCTTTTTGGCATCACATTCAAGGAAGATCCATTATCCACCAAGACTTTAGCGATGTGATATTCCTTGCACTTTACAGAGATGTGCAAGGGCTTGTTGTGATTTGGTCCCCCAGCGGGGATCTCTTTATCGGTGAAAGTGAGGTGATCATTAGTTGTGATGTGACTAACAATCCCCTCAAATTTGTCTTGGGAGATAGTGTGCGACACGTATGCTTCGTTCAAGACTTTTAACAGAGCTTGCCGATGCGGTTCGGAGCTTAGGATCAACGACAACAGAGTAATTTTTGCTGGCGTCCTATGAAGTTGATCCACGATGGAGTACTCGCTCTGTCAGATATACTTTAACAGCTCGTTAGTTTCCTCCTCGGATTCTTTAGTTTCCTCGGTTTTCTCTTTTTCTTTTTCCTTTCCTTTATTCTTGGGAGCTTTATCATGAAGATCTTCGGGAGTGTAGATCCTGCCACTCCTAGTCATGCCCCCAAGTCCAGCGATGTTAGAGATATCGCTGTCGGCAGAAGAATGGATGTCGTATATCCATGGCACAGCCTTATTCGATTCGTAGGGAAAAGGTCTTGGAGCAGTGATCTTCAATGGTATCGGACCTTCCCCTTTATTCGTCTTGATTACCAACAACGGAGTTGATGTGTGTTCGCTTGACGTGGTTGTTGGCTTACATTTGATAACGAACGGCGTGCGATCCATTCTGAACATACGCATCGATTAATCCTTTCTTTTTATTAATATTATTAATAAATTATTAGGAGGGATGTATGCGAATGAATGACTATGAAATGCAAAGGCAATTGAAAGATTCCATAGATCTCAAAAATTCAATTTATTAATCAAGGAAAGTGTACAACTTGTTATACAATGCTTTGAAGCAATTTTTTACAAAATGAGAAGAGCCGATAGAAACCCACAGGCGGGTTCATGTTTCTTCTCCATTCATCTTCGGCTTCCTCTACATGACGGGCCATTGCCTCAACTTGCGTATGGACTGCTTGGCTCATATCATCACTAATCTTTTGAGTGCCCTTCGCCTTTTGAATGTGGTAGTTGATCATGGCTTGCAGCTCATTAAGCTCGTCTTCGGCTCGATCCTTCTCCTCTTGGAGCTTAGCCATATGTGCTAGTCCTTCCTTTTCCTTCTTGCGAAAATCGGAAAGGCTTGCGGTTTGTTGTTGAGCAACTTCCCGTCATTGCTGCGCATCGGATCGAGTCAAGAGTAAGTCATCCTGCATGTACTTGATCAACTGTGCCTGCCTTGCGTACTCGGCTTCAAGGTGTGCTATCTTCGCGTCAACATCTCGGAGTTGACTACTCGGTTCGACCTTTGGCATTTTGGATGCCCGAGTAGCCTTCTCATTAAGGTTAGCACACTCGTCCTTGAGCCGCTCTATTTCATGGTCTTTTTTCTTGCACTGCCTTTGTAGACCGTCAATGGCGAAACTGGATTCTTCGTTTTTCTCTTCAAGAACTCTCACCTGAGCTCCCATGATTTCCAGCTTCTTGGTCAAGGCATCGACTTGTTCTTGCAGCACCCTCCTTGTGACTGCGGTTGCGCAAGAGGTGGATGGTTGGGGCACCCCCCTCTCGCTCCTCCAAATCTCGTAGTCGGTGGAGACGGATACCCGAGGCTTTCCAAGCTCTCGATCTTCCTCGTAGATTGGTCTCTCCCACGCTCTAATGACAGCGTGCATGTCCCTCTGATGCTCGGAATCAAAGGAGAAACACAATCCTCCAAGCTCCTCTTTGGTAGGAACAATGGAGTCCTCATAAGTTGTCTCATAGCCAATCTAGGTGAATAAGCTATGCAACCTCTGAGGCCCATCAAGGGTATGCTTGGGTAACTGCCGCATCTCATCAATACATGGCTCGGACGGAACCAAGGACAAACCCATGTGAAGTGCTCAATGCCCCACTGTTCCATCTCTTCCTTCCATTCGGAAGCATAACGGCGGCATACAGGGATCTTTGAAAAACTCCTCAACGGATCGAGCAAAGTCCCCATGTGACTAGTGGCATAGAAGTGTGTGATGCTCCACACATATAATAAGGAGGTGCAATATCGAATAATCTTCCCTTGCTTCTGCTGAGACATGTCGACAGAAAGCAAGGTGTCGGCAAGAATGGCAGGCACGGGACTCTTCATGTGCACGTCCCATGCGAAGAAAGCATCCATAGCGGCGTGGTCTACTATGTTAGCGTGAAAGGGGAATAGGATTGTCCCAAATACAGCTAATGCTAGAGTCTTGTTGAAAGCTGACCAATCTCCCTCACCAGCTAAGGAAGAAAGGTGATCCTCAATCATAGCGAGCTTCCAACCTTTGATACTGCCGTTCCCCACTAAGACAGATGATCGTGATGGTAGTTTGACTTGAGTAGCGACCCTCTCCACGGCCACATAATTACCATGAAAGACATAGACCCCTGCTGATTTGGGCCATCGCAGCATGAGCTCGTACTCCTCGAGAGTAGAAACTAAGTCAAACTGGGGGAAATCGAAGCAATGCAGATCGAGACTCCAAAAATGAACCAATGCTCTCAGAAAAGCCGGATCCACACATATCTTCATCAAATCGAGGACTCGTCCATAAGATTTCTCGAACTCAACACGAGCCTCACGTGGCATCAAAGAACAGAGGTGGTCCAACCTCTCGGCACGGTATAACAAGAAGTCCAATTTCTTCAACTGTCCTTGCATCCCCCTAGATCCCTCCATGATCTACGATAAAAATGCATGACATGAGATGATGGCGTTGAATATGCATGCATTGTGTTTATTCAACTAAGCATTATCATGTTTTCGGGATGTTCCTAAGATGATGCATGATATTGCTTGGTTTGGATAAATATCTTTTTTGGGTATTTTGTTTTTTTGTATTTTTTGGGTGAAAAGGGAAACTACCTATATGAATGTGATGAAGGTAGATGTTAACACCATGTAATGGAAGATCCTTATTCCTATTTATTTTATTCTTAAAAAAAAAGGATGTTGTATGTTTAAAGAATACAATGTATGCTCAAACAATGTCACATAAACAATGCACAAACAATTCACTCATCCACGAACAGTCACGAGCGAATCACGAGGTAGGGGTATCCTGCAGAAAAGTGCATATTCAAGGAGGTTCTAACTGTTCTCACTGGTCTGAGGCCCCCAAGGTGCCCCCATTATAGGGACCCAATCCCTCTTGTCGTAAGTCGATGGAAAGTTCCAACGCACTGTCGGACTTGAGTTCATGGTTATCACCTTGAGTGATGCTTTCCGACAACGATCTACGGGCACCTATAGACCCATTCGACAACCGGTCGTACTAACATCCACTCCCTATGGCTTTCCACTCATGCCCGCGGGTATAGAGGGAACTGTTGTGTGCAAAGGTTCGTGTGTAGTTTATATTTCAAACAATTGCAAAAATTTTAAACATCCAACAGTTATTAAAGCCAACTATGTAAAACATGTTATCATACGAGCGAGGGGTAATGAAGTAATTTTAAACTATTATTTTAGAAACAATCCATCACAAAATGGGACTGACTCTCGAGGCTTCCCCAGTGGAGTCGCCATCTGTCGCCACCCGCCGAAATGGACGTTGGCATTCACGACGATGGTTGGACTCTTTTTGAGTTTGAAAAGTGTTGGATTGTTAGAGCGACTTATTCTCAAACTGAGACCTCATCAAACTAACAATATTTATTAAATGATTCTCACCAATCTATGTTAATCCCAAACGAGACCCTCCATAGATTAGCGGTTTTCGTAAAAAGAAGGGTTCTTGGAGTCGCCACCAATATTTTACTCAAAACATTGGAAAAAGATATAAGGCAATTGATTTTCGTAAATCAACTTTGGCCATTACAACCAGAGTCGGGTAAGGGAGTCGGTTACGTGCGAGGAAGGTGTTAGCACCCCACAGCGCCCCTTTCGGGTTCCCTATGACGGATTATTTCATAAATAACAGTATAAAGTTACTAAATTACCCTTTTTTATTAGAAACGATTATAGATAAAATATTTACATGATGAAAGCTCTAAACATGTAATGCAACAATCAAAAATCAATAAAAGCGGTAAAAGAAAGGATTTAGAAAGAAACCTCCGAAGCGGGCTTTTATATATATCAGAACAACGTTAGGAGCTTTTTGGCACTCCTTCCCACTACACGTCCGCTCGCTCCTTTCCCCTAAAGACAAAATTTTTACTATGGAAATCAAAGAGATTTCCCTTCGACTTGTTCGAATCTCAAGCTAATGGCTCATGACTCAAGAACTTCGTCAGATCGGCTCCCGGAGAGATATCTAGGGCAGAGAAGAGCTCAAAAACCCAAGAATACTCAGCAGAAGGGTTGAGGAATGAGTAAAAAGTGTGGAAGGACGTGCCAATGACGTCCTATTTATAGGATTGAGGCGCAATACGGCCTGGGAGGTCAATACGGCCCGTACTGGGTATTTGAACTACAGTACAGCCGTATTGAATTTGGTACGGCCGTACTGAAGTTCAAAAACTTCAGTACGGCCGTATTGCAGTTCAAATGGCTCAGTACGGCCGTACTGAACCTCTGGGAGGGTGTATTGAGCTCCAATCCTTGTACACCCTTATTCTAAGCTATTCTAAGACTTCTAGACCTACAAAGAATTATCCTAGGGTCTTCTAGGAGTCCTTCCGGCTGACTTTCCTTCGGTCTTTGAGAGTCTTTGAGCTTTATTTCCGACCCGGACAATTTTAGGGGTCTACATCTGTCAGTGGCAAACAATATGGATTAGTCATTGTTGATGACTACACAAGATGGACATGGTATTGTTCATAACCCACAAGGATGAGTCTTTCAAGGTATTCCATATATTTTGTAAAAGGGTTCAAAACGAAAAAAGGAATATCAATTGCATCTATAAGAAGTGATCATGGGGGAGAATTTGAAAACGAATAGTTTCAAGATTTTTGCGAAGAAAATGGCATTAAACATAATTTTCAACACCTAAAACTCCACAACAAAATGGAGTTGTAGAAAGAAATAATCGATCTTTAAAAGAAATAGCAAGAAATTTATTAAAAGATTTTTCAACTCCCAAACACTTCTGGGAAGAAGCAGTTAATACCTCCTTCTATATTCAAAACAGAATATATATTAGGTCTATTTTGAAAAAGACTCCCTATGAATTGTGGAAGGGACGAGCACCCAACATTACGTACTTTCATCCATTTGGATGCAAGTGCTTCATTTTAAATACCAAAGATAATTTAGGCAAATTTGACTCAAAAACTGACGAGGGTATTCTACTTGGATACTCTGAAAGGTCAAGAGCCTATAGAGTCTCCAATAACAGAACCAAAACTGTTGAGAAAGTCATTCACGTGAAATTTGATGAAAACAAGCCTAATAAAGAAATATCAGAGCTAGGAAACTTCTTTGAGAACATGCAGGTAAATAAAGATTAGACGAAGAAGCTTGAGTCTAAAGAAACTAAAAATCAACCGGATGAAAGAGAGGAAAAAGAACCTGTAAATCGAAACTGGCAGTTGAAAAATCATCATCCTCAAGAGCAGATCATTGGTGAGGCAAAGGATGCAGTAAGGACTAGAAGTTCATTAAAACACAAGCATAAATTGCATTGCTATCCCAAACAAAAACCACAGACGAAGCTCTGATAGACGAAAGTTGGGTTTAAGCCATGCAAGAAGAACTCACCCACATCCAAAAGAATGACGTCTGGAAACTCGTTCAAGCACCAAAGGATAGGACGATCATTGGTACGAAATGGGTGTACCGGAAAAAACTGGACGAGTTAGGAAACATCACAAGAAACAAAACAAGGTTAGTTTCAAAAGAGTACTTACAACAAGAAACTTTTGCACCAGAAACTAAAATCAAAACTCGTACACTTTTCGAGAACTAAAAACATATTAATTTTAACAATTATATATTTTATATATGTCACCACCAAAATCTTTTATAAGTCATCAAAATAAATATTATTTATCTATCATGAAATGATCCATACTTGTTATAGACTAAAATTAGTGACTTTAGAATTTAGAGAATTGAAATTAAAGAAAATATTTTATAAGAGTTAAAATAAAAAATTTATATTTTACAAGGAATAAAAAAATATTTACAAATTTTAAAATGATAAAATATAATAAAATAAATTTATTAAGATCAAAATTAAAACTCAGTCATTTTTAATAAAATAAAAATATATTTAAGACTTATGTAATATTAGGATATATTATAAGCATTAAATGTGTATTATACTTTGAAAATGCATTACCTTTTCAGTGAATATATATCTAATATCTAATCCTACGTTCCCTTCTAAAAATTTTGAGCATTTTTGTTCCTATTTATTGTAATTTTAAATATTAAGATAATATTAATTAATTTTTATTTATTATACTTTCATTATTTTTTTATTTATTTTTAATTAATAGAAATTATAATAATGATATAAGATTTAAATTTAAGATTTTATACATATTATTCTAATTCTTTTTATTACTAAGTTGATTCTAGTAATTTTCATTAATTGACTTTTGGGAATTGAAATATTTTTTTTTCTGTTTATATGTCCTCTTTTAAAATAATTTTATTTAATCTTGTGTTAGTTATCCATTTACTTCTATCTAATCTAATTTTTAGTTAATTGACTTAAATGTACTTTTGGTAAAACTTTTTTTTTTTTTTTTTAAAATATACTTTTCATAATCGTACAATTTCCCCCCACAAATTTTAGTTGAGTGAATTGGAAAATTTTAAGATAACTTTATTCCTTTGTCAATTCTATCTTCTTGTTTAATTTTTAATTAATTGACATAAATATATTTTTGAGTCTTTAGAAAATTATACAATTTTAATCTCTTAAAGTCTCAAATTTCAATTGATTGAATTTGGTTTATTTCTCAAATCAATTATACCCTTCTTATTTAATTTTTAATTAATTGACTTAAATTCATTTTTTTTTATCTCAAGAGTATATAATCATGTCCCCAAATTTTAATGCAGTGAATTAAGAAACTTTCAAGATAGCATTAATTATTCTTCTGTCAAAACTTTAAATTAAGATAGCATTACTTAATTAAAAATTAGTACACCTAAATAGCCCAAATTCTTTTTGAATTATTTTTTAATTAGTACACCTAATTTTTCAAGATAACATTATTTATTCTTCTGTCAAAATTTATAATTAAAACTATAAGATTTTTAATTTGAGTATACTTTATTCTCACCTGTAATTTTGATTTTTTTTTTAAATTTACTTTTGATTCTTAAAATATGACAAATTTTCAATCCGTGTCTCTAAGGTTTTTAATCGAGTGAATTTGGTCACAATTTCAATTCAACAATTTTAATTTTAATTTCTAATCAATATTCTTCTACTATATTTATATCATTGTTATATATTTATATTTCTTTAAAATAATATTAATATACATTAATTTATTAGTACCTATAAATATTCTAATAATATTATTAATATTAATTTATTAATAGCCTCGTAAGGATGTTATACTTATTAAGTCTTTTCGCTCCTATTAACTATAATCTAGAGTTGAATTTAATTTTCTTTACAATGTTTATCTTTTTATATAGACTTGCATTAAAAATGAGATAGGTGATACAAAATTTCATTAAAAGTTATTAAAGAGGTTGGTGATTGACTTTAACATTACATAAAATTGTGTCTTATTCTAATATAAACTTTTATAGACAAAAAAAAAAACTTATAAATAGTATTAATTAATACTAATAATATATAAATAAAAAATTTCTTAATAATAATAATTATAAATATGTTTTTTGTATCCATGAATAAAATTTATAATTTATATAACTTAAATATACCTCAACAATTATATAATTTTAAAATATTATAA
This sequence comes from Cajanus cajan, assembly GCF_000230855.2. NCBI lineage: Eukaryota > Viridiplantae > Streptophyta > Magnoliopsida > Fabales > Fabaceae > Cajanus > Cajanus cajan. Next base: position 8,096,791 of record NC_138517.1, on the reverse strand, counting down.
AATAAAAACATGTTAATATGCTAGTAATAAATATAATATCTATAAATATTTTTATTTAGTAGTAAAAAATGTATGTATAATTTTGATTTCATTGAAAAAACATATATATATATATATATATATATATATATATATATAATAATTTTTTTTTTAGCTCGAGTTTGTGGTTGGATATCTCTTTGATTGGAATCAAATTTTTTACTCGTTACCAAGGTCTTTTATGATCCATCATATATATCTTGGTGTTTACGTGTATGATGGGGAAATATATATGCTGGATTCTATCAAGCATATACAATTTAGATTTTCTCACATATTTTGATTGAGTCTTTGTCATTCTGATTTTTTTTTTTGGTTGTCTGCTATTCAACCTTATAGAACTCAAGTTTATTCTAGGAAGAGGTGTGGTTTTTCACATTTTGTTCTTTTTTACATGTCTTTTCCGTATTTATAGTAGTATTTCTAATTATATGCTGCATATATTTATTATAAGGTGGGATGCTAATTTACACTACAAGAAAATTATCATATAATGACATATATCTTATAGTGACATAATATGTGTTATTAAAAATTATTTTTATTTACACAATAAATATAATATATATTAGTATATTATTAAAAGTGTAGATATAAATTATAGGAATATATAAAATATATTATTAAATCTCATTTACAATTAACACTAAAATTGTATGTAAATGTAATTATATGTCAAATAAATATATACTTACATATATTATACTTATAATGACATTTTTTGTATATCACTATATATAACATTCTTGTATTGTTAATTAGGATCTTTTTATGCATCCTAATGTTTTAGTATATTCATAATAATAATAATAATAATAATAATAATAATAATAATAATAATAATAATAATAATTTTGTTTTTATATTAAAATAATTATTTGATTTAGTAGTGAATGTTGTTGGAGGCAAGGTTAAGCGGTTCAGTTCCCTTTTTTCACATTTGACAAATTTTCCCTAATTTTTTCAATAACACATTGACGTAGCTTGATTAACATTTGTGTCATCCATCATTTCTGTCAATGTCATATCATCTACGTGTCACCTGTAAATATCATATTAACAATAGTATTGCTTTATTCTCTGAATCAAATTTCAAATGATTAAAATATTAATATTTTTTAATAAATTTATTATAAAATAATTATTAATTTAATATTTTATTGTTTAAATCAATTTTTTAATAATTCAGAACAAATTTCAGAATATTTTTTCGAACGATGCAACATTTTTCTATTAACAAACCTGTTATTTCCTTCTAGTGTCATGTAAGAAGGAAAAGTAAATTCTAATTTTATAAGTATTATTTTAATTTTTTAATATAATAATAACTATATTTTTATTTATATTCCTAAAAATATTATTTAAAAATTTAATATTGTGTTGCATCCTTTACTCAATTAAAAAAGTAATGCTTTGCCCGTAAGTGAGGAGGTAAACTTTGTATTGTTATCGTAAAGTTTATAAATAGAGCAGTTCATTGCGCTTAAATATATGCACCTTCCTTTCAAAACTCTCTGATTGTAGAATTATATCACAACGATGGGTCTGAGTCTCAATTTTGTCGTGGAACAAAACCAGGTTCTTTTTTCTTCTTTCTCTTATGTTGAGTAAATTATAATTATTTCATGGATGTTTTATAGAATGATACTTTACCTTGATCAACCTTCAAATTTATATTCTATTCCAATGGCAATATTCTTTTTACTAATAGCTAGAATTGATCGGTGACATGAAACATTATGAGTGATCCAATTGATAAATGAACTTCGTACTCCAATTTTGTTCAGAGAGCATATCAGTAAAAATATTTAGAAAACTATATTTAAGTTTGATTCTTATATTTTTGTTACACACAATTTTATAACACTTTTTTACAACTTTTTTTCCTCTCCTCTATATATCTTTCTTTTACGGTAGTTATCTCAATAATCTCTCTCTTTTCCTCATATCTCTTAAAGTGTGTTTTGGGGACATGATTTATAGTGAATTAGAAGAGAAGAGGAATGATATACAGAGAACTGAAAAAAGTTAAATTGTTTGGAAGAAATGATTTATGAGGATTTAAAGATAAATAGAGATAGGTCCCAAGGTCCCATAGAAAAAAAGTATCCTCTAAAAAGAGAAGATTTATTAAGAATTTTTTTTTAAAAATAAATTTTTACATATTATTTTTTTTCTTTTTATTCTACTAAATAATGGTTAAATATAATAAAATATAATTTTGAATTACTTAGTCTCTCTATTTCTTACTTAATTTTACTATACCAAACAATTATAAATTCTACTATTTTTTATTAAATTAATTTTCACCTATTTTCTTTCTTTCTCTTCAATTATTCTCCTATAATATTATTACTGAAAGCGTTTGTTTTATATTATGTTAACCAGATGATTTAAAGTTTTTACATCAAGAAGTGTCAAATTTAAGTAATGAAAAGAGGGGTTATGCACTTTATACAACATCCGATTACAGACTTGGTTAAAATACTATTTTATCTCTATAATTTTATTTACTTTATTTTTTAATTTTTATAAATTAAAAAATATATTTTTTAATTTTATATTTATCTATTTTAATTCTTTTTAATTTTATACTATAAAGTATATTACTTTTAGTTTCTGTATTTATAACTTTTTAACCCTTTTTTTCTTATCTACTAAAAAAAAATTATCATATAATAACACATATAATATATATATATATATATATAACATTTATAGTGACATTTTTTATTATGTCACTATATGTAATATTTTTTTTATAATGATCATTATTTTTCGTAATAACATCTATTTTACATTGACATATGATAAATGTTTTTAATTTTGTAAGAGTAAAAAAAAATGTCTAAACAATGAGTATTGCATATAAGGATACAAAAAAGATATAACGTGTCGAAAAACCTAATTTAGAGTAATTTTAACAAAATAAATTTAACATTTGACATACAAAATTAAATTAATAATGTTGTGTCAATATAAAAAAGATAACATTACAAAAAAAATTAACAACAAAGACCAAAAATGTAATGACCCGCATGATCGTCACACTACGCAACACACGTCTAGTTATGCAATATACATATACTAAAGTAGTAGTATAATATAAGCATTCTACATCTCCAGTTTATGTATAACCATATACATAAATATCTACTCAAAACATCTGAAATCAGCTAGTAGGCTTCAAAATAAAATCCATCTCTGAGTACCACATGTGGCTCTACTGCTACTCTCTAACCGGCCTATCCTTGCTATGCTCCCATACATAGTATGATCATAGCAGTCCAAACCACATGGAAACACGCAAGGGTAAGCTAGTGAAAAAAATCAACATATATATGTAAACAACTTACAACTCAACAACAAAAAACAACATTTTCAACAATTCAACATTCAACACATAACAATACCCAACTCAATCACAGCTTCACAACATCACAATATATATACAACTCAATCAACACAAGGTCAACACATCAAAAACTTATGCGTCATCACGCATTTCAACTCAGAGATCTCCTACAACACAGGGTGAACAATCTAAGTGGTTAGGTCCTACCGAACCGACAACACATAACCTTTTTGGCTTGCTAGGTAAACAACAAATTTGAATATCAATCCACAACACAATAACGATTTATCAGACTTTTCCACTTAAACAAGGAAGTATAGTACTCTGTTAGGACAGAACAACTGGGTTTAGGCCTACCATGACATTAGCTAGCTCAACTAAGCCACGTATGGAATTAGCCTACCGACTATCTTCCAAATACTACAACCCTCCGATACTTGGTTAGGAACTAAGTTCTCGACTTCGTATTTTACTCGAATTGGCCACTTGTAATTGGTATAGCTTAACCTGGCCCCTATACCGTGGTCGCTTTGTACACGTGTGCCTCGACCTTGCCCACACACGGGACCAACTTCCCAAGGAGGGTTTTCAACAAATTAGGCTCTCTGAGCACCACAGTTTTCTCGATCCACACAATGAGATGAGCAACTTCGAAAACATCTCCCCTAGTCCTAGTGATCAACAGCTCATCATCACAACTGAATCAGCTTTCAACTCAACAACACAACTTAACTCAACAACTTTAAACAACACACAACTTTTCAACTCATCATCTCAATCAACTTTAAACTTTACAATGTAGTCAACTCGATAATTAACAACACAATTCAACAACACAACAACTTCTCAACAGTGTTTAACAACATGTTTTAGTAACAAAGCAACTTATCCAAATGATACATATAGTATTTCTTTACAAATACACAAATATGATTCAACACACAACTACATCTGCTCATCATATCACAATATTCAACATTTTCCAACAATTTATCATATATAACAACATGAATAATTTAAACACCCAAAATAACTATCAACTTATCACTGCTTGTGAAATGACAACCTTCACATAAAATAGTGTATCAAGAGTTATACTACTCCTATCATACCCTTCCTTATCCCATATGAAAGATAAGAATATTTCCTACAACTATTATGCAGACAAAAAGTCTTAATTCTATCATCTACTTTGTCAAAACTTTTAAAAACTGCAATAGCTATAACTAATACTGACAACTTGACCCCTGTTCACTAAAATAACAATATCTGGAGTACTAGAACTCCTTTTTGGGTGATTCCAGTGCCATTGAAAAGCTAACATCCAAGTCTACAACTTTCATGAAGACCTTGAGACCAAATTCGGTCATCTAGGATCACCGCTGCAGCGCTTAATCCAGCGCTTTAGCTGCAACTCTTTGGCAGTTCCTTTCCTTTCCACGGCCATGGCTACAAGTTTCTGCCACTTCAATTTTTTTCCATAGCTATGGCTGCAAAACCACAGTCATGGCTACAAGTCTCTGTCATCACGTTTTTCCCTCCCACGGCTATGGCTGTGAATCCACGGCTATAGCTGTGGGTTCCTACAAGTACTTTTTTTTTACTCCATGGCTATAGCTATGAATCCACGGCTATAGCTATGAATCCACGGCTATAGCTGTGGGTTTCTAAACTTCTAAAACTCCATGGATTTCACCTTCGTTTTCACTCAAATCTTCCATGAACCTGCAATCCCAGGAGACCCAATCCATGCAACAACTCAAATGCACCACTACCAACCACATGCAACCCAAAAATATCAAGAATCACAACATGCATGCACCAAGATTCAAGAGATCATCAAGAACAACCACATGGTTTCAGCTTTACCACATGCAACCAACCCAGCTCAATAAATCAACCCCCAAATCACATCCTAGATGAAGATCCAACTACATGCAAGCCAAAATGTATGACAAACTCGAGTTTTAGCTTCCCTTACCTCGGAGAAGAAGAATCCGAGCTTTGGGGGAAGAAGAAGACAAGCTTTCGCACGACTCTGGGTTATTTCCCAAACTTCAAGCTCTCCAGCACCAAAATCCAGTTCCTTTTCAGCTTAATCTTCAGAGAACAAGAAGAGAGGAGAAAAGGATTTAGCTTCAGCCAAGAAGGTGAAATGAAAAGTAAAGAAAGAACGGAGTCGAGGCTTACAAAAAAGATTAAAAAACTATAAGCATATGGATTAAAAAGATCTATCTTAAACTATAAAAACTAAAAAATATTAAAAAGTATAAGTATAATAACTAAAAAGATTTATTTTAAATTATAGAGATTAAAATATTTATTTTAAATTATAGAAACTAAAAAGATCTATTTTAAATTATAAGGACTAAAAAGACCTAAAAGATAAAACAAGTAAAACTATATAGACTAAAAAAAATATTTTAACCTACAAACTTTTATGTAAAATATATTTGTTAACTTTTACAATAATTATCTTAAAAATTATACTAATAATATTTTTTTATTGCTTAAAATTTACACAGATTATATAGGACTATAAAACCTGTTAGTAATTTACAAGGACTAATACTTCCAGTTGGTCAATTGATATCTCTTGCTTTATGTAATATGTTAAGTTGAATATTTACACAAATTTATAGAGGAGGTTAAGGACATGGAGAAATTCTTAATTATTACATATTTTTCCCAAAAGCACAAGGATATACACTGAATTCACAACATATTACATTTTTGTATATGCACATTAAAAAAATGTACGAAAACAAGCTTGAAGAAACTGATCTCAAGCAAGACTTACAAGCAAAAACAGCTAATTTTATTATTATTTTTTTCATTTAGCTCTAGAAAGAAACAGAACTCGATGATAGAATTGCTTAAAAAATATTAGATTTTATCATCATTGATCAAATTAATTACATCATGATCTTTTATTATATATCCTCTCTGATTACACGACTTCTAATAGATGATAGATATCTGTTAGGATTTATTTTTGTTATTTCTGTTAGGATTTGTTATCTTCTATCTTACTTTAGAATTTATATCTAATAGGATAGCTTTTTACTGCAAGCCTATAAAAGGCTTCACATCTCTCTGTAATTCAATCAAGAGAAAACAAAAACTTCATAATTAATAATTCAATCAAGAGAAAACAAAAACTTCATAATTAATGATTGATTTTTAATATGGCATTAGAGAAGATCGATCTAGGGACAAAATTGGAGGGACAAAATTGGAGAAGGACCATACCTCTAACCCAACTTTCTACCTCAGTTCTTCTGACAATCCAGGAACACCTTTTATTACTTCAGTTCTCAAAGGACCCAACTATAGAACGTGGGCTCGTGCGATGAAGACCGCATTGCATGCAAAGATGAAACTTGGTTTCATAGATGGGACTATCAAGAAACCAACTATCAGATCGAGAGATTTTCCAAACTAGGAGAAGACAGACTTAATGGTAATGGCATGGCTTATAAATGTTGTTGAGCCAAGTCTACATGGTAGCATCTCACATGCTTCAACAGCAAGAGACATATGGCTTGATCTTGAGGAACGTTTTGCACAAATCAATGCTTTAAGAATTCATCAAATATGGCGTATGCTGTGTATGATGGAGAAAGAACATGATGAACAAATTAGCCCTTGCCGGAGTGTAACTGCGGAGCCTCAAAACAGATGATTCAAAGAGAAGAGGACCATCGTGTTCACTTGTTTCTTGGAGGTCTTGACAACGAGGAATATTCGCACATCAAGGCTACCATTCTAAACACAGAACCACTTCCCTCTCTAAGGCGTGCCTTCAATCATATTCAAAGAGAAGAATCACGTCTTACAATAGATAATGAAAAGAGTGCAAAAGCAGATAATGGAGTAGCTTTTCATTCATCTAAAGGAGTGAAACCAAAGGGACACGGTGGATCCCGATCTGAGTGCGATCATTGCGGCAAAACATGTCATATTAAGCCAAATTGTTTTGAGATTATTGGTTACCCAGAGAATTGGAATACTCGCAAGGCACAAAATGATACACGTAGACAATGACATAAATCTAATGCATTGTTAGCTTTTTAGGATGAGGAGAAAGAGGCTCTAGAAGGTGCAAAGGTTGCGCACACACTCCATGAAAAGCACATGACACATAACATAAGAGTGCATGAGAATATGGCTGGTAATAACAAAAAACTTAGAGAAATAGAATGGGTGTTAGATAGTGGAGCTTCACACCACATGACACCTTGTCTTTCTCTTTTAAAGGCAGTACAAAAGATTGACAAACCCTTATATGTGACAGTACCCATTGGAAGTGCTATTTTAGTAGAAAGCATGGGATATATTGATCTTAATAAAAACATCAAACTGGAAAATGTTTTGTTTGTGCCTCAATTTAGTCGTAATTTGATTTCTATGCATAAATTAGCACGTGATTCAAATTGCATATTAACACATGATGAAAATCATTGTGTGTTGCAGGACTAGACCACGAAAAATATGATTGGATTAGGTGACATGCATGAAGGGGTTTACACACTTAGAGGACCAACGAAAAGTATTTATTTCACCGTTGTCTTGGAAAACATGGCTGGTATTTGGCATTCAAGGTTGGGGTATCCCTGGTTTAAACCTCTCTAGAAAATTTCTGATATAGTTAAATGTAGTTTTATTACAAATAAAGAGGAATGCTGTGACATTTGTCACAAATCCAAATAGTGTAAACTTTCTTTTAATCGTAGTAATAATAAAGTTGAAGCACCCTTTCAGCTCATTCTTCATTATGAACTATGGGGAAAGTATAACACTGCTTCACACAATGGGTCGCATTATTTTCTTACCATCGTTGACAATTATTCAAGAGCCATATGGATTTATCTAATGAGACACAATCTAAGACTCTAGATATGCTCAAAAAATTTTGCACGATCATAAAAAGGAAATTCAATGTGGATGTGAAGAAAATAAGGAGTGATAATGACAGAGTTCACAAATTCAAGCTTTCAAAGATACATTCTCGAAGAAGGAATAGTTCATGAAACCTCTTGTGTAGGAACACCCCAACAAAATGCACGTGTAGAACGAAAACACAGGCATATACTCAATGTGGCTAGAGCCTTACGCTTCGAAGCTAATCTTCCCATACATTTTTGGGGAAAATGTGTGTTGACAGCTACTCATCTCATAAATAAGACACCTACGATTGCAAACAGCGACATCACTCCTTACGAGATGTGATATGGAAAACCACCAAGTTATGATCACTTAAGGATTTTTTGATGTTTATGCTATGTAAAAAAATTCATCCAAACGACAAGACAAATTCGCGCCAAGATTAGAAAAATGCATGTTCATTGACTACCCACAAAATCAAAAAGGCTGGAAAGTTTACAATCTGGAAACACATGAATTTTTTATTTCACGTGATGTAATTTTCTATGAAGAGTATTTTCCTTACAAACCACCAACAAGACCAGATTCCAAAAACTACACATCTCAAGAACGAGATGAATATTCATACAATATGATGCATGAAGATAATGATCATGTTTCAAAAGATGCATCACAAGTATCAAGCGAGGGAGAACACTCACAAAATGAGGAAGAAATAGAGAGTAATTCTTACAATATAGAGACAAAGAGCTCTAATGACGAAGATTTAGAGAATCGAAGTGAAGGGGAGAATCAAGGTGAAGAAAAATGAACAAGGCAACCTCCAACTTATCTTAAGGATTATTATTGCCATGCAGTCACAGAAATCCTTCATGCACGACAACCAATCCTAACATCTCTTCAGGTATGGCTATCCTCTTTCAAACTTTGTAAGTTATGATCATTTTTCACATAGACATCGAGCCTACCTTGCAGCACTTGGGTCTCATGATGAACCCAAGACATATGCTCAAGCGATGAAGCATCCTGAATGGCGTACTTCCATGACAAGAAATCAAGGCATTGGAGGATAATCAAACATAGGAATTGACACATCTCCCACTAGGCCGAAAAACTGTCGGGTGCAAGTGGGTATACAAAATAAAATACAAAGCTACAGGAGAAATAGAAAAATATAAAGCATGTCTCGTGGTAAAGGGGTTCACTCAAATAGAAGGAGAAGAATTCAATGAGACCTTTGCACCAGTTGCCAAGATGACTACTGTTAGGTGCTTGTTATCAGTAACAGTGGCAAAAGAATGGGAACTCCATCAAATGGATGTAAGCAACGCCTTTCTACATGGAGAATTAGATGAGGAATTTTATATGGCCGTACCTCAAGGATATAGTGTGTCCACAAAAGGAATGGTATGTCACTTGTGCAAATCATTATATGGTTTAGGTCAAGCTTCTCGCAATTGGTACACCATGCTCTCTCATGCATTGGAGGAGTATGGTTTCAAGGAATGTGATGTTGATCATAGTCTTTTTTTCTATTCACATAATTCAACTTTTCTTGCATTTTTGATCTATGTGGATGATTTTGTTATAGCTAGTAATGACTCTCTTGCGTGTGCTCAATTCAAGGAATACTTGAGCAATTGCTTTTATATGAAAGATTTGGGAAATCTAATATACTTTCTTGGTTTAGAGTTGGCACGAGGCTCAAAGGGATTATTCATATGTCAAAGAAAATATACCTTAGACATTTTGAACGAGTATGGAATGCTTGGATGCAAGCCAACATCTTTTCCCATGGAACAAAATCATCGCCTTGCACTGGCAACATGATCTCCTTTTCCAGAACCATCCCAGTACCGAAAAGTAATAGGATGTCTCATTTATCTCACCACTACTTGACCAAAAATCACCTATTCAGTTCATATTTTAAGCCAATTCATGCAAGAACCGCTACAAGAGCATTGGGATGCTGCCATGCGAGTTCTATGCTACGTGAAGTCATCACCGGGACAAGGATTTATATTGCCTAAAAACAATGATCTTCAGCTTGTTGGTTATTGTGATTCAGATTGGGCTTCTACTTGCCCACTTACCCAAAAATCTATTTCGGGTTACTTGATGAAACTTGGACCAGCTCCAATTACACTTGGAAAACCAAGAAGCAATCTACTGTGTCCAGATCTTCCAGTGAAGCAGAATATAGGGCCATTGCTCATGCAACTAGTGAAATCATTTGGCTGAGAAGTTTATTGAAGAATTTACAAGTTGAATGTGACTCACCTACATTTTTGCATTGCGATAACCAAGTTGCTCTCCATCTTGCAGCTAATCCTGTTTTTCATGAATGAACTAAACACATAGAAGTCGATTGTCATTTTATAAGAAATCACTTGGAGAAAGGGACTATCACTACTTCATATATTCCAACAAAAGAACAACAAGCTGATATTTTCACCAAATCTTTGGGAAGAAAAATATTTTCAGAATTGACAGTCAAGTTAGGGGTGTTCATAACCCTCACACTCCACCTTGAGCGGGAGTAATAGATGATAGATATTTGTTAGGATTTATTTCTGTTAGGATTTGTTATCCTCTATCTTATTTTAGAATTTATATCTAATAGGATAGCTTTTTGTTACTGCAAGCCTATAAAAGGCTTCACATCTCTTTGTAATTCAATCAAGAGAAAACAAAACTTCATAATAAATGATTGATTTTTAAAACTTTCCATATAGGTACTTTTCTCAGGAAATTCTTGTGTAAAGTTGGTGATACTAAACAGACCTGAGAAGCTAAACAGCCTTAACCATGAAATGGTAAGTTCATAAAGCCAATTCTTTAAGTGTCTCAAACATGAATTACTTTACTTAATGATAGGTTTTTTTTTTTTTTTTTTTTAAAGTATTGTAAGATTGTAGGAAGATCAATTAATGGAGCTGCCATTGTGGAGAGCTATTTTGGTTTAGTTTTTAAAGGATATCCCCTTTCATAAGCTACCCCTCAAGGTTATGCCACCAAAGATATTTTGCAGTTAACAGTAAAATAATTTTAAAAAATTAAAATTAAAAGAAAAACACAGTTTTCTTGTTGTAAGAGAATGTCAATATATGGCTTCTTTCACTGTTTTGCAGATTTGCCGAATAAAAAAGAATTTAGAGTTGTATGAGAAGGATCCTTCAGTCCAACTTGTGATACTGAAGGTACGTAAAACAGCAAGGGAGGATGCAGATTTCCAATATTTTTGTTGGATTATCAGGGGAATGGAATATATAAAATTAAATTTCCAGTTTCTTATTCGGTTAAATATTTTATTTTTGATCTGATTATTTTTTTTTCTTGAGTAACTGCTTATTTTGCTTATTTACACTATTCATGTATGATTAATTTCCAATATATCATTGAAATAGTAACTATATGTATCCTCTATATTTTCCGGCTTTAACTAGGGCAATGGAAAAGCTTTCTGTGCCGGTGGTGATGTGGTATCAGTCATTACTTCCTCAATTGTAGGTATAGCTTCTCCAAAACCAGCAAAAAAAAATATGATATAAAACTATAACCGGTGATTGAGATCTTACATAAACTTTTTTTTAATAATTTAATCACTGCAATTAAGACCTTTAATTTAACCGCTAAGGATAATAAATGGATAGACTAATTGGGTACCCGCGGATAATGGAGACGGATAATTTTTTACCCGTTTATAAATGGGGCGGGGGCGGGTATGATGATATCCATACCTGCGGGTACCCGTTTAATATTATTTCTTAAATATCCTAATTATCCTTGTACCACATAATCCTAAAACTACACTCTGTCATCTTATTTTTCTACAAAAGTGAGGTTGATGAAGTTACCGACATGTGTTAAGCATATTATAGAATTATGTTGGATGTAATTTGATTAATTTTCTAACTTTGATTGGACCAATAAGATTTATATATTTTAAGTTATTTACTTTCATTTGGAATTATGATATTGAATCATTGTAGCTTTGTGATGAGACTTTAACTTATGAGATTGCTGTATTTTAAGTTATTGATTATCTAGAATTTTTATTATTATTTCAACAAAATTAAAGTTAAATAAAAGTTCAAAATTAACATTAAATTTTTATTTTTAATATTTCAATGACATTAAAATATAAATTTAAAATTATTTGTAATATTTTTTTTTTAATTTCTTAAAAATTTTATAAATATCCATGGATATCCGTGGATACCCGTGGGTATTCAAAAAATTCATGGATACCCGCTTAATGGATACTCGCACGGATATGGGGTGGGTATGGAGCCAATTTTCATTCAGCGGGGCGGGGGAGGGTTTACTATTACCCGCCCCCATGGGGCCCATTGTCATCCCTAATTAGGAGACTAATACTTAATTAGTTCAGAATTTAGTCACACGTAAATTCATTTTTGTAAAAATGTGTTATATGGGAATGGAATCCAAATCCTTTTCTACAAGTCAACCGAGTTACACCGTCTGTTACATAAACTTATGTTGTTATGTTAGTGATTTTAATTATAACAGAACTAAGGATCTCGTGAATCGAACCAGGACACTGGACCTATGGTGCTAGCTTTTGCAAGAAACAACTTACTCTGGACCATTTGATAGCAACCTATAAAAAGCCTATGGTGAGTTGGCTATGTTTCAATTCTTGTGCCGGCGATTCATTAATATCTTTATGTATCTCGAGACTCAAGTGCTCAAAAGCAATTTTTCTTTTAATAGAAATCACTATAAAGATGTATCGGAAAATCATACCGCGATGTCATCTAATAATAGTGGCCTAGCGTTAAGTCTTTTAGTTTTTAGTAGTTAGAACTTGATGTTAAATTCAATTTTCTTTCTATTTTATATAAATTTGTGCTATAGGTGAAATAAAAAAATTTGTATCTGATTTTCTTTTTTCTTTTTTTAAAAAAACTTGGTACTTGGCTATAAACTTACAGCATCCTATTAACTACGCTAAGATGCATTTACAACAAAATCTCATGAAATATTTTTCACTTTTACTTCCTTAAGCGAGAGAAAATATATCCTTCTACATCACTAATTTTTAACTTTTTACATTGATTATTGAGATCATATATAAAATTGATTATTTTATGTTTGGTTAAATCGATGTATAGAAATAAATTGTTGATAGGATGAGACTTATAACACTCAAAAGAAGGAAATCAAACTAAGTGGATTAATAGAATATTAATAATATATATATATATATATATATATATATATATATATATATATATATATATATATATATATATATATATATATATAGGGGAATGTTAATATACTCCCACCTATTTTTTAGTGGGAATATGTTAGCAACCTATACCAACATTTTAGGACAAAAAAATCATTCATTTCTTTTGATTTAGTTAATTTGTACAAAGGATATTATAGTAATTTAATTTAATTTTAAATGAAAATAAAATATTTTCTCTCTCTTAATAAATTCATTCTCTAAGTCATTTCTTTATCCTATTAAATTCCTTCTCCAACTCATTTCTCTTTCCTATTAAATTCTTTCTCTAACTTATTTATCTTTCTCCTATTAAATTCCTTCTTTAACTCATTTCTCTTTCATCCCTCATGATGTCTCCCCCCTAACAAATAAAAATTAAAAATTAATTAATAAAATAAATAAATAAATTGGAGAATGAAGTTAATAAGAGAGAAAAAATATTTTATTTTCATTTAAAATTAAATTAAATTACTATAATATCCTTTATACAAATTAACCAAATCAAAAGAAATGAGTGATTTTTTTGTCCTAAAATTTTGGTGTAAGTTGCTAACATACTTCCACTAAAAATAGGTGGGAGTATATTAGCATTCCCCATATATATATATATATATATATATATATATATACTTTATATTTTAATTCTCTAAATACTAGATGATGATATTTGAAGGGTCATCTTTATAACTATTGAATTATAAATAATATTTTCTCTTATCTTTTGGGACATCAATTGTTAGTTTTAGTTTCAGTTCTTTTGAATAGCTTTCTTATATCTTTTAATGGTAGATTTTAGGAGTACAGTTATTAACTTTCTATGGACCGTCTTCATCAATGACTTTTAATAACTGATGTATGTGGTTATGTTCTATGTCTGAAATTTCTAACCTATGTATAAAGGTTCGCAAAATTTTTAAAAATGTCACCGCATTTTTTTAACATCCAATCGACCTAGAATTGTGGCATGTACAATATTTCTCATTAGGTATTGCCTCCCAGATTAATTTATTTGTTAGCATTTATTCTCCTATCTTAATTTATTATACCCATTTGAGTGGTTTCTTTAAACGGTTGTGGAATCAGGTCTCTCTCATCAATGGAGTGGTCATGGGAGGAGGAGCAGGTTTGTCCATGGTTACAAAGTTCAGGGTTGTGACCGAAAAAGCCGTATGTTTCTAAAGAACACATGAAAGTTTCATGAATATGAGATTCTACCCAAACATTTATTATGATCGATTATTTGTAGGTATTTGCCATGCCAGAGGCATCTATAGGACATTTTCCAGATGTGGGTTCAAGTTACTTCCTTTCTAGGCTTCCTGGCTTTTTTGGTAAGATGGTTACATGTTTATGTTTATGTTTTTTTTCTTCTTTTAATATATGGAATTTAATTTGAATGCACTTGACAATGTAAACTTGATAGTATATAAAAAAAAATATTTATCAATTATCATCCAATTATAAGTTATAATATATGGTAAATTGTTGAATCTTATTTTAATTAACTTAAATCTGTACCGTAATTTCTATATAAATACATGAAAAGTACTCTGGAATATATATGTATGTGGTAGTTTATATCACTAGTAATGTCTTCAATATAATCCTAGCTCGTAACTTTACAATATATCACGCTGCTTAATAGGTAGTTATTTAAAATCTATTTTTCAATTAGAATTTCATTTATCTCTCAGCATAACTCTCAAATCAAAATAGAAGCAAACTTTTTTTTAATAAAAAATGTATAATTATAAAATTTTAATGTGCTAAATGACTTCTTTGTTTTCAGTTTCTTTTTCTTGTATAAATTATTTGTCTAAATGAATTTTCATAATTTTGATCTAAAACACAATATTTTTTAAGTCTATTATGGTTATAATTCAGCTCTTCAAAACGTATTAGAATTTTGATACGTGATATAAATTTCACTCATTTAATGTCACCACACATTTGAGAGTTCAAAGAACAGAAAAAAAGCTCGTTAAAAATATCTCATTTAATTAATTAATATAAAAGATGATGATACAAGAAAGAATTATATGTATTTGTAAGTGCAATAGAAACTGTATATTCTCATGCCAAGTAAGCAAACAGAACTAACACACAACTTGTAACAAACGGCGTTAACAAGAAAAAGGGTTGAAGGGTTGAAGTCTGAAGAAAATATGAATGTTATTTTTTTTTCATTTAAAATATATAACTATAAATGATGAAAATTATGGTTGTTGAAAGAATACTTTTAATTTTTCCAAAATTATTACCAGTTCATTTAATGTAGAAATAACAAGTTATGGGATATATATGTTGTGCAGAGTACAAATTCATATATATTTTGTTTTTCTTTGTGTATTGGTATTAGTTTGCAATTTTATTCTCACTCAATTATATGCAGGGGAATACATAGGGTTGACTGGAGCACGTTTGGATGGAGCAGAAATGGAAGCATGTGGTTTAGCCACACATTTTGTGCCTTCGGTGGTAAAACTACATTCAGAACTAGCCAGTTTCTCAATTAACTTCCATAATAAAAAATAGTTATAATGTAAATGGATATATAATGTGATTTTTAAGAACTAAATAATTCACCACACAATTCAATTTTTATGTGTTATAGAAGCTAAAGTCGTTGGAAAATGCTTTACAAGCTATTAATTCTCCAAATGTTTCAACAATTACTGCACTAATACAAACGTTCGCAGAGAAAGCATACGTGAAAGAAAACAGTCCTATTAAAAGGTAAATCAGCAAAAAAAAAAAAAAAAAATATATATATATATATATATATATATATATATATATATATATATATATATATATATATATATATATATATATATATATATGTATGTATATGTATATGATCTTCTCCTGAAATTTTGTGCATTAATTTTTTAGAATTGACTCTACTGAATGACACACGTTCTTTTTCACGTAAAAAAAAAAAAAAAAGAAAGATTAGAGACTTTAAACAGATGTTTCTCAAAAGGGACGGTGGAGGAAATAATTCAATCCTTGGTAAGTAGTAAGTATACATGCAACTAAGACATGTAAATATTGTATTCATTTATCCTCTATTTTGCTGAATATATAATTAAGTATATAGTATCATTTTTAATTAATCAAATAATATGATCATGATTTTATAGGAACATGAATTACAAAATGGAGCTGAAAAGTGGATAACAAATGCATTAAGCTACATGCGTTCATCTTGCCCTACTAGCCTCAAGATATTTTTGAAATCAGTAAGTGTGGCAGAAAAAGATTCAATTGTACATACTCTCATTATTGTTCATAATAATGACATATTGGGTATTAGTTATATTAAAAAGAACAATTTTCTGATGTGTTTTAGATCAGGAAAGGCAGGGTACAAAACATTGATCAATGCCTTTGTCGAGATTATAACATTACCTGCCACTTGGTAAGAAGAACTTTCGGAAATGATTTATATGAGGTAAATATTTTGATTTAATGTACGATGAATTTATTAGAGTTTTGTATGGTTAAGGAATTAATAATAATTTCTTTTAATTAAAAATGATGTAGGATATATATATATTAGAAATTACGGTAGAGATACATTAACAACTTTTAATATTTTTTTATATTTATAAATCCTTTGATCATTATAACATTGGTTAAAATTTGCCTTATTTTTATTCTGCAGTTAGGCCATAGTCATTAAGTTTATTTCTTTCACTTTTTTTTTTTGTTTCCTTTATATCCTAGGAAATGGTATGCAGTATGTGATAGAATATTAATAGTGCATTAGGATAGAGCAATTAGTTTTATATGACTAATATTTGCCCCGTTCGTTTAACTCAAAATGGGTGCACAGGGTTCAAGAGCAAAATTGATTGATAAAGATAACAAGCCCAAGGTACACGATAGTATCTTATATATGTTCTATCTTTAATTATGGATATATATTTATATATTAATATGATTTTAAACGTATGGTTTTTCGTTTTTCTTTTCTCATTTGTTAACTAGTGGGAACCTTCAAAACTAGAGCTGGTTAAAGAAGAAATAGTGGATCAATACTTTGAGAACGTCAATGATGATGAATGGGAATGTCTTCGATTTCCTGATAGATCCAATTCTCAAATTGTAAGCAGATTATAAGGTTTAATGGAGCTCATTCTGCTAGTTTAAACTTAAGAACTATATGTAAGCCATTTGAGAATAAATTAAGTGAAATATCTATGTTATTTCAGGGTAAAGGAATTGATGTTAAATTTAGTTCTAAATTAAGTAAAATAAAATATCTGTAGTATGTGATTTGGGCAGCTTGAGGTTTAATTAGCTTCTCTTTAATTTAATATTTTTATATTTTCCCTTGTCTCTTTCATCATTTTGGTATTAAAAAATATTCTGTAGTCTTTTTTCTCCAGACATGGCATCTCACACTGAGTCACTCTTCATTGACAATCTAAAACTGAAAATTTATCCTTTTTAAAAAATTTGATAGAGTTTCTTTTTCTTTTTCTTTTCTTCATACCTTGACATTTTAGATAACTTTAGTTAAGACGGTGAAGATGAATTAAAGACTTTTAAGTTTCATTCTCTTACCTTCCCTCTTGCTCTTAAGTAGTACTCTCACTATAATTATATATAAGTAAAAAAAATTAATTTTTTATTAAAATATATGTAAATTTCAATTAAATTAAATTTATGATCTAATGTTCTTAAACTAAAAATAATTTTAAGATAATAAATGAAAACACTATTAACGAATGTACAAAAATGCTCTCTTAAGAGTTACATCGTAAAACACAACTATTCATTATACTCACATAATTGTTAATGTGAATCTTGATTAAAGATAAATTGATAATGTGAATCTTAATTAAAGATTAATTGAATATTTAATTCTCAATCTTACTTAATTGTCTTAATAAATTCCACGTGTACTAATATCAAGCTTAACCTAATTAGATTGAAGATTTAATTTCATTAACCTTAACATTTATTAAGTTTTAGCTCAAGTAAAGATTAAGGGTTTTTTAACTATAATATTAGTACGAAATATTCATTATTAAAAGTAGTGATTAATCTTTCTTAAAGACCATGAACGTACATAAAATGGATATTTCCCTCTCAATATAGTTTATTTTAAACCATGATTAAGTCTTAATTAATCATGTTTAATTTCCTTAACTTGAGCATTAATTTTACTTAGAGCATTTTCAATAGTGATTCTTATAAGTAACTTATTAAAACTTATAATTCATCATGCCACACCATTCTTAATTAAGGAACTCACTACATTTCTACAAATTTTGCTCTAGTAGTAGAATCTTATAAGCAATCCACACTTATATATATATATATATATATATATATATATATACTTTACTTTTTGACAACTTAAAAAATTAATTTAATTATTATAATTAAATATTAATTTAATTGAACATATATAATAAAAAATATTTTTTTATTTGTGGGGGTGATATGTGTTATAAAGAACATTGCTTATTTAAGAGTTACTCCTTATTTTAATTTTAAGCAATTTTCTGTATCATGTCATGGCACTTCAACGAAAGTTGCTAATAAATACGGTTGCTTATTAGTAAGATATACCACAAGCATTATGCATTGGAGATGTTCTTAAAGTAATGCTACACATACAATAAAATTGTATGACTTATACAACATCACTTTTGAATCTATCTTTCCCCATCACTTCATTTATTATGGAGAAAGACATTGAACTTGTTTGGATACAATCTAAAAGAACTTTTGAAAGCTTCTCTACCGAAAATAAAGAATATATTTTTTATGAGAAGCTCCTAAAATTCCTTCTAAGCTTGCATCCAAACATATTCATTAATAATGGAAAATGATAGATACGAAAGTAATGTTATAAGTTGTTATATAATTTATACATCTAACATTACTCTTTTGCTAAAGCCTAATCACATATAAATCTTGATCATATTCAATTATCTTAATGATCCTTACTTAAGTACTAATTAAATTAGTGTCAATCGCATTTAATTAACTTAAAGATTTTTATTAAATACTAATTAGATTGGTCTTTATCACATTTAATTATCCTAAAAATTCTTTCTAAAGCACTAATCGAGTGTAGGTCTAATTATGAGTCTTAACCACTCCTTATTTAACCTTACCCACTTTACTAGTTAATTATAGGTTTAAATTTACTTTTCATTTCTTATAGTTTCACAATTTTATAATTTTGATCCTAACTTTTTTTTATTACAAATTTATCTTTTTAGCTTTCAAAATTAAGAAATGTTGGTTCATTCATTAATGACATGTCATTCAAAATTAAAAAAAATGTTAATATTCTCGTGAATCACAATGACTAGTAATTACTTAGTCACATTAGTTTTCATGTAAAGAATAACTTTTATTTACTATATATATATATATAAGGAGAGTTCAAACGATATTGATGTAATTTTTATTAAGTATTACACCACTCAATAACTTTATATTAAATGTAAATTTTATAAATCTAACTGTTAGATTGAAAGTTTTTTACTCTTAGATCATATATACACAATTTTATATTAATTCAAGATGATTTGATACTTTATTCTTATAAAACAAAATTGACGTACTATATACATTTCAAAATATAATAAAATATGAATATTTTGATTACGTTCAAGTTATTGTTCAATTTTAACAAAATTTGATATAAATATATAAAGTGATATAAAATTATAATTCATTGGTTGGATTTACAAAATTCACATTTAATATAAAATTATTAAGCAATATAATACTTAATGAAAGTTACACAGATGTCATTTGAACCCTCCTCTCTCTCTCTCTCTCTCTCTCTCTCTCTCTATATATATATATATATATATATATATTATGTTTCCTTTTTATTTCAATTAAATTTATGATTTATTAGTTTTTTAAAAATTATTTGCTGCATGTTTAACTAACTATTTGACAGACTCATTCACAAATACTTTAGTATTTTGTGCTTAATTTTGAATGATATGCGAATGAATTAACATTACTTAATTTAAAAACTATTTAGATAAAATTTGTAATAAAAAATTAGAAAATCAAAATTGTACTTTCACAAGATTATAGAGATCAAACAAATATTTATACCTTATAGTATTATGAACACTCATGACATCATTCTCCATTTTAAAATGCTAATCAAATTAGCAATTAAGAATGAGCTTGGTTTTCAATTTTGTTGAATGCTTTCATCATTAATGTTTCGAAGTGTGATTTCGGCATTAAGATTATATCAAACGATGGAGAACAATGATTAACATATTTAAGTTTAGATATTTTTTTTAATCCTTTAAATTTGAACTATTTCTTTTAAAGTTAAATTTAGTCTTGGGACTTCTTGTAATATCACCGACAATGACAAATTGAGTTAGTTGCATAACATTAGTTGAATATAATATGATATCGATTTTTTCACTAACATATGATAGAAGATGAATTTTACATAATAGATTTAATAATGATATTTTTGTCAGATTCATTAACAATATTTATGTAAAGAGACTAAAATATATATATTTTTAATTATAAGAACTAAAATAATAATTTTAAATTTAAGGGATAAAAGCATATACCGAGAAATTGAATCCACATTTAACTCCATATATATTAAATAAGGTATGATATATTTTTGAATTTACGGATCACTTTATATATTAATAATGAAGCTATTGAAATCTTACAAATTATTGGTGAAAGTTCATCATATAACAATTCATGAAAGTTTCGGAAGTCATAAGATGTTAACTAAGTGGGCTCAACAATTCAAGATGATCAATGTGAATTGAGTTATAATTGAAATTGGTTTGATGCTTTTAAGTCCCTTTTTTTTTTATCAAGAAGAATATATATACTTATGGAGATGGAAAGGGTTCTTGTTTAATTTGAATAATATTATTAGAGTTAGGATCAATTCAAAATAATGTAAAAACAATTTAAACAATTACAAGAAGTGTAAGGTTAGAAGAGAATGCACCAAAATTTTATATTTATTTGATCCAAACTAAGACCTACATCTAGTTCTCAACTCATGCCTGAGATTTAATTTATTCACTAAAAAAATTAAAGTTTACAATGCATCAACTCTTTTATCCTCAAGAAACCCTCATTAACAATTCAATCAAAGACTTCCTCACTTTTTTCACTATAATCTTTTCAATAGGGATAACTTCCCCATGGTACAAAGGAAACCCTCATTACAAACTTGATGAGAGTGACCACTAACTCAACCACCAAGGGAACCCACCCTTGAATTTCCAAAACCAAAGAAATTCAAAGCAGGTGTACTACTCTAAAAAGTAGAGATAACACAAATTGATGCTTAAATTTGACTTACAATCTAGTTCTTAGGTTTTGTAACACCCCAGAATTTCTACTATTACAATATCAATTATTATCTATTTTTATATATTTATGAAGATTATTTTTATAGTTATTTTAGTTAATTAAAGAGGTTTTTATAGAATATTTAGAGGTTTGTAACAATTTAAATTATTTGTGAAAGTTTTTATAAAATCTTGTTTCTTTTTAAGCCGGAACGGGCTGTTTCAAAAGTGGAACGGGCCGTTCCAAACGAAGTAAATAAGTTGTTTTTAAGGAAATAGAACGGGTCGTTCCAAAAGTGGAACAGGCCGTTCCAATTTAGTAAAAAGACCCATTTTTGTTATTCGAGAACGGGCCGTTCCCAAAAGGAAACGGGCCGTTATGGAATTCTAAATATGCCTAGAAAGTGAAGTTGGAAACGAGCTGTTCTACGTATGGTCAATGAGTGTTAAATGGAATCCCAGAATGGGCCATTCTGCCTTTTGAAAACGGGGCGTTCCAATTTTAGAACGGGCCGTTCCAGTTGAGAATTTTACGTATATTTGAAGGATCCAGAATGGGCCGTTCCGAATACAGTACGGACCGTTCCGGGTACACCAGGATGCCTATAAATAGGGGCAAGGGGGGTGAAAAATTTATACTGAGCGAGAAAGTAAAATCTTAGAGAAAGAGAGAGAAAGAGAGAGAGAAAGAGAAAGAAAGAGAGAGAAAGAGAAAGAAAGAGAGGGAAAGAAAGAGGGAATCCAGAGGAGGAGGTCCAGCCAAGTTTTAGCTCTGCTTATCCAGGTAAGGGGGAGTGAGAAACTTCGCTCGGGGGTTGTGGGGAAAATTGTTGGATAGTTTGATTGTCGGATTGGCCCCCAATCCCTTGCTTGTTGTTCTGTTTTACTTTCTATTTGCTCTACTTTGTTCCTTGTTAGAAGTAATGATGACTATGAAAGTAAATTTAAAAAATAAATGAGTTTTAATATGAATAAGAATGCTTTTTGTGGATCTCTGTAAATTCTTGTGCGGACCTTATGAGGAGTATTTATGACATGACCATGTGAAATATGGACAAATGACATGAGACCTAAGAATGGACTTTTGAGACAAGTTGTGATTATGAGACTATGAAAAATAATGACATGATGTACTAAATGAAATTTTGTAATAAGTCAAATGTTGAGTCCATGAAATAATGAATGTATGACATGCATCATATGCATATATTACTCCAGGTGTGCCACTGAGGCCGCATACCAGTGATGCTAACAAGGTGTACCTTAGGGTCACCGACAGTTGTAACATGCTAACAAGGTGTACCTTAGGGTCACCAGTGATGTAACCAGGTGTGCCTTAGGGTCACCAGTGATGATGAATTGTGAAACTTCCTTATGGCGCCACATGCATGCATTTATGAGTCAATTCCATGATATCATAGCATGATAAATGAGTATATTTGTGATATTGATTATTTATGTGTATTATTTACATGTGACTTATATTTGTTGTGCACGTGTGTGCTATCTAACCTTTATTTCTTCACCTGAACTGAGTGAGATGTTTCTCACTCCCTTATTGTTCTTGTATATGTTTAAATTATGTAGCAGGCGATCATCATCATGAGGATGTTGGTGATGAGATTTAAGGGTTCAGTTGGACATGCTCTGATAGGATGTGACATCGAGGCATAACTAGCTTAGTCTAATATGTTATTGTTTTAATAACTTTAGCGAAGAAATAATGTAAATAAAGTTTATAATCTTTCTTTTGCAATTTTTAACATTCTTGATAAAAGATCAAAACATGCATCTTTGTCATATTATTTTTATTACATAATTATAATTCCTAAATAGGAGGCACTGCCACCTTTGCTGGAATTAATCTATATTTTCTTTATATGTTTTCTTGAATTTTGATACTTATATGTTGACTTTTTATGATTTTTGAGTACGAATGTGAATCTTCTACCTTATGATATTTGAGACATTTGTTTTATCATGAATGATGTTATCAAACTATGAAAGATTTTATTTACTCAAAAAGAAAAAAAAATTATTGTTTACATTTATTGTGTATTAATGTTGGGGTAGAGGGTGTCACATTTAGTGGTATCAGAGCAGGTCGATCCAATCAGCCGCGAGTTTTGAGTTTACTATGCTTGTTTGATGAATGATAGACTGAATTGATTGAAAAACTTATTAGTTTGCTAGTATGATGTTTGATTACGTCTATTAAATTGTATTATTTTCTTAGATTATGGTTTGGTTGCATGTGAATTTTATTTCAGTTTCTAAGTCTTTTGTATTAAATATGTGAGTTGTTTTGATTTAGGATTATAGTAAAAAATTTGGATATGAATTCAAGGTAAGAAGGAGTGAGTTTGGAAAGACTAAGGTATTTTTTGTGGCTTTAGATGTTGATACACTATTGTTGTCTTGTGTAAGAGATGTTTTGTTATGTCAGTACAAGTTCTTTATTGAAAAAATTAGATTTTTGTAGTCTTCAAGAAAGTGGTAGTCTTGGATGTTATCTTTCCAATGGAATTGGAATCAGGTAAAATGGAGGTCTAGAACTCCAGTATAGCTACTTTGGTAATCAGAGGTATAGTTGTAAGCGCTGAATATCTTTGTTGTGATTTTTGAAGTTTATTTTTAGCTAAAAAGATGATCTTTTTAGAATCTCATGTTTTCATAAGGGTTGTAGCTTATTTTCTAGGGATAGGTTGAGATCATTTGGATGAGCATAATTCTTTATGAACCATTTCTTTGACAGTTATTAAAGGAAGATATATGATGTATTAATGTTTTTGGGTGATTAGGCAATGCAATGATAAAAACTTATCTGGATATGATGTTCTGAGGTGTTGAAAGGTTGTTTAAGGTTGTATGATGCTATGTGACAAAAACATGCTATATGGAGTAAACAATGATTGATTCTTACATGCTTAGGGATGGTGTATATGAAGATTTAAAGTAGGCATTCTAATATGACTTGATATGCATGTATGTTGGTATGTGGATAGATGACCTTAAGAATCAATTAATGAAGGTTGTGTGTTTAGTGAGATTGACCTTAGGATGTGATATCATCATATTAGAGTTAAGGGTGAAGATATATCCAAGACAGCGTTACGCCAAGTTACCTAAGTATGAATTTCAATTGTATGAGGTGAACTCTCTAGGTTTTGTAATTTTTGGTGGAGATATAATGTAGATCTATCTGTGGTAGAAGTTGTGCTTAAGTGGGAGATACCAAAGTCAGTTAGTGTGGATATGAGTTTTCTTGAATTAACTTATTATTATAGGAGATTTATTGAGGAAATTTCTAAGATAACCTTACCTTTGACTAGATTGATCAGGAAGAGATAATTGCCGTTAAGGAACAGTAAGTGTGAGGGTATTTTCCAAACTCTTAAGAAAATTGACTAGTGTTAACATTACCGGACTCTAGTGAGTCTTATGTGGTATATAATGATGCTTTGAAGATAGGTTTGGGTGGATTATTGATGTTGTTTTTAAGCATCTAGGTAATGGAAAATTCATGAGAAAAATTACCTTACCCATGACCTTGAATTAGAGGTTGTGATAGTTATGCTTGAGATTTTGGAAACATTACTGGTATAATTTTAAGCTTCAGGTATTTAGTGATCATAAGGATCTTAAATATCTATTTGATCCGAAGGAGTTGAATATGAGACAGAAGAGATAGTTGGAAATTGTAAGGATTAGGATTTTAATCTTAGTTGTTATCTGGGTAAATCTAAAGTAGTGGTTGATGCTTTGAGTAGGAAACATCTATATTCATCTTTCTTTATGGTTAAAGAGATGTATCTTTTGGCTCAAATTAAGAATTTAAGTTTAACTTGTGAAATTACTTCTAGTAGCGGGAAACTAGGTATGACTCGAGTAACGAGTAAATTGTTGAAGGGTATTGGATAAGCATAATTAGTCGATTCATTTTGGTGGCAAGGCATGAGTCTATAGGACAAGGTAGTGAATAAGAGTTTGCCTGGGGTATGAATGAAGTGGTAAGACTTTATGAGTACATAGTGAATTTACACTTAGGCGTCTAATCCTTAGAGAGGGTTATAAAAGTAAAATTAATATAGTGACAAATGCCTTGAGTAGTATGAGCATTCATCTATCATTTTTGATGATATAAGGGTTGGATTCGATTGAGGATGTTAGAAACTTAAGCGTAATGTAAGCTCACCCTTAGGAACATTGAATTGAATATGTTGAAAGGACTAATAGATTAATGAATGAGATTAGAGGACTGATAATGTTAATTTTTACTTACATTCTAGTACCAAATTTGTTAAGACATTCAACTCTTTTCTAACTTTCGACTTATGTGATCCTCAATTTAACTTCTCTTTTGTAAGTAAAGACACTTTGGTTACACATACAGGATTATACAGTTTAATCCTCGTTTTTTGTGATTTTTTTGGATAGGTAATCATGTGGGAAGAAGCCATGTCAAAGAGAAGAAGCTCGATTGAACTCCAGTGAAGCTAGCTAGCACTTTCAGTAGACCCGCGCTGAGCCCATATCTCAGCTCGCTCAGCGCATTGGATCCAGGAGTTGTTGGGAAGATTGGCACCGTGCTGGGCGTGCCCAATCACGCGCCAGGCGTGATCTCGTCATGTGCTCAGCGCATACCATAGCGCGCTGGGCGCGTCACTTAATGAGTTGCATAGACTAATATAACTTCTGGCTGAGCGCGAAGAAAAGGAGTCTGAAACGAGTGACCAAAGGAGGAACAGAGACAGGTCTGAAGGGGAGAAGCTAGGGCTCATCTTTTCACCATTATTTCTCATTGGTTTTCTTCCATTCTTACTCTTTTGATGTATCTTGCTATTCTCATGGACATGGATTGCTAAAACCCCTTTGTTGGGGTTAGATGTAGCCAACTTGACTCTCATGTAACTTGTTTCAAAATATATATATCTATCTTCTTCATTCAAATGTTAGTATCATGTTCTTTTGCTTAATGCTTGTATGGAATGATCAACCATTACATGATTTGTGATTACTTTTGGTGTGGGAATATCATTGGTAATCTTGTTTGAGAATGTGGTACCTAGTAAACTTGTGTCTTGTAAGCAATATTTTGTTCTACTTTATTTTATTTTATTGTGGGCTAACTTGTTGCTCTAGTAGCTGGTGTGTTCTTGTGTATGCAGGGTACTATCCGAACAAGATGGGTCATTTCTTCGGAACCTTTGCTTAGTGATCCAAAGATTGAGAAAACAGTCAGGAGAAACAATAGCAACACAAGAAGACAGAGGCTACTAAATCAACAAGTCACCCACCAAACTTCACCCTCTCAAACTAACACTTCTCAACATTTTGATCTAGCTGCAAAAGGAGAAATAGATGAAGAAGAGCATCATAATCCATTCAATCAACCTCCAAGGAGAACTATTGGGGATTCTATTCTATATACAAGCCCCCAAAATTTTTCTAGCATGGTGAGGCCAACTATGAATGAGAAGATTGCTGAAACGAAGCCAGCCCTCTTGCAACTCATAAGCTCTCATCAGTTTGCCGGGTTGGATCATGAAGACCCACATACTCATTTGTACACCTTCTATGAGTTGTGTGGCTCAGTTGGAATTTCTGGGGATGACGAAGAGGCTTTGTTCATGAGGCTATTTCCATTCTCTCTCACTGGGAAGGCCGAGACTTGGCTTCAATCACAGCCTAACCAAATTCTAACCAGTTGGAGGGATGTGGAGACAAAATTTTTGTCTCGTTTCTTCCCACCATCCAAGAATACGGAGGCCAAGGCCGCTATTGCTACATTTGTGCAAGGAGTTGATGAACCTTTATGTGAGGCATGGGAGAGATATAAAGCTTTGCTTATGAAGTGCCCCAATCATGGTTTTGATATAGAGATGCAAGTTCAGACTTTTTGCAATGGTTTACAACCACAAACAAAGATGATTTTGGATGCTTCTTTTGGTGGCTCTGTTTTGTTCAAGACTGCCGATGAAGCTATCACAATCATTGAGTCTATGGCATCTACTGAATTGCGAAGCCAACATGGGAGGGGTCAAGCACAAAGGAGGGGAGTATTAGAATTAAGTACTCAAGACGCCCTCTTAGCTCAACATAAACTTCTCACTCAACAAATTGAAGCTCTCAATCAACAAATGGCTAAATTACCTCAACAACTCCAAGCCATGCATGCTAATCCTTGCCAAACTCAACAAGTTATGCGGTGTGATTTTTGTGGAGGTGATCATTCTAATGGCAATTGTCAAGCTCCTAGTGGCTCCCAAGGTGAAGAAGTCAAATATATGGGGAACCAAGGACGCCAAAATTTCTCTAACAGTCCTTATCCTAGTTCTTACAACCAAGGGTGGAGAAATAATAATGCTCAATTTGGAGGGAAACAAGACATGGGTGCATCAAGTAGTAGACTTCACTCTCCACAACAACAACACCCACCGTTGTATGAAAGAAATAACAAGCTAGAAGACACCTTGCAGCAATTTATGCAATTATCCCTCCAAAACCAAAAGAATACAGATGCTTTAATTAAAAATTTGGAGGTGCAAGTGGGACAATTGGCCAAACAGTTAGCAGACCAGCAGAGTGGATCGTTCTCCGCTAATACACAAACAAATCCCAAGGAGCATTGTAAGGTTGTGTCTACAAGAAGTGGGAAGAAGTTTGGAGAGAATAATCAAACTGAGAGACAAGAAAATGTGATGAAGGAAAATAGCGGGGTAGAAGTCAATGATGAGAGTGTAGTGGAAGAGGTGGAGAATAAGAGAGTGAGTGGAGAAATAGAGAAAAAGAAAGAAAAGGTTAAGAAGGAAATTGGGAAAGCCCCACCTACAAAGAATCTTCCATACCCACATGCCCCTTCAAGAAAAGACAAAGAGAGGCAATTTGCGAGGTTCCTAGACATTTTCAAGAGGTTGCAAATTAATATTCCTTTTTTGGAAGCCTTAGAGCAAATGCCAACTTATGCTAAATTTATGAAGGAGTTATTATCAAAGAAAAGAAGATTCATTGAAGAAGAAACTATTGAGTTGGAGGCCGGTTGTAGTGCAATCATTCAGAAGTCCCTACCTCAGAAATCTAAGGATCCAGGCAGTTTCACAATCCCTGTAACCATAGGTGCTCTACCTATGGGTAAAGCCTTGTTGGACTTAGGGGCCAACATTAACTTGATGCCCCTGTCTATGATGAGAAGGATAGGTGATTTGGAGGCTAGACCTACTCGGATGACATTACAATTGGATGATAGATCAATTAAGTATCCTCATGGAGTGGTGGAGGATGTTTTGGTCAAGGTGGACAAGTTCATGTTCCCGGTGGATTTTGTGGTGATGGACATGGAAGAGGACATAGAGGTTCCTCTAATACTTGGGAGGCCTTTCATGAAAACCGCCAAGGTTATTATTGATGTGGATGATGGAAAGTTAAAAGTGAGAGTCCAAGATGAGGAAGTGAATTTCAATGTCTTTGAAGCCATGCAATACCCTAATGATAAAAATGATTGTATGAGGGTGGATATACTTGATGATGTGATCTTTGCCGCTTCAAGCCAAATACATAGTCAAAGCTCTTTGGAGAAAGCCCTCATTGAAGCTTCCGAGTTTTTAAATGATGAAGAGGAGAAAGAAATTGAGGCCTACTTAAGGAACTCGAACTCAACCAGAGAAGTTCTTGAAAGAAATATAAAATTTGAGGAATTGCATGAGAGTTTAAGGTCTGAAGAGCAGAAGTTAGAATTGAAAGTTTTGCCTTCACATCTTAAATATGTTTTTCTTGAAGAGGGTAACAACAAACCAGTCATCATCAGTAGCTCCCTTTCTGACAATGAGGAAAAGAGGTTAATTGAGGTGTTACAGCTGAATCGAGAAACCATAGGTTGGACCCTATCTTATTTGAAAGGCATTATTCCCTCTTATTGCATGCACAAAATTCACATGGAGCAGGACTATAGGCATGTGGCTCAACCTCAGAGGCGCTTGAACCCAACCATGGAAGAAGTTGTAAAGAAGGAGGTTCAAAAATTGTTGGAGGCGGGGATGATCTATCCTATCTCAGATAGTGTGTGGGTCAGTCCTGTGCATGTAGTTCCTAAGAAGGGTGGAATGACTGTAATCCACAATGAAAAGAATGAATTGATCTCCACAAGGACTGTCACAGGTTGGAGGATGTGTATAGACTACAAGAAATTGAACAAGGCCACAAGAAAAGATCACTTCCCTTTGCCCTTCATGGATCAAATATTGGAACGGTTAGCGGGGCAAGCATACTATCATTTTCTAGACGGGTATTCAGGTTATAATCAGATTGCAGTGGATCCAGAAGATCAAGAGAAAACAGCCTTCACATGCCCTTTCGGTGTTTTTGCTTACAGGAAAATGCCATTTGGGTTGTGTAATGCTCCAGCTACGTTTCAACGGTGCATGCTTGCTATCTTCTCAGACTTGGTGGAAAAATGCATTGAAGTTTTCATGGATGACTTCTCAGTTTTTGGGTCTTCTTTTGATGCCTGCTTGGAAAATTTAGACACCGTACTGAAGCGGTGTGTGGAAACCAATTTGGTGCTCAATTGGGAGAAATGCCACTTGATGGTGACTGAAGGCATTGTCTTAGTCCACAAGATTTCTCGCAAGGGGATTGAGGTGGACAAAGCCAAAATTGAAGTCATTAAGAAATTACCCCCACTAGTCAACGTGAAAGGAATCAGAAGCTTCTTAGGACATGCTGTATTCTACAGGAGATTCATCAAGGATTTCTCCAAGATTGCAAAACCATTGAGAAACTTGCTAAATAAGGATACCCCCTTTAAATTTGATGCAAATTGTTTATCTGCTTTTGAGACCTTGAAAAACAAACTCATTTCTGCACCAGTGATCACTGCTCCTAACTGGCAGTTTGGTTTTGAACTTATGTGTGATGCCAGTGATTATGCTATAGGAGCAGTGCTAGGTCAAAGAAAAGAGAAAGTTTTCCATGTGATACACTATGCAAGTAAAGTTTTAAATGACACTCAATCTAATTATGCTACCACTGAAAAAGAACTTCTTGCCATAGTATATGCACTGGAAAAATTCAGAGCGTATCTGATTGGTTCAAAAATTATTGTTTTCACTGATCATGCTGCAATTAAATATTTGTTAACTAAATCTGACTCCAAACCTAGGCTAATAAGGTGGATACTTTTGTTGCAGGAGTTCGATTTAGAAATCAAGGACAAGAAAGGCTGTGAAAACAATGTAGCAGACCATCTCTCCCGACTAGTGAACAATGAGGTGACTACACTAGAACCAGAACTATCAGAGGAATTCCCAGATGAGAAACTCCTGTCAATCCAAGAAAGGCCATGGTTTGCAGACATGGCTAATTTTAAAGCTTTTGGAGTCATCCCTGAAGATCTAAATTGGCACCAAAGAAAAAAGATGATTAATGATGCCAAGTTGTATGTGTGGGATGATCCCCATTTGTTTAAGATTGGGGCTGACAATTGTCGCCACCCGCCGAAACGGACATTGGCATTCGCGACAATGGTTGGACTCTTTTTAGGTTTTGAAAAATGATGGATTGTTAGAACGACTTATTCTCAAACTGAGACCTCATCGAACTAACAATTTTATTAAATGATTCACCAATCCATGTTAATCCCAAGCGGGACCCTCCATGGATTAGTGGTTTTCGCAAAAAGAAGGGTTCTTGGAGTCGCCACCAATGTTTTACTCAAAACATTGGAAAAAGGGATAAGGCAATTGATTTTCGCAGATCAACCTTGGCCATTACAACCAGAGTTGGGTAAGGGAGTCGGTTACGTGCGGGGAAGGTGTTAGCACCCCACAACGCCCCTTTCGGGTTCCCTATGACAGATTATTTCATAAATAACAGTGTAAAATTACTAAATTACCCCTATTTATTAGAAACGATTATAAGCGGAATATTTACATGATGAAAATTCTAAATATGCAATGCAACAATCAGAAAGCGGTAAAAGAAGGGATTTGGAAAAGAAACCTTTGAAGCGTTCTTTTATATATTTAAACAGACGTTAGGAGGCTTTTTGGCGCTCCTTCCCACTACACGCTCGCTCGTTCCTTCCCTAAAAATAATTTTTACTCCGGAAATCAAAGAGATTTCCCTTCGACTAGTTCGAATCCTCAAGCTAAATGCTCAGAACTCAAGAACTTCGTCGGATCAGCTCTCGGAGAGATTTCTAGGGCAGAACACTGCTCAAAAACCCCAGAATACTCAGCCAGAGGGTCCAGAAGTCTGGAAAAAGTGTGTGAGGACGTGCAAATGACGTCCTATTTATAGGATTGGGGTGCAATACGGCCTGGGAGATCAATACGGCCCGTACTGGGTTTTTAAACTACAGTACGGCCGTATTGAATTTGGTACGGCCGTACTGAAGTTCAAAAACTTCAGTACGGCCGTATTGATTTCACTACGGCCCGTACTGAAGTTTTTTGAACTACAGTACGGCCGTATTGAATTTGGTACGGCCGTACTAAAGTTCAAAAACTTCAGTACGGCCGTATTGAGTTCACTACGGCCGTATTGCAGTTCAAATGGCTCAGTACGGCCGTACTGAACCTCTGGGAGGGTGTATTGAGCTCCAATCCTCGCACACCCTTATTCTAAGCTACTCTAAGACTTCTAGACCTACAAAGAATCATCCTAGGGTCTTCCAGGAGTCCTTCCGGCTGACTTTCCTTCGGTCTTCGAGAGTCTTTGAGCTTTATTTCCGACCCGGACAATTTTAGGGGTCTACAGCTGCCCCCCCTTTACTTAGTCGAACGGCTTTTTGGTGTACCGGTTGACAAGTAAAGGAGTTGACCCAATTGTCCGGGGAGTAAGCCATCCTTCCGACTTGTAGTGTATTAGTCGTCGCCTCTCCAGGCTCGTGCATACCTCGGTGTTTCTGACAACCTCGGTAGCGTGAGTTTGCCCTCTCCAGGGTCTGCATGCCTCCATGTTTCTGACGATGTTGGCAGCTGCATACCTCCGTGTTTCTGACGATGGGGTAGCTGAGTACCGCCTCTCCAGGCTCGTGCATACCTCGGTGTTTCTGACAACCTCGGTAGCTGCATCCCTCCATGTTTCTGACGACGGGGTAGCTGAGTATTAGTCGTCGCCTCTCCAGGCTCGTGCATACCTCGGTGTTTCTGACAACCTCGGTAGCTGCATACCTCCGTGTTTCTGACAACGGGGTAGCTGAGTACCGCCTCTCCAGGCTTGTGCATACCTCGGTGTTTCTGACAACCTCAGTAGCTGCATACCTCCGTGTTTCTGACGACGGGGTAGCTGAGTACCCGCCTCTCCAGGCTCGTGCATACCTCGGTGTTTCTGACAACCTCGGTAGCTGCATACCTCCGTGTTTCTGACGACGGGGTAGCCGAGTATTAGTCGTCGCCTCTCCAGGCTCGTGCATACCTCGGTGTTTCTGACAACCTCGGTAGCGTGAGTTTGCCCTCTCCTGGGTCTGCGGTTTGCCCTCCCCAGGGTTGCATACCTCCGTGCTTCTGGTCACTTTGGTAGCGTGAGTTTTCCCTCTCCAGGGATTTGTGATGATTTTGTCTCCACAGTCCACGATGCTGCTTTGACGGTTGTTTTTTTTGGTGCCGCTGAGGGCTGGATAACGCAGGGATCCGTCTAGGGGATGTGCAGTTACTCATAGGTTCTTGTGTCCCAACTTTCCATTGCGTAGTTGGTGCCCACTGGGAAGTTCTGATTCCATGGGGATGCAGACACAAAGATGCTCTTCCTGAGGTGAGTGATGCCTTATGGTTGGCTGACGTCCTTTCGACGGTGGTGGAGTATCCCGGTTATCCTTATTCGGGTGACTCTTTTTGATTTTCTGGTTTTATTGCCTCTGCGTAGGCTGTTATCCGCTGGGGGATTCTATTGTGATGATTTTGTCTCCACAGTCCACGATGCTGCTTCGACGGTTGTTTTTTTTGGTGCCGCTGAGGGCTGGATAACGCAGGGATCCATCTAGGGGATGTGCAGTTACTCATAGTTTCTTGTGTCCCAACTCTCTATTGCGTAGTTGGTGCCCACTGGGGAAATTCTGATTCCTTGGGGATGCAGACACAAAGATGCTCTTTCTGAGGTGAGCGATGCCTTATGATTGGCTGACGTCCTTTCGACGTTGGTGGAGTATCCCGGTTATCCTTATTCGGGTGACTCTTTTGATTTTCTGATTTTGTTGCCTCTGTGTAGGCTGTTATCCGCTGGGGGATTCTGTCGTGTTGATCTTGATTGGCCACTTCTGTTAGGCGGATTATCTTGACGTTCGGTGTTTGGTTGAATACCGAATTTCGCTTGGGGAATGGGTATTGATCTTTTTGGATTTTCCCTTTTTTGGAGGAGTGCCTCTGAGTAGGCGAATGGGGATTGAGGATCTTATGTATCCCAGAGTATTATTTAGAAAGCCTCTTCAGGCTTAGCTTCACTCGTCGCTTGAGTTGGAAAGCTATCTTCTACTGAGGAAGTCTAAGTCCTTTGACTTGGATATTTTGTTTGGACGATCATGCTTCCGTTGGGGGATCTTGCTGATCTTGCTCTGATAGCTTTCACTGGGAATTCGGCCCAAGAGTGCAAGCTGAGATGTCTCTGGGGAGTATTATTTCGGCAAGCCTCTCCAGGCTCAGTTATTCTGTCCGATTGTTGGATTTTCTGAATTTTTGCCTTTTTTGTCGATTTTTGGCTTTTTCTGTACAGAGGGATCTCAAA
Source organism: Cajanus cajan (assembly GCF_000230855.2). Lineage (NCBI taxonomy): Eukaryota > Viridiplantae > Streptophyta > Magnoliopsida > Fabales > Fabaceae > Cajanus > Cajanus cajan. Next base: position 8,062,191 of record NC_138517.1, on the reverse strand, counting down.
CACACTCACAGATAAAGTATGCAGAGGAATGAAGATGTTGTTGATGTACAAAAGAATGGGCCAATACGGGCCGTATTGAATTCAATACGCCCGTATTGGTGTGGACGTTATGGCCAATGCTGTCGTATTCATTTCAGTACGCCCGTATTTGAGTTGAAAATTTGTTCATTACCCTAATTTTAGCACGGGTGTACTGAACATGGTACGGGCGCTTTGTTTTTTCTGAAGTTTTGCTTTTTTTGTTTTTTTGTTTTTTGTTTGTTTTTTCAATAAACAGAGAATAAGTGATCTTCCAGTACACCTATCATCTGTATGCATGTATGCGGTATGATGCACCTAATTCTATTTGATTTATTTTTCAAAAGAATTAACCGATGCGTTTCTTTGCTTGGATTTTGCCATTCCTTTTAGACGGGCTGTGCGCTGCCGATTTTTTTTTTCTGTAACCGAGGAATGATGCGTGTTATATCGAGATTGGTGTCATCAACCCAGTGATCGTTCCCTTCCTTTAGAAGATGTATCAACCCTCCTATTGACCACTATATCTCCATGTTTCCACTAGATTATTCTAAAATCGTTTGGGACAAGAGAAAAGAAAGGAAAGATATTTTTGTTCAAAAGTTTGTGTTTTAGAGGGGATTATTTATTGTTTTGAAAGCGGTTTTTGTAAGAATGGCTGGCCAAGGTAGGCTCATGTGTTTAGGCTTGTTTGATTAAACACTTATGAAGTTAAGAAAGTCCTGTTATTGACGTTGTGATTTGACAACTTAGATAGCTTCCCTTGAACCTTTCTTTTTGAATTCGGCTCATGGTACCATCATGGATTTCTTTTGCTTTTTTGATTGTCCTTATTTTTTGCCTAAAACACCCTTTTGTGGCGTCTTAGCGGACCTTTGTTTTTGTTCATTTTTGCAACCCTAACTTTTGCCTAGGTCACCCTTTCGTGGGATTCCTAGCGGGTTCTTTGCTCTAATTTTTGCGCAGCCCCCTTTTTGGGTTTCCTGCCGAGCTTTTTTTGTTTTTATGATTTTTGTTCTTAAAGGAATTCTTTTTTATCCATGATGACATTTGTCGAGGCCAAGGAATGGTGCTCCAAGTTGTCACACACTTCCACATAAAAATGATGCGGGTTTATTGTTATTAAGACGATTTTAACTTCATTCATGCTTATTCAAACAGGGTTTAAAATAATGTGGCTTAGAGATTTATTGTAAGCAAGAAAAGAAGCAATAAGAAATAATAAAGAATGATTTTATTATAATTCTAAAGGAAACATGTGCCCTATCGAGGCTCGGGGGTCGGGCTGTCCCCGAGGAGTAATCTCTAATAGTCATCAGGTCTATACATCCCTATCGGAAGGAGAAAAATACTTGACGACGACGACCGGCCTTAACGCTTGTGAACCGGTCTTCCTAAAGATCTGGCTTAAAGAACGTCGAGAAGGATCTTGATTCCTCTTCGTCCTTTGATCTTTATTAGGGTTGTATCCTAGCCCTTGTTTCCCCGGATTATCTTTGATGATGGGTAGCTCGGGAATCCCTTGGGAATCCTTGCCAAGTCCTTGTCCGGGCATGTATCCATTCTTGGTGAGCATATGGGCTACCTTCTTCATTTCTCGGGGAAACGTTTCAACATTGGCAATCTCCAATGCTTGGAAGGCAGTTTCTAGAGCTTCCTCTGCTGCATCCACATAAGGTATGGCAGATGGCTTGCTGATGAGTATGTCATCTTCAGCTTGTACAGTCACCAGCTTGTCACCCACTATGAATTTGACTTTCTGGTGGAGCGTAGAGGGAACAGCTTTCGCATCATGAATCCAAGGTCGGCCGAGGAGACAGCTGTATGCGGGAGTAATATCCATCACTTGAAATTCGACATTGAAGATGGTGGGTTCAATTTGGATTGGAAGATTGATTTCTCCCACCACTTCTCTTTTAGAACCGTCGAAAGCTCGAACGATCATGTTGCTCGGGCGCATTTGGACTCCCTTGATTGCCATTTGATCGAACGTTCTTTTTGGCATCACATTCAAGGAAGATCCGTTATCCACCAAGACTTTAGCGATGTGATACTCCTTGCACTTTACAGAGATGTGCAAGGGCTTGTTGTGATTCGGTCCCTCAGCGGGGATCTCTTCATCGGTGAAAGAGAGGTGATCACTAGCCGTGATGTGACTAACAATCCCCTCAAACTTGTCTTGGGAGATAGTGTGCGACACATATGCCTCGTTCAAGACTTTCAACAGAGCTTGCCAATGCGGTTCGGAACTTAGGATCAACGACAACAGGGTAATCTTTGCTGGCGTCCTATGAAGTTGATCCACGATGGAGTACTCGCTCTGTCGGATATATCTTAACAGCTCGTCAGTCTCCTCCTCGGATTCTTTGTTTTCCTCGGTTTTCTCTTTTTCTTTTTCCTTTTCTTTATTCTTGGGAGCTTTATCATGAAGATCTTCGGGAGTGTAGATCCTGCCACTCCTAGTCATGCCCCCAAGTCCAGCGATGTTAGAGATATCGCTGACGGCAGAAGAATGGATGTCGTATATCCACGGCACAGCCTTATTTGATTCGTAGGGGAAAGGTCTTGGAGCAGTGATCCTTAACGGTGTCGGACCTTCCCCTTTATTTGTCATGATTACCAACAATGGAGTTGACGTGCGTTCGCTTGGCGCGGTTGTTGGATTGCATTTAATAACAAATGGCGTGCGATCCATTCTGAACATACGCATCGATTAATTCTTTCTTTTTATTAATGTTTATTAATGATTTATTGGGAGATATATATGCAAATGAATGACTATGAAATGCATAGGCAATTGAAAGATTTCATAAATCTCAAAAATTCGATTTCATTAATCAAAGAAAGTGTACAACTTATTATACAATGCTTCGAAGCAATCTTTTACAAAATGAGAAAAGCCGATAGCAACCCACAGGCGGGTTCATGTTTCTTCTCCATTCATCTTCGGCTTCCTCTACATGGCGGGCCATTGCTTCGACTTGCGTATGGACTGCTTGGCTCATATCATCACTGATCTTTTGAGCGTCCTTCGCCTTTTGAATGTGGTAGTTGATCATGGCCTGCAGTTCATTAAGTTCGTCTTCGGCTCGATCCTTCTCCTCTCGGAGCTTAGCCATCTGTGCTAATCCCTCCCTTTCCTTCTTGCGGAAATCGGAAAGGCTTGCGGTTTGTTGTTGAGCAACCTCCCGCCATTGCTGCGCATCGGATCGAGTCAAGAGTAGGTCATCCTGCATGTCCTTGATCAACTGTGCCTGCCTTGCATACTCGACTTCAAGATGTGCTATCTTTGCGTCAACATCTCGGAGTTGACTACTCGGTTCAACCTTTGGCATTTTAGATGCCCGAATAGCCTTCTCATTGAGGTTAACACATTCATCCTTGAGCCGCTCTATCTTGTGGTCCTTTTTCTTGCATTGCCTTTGTAGACCATCAATGACGAAACCGGATTCTTCATTCTTTTCTTCAAGAACTCTCATCTGAGCTCCCATGATTTCCAGTTTCTTGGTCAAGGCGTTGACTTGTTCTTGCAACACCCTCCTTGTGACTGTGGTTGCGCAAGAGGTGGATGGTTGGGGCACCCCCCTCTCGCTCCTCCAAATCTCGTAGTCAGTGGAGACGGATACCCGAGGCTTTCCAAGCTCTTGATCTCCCTCATAGATTGGTCTCTCCCACGCTCTAATGACAGCGTGCATGTCTCTCTGATGCTCGGGATCAAAGGAGAAACACAATCCTCCAAGCTCCTCTTGAGTAGGAACAATCTGAGTCCTCATAAGTTGTCTCAGAGCCAATCTAGAGGCCCATCAAAGGTATGCTTGGATAGCTGCCGCATCTCATCAATATATTGCTCGGACGGAACCAAGGACAAACCCATGTGAAGTGCTCAATGCTCCACTGTTCCATCTCCTCCTTCCATTCTGAAGCATAGCGGCGGCGTACGGGGATCTTCGAAAAGCTCCTCAACGGATCGGGCAAAGTCCCCATGTGACTAGAGGCATAGAAATGTGTGATGCCCCACACATATAACAAGGAGGTGCAGCATCGGACAATCTTCCCTTGCTTCTGCTGAGATAGGTGGACAGAAAGCAAGGTTTCGGCAAGAATGGCAGGCACGGGACTCTTCATGTGTACATCCCATGCGAAGAAAGCGTCCATAGCAGCATGGTCCACTGTGTTAGCGTGAAAGGGGAATAGGATCGTCCCAAACACGGCTAACGCTAGAGTCTTGTTGAAAGCTAACCAATCTCCCTCACCAGCCAAGGAAGAAAGGTGGTCCTCAATCATAGCGAGCTTCCAACCTTTGATACTGCCGTTCCCCACTAAGGAAGATGATCGTGATGGCAGTTTGACTTGAGTAGCAACCCTCTCCACGGCCACATGATTTCCATGAAAGACATAGACCCCTGCTGATTTGGGCCATCGTAGCATGAGCTCATACTCCTCGAGAGTAGGAACTAAGTCAAACTGGGGGAACTCGAAGCAATGCAGATCGAGACTCCAGAAGTGAACCAATGCTCTCAGAAAAGTCGGATCCACACATATCTTCATCAAGTCGAGGACTCGTCCATAAGATTTCTCGAACTCCACACGAGCCTCACGTGGCATCAAAGAACAGAGGTGGTCCAACCTCTCGGCACGGTATAATAAGAAATCCACTTTCTTCAACTGCCCTTGCATTCCCCTAGATCCCTCCATGATCTACGACAAAAATGCATGATATGAGATGATGGCGTTGAATATGCATGCATAGTGTTTATTCAACTAAGCATTATCATGTTTTCGGGATGTTCCTAAGATGATGCATGATATTGCTTAGTTTGGATAAATATATTTTTTCTTTATTTTTCTTTGAGTATTTTGTTTTTTTGTTTTTTTGTTTTTTTTTTGTATATATTTTTTTTTGGGTGAAAATGGAAACTACCTATATGAATGTGATGAAGGTAGATGTTAACACCATGTAATGGAAGATTCTTATTCCTATTTATTTTATTCTAAAAAAAAGGAATGTTGTATGTTTAAAGAATGCAATGTATGCTCAAACAATGTCACATAGACGATGCACAAACAATTCACTCATCCACGAACAGTCACGAGCGAATCACGAGGTAGGGGTATCCTGCAGAAAAGTGCATATTCAAGGAGGTTCTAACTGTTCTCACTGGTCTAAGGCCCCCAAGGTGCCCCCATTATAGGGACCCAATTCCTCTCGTCGTAAGTCGATGGAAAGCTCCAATGCACTGTCGGACTCGAGTTCATGGTTATCACCTTGAGTGATGTTTTCCGACAATGGTCTACGGGCACCTATAGACCCATTCGACAACCGGCCGTACTAACATCCACTCCCTATGGCTTTCCACTCATGCCCCCGGGTATAGAGGGAACTGTTGTGTGCAAAGGTTTGTGTGCAGTTTTTATTTCAAACAATTGCGAAAATTTAAACATACAACAGTTATTAAAAACCACATAGATAAAACATATTATGATACAAGCTAGGGGTAACGAAGTAATTTTAAACTATTATTTTAGAAATAATCTATCACTAAATGGGACTGACTCTCGAGGCTTCCCCAGTGGAGTCGCCATCTGTCGCCACCCGCCGAAACGGACATTGGCATTCGCGACGATGGTTGGACTCTTTTTAGGTTTTGAAAACGATGGATTGTTAGAACGACTTATTCTCAAACTGAGACCTCATCGAACTAACAATTTTATTAAATGATTCACCAATCCATGTTAATCCCAAGCGGGACCCTCCATGGATTAGTGGTTTTCGCAAAAAGAAGGGTTATTGGAGTCGCCACCAATGTTTTACTCAAAACATTGGAAAAAAGGATAAGGCAATTGATTTTCGCAAATCAACCTTGGCCATTACAACCAGAGTTGGGTAAGGGAGTCGGTTACGTGCGGGGAAGGTGTTAGCACCCCACAACGCCCCTTTCGGGTTCCCTATGACGGATTATTTCATAAATAACAGTGTAAAATTACTAAATTACCCCTATTTATTAGAAACGATTATAAGCGGAATATTTACATGATGAAAATTCTAAATATGCAATGCAACAATCAGAAAGCGGTAAAAGAAGGGATTTGGAAAAGAAACCTTTGAAGCGTGCTTTTATATATTTAAACAGACGTTAGGAGGCTTTTTGGCGCTCCTTCCCACTACACGCTCGCTCGTTCCTTCCCTAAAAATAATTTTTACTCCGGAAATCAAAGAGATTTCCCTTCGACTAGTTCGAATCCTCAAGCTAAATGCTCAGAACTCAAGAACTTCGTCGGATCGGCTCTTAGAGAGATTTCTAGGGCAGAACACTGCTCAAAAACCCCAGAATACTCAACCAGAGGGTCCAGAAGTCTGGAAAAAGTGTGTGAGGACGTGCAAATGACGTCCTATTTATAGGATTGGGGCGCAATACGGCCTGGGAGGTCAATACGGCCCGTACTGGGTTTTTGAACTACAGTACGGCCGTATTGAATTTGGTACGGCCGTATTGAAGTTTAAAAACTTCAGTACGGCCGTATTGATTTCACTACGGCCCGTACTGAAGTTTTTTGAACTACAGTACGGCCGTATTGAGTTCACTATGGCCGTATTGCAGTTCAAATGGCTCAGTTCGGCCGTACTGAACCTCTGGGAGGGTGTATTGAGCTCCAATCCTCGCACACCCTTATTCTAAGCTACTCTAAGACTTCTAGACCTACAAAGAATCATCCTAGGGTTTTCCAAGAGTCTTTCCGGCTGACTTTCCTTCGGTCTTCGAGAGTCTTTGAGCTTTATTTCCGACCCGGACAATTTTAGGGGTCTACAACAATTTGTTGAGACAGTGTGTTACAAAAGAGGAGGCCAAAGACATTCTATGGTATTGCCACAACTCACCATACAGAGGTCATTTTAATGGGGAAAGGACAGTAGTTAAGGTCCTCCAGTCTGGGTTCTTTTGGCCTACCTTATTCAAGGATGCCTATGAATATGTCCAGAGATGTGATAGCTGTCAAAGGAGTGGAACTATCTCTAAGAGACATGAGATGCCAAATATGTCAGTGCTCATTATCAGTTATCTCTTCCTGTTCATGAAGGGGAGGCCCCAGCTGCTGCACCAGAGGTCCCACCACAGGCAGAGGCCCCTGAGATACCTTTTCCTCAGCACCAGGTTCCTGAGATCCCATCACAGCATGCAATAGTGGTTAGTCCTGTTGTTTTTGATACAACTATGCAGATGATTTTTTGGGCACAGCGGATGATTATGGATACTATTAGGGCCCATGCTGTTGTCACTGCTCCTGATTTGCAATTCCCCTACTCTATGGCAGAATTTGACACTGCCACTACTTGGCCTGGGGTCCAGGCTATTTCTGATGGGGGAGGAGGAGAGCCAGCAACAGTTTTTGGAGATAGAGCAGCTGATACAGAACCAGAGGTGCAACCTAATGTAGAGGTTGAGGGAGAGGCTGCTAGAGACCCTATTCCTGCTAACACCGTGGATCCAGAGCTTCAGAGTTCTGAGGAAGCCATTAGAGTAGAGCCATTGAGTACATTTGATTCCTTAGGAGCAGACGTTGGAGTTGATGAAGAAATGCCTACCGCTTCTGATATTGCAGCTGCTGATGCTATGATTGATGACGAGGCCGCGGAGTCTTCTAATTCGGCGTCTGTCTGATGATCGAGGCACTTGTGGAGAGAAGCAGCCACATATTTTGGGGATGGCCTGCTCACCTTTTGCTCTTGTTTATTTTTCTTACTATTTCCATTACACTTTATTTTTTGCACCGTATTTTCTCCTATATTAGTTACTTTGGATACTTTGAAAGTTTACTTGAGATTGGTGCTGCATTTCATGATGAATCAGTTGTGTCATTGCTGCTTCAAATCCTGACATCTTTTGAGTGAATGGCATATTTCTGTTGAACTGATAATTGTGGTTGTGCTGATGTTTTGAATGGCATGGTTGTAAGTGGTTATTTTACTTGTGATTAAGGACTGTGGCAAAGTAGGACAGCCTGTGAATTACATAAATTGAACCGGGTGAGATTAAGAGCTTCAGAGTTATTCTTGTGAGAACCGTTCTTTTGACATTCAATTGACTTTGCTTGAATTTCTGTGTTGAGAGCTTTGTTTGCATGTGTATAGATGATCAAAATCATATTCCCTTTTGTCCATAGTTTGTTAAGCCAAGAAAAAGCTAACCCTGTTGAAAATATCAACCATTGCAAACCTCCTTTAAGCTTACATAATACTGGCCTTCTTATAATCCTGAACCTTATGATGAAACCACTTTAACACCCTATGTTGAGCTTAAGAGCAAATGGTATGATCATTGGGATGTAATTCAAGTTTGGAGGAAGTCACTTTCAGGGTAAGCTTGGAGAAAAAGGAGAAAAATCCGGTTCATTATATATCTCCTTCATTCATACAAAAAAAAAAAAACAAAAATAAAATAAAAAAAACAAAAAAAAAAACAAAAACAAAAGAATATCATAGTTGTACATTGATGGCTGGAATCATTCATTGGAAAGAAAGGGAGTGTAGTTAGGAATCAATGATCATTCATTTGCTCTCCTAGCTCAATACAATTGTTTATACCCAAAGAACCTGAATTTTTCCCTTAGCCAGATCCCTTGCACAACCCCAAGAGAATCCTTGTGATGTATGCATGCTAATATAGTCTCTTGAACTTTTTAAAATGAAAAGCAAAGTTAAATTGGGTGGCATTAGAGTTGGCAGAGAGACAAACACATTCCCTAAACACCGATGTGCTTGAGTGAAACACTTTTCCTAGTGAGGTTGAATATGTGGGCTGATCAATACATCTATTTGGCCATGGTGGTTAGTCTTTTGTAAAACAATTAAGTGCATCCTTGTCATTCTTGCATTGTGAGCACCATAGTGGATGTTTGGCAGGGAATTTCATTTTTCTCAAGAGACTAAGTTTGAGAGGAAGCTTGCATATATGATTTTTTAGTGAATTGCACCACATTCTCAAGTAATCTGTCTTTGTTGATGAAGTGAATTTTTTTGTACTAACAAGTTATCTTTTTCTTGAGGACAAGCAAAGTTCTAAGTTTGGGGGAGTTGATAATGTTAATTTTTACTTACATTCTAGTACCAAATTTGTTAACACATTCAACTCTTTTCTAACTTTCGACTTATGTGATCCTCAATTTAACTTCTCTTTTGTAAGTAAAGACACTTTGGTTACACATACAGGATTATACAGTTTAATCCTCATTTTTTGTGATTTTTTTGGATAGGTAATCATGTGGGAAGAAGCCATGTCAAAGAGAAGAAGCTCGATTGAACTCCAGTGAAGCTAGCTAGCACTTTCAGTAGACCCGCGCTGAGCCCATATCTCAGCTCGCTCAGCACATTGGATCCAGGAGTTGTTGGGAAGATTGGCACCGCGCTGGGCGTGCCCAATCACGCGCCAGGCACGATCCCGTCATGCGCTCAACGCATATCATAGCGCGCTGGGCGCATCACTTAAAGAGTTGCGTAGACTGATATAACTTCTGGCTGAGCGCGAAGAAAAGGAGTCTGAAAGAGGGACCAAAGGAGGAGCAGAGACAGGTCTGAAGGGGAGAAGCTAGGGCTCATCTCTTCACCATTGTTTCTCATTGGTTTTCTTCCATTCTTACTCTTTTGATGTATCTTGCTATTCTCATGGACATGGATTGCTAAAACCCCTTTGTTGGGGTTAGATGTAGCCAACTTGACTCTCATGTAACTTGTTTCAATATATATATATCTATCTTCTTCATTCAAATGTTAGTATCATGTTCTTTTGCTTAATGCTTGTATGGAATGATCAACCATTACATGATTTGTGATTACTTTTGGTGTGGGAATATCATTGGTAATCTTGTTTGAGAATGTGGTACCTAGTAAACCCTTAATCTTAATGCAAGTGGATTTATTGAAGTATTCAAGGGATTGATATTTTGTAATGAAACTTAGGCTCTTTTAACCAAGGAATTGGTATTTGAGAAAATTAGTGGGCTAGTATTAATGTTTGAATGAGAATGAATGTTTCTTATGCATGAGGTTTAAGTTGGTGAAGTCTAACCCTAACATTTCATTCATATAAGTTAATCTCCAAAACCGCATTTCAAGTGTTTGATGAAAGTTCACTTTGAATCATTTTGCTCTTTTTAGCTTAAAAATTACAACCCACCAAATATGAAATCATTCTTTAGTTTGTATTAGCTTAAATTCCACATATTGCCATTGTATTACTCAAGTCCCTTGGGAAGAACGACTATTACTTCTACTTACTACTTGTGCGATTGGTTCGCTTGCCATATTGTAAGAAATCGTTTAACAAGGACCCATGATTTAGATCCTTTCTTAGTGACCCAAGTGAAAAAAGATTGGTAGGGATATAAATAGCCTTTTACAAGTGGAAGTTGATAGTGTTTTGGGGTTCAAGGATAGAATCTATGTGCCTAGTAAACCTGAATTAAGGAAGATAATCTAAGAGAAAGGACATAAGAGTACTCTTAGCAGTCATTTAGGAGTTACTAAACTGTATCAGAGTGGCGCAGCGGAAGCGTGATGGTCTAAGGTGAAAAGAGAAGTAGAGGAGATGGTTAGAGTTTCTTAAAGATTATGACTTCCAATTGAATTATCACCCCGGTAAAGCGTATGTTGTAGTTGACACTTTAGGTAGAAAATTTTTTAGAGTGTTTTCTTTGATGATTAGGGAATTGCATATGATTGAGGAGTTTAGAGATATAAACTTAGGGTGTAAGTTGATCTCTAAGAGTATTAAGTTGGGAGCTTTGAAAGTGACTAATAGCTTGATAGATGAGATTAAAGAAGGTCAGAAGATAGATCCTTTCTTATTAAGTCAAGTAGAGAAGTTGAATCAAGGTGTGGAGAGTGAGTTTAGATTTGGGGTGGATGGAGTTTTGAGATTTAAGGATAAGTTGTGCATTCCTAATGTTGCAGAGCTTAAGAGAGCAATCCTAGAAGAAGGTAGTGAGTGCTACATGGGAATTAGAAAGAAAGATGCAAGAAACTTATCCATTTTTGTTTTCAGTTAAATTTCGGGGACAAAATTTCTAAAAGGAGGGGAGAATTGTAACACCCCAGAATTTTTACTATTACAATATCAATTATTATCTATTTTTATATATTTATGAAGATTATTTTTATAGTTATTTAAGTTAATTAAAGAGGTTTTTATAGAATATTTAGAGGTTTGTAACAATTTAAATTATTTGTGAAAGCTTTTATAAAATCCTGGTTCTTTTTACGCCGGAACGGGCTGTTCCAAAAGTGGAACGGGCCGTTCCAAACGAAGTAAATAAGTTGTTTTTAAGGAAATAGAACGGGTCGTTCCAAAAGTGGAACGGGCCGTTCCAATTTAGTAAAAAGACCCATTTTTGTTATTCGAGAACGGGCCGTTCTGGAATTCTAAATATGTCTAGAAAGTGAAGTTGGAAACGGGCTGTTCTACGTATGGTCAATGAGTATTAAATGGAACCCCAGAACGGGCCGTTCTAGTTTTAGAACGGACCGTTCTGCTTTTTGAAAACGGGGCGTTCCAATTTTGGAACGGGCTGTTCCAGTTAAGAATTTTACGTATATTTGAAGGATCCGGAACGGGCCGTTCCGAATACAGTACGGGTCGTTCCGGGTACACCAGGATGCCTATAAATAGGGGCAAGGGGGGTGAAAAATTTATACTGAGTGAGAAAGTAAAATCTTAGAGAAAGAGAGAGAAAGAGAGAGAGAAAGAGAAAGAAAGAGAGAGAAAGAGAAAGAAAAAGAGAGAAAGAGAAAGAAAGAGAGAGAAAGAGAAAGAAAGAGAGGGAAAGAAAGAGGGAATCCAGAGGAGGAGGTCCTGCCCAAGTTTTAGCTTTGCTTATCCAAGTAAGGGGGGGGGGGGAGTGAGAAACTTCGCTCGGGGGTTGTGGGGATAATTGTTGGATAGTTTGATTGTCGGATTGGCCCCCAATCCCTTGCTTGTTGTTCTGTTTTACTTTCTATCTGCTCTACTTTGTTCCTTGTTGGAAGTAATGATGAATATGAAATTAATGTTAAAAAATAAATGAGTTTTAATATGAATAAGAATGCTTTCTGTGGATCTCTTTAAATTCCTGTGTGGACCTTATGAGGAGTATTTGATAGAAAAGAATGGCACAATCCAAGAGGGGGGGTGAATTGGATTCTATGACCCTTTAAAAAATTATCAGAGTTTCTAGGATCTTTATTTCACTTAAAACTTTTCTATGACTGAATTTCCAAATGAAGCTTTTCTAAAGATTTGTTATGAAAATATGAATGCAATGTGCTCACTTGATTACAACATAATGAGGTTCAACAATAATGTTCAATTACAGATTTAAACCATCAAGATTCATATACACTAGTTAATCAAGTTTTATCTTCTTTAATATTCAATTAAGCAATTACTTAAAGTAAGAGATAAGGTTGAAGAAGATTGCACAAGTCTTTTATACTAGTTCAGCCACTCCACATGTGACCTACATCCAGTCCTTAATCAACACCTGATTAAGATTTGTTCCACTATCTTTAATCAAGAAGGTTTACAAGCAAACACACATGCATATACTTCTATACTAAAGATAACCACTTTCTTGACCCCAAGAGCACCCCTTGTAGAACCCACTACAAGAAACCTTATTACTTGAGAAACCCTTCCCAAGATTTTCCACAAAGATTCACGAAGAATAAAAGGAACGAATTCACCTGGAATTCTTGAACAAATCTTTATCTTCCCCTTTCAAGAATATGATGATGATGATTTTCTAACAAAGTTTTTCACAAACATTTTTACTCTTGGATTTCACAAAGAAAACTCTCCAAGATGTCACAAAGACTCACAAAAACGTTTTTCACAAATTGTTTATCAGTTCTAACTCATGTCTGAAGTTTCTCAAAGTTCAAACTATTTATAAAAGTTTCAGACACAGATAATCGATTATTTTAAAGAATAATCGATTATTTTGTTCTTCAGGTTTTCTGGAAATCAACCAAGAACAATATAATCGATTATTTTGCTGGATAATCGATTATTACAGCAAGGCATTCCACTTAGCCTATTAGCTGGAATAATCGATTATATTTAACAATAATCGATTATTTTGAGTCAGTTCTTAAAACTTCATTTTAAGACTCAAAATAACTTTTCAATATTTTTTAACTCATCATCATATACTCTCTACTTGTTTTAGATATAGATTTTCTTATGCACAAAGCATACTAAGCACACAAAACTATAGAAACATATTCACAACAATTTATATCCTAAGTTCTATTACATAGCTCCAACTCATAGCATTTTCTTGACACTTCTTTGACTTTGTTTTTGTGCTCCAAGTTGTTGTTCTCATGTTGTGATCATCAAAACTCTTTTAAGCTCTCCCAAGCTCAACAATCTCCCCCTTTTTGATGATGACAACCCATGGTTCATATTGAATCAACCCAACACTAAAAACATCATTGTGCCTTCCATTGTGCCTTTAAATCATTTCAACCTGCACAATACACACACACAAGCACAATACCTGCACAAAACAACACTGTACACACACAATACCATTTCTCCCCCTTTGGCATTATCAAAAACAAAGTAAGCCAAGTTTAACAAGTATAAGCCATGTATAGAATATGTCCAGCAATAACCAAAATTCATCTTTGATTCAGCAAACCAAACCAATCATATGTGCACCATTTAGTTACAGTTCAGACCAAATCAAGTCAAGAAAAACATTACCACAATAAAAAAAATAGGGTATTCCAATCAAAACCAAAATAGCAATTCATATGCTCACAAAACAGAGCACTTTTGCATCAGTCAAGCACACCATAACATGATACCATATTCAGACCACTAAATCAGCAAAATAAAATCCAAATTTCATCAGATTTAAATTGTTCAACATCAAAAGCAATAAAAGTGTTCAGAAATTAAAAATTACAACCCAAATGAACTTAAAATTGTTCCAAACTTGAATTAAAAACTAAACAAAATAACAACAAAATAGAAATCACTCCTCATCGTCCGGAATACCAAGCTGGGTCTTGATGAGTCTGACTTCATGATCTAGTTCGTCAAACCTATCAAGAATTCCAGAGAACATGGATTCTTGTCCCCGTGACATCTCCATCATAGCATCCATTTTGTTGATCATGATCTGCTCAAATGATGAAAATGGCTTCAACTCCGGCTCAGCTTCCCTAGGCTCAGCTTCCACTTGTGGTGGCTGATCCTCATCTTGAGAAGGAACACCATCCTCATCAGTAGCTAGCTCCGGGGTAGGAGGAATGTCTCCTTTAAAAACCCACTTATCTTCTTGCTTCAGCATCCCCATGTGATGCAAAGAAGATTTCTCAATCTTATTTGATGCGTGCAGTACAATCCTTCTTTCACCTGTCAGATCTACACCAACATTCTCAAAGATGTTGGACAAAAGCAAAGCATAAGGAATTGGACCGTCTTCCTTTCTCCTTGCTTTCCAGATACAATCGTTTACTACTAACACCCAATCAATTTTAATTTTCTTCTTAATGACATGCATCAGCAAAATGTCATCTCGAGACATTTGAGCATGGTTGTGCAACCTCGGTTTTAACATCCAAGCAATAATGAAAGAAATTAAACGAGAGTTCTTCTTCATACCTCCCGCCAAAAATTTCTCATAGTTGGTGTTTGACGGAACCCTTTTGACAGTCTCGAAAGGTTGTGAGTTCTTCAAAATCTCCAAAGTTGAATGGCTGGGGTTTCTCTACTCCTGTCCCGCTCAAACCCGCAACCACTTTCAGAGTTGGTCCGTCCAACTTGATCAGTTTGCCCTTCACCACTGATTGCATGTCGCCACCGGCCCAAACGGGCCTCGGCGGTCGCGAAGACGGTCGAGCTCGCTTTTATTTTAGTTTTGAAAATGTATTGGATTACTAGAACGACTTGTTCTCAAACTGAGACCTTGTCGATCTTATCCAATTTATTTATTAAATGTCTCACCAATCCATGTTAATCTCAAGCGGGACCCTCCATGGATTAGTGGTTTTCGTAGTAAAAGGGTTCATGGAGTCGCCACCAATGTTTTACTCAAAACATTGGAAAAAGAAATTTAAGGCAATCGATTCAAAAATTGACTTCGGCCATTACAACCAGAGTCGGGTAAGGGAGTCGGTTACGCGTGGGGAAGGTGTTAGCACCCCACAGCGCCCCTTTCGGGTTCCCTATGACAGATTATTTCTAAAAATAATAGTACAAAATTACTAAATTACCCCTATTTATTCTAAGCAATTATAAATTAACTATCTACATGATGACAGTTTAATATGCACACAGAAAGCAGTAAAAGAAGGGATTTTTAGAAAAGAAACCTCTTGAAGCGTGCTTTTTATATATCAAGTAAAACTGGGAAGCTTTTTGGCGTTCCCTCGCTCTACAAGCCCGCTCACTCCTTCCTAAAAAATAATTTTTGACTTGGAAATCCGATGGATTTCCCTTCGACTTAGTTCGAGACTCAAGCAAAATGCTCAGAACTCAAAAACTTCGTCGGATCAACTCTCCGAGTGATTTCTAGGCAGAGCACTGCTCAAAAAAACCCAGAATACTCAAGAAGAGGGTTAAAACTGTGTGTAAAAGTGTCCTATGACGTCAAAATGACGCCATATTTATAGGGAACAGGCGCAATACGGGCTATGGAATCAATACGGCCGTATTGAAATTTTTGAACTTCAATACGGCCGTATTGAGTTCAATACGGCCGTATTGAAATTCAGAAATTTCAATGCGCCCGTATTGAGTTCACTGCGGCTGTATTGAAGCTTCAATAAGGCTGTATTGATTTCAGTACGGCCGTATTGAAGTTTCAGAAACTTCAATACGCCGTATTGAGTTCACTGCGGCCGTGTTGAAGCTTTAATACGGCCGTATTAAGTTTAGTACGGCCGTATTGGGCTTCATTCCCTCCACTTCCTTATTTTAAGCTACTCTAAGACCTCTAAACCTACAGATAGCCATCCTATGGTCTTCTAGGAGTCCTTCTGGCTGACTTTCCTTCGATCTTTGAGGGTCTTCGAGTTTTATTTCCGACCCGGACAATTTTAGGGGTCTACAGCTGCCCCCCTTTACTTAGTCGGACGACCTTTTGGTGTACCGGCTGACAAGTAAAGGAGTTGACCCAATTGTCCGGGTGATGTGCCGACCTTCTGACTTGTAATGTCTTCCGGTGGAAAATTGTTGAGTAGCCTCTCCAGGTGGGTGCATACCTCGGCGCTTCTGACATCCTCGGTAGCTGAGTTTACCCTCTCCAGGGTCAACTTCACTCGACGCCCGAGCCGGAAGTTGAACACCGACGTGCCTCTGGCGACGCTGGTGATTGAGTACCGTCTCTCCAGACCTAGCCTCACTCGACGCCCGAGCCGGAAGCTAGACACCAGTGTTTTAACATCACTGATGATTGAGTATTGCCTCTCCAGGCCCAACCTCACTCGCCGCCTGAGCCGGAAGTTGGACACCAACGCACCTCTGATGACGCTGATGGTTGAGTACCGTCTCTCCAGACCTAGCCTCACTCGACGCCCGAGCCGGAAGCTAGACACCAGTGTTTTAACATCACTGATGATTGAGTATTGCCTCTCCAGGCCCAACCTCACTCGCCGCCCGAGCCGGAAGTTGGACACCAACGCACCTCTGATGACGCTGATGGTTGAGTACCGTCTCTCCAGACCTAGCCTCACTCGACGCCCGAGCCGGAAGCTAGACACCAGTGTGTTAACATCACCCTGATGATTGAGTACCGCCTCTCCAGGCTCTGCCGCTTAACATTTGGCAGTTGAGTTTGCCCTCTCCAGGGTCTGCGTCTTAACATCGGCAGGTGAGTTTACCCTCTCCAGGGACTGCGTCTTAACATCAGCAGCTGAGTTTGCCCTCTCCAGGGACTGCGTCCGTGTCTTCTGATCACTTCGGCAATGCGAGTTTACCCTCTCCAGGGATTTGAGATGATTTTTGTCTCCACAGTCCACTATGCTGCTTCGACAGTTTTTTCTGATTTTGTGCCGCTGAGGGCTGGATAACGCAGGGATCCGTCTAGGGGATGTGCAGTCATTCATAGGTTCCTGTGCCCCAACTTGCATTGCATTGTTGGTACCCATGGGGAATTTCTGAATCCTTGGGGTGTGGACACAGATGCTCTCTCTTTGAGTTGAGCGATGCCTTATGTTTGGCTGACGTCCTTTGACGTTGGTGGAGTATCCCGGTTGTCCTTATTCGGGTGACTCTTTTCAATTTTCTGATTTTGTAGCCTCTGTGTAGGCTATTATCCACTAGGGAATTTTGTAATTCATTTCTTGACTGGCCTCTTCTGTTAGGCAGATAATCTTGATGTTTGGTGCTTGGCTGGATGCCGCATTCCGCTTGGGGAATATTTATTGAGATTTTTTATTTTTTCTCCTTTTGTAGGGATGCCTCTTGAGTAGGCGATTGGGGATTTGGGGATCTTGTGTATCCCAGAGTATTATTTAGGAAGCCTCTGCAGGCTTAGTCTCACTCAACGCTTGAGTCGGAGAGTTATCTTCCACTGAAGAAGTTTTAAAGTCCTTTGACTTGAATATACTGCTTGGATGATCATACTTCCATTGGAGATTTTGACGATCTTGCTTGATAGCTCTTGCTGGGGATTTTGAATCCAAGAGCATGAGTTGAGGTTCCCTCTGGGGAGTATTATTTCTGCGAGCCTCTCCAGGCTCAATTATTCTGTTTACTGAGGAGTATTGTTTCGGCAAGCCTCTCCAGGCTCAGTTATTCTGTACAAACTGATGAGTATTGTTTCGGCAAGCCTCTCCAGGCTCAGTTATTCTGTGCAATTTGTTTGTTGGATTTTCTATATCCTTGCCTTTTTCATTTTCGGCTTTTTCTGTATTTTGCCTTTTCTTCTGATTTGGCTTTTGCTGACTGCTGTCATACACAAGCAATTTTCTATTTTTCTATTTTATGCGATTGCTTCATGATAAGGTCTTTGAATGTGCAACTAATGTGTGTGATGCACGAAATGCAAGCTTTATTATTTGTTTATTATATATTTTTTTTTAGAAAGATGAATGGCTCTCCCTATCCTCTTCTTCTATTTAGAGGAACTTCTGTCATTGACGCGAGGGAATATTTTCGTGAGCCTTTGAATGCAGGAGTTTAAAGATTTTATAGGAACCCCTCCAGTTTTCTTTTATTGACCGATTATTAAGAGTTTCGTACAATTTTTAGAAACATCAATTTAAAGGCATAATCACAAGGTCAAGAGAGAAAAGAAACAAATGGATATTTTATTGATATTCAAATGTTTATACAGAAAGATTTACAAAGGGATTTTCTGAAGAATGGCTGGCCAGGGTAGGCTGTACATTTTTGGCTTAAACAATTACATCTGTGATTGCTGCCCTTCCCGTTCCCTAGTTGCTTCGGGTGAGATGCCTGAGCCAGGAGTGTAGATGCTGCAAGACGCTTGCTTCTAGAAGATTATCACTTGAAACGCCTTTTCGGTTTTCGATTCAAGTGATCGTTGCTTGCTTTACTTTTTGCATCTTATTCTTTTGCCCCTAATTTTTGCCTAGGACATGTCCTAGCGGGGATAATTTTGCCTTTGTTTTGCCTAGTACCCTTGTACTGGCGGGCTTTTCGTTTTGCCCTAACTTTTGCCTAGGATGCCCTTTTTGGGTTTTCATCCTAGCGGGCTGATGCAAGCAACGTCTTCAAGCATAATACTTCTTTACCACGTCAGCGTTGACTGGGTATCGAAGTTCTTCTCCGTCCATGTCTGTGAGAATCAATGCTCCTCCGGAGAAGGCTCGCTTCACCACGTATGGTCCTTCGTAATTTGGGGCCCACTTTCCGATTTTGTCTTTTTGAGCTGGTAGCAATTTCTTCATCACCAGCTCTCCCTCATGGTAGATTCGAGGATGGACTTTCTTGTCAAAAGCCTTTTTGATCTTCCTTTGGTAGGCTTGACCATGGCATATGGCGTTCAGTCGTTTTTCTTCGATAAGGTTCAATTGGTCGTATCGGCTTTGAACCCATTTTGCCTCGGAAAGTTTTGCTTCCATGATTACTCTCAGAGAAGGTATCTCGACTTCAACCGGCAGAACTGCCTCCATTCCATAAACAAGGGAGAATGGAGTAGCTCCTGTGGATGTACGTACTGAAGTCCTATAACCATGGAGAGCGAAGGGTAGCATCTCATGCCAGTCTTTGAATGAGACAACCATCTTTTGTACTATCTTCTTGATATTCTTATTGGCTGCCTCGACTGCCCCATTCATCTTTGGTCGATATGGGGAAGAGTTGTGGTGCTGAATTTTGAACTCTTTGCACAGTTCTTCCACCATCTTATTGTTCAAATTGGATCCATTATCAGTGATGATTTTGTCGGGAATACCGTATCTGCATATGATATTCTTTCTGATGAAGGATGTTACCACCTTTCGGGTCACATGAGCATACGATGCCGCTTCTACCCATTTGGTGAAATAGTCAATGGCCACAAGAATGAACCTATGTCCATTAGATGCCTTTGGCTCAATGGGTCCAATAACATCCATGCCCCACATTGCGAATGGCCAAGGCGAAGCCAACACGTTTAGTGGAGTTGGTGGAACATGAATATTGTCGGCGTATGCTTGACATTTGGGGCATTTTCGAACGTATTGGTAACAATCCTTTTCCATGGTCGACCAATAATATCCCGCCCTAAGGATTTTCTTTGTCATT
Organism: Cajanus cajan; assembly: GCF_000230855.2. NCBI lineage: Eukaryota > Viridiplantae > Streptophyta > Magnoliopsida > Fabales > Fabaceae > Cajanus > Cajanus cajan. The sequence goes on along the minus strand of NC_138517.1, from coordinate 8,042,437 downwards.
GCAGGCCCGGGGATATGGGTACCGAAAACCCCCTCATGTATTTCTCTGATCACATTTTGAGCTTCGACCTGGTCTATACATCTCAACAAGACCGAGTCATAATTCTTTTTGTAGAGGGTTTCTCCAATCAACAGAAATCCCATGGCCCTTCTTCGGATATGCTTTTTATCATTATCGCTAGCCATATCAGGATATTCCCCTTTTGACAGATATTGTTTGATGTCATGGAACCATGGATAATCATCAACAGCTTCATCTATCAGTAGGCAGAATGCTTGCTTATCGTGCCGCCGGATATTGATGATGGGCATTTCATGCTCCTTATCCAAGGCGAACATCGATGATAGTGTAGCAAGGGCGTCGACAAACTGATTTTCCTCCCTTGGGATATATTCAAAGACGACACTTTGAAAGAAGCGTGTCAAGTCTTTGATATGCTCAACATATGGTATCAGTTTAGGATTTCGGACTTCCCAGTCACCTCGTAGTTGGTGGATGACTAAAGCCGAATCTCCAAATACTTTGAGCTTTAGGATACCATTGTTGATTGCTGCTTGGATTCCTAACGCGCAAGCCTCGTATTCAGCCATGTTGTTTGTACAATCGAAGTTGAGTCTTGCTGTTAGGGGGATATGCTTTCCTTGTGGGGAAATTAACACTGTTCCGATCCCCTGTCCAAGCATGTTGGAGGCTCCATCAAAATACATGGTCCACGTATCATCCTTAGGATCTTCATGTTGTAAATGCATTATATCCTCATCGGGGAAATCATCCTGAAGGGATTGATAGTCATTGGTCGGCCCGTGTGCTAGGTAATCAGCTAGGGTACTACCTTTGATGGCCTTTTGTGTGACATGTATGATGTCAAATTCTGATAATTGCACTTGCCATCGGGCAATCTTCCCAGTGATTATCGGTTTGTCGAACACGTACTTAATTGGGTCCATTTTGGAAACCAACCAAGTAGTATGCCTAATCATATACTGCCTGAGCCGTTGTGTTGCCCATGCTAACGCACAGCACGTCTTTTCTAGTGGCGTGTAGCGGGTTTCATAATCAAGGAACTTTTTGCTCAGGTAGTAGATGGCTTGTTCTTTTTTCTTTGTTTCATCTTGTTGTCCTAGCACAGCTCCCATGGACTCATCAAGTACCGTTAGATAGAGGATTAATGGTCTTCCCTCGACAGGTGGCACCAACACTGGTGGATTGGCCAAGCACTGTTTGATCTTATCGAAAGCTTGTTGACAATTCTCATCCCAAGATTCGGAATGATTTTTGCGCAACAGCTTGAATATTGGCTTGCACGTGTCAGTCAACTATGCAATGAACCTTGCGACATAGTTCACCCTGCCAAGGAATCCTCTTATTTCTTTCTCAGTTTTAGGAGGAGGCATTTCCATTATTGCCTTTATTTTATCGGGGTCCACCTCTATGCCTTTTTTGCTGACAATGAACCCAAGAAGCTTACCCGACCGAACTCCGAAAGTACACTTAGCCGGATTTAGCTTAAGCTGATACTTGCGAAGCCGATTGAATAATTTTCTCAAATACTGGATGTGGTTCATTTCGTCTTTTGACTTTGCGATCATGTCATCCACGTATACTTCAATTTCTTTGTGGATCATGTCGTGGAATAACGTCACCATCGCTCGTTGGTAGGTGGCACCCGCATTTTTCAGTCCAAAAGGCATTACCCTGTAGCAGAAAGTTCCCCAGGGTGTAATGAAAGAAGTTTTCTCGCGGTCTTCTTCATTCATCTTGATTTGATTATACCCCGAGTATCCATCCATAAAGGAATAGAGTGTGTTTGTGGCAGTGTGATCCACAAGTGTATCGATGTGTGGTAAGGGAAAATCGTCCTTTGGACTGGCACGATTCAAATCCCTATAATCAACACACACTCTAACCTTCCCATTCTTTTTGATGACTGGCACAATGTTAGCCAGCCATTCAGGATATTGGGATACAACCAAGAATCCCGCGTCTAATTGCTTTTCTACCTCCTCCTTAATCTTTAAAGACCATTCGGGCTTGATTCGTCGAAGCTTTTGTTTGATAGGTCGAAACCCTTCTTTCAATGGCAACTTATGCTCGACGATATTAGAGTCCAATCCGGGCATATCATGGTACGACCATGCAAATACGTCCTTGTATTCCCTCAATAGTTGGATCAATTGTGCCTTTATTTCATCACTGATATGGGTCCCAATGTTGACCTCTTGCAACTCTTGACCCTGCCCCAAATTTACGGTCTCCAATTTCTCTTGATATGGTTGGAGTAGACGAGCTTCTTGATCTAGCAGTCTTTGCAGATCCGGAGAGATGGTCTCCTCATCACTGTCCAACTCAACCCATTCACCCTCGGCTTTCGGACCCCGGTCAGAGCGAGCAATCACAGACATAATTATTTATTGGTTCTGTTTAGGTTTAGAGTTTATTAATATTAATGAGAGAGAGAGAATAGAACAAAATGAGAGAATAATGTGTGAAAAATGCCTCTTTATTGATATATGTATGATGTACAAAACCCTTATTTACATGAAAGGTCCTCATGATCTCGGGTACTGATCATGAGTCCCTAAAAGAAAATTAAGAAAATTAAGGAGAGGCCCTATTGTGGCTTGCCCTTCTCTCTACTCCTGCTTCGGCAGAGGGTTCTTGCTCACGTCGGGCGCTATCGAATCGAAAGTGACCCACCCAGCATCAATAAGGCCTTGGACCTTGTGTTTGAGAGCTAGACAGTTCTCTGTTGAATGCCCTGGTGCTCCCGAATGGTATAGACATTTGTCTTGTGGTTTGTACCAATCGGGGTAAGGTGGGTCGACCTTTCTCGGTGGAATATAGGCTAGAAGTTGGGCTTCTACTAGCTTCGGCAAGAGATCGCTATAAGTGGTCGGAAGTTTATCAAACTTCTTCACAGGGGTAGATTGCGATCTTCCCGACTTCGAAGTGGAAGAAGACGAAGAGATGGTTATGGCGTTGACTCCTCCCTCTTTCTTCTTCCCGAAGGCCTTCTTAGCTTCATATGGTTGGGAAGGCTTAGCCAGCTTCCCACTTTTGAGTCCTTGTTCCACTCTTTCCCCAATAGTGATGATGTCCGAGAAGAGTGTCGTTGTGTTCCCTATCATTTTATCGTAATAGGGACCAGTCAACGAGTTGATAAATAAGGACACCGTCTCCTTATCCGACAGCGGGGGCTCTATTTGGGCCGCCAACTCCCTCCAACGTTGGGCGTACGCCTTGAAGGATTCATCATTCTTTTTACTCAAGGCTTGAAGATCTGACCTATCGGGTGTTAGGTCGATGTTGTATTTGTAGCGCTTGAGGAAGGCGTCGGCCAACTGCCTCCATGTGTGTACTAGATTTCCATCTAGCTGCATATACCAGTTGAGCGCGGTATCAGCCAAGCTCTCTTGGAAGCAGTGGATCAAGAGCTTTTCATTTGTGGCATATGCAGCCATCTTGCGACAGTACATGGTGAGATGACTTTTGGGGCAAGTCGATCCCACGTACTTTGGGAAATCCGGCACTTTAAATTTAGGAGGGAATTGGATGTCCCTCACTAAACACATGTCGGCGGCATCTTTGATGTCGAAATCATACCCCTCCATAGCCCTTAGCCGATCCTCAAGGGCGTGGAATTGTTCCTTTGATACTTCGGGCTCTTTAATCATAATTCCAGCCCCAAGGGGTACAACGTGTGGAGGATCTTCTTCATGCTCTTCCTCCTCTCCCTCATGATGGGACCCATGATCACTGTGATGAGATCCATGGATGTTGTGATGACGCATGAGTTCCATCATTTGCGCCATTTGGTCTTTAAGTTGTGAAAGCTCGGTTGTGAGCTTTTTGTTTTGCTCCTCCAATGCTTCCATTTTCTTGATCTTCTTTGCGCGTGTGAGGACAGAGAGATGACCAGCCACTTTCTAAAATGAATTTTTTAATGTAATTAGTTTATTCATGAATACGCTCTTGACATGAGCTTGATAACCCTCCATTTTTAAGGCGCTGCCTTTTTAAAACAGAGTGTTACTACCCTCCTTGACTTATGATCTCTCCTCAACGGAGAATCTCGATAATTATGGGTCTCTTTTACTCATGTCAAGAGGTATTGGTGAACCTAGAATGCATGGTTTATGAGGATGCATGATATCTTTATTGGTAATGATGCACATGCTCCTCACTTTTATTATATTTTCACACATGGTCTTTCCTCTCATGTCATGGTTTTTTCATGCATGGGGATTATTCTTTAGACCTTATCACGAGGTTATTTATTAATGCACAAACAATTGCACATAAGCATTTACACAAACAATTCACTCATCCACGAACAGTCACGAGCGAATCACGAGGTAGGGGTATCCTGCAGAAAGGTGCATATTCAAGGTGGTTCTAACTGTTCTCACCAGTCCAAGGCCCCCAAGGTGCCCCCATTATAGGGACCCAATTCCTCTCATCGTAGGTCGATGGAAAGCTCCAACGCACCGTCGGACTCAAGTTCATGGTTATCACCTTGAGTGATGTTTTCCGACAACGGTCTACGGGCACCTATAGACCCATTCGACAACCGGCCGTACTAACATCCACTCCCTATGGTTAATCACTCATGCCCCCGGGTATAGAGGGAACTGTTGTGTGCAAAGGTTTGTGTGCAGTTTTTATTTCAAACAATTGCGTAAATTTAAAAATACAACAGTTATTAAAGCCAAATAGATAAACATGTTATCATACAAGTGAGGGGTAATAAAGTAATTTTTAACTATTATTTGTTAAAAATAATCTGTCACTAAATGAGACTGACTCTCGAAGCTTCCCCAGTGGAGTCGCCATCTGTCGCCACCGGCCCAAACGGGCCTCGGCGGTCGCGAAGACGGTCGAGCTCGCTTTTATTTTAGTTTTGAAAATGTATTGGATTACTAGAACGACTTGTTCTCAAACTGAGACCTTGTCGATCTTATCCAATTTATTTATTAAATGTCTCACCAATCCATGTTAATCTCAAGCGGGACCCTCCATGGATTAGTGGTTTTCGTAGTAAAAGGGTTCATGGAGTCGCCACCAATGTTTTACTCAAAACATTGGAAAAAGAAGTTTAAGGCAATCGATTCAAAAATCGACTTCGGCCATTACAACCAGAGTCGGGTAAGGGAGTCGGTTACGCGTGGGGAAGGTGTTAGCACCCCACAGCGCCCCTTTCGGGTTCCCTATGACAGATTATTTCTAAAAATAATAGTACAAAATTACTAAATTACCCCTATTTATTCTAAGCAATTATAAATTAACTATCTACATGATGACAGTTTAATATGCACACAGAAAGCAGTAAAAGAAGGGATTTTTAGAAAAAAAAACCTCTTGAAGCGTGCTTTTTATATATCAAGTAAAACTGGGAAGCTTTTTGGCGTTCCCTCGCTCTACCAGCCCGCTCACTCCTTCCTAAAAAATAATTTTTGACTTGGAAATCCGATGGATTTCCCTTCGACTTAGTTCGAGACTCAAGCAAAATGCTCAGAACTCAAAAACTTCGTCGGATCAACTCTCCGAGTGATTTCTAGGCAGAGCACTGCTCAAAAAAACCCAGAATACTCAATGTAGACCCCTAAAATTGTCCGGGTCGGAAATAAAGCTTGAAGACTCTCGAAGACTGAAGGAAGATCAGCCAGAAGGACTCCTGGAAGGCCCTAGGAGGGTTCTCTGTAGGTCTAGAGGTCTTAGAATAGCTTAAAATAAGGAAGTGGAGGGAATGAAGCCCAATACGGCCGTACTAAAACTTAATACGGCCGTATTGAAGCTTCAATATGGCCGCAGTGAACTCAATACGGCGTATTGAAGTTTCTGAAACTTCAATACGGCCGTACTGAAATCAATACGGCCGTATTGAAGCTTCAATACAGCCGCAGTGAACTCAATACGGCCGTATTGAAATTTCTGAGCTTCAATACGGCCGTATTGAACTCAATACGGCCGTATTGAAGTTCAAAAATTTCAATACGGCCGTATTGATTCTGTAGCCCGTATTGGGCCTGTTCCCTATAAATATGACGTCAATTGGACGTCATTCCACACTTTTGAACACAGTTTCAACCCTCTCCTTGAGTATTCTGGGGTTTTTGAGCAGTGTTCTGCCCTAGAAATCACTCGGAGAGTTGATCCGACGAAGTTCTTGAGCCCCGAGCCATTTTGCTTGAGGATCGAACCTAGTCGAAGGGAAATCCTCCGGATTTCCGTAGTCAAAATTTTATAGGAGGGAGCGAGCGGGCTTGTAGAGCGAGGGGAACGCCAAAAAGCTTCCCAGTTTTACGAAATATATAAAAGCACGCTTCAAAGGTTTCTTCTTAAAGTCCTTCCTTTTACTGCTTTCTGTGTGCATATTTAAACTGTCATCATGTAGATAGTTAATTTATAATTGCTTAGAATAAATAGGGGTAATTTAGTAATTTTACACTGTTATTTTAGAAATAATCTGTCATAGGGAATCCGAAAGGGGCGTTGTGGGGTGCTAACACCTTCCCCACGCGTAACCGACTCCCTTACCCAACTCTGGTTGTAATGGCCGAAGTTGATTTATAAAATCAATTGCCTTATCCCTTTTTCCAATGTTTTGAGTAAAACATTGGTGGCGACTCCATGAACCCTTTTACTACGAAAACCACTAATCCATGGAGGGTCCCGCTTGGGATTAACATGGATTGGTGAGACTTTTAATAAATAAATTGGATAAGATCGACAAGGTCTCAGTTTGAGAACAAGTCGTTCTAATAATCCAATACATTTTCAAAACTAAAATAAAAGCGAGCTCGACCGTCTTCGCGACCGCCGAGGCCCGTTTGGGGCCGGGGTGGCGACAGATGGCGACTCCACTGGGGAAGCCTCGAGAGTCAATCCCATTTAGTGACAGATTATTTTAACAAATAATAGTTAAAATTACTTTATTACCCCTCACTTGTATGATAACATGTTTATCTATTTGGCTTTAATAACTGTTGTATTTTTAAATTTACGCAATTGTTTGAAATAAAAACTGCACACAAACCTTTGCACACAACAGTTCCCTCTATACCCGGGGGCATGAGTGATTAACCATAGGGAGTGGATGTTAGTACGGCCGGTTGTCGAATGGGTCTATAGGTGCCCGTAGACCGTTGTCGGAAAACATCACTCAAGGTGATAACCATGAACTTGAGTCCGACGGTGCGTTGGAGCTTTCCATCGACCTACGATGAGAGGAATTGGGTCCCTATAATGGGGGCACCTTGGGGGCCTTGGACTGGTGAGAACAGTTAGAACCTACCTTGAATATGCACCTTTCTGCAGGATACCCCTACCTCGTGATTCGCTCGTGACTGTTCGTGGATGAGTGAATTGTTTGTGTAAATGCTTATGTGCAATTGTTTGTGCATTAATAAAGAAAAAACCTCGTGATAAGGTCTAAAGAATAATCCCCATGCATGAAAAAACCATGACATGAGAGGAAAGACCATGTGTGAAAATATAATAAAAGTGAGGAGCATGTACATCATTACCAATAAAGATATCATGCATCCTCATAAACCATGCATTCTAGGTTCACCAATACCTCTTGACATGAGTAAAAGAGACCCATAATTATCAAGATTCTCCGTTGAGGAGAGATCATAAGTCAAGGAGGGTAGTAACACTCTGTTTTAAAAAGGCAGCGCCTTAAAAATGGAGGGTTATCAAGCTCATGTCAAGAGCGTATTCATGAATAAACTAATTAGATTAAAAAAATTCATTTTAGAAAGTGGCTGGTCATCTCTCTGTCCTCACACGCGCAAAGAAGATCAAGAAAATGGAAGCATTGGAGGAGCAAAACAAAAAGCTCACAACCGAGCTTTCACAACTTAAAGACCAAATGGCGCAAATGATGGAACTCATGCGTCATCACAACATCCATGGATCTCATCACAGTGATCATGGGTCCCATCATGAGGGAGAGGAGGAAGAGCATGAAGAAGATCCTCCACACGCTATACCTATAGGGGCTGGAATTGTAATCAAAGAGCCCGAGGTTTCAAAAGAACAATTCCACGCCCTAGAGGATCGGTTGAGGGCTATGGAGGGGCATGATTTTGACATCAAAGATGCCGCCGACATGTGCTTAGTGAGGGACATTCAATTCCCTCCTAAATTTAAAGTGCCAGATTTCCCGAAATACGTGGGATCGACTTGCCCCAAGAGTCATCTCACCATGTACTGCCGAAAGATGGCTGCATATGCTACCAATCAAAAGCTCTTAATTCATTGCTTTCAAGAGAGCTTGGCTGAAACTGCACTCAATTGGTATATGCAGCTGGATGGAAATCAAGTGTGCACATGGAGGCAGTTGGCCGACGCCTTTCTCAAGCGCTACAAATACAATATCGACCTAACACCCGATAGGTCAGATCTTCAAGCCTTGAGTAAAAAGAATGATGAATCCTTCAAGGCGTACGCCCAACGTTGGAGGGAGTTGGCGGCACAGATAGAGCCCCCGCTGTCGGATAAGGAGACGGTGTCCTTGTTCATAAATTCGTTGACCGGTCCCTATTATGACAAAATGATAGGGAACACGACAACACTCTTCTCGGACATCATCACCATTGGGGAAAGGGTGGAACAAGGATTGAAAAGTGGGAAGCTAGCTAAGCCTTCCCAATCATTCGAGGCTAAGAAGACCTTCAGGAAGAAGAATGAGGGAGGAGTCAATGCTATAACCATATCCTCGGCTACTTCCACTTCGAAGTCGGGAAAATCGCAATTCACCCCTGTGAAGAAGTTTGATAAACTTCCGACCACTTATAGCGATCTCCTGCCGAAGCTAGTAGAAGCCAAACTTCTAGCTTATGTTCCACCAAGGAAGATCGACCCACCTTACCCCGATTGGTACAAGCCACAAGACAAATGTTTATACCATTCGGGGGCACCAGGGCATTCAACAGAGAAATGCCTAGCTCTCAAATATAAGGTCCAAGACCTTATCGATGCTGGGTGGGTCACTTTCGATTCGACAGCACCCGACGTGAGCAAGAATCCTCTACCAAAGCAGGAGTAGAGAATGGCAAGCCACAATAGGGCCCCTCCATATTTTTCTTTTATTTTAGGGACTCGTGATCAGTACCCGAGATCATGAGAACCTTTTCATGTAAATAAGGGTCTTTGTACAAAATTCAATACATATCAATAAAGAGGCATATTTCACATTATTCTCTTTTTTGTTCTTTTCTCTCTTTCCTCATTAACATTAATAATTCTAAACCTAAACAGAACCAATAAAATAATTATGTCTGTAATTGTTCGCTCTGACCGGGATCCGAAAGTTGGGGATAAACGGGTTGAGTTGGACAGTGATGAGGAGACCATCTCTCCGGATCTGCAAAGATTGCTAGATCAAGAAGCTCGTCAAGAGAAATTGGAGACTATAAATTTGGGGCATGGCCGAGAGATAAAAGAGGTCAACATTAGGACCCATACCAGTGATGAAATAAGGACACATGTTTCCGCTATGATTATAATAAAATCATTCTTCATTGCTTCTTTTCTTGCTTATAATAAAATTCTAAACCACATTATTTTCAACCCTGTTTGAATAAACATGAATGAGGTTAAAATCATCTTAATAATAATAAACCCACATCATTTTTATGTGGAAGTGTGTGTGATAACTTGGAGCACCTTTCCTTGGCCTTGACAAGTGCCATCATGGGTAAAAAGAAATCTTTTAAAATAAAAGAAGCTCGGCAGAAAACCCAAAAAGGGGGATGCGCAGAAATAAGAGCAAAGAACCCGCTAGGAATCCCACGAAAGGGTGACCTAGGCAAAAATTAGGGTTGCAAAATAAACAAAAAAAACAAAATAAATCCATGATGGTACCATCAAATGAATTCAACAAGGGGCTCAAGAAAAGCTATCCAAGTTGTCAAAGCACAATCATTAATAACAAAGATGTGCTTAATTTCATAAGTGTTTAATCGAACAAGCCTAAACACATAAGCCCACCTTGGCCAAACATTCTTACAAAATCCATTTTTCAAAAATAAAATAATCCCCTCTAAAACACAAACTTTTGAAAATATATCCTTTCCTTCTTTTCTCTCTTGTCCCAAAAGATTTTAGAATAATCTAGTGGAAGTATGGAGAAATAAATCATCACTGATCTGAACAACAAAATGGTGGAAGAACTGTGCCAAGAATTCAAGATCCAACACCACAATTCTTCCCCATATCGGCCAAAGATGAATGGGGCAGTCGAGGCAACCAATAAGAACATCAAAAAATAGTGCAAAAGATGGTTGTCTCATTTAAAGACTGACACGAGATGTTACCCTTCGCTCCTCATGGCTATAGGACTTCAGTACGTCCATTTACAGGAGCTACTCCATTCTCACTCGTTTATGGGGTGGAGGCAGTTCTACCCATCGAAGTCGAGATACTCTATCTAAGGGTAATCATGGAAACAAAACTTTCCGAGGCGGAATGGGTTCAAAGCCAATATGACCAGTTGAACCCTATCAAAAAGAAACGGCTGAACGCCATATGCCATGGTCAAGCCTATCAGAGGAAGATCAAAAAGGCTTTTGACAAGAAAGTCCACCCTTGAGTCTACCATGAGGGAGAGTTGGTAATGAAGAAATTACTACCAACTCAAAAAGGGCAAAATCGGAAAGTGTGCCCCAAATCACGGAGGACCATACGTGGTAAAACGAGCCTTCTCAGGAGAAGCATTGATTCTCACAAACATAGACGGAGAAGAACTTTGATACCCAGTCAACATTGACGTGGTAAAGAAGTACTATGCTTGAAGACGTTGCTTGCATAGGCCTGCTAGGATGAAAACCCAAAAAAGGCGTCCTAGGCAAAAGTTAGGGCAAAATAAAAAGCCCGCCAGTACAAGGGTACTAGGCAAAACAACGGCAAAATTATCCCCGCTAGGATACGTCCTAGGCAAAAGTTAGGGGCAAAAAAGAATAAGATGTAAAAGCAAAGCAAGCAACGATCGCTTAAACCGAAAACCGAAAGGCGGTTCAAGCGATTATCTTCTAGAAGCAAGCGTCTTGCAGCATCTACACTCCTGGCTCAGGCCGAAGCAATTAGGGGAACGTAAAGAGCAACAATTACAGATATAATTGTTAAGCCCAATGTATATAGCCTACCCTGGCCAGCCATTCTTCAGAAATTTCCTTCTGTATATCTTTCTGTAAAAACATTTTTGAATATCAAATAAAAATATCCATTTGTTTCTTTTCTTTCTTGACCATGTGATTATGCCTCTGAATTGGTTTTTCATAAAAATTGTACGAAATTCCATTAATAATCGGTCAATAAAAGAAAATTGGAGGGGTTCCTGTAAAATCCATAATCTCCTGCATAAAGGCTCACAAAAATACTCCCTCGCGTCAATGACAGAAAGTCCTCCAAGAAGAAGAGGATAGGGAGAGCCACTCACTTTTCTAAATAAATGAACAAAAATAAAAAAATTGTATTGCATTTGTGCATCACACACACATTAGTTGCACATTCAAAGACCTTATCATGAGGCAACCGCATAAAATAGAAAAATAGAAAATTGCTTGTGTATGACAGCAGCAAGCAAAATGCAAAGATTCAGAAAATCAACAGCATCATACAGAATAACTGAGCCTGGAGAGGCTTGCCGAAAGAATACTCTCAGAATAACTGAGCCTGGAGAGGCTTGCCGAAACAATACTCCCACAGAATAATTGAGCCTGGAGAGGCTTGCCGAAATAATACTCGTACCGAATAATTGAGCCTGGAGAGGCTTGCCGAAACAATACTCCCACAGAATAATTGAGCCTGGAGAGGCTTGTCGAAATAATACTCCTTCAGAATAATTGAGCCTGGAGAGGCTTGCCGAAATAATACTCCAACAAAATAACTGAGCCTGGAGAGGCTTGCCGAAATAATACTCTCTCATAATAACTGAATTTAATTTCTTTAGCACTTTTAATTTCTGTACAGCAAAAGCCAAAAACATAAAAAAGGCAAAATACAGAAAAAGCCAAATCAGAAGAAAAGGCAAAATACAGAAAAAGCCGAAAATGAAAAAAGGCAAGGATATAGAAAATCCAACAATCAGTTTGTACAGAATAACTGAGCCTGGAGAGGCTTACCAAAATACTCCTCATCAAAGAATAATTGAGCCTGGAGAGGCTCGCAGAAATAATACTCCCGAGAGAAACCTCAACTCACGCTCTTGGACTCAAAATCCCCAGCAAGAGCTATCAAGCAAGATCGTCAAAGTCCCTAATGGAAACACGATCGCCCAAGAAGAATATCCAAGTCAAAGGACTTTAAAACTTCCTTAGTGAAGATAGCTCTTCAACTCAGGCGTTGAGTGAGTCTAAGCCTGCAGAGGCTTCCTAAAAAATACTCTGGGATACATAAGATCCCCAAATCCCCAGTCGCCTACTCAAGAGGCATCCCTGCAAAAGGAGAAAAATCAAAAAATATCAATAAATATTCCCCAAGCGGAATCCGGCACTCAGCCGAACACTGAACCCCATTCCCCAATCGCCTACATAAGAGGCACTCCTTCAAAAGGAAAAATCATAAAAAGATCAATAATCATTCCCCAAGTGGAATCCGGCTCTCAGCCTATCATTGAACATCAAGATGATCTGCCTAACAGAAGAGGCCAATCACAACCAATGACAAAATCCCCTGGCGGATAACAGCCTACACAGAGGCAGCAAAAATCAGAAAATCAAAAAGAGATACCCGAATAAGGATAAACCGGGATACTCCACCAACGTCAAAGGACGTCAGCCAAACATAAGGCATTGCTCAATTCAAAAAGAGCATCTGTGTCTACACCCAAAGGAGACAGAAATTCCCCATGGGTACCAACTAAGCAATGCAAGTTGGGGCACAAAAACCTATGAATGACTGCACATCCCCTAGACGGATCCCTGCGTTATCCAGCCCTCAGTGGCACCAAAATCAAAATCAAACCGTCGAAGCAGCATCGTGGACTGTGGAGACAAAACTATCACTAATCCCTGAAGAGGGTAAACACGTATTGCCGAAGTGATCAGAAGACACGGACGCAGACCCTGGAGAGGGCAAAACTCAGTTGCCTAGGTCGTCAAAGACAACCGAAACAAAGTCTGGAGAGACGATACTCAAACAAAGTCTGGAGAGACGATACTCAAACAAAGTCTGGAGAGACGATACTCAAACAAAGTCTGGAGAGACGATACTCAAACAAAGTCTGGAGAGACGGTACTCAAACAAAGTCTGGAGAGACGGTACTCAAACAAAGTCTGGAGAGACGATACTCAAACAAAGTCTGGAGAGACGATACTCAAACAAAGTCTGGAGAGACGATACTCAAACAAAGTCTGGAGAGACGGTACTCAAACAAAGTCTGGAGAGACGATACTCAAACAAAGTCTGGAGAGACGGTACTCAAACAAAGTCTGGAGAGACGATACTCAAACAAAGTCTGGAGAGACGATACTCAAACAAAGTCTGGAGAGACAATACTCAAACAAAGTCTGGAGAGACAGTACTCAAGGTCTGGAGAGACAATACTCAAGGTCTGGAGAGACAATACTCAGCCATCAGCGTCGTCAGAGGCACGTTGGTGTTAAACTTAGCTACCGAGGTTGTCAGAAGCGCCGAGGTATGCATCAACCTGGAGAGGCTACTCAACAATTTTCCACCAGAAGACATTACAAGTCAGAAGGTTGGCGCATTACCCGGACAATTGGGTCAACTCCTTTACTTGTCAATCGGTACACCAAAAGGCCGTTTGACTAAGTAAAGGGGGGGCAGCTGTAGACCCCTAAAATTGTCCGGGTCGGAAATAAAGCTTGAAGACTCTCGAAGACTGAAGGAAGATCAGCCAGAAGGACTCCTGGAAGGCCCTAGGAGGGTTCTCTGTAGGTCTAGAGGTCTTAGAATAGCTTAAAATAAGGAAGTGGAGGGAATGAAGCCCAATACGGCCGTACTAAAACTTAATACGGCCGTATTGAAGCTTCAATATGGCCGCAGTGAACTCAATACGGCGTATTGAAGTTTCTGAAACTTCAATACGGCCGTACTGAAATCAATACGGCCGTATTGAAGCTTCAATACAGCCGCAGTGAACTCAATACGGCCGTATTGAAATTTCTGAGCTTCAATACGGCCGTATTGAACTCAATACGGCCGTATTGAAGTTCAAAAATTTCAATACGGCCGTATTGATTCTGTAGCCCGTATTGGGCCTGTTCCCTATAAATATGACGTCAATTGGACGTCATTCCACACTTTTGAACACAGTTTCAACCCTCTCCTTGAGTATTCTGGGGTTTTTGAGCAGTGTTCTGCCCTAGAAATCACTCGGAGAGTTGATCCGACGAAGTTCTTGAGCCCCGAGCCATTTTGCTTGAGGATCGAACCTAGTCGAAGGGAAATCCTCCGGATTTCCGTAGTCAAAATTTTATAGGAGGGAGCGAGCGGGCTTGTAGAGCGAGGGAACGCCAAAAAGCTTCCCAGTTTTACGAAATATATAAAAGCACGCTTCAAAGGTTTCTTCTTAAAGTCCTTCCTTTTACTGCTTTCTGTGTGCATATTTAAACTATCATCATGTAGATAGTTAATTTATAATTGCTTAGAATAAATAGGGGTAATTTAGTAATTTTACACTGTTATTTTAGAAATAATCTGTCATAGGGAACCCGAAAGGGGCGTTGTGGGGTGCTAACACCTTCCCCACGCGTAACCGACTCCCTTACCCAACTCTGGTTGTAATGGCCGAAGTTGATTTATAAAATCAATTGCCTTATCCCTTTTTCCAATGTTTTGAGTAAAACATTGGTGGCGACTCCATGAACCCTTTTACTACGAAAACCACTAATCCATGGAGGGTCCCGCTTGGGATTAACATGGATTGGTGAGACTTTTAATAAATAAATTGGATAAGATCGACAAGGTCTCAGTTTGAGAACAAGTCGTTCTAATAATCCAATACATTTTCAAAACTAAAATAAAAGCGAGCTCGACCGTCTTCGCGACCGCCGAGGCCCGTTTGGGCCGGTGGCGACACTCAAGAAGAGGGTTAAAACTGTGTGTAAAAGTGTCCTATGACGTCAAAATGACGCCATATTTATAGGGAACAGGCGCAATACGGGCTATGGAATCAATACGGCCGTATTGAAATTTTTGAACTTCAATACGGCCGTATTGAGTTCAATATGGCCGTATTGAAATTCAGAAATTTCAATGCGCCCGTATTGAGTTCACTGCGGCTGTATTGAAGCTTCAATAAGGCCGTATTGATTTCAGTACGGCCGTATTGAAGTTTCAGAAACTTCAATACGCCGTATTGAGTTCACTGCGGCCGTGTTGAAGCTTCAATACGGCCGTATTAAGTTTAGTACGGCCGTATTGGGCTTCATTCCCTCCACTTCCTTATTTTAAGCTACTCTAAGACCTCTAAACCTACAGATAGCCATCCTATGGTCTTCTAGGAGTCCTTCTGGCTGACTTTCCTTCGATCTTTGAGGGTCTTCGAGTTTTATTTCCGACCCGGACAATTTTAGGGGTCTACATTGCATAACTCCTCCGTTAGTAGTGGCAAAACAGAGAAATAACCTGATCAGTTCCGGGTAGTAGGGTCCTTCCATCTCCAGGAACGCCTTCAACTCCTGATGCTCCAAAAGGGTTGGAAAGCTAAACCCTTCATTCTTGAACCATTCAAGCTTCAGGGTCTTCGGAGGAATGATTCTCCGACCAGCGTACCACTCGAAATAATATTCTTGCGCTTTCTCATCCGCGAACCACTTTGAAATCAGTTGCTCTGAGGGAAGAGGACGTTTGCTCCCCCTCACTTCAAGCTTCTTGGGCCTCTTGGAAGAAGATGCCATGGATGGGTTTTTGAGAAAGATGAAGAAGATGAGAGATTTGGGAGGATTTGAGAGGGTTAGGGTTTTGAGGGTTTGGGAGAAAATGAGAGAATGAGAGAATAAGAGAATGAGAGTGTTTTTGAAGCCCTAGCACGTTCTGGGTATAAGGGTAATGGGTAGTTTTAAGGGTTGGCGCGTAAATAACCGTTTCAGGAAATTTTAAAAGAAAACCCAGATAATTGATTATTTATGCAAATAATCGATTATTTGCATTAGTAAAATCTCTTAAAAACGAAATCTGATATGGATAATCGATTATTTTAAGGATAATCGATTATTACAGAGGGTAGTTACTCCTAACACGACCCAGATAATCGATTATTTACAGAATAATCGATTATTCCAGTGACTTCTCAGATTCCAACCTTCAGATAATCGATTATTACCCAAGATAATCGATTATTACAGTGACTCTTGAGTTTCTTCTTACCAGATAATCGATTATTGCCCAAATAATCGATTATTTCAGAGACTCTTGAAATTCATCATGTTCCATATAATCGATTATTATCCAAGATAATCGATTATTTCCATGAATTACTTAAGATAATCGATTATATCTTAAGATAATCGATTATTCCAGAGAAGTTTTGCTTCTCAGAAATTTTTAACATTTGTCAATTTTTACCAAGTCTTATTTGTCACTGATACTTTCTACCACACATATCTTACTTCCATTCTCACAGCATAATCAATTCAAACTTGATTCATTGATTATTCCTAATTCAATTCTCAATTGGTTGAATCTTTCTCTTGGTAGAGGTTTTGTAAAAATATTAGCTAATTGCTTGCTTGTTTCCACAAATTCTACAACACAATCATTCCTTTGAACATGATCTCTCAAAAAGTGGTGTCTTATCTCAATATGTTTTGCTCTTGAGTGCAACACAGGATTCTTGGTCAAGTTTATTGCACTAGTATTGTCACACCTTAAAGGAATTTTGTTCAACTCAACTCCATAATCTCTTAGTTGTTGTTTCATCCAAAGAATTTGAGCACAACAACTTCCAGCAGCTATATATTCAGCCTCGGTTGTACTCAAAGCAACACAAGCTTGCTTTTTGCTATGCCATGAAACAAGTGCACTACCTAGCAAGTGACAAGTTCCACTTGTGCTCTTTCTATCTAGTCTACACCCAACATAGTCTGAATCTGAGTAGCCTATCAGACTTAGTGAGACTCCCTTTGGATACCACAAACCAACATTAGTTGTACCTTTCAAATACTTAAGGATTCTCTTCACACTTTTCATATGAGATTCTTTAGGATTAGCTTGGAATCTTGCACATAGGCACACAACAAACATTATGTCAGGCCTACTTGCTGTCAAGTACAAGAGTGATCCTATGATGCCTCTATACTTTGAATTATCAACAGCAATTCCCTTCTCATCTAAGTCAAGATTACAAATGTTTGATATTGGTGTGGCAGCCTCCTTACACCCTTCCATACCAAACTTTTTCAGAAGTTCATTGCAATACTTGCTTTGACTTATGAAAATTCCATCTTGCATTTGTTTAATTTGTAATCCTAAAAATAATGTAAGCTCTCCCATCATTGACATTTCAAATTCTTCTTGCATGATTTTTGCAAATTCTTTACATAGAGAGGTATTTGTAGATCCAAACACAATGTCATCCACATATATTTGTACATACATTGTGTCTTTTCCAAACTTCTTGACAAACAATGTATTATCCACTTTTCCTCTTTCATAATTATTCTCAATCAGAAATTTTGCTCAGCCTGTCATACCAAGATCTAGGAGCTTGCTTCAAGCCATAGAGTGCCTTTTTAAGCTTGTACACGTGATTAGGATTCTTGAAGTCCACAAAGCCAGGTCGCTGTTCCACATATACTTCCTCTTGTATAAATCCATTGAGGAAAGCACTTTTCACATCCATTTGATAGAGCTTGAAATTCTTTATAGAGGAATAAGCAAGAAGTAATCTAATGGCTTCTATCCTTGCTACAGGGGCAAAAGTCTCATCATAGTCAATTCCCTCTTCTTGATTATACCCCTTAGCCACTAGTCTTGCCTTATTTCTAAGAATTATACCAGATTCATCAAGCTTATTTATGAAAATCCACTTGGTTCCAATAATTGGATAGTCTTTTGGTAATGGCACTAAATCCCACACTTCATTTCTTTCAAACTGATTTAGTTCCTCTTGCATAGCCATTAACTAATGCTCATCTTTAAGTGCTTCATCAATGTTCTTAGGTTCAACTTGTGACACAAATTCCATGGTGTTGCAAATATTTTTAATTGCACTCCTAGTTGAAACACCCTTACCAATGCTTCCAATTATGTTGTCCATTGATAAGTCTCTTGTGGTTTTCCATTCCTTAGGCAATTGTTCACATGTTTCCTTTGTTTTCTCAAGTGATTCACTCTCCTTAGGCACTTCATTAGGTACATTCTCCAATAGGAATTGATCAAGCAACTCATTCAAATCTTCAATTTCAGTTTGCCTAGTCTCTTGCTTATTTGACTCATCAAATACCACATGAACAGATTCTTCTACAACTAGAGTTCTCTTATTATAAATTCTATAAGCCTTACTATTTGTAGAGTATCCTAAAAATATTGCTTCATCAGCCTTTGCATCAAACTTCCCAAGTTGCTCTTTTCCATTGTTCAGCACATAGCACTTACATCCAAACACTCTAAAATAGGAAATATTAGGCTTCTTTCCTTTATAGATTTCATAGGGTGTTTTCTTAAATATGGGCCGAATCAGAACTTTGTTTAACACATGACAAGCAGTGTTAATAACATCAGCCCAAAAATATTTTGGCAAGTTTGTTTCATTCAGCATTGTTCTAGCAAGTTCTTCTAAGGACCTATTCTTTCTCTCAACAATCCCATTTTGTTGAGGTGTCCTAGGTGCTGAGAAATTATGGTTTATACCATGTTCCTCACAGAATTTTTGAAACAACATGTTTTGAAACTCACCTCCATGGTCACTTCTTATAGAGGTGATGTTTGAGCACTTCTCATTTTGAACAAGTTTGGAAAATTTTCTAAAGGCATTAAAAGCATCATTTTTATTTGCAAGAAACATAACCCATGTGTATCTAGAATAGTCATCAACAATTACTAAGCCATAGTAGTTTCCGCCTAAGCTCATTGTTCTTGAAGGACCAAACAAATCCATGTGAATTAATTGCAAAGGTCTAGATGTGGAAATTTGATTTTTGCTTTTAAAGCTAGCCTTCACTTGCTTGCCCTTTTGACAAGCATCACATAGTTTGTATTTTCCAAACTTGAGTTTAGGTAGACCAACCACTAATTCTTTCCTACACAGCTTATTTAGGTGATCCATATGAATGTGTGCAGCTCTCCTATGCCAAAGCCATATGTTTTCTTCTTGAGTTATTAGACACTTAGTGTTTGACATTGTTATAGAGTGTTCTAAGTCAAGCATGTATATATTGTCAATTCTTTTACCAATGAATCTGATTTCTTTACTCTTTTTATCACATATCAAGCAACATGTATTATCAAATTCAATTTTAAAGCCTTTATCACACAATTGACTAATACTCAGCAAATTATGTTTCAAGCCATCAACAAGCAAAACATTTTCAATCAATGTTTGAGAGGAGGGATTACCAACATTGCCATGTCCAAGAATTTTTCCCTTATTGTTGTCACCATAGGTAACATACCCTTCATTCTTCAATTTTAGATTTGTGAATTTTGAAGGATCCCCAGTCATATGCCTTGAGCAGCCACTATCAAGATACCAAAGTAGATTTTTGGCCCTCAAGCATTCCTACAACAAAATTCAGAGAAAAAATTTAGGTACCCATGTGAAGGGTCCTTGTTGGTTAGTTCTCAGCCTTTGACTCTTTTCAACCCAAACCATCTCTCCATTTGGAACTCCATATTTTCTAGAATAGCAGTTCCTAATTGTATGGCCTTTTTTGCAGCAATAAAACCAAGTTGTTTGTCTAGAAAAGTTGCTTTTGAATTTTCTAAAGTTTTGACTTTTCACAAAAGCTACTTTCTTTGACTTAAATGGCATGCTCATACTTTGGTTGAAACCAAGTCCACTCCTATCAAAAGTGTTTCTTTGTTTTCCCAAAAGAATGTTCAAGTTTTCATTTCCATTAGTGAACCTTGCAAGTGTAGATTTTAAATCAGCATTTTCTTTTTCAAAAATTTTGCAATGTTCACAACCATCTTTTGAGGAGTGAGCTTCACTAAAGTTAAACATAGTTTGAAGATTTTCATGCTCATGCTTCAGATCTTCAAGCTCTTGTTCAGCTTCAATTAAAGCATTTTCATACCATTTCAGCTTGTTTTTAAACTTTGAATTTAAGGCACCTAATTTGACAGCTTCTTCATGAATCTGTATAAAAGCTTCTTGAAGCTGATCATAATCCGGATTGGATTCAAGGTCAGAGTCACTTATAATTGTGTCATGGTCAGTTCCAGCCATCAAGCACAGGTTGTTCTCCTCACATTCAGATTCATCACTTGATGTGCTTGAGTCATTATCTTCCCAAGCAATGTAGGCTCTCTTCCCTTTTCCATTTTTCTTAAATTTCTTCTCCTCTTGTTGCTTCTTCAAGAGATTTGGACACTCAGCTTTCATGTGTCCCGGTTTACCACATTCAAAGCAATTAAAGGAGGATGTGCTTGCTTCCTTTTTCTTGTTTGACTTCTTATTGAATTTGTAGGGGGAATTCTTCTTTCTTCTCATGAACTTTCTGAACTTCTTTACCAGCAGATTGAAGTTCTCGGTTTCGGAATCATCGGAGCTTGTTTCTTCACACACCTCTTTTCCTTTGGCAGATTTCAAGGCTTTCAATGACACTCCTTTGCCTTTCTTATCTTGCTGCTCATGTTCATCAAATATGTGCAGCTTTTGCTCATGCTCCCTCAACTTCCCAAAGAGAGTAGCTAATGTCAAGGAGGTCAAATCCTTTGATTCTTCAATGGCTGTTACCTTTGATTTCCATGTTCTGTCCAAGCAATGCAGCACTTTCAAATTCAGCTCTTCCTTCTCAAATTTCCTGCCAAGGTCAACAAGGTGATTTATCAAGTGTGTAAATCTCTTTTGAAAATCAGAAATAGATTCACCATTTTGCATTCTAAACAGCTCATATTCTCTAATGAGAGTATGCTTTCTTGATCTCTTTACATCACTTGTTCCTTCATGAGTGACTTGCAAAGTATCCCACATTTCTTTAGCAGATAAGCATTGTGAAATTCTGAAAAATTCATCAATAGACAATGCAGATGTTATGATGTTTTTGGCTCTTTTATCATGTTGGGCTCTTTTCTTTTCCTCATCACTCCACTCACTCCAATGTTTTTCCTTAAGCTCACCATCATCATCTTTTTTCATAGGAATATAGGGTCCATTTTCTATAGCATCCCATACAGCAATATCAATAGCTTCAATGAAAATTCTCATCCTAATTTTCCAATAGACATAGTTTTCACCATTGAAAACAGGAGGTCTATGAATAGACACACCCTCACCATAGGGTAAGTTGTTGTTGGCCATTTTTGAAATCTTGAATAACTCTCAAGAACCTTGCCCTAGATACCAATTGATAGAAAAGAATGGCACAATCCAAGAGGGGGGGGGGGTGAATTGGACTCTATGACCCTTTAAAAAATTATCAGAGTTTCTAGGATCTTTATTTCACTTAAAACTTTTCTATGACTGAATTTCCAAATGAAGCTTTTCTAAAGACTTGTTATGAAAATATGAATGCAATGTGCTCACTTGATTACAACATAATGAGGTTCAACAATAATGTTCAATTATAGATTTAAACCATCAAGATTCACATACACTAGTTAATCAAGTTTTATCTTCTTTAATATTTAATTAAGCAATTACTTAAAGTAAGAGATAAGGTTGAAGAAGATTGCACAAGTCTTTTATACTAGTTCAGCCACTCCACATGTGACCTACATCCAGTCCTTAATCAACACTTGATTAAGATTTGTTCCACTATCTTTAATCAAGAAGGTTTACAAGCAAACACACATGTATATACTTCTATACTAAAGATAACCACTTTCTTGACCCCAAGAAAGCACCCCTTGTAGAACCCACTACAAGAAACCTTATTACTTGAGAAACCCTTCTCAAGATTTTCCACAAAGATTCACAAAGAATAAAAGGAACGAATTCACCTGGAGTTCTTGAACAAATCTTTATCTTCCCCTTTCAAGAATATGATGATGATGATTTTCTAACAAAGCTTTTCACAAACGTTTTTACTCTTGGATTTCACAAAGAAAACTCTCCAAGATGTCACAAAAACTCACAAAAACGTTTTTCACAAATTGTTTATCAGTTCTAACTCATGTCTGAAGTTTCTCAAAGTTCAAACTATTTATAAAAGTTTCAGACACAGATAATCGATTATTTTAAAGAATAATCGATTATTTTGTTCTTCAGGTTTTCTAGAAATCAACCAAGAACAATATAATCGATTATTTTGCTGGATAATCGATTATTCCAGAGAGTTGTTCCTAGGATAATCGATTATTTTGGCAAATAATCGATTATTACATCAAGGCATTCCACTTAGCCTATTAGCTGGAATAATCGATTATATTTAACAATAATTGATTATTTTGAGTCAGTTCTTAAAACTTCATTTTAAGACTCAAAATAACTTTTCAATATTTTTAACTCATCATCATATACTCTCTACTTGTTTTAGATATAGATTTTCTTATCCACAAAGCATACTAAGCACACAAAACTATAGAAACATATTCACAACAATTTATATCCTAAGTTCTATTACATAGCTCCAACTCAGCATTTTCTTGACACTTCTTTGACTTTGTTTTTGTGCTCCAAGTTGTTGTTCTCATGTTGTGATCATCAAAACTCTTTTAAGCTCTCCCAAGCTCAACAGTATTTATGACATGACTATGTGAAATATGGACAAATGACATGAGACCTAAGAATGGACTTTTGAGACAAGCTGTGATTATGAGACTATGAAAAATAATGACATGATGTACTAAATGAAATTTTGTAATAAGTCAAATGTTGAGTCCATGAAATAATGAATGTATGACATGCATCATATGCATATATTACTCCAAGTGTGCTGCTGAGGCCGCATACCAGTGATGCTAACAAGGTGTACCTTAGGGTCACCGACAGTTGTAACATGCTAACAAGGTGTACCTTAGGGTCACCGACAGTTGTAACATGCTAACAAGGTGTACCTTAGGGTCATCGACAATTGTAACATGCTAACAAGGTGTACCTTAGGGTCACCAACCAGGTGTGCCTTAGGGTCACCAATGATGATGAATTGTGAAACTTCCTTATGGCGCCACATGCATGCATTTATGAGTCAAGTCCATGACATCATAGCATGATAAATGAGTATATTTGTGATATTGATTATTTATGTGTATTATTTACATGTGACTTATATTTGTTGTGCGTGTGTGTGTTATCTAACCTTTATTTCTTCACCTGAAACTGAGTGAGATGTTTCTCACTCCCTTGTTGTTCTTGTATATGTTTAAATTATGTTGCAGGCGATCATCATCATGAGGATGTTGGTGATGAGGCTTAAGGGTTCAGTTGGGCATGCTCTGATAGCATGTGACATCGGGGCATAACTAGCTTAGTCTAATATGTTATTGTTTTAATAACTTTAGCGAAGAAATAATGTAAATAAAGTTTATAATCTTTCTTTTGTAATTTTTAACATTCTTGATAAAAGATCAAAACATGCATCTTTGTCATATTATTTTTATTACAATTATAATTCCTAACTAGGAGGCACTGCCACCTTTGCTGGAATTAATCTATATTTTCTTTATATGTTTTTTTTGAATTTTGATACTTATATTTTGACTTTTTATGATTTGTTAGTTATGAATGTGAATCTTCTACCTTATGATATTTGAGACATTTGTTTTATCATGAAAGATGTTATCAAACTATGAAAGATTTTATTTACTCAAAAAGAAAAAAGAAATTATTGTTTACATTTATTGTGTATTAATGTCAGGGTAGAGGGTGTCACAGGTTTAGCTCATTGGAGTAACCATTTTCTGACAATGTTGTATTAAACCTCCTCTTTATGCTCTTGCTTAGTTATTTTCAAGTAAAGAGCTACTCACTTATTTAGAATTCTACTCATAAAAACAATTTTTCAATGAATCTTAAGAGATACAATATGGTTTTTCCTTTTAAAATATATTTTATTTCTTTATTATGTGATTTATTTATTATCAAACACAACTCTTATTTTTATCAACTATTTACAAATATTGATTTTATTATTGGTTTACAACTCCTATATGATTTTGTGAGTGAATAATTTTTAAAATCATTTCCAACTTGTAGAAGACAATTACTTTAAGAGGGAATCAATTATTTTCATAGGGGTTTGTTTCTCACATAAAAGTCAACATTCAAAAATTGATTCCTTCACTTGGAACTCAATTCCGTCGTGGGAATTAATTCCCTTCGACCATGAATCACAAGGTTGGGGTGTGTGAGACCCGTAAGCCTCCTTCCCTATCTTTTTCCCATTTTCTTCTCCCAAACCTCATTCATTTTCTTGTTTATTCTCAAGGTTGCTGAGCAGTTGGTGTGCTAGGGAGCTTTGAAGCTAGAAATCGAATTTGTTGTACATTTTGAGTTGCATGTAGTTGGATCATCATCTAGGATGTGATTTGGGGTTGAGTAATTGAGTTAGGTGGGTTGCATGTTGTTGGGGCTATGGTGTTCTTGAATTAGTTGGGTAAAAATGGGTGATCATGGAGTTTGATGCATGCATATAAAAAATTCTATGGTTTCTGGGTTTCTTGAACAAGTGTAGTAGTGATCATGGGTGTAGATCATGTTTAGGGGGAAGATTGGTGAAAAGAAAGAGAGGATCGAAGGTGAAATCCATGAAAATGCAGAAAATTCTAAGACCTATAGCCATGGTCGTGGTTCGTGGCCATGACTGTGGGGAAAACATTGTAGTGGCTGAGTCTTGCAGCCATGGCCGTGGTTCGTGGCCATGGCCTTGGAGTAAAAATTATAATGGTAGAGACATTCAGCCATGGCCTTGGTTCATGGCCATAACCATGGAGTAAAAATTAAAGTGGTAGAGACTTGCAGCCATGGTCGTGGTTCATGACCATAGCCTTGGGGGAAAATGTAGTGGCAAAGACTTGCAACCATGGCCATGATTCACGACCATAGCTGTGGGGTAAAAATGTAGTGTCAGAGACCTACAGCCATGGCTGTGATTCATGACCATAGTTGTGGGAAGGAAATTGAGCTGACAGAAATCCAGCGTTAAAATGCTGATTTGAGCGTTGTAAAGGTGAGAGTAGATGACCAAATTTGGTCTTGAAGTCTTCATAAAAGTTATAACCTTGGATGTTAGCTTTCAATGGTGCTGGAATCACTCAAAAAGGAGATCTAAAGCTCTAGTTATGACCTTTATAGTGAGCAAAGGTAAAGCTGTCAGCATTTAGGAAAACGGTTGCGGTTTTTACAATTTTTAACGTGGTAGATAAGGGAATTAGAACCTGAGTTCTTCATGAAAGTTGTATAAAATCTTATTTTCTTTCATATGAGATAAGTATTAGAGTGATTGGAGTAGTAGAACTCCCTATGGGTTGTTTTATGTGAAGGTTATCAGTGTAGAAATATGTGATTTTGATAAATTACATGTGATACATGTTGTATGATGAGTGAAATTGGTGAACATGAATAGAATGCTTGTGTCTCTTACATGTTGTGTGTTATAGGATGATGATAATGAGCATTGATATGCTATCTTTGTGTACTTGAAATGATAATAAGCATTGGAATGCTATCTTTGTGTACTTGAAATGGTGATGAGCATTGATATGCTTTATATGATTGATATGCTATGTTGAATTAACTGTAGAATATTAATATGTTATTATTGTATGAATGGTTAACCATTGGTATGTTGTTATTGGTTGAGATGTTAAGCATTGGTATGCTATTGTTGAGATTTCCGTTGACATTAACTTTTGTTCTTATCATAAATCCATTTAACTTTGACAACGGACTCAAACACGACAAGTATACCGATCGTACAAGTAGTAAATTTATATCGTATCCACAAGGACTAGTTAGGTCAAACAAGCATTTAATGACTATTCATGACTAAAGAATAATTCCAATTTCTCTTAGATTGTCATGCAAATTTGAATTAAAGGTTATGACTATTGGAATGTTAAACTATAAAACTCTTTGTTTTGTGTGTGGAAAGGGTAGAAATGGTATTGTGGTTTTGTAAGATTGTGGGATTAGATATCATCGAACTTCACACTGATGAATCTTAAATCTCTTGTTATATTCATTGCTTAGTCAACCCATAAGTTTACTCAAACCTAATCCCTTAGAGCAAGAGCCTAGGTGCAGATAGTGAATATCAATTCCTTGAGTATCCAATACCTACACCCGCATTACAGGTTAGGGTTTAAGACTACTAATGGGCCAAGCTCCATTCCTCACTACTACAAGACACACTATCTACATCGGTTCTTTAACATCATCTACATTGATTCTAAAACCGATGTAGAAGAGAGTGACGTAGTAAATGTATACAATTTTACATCGGTTAGCTCCATTCCTCACTACTACAAGACACGCTATCTACATCGGTTCTTTAACATCATCTACATCGGTTCTAAAACCGATGTAAAAGAGAGTGACGTAGTAAATGTATACAATTTTACATCGGTTCTTATTATAACCGATATAAATCTATATGCACTGCTGCCAGAAGCGCTCCATGACATCCCAATTCTCAACCTCACCATGTCAAAAACCCAATTGAGACTTGGAAAGTGTGTATACCTGCAATAAAACATGGCTCAACATTACCAGCAAACCCCATCTTCGTATACCTGCAAAAAAAGACACCATTTTCCGAAATTCAGAGTAAACCCAAGTCACAAAAGTAAGAAAACATTGGTGGAGCATTTCAACAAACACGTGGTGTCTATTATCGATGCAGCAAAAAAAGCTACATGTTGCGTAGAAGAAAAACTGGGTGATGGAAAGTGAGGAAAAGGGTACCCGGAAGCATCGACATCGGAGAAGAAGCGGTGCTCGTCGAAGAAGTTGATCGGCAAGGAGGCCTTGACGGAGTGTACGGACTCGAAGAATGGAGTGTTGTATTCAAAGCTATGCGCCAAGTGACTCCTCTCTCCATTAAGAGCTTTGAGCTTCTGGGGTTTTGCGGAGGTCGTGGATGACGGCGGCGGCCTCGGCCTCCTAGCCCTGGCGGTACTGCTGCACCACCTTGTTGGTGAAGATGGGGACGATCATGATGCGGCGCATCTTGCGCCAGTGCTCACCGTAAACGGTGAAGACCATGTCTTGGCCCTTCCCGGTGAAGATGTCAAACACCACGTTGCGAGTGCGGGACCCAAACTCCACGCCCTGCGTGTGCAACACCTTTTTTGCCAGCTCCGCCGACGACACCACCACCAGGTTCCGTTGCCCATGCGGAGGAGGAAGATGTCGCTGAACTTCTTTGCCAAGTCGGTGAGGTTGCAGTGGTTGAGGTCGTCTCCCACCTGGAGCCAATTTTTGTTTTTGAAGTTGCTGGTTGAGGAAGGAAAGGGAGAGGACTAGGGTTTTGGTTTCACGGGGTTCTATAATTACATCGATTATTTTGAAAACCGATGTAGATCTACTTGTAAATATTTACAAAATTGCCACCGCGCATTTAAAGCTACATCGGTCCAGTTATAAATGATGTAAAATATTCAATAATTACATCGGTTTTGTACATAACCAATGTAAATTTGCTTTACATCCAAGTTTTACATCTGTTCTACCTAAACTGGTGTAGAATTGACGATGTTGAACAGTCACTTTCTATTAGTGCCTTGATACATTTCCCATTAGGTATTTGTTTCAAAGCTAGTAAAAAAGGCTATTTTCCAATACCCAATGGACTCTATATCCAGCAAAGGAGAATCAATCCAAAGCAAGCATTAAGAGTAGAAACATACACAACAATGAATGAAACAACATATATATATCATTAATAAAATGAAGATTACATAAGATTTTCGTTGGTTACATCTAATCCCACAAAATAATGGGTAGAACTGCTCAAAACAATGAGGGTAAAACAAAAATTGAGATGGAAGAGAGATGGAAGAACCAAAGGAAAGACCCACACACGAACGGTCCCAAGCACCGGGAATCCCTTCCTCAGCTCCTAGAAGTCGCCCAATGTGTGAATGAGGGAAAAATCCTCAAAATCTTGATCAAATACGAGCTGGGTGAGTCAGGTTAGGGTTACCACACCCGGCACATTATGCTTTGCACCCGGCGTAGGGCCTTCTAGAGATTTTAGTTACTCTTTGTCTCAAAACACGCCCAGCGTAATTACTTTTAAGCCGGGCGAGATGTCTTCTAGAGAGTTTAGGTTGCTCTTTGTCTCGAGCACGCCCGACGCATCTTCTTGTGCCCGGCGTAGTTCTGAATTGCAAAGAGTGTGCTCTCAGTTTTGCTCAAGCCCGGCGCGAGTAGTCTTGCGCCCGGCGTAGGTACTGTTCTTCTGCTCCTTAGCTCCTTTAATTTCCAATCCAATGGGTCTTCAACTTTCAACTCTTCACTCAATACCTGCACAAAAAATGAGGTGTATTAGGGTATTGTTAGATGAGATTAGGTTAGTTATATCTGCACAAAAATTGAATCAAAAAGAGAACAATTATCTTGCAAGAGTGCATGGAATGAGTGGAATTGTTCAATAAGTCTTATCTAAAAATAAGTATAATTGAGACTTAACAACTATATATGATTGATGTTATTGATCTCTATATGCATTGACTGGATATGATGTACATAGTAGATGTATGGTAAGGTATGGGTGCTGAGAATGCGGTGTGGCATTATAGCATGATGGCTAACTTAGGATTTGAGGAGAGAAAATTATTTTGAAAACTGAAGATCCCACATAGGGTATCTTAGTGCTCGGGTAGGCCACTATTTGGAAAACCCTCCTTGAGTAGGTGTGTCTCTTGGAGTAGGTTTTGAGGTGTGTTGAGTCTCCTCCAAATCCTTAGTTAGTGGTTGAGTAAGGTAGAAAGTCGAGGTCTACAACTCTTAACCAAGTACCTGGAAAGGTTGCATGATTCCTTGAGGATAATCAGTGGATGAATTCCATATGTGACTTGGTAATGTATGCCAAGATCGTGGTAACTCTATACCCAATTGTACTACTCCTGACGATAGAATTGTTGAAGATTGAAGAATCTACATCTGGAAGATGTTCCCTAGAAGTTTTAGTTTTGATGTTTTGCTCATGTTGCTTTTTATTTTAAGCCTATGTCAAAAGGATAATGTATTGATTGTTTAAAAGATTAGGCTTGTATGTGTTTGTTTGTTATGTGTTAAAAATTAGTAATTAACATGAAGGTGAAAATATCATAATACTCATTTTTCTTATTTCATTCATTGTTGAGAACATGAAGTATTAATTTACTGAGTGTTTGAGACTTTAAATGAAAACTTGAAAACATCAGAAATTTTCTGAGTTAAGGAATAGATTACCTGAACTGGTAATAGATTACCTGACTCATGTTGAAAAACTGATTGATACTGGAATAATCGATTACCATGTGTGGTAATAGATTACCAAACTGATTCTGATGATTTCAAGAGGAAAAAGGATCGTGTTAATCGATTACCTCTTTAAAGTAATCGATTACCTCTGTTCAAAATGTGAGTTTTGTGTTATTTTGGCATCGTGTTAATCGATTACCATGTTAGGTAATAGATTAAAACAGGAGCTGAAACAATTAGTTCAGTTATTCTAACTCGTGGTAATAGATTACCATCACAGGTAATAGATTATCTCTGTTATGAATATAACTGAAATAACTGTTTCCTTGCACATGAAAATTATCTTTAAATAAGATTAAAACTGAAGCTTTTAAAAGAGAATTTTCACACACAGAAAAAAGAGAGATACTTACACGAACAAGAGAGACTTTTTTTAGAATACACATTACTGCAAAAGAGAAAAAGATTTTCTGAAAAAGAAAGAAAGAACATATCTGCTGAAAATCAACTTTTGGAAAAAGAAGTGTGCAAGATCAATTCAAGAAGATGAAGTTCATATAGAAAATTCATTCTAAACTGGTTTACATTGTTGAAGATCATATCTACACGAACAGGTGTACTCGTTTCTGATCTTTTGTTATTGTTTGAATGGTTTTAACTCTTGAGATTAGAGAATCTCTGGAAGAGTTGTGTAAAGAGAAATCTTGAGATAGGTTTTTCTCAAGTAGGATATTGTGGGATCAATATTCTTGGGTTATATGTTTCTTGTGGAGTCAAGAAATGGTTTGTTAATCTTGTAGGTGTCAAGATTTGCTTGTTAAATTCATTGATTGGATATTGCTTGTGCAGGGTGCATGTAAAGAATATCAATAGTGGATTTGACTGGATTTAGAGGTGTATCTAAATCTGAAACTGGATGTAGGCCTTTGGATGGCTGAACCAGTATATATCTTGGTGCATGATTTTCTTAACTCTTACACTCTTTACATTCTGTATAAGTTTCATGATTAATGTTGTATGAAGAAAAACATTATCTGCAGAAACTGAACTTTAAAGATTCTTGGTAATTGATAAATTCAATCTTTACATATCTTGTATTAATTGTGTTATTCAAATCTTGTTGGATAAGCTGTGCATTTATAACTCTGAATTACCTTTTTTGTTTAAAGGTTTGTTTTAAATCAAGATTTGTTTGGTAAAGATTTAGAAAGCAAAGAAGAAAAGGAAAAATAACATAGAATCTATTCAACCCCCCCTTCTAGATTCTAACCGTAGGGACCAACAAGAATCAGACTTTCCTAGTGTAAGTGATGAGACCCGAGAAACCAGAGGAGGGATTGATATCCAATTTTCCTGTGATCGAGCAGGCACTTCGGGCGTGAAAATGATTGGGTTGGTTCGGTAGGGTGGAAATCACTTAGACTGCTCATGTTGTTAGGAGATCTCCGAGTTAAAATGCGTGACGACGCATATGTGTTGTGTGACACCCTCTACCTGACATTCATAATTACACAATAAATAGGAATAATTAAAATCTTTCATAAATAAAACTAGAATCTCAAATATCTTACGTAGAAGATTCACATTCACAAACTCATAAATAATATCTCCAATACGGGAAATTACAAAAGAAAGAAATTGAGATTTTCAAAAGAGTTCAATGGAAATAACATCCTAAACTAGTCCTAACTACACCCTAATATCACATATCGTATCAAAATATGCCCAACTAAAGCCTAAGCTTCATCACCAACATCCTCATGTTGATTCATTTTAGATCAGGGAAGGCCGGGGACAAAGCCTTGAACAATGTCTTCATAGAGATTATAACATTTGCTCCCATGCCCTAAGAAGAACTTTTTGCAATGATTTCTATGAGGTAAATATTTCGGTGACTCCATTTAAGAAAATTAAGAAATAAAAAATAAATGTATTTTATTGGAAAGTTTAGCAATATATTTTTCATAATTTCTTACATATATATTCTTTTAATATTTACTTTTAATTTCTCAATTAACGTATTTATAATCCTATTAAAGGTGGCAAAATAGGTCATGACCATGTAAGCTGACCCACAAACAGTAAATATTTCAATTCACTTGTCCTATCATGCCTAACCTATCGGATCAAATGATAAGATAAGTTGATCTGTTAATACATTTAATTTTTAAATTTTATTATTTAAAGGAGTTGATTTTTCTAACATTATATTTGACCAAAAATTTAAATAAGTAAAATATATTTAACATATCTTAAAAAGTTATGAGTACATGTATTAGTAATATTTTTAAATTAAAAAATCATTTTTAATTTCTTATCTTGGACTCTTAAGTTATTGTTAAATATTTACCTTACTTTAATATTAAAATATTGTAATGAATTAACTAAATTATTATTTTTCTTTTAACTTAAAAATATTTATTATCTCTTAAATTTAGGATAAGTGTGCTTTTGATGTTTCAAATTTAAAATTAATCTTTTAGTTTGTAAAAAAATTGTTTCAATTCCTCTCAATCAATAGTTGCATCACTTTATTAGTAGGAACGAAACAAGTTACTTGTACAATATCAAGTTTGTTCAATGTGATATTTCGGTAGCAAAAATTACGGTAAACAAATTTTATCATTATTGTATGACAATTTCAGGTGGATTTTTTGTGACAAGTTCACTAATGACTTTTTTTTAAGAGACTAAACAATTTTTTTCAAATTATAAAACTAAATAAATCAATTTTAAATTTGAAAGAAAATATGTGTTTGTCAAATTTGAAAATTAAGAAACGTATTTAACCCCACCCAGTTCCTTCTCTATGTTCTAAGAAGGTTTTTTTTTTTTTTTTGGTGTGTGAGAATCAAACTTATTACAAAAGAGTTTACAATATTTATACTGTTCCGGTATTCTTAAAAGTCTCACATCGCTTAGGAGTCGAGACTAAGGGTAGTTTATAAACACTCTCCCTCCTTAACCCACTGAGGCGCCTTTTCAAGGACAAAACCGTGATAGCTCAACGAGCACCAAAGTGGACAATACCTCGGATGGAGGTGACCCTAACGATGACAACGGACTTACGGTAGGAACATTTAGCGCTAGAAGGAGGGCCTAGGCCACTCTTGCCCCTTAGCATCGACTAGGGGGCTTGTTCCGGTATTCCTAAAAGTCTCACATCGCTTAGGAGTCGAGGCTAAGGGTAGTTTATAAACACCCTCCCTCCTTAACCCACCGATGTAACGACCCGCCATAGTCTCTACACTTAGTAGAATCGCACTACTACTAGTGAGACTGAGAGAAATATTAAGCTGGATAACTCATACATACATGTACAAATAAAAATGAAAATAACTAAGTTTCTGGTTATAAAATAGAACGCCATATATGTACAGTCATCCCAAAAATAATATTCCCTAGTGTCGGTCAAGCACAGACAAAATCATTACCCAAAATGGTAACTCTAACACGAGGATCAAACTCCCCGTCTCGTAGCTAGCCCTGACTTGCTCCCATACCAAGTATGATCATCGCAGTTCCACCACATGGAAACAAAAGGGTAAGCTAGAATTCAAAAACCAATCATACAAGTACAGAATAAAATCTATACTACATATCATCCAACTAACAATCATGTTCATAGAGTCACACCATACACTCTATCCAACACTACTCATGCATAAAGTACATTACACCAATCATGAAGTCAAACACCACACACTTCATCATATTAACAATCATGCAATAAATGCATCTCATGACAGATATCAATGCATATCAATCATCTAATGCGTCGTCACGCATATATCTAGGAGATCTCCATAACAATAGAGCTGTATAAGTGACATTCCATCCTACCGAAATCACCCCAACCGTTTTCACGCCCAATGCGCCCGCTCGGTCACAGCTAAACATGATATAATCCTCACTCGGGTTTACTCGGATGATGTCACTTACACAATTGGAAGTCCAGATCCACCGTCAGGTATAGCACAGCTAGGTACGGGCTTACCACGACCTTGGCATGCATAACCAACTCAATTGTGGAGTTTGCCCACCGACTATCCGCAAGGATCCACGCACCTTCCCGAGTACTTTGTTAAGGGAATAACCTTCGACCTTATACCCCACTCTAACACTAGCTAAGGACTTAGAGGAGACTCGCCCAACCCAGTGGTCTATCTGAGCACCACTCTCCCAAATCCAGTGGCCTCCCTGAGCACCACTCTCATATATCAGTGGCCTATCCAAGCACCACTCTCAAGAGACTCTATGTGAGCTCTTTTAGTTCGAAAACATTTTTCCTCTCCTCAAGTCCTAGGCTAGACTCATATCAT
Organism: Cajanus cajan; assembly: GCF_000230855.2. Lineage (NCBI taxonomy): Eukaryota > Viridiplantae > Streptophyta > Magnoliopsida > Fabales > Fabaceae > Cajanus > Cajanus cajan. The sequence goes on along the minus strand of NC_138517.1, from coordinate 8,008,630 downwards.
AAGGAATCACATGCAATTATGCATCATACATCATACATGGTCTGCCCACCATCATGATCAACAATCATACACATGTCATAAGACATCACATGCAATTATGCATCATACATCATACATGGTCTACCCACCATCATGATCAATAAACATACTCATGCCATAAAGCATCACATGCAATAATGCATCATACATCATATATGGTCTACCACCATTATGATCTATAAACATAACCATATGAACATATACACATGTCATATCATATTCAAACATTCATAAGTATCATCACAAAGCATACATATGAATCACCCCTCACCATACATCATATATCATACATACATGATCTAAAACTTCAACTTTAAACATGCATAAGCATCAATTCATTCATAAAGATATTCACGCCCGGCGTGGCCTGAGCTCGCCCAGCCTAATCCCAAGCTGAGAGTCCTAAGACTCATCCACGCCCAGCTGTAGACCCCTAAAATTGTCCGGGTCAGAAATAAAGCTTGAAGACTCTCGAAGACTGAAGGAAGATCAGCCAGAAGGACTCCTGGAAGGCCCTAGGAGGGTTCTCTGTAGGTCTAGAGGTCTTAGAATAGCTCAAAATAAGGAAGTGGAGGGAATGAAGCCCAATACGGCCGTACTGAACTTAATACGGCCGTATTGAAGCTTCAATACGGCCGCAGTGAACTCAATACGGCCGTATTGAAGTTTCTGAACTTCAATACGGCCGCACTGAAATGAATACGGCCGTATTGAAGCTTCAATACAGCCGCAGTGAACTCAATACGGCCGTATTGAAATTTCTGAACTTCAATACGGCCGCATTGAACTCAATACGGCCGTATTGAAGTTCAAAAATTTCAATACGGCCGTATTGATTCCATAGCCCGTATTGCGCCTATTCCCTATAAATATGGCGTCATTTTGACGTCATTCCACACTTTTGAACATAGTTTTAACCCTCTCCTTGAGTATTCTGGGGTTTTTGAGCAGTGTTCTGCCCTAGAAATCACTCGGAGAGTTGATCCGACGAAGTTCTTGAGCCCCGAGCCATTTTGCTTGAGGATCGAACCTAGTCGAAGGGAAATCCTCCGGATTTCCATAGTCAAAATTTTATAGGAGGGAGCGAGCGGGCTTGTAGAGCGAGGGAACGCCAAAAAGCTTCCCAGTTTTACTTGAAATATATAAAAGCACGCTTCAAAGGTTTCTTCTTCAAAATCCTTCCTTTTACTGCTTTCTGATTGTTGCATCGCATATCTAATTTATTCGCCATGTAGATATCTTGTTCATAATCGTTTAGAATAAATAGGGGTAATTTAGTAATTTTATACTATTATTAATAAAAGAATCTGTCATAGGGAACCCGAAAGGGGCGCTGTGGGGTGCTAACACCTTCCCCACGCGTAACCGACTCCCTTACCCAACTCTGGTTGTAATGGCCAAAATTGATTTATAAAATCAATTGCCTTATCCCTTTTTCCAATGTTTTGAGTAAAACATTGGTGGCGACTCCAAAGAACCCTCCTTTTGCGAAAACCACTAATCCATGGAGGGTCCCGCTTGGGATTAATATGGATTGGTGAATCATTTAATAAAATTGCTCGTTTGACAAGGTCTCAGTTTGAGAATAAGTCATTCTAGCAATCCATATTTTCAAACAAATAAAAGAGTCCAACCATCCTTCGCAAATGCCGAAAGCCCGTTTCGGGCCGGTGGCGACAGATGGCGACTCCACTGGGGAAGCCTCGAGAGTCAGTCCCATTTAGTGACAGATTATCTTTAACAAATAATAGTTAAAATTACTTCATTACCCTTTGTTTTTATGATAACATGCTTTATCAATTTGGCTTTAATAACTGTTGTATGTTTAATTTCCGCAATTGTTTGAAATACAAACTGCACACGAACCTTTGCACACAACAGTTCCCTCTATACCCGGGGGCATGAGTGATAAGCCATAGGGAGTGGATGTTAGTACGGCCGGTTGTCGAATGGGTCTATAGGTGCCCGTAGACCGTTGTCGGAAAGTATCACTCAAGGTGATAACCATGAACTCAAGTCCGACAGTGCGTTGGAACTTTCCATCGACTTACGACAAGAGGAATTGGGTCCCTATAATGGGGGCACCTTGGGGGCCTCAGACCGGTGAGAACAGTTAGAACCACCTTGAATATGCACTTTTCTGCAGGATACCCCTACCTCGTGATTCGCTCGTGACTGTTCGTGGATGAGTGAATTGTTTGTGCATTGATTATGTGACATTGTATGAGCATACATTGCATTTCTTTAAACATACAACATTTCTATTCTTTTAAAATAAGAATGAATAGAAATAAGGATCTTCCATTACATGGTATTAACATCTACCTTCATCACATTCATACAGGTAGTTTCCCTTTTCACCCAAAAATACAAAAAGATACAAAATATCCAAAAGAAAAAATATGTATTTATCCAAACCAAGCAATATCATGCATCATCTTAGGAACATCCTAAAAACATGATAATGCTTAGTTGAATAAACACTATGCATGCATATTCAACGTCATCATCTCATATCATGCATATAGATCATGGAGAGATCTAGGAGTAATTCATACATCTCTCCTAGTAATCCATTAATAAACATTAATAAAAAGAAAGGATTAATCGATGCGTATGTTCAAAGAATGGATCGCACGCCGTTCGTTATTAAGTGTAAGCCAACAACCGCGCCAAGCAAGCGCACATCAACTCCGTTGTTGGTAATCAAGACGAATAAAGGGGAAGGTCCGACACCATTAAGGATCACAGTTCCAAGGCCTTTCCCTTACAAATCAAATAAGGCTGTGCCGTGGATATACGACATCCACTCTTCTGCCGACAGCGATATCTCCAAACACCGCTGGACTTGGGGGCATGACTAGGAGTGGTAGGATCTACACTCCCGATGATCTTCATAACAAAGCTCCCAAGAATAAAGAAAAAGAAAAAGATAAAACCGAGGAAAGAGAATCCGAGGAGGAGACAGACGAGCTGTTAAAGTTCATACGACAGAGCGAGTACTCCATCGTGGATCAACTTCATAAGATGCCAGCAAAGATTACGCTGTTGTCGTTGATCCTAAGCTCCGAACCGCATCGGCAAGCTCTGTTGAAAGTATTGAACGAGGCATATGTGTCGCACAAAATCTCCCAAGACAAGTTTGAGGGGATTGTTAGTCACATCAAGGCTAATGATCACCTCACCTTCACCGATGAAGAAATCCCCGCCGAGGGATCAAATCATAACAAACCCTTGCACATCTCTGTAAAGTGCAAGGAGTATCACATCGCAAAGGTCTTGGTGGATAACGGATCTTCCTTGAACGTGATGCCCAAAAGAACTCTTGATCAAGTGGCAATCAAGGGAGTCCAAATGCGCCCGAGCAACATGATCGTTCGAGCCTTCGATGGATCTAAAAGAGAAGTGGTGGGAGAAGTCAATCTTCCAATCCAAATTGGACCCACCGTTTTTAATGTCGAATTCCAAGTGATGGACATTACTCCCACATACAGCTGTCTCCTCGGCCGACCTTGGATTCATGATGCGAAAGCTGTTCCCTCTACGCTCCACCAGAAAGTCAAAATCATAGTGGGTGACAAGCTGGTGACCGTACAAGCTGAAGATGACATACTCATCAGCAAGCCATCCAACATACCTTATGTGGATGCAGCAGAGGAAGCTTTAAAAACCGCCTTCCAAGCATTGGAGATCGCCAATGTTGAGACGTTTCCCCGAGAAATGAAGAAGGTAGCTAATATGCTCACAAAGAACGGATACTTGCCAGAACAAGGATTAGGCAAGGACTCCCAAGGAATCCCGGAGCTACCCATTATCAAGGACAATCCGGGGAAACAAGGGTTAGGATACAACCCTGTTAAAGATCAAAGAACGAAGAGGAATCAAAATCCTTCTCGACGTTCTTTAAGCCAGATCTTTAGGAAGGCTGGTTCACAAACGTCAAGGCCAGCTGTCGTCATCAAGTGTCCTTTTCCTTCTAATAGGGATGTGTAAATTCAATGACTATTAGAGATCACTCCTCGGGGACAGCCCGACCCCCGAGCCTCGATAGGGCACATGTTTCCACTATGATTATAATAAAATCATTCTTCATTATTTCTTATTGCTTCTTTTCTTGCTCGCAATAAAATTCTAAACCACGTTATTTAACCCTGTTTGAATAAACATAAGTGAGGTTAAAATCGTCTTAATAATCAATAAACCCGCATCATTTTTATGTGGAAGTGTGTGACAACTTGGAGCACCTTTTCTTGGCCTCAATAAGTGCCGTCATGGATAAAAAGAAATCCATTCAGGAAAAAAATCCTAAAAAACAAAAGGCTCGGCAGGAAACCCAAAAAGGGGACTGCGCAAAAATAAGAGCAAAAGACCCGCTAGGAATCCCACAAAAGGGTGACCTAGGCAAAAATTAGGGTTACAAAATAATGAACAAAAACAAAAGCCCGCTAAAACTCCACAAAGGGGTGTTTTAGGCAAAAGTTAGGGCCGTCAAAAAAGAAAAACAAAATAAATCCATGATGGTACCATCAATTGAATTCAACAAGGGGCTCAAGAAAAGCTATCCAAGTTGTCAAAGCACAATCATTAATAACAAAGATGTGCTTAACTTCATGAATGTTTAAACAAACAAACCTAAACACAATAAGCCTACCATGGCCAGCCATTCTTACAAAATCCATTTTTCAAAAATAAAACAATCCCCTCTAAAAACACAAACTTTTGAAAATATATCTTTTCCTTCTTTTCTCTCTTGTCCCAACGATTTTTGAATAATCTAGTGGAAACATGGAGATATAGTGGTCAATAGGAGGGTTGACATATCTTCTAAAGAAAGGGAAGGATTATTTGGTTGATGACACCAAATCTCAATATAACACGCATCATTCCTCGGTTACAGAAATCGGCAACGCACAGCCCGTCTGGAGGAATGGCAAAATCTGAATAAAGAACGCATCGATTAATTCTTTTGAAAAAATGAATCAAATAGAATTAGGTGCATCATATACTGCATACATGCATACAGATGATAGGTGTACTGGAAGATCACTTATTCTCTGTTTATCTAAAAAAAAAAAAAAAAAAAAATTTCAATACGCCCGTATTGCATTTAATACGGGCGTATCAAGGTTAACGTTGAAGCAACTTTTCGTATTTAATACGTCCGTATTGAAAGCAATACGGGCGTATTGACATTCAATACGGCCGTATTCCATTTAATACGGGCCGTATTGATTGCCAAATTTGTACAATAACGGTAAATCCAATACGGCCGTATTGAAATCAATACGGCCGTATTGGCGAAAATTTCTCTATATTTTCCCCTCTCATTTTTTGCATACCAATCTTCATTCTCTGCATACTTTGTTTGTGAGTGCACCCTAGATAGCTTCTCAGAAATGGCAGAGTCATCCCGAAAAAGACAGAGAGCCCCAGCTCGACGTGAGATGACGGATCGACACAGGCAACGGCTGGAGCTCATAGAGACATTCAACTTCGAGCCGTCAAGGGCGCTCGACTTTGACCTTCTCCGAGCAGTGGGCTTGGAGGATGACGTCAGGAGTTACTTCGGCAGCATAGGATGGGGATTTCTCCTTGATTCCCCTTCTCAGCTGTACTTGACAGCCACAAAGGAGTTCCTGGCCTCCGTCGGTGTTACTGAGTCGACGAACAGTTATGGGGAAGATGTCTGCTCGGTTGACTTCTGGATGAATCAGGGGTACCGCTCCTTGACTTTGGACGAGTTCAACGTCCAGGCAGGATTTTTCAGCCGGACTGATCAGCTGGCATTTCGAGACGCCATATGCGAGTGGCCTGATCAGTGGACTCCGGTTGACATGTGGAGATTGCTCACAGGCCGAGAGGATTACCATTCAGGGGTAAAGGGCTCCCGGCTCCCGACCGCTCTTCGGATCTGCCACAAGATCCTTACCAGCACTATCCATGGCAGGTCCAAGAGCCCCGAGTCGATTACACGTCCGGACCTGCTGGCATTATATTGCATGGCCACCGGACGGAAGGCCAATCCTGGGTACTTCTTCCTCGAGCATGTGAAGAAGCTGGGGACACGAGAGGGAGGAGAGTCTAGACAGGGGTATATCTTGGTCGCCCCACTCCTTTCACAGCTGGCGGAGACATGGGGATGCCCCGACGGCGAAGAGCCAAGGGCGCTGGCGCCAAAGTTGATCGGTGCTACCACTTTGATTAGCATGAGGATCATTACTAGATCAGCTGGGGGGTTTGTACGAGTAAATGGCCCGGATGCCTATGCCGACATCCTCAATGACCTCGACCTTGAGGGCGACGGCAGCCCACAGCCAGAGGCCGGCACCTCGCAGTCGGATAGGGCCTACTTTGATGCCCGCTTTGACGCTTTACAGCAAAGCATCGATACTCGATTCGATGCTTTTCAGCATAGCATCGGCACATGGCAGCAGAGTACCGATGCTCGACTAGACACCTTGGTGCAGGGGTTCGACAACCTCTCCGTCTGGATGCATCGCCGCTTCCCGGACCCGCCACAGGACCCGCCGGCAGAGGAGTGAAGACCGGCTTTTGTTTTCTTGCTTTTCGTGCATTAGTTTGATTGGGCTTAGCCCCATTTCTCAAATTTTCCTTGTACAAATTCATTTTTAGTAATGAAATTTGCCACTTTTGAATTCAAAATTCTTTAGCACTTTTTATTTCTGTACAGCAAAAGCCAAAATTAACAAAAAAGGCAAAAACACAGAAAAAGCCAAAATCAACAAAAAAGGCAAAAAAACATAGAAAAAGCCAAAATCAATAAAAAAGGCAAAATACAGGAAAAGCCAAAAACGACAAAAAAGGCAAAAGATTTAGAAAATCAAATCGCCTCGTACAGAATAACTGAGCCTGGAGAGGCTTACCGAAATAATACTCTCAGAATAACTGAGCCTGGAGAGGCTCGCCGAAATAATACTCTCATAGAATAATTGAGCCTGGAGAGGCTCGCAGAAATAATACTCCCCAGAGAAACCTCAACTCAAGCTCACGGAACAAATCCCCAGCGAGAGTTATCAAAACAAGATCGACAAAATTCCCAATGGAAGCACGATCGCCCAAGCAGAATATCCAAGTCAAAAGGACTTAAACTTCCTCAGTGAAGATAGCTCTCCAACTCAGGCGTTGAGTGAAGCTAAGCCTGCAGAGGCTTCCTAAATAATACTCTGGGATACATAAGATCCCCCATTCCCCAGTCGCCTACTCAGAGGCATCCCTGCAAAAGGAGAAAAATCAAAAAATATCAATAAGTATTCCCCAAGCGGAATCTGGCACTCAGCCGAACACTGAACTTCAAAATCCCCAGTCGCCTACACAAGAGGCACTCCTTCAAAAAAGGAAAAATCATAAAAAGATCAATAATCATTCCCCAAGTGGAATCCGGCTCTCAGCTAATCATTGAACATCAAGATGATATGCCTAACAGAAGAGGCTAATCAAAATCAACGACAAAATCCCCCAGTGGATAACAGCCTACACAGAGGCAGCAAAATCAGAAAACCAAAAGAGACACCCGAATAAGGATAATCGGGATACTCCACCAACGTCGAAAGGACGTCAGCCAATCATAAGGCACCGCTCACCTCAAAAAAGAGCATCTTCGTGTCTGCACCCCCAAGGAACCAGAAATTCCCCAGTGGGTACCAACTACGCAATGGAAAGTTGGGACACAAAAACCTATGAGTAACTGCACATCCCCTAGACGGATCCCTGCGTTATCCAGCCCTCAGTGGCACAAAAATCAAAAAAACAACCGTCGAAGCAGCATCGTGGACTGTGGAGACAAAATCATCACAAATCCCTGGAAAGGAGATACTCACACTACCCCTTCGTCACAAACACGGAGGTATGCAGCTTCCGGCTCGAGCAATGAGCGAAGCTATCCCTGGAAAGGAGATACTCACGCTACCCCGTCGTCACAAACACGGAGGTATGCAGCTTCCGGCTCGAGCAATGAGCGAAGCTATCCCTGGAAAGGAGATACTCACACTGCTCACCGTCGTCACAAAGGTACTTAGCTTCCGGCTCGAGCAAAGAGCGAAGCTAAGCCTGGAGAGGCGGTACTCACAGCTTCCAGCTTGGGCAGCAAGCAAAGCAAAGCCTGGAGAGGCGAAACTCACACTGCTCACCGTCGTCACAAAGGTGCTTAGTTTCCGGCTCGAACAAAGAGCGAAGCTAAGCCTGGAGAGGCGAAACTCACACTGCTCACCGTCGTCACAAAGGTGCTTAGTTTCCGGCTCGAACAAAGAGCGAAGCTAAGCCTGGAGAGGCGAAACTCACACTACTCACCGTCGTCACAAAGGTGCTTAGTCTCCGGCTCGAGCAAAGAGCGAAGCTAAGCCTGGAGAGGCGAAACTCACACTGCCACCGTCGTCACAAAGGTACTTAGCTTCCGGCTCGAACAAAGAGCGAAGCTAAGCCTGGAGAGGCGGTACTCACAGCTTCCAGCTTGGGCAGCAAGCAAAGCAAAACCTGGAGAGGCTACTCGACAATTTTCCACCGGAAGACGCTACAAGTCAGAAGGTTGGCACATCACCCGGACAATTGGGTCAACTCCTTTACTTGTCAGCCGGTACACCAAAAGACCGTTTGACTAAGTAAAGGGGGGGCAGCTGTAGACTCCTAAAATTGTCCGGGTCGGAAATAAAGCTTGAAGACTCTCGAAGACTAAAGGAAGATCAGCCAGAAGGACTCCTGGAAGGCCCTAGGAGGGTTCTCTGTAGGTCTAGAGGTCTTAGAATAGCTCAAAATAAGGAAGTGGAGGGAATGAAGCCCAATACGGCCGTACTGAACTTAATACGGCCGTATTGAAGCTTCAATACGGCCGCAGTGAACTCAATACGGCCGTATTGAAGTTTCTGAACTTCAATACGGCCGCACTGAAATGAATACGGCCGTATTGAAGCTTCAATACAGCCGCAGTGAACTCAATACGGCCGTATTGAAATTTCTGAACTTCAATACGGCCGCATTGAACTCAATACGGCCGTATTGAAGTTCAAAAATTTCAATACGGCCGTATTGATTCCATAGCCCGTATTGCGCCTATTCCCTATAAATATGGCGTCATTTTAACGTCATTCCACACTTTTGAACATAGTTTTTAACCCTCTCCTTGAGTATTCTGGGGTTTTTGAGCAGTGTTCTGCCCTAGAAATCACTCGGAGAGTTGATCCGACGAAGTTCTTGAGCCCCGAGCCATTTTGCTTGAGGATCGAACCTAGTCGAAGGGAAATCCTCCGGATTTCCATAGTCAAAATTTTATAGGAGGGAGCGAGCGGGCTTGTAGAGCGAGGGAACGCCAAAAAGCTTCCCAGTTTTACTTGAAATATATAAAAGCACGCTTCAAAGGTTTCTTCTTCAAAATCCTTCCTTTTACTGCTTTCTGATTGTTGCATCGCATATCTAATTTATTCGCCATGTAGATATCTTGTTCATAATCGTTTAGAATAAATAGGGGTAATTTAGTAATTTTATACTATTATTAATAAAAGAATCTGTCATAGGGAACCCGAAAGGGGCGCTGTGGGGTGCTAACACCTTCCCCACGCGTAACCGACTCCCTTACCCAACTCTGGTTGTAATGGCCAAAGTTGATTTATAAAATCAATTGCCTTATCCCTTTTTCCAATGTTTTGAGTAAAACATTGGTGGCGACTCCAAAGAACCCTCCTTTTGCGAAAACCACTAATCCATGGAGGGTCCCGCTTGGGATTAATATGGATTGGTGAATCATTTAATAAAATTGCTCGTTTGACAAGGTCTCAGTTTGAGAATAAGTCATTCTAGCAATCCATATTTTCAAACAAATAAAAGAGTCCAACCATCATTCGCGAATGCCGAAAGCCCGTTTCGGGCCGGTGGCGACACCAGCGCATTCAACTCATGCTCGGTGTCCTTGAAACAAATACTCCTAAGAGTATCCACGCCTGACGCAACCAAATCACGTATGGCCCAACATCCAACTCGAGAGCCCTAAGTTCTTCCACGCCTAGCACGCTCAACCTGCGCCTAGCCTAATCCTAGTTAGAGATTTCAAAAACTCTCATCCAAACCAACAAATCCAGCCACATGCAAACACAAAAACACAATGCATAGGCTCCATACAACACAAAAACAAACTCAAAATCTACATGCACCCATCCATAACATCAATTCCACCCAAAAACCCCATTTTTCCCAAAACCTCGAAAAATGAGCGAATTCTCCGATCCAGCCATGGACCCTCAACTTTCATGCATCAATTGAATTTCTAAACTCACATGCAACTTAAATAACAAACATTCTAGCTTTCCTCACCTGAAGATTGGCTCAAAATATCCAATAACTGACAAGAAGTAGAATTCCCTTCCGAAGCTCAACCCGGAACTTCAATCCTCCCAAAGCAAGTTTCATAGTCTGAATTTCGAGAAAAGCTAGAAGGCGTTAGTGATCTAGAGGAGAAAAGGAATCATACAGAGAAATTTGGGAGAGAAAGAAGCTCACAGACCCAGAGTCCTTCTCTCTAAAACTTCTCTCTAAAAACTCATTCTCCTCAACTGCCCCCAACCCCTATTTATAGATATTCCAGAGTGGCCAGAACAGCCTGTACCAAAACTGGAACGACCCATTCTGCACTCCCTCAACACGTACAAAAACCACATGTAGAACGGCCCGTTCTAAAATCAAAATGGCCCGTTCTGGTACTCATCCAGAACGGCCCGTTCTCCCTCCAGAACGGCCCGTTCTCCCTCCAAAACGGCCGATTCTCCATCCAGAACGACCCGTTCTCCAACCAGAACGGCCCGTTCTCAAGTACGACTTACAGGTCAATTTAATAGCTTGGAACGACCCGTTCCAAATTGGGAACGGCCCGTTCTGGGCTTCTAAATTACCTATATTGGGCTTTCTACAACAACTTGCTACGTTATAATACCCCCCAACAAATAGGAATTTTCGTCCCCGAAAATAGGCTTACCTAAAAAGAAGAAAGGATATTGGTCCTTGAATTGACTCTCCACCTCCCAGATAGCCTCATCAGTAGCTGCATTCCAAAGAATCTTCTCCAAACTGATGGACTTGCCACGAAACTTCTTCAACTTGTGATCAACCACAGCTACCGGTCTCTTCTCAGAGGTCAAGTTTTCTTTAACGTGCACCTCATCCATCTCTACCACATAACTCGGGTCTCTGATGTAGTTCCTCAACTGTGAAACGTGAAACACATGCTCTCCGTCTTCAAATTCTAGAGGTCTCCTCCTCCTATCAACATAGGACTTTTATCGACTCTGGGTAGCCCTCAACCTTTCCTAAATCTATCTCACTATCTTAGTACTCTAAAGAACTAACTCTAGACCAACCACTACTGACTCACCCTCCTGATACCAACATAATGGAGTCTTACACCTCCTGCCATACAAAGCCTAAAAAGGCGCCATACCAATACTCGAGTGATAACTGTTATTATAAGTGAACTTTACCAATGGTAACACCTCCTCCCAGCTACCCAGATGATCCAACACACAAGCTCTCAAGAGATCCTCCAATGACTGAATTGTCCTCTCCGACTAACCATCTGTCTGTGGATGATAAGCGGAGCTCAACCTCAACCTCGTCCCTAAAGCCTGATGCAGAGTCTGCCAACCTGGAAATAAACCTTGGATCTCTGTCAGAGATAATACTGGAAAGCACTCCATGCAACCGTACTATCTTTCTAATATACAACTGTGCAAGCCTTTCCAAGGACCAGCTCTTGACAAGAAGAAAGTGCGCACACTTTGTCAACCTATCAACAATCACCCAGATAGAGTCATTGTTCCTAGTTGTCCTAGGCAACCCAACTACAAAGTCCTTAGTGACACTATCACACTTCCACTCGAGAATCTCCATCAGCACAAAGCTCAAAACCATTTTCCCTCTCGGTACCAAGCAAATTCCAAAATCCTCAACAACTCTAGATCCTGTAATTGCTTAGTTCCCACCTGTCTCAAGAACTCATTAGTTATGGTGATCATACCACAACTAATGTGATCTTGAACAACCTCCACCTCTAGTCTCAAATCTCTGAACTATTCAATCAGTTCCAACTCCCTAATCATCATAACCGACACAAGAATGGATTTCCTACTCAATACATCTGCTAACACACACGCCTTCCCAATGTCGCCACCCGCCGAAACGGACCTTGGCATTCGCGACGATGGTCATGACTCTTTTTATAGTTTTGAAAATGATGGATTGTTAGAACGACTTATTCTCAAACTGAGACCTTGTCGAACTAACAATTTTATTAAATGATTCACCAATCCATGTTAATCCCAAGCGGGACCCTCCATGGATTAGTGGTTTTCGCAAAAGGAGGGTTCTTGGAGTCGCCACCAATGTTTTACTCAAAACATTGGAAAAAGATTTAAGGCAATTGATTTTTATAAATCAACCTTGGCCATTACAACCAGAGTTGGGTAAGGGAGTCGGTTACGCGTGAGGAAGGTGTTAGCACCCCACAGCGCCCCTTTCGGGTTCCCTATGACGGATTTTTTCTTAAATAACAGCGTAAAATTACTAAATTACCCCTATTTATTATAAGCGATTATAACTTAAATATCTACATGATGACAATATGCAGCAATCAAAAAGCAGTAAAAGAAGGGATTTTAGAAAAGAAACCTTTGAAGCGTGCTTTTATATATATCAATGAAGTTTAGGAGGCTTTTTGGCGCTCCCTCCCTCTACAAGCTCGCTCGCTCCTTCCTAAAAAAGAATTTTTGACTATGGAAATCCAAAAGATTTCCCTTCGACTAGGTTCGAGACTCAAGCAAATGGCTCGTGACTCAAGAACTTCGTCGGATCGACTCTCAGAGCGATTTCTAGGGCAGAACACTGCTCAAACACCCCAGAACACTCAAGGAGAGAGTCAAAACTGTGTCCAAAAGTGTGGAATGACGTCCAAATGATGTCCTATATATATAGGGATGAGGCGCAGTACGGCCTCTGACATCAATACGGCCCGTACTGAGTTTTTGAACTACAGTACGACCGTATTGAATTCAGTACGGCCGTACTGAAGTTCAAAAACTTCAGTACGGCCGTATTGGTTTCAGTACGGCCGTATTGTAGTGTAAATTGTTCAGTACGGCCGTACTGAACTTCTAGGATGCCGTAATGAGCTTCAATCCTCCCACATCCTTATTTTAAGCTACTCTAAGACCTCTAAACCTACGAATAATCATCCTAGGGTCTTCCAGGGTCTTCCAGGAGTCCTTCCGGTTGACTTTCCTTCGGTCTTCGAGAATCTTCGAGTCTTATTTCCGATCCGGACAATTTTAGGGGTCTACAGCTGCCCCCCCCTTTTCTTAGTCAAACGGCCTTTTGGTGTACCGGTTGACAAGTAAAGGAGTTGACCCCAATTGTCCGGGGAGTAAGCCACCCTTCCGACTTGTAGTGTCTTCAGGTGGGAAAACTGTTGAGTAGCCTCTCCAGGTTGAGTATTAGTCGTCGCCTCTCCAGGCTCGTGCATACCTCGGTGCTCCTGACAACTGGGTAGCTGAGTACCGCCTCTCCAGGCTCGTGCATACCTCGGTGCTCTTGACAACTGGGTAGCTGAGTACCGCCTCTCCAGGCTTATGCATACCTCGATGCTCTTGACAACTGGGTAGCTGAGTACCGCCTCTCCAGGCTCGTGCATACCTCGGTGCTTTTGACAACTGGGTAGCTGAGTACCCCGCCTCTCCAGGCTTATGCATACCTCGGTGCTCTTGACAACTGGGTAGCTGAGTACCGCCTCTCCAGGCTCGTGCATACCTCGGTGCTCTTGACAACTGGGTAGCTGAGTACCGCTTCTCCAGGCTCGTGCATACCTCGGTGCTCTTGACAACTGGGTAGCTGAGTACCGCCTCTCCAGGCTTATGCATACCTCGGTGCTCTTGACAACTGGGTAGCTGAGTACTGCCTCTCCAGGCTTATGCATACCTCGGTGCTCTTGACAACTGGGTAGCTGAGTACCGCCTCTCCAGGCTCGTGCATACCTCGGTGCTCTTGACAATTGGGTAGCTGAGTACCGCCTCTCCAGGCTTATGCATACCTCGGTGCTCTTGACAACTGGGTAGCTGAGTACCGCTTCTCCAGGCTCGTGCATACCTCGGTGCTCTTGACAACTGGGTAGCTGAGTACCGCCTCTCCAGGCTTATGCATACCTCGGTGCTCTTGACAACTGGGTAGCTGAGTACTGCCTCTCCAGGCTTATTCAATACGGCCGTATTGCTTCTGTAGGCCGTATTGCGCCTATTCCCTATAAATATGACGTCAATTGGACGTCATTCCACACTTTTTTACTCAGTTTTGACTCCCTCCTTGAGATTCTGGGGTTTTTGAGCAGTGTTCTGCCCTAGAAATCTCTCTGGGAGTCGATCCGACGAAGTTCCGGAATTCCGAGCACTTAGCTTGGAGATTCGAACCTAGTCGAAGGGAAATCCTCCGGATTTCCATAGTCAAAAGTTTTTAGGAAGGAGCGAGCGAGCTTGTAGAGCGAGGGAACGCCAAAAAGCTTCCCAGTCTTACTCAATATATAAAAGCACGCTTCAAGAGGTTTCTTCTTAAATCCTTCCTTTTACTGCTTTCTGTGTGCATATTTAAACTATCACCATGTAGATAGTTAATTTATAATCGCTTATAATAAATAGGGGTAATTTAGTAATTTTACGCTATCATTTTAGAAATAATCTGTCATAGGGAACCCGAAAGGGGCGCTGTGGGGTGCTAACACCTTCCCCACGCGTAACCGACTCCCTTACCCAACTCTGGTTGTAATGGCCAAAGTTGATTTATAAAATCAATTGCCTTATCCCTTTTTCCAATGTTTTGAGTAAAACATTGGTGGCGACTCCACGAACCCTCCTTTTGCGAAAACCACTAATCCATAGAGGGTCCCGCTTGGGATTAATATGGATTGGTGAGACTTTTAATAAATAAATTGGATAAGATCGACAAGGTCTCAGTTTGAGAACAAGTCTTTCTAATAATCCAATACATTTTCAAAACTAAAATAAAAGCGAGCTCGACCGTCTTCGCGACCGCCGAGGCCCGTTTGGGCCGGGTGGCGACAGATGGCGACTCCACTGGGGAAGCTTCGAGAGTCAGTCCCATTTAGTGACAGATTATTTTTAACAAATGATAGTTAAAATTACTTTATTACCCCTTTGCTTGTATGATAACATGATTTATTATATGGCTTTAAATAACTGTTGTATGTTTAAATTCCGCAATTGTTTGAAATACAAACTGTACACAAACCTTTGCACACAACAGTTCCCTCTATACCCGGGGGCATGAGTGATTAACCATAGGGAGTGGATGTTAGTACGGCCGGTTGTCGAATGGGTCTATAGGTGCCCGTAGACCGTTGTCGGAAAACATCACTCAAGGTGATAACCATGAACTCAAGTCCGACAGTGCGTTGGAGCTTTCCATCGACTTACGACGAGAGGAATTGGGTCCCTATAATGGGGGCACCTTGGGGGCCTCAGACCGGTGAGAACAGTTAGATCCACCTTGAATATGCACTTTTCTGCAGGATACCCCTACCTCGTGATTCGCTCGTGACTGTTCGTGGATGAGTGAATTGTTTGTGCATTGATTATGTGAAATTGTTTGAGCATACATTGCATTTCTTTAAACATACAACATTCCTATTCTTTTAAAATAAAATAAATAGGAATAAGAATCTTCCATTGCACGGTGTTAACATCTACCTTCATCACATTCATGTAGGTAGTTTCCCTTTTCACCCAAAAAAAATACAAAAAAACAAAATACCCAAAAAAAGGAAAAAAGGGTTATTTATCCAAATCAAGCAATATCATGCATCATCTTAGGAACATCCTAAAAAACATGATAATGCTTAGTTGAATAAACACTATGCATGCATATTCAACCTCATCATCTCATATCATGCATATAGATCATGGAGAGATCTAGGAGTCATTCATACATCTCTCCTAGTAATCCATTAATAAACATTAATAAAAAGAAAGAAATAATCGATGCGTATATTCAAAGAATGGATCACACGCCGTTCGTTATCAAGTGTAAGCCAACAACCGCGCCAAGCGAACACACGTCAACTCCGTTGTTGGTAATCAAGACAAACAAAGGGGAAGGTCCAACACCATTAAGGATCACAGTTCCAAGGCCTTTCCCTTACAAATCAAATAAGGCTGTGCCGTGGATATACGACATCCACTCTTCTGCCGACAGCGATATCTCCAACATCGCTGGACTTGGGGGCATGACTAGGAGTGGCAGGATCTACACTCCCAATGATCTTCATAACAAAGCTCCCAAGAATAAAGAAAAAGAAGAAAAGAAAACCGAGGAAAAAGAATCCGAGGAGGAGACAGACAAGCTGTTAAAATTTATCCGACAGAGCGAGTACTCCATCGTGGATCAACTTCATAGGACGCCAGCAAAGATTACGCTGTTGTCGTTGATCCTATGCTCCGAACCGCATCGGCAAGCTCTGTTGAAAGTCTTGAACGAGGCATACGTGTCGCACACTATCTCCCAAGACGAGTTTGAGGGGATTGTTAGTCACATCAAGGCTAATGATCACCTCACCTTCATCGATGAAGAAATCCCCACCGAGGGATCAAACCACAACAAGCCCTTGCACATCTCTATAAAGTGCAAGGAGTATCACATCGCTAAAGTCTTGGTAGATAATGGATCTTCCTTGAACGTAATGCCAAAAAGAACGCTCGAGCAAGTGGCAATCAAGGGAGTCCAAATGCGCCCGAGCAACATGATCGTTCGAGCTTTCGACGGCTCTAAAAGAGAAGTGGTGGGAGAAGTCAATCTTCCAATCCAAATTGGACCCACCGTCTTTAACGTCGAATTTCAAATAATGGACATTACTCCTGCATACAGCTGTCTCCTAGGCCGACCTTGGATTCATGATGCGAAAGCTGTACCCTCTACGCTCCACCAGAAAGTCAAGTTCATAGTGGGTGACAAACTGGTGACCGTGCAAGCTGAAGACGACATACTCATCAGCAAG
The DNA here is from genome assembly GCF_000230855.2 of Cajanus cajan. NCBI lineage: Eukaryota > Viridiplantae > Streptophyta > Magnoliopsida > Fabales > Fabaceae > Cajanus > Cajanus cajan. Next base: position 7,991,544 of record NC_138517.1, on the reverse strand, counting down.
CCATCCAACATACCTTATGTGGATGCAGCAGAGGAAGCTTTGGAAACCGCCTTCCAAGCATTGGAAATTGCCAATGTTGAAACGTTTCCCCGAGAAATGAAGAAGGTAGCTCATATGTTCACAAAGAATGGATACTTGCCAGGACAAGGATTAGGCAAGTACTCCCAAGGAATCCCGGAGCTACCCATTATCAAGGACAATCCGGGGAAACAAGGGTTAGGATACAACCCTGTTAAAGATCAAAGAACGAAGAGGAATCAAGATCCTTCTCGACGTTCTTTAAGCCAGATCTTTAGGAAGGCTGGTTCACAAACGTCAAGGCCAGCTGTCGTCATCAAGTGTCCTTTTCCTTCTAATAGGGATGTGTAAATTCAGTGACTATTAGAGATCACTCCTCGGGGACAGCCCGACCCCCGAGCCTCGATAGGGCACATGTTTCCATCATGATTATAATAAAATCATTCTTCATTAATTCTTTATTGCTTCTTTTCTTGCTTGCAATAAAATTCTAAACCACGTCATTTAACCCTGTTTGAATAAACATAAGTGAGGTTAAAATCGTCTTAATAATCAATAAACCCGCATCATTTTTATGTGGAAATGTGCATGATAGCTTGGAGCACCTTTTCTTGGCCTCAATAAGTGCCATCATGGATAAAGAAATCCTAAAGATAATAAGCTCGGCAGGAAACCCAAAAAGGGGACTGCGCAAAAATAAGAGCAAAAGACCCGCTAGGAATCCCACAAAAGGGTGACCTAGGCAAAAGTTAGGGTTACAAAATGAAGACAAAAACCCGCTAGGAATCCCACGAAAAGGGTGACCTAGGCAAAAGTTAGGGTTACAAAATGAATACAAAAGCCCGCTAAGACATCACAAAAGGGTGTTTTAGGCAAAAGTTAGGGCCGTCAAAAAAAGAAAAAAACAAAATAAATCCATGATGGTACCATCAATTGAATTCAACAAGGGGCTCAAGAAAAGCTATCCAAGTTGTCAAAGCACAATCATTAATAACAAAGATGTGCTTAACCTCATAAGTGTTTAATCGAACAAGCCTAAACACATAAGCCTACCATTGGCCAGCCATTCTTACAAAATCCATTTTTCAAAAAATAAAATAATCCCCTCTAAAACACAAACTTTTGAAAAATATACCCTTTCCTTCTTTTCTCTCTTGTCCCAACGATTTTTTAATAATCTAGTGGAAACATGGAGATATAGTGGTCAATAGGAGGGTTGACACATCTTCTAAAGGAAGGGAAGGATCATTTGGTTGATGACACCAAATCCCAAAATCAAATACGCATCATTCCTCGGTTACAGAAATCGGCAGAGCACAGCTCGTCTAGAGGAATGGCAAAAATCCAAACAGAAGAACGCATCGATTAATTCTTTTGAAAAAAGAATCAAATAGAATTAGGTGCATCATACTGCATACATGCATACAGATGATAGGTGTACTGGAAGATCACTTATTCTCTGTTTATTGAAAAAACAAAAAAAATAAAAACAAAAAAAATAAAAATATAATAATAATAAAAAATATAAATTTCAGAAAAAACAATGCGCCCGTACCATGTTCAGTACACCCGTACTAAAATCAGGGTTATGAACAAAATTTCAACTCAATACGGGCGTACTGAAATGGATGCGGCCGTATTGGCCATAAAGAAATTTTCAAAGACCTCGTCATGAGGCAACCGCATAAAATAGAAAAATAGAAAATTGCTTGTGTATGACAGCAGCAAACAAAATGCAAAGATTCAAAAAATCAACAGCGTCATACAGAATAACTGAGCCTGGAGAGGCTTGCCGAAAGAATACTCACAGAATAACTGAGCCTGGAGAGGCTTGCCGAAAGAATACTCTCAGAATAACTGAGCCTGGAGAGGCTTGCCGAAAGAATACTCTCAGAATAACTGAGCCTGGAGAGGCTTGCCGAAAGAATACTCTCAGAATAACTGAGCCTGGAGAGGCTTGCCGAAATAATACTCTCTCAAAATAACTGAGCCTGGAGAGGCTCGCCGAAATAATACTCTCTCAAAATAATTGAGCCTGGAGAGGCTCGCCGAAATAATACTCCCTCATAATAACTGAGACATTTCTGTACAGAAAAAGCCGAAAAACAACAGAAAAGGCAAAAATACAGAAAAAGCCAAAAAATGACAAAAAAGGCAAAAATACAGAAAAAGCCAAAAAAATGACAAAAAAGGCAAACATACAGAAAAAGTCAAAAGTCGACAAAAAAGACAAAGATTTCACATCTTTCAGAATAACTGAGCCTGGAGAGGCTCGCCGAAATAATACTCTCAGAATAATTGAGCCTGGAGAGGCTTGCTGAAATAATACTCTTTCAGAATAATTGAGCCTGGAGAGGCTTGCAGAAATAATACTTCCTCAGAATAACTAAAGCCTGGAGAGGCTTGCAGAAATAATACTCCCCCAACTGTACAGAATAATTGAGCCTGGAGAGGCTTGCTGAAATAATACTCTCATCAGAATAACTGAGCCTGGAGAGGCTTACTGAAATAATACTCTCTCAGAAATAACTGAGCCTGGAGAGGCTTGCCGAAACAATACTCATTCAGAATAATTGAGCCTGGAGAGGCTCGCCAAAATAATACTCCACATCAAAGAATAATTGAGCCTGGAGAGGCTTGCAGAAATAATACTCCCCAGAGAAACCTCAACTCAAGCTCACGGAACAAATCCCCAGCGAGAGCTATCAAAGCAAAATCGTCAAAATCCCCAATGGAAGTACGATCTCCCAAGCAGAATATCCAAGTCAAAGGACTTAAACTTCCTCAGTGAAGATAGCTCTCCAACTCAAGTGTTGAGTGAGGCTAAGCCTGCAGAGGCTTCCTAAATAATACTCTGGGATACATAAGATCCCTCATTCCCCAGTCGCCTACTCAAGAGGCACCCCTTCAAAAAGAGAAAAAATCAAAAAGATCAATAACCATTCCCCAAGAGGAATTCGGCATTCAGCCAATCATCAAACATCAAGATAATTCGCCTATTCAGAGGCACTCTTTCAAAAAAGAGAAAAAAAAAAAAAAAAAAAAATCGAAAAGATCAATAATCATTCCCCAAGCGGGATCCGGCTCTCAGCCTATCATTGAACATCAAGATGATCTGCCTAACAGAAGAGGCCAATCACAACCAATGACAAAATCCCCTGGCGGATAACAGCCTACACAGAGGCAACAAAATCCAAAAATTAAAAAGAGTTACCCGAATAAGGATAACCGGGATACTCCACCTACGTCAAAAGGACGTCAGCCAAACATAAGGCATTGCTCAACTCAGAGAGAAAGAGCATCTGTGTCTATACCCCAAGGAGTCAGAAATTCCCCAAGGGTACCAACAACGCAATGCAAGTTGGGGCACAGGAACCTGTGAATGACTGCACATCCCCTAGACGGATCCCTGCGTTATCCAGCCCTCAGTGGCACAAAAATCAAAAACAATCGTCGAAGCAGCATCGTGGACTGTGGAGACAAAATCAACATCCAGAATCCCCAGCGGATAACAGCCTACACAGAGGCAGCAAAAAATCAGAAAATCAAAAAGAGTTACCCGAATAAAGATAACCGGGATACTCCACCAACGTCAAAGGACGTCAGCCAAACATAAGGCATCGCTCAATTCAAGAAGAGCATCTGTGTCTACACCCCAAGGAAACAGAAATTCCTCAATGGGTACCAACAATGCAATGCAAGTTGGGGCACAGGAACCTATGAATGACTGCACATCCCCTAGACGGATCCCTGCGTTATCCAGCCCTCAGCGGCACAAAATCAGAAAAAACCGTCGAAGCAGCATCGTGGACTGTGGAGAGAAAATCATCTCAAAGCCTAAAAGGCAATACTCAGCTACCCAGTTGTCGAGAGCACCGAGGTATGCACCAGCCTGGAGAGGCAATACTCAGCTGCCCAGTTGTCGAGAGCACCGAGGTATGCACCAGCCTGGAGAGGCAATACTCAGCTGCCCAGTTGTCGAGAGCACCGAGGTATGCACAAGCCTGGAGAGGCAATACTCAGCTACCCAGTTGTCGAGAGCACCGAGGTATGCACCAACCTGGAGAGGCAATACTCAGCTGCCCAGTTGTCGAGAGCACCGAGGTATGCACCAGCCTGGAGAGGCAATACTCAGCTGCCCAGTTGTCGAGAGCACCGAGGTATGCACAAGCCTGGAGAGGCAATACTCAGCTACCCAGTTGTCGAGAGCACCGAGGTATGCACAAGCCTGAGAGGCAATACCCAGCTACCCAGTTGTCGAGAGCACCGAGGTATGCACAAGCCTGAGAGGCAATACCCAGCTACCCAGTTGTCGAGAGCACCGAGGTATGCACAAGCCTGAGAGGCAATACTCAGATACCCAGTTGTCGAGAGCACCGAGGTATACACAAGCCTGAGAGGCAATACTCTGCTACCCAGTTGTCGAGAGCACCGAGGTATGCACAAGCCTGAGAGGCAATACTCAGCTACCCAGTTGTCGAGAGCACCGAGGTATGCACAAGCCTGAGAGGCAATACTCAGCTACCCAGTTGTCGAGAGCACCGAGGTATGCACAGGCCTGGAGAGGCAGTACTCAGCTACCCAGTTGTCGAGAGCACCGAGGTATGCATGAGCCTGGAGAGGCGACGACTAATACTCAACCTGGAGAGGCTACTCAACAATTTTCCACCGGAAGACACTACAAGTCAGAAGGTTGGCGTATTACCCGGACAATTGGGTCAACTCCTTTACTTGTCAATCGATACACCAAAAAGACCGTTTGACTAAGTAAAGGGGGGGCAGCTGTAGACCCCTAAAATTGTCCGGGTCGGAAATAAAGCTTGAAGACTCTCGAAGACTGAAGGAAGATCAGCCAGAAGGACTCCTGGAAGGCCCTAGGAGGGTTCTCTGTAGGTCTAGAGGTCTTAGAATAGCTCAAAATAAGGCAGTGGAGGGAATGAAGCCCAATACGGCCGTACTGAACTTAATACGGCCGTATTGAAGCTTCAATACGGCCGCAGTGAACTCAATACGGCGTATTGAAGTTTCTGAAACTTCAATACGGCCGTACTGAAATCAATACGGCCGTATTGAAGCTTCAATACAGCCGTATTGAAGTTCAAAAATTTCAATACGGCCGTATTGCTTCTGTAGGCCGTATTGCGCCTATTCCCTATAAATATGACGTCAATTGGACGTCATTCCACACTTTTTTACTCAGTTTTGACTCCCTCCTTGAGATTCTGGGGTTTTGGAGCAGTGTTCTGCCCTAGAAATCTCTCTGGGAGTCGATCCGACGAAGTTCCGAAATTCCGAGCACTTAGCTTGGAGATTCGAACCTAGTCGAAGGGAAATCCTCCGGATTTCCATAGTCAAAAGTTTTTAGGAAGGAGCGAGCGAGCTTGTAGAGCGAGGGAACGCCAAAAAGCTTCCCAGTCTTACTCAATATATAAAAGCACGCTTCAAGAGGTTTCTTCTTAAATCCTTCCTTTTACTGCTTTCTGTGTGCATATTTAAACTATCACCATGTAGATAGTTAATTTATAATCGCTTATAATAAATAGGGGTAATTTAGTAATTTTACGCTATCATTTTAGAAATAATCTGTCATAGGGAACCCGAAAGGGGTGCTGTGGGGTGCTAACACCTTCCCCACGCGTAACCGACTCCCTTACCCAACTCTGGTTGTAATGGCCAAAGTTGATTTATAAAATCAATTGCCTTATCCCTTTTTCCAATGTTTTGAGTAAAACATTGGTGGCGACTCCACGAACCCTCCTTTTGCGAAAACCACTAATCCATAGAGGGTCCCGCTTGGGATTAATATGGATTGGTGAGACTTTTAATAAATAAATTGGATAAGATCGACAAGGTCTCAGTTTGAGAACAAGTCTTTCTAATAATCCAATACATTTTCAAAACTAAAATAAAAGCGAGCTCGACCGTCTTCGCCACCGCCGAGGCCCGTTTGGGCCGGTGGCGACAAGTATTATTTCGGCAAGCCTCTCCAGGCTCAATTATTCTGTACAATAAGGGAGTATTATTTCGGCAAGCCTCTCCAGGCTCAATTATTCTGTACGTTGAGGGAGTATTATTTCGGCAAGCCTCTACAGTCTCAGTTATTCTGTATGATTTATTGATTTTCTGTTCAACCCAAGAGTGCAAGCTGAGATGTCTCTTGGGGAGTATTATTTCGGCAAGCCTCTCCAGGCTCAATTATTCTGTACGATTTTGTTGATTTTTGTTCAACCCAAGAGTGCAAACTGAGATGTCTCTTGGGGAGTATTATTTCGACAAGCCTCTCCAGGCTCAATTATTCTGTATGATGCTGTATTTTTTGTTCAACCCAAGAGTGCAAACTGAGATGTCCCTTGGGGAGTATTATTTCGGCAAGCCTCTCTAGGCTCAATTATTCTGTATGAGTATTATTTCGGCAAGCCTCTCCAGGCTCAATTATTCTGTACGATGCGGTTGATTTTCTAAATCTTTTGCCTTTTTTGTCGAATTTTGACTTTTTCTGTATTTTTGCCTTTTTTGTCGTTTTTTGGCTTTTTCTGTTGACTGCTGTCATACACAAGCAATTTTTCTATTTTTCTATTTTATGCGATTGCCTCATGATAAGGTCTTTAAATGTGCAACTAAAGGCCAATACGGCTGTATCCATTTCAGTACGCCTGTATTGAATTAAAAATTTGTTCATAACCCTAATTTTAGTACGGGCGTACTGAACATGGTACGGGCGCATTGTTTTTTTTGAAGTTTGATTTTTTTATTTTTTTATTTTATTTTTTATTTTTTATTTTTTATTTTTTATTTTTTTTATTATTTTTTTTATTTTTTTTATTTTTATTTATATTTTTATTTATATTTTTTTTATTATTTTTTTTTTTTGGTTTTTTCAATAAACAGAGAATAAGTGATCTTCCAGTACACCTATCATTTGTATGCATGTATGCGGTATGATGCACCTAATTCTATTTGATTTATTTTTTCAAAAGAATTAAACGATGCGTTTCTTTGCTTGGATTTTGCCATTCCTCTAAACGGGCTGTGCGCTGCCGATTTATGTAACCGAGGAATGATGCGTGTTATATCGAGATTGGCGTCATCAACCAAGTGATCCTTCCCTATGTCAACCCTCCTATTGACCACTATATCTCCATGTTTCCATTAGATTATTCTAAAATCGTTTGGGACAAGAGAGAAAAGAAAGGAAAGATATTTTTTGTTCAGAAGTTTGTGTTTTAGAGGGGATTATTATTATTTTGAAAATGGTTTTTGTAAGAATGGTTGGCCAAGGTAGGCTTATGTGTTTTAGGCTTGTTTGATTAAACACTTATGAAGTTAAGAAAATCTTGTTATTGACGTTGTGATTTGACAACTTAGATAGCTTCCCTTGAACCTTTCTTTTTGAATTCGGTTCATGGTACCATCATGGATTTATTTTGCTTTTTTTTTATTGTCCTTATTTTTGCCTAAAACACCCTTTTGTGGCGTCTTAGCGGACCTTTGTTTTTGTTCATTTTTGCAACCCTAACTTTTGCCTAGGTCACCCTTTCGTGGGATTCCTAGCGGGTCTCTTGCTCTTATTTTTGCGCAGCCCCCTTTTTGGGTTTCCTGCCGAGCTTTTTTTATTTTATGATTCTTGTTTTTTAAAGGATTTTCTTTTTATCCATGATGGCACTTGTCGAGGCCAAGGGAAGGTGCTCCAAGTTGTCACACACACTTCCACATAAAAATGATGCGGGTTTATTGTTATTAAGATGATTTTAACCTCATTCATGTTTATTCAAACAGGGTTAAAAATGTGGTTTAGAATTTTATTATAAGCAAGAAAAGAAGCAGTAAGAAATAATAAAGAATGATTTTATTATAATCATAATGGAAACATGTGCCCTATCGAGGCTCGGGGGTCGGGCTGTCCCCGAGGAGTAATCTCTAATAGTCATCAGGTCTATACATCCCTATCGGAAGGAGAAGAGCACTTGACGACGACGACCGGCCTTGACGCTTGTGAACCGGCCTTCCTAAAGATCTGGCTTAAAGAACGTCGAGAAGGATCTTGGTTCCTCTTCGTCCTTTGATCTTTATTAGGGTTGTATCCTAACCCTTGTTTCCCCGGATTATCCTTGATAATAGGTAGCTCGGGAATTCCTTGGGAATCCTTGCCAAGTCCTTATCCTGGCAAGTATCCGTTCTTGGTGAGCATGGAGTGTCGCCACCGGCCCGAAACGGGGCTTTCGGCATTCGCGAATGATGGTTGGACTCTTTTATTTGTTTTAAAATGTGGATTGCTAGAATGACTTATTCTCAAACTGAGACCTCGTCAAACGAGCAATTTTATTAAAATGGTTCACCAACCCATGTTAATCCCAAGCGGGACCCTCCATGGATTAGTGGTTTTCGCAAAAGGTAGGGTTCATGGAGTCGCCACCAATGTTTTACTCAAAACATTGGAAAAAGAAGTTTAAGGCAATCGATTCAAAAATCGACTTCGGCCATTACAACCAGAGTCGGGTAAGGGAGTCGGTTACGCGTGGGGAAGGTGTTAGCACCCCACAGCGCCCCTTTCGGGTTCCCTATGACAGATTATTTATTAAATAATAGCGTAAAATTACTAAATTACCCCTATTTATTCTAAGCAATTATAAATTAACTATCTACATGATGACAGTTAAATATGCACACAGAAAGCAGTAAAAGGAAGGATTTTGAAGAAGAAACCTTTGAAGCGTGCTTTCTATATATTTCGTAAAACTGGGAAGCTTTTTGGCGTTCCCTCGCTCTACAAGCCCGCTCGCTCCCTTCCTATAAAATTTTAACTATGGAAATCCGGAGGATTTCCCTTCGACTAGGTTCGATCCTCAAGCAAAATGGCTCGGGGCTCAAGAACTTCGTCGGATCAACTCTCCGAGTGATTTCTAGGGCAGAACACTGCTCAAAAACCCCAGAATACTCAAGGAGAGGGTTGAAACTATGTTCAAAAGTGTTAAATGACGTCCAATTGACGTCATATTTATAGGGAACAGGCGCAATACGGGCTACGGAATCAATACGGCCGTATTGAAATTTTTGAACTTCAATACGGCCGTATTGAGTTCAATACGGCCGTATTGAAATTCAGAAATTTCAATACGGCCGTATTGAGTTCACTGCGGCTGTATTGAAGCTTCAATACGGCCGTATTGATTTTAGTACGGCCGTATTGAAGTTTCAGAAACTTCAATACGGCCGTATTGAGTTCACTGCGGCCGTATTGAAGCTTCAATACGGCCGTATTAAGTTCAGTACGGCCGTATTGGGCTTCATTCCCTCCACTTCCTTATTTTGAGCTATTTTAAGACCTCTAGACCTACAGAGAACCCTCCTAGGGCCTTCCAGGAGTCCTTCTGGCTGATCTTCCTTCAGTCCTCGAGAGTCTTCAAGCTTTATTTTCGACCCGGACAATTTTAGGGGTCTACAGCTGCCCCCCCTTTACTTAGTCAAACGGTCTTTTGGTGTACCGGCTGACAAGTAAAGGAGTTGACCCAATTGTCCGGGTGATGTGCCAACCTTCTGACTTGTAGCGTCTTCCGGTGGAAAATCGTTGAGTAGCCTCTCCAGGTTTTGCTTTGCTTGCTGCCCAAGCTGGAAGCTGTGAGTATCGCCTCTCCAGGCTTAGCTTCGCTCTTTGCTCGAGCCGGAAGCTAAGTACCTTTGTGACGACGGTGAGCAGTGTGAGTTTCGCCTCTCCAGGCTTAGCTTCGCTCTTTGTTCGAGCCGGAAACTAAGCACCTTTGTGACGACGGTGAACAGTGTGAGTTTCGCCTCTCCAGGCTTTGCTTTGCTTGCTGCCCAAGCTGGAAGCTGTGAATACCGCCTCTCCAGGCTTAGCTTCGCTCTTTGTTCGAGCCGGAAGCTAAGTACCTTTGTGACGACGGTGGCAGTGTGAATATCTCCTTTCCAGGGATAGCTTCGCTCATTGCTCGAGCCGGAAGCTGCATACCTCCGTGTTTGTGACGACGGGGTAGCGTGAGTATCTCCTTTCCAGGGATTTGTGATGATTTTGTCTCCACAGTCCACGATGCTGCTTCGACGGTTGTTTTTTGATTTTTGTGCCACTGAGGGCTGGATAACGCAGGGATCCGTCTAGGGGATGTGCAGTTACTCATAGGTTCTTGTGTCCCAACTTTCCATTGCGTAGTTGGTACCCACTGGGGAATTTCTGGTTCCTTGGGGGTGCAGACACGAAGATGCTCTTTTTTGAGGTGAGCGGTGCCTTATGATTGGCTGACGTCCTTTCGACGTTGGTGGAGTATCCCGGTTATCCTTATTCGGGTGTCTCTTTTGGTTTTCTTATTTTGCTGCCTCTGTGTAGGCTGTTATCCACTGGGGGATTTTGTCGTTGATTTTGATTAGCCTCTTCTATTAGGCATATCATCTTGATGTTCAATGATTGGCTGAGAGCCGGATTCCACTTGGGGAATGATTATTAATCTTTTTATGATTTTTCCTTTTTGAAGGAGTGCCTCTTGTGTAGGCGACTGGGGATTTGAAGTTCAGTGTTCGGCTGAGTGCCAGATTCCGCTTGGGGAATGGTTATTGATGTTTTTGATTTTTCTCCTTTTGCAGGGATGCCTCTGAGTAGGCGACTGGGGAATGGGGGATCTTATGTATCCCAGAGTATTATTTAGGAAGCCTCTGCAGGCTTAGCCTCACTCAGCGCTTGAGTCAGAGAGCTATCTTCCACTGAGGAAGTTTTAAGTCCTTTGACTAGATATACTGCTTGGGTGATCGTGCTTCCATTGGGAATTTTGTCGATCTTGCTTTGATAGCTCTCGCTGGGGAATTTGGCCCGTGAGCTTAAGCTGAGGTTTCTCTAGGGAGTATTATTTCTGCGAGCCTCTCCAGGCTCATTTATTCTGTACAGTTGGGGAGTATTATTTCTGCAAGCCTCTCCAGGCTTAGTTATTATGAAAGAGTATTATTTCGGCGAGCCTCTCCAGGCTCAATTATTCTGTACGAGTATTATTTCGGCAAGCCTCTCCAGGCTCAATTATTTTGTATGAGTATTATTTCGGCAAGCCTCTCCAGGCTCAGTTATCTTGAAAGAGTATTATTTCGGCGAGCCTCTCCAGGCTCAATTATTCTGAAGGAGTATTATTTCGGCAAGCCTCTCCAGGCTCAATTATTCTGTGCGAGTATTTTTTTCGGCAAGCCTCTCCAGGCTCAGTTATTCTGTATGATTTGTTGGATTTTCTGTATTTTGCCTTTTTTGTCGATTTTGGCTTTTTCTGTGTTTTTTGTCTTTTTTGTTGATTTTGGCTTTTTCTGTGTTTTTGCCTTTTTTGTTGGTTTTGGCTTTTTCTGTACGGAAATGTCTCAGTTATTCTGAGAGAGTATTATTTCGGCGAGCCTCTCCAGGCTCAGTTATTCTGAGAGTATTATTTCGGCGAGCCTCTCCAGGCTCAGTTATTCTGAGAGTATTATTTCGGCAAGCCTCTCCAGGCTCAATTATTCTGTACAATTTTCTTGTTGGATTTTTTTGTATCCATGCCTCTTTTCCGTTTTCGGCTTTTTGTTGACTGCTGTCATACACAATCAATTTTTCCTATTTTCTATTTTATGCAATTGCCTCATGACGAGGTCTTTGAAAATTTCTTTATGGCCAATACGGCCGCATCCATTTCAGTATGCCCGTATTGAATTGAAAATTTGTTCATAACCCTAATTTTGGTACGGGCGTACTGAACATGATACGGGCGTATTGTTTTTCTGAAGTTTATATTTTTTTGTTTTTTCAATAAACAGAGAATAAGTGATCTTCCAGTACACCTATCATCTGTATGCATGTATGCGGTATGATGCACCTAATTCTATTTGATTCATTTTTCAAAAGAATTAACCGATGCGTTTCTCTGTTTGAATTTTGCCATTCCTCCAGACGGACTGTGTTCTGCCGATTTCTGTTACCGAGGAATGATGCGTATTTGATTTTGGTGTCATCAACCAAATGATTCTTCCCTTTCTTTAGAAGATGTGTCAACCCTCCTATTGACCACTATATCTCCATGTTTCCATTAGATTATTCAAAAATCGTTGGGACAAGAGAGAAAAGAAGGAAAGGATATTTTTTCTGAAAGTTTGTGTTTTAGAGGGGATTTATTTTTATTTTGAAAAATGGTCTTTGTAAGAATGGCTGGCCATGGTAGGCTTATTGTGTTTAGGATTGTTCGATTAAACACTTATGAAGTTAAGCACATCTTTGTTGTTAATGTTTGTGCTTTGACAACTGGGATAGCTTTTCTTGAGCTCCTTGTTGAATTCAATTGATGGTACCATCATGGATTTATTTTGTTTTTCGATTGCCCTAACTTTTGCCTAAAACACCCATTTGTGGAGTTTTAGCGGGCTTTTGTTTTTGTTCATTTTTTTCAACCCTAACTTTTGCCTAGGTCACCCTTTTCGTGGGATTCCTAGCGGGTTTTTGTCTTTATTTTGTAACCCTAACTTTTGCCTAGGTCACCCTTTTGTGGGATTCCTAGCGGGTCTTTTGCTCTTATTTTTGCGCAGTCCCCTTTTTGGGTTTCCTGCCGAGCTTATTATCTTTAGGATTTCTTTATCCATGATGGCACTTATTGAGGCCAAGAAAAGGTGCTCCAAGCTGTCATGCACATTTCCACATAAAAATGATGCGGGTTTATTTTTATTAAGACGATTTTAACCTCATTTATGTTTATTCAAACAGGGTTAAAATAATGTGGCCTAGAATTTTATTGCAAGCAAGAAAAGAAGCAATAAAGAATTAATGAAGAATGATTTTATTATAATCATAATGGAAACATGTGCCCTATCGAGGCTCGGGGGTCGGGCTGTCCCCGAGGAGTGATCTCTAATAGTCATCAGGTTTACATATCCCTATCAGAAGGAGAAGAACACTTGATGACGACAACCGGCCTTGACGTTTGTGAACCAGCCTTCCTAAAGATCTGGCTTAAAGAACGTCGAGAAGGATCTTGATTCCTCTTCGTTCTTTGATCTTTAATAGGGTTGTATCCTAACCCTTGTTTCCCCGGATTGTCCTTGATAATGGGTAGCTCCGGGATTCCTTGGGAGTCCTTGCCTAATCCTTGTCCAGGCAAGTATCCGTGCTTCGTGAGCATGTAGGCTACCTTCTTCGTTTCTCGGGGAAACGTTTCAACATTGGCAATTTCCAATGCTTGAAAGGCGGTTTCCAAAGCTTCCTCTGCTGCATCCACATAAGGTATGTTGGATGGCTTGCTGATGAGTATGTCATCTTCAGCTTGCACGGTCACCAGTTTGTCACCCACTATGAACTTGACTTTCTGGTGGAGCGTAGAGGGTACAGCTTTCGCATCATGAATCCAAGGTCGGCCGAGGAGACAGCTGTATGCAGGAGTAATATCCATCACTTGGAATTCGACATTAAAGACGGTGGGTCCAATTTGGATTGGAAGATTGACTTCTCCCACCACTTCTCTTTTAGAGCCGTCGAAAGCTCGAACGATCATGTTGCTCGGGCGCAGTTGGACTCCCTTGATTGCCATCTGATCGAACGTTCTTTTTGGCATCACATTCAAGGAAGATCCGTTATCCACCAAGACCTTTGCGATGTGATACTCCTTGCACTTTACAGAGATGTGCAAGGGCTTGTTGTGATTAGGTCCCTCGGCGGGGATCTCTTCATCAGTGAAAGTGAGGTGATCATTAGCCGTGATGTGGCTAACAATTCCCTCAAACTTGTCTTGGGAGATAGTGTGCGATACATATGCCTCGTTCAAGACTTTCAACAGAGCCTGTCGATGCGGTTCGGAGCTTAGGATCAACGACAACAAAGTGATCTTTGCTGGTGTCTTGTGAAGTTGATCCACAATGGAGTACTCGCTTTGTTTGATGAATTTTAACAGCTCATCAGTCTCCTCCTCGGATTCTCTATCTTCCTCAGTTTTCTCCTTTTCTTTTCCTTTATTCTTAGGAGCTTTATCGTGCAGATCTTCGGGAGTGTAAATCCTGCCACTCCTAGTCATGCCCCCAAGTCCAGCGATGTTGGAGATATCGCTGTCGGCAGAAGAATGGACGTCGTATATCCATGGCACAGCCTTATTTGTTTTGTAGGGGAAAGGCCTTGGAGCGATGATCCTTAACGGTGTCGGACCTTCCCTTTCGTCTGTCTTGATTACCAACAACGGAGTCGCCGTATGCTTGCTTGGTGCAGTCGTTGGTTTGCATTTAATGACCAATGGCGTGCGATCCATTCTGAACATACGCATCGATTATTTCTTTCTTTTTATTAATATTTATTATTAAATTACCGGGAGAGATAAATGCAAATGAATGACTATGAAATGCAAAGGCAATTGAGAGATTTCATAAATCACAAAACTTGATTTCATTGATCATAGAAAGTGTACAACTTATCATACAATGCTTTGAAGCAACTTTTTACAAAAAGAGAACAGCCGGTAAAAACCCACAGGCGGGTTCATATGTCTTTGCCATTCATCTTCGGCTTCCTCCACATGGCGGCCCATTGCTTCAATCTGAGTATGGACCGCTTGGCTCATATTATCACTGATTTTCTGAGCATCTTTCGCTTTTTGTATATGATAGTTGATCATGGCCTGCAGCTCATTAAGCTCATCTTCGGCCCGACCCTTCTCCTCTTGGAGTTTGGCCATTTGTGCCAATCCTTCCCTTTCCTTTTTGCGGAAGTTGGAAAGGTTTGCGGCTTGTCGTTGAACAACTTCCCGCCATTGTTGCGCATCGGATCGAGTCAAAAGCAGATCATCTTGCATACCTTTGATCAACTGTGCCTGCCTTGAATACTCGGCCTCAAGGTGTGCTATCTTCATGTTGACTTCTTGGAGTTGACTACTCGGTTCAACCTTTGGCATTTTGGGTGCCCGAGTAGCCTCCTCATTGAGGTTAGCACACTCATCCTTGAGCCGCTCTATCTCGTGGTCTTTCTTCTTGCATTGCCTTTGAAGACCATCAATAGTAAAACTGGATTCTTCATTTTTCTCTTTAAGAACTCTCATCTGAGCTCCCATGATTTCCAGTTTTTTGGTCAAGGCATCGACTTGCTCTTGCAACACCTTCCTTGTTGCTGTGGTTGCACAAGAAGTGGATAGTTGAGGCACCCCTCTCTCGCTCCTCCATTTCTCATAATCAATGGAGACGGATAACCGAGGCTTTCCAAGCTCGAGATCTCCCTCATAGGTTGGTCTCTCCCACGCTCTCATGACAGCGTGCATGTCCTTCTGATGCTCGGAATCGAAGGAGAAACACAACCCTCCAAGCTCCTCTATAGTAGGAATGGTCTGAGTCCTCATCAGTTGCCTCATAACCAATCTAGGCGAGTAGGCTATGCAACCTCTGAGGCCCATCAATGGTATGCTTGGATAACTGCCGCATCTCATCAATACATGGCTTGGACGGAACCAAGGGCAAACCCACGTGAAGTGCTCGATACTCCACTGTTCCATCTCTTCCTTCCACTTAGAAGCATATCGGCGGCGTACGGGGATCTTCGAAAAACTCCTCAAAGGGTCGGGCAAGGTCCCCATATGACTAGAAGCATAGAAATGAGTGATGCCCCACGCATACAGTAAGGAAGTGCAGCATCGGATAATCTTTTCTTGCTTCTGTTGAGACAGATGAACAGACAGCAAGGTGTCGGCAAGAATGGCAGGCACGGGACTCTTCATGTGTACGTCCCAAGCGAAGAAAGCGTCCATGGCAGCGTGGTCTACTGTGTTAGCGTGAAAGGGGAATAGGATCGTCCCAAACACGGCTAACGCTAGAGTCTTGTTGAAAGCTAACCAATCTCCCTCATCAGCCAAAGAAGAAAGGTGGTCTTCAATCATAGCAAGCTTCCAACCCTTGATACTGCCGTTCCCCACTAAAGCAGATAATCGTGGTGGTAGTTTGACTTGAGTGGCGACTCTCTCTACGGCCACATGATTTCCATGGAAAATATAGACCCCTGTTGATTTGGGCCATCGAAGCATGAGTTCGTATTCCTCGAGAGTAGGAACTAAGTCAAACTGGGGGAACTCGAAACAGTGCAGATCGAGACTCCAGAAATGGACCAAGGCTCTCAGAAAAGCTGGATCCACACAAATCTTCATCAAGTCAAGGACTCGTCCATAAGATTTTTCGAACTCCAAACGAGCCTCTCTTGGCATCAAGGTACAGAGGTGATCCAACCTCTCGGCACGGTACAATAAGAAGTCCACTTTCTTCAATTGCCCTTGCATTCCCCTAGATCCCTCCATGATCTACAATAAAATGCATGATATGAGATGATGGTGGTGAATATGCATGCATAGTGTTTATTCAACTAAGCATTATCATGTTTTTGGGATGTTCCTAAGATGATGCATGATATTGCTTGGTTTGGATAAATAACCCTTTTTTCTTTTATTTTTCTTTGGGTATTTTGTATCTTTTTTGTATTTTTTGGGTGAAAAGGGAAACTACCTATATGAATGCAATGAAGGTAGATGTTAACACCATGTACTAGAAGATTTTTATTCCTATTTATTCTTATTTTAAAAAGGAATGTTGTATGTTTAAATAATGCAATGTATGCTCATACAATGTCACATAACGAATGCACAAACAATTCACTCATCCACGAACAGTCACGAGCGAATCACGAGGTAGGGGTATCCTGCAGAAAAGTGCATATTCAAGGTGGTTCTAACTGTTCTCACCGGTCTGAGGCCCCCAAGGTGCCCCCATTATAGGGACCCAATTCCTCTTGTCGTAAGTCGATGGAAAGTTCCAACGCACTGTCGGACTCGAGTTCATGGTTATCACCTTGAGTGATGCTTTCCGACAACGGTCTACGGGCACCTATAGACCCATTCGACAACCGGCCGTACTAACATCCACTCCCTATGGCTTATCACTCATGCCCCCGGGTATAGAGGGAACTGTTGTGTGCAAAGGTTTGTGTGCAGTTTTTATTTCAAACAATTGCAAAAATTTAAACATTCAACAGTTATTAAAAGCCACATAGATAAAACATGTTATCATACAAGTGAGGGGTAATGAAGTAATTTTAACTATTATTTGTTAAAATAATCTGTCACTAAATGGGACTGACTCTCGAGGATTCCCCAGTGGAGTCGCCATCTGTCGCCACCGGCCCGAAACGGGGCTTTCGGCATTCGCGAATGATGGTTGGACTCTTTTATTTGTTTTAAAATGTGGATTGCTAGAATGACTTATTCTCAAACTGAGACCTCGTCAAACGAGCAATTTTATTAAAATGGTTCACCAACCCATGTTAATCCCAAGCGGGACCCTCCATGGATTAGTGGTTTTCGCAAAAGGTAGGGTTCATGGAGTCGCCACCAATGTTTTACTCAAAACATTGGAAAAAGAAGTTTAAGGCAATCGATTCAAAAATCGACTTCGGCCATTACAACCAGAGTCGGGTAAGGGAGTCGGTTACGCGTGGGGAAGGTGTTAGCACCCCACAGCGCCCCTTTCGGGTTCCCTATGACAGATTATTTATTAAATAATAGCGTAAAATTACTAAATTACCCCTATTTATTCTAAGCAATTATAAATTAACTATCTACATGATGACAGTTAAATATGCACACAGAAAGCAGTAAAAGGAAGGATTTTGAAGAAGAAACCTTTGAAGCGTGCTTTCTATATATTTCGTAAAACTGGGAAGCTTTTTGGCGTTCCCTCGCTCTACAAGCCCGCTCGCTCCCTTCCTATAAAATTTTAACTATGGAAATCCGGAGGATTTCCCTTCGACTAGGTTCGATCCTCAAGCAAAATGGCTCGGGGCTCAAGAACTTCGTCGGATCAACTCTCCGAGTGATTTCTAGGGCAGAACACTGCTCAAAAACCCCAGAATACTCAAGGAGAGGGTTGAAACTATGTTCAAAAGTGTTAAATGACGTCCAATTGACGTCATATTTATAGGGAACAGGCGCAATACGGGCTACGGAATCAATACGGCCGTATTGAAATTTTTGAACTTCAATACGACCGTATTGAGTTCAATACGGCCGTATTGAGTTCAATACGGCCGTATTGAAATTCAGAAATTTCAATACGGCCGTATTGAGTTCACTGCGGCTGTATTGAAGCTTCAATACGGCCGTATTGATTTCAGTACGGCCGTATTGAAGTTTCAGAAACTTCAATACGGCCGTATAGCTTCAATACGGCCGTATTAAGTTCAGTACGGCCGTATTGGGCTTCATTCCCTCCACTTCCTTATTTTGAGCTATTTTAAGACCTCTAGACCTACAGAGAACCCTCCTAGGGCCTTCCAGGAGTCCTTCTGGCTGATCTTCCTTCAGTCCTCGAGAGTCTTCAAGCTTTATTTTCGACCCGGACAATTTTGGGGGTCTACATGGAGGCTACCTTCTTCATTTCTCGGGGAAACGTTTCAACATTGGCAATTTCCAATGCTTGGAAGGCGGTTTCTAGAGCTTCCTCCACTGCATCCACGTAAGGTATGGTTGATGGCTTGCTGATGAGTATGTCATCTTCAGCTTGTACGGTCACCAGCTTGTCATCCACTATGAATTTGACTTTCTGGTGGAGCGTAGAGGGAACAGCTTTCGCATCATGAATCCAAGGTCGGCCGAGGAGACAGCTGTATGCGGGAGTAATGTCCATCACTTGAAATTCGACGTTGAAGATGGTGGGTCCAATTTGGATTGGGAGATTGACTTCTCCCACCACTTCTCTTTTAGAACCGTCGAAAGCTCGGACGATCATGTTGCTCGGGCGCATTTGGATTCCCTTGATTGCCACTTGCTCGAGCGTTCTTTTTTTGCATTACGTTCAAGGAAGATCCATTATCCACCAAGACTTTAGCGATGTGATACTCCTTGCACTTTACAGAGATGTGCAAGGGCTTGTTGTGATTTGGTCCCCCAGCGGGGATTTCCTCATCGGTGAAAGTGAGGTGATCATTAGCCTTGATGTGACTAACAATCCCCTCAAACTTGTCTTGGGAGATAGTGTGCGACACATATGCCTCGTTCAAGACTTTCAACAGAGCTTGTCGATGAGGTTAGGAGCATAGGATCAACGACAACAGAGTAATCTTTGCTGGCGTCTTATGAAGTTGATCCATGATGGAGTACTCGCTCTGTCGGATATATTTTAACAGCTCATCAGTCTCCTCCTCGGATTCTTTATTTTCCTCGGTTTTCTTTTTCTTTTTCCTTTTCTTTATTCTTGGGAGCTTTATCATGAAGATCTTCGGGAGTGTAGATCCTGCCACTCCTAGTCATGCCCCCAAGTCCAGCGATGTTAGAGATATCGCTGTCGGCAGAAGAATGGATGTCGTATATCCATGGCATAGCCTTATTCGATTCGTAGGGGAAAGGTCTTGGAGCAGTGATCCTTAACGGTGTCGGACCTTCCCCTTTATTCGTCTTGATTACCAACAACGGAGTTGATGTGTGTTCGCTTGGCGCGGTTGTTGGTTTGCACTTAATAACAAACGGCGTGCGATCCATTCTGAACATACGCATCGACTAATCCTTTCTTTTTATTAAAGTTTATTAATGAATTACTAAGAGGGATGTATGAAATGCAAACCTAGATCCCTCCATGATCTTTGATAAGAATGCATGATATGAGATGATGGCGATGAATATGCATGCATTGTGTTTATTCAACTAAGCATTATCATGTTTTTAGGATGTTCCTAAGATGATGCATGATATTGCTTGGTTTGGATAAATAACCCTTTTTTCTTTTTTTGGGCATTTTGTTTTTTTTTTTGTATTTTTTGGGTGAAAAGGGAAACTACCTATATGAATGTGATGAAGGTAGATGTTAACACCATGTAATGGAAGATTTTTTTATTCCTATTTATTCTTATTTTTAAAAAGGAATGTTGTATGTTTAAAGAATGCAATGTATGCTCAAACAATGTCACATAAACAATGCACAGACAATTCACTCATCCACGAACAGTCACGAGCGAATCACGAGGTAGGGGTATCCTGCAGAAAAGTTCATATTCAAGGTGGTTCTAACTGTTCTCACCGGTCCAAGGCCCCCAAGGTGCCCCCATTATAGGGACCCAATTCCTCTCGTCGTAAGTCGATGGAAAGTTCCAACGCACTGTCGGACTTGAGTTCATGGTTATCACCTTGAGTGATGCTTTCCGACAACGGTCTACGGGCACCTATAGACCCATTCGACAACCGGCCGTACTAACATCCACTCCCTATGGCTTATCACTCATGCCCCCGGGTATAGAGGGAACTGTTGTGTGCAAAGGTTTGTGTGCAGTTTGTATTTCAAACAATTGCGGAAATTAAACATACAACAGTTATTGAAGCCAAATAGATAAAACATATTATCATACAAGCGAGGGGTAATAAAGTAATTTTAAACTATTATTTTTTAGAAATAATCCATCATTAAATGGGACTGACTCTCGAGGCTTCCCCAGTGGAGTCGCCATCTGTCGCCACCCGCCGAAACGGACCTTGGCATTCGCGACGATGGTCGGACTTTTTTTATAGTTTTGAAAATGATGGATTGTTAGAACGACTTATTCTCAAACTGAGACCTTTTCGAACTAACAATTTTATTAAATGATTCACCAATCCATGTTAATCCCAAGCGGGACCCTCCATGGATTAGTGGTTTTCGCAAAAGGAGGGTTCTTGGAGTCGCCACCAATGTTTTACTCAAAACATTGGAAAAAGATTTAAGGCAATTGATTTTTATAAATCAACCTTGGCCATTACAACCAGAGTTGGGTAAGGGAGTCGGTTACGCGTGAGGAAGGTGTTAGCACCCCACAGCGCCCCTTTCGGGTTCCTTATGACGGATTTTTTCTTAAATAACAGCGTAAAATTACTAAATTACCCCTATTTATTATAAGCGATTATAACTTAAATATCTACATGATGACAATATGCAGCAATCAGAAAGCAGTAAAATAAGGGATTTTAGAAAAGAAACCTTTGAAGCGTGCTTTTATATATATCAATGAAGTTTAGGAGGCTTTTTGGCGCTCCCTCCCGCTACAAGCTCGCTCGCTCCTTCCTAAAAAAGAATTTTTGACTATGGAAATCCAAAAGATTTCCCTTCGACTAGGTTCGAGACTCAAGCAAATGGCTCGTGACTCAAGAACTTCGTCGGATCGACTCTCAGAGCGATTTCTAGGGCAGAACACTGCTCAAACACCCCAGAACACTCAAGGAGAGAGTCAAAACTGTGTCCAAAAGTGTGGAATGACGTCCAAATGACGTCCTATATATAGGGATGAGGCGCAGTACGGCCTCTGACATCAATACGGCCCGTACTGAGTTTTTGAACTACAGTACGGCCGTATTGAATTCAGTACGGCCGTACTGAAGTTCAAAAACTTCAGTACGGCCGTATTGGTTTCAGTACGGCCGTATTGTAGTGTAAATTGTTCAGTACGGCCGTACTGAACTTCTAGGAGGCCGTATTGAGCTTCAATCCTCCCACATCCTTATTTTAAGCTACTCTAAGACCTCTAAACCTACGAATAATCATCCTAGGGTCATCCAGGGTCTTCTAGGAGTCCTTCCGGTTGACTTTCCTTCGGTCTTCGAGAATCTTCGAGTCTTATTTCCGACCCGGACAATTTTAGGGGTCTACACCCAAGATGATACATCAGCTGGAAATCAAAGTCCTTTAGGAATTCCATCCACCTTCTCTGCCTCATATTCAACTCTTTCTGATCACTAAATACACTAAATCTTGCACCATACAGATAGTGCCTCCACGACTTCAAGGAAAACACCACAGCTACAAGCTCTAAATCATGAGTAGGATAATTCCTTTCATGAGTCTTAAGTTGCCTCGAAGCATACGCTACTACTCTCCCTTCCTGCATCAACACACAGCCCAACCCCTGGTGAGAAGCATCACAGAACACTTCAAAATACTCACCAGTGTCAGGTAATACCAAAATTGGAGAAGTAGTCAATCACCCCCTTCAATTCCTTAAAACTCTACTCACAAGCGTCCATCCAAACAAAAAGCTGATCCTTCCGAGTCAGTTAAGTCAAAGGCATTACTATTTGAGAGAAACCCTCTATGAATCTCTGATAGTAACCCGTTAACCCAACGAAACTCTTAATCTTCATAACAGTCCTCGGACGCTCCCACTAAATCACAGCGTCCTTTCTTTTGTGTTGTTTCCCTTGTTTGATATACAGAAGACCATCAACAGCATGAGGCTGAGGATGTGGACGATGGAGCTGAGGCTTCTATGTGGGATTTTTCTCTGATAGGACATGTGACATCGGGACATAGATAGAATTAAAATATGACATTGTTTATGATTTATTAAAGTATATATTTTGGAAAATTCAATTTTTATTCTGTAATTTTATTTGCTATTTGGATTAAGGACATGAATGTGAATTCTCTACTCACATGATTATTGGAATTGTCGTTTCAATTTTAAATATTTTTTTTATCCAATAAGATATTTCTTTTTATTATTATTATTATATATATATATATATATATGTTGGGGTAGAGGGTGTCACAGCACGAACATACAGCCCAAGCCCTGGTGAGAAGCATCACAGCACACATCAAAATACTCACCAGTGTCAGGTAACACCAAAGCTGGAGAAGTAGTCAATCACCCCTTCAATTCCTGAAAACTCTGCTCATAAGCGTCCATCCAAACTAAAAGCTGATCTTTCCAAGTCAGTTAAGTCAAAGGCATTACTATTCGAGAGAAACTCTTCATGAATCTCTGATAGTTACCCATTAACCCAACAAAACTCCTAATCCCCGTAACAGTCCTCTGACTCTCCCACTGGATCACAGCCTCCACCTTGGCTGGATCTCCTGCAATCCCCTCTATCGATATCACATGCCCCAAATCTCACCTCAGACAACCAAAACTCACACTTGGACAGCTTGGCATACAACTACCTCTCCCTTAGCACCTCTAAAACCAATCTTAGATGCTCACGGTGATCCTCCAAAGATCTAGAATACACCAATATATCATCAATGAAGACCACCACAAACCTGTCCAAGAATGACCTAAAAATCATGTTCATGTAATCCATGAACACTGTTGGAGCATTAGTGACACCGAAACGCATCACTACGTACTCACAACGACCATACCTAGTCCTGAAAGCAGTCTTCGGTATGTCACTCTCCTTTACCCTGATCTGATGGTATCCAGATCTCAAATCAATCATCAAAAACACCGAAGCTCCCCTTAATTGATCCATCAAACCATCAATCCTCGAAAGTGGATACTTATTCCTTATCAACTTATTCAGTTGCCGATAATCAACACGCAAACGGGCCACACCATCTTTCTCTACTAACAGTACCAGGGCACCCCAAGGAGAAAAATTGGACCTTACCATCTGTTTCTCCAACAAATCCTCAATCTGTTTCTTCAGCCCTACCAACTCAGCTTGAACCATCCTATAAGGAGCCACTGATACAGTCTTGCACTCAATACCAGATCAATGCTAAACACAACATCACGCATAGGTGACAATCTTGGCACATCATCTGGGAACACCTCAGGAAACTCACTGACAACCCAATCTCAGTGATGGCCCTCTTCGTCTCAACACTCAAAATAATAAACAACATGAAGCACTCAGCTCCATCTCTCTTCAACTACTCAGCCTGACTCGCCGACAACAACACCTCATCCTCCAACTGAGGAAATACCAACTCTCTTCGAGCATAATCTATAAGGATGTGAGGGGCAGATAACCAATCCATCCCTAAGATTATGTCAATATCTACCATGAGCAACACAATCAGGTTCACTCAGAACGTCCTACCAAACACCTCTATCGGGCATCTCACACACATCTCCGATGTCACCAAAAAAATTGAAGCCGGAGTAGATACATACAAATCAACGTGCCATGCAGACACTAACAACCCAATCTCCCCACACAATCAATAGAAAAAAAATGAAAGTGTGGCACCAGAATCAAACAAGAACAAAACATCCTCACCTGCTGCCTTCCCCTCCCTCTTCACCAAATCTGATGAAGTGGAAGCCTCTACACCTGATAAAGAAAATTACTCTCCCCTCAATCGTAGGCCTGACTGGCCTCGGGGCACTCCCAGATGGAGTCGATGACATCTGACAATCTTTGGAAATGTGGCCTGGCCTGCCACATCTGAAAAAAATATTCCCCAAATGGGAACAATCTCTAACCATGTGGGCTTCTCCACATCGGTAACACTGCACCGACTGTACTCCACCCTAAGGAGTAGTAGGACGAGGTCCCCTACTAATAGCACCCCTCTAAGACTGAACAGGCCTGTCTTAGGGTCCTCTCTGCTGACCTCCCCTCCTAGATCCGGATGATCCCTCCTGAACTCTAGTAGCCTTACCGCTGCTACTACCACCCTCCAATCTCTCAACAGTCTTTGCCTTCTCAACCAAGGCAAAAAATTCCACTATGGACATAAAGACTATGACCCCCTTTCAGCTCATACCTCAATCCCTCTACAAACTCCCTACATCTCCAAGCCTCAGATACGGGCTGAGAGTAGAAACAAGTCAGATGCTCAAACCTCATAGCATACTCTGAAATAGACATGCTCCCCTGCTACAGTCTCATGAACCCAGTCTCCTTAGCTATCTAACATTGTCTAGGAAATATTTCTCCAAAAAAACTCTCTTGAAGCAATCCCACTCTACAACCACACCTCTGCTCTCTATCATCTGCCTGGTGCCTCTTTACCAGTACACAATCTTGCCCGCCAGCATGTATACTGCATAGGCCAACTTCCTCTCCTCAGAAGATCCGAAAACACTAAAGATCTTCTCATCACACACAACCACTAATTTGCCACATCATGATCTGAAACCCCCTTTGAACTAAGAAAGCTAACATCTCCTAAAATCTGCTAAATCTCTCCCATCCTGAGAGACCACCGGTCTAGCTACCTTAACCGCAGCTCTACCTGCCTCTACCTGAACAAAGTGAGCACTTTGCTGCTACATCACCATGGCCATCATCTCCATAGCCCTAGCAATCTGATCAAACTGAGGCCTCACCATACTAAAAGAATTCAAACATTCTTTTACTAACACTTCACCACTACAACTCACCAACACTAACACATATCAGAGATATGACACAACAGAAACCTAGAAGGATCACTCCCCACAGAGTATCCCAAAAGACTCGACCGACTCTGATACCATAAAAGTGTAACGACCCGCCATGGTCTCTACACTTAGTGGAATCGCACTACTACTAGTGAGACTAAGAGAAATATTAAGTTGGATAACTCATACATACATGTACAAATAAAAATGAAAATAACTATGTTTCTGGTTATAAAATAGAACGCCATATATGTACAGTCATCCCAAAAATAATATTCCCTAGTGTCGGTCAAGCACAGACAAAATCATTACCCAAAATGGTAACTCTAACACGAGGATCAAACTCCCCGTCTCGCAGCGGTAACCTCAACTCCAAGCTAGCTCTGACCTGTTCCCATACCAAGTATGATCATCGCAGTTCCACCACGTGGAAATAAAAGGGTAAGCTAGAGTTCAAAAACTAACCATACAAGTACAGAATAAAATCTATACTACACATCATCCAACTAACAATCATGTTCATAGAGTCACACCATACACTCTATCCAACACTACTCATGCATAAAGTACATTACACCAATCATGAAGTCAAACACCACACACTTCATCATATTAACAATCATGCAATAAATGCATCTCATGACAGATATCAATGCATATCAATCATCTAATGCGTCGTCACGCATACACCTAGGAGATCTCCATAACAATAGAGCTGTATAAGTGACATTTCATCCTACCGAAACCACCCAACCGTTTTCACGCCCAATGCGCCTGCTCGGTCACAGCTAAACAGGATATAATCCTCACTCGGGTTTACTCGGATGATGTCACTTACACAATTGGAAGTCCAGATCCACTGTCAGGTATAGCACAGCTGGGTACGGGCTTACCACGAACTTGGCATGCATAACTAAGTAAATTGTGGAGTTCGCCCACCGACTATCTACAAGGATCCACGCACCTTCCCGAGTACTTGGTTAAGGGAAAAACCCTCAACCTCATACCCCGCTCCAACACTAGCTAAGGACTTAGAGGAGACTCACCCAACCCAGTGGCCTATCTGAGCACTAATCTCCCAAATCCAGTGGCCTCCCTAAGCACCACTCTCATATATCAGTGGCCTATCCAAGCACCACTCTCAAGAGACTCTATGTGAGCTCTTTCAGTTCGAAAATATTTTTCCTCCCCTCAAGTCCTAGGCTAGACTCATTCCATAAGGCATCACATGCAATTATGCATCATACATCATACATGGTCTACCCACCGTCATGATCAACAATCATACACATGTCATAAGACATCACATGTAATTATGCATCATACATCATACATGGTCTACCTACCATCATGATTAATAAACATACTCATGCCATAAAGTATCACATGCAATAATGCATCAGGTCTACCACCATTATGATCAATAAACATAACCATATGAACATATACACATGTCATATCATATTCAAACATTCATAAGTATCATCACAAAGCATACATATGAATCACCCCTCACCATACATCATATATCATACATACATGATCTAAAAATTCAACTTTAAACATGCATAAGCATCAATTCGTTCATAAACATATTCACGCCCGGCGTAGCCTGAGCTCAAACAGCCTAATCCCAAGCTGAGAGTCCTAAGACTCATCCACGCCCAGCGCGTTCAAATCACGCTCGGTGTCCTTGAAACAAAGACTCCTAAGAGTATCCATGCCTGACGCAACCAAATCATGTATGGCCCAACATCCAACCCGAGAGCCTTAAGCTCTTCCACGCCTGGCGCGCTCAACCTACGCCTAGCCTAATCCTAGTTAGAGTGTTCAAAAACTCTCATCCAAACCAACAAATCCAGCCACATGTAAACACAAAAACACAATGCATAGGCTCCATACAACACAAAAACAAACTCAAAATCTACATGCACCCATCCGATACATCAATTCCACCCAAAAAACCCATTTTTCCCAAAACCTCGAAAAATGAGCGAATTCTCCAATCCAGCCATGGACCCTCAACTTTCATGCATCAATTGAATTTCTAAACTCACATGCAACATAAATAAGAAACATTCTACCTTCCCTCATTTGAAGATTGGCTCAAAATAGCCAATAACTGACAAGAAGTAGAATTCCCTTCCGAAGCTCAACCTGGAACTTCAATCCTCCCAAAGCAAGCTTCCTAGTCTGAATTTCAAGAAAAGCCAGAAGGCGTTAGTGATCTAGAGGAGAAAAGGAATCATACAGAGAAATTTGGGAGAGAAAGCAGCTCACAGATCCAGAGTCCTTCTCTCTAAAACTTCTCTCTAAAAACTCATTCTTCTCAACTGCCCCCAACCCCTATTTATAGACATTCCAGAGTGGCCAGAATGGCCTGTACCGAAACCAGAACGACCCGTTCTACACTCCCTCAACACGCACAAAAACCACATGCAAAACGGCCCGTTTTGAAATCAAAATGGCCCGTTCTGGTATTCATCCAGAACGGCCCATTCTCCATCCAGAACGGCCCATTCTCCATCCAGAACGGCCCATTCTCCCCCCAGAACGACCCGTTCTACATCCAGAACGACCCGTTCTCCAACCAGATTGGCCCGTTCTCAAGTACGACTTAGAGGTCAATTTAATAGCTTGGAACGGCCTGTTCCAAATTGGGAACGACCCGTTCTGGGCTACTAAATTACCTATATTAGGCTTTCTACATCAACTTGCTACGTTACAGCCGAGGCGCCTTTTCAAGGACAAAACCATGACGGCCCAACGAGTGGCAAAGTGGACAATACCTCGGATGAAGGTGACCCTAACGATGACAGCGGACTTACGGTAGGAACACATACCATACTCAACTAGCTGATCACTAGATAGATCTCTTGGTTTAGGATATTGACAGAATGATATGATAACATAATAACAAAGAATTAGGATGTAGAATTTAATTTTACTTGTCTAATAATTCTTTCATTCCTTCAACTCAAAACGAGCACACAGGGAACAAGAGAAAAAATGATTGATAAAGATAACAAACCCAAGATATGTACTCACAAGATATCTTAGGTTTTATTTCTACGGATATATTGTTAGGTAAATATTTGTTTTAAACCTTTTTTTATTATTATTTTCGTGTTTTCTCATTTGTTAATACTTAATAGTGGGTGCCTTCAAAACTAGAGTTGGTTGACGACGGAATAGTGGATCAATACTTCATAAATGTCAATGATGACGAATGGGAATGTCTTTGATTTGCTGATAGATCCAATTCCCAAATTGTAAGCAGATTGTAGATTGAATGTACAAGGTTTAACTGAGCTCATTACGGCATGGGTGGTTAGTCTAAAGAACTATGTGGGTAATTTATGAATAAAGTGGAATTATTGGTGGTCTTATTCTACACCAATAATCAAAGTGGGATATGTTTTCACTCTAATTTTTCTTGTGGATATTTTATATGTGGTTGCAAAAAAATTTCTTTTGGAAGGAGCCTAGTTGATTGAAAGGAGATCTATGATACTTGTGATACTGATAATATTAAATTATGTTTCGTGTTTTTTGTTTTAGGAATTATATTTGCTAAAAATTGTAATAAGCAGTTTAATATCCTTAGTATCTTTAAGGAAAGTATATTTTAAGGAAAGTAAACTATAATTCTTAGAAAAAAAATGAAACATAATTTAATATCCTCAATATTATGGGTATCAGAGATCTCCCTTCAATCAACTACACTCCTCTAAAAAGGAAGTTTTCTATAATGACATATAAAACACCCACAAGAAAAATAAGAGAGTGAAAACTTATCTCATTACCGGTGTAGAATAAAGTTGAATAACCACACACAAACAATATATAAAACCAATAATTAAACTCCTCATCAATCCATATAATAATTCCAACTCAGTTTAAAACATATTCTATCATGATATCAATCAAAATATAGTTTAAACGCAAGAAAAATGTTATGACCGTACATAAACTATATTCTCCGAAACTATATGCATGCGACACCAATAAAAACATTTTCCCTGCTTGAAGGCTAAGTAGTATAAGAGTACATACCGAGTCAAGCTATCACAACACTCTCACTAAAAGGATATACTTCTAAGGTCTTGTTGGGATAGCTTATTCGAACAAGATACACTCTGTAACACCCCGAATTTTCTACTAATTCAATATTAATTATTATTTATTTTTATATTTATGAAAATTATTTTCTTATAGTTATTAATTAATAAAAAGGGTTTTTATAGAACATTTTAGAGATTCTTTTTAATATTTATAAAAAATTAATTTTTATATGAAATTATGTTTTTTTAGGCCCAGAACGGGTTGTTCCAAAAAGTGGAACGGGTCGTTCCAAATGATGAAAGTAAACTATTTTTGAAGTAGCAAAACGGGTCGTTCCAAAAGTAGAACGGGTCGTTCCAAATTAGTAAAGAAGCCAATTTTGGTTATTCCAGAATAGGTCGTTCCCAAAGTGAAATGGACCGTTCCAAGATTTTAAAAATGCCTAAAAATTTTAGTTGAAAATAGGTCGTTCCAATTATGGTCAATGTGTGTTAAAAGCAACCCTAGAACGGGCCGTTCTGATTTCAAGAACGGGCCATTCTGATTTTTAAAACGGGCCGTTCTAATTTTTAGAATGGGTCGTTCCAGTTGTAAATTTTGCATATAACGGAGGGGTCCAGAACGGGCCATTCTGGTTTGAGAACGGGCCGTTCTGGCCACCCCTGAATGCCTATAAGTAGGAGGCATGAGCTGTGAAAAAAAATTATAACTGAGAAGGTAAAAACTTAGAGAGAGAAAGAGAGAGAGAGAGAGAGAAAGAAAGAGAAAGAACGGGGGAATCCAAAGGAGGACATTAGCAAGGTTCTGCTCTAGTTTCAGCTTCTACTTATCGAGGTAAGGGGGAGTGAGAAACCTCGCTCGAGGGTGTGGGAATAATTGTTGGGTAGTCGGATTGGCCCCAATATCCCTTGCCTAATGTATGTTTCTAGGAACATGAATGTGTTCTATTTTTTTTTCTGATTGCTCTACTGTGTTCTTTGTTGGAAGTGACGAATGAATATGTGGTTATTTTAAAAAAATAGATAAATTTTTAATTTGAACTAAAATACTCTGTAGATTCCTGTGCGGACCTTACGAGGAATAATTATGACATGACCATGTGAAATATGACAAATGACAAGGGACACGAGAATGAACTATTGAGATAAGCTATAACTATAAGAATATGAAAAATGATGACATGATGTACTAAATGAAATTCTGTAATAAGTCAAATATTGAGTCAATAAAATAATGAATGTATGACATGCATCATATGCATATATAACTCCAGGTGTGCTGCTTATGCCGCATACCAGTGATGTACTAAGATATTTTAGGTGTACCTCAGGGTCACCCATGACGGAACAAGTTAACAAGGTGTACCTTAGGGTCACCCACTACGTAACATGCTAACAAGGTGTACCTTAGGGTCACCCACGATGTAACATGCTAACAAGGTGTACCTTAGGGTCACCAGTGATGTAACAAGCTATGAGAAATGTGAAACTTCTGTATGGCGCCACATGCATGCATTTATGAGTCGAGTCCATGACATCATTGCATGATAAATGAGTGTATATGTGATATTGATTATGTATGTGTATTGTTTAGATGTGACTTATATTTGTTGTGTGTGTGTGTGTTATCTAACCTTTATTTCTGCATCTGGAACCGAGTGAGATATTTCTCACTCCCTTGTTGTTCTTGTATATGTTTAAATTATGTTGCAGGTGATCATCATCATGAGGATGTTGGTGATGAGGCTTAAGGTTTCAGTTGGGCATGCTCTAATAGGATGTGACATCAGGCATAGTTAGGCTTAGTTTAGGATGTTATTGTTTTAAAAGCCTTAGTTTTCTTTTCTTTTGTAATTTTGAATGTTCTTGATAAAAGACCAAAATGTGCATCTTTGTCATATTATTTTTATTACATGATTTGGAAGTTATAAATTAATTCTTAACTAGGAGGCACTACCACCTTTACTGGAGTTAATCTATATTTCCTTTATTATTTTTTTATGATTTATGAGTTACGAATGTGAATCTTCTACCTTATGATATTTGAGACATTTGTTTTATACATGAAAGATGTTATTAGACTATGAAATATTTTATTTACTCAAAAAAATTATTGTTTACGTTTATTGTGTATTAATGTTGGGGTAGAGACTGTCACATTTAGTGGTATCAGAGCAGGTCGATCCAATCGACCGTGAGTTATGAGTTTACTATGCTTGTTTAGTAGATAAATGATGGAATGATTTTATTATGGAACTTATTGATATGCTAGAGTGATGATTGATTATGTCTATTAATTGTATTATTTTCTTAGATTATGGTCGGTAGAAATGATCGTGTGATTGCTGATGCTCTTCAAGCATTAGCACAGACTATGAATAATAACAATAGGGCTGGAGTCACTCCTAACTTGTTAGAGAAATTTCAGCGAAATCATCGACCTACCTTTAAAGGAGGATATGACCCAGATGCTGCTATGAATTGGCTAACGGAGATCGAGAAGATCTTCAATGTCATGGATTGTCCCCTCGCTCAGAAGGTGAAGTTGGCCACCTTCATGTTGACTGCTGATGCCCACTTTTGGTGAGAAGGAGCACTTCGAAGGATGATTGATGGAGGGGTGCACTTGAATTGGGACAACTTCAAGAAGGTCTTTCTTCAGAAGTATTTCCCGGATGATGTGAGAAGTTGGAAAGAAATGGAATTCCTTGAACTGAATCAAGGGGACGACATGGTGGCAGAGTATGCTGCCAAATTTGATGCTTTGGTTCGTTATTGTATACACTACCATGGTGAGGGTGGTGAAAGACTAAATGCATGAAATTTGTAAATGGTCTGTGTCCTAAGGTGAAGACTGTAATTAACTATCAAGAGATATATCACTTCCCTACTCTGGTCAATAAGTGCAGCATTTATGATCGTGACAACCATGCTCGTGCTGTTTTTTATAAAGGAGTTGGAGGTCCTATTCGTGTTGTGAGCTCTAGTACTTCGAGTAAGAATAAGCCTTGCTCCGCTCCTACTAGATTTCAAGGGAGTAAAGTTGCTGCTAGTGGAAGCAAGTCATTTACTAGAGGATCCACTATTAGTGCTACTGGAAGTGTTGGAGGGTATGTGTCCACTCCTTCAGGAAGATGTGGGAAGTGTGGACGTATTGGTCATAATCAGTCTGAGTGTCGTGACAAGGAGGTTACTTGCTTCAATTGTAGTGGTAAGGGTCACATCAGCACCCAATGTCCTGAACCACCAAGAACATGTGTTATTGGATCAGTTTCGCAAATTGAGCGTCCAAAGACTGTAGGGAGAGTATTTGCTCTTAGTGGTACTGAAGCTGCTCGGTCAGAAAATCTAATGCAAGGTACTTGTTTCATAGCTGAGACTCCTTTTGTTGTACTATTTGATTCTGGTGCAACTCATTTCTTTATTTCTGTCTCTTGTGTCCAAAAATTGAATTTGCCTGTGTCTTTGTTAGATTTTGATTTAGTTGTTGAAACCCCTACTAATGGTCCTCTGACTACATCCATAGTTTGTTGAAATGTCCTTTGACAGTTTCTGATAAGCAGTTTCTAGTTGACTTAATTTGTTTGCCTCTTAGTCAATTAGATGTAATTCTTGGTATGGATTGGTTATCTTCCCACCATATCCTTTTAAACTGCTTTGATAAATCTATTTCCTTTGGTGAATGTAAGAGTGCTTATGCCGGAGGGTAAGGTAGTGGCCTATGTTTCTAGAAAACTTAAAATTTATGACCAAAACTATCCTACCCATGACCTTGAGTTAGCTGCAATAGTATTTGTACTTAAATTGTGAAGACATTACTTGTTTGGGTCTAGATTTGACGTTTTTAGTGACCATAAAAGCCTTAAGTACTTGTTTGACCAAAAGGAATTGAATATGAGGCAGAGGAGATGGTTAAAGTTCCTTAAGGATTATGACTTTCAATTGAATTATCACCCTAACAAGGCTAATGTTGTAGCTAACGCTTTGAGTAGAAAATCTTTGAGAATGTCTTCTTTGATGATTAGGGAATTGCATATGATTGAGGAGTTTAGGGATATGAGCTTAGGGTGTGAGTTGACCTTTAAGAGTATTAAGTTGGAAGCTTTGAGAGTAACTAATAGCTTGATAGATGAGATTAGAGAAGGTCAGAAGATAGATCCTTTCTTATTGAGTCAAGTAGAGAAGTTGAATCAAGGTGTGGAGAGTGAGTTTAGATTTGGAATAGATGGAGTGTTGAGATTTAAGGATAGGTTATGCATTCCTAGTGTGTCAAAGCTTAAGAGAGCAATCCTAGAAGAAGGTCATAAGAGTAACCTTAGTATCCATCCAGGAGCCACTAAGATGTACCAAGACCTTAAGAAGATGTTTTGGTGGCCTAAGATGAAGAGGGAAGTGGAGGAATTTGTGTATGCCTGCTTCGTATGTCAGAAAGCTAAGGTAGAACACCAAAAAACCTTCAGGTCTGATGCAACCTTTAGATGTGCTTGTGTGGAAATGGGATAGCATCTCTATAAATTTTGTAGTTGGGTTACCTAGAACTGTGAAGAACTTGGATCCTATATGGGTCATTGTGGATAGAGTGACTAAGTCTGCTCATTTTATTCCCATTAATATTAGGTACCCTTTGGAAAGGTTAACCAAGTTGTACATTAGTGAGATTGTGAGGTTGCATGGAGTTCCTACTAGTATAGTGTCTGATAGAGATCCTAGGTTCACCTCTAGATTTTGGGAGAGTTTGCATAAGGCTTTAGGCACTAAGCTTAGATTGAGTTCAGCCTACCATCCCCAAACAGATGGCCAAACTAAGAGAACCATACAGTCTTTAGAAGACTTGTTGAGGGCTTGCATCTTAGAACATGGGGTAGTTGGGATAGTTTCCTCCCTTTGATAGAGTTTACCTACAATAATAGCTACCATTCTAGTATTGGGATGGCACCTTATGAGGCTTTGTATGGTAGGAGATGTTGAACACCTTTATGTTGGGAAGAGCCTGGAGAGAATGTCATGTTAGGACCTGAGATAGTTCAACAAACTACTAAACATGTTAAGATGATCCAAGAGAGAATGAGAGCAACCAAGAGAGAATGGGAGCAACCCATAGTAGGCAAAAGAGTTATAATGACAAGAAGAGAAAAATCCTTGAGTTTAAAGAAGGTGATCATGTATTCCTTAAAGTCACTCCTTAGACAGGAGTAGGCAGAGCACTGAAATCTCGTAAGCTTACTCCACGTTTCATCGGTCCTTATCAAATTCTTAAAAGGATCGGTGAAGTGGCCTATCAAATTTCCTTGCCTCCATCTCTTTCAAATCTCCATAGTGTTTTTCATGTTTCCCAACTCAGAAAGTATGTCCATGATCCTTCCCATATCATTGAGTCTGACAACATTCAGTTGAAGGATAATCTCACCTATGAAACGGTTCCTTTAAGGATTGATGACACGAGGGTGAAACAACTAAGAGGAAAGGAGATCCCTTTGGTTAAGGTCGTTTGGGGAGGAAATTTTGAAGAAAGTGCTACAGGAGAATTAGAGAAAGAGTTTATATTAATTATTATTTATTTTTATATTTATGAAAATTATTTTCTTATAGTTATTAATTAATAAAAAGGGTTTTTATAGAACATTTTAGAGATTTTTTTTAATATTTATAAAAAATTAGTTTTTATATGAAATTATGTTTTTTTAGGCCTAGAATGGGCTGTTCTAAAAAGTGGAATGGATCGTTCCAAACGATAAAAGTAAACTATTTTTGAAGTAGCAGAACGGGTCGTTCCAAAAGTGGACAGGCCGTTCCAAATTAGTAAAGAAGCCAATTTTGATTATTCCAGAACGGGCCATTCCCAAAGTGAAACGGGCCGTTCCAAGATTCTAAAAGTGCCTAAAAAGTTTAGTTAGAAATGGGCCGTTTCAATTATGGTCAATGTGTGTTAAAATCAACCCCAGAACGGGCCGTTCTGATTTTTAGAATGGGTCGATCCAGTTGTAAATTTTGCATATAACGGAGGGGTCCAGAACGAGTCGTTCTGGTTTGAGAACGGGTCGTTCCGGCCACCCCTGAATGCCTATAAATAGGAGGCATGGGCTGTGAAAAAAAATTATAAATGAGAAGGTAAAAACTTAGAGAGAGAAAGAGAGAGAAAGAGAGAGAGAAAGAGAAAGAAAGAGAGAGAGAAAGAGAAAGAAAGAGAGAGAAAAAGAAAGAAAGAAAAAGAGAATCCAAAGGAGGAGATTAGCAAGGTTCTGCTATAGTTTCAGTTCCTGCTTATCGAGGTAAGGGGGAGTGAGAAACCTCGCTCGGGGGTGTGGGAATAATTGTTGGGTAGTCGGATTGGCCCCAATCCCTTGCCTAATGTATGTTTTTAGGAACATGAATGTGTTCTATTTTATTTCCTGATTGCTCTACTGTGTTCTTTGTTGGAAGTGACGAATGAATATGTGGTTATTTTAAAAAAATAGATAAATTTTTAATATGAACTAAAATGATCTATGGATTCATGTGCGGACCTTACGAGGAATAATTATGACATGACCGTGTGAAATATGACAAATGACAAGGGACATGAGAATGGACTATTGAGATAAGTTATGACTACAAGAATATGAAAAATGATGACACGATGTACTAAATGAAATTTTGTAATAAGTCAAATGTTGAGTCAATGAAATAATGAATGTATGACATGCATCATATGCATATATAACTCCAGGTATGCCGTTTATGCCGCATACCAGTGATGTACTGAGATATTTTAGGTGTACCTCAGGGTCACCCACGACGTAACATGCTAACAAGGTGTACCTTAAGGTCACCAATGATGTAACAAGCTATGAGAATGCATGCATTTATGAGTCGAGTCTATGACATCATTGCATGATAAATGAGTATATATGTGATATTGATTATGTATGTGTATTGTTTACACGTGACTTATATTTGTTGTGTGTGTGTGTGCTATCTAACCTTTATTTCTGCACCTGGAACCGAGTGAGATATTTCTCACTCCTTTATTGTTCTTGTATATGTTTAAATTATGTTGCAGGTGATCATCATCATGAGGATGTTGGTGATGAGGCTTAAGGCTTTAGTTGGGCATGCTCTAATAGGATGTGACATCAGGCATAGTTAGGCTTAGTTTAGGATGTTATTTTTTTAAAAGCCTTAGTTTTGTTTTCTTTTGTAATTTTGAATGTTCTTGATAAAAGACCAAAATGTGCATCTTTATGATATTATTTTTATTACATGATTTGGAAGTTATAAATTAATTCCTAACTAGGAGGCATTGCCACCTTTACTAGAATTAATCTATATTTCCTTTATTATTTTTTTATGATTTCTTGAGTTACGAATGTGAATCTTCTACCTTATGATATTTGAGACATTTGTTTTATACATGAAAGATGTTATTAAACTATGAAAGATTTTATTTACTCAAAAAATTATTATTTACGTTTATTGTGTATTAATGTTGGGGTAGAGGGTGTCAGACACTCCATGCACACAACGAGCAAGATTGGGGCTTCCCAAGCCAAACTATCTCCAAGGACTAATCCCAAACTTTTACAAGAAAGGATCTTTCCTAGATGTGTATTCCACATCGTACCCATGCACATGATGCATGACATTCAAAACTCAATGCATTGCTACACAAATTCCCTAATTATCATATATCATTCATAACACATCAAGTTTTATCACTTATCACTTTACCACTTCACAATTCATCACATATCACTTTCATTTATCACACTATTTATATACACAAACCACCTGCACATAGACATACATAAGAAGTAGGTCCAAACAAAGAATCGCATCCAACGAGACACATTCTACGCCTGACATGTGTGAGTCCACACCTCTGGAAGGAAATCACACTTAACGTGATCCTCCCCGTGCCTAGCGAGATGCATCTAGAGGACCTTTGGAGCTCTCGCACCCAACGTTACTACGCGTATGCCTAGTGTCAATAACGATACAAGTATTTCAAACTTTCATGTCTGACGAGACCAAGCATGAATGCTCAACTAGGTTGAGGCCATGACCATTTTGGTTTTCTCGCATCTGATGAGACCAAGTTGGCACCTAACACAATATCAGTAAAACTTAATCTGCATAATTCATGATTTTTTTTTCAAATAGGTGGCTTCTACGATTTTTATCGGTTAAAAGGATTTCTATAGTCTAATTAATCCACATTTTAGTCATGCAATTTACAATTATTATGAATTAGCTCCAACCTAAGGGTTTAGATACATCTTTAGGGTTCCCCCAAGAACCCACATACACTCATAGATTCATAATTATTCTCAATTCTTATAATCAACACATTTAATACACGTATTTATCGTATACAGAACATTCAATTTCTTATAGGTTCATAAAAGGATCAGGTGTAATTCCTCTCCGACATACATACACACATTATAGGGATTGGGAGTCAATCCCGCTACCAATAGTTACCTTACACCTCGAAGCGAGATTCTCACTTCACCATTTACCTTGATTGACGCTAGCTTCAAGATTATGTTGTTTGAGTTCCTCTTCAACTGCCTTTGGTTCACTTTTCTCTTCAAATCACAATCTACGGTTAGATTGCATGTGAGGTAGACCTAACACTACTAATGTATTTAAACAAACCTTAACTCTCACCTGCACGCATAACCTGTTAGTAAAAAGCTCAACTAATTAATCTCACATATATTTGAATATAAAAAGATAATTAACAAATATTATCTTATCAAATTTATAACACCCCATTTTTCATAAAATATAATATAATTAAATATTTTATTAATAATTTTTATATTTTTATTTTATTATTAGGGGTTATTAAATATTTGTTTTAATTATGTAATATATTTTAGAATATATTATATGATATTTTATTAAAGCATAGTATAATATCTTATTAAAAAGGGAATGAATCTTCAAGATAATTGAGGTTAGTATGTTTAACTAGAGGGTTAAATTAAAGCAAGGTTAAAGTTTTCAAAAGTGGAGTTTTCTAATCAAACCTTTTTTACGCCTCTATTTTCACATATGCATTTCAAAGCTCAGAGAATAGGAGCAAGAAGAAAATCACTCTAGAGTCATGTATTTGTCATATCTAGAGTTTATCCAGGTAAGGGGAAGTGTAAAACCTTGCTCTAGGTATGAGTCTCTATGCCGGATAGTGAGATTGGACCTCAATCCTATGTATGTTATGTGCTTATGTATGAGGGTTTCCCCTAATGTTTCTGTTTAGTTCCCTATTCTTCTCACTCATAATTAATTGCATGAATTGTTTGAATGAATGATTAATTTCATATTTTGGATGAAAAAAATGTATGATTTGAGGTTCCTATGGGTTTTCGTTAGAAATCCTAACGGAACTTTTTGTGATGATAGTGAAAGGATAGTGGTTGTATGTGTAAATTATGTCTTTTAGAAGTGTAACATAACCTATGAAGACTTTTTACTAATTGGATTAAGAGAAAATAGTTTGGGTGCGAGTTGTGCCTTATTCTAAAAATTCTAGTATGAATATACTTTAATATTTATGTGATTTCTCTATGTGTGATTAATGAAATTAAGTTCTAATTGTTGGTTTAGAAAGTACACATTTTGGGACTGCAGTTTAGACTCAAGAATCACATAAAATGTTAAGGAATGACTGAGTTATGTGAGCTAAAAGGTGAACCTCATATTCTATGCGTGAAATGTAACATGCATACGTTGTAAGCCTTTCAAGTAGACTTAAATGGAAAAAATAGGTTTTGTGATCTTCATGAAAGTTGTAACCTTGGATGTTAGTTTTCAAAT
Organism: Cajanus cajan; assembly: GCF_000230855.2. Lineage (NCBI taxonomy): Eukaryota > Viridiplantae > Streptophyta > Magnoliopsida > Fabales > Fabaceae > Cajanus > Cajanus cajan. Next base: position 7,952,574 of record NC_138517.1, on the reverse strand, counting down.
TTTGTTAAAATCACCTAAAAAGGAGACCTAGAACTCAAGTTGTGATCAAATTAGTGAGCAAAGGTCAAGCTATAAGATTTTGGCTAAAACATTGCGGTTTGGTATTTATTTAAAATAGTAGATGTCATATTTGGCTCTTGAGGTCAACGTAGAAGTTGGAGATAATTTTCTTAGCTTTCTAATAAAATTAAGATCAATGTTGTGCATAAAGTTTGTTTGACATGCATCATGTGAAATGTTGTGCATAAAGTTTGTTTGACATGCATCATGTGCATAAAGTATTCTTTTGAAGGGTACCACATATGGGATACACTTCCAGGGAAAGTTCCTTGTGTAAAAGCTTGGGAGTCAACCTTAAGAATAACTTGATTCGGAAGTATCAGTCATACCCTCATAAGAATGGGATGTATCTTGAGCTACTTATCTATTTTGATCAGACCCTAATAGTATGTCCTTCTAGTGAGAGTCATAGAAAGTGTGATTTGACATGTACTCCTAGACTACTCTAGTATGTTGCTAGTGACAATTGTAGACACCCAATTTCGTCCGGGGGTATACAAATAACAAGATAGGACATCAGAGGGCCCAAAGGCCCAAACCAATTTTTAGTGGCCCGGAACGGGTCGTTCCCAAGTCCGGAACAGGTCGTTCTCAATCAGAACGGACCATTCTGGGCTTCCAAAAAGCCTAAAAATTTAGGTTGGAACGAGCCGTTCTAGACCAGAACGGGCCGTTCCAAACTAATCAAGGAGGCTAAAATGTGTACCTCAAAACGACCATTCTGAAATCAGAACGCGCCGTTCTGGTTCCCCAGAACGGGCCGTTCTGATTTCAGAACGGGCCGTTCCAGGGTACATCTATACTGCATAACGTTCGGATCTGGAACGGGCCGTTCCGAATCCAGAACGGGCCGTTCCGGCCCACAGCTGATGCCTATAAATAGAGAATCTCGGCCAACAGTAAAGGGGACTCCAAAATTTCGTCCAGAGCTCGAAATTTCTCTCTTCTTCTCTCTTTTTCTCTCTCTTTCTCTCTCTTGTATTTCTTGAGAGTTTGTGAGGTATTGTAGTGTGAAAAGGTCGCCACAAAGTACCTAGAATCACCATTAACAAAGCTTGATACGAGGTATTTCAGTCAATCTTCTTCTCTCTCCTTTATTTTTATCTTTGTTTCTTATTTCTGATAAACATCATTATAATAAAAATAATCATGTAGATATTTTAGATTCAATTGTTTAATTTAAATTTCAAGCATGTAAATAGTCATCAATAAAAGGGGATTTAATATTTATATTATTATTATTTATAATGTTAACTTCGTCATAGGGTACCGATTAAGGGCGTTGTAGGGGTGCTTAATACCTTCCCTACACGTAACCGACCCCCGAACCCAATTCTGGTTATCAAGGCCATTATTGGACTTTTAAAAACCTTTTCTTTTTCCAATGTTTTGAGTAAAATATTGGTGGCAACTCCATGAACCTATTTTCAAAACCATTAATTAAGGATTAGTCTGGTGTCCGGGCATTCCTTAATTGATGAGATCTTTAAAAGGATGTCTAAACCATAGGTCGCAAGATCGGAAATTTTTGGGTTGCGACAGATGGCGACTCCGCTGGGGAAGTTTAAAGAGGGTCAGGCCCATTTAATTGATGAAGTTAATAAAATAAAAATAATAATTTAAATATTTTTTCCCCTTTACCTTGTTTATTTTCTTTGTTTGACTTTAATATTTGTTTGCCTGTTTAAATTCAGCATTTGTTTGAAATAAAAATTGTACACAATCCTTTGCACACAACAGTTCCCCCTATACCCGGGGGCATGAGGGTAATAAACATAGGGAGTGGTTGACGTACGACCGGCCCAAGTTTTGGCCTTAGAGCCTGCGAGCCTTGTCGGAAATCACACTCAAGGTGATAACCGGTTACTCTAGCCCGAAATACTGCGACAGACCTTAGAGTTTGCCAAGTGACGGCGACAGAGATACTGGGTCCCTATAATGGGGGCACCTTGGGGGCCTTAAGACCAGTGAGATTAGAACTGTCCTATACAATGCACTTTTCTTGCAGGGACCACAGACCAAGGATTTAAACGTGACTGTTCGCGGGTGTACATTTGTTTGAGCATATGCGTGTTGCATTTGTTTGTGTTTATTTATTTCAAATAAATAAGAATTACAAACAAGTAGATATTAATAAAAAAATATTGTAAAAATTTTAACTCCCTTCTGTATACCCTAACTCTAAAGCATCATATAGGGTAGTTTATTTCAAAAAAATAATATATATATAGCAAAAAAATCATGCATCATAACTCTTAGTTAAAAACATGATAAAATTTAGGCAAAAAATAAATATCATACATCTCCTAGGATAGTACATTAGTATACATTCATTAGAAATGGAAGACACATGTAATAGTATGCAAAGAATGTTCTCTAAACAAAAATCAATGAGAATGATATCCGTTGAATTTCTCATAAGTCTTTGTATCCTATTTTACGTTTCATATAGATAACACGTCTTCCTTGTAAATAATAAATACGAATAAAAAGGGAAATCTAATTTGTGCGTGTTAGCCGGATAATGGAAATTACTGTAATCAAATGCGAACCTTGAGACATCAAATCGGGGAACACTTATCAGTAATTGGGGGCATCACACGCCCAAATCGATGATTTTAACGCGAAGGCTTTCCCATGCGAAAATAGCAATTGCCGGGATAGGACGAATGACCAATAATGGACGAATCCTTGCTTCTAGGGAATTACAAGACAAGACCAATTAAAGAATAAAGGCATTGCATGACTAAAAACCCGCTAGGATGAAAACCCGTAAAGGGCGTCTTAGGCAAAAATTAGGGTGGAGAAAAAAGAATCAAAATCCTGATAGGATACGTCCTATGCAAAAGTTAGGGACATATAAAAATAAGAAATGTCTATCTAAGTTGGAATCAAAAGGTGGCTCGAGTATTCCCTTTAGAAAGCAAGAATTCATAAAGGTTTCACTCCGAAGTCGAAACACCCACACTCAAGCAAGTGGGAATGCGTTCTTAACGTAGTTCAACCAATCGTCAACCATGCCTCTCTAGGGGGCAACCTCAGTTAATCTCTCTGTGTATGAATCACGAACTCGGGGCATGCCCGGGCCTTCGAGCTTTGTTAAAGGGGCACGTGTAAATTGAAAATTTTATTTTAATGTCATACACTTTTCTACTTCATTTCTCTTCTCCCTTTTATCTACTCTGAGCCTCGTCAACAAACCTTAAATGAACAAGTACATTTGAAATAAGGACGTCATCAGAAACAATGACTTAATACGCAATGAAAAACACATAAAGATTAATCAAATTGGGCATGACTTGTGGATAAAAATTCAAATGAAATCTGCGCAAGGGGCATCCCTCTTTAATGAAGGAATGAAAGATGATTGCAAATGCTGCAAAGACAAAAGCCTGGCAGGAAACCCACTAAGGGGGCTGCGCAAAAATTAGGGCAAGATCCGCTAGGAGACTCACAAACAAAAAGAGTAGCCTAGGCAAAAGGGAGGATCAAGAGAAAATGTCCGCTAGGGAACACATCTCAAGTAACCTAGGCAAAAGTTAGGACAAAGCAGCATCACGAGCTGAAAATCGAAAGGCAGCTCGGGAAGATCATTTAACCAATATGCAATCCCAAGTCATTGCTTAACTTTGAAGGAAATAATAAGTCAACATGGAAAATGATTTCCTCAATTTGAATGTGCTTGATCATCAGCCTAAACCACTGGCCTACCTCGACCAGCCATTCTTCTAAAATCTTTTTTGAAAAAAATCCTTTCTAACAAAACTTCTGCAAAAAATATATGTAACCTCTTCCTCTATTTCCTCTTGACCTATATGGCATTAAGATAAATTTGAAAGATACACGGAAAATGCACAGTGAATACTCACAGAGGGAAGGTCGAGATGTCCTCAAACAGAGGTTAGAGACGCTTGACCACACATCGACTGGATAGTCAAGGAGCCACTGAAGCTTGGGTTCAAAAGAACATATCCCGACAGTAATCAAGATTGGCATGGATAGAAAGAAATCGTCAACATTAACCTTAACGCGTGAAAGTTAATTTCCCGACAAAAAAATTGAATTGCATATTTAGGAACAAACACATGAGCATAAACTGCATCGCATGCATATGAGTTAGGGGCATATGGAAGGGCGTTACACAAAAAATATAAATAAAAGAATCATTCTTGTCTTGCATTTTCATTGCATCCATGCATCCATGCATTCTACTTGCTATAAGTCAAATGGAGTCATCAGGACGAAGCCCAAGCTAAATAGCCAACCATGAGCCAAGTAGTGGCAAATAGCGACCCCAAGTGATTCTATGTGCCCACTAAGCAAAGGCATATAAACAGTGGAATAGAATAGAATCGACTGAATAAGCAAAACCATAAGCATGAAGAGGCCATCGCGCCCTACTCCTCTACCTAATGAAGGATGATTTAAGAGAATACCAAGACCAGGAATGACTTCCAAACCAAAGCCAGGAGTGGCTTCCAAAATAATACTCATCAATAAAGATTCAACAAATAACATCATAGGACGAGATCCTTCCACCAATGATGAAAACAAAAGATCAAACAAAAAAAAGGCAAGCTTCGTACATGTTGAAAAAGCCGAAGCATTTAGAAAAATAACAGAAAAAGGCAAGCTTCAAACTTGAAAAAGCCGAAGCTAAACAAATATAAAATTTAGAAAAAAAACCAACCACAAGCAACCACAAGCAGGCGCCTGGAGAGGCATCACAATACTCACATGGCAGGGGCAACACTAGAATCTCTGTCACCCATCAACTCCTTTGCCCACCATCACAGGGGCACCACCTACCAGTAATCCTCGTCTTCATCAGACGTCCGCCCATAGAAAAAAAGGCAATCACGACATTAGCAGGCGGCCTGGAGAGGCCGGCATAACAATACTCACAACATCAGCAAGTGGTCTGGAGAGGCTACGAAAATACTACGGCCTGGAGAGGCTACGAAAATACTACGGCCTGGAGAGGCTACGAAAATACTACGGCCTGGAGAGGCTACGAAAATACTACGGCCTGAAGAGGCTACGAAAATAGTACGGCCTGAAGAGGCTACGAAAATACTACCACGACAACAAGGGTACCACTGAGTTTCTTGAAGTCAAAATCGGGACTGCCGTCGAGCTCCCATAGGTCGGCTGAAGCCTTAAAAATCAGCATAACTTGATCGAGAGCCACCGTCGAGCCTCTCAAATCAGTAAACGACAACGAGGGCACCGATAGTTTCCTCAAAATATAACAAAGGTCTGGAGAGACTGTACTCGCATCCCAATTCGGTATACGACAAAGCCGTGAGGGAAAGGTCTGGAGAGACTGTACTCACATCCCAATTCGGTATACGACAAAGCCGTGAGGGAAAGGTCTGGAGAGACTGTACTCGCATCCCAATCCGGTATACGACAAAATCGTGAGGGAAAGGCCTGGAGAGGCTACGAAAATACTGCAGCCTGGAGAGGCTACGAAAATACTACGGCCTGGAGAGGCTACGAAAATACTACCACGACAACGAGGGTACCGCCGAGTTCCTTGAAGTCAAAATCGGGACCGCCGTCGAGCTCCCACCATAGGTCCGTTGAAGCCTTAAAACTCAGCACAACATGATCGAGAGCCGCCGTCGAGCCTCTCAAATCAGTGAATGACAATGAGGGTACTGCCAAGTTCTTCAAAGTGAAAATTGGGATTGCCGTCGAGCTCCCACTTGTGGGCCGGCTAAAGCCCTAAATATCAGTCCAGCCTGGAGAGGCTGAGCTCATAATATACTCCCTCTTCGACAAGCAACAAATAAAGGAACATTATCACAAGAGAGACAATGGAGCTTCTACTCAAAGACTGAAGACCAGGTGTACAGTTTGTCAGCCTTATTACCCAATAGAGTAAACAACAGCTCTAAAGGGTGAGGATGCGAACAAATGCACCTATCTAAGGGAAACAGCGCAGAAGCACCAATACCAAAGAGACGAAGAGAAGATCCGAACGAAATGTCTACGTCTTTACTTGCCTTTAGAAAAGCAATACAGCTATTCCAAAGGACAAGTAAAGAGGGGCAGCTGTAGACACCCAATTTCATCCGGGGGTATACAAATAACAAGATAGGACATCAGAGGGCCCAACGGCCCAAACCAATTTTTAGTGGCCCGGAACGTGTAACACCCCAATTTCCTTAAAAGGATATTTTTATTAGTAATGGCATTTTCGTAATTATTGATGGCATTTTCGTAATTTTAATAAAGGAATAAGGGTATTTCTGGGTGTCGGAACGGGCCGTTCCAAATGCAGAACGGGCCGTTCCAAAAGAAGGAATATGCTTGTTTTTGAAGACCCAGAACGGGCCTGGAACGGGCCGTTCTGGTATGGAGAACGGGCCGTTTTGGAAGCAGTACGGGGCGTTCTGCTGAGATTGAGAACGGGCCGTTCTGGTTTCAGAACGGGCCGTTCTGCTTTTTGGGAACGGGCGTTCCAATTTTGGAACGGGCCGTTCCAGTTACAAATTTTGCCCAGATTTGAAGGATCCGGAACGGGCCGTTCTGAAATCAGTACGGGCCGTTCCGGGTGCGTTAGATTGCCTATAAATAGGGCCAAGGGGGGTGAAAAATTTATATTGAGCAAGAAGTGGTAATCTTAGAGAGAGAAAGAGGAGAGAGAGAGAGAGAAAAAAAGAAAGAAAGAAAGAAAGAAAGAGAGGGAAGAAAAAGGGGATCCAGAGGAGGAGACCCTGCCCAAGTTCCAACTCCGCCTATCCAGGTAAGGGGGGAGTGAGAACCTCGCTCATGGGTGTGGGGATAATTGTTGGATAGTTGTTTGTCGGATTGGCCCCCAATCCCTTGCCGTTGTTCTGTCTGATTTTCTATTTACTCTATTTTGTTCTTTGTTGAAGATGTCGTTGTTCTGTTTGATTTTCTATTTACTTTACTTTGTTCTTTGTTGAAGGTGCCGTTGTTCTGTTTGATTTTCTATTTATTCTACTTTGTTTTTGTTGAAAGTGTCGTTGTTCTGTCTGATTTTCTATTTACTCTACCTTTTTCTTTGTTGAAGTAATAAATGAATATGAAATTAATGTTAATAATAAATGAGGTTTAATATGAATAAGAATGTTCTCTGAATCTCTGTGAATACCTATGCGGACCTTATGAGGAGTATTGATGACATGACCATGTGAAATATGGACAAATGACATGAGACCTAAGAATTGACTATTGAGACAAACTATGATTATGAGACTATGACAAATGAGGACATGATGTACTAAATGAAATCATGTAACAAGTTAAATATTGAGTCAATGAGATTATGATGGTATGACATGCATCATACGCATATATTATTCCAGGTGTGCCGCTGAGGCCGCATACCAGTGATGTAACTTGCTAACGAGGTGTACCTTGGGGTCACCAGTGATGTAACTTGCTAACGAGGTGTACCTTTGGGTCACCAGCGATGTAACTTGCTAACCAGGTGTACCTTCGGGTCACCAGTGATGTAACCAGGTGTACCTTTGGGTCACCAGTGATGTAACCAGGTGTGCCTTAGGGTCACCAGTGATGATATGTGAAACTTCCTTATGGCGCCACATGCATGCATTTATGAGTTGAGTCCATGACATCATAAGCATGATAAATGAGTATATATATGTGATATTGACTATTTATGTATTGTTTACATGTGACTTATATATGTTGTGTGTGTGTGTGCTATCTAGCAGTTATTTCTGCACCTGAAACTGAGTGAGATGTTTCTCACTCCCTTGTTGTTTTTGTATATGTTTTAAATTGTGTTGCAGATGATCAGCATCATGGCGATGTTGGTGATGAGGCTTAAGGCTTCAGTTGGGCATGCTCTGATAGGATGTGACATCGGGCATAGCTAGGCTTGTTTTTTTAGGGATGTTATTGTTTTAAAAGCTTTAATTTTCTCTTCTTATGTAATTTTGAACGTTCTTGAGAAAAGACCAAAATGTACATCTTTATTATACTATTTTATTATATGATTTCAAAGTTATAGATTAATTCCTTCCTTTATATGATTTCTTGAATCTTAATACTTATATGTTGACTTTTTATGATTGATGAGTTACGAATGTGAATCTTCTACCTTATAATATTTGAAACAATTGTTTTATACATGAAAGATGTTATTAAACTAGGAAAGATTTTATTTACCCAAAAAGAAGAAAAGTAATATCTTATTGTTACATTTGTTGTATATTAATAATGGGGTAGAGGGTGTCACATTTAGTGGTATCAGAGCAGGTCGATCTAATCGGCCGTGACTTATCGAGATTCTGTTGTGTACTCTGACATTGTTTTGTTTGTTGTATACTTTGGTGATGCTTTGCTTTGATGATGTTTTGCTTTGATAATGATGATGATGATGTTCTCCTTGTGTTGATATTGTAAAGTTTGATATTGTTAAGTTATTTTTTTTTAATTAGAGGAATGATAGTCATGATAGTGTCAGCTAATACCATTATGACCTTTCTTCTTCATTCTTATGATTGCTTAATTGTTTGATACTTACGTAAGAAGTGGTGGTTGAGTAATATCGCTTGTGTTGCAAGCATATGTGCGAGTAGTGGTAGACGAAATATGTTGTTAATATTGTGGGAACTATTGAGGCCTTAGATTTGGGTAAGACATTGATTTATTTTAAAGTGTATTAAGAATTTATGATTGGTGAAATTTTTGAAAAGCTATAGTTGTAGCAATTGAATCCAAAGATGAGGTATGTTAAGAATTGGAGTTTTGGTATTCTTAAGGAGAGATTGAAGTGTTGATGATTTTTAGAGTTTGATGGTTACATGAAAATTTTATTTTCTAAGCCTTTTGTACTGAATAGGTGAGTTATTTGGTTTAGATTTGTAGTGGGAAACTTTGATATGAATTTCAGGTGGAAAGGGGTAAGTTTGGAAGGATTAAGGTATTTTGTGGCATAGATGCTGATACGTTAGTGTGTAGAGAATGTTTGCACTCCCGTTACAGCAACTTTGGTGATCAAAGGTCTAGTGCTAAGCATTGAATATATCTATGGTGATTTTTGAATTTTTAGCTAAGAAAATGATATTTTTAAAATCTCATGTCTCACTAAGAGTTGTAGCCTATTCACTTAGTGATAGGTTGATATCACGTGGATGAGTAGAACTCTTTATGTGTTGTTTTCTTTGATAGTTGTTAAAAATAGAAGTTAGTTTGTATAATAATGTTTTTGGGTTAGTAGGCAATGCAAGGATAAGAATTGACATGTTTTGAGGTGTTTTCGTGTAGATTGAGAGGTTGTTTAAGGTTATATGATGCTATGTGGTAAAGGTTGTTCATGTACATGCTTATGGATGATATATATGAAGGTTTAAAGTAGGCATTCTAATATGACTTGATGTGCATGTATGTCGATATGTGAATAGAAGACCTTAGGGATCAAATGGTGAATGTTGTATGGTTAGTGATATTGATCTTAGGATGTGATATGATCATATTGTAGTTGAAGGTGAAGATATATCCAAGACGGTTGTATGTTAAGTTTTCTAGTCCCTGTAAATTTCAGTTAAGGTGAACATGAATCTGTCTTAGGTAGAAGTTATGTTTAAGCAGAGAGATATCTAAGCAAGTTAGCGAGAATAAAAGTTTTATGAGGCTTACTATTGGAGATTTATTGAAAGAATTTCTATGATAGCATTGCCCTTGACTACATTCACTATGAGGGGTATTATCTTTATGTGAGATAGTAAGTATAAGAGTAGTTCTAACTCTTATGGCAAAATTGACTAGTGATAATATTACCTGACTCTAGTAAGTCTTATGTGGGATATAGTGATGACTTTGAAGACAGGTTTGGGTGGATTATTGATGCAAAGGTAGTAACTTATGTTTTTAAGCATCTAGGAAATGGAAAATTCATGAGAGAAATTACCTTGAATTAGAAGTTGTAATAGTTACGCTTGAGATTTTAGAAACATTATTGAGATATTTAGTGATTATAAGGATCTTAAATATCTGTTTGATCCGAAGGAATTGAATATGAGATAGAAGAGATAGTTGGAAATTGTAAGGATTAAGATTTTAATCTTAGTTGTTATCTGGGTAAACCTATAGCAGTCGATGCTTTGAATAGGAAATATCTATATTTATCTTTCTTTATGGTCAAAGAGATATATCTTTTGGCTCAAGTTAGGAATTTAAGTTTGATTTGTGAAATTACTCCTAGTAGTAAGGGACTATGTATGACTCGATTAACGAATGGATTATTCAAAGGATATTGAATAAGCATATTAGTCGATTCATTTTGGTGGCCAGGTATGAGATTATAGGACAAGGTAGTGAATAAGAGTTTTCTTGGAGTATAAATAAAGTGGTAAGACTTGAAGACCGAGTATGAGTACATAGTGAACTTACAATTAGGTGCCTAATCATTGGAGAAGATTATACAAGTTAAACTAATATGGTGACAAATGTCCTGAGTAGGATGAACATTTATCTATCATTTTGATGATATAAGGGTTGAGTTTGATTGAGTAGATTAGAAACTTAAGCATGATGTGTGAGATCACCCTTAGGAACATTGAATTGAATATGTTGAAAGGATTAATAATGAGATTAGAAGACTCAGGAGTTAGATTCTTTCTTAGTGACCCAAGTGAAAAAGATTGGTAGGAATATAAATAGCCTTTTACAAGTGGAAGTTGATGGTGTTTCGGGATACAAGGATATAATCTATGTGCCTAGTAAACCCAAAATTAAGGAAGATGATCTTAGAGAAAGGACATAAGAATATTTTTAGCATTTATTTAAGAGTTACTGAAATGTATCAGAGTGGCGCAGCGGAAACATGATGGTCTAAAGAGAAGTAGAGAAGTTGAATCAAGGTGTAGAAAGTAAGTTTAAATTTGGAGTGGATGGAGTGTTGAGATTTAAGGATGGGTTGTATATTCCAAATGTGCCAGAACTTAAGAGAGAAATCTTGGAAGAAGGTCATAAGAGCAGTCTTAGTATTCATCTAGGAGTTACTAAGATGTATCAATATCTTAAGAAGATGTTTTGGTGACCTAAGATGACGGAGGAAGTGGAGGAATTTGTGTATGCTTGCTTAGTATGTTAGAAAGTTAAGGTCAAACACCAAAAACTTTCAGATTTAATACAACCTTTAGACGTTCTAATTTGAAAATAAGATTCTGTATCTATGGATTTAGTTGTAGTTTTGTATGATATTCTTAAGAAATTTGATCTTATTTGGATTAATCACTACTACAAAAGGAACATTTTACATCGGTTCGTTTAGATATTTTACATCAGTTTTACAACCGATGTAGATTCAGGCGATGTAGAATGTGTGAGGCATTCTACATCGGTTCCAAAACCGATGTAAAAAGTCCACAAAACTACATCGGTTCTTGTACAAACCGATGTAATATATTGAACACTTTCTACATCAGTTTATGAAAGAACCGATGTAGTATGCCACAACTGAGCTTTGGTGATTAGTTTCTCCACCACACAAATTTTATCACTAAAATTACAAGGATACTTGTTAATAATAGTCCCGGCACACCTTTATATAATTTAAAAGAAAAAACTAATAAATATTAAGATTGACTATTACGTATCAATTTTAGATAATATTGTAAGCCACGATCCTGACTTCAATCCAAGAGTTCAAAAGAAATCTTTTTTAATAATTAAAAGTAGAAAAAGCATCAACTAAATAGATAAATATAAAAAGATGAATTCATACAAGTGTTTATTCCAAATTCATACCACAAGTGTGATATCGTTCACAGTGACACAAATGTTTATTTCAAATTCATACCAAGTAAAACTAAACTCAATTAAAACTTGCAAAAAGTGTATCGATGATATCCAAGCCCAACTCAACCTTTATGCCATGGATACAATGTGAAAAGTCATATCAATCACATGGGATCTGCAAAAAAAAAAAAAAAAAACCAAACAAATATGTCTTCATTACTAAGCAACAATGAAAAACTTTCTTACATGTTAATGAAGTAGAAGGGTTACAGATACGGAAAGATGACATGTGGCTTCTTGTTAAGCCCTTGCCTTATACTTTTGTTGTTAATTAGAGCATGTTAATAAGTTATAAGTAAGGATTATCCTAATTAAAATACACACATGATATAGTTTATTATCATATTTCTACTAAAATTCAAGTAGGTGTACATTAATAATTGTTTGTAGAGTTTTTCTAAAACACACTCACTTATTTTATAATTAAACTTAATAATATGCTAGAGTTATTAATGACGTAATAAAAGCATGTCGTATAAATAGTTTCCATTTAATTATAAGCAAATACAGAGAGAACTTAACTTTAGCATGTCGTATAAATAGTTCTTAAAAATGATTATTCCTAATAAAATTTACTTTTAATATTTTCTTTTATATATATATATATATATATATACCCATTGAGTGAATATTTATTTGAAACCATAGAATTTCTACTTCTTTAAAAAGTTCTAATATTATTTACATAATGTCAAGAGAACAATAAATGTAGTTATTTTTTATTTTGACAACCTTGTTTTATTCGTGACATGGAAAGCTTCAAAAAGTCATATGTTGCCTAAAATTTGTTTCCTATGTTACTATATAATAGGGTATATAAAAAATAACAGAGAAAAAGAGTAAAAATGACCTCATATATGCCATAAGATAGACACGATTCAAAGGATTTAGATTCCTCCGATAAGAATGATAAACTTCTATCATTAATTAGACTAGCCACACTTCCCAGGTCCTCAATAGATGAGAAAGAATATCTTGGTTCCTTGTATGATCTTAGCCATTTCCTGCATTTTGTAGAAGGTATGCAGAGTCAAATTAAAATACTTTTTTCTTTTTGGGTGAAATTAATTATTGAGATGTTTTAAATTTAAAGGAGATTGATTGCCAAAAATCTAATTCAGAGAGTCCAAATGAAAGCTTTAGCAGAAGCATAGATTTTAATATTAAAAAATTTCAAACCTTTAAAGTCATGTAATCACGACTAAGTATGTATCTTCCATCCTTCCCAAATTTTATGTCTGAGATAGAAGCAATAATCTCCGTGAAAAATGATCTGGACCCTGGAGCTTCTTGTTCCTCAAATCTGCACCAAAGGGTATTACCTATTAGAGTCTGCCAGGTATAAAAAATTACATAAAAGCATACATATAATAGACTTAATAAAAATTCTGCTTGAAAGTCTAGACCAAGAAGGAAAAATAAATGACCTTTCCAGTAATTCTGTCTACAGTCTCAAGATTTGTTAAAAATTGAAAGCCTTATGGGGGCAGCAGGATGCTTAATTGTTAGGAGCCAAAAAAATTACCCAAAACCAAAAGAGTATATAAAAAATATGTACTTACAGTTTGGAATGAGAATCGCATAATGCTGATTGTCGCAAATCAACAAGACGGATTGAACCCTTTGAACTACTATATGCCAACATATTACAATGTGTAGGGTGAAATTCTGCTGATGTTATAACCTAACCTCTGAAATAATAATATATAGGGTCAAGGCTCGATCAATACTTTTAAAATGGAACTAAGTTGAATAAAAAATGGAGGCAACCTTCACTTTACCCTAAATCCATGAATCCCCAAACACTATGTTCACCACACTCAAACAGCCATCAATACAACCTTAAATACCCGTGCTTGTCACACGCAAATCCCCTCTCACTATAAAACGCCCAACAACCTATTTTTACCCTTGATTCTGATAATATTGAACTCTAATCTACTTCGAGAAACCCGGTAACCTGTGACATGTAAGCGTCCCAATCTATCTTCATATCTGAAATTGTTAAATTAACGCTCAGTTTCAGCTTCTGCATTGAATTGAAATTGAAGGAGAAGATATGGAATTGAAACTTACAGGGGACGAATGCGATAAATATCCAACACTTTAGTCTTCGCCTATACTCCTATGCGGTAAATATCAAAAACACTTGCGGAACCTACATCAATTCCAAAGTTCAAACAATATAATAAGTGAAAATTCTATCACCAAAACATTAACTAAATCAGCAGTGAACACACACACAAGTAAAACATAACATAAATCTGCACTAATCAGAACCACCAAGCTAGCAAAAAAGGAATAAACCTCAAATCGAAGCGAGAACGCTCAAAACACAAAAACAAATCAAGAAATACACCATACTCATACTTATAGTACCAAAATCACACAACCATCGAATTAACTCAAATCTTAATATTAAATGCGGTAGATTTCCACCGGCTAAATTAACCCTAATAATCGAATAGATTCGTAACTAGCTTTAAAATCATGTCTCAAAAGAAAACAAATCATTAGAAACTTATAAACCCTAGAAGATTAAAAGGGGGAAAATACACAACGAAACACTTTGGCGGCTTAAAAAGTCACACGCGAATAGCTTGAACCAAATTGGCGAGAAATCGAAAATCAAAACAAATGAAAAAAAAAAGCAGATTTGGAGTTTTCAGATCTAAAAGAGAAGAAAAGGGTTTCGCAAAGCGGAAATGGAATACATAAATGCTCACTTGTGGATGGACGAAACGCTGCGTTTTTCGCAAAGCAGATTATGAGGAAGACAAGGAGTGCGTCGGCGAAGAGAAGAGCGAATGCGAAGGGTGTTTTGGGGTTTTGGAGTAGAGAGGTTCTTCTTCTTGTTGCTCGCGGCGGCTACCAAAGTTGCTGAGTGAAAGGGTTTAGTGACACGAGTGTTCGTGGTGCGCGCATATAGGGTCTATTTCTACATCGGTCATAAGAAAAACTAATGTAGAATAATTCCTTATTCTATTTCTACATCGGTCATAAGTAAAACCGATGTAAAATATGTTTGTATTTTTTATTTATTTACAAGTATGCCACCGCATTTATAATTTACATCGGTTCTACTACAACCGATGTAAATATAGCGATGTAGAACAGTGTATTTGTAGTAGTGAATGGATAGGCTTACCAGGTCTGCTCACCTTGAACTTATTAACATTAGACATTTCTTAGAGAGATGGATAGAGTTGTACATCAATAAGGAAATTTTGAAGAAAGTGCTACATGGGAGTTAGAAAGCAAGATGCGAGAAACTTATCTATTTTTTTTTTCAAGTAAATTTCGGGGACGAAATTTCTAAAAGGAGGGGAGAATTGTAATACCCCAATTTCCTTAAAAGGATATTTTTATTAGTAATGGCATTTTCGTAATTATTGATGGCATTTTCGTAATTTTAATAAAGGAATAAGGGTATTTCTGGGTGTCGGAACGGGCCGTTCCAAATGCAGAACGGGCCGTTCCAAAAAAAGGAATATGCTTGTTTTTGAAGACCCAGAACGGGCCTGGAACGGGCCGTTCTGGTATGGAGAACGGGCCGTTTTGGAAGCAGTACGGGGCGTTCTGCTGAGATTGAGAACGGGTCGTTCTGGTTTCAGAACGGGCCGTTCCAGTTACAAATTTTGCCCAGATTTGAAGGATCCGGAACGGGCCGTTCCGAAATCAGTACGGGCCGTTCCGGGTGCGTCAGATTGCCTATAAATAGGGCCAAGGGGGGTGAAAAATTTATATTGAGCAAGAAGTGGTAATCTTAGAGAGAGAAAGAGGAGAGAGAGAGAGAGAGAGAGAAAGAAAGAAAGAAAGAGAGGGAAGAAAAAGGGGATCCAGAGGAGGAGACCCTGCCCAAGTTCCAACTCCGCCTATCCAGGTAAGGGGGGGAGTGATAACCTCGCTCAGGGGTGTGGGGATAATTGTTGGATAGTTGTTTGTCGGATTGGCCCCCAATCCCTTGCCGTTGTTCTGTCTGATTTTCTATTTACTCTATTTTGTTCTTTGTTGAAGATGTCGTTGTTCTGTTTGATTTTCTATTTACTTTACTTTGTTCTTTGTTGAAGGTGTCGTTGTTCTGTTTGATTTTCTATTTATTCTACTTTGTTTTTGTTGAAAGTGCCGTTGTTCTGTCTGATTTTCTATTTACTCTACCTTTTTCTTTGTTGAAGTAATAAATGAATATGAAATTAATGTTAATAATAAATGAGGTTTAATATGAATAAGAATGCTCTCTAAATCTCTGTGAATACCTATGCGGACCTTATGAGGAGTATTGATGACATGACCATGTGAAATATGGACAAATGACATGAGACCTAAGAATTGACTATTGAGACAAACTATGATTATGAGACTATGACAAATGAGGACATGATGTACTAAATGAAATCATGTAACAAGTTAAATATTGAGTCAATGAGATTATGATGGTATGACATGCATCATACGCATATATTATTCCAGGTGTGCCGCTGAGGCCGCATACCAGTGATGTAACTTGCTAACGAGGTGTACCTTGGGGTCACCAGTGATGTAACTTGCTAACGAGGTGTACCTTTGGGTCACCAGCGATGTAACTTGCTAACCAGGTGTACCTTCGGGTCACCAGTGATGTAACCAGGTGTACCTTTGGGTCACCAGTGATGTAACCAGGTGTGCCTTAGGGTTACCAGTGATGATATGTGAAACTTCCTTATGGCGCCACATGCATGCATTTATGAGTTGAGTCCATGACATCATAAGCATGATAAATGAGTATATATATGTGATATTGACTATTTATGTATTGTTTACATGTGACTTATATATGTTGTGTGTGTGTGTGTGCTATCTAGCAGTTATTTCTGCACCTGAAACTGAGTGAGATGTTTCTCACTCCCTTGTTGTTTTTGTATATGTTTTAAATTGTGTTGCAGATGATCAGCATCATGGGGATGTTGGTGATGAGGCTTAAGGCTTCAGTTGGGCATGCTCTGATAGGATATGACATCGGGCATAGCTAGGCTTGTTTTTTTAGGGATGTTATTGTTTTAAAAGCTTTAATTTTCTCTTCTTATGTAATTTTGAACGTTCTTGAGAAAAGACCAAAATGTACATCTTTATTATACTATTTTATTATATGATTTCAAAGTTATAGATTAATTCCTTCCTTTATATGATTTCTTGAATCTTAATACTTATATGTTGACTTTTTATGATTGATGAGTTACGAATGTGAATCTTCTACCTTATAATATTTGAAACAATTGTTTTATACATGAAAGATGTTATTAAACTAGGAAAGATTTTATTTACCCAAAAAGAAGAAAAGTAATATCTTATTGTTACATTTGTTGTATATTAATAATGGGGTAGAGGGTGTCACAGAACGGGCCGTTCCAAAGTCGGAACGGGCCGTTCCCAAGTCCGAAACGGGTCGTTCTCAATCAGAACGGGCCGTTCTGGGCTTCCAAAAAAGCCTAAAAATTCAGGTTGGAACGGGCCGTTCTAGACCAGAACGGGCCGTTCCAAACTAATCAAGGAGGCTAAAATGTGTACCTCAAAACGGCCGTTCTGAAATCAGAACGGGCCGTTCTGGTTCCCCAGAACGGGCCGTTCTGATTTCAGAACGGGTCGTTCCAGGGTACATGTATACTGCACAACATTCGGATCTGGAACGGGCTGTTCCGAATCCAGAACGGGCCGTTCCGGCCCACAGCTAATGCCTATAAATAGAGAATCTCGGCCAACAGTAAAGGGGACTCCAAAATTTCGTCCAGAGCTCGAAATTTCTCTCTTCTTCTCTCTTTTTCTCTCTCTTTCTCTCTCTTGTATTTCTTGAGAGTTTGTGAGGTATTGTAGTGTGAAAAGGTCGCCACAAAGCACCTAGAATCACCATTAACAAAGCTTGATACGAGGTATTTCAGTCAATCTTCTTCTCTCTCCTTTATTTTTATCTTTGTTTCTTATTTCTAATAAACATCATTATAATAAAAATAATCATGTAGATATTTTAGAGTCAATTGTTTAATTTAAATTTCAAGCATGTAAATAGTCATCAATAAAAGGGGATTTAATATTTATATTATTATTATTTATAATGTTAACTTCGTCATAGGGTACCGATTAAGGGCGTTGTAGGGGTGCTTAATACCTTCCCTACACGTAACTGACCCCCGAACCCAATTCTGGCTATCAAGGCCATTATTGGACTTTTAAAAACCTTTTCTTTTTCCAATGTTTTGAGTAAAATATTGGTGGCGACTCCATGAACCTATTTTCAAAACCATTAATTAAGGATTAGTCTGGTGTCCGGGCATTCCTTAATTGATGAGATCTTTAAAAGGATGTCTAAACCATAGGTCGCAAGATCGGAAATTTTCAGGTTGCGACAACAATGCATAAATGTGATACTTTTACTATTGTCACATGCACGATAACATGTAGTTAATGTCCATTTCATATGCATTATAATCTTATTTGTTGTTGCTTACTATGCTATGAATGAGTTAAATATGATGATGTGTAACTATGTATGTTGTATCATATTGTATTTGTTGTTTGAGTTTGGCTACCCAATTTTCATTCCTGCACCATGAGTTAAAGTGAGATGTTTCTTATTTCATTTTTTTTTGTGTTTTCTTCTTGTGGTTTTTGCAGGTAATGGGCCTTAGTCCTTAATGTTGGATTTTGCTCTAATAACACAAGTGATACCGAGGAATTAGTTAGGAATAATTAGGATTTGATTCTTCCTATTTACTTTGAGTAGTTTAATTTTTATTTTTGTTGTAATCGTTATTTCTGCTAAGTCTAGTTTATGTTGAAATGTAATTCTCCTTATCTGTGTGAACTTTGAGTTTATTTATTATATTAAGATTAATCAGTTTTATATTGTATTATGTGTTATGACATACGGGTAGAGATTATAACAAAATCGCTTAGAATATTTTAAATCTTAATTAATTAATTAGAAAATCTTTTATTTACCTATTTGGAAAAAAATGGAATGTTACATATAAAATACTTTGGTAAAATCAATAATGATGAATGGGAATGTGACACCCTCTACCCCAACATATGTATATAATAATTATAAGAACATCTTCTTTGGTTAAATAAAATCTTTAGAATTAAAGGAATGGTTCCACTAACATAAGAGTAGAGAATTCACATTCGTAAACTGAAATCATGGTCAAATGCGGAATTTATAAGAAAATGAAACATGAACTTCTCCAAAACAAAATAACAATAATGAAATCCTAAATTAAACCTAGCTACGCCCTGATGTTACATATCCTATCAGAGCACGCCTAACTAAAGCCTAAGTCTCATCACCAACATCCTCATATTGATGATTTGATGGAGTTCTCCCTTCCATGGATGAAGAAGGAGCCAAAGGGAGAGTTCCTTGTCCAAGGATCACGACACACCAAGGAATAGCTAGTCTTCAATGGAGGTGGGCGTTTAAGGTGGATGAAGTGTTTAGGCGAATAAAGTGGATGCTCTCAATGGAAGTCGGCTCACTCCAAAGTGAAGATGGAGGCCACTCTAGGGTTTCACTCTCCAAAGGTGGAGACAGGAGAAGGTTAGCCGAAATAACCTAGTGACTAAGGATAAGATGTTGAGGCAAGAAAATGCTCACTCAAAATCAATATAATCCAAAGTATTTACAAGGTGCATGGTTTAGGGTATTTATAGGGGAGGGAAGCATTTAGGGATTCATTTGGAGGTGTATGGCCGAAAATTGCAATGCCAAATGCACTCCAAATGAAACTCAGATTAACCCTAAATGCTACTTAGTGGCCAAGGATGGAATCTTTGGGTTTGGCTAAGCTACAACTAGGTGCATGATAAGACCATGCATCCTAGGTTCCTTCCACTTGGGCCTAAGCCTTTCCAAGTCCAAAAATAGATCAATGGTCACCAAAAAATACGTCTAGGCCCTAGATAAATACCCTAGTCCAAAAAATAAAAATCTTATAATCTAAGGCACACCATAATACAAGGGTAAAATAGGAAATACAAGTGAAAATAAATCCTATGACTAAAATACCCAAAATACAAGGTAAAATGGGAAATACAAGTAAAATAAATCATATGTCTAAGATACCTAAAATACAAGGGTAAAAATGGGAAAAATAAAGACAAGGGCAAAATAGGCATAAAAGATAAATTATATCCTTTAACCACAAGAAGCATGTCTATAGGTTGTTAGCTCTCCTATCCTCTTCCAATCTCCTAGCCACAGACCTATTGATGGGTCCCACATGAAGCTCCAAGGATGGTCCTCCATCATGATCACCTGCAACCCAATAAAATACCACTAGTACAAAAAAGGTAATTTACGTCGATTATTTTAAGCTTTTTACGTCAGAAAAAGGTCCGACATAAATGCGGGAGACGTAAATTTACGTCGGTTGTGATAGTCGACGTAAATTTACATCATACATTCACAAAAGCCGATGTAAAAAAGTTGTAAACCAAAAAAAAACAACGCGTGCAAGCAGAACGAGCCGTTCTGCTTGGAGATCCACCCAAACGCGAAGAATTTTCTACTTAGTATTAACTAATATATTAACAAACGATGACTCACCCAAACGCGAAGAAGAGGATAATATTAACTAATATATTAATAAATCAATACATACATTTATTTTCAACATATTAGCTAATATATTAAGAAAGGATTTTCCAAACTAACCTCAAATGCGAGCTCAATGCAATCAGTCAAAAACTCAAGAACCACCCAAATGCGCAAACATACACTCAGATGCAATACACTCAAACAAAATCTTAACTCAGAAGACTCGAATTGCACATACACTCAAAGCTCTCTTGTTTAAATATTGACGCGCGCGCGAAGAAATTTGAAATTTGTAGATATTTTACGTCGGCCCCTATGAGGTCCGATGTAAAATACTTAATTATAATTACAAAAATGTCACCGCATTTTTTTAACTTCGGATTTTTCTTTGTCCGACGAGAATACAGTGACGTAAATTACCTTTTTTCTACTAGTGTACACATAGAACAACAAGGGAGTGAGAAACATCTCACTTAGGTTCAGGTGCAGAAATGAAGGTTAGACAGCGCACACACATACATAACAAACATAATACAAGTCACAAGCACAAATCACATGAAAACGATACACATACACAGTCAGTATCACATCCACACTCATTTATCATGCAATGATATGCATGTGGCGCCAATCACATATCACATATCACTGGTGTAATGCCTCAACAACACACCTAAGGTAGTCTAGGAGTACATGTAGGGAGTTACCCATACACTCTTAACAAGAAGGATGTATTACTAGGGTCTGGTCGGGATAGCGAAGATGTGCAAGTTACATCTCGTGCTCACAAACAGGCAGAATCGAGACATCCAAACCACACTATCCCTTAGGACTCCCCCAAGCTGTTACATAAGGAGGGTCTTCCCTAACGGTGTATTCCATATCGTATCCTTCACATAGATGCACATGATGCATGTCACACACATTCACATTTCATGGACTCATCACTTTACTTGTCATAGTTACTCATATATCATATCTCATTGTCACATATCATCATATTTCATATCTCATATTCATTTTTCACATTGTCTCATCATATTCACATAATCTCCACAGAGCACTCTAATTCCTATCAAAACATATTCAAACTCAAAATTAAATATATATTCATGCTTAGTAGTCATCAAGAAACAAAACAGAAAAATCAGAAAGTAAAACTGAAAACATTAGAAATTTGCCTGTTTCTCATAGGGTTCTCTCAAGAACCCACAGAGCACTCTAATTCATATTAAAACTTATTTATTTTCAAAATTAAACACATATTTACACTCAACATCACACAAGGAATGCAACAGAACATTCAAAAAGCAAAACATAAAACTTTCATAAAGTGCTTGTTCCTATCAGGCAAGGGATTGGGGGCCAATCCTGCTATCTAACAATTATTCCCACACTCCCGAGCGAGGTTTCTCACTCCCCCTTACCTTGATAAGTAGAAGATGAAGCTAAAGCAGAATTTTGCTGGACTCCTTCTCTTGGTTCTCCTTGGTCTTCAAAGAGCGTAGAAGAAAACGAAGTCAGAAGTGTACAAAAATGCTTTTGGTAGTGTCTAAGTATGCTATTTATAGACGTCAAAACTGACCAAAACGGTTTGTTCTAGATTCTGAATAGCCCATTCTGGGCAATTTCGTTATGGGTAAAATGTGAATCTGGAACGTCTTGTTTAGAATTGTCAAAGTGGGCTCCAGCCCGTGGGTCAACCCGACCCACCTTAAAAATGGGGGCCAAAAAAATGAAAAAATTTATGATGGGTCAAAAAATGTGACCCGGCCCACTTTCGACCCGCCGGTCCACCCGGGTTGAACCCGTGGTGGGCCGGACTGCCCACCTGACCCACTTATCAACCTATCAACCTAACCTACTAATAACCTATTAACAACCCACTAACAACTCATTTAACTATTTATTATTATATAGGTATTATTTTAATAAGATATTATTTTTTTATAGATAAAGATAAAATTAATGTTAAACAATATGAAATTGCTATAAATTTATCTACCTAAACCTCTAATAAAATTTAATATTGATGAATAATCACTCTCATGAAAGGATTTTTATTTTTATTTTGTTTTAATTTTTAAAAATTGTACACTTTCTAATTTAAGTTTAATGTTGTATCATGATACTTAGTTAAATAACTTTTACTTTAGATTAGAGATTATTTTATATTGAAATTTATTTTAAATTAATTTTAAAAAAAAACTAAATGGGTTGGGGGACTGGCCTACTTAGCCCACCAACCTGAGGTGGGTCGGGCCGGGCTAGAAAAATTTGCATAATAAATTTGGTGGGTCAGGACGAGTCAACCCACTTAAAAAGTGGGTTGAGGTGGGTCGGATCAAGCGGGCCAGGCTGGCCCATTTTGACAGCTCTAGTCCTGTTCCCAAAGTGGAATAGCCCGTTCTAGGTTCGAATTTTACTCATAACAGCCTGTGTTGGAACGACCCGTTCCAATCTAGGGTTTATAGGCCGTTTCAACCTATTCTAGGCTACTAAATCACCTTTATTGGGCTTTGAGCCTTCTCCTATCATATCATGTTGTTTTCCCAGGCTTTGATAGCTCCTTTCTTTGATTAGAACTTCATTTCTTTGTTTGTATGCCCCGGACAAAATTAGGTGTCTACAATATTTATACAAAATATCAAAATAATTTCTAAAATATCTTAATATAATTTATGAAAATTTGGGTGTTACAGGGAATGTCTGTGATTTCCTCACAAGTTTAATTCTCAATTTACAAGCCGATTATAAGGTTTATTAGAGCATATTTTGCAAGTTTAATTAATCTTAAGAACTATGCGGGCAATTTAAGAATAAATTAAGTGAAATAAAATATTTGTAGTATGTCATTTTCGTAGCCTTGAGGCTCAACTTCTTTTATTTTTTATATTTAATTATTATAAAATGTGGAAATTTTAATTTTAGTTTATGTAATTTTTTTTCATCCATCTTAAAATTTAGAATTATATTTTTAGTTCTCATTATTATGTAATTATCTTTAACTACTTGTTTTTTCATTAAAAGCTAAGTTATCATCTTAAGTGCTATTTGATATGCATTTGATAAATATACCAACTCACGTAGTAGTATAGAAGACAAAAGTCCAAATTATCAATTCATAGAAACTTGCATATTATAATCATTTAATATAATTATGATACTAAATATGTAAATTAAAATGTGATTAGATTGAATTATGTAAAAAAAAATATTTAATTGTATAAATTTAAAGAAAATAATAATTTGGATGAAATTAATATATAATAAAAAGTAGTTGAAGATTGATTCACTAATTTTCTCTATGTAAAACTCTATAAATTTTCCATTCAATTTGTAATTAAATAGTTAATCCAACATGCTACACGCCTAAACATGTATTTAAACCTTAATTTCTTAGGTGAGAAATTCTAGGCTATTTAAGAAAAATCTCTATTTTTGGTAATTTTTGTTAAACAATCTTGCATTAATTAAGGTCATGGACTAAAAGTCAACTGATGAGGTTTATCACAATTCCTTGATAATAAATGTCATAAATGTTTTTTCCAGATCATAATTTCAAAAGGGATTAATTCTAATAAATTATGCATTGAGTAATCCAACACGCTACATGCCTACACATGTATTTACACCTTAATTTCTTAGGTGAGAAATTCTAGGCTATTTAAGAAAAATCTCTATTTCTTGGTAATTTTTGTTAAACAATCTTGCATTAATTAAGGTCATGGACTAAAAGTTGACTGATGAGGTTTATCACAATTCCTTGATAATAAATGTCATAAATGTTTTTTCCAGATCATAATTTCAAAAGGGATTAATTCTAATAAATTCATTGAGTGATCAAACAAAAAAAACATTAAGAGCAAGAGAAAAAAAATTAATTGAATAATATTTTTATTAAATGAAAAATGAGAGGAATTTACATAGTTTCAATAGCTATTTCAATCCACAACAACAAGGAGCTTAGCCGCTCATGACTAAGAATTACAACTCTAGACAAATCTTTAAACAATCATGATTAGAATGTTGATCTCATACAACCCTCTAATCTTTTTGAAATTGCACTAAGAAAAATAGTATTCCAATCTAAATATATAGACCTATAGAAACCTAATTTTATAATAATTTCTAATGGATTTTCAAGTTAAGGGTCCAGTCGCTCAGAGCACCCATGTTACTCGTGTTGAGTAATCAAGTTAATATGTCAAGGGGGGCCCTCTATCTTCACTTGCTAAGAGCGCGATGTGATAGCATTGAGTGAGTTTTTGCTTTGAGCAACGATTTTGTGCAGTTTTATGTAACGTAGTAAGTTATTTCAGAAGGCCCAAAAGCCCAATATGGGTGATTTAATATCCTAGAACGGGTCGTTCCCAAACTAGAACGGACCGTTCCAAACTACTAAATTGACCTGTAAATCGTAGTTGAGAACGGGTCGTACTAGATGGAGTACGGGCCGTTCTGGAGGGAGAACGGACCGTTCTGGATGAATCCCAAAATGGGCTGTTTTGGTTTCAAAATGGGCCATTCTGCATGTGATTTTTGCACATGATGAAGGGGTGCAGAACGGGCCGTTCTGGATTTGGAACAGGTCGTTCTGGCCACTCCTGAACTTCTATAAATAGGGGTTGTGTGGTTGATGAGAAGGTGAAGTTTTTAGGGAGAAGTTTTAGAAAGAAGGACTCTGGGTCTGTGAGCTCCTTTCTCTCCCAAATTTCTCTGTATGATTCCTTTTCTCCTCTAGATCACTAATGCCTTCTATTTTTTCTTGAAATTCATATTAGGAAGCTTGCTTTGGGAGGATTGAAGTTCCGAGTTGAGCTTCGAAAGGGAATTCTACTTCTTCTCAGTTATTGGCTATTTTGAGCCAATCTTCAGGTGAGGGAAGCTAGAATGTTTGTTGTTTAAGTTGCATGTGAGTTTAGAAACTCAATTGATGCATGAAAGTTGAGGATCCATGGCTGGATCGGAGAATTCGCTCATTTTTCGGGGTTTTGGAAAAAATGGGGTTTTTGGTGAATTTGATGCATCAGATGGGTGCATGTTGATTTTGAGTTTGTTTTGTGTTGTATGGAGCCTATGCATTGTGTTTTTGTGTTTGCATGTGGTTGAATGTTGGGCCAAACGTGATTTGGTTGCGTCAGGCGTGGAGACTCTTAGGAGTCTCTGTCTCAAGGACATCGAGCGTGAGTTGAACGCGCCGGGCGTGGATGAGTTTTAGGACTCTCAGGTTGGGATTAGGCTGGGCGAGCTCAGGCTGCGCCGGGTGTGAACATATTTATGAATGAAATGATGCTAATGCATGTTAAGTTGAAGTTTTGGATCATGTATGTATGATAGATGATGTATGGTGAGGTGTGATTCATATGTATGCATAGTGATGATATATGAATGTTTAAATATGATATGGCATGAGTATATGTTCATATGTGTATGATTATGGATCATAATGGTGGGTAGACCATGTATGATGTATGATGCATTATTGCATGTGATGTCTTATAACATGTGTATGATTATTGATCATAATGGTGGGTAGACCATGTATGATGTATGATGCATTATTGCATGTGATGTCTTATGACATATGTATGATTGTTGATCATGATGGTGGGCAGATCGTGTATGATGTATGATGCATAATTGCATGTGATGCCTTATGGCATGATTCTAGCCTAGGACTTGAGGAGAGGAAAAATGTTTTCGAACTGGAAGAGCTCACATAGAGTCTCTTGAGAGTGGTGCTTGGATAGGCCACTAATATATGAGAGTGGTGCTCAGGTAGGCCACTGGATTTGGGAGTGGTGCTCAGGTAAGCCACTAGGTTAGGTGAGTCTCCTCCAAGTCGTTAGCTAGTGTTAGAGTGGGGTATGAGGTCGAGGGTTATTCCCTTAACCAAGTACTCGGGAAGGTGCGTGGATCCTTGCGGATAGTCAGTGGGCGAACTCCACAATTGACTTGGTTATGCATGCCAAGGTCGTGGTAAGCCCGTACCCAGCTGTGCTATACCTGACAGTGGATCTGGACTTCCAATTGTGTAAGTGACATCATCCGAGTAAACCCGAGTGAGGATTATATCATGTTTAGCTGTGACCGAGCGGGCGCATTGGGCGTGAAAACAGTTATGGTGGTTTCGGTAGGATGGGATGTCACTTATACAACTCTGTTTTTAGGGAGATCTCCTAGGTGTATGCGTGACGACGCATTAGATGATTGATATGCATTGATATCTGTCATGAGATGCATTTATTGCATGATTATTAATATGATGAAGTGTGGTGTTTGACTTCATGATTGGCGGATTGTATTTTATTCATGAGTAGTATTGGATAGAGTGTATGGTGTGACTCTATAAACATGATTGATAGATGGATGATGTGAGGACCCTACCTTTCCTTTTCCCATTTCACCCTCCCATCCTTACTCATTTTCAGTCTCACTCACTCTCTACTCTCACTTCTCTTTTTCTCTCAATTTACTTGTGGTGTTCTTGGTGGCTGAAGGTACAAGTGGTGTGAACTGATTTCGTTCTCCATAGGCTGATTTCTCAAGCTTCTTCTCATCCCCGTTCAAGTTCATTTCTTCTTCTCCTTCCTCGTCTCTTCCCGGAAGCTCGGATATCTTCACCGAGGTAAGGGAAGCTAGGATTTTTCTATTTTTGGTTGCGGATGAGTCCTAGAAGCTCATTAGATGCTTGTTGATGGCTGATTCTTGGTTGTGATTGAAGAAAATTCGTTTTCGGGTTTTCGGGTAAAAATTTGGGGTTTTCATTAATTTGTGGTTGCATGTGTAAAAAGATGTTGTTTTTGAACCTTTTGATGTAAATGTGAACTATTGGATGGTTTGCATGTGGATTTCCTGGCTGTCTTTGCAGATTTTTGAAGAGATTTTCAAACTTTGGGAGTTGCTGCTAAGCTTCGCGCTGGGCGCCGTTCTTCGCGTCGGGCGCGTGACCATCAGGGGCTCCATTTAGGCAAGCTCGCCAGGCGCAAAGGTGTGTGCGCCAGGCGAGCTTGAAAATGTGAGCCTCTAGATGGCCTATGCCGGGCGTGAGCGCGATATCAGTTGTGACATGTTTTGTGTTTTCTGGTGCTGTGCTGGGCGCGTAGACTCCTTGGGAGTCTCTGCCATGGGGGCGCCAGGCGCAATTCGAATTGCGCTGGGCGCGAGACCTTGGGAGGTCTTTGCCTTCCCCGAGCTGGGCGCGGGTTAGGGCGTGTCGAGCTCGTGAGACTCCTCAGAGTCTCTGCCTGGGGTTGCGCTGGGCGCAATTGGTATTGCGCCAGGCGTGGGTGAGCCTTGGGCTTTCTGGATGGGTCACGCTGGGTGCGGGCACTCTTGCGTCGGGCGTGCTGGCCCCTGGTGCTCTCTGGTTGTGCCACGCCGGGAGCGACCATGAGTGCGCCGGGCGCGTATGATGAGGTGGAATTATATGCTAAAATTGTTGATAGATGTTGTTTATGCCGAACTAAGCTGAAATTGATGAATATGTTGTGCTGACTAGGTGATAATGCTGAATAATGATGTTAAGCTATAATAGATGTATCTTGTCGTGCTGAGATGGGCTGTTATTGATTATTTTTAAATGTTGAATTATAATATTGTTGTACTATAGACTATTGAGCTGAGTTGTGAGTAGTAAGCTATGTTGAATACTACTTAGCTATGCTGTATGCTAATTTGCTGTGCTATGTTATGCTGTGAGTTGTGTTAGTTGGGCTGTTAAGCTATGCTGTGTGATGTTTTGCCACTAAGTGGTGCTGTTATAGCCGCTAAGTCGGTGTTGTTATTGCTACTAAGCGATGATGTTATAGCCACTATAGTGGTACTGTTATTGCTGCTACGCAGTGCTGGTATTGCCGTTTTGCGGTGCTGATATTGCTGAATGTTGTGATGTATTATAAGCTGATAGTTGTAGCTGTTTTTCATTCATATTGTTATATATGTATGTTGATTTCTTTTCACTAGCTTACCCTTTGTTGTTTCCATTGTGTTGGACTGTGATGATTGTACATTGTATGGGAGTAGAGCAGGGATAGGTTGGTGGCTGGTGGTAAGTCTGCAGCTGGCAGATAGAGCTAATTCTCTTGGGTGTTTTGTTGTTTTAAGCTACTTGGTGTAGTAGCTATTGATTTATTTTGTGCACTGTAACTCTATCCAGACTTGGGCCATGTATATATATATATATATTCTAGACACTATATGTATACACTTGTTCCTTTCTGTGTGGTGTTTCTGGTGTGCCGTGCTGTGTGTAGAGACCAGTCGGGTCGTTACAGATGATGTGTAGTATAGATTTTATTATGTACTTGTATGATTAGTTTTGAACTCTAGCTTACCCTTTTGTTTCTATGTGGTGGGACTGCGGTGATCATACTTGGTATAGGAGCAGGTCAGGGCTAGCTTGGAGTTGAGGTGACCGCTACGAGACGAGGATTTTATCCTAGTGTCAGAGTTACCGTCTGGGGTAACTGTAGGTTGTGTTTGACTGGCACTAGGAGTTATTATTTTGGATGACTGTACATATGTAGTGTTATATTTTATATTTAGAAACATAGTTGTTATTTTTATTTATATTTATATATACCTGCATGTGTCTGTTATCCAGCTTAATATTCTCTTAGTTAACTAGTAGTAGTGCGATTCCACTAAGTGTAGGGACCATGACGGGTCGTTATATTTGAAGCGATGCTTTTCCTTTGAAACTTGTATCTTCCAAAAATTTTCTCTCGTGTTACATTTCAACCAAGAAAAACATAAAAAAATATCTAATATTTAAATAATTAAACTAAATTGAAATTATTTCTTGACTAAGTGTTTTGTGACCAAAATCAAGATTTAAAAGCATAATATGGATCAATAATTGCCTAAATTGAATAAAATGCAAATGCATATTTGTCAACTATCATTAATTAGTCACAACTGTTGATTAGTAATACTATATTAATGTATGATCTACAAGGTTTCTTAGGTTCTTAAATTAAATGATATTTATATACTTTAAAATCGTTGTTAGGGAATATTAATTTTAAATTTTGGAGAGATGAAAATTAAAGAAAAATATTTTTACAGGGATCAAAACCAAAATTTATCTATATCTACAAGGATTAAAATTATTTTATAAGGACTAAAAATATAATATATATATATATATATACAAATTTTAGAAAAATGAATAATAATAATTTTTTTTACAAAAACTAAAATCAAAACTCGTACTTTTCGAGAAATAAAAACATATTTTAACTATTAGATATTTTATATATGTCACCACCAAAATCTTTTATAAGTCATCAAAATAAATATTATTTATCTATCATGAAATGATCCATACTTGTTATAGACTAAAATTAATAACTTTAAAATTTAGAGAATTGAAATTAAAGAAAATATTTAACAAGAGTTAAAATAAAAAATTTCTATTTTACAAGAAATAAAAAAGTATTTACAAATTTTAAAATGATAAAATATAATAAAATAAATTTATTAAGATCAAAATTAAAACTCATTCTTTTTTAATAAAATAAAATATATTTAAGACTTATGTAATCTTAGGATATATTATAAGCATTAAATATGTTTTATATTTTGAAAATGCATTACCTTTTCAGTGAATATATATCTAATGTCTATTCCTACGTTCCCTTCTAACTAAAAATTTTTGAGCATTTTTGTTCCTATTTATTGTAATTTTAAATATTAAGATAATATTAATTAATTTATTATTTATTATTTATTTTTAATTAATAGAAATTATAATGATGATAATAAGATTTAAATTTAAGATTTTATACATATTATTCTAATTCCTTTTATTACTAAGTTTATTCTAGTAATTATCAAATTTTTAATTAATTGACTTTTGGGAATTGAAACATTTTTTTTCTCTCTATATGTCCTCTTTTTAAAATAATTTTATTTAATCTTGTGTTAGTTATCCATTTACTTCTATCTAATCTAATTTTTAGTTAATTGGCTTAAATGTATTTTTGGTAAAACTTTTTGTAAAACAAAAATTATACTTTTCACAATCGTACAATTTTTACCCACAAATTTTAGTTGAGTGAATTGGAAAATTTTAAGATAACTAAAATAAAAACTCATACATTTTTCAACCTAAAAACATATTTTAACGGTTAGATATTTTATATATGTCAGGGTGACATAACCAAAATCTTTTATAAGTCATCAAAATAAATATTATTTACCTATCCTGAAATGATGCATACTTGTTATAGACTAAAATTAATAACTTTAAAATTTAGAGAATTGAAAATTAATGAAAATATTTTACAAGAGTTAAAATAAAAAATTTCTATTTTACAAGGACTAAAACAATATTTACAAATTTTAAAATGATAAAATATAATAAAATAAATTTATCAAGACCAAAATTAAAATTCAGTCATTTTTAATAAAATAAAAATATATTTAAGACTTATGTAATCTTTGGATATATATATTATAAGCATTAAATGTGTTTTATATTTTGAAAATGCATTACCTTTTCGGTGAATATATATCTAATGTCTATTCCTACGTTCCCTTCTAACTAGAGCTGTCAAAACGGGCCAACCCGGCCCATGTGGGCCGGCCCACCTTGACCCACTTTAAAAACGAGCCAACCCAACCCGGCCCACTTGTAATTTTTTCAAAAAAAATTTGGCCCGGCCCGGCCCACCACGGGTTGGTGGGTTATACGGGCCAGCCCACCAGCCCACCAAAAATTAAAAAAAAATTATTAACAAAATTCAAAATTTTAAATTAATTATAAATTAACATAATAGTCATAAAATTAACATCATTAATAGTTATAAGTCATAATTCATCATACAAAATTAAATACAAATCATGATAAAAGTTTAAAATAAAAATTTTCAATATATCATCATACAAAATAAACTACAAATCATATTCAAATTTTTATTGAAAAAAAAAATGGTGGGTTGGTGGGCCACCCGGCCCACCACGGGTTTAGCCCGGGTGGGCCGGGTCAAAGTGGGCCGGGTTGAAATATACCCACCTACTATAAAACTTCAATTTTTTTTGGCCCGGCCCGGCCCGTTTTCAAGGTGGGCCGGGTTGGCTCACGGGTCCCGGCCCACTTTGACAGCTCTACTTCTAACTACAAAAATTTTGAGGATTTTTTTCCTATTTATTGTAATTTTAAATATTAAGATAATATTAATTAATTTTTATTTATTATACTTTCATTATTTTTATTTATTATTAACTAATTGAAATTATAATGACGATAATAAGATTTAAATTTAAGATTTTATATATATTATTCTAATTCTTCTTTTCTTACTTAGTTGATTCTAGTAATTATCATTAATTTTTAATTAATTGACTTTTAATTTGGGAATTGAAACATTTTCTTTTCTGTTTATATGTCCTTTTTTAAAATAATTTTATTTAATATTGTGTTAATTATCCATTTACTTTTATCTAATCTAATTTTAATTAATTCACTTAAATGTACTTTTAGTAAAAACAAATTGTAAAAAAAAAATATACTTTTCATAATCGTACAATTTTGACCCACAAATTTTAGTTGAGTGAATTGGAAAATTTTAAGATAACTTTATTCCTTTGTCAATTATATCTTACTTCTTGTTTAATTTTTAATTAATTGACATAATTATATTTTTGAGTCTTTAAATATGAAAATTATACAATTTTAATCTCTTGAAGTCTCAAATTTCAATTGATTGAATTTGGTTTATTTCTCTTATCAATTATACCCTTCTTATTTAATTTTTAATTAATTGACTTAAATTCATTTTTTTTTTAATCTCAAGAGTATATAATTATTGTAACGCCTGATTCTAACGCCCAATTTATATAATAATAATTATATATTTTCTTATATAATATTTTCACCATTATATCGTTAACAATATATTTTTTTTTAATAAAGATAAAGATAAAGAACAATCATATTTTGTGAATTTAATACATGATATATCATTCTAAAATATTTACAATAATGTATTATTTTACACAATATATTTTTCTTTCACTTTTATTACAATATTTACATTGATAGTGAAAATAAATTTACAAAAATTGTAATAGATTCATCAAATAGCCTCCACATTCCAATTCCTTCCAAGGAATACCACAGCTATATCAACTGCAAAATGATCTGGAATCCAAAGTAGATCCATCTATTTTGTAATATATTTAATTTATAAAAACAAAGAAAAGAAAGGAGTAAGAACAATATCCAATAAATATAATAACTCAAAAGAATATACAGAATTATTTATAATCAATATTAAACACACATATATATATATATAAATATATATACAGATCATATATTAGATTTTCATGATACAATAAAATTTGAATTATACTTGTAGTGACTAGTCAGGATAAATGAGCATCATCATAACACCAATCAACAAAAGGATATTTCACCTTAACCAACAATAGGATATTTCACCTTCATTCCTTACTCATTTAAATCCCCAAGGTCAAACCTCCAGCTACAAATAATTCAAACTTTATCTTCTATGGCCATAGAACAATATTTATCTTCATAAATACGTGAAGAAATAATAACAATATAAGTCAAAGAGACTTTAACAAAACTATATCATAGTTAATTATAAATATATTTACGTAAAAAGAATATATTAAGAATACCAATGATATAAATAAAAATGACCATCATTATAAAATAATGAAACAATATAAAATATGAACACCTTAATAATTATTATAGACAAAAATAATCAAAGGTTAAGCAAATAAAAGAGGTTAGGGACACCCCACTAAATAAATATACATAAAAAAATAACATAAATAAATAAAAATAGGAGTAGATAAAATTTTAAAGAGATAAGGTTCTCCTCCCCCTTACCTGGATAAGTAGGAGCTAAAACTTGAGCAGAACCTCCCCCCTCTGGATTCCCTCTTTCTTTCCCTCTCTTTCCCTCTTTCTTTCTCTTTCTCTCTCTCTCTCTCTCTCTCTCTCTCTCTCTCTCTCTCTCTCTCTCTCTCTCTCTCTCTCTTTCTCTTTCTCTCTCTAAATTTCCACTTCTGGCTGTATGATTTTTTTCACAGCCCACTGCCTCTTATTTATAGGCAATCTGACGCACCCCGGAACGGCCCGTACTGATTTCGGAACGGCCCGTTCCGGAACGTTCAAATATGCGTAAAATTCTCAACTGGAACGGCCCGTTCTAATATCGGAACGGCCCGTTTTCAAAAAGCAGAACGGCCCGTTCTGAAACCAGAACGGCCCGTTCTCAATCTCAGCAGAACGGCCCGTTCTCCCTCCGGAACGGCCCGTTCTCCTTGTTGGAACGGCCCGTTCTGGGCCCGTTCTCAACTTGAAATTTCTGTATATTTTTATTGCTTGGAACGGCCCGTTCCAATTTTGGAACAGTCCGTTCCAAGTTACCCTTTTACCCCTCAAACTTTAATAAAATTGCAAAAATGCCATTAATAATAAAATTACAAAAATACCCTTATTCCTTTATTAAAATTACAAAATGCCATTAATTACAAAAGTACCTTTTTAAAAAAATTGGGGTGTTACAATTCTCCCCTCCTTTTAGAAATTTCGTCCCCGAAATTTACCTGAAAACAGAAATGGATAAGCTTCTCGCATCTTGCTTTCTAATTCCCATGTAGCACTTTTTACCTTATTGATGCACAAATCTATCAATCT
This sequence comes from Cajanus cajan, assembly GCF_000230855.2. Lineage (NCBI taxonomy): Eukaryota > Viridiplantae > Streptophyta > Magnoliopsida > Fabales > Fabaceae > Cajanus > Cajanus cajan. The sequence goes on along the minus strand of NC_138517.1, from coordinate 7,918,453 downwards.
CTCTATCTAATGTTCATAAGTATAAGATGCGCAAACTCGGTAAGTCTACCCATAAGATCAAATTTCTTAAGAATATCATACATAACTACAACTAAGTCCATGGATACAGAATCTTATTTCCAAATTAGGACGTCTAAAGACTGTAAAAATATTAAAGACTCTAGCGTTTCACCTCAAACTTTTGGCATATTATATACTAGTATCCAAATTCCTCTACTTCTCTTTTCTCCTTAGGCCATGCTTCCGCTGCACAACTCTGATACATTTTAGTATCTCCTAAATGAATACTAAAAGTACTTTTATGTCCTTCTTCTAAGATCATCTTCCTTAATTCGAGATTACTAAGCACATAGATTCTATCTTTGAATCATCAACTTTCAAGCGTAAAGGGCTATTTATACCTCTACCAATCTTTTCCACTTAGCCCACTAAAAAAGGATTTAACTCCTGAGTCCTCTAATCACATCTATTAATCTATTAGTCCTTTCAACATACTCAATTCAATGTTCCTAAGGGTGAGCTTACACATCACGCTTAAGTTTCTAAATTCTTCAATCAAATCCAATCCTTAAATAATCAAAAATACTATATCAGTGATCATCATAATCAAGACATCTGTCACAATATTGGTTTAACTTTTGTGAGTCTTTCCACAACCTTTCCAAAGATCAAACACTTAAGCATAAGTTCACTAGGTACACATATCATATATCTAATTTCACCATTCCATCTACACCCAAGTCAAACTTAAATTTCTAATGTGAGCAAATATACATCCCTTTAACCATAAGAGGAGATATATACAGAGCTTTCGTACTCAAAGTATCGATTACCACATTGACTTTTTCCAAATAACAACTAAAATTAAAATCTTAATCATTAACAGTTTTCAACTATCTCTTTGTCTCATATTCAACTCCTTTGGATCAAACAGATGTGTAAGATTCTTATGATCACTAAATATCTCAAACTTAGAATCATACCAGTAATGTCTCCAAAATCTTAAGTGTAAATATTACAATCTCTAATTCAAGGTTATGGGTAAGGTAATTTTTTTTTTTTCATGAATTTTTCTTCATACCTAGATACCTAGAAATATAAGCTACTACCTTTCCTTCTTACATCAACGATCCACTCAAACCTGTTTTCGAAGCATCACTATATAACACATAACACTTACTAAAATCCGATAATCTTAACACTAAGCAATATTTCCTTAAGAGTTTGAAAACTACCTTCACTTACTATTCCATAAAGGCAACTCTCTCTTTTTGGTGAATCCAAACAAAAGTAATGATATCTTAAAAATTTCTTCAATAAATCTCCTATATTAATAAGTTAATGCAAGAAAGCTCTTAACCTCACTAATTGACTTAGGTATCTCCCACTTAAATACAATTTCTAGATAGATCTTTATCATATCTCCACTAGAAATTACAAGACCTAGAAAATTCACTTTATACAATAAAAATTCATACTTAGATAACTTAGCGTAATGTTGTCTTGGATATATCTTCACCCTTAACTCCAATATGATGATATCACATCCTAAGGTCAATCTCACTAAACACACAAATATTCATTACTTGATCCCTAAAGTTATCTATCCACATATCAACATACATGCATATCAAATCATATCAAAATACTTACTTTAATCCTTCATATATACCATCCTTAAGCATGTATGAATCAATTACCGTTTACTACGTATGACCTGTACATGAACAACCTTTTTCCCCATAACATCATACAACCTTAAAGAAACTTTTGATCCACAATACAACACCTCAGAATATCAGAATAAAATTGATTTCCTAATAATTCACAAACATCATATGATAACATATATATCCCTTTAACAACTATCAACGAAAATGATACATAGAAAATTATAATCATCCAAATGATCTCAAACCTATCCCCAAAAGAAAGCTAACAGGATAAGCTATCACTCTTATGAAGACTTGAAATTCTAAAATGATCATATACTTAGCTAAAATTTTCAAAAATTGTAATAGATATAATCAGCGCTAACAGCTAGACCTTTGTTTACTAAAATAGTCATAACGAAAGTTCTAATCTCCATTGTACCTGATTTTGGTGCCCTTTAAAATTTAACATCCAAGACTACAACTTTATGAAGATCATAAAATCCAACTCTATCAATATAATACTTGTACTGGCACAACAAAACTGCAGTTAAGACATTCCCTGTATTGATCAGCCAAAAGAGCGCACCAAAGTCTAAAGCCACAAAAATACCTTAAAACACTTTCAAACCATTATTTAAGCTTCTTCCTACAATCCTAAACCAAAATAACTTACATATTTAGCACAATGAACTTAGAAACTAAAATAAAACCCTTATTCAACTTAACCCATAAAAAAAATCAATATATAAGCATCAAATATAATAAATCATATAATAAGATTTTAAAAGTAATAAAGGAAATATAAATTGATTCCAGTTAAGGTGGCAGTGCCTCCTAGTTAGGAATAATTTATAACTTCCAAATCATGTAAAATAGAATAACAGAGATATACACTTGAGCCTTTTATCAAAACATTCAAAACCTTCTTAGATTCATTCGCTAAAACTATAAACTCTACCAAATGAGCACGGTAAACTCATAACTCACGGCCGATTGGATCAACCTGCTCTGATACCACTTAATGTAACGCCCGATTCTAACGCCCAATTTATATAATAATAATTATATATTTTCTTATATAATATTTTCACCATTATATCGTTAACAATATATTTTTTTTTAATAAAGATAAAGATAAAGAACAATCATATTTTGTGAATTTAATACATGATATATCATTCTAAAATATTTACAATAATGTATTATTTTACACAATATATTTTTCTTTCACTTTTATTACAATATTTACATTGATAGTGAAAATAAATTTACAAAAATTGTAATAGATTCATCAAATAGCCTCCACATTCCAATTCCTTCCAAGGAATACCACAGCTATATCAACTGCAAAATGATCTGGAATCCAAAGTAGATCCATCTATTTTGTAATATATTTAATTTATAAAAACAAAGAAAAGAAAGGAGTAAGAACAATATCCAATAAATATAATAACTCAAAAGAATATACAGAATTATTTATAATCAATATTAAACACACATATATATATATATAAATATATATACAGATCATATATTAGATTTTCATGATACAATAAAATTTGAATTATACTTGTAGTGACTAGTCAGGATAAATGAGCATCATCATAACACCAATCAACAAAAGGATATTTCACCTTAACCAACAATAGGATATTTCACCTTCATTCCTTACTCATTTAAATCCCCAAGGTCAAACCTCCAGCTACAAATAATTCAAACTTTATCTTCTATGGCCATAGAACAATATTTATCTTCATAAATACGTGAAGAAATAATAACAATATAAGTCAAAGAGACTTTAACAAAACTATATCATAGTTAATTATAAATATATTTACGTAAAAAGAATATATTAAGAATACCAATGATATAAATAAAAATGACCATCATTATAAAATAATGAAACAATATAAAATATGAACACCTTAATAATTATTATAGACAAAAATAATCAAAGGTTAAGCAAATAAAAGAGGTTAGGGACACCCCACTAAATAAATATACATAAAAAAATAACATAAATAAATAAAAATAGGAGTAGATAAAATTTTAAAGAGATAAGGTTCTCCTCCCCCTTACCTGGATAAGTAGGAGCTAAAACTTGAGCAGAACCTCCCCCCTCTGGATTCCCTCTTTCTTTCCCTCTCTTTCCCTCTTTCTTTCTCTTCTCTCTCTCTCTCTCTCTCTCTCTCTCTCTCTCTCTCTCTCTCTTTCTCTTTCTCTCTCTAAATTTCCACTTCTGGCTATATGATTTTTTTCACAGCCCACTGCCTCTTATTTATAGGCAATCTGACGCACCCGGAACGGCCCGTACTGATTTCGGAACGGCCCGTTCCGGAACGTTCAAATATGCGTAAAATTCTCAACTGGAACGGCCCGTTCTAATATCGGAACGGCCCGTTTTCAAAAAGCAGAACGGTCCGTTCTGAAACCAGAACGGCCCGTTCTCAATCTCAGCAGAACGGCCCGTTCTCCCTCCGGAACGGCCCGTTCTCCTTGTTGGAACGGCCCGTTCTGGGCCCGTTCTCAACTTGAAATTTCTGTATATTTTTATTGCTTGGAACGGCCCGTTCCAATTTTGGAACAGCCCGTTCCAAGTTACCCTTTTACCCCTCAAACTTTAATAAAATTGCAAAAATGCCATTAATAATAAAATTACAAAAATACCCTTATTCCTTTATTAAAATTACAAAATGCCATTAATTACAAAAGTACCTTTTTAAAAAAATTGGGGTGTTACAATTATTTTCCCAAATTTTAATGCAATGATTTAAGAAACTTTCAAGATAGCATTAATTATTCTTCTGTCAAAACTTTAAATTAAAATAGCATTAATTAATTAAAAATTAGTATACCTAATTAGCCCAAATTCTTTTTGAATTATATTTTAATTAGTACACCTAATTTTTCAAGATAACATTATTTATTCTTCTGTCAAAATTTTTAATTAAAACTAGAAGAGTTTTAATTTGAGTATACTTTATTTCTCACCTGTAATTTTTATTTTTTTTTAAATTTACTTTTGACTCTTAAAATATGACAAATTTTCACCCGTGTTTCTAAAGTTTTGATCGAGTGAATTTGGTCTCAATTTCAATTCAACAATTTTAATTTTAATTTCTAATCAATATTCGTCTACTACATTCATCATATCATTATTATATATTTATATTTATTTAAAATAATATTATTATATATTAATTTATTAGTGCCTATAAATATCTTAATAATATATTATTAATATTAACTTATTAATAGCCTCGTAAGGATGTTATACTTATTAAGTCTTTTAGTTACTATTAGTTAGAATCTAGAGTTGAATTTAATTTTCTTTATGAAGTATCTCTTTTTATATAGACTTGCATTAAAAATGAGGTAGGTGATACAAAGTTTCATTAAAAATTATAAAGAGGATGGTGATTGATTCTAACATTACTTAGAATTGTGTCTTATTCTAATATAAACTTTTATAGATAAAAAAAACTTATCAATAATATTAATTAATACTAATAATATATAAAATTTTGTTTTCTTAATAATAATAAATATGTTTTTTTATACATGAATGAAATTTATGATTTATATAACTTAAATATATCTCAACAATTATATAATTTTAAAATATTATAAAATAAAAACATGTTGATATGCTAGTAATAAATATAAAATCTATAAATATTATTATTTAGTAATAAAAAATGTATGTATAATTTTGATTTTCACCGAAAAAACATGTGACACCCTCTACCCCATTATTAATATACAACAAATGTATCAATAAAATATTTCTTTTCTTCTTTTTGGGTAAATAAAATCTTTCATAGTTGACAAATATTTCAAATATAACAAGGGAGAAGATTCACATTCGTAACTCATAAATCATAACTCCAGTGTAAAAATTATAAAAGAAAAGAAGTTAAGATTTTCAATACAATTTAGTGTAAAACAAGAAATCATATATATACAAACACTACAAGAAAAATCAAGATTATCTATGGAAAAATCCGTAGATAAACATAAAATTCCGTAGATAAATGTCAATTATCTACGGATTATCTACGGAAAAAAATCCGTAGATAAAATGGTCGTAGATAACGTTATCTACGGAATTTTCCGTAGATAACGTTATCTACGGAACATTATCTACGGAATTTTCCGTAGATAATGTTATCTACGGATTTTTCCGTAGATAATGTTATCTACGGAATTTTCCGTAGATAACTCATTTCAGGAAATTTTTATTTAATTTTAATAAATTTATTAATGTAATAACTCTCATATTTGGCCTCTCAAGGATGCTATTTCATTACACTTCACTTTTCAACATGTTTTGTTCTTATTGCACATTTTCTGGGAAACTTCCCAGAAGGTCACCCATCCCTATACTACTCCAGGTCAAGCACGCTTAACTGTGGAGTTCTTATGAGATAGGCTACAGAAGAGCTAATGCATGTTATCAGTATAAGTAGTACAAATTAATTCATTTAAGTACAATCTCATACTTATACTATTTTTGGATCCCTCTCATTTTGGTATGTTCTGACCGCTATAAAAATATAAAAATATATATAATAATTATATTACCAATAATAATAATAATTATATTATATTTAATTAATATTTACTTATAAATATACATACTTGTATAATTAACAATCTACTTATCTATGGAAATTTCCGTAGATAAGTTACCTACGGATTTTTCCGTAGATAACTTATCTAATAACAATATTAAAAATATTTATTTTAAAATACTATAATGAATTAACTAAATTTTAAAATATATTTTAATGAAAAATATATTTTTTGGTCGATACGGTGACTAAAAGTATTATAATAAATAATTAAATTGAAAAAAAAATTAAATCTTATAATGATTATTTTTTTAATGATGCTAAAGTAAATATTTTAATTATTTTACAATAAATTAAAATGAAACGATAATAAAATATGTTAATTGATATTTCAAATAAAATATTATATCTACGAAATTTATTTACTAAATTATCTACGGAAAAATCCGTAGATAAGTTATCTACGGAAAAATTCGTAGATAAGTTATCTACGGATTTTTCCATAGATAAGTTATCTACGGAAATTTCCGTAGATAACTTATCTACGGAAATTTCCGTAGATAAGTTACCTACAGATTTTTCCGTAGATAACTTATCTAATAACAATTTAAAAATATTTATTTTAAAATACTATAATGAATTAACTAAATTTTAAAATATATTTTAATCAAAAATATATTTTTTGGTCAATACGGTGACTAAAAGTATTATAATAAATAATTAAATTTAAAAAAAAATTAAATCTTATAATGATTATTTTTTTAATGATGCTAAAGTAAATATTTTAATTATTTTACAATAAATTAAAATGAAACGATAATAAAATATGTTAATTGATATTTCAAATAAAATATTATATCTACGAAATTTATTTACTAAATTATCTACGGAAAAATCCGTAGATAAGTTAGCTACGGAAAAATCCGTAGATAAGTTATCTACGGATTTTTCCGTAGATAAGTTATCTACGGATTTTTCCGTAGATAAGTTATCTACGGAAATTTCCGTAGATAACTTATCTACGGAAATTTCCGTAGATAACTTACCTACGGATTTTTCCGTAGATAACTTATCTAATAACAATTTTAAAAATATTTATTTAAAATACTATAATGAATTAACTAAATTTTAAAATATATTTTAATCAAAAATATATTTTTTGGTCGATACGGTGACTAAAAGTATTATAATAAATAATTAAATTTTTTAAAAAAATAAATCTTATAATGATTATTTTTTTAATGATGCTAAATTAAATATTTTAATTATTTTACAATAAATTAAAATGAAACGATAATAAAATATGTTAATTGATTTCAAATAAAATGTTTTACCTACGAATTTTATTTATGGGTGAAGTTTTCTACGGAAATTTTCGTAGATAAATTATCTACGGAAAAATCCGTAGATAAGTTATCTACGGAAATTTCCGTAGATAACTAAATATTACCTACGGAAATAATTCCGTAGGTAATATTCCGTAGATAACTAAAAATTATCTACGGAAAAAAATCCGTAGATAATTTTCCGTAGATAACTAAGCATTATCTACGGAAAAAATTCCGTAGATAATATTCCGTAGATAATAATCTTTTTTCTTGTAGTGAAATAATAATAAAGGAAATATAAATTAACTCCAGTAAAGGTGGCAGTGCCTCCTGGTTAGGAATTAATTTATACTCCCAAATCATATAATAATAAATATAACAAAGATGTACATCTTGGTCTTTTATCAAGAACGTTCAAATTACAATTCTTAACATATATTTTCCTTGAATTATACATGTTATCTACGTTATTTCTTCATTAGAAATTACAAAAGAAGAGAAACTAAAGTTATAAAAACAATAACATATTAAACTAAAATAACTATGCCCCGATGTCACATCCTATCAGAGCATGCCCAATTGAAGCCTTTAAGCCTCATCACCAACATCTCCATGATGCTGATCATCTGCAACACAATTTAAAACATATACAAAAACAACAAGGGAGTGAGAAACATCTCACTCAGTTTCAGGTGCAGAAATAAAGGCTAGATAGCACACACACACACACAACATATATAAGCGACATGTAAATAATACACATAAATAGTCAATATCACCTATATATACTCATTTATCATGCTTATGATGTCATGGACTCAACTCATAAATGCATGCATGTGGCGCCATACGGAAGATTCACAATTCATCGTTGGTGACCCTAAGGTACACCTGGTTACATCACTGGTGACCCCAAGATACACCTTGTTAGCATGTTACATCGTGGGTGACCCTAAGGTACACCTTGTTAGTCGTGGGTGACCATAAGGTACACCTTGTTAGTCGTGGGTATGCGGCCTCAGCGGCACACCTGGAGTAATATATGCATATGATGCATGTCATACATTTATAATCTCATTAACTCAACATTTAACTTATTACATAATTTCATTTAGTACATCATATCATTATTTGTCATAGTATCATAATCATAGTTTGTCTCAATAGTTCATTCTTAGGTCTCATGTCATTTGTCCATATTTCACATGGTCATGTCATCAATACTCCTCATAAGGTCCGCATAGGTATTCACAGAGAGCATTCTTGTTCATATTAAAACTCATTTATTATTAACATTAATTTCATACTCATTTATTACTTCAATAAAGAAAAAGGTAGAGTAAATAGAAAATCAGACAGAACAACGACACTTTCAATAAAAACAAAGTAGAATAAATAGAAAATCGGACAGAACAACGACACTTTCAATAAAAACAAAGTAGAATAAATAGAAAATCGGACAGAACAACGGCACCTTCAACAAAAGCAAAGTAGAGTAAATAGAAATTTAGACAGAACAACGGCACCTTTAACAAAAATAGAGTAAATAGAAATTAAACAGAATAAAGGATTGGGGGCCAATCCGACAAACAACTATCCAACAATTATCCCCATACCCCTGAGCGAGGTTCTCACTCCCCCCCTTACCTGGATAGGCGGAGTTGGAACTTGGGCAGGACCTCCTCCTCTGGATCCCCTCTTTCTTTTCCTTTCTTTCTTTCTCTCTCTCTCTCTCTCTCTCTCTCTTCTCTTTCTCTCTCTAGGATTTCACTTTCTTACTGAATATAAAATTTTCACCCCCCCTTAGCCCTATTTATAGGCCTCCTGGCACAACCGGAACGGCCGTACTGATTTCGGAACGGCCCGTTCCGGATCCTTCAAACGTGGGCAAATTTCTCAACTGGAACGGCCCGTTCCAAAACCGGAACGGCCCGTTCCGAGACTCAGCAGAACGGCCCATACTGCTTCCAGAACGGCCCGTTCTCCATACCAGAACGGCCCGTTCCAGGCCCGTTCTGGAACTTTAAAAACAAGCATATTTACTCTTTTGGAACGGCCCGTTCTGCATTTGGAACGGCCCGTTCCGAAACCCAGAAATACCCTTGTCCCTTTATTAAAATTACGAAAATGCCATCAATAATTACGAAAATGCCATTACAATAATAATAATAAAAATTTGGGTGTTACAAAACACACATATATATATATATATATATATATATATATATAATAAAATTTTTTTTTAGCTTGAGTTTGTGGTTGGATATCTCTTTGGTTGTAACTAATTTTTTTTACCAAGGTCTTTTATGATCTATTATTTGTACCTTGGTGTTTACGTGTACGATGGGAAAATATGCCGGATTCTATCAAGTGCAATTTAGATTGTCTCACATATATAGGGAGGATAATGGTTGTGGAGAGTGCAGACATTATGATTGAGTTTGGTCTTTGTCATTCTGACTTTTTTTTTTTTGTGGTCTGCTATTCGACCTTATAGAATTCAAGCTTATTCTAGGAAGACGTGCAGTCTTTCACATTTTAGGTTTTCTTAAGGATCTCTAATGATGTACCAGTTTTTGTTCCATTTAGATTTCATTTCCGTTTTTATAGTATTTCTAATTATATGTTGCAGATAATTATTATAAGGTGGGATGCTAATTTACATTATAAGAAAATTATATACACATTCTATAATAACATAATATGTATTATTAAAAATTACTTTTATCTACATAATAAATATAATATCTGTTGATATATTATTAAAAAGTGTAGTAATAAATTATATCGATACACAAAATATGTTATTAAATCTCATTCATAATCAATACAAAAATTATATATAATTATATGTCAAATAAATATATACTTACATATATTATATCTATAATAATATTTTGTATATCACTATATATAACATTTTTTAGTGTTAATTAGGATTTTTTGTGCATCTTAATCTTTTAGTATATTCATATATATATATATATATATATATATATATATATATATATATATATATAATTTTGTTTTCATATTAAAATAATTATTTGATTTAGTAGTGAATGTTGTAGTTGGAGGCAAGGTTAAGCGGTTCAGTTCCCTTTTTCAAATTTGACAAATTTCCCCTTATTTTTTCATATAACACATTAACGTAACTTGATTAACATTTGTGTCATTTAGAGTTGTAAAAGTAGGTTCCAGCCCGTGAGTCAACCCGGCTTACCTTAAAAATGGGCCGGGTCGGGCTAAAAAAATTATAAAAAAAAATATGATGCGTCAGAAAATGTGACCTGGCCCACCTACGCTGAACCCGTGGTAGGTAGCCCGGGTTGCCCACCTAACATACTTACCAACTTATCAACTTAATCAACTAACAACTCACTTAATTATTTATTATTATATATATATATATTATTTTAATAAGATATTATTTTTTTATAAATAAAGATAAATCAATGTTAAATAATATGAAATCATTATAAACTTATCTACCCAAACCTTCAATAAAATATAATATTGATGAATAATCACTTTTATGAAAGAATTTTTACTTTTTTTGTTTTAATTTTTTAAAGTTGTACATTTTTTAATTCAAGTTTAATGTTGTATCCATGATACTTAGTTTGATAATTTTTACTTTAGATTATAGATTATTTTATATTGATATTTATTTTAAATTATTTTTTTTAAATAATCAGGTGGGCTGGTGGGCAGCCCGTTTAGCCCACCAACCCATGGTGGGCTAAGCCAAATTAAAAAAATTTGCATAATAAATTTAGTGAGCCGGGCCAAATCGACCTACTTAAAAAGTAGGTTGAGGTGGGTCGGACCAAATAAGTCAGACAGGTACGTTTTAACAGCTTTAAGTGTCATCCATCATATCTAAGTATAATCTGTCATATGCTCTACGTGTCACCTGTAAATATCATATTAACAAGAGTATTGCTTTATCCTCCGAATCAAAATTCAAATCGAATTTCGAATGATTAAAATATTAATATTTTTTCAATAAACTTATCATAAAATAATTATTAATTTAATATTTTATTGTTTAAATCAATTTTTTAATAACTCGAAACAAGTTTCAGAATATTTTTTCAAACCATGCAACATTTTTCTATAACAAACCTGTTATTTCCTTCCTAGTGTCATGTAAGAAGGAAAAATAAATTCTAATTTTATAAGTGTTATTTTAATTTTTTAATATAATAATAATTCTATTTTTTATTTATATTCCTAAAATATTATTTAAAAATTTAATATTGTGTCGCATCCTTTTCTCATTTAAAAAAGTAATGCTTTGCCCGTAAGTGAGGAGGTAAACTTTGTATTGTTATCGTAAAGTTTATAAATAGAGCAGTTTATTGCGCTTAAATATATGCACCTTCCTTTCAAAACTCTCTGATTGTAGAATTATATTGCACAACGATGGGTCTGAGTCTCAATTTTGCCGTGGAACAAAACCAGGTTCTTTTTTCTTCTTTCTCTCATGTTGAGTAAATTATAATTATTTCATGGATGTTTTATAGAATGATACTTTACCTTGATCAATCTTCAAATTTATATTCTATTCCAATAACATTCTTTTTACTAATAGCTAGAATTGATCAGTGACATGAAACATTATGAGTGATCCAATTGATAAATGAACTTCGTACTCCAATTTTGTTCAAAGAGCATATAAGTAAAACCATTTAGAAAACTATATTTAAGTTCGATTCTTATATTTTTGTTACATACAATTTTATATTTAGCAAACTTTTTGACAAAGCATGGCATCACACATGATCAATTCATTAAAGTTTGGACAAACAGTTCTCCTCAACTTAGTTTCCCTTTTGTCAGCTAATGTCATGGATATCTTACATTTTAGAGTGTAATTCTTTTTGTTTTGTCTTTACATATAAAATATCGAAAGACTTAATTTAAAATAACTTTAACAAAATAAATTTAACATCTGACATACAAAATTAAATTAATATTATTATCATGTCAATATAAAAAAAGTTAACATTACAAAAAAAAATTAACAACAAAGACCAAAAAAATAAAAAATAAAAAAACTGCAAGTATAGGAATTAAAAAGATCTATCTTAAACTATAGAAACTAAAAACTATTAAAAAAACATAAGTATAAGAATTAAAATGATTTATTTTAAATTATAGAGATTAAAAATATTTATTTTAATTTATAAAAACTAAAAAAATCTATTTTAAATAACAAGAACTAAAAAGATCTAAAAGATAAAATAAGTGAAACTATATAAACTAAAAAATATTTTAACCTACAAACTTTTATGTAAAATGTATTTGTTAAATTTTACAATAATTATCTTAAAAGTTATTGTAATAATATTTTTTTATAGCTTGATATTTACACAGATTATATAGGACTATTAAACCCGTTAGTAATTTACAGGGATTAATACTTCCAATTGGTCAATTGATATCTCTTACTTTATAGAATATGTTAAGTTGAATATACACAAATTTATAAAAGGAGGTTAAGGACATGGAGAAATTCTTAATTATTACATATTTTTCCAAAAGCACAAGGATATTCACTGAATTCACAACATATTACATATTTGTATATGCACATAAAAAAATGTACGAAAACAAACTTGAAGAAACTGATCTCAAACAAGACTTACAAGCAAAGACAGCCAATTTAATTATTATTCTTTTCACTTAGCTCCAGAAAGAAACAGAACTCGTTGATAGAATTGCTTAAAAAATATTAAATTTTATCATCATTGATCAAATAAATTACATCATGATCTTTATTATTTATCCTCTCTGATTACACGACTTTCCATATAGGTACTTTTCTCAGGAAATTCTTGTGTAAAGTTGGTGATACTAAACAGACCTGAGAAGCTAAACAGCCTTAATCATGAAATGGTAAGTTCATAAAGCCAATTCTTTAAGTGTCTCAAACATGAATTACTTTACATAATGATAGTTTTTTTTTATAAAAAAAAATTGTAAGATTGTAGGAAGATCAATTATTGGAGCTGCCATTGTTGAGAGCTATTTTGGTTTAGTTTTTAAAGGATATCCCTTTTCATAAGCTACCCCTCAAGGTTATGCCACCAAAGATATTTTGCAGTTAACAGTAAAATAATTTAAAAAAATTAAAGTTAAAATAAAAACACAGTTTTCTTGTTGTAAGAGAATGACAATATATGGCTTCTTTCACTGTTTTGCAGATTTGCCGAATAAAAAAGAATTTAGAGTTGTATGAGAAGGATCCTTCAGTCCAACTTGTGATACTGAAGGTACGTAAAACAGCAAGGGAGGATGCAGATTTCCAATATTTTTGTTGGATTATCAGGGGAATGGAATATATGAAATTAAATTTCCAGTTTCTCTTATTCGGTTAAATATTTTATTATTGATCTGATTATTATTTTTTTTCTCGAGTAACTGCTTATTTTGCTTATTTACACTATTCATGGATGATTAATTTCCAATATATCATTGAAATAGTAACTATATGTATCCTCTATATTTTCCGGCTTTAACTAGGGCAATGGAAAAGCTTTCTGTGCCGGTGGTGATGTGGTATCAGTCATTACGTCCTCAATTGTAGGTATAGTTTCTCCAAAACCAGCGAAAAAAAATATATTGTTATAAAAGGAAGAAAATAGAGAGAATAAATAAGACAATATGAGATGGAGAAAAGAATCTGACTGGTGTATTATCTTTGGGAGTGGACTAACCTATTTATAAGTACATGTGGTAACGGAACAATTACACAATAAAGGAAATAATACATAACGGAAATATAAATGGCAATGATTGATAATGAATATTGGCATCCACTAATTAAGCCACTAATTATTATTCATAACACTCCCCCTTGGATGTCCAATATTTAGAATGTACCTCATTAAAACCTTACTAGGAAAAACCCTTTGGGATAAAAACTTAGTGAAGGAAAAAGAGTACATCATTCATAAATATTTATTTCTCCCTCTCATGCATACAATCTTTAAGACGATGAAGTCCAATCTTGTGTATCAATTGTTCAAAAACTTTTATTGGAAGTGACTTTGTAAAGAGATCTGTTAGGTTGTCACTTGAACAGACTTGTTGAACATTTATATCACCATTCCTTTGAAGATCATGAGTAAAAAAGAATTTCGGTAGAATATGTTTTTTTCTATCTCCCTTTACGTATCCATCTTTCAATTGTGCAATAAATGTAGCATTATCTTCATATATAACTGTCGATGTCATTTTTCCAGAAGATAAATCACAAGTTTCCCATATGTATTGAATCACAGATCTTAGCCAAACATATTCACGACTTGCCTCATGTAATGCTAAAATTTCAGCATGATTAGATGAAGTGGCTGATATGATTTATTTTATAAATCACCATAAAATTGTTGTACAACCACTTGTGAACAAATATTCTGTTTGTGATTTACCATTATGAGAATTTGACAAATAACTTGCGTCTGCATAACCATTTAGTTCTGGTTTGGGAACATTTTAATATAATAACCCCATATCCATTATACCTCTAAGATAACGAAGGATTTGTTAAACTCCATTCCAATGTCTTCGTGTAGGTGAAGAACTATATCTTGCTAATAAATTAACAACAAATGCTATATCAGATCGTGTATAATTAGCAAGGTACAGTAGTGCTCCTATATCACTAAGATATGGTACTTCAGGACCAAGTATTTCTTCACCCTTTTCTTGGGATCTAAATGGATCTTTGTTAACATCTAAAAATCTTACAACCATGAGAGTGCACAATGGATGTGATTTATCCATATAAAACTTTTTAAGCACCTTTGTTATATAAGCTTCTTGATGCACAAGAATTCCATTTTCTAAGTATTCAACTTGCAGTCCTAGACAAAACTTTATCCTTCCTAAATTCTTCATTCCAAATTCTTTCTTTAAGCAATCTATTGCCTTTGAAAGCTCTTCAAGAGTTCTAATGATGTTTATATCATCTACATAAACTACAATTATGGCAAATCAATTTCTAGATCTTTTTATAAATATACACAGACAAATTAAATCATTTTTATACCTTTCTTGTAACAAATATTCACTAAGTTGATTATACCACATACGACCTGATTGTTTTAGCCCATATAGGGACTTATTCAACTTGATCGAATAATCTTCTCTAAAATTGCATCGTTAGGCAAATTAAATCCTTCTGAGAGTTTCATATAAATGTCAGCATCAAGAGAGCCATATAAATATGTTGTAACTACATTCATTTGGAACTGAAAAATTAGTTATGTTAAAGGAATCTTTCTGAGTTTTTACATCCTCAATTTGATCATTTTGCTCTTTAGCTCCCTTTTTTATTTGAGGATTCTTATCTTTGGAACCAATTCGTCTATCACGCTTCAGGTGTATTTTTGACTCGTTTGCAATATTAGATTGTCTAACAGGGACTGCGACTCTTATTAGAGCAGTTACACCGTCTGTTACATAAACTTATGTTGTTATGTTAGTGATTTTAATTATAACAGAACTAAGGATCTCGTGAATCGAACCAGGACACTGGACCTATGGTGCTAGCTTTTGCAAGAAACAACTTACTCTGGACCATTTGATAGCAACCTATAAAAAGCCTATGGTGAGTTGGCTATGTTTCAATTCTTGTGCCGGCGATTCATTAATATCTTTATGTATCTCGAGACTCAAGTGCTCAAAAGCAATTTTTCTTTTAATAGAAATCACTATAAAGATGTATCGGAAAATCATACCGCGATGTCATCTAATAATAGTGGCCTAGCGTTAAGTCTTTTAGTTTTTAGTAGTTAGAACTTGATGTTAAATTCAATTTTCTTTCTATTTTATATAAATTTGTGCTATAGGTGAAATAAAAAAAATTGTATCTGATTTTCTTTTTTCTTTTTTTAAAAAAACTTGGTACTTGGCTATAAACTTACAGCATCCTATTAACTACGCTAAGATGCATTTACAACAAAATCTCATGAAATATTTTTCACTTTTACTTCCTTAAGCGAGAGAAAATATATCCTTCTACATCACTAATTTTTAACTTTTTACATTGATTATTGAGATCATATATAAAATTGATTATTTTATGTTTGGTTAAATCGATGTATAGAAATAAATTGTTGATAGGATGAGACTTATAACACTCAAAAGAAGGAAATCAAACTAAGTGGATTAATAGAATATTAATAATATATATATATATATATATATATATATATATATATATATATATATATATATATATATATATATATATAGGGGAATGTTAATATACTCCCACCTATTTTTTAGTGGGAATATGTTAGCAACCTATACCAACATTTTAGGACAAAAAAATCATTCATTTCTTTTGATTTAGTTAATTTGTACAAAGGATATTATAGTAATTTAATTTAATTTTAAATGAAAATAAAATATTTTCTCTCTCTTAATAAATTCATTCTCTAAGTCATTTCTTTATCCTATTAAATTCCTTCTCCAACTCATTTCTCTTTCCTATTAAATTCTTTCTCTAACTTATTTATCTTTCTCCTATTAAATTCCTTCTTTAACTCATTTCTCTTTCATCCCTCATGATGTCTCCCCCCTAACAAATAAAAATTAAAAATTAATTAATAAAATAAATAAATAAATTGGAGAATGAAGTTAATAAGAGAGAAAAAAATATTTTATTTTCATTTAAAATTAAATTAAATTACTATAATATCCTTTATACAAATTAACCAAATCAAAAGAAATGAGTGATTTTTTTGTCCTAAAATTTTGGTGTAAGTTGCTAACATACTTCCACTAAAAATAGGTGGGAGTATATTAGCATTCCCCATATATATATATATATATATATATATATATACTTTATATTTTAATTCTCTAAATACTAGATGATGATATTTGAAGGGTCATCTTTATAACTATTGAATTATAAATAATATTTTCTCTTATCTTTTGGGACATCAATTGTTAGTTTTAGTTTCAGTTCTTTTGAATAGCTTTCTTATATCTTTTAATGGTAGATTTTAGGAGTACAGTTATTAACTTTCTATGGACCGTCTTCATCAATGACTTTTAATAACTGATGTATGTGGTTATGTTCTATGTCTGAAATTTCTAACCTATGTATAAAGGTTCGCAAAATTTTTAAAAATGTCACCGCATTTTTTTAACATCCAATCGACCTAGAATTGTGGCATGTACAATATTTCTCATTAGGTATTGCCTCCCAGATTAATTTATTTGTTAGCATTTATTCTCCTATCTTAATTTATTATACCCATTTGAGTGGTTTCTTTAAACGGTTGTGGAATCAGGTCTCTCTCATCAATGGAGTGGTCATGGGAGGAGGAGCAGGTTTGTCCATGGTTACAAAGTTCAGGGTTGTGACCGAAAAAGCCGTATGTTTCTAAAGAACACATGAAAGTTTCATGAATATGAGATTCTACCAAAACATTTATTATGATCGATTATTTGTAGGTATTTGCCATGCCAGAGGCATCTATAGGACATTTTCCAGATGTGGGTTCAAGTTACTTCCTTTCTAGGCTTCCTGGCTTTTTTGGTAAGATGGTTACATGTTTATGTTTATGTTTTTTCTTTTCTTTTCTTTTAATATATGGAATTCAATTTGAATGCACTTGACAATGTAAACTTGATAGTATATAAAAAAAAATATTTATCAATTATCATCCAATTATAAGTTATAATATATGGTAAATTGTTGAATCTTATTTTAATTAACTTAAATCTGTACCGTAATTTCTATATAAATACATGAAAAGTACTCTGGAATATATATGTATGTGGTAGTTTATATCACTAGTAATGTCTTCAATATAATCCTAGCTCGTAACTTTACAATATATCACGCTGCTTAATAGGTAGTTATTTAAAATCTATTTTTCAATTAGAATTTCATTTATCTCTCAGCATAACTCTCAAATCAAAATAGAAGCAAACTTTTTTTTAATAAAAAATGTATAATTATAAAATTTTAATGTGCTAAATGACTTCTTTGTTTTCAGTTTCTTTTTCTTGTATAAATTATTTGTCTAAATGAATTTTCATAATTTTGATCTAAAACACAATATTTTTTAAGTCTATTATGGTTATAATTCAGCTCTTCAAAACGTATTAGAATTTTGATACGTGATATAAATTTCACTCATTTAATGTCACCACACATTTGAGAGTTCAAAGAACAGAAAAAAAGCTCGTTAAAAATATATCATTTAATTAATTAATATAAAAGATGATGATACAAGAAAGAATTATATGTATTTGTAAGTGCAATAGAAACTGTATATTCTCATGCCAAGTAAGCAAACAGAACTAACACACAACTTGTAACAAACGGCGTTAACAAGAAAAAGGGTTGAAGGGTTGAAGTCTGAAGAAAATATGTATGTTATTTTTTTTTTCATTTAAAATATATAACTATAAATGATGAAAATTATGGTTGTTGAAAGAATACTTTTAATTTTTCCAAAATTATTACCAGTTCATTTAATGTAGAAATAACAAGTTATGGGATATATATGTTGTGCAGAGTACAAATTCATATATATTTTGTTTTTCTTTGTGTATTGGTATTAGTTTGCAATTTTATTCTCACTCAATTATATGCAGGGGAATACATAGGGTTGACTGGAGCACGTTTGGATGGAGCAGAAATGGAAGCATGTGGTTTAGCCACACATTTTGTGCCTTCGGTGGTAAAACTACATTCAGAACTAGCCAGTTTCTCAATTAACTTCCATAATAAAAAATAGTTATAATGTAAATGGATATATAATGTGATTTTTAAGAACTAAATAATTCACCACACAATTCAATTTTTATGTGTTATAGAAGCTAAAGTCGTTGGAAAATGCTTTACAAGCTATTAATTCTCCAAATGTTTCAACAATTACTGCACTAATACAAACGTTCGCAGAGAAAGCATACGTGAAAGAAAACAGTCCTATTAAAAGGTAAATCAGCAAAATATATATATATATATATATATATATATATATATATATATATATATATATATATATATATATATGTATATGTATATGATCTTCTCCTGAAATTTTGTGCATTAATTTTTTAGAATTGACTCTACTGAATGACACACGTTCTTTTTCACGTAAAAAAAAAAAAAGAAAGATTAGAGACTTTAAACAGATGTTTCTCAAAAGGGACGGTGGAGGAAATAATTCAATCCTTGGTAAGTAATAAGTATACATGCAACAAGTAAGACATGTAAATATTGTATTCATTTATCCTCTATTTTTCTGAATATATAATTAAGTATATAGTATCATTTTTAATTAATCATATTATATGATCATGATTTTATAGGAACATGAATTACAAAATGGAGCTGAAAAGTGGATAACAAATGCATTAAGCTACATGCGTTCATCTTGCCCTACTAGCCTCAAGATATTTTTGAAATCAGTAAGTGTGGCAGAAAAAGATTCAATTGTACATACTCTCATTATTGTTCATAATAATGATATATTGGGTATTAGTTATATTAAAAAGAACATTTTTCTGATGTGTTTTAGATCAGGAAAGGCAGGGTACAAAACATTGATCAATGCCTTTGTCGAGATTATAACATTTCCTGCCACTTGGGAAGAAGAACTTTTGGAAATGATTTATATGAGGTAAATATTTTGATTTAACGTACGAAGAATTTATTAGAGTTTTGTATGGTTAAGGAATTAATAATAATTTATTTTAATTAAAAATCATGTAGGAGATATATTAGAAATTACGGTAGAGATACATTAACAACTTTTAATATTTTTTTATATTTACAAAACGCTTGTCATTGGTTAAAATTTGCCTTATTTTTACTCTGCAGTTAGGCCATAGTCATTAAGTTTATTGTTATTTTTCGTTTTCTTTCACTTTTTTTTTTTTGTTTCCTTTATATCCTAGGAAATGGTACGTAGTATGTGATAGAATATTAATATTAGTGCATTAGGATATAGCAATTAGTTTTTGAGTTAATCATCTATATACTGTCAGTGTAAAATTTTTTTACATTGACAATCAATTATATCTTTTAATTGTGCCATGTCACTGTTAAAAGTAAATGTGTTTACAGTGACATGACACAAATTAAAAGATATAATTAGTTGTCAGTGTAAATTTTTTTTTACACTGTTGTATAGGTAATTAACTCTTAATTTTTTATGACTAATATTTGCCCATTCGTTTAACTCAAAATGTGTGCATAGGGTTCAAGAGCAAAATTGATTGATAAAGATAACAAGCCCAAGGTACACGATAGTATCTTATATATGTTCTATCTTTAATTATGGATATATATTTATATATTAATATGATTTTAAACGTATGGTTTTTCGTTTTTCTTTTCTCATTTTGTTAACTAGTGGGAACCTTCAAAACTAGAGCTGGTTAAAGAAGAAATAGTGGATCAATACTTTGAGGACGTCTATGATGATGAATGGGAATGTCTTCGATTTCCTGATAGATCCAATTCTCAAATTGTAAGCAGATTATAAGGTTTAATGGAGCTCATTTTGCAAGTTTAAACTTAAGAACTATATGTAAGCAATTTGAGAATAAATTAAGTGAAATATCTATGTTATTTCAGGGTAAAGGAATTGATGTTAAATTTAGTTCTAATTAAGTAAAATAAAATATCTGTAGTATGTGATTTGGCAGTTTGAGGTTTAATTAGCTTCTCTTTAATTTAATATTTTTATATTTTTCCTTGTGTCTTTTATCATTTTGGTATTAAAAAATATTCTCTAGTTTTTTTTTCTCCCGACATGGCATCTCACACTGAGTCACTCATCATTGACAATCT
The DNA here is from genome assembly GCF_000230855.2 of Cajanus cajan. NCBI lineage: Eukaryota > Viridiplantae > Streptophyta > Magnoliopsida > Fabales > Fabaceae > Cajanus > Cajanus cajan. The sequence continues at coordinate 7,897,059 of NC_138517.1, read as the reverse complement.
AAAACTGAAAATTTCTTATTTTTAAAAAAATTGATAGTTTTTTTTTTTTTTGCTTTTTTTCTTCATATAATGACATTTTAGATAACTTTAGTTAAGACGGCGAGGATGAATTAAAGACTTTTAAGTTTCATTCTCTTACCTTCCTTCTTGCTCTTAAGTAGTGTAGACACCTAATTAATTTTGTCTGAACCAACAAAAACAATGAAATGGACGTCTATTATGAAGAGGAGAAGCTCCTAAAGCATGAATACAACTCGACATGATAACAAGGAAGCTTGAAGCCCGAGAAAGTTCGATTTAGTAGTCCAGAACGGACCGTTCTGAAATCGGAACAGGTCGTTCCCAAACCGGAACGGGCCGTTCTAAACTACTAAAAAGGCTTATCAACCCTAGCTTGGAACGGGCCGTTCCAACACAGGTTGTTATGAGTAAAATTTGAACCCAAAACAAGTTATTCCAGATTCAGATTTTACCCGTAACGGACTGGCCCAAAACAGGTCGTACCGAATCCAGAATAACAGGCTGTTCTGGTCAGTTCTGACGTCTATAAAGACAACTCAGGCACTATTCTCAGGGCTTGGGAAATTTCGTATAAGACTCCTTTGAGCTCGAAAATTCTCTCTCTCTCCCTTCTATTGCATTTCTTGAGATTTGTGAGGCATATTGTAGGTGAATGGCTGCCACAAAGCACCTAAAAATCTCCATATTTGAAGATTCAATAGAGCTCGTTTAAGAGGTATTTCAGTCGATTTTCTCTTCTTTTCTCTATTCCTTTATTTCAAATATTGTTATAATAAAAGCAATCATGTAGACGTTTTAGGATTAACCGTGTAATTTAAATTTCAAGCATGTAAATAGCAATTCATAAAGGGGATTAAATGTTTATATTATTAATTCTTACCATGCTAACTTCATCATAAGGGTACCGATTAAGGGCGTTGTAGGGGTGCTTAATACCTTCCCTACACGTAATTGACCCCCGAACCTAATTCTGGTTATCAAAGCCATTATTGGATCTTTAAAAACCTTTTCTTTTCCCAATGTTTTGAGTAAAACATTGGTGGCAACTCCAAGAATCTATTTTCAAAACCATTAAGCAAGGATTAGTATAGTATCCGAGCATTCCTTAATTAATGAGATTTTTAAAAGGTTGTCTAAACCATAGGTCACAAAATCGTAAATTTTCGGGTTGCGACAAGTAGTACTCTCACAATAATTATATATATAAGTAAATTTTTTTATTATTAAATATATGTAAATTTCAATTAAATTAATTTTATCTAATGTTCTTAAACTAAAAATATTTTTAATTGAGGCAATAAATAAAAACACTATTAACTAATGTACAAAAAATGCTCTCCTAAAACAAACACATTTTATATATTTTATTTTAACTCTTGTTAATTTTAGTAATTTTTTTAACTATTATTTCATTTTGTGTAACAGATTATATATTTATTATAATATTATATATATATATATATATATATATATATATAATATTATACGTAATATACAAGTTATATTTAAAATTTATGTAATCCAATTTCTAAGAGCAACTCCAATGGGAGTTGCTTGTCTCATGAAGAAACTCAAGTCCCGGTTTCTTGTCATTGGAGGACTCTGAAGTGGTAACATGAGTTGCTTGAAGAAGAGAGAGAGTTGTTTTCTCAAGCAATCGTTCCTTACCAGATTTCAAGCAGATCTTATTAAACATATTTGGGAACGTTTCAGAAATAATAATGATAAAATTTAATTTCGTCTAATGTTTATGTATTTACTATTGCTTTATTTTATTTTTAATATATACTTATTGTGTATTTTTCTCGTAATTTATTTTCTTTCATTGTAGTGCAACTATCCTTTTTAATAAAAATTTAAATTTGGTTCATAAATGATTAGAAAAAAATTCTAAAAGTTGAATTTCTTAAAGTTTCTTACCATTGAAGTAAATTTGTGTTTGAGTTGTTTAATGCTGACATGACACATTAGGGACCACTGTTTTCATTTTTCAATGCATGAAGCAACTCAAATGAATTGTTTCCATTGGAGATACCCTAAGAGTCTACATCATGAAACACAAATATTCATTATACTCACATAATTGTTAGTGTGAATCGTGATTAAAGATAAATTGATAATGCGAATCTCACTACAAGAAAAATACAAAATAGCGACCGAAATTTTTAGCGACTGAATTTGCGACCGACCAAAATAGCGACCGATTTAGCGACCGAAATTTAGTAGTCGCTATTTTGCGACCGAATTAGCGACCGATTTTAGTGGTAGCGAGCAAATCGGTCGCAAAATCGGTCGCTGTTGAATTTTTTTTCATAAAAACATAGTTTGTGACGGAATTAACGACGGATATTGAAAAATTATTAAAAAAAATTGCGACCGAATTTAATTCGGTCGCTAATCCTAACTTTTAAATTTTTTAGTGACCGATTACATTTCGGTAGCAATATATAATTAAAACTTAGCGACCGAATTAAAATCGGTCACTAAATTTTTTGTATTAAATTTTGAACTGACGTGGCTTTCTTCTATGAAATAAATATATTTTCACTAAAATTACCCAACAAGATTCGATCCCTGGTCATTTGAGTGATGGGCCAACCACAATACTGCTGCACCAATTTGATTTCTTGGTTTACTAATGAAAGTAATTTATATATATAAAATACAGAAGCTTATAATTTTTATTATCTTATAATTTAATATTAGATTTTTTTATTATAAAACATAATAAATAAAATTTAAAATCTGTATCAGTTTTTTTGATAAAAATATTTAATTAATTTTAATATAAAATAAATTTAATATCAAAATATTTATCTAGATTTAAGTTATAATTATTATAATCTTTTGATTTAATATTAGATATCTTTTGATTATAAAATATAATAAATAAAATCTAAAATCTGTAGCAATTTTTTATACAAATATTTAATATCAAAATATTTATTATAATTTTAGTTATGATTTTTATAATCTTTTGATTTAATACTGGATTTCTTTTGATTATATATTTTAATGTGTTTTATTTAAAATACCAGTTAAAATATTTTATTATCTTTTTATTTTAATTTTTTATAAAATAATTAGAATATTTAATTTAGTATTATTAAAAAATAATTATTATAAGATGTAATTTATTTAATTTTATTATTTATTATAATACTTTTAGTCATTGTATTGATAAAAAAAATATTTTTAATTAAAATATATTTAAAAATTTTAATTAATTTATTATCATTCACATATTTTATTAAAAATAATAAAATATAATTTATTTTCAATTAATTTAATAAAATAAAAACTTTAAAATATATATTTAAAATCTGTAACAATTTCTTAAATACAAAAAATTTAATTAATTTTAATATATAATAAATTTAATTTTAGAAAATTTATTATGATTTTAGTTATAATTTTTATTATCTTTTGATTTAATATATTTTTTGATTTGTACCAAAAAAAAATATTCTTAATTTTTAATAAACATGTCAAAATTTAAAATGTTAACAGTAGAAAAATTTAAGTAGTAAAAAAGGTGCCATGAGCTTTCGGGCCAAATCATGAAAAAAAAAAAGGAAAATAAGATTCATTTAAAAAAAGAAAATAAGATTCATTTAAACCCTAGTTGCTTCACGACCCACCACACCTCTCCCTCTCTTCAACGCTCCGTCTTTCTCTCGTTCCAAAGTTCCCTCGCCGGCCACCACACGTCCTCTGTTATCGTTCCCCTCTCTGTTAGAAAATTTCTTTTGTTTCTCTTCAGTTTCGTTACACAAGTGAGTTTAATAATTGGTTTGAAAACTGATGTTGGTTGGGATGTTTTGTGTTTTCAGGATTCTTACTAATAGGCAATCTGCTGCTAGATCTAAGGAGAGGAGGATTCCTTACACAAGTGAGTTGGAGAGGAAGGTGCAGACGCTTCAGACCGAAGCAACTTACCATGCTTCAGGTATGTCCCTTTCTTTTGTTTAGGGTTTGGTAACTTGTTCTTGTCAGAGCTTGTGGGTGCCCTCTTCTTCCTCTGAAGAGCCACATTAAGGGACCTGCTCCTGTTTCAGATCAAGGTTTCTATTGCTTTTTGTGGTGTTGTGGTTTTTGCGTTTTGCGTTTTCTGAATGTGGGTGTTGTGGTTTTTGCGTTTTCTGAATGTGGAATATGCTGTTACTGTTTCAGATATGATGTTACTGTGAGAGTCCCGCGGATAAGCTTCTCATATACTTGACCTTTTACATCAACGTTGCTCTCAAGAGGCTTGAAGGTTGCAGGACCTTGGCTAAAGGAACCAAGGCAATCATCAACTTGGGCCTCGAAAAGGTTCCTGTCCCCGGCGAGTCTGGCTTTCCATTTCCTGGGCTTTTCCCCCTTCCTCAATCACAAAAGGAAACAGGTGAATCCAGTGATAATTACTCCTTCACCTTGATGTTCTTATTAGTAGATGGATACGCTTAGTTTAATCATATAAATATCTTCAACATGTTAATGTGTAGTTTTATTTAATTGGTGCCCACCTTCCAAGAACTGTGATATATTATAGTATGTGAATGGGTTTTGCTATTCATTGTCTTTATTGGTTCTTTAACCATTTCTCTTAGGACAATAGTTAGTAAATTGTATTTGAATAATTCCTTAATTATTATATTTCAATCAATTCCTTACCAAAGATTTGATACCATCTGCACATTTGCCGGCTTAGTACACTTTAAACTTACATGATCAAATGAGCGGTGTCTAAGCCTCAATGTCTGGTGTTGTTTGAAGGACAACAAATTATTCTTTTTGAATTTTGGGTACACACCCAACAAGGAATGTCTACTCTTTGGCAAAAAAATGAACCATTTATAGTACCTTCCTTCCATTAGCTTTTACTAACCACTAAAGGTGTGTTTGGAAAAAACTTATATAGAATGTAACATACATTAGCTTCAATGACACAAGGTAGTTCTTTCTCCGTTTACTGCTTTGGAATTCCCAGACTTCCATTCAGAGGCTTTCAAATTGCAATCCACACACACACTAAGTGACTTTATGTGGCTGTTCTAATCCAAATTTCGCCAGACACTTGGATAACATATAATTTATGATTTATTGTCTTTGCAGTAATCTGACAGGGAACAAGCTTTCTGGTCCAATTCCTAAGGCTCTCAAGGATAAGGCAGATAAAGCTTTGCAATTAAGGTTCGTAGAATAATATTTTATATTCTCTGGTTCAATTGTTGTCCAATGTCCACCTCTTGTTTCATTTGATTTTTTCTAGGTCCTTTGTTCTGATCTTGCAACTTCATTTAAATGTTGATTGTAAAAAGATTGTGTTTTATTTTATATTTTTTCATTCATGTACATCGTTACTTAACAGTAAAAAATGGTGGATGCTCGTAACCCGTCTCTTCGATGAAATAATTTGCAATTCCTCTGCTTCTTTCTATTCACTTTTCTACTTTCTCTTCTTGCATAACCAGATGTTGCCCTTAGCTTAGCTTTTAGTTGAAACTATATTTTCAATGTATTACTTGATGACACAGGATGCTTGATCAATTGCTGATTTCTAAGTGAAAAATCGTTTATTCTAACATAGGATTGATGTTTTTTTTTTTTTTTAATTTCTTTTTATCACAATTCTAAGATTTCCCCTCAGAATAAACTAAAGTTTAACCGAATGGTAAGTAAAATTTGATTAAAGATTTTTTGTTGTTGTTAAGATTCGAATTTGAACACTGTACAAACAATTCTATATTGAATTAAACATATTAGCCGCTTCTACCTTTTTTATTTTATTTTTTATTTTATGTGTGTTTCTTTATTCATTAAGTATATGCTCTATATAATCTATATGTTATTGGTTGAGTCATGAGTGTTTAAATATAAATCCACGATAAGACTTTTTTTATTTTATTTTATTGCATGTGTTTATTGTCATGGCAGTTGCTTGGCGTGCACAATGGTATTAGTCGAAAGAATTAGACTGTGATACCATATAAAATGGTATCTTGTGCCATGTTTGTTATTGCCTTATGTCAACATATATACATGTGCAAGCTATAAGCCATATCCTACGATCATGCCTAATTATATGTTAACAGAATCACTAGAATTCTTTATAATCAATATCCAAAATTGATTACTTTAATTTTACTCGTTTTAAATAGTTTGACCACCTCCTGTTTTTATATATATAGGCACCCCTTAAATATATATAGGCACCCCTTAAATAGTGTGAAAATAGAAGATTCCTTTATAATGACTTTTAATTACTACTTAATTGTATAGTTAGTGAAAAGACAAAGATTAAGTGTAGTAATTGAGTTTTTTTTTGTTATATTTTTTAATCAAAATAATCACTCATCGAACGAAGGTTGATATAAAACGACAACACCAATTTAAAGGTATTAAGACGAAGCTCTAATGAAAAGTAATTTCACCTAAATTTTATCATTATTGAAATGCCTTATTAACTTTTTGGGGGCTATATTGTCGTTTTGGCTCGTACAACCGTGCTCGTGTGTATAGTTTTTTTTTTTTTTGTATATTTTTATAATGATATTAAGAACTAAAATGAATAACATTTTACATATTTTAACTAAAAATAATGTTCAGTTAATCTAATTCTTTTGCATATTATTTTTAAAGAACTAACTACCTACATTGGTGATGATTGTGCATTTTTGTATCTTAATTATACAATAGCTTTTATAAATAATTATATATTAGTTTAGCCAATTTTAGTAGTCAGTGGAGATTTGTATTCACTTTTCATACTTGAATTTCAAGTACATAGGGTCTAAACTCATTATTTTGACTCTACTATTAAGTTTCAACTTATGATAAGTTGTAGGTAGTTTGCATCAATGGAAATTCCCGAGAATCGAAGGTGGATGTATAATAGATTGGATGCTACTACGCCATCTCAACATTGACCCTTTAAGGCCAACCCCTCCGGCACCGAGTACTACCCCAGATGATCCTGACCATGCTGTTGATGATGCTCTTGATGACATAGCAGAAGACCCTTAATTAAGCTTCTTTATTTTACTTGTTTCAGGATATTTTATTGTATTTGACTATTACTTTGTTCAAGTTTAAACGTTTTATGTTATTATTGTGTTTTTAGCATACTATATTGACATACTTATATTTTATTAAGTTTTCACTATAATATAAATTTTTTTCGATAAGATTTTGTCTTTTAGTATGTTCTAGTTTATTATTATAAATTGTGTAATAAATATATTGTTAATTTCATATTCGTTAACAGGTATAAATTTATAATTAAAAAAGAATTTAAAAATACTGGTATATTTTAGCGACCGAAATAGCGACCAAAATTATCTATAGCTAATTCAAGTTATTAGCGACCAAAATAGTGATCAAAATAATTGATAGCTATTTCAAATTTTTAGCGACCGAAATAGCGATTGATTTTATCCGTACTTATTTCAGTTTTTTAGCTTTAGCGACCGAAATAGCGACCGATTTTATCCGTAGCTATTTCAGTTTTTTAGCGACCGATTTAGCGACTGATTTATAAAATGTTTTTATTAAATAAATACAAAAATTAGCGACGGAAATTGCTACCAAAAAATTCGGTCGCAAAATTGGTCTCTAGAAGTTAGGAGACCAAAATTTTAGCGACGAATTTTTATTGGCTAGCGACTGATTTTTCGGTCGCTAAATTGCGACGGAAAAAATTTCGGTCGCTATTTGAAATAGCGACCAGGGTTTTAGCGACGGATTTTTTCGGTCGCTATGTCGGTCGCTGAATGAAATAGCGACTGAATTTACCTAAATAGCGACCGATTTTGGTGGTCGCTAAAACTTGATTTTTTTGTAGTGCTTAATTAAAGATTAATCGAATATTTAATTCTCAATCTTACTTAATTGTTTTAATAAATTCTACTAGTGTATTAATATTAAGCTTAACCTAATTAGATTTTAATCACATTTAATTTCATTAATCTTAACATTTATTAAGTTTTAGCTCAAGTAAAGATTAAGGTTTTTTTAACTATGAGATTAATTGGTACGAAGTATCCATTACTAAAAGTAGTGACTAATCTTTGTCGGAGACCATGAACGTACATAAGATGGATATTTCCCTCCCAATATAGTTTATTCTGAACCATGATTAAGTCTTAATCATGTTTAATTTCCTGAATTGAGCATTAATTTTGCTTAGGGCATCTCCAATATTGATTCTCATAAGTAACTTATTAAAACTTGTAATTCACCATGCCACACCATTCTTAATTAAGGAACTGATCACTACATTTTTACAAATTTTGCTCTGGTAGTAGAATCTTATAAGTAATCCACACTTATATATATATATATATATATTTATATATTTATACTTTACTTTTTGACAACTTAAAAAATTAATTTAATTATTATAATTAAATGTTGATTTAATTGAACATAATAAATAATATTTTTTGATTTGTGGGAGTGATATGTGTTATAAATAACGTTTCTTATTTAAGAGTTATTGCTTATTTTTAAGCAATTTTTATATCATGTCATCACACTTCAATGAAAGTTGCTAATAAATATCGTTGCTTATTAGTAAGATATACCACAAGCATTATGCATTGGAGATGTTCTTAGAGTAATGCTACACATACAATAAAGTTGTATGACTTATACAACATCACTTTTGAATCTATCTTTCACCATCACTTCATTTATTATGGAAAAAGATATTGAACCTGTTTACAATCTAAAAAGACTTTTGAAAGTTTCTCTATCGAAAATAAAGAGTATATTTTTGATAGAGAAACTCCTAAAATCCCTTCTAAACTTACATCCAAACATATTCATTAATAATGGAAAGTGATAGATACAAAAATAATGTTATATAAGTTGTTATACAATTTATACATTTAGCATTTTGCTAAAGCCTAATCACATATAAGTCTTAATCATATTCAATTATCTTAATAATCCTTACTTAAGTACTAATTAAATTATTGTCAATCACATTTAATTAACTTAAATATTTTTATTAAATACTAATTAGATTGGTCTTTATCACATTTAATTATCCTAAAATTCTTTCCAAAGCACTAATCGAGTGTAGGTCTAATTATGAGTCTTAACCACTCCTTATTTAACCTTACCCACTTTACTAGTTAATTATAGGTTTAAATTTACTTTTGCTTCTTATAGTTTCACTATTTTATAATTTTGATCTTTTTTTTATTGTAAATTTATCCTTTTAGTTTTCAAAATTAAGAAACGTTGGTTCATTCATTAATTGACATGTCATTCAAAAATTAAAAAAAATATTAATATTCTCGTGAATGACAATGACTAGTAATTACTTAGTCACATATTAATTTTCATGTAAAGAATAACTTTTATTTAATATATATATATATGCGCGTGCGCTATGTTTCCTTTTTATTTCAATTAAATTTATGATTTATCAATTTTTTAATTTTTTTAAAAATTATTTCCAACTATTTGACAGACTCATTCACAAATACTTTAGTATTTTGTGTTTAATTTTGAATGATATGTGAATGAACTAACATTACTTAATTTTAAAAGTTATTTAGATAAAATTTGTAATAAAAAAATTTAGAGAATCAAAATTGTACTTTCACGAGATTATAGAAATAAAAAAAAAAGTTATACCTTATAGTATCATGAACACTCATGGCATCATTCTCACCATTTTAAAATTCTAATCAAATTAGCAATTAAGAATGAGCTTCATTTTCAATTTTTTGTTGAATGCTTTCATCATTAATGTTTCAAAGTGTGATTTCGGCATTGAGATTGTATCAAATGATGGAGAACAATGATTATCATATTTAAGTTTAAATATATTTTTAATTTTTTAAATTTGAACTATTTTTTTTTTGAAATTTAAATTTAGTCTCTTAGGACTTCTTGTAGTATCACCAACAATGACAAATTGAGTTAGTTGCGTAACATTAATTAAATATAATGTGATTTTTTCACTAAAATACGATAGAAGATGAATTTTATTTGATAGATTTAATAATGATATTTTTGTCGGATTCATTAACAATATTTATGTAAAGGGATTGAAATATATATATTTTTTATTATAAGAACTAAAAAATAATTTTAAATTTAAGAGATAGAAACAAATACCAAGGAATTGAATGCATACTTAACTCCATATATATTAAATAAGGTATGATATATTTTTAAACTTTCGGATCACTTATATATTGATAATGAAGCTATTGAAATCTTCAAAATATTGGTGAAAGTTCATCATATAACAATTCAAATTGAAAGTTTTGGAAGTATCATAAGATGTTAACTAAGTGGGCTCAATAATTCAAGATGATCGAAGTGAATGGAGTTATAATTGAAATCGGTTCCATGCTCTTAAGTCCTTTTTTATCAAGAAGAATATATATACTGATGGAATAACACTAAGGTTAAGAAGACCAAGAGGTGATATATTGAAGGAGGCAAGAGGAATGGGTTAGTGTTGAAAAATCATAGGAGGGGTAAGCCTACTTTTGGGTCTTTGCTCCTAAGTTTTTATAGCATTTATTTTTATTCCTATTTTTGCCCTTATCTTTAATTTCCTATTTTTCCCTTGTATTTTGGGGTATCTTAGTCATAGGATTTATTTTCTTTTGTATTTCCCATTTTACCCTTGTATTATGGGGTGCTTTAGATTATAGGTTTTTAATTTTGGGCTAAGGTATTTAATTAGGGAGCTAGACGCATTTTTGGTGGTGTTTGAACTTATTTTTGGACTTAGAAAGGCTTAGGCCCAAGTGGAGGGCAAAGGTTGTATGGTCTTATCATGCACCTAGATGTAACCTAACTAAACCCAAAGATTCCATCCTTGGCCACCAAGTTGCATCTAGGGTTAATTTGGGTTTCATTTGGTGTGCATTTGGCACCCTAAATGCAACCCTAGATGCCTCCCACTCCTATAAATACCCTAGGCACCACACCTTGTAAATACTTTGGATATTGAATATAAAGAGAGTCTTTTGTGCCTTTATATCTTTCCTTAGTCACCCTTGGCTAATTCGGCCACCTCCCTCCCATCTCCACCTTGAAAGAAACAACCTTATAAGTGGCCTTCATCATCATGATGTGAGCCAACCCTAGAGTACCCTTCTCAAGCATTTCCTCAAACACCTTCTACCCAACCTCCATTTTCGTCCATTCCATCATCATACACCCTAAAACCTTGTGCCACCTTTGAAGAACTTGATCCTTGGAGCAAAGGTGTCTTTCCTTGTTCATCATCTCATGTCCATGCAAGCAAGGATGCCATCATGTGGTATCTAGAGCCTTGGTTCTTCAAGGGTAACACTTTCTTTGTCTCTACATATATTCGGTCATGTCATGTCATCCTTGTTTGTCTTCTAAGTGTGCTTAAATGAATCATCATAATTGCCATATTTTGATGATCCATAAATCTCCTTTCTTGTATTGATTCATACCATATCTTCCTTGTGAATCTTCTTGGCATTTTAGGCTTTCTTATTTAGGTTTTTGCCTTTTTCTTTAAATTTTTGAGTTGCTGGAAATTTTGGGCTGCATGATATATTAATGCTTTTTATTTTTTTTAATCCATCCAGTTTTGTCATAAGCTTGTCTCTTTGAACTACCTTGAAAGAAATTCCAAGTTTTTTATGCTTAGCCTTTGAAATGAACAAAAAATGACATGCATGCCACTTGTTTGATAAAATGGCCGTGAGTCCTTGATGTGCTTTAGAGAGTCAATCATGCATGCTAATTAGTTCTAGCATGTTCTACATTCCTAAAATATCATGTGTGATTAATTTCTTTGCACATACTTGATTTAAAATTTTCGGCCACTTTGTGTAATCCTTGGTGCACTTGATATGCCTATGTTTTGTTTGATGTTTTGAGTATGAAAATAACTTTTATGTGCATATTTTTGCTGCTGGACATTGCACATTAAACCTTAACAAAAAACTCAAAACTTGTCTCATCAAGCCATCATAAGTCACTAAAAAGGATACTCCAAAAATTTGCTAACCAAACCAACAAACACAAGTGTAAAACCCAAGCAAAGGAAAGGTATAAACATTAAAAAAAAAAAAGAAAAAAAAAGAGAGTGGCTGGACTTTTGGGACAATAAAACTGCACCTTAGCCAAGTATAAAAAGGAACAAAATCAAAAGAATCAAAGACAAGAAAAAGGGAACCTTTGCTAGACTTATGGAGTTTTAGACCAAATTTTCATACCTTGGCACTTGGAGTTATTCTTGGACTTTTGGACAATGCTTATTGACTTTATGAGACATTTAATTAAACACATTAAGTGCATTACTTTCTTTTAAGCCTATTTGATAAATTCTATTCTAGTGCCATTCTAGGACTTATTCTCTTGTGTGCTTACCTTTCTTAATGTGCCTTAATTTTAGTTTTGTGTCTTCTTTCTACTCTTAAGTTTGTCTTATCAATTCCACTTGATTTTAGCCTTTTTAATTGTGCCTTTTTAGTTTTTCTTTCTTGGCCTCTTGTACTCTTGGGTTTTGGTTTCTTCTTGACCTAGGTGTGGAAAGCTTCTAAACACCACACACTTTCTTGGTGGATTGAGTGGAGGGGTTGTCCGATTTGAGTTCAAGGAGCTTTGGAGGATTACACTAAATCAAAGAGTGCAAACATCATTGAAAGGCTAACCTTGGGTGTTCCTTGTGAAGGGGTGGAGATTTGAAGACTTGGAGACTCAAAATTTTCTTTTCTTACTTGTTCTTTCTTGATTAAATTTTTGGCCTTTTTTTTTTTTGTATTTTGGGCCTTTGCTTTCATTCATTTTGGGTTGTAATTGGCCATTTTAAACCTCTTCAATTTGGTAGTAATTTCGTGTAGTTTGAAGGTGATTTGAAAACCTTCACCTAGGAATTTGACTAGTATATGTTTTAAGTTGCTTTCCTCTGTATGTTTTAAAGCTTTTAGTAGTATAATTGCTTAGGTCTTTATTTTTTCTAAATTTTTGTTTAGAAGGCTTTTATTTTGCCTACTAGGGGGTCGTGCACACACACAAGTATTGTGAAAAATTGTTTTGTGAGAAAAGTTTGAAAAAACTTAGTGATTTTTACTTGAAAAGGCTTGGTTTTTAAGTGATTCTTAGTACTCCACCTCCCTTGATAGTTCACTTTGTACACTTAGGCCTTTTCATACCAATCTTGCATCTTGAAAACCTTTTTTTTGTGAAAACCTTTTTATCACTCATTCTTTGTGAAAACCTTTTTACCATCCTTTTGAAAACAAATTTGTGAAAACCTTTTCTTGATCAAAGATGAGTGATCATTCTAGTGTACATGGTCATAATTCTTGTAGTACTAGGTCAAGTGTTAGAGATGAGATTAGAGAGTTAAAAGAGTACATAAGAAAAAAAGAAGAGGAGCACATTAAAAGAAAGGAAGAAATTAGAAAAAGGGAAAAAGAAAATACTAGGAATAAGGAGGAAATAAAAAAATTACTTGCAAAATTAGTTGAGAGAGAAACTAGGTTGGACTGGGAACCGGTGGTCTAGCCGGTCCGAATCTGAAGTTGGATCGGTTATGCAGTCGATCCGTTTCAAACCGGATTGAACCGGTCAATTTTCTGGTTCAACCGGTGAATCGGTGGGTCAAACCGGTTCAACCACTTTTTTTTTATTAATTTTTTTAAGGGACCATAAATCACAAAAATAATAATGAAAATTGAATCTCTTAATGAAAAAGCAAGGAGTCTTATTAAATATAACAATGACTACTTGTTCTAATATATTTGTTTGCAATATATACAACTTAAATAACTTTTATAGTATATTATTAATTTTAAATCATATATTTAATAATTCAATATCTATGTAAATATTACATATATTATTTTGTGATATTAATTGCAAGCATATTATATATGTACATATTATTTATATTTTTAATTTGTATTAATATACCGTTTAACATATAATTTTTTTAATATATTTTTTTACAAAATAAAAATAAAAATAATTTTAAATAAGATAGAAAAATTTAAATTTAAAATAAGATATGAATTTATTAAAATTTATAAGTATAAATATATTTAATATGAATATTTTTAATAAAAATAAATAAAAATCGAGTCATGTGGTTCAACGAGTGACCCACCGGTTCAACCTTTGACCCACTGACCCAATACCTTAACCAGTTCGATGACCGGTCCAGTTTTTAAAACTATGAGAGAAACTAGTGGATCCAAACCTAGGGTTGTCCCAACTAGGTATCAAAAATCCAAAGAGGTTAGAATCCCTAAGAGTATGCATGAAGAAGAAAATACAAAAAGAGAGGAAGAACTTAGAAGAAAAGAAAAAGAAAAGAAAAAAAAAAGAAAAAAAAAAGTATAGAGAGGGTTAAAGAGTGGTTAAAACAAGAAAAATAACAACCAACACTCTTAGAGAAGAGTAAGGAGGATAATGTTTCTTCCAAAGGGCTTATGCTTGAAGAGAATCACTTTCACATTGAAAATGATTTAAAAAAGACTCTTTTCATTCATCAAGACCTTAACTTTTTCTCTCACGTTGCCACTAGTCATGAAGTGGAGATTCAAAAACAAGTCCTTTTTAAAGAAAAAGAATCTCAACTTCAAGATTTAGTGAAGAAGAAGTGGACTTCACTTACTACCACCTCTTGTGCTACTTCCTTGATGGTGCCCAAGGTAGATAAGTCTTCTTTCTTTAAGACTCTTTCTACTTTAGTTTTCTTCATAAAGCACCCAACTTTTGGTTTGCATGGTTTGTTGGATACATCTCATGGTGTTGTATCTTCTATTTTTGATCTTGAAGGAAGTTCAAACTTATTTGAACTTAACTTGGATACTTTCCTACAAGACAAACATAGATTATATGAGTTTTCTAGACTCCTCTTAGCACCTTTTTCTCATATGTATCTAACAAATAATGCAATACAAAGTTGTTTAGGTAATTTTTTAGTTAAGTTTTCTTTATTTTCCAATACATACCTAGGTCACTACATTGGATACCTCCAAAAAGATATTTTAGCTCTTAGGACTAGTGCTTTAGTGTGCTATAGTTTTAGTCTTTTTAACTTTTTAAGTTTTAGTTATACACCTAGACTTCACCATGGGAAGGATCCTATCCTTAGCATTAGGAGTCTAGTCTTTTTAGTTTAGACAATCTTTTTAGCATTTTTAGTGGAACTCCTCTTAGGATACACTTTTCATTTCTATCATATACTGTCACATTTAATGCTTATTTTTATGTTTTTGTTGGTCATGAGGCCCACCATGAAGAACCTCTTGATTTGAGGTCAAATCATTTTCAAGAGGGAGGAAATGATGGAATAACACTAAGGCCAAGAAGACCAAGAGGTGATATATTGAAGGAGGCAAGAGGAATGAGTTAGTGTTGAAAAATCATAGGAGGAGTAAGGCTACTTTTGGGCCTTAGCTCCTAAGTTTTTATAGTATTTATTTTTATTCCTATTTTTGCCCTTATCTTTAATTTCCTATTTTTCCCTTGTATTTTGGGGTATCTTAGTCATAGGATTTATTTTCTTTTGTATTCCCATTTTACCCTTGTATTATGGGGTGCTTTAGATCATAGGTTTTTAATTTTGGGCTAAGGTATTTAATTAGGGAGCTAGACGCATTTTTGGTGGTGTTTGGACCTATTTTTGGACTTAGAAAGACTTAGGCCCAAGTGGAGGGCAAAGGTTGCATGGTCTTATCATGCACCTAGATGTAGCCTAACTAAACCCAAAGATTCCATCGTTGTCCACCAAGTTGCATCTAGGGTTAATTTGGGTTTCATTTGGTGTGCATTTGGAACCCTAAATGCAACCCTAGATGTCTCCCACTCCTATAAATACCCTAGACACCACACCTTGTAAATACTTTGGATATATTGAATATAAAGAGAGCCTTTTGTGCCTTTATATCTTTCCTTAGTCACCCTTGGCTAATTCGGCCACCTCCCTCCCATCTCCACCTTGAAAGAAACAACCTTAGAAGTGGCCTTCATCATCATGAAGTGAGCCAATCCTAGAGTACCATTCTCAAGCATTTCCTCAAACACCTTCTACCCAACCTTCATTTTTGTCCATTCCATCATCATACACCCTAAAACCTTTGTGCCACCTTTGAAGAACTTGATCCTTGGAGCAAAGGTGTCCTTCCTTGTTCATCATCTCATGTCCATGCAAGCAAGGATGCCATCATATACTTATGGAGATGGAGAAAGGGTTCTTGTTTAATTTGAATAATATAATTAGAGTTAGGATCAATTCGATCAAAATAATGTAAAAACAATTTAAACAATTATTAGAAGTGTAAGGTTAGAAGAGAATGCACCAAAATTTTATATTGATTTGGTCCAAACTAAGACGTACATCCAGTCCTCAACTCACGCCTGAGATTTAATTTATTCACTAACAAATTAAAGTGTACAATGCATCAACTCCTTTATCCTCAAGAAACCCTCATTAAAATTTCAGCTAGAGACTTCCTCACTTTTTTCACTCTAATCTTTTCAATAGGGATAACTTCCCCATGGTATGAAGGAAACCCTCATTACAAACTTGATGAGAGTGACCACTAACTCAACCACCAAGGGAACCGACCCTTGAATTTCCAAAACCAAAAAAATTCAAAGCTAGTGTATTACTCTAAAAAGTAGAGATAACACAAATTGATGCTTAAATTTGACTTACAATCTAGTTCTTAGGTTTATCTCATTGGAGTAACCATTTTTTGACAATGTTGTAGTAAACTTCCTCTTTATGCTCTATCTTAGTTATTTTCTAGTAAAGAGCTACTCATTTATTTAGAAATCTACACATAAAAACAATTTTTCAATGAATCTTAAGAGATACAATATGGTTTTTCCTTTTAAAATATATTTTATTTCTTTATTATATGATTTTTTTATTATCAAACACAACTTCTATTTTTATCAACTATTTTCAAATATTGATTTTATTATAGGTTTACAACTCCTAGATTATTTTGTGAGTGAATAATTTTTAAAAACATTTCCAACTTGTAGAAAACAATTACTTTAAGAGGGAAGGGATTTGTTTCTCACATAAAAATTAACATTCAAAAACTGATTCTTTCACTTGGAACTCAATTCCATCGTGGGAATCAATTCCTTCGACCATGAATCACAATGTGCATATGTAGAAGTGGTAGGTATGTGGAAGGAGAACGGTATACAAATAACAAATGTCAATGTTTATGCAATTTTTAGTCTAACCAAAAAAGGAGGATGTGGGTTGAATTGAAGGAGAAAAAAGAAAACAATAATAATTGTATGAGGTGCATATGGTAGGAGATTTCAATACTACTACTAGGAAGAGGTGTGAAAGACAAGGTGAGTCAAGATCTAAAGTGGAGAGGGTTGATACAAGAGAATCTCATTAGTTCATGTCTAGTATGGAACTAGAAGATGTCCCATTCTACTAAAAGATTATGTAGTGGATTGGGGACAAAGTTGTTTCGGGTACTTGACTGTTGGTTTCAAGATAAAAATTTTAGGAAATTAATTGAAAAACATAGGAAAAGGGTCAAGTGCAAGGCTAGGGTGCATTTGTACTAAAGGGAAATTTAAAGAGAATGAAGGAATACATGAAACTTTGGAATGTTGGACAGTTTGACTATATTTAGTCAAAACTCAAAATAGTAGAGCAAAAAATAAATGATTTTTGATAGAAAGGAGGAAAAGGGACAATTATCATAGGTGGAAAAATTGGCAAAGAGGGATGTGCAGGTACAATTTTGGTAGTTGTCGTTGAGCAATGAGTCCATATTAAAACAAAAATCTAGAATAAGATGACTTTTGGAGGGTGATTCTAACACTTGGTGTTTTCATATGGTAATTAATTGGAAATGGAGGAAGAATAACTTAAGGAGTTTGAACATTAAAAGAGCTTGGGTTGATGATCCAAGACAGGTAAAGAAAGAAGTCAAACAACTTTTTGAATAGAAATTTAAGGAGGATAAGTGGTAAAGACCTAGGTTGGATGTGATTTATTTCCAACAAATTATAGTAGTTCAAAACAATGTTCTCATCTCACAGTTTGATGAAAAGGAGATCCAAGAAGCTGTGTGGGAATGTGATGGTGCCAAATGTCTAGGGCTAGATGGCTACAATTTCAATTTTATAAAATCAATTTAGAGCTTGGTAAAAGGAGACGTAATAAGGTGCATGAATGAGTTTTCTATAAATGGGAAATTACCTAAAGGCTCCAATTCCTCATTCATAACTTTGGTACCAAAAAGTAATGGATCCTATGGGGTTGAATGACTTTAGGCCAATATCATTGGTGGGATACATCTTTAAGATCCTAGCTAAAATTCAGTCAAAGAGACTAAAAATGGTCCTTCCAAGTATTATTGATCAATCATAGGGTACTCTTTTTAGCGATAGGAATTTGGTACATAGTATTTTGGTTGTGAATGAGGCTTTGGATAAGGCAAAAAGAGGAAAAAAGAAATGCTCATTTTTTAAAGTGGATTATGGAAAAACGTATGGTTCTATTTCATGGAATTTCCTACTATACATGCTTCAAAGGCTAGGTTTTTTTTTTTTTTTTTGCAAAAAATGGAGAGATTAGATTTACAAATGTCTGATTACTGGTTTTGTCTCTATGCTTGCTAATGGCAGTCCAACGCTTGAATTTGGTGTGTAAAAGGGTCTTAAACAAGGAGACCCTCTTACCCCTTTCTTTTTGTTGTCATGGCAAAAGGACTAAGTGGAATGATGAGGATGACATTGGAGAAGAATTTATATATTCTGAATATTATAAGGTGCGAAAAGATCAGGTTGAGGTTTGTCTTCTACAGTATATTGGTGATACAATTTTTTTTGGATGAGGCCAACCATAACAATAATGTGAATGTCATTAAGTGCTTAGTACACTGCTTTGAACTTGCATTCACCCTAAAAGTTAACTTCTTCAAGAGCAAGTTTGAGGCAATTGGGGTTGATAAAAAAGGCTTATAAAGGTTTGCTTGTACCTTGAATTGTAAACTAATGGTTTTACCATTCTTGTGTCTAGGAATTCTAATAGGGGCTAACTCGAGGAGGAAGGACACATGGAAATTGGTAATACAAAAAATTAGAAAAAAGCTAGTTGGGTGGAAAAATAGGGTTATATCCATGCTTGGGAGAATCTGTCTAATTAATTCCTTATTTTTTATGCTACTTATGCACTATCTTTCGTTTTTCAAGATGCCTAGAAACAAGGTTTTAAATTGTAGACCACATCACACATTGCAACCACAATATTATGGTTGCGGCTTTGTTCACAAAAAAATTAGATTACAATTGCGTTGAGACCCTAAATCACCCATTTTTTTCGCAACAAATTACATTGCAATTGCAACAAAATTTTGGAAATGAGAGGGAATTGAAAGGACTTTTTGCGAGAGTGAAAAGATGGGTGAGAAAGAAATTAGCACCGCTTGGCAGAGAGGGAAACATGTGTAGGATTGATAATTTGGGAATTGAGAGGGTGAGCTTTTTGTGAATTTGGAGGACATGGTACTTCGGTACTTGGGTGCTTGGGTATAGGCTAGGTGATGTGATGTTTGGTTAGGAATTTTGAGATAAATTCTTTTTGCAAAGTTTTACGAAGTGGACATTTTGGGAGAGGGAAATAAATTTTTGTTGTTATAAAGTAATTAAAAGAATTGATTTTTTTATTAACTATTAATTGATAAATTATGAATAAATATAAATACTCTGACAATATTAAAATTTATTTATAATATATGTAAATAATTAATATTTATAAATACTTAGATTATATCAGCATTTTTTATATTTAAAATATATGCAAATGATTAGTATTAATTATAATATTAATAATGATAAATGTTGAGTGTCTTTTATTCATAAATTTCACTCAACTTTTGGTATTCTTTTTGGATAAATTAATATGTTTATGATAATTTACCCCTAATTAGGAAATATCAAGTTTATATTAAAAGATAGAAGAGTAGTAGAAAATTAATGGTGATTTCTCTGTTTGTTGCAGAAAAATTAAGGAAGACAGAATTCTACAACCATAGTTGTGATTCTGGAGCCATAGCTATGAGAATCTAAGGAACCATTAGAAAGTCAGAAACTTGCAGCCATAGCTGTGATTCTGCAGCCATGGCTTTGGAAACCTGTAGTGAAAAAATTGGACTCCAGAGTTACAACCATAGTTGTAGGCTCACAACTAGAGCAGTGAGGCATTGGAGATCAAGAAAAGTTACAGAAACTCACAACCATGACTGTGGTTTCATAGCTATAGCGTTGGGAGTTGCTTAACCACGAAGGGGTCTCCACTACTATGGTTATGGATCCACAGCTACAACAGTGAAGTTACTTAACCATGAAGAACTCTCCACAACCATAGCTAAGGATCCATATCTGTAATGGTGGGAGAAAAATCGCGTTTTGTCCCCTGTTTTTAAAGCTAGTATAAAAGGAAATTGGAAGGGAGAGAAGGGGATCATCACAAAACAGAGAAAAAGAACAGAGGAAGCACATGAAGAGGGAAGAACAAAGACGGAACAAAGATTTGGAAGCTGGATCATTTGGGAACGAAAATCAACTTCATTTCTTCATCTCTTGCTTTGTAATTTCTTCTTCCATTCCTTAGTCTTGTAATGGCCATGAGTGGCTGAAACCATTAAGGATTGGTCTGGATGTAACTACTAACTCTTCTTCTTCTTGAATATATATGCATTTCATTCTCATTACTTGTGCTTGATTCTTCTCTTAATGCTTATATCGGTTTGATCACCCGTTGTACGATTTTTTGTTTTTGAATCCAGTTGGAAAACGTTTTTGAAAACTTGAACTAAATCTGGCGCCTAAACATCTCTTGTTCTAGGGATAGACTTGATTTGTTTAGTCATCTTGTTCAAGTTATTCTTCTTAATGCAAAGTGTTAATCTCAAAACATAGAGGAATCATGTTTTAGATTAATAACTTTAGGATTCAACTCTGAGGAATTTTGTTGAATTACTAAATGAACGTGGAAGTTATGAAATTGAAATCATATTTATTCTAGGAAGATTTAAGAATTAGCAAGTGCTCCTGAATCCAATCCTTGCTTCTCATAATTGTTCTTACAAATTTTATATTATCGTTCTATTTTACATCATATTAACTCACATGCAATCATGCTAATGTCTCTTTATAAATCATTAGAGTAAGAATTACTAAACTCTCAAATTCCTGAGGAAGATATTATATTTCTACAACAAACCTTGGTCCGCTTGCCAAGTGGAGTGATCTAAATTCCTCACCAATAAACTATTAATATTTTAGTTTTATATTAGATTAATATTATTTTTATAATATATGCAAATGATTATTAGAATATTTTGTGATTGTTTTTATATATAATAATATGTTTAGTCAAGTCACTAGTGGAAAATGAGTCTTTTACATCACCTATTTCTCATCGAACTTAACAAAAATTGACGTAAAAAGATGCGGTGGCATTTTTGTAATTTTTGTGAACTTTTTTACGTCAGACCTAGTAGGGTCCAACGTAAAATGTAAAATCTACGTCAGACACAATATACAACCGATGTAGATTTTACATTTTACGTCGGACCCTACCAAGTCCGACGTAAAAAAGTAGCGAGAGCGAATAAGAAGAGTGCATGGTAGGCACACGCACTCACTCGAATCTCATCACTTTTCTAGATTCTTCTCTGTATAAACTCTCTTCCTCTCCTTTGTTGCTAAATTATTTTTTCTTTCTTCTGCAGAGTGGGGTGAACTCTTCGTTACTCGTTCGCACACTGTTGCAACTCAGGTATGAATCGCTAACACATTTTTGTTTCGCATTGCTATTGTGGCTATTTGTTCTATTTGGTCTTTATGATGTTCTATTTGTTTGGGTTGTTGGCCTTTTCTTCTGGGTTGTTCTATCAAGCAGAACGACACATGCTCTAAGCAGAACGACCCGTTCTCCAAGCAGAACGACCCGTTCTCCAAGCAGAACGGCCCGTTCTGCTTGCACTCATAATTTTTTCTTTTTGGTATACAACTTTTTTACGTCGGATTTGGCAATGTCCGACGTAAATTTACGTTGGTTTTCACAACTGACGTAAATTTACGTCTCCCGCTTTGACGTCAGACTTTTCTCTGACATAAAAAGCTTAAAATAACCGACGTTGATTATCTCTTTTGTACTAGTGAGTTTTATGCATATTAATATTAGCTTGTTTATATTTAGTTTTATTTTTATGCTAATTTATTAATCATTATTTTAAAATTTGAAATATAATTTAATTATTGATTGAAATTATATTTTCAAAATTCTATACAGATACATAATGCCATTAAGCAAAGAATTTTCTATAGGAAGACTAGAAGGTGCTCCAAGCAACGATATTGGATGACATTTTGGAGTACCTATAGCAGGAAATCACAACAATGTCCAATATAAACTTTGTTAGAAAATAATAAGAGGTAACATTACAAGATTGAAGCAACACATAACACATGATAAAGGTCATGTAACAGGTTGTCCAAGAGTCACGTCATTTGTTAGAGAGAATATGATGAAACTTTTCAGAGATAAAAAAGAAAAGAAAATTGACTTTAGAAAAGAAAAGAAGAATTTGAATCTCAATTAAGAGAAGACGATGAAGTAGATAGTGATAAGGATAATTGTGCAACAAAGTATTAGATCACAATGTTAGTGGGAAGACAAACAACAATTCAAACAACAAACAGGGGGGATCTAATAACATCTATGAATTAGGTGGAAGCTCTCGTGTGAGTTTTAGTCAAGCTTCAAGACAAGAAGATACTACTTTTGCTTTAAGATCTACAAATGTAGATCTTGTGAGAAGTAAAAGTATGAAACAACAAAAAATAAGTGGGGGTCTTATGAAAACATTAAAGAAGAAGCTCAGAAAAGTAGTAAGCAAGTTTATAATTTATGAATGCTTACCTATGAATTTATCAAACTCTCCCTGATTGCATAATTTGATTGTTGTAGCAATTGAGGTAGGCCCATCAGTTAAATGTCCTACACCTTATGAAGTTTTTGATGTGTATTTAGAAGCTGAATATAAAAGCATGCAAGAATGGATAAGCAAGATGAAAACTACATGGAAGGAAAAAGGAGTAACAATAATGTGTGATGATTGGACAAATAGTGTAAATCAAACACATATTATGAATTTTCTAATGTATTGTAATAAGAGAATAATTTTCTTGAAAACTATTGATGCTTCTAGTATTGATACTAGAAATATTGATTACTACTTTTAGTTATTGGATAAGGTTATGGAGAAAGTGGGAGAAGAATTTGTAATTTAAGTTGTTATAGATAATGAAAAAGCACTTAAAGCAACTGGTCAAAAGTTGATGGAAAAGAGACATTTATATTGGACTGCATATGCAACACATTGTTTGGATCTTTGTTTGGAGGTTATAGGAAAAAAATGTGCAAGGGTTATTAAGTGATGCAAAAGTAGTAACAACTTTTATCTACAATCACACATGGATTGTAAATCTCATGAAAAAATATGCTAGAGGTAGAGAAATTTTTCGTCTTGGTATCACCTGATTTGCAACACAATTCTTATAACTTCAAGTAATTGTGCAACAAAAGCAAGGCTTGAGAAACATGTTCAACTTTGAAGAATTTAGACACTCTAAATTTGGAAGAGACTGATGAGTCATTATTTTCCCTTATTTTCTTACCTTTCTGTACTTATTTTAATCTCCGATTTGTGCTTAATTGTTGATATTCTGCATTGTTTTCTATTTGAGCTTTAATTGGACCGGTAATTCATATTTTAACTAATTTGAATTTTCTGAATCTAATTATTCCAAATTTTATTTTCAGGGCAGTTTAATAATTATTTGGGTTTGGAATTATTTTTTGGACTTCAAGAGGAGCTTCCACGTCATCTGCCATGTCACCACTGCACCATTTTCCACCTCAGCATTTAATTTCAATTTGTATTCTATTTTATTGTATTTTTCGGGTCAAACCTGACTTAGGGCCCATTTTGACTCTTCTAGGTTTTATTTAGGGTTTTAGGGCAGCCACTAGGGGGATATTTTGATGTGACTACGTGACCTAGCTGCTCCTTCTTTGTTCTTTTACGTTTTGGTCTCTTTAGCTGTTCTTTACGTTTTGCTTCTTTTTGAACTTCTGCTCTCCATTGTTATTCACGTTTTTCTTGCTCTCTGTTGGGTTTTTACACTTGCTGCTTCTCCAGTCACGTTTTGTTTGCTTTCTCTTCTCTGGTTGTAAACACTGAACATTTACATTTGAAGAATATAGATATTACTCATTGGTTGTTCTCCTTCCTTGCATTTTCGTTCGCATTTTCGTTTCTACTTTAATGGAAGGCTAAAACCCCTGGGTTGGCTTCTTGTTACAGATTGTATTCTATGTTTGAGGTTGGGTATGTTTGTATATCTCTGTTCTACTTTGTTCTTCTCCATTTAACCTCTGTATCAATGTGTCCATGCTTAATGGGCTGTACTCAATGCCACAGTTTCTTAATCTGTGAAAAGGTTGATGTTGTATACGTTTGCTTAATTCGTGTAGGGAAATCTTGAGTTAATCTTCGCTTAGTTGGTTAACTCAGATGGAACAAGGATTAAGTTGTTAGTAGAGTAATGTCATTGTGAACCAAGGATAAGAGAGTTACAATTCGAACAAGGAGCTAATCTATTTTACTTGCTGTGTTATCTGCGTTTTATATTATTAACAAAAAAAATCTGAACAACCAAACCCCCCCCCTTCGTGTGTTTAAGCCTTTAATAGAGAAAAAATGGTCCTTGGGAGACGACCTAGGACAACTTCCTAGTACTGCATTTAATTGTTTTACTTGACCGGATACGGCTTCAATCAGAGACAAAAATGGACTAACATTTGAAACAAGACAAATTATTATTGGTAGTGATTTTTGGAGCAAGGCTAATGATATACTGAAGGTATTTGAGCCTTTAGTAAAAGTTTTTAGGCTAGTTGATGGTGATGAAAAGCCAACAATGGGTTTTATATATGAGGCGATTGATCGAGCAAAATCAAATCAAAAAAATTCTCGTTATTATTCTCAATACCAAGAAATAATTGACAAGCATTAGACATTCATGTATTTTGATCTTCATTATGTTGGTATGTCGTTATAATTTTACTTTAGTTATAAAATAATACATTAATACAATTATAGATATATATTGATTAACTATTTATTTTTTAGGTTATTTTCTTAATCCATAATTTCAATATGGTGTTCAACATGGATTTGATGTATATCAATATATATGTGAAGGGACCAAAAAGGTTATTATGAAATTGGGGAGAAACATGGATGATCAAATTGAAGTTTTGAACTCGGTTAGTAATAAATAATTATATTTTGTTTTTAAATTTATTGTTATATATCTATGTATTGATATCTTATATAATATAATGTTATATAGTTGGTGTTGTTTAAAGATATGGGTTAAACATTTTCTACACCTTAAGCCCAAAGAGCTTGGTCTATAATGAATCCAGGTAAATATAGTTTATTCCTTTCTTAATTAAATAAATGTATTTTTATAAATAATAATTTTGTTTTTGCTTGTTCTTTTAAAAGGATGAATGGTTGTTGATGTTTGGTTCATGTTCCCCTATAAACTTCAATGTGTGGCTATTAAAGTTTTAAGTCAAACAACTTCAATTACAAATTATGAGAAAAAATGGAGAACATTTAGCAATATTCATACAAAAGACAAGGAATAGGCTTAAGTACAAAAAGTTGCAAAAACTTGTCTTCACACATTACAACATGAAATTGAAGTGAGGCGTCAAATGAGAAAAAGTCAAGAAGAAATTGAAGAAAGTTTCAATCCAATTAATCTCCATGGATAGAAGAAAGAGAAAATCCACTTTTAGATGGAGTTCAAAATTCAGAATGGTTGCCTTGAATTGATACATATGATGAAGATGTGGAAGGTGGAGATAGTGATAATGATGGTGGTCACTTAAGCCCTCCAAGTAATAATAGTGGTGATATTGAAGGTGAAGAAAATGATGGTGAGGATGAAGAAAGAAAAAAATGATCCATATCAGGAGATTCCATATAATAGGCGTGACACAAATCTGATAATTGATTTCACTACTTCTATGCCAAGTATGATTCCTCTTGATCATTCATTTCCAAGTAATAACAAAAGAGAAAATTCACTAGTTAGGGGAGGAAAAAAGAAACAAAATGTGTCATGTGAAGATTCTTCATCTTCTCCTATTGAACAAAGTTTTAATGACTTCAATATTGATGATTCTTCAAAAAGTAGTCAAGGGTACTATCCACCACCAGTTTATCAATATTTATATTAAATTTTAATGCATACAATCAATATGCAAGTGACCAAGTCCCCTCATACCACCAACCATCAATGAATTATAATGATATTTATTATCAATAACAAAGTGATGGATTTTTTTATTACGTTTTTGGACAAGGAGCCACACAAGGGGATAGCCAAAGCAAGAGTGGAGGTTATGATCATCCTTGTCACTCTACTATAGTAATATGTATCATATGAGTTTTAAAATTTTATTACATAATTTTTTATTTGTGAAAAAACATTCATGTTTTATTTTATAGTTTACAATATTAATAGTCTTTTTTCTTCATATTTTTCCCTTGTAGTGAAATGCATCTCTAAATGATGGCATTGCTTCTTAGATAATTGATTTGAATTTTATAGGCAATCATGCTATTCTATGTTAAGCCATGTCCTTTTTTTCCCATCTATTTGAAATTTGTCTAGATGTGTGTACCTTTAAAAAAAATTTTATGTCAATGAGACAATCTACTTTTGAGGAATTATGATAAATATTAAGAGGGAATTAATGCAACCACTATTGTGTTTCTCTTACTTTTAAATTATTCATTAAAATAATAGAATTTTTTAAAAAATAAAAAATAAAAATGTATAAATCATTATAAATAAAAGAATACATCAATAATTATAATTTTGTTTATATTTAGTACAAATAATTAATAATTTCATGTCATAATAGTAATCTACATCACAATACCTGCAATTATAGTGACAACAACCACAATTAAGGATCAGCAGCCTAAAATCACATGGAGGGTTAGGAATGAAGGATGTGGAAACATTTAATGAATCTCTATTGGGAAAATGGAGGTGGCAGTTGTTCCATCAAGAGGATATTATCTGGGCAAAATATTGAAGTCTAAATAAGGTGGATGGAAAAATATGTATGGCGAACAGAAAAATAAAAATGCCTCAATTTGGTGGAAAGAATTGATGCTAGTATGCGAGAGTAACAATCTAATGAAATGGTTTGATAATTTGATGGAATGGAGAGTTTGTAAGGGGAATCAAGTCAGATTTTGGCTGGATAATTGGCTAGGTGATCTTAGTCTAGTTGACTCACTCATGTCTGTTATCAACTTCAAACAACAACAAAGTAAGGTAATATATTGGACATTGGGAAGGTGAGAATAGGATTTGAAATTTTAAATGGAGGTAGAACTACTTTCCTTAGGAGGAGAATCAGTGAAACAACTTGTAGTCTGTCATACACAATTTTAGAATAAAAAAGGGAAAGAAGGATACTTGATAATGGTTGCATGGGACTGATGGGAAGTACACATCACATTTAGCCTATAATAGTCTACATAACCTGAAATTTGGTTCACAATTGGATGCAACAATTGTAGACATTAGGCACTTGCTTGTTATTCTTCTTTTGAAAAGAACTTTGTGAAAACATTTTGTGCAAGACAAAGTACAAAGGGGTTTAGATATTTTTACTTGAAGAGGCTTGGTTATTAAGTGGCTCGATAGTAGCTCACCTCCCTCCAAAGTTCAATTTGTACTCTTAGACTTCCAAGTGCCAAGTCTAGCACTTCCAAAAATATTATTTTCTTAAAATCTATTTTTGTGTGAAGAGAAAAATCTTGTTGTTTAAAATGTCTCAACAATCCAACTATAGTGGAAGTGATAGCTCTCCTAAAAACATTTCTTACTTAACAAAAGAGCTAAAATCACTTAAACTATGGAAGAAGCAAGAGGCCTTTCAAAAAGAGAAGGAGAAAATTGAAAGAGAGGCCAAACTTGCTATCCTAGATGAGAAGTTGAGAATTCTTAAACAAGAAGAAGAAAAATTGAAAGAAGACATGAGAAAACACAAAAGAAGAAGAAAAATGAAAATCAAAAGAAAAGAAGAAATAGAAAAAAAAAATAAAGAACTTTGTGCAGGGAAGAGTAAAGAGGAAGAAATATCCTCTAAAGGATTTATGACTAAAGAGAATTGTTTTAGTACTAAAACTCCTATGAAAAAAATTCTCTTTATTCATAAAGATCTTAACTCTTGCCCTTGTTCTGCCACTAGTCTTGAAGAGGAGATTCATAAATCCATTATTAAAGAAAAAGAGTCTCAACTTCAAGATTTGGTGAAAGAGAAGTGGACTTCACTTAGTTCCACTTCTCATGCTACTTCCTTGGTGGTGCCCAAGGTAGATAGTCTTCCTACCTTAGTTGTGTCAATAATGCACCCAATTTATGGAATATATTATTTGTTGGATATAACACATGAACCTTCAAGGTTCCTTGTGACAAATTCTTTTCATAACTATCCAACAAATAATATAATCCAAAATTGTTTAGGAAATTTCTTAGTAGTATTTTCCTTATTTTCTAGGAAATGCCTAGGTTACCACATAGGGTACTTTAGGAAAGATGTTTTAGTTTTTAGGATTAAGTCTTTAGTGTGCTATAGTTTTAGTATTAGCACATTTTTAGGATTTAGTAATATACCTAGTCTATGTTTAGGAGAGGATCCTATTCATTATATTAGTAGGTCTAGCATCATATATTTCTTTAGGTTCTATGAAAGGATTCCTTCTAGGATATACCTTTCACATTTATTTGATGAAAATATCACCTCTGATGAATTTTATTATATATTTGTAGGTATGGTCAATAATCATGAGGACCCTCGAGATTTGAGGTCAAATCCTTTTTAAGAGGGAGGGGGTGATAGACTATGGCCAAGGCCAAGGAATCCAAGAGGTGATATACTAAAAGAACCAAGAGGAATGGGATGATCTTAAAGACCTTTTTCATATGTTTGTACATAAAGTAGCTCTTTTGTATAGGTTTATTTTTGCCTTTGTATTTGTGAGGCACTTTACTTGCTTTTTCTAGTGTTTGTATATTGATTTTAAGGTAGGCTACTTGGAGAGTTTAACTCCATTTAACCTCCCTAGTTGATACATTCATTTTGTATTTTTTCAGTAGAGAAAAGGGGGTGACATTTAGCAATACTTGAGGGTGTGACTAGTAATTGGGCCAGAACTGGGCCTAGGCAAAATTTTGCATATTGGACTCATTTTGCTCCTAATTTTTCATAGATTTGATTTAACTAGGTCTCATCATCATATGATGAACCTAACTAAACCAAATCAAATATTTTTGAAATAAATCTTGGAGCAATTTGGAGCCAAGGCCGCCTAGCATTCTCTCTTGTTCATGGCCAAAAATTACTAGTTTTCCTTCTAGTTTTTGAAGCTTCTCCTTAAGTTTCTAAACCATTGTAGGTTAGGCTGACCTTACCATGGTTCTTAAGTGAACCATGGTTAAGGATAGCTTTTCCTACAAGTTTTAGAAACCATGGATGGTTAGCTACACCTTACCATGGTTCCTAGTGAACCATGGTTAAGGTTAGCTTCTCCTAGAAGCTACCTCCCCTATATATTTGTAAAACCCTCTCTTGTAATCACTTTTGGACATTTATGAGAATTAGAAATCAGATTTCTCTCTCATTTTCAAGAGTCAATTTCGTGAGAAACCTCCTCCTAGGTTCTCTCTCAAAGTTCCTTCTCCTAGAAGCTTGGTTCCTCAAGTTTCTTCACCTCTCTAAGAGGTAACCGAACCTCCTCAAAGGTGCTTCTCCTCCATTGAAGCTTCTTCAAAGGAGAATTCCAAGGTCAAAACGTGATAACCTCATGGAGCATTTTCGGTCCTTGCATGGAAGCTTGGATGAACATCAATCTTCACCAAGTGTAACGTAGTAAAAAAAAAAAAAATTTCAGTAGCCAGAACGGGCCGTTCCAAACTACTGATTTGGCCTTTCAAAAATGAAGGAGAACGGGCCGTTCCGAAAGGAGAACGGGCCGTTCTAGAAAGGAGAATGGGCCGTTCCGGAGGGAGAACGGGTCGTTCCAGAGGGAGAACGGGACGTTCCGGATGAGTCCTGAAACGGGTCGTTCTGATTTCAGAACGGGACGTTCTGGGCGTAGTTTTTGTGCGTGATTTGGGAGTTCGGAACGGGCCGTTCCGAACTCGGTACGGGCCGTTCTGGGCCAATCCGAAAGTCTATAAATAGGGGTTGGGGTCCTTCAGGGAAATAGGAGTTTTTAGAGAGAAGTTTTAGAGAGAAGGTCTCTGGGTCAGTGAGCTCCTTTCTCTCCCAAATTTCTCTGTTTAACTCCTTTTCTCCTCTAGATCAATAACTCCTTCTGTCTTTTCTTGAAATTCAGATTAGAAAGCTTGTTTTGGGAGGACTGAAGTTCCGAGTTGAGCCTCGAGGGGAAATTCTACTTTTGTTCAGTCTTTGGCTATCTGAGCCAATCTTCAGGTAAGGGAAGCTAGAATTTGTTGTGTAGGTTGCATGTGAGTTTAGAAACTCAATAGGTGCGTGAATGTTGAGAATCCATAGATGATTGAAGAAAATCTCATCTTTTGGGGTTTTGAGAGGATTTTGATGATTTTGATGCATAGGTTGGATGCATGTGAGATTTGAGTTTATTTTGAGTTGTATGGAGCCTATGTATTGTGTTTTGTGTTTGCATGTGGCTGGATTTGTTGGTTTGGATGAGAGTTTCTGAACTGTCTGATTGGGATTAGGCTAGGCGCAGGTTGAGTGCGCCAGGCATGGAAGAGCTTAGGGCTCTCAGGTTGGGATTAGGCTGGGCGAGCTCAGGCTACGCTGAGCGTAAATATGTTAAAAGTTAAAATGTTAGATCATATATGTGTGATATATGATGTATGGTGTAGTGTGATTCATATGTATGCTTTGTGATGATACGTATGAATGTTTGAATATGAGTATGACTGTTGATCATAATGGTGGGTAGACCATATATGATGTATGATGCATTATTGCATGTGACGTCTTATGACATGTGTATGATTGTTGATCATGATGGTGGGTAGACCATTATGATGTATGATGCATTATTGCATGTGATGCCTTATGGCATGAGTCTAGCCTAGGACTTGAGGAGAGGAAAAATGTTTTCGAACTAGAAGAGCTCACATAGAGTCTCTTGAGAGTGGTGCTTGGATAGGCCACTGATATATGAGAGTGGTGCTCTGGGAGGCCACTGGATTTGGGAGAGTGGTGCTCAGATAGGCCACTGGGTTGGGTGAGTCTCCTCTAAGTCCTTAGCTAGTGTTGGAGCGGGGTATGAGGTCGAGGGTTATTCCCTTAACCAAGTACTCGGGAAGGTGCGTGGATCCTTGCGGATAGTCGGTGGGCGAACTCCACTATTGACTTGGTTAATGCATGCCAAGGTCGTGGTAAGCCCGTACCCAGCTGTGCTATACCTGACGGTGGATCTGGACTTCCAAGTGTGTAAGTGACATCATCCGAGTAAACCCGAGGGAGGATTATATCCTGTTTAGCTGTGACCGAGCGGGCGCTTTGGGTGTGAAAACGGTTGGGGTGGTTTCGGTAGGATGGAATGTCACTTATACGACTCTATTGTTATGGAGATCTCCTAGGTGTATGCGTGACGATGCATTAGATGATTGATATGCATTGATATCTGTCATGAGATGCATTTACTGCATGATTATTAATATGATGAAGTGTGGTGTTTGACTTCATGATTGGTGCATTGTATGTTATGCATGAGTAGTATTGGATAGAGTGTATGGTGAGACTCTATGAATATGATTAATGGTTGGATGATTGTGTAATATAGATTATAGTTCTATACTTGTATGATTGATTTGTGAATTCTAGCTTACCCTTCTGTTTTCCATGTGGTGGAACTGCGATGATCATACTTGGTATGGGAGCAGGTCAGGGCTAGCTTGGAGTTGAGGTGTCTGCTGCGAGACGGGGAGCTTTGATCCTCGTGTTAGGGTTACCATTTTAGGTAACGATTTTGTCTGTGCTTGACCGGCACTAGGGAATATTATTTTTGGGACGACTGTACATATATGGCGTATTATTTTGTATTTAAGAAATTTAGTTATTTTTATTCCTATATATATACCGTATGTATGAGTTATCCAACTTAATATTTTCTTAGTTCACTAGTAATAGTGCGATTCCATTAAGTGTAGAGACATGGCGGGTCGTTACACTTTTATGGTATCAGAGCTGGTCAAGTCTTTTAGGATACTCTGTGGGGAGTGATCCTTCTAGGTTTCTGTTGTGTCATATCTTTGATATTTGTTAGTATTGGTGAGTTATAGTGGTGAAGTGTTAGTAAAAGAATGTTTGAATTCTTTTAGTATGGTGAGGTCTCAGTTTGATCATATCACTAGGGCTATGGAGATGATGGCCATGGTGATGCGATAACAAAGTGCTCACTTTGCTCAGATGGAGGCGGGTAGAGTTGCGGTTGAGGAAACTAGACCGGTGGTCTCTCAAGATGGGAGAGATTTAGTAGAGTTCAGGAGATGTTAGTCTCATCAGTTCAAGGGGGGATTCAGATCCCGATGTGATATATTTGTGGTTGTGTGAGATGAGAAGATTTTCAGTGTTTTGGGATTTTCTGAGGAGAGGAAGTTGGCTTATGCAGTATACATGTTGGCGGCGAGATTGTGTACTGGTGGAGAGACATCAGGTAGATGATAGAGAACAAAGGTGTGGTTATAGATTGGGATTGCTTCAAGATAATTTTATTGGAGAAGTATTTCTCGGACAGCGTTAGATATGCTAAGGAAGCTGAGTTCATGAAACTGCAACAGGGGAGCATGTCTATTCCAGATTATGCTACGAGGTTTGAGCATCTGGCTTGTTTCTACTCTCAGGCCGTATCTGCGGCTTGGAGATGTAGGAAGTTGCGGAGGGGTTGAGGCATGAGCTGAAGAGAGTCATAGTCCCTATGTCCATAGTGGAGTTTCCTGCCTTGGTTGAGAAGGCAAAGACTGTTGAGAGATTGGAAGGTGGTGGTAGCAGTGGTAAGGCTGCTAGAGTTCAGGAGAGGAGGCTAGTAGAGGGGACCCTATGATAGACCTGTACAGTCTCAGAGAGTAGCTTTTAGTAGGAGACCTCGTCCTGCTACTCCTCAGGGTGGAGCACAGTCGGTGCGGTGCTACAGATGTGGAAGAGCACATGTGGTTAGAGATTATCCTCATCCGGGGAATGTTTGCTTCAGATGTGGTAGGCTAGGCCACATCTCTAGAGATTGTCAGACACCGCCGACTTTATCTGGAAGTGTCCCGGGGCCATCCAGGCCTACAGCTGTGGGGAGAGTGCTTGCATTGTCAAGTGTAGAGACTTCCACTTCATCAGATTTGGTGAAGAGGAAGGGGAAAGCAGCAGGTGAGGATGTTTTATTTTTGTTCGATTCTGGTGCCACGCATTCTTTCATTTCTGTTGATTGTGTGGAGAGATTGGATTGTCGGTGTCTGCATGGCACGTTGATTTGTATGTATCTATTATGACTTCAATTTCTTTGGTGACGTCGGAGATATATGTGAGATGCCCGATAGAGGTGTTTGGTAGGAGGTTCTGAGTGAACCTGATTGTGTTGTTCATGGTAGATGTTGACATAATCTTAGGGATGGATTGGTTATCTGCCTATCACATCCTTATAGATTATGCTCGAAGAGAGTTGGTATTTCCTCAGTTAGAGGATGAGGTGTTGTTGTCAGCGGGTCAGGCTGAGTAGTTGATGAGAGATGGAGCTGAGTGCTTCATGTTGTTTGTCGTTTTGAATGATTGAGACGATGAGGGCCATCACTGGGATTGAGATTGTTAGTGAGTTTCTTGAGGTGTTCCCAGATGATGTGCGGGGATTGTCAGCTATGCGTGATGTTGTATTTACCATTGACCTGGTATTGGTGCAAGATCAGTATCAGTGGCTTTTTATAGGATGGTTCAAGCTGAGTTGGTAAAGCTAAAGAAACAGGTTGAGGATTTGTTGGAGAAACAGTAGTGAGGTCCAATGTTTCTCCTTGGGGTGCCCTGGTACTGTTAGTAGAGAAAGGTGGTGGGGCCGTTTGTGTGATTATCGGCAATTGAATAAGTTGACAATAAGGAATGAGTATCCGCTTTTGAGAATTGATGATTTGATGGATTAGCTGAGGGGAGCTTCGATGTTTTGATGATTGATTTAAGATTCAGATGCCATCAGATCAGGGTAAAGGAGAGTGACATATCGAAGACTATTTTCCAGGACTAGGTATGGTCATTATGAGTGCGTAATGATGTATTTCGGTGTCACTAATGTTCCAATAGTGTTCATGGATTACATGAACATGATTTTCAGGTCATTCTTGGATAGATTTGTGGTGGT
The DNA here is from genome assembly GCF_000230855.2 of Cajanus cajan. Classification (NCBI taxonomy): domain Eukaryota; kingdom Viridiplantae; phylum Streptophyta; class Magnoliopsida; order Fabales; family Fabaceae; genus Cajanus; species Cajanus cajan. Next base: position 7,862,533 of record NC_138517.1, on the reverse strand, counting down.
CTTCATTGATGATATATTGGTGTATTCTAGATCTTTGGAGGATCGCCGTGAGCATCTGAGGTTGGTTTTAGAGGTGTTGAGGGAGAGGTAGTTGTATGCCAAGCTGTCCAAGTGTGAGTTTTGGTTGTCTGATGTGAGATTTGGGGCATGTGATATCGATAGAGGGGATTGCAGGAGATCCAGCCAAGGTGGAGGCTGTGATCCAGTGGGAGCGTCAGAGGACTGTTACGGGGATTAGGAGTTTTGTTGGGTTAATGGGTAACTATCAGAGATTCATGAAGAGTTTCTCTCAAATAGTAATGCCTTTGACTTAACTGACTTGGAAAGATCAGCTTTTAGTTTGGATGGACGCTTGTGAGCAGAGTTTTCAGGAATTGAAGGGGTGATTGACTACTTCTCCAGCTTTGGTGTTACCTGACACTGGTGAGTATTTTGATGTGTGCTGTGATGCTTCTCACCAGGGGTTGGGCTGTATGTTGATGCATGAAGGGAGAGTAGTAGCGTATGCTTCGAGGCAACTTAAGACTCATGAGAGGAATTATCCTACTCATGATTTGGGAGTTGCAGCTACGGTGTTTGCCTTGAAGTCATGGAGGCACTATCTGTATGGTACGAGATTCAAGGTATTTAGTGATCAGAAGGAGTTGAATATGAGGCAGAGAAGGTGGATGGAATTCCTAAAGGACTTTGATTTTAAGTTGATGTATCATCCTGGGAAGGCGAGTGTGGTAGCGGATGTATTGAGTAGGAAATTCATTCATGTGTCAGCTATGTTGATTAAGGAGTTGGAGCTGATTGAGTAGTTTAGAGATTTGAGACTAGAAGTGGAGGTTGTCCAAGATCACATTAGTTGCGGTATGATCACCATAACTAATGAGTTCTTGAGACAGGTGGGAACTAAGCAATTACAAGATCTAGAATTGTTGAGGATTTTGGGATTGCTTGGTATTAAGAGGGCAGCTGTTTTTGAGCTTAGTGCTTTGAGCTTAGTGCTGATGGAGATTCTCGAGTGGAAGTGTGATAGTGTCACTAAGGACTTTGTGGTTGGGTTGCCTAGGACAGCTAGGAACAGTGACTCTATTTGAGTGATTGTTGATAGGTTGACAAAGTGTGCGCACTTTCTTCCTATCAAGAGGTGGTCCTTGGAGAGGCTTGCACAGTTGTATATCAGAGAGATAGTACGGTTGCATGGAGTGTCTCACTGAATTTCCCACGGATTTATCCGTGGGAAATTCTGTGAATTTTTTTACTTCAAAATTATATTAAATAATTATCCTATTTAAAGATATTAAATCAATTATAATTATGTAAATCAAAACAAGTTCATTCATAAAGATTGACGGGTTTCAATACATTTTTATAATGTAAACTCATAAAAGATTTAAAAAAATTAATTTAATTATAAAATGAATAATCCAAATTATATTTATAAAATAAAAAGTAAGATAAAATTAGAGAGATTAAAATTATAAAATTTTAATAATGTTATAAAACATTAAAAAAGAAAAGAATTAATAAATAATAGAAATAAAAATTTATTAAAATTACAATATAGAAATTCAAAATTTAAGACAAAAAGACAAAAATATACATAAAAAATAATTTAAATTAAAATATAGAAATTCAAATATTTTAAGTGAAAAGACAAAAATATACTTAAAAAATTATTAAAATTAAAGTATTTTTTTTTTGTAAAGAATGAAAACTAAAAAACAGCAAACAACTCAAGACATAGAGTCTTTCCCTAACTGTAACAGGACAAATTCTGGAGGACTCCTCCAAAATACATTGGAACCTATGTTCCGTACACCCCAATTAGCCAGCGTATGTGCTACTGAATTTATCTCTCGAGGTATATGACTCACGTAAACAACCCAGTCCCTAGCTAGCAAGCGCTTAATTCGACGAATCACATCATAGTGATTATGCAGGTAATCCCTATCCATGGATCGCTCTTGAAACAGCATAGCAGCTCCCAGGTGTCGCCACCCGCCGAAACGGACCTTGGCATTCGCGACGATGGTCGGACTCTTTTTATAGTTTGAAAAATGATGGATTGCTAGAACGAATTATTCTCAAACTGAGACCTTGTCGAGCTAACAATTTTATTAAATGATTCACCAATCCATGTTAATCTCAAGCGAGACCTTCCATGGATTAGTGGTTTTCGCAAAAGGTAGGGTTCTTGGAGTCGCCACCAATGTTTTACTCAAAACATTGGAAAAAGATTTAAGGCACTTGATTTTATAAATCAACCTTGGCCATTACAACCAGAGTTGGGTAAGGGAGTCGGTTACGTGCGGGGAAGGTGTTAGCACCCCACAACGCCCCATTAGGGTTCCCTATGACGGATTATTTTATAAATAACAGTGCAAAATTACTAAATTACCCCTATTTATTATAAACGATTATAAATTAAATATCTACATGATGACAAAATTAAATATGCGACAATCAGAAAGCAATAAAAGAAGGGATTTTAAGAAAAACCTCTTGAAGCGTGCTTTTATATATCTAAACAGATGTTAGGAGGCTTTTTGGCGCTCCCTCCCACTACACGCTCGCTCCTTCCCTAAAAATTAATCTTTACTATGGAAATCAAAAAGATTTCCCTTCGACTAGTTCGAATTCTCAAGCTAAATGCTTAGAACTCAAGAACTTCGTCGGATCGGCTCTCGGAGAGAATTCTAGGGCAAAACACTGCTCAAAAACCCCAGAATACTCAAGAAGAGAGTCCAAGAAGTGTGAAAAAGTGTCAAATGACGTCCAAATGACGTCTTATTTATAGGGGTGAGGCACAGTAAGGCCCCTGGTGTCAATACGGCCCGTATTGAAGTTTTGAACTTCAATACGGCCGTATTGAGGTTCAAAAACATCAATACGGCCGTATTGGTTTCAGTACGGCCGTATTGCAGTTCAAAAATGCAATACGGGCCGTACTGAGCTCCAAAGAGGCCGTATTGAGCTCCACTCCTCTCACTTTCTTATTTTTAGCTACTCTAAGACCTCTAAACCTACAGATAGTCATCCTATGGTCTTCTGGGAGTCCTTCTGGCTGACTTTCCGTTGGTCTTTGATAGTCTTCGAGTCTTATTTCCGACCCGGACAATTTTAGGGGTCTACAGCTGCCCCCCCTTTACTTAGTCAAGCGGCTTTTTAGTGTACCGGTTGACAAGTAAAGGAGTTGACCCAATTGTCCGGGGAGTAGGCCATCCTTCTGACTTGTAGTGTCTTCCGGTGGAAAATTGTTGAGTAGCCTCTCCAGGTTGAGTATTAGTCGTCGCCTCTCTAGGCTCATGCATACCTCCGTGTTCTTGACAACCTCGGGGTAGCCGAGTACCGCCTCTCCAGGCTATACCAACGTGTTCTTGACAACCTCGTGGTAGTTGCATACCTCCGTGTTCTTGACAACCTCGGGGTAGCTGAGTACCGCCTCTCCAGGCTATACCAACGTGTTCTTGACAACCTCGTGGTAGTTGCATACCTCCGTGTTCTTGACAACCTCGGGGTAGCCGAGTACCGCCTCTCCAGGCTATACCAACGTGTTCTTGACAACCTCGTGGTAGTTGCATACCTCCGTGTTCTTGACAACCTCGGGGTAGCTGAGTACCGCCTCTCCAGGCTATACCAGCGTGTTCTTGATGACACTGGCAGTTTCATACCTCCGTGTTCTTGACAACCTCGGGGTAGCCGAGTACCGCCTCTCCAGGCTATACCAGCGTGTTCTTGACGACACTGGCAGTTGCATACCTTCGTGTTCTTGACAACCTCGGGGGTAGCGTGAGTTTGCCCTCTCCAGGGATCTGTGATGGTTTTGTCTCCACAGTCCACGATGCTGCTTCGACGATTTGTTTTTGATTTTGGTGCCGCTGAGGGCTGGATAACGCAGGGATCCGTCTAGGGGATGTGCAGTTACTCATAGGTTCTTGTGTCCCAATTTTGCATTGCGTAATTGGTGCCCATTGAGGAATTTCTGTTTCCTTGGGGTGTAGACACGAAGATGCTCTTTCTGAGATGAGCGGTGCCTTATGATTGGCTGACGTCCTTTCGACGTTGGTGGAGTATCCCGGTTATCCTTATTCGGGTGACTCTTTTTGATTTTCTGATTTTTGTTGCCTCTGTGTAGGCTATTATCCGCTGGGGGATTTTGTCATTGATTGTGATTAGCCTCTTCTGTTAGGCGGATCATCTTGACGCTTGATGTTTGGCTGAAAGCCGATTTCCACTTGGGGAATGGTTTATTGATTTTCGCTTTTTGAAGGGATGCCTCTTAGTAGGCGACTGGGGATTTGAAGTTCTTATGTATCCCAGAGTATTATTTAGAAAGCCTCTTCAGGCTTAGCTTCACTCATTGCTTGAGTTGGAAAGCTATTCTCCACTGAGGAAGTATGAGTCCTTTCGACTTGGATATTCTGTTTAGATGATCAAGCCTCCCTTGGGGAATCTTTGCTGATCTTGGTTTGATAGCTCTCACTGGGGAATTTGGCCTGTGAGTAGAAGCTGAGATATCTCTGGGGAGTATTATTTCGGCAAGCCTCTCCAGGCTCAGTTATTCTGAGAGAGTATTATTTCGGCAAGCCTCTCCAGGCTCAGTTATTCTGTACAATGCTGTATTTTCTGTTCAGCCCAAGAGCGCAAGCTGAGATGTCCCTTGGGGAGTATTATTTCGGCAAGTCTCTCCAGGCTCAGTTATTTTGTATGAGTATTATTTCAGCAAGCCTCTCCAGGCTCAGTTATTCTGTACTAGTATTATTTCGGCAAGCCTCTCCAGGCTCAGTTATTCTGTATGAGTATTATTTTGACTTTTTCTGTATTTTTGCCTTTTGTGTCGTTTTTTGGCTTTTCTGTATTTGATTGCTTTTTCTGTCGATTTGCGGCTTTTTCTGTTGACCGCTGCCATACACAAGCAATTTTTCCTATTTTTCCTATTTTATGCAACTACCTCATGATAAGGTCTTTGAATGTGCAACTAACGTGTGTGTAATGCACAAATGCAAGTTTTATCATTTTTATTAATGTTTTTTAGAAAAATGAATGGCTCTCCCTATCCTCCTTTTTCTTGGAGGAATTTCTGTCGTCGACGTGAGGGGATATTTTTGTGAGCCTTTTATGCAGGAGATTACGGATTTTATAGGAACCCCTCCAATTTTCTTTATTGACCGATTATTAAAGGAATTTCGTACAATTTTTATGAAATACCAATTTTAGAGGCATAATCACATGGTCAAGAGAGAAGAGAAATGAATAGATATTTTATTGATATTCACAAGTGTTTTTACAAAAAGATATACAGAAGGAAATTTCTGAAGAATGGCTGGCCAGGGTAAGCTATATACATTGGGCTTAACAATTATATCTGTAATTGTTGCTCTTTACGTTCCCCTAGTTGCTTCGGGTGAGATGCCTGAGCCAGGAGTGTAGATGCTGCAAGACGCTTGCTTCTGGAAGATAATCACTTGAACCGCCTTTCGGTTTTCGATTCAAGTGATCGTTGCTTGCTTTGTTTTTGCATCTTATTCTTTTGCCCCTAATTTTTGTCTAGGACGTATCCTAGCGGGGATAAATTCGCCTTTGTTCTGCCTAGTACCCTTGTACTGGCGGGCTTTTTATTTTGCCCTAACTTTTGCCTAGGACGCCCTTTTTGGGTTTTCATCCTAGCGGGCCTATGCAAGCAACGTCTTCAAGCATAGTACTTCTTTACCACGTCAGCGTTGACTGGGTATCGAAGTTCTTCTCCATCCATGTCTGTGAGGATCAATGCTCCTCCTGAGAAAGCTCGCTTTACCACGTATGGTCTTTCGTAATTCGGGGCCCACTTTCCGATTTTGTCCTTTTGAGCTGGTAGCAACTTCTTCATTACCAACTCTCCCTCATAGTAGACTCGAGGATGGACTTTCTTGTCAAAAGCCTTTTTTGATCTTCCTCTGATAGTCTTGACCATGGCATATGGCGTTCAGCCGTTTCTCTTTGATAAGGTTCAACTGGTCGTATCGGCTTTGAACCCATTCTGCCTCGGAAAGTTTTGCTTCCATGATTACCCTTAGAGAAGGTATTTCGACTTCGACGGGTAGAACTGCCTCCATCCCATAGACGAGTGAGAATGGAGTAGCTCCTGTAGATGTGCGTACTGAAGTCCTATAACCATGAAGAGCGAAGGGTAACATCTCGTGCCAGTCTTTAAATGAGACAACCATCTTTTGCACTATTTTCTTGATGTTCTTATTGGTTGCCTCGATTGCCCCATTCATCTTCGGCCGATATGGGGAAGAGTTGTGGTGTTGGATCTTGAATTCTTGGCACAGTTCTTCCACCATTTTATTATTCAGATTAGATCCATTTTCAGTGATGATTTATTTCTCCATGCTTCCACTAGACTATTCTAAAATCGTTTGGGACAAGAGAGAAAGGAAAGATATTTTTGTTCTGAAGTTTGTGTTTTAGAGGGGATTTATTTTTCAAAAATGGTTTTTGTAAGAATGGTTGGCCAAGGTAGGCTTATGTGTTTAGGCTTGTTTGATTAAACACTTATGAAGTTAAGAAAATCTTTGTTTATTGACGTTGTGATTTGACAACTTAGATAGCTTCCCTTGAACCTTTCTTGAATTCGGCTCGTGGTACCGTCATGGATTTCTTTTGTTTTTGTTCATTTTTGCAACCCTAATTTTTGCCTAGGTCACCCTTTTGTGGGATTCCTAGCGGGTTCTTTGCTCTTATTTTTGCGCAGTCCCTCTTTTGGGTTTCCTGCCGAGCTTTTCATTTTTAGGATTTCTTTTTTATCCATGATGGCACTTGTCGAGGCCAAGGAAAGGTGCTCTAAGTTGTCGCACACTTTCACACAAAAATGATGCGGGTTTATTGTTATTAAGACGATTTTAACCTCATTCATGTTTATTCAAACAGGGTTAAAAATAATGTGGTTTAGAATTTTATTATAAGCAAGAAAAGAAGCAATGAGAAAGAATAAAGAATGATTTTATTATAATCATAGCGGAAACATGTGTCCTTATTTCATCACTGATATGGGTCCAAATGTTGACCTTTTTTATCCCTCGGCCCTGCCCCCAAATTCACAGTCTCTAATTTCTCTTGACACGGTTGGAGTAGACGAGCTTCTTGATCTAGCAGTCTTTGCAGATCCAGAGAGATGGCCTCCTCATCACTGTCCAGGCTCAACCCATTCATCCTCAACTTCCGGATCCCGGTCAGAGCGAACAATTACAGACATAATTATTTTATTGGTTCTGTTTAGGTTTAGAATTATTAATGTTAATGAGAGAAAGAGGGAAAAGAACAAATGAGAGAATGATGTGTGAAAAATGCCTCTTTATTGATATGTATAAAAACTGTACAAAAACAACCTTTATTTACATGAAGAGGATCTCATGATCTCGGGTACCGATCATGAGTCCCAAAAGAAAAGAAAAATGTGGAGGGGCCCTATCATGGCTTGTTCTTCTCTCTATTCCTGCTTTGGCCGAGGATTCTTACTTACGTCGGGCGCTGTCGAATCATAGGTGATCCACCTGGCATCGATAAGGTTTTGGACCTTATATTTGAGAGCTCTACAGTTCTCCGTTGAATGCCCCGATGCCCCCGAATGGTATAGACATTTGTCTTGCGGTTTGTACCAATCGGGATGAGGTGGATCAATCTTCCTTAGTGGAATGTAAGCTAGAAGACGTGCTTCTACTAGCTTCGGCAGGAGGTCGCTATATGTGGTCGGAAGTTTATCAAACTTCTTCACAGGGTTGTATTGCGACTTTCCTGACTTCGAAGTGGAAGAAGATAAAGAAACATTTACAGTATTGACTCCTCCCTCCTTTTTCTTCCCGAAGGTCTTCTTAGCTTTAAATGATTGGGAAGGTTTAACTAGCTTCCCACTTTTCAGCCCTTGTTCCACTCTTCCTCCAACATGCCCCTCCATAGCCCTTAGCCGATCCTCAAGAGCATTGAATTGTTCCTTTGAAACCTCGGGCTCTTTAATCATGATCCCCGCCCCAAGGGGTACAGCTCATGGAGGTTCTTCCTCGTGTTCCTCCTCATGATGGGACTCATGGTTACTGTGCTCAGCCCCGTGTATGTTGTGGTGACGCATGAGTTCCATCATTTGCGCCATTTGCTCCTTGAGCTGTGAGAGCTCGGCTGTAAGCTTCCTATTTTGTTCTTCCAACGCTTCCATCTTCTTGAGTTTCTGCGCGTGCGTGAGGACAGAGAGATGACCAGCCACTTTCTAAAATGAATGTTTAATCTAATTAGTTTATTTATGGAATGAATACACTCTTGACACGAGCTTGGTATTCTTCCATCTTTAAGGCGCTGCCTTTTTAAGACGGAGGTTTACCACCCTCCTCGACCTATGATCTCTCCCCTAACGGAGAGTCTCAATAGTTATGGGTCTCTTTCACTCATGTCAAGAGGTATTGGTGGGCCTAAAATGAATGGTAATGAGGATGCATGATGTCTTATTAGTAATGATGCACATGCTTCTCACTTTTATTATATTTTCACACATGGTCTTTCCTCTCATGTCATGACCCTTTTTTTTTATTTATTATTATTATTATTATTATTATTTTTTATGCATGGGGATTATTCTTAGACCTTATCACGAGGTTTATTGTTAATGCACAAACAATGTCACATAAACATTTACACAAACAATTCACTCATCCACGAACAGTCACGAGCGAATCACGAGGTAGGGGTATCCTGCAGAAAAGTGCATATTCAAGGAGGTTCTAACTGTTCTCACTGGTCTGAGGCCCCCAAGGTGCCCCCATTATAGGGACCCAATCCCTCTCGTCGTAAGTCGATGGAAAGTTCCAACGCACTGTCGGACTCGAGTTCATGGTTATCACCTTGAGTGATGCTTTTCGACAACGGTCTACGGGCACCTATAGACCCATTCGACAACCGGTCGTACTAACATCCACTCCCTATGGCTTTCCACTCATGCCCCCGGGTATAGAGGGAACTGTTGTGTGCAAAGGTTTGTGTGCAGTTTTTATTTCAAACAATTGCAAAAATTTAAACATTCAACAGTTATTAAAAGCCATATAGATAAAGCATATTATCATACAAGTGAGGGGTAATAAAGTAATTTTAAACTATTATTTTAGAAATAATCCATCACTAAATGGGACTGACTCTCGAGGCTTCCCCAGTGAAGTCGCCATCTGTCGCCACCCGCCGAAACGGACCTTGGCATTCGCGACGATGGTCGGACTCTTTTTATAGTTTGAAAAATGATGGATTGCTAGAACGACTTATTCTCAAACTGAGACCTTGTCGAGCTAACAATTTTATTAAATGATTCACCAATCCATGTTAATCTCAAGCGAGACCCTCCATGGATTAGTGGTTTTCGCAAAAGGTAGGGTTCTTGGAGTCGCCACCAATGTTTTACTCAAAACATTGGAAAAAGATTTAAGGCAATTGATTTTATAAATCAACCTTGGCCATTACAACCAGAGTTGGGTAAGGGAGTCGGTTACGTGCGGGGAAGGTGTTAGCACCCCACAACGCCCCATTAGGGTTCCCTATGACGGATTATTTTATAAATAACAGTGCAAAATTACTAAATTACCCCTATTTATTATAAACGATTATAAATTAAATATCTACATGATGACAAAATTAAATATGCGACAATCAGAAAGCAATAAAAGAAGGGATTTTAAGAAAAACCTCTTGAAGCGTGCTTTTATATATCTAAACAGATGTTAGGAGGCTTTTTGGCGCTCCCTCCCACTACACGCTCGCTCCTTCCCTAAAAATTAATCTTTACTATGGAAATCAAAAAGATTTCCCTTCGACTAGTTCGAATTCTCAAGCTAAATGCTTAGAACTCAAGAACTTCGTCGGATCGGCTCTCGGAGAGAATTCTAGGGCAGAACACTGCTCAAAAATCCCAGAATACTCAAGAAGAGAGTCCAAGAAGTGTGAAAAAGTGTCAAATGACGTCCAAATGACGTCTTATTTATAGGGGTGAGGCGCAGTAAGGCCCCTGGTGTCAATACGGCCCGTATTGAAGTTTTGAACTTCAATACGGCCGTATTGAATTCAATACGGCCGTATTGAGGTTCAAAAACATCAATACGGCCGTATTGGTTTCAGTACGGCCGTATTGCAGTTCAAAAATGCAATACGGGCCGTACTGAGCTCCAAAGAGGCCGTATTGAGCTCCACTCCTCTCACTTTCTTATTTTTAGCTACTCTAAGACCTCTAAACCTACAGATAGTCATCCTATGGTCTTCTGGGAGTCCTTCTGGCTGACTTTCCGTTGGTCTTTGATAGTCTTCGAGTCTTATTTCCGACCCGGACAATTTTAGGGGTCTACACCAGGCAATCACATTCGCACCTCACCTTCTGAAACCCACCTTCCCAACAACGCGTTAAACCATCCTCCAAGGCCAATAACTCGGCACGTAACGCATCACCATGTAAAGTTCCACGCGAGAAACCCCCCCGCCACATACCTGTCCAATCTCGAATTGCGCCGCCCATCCCCATAGCATAAGATCCAGTCAACCAGCTCCCGTCCGTGTTGAGTTTGACCCACGGATGTTCCGGAGGCCTCCAACGGGTTGACTCATCCCCTAAGCACCTCTTCGCGTTATACACATTGTTCTCCACCATAGACAATGTGACCTTCCGACGAACCACCGAAATCGTCCAAGGCTCAGCGGTAAACAACATGTTATTTCTAAACCGCCAAACCCACCATAAAGTGATGGATAACTTAATAGCATCCTTATGCAAAATAATCCCTTTCAACCACTGGAAACAATCCATTACCGAGAAAGCCCATCCCACACTGATCCCACCAGACACCAACACCTCTCGCGAAAACGGGCAATCACGAAGTGCATGTAAAATGGTTTCGTGAGGGCAAGAGCAACGCGAGCATGCACCAGAGTCAGCCAACCTCCTATCAGCCCAAACCTGATTTGTTGGAAGGGCTGAATGAAGGCCTTGCCACAGAAAGAACTTAATCTTCTCAGGAATCTTCAACTTCCAGATCTTCTTCCACACTTCATCCCCCTCCGTTGACAGTACCGTGGTTAGAAAATGATACCCAGACGCCGTTGTGTAACATCCCGAGCTATCCCCCCTCCAAGCGAAATGATCTAGCCCCAAAGAAGAATTGACGATACTCAACTGTTGGACTGAATGTATCAGTTCCGTCAGGAGAGCAATATACAAAGCAGTGAAGTTCCAAGCACCACTAACCCAGCAATCTGCAACTGTTTTGTTGGTGAATCAGTGCTGGGGGAACTCGAAGCAGTGCAAATCGATACTCCAGAAGTGAATCAGTGCTCTCAGAAATGCTGGATCCACACAGATCTTCATCAAGTCGAGGACTCGTCCATATGATTTCTCAAACTTGACGCGAGCCTCTCTTGGCATCAAAGTACAGAGGTGATCCAACTTCTCAGCATGGTATAACAAGAAGTCTACTTTCTTCAACTGCCCATGCATCTCTTTAGACCTCTCTATATTCTACAATACAATGCATGATATGAGATGATGGAGATGAATATGCATGCATAGTGTTTATTCAACTAAGCATTATCATGTTTTGGGATTTTCCTAAGATGATGCATGATATTGCTTGGTTTGGATAAATACATATTTTTTCTTTTGGATATTTTGTATCTTTTTTGGATTTTTTGGGTGAAAAGGGAAACTACCTATATGAATGCAATGAAGGTAGATGTTAACACCATGTACTAGAAAATCTTTATTTCTATTTATTCTTATTATTTAAAAAGGAATGTTGTATGTTTAAAAGGTGCAATGTATGCTCATACAATGTCACATAAAACTGCACAAACAATTCACTCATCCACGAACAGTCACGAGCGAATCACGAGGTAGGGGTATCCTGCAGAAAAGTGCATATTCAAGGTGGTTCTAACTGTTCTCACCGGTCTGAGGCCCCCAAGGTGCCCCCATTATAGGGACCCAATTCCTCTCGTCGTAAGTCGATGGAAAGCTCCAACGCACTGATGAACTCGAGTTCATGGTTATCACCTTGAGTGATGCTTTCCGACAACGGTCTACGGGCACCTATAGACCCATTCGACAACCGGCCGTACTAACATCCACTCCCTATGGCTTACCACTCATGCCCCCGGGTATAGAGGGAACTGTTGTGTGCAAAGGTTTGTGTGCAGTTTGTATTTCAAACAATTGCGAAAATTTAAACATACAACAGTTATTAAAGCCAAATAAATAAAGCATGTTATCATACAAGTGAGGGGTAATAAAGTAATTTTAACTATTATTTGTTAAAAATAATCTGTCACTAAATGGGACTGACTCTCAAGGCTTCCCCAGTGGAGTCGCCATCTGTCGCCACCGGCCCGAAACGGGCTTTCGGCATTCGCGAAGGATGGTTGGACTCTTTTATTTGTTTAAAAATATGGATTGCTAGAATGACTTATTCTCAAACTGAGACCTTGTCAAACGAGCAATTTTATTAAATGATTCACCAATCCATGTTAATCCCAAGCGGGACCCTCCATGGATTAGTATTTTTCGTAAAAAGAAGGGTTCTTGGAGTCGCCACCAATGTTTTACTCAAAACATTGGAAAAAGAAGTTTAAGGCAATCGATTCAAAAATCGACTTCGGCCATGACAACCAGAGTCGGGTAAGGGAGTCGGTTACGCGTGGGGAAGGTGTTAGCACCCCACAGCGCCCCTTTCGGGTTCCCTATGACAGATTATTTCTAAAAATAATAGTGCAAAATTACTAAATTACCCCTATTTATTCTAAACAATTATAACTTAACTATCTACATGATGACAGTTAAATATACACACAGAAAGCAGTAAAAGGAAGGTCTTAAGAAGAAACCTTTGAAGCGTGCTTTTATATTCAAGTAAAACTGGGAAGCTTTTTGGCGTTCCCTCGCTCTACAAGCCCGCTCGCTCCCTCCTAGAAAATTTTAACTATGGAAATCCGGAGGATTTCCCTTCGACTCAGTTCGAGACTCAAGCAAAAAGCTCAGAACTCGAGAACTTTGTCGGATCAACTCTCCGAGTGATTTCTAGGCAGAGCACTGCTCAAAAAAAACCCAGAATACTCAAGAAGAGGGTTAAAACTCAGTGTAAAAGTGTCGAATGACGTCCAATTGACGTCATATTTATAGGGATGAGGCGCAATACGGCCTCTGGGGGTCAATACGGTCCGTATTGAAATTTTGAACTACAATACGGCCGTATTGAATTCAGTACGGCCGTATTGAAGTTCAAAAAACCTCAATACGGCCGTATTGAGTTCAGTGCAGCCGTATTGAAGTTCAGTGCAGCCGTATTGAGTTCAGTGCAGCCGTATTGAAGTTCAGAAACTTCAATACGGCCGTATTGAGTTCAGTGCGGCCGTATTGTAGTTTAAAATGTTCAATACGGCCGTACTGAACTTTTGGGAGGCCGTATTGGGCTTCATTCCCTCCACTTTCTTATTTTTTGCTACTCTAAGACCTCTAAACCTACAGATTGTCATCCCACGGTCTTCTAAGAGTCCCTTTGGCTGACTTTCCTTTGATCTTCGAGAGTCTTCGAGTCTTATTTCCGACCCGGACAATTTTAGGGGTCTACACTGGGTGGTCCACCTTCGAAATTAACACCATCTGTGTCTCTAAGAGTGAACTGTCCGAGAACCCCAAACGAAAGGCATCCCTCACTGTACGCCATAGTTCATCTCCCACAATAGGCTAATACTGCTTGAAAAAGAACGGTTGAAAGCCATCCGGCCCTGGTGCCTTGAACGACTTCATGCTCATCACCGCCCGACAAACCTCCTCCTTTGTGACTAGGGCCGTTAAGGTAGATTGGGCTTCAACCCCCAGGCCAGGTGGAACCCCAGCTTGCATGTCTAGAAACCCTTGGTCGTTGTTAACCGAGAAAAGCTCCTTGTAGAACCTGACTGCTTCAGTTTTCATTACCTCAGGGTCCGTGTGCCAAGACCCATCTGGCAGAAACAAACCCTGAATTTTATTTCTCCGTCTTTGCGCGAGAGTTTGAGCATGGAAGAAGGATGTATTTCGGTCCCCAAACTTCACCCACTTCTCTCTAGATTTCTGAAACCATAGATATTCCTCATGAAGACAAGTTTCATCCAGCTCTGCTTGTATGGCCTTTTCTAAGCGCGACAGACTCTCTGAATCCCCTCTCTCAAGTTGTAGTTGTACCCCTTTGAGACGTCGTTCGAGAGCCTTCTTCCTAGTAAAGATGTTCCCAAACACTTCCTTATTGAACTTGATGGCGTCTACCTGAACAACTTGTAGCCCATTAGCAAGGGTCGGCGTACTACGGCACCACGCCTCCCTAACAACTCGCTCAAAATCTTTATGAGTGGCCCATGCAGCTTGGAACCGAAAGGGTCGATCCTGAGACTTGTCCCTTGAGCCTTCGCGCCGCAGTAAAAGAGGGCAGTGGTCAGAGTAGACCCTGCACAGATTCTCCACATACGCTTCTGGAAACATTGCTTGCCACGCGACATTGCACACCGCACGATCTAAACGCTTCGCTATCACAACCCCACGTTGATTCCGATACCAAGTAAAACGAAGACCCTTAGCCCCCATGTCAAGAAGATTACAATCATTCAAAACCTCCATGAACTGTGATGCCCTGGCCATCGAGAATCGACCACCCTGACATTCCGTTGACATCATAATTTCATTGAAGTCCCCAAGCACTAACCATGGTAGCATAATCCGTCCCCCCAACTCTCGTAGATGATCCCAAACCTGTTGTCTGAGTCCCACTCGAGGATTAGCATAAACGGCGGTACACACCTAGCTCTTGCTTCCTTCCACAACTGTAAACGATATGGCTTGAGAGTGAGCGGCAAACTCAGATAGATTAGCAGAGCAAGACATTGCCATCAAAACCCAAATACCCCCAGAATGCCCCGTAGCCTCAATACTAAAACACAACTTATACTCCATCTTATTCCAAAAGGTTGCCACCGAAGAAAACTAACAATGGGTCTCCAAAACAATGAAAATAGTCGGGTGGTGGAGCCTTACTAACTCCGAAACCCTCCTTTTACCTTTGGCATTAACAGCCCCTCGAATGTTCCAGCTTAAAATATTAAAGTTTGTATTCATTAAGAACGGTAAGACACGGCAGATACTCACGCCATCATGGTCTCCTCTTTCAATGGCTGCTCATATTGCATAAAATCCTCCGTCCCTGGAATCTCCGGTCCGCTATTCTCGTCATCATGACGTTCCTTACTCGTATATCCTGGGTGGGGCACACTTGTAATCGTACCCCGGTGCAAGTCCCCCGTCAATTCCTCGTGCACATGTGGGTCACCAAGAGAAGGATGGGTGTATGTGCTTCGGGCCTTATTCTTGTCCACTGCGGAGTCCATGTTCGCGCTAGCTGGAATGGGCCGTGAGTGTTCATGAAGCTCCGCCCCTCTACTACGCTTCTTTCTTTCAATATTGGATCCCATAATTGGAGGATTCCAATTCGGTGCGTGGCCCCCATCATCATGTAAGGAACCAGCTGCATGGCCCTGTTCTCGTGGAGGTACCGTCACTGCACGTGGGTTATTAAACCTCTCACGTGATGCGGTCTCAAGGTGCCCACCCTTCGTGGGGTTATCTGGAATATCCCGATCCCGCTCCTTAAAATCCGTAGTCCCATTATGAGATGCAGATCGCCCCTTGCTAAACAGCTTTCCAATATTATGTTTCCGATTTCGTCGTTTCACAATCAACCAATCCCCATGCGGATCAGGCGCGATATCCCCCCTAACCTGCGGGCCTGATTTCTCGCCCATTGAAGCAACCGAAACAGCACTATGCGGTGGCTCCCCCGACTGCTGCTTCGTAACCTCCTGCTCACCGACGCCTTGTGTTGTTAGCTCAGGCCTGGTTGCATGCGGACAATTCCGTAGGACATGTCCATAACAGCCGCACGACGAGCACAACAAATGTAATCCCTCGTACTCCACGTTATACCAAACACCATTGAGAAAAAACCTCCCCACGACTGGTTCATTTAACTTTATCTCGACACAGACCCGTGCAAACCGTCCCCTCGTCATGCTCAAAGTATTAAGATCCACCTTGACTGGCTTCCCTATGGCCGAAGCAATTGTTAGGAGAACACTCTCATCATAGAACATAACCCCGAGACCAGGGAACCTGATCCAAACAAGAGTACTGTCGACCTTCGTTGCTGAAGCTACGAACTCCGGGGACCATGGTCTAACAATCAGATAGTGATCGAAGAGCATCCAAGGGCCCCCGTGCATGACCCATTCTCTGTCCGCCTCCAAATAAAACTTCACCATAAAGTAGCCATTTGACACGTCCAGCAACTCGAGGCCTCCTTGAACCTTTCACAACGCAGGTAGCCTGTCCTGCAAGGTTAAGAACCCCACATTTCTCCCAAGCAGCTTGATCACAAGGCATTGTTCCCATGGTTCACACAACTGTTTCAACGTGGGTGCCGCGATACTAAATTTGGGTAGCAAACGATCCCCGCCCTCAAACTCCAACGTCATAGCCCCCTCCTTAATAAGATCTCGAACAGTCACCCGCTTAGCCAGGGCACCCACTACCTTCTCCTTGAAGGTCACTGTCTGACTCAACCTGGAGCCCCTAGTGCCCCCATCCGGCGGTTCCGATGGTGGCTGGCTCCCGACAGGCATGCCCCAAACCCTCTCCATTTTTTTCTAACCCTCTCCATTTTTTTTCTAACCTTCTCCCTTTATTAAAATTAAACTATTTAAATATATAACCATATTATTACAAATAAACTAGAATATATAAAAGAAAAATCAGTTAAGGGTATGATTATCTATTATTTTTTAGACAAAATCAGTTACAAGATGACATATAACTTTATATTAAATGTGAATTTTATAAATTCAACCGTTAAATTAAAAATATTTTACTCTTAAATCATATATACAAAATGTTATATTAATCGAAGATGATTTCTTATAAAACAAAATTAAATCTGTTGGAAAATTTATATTTTCGATGAGAAATTTTTTTAAGGAAAAACTATATTATTGATGAAATATTTCAGACAAATTTATATTTGTCAAAAAATGTAAGAACTGGTTTTAAATTTGATATGAAAATATTATGATATTATTAGATAAGATTTTAAGTTAGTATTTTATTAATGGTTGATAATTAAAAAATAAAACAAGGATAAATACATCTTTTGAATTTTATATGTTTGATTTAAGATAACTTACAAAATAACTCTTGGTAAAGTTATTCCGCTCAATAACTCATGGTGTGTGTTGAATTTTATCGATCCAATTAATTGTTAAATTAAAAGTTATTAAATTTTACTAATAATTAATATAAAAAATTAATTAGTTTTGAAATAAATTATTTTCTAATTAACAATATAATTGAAACATTAATTATTTTAAATTATTTAACTAGAATCTTATTGACAATTTACTATATGATCTTAATATTTTTGTATAACTAATATCTGGTTTTAAATTTGATATGAGAATATTATATATAATTAGATAAGATTTTAAGTTAGTATTTTATTAATAGTTGATAATTAGAAAAAAAAACAAGGATAAATACATTTTTTGAATTTTATATGTTTGATTTAAGGTAAATAAATATATTAAATTAATTAATAATTTATTTAAAATATTAAAATTTAATTTATAAGTATGTAATAAATAAATCTTTATAATTTTATAAATTATATTATCATTATAAATTATAAAATTAAATAATTTAAATTATAATTTTAAATAAAAATAAGTAGATATTACTTATAAAAGTAAGTAGATATAAATAAATAATAATTAAATATATTATTATTATTATTAATTATTATTATTTGTAATATAAAATTATTATATATTATTATTATAGTACAAATATGAGATTGTATATTTGAGGATGACTTAAATGAATTAATTTGTATAAGTTATACTGACAACATACATATACATTTCGGTAGCTTACTCATCAGAACTTCACAGTTAAGCATGCTTGAGTTGGAGTAGTACTGGGATGGGTGACCTTTTGGGAAGTTTCCCAGAAATTGCACAAGTAAAGAAAAAACACGCTAAACAATGAAATATCGTGAAATAGAACCCTTGAGAGGTCAAATATGAGGGTTGTTACATTAATAAATTTATTAAAATTAAAAAAAAATTATAATTTTCGACGAAAAATTCCTTCAGGGTAATTTTCCACAGATAAATCCGTGGGAAATTTCCCACGGATATATCTGTGGGTAAATCCGTGGGTAATTACCCACGGAAAAATCCGTGGGAAAATCCGTCGGAAAGTTACCCACGGATAAAAATCTGCGGTAAATATTTCAGACGAGCAATTTACCAACGGATTAGTGTCCGTCGGTAATCCGTCGGAAATGCACTATTACCCACGGATTTTTGGCATTTCCCACGGATTTGGGCCGTTTGTAATAGCGAATTTTCTTGTAGTGAGCGCGTTAAGGCTGATGAGACCCGCTTCTAACGGTGGGTCATTAGTGGAATCAGAAATCAACTCGACAAGCTCCTCTAGAGGGTCATCGATGTCCACCGTGGTGAGAAGAAGGAATTGCGATTTGCAGCGATGCCCCCAGGTGTACCGTTCTTCGGAATTATAGCATAGGTTCTTGTCACGATGGGCTTGCATTTCGACCTCGGTGATTCGTTTGATGGGAAGCTTGGTAGGAGGTGTGGGTAAGAGTGGTGGAAGGGGTTTAGGAGAGGTAGTTTGTGTTTGGGGTGGAGGTGGAGGTCGTGAAGGTCGAGCAAAGCGTGAGGAAGGGGAAGGTGTGGTGTAGTTTTTGTCATCTTGCAGTTTCGCAAGAGCAATGGCATGGGGAAGATCGGGGGGTTGTAGAGCCAAGATCTCACGACGGATGTGTGGCTTAAGTTTGGAGGTAAAGCAACTAAGGTAGAAACTTTGGGGAAGGCCAAAAATGCGGTTAGCAAGTGTTTCGAATTTAGAAAGATACTCTTGGAGGGTGTTGGTCTGTGTAAGCTTGCAGATGGAAGCAATGGGGTCTTCGAATTTGGAAGGAGCAAAACGAAGCTCAAGAGCATGAAGGAAAGCTTCCCAAGATGTGAGCAAGCCATTTTTGAACATCCATTGAAACCAAGCCAAGGTCGGACCCTCGAGGTAGAACGAAGCAACCTGAATTCGTTGATCGGTGGGGGTTTGATGAAACTCGAAGAACTGGGTGCCTTTGAAAATCCACCCCAGTGCGTCAGAGCCATCAAAGGTGGGGAGGTCGAGTTTTATGGGTCTTGTGGAAGGGTGGTGTGGGGGTTTGGATGATGAATGGGATTCCAAGGCGGATGTGCGAGCAGAAATATCGTGTAATGTGTTAGCAAAGTTTGCTTGAGCAAGGAGGATCTGTTCAAGCAATTTGTTGATGTTGGTGGTGTCGGATGAAGAGGGGTTGTCAACCATGGAGGAGGTTCTCCCAACGAGAGTGTAGACCCCTAAAATTGTCCGGGTCGGAAATAAAGCTTGAAGACTCTCGAAGACTGAAGGAAGATCAGCCAGAAGGACTCCTGGAAGGCCCTAGGAGGGTTCTCTGTAGGTCTAGAGGTCTTAGAATAGCTCAAAATAAGGAAGTGGAGGGAATGAAGCCCAATACGGCCGTACTGAACTTAATACGGCCGTATTGAAGCTTCAATACGGCCGCAGTGAACTCAATACGGCGTATTGAAGTTTCTGAAACTTCAATACGGCCGTACTGAAACCAATACGGCCGTATTGAAGCTTCAATACAGCCGCAGTGAACTCAATACGGGCGCATTGAAATTTCTGAATTTCAATACGGCCGTATTGAACTCAATACGACCGTATTGAAGTTCAAAAATTTCAATACGGCCGTATTGCTTCTGTAGGCCGTATTGCGCCTATTCCCTATAAATATGACGTCAATTGGACGTCATTCCACACTTTTTACTCAGTTTTGACTCCCTCCTTGAGTATTCTGGGGTTTTTGAGCAGTGTTCTGCCCTAGAAATCTCTCTGGGAGTCGATCCGACGAAGTTCTGGAATTCCGAGCACTTAGCTTGGAGATTCGAACCTAGTCGAAGGGAAATCCTCCGGATTTCCATAGTCAAAAGTTTTTAGGAAGGAGCGAGCGAGCTTGTAGAGCGAGGGAACGCCAAAAAGCTTCCCAGT
Organism: Cajanus cajan; assembly: GCF_000230855.2. Taxonomy (NCBI): domain Eukaryota; kingdom Viridiplantae; phylum Streptophyta; class Magnoliopsida; order Fabales; family Fabaceae; genus Cajanus; species Cajanus cajan. The sequence continues at coordinate 7,842,357 of NC_138517.1, read as the reverse complement.
TTTACTCAATATATAAAAGCACGCTTCAAGAGGTTTCTTCTTAAATCCTTCCTTTTACTGCTTTCTGTGTGCATATTTAAACTGTCATCATGTAGATAGTTAATTTATAATTGCTTAGAATAAATAGGGGTAATTTAGTAATTTTACGCTATTATTTTAGAAATAATCTGTCATAGGGAACCCGAAAGGGGCGCTGTGGGGTGCTAACACCTTCCCCACGCGTAACCGACTCCCTTACCCAACTCTGGTTGTAATGGCCAAAGTTGATTTATAAAATCAATTGCCTTATCCCTTTTTCCAATGTTTTGAGTAAAACATTGGTGGCGACTCCACGAACCCTCCTTTTGCGAAAACCTCTAATCCATGGAGGGTCCCGCTTGGGATTAATATGGATTGGTGAGACTTTTAATAAATAAATTGGATAAGATCGACAAGGTCTCAGTTTGAGAACAAGTCGTTCTAATAATCCAATACATTTTCAAAACTAAAAATAATAAGCGAGCTCGACCGTCTTCACGACCGCCGAGGCCCGTTTCGGGCCGGTGGCGACAGATGGCGACTCCACTGGGGAAGCTTCGAGAGTCAGTCCCATTTAGTGACAGATTATTTTTAACAAATAATAGTTAAAATTACTTCATTACCCCTTGCTTGTATGATAACATGCTTTATATATTTGGCTTTAAATAACTGTTGTTTGTTTAAAATTCCGCAATTGTTTGAAATATAAATTGCACACAAACCTTTGCACACAACAGTTCCCTCTATACCCGGGGGCATGAGTGGTAATCCATAGGGAGTGGATGTTAGTACGGCCGGTTGAATGGGTCCATAGGAGCCTACGAGACCGTTGTCGGAAAAACATCACTCAAGGTGATAACCATGAACTCGAGTCCGACAGTGCGTTGGAACTTTCCATCGACTTACGACGAGAGGAATTGGGTCCCTATAATGGGGGCACCTTGGGGGCCTTTGACCAAGTGAGAACAGTTAGATCCTCCTTGAATATGCACTTTTCTGCAGGAGACCCCTACCTCGTGATTCGCTCGTGACTGTTCGTGGATGAGTGAATTGTGTGTGCATTTTTATGTGACATTGTATGAGCATACATTGCACCTTTTAAACATACAACATTCTTTTTAAAATAAAAAGAATAAATAGAAATAAAGATCTTCTAGTACATGGTGTTAACATCTACCTTCATCACATTCATATAGGTAGTTTCCCTTTTCACCCAAAAAATACAAAAAATATATAAAATAAAAAATACCCAAAAAAAAAAAAAAAAAAAAAAAAAAAAAAAAAAAGGGTCATTTATCCAAACCAAGCAATATCATGCATCATCTTAGGGACATCCTAAAAACATGATAATGCTTAGTTGAATAAACACAATGCATGCATATTCATCGCCATCATCTCATATCATGCATTCTTATCAAAGATCATGGAGGGATCTAGATTTGCATTTCATACATCCCTCCCAATAAATCATTAATAAACATTAATAAAAAGAAAGAAATAATCGATGCGTATGTTCAAGATGGATCGCACGCCATTTGCTATTAAGTGTAAGCCAACAACCGCGCCAAGCAAGCGCACATCAACTCCGTTGTTGGTAATCAAGACGAACAAAGGGGAAGGTCCAATGCCGTTAAGGATCACTACTCCAAGGCCTTTTCCCTACGAAGCGAATAAGGCTGTGCCGTGGATATACGACATCCATTTTTCTGCCGACAGCGATATCTCCAACATCGCTGGACTTGGGGGCATGACTAGGAGTGGCAGGATCTACACTCCCGAAGATCTTCATGATAAAGCCCCCAAGAATAAAAAAAGAAGAAAAGAAAACCGAGAAAAAAAAATCCGAGGAGGAGACAGACGAGCTGTTAAAGTTTATCCGACAGAGCGAGTACTCCATCATGGATCAACTTCATAGGACGCCAGCAAAGATTACGCTGTTGTCGTTGATCCTAAGTTCCGAACCGCATCGGCAAGCTCTGTCGAAAGTCTTGAACGAGGCATATGTGTCGCACACTATCTCCCAAGACAAGTTTGAGGGGATTGTTAGTCACATCACGGCTAGTGATCACCTCACCTTCACCGATGAAGAAATCCCCGCTGAGGGACCGAACCACAACAAGCCCTTGCACATCTCTGTAAAGTGCAAGGAGTATCACATCGCCAAAGTCTTGGTAGATAATGGATCTTCCTTGAACGTGATGCCAAAAAGAACGCTCGATCAAGTGGCAATCAAGGGAGTCCAAATGCGCCCGAGCAACATGATCGTTCGAGCTTTCGACGGCTCTAAAAGAGAAGTGGTGGGAGAAGTCAATCTTCCAATCCAAATTGGACCCACCGTCTTTAATGTCGAATTCCAAGTGATGGACATTACTCCGGCATACAGCTGTCTCCTCGGCCGACCTTGGATTCATGATGCGAAAGCTGTACCCTCTACGCTCCACCAGAAAGTCAAGTTCATAGTGGGTGACAAACTGGTGACCGTGCAAGCTGAAGATGACATACTCATCAGCAAGCCATCCAACATACCTTATGTGGATGCAGCAGAGGAAGCTTTAGAAACCGCCTTCCAAGCATTGGAGATCGCCAATGTTGAGACATTTCCCCGAGAAATGAAGAAGGTAGCTCATATGCTCACAAAGAACGGATACTTGCCAGGACAAGGATTAGGCAAGGACTCCCAAGGAATCCCGGAGCTACCCATTATCAAGGACAATCCGGGGAAACAAGGGTTAGGATACAACCCTGTTAAAGATCAAAGAACGAAGAGGAATCAAGATCCTTCTCGACGTTCTTTAAGCCAGATCTTTAGGAAGGCTGATTCACAAACGTCAAGGCCAGCTGTCGTCATCAAGTGTCCTTTTCCTTCTAATAGGGATGTGTAAATTCAGTGACTATTAGAGATCACTCCTCGGGGACAGCCCGACCCCCGAGCCTCGATAGGGCACATGTTTCCGCTGCGATTATAATAAAATCATTCTTCATTAATTCTTTATTGCTTCTTTTCTTGCTTGCAATAAAATTCTAGACCACATTATTTTAACCCTGTTTGAATAAGCATAAATGAGGTTAAAATCATCTTGATAACAATAAACCCGCATCATTTTTATGTGGAAATGTGCATGACAGCTTGGAGCACCGTTTCTTGGCATCAATAAGTGCCATCATGGATAAAAGAAATCCTAAAGATAATAAGCTCGGCAGGAAACCCAAAAAGGGGACTGCGTAAAAATAAGAGCAAAAGACCCGCTAGGAATCCCACAAAAGGGTGACCTAGGCAAAAGTTAGGGTTACAAAATAAGAGCAAAAGACCCGCTAGGAATCCCACAAAAGGGTGACCTAGGCAAAAGTTAGGGTTACAAAATAAAGACAAAAGCCCGCTAAGACATCACAAATGGGTGTTTTAGGCAAAAGTTAGGGCCATCAAAAAAGAAAAACAAAATAAATCCATGATGGTACCATCAATTGAATTCAACAAGGGGCTCAAGAAAAGCTATCCAAGTTGTCAAAGCACAATCATTAATAACAAAGATGTGCTTAACTTCATAAGTGTTTAATCAAACAAGCCTAAACACAATAAGCCTACCATGGCCAGCCATTCTTACAAAAACCATTTTTCAAAAATAAAATAATCCCCTCTAAAACACAAACTTTTGAAAATATATCCTTTCCTTCTTTTCTGTCTTGTCCCAACGATTTTTGAATAATCTAGTGGAAACATGGAGATATAGTGGTCAATAGGAGGGTTGACATATCTTCTAAAAGAAGGGAAGGATCATTTGGTTGATGACACCAAAATCAAATACGCATCATTCCTCGGTAACAGAAATCGGCAGAGCACAGTCCGTCTGGAGGAATGGCAAAAATCCAAACAGAAAAACGCATCGGTTAATTCTTTTGAAAAATGAATCAAATAGAATTAGGTGCATCATATACTGCACACATGCATACAGATGATAGGTGTACTGGAAGATCACTTATTCTCTGTTTATTGAAAAAACAAAAAATATAAACTTCAGAAAAAACAATGCGCCCGTACCATGTTCAGTACACCCGTACTAAAATTGGGGTTATGAACAAATTTCCAACTCAATACGGGCGTACTGAAATGGATGCGGCCGTATTGGCCATAAAGAAATTTTCAAAGACCTCGTCATGAGGCAATTGCATAAAATAGAAAAAATAGGAAAAATTGCTTGTGTATGATAGCAGCAAACAAAATGCAAAGATTCAGAAAATCAACAGCGTCATACAGAATAACTGAGCCTGGAGAGGCTTGCCGAAAGAATACTCTCAGAATAACTGAGCCTGGAGAGGCTTGCCGAAAGAATACTCTCAGAATAACTGAGCCTGGAGAGGCTTGCCGAAAGAATACTCTCAGAATAACTGAGCCTGGAGAGGCTTGCCGAAACAATACTCCCACAGAATAATTGAGCCTGGAGAGGCTTGTCGAAATAATACTCCTTCAGAATAACTGAGCCTGGAGAGGCTTGCCGAAATAATACTCTCTCATAATAACTGAATTTAATTTCTTTAGCACTTTTAATTTCTGTACAGCAAAAGCCAAAAACATAAAAAAGGCAAAATACAAGAAAAAGCCAAATCAGAAGAAAAGGCAAAATACAGAAAAAGCCGAAAATGAAAAAAGGCAAGGATATAGAAAATCCAACAAACAATTTGTACAGAATAACTAAGCCTGGAGAGGCTTACCAAAATAATACTCCACATCCTCCACAGTATGCAGAATAACTGAGCCTGGAGAGGCTCGCAGAAATAATACTCCCCAGAGGGAACCTCAGCTCAAGCTCACGGAAAAATCCCCAGTGAGAGCTATCAAAGTAAAATCGACGCAATCCCCAATGGAAGTGCGATCATCCAAACAATATCCAAGTCAAAGGACTTAAACTTCCTCAGTAAAGATAGCTCTCCAGCTCAAGCGTTGAGTGAGGCTAAGCCTGCAGAGGCTTCCTAAATAATACTCTGGGATACATAAGATCGCACATTCCCCAGTCGCCTACTCAGAGGCATCCCTGCAAAAGGAGAAAAATCAAAAAACATCAATAACCATTCCCCAAGCGGAATTTGGCACTCAGCCGAACACTGAACTTCAAATCCCCAGTCGCCTACTCAAGAGGCACCCCTTCAAAAAGAGAAAAAATCAAAAAGATCAATAACCATTCCCCAAGAGGAATTCGGCATTCAGCCAATCATCAAACATCAAGATAATTCGCCTATTCAGAGGCACTCTTTCAAAAAAGAGAAAAAATCGAAAAGATCAATAATCATTCCCCAAGCGGAATCCGGCTCTCAGCCTATCATTGAACATCAAGGTGATATGCCTAACAGAAGAGGCTAATCAAAATCAACATCCAGAATCCCCAGCGGATAACAGCCTACACAGAGGCAGCAAAAAATCAGAAAATCAAAAAGAGTTACCCGAACAAGGATAACCGGGATACTCCACCAACGTCGAAAGGACGTCAGCCAATCATAAGGCACCGCTCACATCAGAAAGAGCGTCTTTGTGTCTGCATCCCTAAGGAATCAGAAATTCCCCAGTGGGCACCAACTACGCAATGGAAAGTTGGGACACAAAAAACCTATGAGTAACTGCACATCCCCTAGACGGATCCCTGCGTTATCCAGCCCTCAGTGGCACAAAAATCAAAAAACAACCGTCGAAGCAGCATCGTGGACTGTGGAGACAAAATCATCACAAATCCCTGAAAAGGAAATATTCACGCTACCCCGTCGTCACAAACACGGAGGTATGCAGCTTCCGGCTCGAGCAATGAGCGAAGCTATCTCTGGAAAGGAGGTACACACTGCTACCGTTGTCACAAGGGTACTTAGCTTCCGGCTCAAACAAAGAGTGAAGCTAAGCCTGGAGAGGCGGTACTCACAGCTTCCAGCTTGGGCAGCAAGCAAAGCAAAGCCTGGAGAGGCGAAACTCACACTGCTCACCGTCGTCACAAAGGTGCTTAGTTTCCGGCTCGAACAAAGAGCGAGACTAAGCCTGGAGAGGCGAAACTCACACTGCTCACCGTCGTCACAAAGGTGCTTAGTTTCCGGCTCGAACAAAGAGCGAGACTAAGCCTGGAGGGGCGAAACTCACACTGCTACCGTTGTCACAAGGGTACTTAGCTTCCGGCTCGAACAAAGAGTGAAGCTAAGCCTGGAGAGGCGATACTCACAGCTTCCAGCTTGGGCAACAAGCAAAGCAAAACCTGGAGAGGCTACTCGACAATTTTCCACCGGAAGACGCTACAAGTCAGAAGGTCGGTGCATCACCCGGACAATTGGGTCAACTCCTTTACTTGTCAGCCGGTACACCAAAAGGCCGTCCGACTAAGTAAAGGGGGGGCAGCTGTAGACCCCTAAAATTGTCCGGGTCGGAAATAAAGCTTGAAGACTCTCGAAGATTGAAGGAAGATCAGCCAGAAGGACTCCTGGAAGGCCCTAGGAGGGTTCTCTGTAGGTCTAGAGGTCTTAGAATAGCTCAAAATAAGGAAGTGGAGGGAATGAAGCCCAATACGGCCGTACTGAACTTAATACGGCCGTATTGAAGCCTCAATACGGCCGCAGTGAACTCAATACGGCGTATTGAAGTTTCTGAAACTTCAATACGGCCGTACTGAAACCAATACGGCCGTATTGAAGCTTCAATACAGCCGCAGTGAACTCAATACGGGCGCATTGAAATTTCTGAATTTCAATACGGCCGTATTGAACTCAATACGACCGTATTGAAGTTCAAAAATTTCAATACGGCCGTATTGCTTCTGTAGGCCGTATTGCGCCTATTCCCTATAAATATGACGTCAATTGGACGTCATTCCACACTTTTTACTCAGTTTTGACTCCCTCCTTAAGTATTCTGGGGTTTTTGAGCAGTGTTCTGCCCTAGAAATCTCTCTGGGAGTCGATCCGACGAAGTTCTGGAATTCCGAGCACTTAGCTTGGAGATTCGAACCTAGTCGAAGGGAAATCCTCCGGATTTCCATAGTCAAAAGTTTTTAGGAAGGAGCGAGCGAGCTTGTAGAGCGAGGGAACGCCAAAAAGCTTCCCAGTTTTACTCAATATATAAAAGCACGCTTCAAGAGGTTTCTTCTTAAATCCTTCCTTTTACTGCTTTCTGTGTGCATATTTAAACTGTCATCATGTAGATAGTTAATTTATAATTGCTTAGAATAAATAGGGGTAATTTAGTAATTTTACGCTATTATTTTAGAAATAATCTGTCATAGGGAACCCGAAAGGGGCGCTGTGGGGTGCTAACACCTTCCCCACGCGTAACCGACTCCCTTACCCAACTCTGGTTGTAATGGCCAAAGTTGATTTATAAAATCAATTGCCTTATCCCTTTTTCCAATGTTTTGAGTAAAACATTGGTGGCGACTCCACGAACCCTCCTTTTGCGAAAACCTCTAATCCATGGAGGGTCCCGCTTGGGATTAATATGGATTGGTGAGACTTTTAATAAATAAATTGGATAAGATCGACAAGGTCTCAGTTTGAGAACAAGTCGTTCTAATAATCCAATACATTTTCAAAACTAAAAATAATAAGCGAGCTCGACCGTCTTCGCGACCGCCGAGGCCCGTTTCGGGCCGGTGGCGACAGAGAGCACCAAATGAAAGGAAATTGGAAGAGAGAATAACAGAAAGGTGAGCAGAGAGAGAGAGAAGAATAATCAAAGAGAGAATAATCAACTAAATACTTTTCTGCCTCTATACTGCACCAAAATATGCTATATATGCACTTTCTTACAACCGCCTAACAATAACAAGGCAATTAAAATAAAAGGAAAAGGAAAAACAGAAAAAGTCATAACAAACTTGTGATTCCCTAATCATTCCTGACGGATTTCCCTTTCCCACGAGCATGAGGTAGAGTCACCACGTAATCCTTAAAGTGTTGAAATAGCTGAGGCTGCCTTTTACTAGTCCTTCCAATCACAGCCTCAAAATCGGTGGAGTGGCCCAACTGTGATGATGCAATTGTAGTGGACTCATCAGAGGGAATCAGTGTAATAGGCCCAGTGATCCTTACAAAAGGCTACAGTATTTACAATATATATACAATTTGTTTGGGTATCATAAAATGTGGTGGCCATTCTGGTTTTAAGATGTAGAGGAAATTTAACATTATCAACATAAGAGGGTGGTACTAATAAGGGAGATTCTCACATTGGCCTAACAATTATATGATTGAAGGCATTATAGATATTGAAGTTGTAAATGTTAGTGCTATAGTGGTAGGAATGACAATTTGAATGGTTAGGTACTATTTATTATCTTAGGAGTTTAAATAGGGTTTAATAGTGGAAAATTAGCATATTACGTCACCCCTTTTACGTCAGAAATACGAAAATCCGACGTAAAAAAAAACGCGGTGGCATTTTTGTAATTTTTGCGAACTTTTTTACGTCGGACCTGGTAGGGTCCGACGTAAAAAGTCCAATCTACGTCGGAGGTGTGTTGCGGCCGACGTTGATTGGACTTTTTACGTCGGACCATACCAGGTCCGACGTAAAAAAGAACGCAAATTTGAATAAGATAGCGCGAGGCACACCGCGCCCATTCACTCTTCATCACTTTTTATTTTTTTCTCTCTAAACCCTCTCCCTCTCCTTTGTTACTGAATCGTTTTTTTGTCTTTGCAGAGGAATGAACTCTTTGTTACTCATTTGCACATTGTTGCTGCTTCTTAGGTATGAATCAAGGTTTTGTTAGCACTTTTCTACTTCGCATTGCTACTCTGGCTATCTGTTTTATTTGATTTTTTGGTTGTTCTATTTGTGTAGGTAGTGGGCGTTTTCTTTTGGGTTGTTATACGAAGCTGAATGGCTTGTTCTGCAAGCAGAACGGCCTGTTCTACAAGCAGAACGGGGCATTCTGCTTGGAGAACGGGCCGTTCTGCTTGCAGAACGGGCCGTTCTGCTGGCATTTTTATGTTTTTTTTTTAATTTTTTTTCCTACTTTTTTACGTCGATTGTCTTAATGTCCGACGTAAATTTACGTCGGTTTTGAAGATCCGACGTAAAATTTACGTCTCCCGCTTCTACGTCGGTACATTTTCTGACGTAAAAAGCTAAAAATATCCGACGTAATACACCTCTTTTGTACTAGTGCGTCTACATCATATGAGCTCGTGTGCTTCTCAATGCATGACTTGTAAAAGGTTTATATATTCCTTGTACTATCTCAATTTATATAATTTCTGTTTGATGATTAAAAAGAAAAAATAATGTACATTTTAAATCTCTTAACTTTAGTTTTTAGGTTGATTTGACGATTTTCTAGTTACCCTAATGAGGTAACTAAGGCCAAGATTAAAGTCTTACATAATATAATTTTTTTTAATTTACAGATTAATGACTGTTTTTAATACAACGCTTGTCTTTCTTGAATCCTCTTTAAAGCTTGAAGTCTTCTGCCTTTATAAAAATTTATTGTTGACCTTTCTTTGAGGTCATTCAATCAAATATATCAATTTGTATTTTTAAAATTTATTTAACATTTTTTTAAAAGAGATTAATATAACAACTAGCTAGTCTTAATTCAAGAATAGATATAGTAACCAATTGTACTAGCTTACTGATTCTGAACTTTAATATGTATATCCCTTGTACAAAAAAAAAATGATAAAATAGTCTCATCTGTTGACTTGGTCAGATGGTCACTCGACAATAGTCTGGAGGCTAATCGAGCATGACTACATTGTAAAATAAGTATTCTATATTCATACAATATAAAGCATTCATGCCCATTACTCAAAAAAGTATATTAAATGATGAAGATATTTTACGTGTCACTCAATTTTAATTTTTAAGTCTTCATCCATATATCTCACTCTCATGTGATAATGTGTTTTTAACATCTTCTCTATTTTATAATTCGATTTTAGTTGTCAACATGATACCATTCCTCTAAAGTAATGTGATAATATATATACACACGTTAGTCGATCGCCTTTAAGATTAGTCATAATGTGGAATTACTAGTTGCCAATATTTACCGGTCACTTTAAATTTGGTCTTCCACCATATATATGTGGTGATTTCTTAGTTCCTACAATTTTGGTATTAGGTAGACGTCCTATTCTTCGATTATAATTTTCCTTAATCTTTAGGCCAATTCATGAAATTCGAATCATAAAATGTTTTTGGAAGAAAAATCTACATAATAATTAATTACATACTAATATTGATAATTGCAGCATTATTTACCAGAAAATCTTGAGTGCAGCTCAATCCTCATGCTCCTTAATATCGTATATGTTTATTGGAAGTTTTTGTTCATCAATTATTAATATAAAATTAATCCAAAAAAATGATTAATATTTCAAAAACCTAACTGATATTATTACAAAAACAAAAAAGGCTTATAATTTCGGTAATTTTCATTTTATGTTAAAATACTTCATATAACATATACATTCGATGGGAGTGGGACGGAAAGAAAATAGAATCTGAAATCTAAAACAAAAATTATACTAAAGAATTTGTTTGGTTTAAAAAATGTATTTTCTATTTTTGAAAATTTGTTTTAATTTTTTTTTTGTATGGTTTGTTAAGCTCAAATTAGTATATTTGTATACAACAAAAATAATGAAAAAATATAAGACCTTAAAATTTAAACTTTCAGTTAATTTTAATATGGATCAACCTAGACTTTGTCGCATACATTTCTTATATAATAAACTAATTAAGGTGGAATGGAAAAAAACTGTAATGTTTACCACCAGTCATTAGTTCATTGGCACAGGGACGGCTGCTATGCAATCATAGTTGACACATGTACTTTAGAGTGGAAATCACTTTCATTATCATTCATGAATCGTGAGCAATTACAATATTTAATAATAACACCACATCTTAATCTTAAAAATTTTAAAACATCATATGATTATCGATATGAAAAACATATTCGTTAAAATAATACCCCAATAACCCTAAAAAAATTCATAAATTAAAAACAAACTATAATCAAATTTAATTCATGCTACATCTTAATTTAAAATCTTAAAACATCACATATGTGTATATATTTTTTTAGGGTTTAGAATACAAGAAATATATGTATTTCGATGTGATGTGGTTTCTCATTCACATTCACACCAACCAAAAACAATAATACGAATTCATGCACATTTAACTGATGTCCGTGACTGTAGCAATCATTCAAAATTTTTAATCAATTACCACCTTCCTATAAATAAAACACATTCGTGGTGTCAATATAACCCAACAACCTATTGGGGACAAACTAGCATATACTACACAGAATAGCATATTAGCAAGCAAAATCCCAGAAAAAAAAATATTAGCAAGCAAAATCCCAGATGGCCTCTCTAACAATCTTCAACTCAGAATCCGATGAAGACACTTGGGTCGTCCAAATGAATCAGTTGGTGAGTGAAACCAACCTCTCAATCTTGAACAAAATGCCTGTTTGCATATACCAAGTCCCAAAATCTTTGAGTTGTGGAAAACCAGAAGCCTTTGCCCCACAACTTATAGCCATTGGTCCATACAACCACTTTCGCCCTGATCTCTATCCCATGGAAAGGTTCAAGATTTTTGCTGCCAAAAGGGTCCTCGACCACTTCAACAAACATGACCTCAAAACCCTAGTTGAGCAACTTCGCAACACGGGACCCTTCATCCGTGCTTGTTACCACAAATACTTGGACCTCAAGGAAGATACCTTGTTATACACCATGGCTCTTGATGGTTTGTTCTTATTGGATTTCTACCACAATTATCTGGATGAGAAAGTATCTAGTTCTTCCATGACAGGACTAGAAGAACAAGTTCAGATAAGTGGTGTGAAGCTAACCAAAGATGCCATCATAAGGGACATGATAATGGTGGAGAACCAAATTCCAACCTACATGTTGCTGAGGATCTTGGTGCTTGAAAGCTCCAAACCTGTTGATTCAGTTCAAGAACACTTGGGTTCAATGCTCTTGTCATTCTGTGCTGAACACTCTCCACTCAAGTTAACTCACACCCCCACATGCTCTGAGGCTGTCACAAAGCATTACCATATATTGGATCTCATGTACCATTTGGTAGTCCCTCAGAATGAAAACTCTGAAACATCAATACCTGATCAAACCGAAGATATGTGCAAGCCACATAGTAATTTCTCTAACACTGCTATAAGAAGCTCGAAACCTGAAGAGATTGTCATTTTCTTGAAGAAAGTTAAAGGTATATTAAGATTGACACTTGGCACTCTCAAAAGGCTAAAGGACATGAATGTTCCTCTTCCTCAACCCATTAGAAGAACCCTAGATGCAATACTCAACATGTCAAATTTTCAAAAATTTTCATCAGAAACAACGCTGCCTTCTGAAACAGAAGCTCCTGTGGTTGTCACCATCCCTTCTGTGCGTGAGCTTTACTCAGTTGGGATCCATTTTCAGCCCTCGAAAGGTGGCATCATGGCCATTGAATTCGACGAGAAAAAGGGCATATTTTACCTCCCAGTGCTTAAATTGGATGTGAACTCCGAAGTGATAATGAGAAACCTTGTGGCTCACGAGGCCTTGACCAAACCAGACTTTCTCATCTTCACAAGGTACACAGAATTGATGCGTGGAATTATAGACACTGTGGACGATGTGAAGCTTCTCAAGAATGCAGGGATCATAGAATCAAGTAGTTCTCTCAGCGTGGAAGAAAGTGAGGAACTGTTCAATGGAATGAGCAAATCCATCGGACCCACCAAGACTGAGAAATTGGATGAAACTATTAAGAAAGTCAACAAGTACGTCCATGATAAGCAGAAGGGTAAGCCGTACGGGATCTTAACCAATTATGTGTACTCTTCATGGAAGCTCTTGACACTTCTTGCCACCTTTGTGCTCCTGGCCATGACAGCTCTTCAAACATTTTGCACTGTTTATGATTGTCCGAGTCATTTTAGGTACAATTAAATGATTTTTCATATCGTTTTTCCTTTTACAAATTTAGTTAAAAAATTACGTAATGTATACTTTTGGGTGTGTAAAAGTTGGGAGTGAGAGGATGAAAAAGAAGTAAAATGAATGATAGTGATTTAGAATGTATAATTTATTTGTTAAAGAAAAATATATCATATGTCATATTTTTATAGTGTTTGTAATCTATATCATATGCGTGATGTTATTCAAGCGAAACAGTCTTTATAGTAATGACGAGTGTAAACAATTATTTATCTTTTAGATAATATCTATACCTATTAAAAAAAATGGGTATATTTTATTAATCACTTATTTTTAAACAAAAAGAATTTATAAATAAAACTGCTAAGGAGTTGCTACTGTGTCCTTAATAAATGAGAGGTTTTGGTATTGTATCTGATGTGAATATACACATTATTTAAATGTTATGTCATCCTTTTAAATAAATTATTTGTTATTTAAAATTTTTCATATTATTTATTTTAAAGATTTTATTAATGTTTTTATAAGTATACAGTAGCAACCCTATCTTCATGTTAGAGCTTCAGTGCGATTTTGTCTGAGGATCGTGGCGTTGTTTTGCTTATGGCTCTTACTTGTGCATCGTCCCTCCTCTCTACCGTCGATGCCGCCATCAACCCCCTCAACAAGCTCAACTTCATGGATGAAACCCATTCCCCCCACCCTTGGCTCAATCCCTCCCCTTACTTCTTGGACACTCTCATCGGCGTCATCTGCCGCTCCTTTTAATTTTGGACATTTCTTATGTTGAAAGCTTAGCGGTTGAGAATTTCTATGGTACTACACATTTTGGAAGAGTTTTGGAACTGTTGTTTGACTTTTTTTCACATCATCAATTTTCAACCACATCATCATTTTTGTATTTGTATAATTTAATTTAGTTCCTAATTTTTTTACTAAAAAAATTATATTTTTATTTTTGAGAACCCTAACTACACCTACAATACAAGCATCAGGGTGATGAAAGAGCAAACTCTCAAGACCAGGCTGATGCCGAACCGTGAACATCCAAGGTGGTGAATTCCACACCATAAACACCCTGATCATGCATTTCCCCACCTTGAAAAACTCATCCATGAAGTTGTTGAACAACAAACACAATGACACACCAGGATAGTACCCCCAGGTATCTCCATCAGCATATATATGATTCTTAATAGACACAACCCTAACATTTTTCTTACTACTTAATTCACCACTATTGCTACTGTTGTTGCTACCACTACTACTACCAAAATTCATATTTTCCTTAATGAGGTCATGATTATGGTTGTTAATTGTATTGTGATTCAAAGTTCTACGTTTTGTTCCTAAATTGGCTAGAGAGGGTAATACATTGAGGTTAAGAGGAACCTTCTTAGTAGGGAACGAGACTTTCTTGAAGTGGTGGATCCACCAATTAATTATGGACGATTCTATCGGCTCTGTTGAGTCCGGTGGTGGCAGCAACAACGTCGAAATCTTGGATCAAGGGGTTGTTGAGGGTGTCAAAGTTGGATTTAAACATTCTATCCTTTCAGAGGAACACGTTTTTCTTGTCGAACCATTCGCCCCAACCTTGTCAAAGGAGGGAGTCTTTGAGAAGAAGTGTGTCCTCGACGAAGGCAAGGGTTATGCTAGTGGAGCCAATGACAGGGTCGAGGGGGACATCGTCAGATGTGACACCCTCTCCCCAACATACATATACAACAATTGTAAAAATATATTATTGGTTTAAATAAAATCTTTATAAATAAAGCAATAAATCCATTAACATAAGAGTAGAGAATTCACATTCATAAACTTCAAACATGGTCAAATGCGGAATTTGTAGCAAAATGAATATTTTCCAAAACAAAATAACAATAAGAAAATCCTAAGCTAAATCTAGCTATGCCTCGATGTCACATATCCTATCAGAGCATACCCAACTAAAGCTTAAGCCTCGTCACCAACACCTTCATACTGATGATCACCTGCAACATAATTTTAAACACATACAAAGAACAACAAGGGAGTGAGAAACATCTCACTCGGTTCCAAGTGTAGAAATAACAGTTAGATAGCACACACATACAACAAATATAAGTCACAAGCACCAATCACATATAAACATTACACATACATAATCAGTATCACATGCACACTCATTTATCATGCAATGATGTCATAGACTCGACTCATAAATGCATGCATGTGGCGCCATATGGAAGTTTCACATTTCTCATCATTTCTTCACTAGTTACCCAAGGTACACCTAAAATAGCTTGTTATATCACTGGTATGCGGCATAACCGGCACACCTGGAATAAGTCATTTCATCACATAGCTTGTTACATCACTAGTATGCGGCCTAAGCGGCACACCTGGAATAAGTCATTTCATCACATAGCTTGTTACATCATTGATATGCGACCTAAGTGGCACACCTGGAATAAATCATTTCATCACATAGCTTGTTACATCACTGGTATGCGGCCTAAGCAGCACACCTGGAATAAATCATATATGTACATGATGCATGTCACACATTCACGACTTCATTGACTCAACATTTCACTTATCATGGAATTTCATGTCTTATCTCATTTCATCACATTTCACATTCTCATAGTCATAGCTTATCTCATTTCATCACATTTCACATTCTCATAATCATAGTGTTCACATTAGCACATTCCCATTCACATCATGCCTCGTGTCATTTGTTCATATTTCACATAGTCATACTCATAATTATTTCTCATAGGGTTTCGCATAGGAACCCACAGAGCACTCTAATTCATATCAAAACTTATTTAATTTTGAAATTAAATACATATTCACACTCTACATCACACAAGGAACACAACAGAACATTCAGAAAGCAAAACAAAAAATATTCATATCTTGCCTGTTTCTCATAGGGTTCTTTTAGGAACTCATAGAGCACTATAATTCATATCAAAACATATTTATTCTCAAAATTAATTATATTTTTACACATTACATCCGACATGGAACATAACAGAACAATCAGAAGACAAAACAGAAAACATTCATATTTTGCTAGTTCCTAGAAACATGCATCAGGCAAGGGATTGGGGGTCAATCCTATTACCCAACAATTATTTCCACACTCCCGAGCGAGGTTTCTCGAGTGGACAGAACGGCCCGTTTCGAATCCAGAATGTCCATTCTGGATCCTTGCAGCATGTGTAAACTTGGCATCTGGAACGACCTGTTCTAAAACCAGAACGGTTTGTTCTGACTTTGCGTTTTAACACACAACGGCCATATTTGGAACGACCCGTTCTCAACTAAGGTTATAGGCCATTTTAATAGTTTGGAACGGCCCGTTCCATTTTGGGAACGACCCGTTCTTGACTACTAAATATCAAACTTTTTAATAGCTTGGAACGACCCATTCCAATTTGAGAATGGCCCATTCTAGGCTACTAAAACACCCTAAATGAATTTTATGAAAATTACTAAATTACCCTCAATAAAAAGTATGAAAACCAGGGTGTTAAATTAGAGGTCACTACAAAAAAAAGTCAATTTAGCGACCGATTTTTTTTTGTCGCTAATAGCGACATAATTAGTTGCAGTTTTTATCTAGCGACCTAATATTTTTAGTAGCAATTTTTAGTCGCTATTTTTGTCGCTATTCAGTTTTTAAATTACATATCCTTTAGCGACCCAATAACGACCAAATTGTATGTAAATTTGCGACCGAATTGGTTTCGGTTGCTAAATTAGCGACGAAAAAATTTCGATCGCTAAAAATAATACAAAAATATTATTTATAATAATGGTAGCAACCAAATAAAAATCGGTCGCTAAATGTAAATTTTTAAAAAATTTAAGAATATATTTTTTAAAAAAAGAAAGCAAATATAAAAATATATTATATTATTTTTATAATGATAAAGAAATTAATAATAAGAAATAAAAAGTCATGACCCTTCCAATAAAATTATTTTATTTTTTAAAATAATACATATTATATAATTTAAAATAGATAATATATCATAATGTATTAAAAAATGAGAAACATAATGCTATAAAAGAAATTTAAATAATAATTTTTTTAATTGAATCTTTTAAAAAAAATTGGACTAATTTGAATAATAATTTATTTATCAAATTTATTTATTTTTCTCTTGAGAAATTTATTTCTCTTTAATCATACTTAATATTTTATTTTATTAGATAATATGAAAATACACAATTTATTGTGCTTTTCAATTTTTTTAAGGTAAAAAAACTTCTTTTTAATTTGTAAATATTATTTTATTTCAATTATTGTTTTAAAAATTAGACTTAAACATCTAGTTTAGTTTATATAAACGTGTTAGTTCCATCAACTTAAAAATAATTGGTTTATATAAGGATTAATATGAACTTATCAAACAAATCTAAACTCGATTAAAAAATTAGATGTTTTTTAAAAATAATTATTGTGTTAACTTAACAATAACCATCATAAAATTTTAAAATATATTTTTCATTTAATTATTCATAAAAAAATATTTTTAAATTAAGCATTCACCAAAAAGGATACTTTTAATTAAAATATATTTTTTAATTTTATTAATTCATTGTCATCCTCTCAATTGATTAAAAAGTGATAAAATATAATTAATGTATAATTAGTTTAATAAATAAAAATTATAAAATAAATTATATATATAAATATACACACCAATAACATGTGAGTTATATTACTGATGGAATATTTTTGACAAATTTATATTTGTCAAAAATGTAAGAATTTTTGACAAAAATTGGCAATCATAGACCATTAATATATATATATATATATATATATATATATATATATATATATATATATATATAGAGAGAGAGAGAGAGAGAGAGAGAGAGAGAGAGGAAGAGGAGGAGGAGGAAGAAGAATCAAATGACTCACAAAGTAACTCTTAGTAAAGTTACTCCGCTCAATAACTCATGATATATTATGAGTTTCATCGATCTAATTATTAAATTAAAATTTATTAAATTTTACTAATAATTAATATAGAAAATATTGATTAGCTTCGGAATAAATTATTTGCAAACAATATAGTTGAAAAATTAATTATTTTAAATTATTTAACTAGAATCTTATTAATAATTTACTATATGATTTTGATATTTTTGGATAACTAATATCTGGTTTTAAACTTGATATAAAAATATTATGATATAACTTGATAAGATTTTAAATTAGTATTTTATTAATGGTTGATAATTAGAAAATAAAACAAGGATAAATACATTTTTTAAATTTTATATCTTAGATTTAAGATGAATAAATATATTAAGTTAATTAATAATTTATTTAAAATGTTAAAATTTAATTTATAAAAATAATATTTTAAAAGAGAAGGGTTATAATAACACCGGTGTAACTTTTACTAAGTATTATATCGCTCAACAACTATATATTAAATGTGAATTTTATAAATTCAACTATTAGATTAAAAGTTTTTTACTCTTAGATCATATATATATACAAAATGTTATATGAATTTAAGATGATTTGATACTTCATTCTTGTAAAACAAAATTGACGTAATATATGCATTTCAAAATATATTAAAATATGAGCACTTTGATTACCTTCAAGTTGTTGTTCAATTTTAACAAAACTTGATATAAACATAGAAAGTGATATGAACTTTCAATCTAACGGTTGGATTTACAAAATTTACATTTAATATAAAGTTATTGAGCGGTGTAATACTTAATAAAAGTTATACTAGTATTATTATAACCCTTATCATTTTAAAATATATAAATTATTATTTAAACTTTTAAATTTATAATAAATAATTTAAATTGTATCATAATATTAATTTTAAGTAGAAATAAGTAGATTGTTAATTATAAAAATATATATATATAAATAAAGGTTAAATAAATATAATATAATTATTATTATTAGTATTATAATTATTATATATTTTTACATTTCTATAGCAGTCCGGACACACCGAAATGAGAGGGATCCAAAGATAGTATAAGTACGAGATTGTATAGTTGAGGATGACTTAAATGAATTAATTTGTACTACTTATAATGACAACATGCATCTGGTTTTCGGTAGCTTATCTCATCAGAACTCTATAGTTAAGCGTGTTTGACTCGGAGTAATATAGGGATGGGTAACCTTTCTGGGAAGTTTCCTAGAAACTGTGTAATTAAGGACAAAACATGTTGAAAAGTGAAGTATTGTGAAATAGAATCCTTGAGAGGCTAAATATGAGTGGTTCATAGTGACCGAATTTGCGACGTCTATAAAATTTAATAAAATAAAAAATAAATATTTAGCGACCAATTTATTCGGTCACTAATTTGGTCCCCATACACATTAGTGACCAAAATCATTGTAACTATTTTACGATCGAAATTTTCGGTCGCTAAACAGCGATCGAAAATTTTTCCGTCATTATATAACTTTGCGGCCAGAGTTTTTACAACTATTTAAATTCAGTCGCTAAGATAAATAACGACCGATTTAAGCAATTTAGCGACCAATTTTGGTAGTCGCTAAATGTCATATTTTTTGTAAAGAGAATAGTACTTTCTAATCTCAAATATTTCATTTTAATTTAAATATAAAATAGAGAGATATAAAAGATTAGTCCGCTACTTCAACATAAAGGGCGGATAGAACTTCTTTAGTGTGGGAGGATTTTTTATTATTTTTTTGTTGTAAACTTTAGTCCTAAATTGGGTTGTTAGTAATTTGTTCTTATCTAAGCACATATTATAACCATGTTACAATTTGACTTTCTATAATGTGTTTTTGTATATGAGTTTGAAGTATTTCTTGAACCCTTAAATATATAATTTATTTGCTGTCCATTAAAAAAATTATGCGGTACAGTTTTTTTTCCCAAATATTTAATACATCTGCATACCTAAAACTTGAATTTAAGATCATTTTTGAGTCTTAAATATATAATTGTTAAATACTCAAATAAAACTTTGTCACTCATAATGGTCATCTTCAACTCAAATAAAATTGTCTTGGTAGAAGATATATTCTTCCAAATATTGAACACTTTTTTTTTTTTTTTGGCAAAAAGTGGTTATTAAGCTGAGAGCTAAAATTTGCAATCGTCCCAACTAGGTTGACACTAAAGTAAATAAAAACTTATGACAATAAAGACTAATCATATGAATCAAGCAAAGAGAAGATACAAAATAAATATGGGGACGAAGCCAAAACCCACACTAAAAACTGGAAACAACATTATATCTAAACCTATAATAAGGAAAAGCAAGTCTATCTCGAACAAACAGAAGAGAGACAAATAATAGGGTAAAATCCCACCAACAAAACTCATGTACAGTAATTTCATGAGAGGCAAGTTTATCTGTATAAGTATTACCTTCACTGAAAATCTGTCCCACAAAAAAAAGTCATTGATTTAGTAAGAAAAAACCATATTTTTCCATCTATTCCTACTATGCTAGAGAACCAAATTGTGATCATAGAAAGCTAAAACAACTAACTGGGAATCACACTCCAACCATAACTGATTTAAGCCTTTCTCATGAGTTATCTCCACAACTTTGGTTGTAGCCAAAAGTCTCGTGAATAGAGCATTTTGAATGCCAGTAACCAACAGGGACTAGGAGAACTTTTTGCAATGCCATTTGTGTTTCATTTCATCCAACCATTAATGGGAGGATGCCAATAAACTTTATATTAGAAAGATTCCTCCTAGGATTGTTGAGATACAAACAAGTCTCACATCAATAAAATAAGAGAAAAATAATAATTTATAAAGCACACACATACTCTAATGTAAGAGAGGCCTTTTGGATAATAACCAAAAGTAAAACCGTGAGGGCTTAAGTTTAAAGTGGACAATATCTCATTATTGTGGAGTATGCTTGTGCAATAACCTTATACAAAAATAACTTTCATAAAATATCCCTTCATATTGTAAAGTATGTTTGTGTAATAACTTTATAAAAAAAATAACCCTCATAAAATATCTCTTCAAACAAATACCATAAAATAACTCCATCAGATGATGGTTCACTCCAAAATCCTTGAGCTTGATAAATTCATCTATGTTAGGAAGCATAAAATTGTTGGAAGTATCACCTACAAGTTTCACATGGGTTGAGACCAAATATTTAACACATTTACATGTAAAATATTTAAATTAGAGATCAGTTTTGAGTTCACAATATGCAATTATATTAAATGTTCAGACAGAGAATTTTGTTTTTCATAATAATCATATTCGATTCTAATAGAATTATTTTATATACAAGATATGTATGATTTTATGTCAAAACAAAGAAAAACTCAACTCCTTTCTCACCTTTCTTTGTCCCCGTGTCCTTTGCTTTCTTTCCAAACTAACCATTAATATAAATAACTTCCATCAATATAGAATGAGAAGGTTTAAATAGTCATTGTCTACTTTATATTTCATTTAATTCTTTTTCGTGTATTTACTACAACAAAATTTATTATTATCGACAATTATTTAACGATAATAAATTAATTATTTTTATTTTATTATTTAATAAAAATATTAATAATTAATATATAATGATCACTAAAAATGTATTTACATCGTATTAAAATTTACTATTAACGATAATTATTTATTAGAAAAAACTTAAATCTCACATCGACTATAAATAAGATAATTAAAGAGTATATAAATAGATGATAACTCTCACCTTACAAATTTATTTTGTAGAGTTGTGTTAGACCTATAACTTACTATTCTAAATTAGTAAGAGATTACTCACTATTATTAAACTCAATTGTCCCTAAACTTGAGGGGACTGACTATTGATAAGATAATAATAATAATAATAATAAAAATATATATATATATATATATATATATATATATATAAGTAGAAGACAATCCTCATCTTACAATTCTCACACTACTAGAAAGTAAAAAAATGTCACAAAAAGTTATAGGCTTTTTTCGATAATTATAAGGGTTTTTACAAATATTTCGAATAATTGCTGCTAAATGTTTTAGCTACACTGTATACAATGGCTAATATGAAAATGCCAGTAAAAGATTTGGTAACAATTTTTATTGCCACTAAAAGTCATATTAAATGCCACTAAAATTCTATTTTGTATAGTGATTTTTTCTTCTCAATTACTTTATCTCCCTTTGTTTTTGTATTTAACTCCCTGATTTTCCGCATTTCACTTTGCAATGATCTGTTTCACATCATCATGCTATTGAGTGGCACAATTATTTGGTCACATCGACTATAAATAAGATAATTAAAGAGTATATAAATAGATGATAACTCTCACCTTACAAGTTCATTTTGTAGTGTTACCTATAACTTACTATTCTAAGTTGGTAAGAGATTACTCACTATTATTAAACTCAATAATCTCTAAACTTGAGGGAACCGACTATATGTTGATAAGATAATTAGAAATAATAATAATAAATATATATAAATAGAAAACAACCATTATCTTACAAGTCCCACATCTATTAGAAAGCAAACAATGTCACATAAAATTATACACTTTTTTTTATAATAATAAGGGTTTTTACCAGCGAGTTTTTTACTTAAATAATACTATTTTTTTTAAAAAAAATTACCCAAATAGCAACTGTGCAAATTTATTTTTCCAACTAGCACCATTTACTGTTCACGTTTCGGAACGGGCCGTTCTGAAATCAGAACGGGCCGTTCCGGATTAAAAAATAACACATGGAAAACAAATCAGAACGGGCCGTTCCAAAATCAAAATTAGCACATAAAAAGTAGAACCAGAACGGCCCGTTCTGCTTTCAGAACGGGCCATTCTGACCTACAAATAAATTTTTTTTCTTCGATTTTTACTTATCAAATACCAAAACTCAGAAACTAACATCAAATAATTAAATTTATTGAATATTAACATTATAAATATATCTAAATAAATTTATTAAAATTCAATACAACAATAAAGATTAATGGTGGCAGAAACTGATTATGTTGTTCTCTAATGTCCATCTCTGTTTTAATCCTACTAGACTTTGGCTGACCCTTGAAAGTTTGCTTCAGTTCTGGATTTGGCCACAAAGTTGGACCAGTATAAGTAGGCCAATAATCTTCATGTCGGAGCTCTCCAAACTGTCCTTCGTATATCTTTTTAGAACTTGTCGTAATCATACCACATTTCATTTAGCCTTACTGTAAATCTCCTAGTGGGTCAAACTTTTCTCGGATGTAATCTTCATGTCGAAGCTCTCCAAACTGTCCTTCGTATACCTTTCTGGAACTTGCCGCAATCATACCACATTTCATTTAACCTTACTGTAAATCTCTCAGCGGGTCAAACTTTTCTCAGATGTAATCTTCATGTCGGAGCTCTCCAAACTGTCCTTCGTATACCTTTCTAGAACTTGCCACAATCATACCACATTTCATTTAACCTTACTGTAAATCTCCCAGCGGGTCAAACTTTTCTCGGGTGTAATCTTCATGTCGGAGCTCTCCAAACTGTCCTTCGTATACCTTTCTGGAACTTGTCGCAATCATACCACATTTCATTTAGCCTTATTATAAATCTCCTAGCTAGCGGGTCAAACATTTCATTTGGAGAGCTCCGACATGAAGATTATTGGCCTACTTACACTGGTCCAACTTTGTAGCCAAATCCAGAACTCAAGCGAACTTTCAAGGGTCGGCCAAAGTCCAACAGGATTAAAACAGAAATGGACATTAGAGAACAACATAATCAGTTTCTGCCACCATTGATCTTTATTGTTGTATTGAATTTTAATAAATTTATTTAGATATATTTATAATGTTAATATTCAATAAATTTAATTATTTGATGTTAGTTTCTGAATTTTGGTATTTGATAAGTGAAAATTGAAAAAAAAATTTATTTGTGGGTCAAAACGACCCATTCTGAAAGTAGAACGGGTCGTTCTGGTTTCACTTTTTATGTGCTAATTTTAATTTTGGAACGACTCATTCTAATTTGTTTTCCATGTGTTATTTTTTAATCCGGAACGGCCCGTTCTGATTTCAGAACGGCCCGTTCCAAAGCGTGAACAGTAAATGGTGCTAGTTGGGGAAATAAATTTGCATAGTTATTATTTGGGTAAAAAAAATTTTAAAATATTATTTAAGTAAAAAACACTTTTACCAACATTTAGAATAATTACCGCTAAATATTTTAGCGACAATACATATAATAACTAATGTAAAATTATCAGTAAAAACTTTGATAATAATTTTTATTGTCACTAAAAAAATTATATTAAATATCACTAAAATTCTATTTTATTGAGTGATTTTTTGTTCTCCATTACTTTATCTCCCTTGTTTTTGTATTTAACTCCCCGATAAACTCCCTGATTTTCCGCATTTCACTTCGCAATGATCTGTTTCACATCATCATGCTATTGAGGGGCACAATCATTTGGTCTTGTTAATTAATTAACAGGGATGGGGTAGGGAAGGAAAACGGCCCCCACCTTAGTGCCATCTTTATTGGGGATTTAATTTATTGCAGATTTGTCTAAGCTCCTACAAAAAAACATGATATCACATTCAAGTATTTTTAATTAGTTTTGCTTTGTACTAAATGAATGTGATTTAAAGTCGGATTGGTACTCAAGCTTTGTTGTTTTCTAACGTCACATTCGTATATTAGCAATTCTTTAATTTCATAATAATAGTACTCATTTTCATCTTTATTTGTTTTATACTTCTTTATGAGATAAAAACTCCCACTTAAAAAACTCATGACTGTCTTCATTTAAAATGCAAGTCCCATTTCTTATGTCTGATCTTCAACTCCACCTGTAACATCCCAATTTTTTTAAAAAGGTACTTTTGTAATTAATGGCATTTTGTAATTTTAATAAAGGAATAAGGGTATTTTTGTAATTTTATTATTAATGGCATTTTTGCAATTTTATTAAAGTTTGAGGGGTAAAAGGGTAACTTGGAACGGGCTGTTCCAAAATTGGAACGGGCCGTTCCAAGTAATAAAAATATACTGAAATTTCAAGTTGAGAACGGGCCCAGAACGGGTCGTTCTAACAAGGAGAACGGGTCGTTCCGGAGGGAGAACGGGCCGTTCTGCTGGGTTTGAGAACGGGCCGTTCTGGTTTCAGAACGGGCCGTTCTGCTTTTTGAGAACGGGCCGTTCCAGTTGAGAATTTTACGCATATTTGAACATTCCGGAACGGGCCGTTCCGAAATCAGTACGGGCCGTTCCGGGTGCGTCAGATTGCCTATAAATAGGAGGCAGGGGGCTATGAAAAAAATCATACAGCCAGAAGTGGAAATTTAGAGAGAGAGAAAGAGAGAGAGAGAGAGAGAGAGGGAAAGAAAGAGGGAATCCAGAGGGGGGAGGTTCTGCTCAAGTTTTAGCTCCTACTTATCCAGGTAAGGGGGAGGAGAACTTTATCTCTTTAAAATTTTATTTACTACTATGTTATTTATTTATGTTATTTTCTTGTTACATTTATTTAGTGAGGTGTCCCTAACCTCATTTATTTGCTTAACCTATGTTTCTTTTTGTCTATAATAATTATTAAGGTGTTCATATTTTATATTGTTTCATTATTTTATAATGATGGTCATTTTTATTTATATCATTGGTATTCTTAATATATTCCTTTTACATAGATATATTTATTATAAATATATTTATAATCAACTATGTTATAGTTGTGATATCTTGGACTCGTGTTGTTGTTATTTCTTCACGTATTTATGAAGATAAATATTGTTCTATGGCCATAGAAGATAAAGTTTGAATTATTTGTAGCTGGAGGTTTGACCTTGGGGATTTAAATGAGTAAGAAATGAAGGTGAAATATCCTATTGTTGATTAAGGTGAAATATCCTTTTATTGGTTGATGTTATGATGATGCTCATTTATCCTGACTAGTCACTACAAGTATAATTCAAATTTTATTGTATCATGAAAATTTAATATATGATCTGTATATATATTTATATATATATATATATGTGTGTTTAATATTGATTATAAATAATTCTGTATATTCTTTTGAGTTATTATATTTATTGGATATTGTTCTTACTCCTTTCTTTTCTTTGTTTTTATAAATTAAATATATTACAAAATAGATGGATCTACTTTGGATTCCAGATCATTTTGCAGTTGATATAGCTGTGGTATTCCTTGGAAGGAATTGGAATGTGGAGGCTATTTGATGAATCTATTACAATTTTTATAAATTTATTTTCACTATCAATGTAAATATTGTAATAAAAGTGAAAGAAAAATATATTGTGTAAAATAATACATTATTGTAAATATTTTAGAACGATATATCATGTATTAAATTCACAAAATATTATTGTTCTTTATCTTTATCTTTATTAAAAAAAAAAAAGTATTGTTAACGATATAATTGTGAAAATATTATATAAGAAAATATATAATTATTATTATATAAATTGGGCGTTAGAATCGGGCTTTACATTAAGTGGTATCAGAGCAGGTCGATCCAATCGGCCGTGAGTTATGAGTTTACCGTGCTCATTTGGTAGAGTTTATAGTTTTAGCGAATGAATCCAAGAAAGTTTTGAATGTTTTGATAAAAGGCTCAAGTGTACATCTCTGTTATTTTATTTTACATGATTTGGAAGTTATAAATTATTCCTAACTAGGAGGCACTGCCACCTTTACTGGAATCAATTTATATTTCCTTTATTACTTTTAAAATCTTATTATATGATTTATTATATTTGATGCTTATATATTGATTTTTATGGGTTAGGTTGAATAAGGGTTTTATTTTAGTTTCTAAGTTCTTTGTGCTAAATATGCAAGTTATTTTGGTTTAGGATTGTAGGAAGAAGCTTAAATAATGGTTTGAAAGTGTTTTAAGGTATTTTTGTGGCTTTAGACTTTGGTGCGCTCTTTTGGCTGATCAATACAGGGAATGTCTTAACTGCAGTTTTGTTGTGCCAGTACAAGTATTATATTGATAGAGTTGGATTTTATGATCTTCATAAAGTTGTAGTCTTGGATGTTAACTTGTAAAGGGTACCAAAATCAGGTACAATGGAGATTAGAACTTTCGTTATGACTATTTTAGTAAACAAAGGTCTAGCTGTTAGCGCTGTTTATATCTATTACAATTTTTGAAAATTTTAGCTAAGTATATGATCATTTTAGAATTTCAAGTCTTCATAAGAGTGATAGCTTATCCTGTTAGCTTTCTTTTGGTGATAGGTTTGAGATCATTTGGATGATTATAATTTTCTATGTCATTTTCGTTGATAGTTGTTAAAGGGATATATATGTTATCATATGATGTTTGTGAGTTATTAGGAAATCAATTTTATTCTGATATTCTGAGGTGTTGTATTGTGGATCAAAAGTTTCTTGATGGGGAAAAAGGTTGTTCATGTACAGGTCATACGTAGTAAACGGTAATTGATTCATACATGCTTAAGGATGGTATATATGAAGGATTAAAGTAAGTATTTTGATATGATTTGATATGCATGTATGTTGATATATGGATAGATAACTTTAGGGATCAAGTAATGAATATTTGTGTGTTTAGTGAGATTGACCTTAGGATGTGATATCATCATATTGGAGTTAAGGGTGAAGATATATCCAAGACAACATTACGCTAAGTTATCTAAGTATGAATTTTTATTATATAAAGTGAATTTTCTAGGTCTTGTAATTTCTAGTGGAGATATGATATAGATCTATCTAGAAATTATATTTAAGTGGGAGATACCTAAGTCAATTAGTGAGGTTAAGAGCTTTCTTGCATTAACTTATTAATATAGGAGATTTATTGAGGAAATTTCTAAGATATCATTACTTTTGTTTGGATTCACCTAAAAGAGAGAGTTGCCTTTATGGAATAGTAAGTGAAGGTAGTTTTCAAACTCTTAAGGAAATATTGCTTAGTGTTAAGATTATCGGATTTTAGTAAGTGTTATGTGTTATATAGTGATGCTTCGAAAACGGGTTTGAGTGGATCGTTGATGTAAGAAGGAAAGGTAGTAGCTTATATTTCTAGGTATCTAGGTATGAAGAAAAAATTCATGAAAAAAAAATTACCTTACCCATAACCTTGAATTAGAGATTGTAATATTTACACTTAAGATTTTGGAAACATTACTGGTATGATTCTAAGTTTGAGATATTTAGTGATCATAAGAATCTTACACATCTGTTTGATCCAAAGGAGTTGAATATGAGACAAAGAGATAGTTGAAAACTGTTAATGATTAAGATTTTAATTTTAGTTGTTATTTGGAAAAAGTCAATGTGGTAATCGATACTTTGAGTACGAAAGCTCTGTATATATCTCCTCTTATGGTTAAAGGGATGTATATTTGCTCACATTAGAAATTTAAGTTTGACTTGGGTGTAGATGGAATGGTGAAATTAGAGATCTGATATGTGTACCTAGTGAACTTATGCTTAAGTGTTTGATCTTTGGAAAGGTTGTGGAAAGACTCACAAAAGTTAAACCAATATTGTGACAGATGTCTTGATTATGATGATCACTGATATAGTATTTTTGATTATTTAAGGATTGGATTTGATTGAAGAATTTAGAAACTTAAGCGTGATGTGTAAGCTCACCCTTAGGAACATTGAATTGAGTATGTTGAAAGGATTAATAGATTAATAGATGTGATTAGAGGACTCAGGAGTTAAATCCTTTTTTAGTGGGCTAAGTGGAAAAGATTAGTAGAGGTATAAATAGCCCTTTACGCTTGAAAGTTGATGATTCAAAGATAGAATCTATGTGCTTAGTAATCTTGAATTAAGGAAGATGATCTTAGAAGAAGGACATAAAAGTACTTTTAGTATTCATTTAGGAGATATTAAAATGTATCAGAGTTGTGCAGCGGAAGCATGGCCTAAGGAGAAAAGAGAAGTAGAGGAATTTGGATACTAGTATATAATATGCCAAAAGTTTGAGGTGAAACACTAGAGTCTTTAATATTTTTACAGTCTTTAGACGTCCTAATTTGGAAATAAGATTCTGTATCCATGGACTTAGTTGTAGTTATGTATGATATTCTTAAGAAATTTGATCTTATGGATAGACTTACCGAGTTTGCGCATCTTGTACTTATGAACATTAGAAAGAGAGATTGATAGATTTGTGCATCAATAAGGTAAAAAGTGCTACATGGGAATTAGAAAGCAAGATGCGAGAAGCTTATCCATTTCTATTTTCAGGTAAATTTCGGGGACGAAATTTCTAAAAGGAGGGGAGAATTGTAACACCCCAATTTTTTTAAAAAGGTACTTTTGTAATTAATGGCATTTTGTAATTTTAATAAAGGAATAAGGGTATTTTTGTAATTTTATTATTAATGGCATTTTTGCAATTTTATTAAAGTTTGAGGGGTAAAAGGGTAACTTGGAACGGGCTGTTCCAAAATTGGAACGGGCCGTTCCAAGCAATAAAAATATACTGAAATTTCAAGTTGAGAACGGGCCCAGAACGGGTCGTTCCAACAAGGAGAACGGGCCGTTCCGGAGGGAGAACGGGTCGTTCTGCTGGGTTTGAGAACGGGCCGTTCTGGTTTCAGAACGGGCCGTTCTGCTTTTTGAGAACGAGCCGTTCCAGTTGAGAATTTTACGCATATTTGAACGTTCCGGAACGGGCCGTTCCGAAATCAGTACGGGCCGTTCCGGTGCGTCAGATTGCCTATAAATAGGAGGCAGGGGGCTGTGAAAAAAATCATACAGCCAGAAGTGGAAATTTAGAGAGAGAGAGAGAGAGAGAGAGAGAGAGAGAGAGAGGAAAGAAAGAGGGAATCCAGAGGGGGGAGGTTCTGCTCAAGTTTTAGCTCCTACTTATCCAGGTAAGGGGGAGGAGAACTTTATCTCTTTAAAATTTTATTTACTACTATGTTATTTATTTATGTTATTTTCTTGTTACATTTATTTAGTGAGGTGTCCCTAACCTCATTTATTTGCTTAACCTATGTTTATTTTTGTCTATAATAATTATTAAGGTGTTCATATTTTATATTGTTTCATTATTTTATAATGATGGTCATTTTTATTTATATCATTGGTATTCTTAATATATTCCTTTTACATAGATATATTTATTATAAATATATTTATAATCAACTATGTTATAGTTGTGATATCTTAGACTCGTGTTGTTGTTATTTCTTCACGTATTTATGAAGATAAATATTGTTCTATGGCCATAGAAGATAAAGTTTGAATTATTTGTAGCTGGAGGTTTGACCTTGGGGATTTAAATGAGTAAGAAATGAAGGTGAAATATCCTATTGTTGATTAAGGTGAAATATCCTTTTATTGGTTGATGTTATGATGATGCTCATTTATCCTAACTAGTCACTACAAGTATAATTCAAATTTTATTGTATCATGAAAATTTAATATATGATCTGTATATATATTTATAT
The DNA here is from genome assembly GCF_000230855.2 of Cajanus cajan. NCBI lineage: Eukaryota > Viridiplantae > Streptophyta > Magnoliopsida > Fabales > Fabaceae > Cajanus > Cajanus cajan. The sequence goes on along the minus strand of NC_138517.1, from coordinate 7,811,967 downwards.
ATATATATATATGTGTTTAATATTGATTATAAATAATTCTGTATATTCTTTTGAGTTATTATATTTATTGGATATTGTTCTTACTCCTTTCTTTTCTTTGTTTTTATAAATTAAATATATTACAAAATAGATGGATCTACTTTGGATTCCAGATCATTTTGCAGTTGATATAGCTGTGGTATTCCTTGGAAGGAATTGGAATGTGGAGGCTATTTGATGAATCTATTACAATTTTTATAAATTTATTTTCACTATCAATGTAAATATTGTAATAAAAGTGAAAGAAAAATATATTGTGTAAAATAATACATTATTGTAAATATTTTAGAACGATATATCATGTATTAAATTCACAAAATATGATTATTCTTTATCTTTATCTTTATTAAAAAAAAAAAGTATTGTTAACGATATAATTGTGAAAATATTATATAAGAAAATATATAATTATTATTATATAAATTGGGCGTTAGAATCGGGCTTTACATTAAGTGGTATCAGAGCAGGTCGATCCAATCGGCCGTGAATTATGAGTTTACCGTGCTCATTTGGTAGAGTTTATAGTTTTAGCGAATGAATCCAAGAAAGTTTTGAATGTTTTGATAAAAGGCTCAAGTGTACATCTCTGTTATTTTATTTTACATGATTTGGAAGTTATAAATTATTCCTAACTAGGAGGCACTGCCACCTTTACTGGAATCAATTTATATTTCCTTTATTACTTTTAAAATCTTATTATATGATTTATTATATTTGATGCTTATATATTGATTTTTATGGGTTAGGTTGAATAAGGGTTTTATTTTAGTTTCTAAGTTCTTTGTGCTAAATATGCAAGTTATTTTGGTTTAGGATTGTAGGAAGAAGCTTAAATAATGGTTTGAAAGTGTTTTAAGGTATTTTTGTGGCTTTAGACTTTGGTGCGCTCTTTTGGCTGATCAATACAGGGAATGTCTTAACTGCAGTTTTGTTGTGCCAGTACAAGTATTATATTGATAGAGTTGGATTTTATGATCTTCATAAAGTTGTAGTCTTGGATGTTAACTTGTAAAGGGTACCAAAATCAGGTACAATGGAGATTAGAACTTTCGTTATGACTATTTTAGTAAACAAAGGTCTAGCTGTTAGCGCTGTTTATATCTATTACAATTTTTGAAAATTTTAGCTAAGTATATGATCATTTTAGAATTTCAAGTCTTCATAGGAGTGATAGCTTATCCTGTTAGCTTTCTTTTGGTGATAGGTTTGAGATCATTTGGATGATTATAATTTTCTATGTCATTTTCGTTGATAGTTGTTAAAGGGATATATATGTTATCATATGATGTTTGTGAGTTATTAGGAAATCAATTTTATTCTGATATTCTGAGGTGTTGTATTGTGGATCAAAAGTTTCTTGATGGGGAAAAAGGTTGTTCATGTACAGGTCATACGTAGTAAACGGTAATTGATTCATACATGCTTAAGGATGGTATATATGAAGGATTAAAGTAAGTATTTTGATATGATTTGATATGCATGTATGTTGATATATGGATAGATAACTTTAGGGATCAAGTAATGAATATTTGTGTGTTTAGTGAGATTGACCTTAGGATGTGATATCATCATATTGGAGTTAAGGGTGAAGCTATATCCAAGACAACATTACGCTAAGTTATCTAAGTATGAATTTTTATTATATAAAGTGAATTTTCTAGGTCTTGTAATTTCTAGTGGAGATATGATATAGATCTATCTAGAAATTATATTTAAGTGGGAGATACCTAAGTCAATTAGTGAGGTTAAGAGCTTTCTTGCATTAACTTATTAATATAGGAGATTTATTGAGGAAATTTCTAAGATATCATTACTTTTGTTTGGATTCACCTAAAAGAGAGAGTTGCCTTTATGGAATAGTAAGTGAAGGTAGTTTTCAAACTCTTAAGGAAATATTGCTTAGTGTTAAGATTATCGGATTTTAGTAAGTGTTATGTGTTATATAGTGATGCTTCGAAAACGGGTTTGAGTGGATCGTTGATGTAAGAAGGAAAGGTAGTAGCTTATATTTCTAGGTATCTAGGTATGAAGAAAAAATTCATGAAAAAAAAATTACCTTACCCATAACCTTGAATTAGAGATTGTAATATTTACACTTAAGATTTTGGAAACATTACTGGTATGATTCTAAGTTTGAGATATTTAGTGATCATAAGAATCTTACACATCTGTTTGATCCAAAGGAGTTGAATATGAGACAAAGAGATAGTTGAAAACTGTTAATGATTAAGATTTTAATTTTAGTTGTTATTTGGAAAAAGTCAATGTGGTAATCGATACTTTGAGTACGAAAGCTCTGTATATATCTCCTCTTATGGTTAAAGGGATGTATATTTGCTCACATTAGAAATTTAAGTTTGACTTGGGTGTAGATGGAATGGTGAAATTAGAGATCTGATATGTGTACCTAGTGAACTTATGCTTAAGTGTTTGATCTTTGGAAAGGTTGTGGAAAGACTCACAAAAGTTAAACCAATATTGTGACAGATGTCTTGATTATGATGATCACTGATATAGTATTTTTGATTATTTAAGGATTGGATTTGATTGAAGAATTTAGAAACTTAAGCGTGATGTGTAAGCTCACCCTTAGGAACATTGAATTGAGTATGTTGAAAGGATTAATAGATTAATAGATGTGATTAGAGGACTCAGGAGTTAAATCCTTTTTTAGTGGGCTAAGTGGAAAAGATTAGTAGAGGTATAAATAGCCCTTTACGCTTGAAAGTTGATGATTCAAAGATAGAATCTATGTGCTTAGTAATCTTGAATTAAGGAAGATGATCTTAGAAGAAGGACATAAAAGTACTTTTAGTATTCATTTAGGAGATATTAAAATGTATCAGAGTTGTGCAGCGGAAGCATGGCCTAAGGAGAAAAGAGAAGTAGAGGAATTTGGATACTAGTATATAATATGCCAAAAGTTTGAGGTGAAACACTAGAGTCTTTAATATTTTTACAGTCTTTAGACGTCCTAATTTGGAAATAAGATTCTGTATCCATGGACTTAGTTGTAGTTATGTATGATATTCTTAAGAAATTTGATCTTATGGATAGACTTACCGAGTTTGCGCATCTTGTACTTATGAACATTAGAAAGAGAGATTGATAGATTTGTGCATCAATAAGGTAAAAAGTGCTACATGGGAATTAGAAAGCAAGATGCGAGAAGCTTATCCATTTCTATTTTCAGGTAAATTTCGGGGACGAAATTTCTAAAAGGAGGGGAGAATTGTAACACCCCAATTTTTTTAAAAAGGTACTTTTGTAATTAATGGCATTTTGTAATTTTAATAAAGGAATAAGGGTATTTTTGTAATTTTATTATTAATGGCATTTTTGCAATTTTATTAAAGTTTGAGGGGTAAAAGGGTAACTTGGAACGGGCTGTTCCAAAATTGGAACGGGCCGTTCCAAGCAATAAAAATATACTGAAATTTCAAGTTGAGAACGGGCCCAGAACGGGTCGTTCCAACAAGGAGAACGGGCCGTTCCGGAGGGAGAACGGGTCGTTCTGCTGGGTTTGAGAACGGGCCGTTCTGGTTTCAGAACGGGCCGTTCTGCTTTTTGAGAACGAGCCGTTCCAGTTGAGAATTTTACGCATATTTGAACGTTCCGGAACGGGCCGTTCCGAAATCAGTACGGGCCGTTCCGGTGCGTCAGATTGCCTATAAATAGGAGGCAGGGGGCTGTGAAAAAAATCATACAGCCAGAAGTGGAAATTTAGAGAGAGAGAGAGAGAGAGAGAGAGAGAGAGAGGGGAAAGAAAGAGGGAATCCAGAGGGGGGAGGTTCTGCTCAAGTTTTAGCTCCTACTTATCCAGGTAAGGGGGAGGAGAACTTTATCTCTTTAAAATTTTATTTACTACTATGTTATTTATTTATGTTATTTTCTTGTTACATTTATTTAGTGAGGTGTCCCTAACCTCATTTATTTGCTTAACCTATGTTTATTTTTGTCTATAATAATTATTAAGGTGTTCATATTTTATATTGTTTCATTATTTTATAATGATGGTCATTTTTATTTATATCATTGGTATTCTTAATATATTCCTTTTACATAGATATATTTATTATAAATATATTTATAATCAACTATGTTATAGTTGTGATATCTTAGACTCGTGTTGTTGTTATTTCTTCACGTATTTATGAAGATAAATATTGTTCTATGGCCATAGAAGATAAAGTTTGAATTATTTGTAGCTGGAGGTTTGACCTTGGGGATTTAAATGAGTAAGAAATGAAGGTGAAATATCCTATTGTTGATTAAGGTGAAATATCCTTTTATTGGTTGATGTTATGATGATGCTCATTTATCCTGACTAGTCACTACAAGTATAATTCAAATTTTATTGTATCATGAAAATTTAATATATGATCTGATATATATTTATATATATATATATATATATATGTGTGTTTAATATTGATTATAAATAATTCTGTATATTCTTTTGAGTTATTATATTTATTGGATATTGTTCTTACTCCTTTCTTTTCTTTGTTTTTATAAATTAAATATATTACAAAATAGATGGATCTACTTTGGATTCCAGATCATTTTGCAGTTGATATAGCTGTGGTATTCCTTGGAAGGAATTGGAATGTGGAGGCTATTTGATGAATCTATTACAATTTTTATAAATTTATTTTCACTATCAATGTAAATATTGTAATAAAAGTGAAAGAAAAATATATTGTGTAAAATAATACATTATTGTAAATGTTTTAGAACGATATATCATGTATTAAATTCACAAAATATGATTGTTCTTTATCTTTATCTTTATTAAAAAAAAAAAAAGTATTGTTAACGATATAATTGTGAAAATATTATATAAGAAAATATATAATTATTATTATATAAATTGGGCGTTAGAATCAGGCTTTACATTAAGACCTCTTTGAACTGATCCCATCTACCGCAAAAGTTTTCTTCCTTTTATCCTTGTGATGATTTCTTCATAAGTTTCAACATTTTTCTCACCCCGCATTTTCACCACTTTAGTGTTCATTCATTTGTATTTATATCAATCACATGCACATAAAATTTGTTATAAATAGAAAATAAATATTATAAATGAGTATATATAGTAATAGGTATAATTATTTTCTATACCCACATATTACAGCATTTATACTACTATCCATTAATATTATTCAATTACATAATTATATATTAAATTTGTTTAAATTTATTAAACAAGGTGCTTTAACAATTATATTTAATTTTAAAATTTAAAAATCTTGATTAATAAAATTATGTATAATATTTAAATAATTTAAATTTAAATTTTTAAACTAGTATTTTTAAAGAAATAATTAAAATAAATAATAAAAATTATTATTAAAATGTTTTTTAAATAATATTTATTTTTAATTAAATATCTACAAATATTTATAAATATTAAAAAAAATATGTGAGTATAATATCCACATAAATATATAAATATAAAAATAAATATGAGACAAATATTTATTCAATATAATAAAAAAAAGAGACGACTGCTGGACACTGGTACCCGTACCTGGCCAGTCCCTCACATCCCTAATCATAGGAATCAACTTGTGCGTACACCTTATCATTTTGTGGTGAATCTTCATGATCGTCGAGGAACCATTATAGTCTCTAAAATAATACTCAAATTATATTGAACGTCACAAAAGCAAATGACATGTGAATCTAAATTATTATATTTTTCTTATTAGATTTAAATATAACCAAATAACGTTAAAAAAATGCTTGGCAAAGTTCAAAGTAGAATAAAAAATGTTTAAAGTTAAACACAATTAAATAGTTAACGTCTAATTACATTTTCTATCCATTAAAATTATAATGATAATATCAAATTTTGAACCTAGAACTCTGTGTATTTTATTCCAATCCCCCAAATTGTTGGATACTTTCTTTAGCCAAAGAATTAATATATTGTTGAGAAAAGTCAAAACAAAGAATATAATTCTAACATTAATTTTCTGCTCAAAACAAATAATCGTTGACATGATTGTCTAATGTGACAACCTTAATTATTGTCCTTACAAAGTTAAACAAAACGTAACATATCATCTATTTATTGTGGTCCATACTGCAAAAACAAAAAAGGCAACATTCTTTTTAATCTTGCAAATAAAATAGAGAGATAGTAGCTTACCTAGTTTCATCATTGTTCCTACCTCGACGTAACTTCAGATTATCAATATGCATTTTTTGAAGTGAAATGCACGTAATAAAAATGTTAATCGTTTTACCATTCAAAAATATGAATAAAATATCACATTAAAGTTTAAAATTTATGTTTCTAATATAATTATACAAATACTTTATATATTTTTAATTCTCATATATATAGAGAATGCTATTATCTCACAGCATAATTTCTTGTGAATTTGAACTCATTTAATTTATGAATCGAGTAAGCTACTTTACGGTTCCAGTTTCATAACTTATATGCTATAATGGTTTTGTTTGCAATGGAAAAATATGCAGACATCACGTATGACAAATAGAAATCATAAAAAAAAATGGTTTCAGTCGGATAACATCAAGCATACATATTACAAGTTTTACAACATTGCTACGAAGGCATATCATGCGCTATATATACTTTTATAGAAGCATCATACACTCGAAACCATAACCATTCATTATATAAACTATACTTGCTAACGAAGAAAGACAATTTCAAATTCTATTTAGAGGATATTAATGTCTCCTTTATTTAGAACCATTTAAATGATGTCGTAATTTTTATTAGACTTATTATTTTATAAATTTCAATTTTTACAAATTAATCTGTCATTAATTTGTCACATTTTGGATAATAGTCTCATATTACTTACATGTCTCTAACCTTTTGATTTCATTCTCTCCCACAAAAACATTTTTTCTCTTATTCTATCTCACAAAAACATTTCTCATCCTCGCCTACCTCATCTTTGGCTCCAAAGGCCACGCCCCCACCCTCCTCCGCACCCACTTCGCCCTCTACCACCCTCTCAACCGCTACCACCGCCACCCCAACCACGGCTCCTCCCTTGACGAGTGCCAACTCCTTCATCATCATGTCACCTTCTGTGTCTCTGATTACCTCCTCGTCACCCAAGACGGTATACTAACACTATCTTATCCTTCTCTCTCTCTAACATAATGGCTTGATTTTGATTCTTAGATCTGTTCTACACGTTCTCACATTTACCGTTCGATCTTAATTTCATCGATCACACTAGTAACATTGGTCGAAAAGAGTGAGACTTGTAAGTAATGTACGACTATTCTTCAAAATGTAATAAATTAATGACGGACTAATTTATAAAAATTGAAACTTATAAAATAATAAGTCTAATAAAAATTACATATAATATCATTTGAATGGTCCTAATCAAAGGGAGACATTGATACTTTCTAAATAATACTTGCACCAAAGGAATATTGCCAAGAAAAAATGATAACAAACCTCATTTGGGTCTAAAATACCCGGGACAATCATAAACGGAGCAAAACGTTTGAAGTGCTGTCATGGCTAAGAGCCCAAAAGTGGCGAGAAGTGTGAAAAGCTTCCATGAAGAGTACACATAATCGGTTAAGGTCCTGTAGATGTTGGCCTTCCTCTTAACATGGTAGTAATGGTTGACCTTCTTAATAGTCTCATCCAATTTCTCAGTTTTGGTTGGTCCAATGGATTTGCTCATTCCATTGAACAATTCCTCACTTTCTTCCACACTGAGAGTGCTACTTGACTCTATGATCCCTGCGTTCTTGAGCAGCTTCACATCCTCCACAGTGTCTATGATTCCACGCATCAATTCAGTGTACCTAGTGAAGATGAGAAAATCTGGTTTGGTCAAGGCCTCATGAGCCACAAGGTTTCTCATTATCACTTCGGAGTTCACATCCAATTTGAGCACAGGAAGATAAAATATGCCCTTTTTTTGGTCAAATTCAATGGTCATGATGCCATCTTTTGAGGGTTGAAAACACACCCCAACTGAATGAAGCTCGCACACAGAAGGGATGGTAACAATCATAGGAGCTTCTTCTTCTTCTTCAGAAAGTTGTTGCTGTGGTGAAAGACTTTCAAGTTGAGAGGACACGTGGAGTATTGGATCAAGGTGTTTCTTAATGGGTTGAAGAATAGGAATATTCACGTCCTTCAGCTTTTTCATGGAGTCTAGTGTCCATTTTAATACAATTTTAACTTTCTTAAATGAAGTTGCTGAGCCTTCAGCTTTTGAGTTTTTCTTAGAAGCGTCGGTGGCAGTGGTAGAGTCATTGTTATTATTACCTTGGAGTTTACAAACACCTTCGGTTTCATCAGGTGTTGGTGTTGTTTCCTTGTGAGAGACCACCAAATGGTACATGAGGTCCAGCACATGGTAGTGGTTGGTGACAACTTCCGAACATGTAGGGGTACTGTGAGGTAGCTTGAATGGAGAGTGTTTCTTACAGAATGACAAGAGCATTGAACCCAAGTATTCTTGAACTGAATCAACAGGTATGGAGCTTGCAAGCACCAAGATCCTCATCAACATGTAGGTTGGAATTTGATTCTCCACCATGATGATGTCCCTTATGATGGCATGCTTGGTTAGCTTCACACCACTTATCTGAACTTGTTCTTCTATTCCTCTCATGAAGGAACCAGATACTTGGTCATTCAGATAATTGTGGAAGAAATCCAACAAGAACAAACCATCAATGGCCATGGTGTATAGCAAGGTATCTTCCTTGAAGTCCAAGTATTTGTGGTAACTAGCACGGATGAAGGGTCCTGTGTTTCGGAGTTGCTCAACTAGTTGTTTTAGGTCGTGTTTTTTGAAGTGGTCGAGGACCCCTTTTGCTGCAAAAACTTTGAACCTTTCCATGGGATAGAGTTGGGGGCGAAAGTGTGTGTATGGACCAATTGCTATAAGTTGTGGGGCAAAGGCTTCTGGTTTGGCACAACTCAAAGATTTTGGGACTTGGTATATGCAAACAGGCATTTTGTTCAAGATTGAGAGGTTGGTTTCACTCACTAATTGGTTGATTTGGATCACCCAAGCGTCTTCATCGGATTCTGAATTGAAGATCGTGAGATCCGCCATGTGGGGTTTTGCTTTGCTTAACGATGAATATGTTATTCAGTATGTTTTAGTATGTATCACAACTGGTTCTTGGCTTTTGGACACCATTCACAAAGCTAATTTGGTTTATTTATAGAGGAGACTTTGAATTCATTAAACAATTTCCTTACAAAACGACAAAATTATTAATATACAAATAGAAGGATAAGGAGAAAATAAACTGTAATAAAAGAAAAGGAGAGTGAAGTGTGTGAAATGATGATTGGTGATAAAAAATAAATAAAAATTGGAAAGAGAGTGTTCGTGAAAAACGTGATGAATGAGAAAGTGGATACATGATTATTATTTTCCTTAAATATGAATACTATTTGTTGACCGATGATAATTATTTTATTAGTTCATATTTTGTTTTCAGCTTTAATGATGGTTAGTGGTTAGTTTTTGTCGTGAAATTTTTTGCCTATTATTTTTTAGTATGGTGTCATTTTTCAATTATATTTTTATATATAAGATTTAGACGTAGAGTTTTATTTAGAAACATCGTATTCAATATTACTTACATAAACAACTTGTAGATAAAGTTATAATTTATTTATTTATTTATAAAAATTACAAAAAAATAATAAGATTCAAACATAAAATTATGTGTATATTACTTTAATTCTCTCACCATTAAATTAATCCTAATAATTCAAAGATATAATTTGATTTATATATATAGAGATTATGTGAGAATGAAAAAAACTAATTATAGCCGTTAGATTAAATTTAAGAACTTATATATGGGAGAAATTACATTCATACACAACAAAAAAAGAGTGAGAAAGAGAAGTGTATGAAATTAAGAATGATTAATGTAATGAAAAGATATCTGAATAATACAAAAATTAATAATGTTTTAAAAGTATTATAAAAAAATATATAATTAACTCTTTAAAATAATGGTAATTGATGAACAAAGGCACTCTAAATGATTGTGACAGACGACCTAATTTTAAGCCATCTGTAAACCGTTGATGAATTTGAAAGATTATTAATTATTGTTACAAGTTATACAGTAAAACACATCATTTACAAATGGACAAAACGATGCAGATCCTTCAATACTTTTAGTTGTTTTTTTTATTCAAATTTCATTTTTAATCTGTTCTTTAATAATCTATGTTCAATCGACTTTTAATATAAACTTTTATTATGATGATTATATTCATCGAGATAAAATTTCATTTAAAAAGTAATACCAAAAATCCATAAATAGTTGAATCAAACTTTTCTTCGCAGTACTACTTTTTAAGTCTTCCACGTTACGCAAGTCTTCCGCAAACATTGCGATCATGTTGTGTCCCACAGTAAATGCAATTAAGGTGATTATTTTCCCATCTAATCGTGAGCTAAACGAATGAAAGCTAACAAAATTTCAGACTCTTCAATTCCACCCTTAATTGGCTTCAAAAAAAAATTTTCCATCCTAAATTACTTTGTAAAGGTGAAAAAACATCTTTAATCTTTGTCAATAGTACAATGTAATATAAATTTATTTTAAAAATCTTGTTAATTTTAATTTTTAACATTTTTTAAAATAAGTTGTATAGGTAATTATGTAACATATGATACAATCTTATCATTTTATCTCAAAATAGTTACCGATGCAATATGAATAGATATATAACATAATATCAATAACACATGATCCCAATATTAATTCTGTCAAATATATTATACCTTAGTTTTCTACCATTTTACGTGTTGAAACTTCATAAAAAAAAATATAAAAAAAGCAAAACAAAAAAAAAAAAAACCCTTGATTACTTGAAATTACAAGATAAAGGAATTTTCTTATCTAAATAAAACCACAACTTGCTTTTACACTCTTCCATTCCGCTTCACACTAGCTATTTCAATTTTTCTTCGATCGTATACTCTGATTCTAGATCACTATGTTTGATTTTTCTCACTATTTCTCCCAAACCCTATAATAGGTTATTTTTTTATAAGCGAAAAAGAAAGACTTAATAATATTAGAGGACAAGGGTACTAAACCCAACCACTTCAATTATCAAAGTTCCAAACGCAAAATTCAATTATAGTGACCCTTTAACAGTTTCCCGGACGTGGTTCAGATAAGACCATATATGGGGACTAGGATTAAAGATTTTTTGTGAGTGAGGTGAAGTGGGGAAAGGACTTGATGCAGGGCATGTGTGAATGAGATTAATTAGTGGCTACAGGAATTCCATAAGAAGATAAGAAATGGGTGAAGGGAATTTAGAAAATATATTTTCATACTTTGGGAGGAAGCATGATACACATTACAACAAAATTGATTATTACCAACAATTATTTAGTGACAATAAATTAATTAATTTTATTTTATTATTTAACAAAAATATTAATGACTAATATATAATAACTACTAAAAATGTATTTATATTACACTAAAATTTATTATTAACAACAATTATTTATTTGAAAAAACTTAAGTCCTACATCAACTAGAAATAAGATAATTAAAGAGTATATGAATGATAATTCTCACCTTACAAATTTGTTTTATAGAGTTAAGTTAAACCTATAACTTACTATTCTAAGTTGATAAAATAATTAATTAGGAGAAAAGATAATTAAAAAATATATAAATAAAAGAAAATCCTTATCTTACAAGTCTCACATCGAGTATAAAGTAAAAAATGTCACAAAAAGTTATACACTTTTTTCGACCATTATAAATTTTTTTACTAGTATTCAAAATAATTGCTGCTAAATGTTTTAAGGACACTGCATACAATAACTATTGTGAAAATACTGCTAAAAGATTTTGTAGCAATTTTTATTACTACTAAAAATTATATTAAATACTACTAAAAATTTATTTTATTGTAATAGCAAATGTACATATATATATATATATATATATATATATATATATATATATATATATATATATAGTGTAAACATCAAGGTATAAAAAAACAGAAGTAAAAGGATATATATCCCGACAAAAACGTCCGATGTTTTTATTTTTATTTTTACAAAAAAATAATAGATAAGAGATTACACCCAATAAATACCGAGAAAAAAAAAATCAACGGTAAATATGAAATCTTTAAGTTAAGTATCACAACCACTTTTTAATTGACAACTTTGATTTCGTATCTATATAAAATATTATTTCGTATTTAAAATTAAACCAACCCTCGACCATACTAAACTTATACTAATATTTTTTTATTCTATTTTAAAATAAACTTTAACCTCAAAAGTTATAACATTATTCAATTTTTTATGATTATATATTTTATTTCTAGAGAACATGACATTATTTTTAATTATATATGTTTTGTCGAAAATTAATCTCTTTCATAATCTTAACTATATTAAGATTATCTTTTGTAGAGTTATTTTTTTTTTATTGTATTGTAAACTCACACTAAAGATCTTGAAACTTGAAGAACAACTACAATACCAATGGAACGAACAAACATTAGTTGTGATATGTAATTTGGATTAAGTTGTGATTTATAACGAGATTCAATAATTAATAATTTAAATAATTTTTTATATTTACTATGAATTAGTTTTTATTTAATAAATGTCTCTTAAATAAAAAAAATTAATCACTAGAAGAACACACGTATTGCTTTGAGACTTTATTTTCACTCTAATTAATAATTTCATATCTTTGAGTGTAAAAAAAATGTTTTATCCCTCAAAAAAATATTATAAAAAAAGTAAAATATATATATATATATATATAAAATAAAAAAATAAAATAAATATTGAATCTAATTCTAAATATGTAAGACTTGGTATAATCACTATACTTTATGTGATCACTAACTAGTTATGGAACTACTATTACTTAGAGTCGTATATTTACTAATAGTTTGGACAAGTAATATATATAGGCTTAAATATGTTTTTAGTCCCTCAAATTTAGGGTAAATATGTTTTTGGTCCCTCAAATTTAAAATTATTGTTTTTAGTCCCTGTAATTTCAAAAAATCTTATTTTAGTCCTTATATTCAAATTTTGTTAAGAAATTTATCAAACATTATTACATAAAATCTACCTATTGGTATTTCTATTAGTGAAAATATCACATTAAATTTGATTGATATTTCATAACTGTCTTAATTAGTCATTTTTAAATATGTTATTGGTGACTTAAGGGACTAAAACAAGATTTTTGAAAATTACAGGGACTAAAAACAGCAGTTTTAAATTTGAGGGACCAAAAACAAATTTGTCTTCAATTTGAGAGACTAAAAACATATTTAACCCTATATATATATATATATATATATATATATATATATATATATATAGAGAGAGAGAGAGAGAGAGAGAGATTCGTTTACTATAAGAGTAAGTCTACCTAGACTTACTCCGTTTAATAACTCATGTTGTACATCAAATTTCAATGATCTAACTATTGAATTTAAAATTCTTAATGCATAAATCAAATTTAAATTTTTTTAAAAAAATCTGAAAATTATTCGATACTTCATTTCATTAATTCAAATTAACAAATAATCATAAAATCATTTTATACATTGATTTGAATTAATGAAACGAAGTATCAAATGATTTTCGAATTTTTTTAAAAATTTATAGATTTGATTTATGTATTAAGAATTTTAAATTTAATGGTTGGATCGTTAAAATTTGATGTAGAACATTAAATATTGAACAAAATAAGTTTAAGTAAACTTTCTCTTGGAGTTAACGGATCCCCCTCATATATATATATATATATATATGATGTCGGTGGGGGAATGAACATTTTACTAAATTAATATTTATTTATAATAATTTAAATATTTTTTTAGTTATCAAAAAGTGAAGTGCAAAATACTTTTAAAAACTATCTATTAAAGTGTAAAAATATAATGAGTTACTTGAAAGTGATATGACATGATAGATTCCATTTAAAGTGAAATAAAAACTAATAATTTATTTGTTGAAACTTACATTAGAAATACTCTAAGACAAGAAGGTTTGATAATTATGTGTTTGTGAAAAAATAATTGTAGTTTATGCATGTGCTGGTTGATAATTGTGTGTTTGTGTGAAAATAATTCTAATTTATGCATGTGCTGGTTGATAATTACGTGTTTGTGTTAAAATAATTTTAATTTTATGCATGTGAGGGTTGATAATTACGTGTTTGTGTGAAAATAATTTTAATTTATGCATGTGCTGGTAAGGGAATATAAAAAAAATTCCATCCGATGATGATCTGGAACTTACACCAATACATTTGATAACAAAAGTAATTTTAAATTATCCATGTGCTGGTAGGGGACTTTAAAAAATTACCCATGCGTTGGTAGCTAGGGGGACTTAATTAAAAAATCCATCTGATGATCATTTTGGATTTTACGCAATGGAATCTGCTGCTTTTGTCTAGTGCCAGCCGTAACAATCTTTAAATTCACTAAATTAACAAACATATATACAACTATAAGTCTACAAATCACAAACAAATTATTGAAATCAGAAAATATACGGGCATCAACAATATCTAATTTTATTTTAAAACCAAATTTAATTTAAATTAACCAATGAATGTATTTCAGTTCTAATATATTTATTCTTGTTTTTCAATGGTTTACATACAAATGTAAAAATAAGGTATGAAATACACAAAATAAACATCAAATCTTATATATAACTCACAATATGATTCAAAATTTAAATTTAAATTATAAATTGAAAACTTATAATCTCTCAAAGAACAAATATACAGTAGATAACAAATTCTTTGTTCATACAACTTTTAAAGACTTATAGAAAAAAAAAAAAAAACTAAAATTTATATACTTGTGCATAAACTAATTTGTAAAAACTCTTTTATTATGTTAACTTTTTTATTTTCTGTTCAAATATATATATATTTTTAATTTATGTATAATTTTAACATAAAATTGTTTTTTATTATTTGCTGAAACTCTTTTATTATATTAACTTCTGTTTTTTTCTGTTATTTTAACTAATAATTTTTTTTTTAAAAAAAAAGTGGATATGAAGAAGTTTATTTAAAATATTATAGTTAGTTATTGAATAAACTTTTACAACAAATTTGAACGTACATAATCATTCATCTGCTCTTTATCCAGGTGTTTCCCAAACTATGAAGTTTGTCATCTTCGTAATTCCTAACAAAGTCACTAACATATATATATACCATCATCTGAAATATCATTTTATAATGGAGCAAAGCGATTAAGATACTATATGAAATATCAACTTGTGGTCAGTCAATCCTGGACTATGTCTTTAATGCAGGGTGAATTTGTTATTAAGCATTCGGAATGCGTGGATTTCCTCATAAAACAGTTACGACAAGCTTATTATGAGGGTCAACAAATTACACAGTAAGAAGATACTAACGGGTTTAATTTTTTGGGCTCACACTATAAAAAAAAAAAAAAAAAAAATTACTATATAATAATCCATATTTTATAGTATCACGTTGAGCCTATGCAATTCTGGTTGGGACAATTTGTGTAATTCTAGATACCACTATACCCAGAGGGGTTGTTAAACGTTGAGTGGGTAGGCGATTTTTTCTGCTTTTATATGATAAGGACATCCTCATTAGAGAAAATTTGACTTCACACATTTAAATTAGTTTTAATTGGGGGTGTCACAGTTTAATATCTCCTTTCTTTTTGTAAATGGGGTTATGTGGTAATCCTTATCCTTTTACTAATATAAAATTTTATTTGCGGATGAAAAAAAGCTATGGGATAGTTAAAAAAAGAAGGGAATAATGTTTTAAGCATTGTGACAAAGTTTGGGTTGGTGAGCAAGAGCTACTATATATGCTTTTGTTTAGAGAAAAAATTATTTTTCCATGAGGTCTCTTTCAAGAGGTACATATTCACTGCCATATATTATACGAAATCAGCTAAAGAGATGTGACAACTAAAGTTCCCTAAGTCTCATTTATATATGGAGCCATGAATTATTTTGTTATATATATAAAGTCACGTTAAGATGATAAATTATTTTAATCAAAACACACTACTATAAAAATCCTGTTTTATAATGTTATTTTCACATTAGTTGGCATAAATCATGTAGAAATAAAATGTGGGGATATTTTTGTAATTAAATATAAAACCTTAATGTATTTATATTGATTTTAAGAAAAGATATTGTAAATATAGGATGTTCTACATTGATTTATTTAGAAACCAATGTAGTGTTGTTAGAACTTAATATTCTTAACAAACACTTCTCTTTGCTCGTGCGTCCAAATCCTTTGGATTGAAAATACATTGTAATTTTTTTATTGAAAATTATTGTAAATATATCAATTTGTTGCATTGTTGTTCATTAATTCGATATTCAATCATCTTATAAATTCATTCGTTGCTGTTGTTATATACTTATATTATTATTAGAGTATAGTTTCTATGAACCGTAGTGACTAAAAACTTTTATACTGAATGAATAAAAAAATCATGGTAGGTGCCACGTTTAACCTAGTTAATATTCAAGTCATCGAAATTAACGTACATGTCAATTTGTGATATGATATTAATTAGTGTGTAAACTCTTAAGACTATCAATGACTCGTACCGAAGACTATTTTGTCTAACTTTTTTTATATTATTATTGATTATTGATTTTGTTGTTGTTCTTATTATTATTTTATGCTTTTTTGGTTTAACTTCATGAGACGAGGTTTAATTTAGTTTTGAGCTTTGGATTATGTTATTGAATCTTCTTTTATACAATTTTCAATTCGGATATTGTTGAGCAGGTTGGAGCTCCTCTTACATATTTATGGGTTCTTGGTCTAGAACCATGGTTTAGACGTAAGTTATTAGTTTATTCATTAAAAACATCCATTTTTTTTTTCAATCAAGGACTTTACATAAATGTTTTGGAAATTAATGAATTTAACGTTTACCTCACTGAGAAAAGGATTAAAACTTAAAGTGCACATGTCCTTCCCCTTTGTATAAGTGGACTTAACCGAGTTCCATTGTTGTTACTTGTTGTATTTTCTATCAAAAGGTTGTTTGTTTCGTTAGTCTTTTATTTTTTTTTTCTCCCTTATAACGGTATTTGAGTATGAGTGGATGCTATTTGTTCTTAATATTTGTACTTATTAATTTTTGTTATATATACTCGGTAATGGTGAATGCAGAGTGTGAGAAGAGCATTGGATCTAACGTGATATTCAAATATATTATTATCAATAGTTATATTTTTATGCCTCTTAAACTCTTAGGAATTTTTTGAGAGAAGATTAAAGACATTCTTAATTAATTATTAACTAATTATATATAAAATATCAAATTTCATTTATCTTAAATATAACTATATGGTTATATATACTCTTGATGAATAATTAATCTATTCGATGTAAGACTTTAATTATGGGTAACAATTAGAGATAAGAGAAATATATTTTTTTTATTCGATGTGGAACTTTAATTTTAGAAGCAATTATAGCAACATTTTTCAAAAAAAATATTGCAAAATAACTTATGTAAATTTTTTTTACTCGATATGAGACTTTGATTTTGAAAACAATTAGAAAGAATAATATTGAAATAAAAAAATGTTATTCTATTTAATTATAATGACATTTAAAAAAAAAAGTGTTGCAAAATAACCTATTTATTTAATATATAGTAACATTTTAATAAATGTAAACAAGAAAATGTTGCTAAAGTATTAAAATCTAGTATATGATTTATTTATCCACAACCCTTCTACTTTGGGTAGTAACTGGGTCTGATATTTTTTTAATCAACTGAATTAGATTGATTAACGAAGCCTGTGTTTGATATTTTGTGGTCACCAACAGTGATCAGTTTTGACTGCAAATGGAATAATTAATGTATCAAGTTCCTTGAATATTTTACATCCCCGATATCTCTCAGCTCTATGTCATTAGTATGAACTTAATTGATTAATTTTTTAATGATAGGAGCGAGGTTATTAGATATTTAGGGTGTAAAGAATGAAATCATGAATCTTATATGCTACTATAATTATATATGTAAAAACGAAGAATATGTGTTTGCTTCTTTGCTCTCCTTTTATATGACTACTCAAACAAGTCTAGCTATTGTATGTGTCTCGTAATTTCTTGTGTGTAAAGATATGATTGGAATATTTACAATTTAGAGGTTCAACAGTTATTTTGTTTTATTTTCTTTCCATTTAATTACTTGCTGTTGGCTTTTATGTTTCAGATGCATATGATCCGCTTGACCCAAATGGGAATATCACAATCAAATGGGATATTATAAGTTGAATATGTAGTGAGTATATTCTTTTACAATATCACCCATTAGTATGAGAAGCAGACCAACTGTTGTACATTATGCATGGAGTTGAAATGTTTTTTTTTTCTCTCTTTTTCTCTCCACTGGGTTGCTCACAACTTTTCTAATATTTGCATATTCATATCAGCTGCATCTCATGTCTTCTATCAATTCTTGGATAAGATAACATCCTTAAAGTTTTGAAAAATCAAAATCATTTTATTCCAATTAGAAATTTGACATTTTGAATTTCTTATCACAGTTCTAATTAAATTACGTTACAACATATTTTAAGTGTTTATTTACTATTTTTTTTATTATTGAATAAGGTCAATAAACTCAAGTAAACAAATTAATGAGATTATTTAAATTAGTGGTTATATTATTATATATAGCCTTTAGAGTGACTTTAGCTTATTTTTGTCCCATTAGTTATTTTGACATCTAAGAAACAATTAAATATATAGGTTGTTTTAAAATGTCTTTTTAGTTTGTAGTGAATAACTTAAATAATACATTATTTTTACAAAATTTATCAATTATTTATTTTAAATTTCCAAAATACTAGTAATACTAACTAATCCCAAGATTTAATGTATTAAATGTTATAATGAATAATACTGCTTACCGGTTTTATATCATATATAAATATAAAAACTAAAAGTCCCTTAAATTAATGTTCAAATATAATGAATATAACATTACTTGACTGAACTTTATTGTCACGTTTTAGCTTAAATTTAAAAATATTAATTTTTAAATTATATTTATAAATCAAAATATAAGAAACGTACACTACTAGAATTTTTATATTGAATTTATATACTCTCTATTAACTTGTAGCACTTTGTCGCAGTGAACGTGAAAGACTTTGCAACTAAGAATTGAAGAAAAATTGCATCCCGCTCCACCCGTTAATAAAAAGACTTAATATACTGCCAATTCGGTCAACGAGGGGTGAGCTCTCTCCTTGTCTCTTTTCCCCATTTCTCGATCAATCTCCTTCTTGGCCCATTCATAAGATAAATATTAAACATTTGAAATATACAAAATATAAGATTTAAAGGTATCATTCTTAGATTTAAAGATACTAATAAAATCTTTTATTTATTATTTATTAGTATCTTTTATTGACTAATGTCTAATTAGTCACGTACTCTTAAATAATAAATAATTAAGAGTTAAGTTTTAAACTAGTTAAGTGCAGTATTCACAAAAGATACTTTTATTTGATAGGAGTAGTGATTTGAAGGAATTAATACTTTCATAACTCTATGACGAATAATGACAGACAAAAAGAAGAATTGAAAAGGTGAAACCTTGCTAATAATTAATTTTATCAAAAAAGTCCACTGAGTACAAGTTTCTCTCTCAACCATATACAATAGTTTGAACATGATACCTTTAAATCTTATACATTATCTTTTTTATTCTTATTTATTTTTGCTTCTTTCAATCAATATTATACCTTGGTCCAGATGAAGCATATTTGGACTATCAAGCAAGGGTTCCGAGTTTTGCTAAGAAGAAAAGTTTGAGGGCCCCCAAGGAGAAATGGGAACACTGATATCAGAAGTTTCAAGGAAGTTTACTCATCATTAGAGTAGGGACTATACATTGAAGAAAATACAAAAATTGAAGTAGTAACATTTGAGTTGCATAGAGTTGACGAAGTAAAAGCTGGTTTGGAAACTAAGAAGAACTGCTTAAGATAAGCTATGGCCTTGGAAAATAAGCTGCACCAAAAGTTAACCATGATAAAGAAAATGAAAGAGGATTTAGGAGAGCAACTCAGTGCTATTAAAGTTAATATCTCTTTTATTGAAGCTAGCATCTCTTCCATTTAAGTTAACTTCTCTTCCATTAAAGTTAATATCTTTGCTCCTCAACCAAAAAGGAAAATCAATTGTTAGAGAAAAAACAATAAGAAATAAACTTAAAACTCAGAGATCAGTTAAGAGGTAAAGCACCTCAATTGCAACAGCCACAGGAACATAATTTGGCAAAGGAAAAACATAAATGTACCAAAGTTGAAAGTCAAACTCGGAGAAAACCTTAAGAATGTTGCAGACTAACAGTGTGTTTGTTTTATTGTTAAAAAGTCGCAAACAGCCGTTGAACGTGAAAGATCCAAATTGAAGATCCAAATTGTTTCTTTGTATTTTGATGCTCTGGAATGTGTATTTTTACGTTTTCGTTAAAAAAACGATTTTCCAAGGTAGAGCTATTAAAATTGAACTTCTATGCACCTAACATTAGGTGTCAATTTTAATATATATTTGCCTTAATTTATACTATATATAAAAAATATATTCCCTTTTCATGTACTTAATTTTTGGAGAATTTTATTTTTATAATTTTTAAATTATTATTTATATTTCTCTATCATTTTTATTTATTTATTTATTTTCTCTTTCCTGCTTTCCTTAAATCTCACAATTTTTAACTAACCAGTGATGCCATTATCTTCTTCTTCTTCTTTTTTTTTTTTTTAAAAAAAAGTTATGAATTGCTTATTTTCTCTCCCAATTATTATAACGTGAATTAACCATGCGTAGAAATTAAAATTTTATTTGAATTCACCAATTGTGAATACACACGTAACCATGGTTTTTTTTTTTCTTCTTTCGAAACCCCCTGATGAATCCCCCTCTTTTAGGTATCCTTACCCTGCCTTTGGCCTTGTCAAGAATTGGACATGAGTAGGAAGCAATGGGTGGATGTGTGAAATTGGTGGTGAGGTTGATGAGGTTTAATCATTGATGTAAAGGAAATAGTTTTATTAAAACAATACATTTCTTGATTTGATAAGAAAGCTTTAACTCTTCAAGTATATTAGGATAAATTAATCCTTTAGTACCAATTTTATAACCAAGTAAAAGATGCATTTCCTGGTCTTGTGCTCCAATTTCTATGTATAGCAGTAGTGGAAGCAAAACACATGTATCCAAATGTTTTTAAGTTCAGAATTTTAGGTTGTTGTTTGTGTAAGATCTCATACGGCGACTTTTGTTTTAGATAGGTTGAAGGTTAATGTTTGTTAAGGTCACTCGAAACCCGGAATTTGAAAGATACTCGAAAGCTATATCTATGAAACTACTCGGAAAGAAGATAAAAGTCGAACATTTACCAGGATCATAACAGGAGCCTTATTTGTTCACGTGCGAGATGGGTCAAAAAACATTAATCAAATCAAACAAGAGAAGTGCTCGAAAATAGAAGATATGGAGGTTACTGAAGGATTTAAAGCAGTTTGGGTAGTTATCTTAAAGTAGTTAATGAAACACGGATCGAAGAAGTAAAAAACACGTGGGCTAAACGGTTATGAGAGGTTTTATTTGAACCCACGAAATGGGCTTAGTGGACAATGGTTATGTGCCCATAATACGTGTACACGGAAGTAACTGCTCTCGAGGATTTCTATAAATAGGAAAGGCATACTCCTTAACGAAGGTCGGAAAATTTCATACTTGAATTGAACTCTCAAGCACTCTCTGCCTGCACACATGACTTCCGTGCGAAGAATTATCTTTGGGTATGATCACTTCTCGACCACATTTCTTTTCTTGTTTTAGGAGTAGTTGTAGTATAGACTTCTTCCTTTCTTTCTCCTAATCACATAGTTGTAGTGCGTTAATTGTAACTCTTGGACAGTATGTAATTTGAACCATGATTTGTATTGCGAATA
Organism: Cajanus cajan; assembly: GCF_000230855.2. Taxonomy (NCBI): domain Eukaryota; kingdom Viridiplantae; phylum Streptophyta; class Magnoliopsida; order Fabales; family Fabaceae; genus Cajanus; species Cajanus cajan. The sequence goes on along the minus strand of NC_138517.1, from coordinate 7,789,882 downwards.
TATCCATTGTTCATTCTGTTCATTTTAGCATTTACGTGCATGCAAATTATTACTTGTTAATCATCGAGGAACATCTAGAAACAAGTAATCACTAATCTTCTATTCCTCCTTCTCTCGTCCTGTAATATTCAAACCATAAAATACCTAAATTGAAATATTTGTCATGCTAGTCCGGATATAAAGAATCCTTAATTTCCATAGGAAACAATGGTATGTTAATATGGTAATTAATTGTATGCACTACGGCAATATATGTCGATTTTTCTCTTTACCACCCCAATTTACTGGGGTGTCTCTATGCGAGAATATTTGGTGTATATTATGGCCTTTGAGTTGAAGAAATCGGTCATGTTAAACTCTTTTCCATTATCAATCCTAATATATTTAATCAAACTGAGCTATAAAAAACATGCTGTAATGAAAGTGAAACTAAGGTTATGTTTGGAAAAGGGGAAATAGAAAAGAGTGAAAAAGACAAGAGAAATGTGTAAAAATTAAAAAAAAAAAAAAAAAGAATTGTTTGATAAAAGAGAATCGAGGGGAACTGTGTGGATGTTTTTGTGAAACGCACACAAAAAAAAACTTCCTTCTAAAATGAGAAGTGTGGAGAAATTGGTTAAACAAAAAAACATAGTAAAAAAGTTAAATAATAATAATAATAATAATAAATAATGAATATAATTTTTATTTATTATATATATATATATGTATAATAAAGTAAAAATAATAACAATAAATAAATATAATAAAAAATAATTTTCATTTATATTTTAAAAGAAACTTATTCATAAATATTATATTTATTTATTAAAATAATATAACTATAATAATAAATATAATAAAAATATTTATTTTATTTAAATATATTATAAAAATATATATTTATCTAAATAATAATAATAACCTATTTATTTATTTTAAATAAAATTATCTATAAAAATAATCAATTTCCACTCCATTTTCTCTTTTATTTCTCTCCTAACAAACAATTTTTATTTTTACTCTATTTTTTTTATACTTTCTTATACATCTTTTCTCCTCTTTTTTCTTCATCTTCTTCATTCCTTTCCTCTTTAATAATTACAGGTCTTGTCACAAACAGCGAAAAGATACCTGCTAACAATTTCGTGTATAGGTGCGGAGAAGTATCGAATTAATAATTCTACGTCTTTCGGTGTGTGAAAAAAAATAAATTGATGGATGTTAAGTTAGCGCAGGGAATCCTAATTATAAAGGTATCACTGAGATGGTGGGAACACGTAGAAGAAAGGATGAAAGATAAAAAAAGAAAAAGGTGATATAGTGGACCAACGCGCATGCAGAAGACAAGATAAAATTGAAAAAAAGCATCATAAAATGTGATGAACAAACGCGGAAACTTCTGGGTTGATAGAAGTGATATACTTTTTTCCTTTATTTAATTGAAAAAAGAAGACTTCTAAAATCAACTCTCATTTGATCGTTGCATGGTCTCATACTCTGATTAATTAGAGCGTCTACCCTCAATCTCAGTTTCATTCGAATCATACTCTTTTGGCATCTACTATGGCAGAACATGCATCAGCCTCTTCTACTTCTATGTCGAGATACACTTATGATGTGTTTCTTAGTTTTCGAGGTGAAGACACTCGTTATGGTTTCACTGGTAATCTATATAGTGCTTTGAGTCGAAGGGGAATCTTTACCTTCTTTGATGATGATGCTCTACGTAAAGGTGAAGAGATCAACCCTTCTCTTCGCAAAGCAATACAAGAATCCAGGATCTCAATCATTGTTTTCTCCAAAAACTATGCCTCCTCAACATTTTGTTTGGATGAGCTTGTTCATATCCTAGAGTGTTACACCAAACACAACATGTGGATATTGCCAGTGTTTTATGATGTTGATCCATCACACGTGCGACATCAAAAAGGGTGTTTCGGAGAAGCCTTTGCACAGCACGAACGTGGAAGATTCAAAGACGATATTCAGCAGCTGCAAAAATGGAGGATGGCTTTGCATCAAGCCGCTGATTTGTCTGGTTCGCATTTCAAAATTGGGTAACACCACTTTTTATTTCTCATTTACTGTGTCCAGCCAGTTTAATTTGCTATTGGGAAACCAGTTTTGGACACTTTTTAATTATTTATTTTTTTATTTTTATTAACACTCTACTAACATTTTTTTTTATCTCTTTTCTTATTATATCATATATATCACCCATTATGTTTATATTTTTTCTTTTTTATTTCTCTCTTAATAGGTGTTTTCTTTTAACCTTGAGATAATTAATAACCAATAACCAAAGATAAAAAGATTACAATTGCAGAAACTTCACACGCCCTTGGTCAACCAAGAGGTCTCTCAATAAGTGTCTAACAACATTTGATGTTTCTTATTATTTAAAAAAAAAAAAAACATTTGATGTGCTCAAAAGTATTTTTCTTTATTATTTAAGAAAAGTTCCGTGATTTGAATGGTTTAGGTTTGAATAAGAAATAAAAGTTAAAACATATAGGAAAATTATAATTATTGTTTAATGATAATGAAATTATGTATTTTCAAACCTAATATTAAAGTGTAATATTAAATGTTTATTAATAAAGAATATATAATATCAAATAAATTTATTTTAATAAAACTAATTTATAAACTCCTTAAATTAATGTCTAGTTAAATATTCTTATTATATGTCATAATATTACATACCTTTCATATGTAAAAAAAAAAAAGACTAAATTATATACAATTAAATACCTCCTTAAAGTTTCATGATATTGCATTTACAATTCCTACTTTTTTTATCCATACATTAATTCTTTAGGATACTGTTGGTACAAAGATTGTTTTTGTTTGTTTTTTTCCAGAATTTAAAATTAGAAAAATTAGTTTTTCATGTCTGATTAGTTAATTATAAAATAATATCTCTACAAAACATTATTTTCTGTGAATGTTTCTTATTTATGTTTTTCATGAAATTATTCCTATCTAATAGATGAGAATCTAACATTTTCAAGTTAAATAAAAAGTTTTATTCAAATAAAAATATTATTTATCTTTATTTACTTATTTAATGTAATAAAAATAATTGATTCCTAATGAGTAACATAATAAATATCCTTAAGAACTTTTATGACCAACCAAATTCATTTTAATAATTTGTAAAAATCATGATTTTGATATTTATTATAATTCCTACGAATTATGGTTCTCGAACATGAAAAAAATTTCTTCTACCAAACACCCCCTTAATTGTTTGATAAATACCTCACTAGATAAATACCTCACTAAATACTTCGCTGACACTCGCTAAGACATTACATTAACAACTCTTAATTATTTAAAAAATATTGCATTGGAATCCCATATTAGGGAGGATGATGTAAATTTTGAAAAAGGAAATTATGTGCCATTTCTCGAAACCTTGAGGAGTATCAATCTTATTTTCTCAAAAGTATATGACACTAAATTAGTTTCTAATTATGAGGTGGAAACAAACTATAAATTGGGTGCATTAATTTAATTTCACTTGTATTAATGACAGTGGAGAATATGAGTGTAAGATCATTAAAAAGATCATAGAAGAGATCTCCAGTAAACTTAATCGACATCTCTTGCATATTGCCTGTTATCCTGTTGGATTGCAAGCTCGGGTGCAACATATACAAGAACTTATGAATGCTCAGTTTGATAACAAAGTGATCATGCTTGGGATTCATGGAATGGGTGGAATAGGAAAATCAACGCTTGCCCGTGCTATATATAATTTGAGAGCAAATCAATTTGAAGGTTCTTGCTTTCTTGCTAATGTTAGAGAAAAGTCAATTAAGCATGGTCTAGTGCATATTCAAGAGACAATACTTTCTGAATTAGTTGAGGAAAGAGATATCAAGTTGGGAGATGTACATCGAGGAATTCCAACACTACAAAAAAGACTCTGTCGAAAGAAAGTCCTTCTTGTTCTTGATGATATTGACAAAAAAGAACAATTACAAGCAACTGCTGGAGGACTGAATTGGTTTGGCCCTGGTAGTATCATCATTATAACAACAAGGGATAAACGTTTGTTAGATACTCATGAAATCAAAAACTTATACGAGGTTGGAAAATTGAATTTTATTCAATCTCTTGAATTGTTTAGATGGAAAGCTTTTAAAAACAAAAAAGATGACCCAAATAAAATGGAATTCATAAAGCGTGCATTATATTGTGCCGGTGGCCTTCCTTTGGCTTTGGAAATAATAGGCTCAAACTTTGTGGATAAAACATTAGATGAAGAATGGGATTCTGTGTTAAAAACATATGAGAGATTTCCAAATAGAGATATTCAGGAAATTCTTAGAGTTAGCTATGATAGTTTGGATACTAATGAGAGAGAAATATTTCTTGACATAGCTTGCTTCTTTAGTGGATACACTCTAAGAGATGTTACAAATATGCTTGAGGCAAGAGGCTTTCAACCAAAATTCGGTATTAGAGTGCTTCAAGAAAAATCTCTGATAAATATTGATTCATTTTCTAGAAAATGTAATGATCAAATTATGATAATGCATGACTTGGTTCGATCTATGGGAAAAGAAATGGTTAGAGAACAATCAAATTTTCCAGAGAAAAGAAATAGGTTGTGGTTTTGTGAGGACATTGTTCGTGCTTTGGACAAAAACACGGTATGTAAGAATCATATATCCATGCATTTCCATTTCTTTTACCACTCATCATTATTAGTTGAATTTGTACAATATTTTATGATTTTTAACCCTTGTTAATAGGAACCAGTACAATGATTATAACAAATAAATTATAACTTTGTTGTTCCATTTGGCTTAACAGGAAAATGAAATTGAAGTCCTGATGTTAGACATGCCAAAAGATCTAAAAGTTCAATGGAATCAAACGGTGTATAGAAAAATGAAAAATCTACAAATGATGCTCGTAAAAAGTAGTGTTGCCTCTCTTAGAATGCCTAAGGATCTCCCAAACAGTTTGAGGGTGCTGGAATGGTGGGGATACCCTGGAGCTTCTTTACCATCTAATTTTCATTTGAAGAATCTTGTCATACTCAACTTGTCATACAGTTGCTTTCGATGGGACAAACCACTTGAGGCATGTCTAATTATTTATAAGTGATGAAACATTTATAGTTTTTTTGTTATACACTCTAACTTGACTCTTGAAGATATTAATGAAGACTTACTATTTTGCAGAATTCGAAGATGTTGAGACAGTTGGTTCTTAAAGGTTGTAAGAACATAAGACGAGTTCCAGACATGTCTGGTTTTCCCAATTTGACAGAATTATGTCTCGCTGATTGCACAAATTTGATTAAAATTCATGATTCATTAGGATTTTTACATAATCTTCGATGGTTATGTGCTGAAGGATGTACCAAACTCGTGATTTTCCCACGTCGCATAAAGTTGACATCTCTTGAACATCTTTGCATTAAGGATTGCAGTAGTCTTGTTATGTTGCCCGAAATATTGGCACCAATGCAGAAACTAAAATATGTTGACTTGGACGGAACTTCCATAAAAAATCTGCCACGTTCAATGCAGAATCTTAAAGGCCTTCAAATCTTATCCATGAATAGATGCAAAATGCTTGAAATTAATGGGCGTTCCAATGTCGTTCAAATGCTGCCAAAATTATTTCCCTATTTGAAAGAATTATGGTTAGATGAATCAAGTTTGACAATCATTCCTGCATGCATTGAAGAGTGTCACTCATTGGATTATCTAAGTCTGTATAACTGCAAGAAGCTTCGAGAAATAAGAGGCCTTCCGCCAAACATGACTAGACTCTCGGCAGAAAACAGTCTTGTGGAAGTAGATTCATCAACTTTAAACATGTTAGTCAGACGGGTTAGTCTCTCTTCTATAATTGTCTCCACAATTACTTGTTTGAAAAATGCAAACAACGTATCTCAAACTAACACTCTCTCCTGTTGATAAATTTGCGCGCTTGTTTCTCATTGACTAATTCTCATCACCAAATTAGTAATATGGACATGAATTTCAATTAACAAAAGAGGATGTGTAATAGTGTGTTGCTAGAGCACTAGTACTCTTCTTAGTTATGTTGTTTTCCAAACTCACAAAATGGCATGTTTGACAGGCAATTAATTCTTCTGGAATACGACTATATGCTTTGCCAGGTCATCAGGTCCCAGAATGGTTTGACCACTCTACCTACGGAAACTCTCTACGTTTCTGGTTTCGTAATAAATTGCCATCTTTCACTGTGTGCGGTGGTGTTCTAGGAGTTTGTGAGAATACCGAGCTTCGTTTTGTTTTGAAATTAATTTATTTAGTTAGAATCAATGATGTTCACGTGCGTGTTTCTTCTCCCGCTTCTGTGTATATAGACTGGCGGGATGTTGAGAATGACCATGTATTGATGTTCAATCTTGAAAGTTTTTTTAAGCATCCAATGGATAACCACAGTAGAAGAACAATTAACACAAATGAGTGGATTTATGGGAGTATTTCGTTTGTGATAACACCGTCGGAAAATGATTCACTTAGATTGGAATTAATCAAATGTATTGGAGTTCATGTAAACCGGGCATTTTGTAGAATGGAGGATGTTCGGTTCACAGATCCTTATCCTCCCAATACCAATAATACAAGACATGTGGGAAATCAACTTTTGTTGCCTGGTGAGGAACCTGATATACAAGTAAAGAACCAATCACTAGCATTACTCAAGCCCTATCAAATTGGGGAACAACCTTTGAATTATGAGTCTAGCAATTCAGATTCACAGGTGTGCACTATTCACTATCCAAATGGCCAAGGTAAAAAAATGCCTTTTGTCCTTCTCTTGTTTTCATTTGGGTAAATTTCTCATAGTCTTGAAGGACTTTCAAGTGAGAAAAATAAAAATAAAAAATAAAATAAGTTTTCTCAAAACTTAAAATTAACATCAGTTAATTTCTAAAATCTCTCTCCTTCTAAAAAAACAGTTTATTTTTCAAAAGAAAAAAAATGTTTACAAATATAAATTTTTGTCCCAAACAATCACCATATTTTACAAATAGATTTTTTTTTCAAAAAAAAAAAAAAAATAGTTGAATCTTGGAAAATAATCTTTTCCGGACACTCTTAAAAAGTGTATTCGAAAAGGTTTTGAAAATTAAATTATACATCAATAACTGATTATATGAATAATTATTTATTATTATAACTTATTATAATGGAAATAAGATTTTATTTGGATAAATTTATTTATAAAAAAAATAATATTTAATTTCATGTAGATACAACCAAAACTTAATTTCTAAACCAACTTAAAAAGAAAAAAATATATTGAAAAGTAATAAGATTCAAAATTTTAATTTTACAACAATAACTTATTTTTCTGAAAAAAAAAACAGTTGTTAATATATTTAATTTGTTCAGCTTTTTTAATTTTTTTTTTTGTATAAACAGCTTTTGGCCAAAATAACAGCTGAAATGGGAAGATTAAATCTCTCCCAAACATACTGCTTCTGATAAAATTTTTTTCTAAATAAAGGGTTGTGTTCAGGTTCTGAGAGAACTGAGATTCTGGAAGTCTCAATAGATGAAGCAGCCATCTCATGTCAGAACAAGGAAGTGGTGATGGTTGAAGCTTGTGAGGGTAACAAAAAAAATGATGCTAACATGCAAGATGGTCATCATATGGCAGCAGGAGAATTAGATCAACTAGCAGAAGCATATGCTAATCCCTCTGAGCATCAACATGGAGAAATCATGAAACAAGCTCCTCCAATTTCACAAGATGCAACACCATTTCTGCCACAGTATATTGCTGATTCTGAAACCAAAAGAAAAGCACCAACTTCTGAGATATCAATAGAGAAAGTAGTCAAGAAAATAAGGACAGATCAGGAGATGCTTTTCAATAATGTGGCCACTCTTCAAGAAAGACAGAACCAGTTCTTCCATTGGTTCAACACAGAAGTCTTGCCCATTTTTGCCCCAACAGCAAGACCCTTTCCTTCCACTGGTTCCACTATTTCTTCTGGACAATCTTCACAATCTAAGAAGATTGAGGAAAAAAAGGGAGAAAATTAGAAGATTAGAGGGGCACAAAATTTGATTTTCTCATAGGATAAAGTACTACTTTTTGTATATGATGGTGATTGTCTGTATTGTTCTTCATTTGATTAATGAAATTCTATGAACCATTGAATGCTTCTATTGATTTGAGAGTGTTTTATGATTAAATAATGATTCTAATGCTGAATTAAATTGAACATTGTTTCTGAATATATGAACCGCAACTTAACATATATAAGCATCATAGAGAAACATATAAAAAACTATTTAACAAGAAACATGTCTGGAACTAAAATGCCTTAACAAATCCCCGAATGGTTTGACCTCTCTAGAAAAGGAAACTCTCCATGCTTTTGGTTTCGAAATGAATTGCCCTCTCTGTGTGTGGAGTTTCCTTTCCGCGTAAACTTCAATTTCTTTGTTACAATCAACGCTATTTGTTTACGTGGTTCTCTTAAGCATGGTACTGCAAAATTCATGTCATACACGTACAGAGTACCAAATAAAGTCAACATCTTGTTACTGTAGGCGTAATACATTCTGCATTTGAGAATGACCATATATTTATGATCAATGTAGAATATCGCTTTTTCTATCCAATGAATTCTGATATTGAAATAGCACTTTGAAGCAAAGGCAAAATGCGAACACTGATATCAGAACTTTCAAGGGAGTTCACTCATCCAACCAGGGATTGCTTTGAAGCATGAGAAAATTGAGTCCACACTCAACAGCATGAGTCGCATAAAGTTGATGAAGTAGAAGTAGGTTTCGAAACTAAGAAGAACCAGTTCAGCAAATCCAAGGCTTTGGAAAATGAGCTGCACAAAAAGCTAAACAGGATTAAGAAAATGAAAGACGATTTAGGAGAACAACTGAGTGCTATTAAAGCTAACATCTCTTCCATCAAAGCAATTATCTATGCTCCTATATCAGAAAGGAACATTAGTTGTAAGAGCAAGAGTGATGAGATTTTTTGTGAACACTCCACTTGACAAGCGGACCAAGTTTCGTTGTAGAAATACAGTATCGTCCTCAGGGATTTGAGAGTTTAATAATTCTTACTCTAATGACTTATATAAAGACATTGATGTGATTGCAAATGAGTTAATGTGATGTAAAATAAAATGATAATATAAAATTTGTAATAACAATTATGAGAAGCAAGGATTGGGTTCAGGAACACTTGCTAACTCTTAAATCTTCTTAAAATAAATACGATTTCAATCTCATTACCTTCATGTTCATTTAGTAATCCAACAAGATTCCTCAAAGTTGAATCCTAAAGTGATCAATCTTAAAACATGATTCTTCTATGTTTTGAGTTTAACACTTTGTATTAAGAACAATGACTTGAACAAGGGTAGCTAACCAAATCAAGTATATTCCTAGAACAAGAGATGGTTAGGTGCAAGATTCACTTCGGGTTTTCAAAAACGTTTTCCAACTGGATACAAAAACCAAAATCATACAATGGGTGATCAAACCGCTACAAGCATTGAGTGAAGAATCAAGCACAAATAATGAGATTAAAATGCATATATTTAAGAAGAAGAAGAGTTAGTAGTTACATCCAGCCAATCCTCAATGGATTCAGCCACACATAGCCATTACAAGATCAAAAGAGTGAAAGAAGAAATTACAAAGTAAAAGATGAAGAAAAGGGGTTAATCTTCCTTCCCAAATGATCCAACTTCCTGATCTTCGCTCCTGCCCTGTTTTCTCCTCTTCGTGCTCCCAGTCCTGTTTTTCTCTCTTTGTTTTATGATGTCCTAAAAAGTTCCTTCGTTTCCCTTTTATATTAGCTTCAAAACAGGGGAGGAATTGTAATTTTTAAACCCACTATTGCAGTTGTAGTTTCACAGCTATAGCTGTGAAAACTCTTTCGAGGTGAAGTAAGCTTCATAGCTGCAGCTGTCACTACAAGAAAATTGCGAATTAGAGAGGGAAAGATCCCTCGCAAATCCCTCGCTAAACAGAATGGCGAGGGACTAGCGAGGGATTTGCGAGGGATCATTCCCTCACTAAATTCAAGTCGCTAATTAGCGACGGATGCATATCCCTCTCAATTCCCTCGCTATATTCCTTCGTTTTTCCCTCGCAACCAGCTTCACTAGTCCGTCGCAAACTTGTGCCGCTAATTCTTCATTGCCGCCTCGCAAATGTAGAACCTAAATTCCCTCGCTAATTGTATTTAATATTTCCTCGCTAAAACGTCGCAAAACCTTCGCAAGATATCCTTTGCTACTTTGTCGCCATTCCATCGCAAAATATTATTTAATTATTTCCTCACTAATCGTTCGCCATTCCGTCGCAATTATCCCTCGCGATATTGTCGCTAATTCCTCGCAACTCTGAAGCAATATATCAATTGAGGTCCCTCGCAAATCCCTCGCTAAACCCTCGCAAATATGTCCTTCGCAAATTCCTCGCTAAACCCTCGCAAATATGTCCTTCGCAAATCCCTTGCTAATCCCATGCAAATCCATCAAAGTATATGGATTGAATTCCCTCGTGAATACCACGCTAATCCCTCGCGAAACCTTCACAACATATCTTTTGAGTTTCCTCGCGAATCCCTCGCTAATATCTCGCTTTCCTAATTTATCTATATATACATTATTCTCTCATGAATCCCTGTAAATATGCCACTTAATTTGATATTTTAAATAAATCTAAATCAACTACATATTTTTTTTTCAATTCGACATGATTTAAAATAAAAGTTGCATGTAACAATATCTCTTACAAAACCAAATTGTTAAATGTCTTACAAAATCCAACTTGTGCATACTATCTTAAAGAAACCTAAACTAATTAATGTCTTACAAAAAGAAAAGCCAAATAATGAGTCATCCTAAATAGTAATCAACCTAAGCTAGTAAAATCATCATCTCGTCCTTGATCTTCCCTATGTTAGTTGGTTGATGGTGTTGTTGGTGGTTGAACTGCTTGAATTATTTGCCTCATCATCTCTAGTATTTGTGTTTGCAAAAAAGAGGCCAGTGCATTATTTATAACTGCAGTGACCCGTTCTTCTGTCATAGGCGTAAGATTTGTAGAGGAACCTGCAACCTCTGGAGATGAAGCTTGGGTAGAGCTACTAGTTCCAAGATCCAAGCTATGTCCCATGCCATGCACTCTTTTCTTCTTGTTTTCACCTGCAACTTTTAACCAAAGATCAGAATCAATTACAGGATGAGATGAAGTGTCTTCTCCATATTTTTGTGTCATTGATTCTTCATATGTTTCCTACAAATAAAAAACAAAAAAAAAATAAGTGAAATAGTAAGAGGTTAAAAAAGTATATAATCAATCTTAAAATATAAAATAACATACAATAAATTTCTTTGCCCTAGTTGAGACAAATTCACCATCATTTTTTTGTGAACTTTGTTACACTACAAGAAAATTACATATTAGCGAGGGACTATTCCCTCGCTATTTCCTCTCTAATCTCTCGCTAATCAGTTTTGCGACGGAATAGTGATGAAATTGCGAGAGACCATTCCCTCGCTAAATACAGGTAGCTAATTAGCGAGGGATTTAATCCGTCGCCAATCCCTTGCAAAATTTGTCGCTAATCCCTCGCTAAGGTCCTCACTAATTATATTAAGGACGCTTACTATTTGCTCGCTAATTTGCGATCAAGCTTCCCCGTTATTCCCTCGCTAAGGGGTCGCAAAATATCCCTCTCTAATTTGTAGCTAATCCCTCGCTAATGTTCCCTCACAAACCCCTCTCTATTCCCTTGCTACATTTCTTAGCTAAGGCCTTGCAATTCCCTCCCTGAATATCCCTCGCAGACCCTTCTCTATTCCCTCGCAATATTTCCCTAGCAATTGTCTCGCTATTCCCTCGCAATATTTCCCTAGCAATTTTCTCGCTATTCCCTCGCAATATTTCCCTAGCAATTCTCTTGCTATTCCCTCGCAATATTTCCCTAGCAATTATCTCGCTATTCCCTCGCAATATTTCCTTAGCAATTCTCTCGCTATTCCCTCGCAATATTTCCCTAGCAATTATCTCGCTATTCCCTCGCAATACTTCCCTAGCAATTATCTCGCTATTCCCTCGCAATATTTCCCTCGCAATATTTCCCTAGCAATTGTCTCGCTATTCTTTCGCTATATTTTCCTAGCTATTTGCTCTTTTTTCCCTCACTATTTTGTCTTTCACATGATATGCCTCGCTATTTCCTAGCAGATCCCTTACTGTTATATTTTGGTTATCATCACTAATCCCTCACTATTTTGTCGCAATTTTATTTTTAATATTCATATATTCATCTTTACCTGCATTTTTCATACTATAACTATCATAATTGTTTTGTTTTGATATCAAGATTGTAGTACCTGTATTTTGCATATCAAATATATTATTGTGTCATCAACTTGCATCAAATAAAATAAAAATACTAAAGGCTAACTAAAACAATTTTGAATTACCAACATAATAAAAATATTCAGTACCAACTAACATAATAAAAATACTCAATACCAACTAATATAATAAAACTCTTCAAGTGAGTTAACAATGCTAATGTAAATAAAAAAAAACTAGAATTCAACATTTTCATTCTTGATTCTTCCCAAGTTTTTTGATTGATGATGGTGATGGCATCTTTAAGGCAGGTAATATCTCTTTCCTCAAAAACTGCATTTGTGCCTGCATTTATTCCTGCATTTGTTGTTGCAAAAGTGCTTGCATTTCTGCTTGTGCCTTCATTTGTGCCTGCATTTGTGCCTGCATTTGTGCTTCCATATCAGCTTGTGCCTTCAATTGTGCCTGCATATATTGTGCTTGTGCCTCCATCTGTGCTTGTAGTTGTGTCTGCAATTGCATTTGGGATTGTGTTTGTAGATTCAATTGTGACTGCATCTGTTCTTGCATTTGAGACATTTGTGTAGCTAATGTAGTGATGTCTTCTCTAACAGGTGTGGTAGAGGGACCTACAACAGTTGAAGATGAACCATGCATAGTAATGCTAAGATCTAAGTTATGACCCATGCCGTGGATTCTACCTTTCTTATTTTCACCAGAAATTTGTGTCCAAACATCAGTGTCAACTATAGGATGCTTTGATGCGTCTTCCCCATACTTTTCAGCCATAGCATTTTCATATGATTCCTACAAAAAAAATGTATCAAGTTATATATAGTAATAGATAAACAATGTTTAATTTTTACATTAAAAATATATACACACTCTTACAATGAAATTTTTGGCTTTGTTAGAGACATATTCACCATCTTTTCTTTTATGAACTTTGTTGTACAATTCACCATAAGAAATAGGACGTTTATGCTCTGCTTCCTGTGAAATAATATGCAATTTAAGATAAATACATAAACACATTTAATTAATAAACCACAATCAATAAAAACATAATAGTATAAAGTTACAATATTTATGATACAAAAGAAATTTTTATCAAGTATAATTAGCCAAGCATATTACAAAGAACCAAAAGCCATTTATCATACAATTATAACATATTATGACAGAGCTTAACATAAAAATGAATTGTCAATATTAATAGAAAAAGTATTGACTATGAATACCAATTTTATATACTGCAGATTTGAGTAACAATAAACTGCAGATTTGAGTAAAAATAAATTATACTTGATAGTTACCGATAAATTATATAAAAAAAAAATAATTAAAATAAATAACAGCACCTATAAGAATCACTATCTTATTAAAATAAATTATACTTGATAGTCACGTATCTATTACATCCAATAACTAAAATATTTATCAAACAAATTAAGGACACGGAAAATTACTAAAATCAAGAAACGGAAAAAGAGTACGAACTTAATTAATTCTCAAAAAATGAAAACAAATTATTGATTTGATGATATGCAACAAACTAGATCCAATTCTAGCAAACTCCCAAGTCAATAGAAATAAAAAAAAAAAAGATAAACATATAATAATTAAATATACCTAACCAGAAACACAATTTTGTTCCTTTTTGTTTTGCCATATTTCTATTCTCTTTTGTTTTTTCTTCTGCTACTAGTAGAGCAGACAAGGGGTCGACCCGAGTCAATACCCGAACCACCACCCTTGCCTTGTGTTAAAGATAATACAAACTAACTTTTCTAAAATTAAATTCCACCTTAGAGATTTTAAAACCGCAACATCAAAATAGAAGCAGCACTGCAGAACTACATAACTTATTACACAGAATAGGGACTATATTTGACATTCATGTACCTACTCAACTGAGTTATACACCAGTAGTACCTTGAAATTATTTTTAGATAAGCTAATAATATCTCTAATAAATACTCGCTACAAAAAATAGAAGAGAAATCATAAATATATAATGATAGTTGAACAACCCCCCCACCCAACACAATTGATAACATGCATCCAAATTCTTGCCAACATAATCAAGTTGCCAATTGATACCGTGAACAAAATGCAAAGATTTTAGAACCACAAAATACAGCAATCATATCAATGAGTTCATATGACAGAACAAATTAATTTGGATTGAGGGTGAAAAAATACCTGAGGATCAACAATCCAGCCATGATACAAAGGGATGTCCAGCAGATCAAATATTGCACACTCTCGAGTGAATTCAAAATCATCTATTCTGGAATTAATGTGTAATTTTTTATCAGAACTTCAAGATTGTTGATAAATGCACACAACTGCCAAAGAAATGAGCATAACTACAAAACTGACCTCCTAAATTTTATATTTACATCAATGCCAGTAGCAAGCCTAGGAAGCAAGTCAATTGCATCAGCAATGTTCTGTTGTTGATTTTCAACATAACCTGCATCTTTGTTCTACATAACATGAAAAAATGTTAAATCAACTTGAATCACAAAAGAGTGAATGTCACTGGTGATAACAAATGTAACTCTTACATTCACGTTACTATTTGAATCAATTAATCGTTCAGCAACCAATGAAAGCAATTTCTCCTGTGAGACTTCAGCAATATCTGAACTCAGATTTAAGTTGTTTCTTAACAGAAGAACGTTACCTGCAACAATGCAATATATAAAAAAAAAGCAACAAGTGTGATGCTATAAAACAAACAACTGTTGCAACTTACAAGTAACTCCTAAAGTGCAAAAATTGAGCATTGAGCATGACATATACAAGACAACAAGGGGGACAACAACGGTACGACAGAAGAGTGAAAGCATTGACACAACACCACCAAAGACATACATGTTCTCTTTTGCCCGCCAAAAACAAAAGGAGAAACATAGATATACAAAAAGGTTGGAATAATGGCATCTTGGCCTGCAATCAATCTAAAAGACCAAACATGTGTGGATTCCAATATGTTTTCCTTTGCAAGTTGCAGCTAAACCCAAATATTAGGAGTTAAGAACATCATTTAGTTTCCATGTGTTATATTGTATCAGTTATATGCTTACCAGTAAAAAAGATAATATCAGATAAATCAAAAATTGGCATCTATCATAAAATGACTTGTTCTGATAAATCTCCCAAAGGAAAGAAAAGTGCAAGCCAAATAACAGAATGACTACTACCACTAACGAACATTAAATAATTCAGATTCAGTTTTTTACCAATGTTTATGATTTTTCAAAGTAAGAATTAAAATTAAATATCAGAATACCAAATAAATCAGCAACAAAACTCCAACTAGGAAAAGAGAAATAAATAATCATGATTAGAGAATATTGAAGGAAAAAATCAATAATAATCGGAAAACAGAGTGAAAAGCCTTGTACAATGAAAGGAAAATCGTACCTCGGGTTTCAATGAAATTCAAAGCGAGAGGTGCAGCACGACAGAGGAACGAGGCGAAAATCCAAAGATGGCACTAAGGAGAGATTCATGTTCCCATTTGGAGTTTGGAGCGAGCAGATGAAACCCTACCGCCATTGAAATGAATGAAGGATTGAAGAAAATAGAATCTCTCAGGTAACGAATAATGCATATGAAGAAAATAAATGACCAAAAATTGAGAAATAGAATAAAGGAGGGGAAATGTGTGAACTAAGAACCAACAACGAGCAACTTTCAACGAGAGGGAAGGGAATTGAAGAACGGTGCGGAGTAAGTAAGGGAGGAAACCCAACACTCCAAGAGTAAGTAAGGGTTCCTTGCGAGGGATTTGAATACAAGTGTAATTCACTAGTCTTGAATCCCTCCAGTTGTCAATTGTCATTGTCCTTGAGATATTTTAAAAAGAAATGACCTTTTAAGAGAATTTCAGTGCATTTTTTCTTAAAAAACAAACATTTC
Source organism: Cajanus cajan (assembly GCF_000230855.2). Lineage (NCBI taxonomy): Eukaryota > Viridiplantae > Streptophyta > Magnoliopsida > Fabales > Fabaceae > Cajanus > Cajanus cajan. The sequence goes on along the minus strand of NC_138517.1, from coordinate 7,773,605 downwards.
AGCATCTAGTCAGAAATCAAATGTTATAATAATTCTTTTTTTATTTTTTGTCTTTTTCTAGCTCATATGTAATCATTAAAAAATTGAATGATATAGATTTATTTAAATACAAATTTAAGAGTATTTAATTTAGAAAATTTCTACTAAAAAAGCATTTCTTACTTTTAATAAAAAAATATAAACCCAATTTCAACTTGTATTCAAATATATTTATAATAAAATTTAAATTTATGATCGAACTATTATAAAATAATCACATTAAAATATCAAAAGAAAACTATTTCTTTTAAATGTCTTTGTTTTTGTTGCCTGTCTTTTCAGTTTCAACTTTCAACAATTTTATTAAAGTCCCACGTCATAAAGTATAAATAAATTTTAAATTACACCTTTATTTTAATTTTAAATGTACGTGGCATTAATTTGCCCATTGAATTAAACTAACACTGAAATTACGTTAATAATAGAATAATATAAAATTTATAATAATTATCTTAAATGATATTTTTTTTAAAAAAAATTATAAAATATTTTTAAAAGAAAGAGTATTTTTTTAAAAAAAATATATTCTTCAATTACAATTTTTTAATAGCTATACTTCAATAAAATTATTCTTATTAGTTTTTCTCTAACAAAAATACTTTTAAGCAGTTTTCTTAATCTCCTATTTCTTTTTATCTGTTATTTTCATCTTTATTTATAAATTAAATAACAATAATTTTAATTTTTTATTATAAAACTAATTTTATATATTATAAAATATTTATTTTTATGTATTCAAAATATCTGTTTAACTAAAATTTTAATTATATAAAATAAAAAAGTTTTTTTTCTTTGCATTGCAAGCTAAAATACTAGTAATGGGTTCTATTGCTATTTTAGTCATTTTTATACTCCAAAACCATATTTCTTTTTAAGTCTGATTATTTTTAAACATACATTCCTATTTAAAATAACTAAATTTGATATTTATAAAGAGTGTTACATTTACAAACTATTTTAAAAAAATACTCTCTGACAAAAAAAAAAAAAAACTACGATTGACAGTGTAATTCTTTTACACTTACAAGCATAAAAAGATAAAGTATTCTATTAATTACTAATTTTTATACATCATTAAATTTTCGTCAAGTTTATTTATATATAAATAAATGTATTCATTGATTTATTAAACATACAAATTATATTTATCAATAAAAATGTCATCTTTTCCTTCACTAATTTGCGAAGGATTTGCGAGGGATTTGCGAAGGATATACTTATAACTCATTAGCGAGGGATTTGCGACAAGAAAAATTCCTCGCTAGATGAAAAATTCATTTTTTTTATTTTGGGTCATAATTTGGAGAGGGATTTGCTAGGAATTTGCGAGGACCTCAGTTCTTCGCTAAATAAGCACTAACTTTAGCGGATGATTTGCGAGGAAATAAAGGTTGGTTGCAAAATGTTCCTATTTAGCGAGGGATATAAATCCAAGCTATTCCCTCGCTAAGTAGCGAGGGAATAGCTTGGATTTATATCTCTCGCTAAATTTCCTCGCTAATCCGCAAAATTCTTTTAGTGTTATACACTTCACGATAAGAAACAGGACGGTTCTCTTGTGCCTCTTGTAAAAAGAGTACAGTACAAATTGTAAGTAATGAAATTTACCAAAGAAACTCATTAATTTTCAAAACCCTCAACTTTCACAACTTGTTAAAGAATTAAAAAAAATTGTACTTAAAAAAAATCCATCGGTAAAGATTTTTAAGACATCATTAATAACACAATTTTAATTGTAACAAATTCCAAATATTAGAATAGGAATAAAGCAAACATCACCCATTAATTATTGACAAAATTCAATATGATTTGATTACCGTAGCTTTTTTGTGTTGCCCGAAGCTTCTTGACCCTCCTGTGTGCACCATTGCTTCAGGCTGGGCAGCCCTGTTTTGTCTTCCAGCAACAGATTTCTTTTGCCATTCTGGTATCTTCCAAATGTCGATCAACCCATTCCATATTTCAGCTTTCATCCCTCTAGGCTTGTGAGCCCTTAAATCCTCATAATTTCTTGAGTTTGCTACTTTTATTGCTTTATCCCTGTCTTTACACAATTGATCAGAATACCTATCCATGCATGTTTTTTCCCAAACTTCCCTCGCCATCACACGATCATATTCTGATGCAAAACGATATTTTTCCTGCAATAATACAACTGAAGTAAAAAAAAATAGTTGTTGATATAATGATATAATATATAATACTATTAGATTAATTACTTACCTTAAAATCATTAAATAACATTTCTTTCATTTCAGGACAATAACTTTTCCAACAATCTGCAGCATAAGGCATCCTTGACATTACCTCAGAAATGATATAACAAGTCACAAATTGTTGAGCAAACCTCTTCCTATAATTCAATTCAAACCACAAATAGTTCAATAACATGAATTTAAACTATTAATCATATTCATAAATTCAATTTTACTTACGGTTTAGAAACTGCCACCACGGATATTATTTGCCTCCTATCAATTAGAATCTTCACTTGAAGGCACCATATAGGTTGTTGATTATCAGATGTTCGGATAGTATTTGATTCACCACCAGTAATCAAGGGGGTGGTATCAGATGATTGTCCACCACTAGCTGATGTAGCGCCACCATTAGCTAATGAACTAGTAGATCCATCACCTAGACAAACATAGTAAAGAAAAGTTAGATTTTATCCATTGCATTTAAATAAATATAGAGTTAATAATTAAAATGTTATTCTAAAAGTGTACGAGGTGAGTGATGAGAAACATGTGGTGGAGGATTCGAAGCAATTTGAGTGAGCTGATGAGGACTATTGGCTTGATTAACTTGACGCCCTCTTCCTCGAGTAGCTGGCATAATGATTACCTACATAAAATTAAAACAACAAAAAATGATCATTTATATGGGAAATTAAAGTCATAAAGAACCACAAGTAATCAAATAAGGCAATACTAGTACCAATTAGAAACTCTTTTATCTATTTCTTATTTTAACACTAAAAAATGAGTAATTATGTGTAATGTGTTGAAACTAAAACCTTTTAGAATATATTAAATCAAGTTGTTAATCATAACTAGATTCTGAATCATATAATTCCTCATCATCTATGAACTCGTTAATATCTTCAATCTCATCATCTTCAATATCATCAATGAAGTGATCATGATGCAAGTTGTCCATTGGATGATGTATATCATTGTTGTCTACTTCTTCCATTGGAGCAATTCCATCAAACAATGGTATCGTCTCATCGTGTATAACACTTTGGTGTGCTCTTATGGATCCATCATCTTGGTAATAATCAGTATAAGTTAGCTCATTTGATCCACCAAATTCATCATTTAATGTCTCAGCCATAAAAATTCGGTATAACTTTGCAAGCTGCCCACCATTCATCACTAGATCTACCCCCACTTTGTGGGTATCTTGTGTAGTAAACTTGTTGTACTTGTTCAGCTAAAACAAATGGCTCATCTGATTGAAGCTTTGATTTATGTTTGATATCAACCAACCCATATCTTTCATCAATAGTGACACCATTTGGGTCAAACTAGTGGCAGCATAGGATAATTACTCTTTGATGTCCAAGATATGATAATTCTAATATATCCTCAACAATTCCATAATAGTTTAAATCATTCTCACCATATATATTTCCCCGAACGCATACCCCACTATTCATGGTGGCTTTATTATGTCCATAGTCAGTATGAAATCTATATCCATTAACTATTAAGCCATTAAAAGAAGTTGCAAATTTAGATGGACCATAACTTATCTCTTTAATCATTTGATCATCAACTTGATTTGTACTTACCTGTAAATGATTTCAAAGAGAAAAAATGGTTGCATCACTTAGTATATATTATGAACGTTAAAAAGAACATTGTATACATTTATGAGTAAGTTGACTCATTTGATGTTTCAACCATTTACTGAAGTTTTTATCGCGAGTTTCCACTATTTCATCCTCATCAATATTGGGATTTGTTTCCTTTAGCGAATCCTCAAATTGTCTAATACATATAATAAATTTAATAAGAAAACTAATTTCACTATGAACTACCAAAATTAAGAAATTAGGGAGCAAACTTACTGGAGATAAGGTTCCACTTCTTTGCAATTTACAAGAACATATGTCTCAGCAATTTCAAGCTCTTTATCTGTTAATATTATTTTTTGACCCTTGCCAATAGGACGACATGGGTATTTAAAAATAGACAACTTATCATCACCATTGGCATCTTCACCACCATCATCATTTCGAGGAACTTGAGTGTGTCTTGTTTGTATAGTTGGATCAAAGTACATAGAAGCAAAATTAGAAATTTCTTCCACAATATAAGCTTCACAAATGGATCCTTCAACCCTTGCTTTATTTCGAACCTTCTTTTTCAAGTACAACATGCACCTCTCAAATGGATACATCCATCTGTACTGCACTGGTCCTCCAACCTTGGCTTCATAAGGGAGATGCACAATTAAATGTTCCATGGAATAAAAGAATGCTGGCGGGAAAATCTTTTCAACCTTGCAAATTATTTCAATAATGGAAACCTTAACATTGTCCATGACAGAAGTACGTATCTCATGTGCACAAATTTCTTTGAAAAACAAGCTGAGTTCTGTTAATACTCCCCATATTGGCTTTGGCAACATATCACGAAATACCAAAGGAATTAGTCTTTGCATAAAAACATGACAGTCATGACTTTTCATTCCATATATCTTTCCTTCATCTATATTAATGCAACGTGATATGTTAGATGCATATCCATCTGGAAATTTTAATTGTTTTATCCACTCACACACTTTCTTTCTTTGATTATCATTCAAGACATATGTCACCTTTGGCTTTTTATACATTTCATTCTCAAATATCAACTCTAAACTTGGGCGTTTACAAATATCTTTCAAATCAGCTCTTGCATTTGCATTGTCTTTCGTCTTTCCCTTTATGTCCATGATAGTGTTGAAGATATTGTCAAACACATTTTTTTCAACATGCATGAAATCCAAATTGTGTCGTATTAGATTAGTGGACCAATAAGGTAATTCCCAGAACATGCTTTTCTTCACCCAATTATGCCTTGTACCAAAGCCAGGTTGTTGTTGTTTGGGTGCCTTCAAGCCAAAAGTGATAGAATGAAGTTGATTCACCATATTTAAGACATCCATGCCATTAAATTCTTGTGGAGGTAAATATTTTACCACTGTTGACTTCTTAAAAGAGTGTCGATCATGATGAAATTGATGATCAATGGGCAATAATTGACGATGAGAATCAAACCAACAACATTTCCTTCCATGTTTCAGATAAAATGATTTACTATGCTCCATACAATAGGGGCAAGCAAGTCTCCCATGAGTGATCCAACCAGATAACATTCCATATGCTGGAAAGTCATATATAAATCAAAATAAACAAAAATATTTTAAATTATCATAATTAAGAAAACAAAATATATACGGACTAAATTCATATTGTAAACATATAAATTATATTTAAAATTTATGATGATATATATATATATATATATATATGTGTGTGTGTGTGTGTGTGTGTGTGTGTGTGTGTGTGTGTGTGTGTTTTAAAAAATATATATGAGTGAAAATTCAGTTATATCAAAAGTAACTCTTAAAAGAGTTATTTAATGAATATAATTACGTTATAAATTGAATTTCTTATTCAATAAATTAAGTCTAAAAATTTGTATACTTTATTTTTTAATCAATAGTTTTATTTAATAGATAATGTTAGATAATATTTAATAACTTTTAAAATTAATATTAGATAATATTTAATAATTTTAAAAATATTTTCAAATATTCAATAATTAAAAAAAATGAAGAGATAACAAATAAGATAAAATATATATATAAGTAAAATAAAAAGAAAAAAATATGAGAAATTTCAAATTCTTACTTTTTTGGGAGAATTTGAAATTATACTATTTCAAGAAATTTTACAAATACTTGAATTTCAAATTCTACTAGCAATGAAATATCTTATTTGCGAGGGATTAGTGAAAAACCTTTTCCCTCACTAATTTGCGACGGATTTGCGAGGCATTTGCGAGGGCTATACTTATAACTCATTAGCGAGGGATTTGCGACAAGAAAACTCCCTCGCTAGATGAAAAATTCATTTTTATATTTTGGCTCATAATTTGGCGAGGGATTTGCTAGGGATTTGCGAGGGCATAAGTTCCTCGCTAAATAAGCACTAGCTTTAGCGACAGATTTGCGAGGAGATGAAGGTTGGCCGCAAAATGATCCTATTTAGTGAGGGAATTTAGCGAGGGATATAAATCAAAGCTATTTCCTCACTAATTAGCGAGCGATTAGAGAGGACCTGTATTCCTCGCCAGTCCCTCGCTAATTAGCGAGGAAATAGCTTGGATTTATATCCCTCGCTAATCCGCGAAATTCTTGTAGTGTGTAGAAACTCTTTCAAGCTTAAGGAACCTCCAACGTTGTAGCTGTGAATTTCACAACTATGGCTGTGACTCTTGTTGGGATACAAACAAGTCCCACATCGATAAAATAAGACAAGAAATAACAACTTATATAGCACAAACATACTTCAATGATAGAGAGACCTTTTGGGTGATGACCAAAAGCAAAACCGTGAGGGCTAAGACCCAAAGCGGACAATATTTCATCATTGTAGAGTATGCTTGTGTAATAACCTTATAATAATAACTCTCATAAAATATCTCCTCAGACAAATACCATAAAATAACCCCAACAACTCTCTGGTGCTCTCTGGTGCTCTCTCTTGATCCTTAGTGCTCCGTCGCTTTAGCTGTGAGCTCACAACTTTAGCTTCAAGTTTCTGGACCCCTCAAATTTGCATTCCAGATTTCCACAGCTATAGCTGTAGAACCATAGCTATAGCTGTAACTTTTTGACCTTCTGATTTCTCCCCAAATTTCCACAGCTATAGTTCCAGAACCACAGCTATGGTTGTCAAACTTTGTCTTCCTAATTTTTCTGCAAAAAGGAAGGAAATCATCATAAATTTTCTACTATTCTTCTATCTTTTTAATATGAACTTGATTCTTCCTAATTAGGAGTAAATTATCATATATATATATATATATATATATATTTACAATTTATCCAAAAAGAATGCCAAAAATTGAGTGTAATTCATGAATAAAAGAAACTCAACAAAGAGCAACATCATTGCAAAAGACAATAAACTCAAAGATGAGTAGAGAGGTAAAGCATCTCACTTGCAGCAAGAACATGATTTGGCAAAGGAAACACAGACATGAATCAAAGCTGAGTCTCAAAACTTGAAGAATTTGAGAAAAATGCTGCAGAGTGAGAGGTAGAGCAATTCAAGTAGAATTTTTTTGTACCTGCTGGTACATGGTATATATGATACATGAAAGTAAAATTTTTTTCCTATTAACATTGTTGTCGCATTAGGTCTTGTTTTCGGTATTTTATTGTGTTACTATAACGTTAATTCTTTGAAAATTAAAACTTTATTAGAAGTCACTAGTGAATACACACATAAGTGTGAAGTATTTGGGGATTTAGAGACTTGAATTTAAGATACTGGATTTCAATTTCCAATTTATACAATTGTCCTTTTGGACTAGTTCAAATTGATCTAGCCACCTTTTTCTAAATTTGCAGGTTTCTCACTGGTGTAATTCATATTTCACACCAGGTTCCTACCTATCAACTTAATTTTATTTTGTAACCTTCATTTAATAAGCCTTTCATTACTCTCATTCAGTACACGTGATTACTCGGCACTCTTTGGTCACTTTTAAGTCATTGTTGTTCCCCCTTATTCTTTGTTTCTCTACACATCCATCGTTCTCTTCAATTCACCAACCCAATGCACCCTGATCCTTCTCTATTTTTCCTAAACAGATTTCCCATTAATATAATAATACTAGCTTATTGAAACGAGTCTGCTTCATATAAGAAGTAAGGGTGATCAATCACTAGTGCAAAAATAGGTTACTACGTCACCTAATTTACGTTGAGAAAAGAAAATACGACGTTATAAATACGCGATGACATTTTTGTAAATAATAAGTGACTAATTTACGTCGGACAGTGGGGGGTCCGACATAAATTAGACAATCTACGTCAGAGGAGTCATGTGGCTGACGTAGATTATATAATTTACGTCGAACCCCCCACTTTCCGACGTAAATTAGCCACTGTAATGCCCCAACGTTTCCTTTTCATTCCTGTGCTCCCCTTTGTTTTCGAAAGCATCTCTAAATTCTTCTACTCTAAGTCTCTAATAAGTTCGTTTGTTTTCACACATCTCTCGTTTGTCTAAGTCCTCTAAGAGTCTGCACATTCCACATTTGAGGTAACTTTCTTCTACGCATTATTTTGTTTATTTTCTGTTATATGTTCATCTGGAATGGGCCGTTCTGCAAGCAGAACGGGCCGTTCTATTTGAATGTTTTTGTTTGTTAATTGTTGATCTTGAACGGGCATTCTGAAACCAGAATGGGCTGTTCCAGTTGAAAATTAACACAAAATTTTTGCAGCTGGAACGAGCCGTTCTGATTTTGGAACGGGTCATTCCAGATGCATAAAATTTGTGTTAATTGTGTATCTGGAACGACCCTGTTCTGATTTCAGAACGGGCCGTTCCAGATGCATTAAAGAAGGACTTTTTAGGCATTGATCTTTAGTTTACGATCGTATTAGTAGAAATATTTATGGATTTTATCCGAAATTACTATCAATTTTTTAGGGTTGTAGTTTAGGTTAGAAAAATTATGAATAACTGAGTGAATAGGTAATTTGTGTTAATATATAGATAATGAATCGAAGTTGGATGAATGCAAGTCACATTAGTCAAGAGTATAGAAATGGAGTTGAAGAGTTCTTACAATTTGCAAGAGAAAATGGGAAACCCATCAAAAGGGCATATTATTGTCCATGTGTTCGTTGTTTGAATCAGTTATGTCACGAAGTTGGGAAAATATGTGATCACCTATTTATATTTGGTATTGTGAAGAGTTATACAATATGGACATGGCACGAAGAAATATTAGACATTCCAACGGTGTCAACAACTGAAAATTTTGAAGGGATGGACGATAATTTAGAAGAGATGATACGTGATATTGGTGAAGAAAATTTTGAAAGAGCACATGTGTATGATACCTTAAAGTCTGATTTTGAGCAACCATTGTACCCAGGATGCAGTATGTTTACAAGATTATCAGCAACTTTAAGATTGTTTAGTTTAAAAGCAAGAAATGGCTGGACTGATAAAAGTTTCACAGAATTGTTGGAGTTGTTGAAGGAGATGCTTCCAGAAGATAACACGTTACCTAATCGCAATTATGAGGCAAAAAAAGATATTATGTCCAATGGGTTTGGAGTATAAGAAGATACATGCGTGCCCTAATGATTGTGTATTGTATGCAAATGATTTTGCTACACTGAAAGTTTGTCCGACATATGGGTTGTCGCGGTTCAAAAAGAAAATTGATGGAAGTATTGGTGAGGAAGAAATAGAGGGTCCCCCAGCTAAGGTCTTATGGTATTTGCCAATAATACCTAGGTTTAAAAGATTGTTTGCCATTAAAGAGGATTCAAAAAACCTCACATGGCATGAAAATGGTAGAAAATGTGACAATTTTCTTCGACATCTAGCTGATTCTCCGCAATGGAAGAGGATTGATGAAACATTTCCAGAATTTGGTGTAGAATCAAGAAACTTGAGAATTGGTCTAGCTACAGATGACATGAATCCTTATGGAAACTTAAGTAGTAAACATAGTTCATGGTCAGTTTTGTTGGTCATTTACAATTTGCCTCCTTGGCTATGCATGAAGAGAAAATATATTATGTTGTCTATGATGATATCAGGACCCCGACAACCAGGAAATGACATAGATGTGTATCTTAGTCCATTGATTGATGACTTGAAAATGTTGTGGGAGACAGGAGTGGAGGTCTTTGATGCATATCGTGAAGAAAAATTTACTTTGCGTGCAATGTTATTTTGCACAATAAATGATTTTCCAGCATATGGTAACTTGAGTGGGTATAGTGTGAAGGGTCATTCTGCATGTCCTATATGTGAAGAAAACACAAGTTATACCTAATTGAAACATGGGCAAAAGACTGCGTACACTAGGCATCGTAAGTTTCTTGTTCGTAATCATCCATACCGTATATTGAAGAAAACATTCAATGGATGTCAAATGGATGAAATTGCCTCGACACCGCACAATGGTGAAGAAGTATATCAGCGGGTGAAGAACATTAACATTGTGTTCGGAAAGACGCAAAAGAAGTCAACTAAGAGAAATATCTGGAAGAAACGATCAATATTCTTTAATCTTCCTTATTGGTGCAAGCTAGATGTTAGACACTGCATAGATGTGATGCATGTGGAGAAAAATGTGTGATAGTGTAATTAGGACATTGCTAAACATCAAAGGAAAGACTAAAGATGGAGTGAACGCACGACAAGATTTGGTGGACATGGGTATACGTTCTGAGTTACATCCTCAGTCTATTGGAAGACGCACTTACTTGCCTCCAGCTTGTCATACCCTATCAAAAAAAAAAGAAGAAAAAAGCTTTTGTAAGTGCTTACACAGTGTGAAAGTTCCACAAGGGTACTCCTCAAATGTTAAGAGTCTGGTGTCTATGCAAGATTTGAAGTTAATTGGTTTAAAGTCTAACGATTGTCATGTCTTAATGCAACAACTTTTGCCTGTGGCTATTCGTAACATTTTACCATCTTCTGTTAGAGTTGCTATTACTCGATTGTGTTTATTCTTCAATTCCATTTGCAACAAAGTAATTGAGCTTGTAAAGTTAGATGAGTTAGAAAATGAATCAATCACAATCTTGTGTCAATTAGAAATGTATTTTCCACCTTCATTTTTTGATATCATGGTGCATTTGATAGTTTATTTGGTTAGGGAGATTCGATTGTGTGGCCCGGTTTAACTTAGATGGATGTACCCTGTTGAGAGATACATGAAGATCTTAAAATGATATGTCAAGAATCAATACCGCCCAAAAGCCTTTATTGTGGAGAGGTACATTGCAGAAGAAGCCATTGAGTTTTGTTCAGGGTATATGTCAAAATCAGAACTAATAGGAATTCCTAAGACTCGACATGATGGGAAACAATTTGGTAAGGGTACTCAAAGTTTAAAGATTAGAACTGTGAGTCGAACAGAAGTTGACCAAGCACATTTGTACATATTGAACAACACTGATGAAGTAATTCCTTACATATATGAACACATAGATGAAATCAAGATAGTACACCCCCAAATGAATGAGAAACGGGTATTGAATGAACATAACAACAGTTTCTTAGCTTGGTTTAAGAAAAAGGTTTACAGTGAGGTTAATACTTCTGATACACTTTTGAGACTCGCTCGTGGGCTTAACAACGATGTCATTACATTTGGTGGGTATGACATTAACAAATATTGTTTCTATACAAAGATAGAAGATGACAAAAGTAGAGTACAAAACAGTGGGGTTACAATTTAGGCTGAGGCTATGCACTTTGCTAGTTCTAAAGATAAAAATCTCATTACAGCATCCATGAGTTATTTCGGAGTCATACAAGACATATGGGAAATTGATTATGTTACGTTTAGAGTGCCTGTGTTCAAGTGTAAATGGGTTGATGGCAATACGGGTGTGCGGACAGATGATTTAGGATTTACTTTGGTTGATTTGAACAAGGTCGGTTATAAGGATGAACCTTTTATTATGGCATTGTCGCCACCGGCCCGAAACGGGCTTTCGGCATTCGCGAAGGATGGTTGGACTCGTTTATTTGTTTAAAAATGTGGATTGCTAGAATGACTTATTCTCAAACTGAGACCTCGTCAAACGAGCAATTTTATTAAAAGGCTCACCAATCCATGTTAATCCCAAGCGGGACCCTCCATGGATTAGTGGTTTTCGCAAAAGGAGGGTTCATGGAGTCGCCACCAATGTTTTACTCAAAACATTGGAAAAAGAAGTTTAAGGCAATCGATTTAAAAATCGACTTCGGCCATTACAACCAGAGTCGGGTAAGGGAGTCGGTTACGCGTGGGGAAGGTGTTAGCGCCCCACAGCGCCCCTTTCGGGTTCCCTATGACAGATTATTTTATAAATAACAATGTAAAATTACTAAATTACCCCTATTTATTATAAACGATTATGAACAAGATATCTACATGGCGAATAAATTAGATATGCGATGCAACAATCAGAAAGCAGTAAAAGGAAGGATTTTGAAGAAGAAACCTTTGAAGCGTGCTTTTATATATTTCGTAAAACTGGGAAGCTTTTTGGCGTTCCCTCGCTCTACAAGCCCGCTCGCTCCCTCCTATAAAATTTGGACTACGGAAATCCGGAGGATTTCCCTTCGACTAGGTTCGATCCTCAAGCAAAATGGCTCGGGGCTCAAGAACTTCGTCGGATCGACTCTCCGAGTGATTTCTAGGCAGAGCACTGCTCAAAAAAACCCAGAATACTCAAGAAGAGGGTTAAAACTCAGTCCAAAAGTGTCCAATGACGTCAAAATGACGCCATATTTATAGGGAACAGGCGCAATACGGGCTATGGAATCAATACGGCCGTATTGAAATTTTTGAACTTCAATACGGCCGTATTGAGTTCAATACGGCCGTATTGAAATTCAGAAATTTCAATACGCCCGTATTGAGTTCACTGCGGCTGTATTGAAGCTTCAATACGGCCGTATTGATTTCAGTACGGCCGTATTGAAGTTTCAGAAACTTCAATACGCCGTATTGAGTTCACTGCGGCCGTATTGAAGCTTCAATACGGCCGTATTAAGTTTAGTACGGCCGTATTGGGCTTCATTCCCTCCACTTCCTTATTTTAAGCTACTCTAAGACCTCTAAACCTACAGATAGCCATCCTATGGTCTTCTAGGAGTCCTTCTGGCTGACTTTCCTTCGATCTTTGAGGGTCTTCGAGTTTTATTTCCGACCCGGACAATTTTAGGGGTCTACAGCTGCCCCCCCTTTACTTAGTCAAACGGCCTTTTGGTGTACCGATTGACAAGTAAAGGAGTTGACCCAATTGTCCGGGTAATATGCCAACCTTCTGACTTGTAGCGTCTTCCGGTGGAAAATTGTTGAGTAGCCTCTCCAGGTTGTTGCATACCTCGGTGTTTCTGACAACCTCGGTAGCTGAGTTTTACCCTCTCCAGGGCCAACTTCACTCGACGCCCGAGCCGGAAGTTGAACATCGACGTGTCTCTGACGACGCTGATGGTTGAGTACCGCCTCTCCAGGCCTAGCCTCACTCGACGCCCGAGCCGGAAGCTAGACACCAGTGTTTTAACATCACTGATGATTGAGTACCCGCCTCTCCAGGCTCTGCTTCGGTTGTTTCTAACGACCTAGGCAGCTGAGTTTGCCCTCTCCAGGGTCTGCGTCTTAACATTCGGCAGTTGAGTTTACCCTCTCCAGGGTCTGCGTCTTAACATTCGGCAGTGTGAGTTTACCCTCTCCAGGGTCTGCGTCTTAACATTCGGCAGTTGAGTTTACCCTCTCCAGGGTCTGCGTCTTAACATTCGGCAGTTGAGTTTACCCTCTCCAGGGTCTGCGTCTTAACATTCGGCAGTTGAGTTTACCCTCTCCAGGGTCTGCGTCTTAACATTCGGCAGTTGAGTTTACCCTCTCCAGGGTCTGCGTCTTAACATTCGGCAGTTGAGTTTACCCTCTCCAGGGTCTGCGTCTTAACATTCGGCAGTTGAGTTTACCCTCTCCAGGGTCTGCGTCTTAACATTCGGCAGTTGAGTTTACCCTCTCCAGGGTCTGCGTCTTAACATTCGGCAGTTGAGTTTGCCCTCTCCAGGGTCTGCGTCCGTGTCTTCTGATCACTTCGGCAATGTAAGTTTACCCTTTCCAGGGATTTGAGATGATTTTTTGTCTCCACAGTCCACGATGCTGCTTCGACGGTTTTTCTGATTTTGTGCCACTGAGGGCTGGATAACGCAGGGATCCGTCTAGGGGATGTGCAGTCATTCATAGGTTCCTGTGCCCCAACTTGCATTGCATTGTTGGTACCCATGGGGAATTTCTGACTCCTTGGGGTGTAGACACAGATGCTCTCTCTCTGAGTTGAGCGATGCCTTATGTTTGGCTGACATCCTTTTGACGTAGGTGGAGTATCCCGGTTGTCCTTATTCGGGCGACTCTTTTTGTTTTCCTGGTTTTGTTGCCTCTGTGTAGGCTATTATCCGCTGGGGATTTTGTCATTGATTTTGATTAGCCTCTTCTGTTAGGCAGATCATCTTGACGCTTGATGTTTGGCTGAAAAGCCAGATTCCGCTTGGGGAATTGTTATTGATCTTTTGGATTTTTGCTTTTTGTAGGAATGCCTCTGAGTAGGCGAGTGGGGATTTAAAGTTTATATATCCCAGAGTATTATTTAGAAAGCCTCTTCAGGCTTAGCTTCACTCATCGCTTGAGTTGGAAAGCTACCTTCCACTGAGGAAGTCTAAGTCCTTTGACTAGATATACTGCTTGGGTGATCGTGCTTCCATTGGGAATTTTGTCGATCTTGCTTTGATAGCTTTCACTGGGGAATTTGGCCCGTGAGTGGAAGCTGAGATATCTCTGGGGAGTATTATTTCGGCGAGCCTCTCCAGGCTCAATTATTCTGATAGAGTATTATTTAGGCGAGCCTCTCCAGGCTCAGTTATTCTGAGAGAGTATTATTTCGGCGAGCCTCTCCAGGCTCAATTATTCTGTACGATGAGTTGCTTTTCTTGTTCAGCCTAAGAATGCAAGCTGAGATGTCCTTTGGTGAGTATTATTTTGGCAAGCCTCTCCAGGCTCAGTTTTGTTGGATTTTCTGTATTTTGCCTTTTTGTTGGCTTTTTCTGTGTTTTTGCCTTTTTTGCTGGTTTCGGCTTTTTCTGTATTTTTTTTTTGTGTTGATTTTGGCTTTTTCTGTATTTTTGCCTTTTTGTTGGTTTTGGCTTTTTCTGTACAGAAATGTCTCTGAGGAGTATTATTTTGGCGAGCCTCTCCAGGCTCAATTATTCTGAGAGAGTATTATTTCGGCGAGCCTCTCCAGGCTCAATTATTCTGAGAGAGTATTATTTCGGCGAGCCTCTCCAGGCTCAATTATTCTGAGGAAGTATTTTTTCGGCAAGCCTCTCCAGGCTTAATTATTCTGAGAGAGTATTATTTCGGCAAGCCTCTCCAGGCTTAATTATTCTGAGGAAGTATTTTTTCAGCAAGCCTCTCCAGGCTCAATTATTCTGTACAAACTGAGGAGTATTGTTTGTATCCTTGCCTTTTTTCCGTTTTCGGCTTTTGTTGACTGCTGTCATACACAAGCAATTTTCTATTTTTTCTATTTTATGCAATTGCCTCGTGGTAAGGTCTTTAAATGTGCAACTAATGTGTGTGATGCACGCGATGCAAGTTTTTATTTTTGTTCTTTTATTTAGATAAGTGAATGGCTCTTCCTATCCTCTTTTTCTTTGGAGGAGTTTCTGTCATAGATGCGAGGGAGGATTTTTGTGAGCCTTTTATGCAGGAGATTATGGATTTTATAGGAACCCCTCCAATTTTCTTTATTGACCGATTATTAAGGAATTTCATACAATTTTTTTAGAAATACCAATTTAGAGGCATAATCACATGGTCAAGAGAGAAAAGAAATGAATAGATATTTTATTAATATTCACAAGTGTTTTTACAGAAAGATATACAGAAGGAATTTCTGAAGAATGGCTGGCCAGGGTAGGCTATATACATTTTTGGCTTAAACAATTATATCTGTAATTGTCGCTCTTCCCGTTCCCCTAATTGCTTCGGATGAGATGCCTATGCCAGGAGTGTAGATGCTGCAAGACGCTTGCTTCTAGAAGATAATCACTTGAACCGCCTTTCGGTTTTCGATTCAAGTGACCGTTGCTTGCTTTGCTTTTACATCTTATTCTTTTGCCCCTAACTTTTGCCTAGGACGTATCCTAGCGGGGATAATTTTGCCTTTGTTTTGCCTAGTACCCTTGTACTGGCGGGCTTTTCGTTTTGCCCTAACTTTTGCCTAGGATGCCCTTTTTCGGGTTTTCATCCTAGCGGGCTTATGCAAGCAACGTCTTCAAGCATAGTACTTCTTTACCTCGCCAGTGTTGACTGGGTATCGAAGTTCTTTTCCATCCATGTCTGTGAGGATCAATGCTCCTCCTGAGAAGGCTCGTTTTTCCACGTATGGTCCTCCGTGATTTGGGGCATACTTTCCGATTTTGTCCTTTTGAGTTGGTAGCAATTTCTTCATTACCAACTCTCCTTCATGGTAGACTCGAGGGTGAACTTTCTTGTCAAAAGCCTTTTTGGTCTTCCTCTGATAGGCTTGACCACGGCATATGGTGTTCAGCCATTTTCTTCAATGAGGTTCAATTGGTCATACCGGCTTTGAACCCATTCTACCTCGGAAAGTTTTGCTTCCATAATTACCCTTAGGGAAGGTATCTTGACTTCGACGGGTAGAACTGCCTCCATCCCATAGACGAGGGAGAATGGAGTAGCTCCTGTAGATGTGCGTACTGAAGTCCTATAACCATGAAGAGCGAAGGGTAACATCTCGTGCCAGTCTTTAAATAAGGCAACCATCATTTGCCCTATTTTCTTGATGTTCTTATTGGTTGCCTCGACTGCCCCATTCATCTTTGGCCGATATGGGGAAGAGTTGCGGTGTTGGATCTTGAATTCTTGGCACAGTTCTTCCACCATTTTATTAGTCAGATTAGATCCATTTTCAGTGATGATTTATTTCTCCATGCTTCCACTAGATTATTCTAAAATCTTTCGGGACAAGAGAGAAAAGAAAGGAAAGATATTTTTGTTCTGAAGTTTGTGTTTTAGAGGGGATTTATTTTTCAAAAATGGTTTTTGTAAGAATGGATGGCCAAGGTAGGCTTATGTGTTTAGGCTTGTTTGATTAAACACTTATGAAGTTAAAAAGTCGTGTTGTGATTCGACAACTTGGATAGCTTCCCTTGAACCTTTCTTGAATTCGGCTCGTGGTACCATCATGGATTTCTTTTGTTTTTTGATTGTCCTTATTTTTGCCTAAAACACCCTTTTGTGGTGTTTTAGCGGACTTTTGTTTTTGTTTATTTTTGTAACCCTAACTTTTGCCTAGGTCATCCTTTCGTGGGATTCCTAGCGGGTCTTTTGCTCTTATTTTTGTGCAGTCCCCTTTTTGAGTTTTCTGCCGAGCTTCTTTTATTTTAAAGGATTTATTTTTATCCATGATGGCACTTGTCAAGGCCAAGGGAAGGTGCTCCAAGTTGTCACACACACCTCCACATGAAAATGATGTGGGTTTATTATTATTAAGATGATTTTAACCTCATTCATGTTTATTCAAACAGGGTTAAAAATGATGCGGTTTAGAATTTTATTATAAGCAAGAAAAAAAAACAATGAAGAATGATTTTATTATAATCATAGCGGAAACATGTGTCCTTATTTCATCACTGATATGGGTCCCAATGTTGACCTCTTATATCTTTCGGCCATGCCCCAAATTCACAGTCTCTAATTTATCTTGACGAGCTTCTTAATGTAGCAATCTTTGCAGATCCGGAGAAATGGTCTCCTCATCACTGTCCAACTCAACCCATTTATCCTCAACTTTTGGATCCCGGTCAGAGCGAACAATTACAGACATAATTATTTTATTGGTTCTGTTTAGGTTTAGAATTTATTAATGTTAATGGGGAAAGAGAGAAAAGAACAAAAGAGAGAATGATACGTGAAAAATGCCTCTTTATTGATATGTATTAAAACTGTACAAAAACCCTTATTTACATGAAAAGGTTCTCATGATCTCGAGTACTGATCATGAGTACCTAAAAGAGAAGAAAAATATGAAGGGGCCCTATCGTGGCTTGTTCTTCTCTCTAATCCTGCTTTGGCCGAGGATTCTTGCTCACGTCGGGCGCTGTCGAATCGAAGGTGACCCATCCGGCATCAATAAGGTCTTGGACCTTGTATTTAAGAGCTAGGCATTTCTCTGTTGAATGCCCTGGTGCTCCCGAATGGTATAAACATTTGTCTTGCGGTTTGTACCAATAGGGATGAGGTGGGTCAACCTTCTTTAGTGGAACGTAAGCTAGAAGACGTGCTTCCACTAGCTTCGGCAGGAGGTCGCTATATGTGGTCGGAAGTTTATCAAACTTCTTCACAGGGTTGAATTGCGACTTTCCTGACTTCGAAGTGGAAGAAGATGAGGAAATGGTTATGGCGCTGACTCTTCTCTCCTTCTTCTTCCCAAAGGTCTTCTTAGCTTTAAATGATTGGGAATGTTCAGCTAGCTTCCCACTTTTCAGCTCTTGTTCCACTCTTCCTCCAACATGATGGGACTCATGGTCATTGTGCTCAGCCCCGTGTATGTTGTAGTGACGCATGAGTTCCATCATTTGCGCCATTTGCTCCTTGAGCTGTGAGAGCTCGGCTGTAAGCTTCTTAATTTGTTCCTCCAATGCGTCCATCTTCTTGATTTTCTGCGCGCGCGTGAGGACAGAGAGATGACCAGCCACTTTCTAAAAATGAATATTTAATCTAATTAATTTATGGGATGAATACGCTCTTGACATGAGCTTGATAACCCTCCATTTTTAAGGCGCTGCCTTTTTAAAACAGAGTGTTACCACCCTCCTTGACTTATGATCTCTCCTCAACGGAGAATCTCGATAATTATGGGTCTCTTTTACTCATGTCAAGAGGTATTGGTGAACCTAAAATGCATGGTTTATGAGGATGCATGATATCTTATTGGTAATGATGCACATGCTCCTCACTTTTATTATATTTTCGCACATGGTCTTTCCTCTCATGTCATGGTTTTTTCATGCATGGGGATTATTCTTTAGACCTTATCACGAGGTTATTTATTAATGCACAAACAATTGCACATAAGCATTTACACAAACAATTCACTCATCCACGAACAGTCACGAGCGAATCACGAGGTAGGGGTATCCTGCAGAAAAGTGCATATTCAAGGTGGTTCTAACTGTTCTCACCGGTCTGAGGCCCCCAAGGTGCCCCCATTATAGGGACCCAATTCCTCTCGTCGTAAGCCGATGGAAAGCTCCAACGCACTGTCGGACTCGAGTTCATGGTTATCACCTTGAGTGATGCTTTCCGACAACGGTCTACGGGCACCTATAGACCCTTTCGACAACCGGCCGTACTAACATCCACTCCCTATGGCTTTCCACTCATGCCCCCGGGTATAGAGGGAACTGTTGTGTGCAAAGGTTTGTGTGCAATTTATATTTCAAACAATTGCGGAAAATTAAACAAACAACAGTTATTTAAGCCAAATAAATAAAGCATGTTATCATACAAGCAAAGGGTAATAAAGTAATTTTAACTATTATTTGTTAAAAATAATCTGTCACTAAATGGGAATGACTCTCGAAGCTTCCCCAGCGGAGTCGCCATCTGTCGCCACCGGCCCGAAACGGGCTTTCGGCATTCGCGAAGGATGGTTGGACTCGTTTATTTGTTTAAAAATGTGGATTGCTAGAATGACTTATTCTCAAACTGAGACCTCGTCAAACGAGCAATTTTATTAAAAGGCTCACCAATCCATGTTAATCCCAAGCGGGACCCTCCATGGATTAGTGGTTTTCGCAAAAGGAGGGTTCATGGAGTCGCCACCAATGTTTTACTCAAAACATTAAAGAAGTTTAAGGCAATCGATTTAAAAATCGACTTCGGCCATTACAACCAGAGTCGGGTAAGGGAGTCGGTTACGCGTGGGGAAGGTGTTAGCGCCCCACAGCGCCCCTTTCGGGTTCCCTATGACAGATTATTTTATAAATAACAATGTAAAATTACTAAATTACCCCTATTTATTATAAACGATTATGAACAAGATATCTACATGGCGAATAAATTAGATATGCGATGCAACAATCAGAAAGCAGTAAAAGGAAGGATTTTGAAGAAGAAACCTTTGAAGCGTGCTTTTATATATTTCGTAAAACTGGGAAGCTTTTTGGCGTTCCCTCGCTCTACAAGCCCGCTCGCTCCCTCCTATAAAATTTGGACTACGGAAATCCGGAGGATTTCCCTTCGACTAGGTTCGATCCTCAAGCAAAATGGCTCGGGGCTCAAGAACTTCGTCGGATCGACTCTCCGAGTGATTTCTAGGCAGAGCACTGCTCAAAAAAACCCAGAATACTCAAGAAGAGGGTTAAAACTCAGTCCAAAAGTGTCCAATGACGTCAAAATGACGCCATATTTATAGGGAACAGGCGCAATACGGGCTATGGAATCAATACGGCCGTATTGAAATTTTTGAACTTCAATACGGCCGTATTGAGTTCAATACGGCCGTATTGAAATTCAGAAATTTCAATACGCCCGTATTGAGTTCACTGCGGCTGTATTGAAGCTTCAATACGGCCGTATTGATTTCAGTACGGCCGTATTGAAGTTTCAGAAACTTCAATACGCCGTATTGAGTTCACTGCGGCCGTATTGAAGCTTCAATACGGCCGTATTAAGTTTAGTACGGCCGTATTGGGCTTCATTCCCTCCACTTCCTTATTTTAAGCTACTCTAAGACCTCTAAACCTACAGATAGCCATCCTATGGTCTTCTAGGAGTCCTTCTGGCTGACTTTCCTTCGATCTTTGAGGGTCTTCGAGTTTTATTTCCGACCTGGACAATTTTAGGGGTCTACAGGCATTTCAAGCAAGACAAATTTTTTATGTCAGGGATCCATGTAATGAGAAATGGTCAGTGGTCCTCGAAGGAAGAACCACGCATGGAACTCACGAAGATGAGTCTCTAGATATGCATGAGACACCGTCTTTCTCAAGCAGATCATTTGGTCCTATTATGGACAATGAAGTGGACGAAATACATGCTATTCGAAGTGATCATGATGAAGGAATATGGGAAAACATTCCAACCTAATAGGTTTCTGTTTGTGTATTATTTGTTTTTTTATTATTTTTTTGTTGCTATATTGTTATTATCTTTTTTACTTTATTTGTCTATTCAGTTAATTCGTTGTTTTAATAATGAGAGTTTAATTTTTTCAGGATTATGGAGGATTCAGGGTCTGGCAGTGGAAGGAGGGAAGGTAGATCTGTCACCCGATTGTCTGGGTTGACAGCTGGACGCATTGCCAAGGAGAGGACACCGGTTGAGGTGGATCCTCTCGTTCTAGCAAGGCGTCAGGCCCAAATGCTGCTAAGTTTAAGAGTTATTTGGGAGTCTTAGCTCGACGACATGTTTCTATTATCATTCCATCATGGGATGACGTTCAGGAGGCTGACAAGAACCTCATGTAGCAGGATATTCAGGTATATACTTTCACATCCCTTCAATATTATATAACTTAAATACATTATTTATTATTTTTTGTTATTTTCATAGTAAAATTTTGACATTCCCAACACTGAGGTCATGAGGAGGAAGATGTTATCTGCCCTTGCCACCAGGTGGAGAGACTTCAAGACTTTCTTGACACGAGAGTATGTATTTGGAGAGCGACAAAATGAGACTCCCTGACTAAAGTACCACATCACTGATGAGGAGTGGATGCAATTTTGTGCCACTCGATTGGACCTTTCTTAGCAGGTTAATTATTGATAACTCTTACATTGACACAAATACTTAAGGTATATTTTAATTAATTTCATTTTCTTTTTTGTATTATTGCAGGCCAAAAGAATAGCTGTCCAAGAACGGGATATGAATTAAAAAAAAATGACGAAGGCTAGGGCAGAGGCAGCAGGGGTTGAGTCTGCTGACTTTGTTGAGTCACCTCCCTGCCATGAGATGTGGATAGCAGCCCGAACAAAATCAGATGGGCAAATGACTTCTGAGTCTACAAGGGTCGTCGTTGATAAAATAGTAAGTAAAAATATACAAACTAAGACTCTTCATTTTAACTCATTTAATTCATAAGTGTAGTTTAGGAAATACTTATTATTAATATGTTGCAGGAGGGTTTAGTTGAGCAGACCACCTAGGGCTCATTTGTTTCCCATGGTCGGGATGATATCCTCACAACGGCCATAGGAAAGCCAGAGCACGCAGGCCATGTGCGTGGTGTTGGTGGTTCTTGGAGCCATCGAGATTTCTTTGGTTCACGATCATCGAGGAGAAGTACTATTGACTCTTGCATTCAAGAGGCTACGTAGAGAATGAAGATGCAGTTTGAAGAGAAATTAAAGAATATTCGAGAAGAGTTTGAATAGAAGTTTGAACTTTTGGCTCGTTCTCAGCAACAGACTACAGTTGCTCATGATGGTATTCGAGTCAGCACTAAAGGGAGTTGTGCTGCTCCAGATGCCTCAGGGGAACAGACTCACACTAATGTACCAAACCAGTGTGAGTTATATGTTGAGGTTGACCCCCCACGGTTAGTGGCTATTGGTCGAGTATTTGAGGGTGGCTCAACCATCCATGGTGTCCCTCTACAGCCAGACTGGACACGGGTTGTGGTTGACCAAGCTCAAGATGTTGCTGCTCCAGTGCTTTTGCCCAATACAGAGGTTCAACTAGTGGGGCAGGCAACCGACACATTCTTAGCTTGGCCAAAATGTTTGGTGATGCCGCTTTCAGCACGGGCAAAGGTAATTCTATTATTGCTCTTTTATATTCTTATAATTCTATTATTGTTTAACTAATTTTGATTATTTCTTTAGGATTTTATCAATCGTGGTAAGGAGGTCATGAGAGAACCTTATGTTGATCATGCTAATATCGCAGAAGCTGAGGATGATCCCATATCTAGGCTTCTAACCATATTACCACGATTAAAGAAGAAACCAATTCAATTACAGTGGGACATTAGAGTTTTTGGAGTTGATAGCTCTGATGTTCCACTATACATATCCCTGCCTGATGCATTAGAGATTGTTGGGGAAACTCCATGTTAAATATATCTATCATACAGTTGTGTGCCATGTAAGTCATATTTTCTTTTTTGAGTCTAAATTTACAATAATTACATTTAACTTTAATAATTATTTGTGTTAGATACATGGACAAATTGAGTGTGGAGCAAGCACAAGCACAAGTATATGGATTTATTGAGCCTCAATCCATCCAAAAATCAGGAAACACTCAGGTCCAGATCCAACAATATATGCAAACATGGATGAGTGAATCAGGAAGAGATATATACATGGCTCCATACATTGACGGGTTAGTTTTTTAATTGGTTTTTTAATCATGATAATTTTATAACTAATTTTTTTTGTCATACAATGTAGGTCCCATTGGCAGTTAATGGTAATCATTCCTAAGGAATACACCGTGGTATGGTTTTGTTCACTACATCGAAAACCAAGCCACGGAATTAAATTCCAATTACAAGGGTAACTAAAATTTTTCATTATGTTTTAAAACTGTAATTATATATATTGCCTAACATCTGTTTTTATTTCAATTAATTAGAATCGTGTCTGGAGCTAATATTTTAAGTGGAAGAAGCAGATCATCAAAGGCACTGCACTTCATATACCCTAAGGTTAGCAAATTAATTAATACAGGCAATAATATTTAAATTTATTGACTTTGGAAATAATAGTTATTTGTTTCTCATTTTAGTGTAATAAGCAACAAGACTCGTTTGAATGTGGCTATTACATCATGTATTGGATGAGAGCCATAGTTTCTGCGGGTATTACTGATTCTTGGGCGCAGGTAATTCATATCAAAATTTATTTAAGTATATTTACCTCTATGATAATTAACATTGCATATTAATGACACTTAAATTAATGTTTCAGGTCTTTCAAGATCTATCTCCATTGCCCGAAGATGAGATCATCAAGATAAAAGGAATAATGGGCAAGTTTTTTTCTTCAAAGTATACAATAGTTAGATTTCTAAGTTTAGTTAGTTAGATATTATGTTTCTAGTTTGATAGCATTGACAAACATATGTTTTATAGCTTTTTTAGGATAATAGGATTTACATTGTCATAATTTATGCTTTTTCAGATTTATATATTATTTTCTTTTTGTCATTCAATTTTGAAATATAATTTGAATTTGTATTCTGGACTGTCTGGTTTAGGTTTTATATTTTGCACTATATATATGCAGGTTTTGGGTATATTAAAAATCAACCAAAATTATTAAAAAAAAAGAAGCCAGATTTTACGTCAGACTACACCATAGCCGACATAAATTTACGTCGGACCTAGCACTGGCCGACGTAAATTTACGTCGAACATGGTTAGTCCGACATAAATTCTTGTGTCTTTTTTTTTTTCCTTTTAAAGCCCTTTTTTACGTCAGACATAAGGCATGTCCAACGTAAATTTATGTCGTTTGTCACAGACGACGTAAATTTACGTCTCCCGCATTAATGTCGAAGCCTTTTCTAACGTAAAATCCTTAAAATAGCCGACGTTAAAGACCCCTTTTGTACTAGTGAATGCTTGAAGGTATACAACACTTAAAAAATGTGAGTTTGAGTCTAATTCAAACTTATAAAATTGGCTTAAAAGATAAGTAATGCTCCCATTTATATATAATATAATTTGGCTTTATCTCTAATCTTTGTGAAACTTGAGTTTTTCACGATACAAATCCTCAGGCTCGGAACTATTTGTCTTGTACGTGGATAAATTGTGAGTGACACTTTTAATGAATAGGATAGGCTCATGGGACTTGGATATATTTATTTTTTTCTCAATACACCACTTACACCTAACACTATTGAGTTTTGTGTGGATAAAAATGTGTGATTCTTTTAATGGTTCTAAGATAATTCTGACACAATTTTAGAAGTTGAGTATAAGTTTAATTTAACCATACAAAATCGATTTGTATGGTAAGAATTATTCCCATTTATTTATTTTATTTTGGTTTTATTATTAATCAATATAGGATTTCTAACATTCTTTCTCGTGTTGAGGAATGGATATTTCGTGCGTAAAGTTATAGGATTGGACATCTTCAAACAAGTTGATTCATGATTTCCAATATACTTCCTCACGTCGAGAACATGATATTTCGAGCGTGAAGTTTGCAAGACTGAATATGTATGACTAATTTGATAACGGCTTAATAGTAGGTGACTTGAATAATTTATAATCATTAAGAAAAACTTTGATATTATTCAAAGAAAGTAGATTAAAGTCTAATTTAACTTTATCGAATTGACTTATGAGGAGAGAATTGTTTCCCATTTATAAATACTATTTTGGTATTAAACTTTCTTTGGATATAACTAGAAGTGGTTTTGAGAACTTCTATACCGAAAATAATGAATATTGAAACTTGTATCAAAACAGACTCTTGTTACTAGTCGAAATGAGATCTCTAAAAATAGTAATTCCCGGGGATTAGAGGGTGCTTGTTACTCTGTTATCTGTTTGTTTGGCTATGCTTTCTTGTTTAAAACTGCGTTTGTGACTCTGCTTTGCATGCTTTTACATGGAGCTGGGAGCTTTTGAGGGGCTAGCAGAGTAAGTATAATTTCCATTAGCGTGGAACTGATGGTACACAGGGAATTTCCTGTGATTCTTTATGATTTGTTGTTGCGTTGTAAGTAACTCTAATGTAATTGCTCTAGAAGCTAAAGGCTCAATTCCCTGCAAACACCCTAAAACCATATATTTCTCTAAGTCCATTTCAACTTTAAAGGTTTTTTATTTATTTTTTTTTTTTTTTTTTATATATGATAGGGATATTTCTAGGAAAAGAAAAGAATAAATATAAAATGTATCACAAATGTATCAGCAGCTTTCATCTAGTCAATATATATATCTATGCTATGTGTGCGTGTGCATCTTATTGCTCTTTATTTCTTCACCTAGGTTGATGTCTTGTTTACATTTGCATAGAGTCATGCTATGATAAATATTGATAGAAAAAGAAATTAACAATCAGATCAATGTTACAAAATCAATTCTCATGATTCACGAATGATTTAAACAAAACAATATTCTTAGTAATTCCATATCATAGAAAATTCTTCCACCTTTTCTTTCTCTTCCATCTTAATGCTGGACCTGCTAAGTGCTATCAATTTCGTGCGGATGCGAGAGAAGACTGAATAATTACGTCCTTTTCCGAGTGAAGTAAAATAAAGTGATGGAATGACGACACGAGTTAGGTTATAGAGGGAATTAAATAATTACGTCCATTTGGTATCTATGTAGTTTCCACGTGACATCTACGTAGCTTTCACGTGGCATCCACGTGGCTAACAGTTAATTCCGTTTAAATAATTTGGACGGAAATCCGACATTGTAACCAATTAATTTATTAGGGACTAAATTGAGACCAAAAAATAAAAGTGAGACTAAATTGAAACAAATAATTATTATAAGGGATCAAAATAAATTTTTAACCTAAAATAAAGTGATGGAATGACGACACGATCGAGTTAGGTTATTAGAGGGAATTAAATAAAAAAGGAGCCGGCAGGGAAAATAAAATATAAATAAAGTAAAAGAAATTTAAAGTGTGATGATCAAAGACGGAAACTTACTCACGTTGACGAGACAATAGAAAACAAAAGCATAGCTTGAACGATAACGTATTTCCTTTTATTTAATTGAATAAAAAATTGAATCTTAAAAACAACCCTTATGCTGAAAATTATCTCGTATATGTTCACTCATCTAAAACTTATATTTCATATTATTGGCAGAGCAATACAATTATTTTCTCCAAAAATTATGCCACCTCAACGTTTTGTTTGGATGAACTTGTCCATATTCTTGAGTGTTACACAAAACACAAAATACATATTTTGCCTGTGTTTTATGATATAGATCCGTCACACGTGCGGCATCAAACTTGGAGTTACAATGAAGCATTTCTAGGCACGAACGTGGAAGATTCAAAGATGATATTCAGAAGCTGCAAAAATGGAAGTTGACTTTGACTCAAGCTGCTGATTTGTCTGGTTTGCATTTCAAAATTGGGTAACACTAACACACCTCTCTTTATTCTTTCTAGTTTAATTTAGTTTTAACAATTTGTTAGTCATTAGTGACTTAGGAAATCATTAAAGGAAGTCTTAAATTATAAGAAATTGTAATCAAGTCTTTAATATTTTATAATTTTAATAATTAAATTCATATATATAATTAGTAACAATAAGACACCTCTCTTATTCTTTCTGGTTTAATGCGTGTTGTGCATTGATGGTGGCTCGAAATGTGTTTGCGCTTTAATAAAATTTACCCGACAGCAATCCAACCATAGATTTTTGGTAGTATTAAGCTAGCTCACTTAACCATAGAATTTTTTCTAAGTTTTATTAGAATTATTTTATTCAATAATTTATATTATATATCAATTTTAACAATTTTATCATTAAATTAAACAAATTTTATATCTGGATCAAATCTATAAATTTTTAAAAATTTGAAAACTATATGATAGTATATTTTAATATTAATTTAAATTGATAAATAATCATAAAAAATATTTTTTATATTGATTTAATTTGAATATATACAAGGAACTATCACATGATTAATTTTTTAAAATATTTATAAATTTGATCTATATATTAAGAACTTTTAATTTAACGATTGAATTATTAAAATTTGATATAGAATATGAGTTAGTAAGTAGGGTAAGTCTATCAAGACTTACTCTTTAAATAAGTCGATCTTTATATATATATATATATATATATATATATATATATGGGGGGAGGAAGAAATTCATTTACTCCAAGAATAAATCTACTTATACTTATTTCACTTAATAATTCATATTTTAAATTAAATTTTAACGATCCAAGCATTAAATTAAATTTTTTTAATGCATAGATCAAGTTTACAAAGTTTTAAAAAATTTAAAAAATTATTTGATACTTCATTTTATTAACTCAAATTTATAGATAATTAAAAAAAATATTTTATATGTTAATTTGAATTAATGAAACAATGTATCAAATAGTTTTCAAATTTTTTAAAATTTGTAGAATTGATCTATATATAAACAATTTTCAATTTAGTGATTGAATCATTAAAATTCAATATAGAACATGAGTTATTGAACAGAGTAAGTTTATGTAGACTTATTCTTAGAGTGAGTAAATCCCTCCTCATAAATACTCTACTCAATAACTGATGTTCTATTTAAAAGTTCTTAATGCATAGATCAAATTTACAAATTTAAAAAAAAATTGAAAATATTTGATATCTCATATCATTAATTGAAATTGATGGATAATCATAAAAATATTTTATATATTGATTTGAATTAATGAAAATAAGTATTAAATAGTTTTCTAAATTTTCAAAACTCTACAAATTTGATTTATACATTAAGAGTTTTTAATTCAATAGTTGAATCGTTGAAATTTGATGTATAACATGAGTTATTGAGTGAAATAAGTTGATCCCTCCTCTTTTTCTCTCTCTCTCTCTCTCTTTATATATATATATATACACACACATATAAGGGATGGCTCGACTAAGAACCATTATTAATATGAGAACATAAGAATACCTAATTATAGCTCTTAAATTAAAATAAATGATTTATATTAAAATATTACAAGTAAAGTTGTTATGTATCGTCACTATCAGATCGTTATTAAACTCCTTGCCACCACCACCTTCATCGTGTCGTCATTGTCATCAGCAATGGTGACAATGATGGCGTTACCAACAATATGGTGGTTGTGGTAGCAATGTCATAGTAGTGGTAACAATAACCCAACAATTTGACCAATGACTCGTTAATTGACCCGGTACTTTAGTTGATTTGGTAACTCAAATTTTAAAGCTGCATGCAAATTATATATCTAAATGAGAAGAACAATAATTTCTAAAAAAAATTATTTAAGAATGAATAAAATAAAAATACTCATTAAAAAATAAAGACTAAAATCTATAAGGGTAACATCATGTTGTGTCAACATTGGTTGACATAAGTGATAATGATTTGTATCTTTTAACCAAGTTGTTCAAGGCTCAAATCTTAATATTGAGTATCTAATAGACTATGTTATATGAGGAATATCATTCTTATGCGTTTATTGTAACGACTCGTCGTGGTCCCTATACTTAGTGGAATCGCACTAAAAATAGTGAACTAAGATAAATAATAAAATTGGATAACTTATAAATACAAAAACATGAAAATAAGAATCATTAAGTTTTTAATTATTAGGTATTTATACAGTTATCCAAAACAACTATCTCCTAGTGCCGGTCAAGCACAAAACTGCTACCCAAGGTGGTAACTCTAACACGAGGATCAAAACTCCCTGTCTCGCAGCGATCACCTCAACTCCAAGCTAGCCCTGACCTGCTCCCAACCAAGTATGATCATCGCAGTTCAACCACATGGAAACAGAAGGGTAAGCTAGAGTTCAAAACCAATCCTACAAGTACAGAATAAAATCTATACTACACATCATCCAACTATCAATCATATTCAGAGTCACACCATACACTTTATCCAATACTACTCATGCATAAAATACAATCCACCAATCATGAAGTCAAACACCACACTTCATCATATTAATAATCATACAATAAATGCATAACAATCATCATCACAAACGACCATACAATTCAACATAAAAACTCAACTCATTTATACAACTTAGAAGCAACTTTAATACAACAACAACAACAACAATATACAACTTAATATTTAATGCGTCATCACGCATGTACAACTGGGAGATCTCCAACAACTGAGGTTGAGCAGTCTAGGTGGCATAAACCCTACCAAATCTAGCGTTTGACCTATCTCAACCAGGTCAGGTATAGAACAACTTTAAGAACTCTAAAGAGAACCAGGTATAGACAATAATAGTTGATTTCTCAGGTGTGCCACTTAGACTCGGAAGTCCAGTACTATTGTCAGGACAGAAGGGTTTGGGTATGAGCCTACCACGGCCTTGGCTAGCTTCACCAATCCACATGTGGAGTTAGCCCACCCACTGTCCTCCAAGTACCACGCACCCTCCAGTACCTAGTCAAAGACTACATCTCTAACTAGATACCTTACTCAAATTGGTCATTCAACCATGACATGGATCGACTATTTCAATGTAGCCCACACAGTACTAAGGGATTCAACTTTAAAACAACTTTCAACTTTTAAAACAACTTTCAACTTATCACCTTAGTACTATGTATCTCAACATCTGGCCACTTGTAATTGGTATAGCTCGGCTTGGCCCCTATACCGTGGTCGCTTTGTAGGCGTGTGCCTTGACCTTGCCCACACACGAGATCAACTAAGTTTTAGAGGAGAACAACACAACGTCCACTCCAAGGGACAACTTCCCAATGAGGGTTTTTCAACAAATTAGGCTCTCAGAGCACCACAACTATCTCAATCCACACAATGGGATGAGCAACTTTGAAAACATCTCCCCTAGCCTTAGTGATCAACAACTCATCATCACAGCTTAATAAGCTTAACAACTTAAACAACATACAACTTTACAGCAATATACATCTTATTAACTTTACAGCAATATACATCTTAAAGACAATAGACAACTTACAACATGCAAACAACTTAATTAAACAACTATAGTCATTACAATATCAACTTAATGCAACTTAACAACATTATAAACAACTTCAGCAATATACAACATATTTAAAATTCATCTATAATGTCAACTTATATAAACAACATAATAACAACTTAGTTTTTACAACGTATAACATATTATCAACACACAACATTTTAACAACTTAATCAATCTACACTCTAGCTTCCCTCACCTGAAGATTGGCTCAAAATAGCCAATAACTGAGAAGAAGTAGAATTCCCTTCCGAAGTTCAACCCGAAACTTCAATCCTCCCTAAGCAAGCTTCCTAAACTGAATTTGAATAAAAGACATAAGGCATTAGCGACCTAGAGAAGAAAATGAATCATACAGAGAAATTTGGGAGAGAAAGGAGCTCACAAACCCAGAGACCTTCTCTCTAAAACTTCTCTTTAAAAACTCACATTCTCCTGAAGGCCCCTAACCCCTATTTATAGAATTTTCAGAGTGGCCAGAATGACCTGTACCGATACCGGAACGGCCTGTTCTGAACTCCCTCAACACACACAAAAATCACCTGCAAAACGGCCCGTTTTGAAACCAGAACGGCCCGTTCTGGGACTCATCCGGAACGGCCCGTTCTCCCTCCCGGAACGGCCCGTTCTCTTTCCGAAACGACCCGTTCTCCTTTCAGAACGACCCGTTCTCCTTCAGTAGTTTGGAACGGCCCATTCCAATTTGGGAACGACCCGTTTTGGCTACTGAATCATTTTGTTTTAAAAAAACTATGTTACAATACTCCCTAACAAATAAGAATTTTTGTCCCCGAAAATAGGTCTACCTGAAAAGAGGAATGGATACTATTCCTTGAACTGACTCTCCACCTCCCAGGTAACCTCACCAATAGCTACATCCCAAACAATCCTTACCAAGCTGATGGACTTGCCATGAAGCTTCTTCAACTTGTGATCAAGCACAACTACCAGTCTCTTCTCATAGGTCAAGTTCTCTCTAACTTACACCTCATCCATCTCTACCACTTGACTCAGGTCTTTGATATACTTTCTCAACTGTGAAACGTGAAACACATGTTCTCTCTCTTTAAACTCTAGAGGTCTCCTCCTCCTATCAGCTAGGACTTATGTCGACTCTGGGTAGCTCTCAACCTTTCCTGAATCTATCTCACCATCTCAGTAGTCTAAAGAACTAACTCTGGACCAAGCACTACTGACTCACTTTCCTGATACCAACATAATGGAGTCCTACACCTCATCCATACAAAGCCGCAAAAGGTGCCATGCCAATACTCGCATGATAACTGTTATTGTAAGTAATCTCCACTAATGGTAACACCTCCTCCCAGCTACCCAGATGATCCAACACACAAGCTCTCAAGAGATCCTCCAATGACTGAATTGTCCTCTCCGACTGACCATCTGTTTGTGGATGATAGGCGGAGCTCAACCTCAACCTCGTCCCCAAAGCCTGATGCAGAGTCTGCCAACCTGGAAGAAAACCTTGGATCTCTGTCAGAGATAATACTGGAAGGTACTCCATGCAATCGTACTATCTCTCTTTAATATATAACTGTACAAGCCTCTCCAAGGACCACCTCTTGACAGGAAAAAAATGCGCACACTTTTTCAACCTATCAACAATCACCCAGATAGAGTCACTGTTCCTAGCTATCCTAGGCAACCCAACCACAAAGTCCTTAGTGACACTATCACACTTCCACTCGGGAATCTCCATCAGCACTAAGCTCAAAACCATCTGCCCTCTCAATACCAAGCAATCCCAAAATCCTCAACAACTCTGGATCTTATAATTGCTTAGTTCCCACCTGTCTCAAGAACTCATTAATTATGGTGATCATACCACAACTAATGTAATCTTGAACAACCTCCACCACTAGTCTCAAATCTATGAACTGCTCAATCAGCTCCAACTCCCTAATCATCATAGCCGACATATAAATGGATTTCCTAATCAACACATCTGCTACTACACTCGCCTTCCCAGGATGATACATCAACTTGAACTCAAAGTCCTTTAGGAATTTCATCCACCTCCTCTGCTTCATATCCAACTCATTCTGATCAAACAGGTATTTTAACTTTTGTGATCACTGAATACACTGAATCTCGCACCACAGATAGTGTCTCCACGACTTCAAGGCAAACACCATAGCTGCAAGCTCCAAATCATGAGTAGGATAATTCCTCTCATGAGTCTTAAGTTGCCTCGAAGCATACACTACTATTCTCCCTTCCTGCATCAACACACAACCCAACCCCTGGTGAGAAGCATCACAGAACACATCAAAATACTCACCAGTGTCAGGTAACACCAAAACTGGAGAAGTAGTCAATCACCCCCTTCAATTCCTGAAAACTCTGCTCACAAGTGTCCATCCAAACAAAAAGTTGATCCTTTCGAGTCAGTTAAGTCAAAGGCATTACTATTCGAGAGAAACCCTGTATGAATCTCTAATAGTAACCCGTTAACCCAACAAAACTCCTAATCTTCGTAATAGTCCTCGGATGCTCCCACTGAATCACAGCCTCCACCTTGGCTGGATCCACTATAATCCCCTCTGTCGATATCACATGCCCCAAATCTCACCTCAAAAAATCAAAAATCACTTGGACAGCTTGGCATACAACTACCTCTCCCTTAGCACCTCTAAAACCAACCTCAGATGCTCACGATGATCCTCCAAAGATCTAGAATACACCAATATATCATCAATGAAGACCACCACAAACCTGTCGAAGAATGACCTGAAAATCTTATTCATGTAATCCATGAACACTGTTAGAGCATTAATGACACCAAAACACATCCCTACGTACTCACAGTGACCATACCTAGTCCTAAAAGCAGTATTAGGTATGTCACTCTTCTTTACCCTAATCTGATAGTATCTAGATCTCAAATCAATCTTTGAAAATATCGAAGCTCCCCTCAGTTAATCCATCAAATCATCAATTCTCGGAAGTGGATACTTATTCCTTATTGTCAACTTATTCAATTGTCAATAATCAACACACAAACGGGCCCTACCATCCTTCTTCTTCACTAACAATATTGGGGCACCCCAATGAGAAACATTGGGCCTCACCATCTATTTTTCTAACAAATCCTCAATCTGTTTCTTCAGTTCTACCAACTCAGCTGGAGCCATCCTATAAGAAGCCACTGATATCGGTCTTGCACCTAGTACCAAATTAATGTTAAACACAACATCACGCATAAGTGGCAATCCTGACACATCACCTGGAAACACCTCAGGAAACTTAGTAACAACTCCAATCCCAATGATGGCCCTCTTCGTCTCAACACTCAAATGGCAAACAACATGAAGCACTTAGCTCCATCTCTCATCAACTACTTAGCCTGACCCGCTGACAACAATACCTCATCCTCCAACTGAGGAAATACCAACTCTCTTCGAGCACAATCTATAAGGATGTGATAGGCAGATAACCAATCCATCCCTAAGATCATGTCGATATCTACCATGAGCAACACAATCAGGTTCACTCGAAACCTCTTACCAAACACCTCTATCGGGCATCTCACACACATCTCCGATGTCACCAAAGAAATTGAAGCCAGAGTAAATACATACAAATCAACATGCCATGCAGACACTGACAACCCAATCTC
The DNA here is from genome assembly GCF_000230855.2 of Cajanus cajan. Taxonomy (NCBI): domain Eukaryota; kingdom Viridiplantae; phylum Streptophyta; class Magnoliopsida; order Fabales; family Fabaceae; genus Cajanus; species Cajanus cajan. The sequence goes on along the minus strand of NC_138517.1, from coordinate 7,739,408 downwards.
CCCACACAATCGACAAAAATAAATGAATGTGTGGCACCAGAATCAAACAGGAACAAAACATCCTCACCTGCTGCTTTCCCCTTCCTCTTCACCAAATCTGATGAAGTGGAAGTCTCTACACTTGATAAAGCAAACACTCCTCCCGCAACCGTAGGCCTGACTGGCATCGGGGCACTCCAAATGGAGTTGGTGGCATTTGACAATCTCAAGAAATGTGGCTTGACCTACCACATCTGAAAAAAAAAAACATTCCCCGAATGGGAACAATCTCTAACCATGTGGGCTTCTCCACATTTGTAACACTGCATCAATTGTGCTCCATCCTGAGGAGTAGCAGGACGAGGTCCCCTACTAACAGCTTCTCTCTAAGACTGAACAGGCCTGTCATAGGGTCCTCTCTACTGACCTCCTCTCCTAGATCCGAATGATCCCTCCTGAACTCTGGCAACCTTACCGCTGCTACCACCACCCTCCAATCTCTCAACAGTCTTTGCCTTCTCAACCAAGGCAGGAAACTCTACTATGAACAAGGACTATGACCCTCTTCAGCTCATGCCTCAACCCCTCTACAACTTCCTACATCTCCAAGCCTCAAATACGGTCTGAGAATAGAAACGAGCCAGATGCTCAAACCTCATAGCATAGTCTGGAACAGATATGCTCCCCTATTGCAGTCTCATGAACTTAGCCTCGTTAGCATATCTAACGCTGTCCGAGAAATACTCCTAATCTACAACCACTCCTCTGCTCTCTATCATCTGCCTGGTGCCTCTCCACCAGTACACAATCTCACCCGCCAGCATGTATGTTGCATAGGCCAACTTTCTCTCCTCAGAAAATCCCAAAACACTGAAGATCTTCTCCATCTCACACAACCACTAATTTGCCACATCAGGATCTGAGTCCTCCCCTAAACTGAGGAGGCTAACATCTCCTGAACTTTGCTAAATCTCTCTCATCTTGAGAGACCACCGGTCTAGCTGCCTTAGCCGCAGCTCTACCCGCCTCCATCTAAGCAAAGTGAGCACTTTGCTGCATCACCATGGCCATCAAATCCATAGCCCTAACGATCTGATCAAACTGAACTAAGGCCTCACCATACTAAAAGAATTCAAACATTCTTTTACTAACAATTCACCACTACAACTCACTAATACTAAGACATATCAGAGATATGACACAACAGAAACCTAGAAGGATCACTCCCCACAGAGTATCCCAAAAGACTCAACCGGCTCTGATACCATAAAAGTGTAACGACCCGCCATGGTCCCTACACTTAGTGGAATCGGACTAAAAATAGTGAACTAAGATAAATAATAAAATTGGATAACTTATAAATACAAAAACATGAAAATAAGAATCATTAAGTTTTTAATTATTAGGTATTTATACAGTTATCCAAAACTACTATCTCCTAGTGTCGGTCAAGCACAAAACTGCTACCCAAGGTGGTAACTCTAACACGAGGATCAAAACTTACCGTCTCGCAGCGATCACCTCAACTCCAAGCTAGCCCTGACCTGCTTCCATACCAAGTATGATCATCGCAGTTCCACCACATGGAAACAAAAGGATAAGCTAGAGTTCAAAACCAATCCTACAAGTACAGAATAAAATTTATACTACACATCATCCAACTATCAATCATATTCAGAGTCACACCATACACTCAATCTAATACTACTCACGCATAAAATACAATCCACCAATCATGAAGTCAAACACCACACTTCATCATATTAATAATCATGCAATAAATGCATAACAATCATCATCACAAACGACCATACAATTTAACATAAAAACTCAACTCATTCATACAACTTAGAAGCAACTTTAATACAACAACAACAACAACAATATACAACTTAATATTTAATGCATCGTCATGCATGTGCAACTGGGAGATCTCCAACAACTAAGGTTGAGCAGTCTAGGTGGCATAAACCCTACCGAATCCAGCGTTTGACCTATCTCAACCAGGTCAGGTATAGAACAGCTTTAGGAACTCTAAAGAGAACCAAGTATAGACAACAATAGTTAATTTCTCAGGTGTGCCACTTAGACTCGGAGGTCCAGTACTACTGTCAGGACAGAAGGGATTGGGTATGAGCCTACCACGGCCTTGGCTAGCTTCACCAATCCACATGTGGAGTTAGCCCACCCACTGTCCTCCAAGTACCACGCACCCTCCAATACCTAGTCAAAGACTACATCTCTAACTAGATACCTTACTCAAATTGGTCATTCAACCATGACATGGATCGACTATTTCCATGTCGCCCACACAGTACTAAGGGATTCAACATTAAAACAACTTTCAACTTTTAAAACAACTTTCAACTTATCACCTTAGTACTATGTATCTCAACACCTAGCCACTTGTAACCGGTATAGCTCGGCCTAGCCCCTATACCGTGGTCGCTTTGTACACGTGTGCCTCGACCTTGCCCACACACGGGATCAACTAAGTTCTAGAGGAGAACAACATAACGTCCACTCCAAGGGACAACTTCCCAAGGAGGGTTTTTCAACAAATTGGGCTCTCAGAGCACCACAACTATCTCAATCCACACAATGGGATGAGCAACTTTGAAAACATCTTCCCTAGTCTTAGTCATCAACAACTCATCATCACAGCTTAATAAGCTTAACAACTTAAACAACATACAACTTTACAACAATATACATCTTATTAACTTTACAGTAATATACATCTTAACAGCAATAAACAACTTACAACATGAAAACAACTTAATTAAACAACTATACTCATTACAATATCAACTTAATGCAACTTAACAACTTTATAAACAACTTCAGCAATATACAACATATTTAAAATTCATCTATAATGTCAACTTATATAAACAACATAATAACAACTTAGTTTTTACAACATATAACATATTATCAACACACAACATTTTAACAACTTAATCAATCTACACTCTAGCTTCCCTCACCTGAAGATTGGCTCAAAATAGCCAATAACTGAGAAAAAGTAGAATTCCCTTCCAAAGCTCAACCCGGAACTTCAATCCTCCCTAAGCAAGCTTCCTAAATTGAATTTCAATAAAAGACAGAAGACATTAGTGACCTAGAGAAGAAAATGAATCATATAGAGAAATTTGGGAGAGAAACGAGCTCACAAACCCAGAGACCTTCTCTCTAAAACTTCTCTTTAAAAACTCACATTCTCCTGAAGGCCCCTAACCCCTATTTATAGAAGTTCTGGAGTGGCCAGAACGGCCTGTACTGATACCGGAACGGCCCGTTCTGAACTCCCTCAACACGCACAAAAATCACCTGCAAAATCGCCCATTCTGAAACCAGAACGGTCCGTTCTGGGACTCATCCGGAACGGCCCGTTCTCCCTCCCGGAACGGCCCGTTCTCCTTCAGTAGTTTGGAACGACCCGTTCTGACTACTAAATCGTTTTTTTTTTAAACTATGTTATATTTATGATCCTTAACGGAGATTAGTCATTAATTCCAATGGTAGATACTTCGTACCAATATTGTGGTTTTTCAAAAATAATACCATATTGCCAAAAAGTATATGATACTAAAGTAATTGTTAATGATGATTTGGAAACTAGCCATAAATTAGAAGCACTAATTTAATTTCACGTTTTATTAATTACAGGGAAGAATACGAGTTTGATTTCATTAAAAAGATCACAAAAGAGGTCTCGTGTAATCTTAATCGATGTCCTTTACATATTGCTAATTATCTTATTGGATTGAAACTCCGAAACCCTAAACCTTAACATATACAAAGACTTGTGGGTTTTGAGTTTGATAACAAACTAAACAAAGTGACCATGATGGGAATTCACAGGATGAGTGGAATAGGAAAATCAACTCTTGCAAGTGCCTTATATAATTGATAATGCATCAATTTGAAGGTACATATGTTTTCTTGCTGATGTTAGAGAAAAGTCATCAACTAAGCATGGCCTTGTGCAAGTCCAAGAGACAATGCTTTATGAATTAGTAGGGGAGAGAAATATCAAGTTGGGAGATGTTAATCAAGGAATTCCATTGTGTCGCAACCGAGATTGCAACGGGATGACAAAAATAAATTAAAAAATAGGGAGCCGCCACCAATATTATTTTTTATGGAAAAACATTGGAAAAACCATAAAATAGAAAATAGTCTACGAAAACTAGATTTTTGAGTTCGGGAATCAATTACGTGTGAGGAAGATATTAGCACCTCACAACGTTCGTCCTAAGACGATTACCTTTAATTAATTAAAAAAATTATTTATAGCTTATAAAATATTTATCTCACCCTAAATTAATTAACTATAATGATCAAATATATTTTATTGAACTAATTTAACTATTGCATTTGAAAAAGTTTAAAACTATTATTGTTATATAAAAAGGAAGATAATATTATTTTGGCTTAAATATATTTTTAGTCCCTCAAATTTAAGACAAATTTGTTTTTGGTCCCTCAATTTTAAAACTATTTTTTTTAGTCCCTGTAATTTTCAAAAATTTTGTTTTAGTCTCTTAGATCACTAATAATATATTTGAAAGTGGCTAATTAAGACAATTATGTAATATCAATCGGATTTAATGTGATATTTTCACTAATAAGGATACTAATAAGTAGATTTTATGCAATAATATTTGATAAATTTCTTAATAAAATTTGAATATAAGGACTAAAATAAGATTTTTTAAAATTACAGGGACTAAAAACAACAATTTTAAATTTGAGGGACCAAAAACAGATTTACCCTAAATTTGAGGGACTAAAAACATATTTAAGCTTATTATTTTTTTATTTTTTTGGCTCGACAAGATTTATTTCTTGCTCCTACGTATCTCCATGTATAATGAAGAATCAGAGTCACGTAATTCTTTGTAGAAAATATTGGTGTGTTGATATTTTTTAATTAAATTTTATTTTTGTTAAATATAAGATTCTTGAACTGTCTCAGCTCATTTACCCTAAAAATATAAAATTGACTGAGGTGTACACCAAAGTCGATTCAATAAAATATTTAATTTTAATTATTAATATTATTGTTGCTATGGTATATACTTAAAAGATTTTTGGTTGGATATTTTTATTTTGGACGAAAATCTAAAAATATCAAGTTGTCACAACTTGTACCTTAAATTCAAAGGTTAAAAAGATGTCACATCTAATTAACCATTCCTCAAATAAAATCTTAGATATAATAACTTCAAATATTTATGTTGAATATTGTGATAATATTTTTCATATTTAATTGTGCATTTTTGAATTAAATTTTTTTAAAAAAATAAATAATAATAAGTTGTCACAACTTACAGCCTTAAGTTCTAGGATTAATGGAATGTCACATTCAAATAATCTCCTTTTTCATAGATATAATTTATACTAATATTAATAAGAGAATATCACCGTAATTATTATTATTATTGTTGTTGTCGTCGTCTAGACGGATTAAAAAATCATGTAAATATCTAACACATTTATATAAAAAAACAACTTCATCAAATAAAATCAATTATTAGACTAATTTTGTTAAAACAAAAAATAGATATCATCATTTAAGATTAAGGGGATGCCACACACAATAAATAATCTCCTTTTTAAGAGAAGATAGATATTATTAATTTTAATATAAAAAAATAAATTATTATTATTATTATTATTATTATCTAAACGAATTAAAAAAATTATAAGAGAACCTAATGTACATTTATAAAGAAATGACTTAATCTACCACAATTTACTATATTACTTTCTATTGTTAAAAAAAACAATTATCATAAAACATTAATATAATGCATATCTTGAAAAAAGGAAAAGGGACGTAGCAAGGAAAAAAAAAAATAGGCTAAAAAATAAAGGAGATGTGATAATCCCACATACGTGGCCTGATGCAACGTGAGTGAGAGAGTGAAAAGAAGAAAAAAAACGTAAAAAAAAAAAAAAAAAAAGAGAAAGAGAATGGCATTTAGCCACGTGACCAGCCCGCAACCAAAGCACAAAGAAAAGGAAAGAGGAGCTCAGCCAGGTTCCGCATGCAGCCTCTCTTCATGGACATCCACGGCACGGTGGCTCATCATTACGGCGTCGTCGTGCCTAGGGTGATTGGCCGTGCAAGAGGGAAGGAGAAGGCTGGCAGTTAGTAACGTCAACGTCACTGGAAATCGCTTCCGACGATGGCACACGGCTGTGCTCGCGGTGGTGCTTCCACGTGAAGATTGTCACTGTCGCTGGAAATCGCTTCTGATAACGACACACGGTGGGGTTCACGGTGTTGTATCCATATAGTGACTCGTCGTGCAACATACGACCTCGGTGCGTGGGAGGAGATTAAAGGAGCCCAATCGCCGCCACCAGAAATCGTCTCCGGCGGCGATGCACGGCGGCGCTCACTGGAACCACAGTCCAGTCGCGTTCCCTGGTATATTTCACTCGCTCCTTTTATTTTGTTTTCATCTCTTCTATTTTGGCTAGATTTTTACGTGCCGGGTAGAAAACCCTTGACTAAGGGTTTCAGTTGATTTAAAGGGGGAAGGGATTGATTCACGATAAAGTTATATATATGTATTATTTTCAACAAAAAAAAAATGACCCTATACAGAACAAGTTTAGGGAGAATATTGATACCCAAATTTGACTGCACGTTGCTTCTGTTTCCGCTTTCCCGTTCTACTTGCTTCTTGCTTGAGCTCACTTACTCTTGATCCCTGGTTCTCTATTTTTTTTCTCTGCCCCATCTTATTCTTATATTCTCCTCTTTGTAGAAGAAACGTATACAAGCCAAAGCATGCTGCCAAAAAATGCTAGCTTGCATAGTTTTCATCAATGGAGATGAAGGTGGATGTATGATAAATTGGATGCTACTAGATGTCTGAAGGTTGAGTTTTTAAACAAAGTGGCTGAGTTCGTAGAGTTTGTTACTAGCCACAAAAAATTTCATAACTAAGACAATGTCATGAGATGTCCTTATGTCAAATGCAAATGTAAAACTTTCATTACTATGAAGTTATTGTGATTTTAGCATATCATATTGTTCTAGTTGTATTTTATTTAGTTTTCATTATATACTATAAGTTTACATTGATAAGATCATGTAAGTCTTTCAAGATGTTCTAGTTCATTATTATAAATTGTGTAATCAATATATTATTAATTTTATACTTATTAATAGGTTTAAATTTATAATTTTAAAAAAATTAAAAAATAATGGCTAAAATTAGCAATCGAAAATAGTGAACAAATCATTTCGTAGCCATTTTAAGTTTTTTTGCAACCGATTTAGCAACCAAAATTATATGACAATGAAAAATTATTAAAAATGTGTTTTATTTAGCGATCAAAATGCAAATTGTATTTTGTGACCGAATTTTTAAATAATTTTTTTTAAAAAATAAAACATTTGTTAGCAACTAAAATTGCAACCACAAAACTTGGTTGGAAGACTAGTCTCTAAAAGCTAGGTGACCAATACTATAGCGACTGATTTTATAATTTTAGCGACGCTTATATTTGGTCGCTAACTTGCAACGAAAACAATTTTGGTTGTTATTAGTAATAGTGACCAGGGTTTTAACAATGAAATTTTGTTAGTCTCTAATTCGATTGTTGAGCGTAATAACAACTGATATAGACTAAATAGTGACTGACTTAATGGTCGCTAAAACATGATTTTTTCATTAGTATTTAATAGTGACCAGGGTTTTAACAATGAAATTTTGTTAGTCTCTAATTCGATTGTTGAGCGTAATAACAACTGATATAGACTAAATAGTGACTGACTTAATGGTCGCTAAAACATGATTTTTTCATTAGTATTTAATTCTTGTATGTTTGAAAGCCTATCAGCATCGACCATCCCGACGTGTTTGGCGACTTAGAATGATAAGATAAATTAATTCTTATTTATTTTTGCTTCTTCCAATCAATATTATACCTTGGTCCAGATGAAGCATATTTGGACTATCAAGCAACGTTCCGAGTTTTGCTAAGAAGAAAAGTTTGAGGGCCCCCAAGGAGAAATGGGAACACTGATATAAGAAGTTTCAAGGAATTAGTTTACTCATCATTAGAGTAGGGACTACATTGAAGAAAATACAAAAATTGAAGTAGTAACATTTGAGTTGCATAGAGTTGACGAAGTAAAAGCTGGTTTGGAAACTAAGAAGAACTGCTTAAGCAAAGCTATGGCCTTGGAAAATAAGCTGCACCAAAAGTTAACCATGATTAAGAAAATGAAAGAGGATTTAGGAGAGCAACTCAGTGCTATTAAAGTTAATACCTCTTCTATTGAAGCTAGCATCTCTTCCATTTAAGTTAACTTCTCTTCCACTAAAGTTAATATCTTTGCTCCTCAACCAAAAAGGACTTTGCTCCTCAACCAAAAAGGAAAATGGATTGTTAGAGAAAAAACAATAAGAAATAAACTTAAAACTCAGAAATCAGTTAAGAGGTAAAGCACCTCAATTAATTGCAACAGTCACAGGAACATAATTTGGCAAAGGAAAAACATAAATGTACCAAAGTTGAAAGTCAAACTCGGAGAAAACCTAAAGAATGTTGCAGACTAAGAGGTAGAGCTATTAAAATTGAATTTCTATGCACCTAACATTAGGTGTCAATTTCAATATATATTGCCTTAATTTATACTATATATAAAAAATATATTCCCTTTTCATGTGCTTAATTTTTGGAGAATTTTATTTTTATAATTTTTAAATTATTATTTATTTCTCTATCATTTTTATTTATTTATTTTTCTCTTTCCTGCTTTCCTTAAATCTCACAATTTTTAAGTAACCATTGATGCCATTATCTTCTTTTATTTAAAAAAAAAAAAGGTTATGAATTGCTTATTTTCTATCCCAATTAATATGACTATAATAATAATAAATATAATAAAAATATTTATTTTATTTAAATAAAATTATTTATAAAAATATATTTATTTATTTAAATAATAATAATTATAATCTATTTATTTATTTTAAATAAAATTATCTTTAAAAATAATCAATTTCAACTCCATTTTTCCTTTTATTTCTCTCTTAACAAACGATATTTATTTTTACTCTATTTTTCTATACTTTCTTATACATCTTTTCTCCTCTTTTTTCTTCATTTTTTTCATTCCTTTCCTCTTTACTAATTACAGACACTACAAGAAAAACGTAAATTTTTTACGAAAATATCCGTTGAAAACTTTTCGTTGAAAAATTTATATTTTTTGACGGAAAATTTTTGACGGAATTTTCCGTCGAAAATTTCTGAAAGAAATATAAATCCGACATAAACTTCTAACGGATTTATATTTCTGTCAGAAATTTTCGACGGAAATATAAATCCGTCGAAAATTTCTTATTTTTAATTCTTATCTTATTTTTATTTTTATTTTTATTTCTTATTTTCATTTTCTAAAATTGGAATTTTTATTTTTATTTTTTATTTTTTATGTAATCATTTTTAACTACTTTTTTTTAAAGATAAATAATTATCTTAGGTGTCACCTACAACGTACGTACTATTATCGTATTGATAGTTAACACCTCTAAATTTTTCTTAGTTTTTTAAAATAAATATTATTTATCTAGTGAATTTATATTTTAGATGGATGAAAATTAAAGAAAAATATTTTACTCATTTTACAGGTAGAAAACAATCTTTATAAATCTAACAAGGATGAAATATAAAGAAAAAAAATTTACAAAGACCAAAATCAAAATCACCAATCTTATAGGGACTAAAATATATTTAAACCTTCTAAAATTAATATTTTCGATCTTAACAATTATTTTAAATAAATAATATTTATTTTTAAATATTTATAAACTAATTAGAGATGTTAGTATATTGTCTTTAAAATTATAGTAAGCAAGTTCAAGTGTGAATATTTTCATATTTGTGTGTTTCATGAGTTTTCTATTAAATAATTAGTGCATATATTAGTTTATTTAACATAAATAGTAGTTTTATATTTTAGAAGAAAATTACATATATATATATATATATATATATATATATATATAATATGAGGTTATAATTATATTAGTGTAACTTTTACTAAGTATTACGCCACTCAATAACTTTTATATTAAATGTGAATTTTGTAAATCCAACCATTAAATTGAAAGTTCATATCACTTTGTACATGTATATCAAATTTTATTAAAATTGAACAACAACTGGAAGGTAATCAAAGTGTTCATATTTTAGTGTATTTTGAAATGAATATATTACATCAATTTTGTTTTTATAAAAATGAAGTATCAAATCATCTTGGATTAATATAAAATTTTGTATATATAATCTAAGAGATATTAATTTTCAATCTAACGGTTGGATTTACAAAATTTACATTTAATATAAAGTTATTGAGCGGTGTAATACTTAGTAAAATTTATACCGCTGTAATTATAACCCCTTCATATATATTTATATATATATATATATATATATATATATATATATATATTAAATTTGACTTTTACTAAGTATTACACCGCTCAATAACTTTATATTAAATGTGAATTTCGTAAATCCAACCGTTAAATTCAAAAATCTTTACTCTTAAATCATATATACAAAATGTCATATTATCCGAAGATGATTTCTTATATAAAAAAAATTAAATCTGTCGAAAAATTCATATTTTCGATGAATTTTTTTTTTGTAGGAAAGACTATATTATTGATGGAATATTTACAACAAATTTATATTTATAAAAAATGTAAGAACTGATTTTAAATTTGATATGAAAATATTATGATATAATTAGATAAGATTTTAAGTTAATATTTTATTAATGGTTGATAATTAGAAAATAAAACAAGGATAAATATATTTTTTGAGTTTTATATGTTTGGTTTAAGATAACTTACAAAATAACTTAGTAAAGTTATTCCGCTCAATAACTCATGGTATATATGTGTTGAATTTCATCGATCCAATTAATTGTTAAATTAAAAGTTATTAAATTTTACTAATAATTAATAAAAAAATATTAATTAGCTTTAGAATAAATTATTTGCTAATTAACAATATAATTGAAACATTAATTATTTTAGATTATTTAACTAAAATCTTATTGAAAATTTACTATATGATCTTAATATTTTTGTATAACTAATATCTGGTTTTAAATTTGATATGAAAATATTACGATATAATTATATAAGATTTTAAGTTATTATTTTATTAATAGTTGATAATTAGAAAATAAAATAAAGATAAATATATTTTTTGAATTTTATATGTTTGATTTAAGGTAAATAAATATATTAAATTAATTAATAATCTATTTAAAATGTTAAAATTTAATTTATAAGTATGTAATAAATAAATATTTATAATTTAATAAATTATATTATCATTATAAATTTAAATAATTTAAATTATAATTTTAAATAGAAATAAGTAAAAAAAATAATATAAAAGATGAAAAGATAAAAAAAGGTATAAAAGGTATGGTGGGAACACGTAGAAGAAAAGATGAAAGATAAAAAAAAATAAATAACTAAATAAAAGGTAATATAGTGGTCAAACGCGCATGCAGAAGACAAGATAAAATTGAAAAAAAACATCATAAATTGTGATGAACAAACGAGGAAACTTCTGGGTTGATAGAGGTGATATACTTTTTTTCTTTATTTAATTAAAAAAAGAAGACTTCTAAAATCAACTCTCATTTGATCGTTGAATGGTCTCATACTCTGATTAATTAGAGCTTCTACCCTCAATCTCAGTTTCATTGGAATCATACTCTTTTGGCATCTACTATGGCAGAACATGCATCAGCCTCTTCTACTTCTATGTCGAGATACACTTATGATGTGTTTCTTAGTTTTCGAGGTGAAGACACTCGTTATGGTTTCACTGGTAATCTATATAGTGCTTTGAGTCGAAGGGGAATCTTTACCTTCTTTGATGATGATGCTCTACGTAAAGGTGAAGAGATCAACCCTTCTCTTCGCAAAGCAATACAAGAGTCCAGGATCTCAATCATTATTTTCTCCAAAAACTATGCCTCCTCAACATTTTGTTTGGATGAGCTAGTCCATATCCTAGAGTGTTACACCAAACAGAACATGTGGGTTTTGCCAGTGTTTTATGATGTTGATCCATCACACGTGCGACATCAAAAAGGGAGTTTCGGAGAAGCCTTTGCACAGCACGAACGTGGAAGATTCAAAGACGATATTCAGCAGCTGCAAAAATGGAGGATGGCTTTGCATCAAGCCGCTGATTTGTCTGGTTCGCATTTCAAAATTGGGTAACACCACTTTTTATTTCTGATCTACTGTGTCCGGCCAGTTTAATTTGCTACTGGGAAACCAGTTTTGGACACTTTTTATTTTTTATTTTTATCTCTTTTCTTATTATATCATATATTATGTTTATATTTTTTCTTTTTTATTTCTCTCTTAATAGGTTTTTTTTATTAACCTTGAGATAATTAATAACCAATAACCAAAGATAAAAAGATTACAATTGCAGAAACTTCACACCCCCTTGGTCAACCAAGAGGTCTCTCAATAAGTGTCTAACAACATTTGATGTTTCTTATTATTTAAAAAAAAAACATTTGATGTGCTAAAAAGTATTTTTCTTTATTATTTAAGAAAAGTTCAGTGATTTGAATGGTTTAGGTTAATTTGAATAAGAAATAAAAGTTAAAATATATAGGAAAATTATAATTATTGTTTAATGATAATGAAATTATGTATTTTCAAACCTAATATTAAAGTGTAATATTAAATGTTTAGTAATAAAGAATATATAATATCAAATAAATTTATTTTAATGAAACTAATTTATATTAAATATTCTTATTATATGTCATAATATTACATACCTTTCATATGTCAAAAAAAAAAAGACTAAATTATATACAATTAAATACCTCCTTAAAGTTTCATGATATTGCATTTACAATTCCTACTTTTTTTATCCATACATTAATTCTTTAGGATACTGTTGGTACAAAGATTGTTTTTGTTTGTCTTTTCCAGAATTTAAAATTAGAAAAATTAGTTTTTCATGTTTGGTTAGTTAATTATAAAATAATATCTCTACAAAACATTATTTTCTGTGAATGTTTCTTATTTATGTTTTTCATGAAATTATTCCTATCTAATAGATGAGAATCTAACATTTTCAAGTTAAATAAAAAGTTTTATTCAAATAAAAATATCATTTATCTTTATTTACTTATTTAATGTAATAAAAATAATTGATTCCTAATGAGTAACATAATAAATATCCATAAAAACTTTTATGACCAACCAAATTCATTTTAATAATTTCTAAAAATCATGATTTTCGAGATTTATAATTTTTACGAATTATGGTTCTCGAACATGAAAAAAAATTTCTTCTACTAAACATCCCCTTAATTGTTTGATAAATACCTCACTAAATACTTCGCTGACACTCACTAAGACATTACATTAACAACTCTTAATTATTTAAAAAATATTGTATTAGAATCCCATATTAGGGAGGTTGATGTAAATTTTGAAAAAGGAAATTATGTGCAATTTCTCGAAACCTTGAGGAGTATCAATCTTATTTACTCAAAAGCATATGACACTAAATTTGTTTCTAATTATGACGTGGAAACAAACTATAAATTGGGTGCATTAATTTAATTTCACTTGTATTAATGACAGAGGAGAATATGAGTTTGAGATCATTAAAAAGATCACAGAAGAGATCTCCAATAAACTTAATCGACATCTCTTGCATATTGCCTGTTATCCTGTTGGATTGCAAGCTCGGGTGCAACGTATACAAGAACTTATGAATGCTCAGTTTGATAACAAAGTGATCATGCTTGGGATTCATGGAATGGGTGGAATAGGAAAATCAACGCTTGCCCGTGCTATATATAATTTGAGAGCAAATCAATTTGAAAGTTCTTGCTTTCTTGCTAATGTTAGAGAAAAGTCAATTAAGCATGGTCTAGTGCATATTCAAGAGACAATACTTTCTGAATTAGTTGAGTGAAGAGATATCAAGTTGGGAGATGTACATCGAGGAATTCCAACACTACAAAAAAGACTCTGTCGAAAGAAAGTCCTTCTTGTTCTTGATGATATTGACAAAAAAGAACAATTACAAGCAACTGCTGGAGGACTGAATTGGTTTGGCCCTGGTATTATCATCATTATAACAACAAGGGATAAACGTTTGTTAGATACTCATGAAATCAAAAACTTATACGAGGTTGAAAAATAGAATGATATTCAATCTCTTGAATTGTTTAGTTGGAATGCTTTTAAAAACAACAAAGGCGACCCAAATAAAATGGAACTCATAAAGCGTGCATTATATTGTGCCGGTGGCCTTCCTTTGGCTTTGGAAATAATAGGCTCAAACTTTGTGGATAAAACATTAGATGAAGAATGGGATTCTGTGTTAAAAACATACGAGAGATTTCCAAATAGAGATATTCAGGAAATTCTTAGAGTTAGCTATGATAGTTTGGATACTAATGAGAGAGAAATATTTCTTGACATAGCTTGCTTCTTTAGTGGATACACTCTAAGAAAAATCTAGAGGCAAGAGGCTTTCAACCAAAATTTGGTATTAGAGTGCTTCAAGAAAAATCTCTGATAAATATTGATTTATTTTCTGGAAATTGTGACGATCAAATTGTGATAATGCATGACTTGGTTCGATCTATGGGAAAAGAAATGGTTAGAGAACAATCAAATTTGCCAGAGAAAAGAAATAGGTTGTGGTTTTTTTGAGGACATTGTTCGTGCTTTGGACAAAAACACGGTATGTAAGAATCATATATCCATGCATTTCCATTTCTTTTACTACTCATCACTATTAGTTGAATTTGTACAATATTTCATGATTTTTAACCCTTGTTAATAGGAACCAGTACAATGATTATAACAAATAAATTCTAACTTTGTTATTCCATTTGGCTTAACAGGAAAATGAAATTGAAGTCATGATGTTAGACATGCCAAAATATCTAAAAGTTCAATGGAATCAAACGGTGTATAGAAAAATGAAAAATCTACAAATGATGCTCGTAAAAAGTAGTGTTGCCTCTCTTAGAATGCCTAAGGATCTCCCAAACAGTTTGAGGGTGCTGGAATGGTGGGGATACCCTGGAGCTTCTTTACCATCTAATTTTCATTTGAAGAATCTTGTCATACTCAACTTGTCATACAGTTGCTTTCGATGGGACAAACCACTTGAGGCATGTCTAATTATTTATAAGTGATGAAACATTTATAGTTTTTTTGTTATACACTCTAACTTGACACTTGAAGATATTAATGAAGACTTACTATTTTGCAGAATTCGAAGATGTTGAGACAGTTGGTTCTTAAAGGTTGTAAGAACATAAGACGAGTTCCAGACATGTCTGGTTTGCCCAATTTGACAGAATTATGTCTTGCTGAATGCACAAATTTGATTAAAATTCATGATTCAGTAGGGTTTTTACATAATCTTCAATTGTTTTGTAGTAATCTCTTGAACATCTTTGCATTAAGGATTGCAGTAATCCCACGTCGCATAAAGTTGACATCTCTTGAACATCTTTGCATTAAGGATTGCAGTAATCTTGTTATGTTGCCCGAAATATTGGCACCAATGCAGAAACTAAAATATGTTGACTTGGAAGGAACTTCCATAAAAAATCTGCCACGTTCAATTCAGAATCTTAAAGGCCTTCAAATCTTATCCATGAATAGATGCAAAATGCTTGAAGTTAATGGGCGTTCCAATGTCGTTCAAATGCTGCCAAAATTATTTCCCTATTTGAAAGAATTATTGTTAAATGAATCAAGTTTGACAATAATTCCTGCATGCATTGAAGAGTGTCACTCCTTGGATACTCTAAGTCTGTATAACTGCAAGAAGCTTCGAGAAATAAGAGGCCTTCCGCCAAACATGGCTAGACTAGGGGCAGAAAACAGTCTTGTGGAAGTAGATTCATCAACTTTAAACATGTTAGTCAGACGGGTTAGTCTCTCTTCTATAATTGTCTCCACAATTACTTGCTTGAAAAATGCAAACAACGTATCTCAAACTAACACTCTCTCCTGTTGGTAAATTTGCGCGCTTGTTTCTCATTGACTAATTCTCATCCCCAAATTAGTAATATGGACATGAATTTCAATTAACAAAAGAGGGTGTGTAATAGTGTGTTGCTAGAGCACTAGTACTCTTCTTAGTTATGTTGTTTTCCAAACTCACAAAATGGCATGTTTGACAGGCAATTAATTCTTCTGGAATAAATACATATGTTTTGCCAGGTCATCGGGTCCCATAATGGTTTGATCACTCTACCTACGGAAACTCTCTATGTTTCTGGTTTCGTAATAAATTGCCATCTTTCACTGTGTGCGGTGTTTTAGGAGTTTGTGAGAATACCGAGCTTCGTTTTATTTTGGAATTAATTTATTTAGTTAGAATCAATGATGTTGACACGTGTGTTGCTTCATTGAATGGTGTGAGACATTTAGCCTGGGGGAAAGTTGAGAAAGACCTTTTAATAATGATCAATCTTGAAAGTTGTTTTCACCATCCAATGGATAACCACAGTAGAAGAACAATTAACACAAATGAGTGGATTTATGGGAATATTTCGTTTGTGACAACACCGATGGAAAATGATGCTAAATGAAATGATATTTGGTCTATCAGATCAAGCAACTAATGATTTTGCTGGAATATTTCATAGTTCTACTGTAAGTAGAGGAGTTCGGGTTGAATCTAACAAACATGATTGTGCATTTCAAACATCTTTTCCAGGCATCTCAGATGATGATCTTCGTGAAACTGCATATGAGATCCTCTTGGCTTGTGTCAGAGCCACAGGGTATGCTGTCAATATATGTTTGCTTCAGGGGATGTCTTTTCCTTGTTTATGCGTATTCTGTTCTTTATGTTAAAACTTTGATCTGTTTCTTGTTTATCAAGAGTCTGATTGTCCCATCAAAAGAAAAAAAGAAAGTCTTAGTAAAAGAAATTGTCATTCTTATTGATTGAAGAAGGGATATAAAAACGAAGTATATATACAAGTTATTGAGCTTATCTGATACTAACAAACTTGGCTGTATGAGCTGGAGATCCTAACAGACTAATTCAAATTCAAAAATAGAATATGCCTAACTAATAATCTCAACTATTTGCTAAATTAGTCCCGCGTATATACAATATGGAATATACTCTAATACCTCCCCTCAAGTTGGGCTATGGATGTCATACATGCCTAACTTGGACAGTGCATTCTGAAAAGGATGAGCATGTAGAGATTTGGTGAAGGTGTCTGCAACTTGAGAGGCGGAGGAGATGGGCAAGAGATGAATAAGACCTGACTGAATTCGAGCTCGAATAACATGACAGTCAACTTCGATATGTTTTGTTCTTTCATGAAAAGTAGGATTGTGAGCCAAGTAAATTGCAGATTGATTGTCACAGTAAGTAGAAATAGGAAGAGGGAACGAAATTTTGAGATCAGTCATCAGATATTGTAGCCATTGTAATTCACACGATAATTGAGCCAAGGCACGATATTCTGCTTCAGACGAACTTCTAGAAATAGTACCTTGTTTCTTTGATTTCCACGAGATCAAGGAATCTCCTAGGAATATACAATAACCAGTCACGGAGCGTCTGGTGTCTGTCGCCACCGGCCCAAACGGGCCTCGGCGGTCGCGAAGACGGTCGAGCTCGCTTTTATTTTAGTTTTGAAAATGTATTGGATTATTAGAACGACTTGTTCTCAAACTGAGACCTTGTCGATCTTATCCAATTTATTTATTAAAAGTCTCACCAATCCATATTAATCCCAAGCGGGACCCTCCATGGATTAGAGGTTTTCGCAAAAGGAGGGTTCGTGGAGTCGCCACCAATGTTTTACTCAAAACATTGGAAAAAGGGATAAGGCAATTGATTTTATAAATCAACTTTGGCCATTACAACCAGAGTTGGGTAAGGGAGTCGGTTACGCGTGGGGAAGGTGTTAGCACCCCACAGCGCCCCTTTCGGGTTCCCTATGACAGATTATTTCTAAAATAATAGCGTAAAATTACTAAATTACCCCTATTTATTCTACGCAATTATAAATTAACTATCTACATGATGACAGTTTAAATATGCACACAGAAAGCAGTAAAAGGAAGGATTTAAGAAGAAACCTTTGAAGCGTGCTTTTATATATTTCGTAAAACTGGGAAGCTTTTTGGCGTTCCCTCGCTCTACAAGCCCGCTCGCTCCCTCCTATAAAATTTTGACTATGGAAATCCGGAGGATTTCCCTTCGACTAGGTTCGAATCTCCAAGCTAAGTGCTCGGAATTCCAGAACTTTGTCGGATCAACTCTCCGAGTGATTTCTAGGGCAGAACACTGCTCAAAAACCCCAGAATACTCAAGGAGGGAGTCAAAACTGAGTGTGAAAGTGTGGAATGACGTCCAATTGACGTCATATTTATAGGGAATAGGCGCAATACGGCCTACAGAAGCAATACGGCCGTATTGAAATTTTTGAACTTCAATACGGCCGTATTGAGTTCAATACGGCCGTATTGAAATTCAGAAATTTCAATACGGCCGTATTAAGTTCAATACGGCTGTATTGAAGCTTCAATACGGCCGTATTGATTTCAGTACGGCCGTATTGAAGTTTCAGAAACTTCAATACGCCGTATTGAGTTCACTGCGGCCGTATTGAAGCTTCAATACGGCCGTATTAAGTTCAGTACGGCCGTATTGGGCTTCATTCCCTCCACTTCCTTATTTTGAGCTATTCTAAGACCTCTAGACCTACAGAGAACCCTCCTAGGGCCTTCCAGGAGTCCTTCTGGCTGATCTTCCTTCAGTCTTCGAGAGTCTTCAAGCTTTATTTCCGACCCGGACAATTTTAGGGGTCTACAGCTGCCCCCCCTTTACTTAGTCAAACGGTCTTTTTAGTGCATCGATTGACAAGTAAAGGAGTTGACCCAATTGTCCGGGTAATAAGCCAACCTTCTGACTTGTAGTGTCTTCCGGTGGAAAATTGTCGAGTAGCCTCTCCAGGTTTTGCTTTGCTTGCTGCCCAAGCTGGAAGCTGTGAATACCGCCTCTCCAGGCTTAGCTTCACTCTTTGTTCGAGCCGGAAGCTAAGTACCCTTGTGACAACGGTAGCAGTGTGAGTTTCGCCTCTCCAGGCTTAGTCTCGCTCTTTGTTCGAGCCGGAAACTAAGCACCTTTGTGACGACGGTGAGCAGTGTGAGTTTCGCCTCTCCAGGCTTAGTCTCGCTCTTTGTTCGAGCCGGAAACTAAGCACCTTTGTGACGACGGTGAGCAGTGTGAGTTTCGCCTCTCCAGGCTTTGCTTTGCTTGCTGCCCAAGCTGGAAGCTGTGAGTACCGCCTCTCCAGGCTTAGCTTCACTCTTTGTTCGAGCCGGAAGCTAAGTACCTTTGTGACGACGGTAAGCAGTGAGTGCCTCCTTTCCAGAGATAGCTTCGCTCATTGCTCGAGCCGGAAGCTGTGTACCTCCGTGTTTGTGACGACGGGGTAGTGTGAATATCTCCTTTTCAGGGATTTTTGATGATTTTGTCTCCACAGTCCACGATGCTGCTTCGACGGTTGTTTTTTGATTTTGTGCCACTGAGGGCTGGATAACGCAGGGATCCATCTAGGGGATGTGCAGTCATTCACAGGTTCCTGTGCCCCAACTTGCATTGCATTGTTGGTACCCTTGGGGAATTTCTGACTCCTTGGGGTATAGACACAGATGCTCTTTCTCTCTGAGTTGAGCGATGCCTTATGTTTGGCTGACGTCCTTTTGACGTTGGTGGAGTATCCCGGTTATCCTTATTCGGGTAACTCTTTTTAATTTTTGGATTTTGTTGCCTCTGTGTAGGCTGTTATCCGCCAGGGGATTTTGTCATTGGTTGTGATTGGCCTCTTCTGTTAGGCAGATCATCTTGATATTCAATGATAGGCTGAGAGCCGGATTCCGCTTGGGGAATGATTATTGATCTTTTTATGATTTTTCCTTTTGAAGGAGTGCCTCTTATGTAGGCGACTGAGGAATTGGAGTTCAGTGTTCGGCTGAGTGCCAAATTCCGCTTGGGGAATAGTTATTGATGTTTTTTTTGATTTTTCTCCTTTTGCAGGGATGCCTCTGAGTAGGCGAATTATCTTGATGTTTGATGATTGGCTGAATGCCGAATTCCGCTTGGGAAATATTTATTGATATTTTTTGATTTTTTCTCCTTTTGCAGGGATGCCTCTGAGTAGGCGATTGGGGAATGAGGGATCTTATGTATCCCAGAGTATTATTTAGGAAGCCTCTGCAGGCTTAGCCTCACTCAGCGCTTTGAGTCGGAGAGCTATCTTCCACTAGGGAAGTGTTAAGTCCTTTGACTTGTATATACTGTTTGGATGATCGCACTTCCATTGGGGATTGCGTCGATTTTGCTTTGATAGCTCTTGCTGGGGATTCGTTCCATGAGCTTGAGTTGAGGTTTTCTCTGGGGAGTATTATTTCTGCGAGCCTCTCCAGGCTCATTTACTCTGTACAGTTGGGGGATGAGGAGTATTTTGGTAAGCCTCTCCAGGCTCAGTTATTCTGTACAAACTGTTTGTTGGATTTTCTGTATCCTTGCCTTTTTTATTTTCGGCTTTTTCTGTATTTTGCCTTTTCTTCTGATTTGGCTTTTTCTGTATTTTGCCTTTTTTATGTTTTTGGCTTTTGCTGTACAGAAATTAAAAGTGCTAAAGAAATTAAATTCAGTTATTATGAGAGAGTATTATTTCGGCAAGCCTCTCCAGGCTCAGTTATTCTGAGAGTATTCTTTCGGCAAGCCTCTCCAAGCTCAATTATTCTAAGAGTATATTTTTTTCGGCAAGCCTCTCCAGGCTCAGTTATTCTGAGAGTATTCTTTCGGCAAGCCTCTCCAGGCTCAGTTATTCTGAGAGTATTCTTTCGGCAAGCCTCTCCAGGCTCAGTTATTCTGAGAGTATTCTTTCGGCAAGCCTCTCCAGGCTCAGTTATTCTGTATGATGCTGTTGATTTTCTGAATCTTTGCATTTTGCTTGCTGCTGTCATACACAAGCAATTTTCTATTTTTCTATTTTATGCGGTTGCCTCATGATAAGGTCTTTGAATGTACAACTAATGTGTGTGTGATGCACAAATGCAATACAATTTTTTTATTTTTGTTCATTTATTTAGAAAAGTGAGTGGCTCTCCCTATCCTCTTCTTCTTGGAGGACTTTCTGTCATTGACGCGAGGGAGTATTTTTGTGAGCCTTTATGCAGGAGATTATGGATTTTACAGGAACCCTTCCAATTTTCTTTTATTGACCGATTATTAATGGAATTTCGTACAATTTATGAAAAACCAATTCAGAGGCATAATCACATGGTCAAGAAAGAAAAGAAACAAATGGATATTTTATTGATATTCACAAGTGTTTTTTACAGAAAGGTTTACAAAGGGAATTTCTGAAGAATGGCTGGCCGAGGTGGGCTATACATTTTTGGCTTAAACAATTATATCTGTGATTGCTGCTCTTCCCGTTTCCCTAGTTGTTTCGGGTGAGATGCCTGAGCCAGGAGTGTAGATACTGCAAGACGCTTGCTTCTAGAAGATTATCACTTGAACCGCCTTTCAGTTTTCGGTTCAAGTGATCGTTGCTTGCTTTACTTTTTGCATCTTATTCTTTTGCCCCTAATTTTTGCCTAGGACATGTCCTAGCGGGGATAATTTTGCCTTTGTTTTGCCTAGTACCCTTGTACTGGCGGGCTTTTTGTTTTGCCCTAACTTTTGCCTAGGATGCCCTTTTTGGGTTTTCATCCTAACGGGCTGATGCAAGCAACGTCTTCAAGCATAATACTTCTTTACCACGTCAGCGTTGACTGGGTATCGAAGTTCTTCTCCGTCCATGTCTGTGAGAATCAATGCTCCTCCGGAGAAGGCTCGCTTCACCACGTATGGTCCTTCGTAATTTGGGGCCCACTTTCCGATTTTGTCCTTTTGAGCTGGTAGCAATTTCTTCATCACCAGCTCTCCCTCATGGTAGATTCGAGGATGGACTTTCTTGTCAAAAGCCTTTTTGATCTTCCTTTGGTAGGCTTGACCATGGCATATGGCGTTCAGTCGTTTTTCTTCGATAAGGTTCAATTGGTCGTGTCGACTTTGAACCCATTCTGCCTCGGAAAGTTTTGCTTCCATGATTACTCTCAGAGACGGTATCTCGACTTCAACCGGCAGAACTGCCTCCATTCCATAAACAAGGGAGAATGGAGTAGCTCCTGTGGATGTACGTACTGAAGTCCTATAACCATGGAGAGCGAAGGGTAGCATCTCATGCCAGTCTTTGAATGAGACAACCATCTTTTGTACTATCTTCTTGATATTCTTATTGGCTGCCTTGACCGCCCCATTCATCTTTGGTCGATATGGGGAAGAGTTATGGTGCTGAATTTTGAACTCTTTGCACAGTTCTTCCACCATCTTATTGTTCAAATTGGATCCATTATCAGTGATGATTTTGTCGGGAATACCGTATCTGCATATGATATTCTTTCTGATGAAGGATGTTACCACCTTTCGGGTCACATGAGCATACAATGCCGCTTCTACCCATTTGGTGAAATAGTCAATGGCCACAAGGATGAACCTATGTCCATTGGATGCCTTTGGCTCGATGGGTCCAATAACATCCATGCCCCATATTGCGAACGGCCATGGTGAAGCCAACACATTGAGTGGCGTTGGTGGGACATGAATGTTGTCGGCGTATGCTTGACACTTGTGGCATTTCCGGACGTATTGGTAACAATCCCTTTCAATGGTCGACCAATAATATCCTGCTCTGAGGATTTTCTTAGCCATTGCAGGCCCGGGAATATGAGTACCGAAAACCCCCTCATGTATTTCTTTGATTACATTTTGAGCTTCGACTCGGTCTATGCACCTCAACAAGACCGAGTCATAATTCTTTTTGTAGAGGGTTTCTCCAATCAA
This sequence comes from Cajanus cajan, assembly GCF_000230855.2. NCBI lineage: Eukaryota > Viridiplantae > Streptophyta > Magnoliopsida > Fabales > Fabaceae > Cajanus > Cajanus cajan. Next base: position 7,716,419 of record NC_138517.1, on the reverse strand, counting down.
CAGAAATCCCATGGCCCTTCTTCAGATATGCTTTTTATCATTATCGCTAGCCATATCAGGATATTCCCCTTTTGACAGATATTGTTTGATGTCATGGAACCATGGATGATCGTCAACAGCTTCATCTATCAGTAGGCAGAACGCTTGCTTATCGTGCCGCCGGATATTGATGATGGGCATTTCATGCTCCTTATCCAAGGCGAACATCGATGATAGTGTGGCAAGGGCGTCAGCGAACTGATTTTCCTCCCTTGGGATATATTCAAAGACGACATTTTGAAAGAATTGTATCAGGTCTTTGATATGCTCAACATATGGTATCAGCTTAGGATTTCGGACTTCCCATTCACCTCGCAGTTGGTGGATGACTAAAGCCGAATCTCCGAATACTTTGAGCTTTAGGATACCATTGTTGATTGCTGCTTGGATTCCTAACGCGCAAGCCTCGTATTCGGCCATGTTATTTGTACAGTCGAAGTTGAGTCTTGCCGTTAAGGGGATATGCTTTCCTTGTGGGGAGATTAATACTATTCCAATCCCCTGTCCAAGCATGTTGGAGGCTCCATCGAAATACATGGTCCACGTATCATCCTTAGGATCTTCATGTTGTAAATGCATTATATCCTCATCGGGGAAATCATCCTGAAGGGATTGATAGTCATTGGTCGGCCCGTGCGCTAGGTAATCAGCTAGGGTACTACCCTTGATGGCCTTTTGTGTGACATGTATGATGTCAAATTCTGATAATTGCACTTGCCATCGGGCAATCTTCCCAGTGATTATCGGTTTGTCGAACACGTACTTAATTGGGTCCATTTTGGAAACCAACCAAGTAGTATGCCTAATCATATACTGCCTGAGCCGTTGTGTTGCCCATGCTAACGCACAGCACGTCTTTTCTAGTGGCGTGTAGCGGGTTTCATAATCAAGGAACTTTTTGCTCAGGTAGTAGATGGCTTGTTCTTTCTTCTTTGTTTCATCTTGTTGTCCTAGCACAGCTCCCATGGACTCATCAAGCACCGTTAGATAGAGGATTAATGGTCTTCCCTCGACAGGTGGCACCAACACTGGTGGATTGGCCAAACACTGTTTGATCTTATCGAAAGCTTGTTGACAATTCTCATCCCAAACTTCGGAATGATTCTTGCGCAACAGCTTGAATATTGGTTTGCACGTGTCAGTCAACTGTGCGATGAACCTTGCGACGTAGTTCACCCTGCCGAGGAATCCTCTAATTTCTTTCTCAGTTTTAGGAGGAGGCATTTCCATTATTGCCTTTACTTTATCGGGGTCCACCTCTATGCCTTTTTCACTGACGATAAACCCGAGAAGCTTACCTGACCGAACTCCGAAAGTACACTTAGCCGGGTTTAGCTTAAGCTGATACTTACGAAGCCGATTGAATAATTTTCTCAAATATTGGATGTGGTCCATCTCGTCTTTTGACTTTGCGATCATGTCATCCACGTATACTTCAATTTCTTTGTGGATCATATCGTGGAATAGCGTCACCATCGCTCGTTGGTAGGTGGCACCCGCATTTTTAAGTCCAAAAGGCATTACCCTGTAGCAGAAAGTGCCCCAGGGTGTAATGAAAGAAGTTTTCTCGCGGTCTTCTATATTCATCTTGATTTGATTATACCCCGAGTATCCATCCATAAAGGAATAGAGTGTGTTTGTGGCGGTGTGATCCACAAGTGTATCGATGTGGGGCAAGGGAAAATTGTCCTTTGGACTGGCACGATTCAAATCCCTATAATCAACACACACTCTAACTTTCCCATTCTTTTTGATGACTGGCACAATGTTAGCCAGCCATTCGGGATACTGGGATACAACCAAGAATCCCGCATCCAATTGTTTTTCTACCTCCTCCTTAATCTTTAAGGACCATTCGGGCTTGATTCGTCGAAGCTTTTGCTTAATGGGTCGAAACCCCTCTTTTAAGGGCAACTTGTGTTCGACAATGTTGGAGTCCAAACCGGGCATATCATGGTACGACCATGCAAATACGTCCTTGTATTCCCTCAATAATTGAATCAATTGTGTTTTTATTCCATCACTGATACGGGTCCCAATGTTGACCTCTTTCAATTCTTGATCCTGCCCCAAATTCATGGTCTCCAATTCTTCTTGATTCGGTTGGAGTAGACGAGCTTCTTGATCTAGCAGTCTTTGCAGATCCGGAGAGATGGTCTCCTCATCACTGTCCAACTCAACCCATTCACCTTCGGCTTTCGGATCCCGGTCAGAGCGAGCAATCACAGACATAATTATTTATTGGTTCTGTTTAGGTTTAGAGTTTATTAATATTAATGAGAGAGAGAGAATAGAACAAAATGAGAGAATAATGTGTGAAAAATGCCTCTTTATTGATATATGTATGTAAAACTGTACAAAACCCTTTATTTACATGAAAAGGTCCTCATGATCTCGGGTACTGATCACGAGTCCCTAAAAGAAAAAATGTGGAGGGGCCCTATCATGGCTTGCCCTTCTCTCTACTCCTGCTGCGGTAGAGGATTCTTGCTCACGTCGGGCGCCGTCGAATCGAAAGTGACCCACCCAGCATCGATAAGGTCTTGGACCTTATACTTGAGAGCTCTGCAGTTCTCCGTTGAATGTCCCGGTGCCCCCGAATGGTATAGACATTTGTCTTGTGGATTGTACCAATCGGGGTAAGGTGGATTCACTTTCTTTGGTGGAATGTAAGCTATAAGACGCGCCTCTACTAGCTTCGGCAGGAGATCGCTATAAGTGGTCGGAAGTTTATCAAACTTCTTCACAGAGTTGTTTTGCGATTTGCCTGACTTCGAAGCGGAAGAAGATGGAGAAATGGTTATAGCGTTGACTCCTCCTTCTTTCTTCTTCCCGAAGGCCTTCTTAGCTTCATATGGTTGGGAAGGCTTAGCCAGCTTCCCACTTTTAAGTCCTTGTTCCACCCTTTCTCCAATGGTGATGATGTCCGAGAAGAGTGTCGTTGTGTTCCCTATCATTTTATCGTAATAGGGACCAGTCAACGAGTTGATGAATAAGGACACCGTCTCCTTATCCGACAGCGAGGGCTCTATCTGTGCCGCCAACTCCCTCCAACGTTGGGCGTACGCCTTGAAGGATTCATCGTTCTTTTTGCTCAAGGCTTGAAGATCAGACCTATCGGGTGTTAGGTCGATGTTGTATTTATAGCGCTTGAGAAAGGCGTCGGCCAACTGCCTCCATGTATGTACTAGATTTCCATCTAGCTGCATATACCAGTTGAGTGCAGTTTCAGCTAAGCTCTCTTGAAAGCAGTGGATCAAGAGCTTTTCATTTGTGGCATATGCAGCCATCTTGCGACAGTACATGGTGAGATGACTTTTGGGGCAAGTCGATCCCACATACTTTGGGAAATCCGGCACTTTAAATTTAGGAGGGAATTGAATGTTCCTCACTAAGCACATGTCGGCGGCATCTTTGATGTCAAAATCATGCCCCTCCATAGCCCTTAGCCGATCCTCGAGGGCGTGGAATTGTTCCTTTGATACTTCGGGCTCTTTAATCATAATTCCAGCCCCAAGGTGTACAGCGTGTGGAGGATCTTTTTCATGCTCTTCCTCCTCTCCCTCATGATGGGACCCATGATCACTGTGATGAGATTCATGGATGTTGTGATGACGCATGAGTTCCATCATTTGCGCCATTTGGTCTTTAAGTTGTGAAAGCTCGGTTGTGAGCTTTTTGTTTTGCTCCTCCAATGCTTCCATTTTCTTGATCTTCTTTGCGCGTGTGAGGACAGAGAGATGACCAGCCACTTTCTAAAAATGAATATTTAATCTAATTAATTTATGGAATGAATACGCTCTTGACATGAGCTTGATAACCCTCCATTTTTAAGGCGCTGCCTTTTTAAAACAGAGTGTTACCACCCTCCTTGACTTATGATCTCTCCTCAACGGAGAATCTCGATAATTATGGGTCACTTTTACTCATGTCAAGAGGTATTGGTGAACCTAAAATGCATGGTTTATGAGGATGCATGATATCTTTATTGGTAATGATGCACATGCTCCTCATTTTTATTATATTTTTACACATGGTCTTTCCTCTCATGTCATGGTTTTTTCATGCATGGGGATTATTCTTTAGACCTTATCACGAGGTTATTTATTAATGCACAAACAATGTCACATAACGAATGCACAAACAATTCACTCATCCACGAACAGTCACGAGCGAATCACGAGGTAGGGGGTCTCCTGCAGAAAAGTGCATATTCAAGGAGGATCTAACTGTTCTCACTTGGTCAAAGGCCCCCAAGGTGCCCCCATTATAGGGACCCAATTCCTCTCATCGTAGGTCGATGGAAAGCTCCAACGCACCGTCGGACTCAAGTTCATGGTTATCACCTTGAGTGATGTTTTCCGACAACGGTCTACGGGCACCTATAGACCCATTCGACAACCGGCCGTACTAACATCCACTCCCTATGGTTAATCACTCATGCCCCCGGGTATAGAGGGAACTGTTGTGTGCAAAGGTTTGTGTACAGTTTGTATTTCAAACAATTGCGGAATTTAAACATACAACAGTTATTTAAAGCCACAAAATAAATCATATTATCATACAATCAAGGGGTAATGAAGTAATTTTTAACTATTATTTGTTAAAAACAATCTGTCACTAAATGGGACTGACTCTCGAAGCTTCCCCAGTGGAGTCGCCATCTGTCGCCACCGGCCCAAACGGGCCTCGGCGGTCGCGAAGACGGTCGAGCTCGCTTTTATTTTAGTTTTGAAAATGTATTGGATTATTAGAACGACTTGTTCTCAAACTGAGACCTTGTCGATCTTATCCAATTTATTTATTAAAAGTCTCACCAATCCATATTAATCCCAAGCGGGACCCTCCATGGATTAGTGGTTTTCGTAAAAGGAGGGTTCGTGGAGTCGCCAGCAATGTTTTACTCAAAACATTGGAAAAAGGGATAAGGCAATTGATTTTATAAATCAACTTTGGCCATTACAACCAGAGTTGGGTAAGGGAGTCGGTTACGCGTGGGGAAGGTGTTAGCACCCCACAACGCCCCTTTCGGGTTCCCTATGACAGATTATTTCTAAAATAACAGTGTAAAATTACTAAATTACCCCTATTTATTCTACGCAATTATAAATTAACTATCTACATGATGACAGTTTAAATATGCACACAGAAAGCAGTAAAAGGAAGGATTTAAGAAGAAACCTTTGAAGCGTGCTTTTATATATTTCGTAAAACTGGGAAGCTTTTTGGCGTTCCCTCGCTCTACAAGCCCGCTCGCTCCCTCCTATAAAATTTTGACTATGGAAATCCGGAGGATTTCCCTTCGACTAGGTTCGAATCTCCAAGCTAAGTGCTCGGAATTCCAGAACTTTGTCGGATCAACTCTCCGAGTGATTTCTAGGGCAGAACACTGCTCAAAAACCCCAGAATACTCAAGGAGGGAGTCAAAACTGAGTGTGAAAGTGTGGAATGACGTCCAATTGACGTCATATTTATAGGGAATAGGCGCAATACGGCCTACAGAAGCAATACGGCCGTATTGAAATTTTTGAACTTCAATACGGCCGTATTGAGTTCAATACGGCCGTATTGAAATTCAGAAATTTCAATACGGCCGTATTAAGTTCAATACGGCTGTATTGAAGCTTCAATACGGCCGTATTGATTTCAGTACGGCCGTATTGAAGTTTCAGAAACTTCAATACGCCGTATTGAGTTCACTGCGGCCGTATTGAAGCTTCAATACGGCCGTATTAAGTTCAGTACGGCCGTATTGGGCTTCATTCCCTCCACTTCCTTATTTTGAGCTATTCTAAGACCTCTAGACCTACAGAGAACCCTCCTAGGGCCTTCCAGGAGTCCTTCTGGCTGATCTTCCTTCAGTCTTCGAGAGTCTTCAAGCTTTATTTCCGACCCGGACAATTTTAGGGGTCTACAGTGTCAAGACAACATGCCCAATCAGAATCAGCAAAGGCAGAAGGTTTAAGAGAATTGGAAGAAGGGAAGAACAAGCCCTTGCAGGACAACCTTTTAAGTATCGTAGGATTCGAATGGCAGCCTTATAGTGTAAATCAAGTGGATTAGAGACATATTGACTGACCTGTTGGACTGCATAGGAGATGTCTGGTCTAGTAGTTGTGAGATAGATCAATTTACCAATGATTCTTCTGAATTCTACAGGATCAGTATATGCAATCCCTTTGTCAGCCTGTAATTTTGTAGAAGGATCCATAGGAGTGGCAGCAGGTTTAGCTCCTAATAGACCAGCATCTGATAAGATATCCAAAACATATTTTCTCTGGTTTAGAACAATCCCTTTGGCTGATTTAGAAACTTCTAAGCCGAGAAAGTATCTCAGATCACTTAAATCCTTAATGCTGAATTGATCATCTAGGTACTTCTTCACATGATTAATTTCTGCTAAATCAGTACCTGTAAGCAAAATATCATCCACATATACTAGTAGAGCAGTAAATGAAGATCCTGTATTTTTAACAAATAATGAATGGTCTGCCATTGATTGAGTGTAGCCTAGGGAGAGAAGAGCAGTAGTGAGTTTAGAATGCCATTGTCTACTGGCTTGTTTCAAGCCATACAAGGATCTCTGGAATTTACACACTTGATTAGGAGAATCAGCAGTGAGTCCAGGAGGTAGTTTCATATATACTTCCTCATCTAAATCACCATGAAGGAATGCATTATTCACATCTAACTGTTGTAAGTGCCAACCCTTGGCTGCTGCAAGAGCTAACAAAACTCTGAATGTGGTGATTTTGGCAACTGGAGAGAAGGTTTCAAAGTAATCAATGCCTTCCAATTGGGTGAAGCCTTTAGCAACCAAACGAGCCTTGTACCTCTCTATGCTGCCATCTAGTTTATGCTTAATCTTATAAACCCACTTGCAACCAATAGGATGTTTTCCAGGAGGAAGTTCAACCAAAATCCAAGTGTTTGTCTTTTCTAGAGCAGTAATTTCAGCTTTCATAGCATTATTCCAACAAGGAAATTGTGAAGCCTCATAATAAGATTTGGGTTCAGTTTGGGCATTAATGTTAGAACAGAAAGTTTTATAGGATGAAGAACAATGGTCATAAGAAAGTGATTTAGACAAAGGATGAGGAGTGGTGTATTTACCTGGAGGAGATTGGTTAGCATTGTAGCCACAGTGAAAGTCTTTATATTTAGTTGGCCATTTCTTGATTCTGTCTGATTGCCTTAATGGAGGAGGAGGTGGATTCTGTGGAGGTGAATCTGGTGCATTCTGTGGGGGAGAGTTTGGTGAAGAACTGTGTGTAGGTGAATGAGGTTGAGGAGTGTTTGGAATAGGATCAATTATAGGAGCAGGATTTTGCAGATTGGCTGTCGGTGAAGGAAAAAGTATGTAATTATCAAAGGTCAAGGGAAATGGTGTAGTGGCCTGAGGTTGAAATTGATCCTGAGATTTATGGAAAGGAAAGATTGACTCAAAGAAGGTGACATTTCTGGACATGAAGATTTTTCTGGTTTTCAGGTCATAAAGTATGTATCCCTTTGTAGTGTCTTTGAAACCAAGAAAGGCACACTTAATGGCCCTTGGACTAAACTTTGTTCGATTGGCTTGTAGTGATGTAGCAAAAGCCAAGCAGCCGAAAACTCTTAAATGAGAGATTGAAAGAGGTTTATTATAAAGTTTGACAAAGGGTGAAGTATTATTCAAGGTTGGAGTTGGAATTCTGTTAATGATATGGATTGCATGAGTCACTGCATAACACCAAAGAGACTGTGAAAGATTGGCTTGGAACACTAAAGCTCTAGCTACATTAAGGATGTGTTGATGCTTCCTCTCAACAACACCATTTTGTTCTGGTGTTTCTATACATGTGGTTTGATGCACAATTCCTTTTTCTTCAAAAAATGAGTTCATTAGAAATTCTGGACCATTGTCAGTCCTTATGATTTTTACTTTGGTTTGGAATTGTGTATCAACATATGTGATAAAGTTTCTTATATGATTTCTAGTTTCACTCTTAGCTTTCATTAAAATTAACCAAGTGAACCTAGAAAAATCATCCACAATAGTGAGGAAGTATCTGTAACCATGAATGGAAATGACAGAACAAGGTCCCCATATATCAATGTGAAGAAGTTCAAAAATTGTAGAAGAGCAAGAGTCACTATTATTGAATGGCAATCTCTTCTGCCTTGAAAACTGACATACATCACATGGTGAGGGTGTTGAATCAGGAATAAAATCAAATAACCTACACAAGGATTTATTTCTAGAATGGGAAATATGGCCTAGCCTATTATGCCACAGTACTGAATTATCAATTGGATTATTGGTCTGAGAAATTAAATTGCAATAAACAGAATCAATCAAGTCATGGTGCTTCATAATATAAAGACCCTTCTGCAGTTTAGCTGAACCAATCATCCTCTTGGTCAAAGCCTGTTCAATCAAACAAATGTTAGAAGTAAAGGTAACAGAATATGTGTTGGATTTTGTTAACTTGCTAACAGATATGAGATTGACTTTAAACTTAGGTATGTAAAGCACATTGTGCAAAATGAGCTTTTTAGAAAGTAAAACTGTTCCTGCAGTGTTAGCAACAGTTGTGGAACCATCAGGTAAATGAACGAGAATAGGTTTAATCTTATGATATGTGGTAAACATGTTTAAATTGAAGGTGATGTGATCAGTGGCTCCAGTATCAACTATCCAAAAAACAGTTGACATACCTGGTTCTTCAATGGTTTGTGTGTGCAAGGCTGCAGAAGTATGGGTGAGATTGGTGGAATGGTGGTTTGAAGGAGTTTCTTCTGAAGTTTGACAATTAGATTGCTGTAATAATGCTATTAAGTTGTTATACTGCTCTTGAGATAAGGCATTGACTGGATTTTGAATTGACTTCCTTTCTGAAATACTCTCTACTGTTCCTCCTTCTGTGTTTATTGATTCCGCCAGGTTTGTTGATGAATTTTTGAACTTGTAACCAGGTGGAAATCCATGCTTAAAGTAACATGAGTCCACTGTGTGATTATTCTTTCCACAAAAGGTGCATAATCTGGCAGGTTTTTGACGTTGATGACTTCTTCCAAAATTACCATGTCTGTAAGTCTTATCATTGTTGTTGTTGTTCCTGTGATTGAAATTCCTGTTTTCATTGCCTGCATTATGTTTCTTAACATCCGAATAAGCAACAACAGTGGAGTTCCCAGGATTTGAATCAATATCAACTTGTCTCTCTTGCTGAACAAGTAATGAGAATACTTTGTTGATGGATGGCAAAGGATCCATAAGCATTATCTGAGATTTGACATGAGCGTATTGCTCATTCAATCCCTTCAGAAATCTTATAACATAATCTTGATCTCTATAGGTTTTAAATTTCCGAATTGCTCCACAATTACAAGGAGTGGAACAAGTACAATGAGGAACTCCTCTGAAATTTTCTAATTCATCCCATAGAGATTTAAGATGAGTATAATATTCTGAAACAGTAAGAGTACCTTGTTGGACTTTGTAAATCTCCTCTTGTAAATCATAAATTCTGAAAATATCTCCTTGTGAAAATCGATCCCTGAGATCATTCCAAGCATCTGAAGCTCGATCAATCCAGAGAATGGATTGAAGAATTGAATCTGAAATTGATCTGTGAATCCATGCTAGTACCATGTTGTTACTTCTTTCCCAAGCTCCATATGTTGAATCTGTTGGCGCAGGGGGAATTATGGATCCATCGACAAGTTTCAGTTTGTTTTTGGACATGAGAGCCAGTCTCATAGCTCTTGCCCAAGCATGGTAATTAGGTCCCGTTAAGGGAGAGGAGACCAATGACTGAGAAGGATTTTCATTTCCATGGAGATGGAAAGGATTCATTGGATTTGTGAGGAAATCCTCATATGAGTTCTGGTGTGCCATTTTGAAAATAGAAATTGTGTGCGGAAAATAGAAATGAAAAAAATACGAAATTCTCTTATGGCTACCATAACTCAAATGATGAGCTCTGATACCATCTTAGTAAAAGAAATTGTCATTCTTATTGATTGAAGAAGGGATATAAAAACGAAGTATATATACAAGTTATTGAGCTTATCTGATACTAACAAACTTGGCTGTATGAGCTGGAGATCCTAACAGACTAATTCAAATTCAAAAATAGAATATGCCTAACTAATAATCTCAACTATTTGCTAAATTAGTCCCGCGTATATACAATATGGAATATACTCTAATAGAAAGAAAAAAAATCCAGCTTGATTAGGAAGCTTGGGCGTAGTAAAAGTAGAAGTGTTATTAAATCTAACAGTAATTAGTTTTCTAATTTTTATTCTTAACTTTTCAAAAGTTGAACTTATAGCTTGCTTATTTCACTTCCTATGTTATCTCTCCAGGGAGACTTCGCCTCATCAAGAGTGGAGAGAGCATTGATCAAACTTCCTTGGATGAATTGCGTAAGTTCCTTTAACTATGATTGCAAATAATGACATATTTTAGCAGTGGTTTGTTTCCACTTTCCACACGTTTCGAAGTTAATTGTGGGGCATAGCCTTACTTAAGATCGAAGTTTGTTCATGAACTAGTATTATGCCTGACAATAATAAATATGTTCTGGCAGGAGAAGGGTTGTTTTAGAAGGAATCTGACCATCCAAAGGAAGCATCTTTTTCTGTAAGAATCTTAGACTTGATGCGAAACAACATTTATAATGAACACTATGATGAATACTTTGGTTGTTTGATTTTATTTTTCATATGTATTCTTCAGTATTCTGAATTGCAGCATCCCATGATTATTTTCTTTTGTGGGAGAGGTGGAGAAGAATATATTATTTGTGCCGCTTACTAGTTCTGTAATTTGGATATGAATATTACTAGTCCACTAAAACTTTGATGTGGGGGTATGCACTAGTTTAGCACGAGTACTGATAATGGTTTCCAAGATTAACTTGCACAAATGGGAGGGTAGCTAGCTATTTAAGAAATAAAACTAGAAAAGCGCAACTGTAGGTGATAATCACTGACCATTCATCTGAACACGACACCTGTAGGATCGGAGTACTTTGTCCTTATAACTAAATTAGGGAAGCATATCAATTGTTAAAGTCAATTGAGTAGTAAAAATTGGAGCCATAGATATATACATAATTTCTGTTGTTAAAACTTCTACCAATTAAAAATATGGAATAATGGATACATTAAATTGATTTTGAGGAGAAAAGAAAGTTGTTTAATCTATTTTTTTTCCTTATTTCATTGACCAATTGATTTCTTTTTATTAATTATAAGTGGTAAAAATCAATCATTGCTTTGGTTGTTCAGTTTTTATTTTAGTATATTTTATACCTGCATCCTGGTTTTTTTAGAAATGCCGCATATCTGTGAAAAAGATTTTAATTTTTGCTTGTTGCATGTTTGAAGGTGGGAAATCACTTTCTAATTGCTTTTCTAGTTCCCAAAGTTTCTGGTTTGGATTGCAAATGCGCTCCCCTCCACACAACCTCCTCATTTTATATATGCTATTTTTTAAATTAATTTACTTATCTAGTTTTCATTTTTAATAATAATAATTTTGTGGCCGTTTTAAACTTGTCAGAAACTTTTAAGAATTAAAATGAATTTTGTGGCGGTTTTAAAGCGCCAGAAAATGACAACAAAGTCAAATAGAACTACAATTTTGTGGCGGTTATAAACCGCTAGAAAATGTCAAATATGTCAAACGAAAATGCATTTTATGGCGGTTTGAAACCGCCACAAAGCGATTGAATTTTCTGGCGCTCAAAACTAGCGTTTACATAATATCCGCCGCAAACAATTTTTGGCGACCGTAGATCCGGCGGTTATTAATGACGCCGGTAATGCAATTTGTGGCGGTTTTTAACCGCCAGAAACGAGCAAAATAACCCCCACAAATCACACATTTTTTTGTAGTGTGTGTTTAGGTTTTAAGAGAACTGAGATTCTGGAAGTCTCAATAGATGAAGCAGCCATCTCATGTCAGAACAAGTAAGTGGTGATGGCTGAAGCTTGTGAGGGTAACAAAAAAAATGATGCTAACATGCAAGATAGTCATCATATGGCAGCAAGAGAATTAGATCAACTAGCAGAAGCATATGCTAATCCCTCTGAGCATCAACATGGAGAAATCATGAAACAAGCTCCTCCAATTTCACAAGATGCAACACCATTTCTGCCACAGTATATTGCTGATTCTGAAACCAAAAGAAAAGCACCAACTTCTGAGATATCAATAAAGAAAGTAGTCAAGAAAATAAGGACAGATCAGGAGATGCTTTTCAATAATGTGGCCACTCTTCAGGAATCGATAGGCTTTGTTGCCGAAAGACAGAACCAGTTCTTCCATTAGTTCAACAAAGAAGTCTTGCCCAATTCTGCCCCAACAGCAAGACCCTTTCCTTCCACTGTTTCTTCTGGACAATCTTCACAATCTAAGAAGATTGAGGAAAAAGGGCGAGAAAACTAGAAGATTCGAGGGGCACAAATTTGATTTTCTCATAGGATACAGTATTACTTTTTGTATATGATGGTGATTGTCTGTATTGTTCTTCATTTGATTAATGAAATTCTATGAACCATTGAATGCTTCTATTGATTTGAGAGTGTTTTATGATTAAATAATGATTCTAATGTTGAATTAAATTGAACAGTGTTTCTGAATATATGAACCGCAACTTAACATCTGTAAGCATCATAGAGAAACATATCAAAAACTATTTAACAAGAAACATGTCTGGAACTGAAAAGCCTTAACAGATCCCCAAATGGTTTGACCTCTCTAGAAAGGGAAACTCTCCATGCTTTTGGTTTCGAAATGAATTGTCCTCTGTGTGTGTAGTGTTTCCTTTCCGCGTAAACTTCAATTTCTTTGTTACAATGAACGATATTTGTTTATGTGGTTCTCTTAAGCATGGTACAACAAAATTCATGTCATACACGTACATAGTACCAAATAAAGTTCACATCTTGTTATTGTAGGCGTAATACATTCTGCATTTGAGAATGACCATATATTTATGATCAATGTAGAATATTGGTTTTTCCATCCAATGAATTCTGATATTGAAATAGCACTTTGAAGCAAAGGCAAAATGGGAACACTGATATCAGAACTTTCAAGGGAGTTCACCTATGATGCACGGATACGATACGTATCTGATACGACGATACATCAAATTTTGAAAATATAGGATACGATACGTTTAGGATACGTATTAAAAATAAATAAATTAATATATATATATATATATATATATATATAATAGTAATTGCAAATAAATATCATTCAAAAATCAAAATTAAGAATACATTTCATGCTTTTTAATTTTTAAACATTACTAAAAAAATTATAAATCATTTTTTTAATTATCGAGAAATAGGAATAGTATCAATTGCATCCCCTCCTTGACCATCATCTGTAAATAAGACAACTTCCATTTCTGGTTTATCAAGAGATAATGACGCCACTTCAAGATTTTCAACACTATCAAAGCTACCCCATGCATCTCCACCAATGTCCCACATTCTAGTACTCCCTTGCATATATTCTTCACTTTTCCTAGACAAGAGTCGCAAATTAGTATGTACATAAACCAAGTCTTCTGCTCTTTTAGGATTCAACTTATTTCTTTACAGGGAGTGAATGAAGGAATAAGTACTCCAATTCCTTTCGCAACAAGATGAAGAACTAGGTTGTACAAGAAGCTTTAAAGAAAGCTTTTGAAGGAGAAGGGCAGAAGAACCATGCATTACCCACCAAGATTTAGCTTCTAATGTCCATCTATCTTCAATTGAGTCAAAAGAAGACAGATTATGAGCTTTTGATGAAAAATCAGCATATTCAAGAGAAACCTTTCTTCTTTCTTCAGCTGTTGTGAAAAGCTTTTTTAAACATTTATTTCTTTCCATAGAAATTTCTTCATCCTCATGTGGGGAAATTCTATTTGGAGCCTCTTGAAGCCATTCATCACTGTAGTACCTATGAATAAATAAAAAAGTTAGTAACTATCAAATTATTTATAAATAAATACTAAAAACAAATAAATATTTAATAGGCTAATTTTACCTAGGATTCAAAGAGTGAGCCATGCAGTGGAGAGGGGTGCAACTCTTAGTCCACCTATCAATTAGTATAGAATAAACAACTTCATAAAATGTTGATGTATCATTTAACTCTTTTCCTTCATATCTATATATAGACGTCTTTACTTTTTCTATTATACTATCCCACATCTCATAGACCAAATGAAACGTGGGACTATCTGTGTCACAAGCTCTAAGCATACTATAAATAGGCTCGGTAAAATTAAGAATATATGTAATTTTGTCACACCACACATCATTCAAAATAAATTCTTTTGCAGGGCCTTACCCACATCATCTTCTCTATAAGAATTTCATTCTTCACTAATAACCATCGATTGCAAAGCACCTTTCAGAAGTTTAAATCTCTTTAACATCACTAGAATAGATGCAAAGCGTGTTTCAGCTATAGCAAGCAATTTTAGAGGTGAAAAGTGATTAAAAATTGCCAATCTCATTGAGTGATTCATGATAAAGTTCTTAATAAAAGAAACATCATCAACAACTTGAGTAATCCAATTACATTCAGCATAAGCTACCTCATTCCTTTTAGTGTTTTTGGCAGCACATATATTCTTCAACGCAAGGTTAATGTGTGAACAACACAAGGAGTCCAAAAAATTTTAGGAAAAGAAATTTCAACAATTATTCCAGCACCTTTGCATACAGGAGCATTATCTATTATAATTTGAACAACATTTTGTTCTCCTACTTCTTTTATAACTTCTATCATCTTATCATCCATATAATGTTTGTTTTTAATCTCATCAAAAGCATTACTAGCTTTTAAAATTATTGGACCCCCTTAACTTGTAGCCATAAAATTAATTAAAGGTCTTCTTTGGACATCTGTCCATCCATCAGATACTATGCTAACACTTTTTGCATTCCAAGTCGATTTAATAGGTTTAAGCAACCTCTCAACATGTGCCTTCTCTTGTTGTAAAAGAGTTTTCCTCAAGGCATTGCATCCAGGAGGGAGAAAACCATTAAGCATGTGATTTGCAGCAAATGAATAAGAATTCACATAATAGGAATTTCTGGCAAGGTTGAAGGGCAATCCAAAAGAATAAAACATTCTAGCAATAAGAGCTTTGAGATTATCTCTATTTTCTAAATTAAATGCTTTCTCCAAAGGACCAACTTTTCTCTTTTCCAATAAAGAACTCTGATGCATTTTCTCTGTAGGCAATGGGACATGCTTAGGTTTCACTTTATTTTCAGCCAATTCAACAATTGATTTCAATTCAACCAAATATTTATCATTTACACTTGCACACACAGAAATTCCAGTTTCATAAATCTTGAACAAATGAGCTTTAACTCTTGAATAAGAACTTCTATAAACCTTTTGACAAAAATTACAAGACCAACTCTTATTTCCTCCCCCTTCTGAATTTTTATCTAATATGCTAACATAACACCAAAGAGGAGCATGATCATCTTGTACAACATCATCAGAAATGAACTTACTTGAAATTTTAGAATTGATTATTAGAATCAGAACCAGAAGCATTTGTTGTTGACATTATAAATAAATAATTTTTATGCTTCCGCAAAAAAAAAGTATATCTATGTTAAATTGCTAATTGTTAAATAAATTATACAACTTAAAAATTTTAATCACTCTAAATCATAAAAGTATAAATTATAAAAAAAAGTATATTTATGTTAAATTGCTAATTGTTACAATTTTTTTTATACATTTTACTATTTTAGAGATGCTAAAAAAGAATAAAAAAATTCTAATTATTATTAATTTACAATTTGCATAAAGTTATATTTTTTTTAAATAAATCATAAAATTAAACGTAAAAAACAGTGAGTGATTATTCTAAATGTGTAAAGCTGCAAGAATAATTATATTTTTAATAATTATAAAATCATCATAAAATTATAATTTTATATTAACCCCTTTTACAATTTAAATAAAAAGAAAATAAAAAACCACATATTGTCATTCAAAAAAGAAAAAGGTGCCCACTGCCCAGTCCCCGCAAAAGACATAATTGCGCACGCTGCAGAAGATGCGGGACTCACTGCGCACGCCGTAGAATACGCGGGAATCACTACCCAGTCCCCTTCTCACTGTTGAGATTTCCGTTGAAACACTTTTGTTATAATTGTAAATTCGTTTAATTCTATCAACGGTCTCAAACACGGCAAGTATACCGGCCGTTCAAGTAGTAAAAATATCGTATCCACAGGGATT
This sequence comes from Cajanus cajan, assembly GCF_000230855.2. Classification (NCBI taxonomy): domain Eukaryota; kingdom Viridiplantae; phylum Streptophyta; class Magnoliopsida; order Fabales; family Fabaceae; genus Cajanus; species Cajanus cajan. The sequence continues at coordinate 7,700,110 of NC_138517.1, read as the reverse complement.
AAAAGGTAAAATAAACATTTATTGACTATTCGTGACTAAAGAATAATTCCAATTTATAGTTTGTCATGTGAATGTGAATTGAAGAGCATGACTATTGGAATGTTAAAACTATAAAAATATTAGTTTTAGAGTGGAAAAGGGTAGAAACGGGATAATGGTATCACTACTAGAAAAATTAAAATTAGAGAGGGAACAAATCCCTCACTAATTTTGATAAAATTCGTCACAAATCAATTAGTGACGGAATTTGTGACGGAAATGATTCCGTCACAAAATTTGGCGTCACAAAATATTTAGTGACGGATTATTTTCTCCGTCACAATTAGTGACGGAATTAAGGCATCACAAACAGTATAATTTCCGTCACTAATTTCTAATAATAAATATTTAGAAATTAATAAAAATCCGTCGCAATTTGTGAGGGATTAAATCCCTCGCAATTTGTGAGGGATTAAATCCGTCACAAACTGTGATGACTTTAATTAAGTAGAATCCGTCACAATTTGCGACGGATTTTATCCGTCACTAACGGGGATGAATCCCTCACTAACTGTTTATGACTAAATTTGAGGAAACCATTATTTTTAAGAGTCTGGTAATCGATTACCTATACATGTAATCGATTACCAGACAATTGAAAAATCATATGTTTGAAATTTACTTATTTAAAGGGTTCTCTGGTAATCGATTACCTATACATGTAATCGATTACCAGACAATTGAAAAATCATATGTTCGAAATTTACTTATTTAAAGGGTTCTCTGGTAATCGATTACCCATTCATTGTAATCGATTACCAGAACAATGGACATGATAAATGAGTAATTCCAATGCATTCACCCTTATTCAATGACTAACAGTTAAAAATTAAGCATTGATATTAATTGATAAGTCATTCTAGAAAATTATTAGCACTAAAGGTGTAGTCCATCCTAATTAAAACATTTTAAAACCAATAATAACTTCTAGTACTCACTAAAACATTTTCTTTAGCACAAACACTAATAACAACTAAATGCTGGAAGTAACAGTTTCTGTCACATTTCAATAACTAAAATAAGAGAAGATTCTATTCCACAAATAATCCTTAAATCAATCATAACAGCACCCATTGAATGAAGATCTAGTCTATAAATCCATAATCCAATTTACCCTTCTGTACTGTTTCATAGATAATTTCAAACAATAACTGTGACAATATAGTAGTATATAGCCATATTCCATCTGACATGTAATTAAAAATATTAACAAACAAGTATTCTATAATTCTATTATCCAAATCCAGTTCCTTTTACACAACACAGATCTACATAATTCCAAAATCTCAACTTCTATAGAGGTAGCAAAGTTAAATAATCAAAGACCCGTTCATTTTCAACAAAGTGACCCCTCTCCCTCGTGCCACACCCCACTAGCAAAGCCAAAAATCAAATGACACATTCAATCGGACATATTCTGAGAAAGCATACCACATGCATATAGTATACTTCATTAATCAGTTTAAATCCAAATAACCACAGAAAATTTTAGGCCAATTTGATGAATATGATTTACTAATATTCATTTAGATTTTAAAATCTGCACATGCACAACCACCTAGTGACATTTGATTATTAAATATACAGCCACCAACACAGCTACAATTTCATATAATTAAAACAATACAAAACTTAATTACCTCAGTTGCAAGAAGCTCGAGCACGAGCGCACATTGTTTCGCCACCTCAAAATGGTAGCACACATTGTCTCCTTCATCTTTCCATGCATCCGGCACTTGAAGATGCCGGACCAGAGCAGGAACGGCACCACAATTCACTATCGTTTTCACCAGACGCTCTGTGAGATAGAAGCCAAATCAGAAATTCAGCAACAACACAAAATACAAAAATCAAAGAAATCAGACAGCAACACGAAATAGTACCGTTCTCAGCGAGTTCAGAGAGAATGGTGACAGAATCTTTAATCAATGCACAATCAAACGCAGAGGGAGAGGGTAAGGGAACGCAACTGAGGAGAGAAACGTGTTCACGAATCTTCACAGAAATATTCGGGTGGCGTTGTTGAGAAGCGAAGTGCCGGGCCTTAGAACACGTTTGGTCTTCCCATGACCAAGCTGCTCAGAATTTATTGCTTTAGGCACACTAAAGTTTGCCTTTGCCAGCTCCAACTGCACATTTGATCCTTTACCGACAACACAAGGTTGCTCCAACTTTCTAGCATCAGTTGCACATGTTGCATCCAGCTCCAGCTGAGTTGTGGTTCCTCCTGCAGCAAAAGGCTGCTCCAACATGCCAGCACCAGCTTCACATGTTTGAGACCTAAGAGTAGCTGGAATAGCTTCATCCAAGCCATCACAAAACTGATTAAATAATGTTTCCACTGAAACAAAAAACTGAATAGAATTAGGTAATGTATTAAACTCTTTTTATTTAATAAAAATTGTCTTTTTTGAAAATCATCATTCAAATCAATCATCCAAACAAAAGCTAGACTAATTATTCATCAAATACAAAGCCTTCTCAAAATATAAAGGGTCTTTAAATATCAATATTGCACCAAATTATTCAACGAACACAAGCCCTGTATCACACAGTAGATTATCACCATAAGAACAACAGATTATCTATTAATCTATTCAAAGAGATGACTACAAACTTCACATTGGAGTGAGGGAAATTCAGACATACACTTTGAAGAACTACCACTATGAGGCAGAGAAGGCATTGATATCACATCTCCAGGCGTATGAGTTGAGGGTGTTGATGGTGCTGAACTTGGTGATGGACCTGGAACACCAGCCATTCTAGTTCTGAAAAAAAGAATTAGAGAAAAATTTGGAATCATAAACAAGATTCAGGCATTGACATTTGGCATGTGAAATACCGAACTTTATTAGTGCTTTCAAGCTCAACTCTAGGATATCATATCGGAAGGAAAACCTTACCCGTTCATATATATATAGCAGTCTATATATCTTACTTGTTGACTCTAACAAATTTTTCTCCTAACATAAAGGGCCCAGAGGTTGTTAAATGGTCTAGAGGATCATTTCCCTAGTTGAGGTTAATTACAAGTTATAGGGCTATATTATATATGCAAGACATGTGAAATATGTAACGTAACGTAACTCTATTACCCATTATTGATGAAAAATGTGTGGAGCCGTGGAAACATATGAGCAATGCAAAAGACAGCTAAGTTAGTTTAGGATGTGCCCAATCAGAACGTTTGATGGTTGGGTTATGCAATCCTCTCCATTTTTTTATTAAAGCATATATAATTAACTTTGGCATTACTCCATTATAACTCGTATAAGTAAAGGAAATTACTTCTTTGAAAAGTGAATCTTTCATGATCCAGTAACAAAGCAAGAATTCAATGTTCAAACAAAGAATAGGGGAATCATTACCTAACCCCACAAAACCCCCTATTTTCCCTTCTTCACAAATCTGTCGGTTGCACAAGCAAATAAAATGTTCCTAAGATGGAATATACATGATGATAATTGCTATATATAAAAATCTTATAAGAATAAAAAAATGAGAGGATCTTACACAAATAGTAGAACGTTGTTCAAACAGCAAAAGATTGGGCAAGCAGTTGTCGTGAACAGTAGAGCGTCGTGCAGCCAGAACAATGGGCTTGCGTCAACAACGAAAACCCTTGATAAAAGAACCTATTGAAGGACAGTGGCGTCGAGTGCTTTCCCGACGTAGATGAAGAAACGCTCCTTATGGTCCCACTCCAGCCTGGTGAGGTTGAAATACTAGCGGGCGACCTGGAGGACGATGAGGTCGACCTCCCAGGCGTGGAGGACGACGGCGGGGTGGAGATCAAGGAGGAGGCGGGCGGCGGTGCCGACGCTGAAGCCGAGGAGGGCGACGGGGTCGGGGGAAAGGAGGAGAGGGAAAAATAAAGGTTAGGTTTATCAGGGAGAAGAGAACGAAAGTAGAGAAAGTGGAGAAGAGAACGAAAGGGGAGGAGAGGGAAAAATAGGGTTAGGACGCGATTTCGAAGAGGGTCAGGGAAAAAATGATTGAATTGATAAAAAAAGCGTGGGAAATGAAAAATAATCAAAAACAAAAAGGTGGGAAATGAAAAATAATCAAAAACAAAAATAATCAAAAGATAATAAAAATTATAACTAAAATATTTATAAATTTTCTAATATTAAATTTAGTATATATTAAAATTAATTAATTAAATATTTGTATTTAAGAAATTGTTACAGATTTTAGATATATATTTTAAAGTTTTTATTTTATTAAATTAATTAAAAATTAATTATATTTTATAACTTTTTAATCAAGTGAGTGAATGATAATGAATTAACTAAAATTCTAAAATATATTTTAATTAAAAATAATTTTTTGATAAACACGGTAACTAAAAAGTATTATAATAAATAATTAAATTAAAAAATAATAAATTTTATAATGATTATTTTTTTAATGATGTTAAATTAAATATTCTAATTATTTTATAATAAATTAAAATGAAAATATAATAAAATATGTTAACTGATATTTTAAATAAAATATATTAAAATATTATAATCAAAAGAAATTTAATATTAAATCAAAATATTATATAAATCATAACTAATATTATCATAAATATTCTGATATTAAATTTATTCTATATTAAAATTAATTACATATTTGTATAAAAGAAATTGCTCTAGATTTTAGATTTTATTTATTATGTTTTATAATAAATAAAATTCAATATTAAATCAAAAGATTATAACAATCATAACTCAAATCCAGGTAAATATCTTTTTCTCTTAACTTTCCAACGCCACCAAGATTGCTCAATTCGGAGTCCTGTAGCTCTAGATAGAGCCAAAAAACCGAGCGAAGGTCAAAACAGAAATTTGATTAGTTTTGCAATTAGGCCCATAATTCAAATGACAGGAAGTTTTTAAATTATAAGTTAAGAACTTATTAGTTAAGAACTGAAAAATTATTAGTTAAGAACTGAAAACTTATTAGTTAAGAACTGAAAAATTATAAGTTTGTGAACTAGCTAATTGAATTAGAAGTTTTTTGTAGGATAATTGATAATTATAAAATGTCAAGAAATAATTCTTATAACGAGGATGAGAAAATGACAGGAAAGATAAAGTAGTTTTTAAATTAAAAAGAATAAAAAATAATTTCAAAAATATAATAAGGATAAAAAAGTAAAAAGAATAAAAAAAAGACTTACAAACTGAGTTATTTCAATTAATTTATAAAAATAAATTATAAACACTCATACTAAACAAGCTTATTTAATCGAATTAGCTTGTAAACTAGTTAAAATAACTTAATAAGCTACTTAAATGCCTTCTCTCAAACACAATCTAGATCAACAGATTTAAAAAAAAAATCACTCTTAAGTATACCATATAACAACTCTCTGGTAGTATTGATTATTATTCTCAAATAACAACCGAGTGATTTGAAAAGATTAGAGTTAGTTCTTAAAATATTTTAATATTGATCATTCAATTAAATAAATTAAATTCACATAATCAAGTCAAGAGATCAAAGTAATTGTTAAATATGTTTTTATCTTCATTGTGAAATTTAAAATATAAAAAAAAAAATTAATATATATATATATATAACAACACATAAATTTAGAAAAATTAAAGCTAACTATATATAATTTTTTATTCATATTTATCACCCGATTATATAAAAATTGAAAATGAAATCAAGATAAATAAATTCAGAAGATAAAATCCAGAAAATCAATCTAATTCTAAATTTTTTGTTATATTTATAGCCTAATTCTAAAAGAAATATGGAAATCGAGGATACTCATCACTCATTTAAGTAAACATTGAAATTGAAATCAAAACAAATCTAGAAAGGTCAAACAAATTCTAAAAAAGAATATTTTTGTTAAAATTTAAATTCATATTTTTTACTATAAATGAAAATATATAATATAGTATGTGACAAATTATAATGCATATAACAATTTAAGAAAAAAATAGTGAAAATAAAAATAATTTAATTGGAAATAATGTTATAATTAAATTTATATTGACAATGAATGAAATAAATGAAAAATATAATAGATTGTGTGGCAAATTATAAAATTGTCTAAATCCTCAATTCTAGCAGATAAATTGACTATTTGTTTGAAATTTATTGTCTTGGAAACTTTTTCTTTGTCATATGAAAATATTTTGCACACATTAAAATTAAAAACAAGATTTTCTAGTAAATATTATCTTATATTAATTTTTAAAATTATTAAATATTTAAAAATTAGCTAATATTTATTTTTATAAAATTTATTTTAAAAATCTCAACATATAAATATATTTTTAAAATTAATTTTATCATGATGGAATCAAATTATCGTATCTAACCTAATAATTTAAAATTTGAGATATTTGAATTGACTTAATTATCCAAACAAAATATTTTAAGAATGATAGAAATTGAAATCAAAGTAATTCAAATACCAAGAATTTAAAATTCCTTGAATTTGTAAAATTCTTCATCCAAACACACCATAAGAGAATGCAATCTTGAATTTGTAAAATTCTTCATCCAAACACACCATAAGAGAATGAAATTGTAAGAGACAATTATGTGAGTAAGATGTTTATTGTATGGATTAGAATACTATGTAGGTTCTTAAGAGAACCCTGAGAGAAACAAACAAACTATGCAAGTTTATATTTTGCTTTTTGATTGTTCTGTTGTATTCCTTGTTGCATGACATGTATGAATATCTATTTAATTCCACAAATACATGAGTTTTGATTTGAATTAAACATGTTTGGTATTTCAATTATGAAAAATATTATGTTATTCAATTTTTGTTATTTGTGTTATGGTATGTGGGGTAGAGGGTGTCACACAAATGATATATATTTATTATTAATAAAAACATAAAAAAAAATATATATATATATATATATATATTATATTTTTATAATATTATTCATAAATTAATATCAATAATATTATTAGTATATTTATACATAAACTAATAATTTGATAAATATAACTTATTATATATTAATATACTTTTACAAAAATATAAATATACATATCTTATCTACTATATTTATATTTTTGTAAAAGTATATTAATATATACTAAGTTATATTTATCAAATTATCAATTTATCTATAAATATACTAAAAATATTATTGATATTAATTTATTAGCAATATTAAATTATTAATAATATATAAATTTTATTTATTTAGTAATAATAAATATATATCATTTGTTACATTAATAAAAATTAGGCTAAAACCCTATTTTGGTCCCTTATATTAATTGTTTGTTTCAATTTAGTCTCACTTTTATTATTGGTTTCAATTTAGTCCCAAATTAATTAATTGGTTTCAATGTGGGACTTCCGTCCAAATTATTTAAACGGAGTTAACTTTTGGTCACGTAGATGCATACGTGGATGCCACGTGGATGACAATTTTTGGCTAAAAACCTATTTTGGTCCCTTATAATAATTGTTTGTTTCAATTTAGTCCCAATTTTATTTTTGGTTTCAATTTGGTCCCAAATTAATTAATTGGTTTCAATTTGGTCCCAAATATATTAATTGGTTTCAATTTGGGACTTCCGTCCAAATTATTTAAACGGAGTTAACTTTTAGCCACGTGGATGCAGTTTTGATCTCTCAAGTATTACAATTGTGCAGTTTTGATCCCCAAGATTTTAATTGGGTAATTTTAGTCCTTAAAGAATTATAATTACGCGATTTTGGTCCTTCAATTTTTAATTGAACAATTTTAGTCTCTCAAATATCATAATAGTACGATTTTAGTTTCTCCCATTAAAAATTAATAATTTTAATATATATATATATATATATATAATATTTTAAAATTAAACAATTATTTATCTATTCAAATTAACGTATATTATAATTTTTGATATTATATCATAATATTATTAACATATTTATAGATAAACTAATAATTTGATAAATATAACTTGTTATATATTAATATACTTTTACAAAAATATAAGTATATTAATTAGAAATATATATCTGATCTTATATATTTATATTTTTGTAAAAATATATTAATATATATTATAAAAATATATATCATAAATTAATATCAATAATATCATAAATTAATATCATAATATTTTATAATATATATTAATATACTTTTACAAAAATATAAATATATAAGATCAGATATATATTTCTAATTAATATACTTATATTTTTGTAAAAGTATATTAATATATAACAAGTTATATTTATCAAATTATTAGTTTATCTATAAATATATTAATAATATTATTGATATAATATCAAAAATTATAATATACGTTAATTTGAATAGATAAATAATTGTTTAATTTTAAAATATTATATATATATATATATATATATATATTAAAATTATTAATTTTTAATGGGAGAAACTAAAATCGTACTATTATGATATTCGAGAGACTAAAATTGTTCAATTAAAAATTGAAGGACCAAAATCGCGCAATTGTAATTCTTTAAGGACTAAAATTACTCAATTAAAATCTTGGGGATCAAAACTGCACAATTGTAATACTTGAGGGATCAAAACTGCATCCACGTGGCCAAAAGTTAACTCCGTTTAAATAATTTGGACGGAAGTCCCAAATTGAAACCAATTAATATATTTGGGACCAAATTAAAACCAATTAACTAATTTAGGACCAAATTGAAACCAAAAATAAAATTGGGACTAAATTGAAATAAACAATTATTATAAGGGACCAAAATAGGTTTTTAGCCAAAAATTGTCTTCCACGTGGCATCCACGTATGCATCTACGTGGCCAAAAATTAATTCCGTTTAAATAATTTGGACGGAAGTCTCACATTGAAACCAATTAATTAATTTGGGACTAAATTGAAACCAATTACTTAATTTGGGACCAAATTGAAACTAAAAATAAAAGTGGGACTAAATTAAAACAAACAATTAATATAAGGGACCAAAATAGGGTTTTAGCCTAAAAATTATAGTATATGTTAACTTAAATAAGCAAATAATTGTATAATTTTAAATTATTATTATATATATATATATATATATATATATTAAAATTTTAAAATTATTAAATTTTTAATGGGAGAGATTCAAATTGCACAATTATGATTTTTGAGGGACTATAATTGTTCAATTAAAAATTAAACGACTAAAATTGCACAATTACAATCCTTTAGGGACTAAAATTATCCAATTAAAATCTTAGGGATCAAAATTGCACAATTACAATACTTGAGGGATCAAAAATGTAATTAAGCCAAAATTAAATTAATATTTTTTTTTTTAATTTCACAAGTTTTTTTTTTAAATATTTTTAATGAATGTCTTAGTTTCTTATGTTCAAAATTGACAATTTTTTATTTAATTAAATGAATTTCATAATTTTTTTAGTCCTTTAATGAAATAAAATATTTTTAATTTTATTATTTTCTTAAAAAAAATTTAACATATTTTCTTTAATTATGCATAATTCTTAAATATAAAAGTTTCATAAATAAAATTTAATATTTTGAGAGGAAACAATTTGTCACAAATTTTTCACAAAATATTTTAACCTATTTGTGACGGAATTTTGAGAGGGAAAAATCCGTCACTAAATTGTTTCATTTTAGTGACGAAATTTGTGACGGATTTTTTAGAGACGAAGTTCATTCCGTCACAAAATCCGTCACAAATTTTTTTTTTTATTTAGCGATGAAATTTGTGACTGTCGCCACCGGCCCAAACGGGCCTCGGCGGTCGCGAAGACGGTCGAGCTCGCTTTTATTTTAGTTTTGAAAATGTATTGAATTATTAGAACGACTTGTTCTCAAACTGAGACCTTGTCGATCTTATCCAATTTATTTATTAAATGTCTCACCAATCCATATTAATCCCAAGCGGGACCCTCCATGGATTAGTGGTTTTCGCAAAAGGAGGGTTCGTGGAGTCGCCACCAATGTTTTACTCAAAACATTGGAAAAAGGGATAAGGCAATTGATTTTATAAATCAACTTTGGCCATTACAACCAGAGTTGGGTAAGGGAGTCGGTTACGCGTGGGGAAGGTGTTAGCACCCCACAGCGCCCCTTTCGGGTTCCCTATGACAGATTATTTTTAAAATAATAGCGTAAAATTACTAAATTACCCCTATTTATTATAAGCGATTATAAATTAACTATCTACATGATGACAGTTTAAATATGCACACAGAAAGCAGTAAAAGGAAGGATTTAAGAAGAAACCTCTTGAAGCGTGCTTTTATATATTGAGTAAAACTGGGAAGCTTTTTGGCGTTCCCTCGCTCTACAAGCTCGCTCGCTCCTAAAAACTTTTGACTATGGAAATCCGGAGGATTTCCCTTCGACTAGGTTCGAATCTCCAAGCTAAGTGCTCGGAATTCCGGAACTTCGTCGGATCGACTCCCAGAGAGATTTCTAGGGCAGAACACTGCTCAAAAACCCCAGAATACTCAAGGAGGGAGTCCAAACTGAGTGTAAAAGTGTGGAATGACGTCCAATTGACGTCATATTTATAGGGAATAGGCGCAATACGGCCTACAGGGGCAATACGGCCGTATTGAAATTTTTGAACTTCAATACGGTCGTATTGAAGTTCAATACGGTCGTATTGAAGTTCAATACGGTCGTATTGAAGTTCAGAAATTTCAATACGCCCGTATTGAGTTCGCTGCGGTTGTATTGAAGTGTCAATACGGTCGTACTGACTTCAGTATGGCCGTATTGAAGCTTCAATACGGCCGTATTAAGTTCAGTACGGCCGTATTGGGCTTTTTCCCTCCACTTCTTTATTTTGAGCTATTCTAAGACCTCTAGACCTACAGAGAACCCTCCTAGGGCCTTCGCGGAGTCCTTCTGGCTGATTATCCTTCAGTCTTCGAGAGTCTTCAAGCTTTATTTCCGACCCGGACAATTTTAGGGGTCTACAGCTGCCCCCCCTTTACTTAGTCGGACGGCCTTTTGGTGTATCGGCTGACAAGTAAAGGAGTTGACCCAATTGTCCGGGTGTTGTGCCGACCTTCTGACTTGTAGCGTCTTCCGGCGGAAAATTGTTGAGTAGCCTCTCCAGGTGGGTGCATACCTTGGCGCTTCTGACATCCTCGGTAGCTGAGTTTACCTTCTCCAAGGTCAACTTCACTCGACGCTCGAGCCGGAAGTTGGACATCAATGCGCCTCTGATGACGCTGATGGTTGAGTACCGCCTCTCCAGGCTTAACTTCACTCTTTGTTCGAGCCGGAAGCTAAGTACCCTTGTGACAACGGTAAGCAGTGTGAGTTTTGCCTCTCCAGGCCTTGCTTTGCTTGTTGCCCAAGCTGGAAGCTGTAAGTACCATCTCTTCAGGCTTAGCTTCACTCTTTGTTTGAGCCGGAAGCTAAATACCTTTGTGACGGCGGTGAACAGTGTGAGTTTTGCCTCTCCAGGCCTTGCTTTGCTTGTTGCCCAAGCTGGAAGCTGTAAGTACCGTCTCTCCAGGCTTAGCTTCACTCTTTGTTTGAGCCGGAAGCTAAGTACCTTTGTGACAACGGTAAGCGGTGAGTACCCCTTTTCCAGAGATAGCTTCGCTCATTGCCCGAGCCGGAAGCTGCATACCTCCGTGTTTGTGACAACGGGGTAGCGTGAATATCTCCTTTCCAGGGATTCGTGATGATTTTGTCTCCACAGTCCACGATGCTGCTTCGACGGTTGTTTTTTGACTTTGTGCCACTAAGGGCTGGATAACGCAGGGATCCGTCTAGGGGATGTGCAGTCATTCACAGGTTCCTGTGCCCCAACTTGCATTGCATTGTTGGTACCCATGGGGAATTTCTGATTCCTTGGGGTGTAGACACAGATGCTCTTTCTCTCTGAGTTGAGCGATGCCTTATGTTTGGCTGACGTCCTTTGACGTTGGTGGAGTATCCCGGTTCATCCTTATTCGGGTATCTCTTTTTGATTTTCTGATTTTTGCTGCCTCTGTGTAGGCTGTTATCCGCTGGGGATTCTGGATGTTGATTTTGTCTCCACAGTCCACGATGCTGTTTCGACGATTGTTTTTGATTTTTGTGCCACTGAGGGCTGGATAACGCAGGGATCCGTCTAGGGGATGTGCAGTTACTCATAGGTTCTTGTGTCCCAACTTTCCATTGAGTAGTTGGCGCCCATTGAGGAATTTCTGTTTCCTTGGGGTGTAGACACGAAGATGCTCTTTCTGAGATGAGCAGTGCCTTATGATTGGCTGACGTCCTTTGGACGTTGGTGGAGTATCCCGGTTATCCTTATTCGGGTAACTCTTTTTAATTTTTGGATTTTGTTGCCTCTGTGTAGGCTGTTATCCGCCAGGGGATTTTGTCATTGGTTTGTGATTGGCCTCTTCTGTTAGGCAGATCATCTTGATGTTCAATGATAGGCTGAGAGCCGGATTCCACTTGGGGAATGATTATTGATCTTTTTATGATTTTTCCTTTTGAAGGAGTGCCTCTTATGTAGGCGACTGAGGAATTGGGGTTCAGTGTTCGGCTGAGTGCCGGATTCCACTTGGGGAATATTTATTGATATATATATATATATATTTTTTTTTTTTTTTTTTTTTTTTTGATTTTTCTCCTTTTGCAGGGATGCCTCTGAGTAGGCGATTGGGGAATGAGGGATCTTATGTATCCCAGAGTATTATTTAGGAAGCCTCTGCAGGCTTAGCCTCACTCAGCGCTTTGAGTCGGAGAGCTATCTTCCACTGAGGAAGTGTTAAGTCCCTTGACTTGTATATACTGTTTGGATGATCGCACTTCCATTGGGGATTGCGTCGGTTTTGCTTTGATAGCTCTTGCTGGGGATTTTGAATCCAAGAGCATGAGTTGAGGTTTTCTCTGGGGAGTATTATTTCTGCGAGCCTCTCCAGGCTCATTTATTCTGTACAGTTGGGGGAGTATTATTTCTGCAAGCCTCTCCAGGCTTTAGTTATTCTGAGGAAGTATTATTTCTGCAAGCCTCTCCAGGCTTAATTATTCTGAAAGAGTATTATTTCAGCAAGCCTCTCCAGGCTCAAATATTCTGAGAGTATTATTTCTGCAAGCCTCTCCAGGCTTTAGTTATGATGAAAGAGTATTATTTCGGCGAGCCTCTCCAGGCTCAATTATTCTGAAGGAGTATTATTTCGGCAAGCCTCTCCAGGCTCAATTATTCTGCGGGAGTATTATTTAGGCAAGCCTCTCCAGGCTTTAGTTATGATGAAAGAGTATTATTTCGGCGAGCCTCTCCAGGCTCAATTATTCTGAAGGAGTATTATTTCGGCAAGCCTCTCCAGGCTCAATTATTCTGCGGGAGTATTATTTAGGCAAGCCTCTCCAGGCTCAGTTATTCTGAGAGAGTATTATTTCGGCGAGCCTCTCCAGGCTCAATTATTCTGTATGATTTGTTGGATTTTCTGTATTTTGCCCTTTTTTCGATTTTGGCTTTTTCTGTGTTTTTGCCTTTTTTGTTGATTTTGGCTTTTTCTGTGTTTTTGCCTTTTTTGTTGAGTTCGGCTTTTTCTGTATTTTTGTTGATTTCTGTATTTTTGCCTTTTTTGTTGGTTTTGGCTTTTTCTGTATAGAAATGTCTCAGTTATTCTGAGAGAGTATTATTTCGGCGAGCCTCTCCAGGCTCAATTATTCTGAGAGAGTATTATTTCGGCGAGCCTCTCCAGGCTCAGTTATTTTGAGAGAGTATTATTTCGGCGAGCCTCTCCAGGCTCAGTTATTCTGAGAGTATTCTTTCGGCAAGCCTCTCCAGGCTCGGTTATTTTGAGAGTATTCTTTCGGCAAGCCTCTCCAGGCTCAGTTATTCTGAGAGTATTTTTTCGGCAAGCCTCTCCAGGCTCAGTTATTCTGAGAGTATTCTTTCGGCAAGCCTCTCCAGGCTCAGTTATTCTGTATGACGCTGTTGATTTTCTGAATCTTTGCATTTTGTTTGTTGCTGTCATACACAAGCAATTTTTCTATTTTTCCTATTTTATGCAATTGCCTCATGATGAGGTCTTTGAATGTGCAATTAATGTGCGCGATGCACAAAATGCAAGTTTAATTATTTTATTAATTTGTTTTTTTTTTAGAAAAAATGAATGGCTCCCCCTATCCTCTTCTTCTTGGAGGAATTTTGTCATCGACGTGAGGGAGGATTTCTGTTATTGCCGATACGGCCGTTATTCATTTCAGTATGCCCGTATTGTATTGAAAATTTGTTCATAACCCTAATTTTGGTACGGGCGTACTGAACATGATACGGGCGTATTGTTTTTCTGAAGTTTATATTTTTTATTTTTTTGTTTTTTCAATAAACAGAGAATAAGTGATCTTCCATTACACCTATCATCTGTATGCATGTATGCAGTATGATGCACCTAATTCTATTTGATTCTTTTTTCAAAAGAATTAACCGATGCGTTTTTGTGTTTGGATTTTGCCATTCCTCCAGACGGACTGTGCTCTGCCGATTTCTGTTACCGAGGAATGATGCATATTTGATTTTGGTGTCATCAACCAAATGATTCTTCCCTTTCTTTAGAAGATGTGTCAACCCTCCTATTGACCACTATATCTCCATGTTTCCACTAGATTATTCAAAAATCGTTGGGACAAGAGAGAAAAGAAGGAAAGGATATATTTTCAAAAGTTTGTGTTTTAGAGGGGATTATTTTATTTTTGAAAAATTGTTTTTGTAAGCATGGATGGCCAAGGTAGGCTTATTGTGTTTAGGTTTGTTTGTTTAAACACTTATGAGGTTAAGCACATCTTTGTTATTAATGATTGTGCTTTGACAACTTGGATAGCTTTTCTTGAGCCCCTTTGTTGAATTCAATTGATGGTACCATCATGGATTTATTCTGTTTTTTTCTTTTTTGATGGCTCCTACTTTTGCCTAAAACACCCATTTGTGGTGTCTTAGCGGGCTTTTGTTTTTATTCATTATTTTTGTAACCCTAATTTTTGCCTAGGTCACCCTTTTGTGGGATTCCTAGCGGGTCTTTTGGTCTTATTTTGTAACCCTAACTTTTGCCTAGGTCACCCTTTTGTGGGATTCCTAGCGGGTCTTTTGCTCTTTAGGATTTCTTTATCCATGATGGCACTTATTGAGGCCAAGAAAAGGTGCTCCAAGTTGACACACACACTTCCACATAAAAATGATGTGGGTTTATTATTATTAAGATGATTTTAACCTCATTCATGTTTATTCAAACAGGGTTAAAATAATGTGGTCTAGAATTTTATTGCAAGCGAGAAAAGAAGCAATAAAGAATTAATGAAGAATGATTTTATTATAATCATAATGGAAACATGTGCCCTATCGAGGCTCGGGGGTCGGGCTGTCCCCGAGGAGTGATCTCTAATAGTCACTGAGTCTATACATCCCTATCGGAAGGAGAAGGACACTTGATGACAACAGCTGGCCTTGACGTTTGTGAACCAGCCTTCCTAAAGATCTGGCTTAAAGAACGTCGAGAAGGATCTTGGTTCCTCTTCGTCCTTTGATCTTTGTTAGGGTTGTATCCTAACCCTTGTTTCCCCGGATTATCTTTGATAACGGGTAGCTCCGGGATTCCTTGGGAGTCCTTGCCTAATCCTTGTCCTGGCAAGTATCCGTTCTTAGTGAGCATATGGGCTACCTTCTTCATTTCTCGGGGAAACGTTTCAACATTGGCAATTTCCAATGCTTGGAAGGCGGTTTCCAAAGCTTCCTCTGTTGCATCCACATAAGGTATGTTGGATGGCTTGCTGATGAGTATGTCATCTTCAGCTTGCACGGTCACCAGTTTGTCACCCACTATGATCTTGACTTTCTGGTGGAGCGTAGAGGGTACAGCTTTCGCATCATGAATCCAAGATCGGCCGAGGAGACAGCTGTATGCGGGAGTAATGTCCATCACTTGGAATTCGACATTAAAGACGGTGGGTCCAATTTGGATTGGAAGATTGACTTCTCCCACCACTTCTCTTTTAGAGCCGTCGAAGGCTCGAACGATCATGTTGTTCGGGCGCATTTGGACTCCCTTGATTGCCAATTGCTTGAGCGTTCTTTTTGGCATCACTTTCAAGGAAGATCCATTATCTACCAAGACTTTAACGATGTGATACTCCTTGCACTTTATAGAGATGTGCAAGGGCTTGTTGTGGTTTGATCCCTCGGCGGGGATTTCTTCATCGATGAAGGTGAGGTGATCATTAGCCGTGATGTGACTAACAATCCCCTCAAACTTGTCTTGGGAGATAGTGTGCGACATGTATGCCTCGTTCAAGACTTTCAACAGAGCTTGCCGATGCGGTTCGGAGCATAGGATCAACGGCAACAGCGTAATCTTTGCTGGCGTCCTATGAAGTTGATCCATGATGGAGTACTCGCTCTGTCGGATAAACTTTAACAGCTCGTCTGTCTCCTCCTCGGATTCTTTTTTCCTTGGTTTTCTTTTCTTCTTTTTCTTTATTCTTGGGGGCTTTGTTATGAAGATCATCGGGAGTGTAGATCCTACCACTCCTAGTCATGCCCCCAAGTCCAGCGATGTTGGAGATATCGCTGTCGGCAGAAGAGTGGATGTCGTATATCCACGGCACAGCCTTATTTGATTTGTAAGGGAAAGGCCTTGGAACTGTGATCCTTAATGGTGTTGGACCTTCCCCTTTCGTCTTTTTTGATTACCAACAACGGCGTCGTCGTGTGTTCGCTTTGCGCAGTTGTTGATTTGCATTTAATGACCAATGGCGTGCGATCCATTCTGAACATACGCATCGATTATTTCTTTCTTTTTATTAACATTTATTATTATTAAATTACCGGGAGAGATAAATGCAAATGAATGACTATGAGATGCAAAGGCGATAAATCTCAAGAATTCGATTTTATTCATTGAAGAAAGTGTACAACTTTTTATACAATGCTTTGAAGCAATTTTTTACAATAAGAGAAAAGCCGGTAAAAACCCACAGGCGGGTTCATACGTCGTTGCCATTCTTCTTCGGCTTCCTCAACATGGCGTGCCATTGCTTCAACTTGCATATGGACGGCTTGACTCATATCATCACTACTTTTCTGAGCATCCTTCGCCTTTTGAGTGTAATAGTTGATCATGGCCTGCAGCTCGTTAAGCTCGTCTTCGGCTCGATCCTTCTCCTCTTGGAGTTTGGCCATTCGTGCCAATCCTTCCCTTTCCTTTTTGCGGAAGTCGGAAAGGTTTGCGGCTTGTCGTTGAGCGACTTCCCGCCATTTCTGTGCGTCGGATCGAGTCGATAGCAAGTCCTCTTGCATGTCCCTGATCAACTGTGCCTGTTTTGCATGCTCGGCTTCAAGGCGTGCTATCTTAACATTGACTTCTTGGAGTTGACTACTCGGTTCAACCTTTGGCATTTTGGATACCCGCGTAGTCTCCTCGTTGAGGTTAGCACACTCATCCTTGAGCCGCTCTATCTCGTGGTCTTTCTTCTTGCATTGCCTTTGAAGACCATCAATAGTAAAACTGGATTCTTCATTTTTTTCTTCAAGAAACCTCATTTGAGCTTCCATACTTTCCAGCTTTTTGGTCAAGGCGTCGACTTGTTCTTGCATTAACCTCCTTGTGGTTGTGGTTGCGCAAGAGGTGGATGGTTGAGACACCCCTCTCTCGTTCCTCCATATCTCGTAGTCGGTGGAGGCGGATACCCGAGGCTTTCCAAGCTCTCGATCTCCCTCATAGATTGGTTTCTCCCACGCTCTAATGACAGCGTGCATGTCCCTCTGATGTTCGGAATCAAAGGAGAAACACAACCCTCCAAGCTCCTCTTTGGTAAGAACAATTTGAGTCCTCATGAGTTGCCTCATAGCCAATCTAGGTGAATAAGCTATGCAACCTCGGAGGCCCATTAATGGTATGCTTGGATAATTGCCGCATCTTGTTAATACATTGCTTGGACGGAACCAAGGACAAACCCACGTGAAGTGCTCAATACTCCACTGTTCCATCTCTTCCTTCCACTCGGAAGCATACCGGCGGCGTACGGGGATCTTCGAAAAACTTCTCAAAGGGTCGGGCAAAGTCCCCATATGACTAGAGGCATAAAAGTGTGTGATGCCCCACACATACAACAAGGAGGTACAGCATCGGATAGTTTTCCCTTGCTTCTGTTGAGATAAGTTGACAGAAAACAAAGTGTCGGCAAGAATGGCAGGCACGGGACTCTTCATATGTACGTCCCAAGCGAAGAAGGCGTCCATGGCGGCATGGTCCACTGTGTTAGCGTGAAAGGGGAATAAGATCATCCCAAACACGGCTAACGCTAGAGTCTTGTTGAAAGCTAACCAATCTCCCTCATCAGCCAAAGAAGAAAGGTGGTTTTCAATCATAGCAAGCTTCCAACCCTTGATACTGCCGTTCCCCACTAAAGCAGATAATCGTGGTGGTAGTTTGACTTGAGTGGCAACTCTCTCTACGGCCACATGATTTCCATGGAAAATATAGACCCCTGTTGATTTGGGCCATCGAAGCATGAGCTCGTACTCCTCGAGAGTAGGAACTAGGTCAAACTGGGGGAACTCGAAACAATGTAGATCGAGACTCCAAAAGTGGACCAATGCTCTCAGAAAGGATGGATCTACACAAATCTTCATCAAGTCGAGAACTCGTCCATAGGATTTTTCAAACTCCAAACGAGCCTCTCGTGGCATCAAGGTACAGAGGTGATCCAACCTCTCGGCACGGTATAATAAGAAGTCCACTTTCTTCAATTGCCTTTGCACTCCCCTAGATCCCTCCATGATCTACAATAAAATGCATGATATGAGATGATGGAGACGAATATGCATGCATAGTGTTTATTTAACTAAGCATTATCATGTTTTCGGGATTTTCCTAATATGATGTATGATATTGCTTGGTTTGGGATAAATATATATATTTTTCTTTCGAATATTTTATATATTTTTGTATTTTTTGGGTGAAAAGGGAAACTACCTATATGAATGCAAATGAAGGTAGATGTTAACACCATGTACTAGAAGATCTTTATTTCTATTTATTCTTTTTATTTAAATAGAATAGGGATGTTGTTTGTTTAACAAATGCAAATGTATGCTCATACAATGTCACATAGTCAATGCACAAACAATTCACTCATCCACGAGCAGTCACGAGCAAATTACGAGGTAGGGGTATCCTGCAGAAATGGTGCATATTCAAGGTAGGTTCTAACTGTTCTCACCAGTCCAAGGCCCCCAAGGTGCCCCCATTATAGGGACCCAATTCCTCTCGTCGTAGGTCGATGGAAAGTTCCAACGCACCGTCGGACTCAAGTTCATGGTTATCACCTTGAGTGATGTTTTCCGACAACGGTCTACGGGCACCTATAGACCCATTCGACAACCGGCCGTACTAACATCCACTCCCTATGGTTAATCACTCATGCCCCCGGGTATAGAGGGAACTGTTGTGTGCAAAGGTTTGTGTGCAGTTTTTATTTCAAACAATTGCGGAATTTAAACATACAACAGTTATTTAAAGCCATATAATAAAACATATTATCATACAAGCAAGGGGTAATAAAGTAATTTTAACTATTATTTGTTAAAAATAATCCGTCACTAAATGGGACTGACTCTCGAGGCTTCCCCAGTGAAGTCGCCATCTGTCGCCACCGGCCCGAAACGGGCTTTCGGCATTCGCGAAGGATGGTTGGACTGGTTTATTTGTTTAAAAA
Organism: Cajanus cajan; assembly: GCF_000230855.2. Classification (NCBI taxonomy): domain Eukaryota; kingdom Viridiplantae; phylum Streptophyta; class Magnoliopsida; order Fabales; family Fabaceae; genus Cajanus; species Cajanus cajan. Next base: position 7,680,412 of record NC_138517.1, on the reverse strand, counting down.
TAGTGGATTGCTAGAATGGCTTATTCTCAAACTGAGACCTCGTCAAACGAGCAATTTTATTAAAAGGCTCACTAATCCATGTTAATCCCAAGCGGGACCCTCCATGGATTAGTGGTTTTCATAAAAGGAGGGTTCGTGGAGTCGCCACCAATGTTTTACTCAAAACATTGGAAAAAGGGATAAGGCAATTGATTTAAAAATCAACTTTGGCCACTACAACCAGAGTTGGGTAAGGGAGTCGGTTACGCGTGGGGAAGGTGTTAGCACCCCACAGCGCCCCTTTCGGGTTCCCTATGACAGATTATTTTCTAAAATAACAGCGTAAAATTACTAAATTACCCCTATTTATTCTAAGCAATTATAAATTGACTATCTACATGATGACAGTTTAAATATGCACACAGAAAGCAGTAAAAGGAAGGATTTAAGAAGAAACCTCTTGAAGCGTGCTTTTATATATTGCAAAGAACTGGGAAGCGTTTTGGCGTTCCCTCGCTCTACAAGCCCACTCCTCGCTCTCCTAGAACAAAATTTTAACTAAGGGAATCAAAAGATTTCCCCTCGACTAGGTTCGATCCTCAAGCAAAATGGCTCGGGGCTCAAGAACTTCGTCGGATCAACTCTCCGAGTGATTTCTAGGGCAGAACACTGCTCAAAAACCCCAGAATACTCAAGGAGAGGGTTGAAACTATCTAAAAAAGTGTGGAATGACGTCCAATTGACGTCATATTTATAGGGAATAGGCGCAATACGGCCTACAGGGGCAATACGGCCGTATTGAAATTTTTGAACTTCAATACGGTCGTATTGAAGTTCAATATGGTCGTATTGAAGTTCAGAAATTTCAATACGCCCGTATTGAGTTCGCTGCGGTTGTATTGAAGTGTCAATACGGTCGTACTGACTTCAGTATGGCCGTATTGAAGCTTCAATACGGCCGTATTAAGTTCAGTACGGCCGTATTGGGCTTTTTCCCTCCACTTCTTTATTTTGAGCTATTCTAAGACCTCTAGACCTACAGAGAACCCTCCTAGGGCCTTCGCGGAGTCCTTCTGGCTGATTATCCTTCAGTCTTCGAGAGTCTTCAAGCTTTATTTCCGACCCGGACAATTTTAGGGGTCTACAGTGACGGATTTTTAGAGACGAAAATTTTTCCGTCACAAAATCCGTCACAAATTTTTTTTTTTATTCAGTGACGAAATTTGTGACGGATTTTTAGAGACGGAATATATTCCGTCACAAAATCCGTCACAAAAGTCAATAAATTCTAGTCCGTCACAAAACTTAAAATTCCCTCACAAAATCCGTCACTATTAGCGATGCTATTTTTTCCGTCACAAAATTCGTCACAAATATTAATTTTTCTAGTAGTGTATTGTGAGGTTGTGGGGGTCAGATTTCACCAAACGTTACACTAATGAATCCTTAATCTCTTGTTACATACATTGCTTAGTCAACCCATAAGTTTACTCAAACCTAATTCCTTAGAGAAAGAGCCTAGATGCGGATATTGAATATCAATCCCTTGAGTACCCAATATCTACACCTGCATTATGAGTTAGGGTTTAAGACTACTAATGGGCCAAGCTCCATTCCTAGATACATTTCCCACTAGGCATTTGTTTCAGAGCTAGTTTCAAAGGTTATTTTCCAACACTCAATGGAACCTTAAATCATTCAAAGGGTGATCAATCCAAAGCAAGCATTAAGAATAGAAACAAACACAACAATGAGTGAAACAACATATATATATATCATTGAAAACATAAGGATTACAATAGAGTACGTTGGTTACATCTAACCCCACAAAAATGGGTGAAACCACTCAACAAAGAGGGCAAATACAAAATAGAGATGGAAGAGGAAATGAAGAACCGAAGGAAAGATCCGCACACGAACGATCCCAAGCCCTGGGAATCCTTTCCGCAGCTCCTGGAGGCGCCCAATGTGTGAATGGGGGTTTCTCCCCCGAAAATGGCTTCAAATACGAGCCTAGGAGATCAGATTAGGGTTTCGCGCCCGGCGCGTAAGTCTTCGCGCCTGGCGTATGGTCTTTTGAGCACTTTCTGCCTTAGTACGCGCCCGGCGCAATTCCTTTTATGCCCGGCGCAATATCTTCCAGAGAGTTTCAGGCATTCCCTGTCTCGATCGCGCCCGGCTCGGGTAGTCTCGCGTCCGGCGCATATATGGCTTGCAAGATGAGGCACTCTGTTCTTCTCAAGCCCGGCGCGGGTCATCTTGCGCCCGGCGCAGCCACTCTGCTCTGCTCCTTAGCTTCTAAGATTTCCAATCCAAAGGATCTTCAACTTTCCACTCTTCACTCAATACCTGCACAAAAAATGAGGTGGATTAAGGTATTGTTAGAGGAATTTGGGCTAGTTATATCTGCACACAAAATGAACCAAAAAGAGAACAATTATATTGCAATGGTTCAGAGGATGAGTGGATTTGTTCAATAAGTCTCATCCAAAAAGAGGTAAAATTGAGACTTAACAACTCCCCCAAACTTAGAACCTTGCTTGTCCTCAAGAAAAAGGTAATTAATCTAGCAGATAACAAGCAATGCATGTGGATCAAATTCTACATCCTAGTTCACTTGTATTTTCTTTTCGCAAGCATGAACCTAAGATGAATTTCCAGTCACAATTATTGCAATGGAACATGACAAGGTGCAAACAAAGGTTTCAAAAGAGATCAAAGAGCTGAGAAAAGTTAATGACTATCTGTGAATGCATCCTCACTAGGAAAGTGTTTCTCTCTATGCACGCTAGTGTATCAGGGTGAGTGTTTCTCTCTAGTCTACTACTCACGCCACATGATTCAACTTTGCTCTTCGTTTCCAAATGAAACCAATGGTAAAACAAATGCAGACACTTATCACAAGGTCTTTATTAGGGCAAATCTGGGTCAAGCAATAACAATTTTATGGTTTTTCAAGGATTGAAGGTGTTATAGCTTAAGAGAGCAAATAAGATTTTACAATGATGTCCCTCTCCATACCCCTATACACATTTTTGGCACATGCCCTTTTCTGGGTCCAAGCCATTAGCCTTTATGAGATGCATATTTACACTTTTGCATCTTAATATTTTTGCTTTTGTTTTGTTTTGTTTTGCTCTTTTTTTTATTTTTTATTTTGTAATGGCTGACCACATACTTTCTTCCTCCCAAAATTTCCCATTCTTCAACTCCCCCAAACTTATTTGATGTCATCAATTTGCTCTCTTAACCAAAGCAAAGGTTATGGTTAATTTTTCATGATTTGGGACAAGTGGAAGGTGTGGTGTTTAGGCTTAGGAAGGTATGGGTCAAGTGGAAAGTGGATATGGCTTTTTGGCTTAGATGGTTAACAAAATATGGAAATGTGAATGCCTTGATCATATAAGTGCACAACATAAGCAAACCACCAAGGAAACTCAAGCAAAGTCTATCATGCAACCTAAGCGTAGTTCACTCATCAGTGTTTAGGCTCAAACCTCACCCGGCTATGCATTCACAAACTATCAAACTCAGCTCAGTTCTATGATCAACATTGAAACCCGTATGCAACTAGTCATGAACTAAAGATCTAATGTGACTTGAAAATGTCTAAAGTACACGCACCATAAACATCAAGAAAACCATAATCTAGAATCAACCACAGGCAAAGAAAGTATCAACAAGATCAAAAATCATGCTAAAGCAGAGTATTCACAAAAAGAACCAACTGAGTAATCACCAAAAAGAAACAGTTAAACTACTGAAAATAAAAGACATAAAAATAAATTGCAATAAATAGAGGTAAACTAAAGTAAGCTCCATATGCATCCATCTATGGGATCTGGTCATCATCATCAGCTGCTCCACCATCATCAGCAGCTCCGCTTCCCCAAACTTAGGAGCCTGGTCCCCAGGCCAACCAGTATATGCCTGAAAGTCCTGGTAACAGAAGTGGTTGCAGAGTGTAATCATGAAGAACAAAATGGTGAGCACAAAAAGGTATACAAAGTGATGACCAAGCAACTATAACACAATGGAGAATATCCTTAGACCAAAATTAAGCACAACATGCATGCACACGGAATTGGATGATGACAATGCAACACAAAGCACACAAACATACAACATACAACAGAACATAAAGAAACATGATTGAAAGTAGCTAAATATGGGGTATCAGGAATGTTGTGTGTCGGGCGCAACACAGGTGCGCCGGGCTTCATATCAGTAAAAATCAACGAGGTTTCAAAATCTGATATCGCGCCGGGCGTGAGTTAAGTGCGCCCGGTGTGGTGGGTTCCAGAGACCAAAAATTGAGTACTAAGCCGGCGCAAAAGAGTTACGCCCGGCGCGTAGCCACTAAAAAGGTCAATTTGCCCAGGTTTTCTTTAGGATCAGGCCTTATTTCCACCTAGACACAGAATTGCCTCATTCCTCACATTCCAAACAAGATGTACCTTATAGTTACCTATTCAAGCATGATTCTCACAATTAACATATAACATAAAACAACATATATCACAAGACACATGTAACACAAAACAACACATAATACAAAACAACACATATGGCACAGAACAACATGCAACACAAAATCTAAAACACAGTTCAGATCTCTGGGTTACCTCCCAGGAAGTGCTTGTTTACTGTCCCGAGCCTGACAGTGACCAACTTGAATTGCTCTGATTCTCCTTCTCCTCCTGTTGCTATTGTTCCTCCTTGCCCTGTGCTCAATCAAAGGATTGCTCAACAACTGCTCAAAGGGATTAGTCAATCTAGTTCACAGTACCTTGCATACAAGAGAAGGCAGAGGACTAGAGCGCACAGGTTAGCTCCAACAATTCATTGCCAACACACAAACAAAAATAAAAACAAAAGAATAAGTCACAAATAGCTATAAATACTAAATCGCCTTGCTAATCCCCGGCAACGGCGCCAAAAACTTGTTGAGATTTCCGTTGAAACACTTTTGTTATAATTGTAAATTCGTTTAATTCTATCAACGGTCTCAAACACGGCAAGTATACCGGCCGTTCAAGTAGTAAAAATATCGTATCCACAGGGATTAGAAGGTAAAATAAGCATTTATTGACTATTCGTGACTAAAGAATAATTCCAATTTATAGTTTGTCATGTGAATGTGAATTGAAGAGCATGACTATTGGAATGTTAAAACTATAAAAATATTAGTTTTAGAGTGGAAAAGGGTAGAAACGGGATAATGGTATTGTGAGGTTGTGGGGGTCAGATTTCACCAAACGTTACACTAATGAATCCTTAATCTCTTGTTACATACATTGCTTAGTCAACCCATAAGTTTACTCAAACCTAATTCCTTAGAGAAAGAGCCTAGATGCGGATATTGAATATCAATCCCTTGAGTACCCAATATCTACACCTGCATTATGAGTTAGGGTTTAAGACTACTAATGGGCCAAGCTCCATTCCTAGATACATTTCCCACTAGGTATTTGTTTCAGAGCTAGTTTCAAAGGTTATTTTCCAATACTCAATGGAACCTTAAATCATGCAAAGGGTGATCAATCCAAAGCAAGCATTAAGAATAGAAACAAACACAACAATGAGTGGGTCTGGTGCTCGGAAACTCTGGTGTTTGGCTGCAACACATCAACACATCTGCAAAATATTTTTGTATTCTTCGTCTCAAATTTCTTTATTTTCTTGCTTATCTATGATTGATTTTTGATCAATGGAATCATATAACAATAAATCTGCAAAATATTTTTTCTTTTTTTAACAAAATCATTCTAGATACGTTTGAGATACGTATCCTAGGAGTATCAAATCGTATCCGTATCGGATACGTATCCGATACGGATACAGGATAGAAATATGCGTATCCGTGCTTCCGAGGAGTTCACTCATCCAACCAGGGATTGCTTTGAAGCATGAGAAAATTGAGTCTACACTCTACAACATGAGTCTCATAAAGTTGATGAAGTAGAAGTAGGTTTAGAAACTAAGAAGAACCAGTTCAGCAAATCCAAGGCTTTGGAAAATGAGCTGCACAAAAAGCTAAGCAGGATTAAGAAAATGAAAGAGGATTTAGGATAGCAACTCAGTGCTATTAAAGCTAACATCTCTTCCATCAAAGCAATTATCTATGCTCCTATGTCAGAAAGGAACATTAGTTGTAAGAGCAAGAGTGATGAGGTTTTTTGTGAACACTCCACTTGGCAAGCGGACCAAGTTTTGTTGTAGAAATACAATATCATCCTCAGGGATTTGAGAGTTTAGTAATTCTTACTCTAATGACTTATATAAAGACAATGATGTGATTGCAAATGAGTTAATGTGATGTAAAATAAAACGATAATATAAAATTTGTAATAACAATTATGAGAAGCAAGGATTGGGTTCAGGAGCACTTGCTAACTCTTAAATCTTCTTAAAATAAATACGATTTCAATCTCATTACCTCCACGTTCATTTAGTAATTCAACAAGATTCCTCAAAGTTGAATCCTAAAGTGATCAATCTTAAAACATGATTCTTCTATGTTTTGAGTTTAACACTTTGCATTAAGAACAATTACTTGAACAAGGGTGGCTACCCAAATCAAGTATATTCCTGGAACAAGAGAAGGTTAGGTGCAAGATTCAGTTCGAGTTTTCAAAAACGTTTTCCAACTGGATTCAAAAACCAAAATCATACAATGGGTGATCAAACCACTACAAGCATTGAGTGAAGAATTAAGCACAAATAATGAGATTAAAATGCATATATTTAAGAAGAAGAGTTAGTAGTTACATCCAACCAATCGTCAATGGGTTTAGCCACACATGGCCATTACAAAATCAAAAGAGTGAAAGAAGAAATTTAAAAATAAAAGATGAAGAAAAGGGGTTGATCTTCGTTCTCAAGTGATCCAACTTCCTGATCTTCGCTCCTGCCCTTTTTTCTCCTCTTCCTGCTCCCAATCCTGTTTTTCTCTCTTTGTTTCGTGATGTCCTAAAAAGTTCATACGTTTCCCTTTTATATTAGCTTCAAAACAGGGGAGGAATTGTAATTTTTAAGCCCACCGCTGCAGTTGTAGTTTCACAGCTATAGCTGTGAAAACTCCTTCGAGGTGAAGTAAGCTTCATAGCTACAGCTGTGGTTTCATAGCCATAGCTATGGAAACTCCTTCAAGCTTAGAGAACCTCCAACGTTGTAGTTGTGAATTTCACAGCTATGGCGACTCTTGTTGGGATACAAACAAGTCCAACATTGATAAGATAAGACAATAAATAACAACTTATATAGCACAAACATACTTCTATGATAGAAAGGCCTTTTGGGTGATGACCAAAAGCAAAACTATATGAGGGCTAAGGCCCAAAGCGGACAATATTTCATCATTGTGGAGTATGCTTGTGTAATAACATTATAATAATAACTCTCATAAAATATTCCCTCATAGAAATACCATAAAATAACCCCCAACAACTCTCTAGTGCTTTCTCTTGATCCATAGTGCTCCATGGCTTTAGCTGTGAGCTCACAACTTTAGCTTCAAGTCTTTGGACCCCTCAAATTTGCATTCCAGATTTTCACAACTATAGCTGCAAAACCACAACTATAGCCGCAACTTTCTGACCTTATGATTTCTCCTCAAATTACCACCGCTATAGCTCTGGAACTTTCTCTTCCTAATTTTTCTGCAAAAAGGAAGGAAATCATCATAAATTTTCTACTATTCTTCTATCTTTTTAAGATGAACTTGATTCTTCCTATTTAGGAGTAAATTATCATATATATATATATATATATATATATATATATATATATATATATATATTTACAATTTATCCAAAAAGAGTGCTAAAAATTGAGTGTAATTCATGAATAAAAGACGCTCAACAAAGAGCAACATCATTGCAGAAGACAATAAACTCAAAGATGAGTCAAGAGGTAAAGCATCTCACTTGCAGCAGGAACTTGATTTGGCAAAGGAAACACAAACATGAATCAAAGCTGAGTCTCAAAACTTGAAGAATTTGAGAAAATTGTTGTAGAGTGAGAAGTAGAGCAATTCAAGTAGAATTTTTTGCACTTGCTAGTACATGGTATATATGATACATGAAAGTATATTTTTTTTTCCTATTAAAATTGTTGTCGCATTAGGTCTTGTTTTCGGTATTTTATTGTGTTACTATAACGTCAATTCTTTGAAAATTAAAACTTTATTAGAAGTCACTAGTGAGTACACACATAAGTGTGAAGTATTTGGGGATTCAGATACTTGAATTTAAGATACTGGATTTCAATTTCCAATTTATACAATTGTACTTTTGGACTGGTTCAAATTGCTCTAGCCACCTTTTTCTAAATTTGCAGGTTTCTCACTTATGTAATTCATATTTCACACCAGGTTCCTACCTATCAACTTAATTTTATTTTGTAACCTTCATTTAATAAGCCTTTCATTACTCTCATTCAGTACACGTGATTACTCGGCACTCTTTGGTCACTTTTAAGTCATTGTTGTTCCCCCTTATTGTGACACCCTCTACCCCAACATACATATACAGTAATTATAAAAAAAATAAAATATTTCATCATTAAAAATCAAATTTCCAACCACGTAAGGGTAAAGAGTTCACATTCATAAACTTAATACAAATAACATGTTGGTAAAATTACAAAGAAATAAAACTGAATTTTCCAAAATAATTTAATAAAAACATCTTAACACTAATCATATCTATGTCCCGATGTCACATGTCCTATCAGAGCAAAACCCAACATAGAAGCCTAAGCTTCATCATCAACATCCTCAGCCTCACGCTGATGATCACCTGTATAACAGTCAAAACAAAACAACACGAGAAAAGGGAGTGAGAAACATCTCACTCTGGCTCACAGTGTAGAAATACACACCGGATAGCCAAACACAAACAATACAGATATAGCATAGACATGTTAACACAATATTACATCTTACTCATCCAAGACATAAAAATATCAATTTATTATATAACATTGAAAATGCACATGTATGGACACGGACTACATATTATCATGCATGTGGCGCCAGTAAAACATCACATGGCATATTGTCGCTAGCAATACACGAAGAGTAGTCTAGGAGTACATGCCGGGTCACACCCTCTGCGCACTCTCACTAGAAGGATATACTACCAGAGTCTCGTCGGGATAGCTAAGCCGCGCAAGATACATCCCATGCACACAATGGGCGAGACTGGGACTTCCAAACCGAGTTATCCCCAAGGACTAATCCCCAAAGCTTTTACACTAGGGGGCCTTCTCTGGCGGTGTATTCCATATCGTACCCTTAAAACACTTATGCGAATGATGCATGTCAATCAAGACTCTATGCATTCTCATATCACATTATCATTTCTCATGGTCATATCACATCATCACATTCGTCATCACATTTCATCATCATATTTCATTATCACGTTTCATATCTCATGTCTCAATCACATTTCACATTAGATCATCATATCACATTATCACATTTTCTCATCATGTTCACAAAGCCTCACAGAGCACTTTAATTTATATTAAAACTCGTTTATTTATAAAATTAAATACATATTTTAACATCACATCAAACAAGGAATATAACAGAATAATAAGAAATTAAAACATAAAATATTCATATTTTTCCTATTTCTCATAGGGTTTCCCGCAGGAACCCATAGAGCACTTTAAATCATATCAAAACATATTTATTTTCAAAATTAAGCACATACTTACACTCAACAAATATCAAGAAACACAACAGAAAACTCAGAAGGTAAAACAGAAAACATTTAAAATTTGTCTCTTACAATTATCAATACATTCTCTTAGGGTTTCCTATAGGAACCTATAGAAATCTCAATTCATACAGTTGGGAAAAACCCCTCATACATAGACATACAAAAAATACAACAAACACAGGATTGGGGGCCAATCCCACTACCCAGCATACAATCCCACACCCAGAGCAAGATTTCTCACTCCCTCCTTACCTCGATAAGCAGAAGCCGAATCTTGTTTGGTCGCCCCCTCTAGGTTTCCCTTCGCCTTCAGAGAGGAAGGAGGAAAAATATTGGAAAATGAAAAAATGAGTTTTAGAGAGTGCAAAACGCTCTATTTATAGGCATCAGGCCGCGGCCAGAACGGCCCGTTCCGAATCCGGAACGGCCCGTTCTGGGCACATAGAACATGGTCAAAAATCTCTCCCAGAACGGCCCGTTCCAAACCCAGAACGGCCCGTTCTGAGTCAAGACTTTGTCCTTTATAAACACATCCGGAACGGCCCGTTTCCAAAGTGGAACGACCCGTTCTGGGTTAAAGTTTTACCCACGCATGCTTGATTTGGAACGGCCCGTTCCCAAACTGGAACGGCCCGTTCCAGAGCTATGAAAATTCATAATTATTAATTAATAAATAAATAAATAACATATATATATATATCAAATTAAAATAAAATATCAATATAATTTAAAACATGATTTTCTTCAAATAATAATTATAACAAAATATCATAATTAATAATATTTATACAAAATAATTTTCATAAATGATTATTATTAAAAACCTTTAAAACTTCAATCAAACCCATTTAATTAATCAAAATAATTATAAGGAAATAATCTTCATAAATACAAAAATAAATAATAATTATTCGTAGTATTAATAGGAAAAATTCGGGGTGTTACACTTATTCTTTGTTTCTCTACACATCCATCTCTCTTCAATTCACCAACCCAATGCACCCTGATCCTTCTCTGTTTTTCCTGAACAAATTTCCCATTAATATAATAATACTAGCTTGCATTGAAACCAGTCTGCTTCATATAAGAAGTAAGGGTGATCAATGCTTGAAGGTATACAACACTTAAAATGTGAGTTTGAGTCTAATTCAATCTTATAAAATTGGCTTAAAAGATAAGTAATGCTCCCATTTATATATAATATAATTTGGCTTTATCTCTAATCGATATGAAATTTGAGTTTTTCACGATACAAATTCTCAGGCTCGGAACTATTTGTCTTGTACGTGGATAAATTATGAGTGACACTTTTAATGAATAGGATAGGCTCATGGGACTTGGATATATTTATTTTTTTTCTCAATACACCACTTACACTTAACACTATTGAGTTTTGTGTGGATAAATAATGTGTGATTCTTTTAATGATTCTAAGATAATTCTAACACAATTTTAGAAATTGAGTATAAGTTTAATTTAACCATACAAAATCGATTTGTAAGATAAGAATTATTCCCATTTATTTATTTTATTTTGGTTTTATTATTAATCAATGTAGGATTTCCAACATTCTTCCTCGTTTTGAGGATTGGATGTTTGGTGCATAAAGTTATAGGATTGGACATCTTCAAACAAGTTGATTCATGTGATTTCTAATACACTTCCTCACATTGAGAACAAGATATTTCGAGCGTGAAGTTTGCAAGACTAAATATGTATGACTGATTTGATATCATTTAAAGAAAGTAGATTCAAGTCTAATTTAACTTTATCGAATTGACTTATGAGGAGAGAATTGTTTCCCATTTATAAATACTATTTTGGTATTAAAATTTCTTTAGATACAACTAGAAGTGGTTTTGAGAACTTCTATACCAAAAATAATGAATATCGAAACTTGTATCAAAACAGACTCTTATTACTAGTTGAAATGAGATCTCTAAAGATAGTAATTCCCGGGGATTAGAGGGTGCTTGTTACTCTGTTATTTGTTTGTTTGGCTATGCTTTCTTGTTTAAAACTGCGTTTGTGACTCTGCTTTGCATGCTTTTACATGGAGCTGGGAGCTTTTGAGGGGCTAGCAGAGTAAGTATAATTTCCATTAGCGTGGAACTGATGGTACACAGGGAATTTCCTGTGATTCTTTATGATTTGTTGTTGCGTTGTAAGTAACTCTAATGTAATTGCTCTAGAAGCTAAAGGCTCAATTCCCTGCAAACACCCTAAAACCATATATTTCTCTAAGTCCATTTCAACTTTAAAGGTTTTTTATTTATTTATTTATTTTTTTTTTATATATGATAGGGATATTTCTAGGAAAAGAAAAGAATAAATATAAAATGTATCACAAATGTATCAGCAGCTTTCATCTAGTCAATATATATATCTATGCTATGTGTGCGTGTGCATCTTATTGCTCTTTATTTCTTCACCTAGGTTGATGTCTTGTTTACATTTGCATAGAGTCATGCTATGATAAATATTGATAGAAAAAGAAATTAACAATCAGATCAATGTTACAAAATCAATTCTCATGATTCACGAATGATTTAAACAAAACAATATTCTTAGTAATTCCATATCATAGAAAATTCTTCCACCTTTTCTTTCTCTTCCATCTTAATGCTGGACCTGCTAAGTGCTATCAATTTCGTGCGGATGCGAGAGAAGACTGAATAATTACGTCCTTTTCCGAGTGAAGTAAAATAAAGTGATGGAATGACGACACGAGTTAGGTTATAGAGGGAATTAAATAATTACGTCCATTTGGCATCTATGTAGTTTCCACGTGACATCTACGTAGCTTTCACGTGGCATCCACGTGGCTAACAGTTAACTCCGTTTAAATAATTTGGACGGAAATCCGACATTGTAACCAATTAATTTATTAGGGACTAAATTGAGACCAAAAAATAAAAGTGAGACTAAATTGAAACAAATAATTATTATAAGGGATCAAAATAAATTTTTAACCTAAAATAAAGTGATGGAATGACGACACGATCGAGTTAGGTTATTAGAGGGAATTAAATAAAAAAGGAGCCGGCAGGGAAAATAAAATATAAATAAAGTAAAAGAAATTTAAAGTGTGATGATCAAAGACGGAAACTTACTCACGTTGACGAGACAATAGAAAACAAAAGCATAGCTTGAACGATAACGTATTTCCTTTTATTTAATTGAATAAAAAATTGAATCTTAAAAACAACCCTTATGCTGAAAATTATCTCGTATATGTTCACTCATCTAAAATTTATATTTTATATTATTTACAAGATAAAATAATTAAAAAATATATAAATAGAAAATTTTTATCTTATAAATTAATTTTGTAAGATTAAATTAAATTTAAATTTACTATTCAAAAACATATGTTCATCAATAGTAAGAAAAGTACGATAGAGGTGATATATCAATTAATCATTATTATATAAAATAATAAAAAATTATTTTACAAGGTAAGGTTAGATATGACGAGCCTAAATCTTATCTCATTTGTATGAAGCAGCCTCGTGTAGCTTAGCCTCCTTTAGTTTCACCTACTCATTGTGCGTTTAGTGTGTCTCATATCGTTATGGAGCAACCTTTTCCTTCTATATCGAGACACACCTATGATGTGTTTCTTAGTTTTCGTGGTGAAGATACCCGTTTTGGTTTCACCGGTAATCTATACAGCGCTTTGAGTCAAAGGGGAATCTTTACCTTCTTTGACGATGATGCCCTACGAAAGGGTGAAGAGGTCACACCTTCTCTTCGCAGAGCAATACAAGAGTCCAGAATATCCATCATTATTTTCTCCAAAAATTATGCCACCTCAACGTTTTGTTTGGATGAGCTTGTCCATATTCTTCAGTGTTATACAAAAAGCATATTTTGCATATATATATATATATATATATATATATGAAAGAGAGGGAGGAAGAAATTCACTTACTCTAAAAATAAATCTACTTATACTTATTTCACTTAATAATTCATATTTTACATTAAATTTTAATAATTCAATCGTTAAATTAAATTTTTTTAATGCATAGATCAAGTTTACAAAATTTTAAAAAATTTGAAAAATTATTTGATACTTCATTTTATTAACCCAAATTTATAGATAATTATAAAAATATTTTATATGTTAATTTGAATTAATGAAACAATGTATCAAATAGTTTTCAAATTTTTTAAAATTTGTAGAATTGATCTATATATAAAAAATTTTCAATTTAGTGATTGAATCATTAAAATTCAATATAGAACACGAGTTATTGAACAGAGTAAGTTTAGGTAGACTTACTCTTAGAGTGAGTAAATCTCTCCTCATAAATACTCTACTCAATAACTAATGTTCTATATTAAATTTTAACTATTCAACTACTAAATTAAAAGTTCTTAATGCATAGATCAAATTTACAAATTAAAAAAATTTGAAAATATTTGATATCTCATATAATTAATTCAAATTGGTGGATAATCATAAAAATATTTTATATATTGATTTAAATTAATGAAAATAAGTATTAAATAGTTTTCAAAATTTTCAAAACTCTACAGATTTGATTTATACATTAAGAGTTTTTAATTCAATAGTTGAATCGTTGAAATTTGATGTATAACATGAGTTGTTGACTGAAATAAGTTGAACCCTCCTCTTTTTTTTTTCTCTCTCTCTCTTTATATATATATATATATATATATATACACACACATATAAGGGATGGCTCGACTAAGAACCATTATTAATATGAGAACATGAGAACACCTAATTATAACTCTTAAATTAAAATAAACGATTTATATTAAAATATTACAAGTAAAGTTGTTATGTATCGTCACTATCAGATCGTTATTAGACTCCTTACCTCCTCCACCTCACAACCACCACCTCCATCGTGTCGCCATTGTCATCAGCAATGGTGACAATGATGACGTTACCAACAATATGGTGGTTGTGGTAACAATGTCATAAACAATTTGACCAATGACTCGTTAATTGACCCGGTACTATAGTTGATTTGATAACTCAAATTTAAAACTGCAAATTATATATCTAAATGAGAAGAAAAATCACCTATTTTATAGGGACTAAAATATATTTAAACCTTCTAAAATTAATATTTTTGATTTTAACAATTATTTTAAATAAATAATATTTATTTTTAAATATTTATAAACTACTTAGAGATGTTAGTATATTGTCTTTAAAATTATAGCAAGCAAGTTCAAGTGTGAATATTTTCATATTTATGTGTCTCATGAGTTTTCTATTAAATAATTAGTGCATATATTAGTTTATTTAACATAAATAATAGTTATAAAATTTGGTATATATAATCTAAGAGATATGAACTTTCAATCTAACGGTTGGATTTACAAAATTCACATTTAATATAAAGTTATTGAGTTGTGTAATACTTAGTAAAATTTACACCGCAGTAATTATAACCACCCTCCTAATATATATATATATATATATATATATATATATATATATATATATATATATATATTAAATTTGACTTTTACTAAGTATTACACTGCTCAATAACTTTATATTAAATGTGAATTTTGTAAATCCAACCGTTAAATTGAAAATCTTTACTCTAAAATCATATATACAAAATGTTATATTAATCAAAGATGATTTCTTATAAAACAAAATTAAATCTGTCGAAAAATTTATATTTTTGATGAATTTTTTTTTTTGTAAGAAAGACTAAATTATTGATGGAATATTTCTGACAAATTTATATTTTTCAAAAATGTAAGAGCTAATTTTAAATTTGATATGAAAATATTATGATATAATTAGACAAGATTTTTAAGTTAATATTTTATTAATGATTGATAATTAGAAAATAAAACAAGGATAAATTCCTTTTTTGAATTTTATATGTTTGGTTTAAAATAATTTACAAAATAACTCTTAGTAAAGTTATTTTGCTCAATAACTCATGGCGTGTGTTGAATTTCATCAATCTAATTAATTGTTAAATTAAAAGTTATTAAATTTTACTAATAATTAATATAAAAAAATATTAATTAGCTTTGGAATAAATTATTTGATAATCAACAATATAATTGAAACCTTAATTATTTTAAATTATTTAGCTAAAATCTTATTGAAAATTTACTACATGATCTTAATATTTTTGTATAACTAATATCTGGTTTTAAATTTGATATGAAAATATTTTGATATAATTATATAAAATTTTAAGCTATTATTTTATTAATAGTTGATAATTAGAAAATAAAACAAAGATAAATACATTTTTTGAATTTTATATGTTTGATTTAAGGTAAATAAATATATTAAATTAATTAATAATTTATTTAAAATGTTAAAATTTAATTTATAAGTATATAATAAATAAATATTTATAATTTAATAAATTATATTATCATTATAAATTATAAAATTAAATAATTTAAATTATAATTTTAAATAGAAATAAGTAAAAAAGAAATATAAAAGATGAAAAGATAAAAAAAGGTATAAAAGGTATGGTGGGAACACGTAGAAGAAAATATGAAAGATAAAAAAAATAAATAAATAAATAACTAAATAAAAGGTAATATAGTGGTCAAACGCGCATGCAGAAGACAAGATAAAATTGAAAAAAAGCATCATAAATTGTGATGAACAAACGAGGAAACTTCTGGGTTGATAGAGGTGATATACTTTTTTTCTTTATTTAATTAAAAAAAGAAGACTTCTAAAATCAACTCTCATTTTCTCATACTCTGATTAATTAGAGCTTCTACCCTCAATCTCAGTTTCATTGGAATCATACTCTTTTGGCATCTACTATGGTAGAACATGCATCAGCCTCTTCTACTTCTATGTCGAGATACACTTATGATGTGTTTCTTAGTTTTCGAGGTGAAGACACTCGTTATGGTTTCACTGGTAATCTATATAGTGCTTTGAGTCGAAGGGGAATCTTTACCTTCTTTGATGATGATGCTCTACGTAAAGGTGAAGAGATCAACCCTTCTCTTCGCAAAGCAATACAAGAATCCAGGATCTCAATCATTGTTTTCTCCAAAAACTATGCCTCCTCAACATTTTGTTTGGATGAGCTAGTCCATATCCTAGAGTGTTACACCAAACAGAACATGTGGGTCTTGCCAGTGTTTTATGATGTTGATCCATCACACGTGCGACATCAAAAAGGGAGTTTCGGAGAAGCCTTTGCACAGCACGAACGTGGAAGATTCAAAGACGATATTCAGCAGCTGCAAAAATGGAGGATGGCTTTGCATCAAGCCGCTGATTTGTCTGGTTCGCATTTCAAAATTGGGTAACACCACTTTTTATTTCTCATTTACTGTGTCCGGCCAGTTTAATTTGCTATTGGGAAACCAGTTTTGGACACTTTTATTTATTTTTTATTTTTTTATTTTTATTAACACTCTACTAACATTTTTTTTTATCTCTTTTCTTATTATATCATATATCACCCATTATGTTTATATTTTTTCTTTTTTATTTCTCTCTTAATAGATGTTTTTTTATTAACCTTGAGATAATTAATAACCAATAACCAAAGATAAAAAGATTACAATTTTATGTTTTTCATGACATTATTCCTATGTAATAGATGAGAATCTAACATTTTCAAGTTAAATAAAAAGTTTTATTCAAATAAAAATATCATTTATCTTTATTTACTTATTTAATGTAATGAAAATAATTGATTCTTAATGAGTAACATAATAAATATCCTTAAGAACTTTTATGACCAACCAAATTCATTTTAATAATTTGTAAAAATCATGATTTTTGAGATTTATAATTTTTATGGTTCTCGAACATGAAAAAAAATTTCTTCTACCAAGCACCCCCTTAATTGTTTGATAAATACCTCACTAAATACATCGCTGACACTCACTAAGACATTACATTAACAACTCTTAATTATTTAAAAAATATTGCATTGGAATCCCATATTAGGGAGGTTGATGTAAATTTTGAAAAAGGAAATTATGTGCGATTTCTCGAAACCTTGAGGAGTATCAATCTTATTTACTCAAAAGTATATGACACTAAATTAGTTTCTAATTATGAGGTGGAAACAAACTATAAATTGGGTGCATTAATTTAATTTCACTTGTATTAATGACAGAGGAGAATATGAGTTTGAGATCATTAAAAAGATCACAGAAGAGATCTCCAATAAACTTAATCGACATCTCTTGCATATTGCCTGTTATCCTGTTGGATTGCAAGTTCGGGTGCAACGTATACAAGAACTTATGAATGCTCAGTTTGATAACAAAGTGATCATGCTTGGGATTCATGGAATGGGTGGAATAGGAAAATCAACGCTTGCCCGTGCTATATATAATTTGAGAGCAAATCAATTTGAAAGTTCTTGCTTTCTTGCTAATGTTAGAGAAAAGTCAATTAAGCATGGTCTAGTGCATATTCAAGAGACAATACTTTCTGAATTAGTTGAGGAAAGAGATATCAAGTTGGGAGATGTACATCGAGGAATTCCAACACTACAAAAAAGACTCTGTCGAAAGAAAGTCTTTCTTGTTCTTGATGATATTGACAAAAAAGAACAATTACAAGCAACTGCTGGAGGACTGAATTGGTTTGGCCCTGGTAGTATCATCATTATAACAACAAGGGATAAACGTTTGTTAGATACTCATGAAATCAAAAACTTATACGAGGTTGGAAAATTGAATTTTATTCAATCTCTTGAATTGTTTAGATGGAATGCTTTTAAAAACAAAAAAGATGACCCAAATAAAATGGAACTCATAAAGCGTGCATTATATTGTGCCGGTGGCCTTCCTTTGGCTTTGGAAATAATAGGCTCAAACTTTGTGGATAAAACATTAGATGAAGAATGGGATTCTGTGTTAAAAACATATGAGAGATTTCCAAATAGAGATATTCAGGAAATTCTTAGAGTTAGCTATGATAGTTTGGATACTAATGAGAGAGAAATATTTCTTGACATAGCTTGCTTCTTTAGTGGATACACTCTAAGATATGTTACAAATATGCTTGAGGCAAGAGGCTTTCAACCAAAATTCGGTATTAGAGTGCTTCAAGAAAAATCTCTGATAAATATTGATTCATTTTCTGGAAGTTGTGACGATCAAATTGTGATAATGCATGACTTGGTTCGATCTATGGGAAAAGAAATGGTTAGAGAACAATCAAATTTGCCAGAGAAAAGAAATAGGTTGTGGTTTTGTGAGGACATTGTTCGTGCTTTGGACAAAAACACGGTATGTAAGAATCATATATCCATGCATTTCCATTTCTTTTACTACTCATCATTATTAGTTGAATTTGTACAATATTTCATGATTTTTATGTTAATAGGAACCAGTACAATGATTATAACAAATAAATTCTAACTTTGTTGTTCCATTTGGCTTAACAGGAATATGAAATTGAAGTCATGATGTTAGACATGCCAAAAGATCTAAAAGTTCAATGGAATCAAACGGTGTATAGAAAAATGAAAAATCTACAAATGATGCTCGTAAAAAGTAGTGTTGCCTCTCTTAGAAGGCCAAAGGATCTCCCAAACAGTTTGAGGGTGCTGGAATGGTGGGGATACCCTGGAGCTTCTTTACCATCTAATTTTCATTTGAAGAATCTTGTCATACTCAACTTGTCATACAGTTGCTTTCGATGGGACAAACCACTTGAGGCATGTCTAATTATTTATAAGTGATGAAACATTTATAGTTTTTTTTGTTATACACTCTAACTTGACTCTTGGAGATATTAATGAAGACTTATTATTTTGCAGAATTCGAAGATTTTGAGACAGTTGGTTCTTAAAGGTTGTAAGAACATAAGACGAATTCCAGACATGTCTGGTTTGCCCAATTTGACAGAATTATGTCTTGCTGAATGCACAAATTTGATTAAAATTCATGATTCAGTAGGATTTTTACATAATCTTCAATGGTTTTGTGCTGAAGGATGTACCAAACTCGGGATTTTCCCACGTTGCATAAAGTTGACATCTCTTGAACATCTTTGCATTAAGGATTGCAGTAGTCTTGTTATGTTGCCCGAAATATTGGCACCAATGCAGAAACTAAAATATGTTGACTTGGACGGAACTTCCATAAAACATCTGCCACGTTCAATGCAGAATCTTAAAGGCCTTCAATTCTTATCCATGAATAGATGCAAAATGCTTGAAATTAATGGGCGTTCCAATGTCGTTCAAATGCTGCCAAAATTGTTTCCCTATTTGAAAGAATTATTGTTAGATGAATCAAGTTTGACAATCATTCCTGCATGCATTGAAGAGTGTCACTACTTGTATCATCTAAGTTTGTATAACTGCAAGAAGCTTCGAGAAATAAGAGGCCTTCCACCAAACATGACTAGACTCACGGCAGAAAACAGTCTTGTGGAAGTAGATTCATCAACTTTAAACATGTTAGTCAGACGGGTTAGTCTCTCTTCTATAATTGTCTCCACAATTACTTGCTTGAAAAATGCAAACAACGTATCTCAAACTAACACTCTCTCCTGTTGGTAAATTTGCGCGCTTGTTTCTCATTGACTAATTCTCATCCCCATATTAGTAATATGGACATGAATTTCAATTAACAAAAGAGGATATGTATTATTTTGTTGCTAGAGCACTAGTACTCTTCTTAGTTATGTTGTTTTCCAAACTCACAAAATGGCATGTTTGACAGGCAATTAATTTTTCTGGAATGGATACATATATTTTTCCAGGTCATCGGGTCCCAGAATGGTTTGATCACTCTACCTACGGAAACTCTCTATGTTTCTGGTTTCGTAATAAATTACCATCTTTAACTGTGTGCGGTGTTTTAGGAGTTTGTGAGAATACCGAGCTTCGTTTTGTTTTGGAATTAATTTATTTAGTTAGAATCAATGATGTTGACACATGTGTTTCTTATTCTTCTGTGGAACCTTTTGAGTGGCGGCTTGTTGAGAATGACCATTTATTGATGATCAATCTTGAAAGTTGTTTTAAGCATCCAATGGATAACCACAGTAGAAGAACAATTAACACAAATGAGTGGATTTATGGGAATATTTCGTTTGTGATAACACCGCTGGAAAATGATTCACTTAGATGGGAATTAATCAAATGTATTGGAGTTCATGTAAACAGGGCATTTTGTAGAGTGGAGGATGTTCGGTTCACAGATCCTTATCCTCCCAATACCAATAATACAAGACATGTGGGAAATCAACTTTTGTTGCCTGGTGAGGAACCTGATATACAAGTAAAGAACCAATCACTAGCATTACTCAAGCCCTATGAAATTGGGGAACAACCTTTGAATTATGAGTCTAGCAATTCAGATTCAGAGGTGTGCACTATTGACTATCCCAATGGCCAAGGTAAAAAAATCTCTTTTGTCCTTCTCTTGTTTTTATTTGGGTAAATTTCTTATAGTCTTAAAGGACTTTCAAGAGAGAAAAATAAAAATAAAAAATAAAATAAGTTTTCTCAAAAGCTAAAATTAACATCAGTTAATTTCTAAAATCTCTCTCCTAAAAAAAAACAGTTTATTTTTCAAAAGAAAAAAAATGTTTACAAATTGTTTATGGTGGAATTAGTTTCATAGATTCTTTTTATTCGAACTAGCACAACAAGCGTTTTAATTTAGATATTATGCTTTGAACTTTTCAGAACGATAAAGAATGGAGTAGAAAGATTAATAGTTACTTGTTTCTAAGCATTCATCAATAATTAACAAGTAATAATTTTCATGCACATAAATACTCAGATGAACTAAAGAACAATAGATATATTTGCAATACAGATCATGGTTCACTTTGTATGATATTCAAGCATTACAATGTTAACAATCTATAACTACGTGATTAACAGAAGACAACTACACTAATCCTAATCCTAAAAAGATAAAAGAAAGGTGGCCGAGAAGTAGTCATACCCAAAAACAATTCCTTACATGAAAGCCATATGCGCAGGCGGAGAGTGCTTGAGAGTTCAATTCAAGTATGAGTTTTCCGACCTCCGTAAATTACCATGCCTTGCATATTTATAGAGCTAATCAAGGGCAGTTAATTGTGTACGTGTGAGTTATTGGAAAATAACCGTTATCCACTACGTTCTCATTACGTGGTCTGACATATAACTCTCATAACCGTTCATCCCACGTGTTTTTTATCTTTTCAATTCACTTTCCAATAACTGCTCTGTTTTGACTCCTCAACCCTTTTAGGAAACCTCTAGTAACCTCCTTTATCTATTTTTCGAGCATTTCTCTATTCGATTCGACCAATTCTATTCGACCACATTTCGAGCGCGAACAATTAAGGCTCCTAATACGATCCTGGTAGGTGTTGACCTTTATCTTCGTTTCGAGTAGCTTTCACAAATACCCTTTTCGAGTCATATGATTTTCGAGTGACCTTAACAAATGCCCCCCTAGGAATTCAATCTTGATGAACATCCTGGTAAGAGAGTTTGAATTCCTATCAATAATTATCTTCGACCCTTCATTGGTTTTCTTAACTAATGCTCAGTAACATATTCCTTCGATGAAAACCTACTTCTGGCTACCTAATTAATGCAATGATCGTTTGATGTGACATTGATTACCCTGACGGCGCGTGCTCACATTCCTCCATAAATTTGTCTTATGATACGAAACATTTTGGCAGCTATTATGAATATTCAATTTAAATTTTGAATTAGTTTGCCAAGCCCGTTTCACCTTAGGTCTTCCTTCGCGCCCACGCTTTCTTGCTCAGTGCTTCCTTGTTTACTTGTTTGCTTTCTTTGGTTCTTGATCTCCGGTGACCTCGCTCTTCTTTCATCCATTCATTCACACGTTCCTTGCTTTCGTTTATCAAATGGCTGCTTCTGCTGCATCAACTTCTGCTGCCGTAGCATCAACATTATCTCCTATTGCTGCCCTCTGCATCATCTCCTGTCCTGGCCACTACAATGTCTCCTACCATGGCCACTGTAAAGACCATGGCCATTGCAACCTCTACTCAGATTGGTCCTTTATTGATAGCCAATGCCCAAGTTTGCAAGGTCAAAGACAGAAACGATACCTTCGTCCCTATTCCAGGCATGGAGGAAACAAGTCTGAAGATATTTCAATCTCAGGTACTTCTCCCTTTCTCTCTAGAGAGTGGGTTTGTTCAGGCTTTCTTAGGTCCCTCTGCTAGTCAGAATAAGAAAAGGTTTGGTAACACTTTGTTACCCGAGGATTCTTCTACCCTACCCTTCATACATTCTACGAAAATAGACTTAACCCTTTTTGGAGATACCACTAAGATTTTTAAGGCATTCCCTCATATCAAAGAGAGACATTTACCTTGGCTGACACGAGTAGAAAATTCAATGCATTCTGAGTGGGTGGAAACTGGTATTTCTGAGTTTATCCAATTAGCTAAGTTCGACCTTCATCTTTTCGACCCTCAAATGCTACTTTCCGCTATATTTTTCTGGAACAGGGAGACTCGAGCTTTCGAGTTTCCTTGCGGCTTCATTTGTCCTACCTTGCTAGACATCGCTGCTATCACGGGTTTAACGCCTATTGGAGATAGGTTTGATCCTGATGTGTTTGAAGAAGAGATTTCGATCAAGAAAACTTCAATATCTTGGGATAAGAAAACTTACTTAGCTTTCATCACTGCTCATATGGGAAAACCCAATACCTCTATTTCGACCTTGGAGCATATCGCTTTCTTAATGTATTGGTTATTTGCTTGTGTCTTCTGCACCCCTTCACTCCAAGTTCCCAAATATTACTACATATTGGCTCAAGCCCTTCACCTAAAAAAGAAGATTTGTTTGAGTAAACTTTTGTTGGCCTCCCTCTATACTTGTCTCGACGAAGCCTCAGAAAGCCTTTTCCGCGAGTCAAGTCCTTGAAATCTCTCTGGGCCACTATGGTTACTGCAATAATGGCTCAACGCGATCTTGGAGAAAAAGCTTTGTCTAAATTCAACCTTCACTCCAATATGTGAACTCGAGGGAGCTCGTTTGACAACCCTCACTCCTTGAAAGCGTTCAAAACATAATTTTGCAAAATACATTGACATTATTCTCAGTTTCACCGAGTTCACTAAAGATTTAGCCCCTTTCATTCAAACAACTTTAATAGGTCCGTCTTGGCTTCGCCAAAATAACCAAGTTGGAAACATAGCCCCGGATTTGACTGAGATGCGGTTTGGGTTTCTATCTTGGGATGTCATAATTTCGGGAATGAGGCAAAAAGATGTTAGGATTTACCCTTATCAACCTCAACTTTTTTCTAGGCAATTTGGTTTATGTCAGATGAAACCCCTTCCCTTCGACGTAAAGAGAGTATCGATGCTGACATTTGTGTCGAAGAAGGGAACTATCAGGAAGTCCTAGATTTCATTCTCTGTCCCGACAAGGAACTTAAGCTTACACCATCTACTTTCTCTCCCTCCTTCTTAGTCTCAAAGTGTTATCTTCGATGGTGGTGTGAATATTATGTAGATAAACTTGTCGACTTTGATGGTTTTTTGAAGAAGCTGATTAATTCTCCTCTTTCTTCGCAGGGCCCGAAACAATCAGGTACTTTCAAGAACCAAACTATTATTTATCAATTTGAGCAATTTTTTAAGGTTTATTATCGTCCTGACAACATTGGTCGAACCATCTTTGACGCGTCTGTCTCTTTATCGAAAATGGTACAAAGGAACATTCGCTCGAAAAAGGTAATTAATCCTTGAGGCAAAACTGATTTCGAAAAATTTTGTCCAAAACATATACCTCCTCTTCCAAATGCTCTTTTTGGTTTAGTCAAACATTTATCTTGCCCTTCTTGGGTAAAGACACTCGACCCATTTTACTTTCAGCGTAAAGAGGTCCCTGTAAAGAATCGGGTTACCTATGCGAGATATTCCCTGTACGATTTTCTTTGAAGGAGATGGTGGCCATTGTGTTTGGTCGATAATACCAATCCTCCCCCTAGTAAATACTCTTAACTGAGAAATTTTCTCGAATTCCATTTGACACTTATCTCATCGTTGATTTGTATTATATAGTTGTTATCCCTCAATGGGTTCCTCCACATGCTGAAGAGACTCCCAATTGGGAAAGCGATGAAGATGAGGATAAGGGGTCTTCATTGAAAAGTCGAAAGAGGAAGACTGCTTCTAACAAGGTTTCATTGCACTCCAAGGTACCATTCTTTTCGATCTTTCCTTTTGATTGACTTTTGGATTCGCGCGTTCGCATTCTTTTCCTAATACTTGTTGTATTGTCAGGGCCTTGAAACCTCTAAAGAACAAAAGGCTGATTCATCAAGTACTAAAACTGTGAGTAATTCAGTCTTGGTTGTACATTTCCTTTATATCTCGACCCTAACTATTTTCATTTCAGGTTTCGGCTACAAAGAAACAGGACAAAGGGAAGGGGAAGCTAGTGATTCCTCATCCCAAGAAGACTAAAAAGCCTCCTATTGAGAAGCTTCTCAAGGACGTTATGAAATCTGTCCCGAAGGTATTTTATGTTTTACACTTGGTTTCCCATTTCCGTTTTCATATTTCTTCGATTTGCGAAAGCTTCTTCATTGATTACAGGATGTCGAGATAATTCAACTTGAATCTTCTCGGGAGATGTCAAAGGACACTCCTATTTCTACTAGGGCATCTCAGCAGGTTCGATTTTCTTCGATTTTCACTTTTCTATATCTCTCCTTAATTTTCTTTTAATCTAATCATTTGTTTGCAGTTGGCCACTCCTCAACTCAATGTTGCCGAGATGGCCTCCATCATGGCTTCAATGGAGATTCCCCCTCAAGTTGAGGGTGAAAAGGTTCCCCAATCGGAACCTCTTGTGAATGTAGAAACTCACCAATCTTCGCAAGGTGACACTCCTTCTTTCGAACTCAAACCTCCCTTGGGACAAAACAAGGGTATATCTCCTTTAACTTTAAACTCTTATTATGACTCTTCACAAGACTATCTTACACATTTTGTTTGTCTTTTCTCTTTGCAGATTCGACGGAATCTCCTAAACCTTTCACTACTTTTCCTTCGACCCAAGGTGG
Organism: Cajanus cajan; assembly: GCF_000230855.2. Classification (NCBI taxonomy): domain Eukaryota; kingdom Viridiplantae; phylum Streptophyta; class Magnoliopsida; order Fabales; family Fabaceae; genus Cajanus; species Cajanus cajan. The sequence goes on along the minus strand of NC_138517.1, from coordinate 7,654,664 downwards.
TGTCGAATCTTCTGTCCAAGCACTTTCCTCAATCCCTTCTACTGATTTAGACTTGATGAGTTTTTTCAATGAAGAGGATGAGGATATCAACAACATCTTCGATGTTCTTGGCAACTGGACGAGTGGTCCATCTGGGTCAGAAAAAGAAAAAATTGTTGAACAAGTTTCTGAGACAACCTCATCCTTCCAACCTTTGCTCGAATCTTTCAGGTTGAAGGCTTATGTAGATGACCTGGATCAGGCTTTCCTCGACCCAGAATTTAAGGTCGAAGTGGGGCAAATGGTCGAAGATTTGCTCTCTTATTCTGACCTTCCCGCTGTAATCTATGTTGAGCTGCAAACGTTTATCAAGTCTTTCACTCTTGCTTCGGACCTTCGATCAAAGTGGTCTACCAGCTTTCAAGAGGTGGCTCAAATTGAAGTTGAAAGCGAGGGTGATCGTGCCAAGCTCGAGAAACTTCGTGAAGAGTTGCTCTCCATCCGGAAAGCTACCAAGGAGATGATCCCCGCTTTAAAGAAATTACAAAAGGAGGAAGTGGATTGCACCGCATCGATCGAAGCATTGCAGCATGAGTTGAATAACCTCCGTTCGAAACAAGCTACCTTAAAAACCCAAAGTCAAGAGGTTGTTCAACGTCAGAAGAACTTGAAAGATGAAGGCAAAGTGATTTCTTCGAGACTTGCCAAGACTCTGGAGCACAAGAAACATTTGGAGAGTCAGTGTGCTGCTCGAAGACAAAGCTTGGACGAGGCTTATAATGCTTTCAAAGATTTTAAGTCCAAGTTTTGTAATAATTAAGTTTTTGCACCTTGATTTTTACATTTTTCTTTGTATTGGACAAATATTTTAATATTCTGCTCTTTCGTGAAAGTATTTCAAGAATTTTTCGTTCATTACTTTGCTCACATTCGAATCTCTTTCTTTAATCACGTATGCATTTTTCGAATATACTTGCTCAATTATAAAGGGTCCTTCCCAATTAAAAGATCATTTTCCTAAATGTCAAGATTTTTGATCCATGGGAAGTATGACTTTCAATACTAAGTCCCTAACTCGAAAACGACATGCTTTGACTTTCTTGTTATATGTCTTCTCAATTCTTTCCTTTTTTTGAACCATATTTTGTAATGCCAACAACCTTTCTTCCTCCAAAGATATCAACTCATCATACATTAAATTCTAATAATCCTCAATGGGTAAATCATCCTGTTTCTGTATATGAATTGATTGTAAATTAATGTCTATCGGAAGAATAGCCTCATGCCCGTATATCAGTTTATATGGAGTAGTCTTCGTGGCATCTCTAGGAGAATTTCTATAAGCCCATAAAATTTGAACAAGTGTTTTGTGCCAATTTCGAGGCTTGCTCGAAATATGCTTCTTAATCAAACTAATAATAAGCTTATTAGTGGCTTCTACTTGTCCATTTGCTTGTGCATAGTATGGTGTCAAAGTTATCAACTTAATTCCCCGTGATTCAACATATTGAACAACTTTTCGACCCGTAAACACTGTGCCTTGATCAGTAGTAATTGTTTGGGGAATTCCAGACCTCGTTTTAATATGATCTTCGACAAAATCAATTATGTCTTTTTGCTCAACTTCTTTCAAGGGAATTGCCTCAACCCATTTTGTGATATAATTTATGGCAACCAATATATATTTATGATTTTTCGAGGAGGGCGGATGTATTTGCCCTATTATGTCAATTGCCCAACCTCGAAATGGCCATGGTTTAATGATTGAATGCAATTCACTTGCAGGTACCCTTTGTATTGGTCCATGTCTTTGACATTCCTCACAACTTTTTACGAATTCGATGCAATCTTTAATCATGGTTGGCCAATAGAACCCATTTCTTGATAAGGTCCACTTCATCTTTTCACCTGCTTGATGTGCACCACAGATACCTTCATGTACTTCTGTCATAGCTATGTACCTCTCATGATTCCCAAGGAATTTGAAAAAAATCCCATCGAAACCCTTTTTGTACACTACAAGAAAAATTGTTATTATCTACGGAATATTATCTACGGAAATTTTTCCGTAGATAACATTTAATTATCTACGGAATATTATCTACGAAAATTTTTCCGTAGATAACATTTAATTATCTACGGAATATTATCTACGGAATATTTTCCGTAGATAATATTTAATTTTCTACGGAATATTATCTACGGAATTTTTTCCGTAGATAATTTCCAGTTATCTACGGAAATATCCGTAGATGTTATCTACGGAAATATCCGTAGATAAGTTATCTACGGAAATATCCGTAGATAAGTTATCTACGGAAATTTCCGTAGATAACTTATCTACGGAAATTTCCGTAGATAACTTATCTACGGATATTTCCGTAGATAACTGGAAATTATCTACGGAAAAAATTCCGTAGATAAATTCCGTAGGTAAAACATTTTTTTTATAAAATAATTAAAATATTTAATTTAACATCATTAAAAAAAATAATCATTATAAAATTTATTTATTTTAGTTTAATTATTTATTATAATACTTTTTATTTACTAAAAAATTATTTTTAATTAAAATATAATTTAGAATAATGAATAGCTTTAACTTTTGTGTACCATATTTAATGGAAAACATAAAGAAAAGATGAATTCAGTTTTACTTTATTAAACGTAAGAAACAAATTAAAGATTGAATTTTTTTAACAAATAAAAACTAATATAACAATTAATAATTTATATTTCTATTTATATTAATTATAAATATTTCTTATATTATATAATAATTCATATAATTTATTTAATATTTTTTAAGTTAAATTTGATTATCTTATTTTTAAAAGATTCAATAATTAATTTTCTTATTTAAATATTAAATTTATTTTGAAAATACTCAATTGAGTCTTTAATTTTTTAAAATATATTAATTTAATCAAATTTCTTTTCCTTTTAACTTCAATTATTTTTAAAGATGAATTAAATATATATATTATTATTATTCATAATATAATAATTAATTATCGAGTGGTGTGTAATACTTAATAAAAGTTACACCCGGTATTACTGTTAGTATAACCTGTTTGTCTATATATATAGAGACAGAGACAAAGAGACTGAGGAAATGAATGGAAGAAAAATAGTTAAATATATAGTTGTTTGATTATATGTATATAGTAATAGATAAAGGGAAATATATATACGTCATCTTGTAACTAATTTTTGTCTCCAAAATAATGGATAATTATATACCCTCAATTCTTAAGAAATAAATAAATAATTTTTAGTTATTAATTTAACTTTTTATTAAAAGATTTAAAGACATGAAATGTATAATGGTATGTGATAACCTAAATAAATAAATAATTTTTAATTATTATTAACGATCAAACTGTTCAATTTAAAAATTTTAATGCATAGATCAAATTTGCAAATTTGTAAAAAATTTAAAAATCATTTGATACTTCATTTCATTAATTCAAATTGACGGATAATCATAGAATCATTTTATACATTGATTAAAATTAATGAAACGAAGTATCAAATGATTTTTAAATTTTCTAACAATTTACATATTTGATCTATGCATTAAGAACTTTAAATTGAACGGTTAGATAATTGAAATTTCATAGAGAAAATGAGTTATTGAACGGAGTAAGTCTATGTAACTCTTAGAGTAAAAAGATCCATCTTCTTTAATATATATATATATATATATATATATATATATTTATATATATATATAATTTGCTTTCCTTTTGTGTTTCATTTTCTGTTTATGGTTTTTTAGTTTATTAGTTGTCATCGTACATGTGTTTGTTACCTTTTTCTTTAATTTGGATTTTATACGATGTAAGTTTTAATTAGATATTCAGCGAATCATATTAATAAAGATTTCAACAAATTATATTACTATTAAACATCTGATAAATAAGGATATATTTAAAGAAATAACTTATTTAAGATATTATATAATAAATTTTTATGTAATAAGATCAATGAATAATGATATGTTTTAAGAAATAATACTTGTTTATCAGGAAAATAAATTTTGATTGAAAATAAAATAAAAATATAAAAAGTAACTAAATAACTTTCAAAATGATATTCTATATCACAATAATATTAAAATGATTTTATCTAATTTTTTTTTATAAAAATAATATTAAAAATTAAATATTTTTATAAATACTAGAGATGTTAAATCACTTTGTGCCACTAATAATGATAGGTAGATAAAATATTAGAAGATTTTACGTAGTTATTTAGAGAGAATATAATTTTTTTTATATTCAAAGAAAAAGTGTTATACATAAAACTTTAAGATTTTGTTAAAATTTCAAAATTGAACTATTATTATTGTTATTATAAATATATTATTATTTTAAATTTGAAATACTATTATTTTGCATTTAAATTAAATTATATTAATCATTATTTTCAAGTTTAAATTAAAATATTATTTATATATTAATTTAGTTAATAAAAAATATAATATAGTAATTTTAAAAATAATTGTATTTTAAAGATATTTATTTCCTATTATTTATAGGAGTTAAAATGATAGTTTTTTTTATAAATAAAAAATATATTCTTAAAACACAAAACGTCACAAAGAAGAGAAGAGAGGCAAAGTTTAAACCCTAATATACAGAGAAGAGAGGCACGAGGTTCGTGAGAGGCACAATTTTAAACCCTAATATACAGAGAAGAGAGGAGAAACGATGTAAAAATAAAATCCAGGAGGTGTTCTACATCGGTTTTATTTACAACCGATGTAGAAATGGAAACCCTAATATTCTCACGCCCAAAGACTCATCATCAACAATCACCCAAACTCCGTGCTGCGGCGTGTGGCGAACATGGCTAGGCAACTCCACCTACGCGAACTTCGCCCCCTTCCTCTCTTTCCCCTCTGCCTGGGACTCCTTCATCAGCTCCACCACTCACATCCTCTCCAACTCTGTGTCTGCGCCCTCGTCTTCGAAAAACCCTTCGTTTCTCTCTCCCTCAACCCTAACCCCTCCCTCCACCTCCTCAACCCTACCTACCTTCAATTGCACGTCGACGACGTATACTTCCCCCTCGACAACGCGCAACATGACTCTAAGGTCCTCCAAACAAAAACCCTACCTCTTCGCTTTCGCTTTCTTTTCGCAGTTACTTACATTCTTTTCTTCCTATTTTCAACACCATTCCAAAATTCCACTACACCTGTTCCCACCTGCACCATTTCTAACCCTCCCTCATTTCTGCACACAATCCGCTACTTTTTCTTCCATTTCCTGATTTCCTACTTTTCCTATTCTCGACAAACACTCATATTTACACTCTTTTTCACCTTTTAAGCTCCTCTGCTCTTCTGGGCACCGCTAAAGGTTCTTATTTTTACCTCTTCTTTAAAAAGAGTGATTTTTATGACGGTGTTGTTGCTCAATGCTCTTTCTATTGGGCTGTTCAAGGCCTTTGATTCATTTGTTTGATGAATCAGTGGGTTTTGGTTTCTGGGTTGGTGCTTGATCTCCTTGGTTGGTTGGTTGTTAGTTGGTGATTTTGAATTGTTCAAGTTTTGTTGAGCTGATGAATTTTTTTTTTAATAATATTTTTTTATGACATTTGTTGGATCTTGGTATTGAAATTTTGAAGTTGGATTTTTGGTCCTAGGCTGTTCTGGTTGGTTGTTTTTGATTTTTTTGTTCTTTTTCTGGTGTTTTGTTTTTTCCTCATGCTTTCTGGCCTGACCGACTCTGAAAGATGATTTATGTGCATGTTGTTTACAGTGTTTTTGAAATCTTTAGCCTTGTTTGTTTGCTTTTCTTCTTCTGGGGTTCTCTGGATCTTGCATTTCTGGATGTGTTCTCTCTGATCAGGTTTTTTACTTTTGAATTTATTGGTGAATTGGCTGGATTGTGTTTTGTTTGCTTTAGTTTTGTGGTGATTACTTTTGAATTTCTCACTTTGCTGGTTTTTCATTTCATCTTCTTCAAGGTTGTTCTGGTGTTTTCCTTACGGAGAAAAATAAACTCACATGGTCTGCTTTTCACCGCAGCATACCACTCGAATCCTTCAAGAGTGGAGCTTGATATGATCATTGATATTGTGGAGTAAGACCCTATTAATTTTGCAAATGCTAAATTTTGCTAGGACCAGAAGTCAGCCAAGGTCTACCAGATCTCTGTCTTTGGGAGGTAAGATTTTAAAATTGATAATAAATAGTGGTATAACTAACTCTCTGTTTATATTGAATCAAGCTTAGGTACTTTAAGCTTTAATCAATTTTAAAACTGTCTTTTCTAGCACTTCAGTATAGGGTAGTTTGGAGTCTTTGGACACTCTTGATGTGGCATATGTTGTTCGTAATTTGTGAATTCATTATTTGTCAAAATTCTGTAATTTATTTTATGTTTTGTTGGTTGTTTACTAATAATTCATCATTACATATCATTATAATTAAATTAATGTTTTAAGATAAATTTATTCTTTTTTCTATTTTTTGTCTTTTAGGCATGGATTATGTGGATCCAAAAAGGAAGAGCAATTTTGTTGGAAAAGTTCTTCTTGCTGCAGCATTAACAACACTATGCATTATCGTGATCACGAGATCTCCATCTTTGAATTCCCCTAGTCCGGTACCCTATATTCTTATGTGAGTTTTACTTAACAGTGGGTGTGGGTCTTATTCTTTATTTTGCGGGTTTTATTCCCAAATTAGTGGGATATATATGAATTTAAACTGATGGAAGAAAATGTGTTAGAGATTGAGTTGCTTGCACTTCCAATTTTAAATGGATTCTTATTCTAATATTGAAAGTGAAATATTTGATCCTGATTGGTCGGAGGTATGAATAGATGTTGCTAACTCAATCCAGATTATTTGGAAGAAAGCATAGCCTGAGCGGAACCCCTATTGTGTTGATTGTTGAAGCGGATTTTATTTTCTTTTATTTTATTTGATTTGAATTGTTTGACTGTTTTGAATTTGAGTTGCTATTAGATATTTTGGTGCTGGTTTTCATTTTTAATTATTGTTATGCAGTTTTTTGTTACATTTTTTTTTTCTGATTGGATCTTGTTTTTGAGTTGCGTTGCTGGTGCTTGTGTAGTTCTGTTGATAATCTAAGAGAAATTGTTGTTTTTTTTATTTTTTTTATTTTATGTTTTATCTACGGAAATTTCCGTAGATAACTTATCTACGGAAATTTCTGTAGGTAACTTATCTACGGAAATTTCCGTAGGTAAGTTATCTACGGAAATTTCCGTAGGTAAGTTATCTACGGAAATTTCCGTAGGTAAGTTATCTACGGAAATTTCCGTAGGTAAGTTATCTACGAAAATTTCCGTAGGTAAGTTATCTACGGAAATTTCCGTAGATAAACGCATCCGTAGATAAATTCCGTAGATAAACGCATCCGTAGATAAATTCCGTAGATAAACGCATCCGTAGATAAATTTTATATCCGTAGATAAAATCCGTAGATAACGTTATCTACGGAAAATTTTCCGTAGATAATGTTATCTACGACCTTATTATCTACGGATTTTTTTCCGTAGATAATCCGTAGATAATTATCAGTTATCTACGGATTTTCATCATTATCTACGGATTTTTTCCGTAGATAATGCTGATTTTTCTTGTAGTGGTATAACTCGTTGATTAGCATAACATAATTGAAGGCTTGGAGTTTGATCCTTCTTTCAACTTTCAAATTTGGATTTTGTAAATATTCGACCAATTCTTTTCTCCAATCTTGTTGACTCGATGAACTGACACTTAGACTCTCTAGATGGCATATCAATTCATTTTCTGTATGAATCAGAGACTCGAGACATTCCTTACTTACTTTATATCCTGATGCCACCTGGGCCAATTCATTTGCGATGGCATTCGCATGTCGAAAAACATGTTGTAATTCGACTACATCGAATGCGATTAGTAATTATACAGCTCGAGCTTTGAATTCGACTAGTTTTTCATTCAAACACTTATATTCCTGAGTTAGTTGTTTAATAACGAGTTGTGAATCTCCTCGGATTAGTACATTCTTAGCACCTAACTCTTTAAGGATCTCGAGTCCAGTAATGAGTGCTTGATATTCAGTTTCATTATTCGAGTATCCTCTATTTGTTTTGAATGATAACTTAGTTGGAATTCCTTCAGGAGAAATGATTAACAAACCTATCCCAGTGCCTAATTCATGTTTCGAGCCATCAAAAAATAATTCCCAAGGCTTAATATGGTTATGTAATTAACTTCCTCAGTTTCTTTCGAGTGATCCGCAAGAAAATCTGCAATTACTTGCCCTTAGTTGCTTTTAATGGATCGAAAGTTAATGAATATTCAGTTAACATAAGTGCCCATTTGCCAATTCGAGAATGTAAAGTAGGTTTACACAACATATACTTAATCACATTACTTCGAAAAAATATTACAACATCACAAGGTCTAAGATAATACTTCAACTTTGTAGAAGCAACATAAAGACTTAAACATAATTTCTCTAAAGGAGTATATCTAGTTTCGGCTCCTACTAACATTCGACTTAAATAATAAATGACTCTCTCGATGCCATTATCATCATCTTGCGCCAGCATGCCCGCAATAGTCGAATTGCTAGCTAAAATGTACAACTTCAGTTGCTTTCCTTTAGAGAGTGGTGCAAGTACTGGAGGATGAGCCAAATAAGCTTTGATTTCATCAAACGCCTTCTGGTGCTCTTCATTCCATCGAAATTCTTGCTCGTTTTTCAGACGTAAAAGATGAGAAAACACTTTAGTTTTTCCAGACAAGTTTGATATAAATCTTCTCAGAAAGTTTACTTTACCTAGGAGAGATTGAAGTTCTTTCTTGTTCGATGGAGGTTTAGTCTCCATGATAGCTTTAGTCTTGTTTCTATCCACTTCGATCCCTTTTCTGGTGTATGACAAATCCTAGAAACTCTACCGTTGTAACACCAAAAACACATTTTAGTGGATTCATTTTTAAACCATGTTTTCTCATTCTTGCAAAAGATAATTTCAAATGGCATAAGTGATCCTCCTTTTGTTTCGACCCAACAATTATATCGTCAATATACACTTGTACAAACTTACCAATTAAATCATGGAATATTAAATTCATTGCCCTCTGATAAGTGGCACTTGCATTTTTTAATCCAAATGACATCATCACTCATTCATACACGCCTAAAGCACCTGGACATCAAAAAGCAGTTTTCAATACATCATTAGCTGCAATATAAATTTGGTTATATCCAGAATAACCATCAAGTAAACTCATAATTTGATTACCTGTAGCAGCATCTATGATAGTTTTAGCAATAGGCATAGGATACTCATCCTTGGGGGTTGCTGTGTTGAGATCTTGAAAATCAATGCATACCCTAAGTTTTTCATTCTTCTTTATAACAGGCACGACATTCGATATCCACTCAGCATATCTTGAAGTTCTGATGAACTTTGCTTTCAGTAATCTCTCAATTTCTTCCTTGATCTTTTCGATTACTTCAGGAGCGAACCTTCGAGGGCTTTGCTTGACAGGTTTCTTTCTAGGGATCATGGGTAGCCTATGCTCTACCAATCCTCGATCCAATCAAGGCATTTCCTCGTAATCCCATGCAAAACAATCTTTATATTCATGCAAAACTTGAATTATTTCCTCCTTCAGTTCTCCTTGTAAGAGCTTGCTAACATAAGTAACTTTCCTATTTTTGTTAGTTCCCAAATTAATTTCTTCGAGTGGGTCTTGAGATTCTAGCTTATGTTCTTCATTGGTTGCTCTTTCGAATCCTAATGGCGAATCGTCGAAAATACAATCTAATTTGAACTCTGACTCTTGCTTTTTATCTTCTTTCGAAGTTTTGACCTCTTGGTCCATTTTGTCCTTTTCTATTTTTTGATTTTCTTTTTTCGTTGCGACCCTTTGATCCTTTCAAATTTTCTTTGTTTTTTCTTTTTCTTCGTTCTTTTCGACCGTGAGGTCCACTTGCTATTTTTTTATTTTGTTTTTCTTCGGCCAAAGTGGCCGTGCTACTTTCATTAACTTCAAATTCATTTAATCTTACCACCTTATCTTGACAACCTTCGGCCATGTAGGCCGATATTCGAGCTACAAAGCTTGAATAAGGATCTTCATCCTTCATTCTTCAATTGGAGCCGAATCTTTCTCGGCTCGAATCACAAAACCTTTTTTCACATCCCAGCAGAAAATTTTCTTAATCCCCTCTTCTTCATCCATAACTCCAGCATTGTAGGCATCGAAAGGCTTGGTCTTTGCAAATGCAGTTAATTGTTGATTTGCAAAGTACATACCTACCTCATATTCCTTTTGGTCCGCATCGAGCACTTCTAAACCTTCATCATCATTCCAAAAGAAAATCTTTTGGTGAACAGTTGAAGGGACATCTCCTACCCCACGAATCCATTCACGTCCTAACAAGACATTAAAATTTGCCTTCGATGGAGTTACTATAAACATAGTAGTTCTCTTTACGCTTCCAATCTGAACATCAAGCAAAATCATGCCTTCAGGGTGTGATGACTTTCCAGCATAGTCTGAGATCAATATGTTATAGGGCTTCAAGTTGACTGTGGACTTCCCAAATCTTTTCAGCATTGTTCTTGGCAGTATATTCACAGCTACACCTCCGTCAACCAAAACCTTATTCATCTCGTGCCCTTCAATCATCAAATTTAGCAATAAAGGCTTAAGGTGACCTTTCATCTCTTCAGTGGGGGAATCAAATACAGCTGAATTAAATTTGGGGATAACCCTCAAAATTTGATTAACCCACACAATCTTGGACTCATAATTAGGATCATCAAAGAAATCTTCTCGATGGATATCCTCTTATTCGTTGACAGATTCCATGGCTTCAGCATACTCGGAAGGCAGAATTGATACTATCCCACAGATATCCTCCAGGGAATCATCGAAATCGCTCTCGAAATAGTCAGTTAGAACCTCATCATCTTCGAGGAATTTTCGAGATGATTCCCCTTTTTGGGGTACAAGAAGCGAAAAATGGTTCCCTCTGAAACCTTCAAAGGTAGCCTTCCACATTCTTTGTTACCTCCTCCACTGAGTTTTGGTTACGTTATTAAAAGGATGTTGAAAACCACGCCCATAACTTCCAGTCAAGAATCTACCAGGACCTGTAGATACATTCGAGAACTTTCTAGGAATTCCTTGGACTGGATGCCCAACATAATTCATCACTTGCTTTCCTCGACCCATTCCGCCAACCATTGGCCTTGGTGGGGCGTTCCATTTTCCCACTGGAACATTTGCATTTGGCACAAAAGTATTGCCGAATTTTGATGAATTATACATTTCCATCTTACCCATAGGAGCATTATACTGAGGCATATGTACCGGCCTCATGGTTAACCTAGTACTCGATCCACTATTAAGCCTAGGCTTCTCTCAAAGTTTCTCAGCTTTGTAGCTCTTCATGATTTATGACTCCTCGAAAGCCTTAGCAGTTGCTCTATCGAAGACAACACTACATCGAGGACATAGCATAACCTCCCTATCAGCCTCCTTTTTCTTTGACAGAAACTCAACCAAACTATCTCCCTCTTTTGGATAGATAGGTTCTTCCTTCTTAGCGAAGTCATCCATCAATTCTTCGAGTTTCTCATCAAAAATAGGCTCAATGTTTTCATCATCCTCGATATTGACTTCAATCATATTGATTCCCATCGAGACTGGTTCCACATATCCAGTGTGAGCGGAAAATGGATCAGTGTCCACTTTCATTTCCTTTTCCTCGAAAGCAAGGCGACCATCAGTGATCGCTTTCTCGATCATATCCCTGAAACGAACACAGTTATTAGTCCAATGACCATACATATTATGATATTTACAAAATTTCTTCCCTTTTCTTTGTTCGACTAGCGGAATTTTATGGTTTTCTGGGAGTACAATTTGTTTATCTTTTAATAAGATATCAAATATCTTATCTTCCTTAGTCATATCGAAACTGTATCTCCTAGTCAAGTTCCCTTCTATATTGTCTCCTAGTTTTAACATTTGACATTGATAAGTAGGACCAGGATGCAATTCTGCTAAGTTAACCTCAAAATCCTCACTCGAAATCTCATAGTTAGTATCCTCACTTATCTCTGCATTTTCTAAATAGGCTACCTTTTCTTTTCGAACAAACCTATCAAACTTTCTTAATCTTTCCTTCTCTAACTTAATTTGTTCGATCCTTCTTACCTTTTCTGCTAACTGAGCCATATCTCTCAACTGTTCATTTACCAATTTTTTACGTATTGAAAAATCTAACCCTGTTGCTGCAATCTTAACTAATTCATGCTCAGGTGTATTAGTATAACATCGAGATTTTAATTTCCTGAACCTATTTAAATAGTTATCTGCCATTTCATGGCTTTGTCTCTTAACGTTCATTAGATCGACTATACTATCGTTTCTTCTCTGAAGAAATGTTCATGAAAACTACCTTCCAATTGAACCCGAGTGTTTATCGAATTAGGAGGTAAGGTTGTGAACCATGTAAAAGCGTGCTTAGTCAGCGAACTCAGAAAATACTTCATTTTTAAATACTCATTGTTCGCCAAATCCCCACATTCGACTAGATACCTAGTTATATGTTCGACTGTAGACTCATTTAATTCTCCTGCGAATTTCAAAAATTTTGGGACCTTTGTCCCCCTAGGCAATTCTACTTGAGTTACATGATCTGGAAAGGCTAACACAAAATATGGACGTTCATTTTGACCTACCTCGAAACCATGCCTGTTTAGTATCCTTTCTACCATTTGATCTAAATTATCATTGGGATTCCTATTAGGTCGACCTACGTTTTGAGGAAAAATTCCATTCCCACCTAGATTTTCCATCTCATTTAGATTTGCACTCATGGCTCTCGAAGGTGGTCCATCACCCAATTTATCTACTATTTTGTTTATTAATTCATACAAAGGAGTCATTATATTATGCATTTGGGTGGACAACAAATTGACCATGTCATGATTACTATGGTCCATCTGTTGTCGAAGAGCCATCTTGGCTTGATTACTAATACTAGTAGGTACATAACTACCCTGTCGAATCAGGGAACCTTCATGACTTGTCCCTACATGTTGGTAGGGGTCTTGCATAACAAAAACCAAACCATTTGGTCTAGGATTATATCCTTGCGGAGACACGTGCATTTGTGAATTTGGCCCTAAATAAGGTATTGGCATCTCGACCTGTACGGGTTGGGTATTTCACCAATTCTGTGGCATACCCCAAGGATATTCCCTAGTGACATTTGCTAGTTCTTGTGACACATTAGTTTGTCTAGCCACATTTTCGGGTACTACAGGGTGATGGAAGCACTTGGTGAAAATTGATGTTCATCCAAGCTTCCATGCAAGGACCGAAAATGCTCCATGAGGTTATCACGTTTTGACCTTGGAATTCTCCTTTGAAGAAGCTTCAATGGAGGAGAAGCACCTTTGAGGAGGTTCGGTTACCTCTTAGAGAGGTAAAAAAGCTTGAGGAACCAAGCTTCTAGGAGAAGGAACTTTGAGAGAGAACCTAGGAGAAGGTTTCTCACGAATTTGACTCTTGAAAATGAGAGAGAAATTTGATTTCTAATTCTCATAAATGTCCAAAAGTGATTACAAGTGAAGAGAAAATGAATTTATAGGGAGAGGTAGCTTCTAGGAGAAGCTAACCTTAACCATGGTTCACTAGGAACCATGGTAAGGTGTAGCTAACCTTCCATGGTTTATAAAACTTGTAGGAGAAGCTAACCTTGACCATGGTTCACTTAAGAACCATGGTAAGGACAGCTTAACCTACCAAGGTTTAGAAACTTGGAAGGCAAGCTTCAAAACTTGAAGAAAGAACTAGTCAATTTTGGCCAAGAACTAAGGCACAAGCTAGGCGGTCAAGGCTCCAAAATGCTCCATGATTTATTTTGAAATTCTTTGATTTGGTTTAGTTAGGTTCATCATATGATGATGAGACCTAGCTAAATCAAATCTATGAAAAATTAGGAGCAAAATGAGTCTAATATGCAAAATTTTGCCTAGGCCCAATTCTGGCCCAATTACTAGTCACACCCTCAAGCATTGCTAAATGCCACCCCTTTTTCCCTACTGAAAAAATATAAAATGAATGTATCAACAAAGGAGGTTAAATGGAGTTAAACTCTCCAAGTAACCCACCCTAAAATCAATATACAATCACTAATTAAAAGCAAGTAAAGTGTCTCACAAATACAAAGACAAAATTAGACCTATACAAAGGAACTATGTACAAAATATATGAAAAAGGTCTTTAAGATCATCCCATTCCTCTTGGTTCTTTTAGTATATCACCTGTTGGATTCCTTGGCCTTGGCCATAGTCTATCATCCCCTCCCTCTTGAAAAGGATTTGACCTCAAATCTCGAGGGTCTTCATGATTATTGGCCACACCTACAAATATATAATAAAATTCATTAGAGGTGATATTCTCAACAAATAAATGTGAAAGGTATATCCTAGAAGGAATCCTTTCATGGAACCTAAAGAAATCTATGATACTAGACCTTCTAATGTAATGAATAGGATTCTCTCCTAAACATAGACTAGGTATATTACTAAATCCTAAAAATGTGCTAAAACTAAAACTATAGCACACTAAAGACTTAATCCTAAAAACTAAAACATCTTGCCTAAAGTACCCTATGTGGTAACCTAGGCATTTCCTAGAAAATAAGGAAAATACTACTAAGAAATTTCCTAAACAATTTTGGATTATATTATTTGTTGGATAGTTATGAAAAGAATTTGTACAAGGAACCTTGAAAGTTCAGATGTTATATCCAACAAATAATATATTCCATAAATTGGGTGCATTATTGACACAACTAAGGTAGGAAAAGTCCTACACAAAGGAAGGCTATTTACCTTGGGCACCACCAAGGAAGTAGCATGAGAAGTAGAACTAAGTGAAGTCCACTTCTCCTTCACCAAATCTTGAAGTTGAGACTTTTTTTCTTTAAAAATAATGGATTTATGAATCTCCTCTTCAAGACTAGTGGCAGAATGAAGGCAAGAGTTAAGATCTTTATGAATAAAGAGAATTTTTTTCATAGGAGTTTTAGTACTAAAACAATTCTCTTTAGTCACAAATCCATTAGAGGATATTTCTTCCTCTTTACTCTTCCCTGCACAAAGTTCTTTATTTTTTTCTATTTCTTCTTTTCTTTTGATTTTCATTTTTCTTCTCCTTTTGTGTTTTCTCATGTCTTCTTTCAATTTTTCTTCTTCTTGTTTAAGAATTCTCAACTTCTCATCTAGGATAGCAAGTTTGGCCTCTCTTTCAATTTTCTCCTTCTCTTTTTGAAAGGCCTCTTTTAAGTGATTTTAGCTCTTTTGTTAAGTAAGAAATGTTTTTAGGAGAGCTATCACTTCCACTATAGTTGGATTGTTGAGACATTTTAAACAACAAGATTTTTCTCTTCATACAAAAATAGATTTTAAGAAAATAATATTTTTGGAAGTGCTAGACTTGGCACTTGGAGGTTTAAGAGTACAAATTGAACTTTGGAGGGAGGTGAGCTACTATCGAGCCACTTAATAACCAAGCCTCTTCAAGTAAAAATCTCTAAACCCCTTTGTACTTTTCCTTGCACAAAATATTTTCACAAAGTTCTTTTCAAAAGAAAAATAACAAGCAAGTGCCTAATGTGTACAATTAAGCAATGCAATCAAAACTTGAAAACATAAATTGCTTAAAACATAAATTGCATGAAAACTTAAAGACAAGAAAACATAAACTAGGCGTGGAAAGCAATTAGACCTATGTGAGAGCTTGAAAGGCACCAAAGACCTTCAAGGACCCTCTCACAAGTACTACACGGATTTACTATTTAGAACACTTAAGGAGAGATGGAGTTACACCAAAGGCACTCTAAGACATTCCTTAATAAAGGCCTTGTACAAAAATGGAAATTTACAAAAATTACAAGAAAATGAAATTCAAATTTTCTTCAAATGAAATGCAAATTCACACTCCAAATAAAATGTAAATTCACAATCAAATGAAATTAGTGGCTGCACTTAATTTCAAGGAAAACAAATTAGCCACTAATTAGAGACAAATTTTAGAGACGGATTTTGTAAGGAAAAAAAATAGGTTTTAGAAACCAAAATTTCCGTCACTAAAATTAGTCTCTAAATTTTCACAAAAAATTTAAAAAATCTTGCTCCTTCTTTCTCCAATTCAGCCACCAAATCTGCAGCCTCACAATGTGTTTCTCTCCTCTTTAGAAGCAACCTTGATAATGATTACTCCTAGGTGTTTGAATTTCCAAGAATCCAATCCAATGAGAAACAAGCTCCTAGGTCACCACCAAAGTCCTTCAATTTGGCTAACCTTGAGCTTGGCCTTCAACAACTTCCAAGAGGCACTCAACACACCTTAAGATGCTGGAATATTAGTACAAAAACTGAAAAGGAACAATTTAGAATGGCTACACCAAATGGTAGAGTAAAATGTGACAAACTAGAAGGAGTTCCACAAAAATGACAAGCAAAAATTAAGGCAAATTTAGAAAACTAGCACACAAAGGATAACCTATGAAAGGCACTAGAATGGATTACAAAATCAAAGCTAAGATTAGAAACAAAATTAAGACTCAAAAGATTGTATATGTTTCTGGACAAAAAATTGAAGATAAGGCACACAAAATGTTACCAAACCGAGAGCACTTTGTTGCTAAAATTTTCACTCCTTGGCTTTTTCTTGTGTTCTTTTCTTTTGTTTTCTTTTGTTCTTTTTTTTTGTTAACACAGGAGTTTAATGCCTTTTAATCAAGTATTAATCTCAGATTTAAGCATAAAAATATGCTGCAGAAATTTTCACACAAAACAAGAGGTGTTCACATGCAATTTTCAACTAGTGCTTCACAATTTTGTACTATTTTTTTGTCAAATTTTTAAGCACTATTTCTGTTGTTTTTCTAATGTTTTTAGAACACAAACACCTCTGTTTTGTCTCTGTTTTAAGTGCCTAAAAAGTGTTAAAAGTTTCAGCCACAACACAAGACTCAAAGAAACCTAATAGGAATTAGTGTTTAACAATTTTTCTTGACAAACTTTTAACAAAACATAAAGGAAACCTAACTCTAAGAAATTTGCTAGAACTAATAGCAAATCATGAACTCATATATGTAAATCAAAAGAACATATAGGTAAGGTTCAGATTTAATAAGAAAATACACAAAAAATTTCAGACACAAACACCACACAAAAAATTAGGTCAACAAGCTAGTCTAGGAATTTTCAACATGAAAAGGACTACACATGACTTCTATGACAAAACAAGTGATTCAAAAATAAAACTAATGAAATATGAATGTTGTCCAATCACGGACACATGTTAAGGAATGGAGAGACTCAAACAAAAGCAAAACGCACAAGTATAGGAACCTAAAGCACAAAACAATTGATTCACGGATTAATAGGAACAAGCAAAAACATGAATCAATTTCTTCTTATGTGACATATAGGATCTATAAATTTTTTTTTAGAAAATTTAGATCCATGCAGCAAACACATATTTAGACATAGGAGAAGGAAGAAACAACACGGATTCAACAAAAAAAATTAGAACACCAAACCTCAAGAGCACTAGGCTCTAGATACCAAAACTGATGGAAGCACTTGGTGAAGATTGATGTTCATCCAAGCTTCCATGCAAGGACCAAAAATGCTCCATGAGGTTATCACGTTTTGACCTTGGAATTCTCCTTTGAAGAAGCTTCAATGGAGGAGAAGCACCTTTGAGGAGGTTCGGTTACCTCTTAGAGAGGTAAAGAAGCTTGAGGAACCAAGCTTCTAGGAGAAGGAACTCTGAGAAAGAACCTAGGAGAAGTTTTCTCACGAATTTGACTCTTGAAAATGAGAGAGAAATCTGATTTCTAATTCTCATAAATGTCCAAAAGTGATTACAAGTGAAGAGAAAACGAATTTATAGGGAGAGGTAGCTTCTAGGAGAAGCTAACCTTAACCATGGTTCACTAGGAACCATGGTAAGTTGTAGCTAACCTTCCATGGTTTATAAAACTTGTAGGAGAAGCTAACCTTGATCATGATTCACTTAAGAACCATTGTAAGGTCAGTCTAACCTACCAAGGTTTAGAAACTTGGAAGGCAAGCTTCAAAACTTGAAGAAAGAACTAGTCAATTTTGGCCAAGAACTAAGGCACAAGCTAGGCGGTCAAGGCTCCAAAATGCTCCATGATTTATTTTGAAATTCTTTGATTTGGTTTAGTTAGGTTCATCATATGATGATGAGACCTAGCTAAATCAAATCTATGAAAAATTAGGAGCAAAATGAGTCTAATATGCAAAATTTTGCCTAGGCCCAATTCTGGCCCAATTACTAGTCACACCCTCAAGCATTGCTAAATGCCACCCCTTTTTCCCTACTGAAAAAATATAAAATGAATGTATCAACAAAGGAGGTTAAATGGAGTTAAACTCTCTAAGTAACCCACCCTAAAATCAATATACAATCACTAATTAAAAGCAAGTAAAGTGCCTCACAAATACAAAGGCAAAATTAGACCTATACAAAGGAACTATGTACAAAATATATGAAAAAGGTCTTTAAGATCATCCCATTCCTCTTGGTTCTTTTAGTATATCACCTCTTGGATTCCTTGGCCTTGGACATAGTCTATCACAGGGGGTGATGTTTCCAATTTGTTTTCGATGGAATTAGTTTCGCGGATTTTATTCGAACTAGCACAACAAGCATTTTAATTTAGGTATTATGCTTTGAACTTTTCGGAACGATAAAGAATGGAGTAGAAAGATTAATAGTTACTTGTTTCTAAGCATTCATCAATAATTAACAAGCAATAATTTTCATGCACATAAATACTCAGATGAACATAATGAGCAATAGATATATTCGCAATACAGATCATGGTTCACTTTGCATGATATTCAAGCATTACAATGTTAACAATCTATAACTACGTGATTAACAGAAGGCAACTACACTAATCCTTATCCTAAAAAGATAAAAGAAAGGTGGCCGAGAAG
The DNA here is from genome assembly GCF_000230855.2 of Cajanus cajan. Lineage (NCBI taxonomy): Eukaryota > Viridiplantae > Streptophyta > Magnoliopsida > Fabales > Fabaceae > Cajanus > Cajanus cajan. The sequence continues at coordinate 7,635,635 of NC_138517.1, read as the reverse complement.
TAGTCATACCCAAAAACAATTCCTTGCACGAAAGCCATATGCGTAGGCGGAGAGTGCTTGAGAGTTCAGTTCAAGTATGAGTTTTTCGACCTCTGTAAATTACCATGCCTTGCATATTTATAGAGCTAATCAAGGGCAGTTAATTGTGTACGTGTGAGTTATTGGAAAATAACCTTTATCCACTACGTTCTCATTACGTGGTCTGACATATAACTTCTCATAACCATTCATCCCACGTATTTTTTATCTTTTTGAATCACTTTCCAATAACTGCTCTATTTTGACTCCTCAACCCTTTTAGGAAACCTCTAGTAACCTTTTTTATCTATTTTTCGAGCATTTCTCTATTCGATTCGACCAATTCTATTCGACCACATTTCGAGCGCGAACATTTAAGGCTCCTAATACGATCCTGGTAGGTGTTGACCTTTATCTTCGTTTCGAGTAGCTTTCACAAATACCCTTTTCGAGTCATATGGTTTTCGAGTGACCTTAACACAAATATAAATTTTTGTCCCAAACAATCTGTGACACCCTTACTACCCCAACATAAACATTGTAATAATGTAATTAAATTAAGAAAAATAAACTTTCAAAGTTGGTAAAAGGGTTCACATAAAAACCTTTAGAAACATTCTTCGATATCCAAAGTATTTTGAAAATGAAACTTGGAAAATAAAACATAAGAGGTTATAAAATGTTTTCAATATAATAAGTACAACTCCATTTACAAATAAATTCCATGTCCTAGAAGTCCTCTGCCCCAATGTTCTAATATCAGAGCATACCCATAACTCAACTGTTGGCATTCTAGATGCCACTCATAGCTGGATCTTCCTCACCTAAAACATCCACAAATTGTACGGTGAGAAAAGAAAACATCTATATGAAAAGCAAACAAGAAAAATCCACAATATCGTCTCATCATAACTCGTTACTTATTAAAGTATTTACAAGCATTTCTATCTATCATAATTCTATCAATCATGCAACATCTTCACATCACAATTCACAATCACATCAGTCCATCACAAATCTTGCGATTAACCCTATGCCAAGGTCACGCCTGTAGCATCTCTTGCTCGAGGTCGTGCCACCCCCGACATAAGCATTAATTGCCTCACACATCCCACCCTATGCCAAGGTCACGCCTATAGCATCTCTGGCCTAAGGTCATGCCACCCTCGACATAAGCATTTGAAATCACACATCCTACACTGTGCCAAGGTCACGCCTGTAACATCTCTTGCTTGAGGTCGTGCCACCCCCGACATAAGCATGAGGAATCACCCATCCCATACTATGGCAAGATCACGCCTGTAGCATCTCTTGTCTAAGGTCGTGCCACCCTCGACATAAGCATGAGAAATCACACATCCTACACTGTGTCAAGGTCACGCCTGTAACATCTCTTGCTCGAGGTCGTGCCACCCCCGACATAAGCATGAGGAATCACTCATCCCATACTATGCCAAGGTCACGCCTGTAGCATCTCTTGTCTAAGGTCGTGCCACCCCTGGTCACAAGTGTGAGGAAGCACAATCACATTCACATCCACATCCACATCTCAATTCCACAATACATACACAATCCACACAAAATAGTGGTTCACATACCCCTCAAGGAATTCAACATGAATCCTCATCCTCATCTAGATCATCAATTTTACCAAATCTTGTAATAATAATATTTATCATCAATTTTACCAAATCATGTGATAATAATATTTATACATTAATATAAAACCAGATTAAATCGCCAATTTAATATAATCTTAACCCAAACAATAAAACCCCTAATTTTTCCAAAACCTAACTCACAGGCACTTTTCTACGATTTCGTTCTCTCTCCCAGATCATCATTTGTACAAACTAATCATATATTCATAATCCTTAACACATACAGAATCATATAAAATAATAATTCTCCAAACAAAAATAATTATAAAATTACTCATAATCCTAAGGACTCTTCCTTTACCCAATTCCCTCATGTAACTCTTCATATAAAATAATTCCCTTTTCCCCCGTACCTGGATAAGTAGTAGCTAAAACTAAGGATCTGGTTGATCTCCTCTGCTGGGTTCCAACAGTCTTTAGAGAGTGCAGAAGAAGAGAAGAGAGAAAAGAAGAAAAGAACTCAGAAAATGAGAGGTGTGTTTTTTTGGAGTGGCAGAGTGCTCTATTTATAGGCATCAGGCTTCGCTAGAACGGCCCGTTCCAAATCTGGAATGACCCATTCTGGATCCTTAACTCACGACTAAAAATCACATCCAGAACGACCCGTTCTCAAACCAGAACGGCCCGTTCTGAGTGCATTTAATACTCACAATGGTCATATTTTGGAACAGCCCGTTCTTAACTCTGGAACGGCCCGTTCTCAATTTGGGAACGCCCTGTTCCAATTTGGGAACGCCCCGTTCCCATCTAAAATTTGTAGACAATTTTTGTATTTTGGAACGACCCGTTCTAATTCTAAAATGGCCCGTTTCGGGCTACCAAAAGTAGGTCTATTTAGTAATTCAAAATGGCTAGTTCTAAGTTCAGAACGGCCCGTTCCGGCCTACTAAACCACCTTAATTGGGCTCTTAAACCAGTGAAAATTGGGCTGTTAGACAATCACCATATTTTACAAATAGATTCTTTTTTCAAAAACAAAATAGTTGAATCTTGGAAAATAATATTTTCCGAACACTCTTAAAAGTGTATTCGAAAGGGTTTTGAAAATTAAATTATATATCAATAGTTGATTATATGAATAATTATTTATTATTATAACTTATTATAATGGAAATAAGATTTTATTTGGAGAAATTTATTTATAAAAAGATTAATATTTAATTTCATGTAGATACAACCAAAACTTAATTTCTAAACCAACTTAAAAAGAAAAAAAAAAATATTGAAAAGTAATAAGATTCAAAATTTTAATTTTACAAAAATAACTTATTTTTCTGAAAAAAAAAAATAGTTGTTAATAAATTTAATCTGTTCAGGATTTTTAATTATTTTTTTTGTATAAACAGCTTTTGGCCCAAAAAAATAGCTGAAATGGGGAGATTAAATCTCTCCCAAACATACTGCTTCTGATATTCTTTTTTCTAAATAAAGGGTTGTGTTCAGGTTCTGAGAGAACTGAGATTCTGGAAGTCTCAATAGATGAACCAACCATGTCATGTCAGAACAAGGAAGTTGTGATGGCTGAAGCTTGTGAGGGTAAAAAAAAAATGATGCTAACATGCAAGATGGTCATCATATGGCAGCAGGAGAATTAGATCAACTAGCAGAAGCATATGCTAATCCCTCTGAGCATCAACATGGAGAAATCATGAAACAAGAGCTCCTCCAATTTCACAAGATGCAACACCATTTCTGCCACAGTATATTGCTGATTCTGAAACCAAAAGAAAAGCACCAACTTCTGAGATATCAATAGAGAAAGAAGTCAAGAAAATAAGGACAGATCAGGAGATGCTTTTCAATAATATGGCCACTCTTCAAGAAAGACAGAACCAGTTCTTCCATTGGTTCAACACAGAAATCTTGCCCATTTTTGCCCCAACAGCAAGACTCTTTCCTTCCACTGGTTCCGCTGTTTCTTTTGGACAATCTTCGCAATCTAAGAAGATTGAGGAAAAAGGGGGAGAAAACTAGAAGATTAGAGGGGCACAAAATTTGATTATCTCTTAGGATACAGTACTACTTTTGTATATGATGGTGATTGTCTGTATTATTCTTCATTTGATTAATGAAATTCTATGAACCATTGAATGCTTCTATTGATTTGAGAGTGTTTTATGATTAAATAATGATTCTAATGTTGAATTAAATTGAACATTGTTTCTGAATATATGAACCGCAACTTAACATCTGTAAGCATCATAGAGAAACATATCAAAAACTATTTAACAAGAAACATGTCTAGAACTGAAAAGCCTTAACAGATCCTCGAATGGTTTGACCTCTCTAGAAAGGGAAACTCTCCATGTTTTGGTTTCAAAATGAATTTCCCTCTCTGTGTGTGGAGTTTTCTTTCCGCATAAACTTCAATTTCTTTGTTACAATCAACGATATTTGTTTATGTGGTTCTCTTAAGCTTGGTATTGCAAAATTCATGTCATACACGTACAGAGTACCAAATAAAGTCCACATCTTGTTACTGTAGGCGTAATACATTCTGCATTTGAGAATGACCATATATTTATGATCAATCTAGAATATCGCTTTTTCCATCCAATGAGTTCTGATATTGAAATAGAACTTTGAAGAAAAGGAAAAATGGGAACACTGATATCAAAACTTTCAAGGGAGTTCACTCATCCAACCAGGGATTGCTTTGAAGCATGAGAAAATTGAGTCCAGACTCTACAGCATGAGTCGCATAAAGTTGATGAAGTAGAAGTCGGTTTAGAAACTAAGAAGAACCAGTTCAGCAAAACCAAGGCTTTGGAAAATGAGCTGCACAAAAAGCTAAGCACGATTAAGAAAATGAAAGAGGATTTAGGAGAGCAACTCACTGCTATTAAAGCTAACATCTCTTCCATCAAAGCAATTATCTATGCTCCTATATCAAAAAGGAACATTAGTTGTAAGAGCAAGAGTGATGAGGTTTTTTGTGAACACTCCACTTGGCAAGCAGACCAAGTTTCATTGTAGAAATACAGTATCGTCCTCAGGAATTTGAGAGTTTAGTAATTCTTACTCTAATGACTTATATAAAGATATTGATGTGATTGCAAATGAGTTAATGTGATATAAAATAAAATGATAATATAATATTTGTAATAACAATTATGAGAAATAAGGATTGGGTTCAGGAGCACGTGCTAACTCTTAAATCTTCTTAAAATAAATATGATTTCAATCTCATTACCTCCACGTCCATTTAGTAATCCAACAAGATTCCTCAAAGTTGAATACTAAAGTGATCAATCTTAAAACATGATTCTTCTATGTTTTGAGTTTAACACTTTGCATTAAGAACAATGACTTGAACAAGGGTGGCTAACCAAATCAAGTATATTCCTAGAACAAGAGATGGTTAGGTGCAAGATTCAGTTCGGGTTTTCAAAAATGTTTTCCAACTGGATTCAAAAACCAAAATCATAAAACGGGTGATCAAACCACTACAAGCATTAAGTAAAAAATCAAGCACAAATAATGAGATTAAAATGCATATATTTAAGAAGAAGAAGAGTTAGTAGTTACATCCAACCAATCCTCAATGGGTTCAGCCACACATGACCATCACAAGATCAAAAGAGTGAAATAAGAAATTATAAAGTAAAAGATGAAGAAAAGGGGTTGATCTTCGTTCCCAATTGATCCAACTTCCCGATCTTTGCTCTTGCCCTGTTTTCTCCTCTTCGTGCTCTCAATCCTCTTTTTCTCTCTTTGTTTCGTGATGTCCTAAAAAGTTCCTTCGTTTCCCTTTTATATTAGCTTCAAAACAGGGGAGGAATTGTAATTTTTAAGCCCACCGCTGCAGCGCTGTAGTTTCATAGCTATAGTTGTGAAAACTCTTTCGAGGTGAAGTAAGCTTCATAGCTGTAGTTGTGGCTTCACAACCATAGCTGTGGAAGCTCCTTTAACCTTAAGGAACCTCCAACGTTATAGTTATGAATTTCACAGCTATGGCTGTGACTCTTGTTGGGATACAAACAAGTCTCACATCGATAAAATAAGACAAGAAATAACAGCTTATATAGCACAAACATACTTTAATGATAGAGAGGCCTTTTGGGTGATGACCAAAAGCAAAATCGTGAGGGCTAAGGCCCAAAGCGGATAATATCTCATCATTGTGGAGTATGCTTGTGTAATAACCTTATAATAATAACTGTCATAAACTATCCCCTCAGACAAATACCATAAAATTAATGGGATACAAATAAGTCCCACATTGATAAAATATCATAAAAAATAACAACTTATATAGCATAAACATACTTTAATGATTGAGAGGCCTTTTTGGTAATGACCAAAAGTAAAACCATTAGGGCTAAGGCTCAAAGCGGACAATATCATTGAGTGTAATTCATGAATAAAAGACACTCAACAAAGAGCAACATCATTGCAGAAGACAATAAACTCAAAGATGAGTCTAGAGGTAAAGCATCTCACTTGCAGTAGGAACATGATTTGGCAAAGGAAACACAAACATGAATCAAAGTTGAGTCTCAAAACTTGAAGAATTTGAGAAAATTGCTGCAGAGTGAAAGGTAGAGCAATTCAAGTAGAATTTTTTGCACCTGCTGGTACATGGTATATATGATACATGAAAGTAAATTTTTTTCCTATTAAAATTGTTGTCGCATTAGGTATTGTTTTCGGTATTTTATTGTGTTACTATAACGTCAATTCTTTGAAAGTTAAAACTTTATTAGAAGTCACTAGTGAATACACACATAAGTGTGAAGTATTTAGGGATTCAGAGACTTGAATTTAAGATACTGGATTTCAATTTCCAATTTATACAATTGTCCTTTTGGGACTGGTTCAAATTGCTCTAGTCACCTTTTTCTAAATTTGCAGGTTTCTCACTTATGTAATTCATATTTCACACCAGGTTCCTACCTATCAACTTAATTTTATTTTGTAACCTTCATTTAATAAGCCTTTTATTACTCTCAGTCAGTACACGTGATTACTCGGCACTCTTTGGTCACTTTTAAGTCATTGTTGTTCCCCCTTATTCTTTGTTTCACATATCCATTGTTCTCTTCAATTCATCAACCCAATGCACCCTGATCCTTCTCTATTTTTCCTGAGCAAATTTCCCATTAATATAATAATACTAGCTTGTATTGAAACCAATCTGCTTCATATATAAGAAGTAAGGCTGATCAATGCTTGAAGGTATACAACACTTATGTTATATTATAATTTAACAAATTTAAACCTAATTTTTGTTAAAAATACATGTTATAAATATTATATCTTTATCTGTCATAGACATTTTTTAAAATGTTTGGTTACATAACAATCTTAAAAACCTACTTAATAATAATTTAACACTAATAAAAATATATAAATAAATATGTTAAATTCTATAAAAATTAAGTTTAATTTATTTATCATATAAATATGTTTTTAATATATGATATAAATTTTTACAATTTTAATTTTTTTATCAACATAAAAAATAAATAGAAAGTACAAAAGTTTGACAAATATAAGATAAATGAATAATTCCTCGAAATTTATATTTTATACATACGATAATTTAAATATATATATATATATATTAGAATATAATTTTTATTTTTTAAAATATATTATTTTTTAGATAAAAAAAATTGTGTATGTGTAAATGGTTTGCTTTCGATTTTTGAACCACATTGATGCACTGTGTTGGTTGGCGTTCCGGAACAGCCCGTTCTGAATCTAGAATAGCCCATTTTGGAATCCAGAACGGCCCGTACTGGTTTCAGAACGGGCCGTTCTGATGCACGCATTGGTGTTAAATGATGCATCTGAAAAGGTTTGTTCCAGATGCAAAATTTACAAACCATGAATGCAAGCAGAACGGCCCGTTCCGGTTTCAGAACGGGCTGTTCTGGTTCCATATGCATGGCAAAATTTGATATCCATGTGGCATCTATGTAGTTTCCAAGTGGCATCTACGTAGCTTTCACGTGGCATTCACATGGCTAACAGTTAACTCCGTTTAAATAATTTGGACGGAAGTCCGACATTGCAACCAATTAATTTATTAGAGACTAAATTGAGACCAAAAATAAAAGTGAGACTAAATTGAAACAAATAATTATTATAAGGGATTAAAATAAATTTTTAACCTAAAATAAAGTGATGGAATGACGACACGATCGAGTTAGGTTATTAGAGGGAATTAAATAAAAAAGGAGCCGGCAGGGAAAATAAAATATAAATAAAGTAAAAGAAATTTAAAGTGTGATGATCAAAGACGGAAACTTACTCACGTTGACGAGACAATATAGAAAACAAAAGCATAGCTTGAATGATATCGTATTTCCTTTTATTTAATTGAATAAAAAATTGAATCTTGAAAACAACCCTTATGCTGAAAATTATCTCGTATATGTTCACTCATCTAAAATTTATATTTCATATTATTGGCAAGAACCTAAACCTTACATAATTAGAGATAAAATAATTAAAAAATATATAAATAAATAAATAATTTTTATCTTATAAATTAATTTTGTAAGATTAAATTAAATTTAAATTTACTATTCAAAAACATATGTTCATGATTAGTATAAGAAAAGTACGATAGAGGTGATATATTAATTAATCATTATTATATATAAATAAAAAAAAATTATTTTACAAGGTAAGGTTAGATATGACGAGCCTAAATCTTATCTCATTTGTATGAAGCAGCCTCGTTAAATAGAGCGTGTAGCGTAGCCTCCTTTAGTTTCACCTACTCATTGTGCGTTTAGTGTGTCTCATATCGTTATGGAGCAACCTTTTCCTTCTATATCGAGACACACCTATGATGTGTTTCTTAGTTTTCGTGGTGAAGATACCCGTTTTGGTTTCACCGGTAATCTATACAGCGCTTTGAGTCAAAGGGGAATCTTTACCTTCTTTGACGATGATGCCCTACGAAAGGGTGAAGAGATCAAACCTTCTCTTCGCAGAGCAATACAAGAGTCCAGAATATCCATCATTATTTTCTCCAAAAATTATGCCACCTCAACGTTTTGTTTGGATGAACTTGTCCATATTCTTGAGTGTTACACAAAACACAACATGCATATTTTGCCTGTGTTTTATGATATAGATCCGTCACACGTGCGGCATCAAACTGGGAGTTACAATGAAGCATTTGCTAGTCACGAACGTGGAAGATTCAAAGATGATATTCAGAAGCTGCAAAAATGGAGGTTGACTTTGACTCGAGCTGCTGATTTGTCTGGTTTGCATTTCAAAATTGGGTAACACTAACACACCTCTCTTTATTCTTTCTAGTTTAATTTAGTTTTAACACATTGTTAGTCATTAGTGAGTTAGGAAATCATTAAAGGAAGTCTTAAATTATAAGAAATTGTAATCAAGTCTTTAATATTTTATAATTTTAATAATTAAATTCATATATATAATTAGTAACAATAAGACACCTCTCTTAACTCCAAGCATGTAGTTCAGCGGTAGGGGTTGATCAACGCTTAAGCAAGGTCAGAGATTTGAATCTTACCTTGTGTATGCAGTCAAAAAAAAAAAAAATCAAATAAGACACCTCTCTTATTCCTTTTGGTTTAATGCGTGTTCCGAACAACAATCCAAGTATGCTAGCTCACTTAACCACGGCGCCAAATGAGATTCTGTTATTATGTTAAAGATAACTATACTTTAAAAGTAAGTTTTACTAGAATTATTTTATTTAATAATTTATATTATACATCAATTTTAATGATTTTATTAAGTTTTTAATGATCCGACCGTTAATTAAATTAAATTTTTTTAATACATATATTAAGTTTACAAAGTTTTAAAAAATTTGAAAAACTATTTGATACTTCATTTTATTAACTTAAATTTATAGATAATTATAAAAATATTTTATATGTTGATTTGAATTAATGAAACGGAGTATCAAATAATTTTTAAATTTTTTAAAATTTGTAGAATTGATTTATATATTAACAATTTTCAATTTAGTGGTTGAATAATTAAAATTCAATATAGAACATGAATTATTGAGTAGAGTAAGTTTAGGTAGACTTAGTCTTAGAGTGAGTAAATCCCTCCTCATAAATATTCCACTCAATGACTGATGTTTTATATCAAATTTTAACTATTCAACTACTAAATTAAATAATTTTAATGCATAGATCAAATTTACAAATTTAAAAAAATTGAAAATATTTGATATCTCATATCATTAATGCAAATTGATGGATAATTATAAAAATATTTTATATATTGATTTGAATTAATGAAATGCAGTATTAAATAATTTTCAAAATTTTCAAAACTTTACAGATTTGATTTATACATTAAGAACTTTTAATTCAACAATTAAATTGTTAAAATTTGATGTATAATACGAGTTATTGAGTGAAATAAGTTGATCTCTCTTTTCTCTCTGCTCTCTCTCTCTCTCTCTCTCTCTCTCTCTCTCTCTCTCTCTCTCTCTCTCTCTCTCTCTCTCTCTCTCTCTCTCTCTCTCTCTCTCTCTCTCTCTCTCTCTCTCTCTCTCTCTCTCTCTCTCTCTCTCTCTCTCTATATATATATATATATATATATATATATATATATATATATATATATATATATATATATATATATATATATATATATATATATATATATATATATATATATATATATATATATATATATACACACACACATATAGGGGGTGGCTCGACCAAGAACCATTATTAATATGAGAATATGATAACAACTAATTATAACTCTTAAATTAAAATAAATGATTTATATTAAAAGATTACAAGTAAAGTTGTTATGTATCATCACTATTAGATCGTTATTAAACTCCTTGCCACCTCCACCTCACAACCACCACCTCCATCGTGTCGTCATTGTCATTGTTATCAGCAATGGTAGCAATGATGGCGTTACCAACAATGGTAATGGTGGAAATGATAGTAATGATAATGGTGGTTGTGATAGCAATGTTATAGTAGTGGTAACAATAACCCAACAATTTAACCAATGACTTGTTAATTGACCCAGTACTTTAGTTGATTTAATAACTCGAATTTTAAAACTGCAAATTATATATCTAAATGAGAAGAACAATAATTTCTAAAAAAAATTATTTAAAAACGAGTAAAATAAAAATACTCATTAAAAAATAAAGACTAAAATCTATAAGGGTAACATCATGTTGTACCAACATTGGTTGACATAAGTGATAATGATTTGTATCTTTTAACCAATTTGTTCAGGGCTCAAATCTTAATATTGAGTATATAATAGACTATGTTATAAGAGGAATATCAATCTTATGTGCTTAAGATCCTCAACGGAGATTAGTCATTAATTCCTACCAATATTGTGGTTATCCAAAAATAATACCATATTGCCAAAAAGTATATGATACTAAAGTAATTAATTGTTAATGATGATTTGGAAACTAGCCATGAATTAGAAGCACTAATTTAATTTCACGTTTTATTAATTACAGGGAAGAATACGAGTTTGAGTTCATTAAAAAGATCACAAAAGAGGTCTCGTGTAATCTTAATCGATGTCCCTTACATATTGCTAATTATCCTGTTGGATTGAAAACAAGAGTGGAAGATATACAAAGACTTGTGGGATTTGAGTTTGATAACAAACTAAACAAAGTGACCATAATTGGAATTCACGGGATGGGTGGAATAGGAAAATCAACTCTTGCACGTGCCTTTTATAATTTGATAATGCATCAATTTGAAGGTACATGTTTTCTTGCTGATGTTAGAGAAAAGTCATCAACTAAGCATGGCCTTGTGCAAGTCCAAGAGACAATGCTTTATGAATTAGTTGGGGAGAGAAATATCAAGTTGGGAGATGTTAATCAAGGAATTCCATTGCTACAACAAAGACTTTGTCGGAAAAAAATCCTTCTTGTTATCGATGATATTGACAAAAAGGAACAATTAGAAGCAACTGCTGGAGGTCTTGATTGGTTTGGTTTAGGAAGCATCATCATTATAACAACAAGGGATAAGAATTTGTTACATATTCATGATGTTGAAAAATTGTACGAGGTTAATGAATTGGATGATATTGAAGCTCATAAATTGTTTACATGGAATGCTTTCAAAAACAAAGAAGTTGATCCAAATTACATGGAACTCATAAAACATGCAGTATATTATGCCAAGGGCCTTCCACTGGCTTTAGAAATAATAGGCTCAAACTTGTTCGGTAAATCATTTGATGAATGGGATTCTGCATTAAAAACATATGAAAGAATTCCAAATAGAGATATTCTAAAACTTCTTAGAGTTAGCTATGATAGTTTGGATACTTACCAGAGGGAAATATTTCTTGACATAGCTTGCTTCTTTAGAGGTTACCCTTTGAGATATGTTACAAATATGTTCGAGGCAAGAGATTTTCATCCAAAGATTGGAATTAAAATTCTAGAAGAAAAGTCACTCATTAAAATTGACAGATATGATAATAAATTTGTGAGAATGCATGACTTGATTCAACATATGGGAAAAGAAATAGTTATACAACAATCAACTAGTGCTCAAAAACGAAACAGATCATTATGGTCTTATGAGGACATTGTAAGCATTTTGGAGAGAAACATGGTAAGTAATAGTTTTCCTTTCCATCTCTTTCACTACCTCTTTAGTTAAATTTGTACTACATTTCATGATCCTTAACTTTTATTAACTAGAAGAAAATAAACGAAATTATAATTTTTAAGTTCTAAATTTTGTGGTTCTTTGTTTTTTATTTGAAAGGAAAATGATGAAATTGAAGCCATGATGCTAGACATGCCAGAAGATCAAGAAGTGAAATGGAATCAAAAGGTGTTTGGAAAACTGAAAAACTTACGAATGATGCTAATAAAAAGGAATCCGAAGTGTTTTAGAAGCCTTAAAGATCTCCCAAACGAGTTGAGAGTATTGGAATGGTTGGGATATCCTAGAGCTTCTTTACCATCTAATTTTCATTTGAAGAATCTTGTAATACTCAACTTGTCATATAGTTACTTTCAATGGGCCAAACCACTCCAGGCATGTACAATTAATTATACGTTATGTGACATTTATTTATTTACTATTAAACCCACCATGCCTGATTCTTCAAACTATTAATATAGACTTATTTATTATTTTGCAGAATTCAAAATTTTTGAGACACTTGATTCTGAGAGGCTGTAAATATCTAAGAAGAATACCAAACATATCTTGTTTCCCAAGTTTGACTGAATTGTGTATTTGTGAATGCACAAATTTGACCAAGATTCATGATTCTGTTGGATACTTGCATAATCTTCAAAGGTTTTGTGCCGAAGGATGTACAAAGCTCATGATTTGTCCACGTGGCATAAAGCTGACATCTCTAGAATATCTTAGTCTTCGCAACTGCATCAATCTTGTTATTCTTCCAGAAATATTGTTACCAATGAACAAACTAAAATTTGTTGACTTGGGAGGAACTTCCATAAAAGGGCTTCCACTTTCAATGCAAAATCTTGAGGGCCTTCAAATCTTATCCCTAGAGGGATGCAAAAAGCTTGAAATTGATGGGTCGTTCAATTTCTTTCAAATGCTACCACAGTTCTTTCACAATTTGACACAATTGATTTTACGAGATTCAAATTTGACTATACTTCCAGGATGCATTGAAAAATGTCACTCCTTGAAACATTTAGATGTTTCTAATTGTAAGAGGCTTCAAGAAATTAGAGGGCTTCCACGAAACACAACTCACTTTTGGGCACATAGAACTCTCGTGGAAGCTGATTCTTCAACTTTAAACATGTTACTCAGACGGGTAGGTCTCTCTTCTATATTTTTTGTTTATATAATTAGCTTTGTCGTATCCTAAATTCGCCCTATAACATGTTTAACAGGCAATTGTTTCTTCTACAATATGTTGTTATTCTCTCCAAGGTCAACGAATCCCAGAATGGTTTGACCACTCTACTAAGGGAAACTCTATGTGTTTATGGTTTCGTAATCATTTTCCTTCTCTCACTGGGTGTGTTGTTTTAAGAGTTTGTGATGATATCAAGCCTCCTTACCATATGAAGTTTAATTTCTTCATTAGTATCAATGATACTGGGATATGTGTTTCTTGTTTCAGTTGGGGTAAAGTCGATTGTGTTTCTAAGAATGGCCATATATTTGTGCTCAACCTTCAACCTCATTTCCACCATCCATTGGATTTGGCTATTGAAAGAGCACTTTCTACAAAAGAGTGGATTCGAGGGGATGTTTTGATTACGATGGGTTCTGAAGAAGATCGTAGTTTAGGAGTGGTCGAATGGATTGGAGTTTATGTAAACCGAGCATTTAGTAGCATGGAGGATGTTAGGTTCACATATCCTTATTCTCCCAATGATACACATGTTGAAGGAACTTGATATATACACACTACATCAAAATTAATTTTTTGTGATAATTAATTTATTATCTAGCAACCATATAAATGACCATTATTTTTTTTTACCAGCATTTAAATAAAGACTGGTGTATCTAGTGTTACTAATACTATTACCAGCATTTATATAAAATGCTGGTAAAGATCTACTAATAATTGTCGGAAAAACTTATATTTTTAGTGACAATTCTAGTAGTCATTTTAAAGGCTATTAATTTTTTTTTTAATTTTCTCTTTTATTTTAAATAATTTATTCCTATAATTTCCTTTTCTAAATTCATAACTTATATACTTTTTTTTATCTCTACACGGTATGAGATTTGTAAGACGAGGGTTGTCTTTTATTTATATATTTTTACTTTATTTTTTTTAATTTTCTTGTCTCTTAAGAAATGTGAGATCTATAAGGTAAAAGTTTCTCTCTAATTGTTTTATAACGCTCTTGAATTTGATAATAATGAGTGATTTGCTACCAATTTAAAATAGTAAATTAGGAGTCAACCCTATAAAATGAACCTGTAAGGTGATAGTTATTACTCACTTATATACTATTTAATTATCTTATCTCTAATCGATGTGAGACTTAAGTTTTTTCTAATAAATAATTGTCGCTAGTAGTAAATTTTAGTGTAATATAAGTATATTTTTAGTGACTATTATATATTAGTCATTAATGTTTTTATATATGAGGACAATTAAATTATTGTCATTAAATAATTATCGTTAATAACAAATTTTGTTATAGTGACAACAACAAAAGTCATTAGCTTTAGGACCTATTTTTATGTTTTTTCAGGGGTACTTACAAGAGAGAGAAAAAATATAGGAAGAAAAATTAAAATAAATTTTTTGTATAAGCTGAAATTAGTTTATTCATAAATTAAAAATAAGATTTTGAAGAAGTAAAATAGGAAAAAACTTGTATAAATTAATTTATGCATAAACTAATTTTAGCTTAAGAAGTAGCTTATTTCACTTTTCCTTCCTATTTTTCTCCTTACAAGTGTTTGTGAAGAATTAAGTTTACTCAAACGAGCCTTATTCAACTCCACGATCTCATTAGAGTGGTTATACTTTTATCAATTTTATACTTCAGATCAGATAGAGCATTTTTAAATCATCAAGCAATGGCTCCAAGTTTTGTTGTGACTCAAAATGCTAAGGCCAAAAAGAAAAATAAGAAAACTAGTATCATAAGTTTCAAGGGAGTTCACTCATCAAAGTAAGGATTACATTGAAGTACGCATGAAAATTACACTACAATAAAATAGACTTTTAGTGGCATTTAATATGACTTTTAGTAGCAATAAAAATTGCTACAAAATTTTTTACCGGCATTTCACACATTAGCCATTATATGCAGTGTCACTAAAATATTTACCAGCAATTATTCTACATGCGGGTAAAGACCCTCATAATGGTCGGGAAAAGTGTATAAATTTTTGTGTCATTTGTTACTGGCATTTAAAATTGCCGCTAAAAGTTTAAGAAAAGATTTATAATACTCTTTAATTATCTTATTTCTAGTTGACGTAGGACTTGTAAGATGAGTACAAATACTCTTTAGTTACCTTATTTCTAATTGATGTGAGACTTAGAAGATGAAGGTTATCTTCTAAGTATATATTCTTTAATTTTTTTAATTATCTTATCTCCTAAATACCAATTTAGAATAGTAAGTTATAGGCCCAACTCAACCTTATAAAACATACTTGTAAGGTGAGAGTTATCATTCACTTATATACTCTTTAATTATTTTATTTCTAGACGATGTGGGACTTAAGTTTTTTCTAACAAATAATTGTCGCTAATAGTAAATTTTAATGTGATGTAAATACATTTTTAGTGGAAATTATATAATAGTAATTAATATTTTTATTAAATAATAAAATAGAGGCAATTAATTTATTGCCATTATATTAAATAATTGTTGGTAATACTAAATTTTGTTGTAGTGTTAAGTTCATAGCATTTGATTCACATAAATTTGATGAAGAAGAAGAAAGTTTGAAAACTAAGAATAACTAGTTAAGTACATAAAGCTATATATGCTTTCATGTGGATCAATGCTTGAAGGTCATTCCTCCTTTTTCTTTTTGTTTCACTATACTTTTATATTTAGAAATTTGTTTATGACTCAACTTAATATGCATGTTTTTATGTAGGAGGGGGGACATTTTGAGGGTTGGCATAGTAAGCATGATGGAATTAATTCTACCCTACAAAGGACCTATCATAAGGACTATGTCTAGAAGAATGCAAGAGGAATGAGTTAGGGATGAAGGTAGAAGGCCTAAGCTCATACTGAGCTATAGGTTACTTAATATATAGTTCATGTCTTCTTTGAATATTTTTTCTTTTATTTCTTGACCTTGTATTTTGGTCATTTAGAATATGAATTCATTTCCTTATAATTAATTTTTCCTTTAGAGTATTCCAAGAAGGCGCAACTAATATTTGAAAAGTGTGTTAAAATTAGGCTTGTTTGGTCATTTAGAATAGGAATTCATTTCCTTGTTTGCTTCATGCTCTCTTATTGACTTCACACAACACCCACCTAGTCACATGTTCCATACCTAATCACATTGTTTGCATGTTTACTTCTACACCACTTTTCTTACTCTTTCACCCGCCATCACACCTTCCACACCATGCCTCTTGTATAACTCTCATTGGTTGGTTTGGATCTAGGATTTGGGCACCTAAACCATTTGAAATTCAAATTTGAACTTCAAATTTGGTCAACTATAGTAAGTTGGCGTGAGTATAAAAATTAACTTAACTTTGGGATGCGTAGTCTTAATTAGCTTAACTTGCACTATAAACTAACAAACTCTATATATAGGAGTGTACCCTCTCTTGTTTGTCACTTTTGAATATTTAATGAAAGAGATTGAGTTTTGTTTCAACTTTCAAAAGTCTTTGAGTTCCTCTCATAGAGTGCAACACTATATACAACTCATATCAATGATCATTTTTTTTGTGGTGACTCATCTTCCCGCTGTAATGTCCTTTAGTAATGTAAACCTCTGAGCCATGTCCTTTAAAAAGAAGATGAAAGTAAAAAGAATAAAACTTTTAATAATTTCACTAATCATATATTTTTTGGTGAAGATGAAAATTTCAAAGAGAAGCAAAAACAAAAATTACACTATCCAACAATGAAATTTATAATTGTTATTTATGGACAAAAAAAAAACCTCTTCATCCACCAAAATCATCTCCAATGGATTCTTAAACTCTGGCAGCCTCCACAATCTTATTATATGAACTCTTATCTTTCAGTCAATTCTTCCCGCTGCAATGTCCTTTAGTAATGTAAACCTCTGAGCCATGTCCTTTAAAAATAAGATGAAAGTAAAAAGAATAAAACTTTTAATAATATCTTCACTAATCATATTTTTTTTGGTGAAGATGAAAATTTCAAACAGAAGTAAAAACAAAAACTACACTATCCAACAATGAAATTTATAATTGTTATAATTTATGAAAAAAAAACCTCTTCGTCCACCAAAATCATCTCCAAGGAATTTGTTTGCAATGCATTCTTAAACTCTGGCAACCTCCAAAATCTTATTATATGAACTCTTATCTTCTAGTTAATTCTTCCCACTGCAATGTCCTTTAGTAATGTAAACTTCTGAGTCATGTCCTTTAAAAAGAGAATGAAAGTAAAAAGAATAAAACTTTTAATAATATCTTCACTAATCATATTTTTTTTAGTGAAGATGAAAATTTCAAACAGAAGCAAAAACAAAAACTAAACTATCCAACAATGAAATTTATAATTGTTATAATTTATGAAAAAAAAACCTCTTCATCCACCAAAATCATCTCCAAGGAATTTGTTTGCAATGAATTCTTAAACTCTAGCAGTCTCCATAATCTTATTATACGAACTCTTATCTTTCAGTCAATTCTTCCCACTGCAATGTCCTTTAGTAATGTAAACCTTTGAGCCATGTCCTTTAAAAGAAGATGAAAGTAAAAAGAACTACTACAAGATGCATATTCTACATCGGTTCTCTAAAGGCATCTACATCTGTTCTAAAACCGATGTAGAATAGAGCGACGTAGAACATATATACATTTTTACATCGGTTCTGAAAAACCGATGTAGATTTATGCTTAAATCTACATCTTTTGTTCAGAGAACCGATGTAGATTTATGCTTAAATCTACATCGATTCTCAAGAAAACCGATGTAGATTGCATTAAAAAAAATCATGCTTATTTTTGGACTTACTTCAATGAATCTGACATGTGAAATAAATTTATACGTTTAAAAAAAAAATCATGCTAATTTTTTCACCAGGCGTGGCCCAGCATCAAGTCCTCTAGCCTCCTAACTAGATTTAAAAAAACTACAAAACAATTCATAATTGCCAAAGGAGTGCACCTAACTAGGTTTAAAAAAACTACAAAAAAATTCACAATTGCAAGGAAAATGAAATGAAACTGCAAACAAGATTAACCATTCCACTAAGTTTCGTAATCATAACACCAAAGTTCCTTAACAAGCTACAACAAATTCATTTATATAGTTTTCTAGCATAATGGTTTATCTATTATTCCAATTTCATCAGATGTCCATGAAGCAAAGCAATACTAAAATATTAATTTGATTGGCAGGGATATACTTAAGCAGTTTGCCTTTGACAATTACAAATACTTTAACCCAAATTTGACAAATAATTTAATCTTCTCAGTTGTCACAGACAATTCTAATTTTTATATCATCATCAGATAACTAACTAGAATGAACTTTTGTTTTGGATTTATAAAATGAGATGACCTTCAATGTCATAAGGATTAAGGAATTTAAGTTATACATCTAAAAAGGTGTTTCTTCTATGCAAATAGATCATGCCACACATTAGGAGAGTTGAAAATACTATAGTTATTGCCTGAAAAATCCAAATGATACCACAATTATAACGCCATCCCCCCCTAAAAAAAATACATTAATCACATGATCACATAATGTACTAATAAAAAAATATGCATCACCAAATGTATCATCATAAAAACTAAATGTACTAAAGGGGTTTTGTTACTTTAAATAACGAGCAAATTTTATGCACCTGATTTTGCATCATGTACTTATTTGACGTTTTCTTCTCACTAACTTGTCTAGCACAATTTCAGGTAACATGAATGTGTGGAAAAGTCCCAATTTTCCTCTTGGTTACTCAAATTAACAACTCATAAGTAACATTAAAAGATTATCTTTCATGTTTCAGGATAAAATTATTCATACAAACTGATACAAAAAGCAGGGATATACTCTACATGCTAACAGGTATGGAAAAAAGTGACAGAAAAACATGGATCCCTGAAACAAGCATAAAATTCAAAAACACAACCAACCATGGAATGATTCTTGGTTCTCAGAGAGCAAGTTTACAACTAATTTCCCAAATGTAGAAGTGATTTTACTTAAAAACACATAATTATTCATCAAGAATTCGACTTGGAAACATCAAGATCAAAAACTTAGCTAACAAAAGAAAACTCACAGTAGCAAAAATATCCATAGATGATAAGCATGAAAAAAGGATATTGTTTCAATACAACAATAAACATAGAGAGATTTTTCTTGCATAGAAGTAAAGTACCTGAGTAGCAAAAATAAGAAGTTCACCAACAGAGAAAAGAGCAAGGAAGCCATACATGCTTCTGAATAAGAAGGCGCCTAAACAAAATGCAGAACCAATAAATGTAGTCGTTGAGAGAAGCTGCAAATGAATTTAGTGTGTTTAGTATAAGAGAACAAGGAGGGATCAAATTACACTAGTGTTTACATTCACTCTTACCCTGTTCAATATATTTTAATTGGATAATTTCATCTCAAAAGTTGGATTAAAAGTTCCTTTCATATAGATTGTACTTACAAAATTTTATATTAATCCAAAATTATTTTATATTCATTATAATTAATGTAATATAAACAAATGAACTATTTGATTATTTTCATATTGTTATTAAATTTTGACAAAAATGGACACAAGCAATTGAGGTGATATATAGTTATTATTCAATGCTTAGGTTGATAAAAAGCACATTGTATATGGTTCCATTCAATCAATTTATGGCTACATTTTAAATTAATCTATTCTATTAAGGCCAATCCAGAATCTCAGTATTATAAAACATTTTTTCCAACCGGTCACATACAGGATAAGAATTTCAAAACTGCAACCATGATTTCAAAACTTTTTGTTGTTACACATGCCTCATGTAAGAAGCTGATCAGTACCTTAGGTGAAGCGATTTAAACAAAGCATCCTAGACCTTGATGTCTTAATATTTTCAAATTTCAAGTGCATAATATATGCCCGATCTTTTCATTTACAGATTGTAACCTCCACAATTAAGGTAGCAACTGTTTAGTGAGGATGCATAATCCATATCATATGGCATAAGAAACCATGACCCTAAACATAACTTGCCTCTCATCTGGGACATGCACTCATCACTAGTGCAAAAAGGGGCTACTACGTCTCCTCATTTACGTCGGAAACTGGAACAGCCAACGTTGTAAAAACACAGTGGCATTTCCGTAAATATAGAGGGGGAAATTTACGTTGGACATATGGGGGTCCGACGTAAATTAGACAATTTACGTCGGACTATTTTGTAGCCGACGTAGATTGGCTAATTTACATCGACCCCCCTTGTCCGACGTAAATTTCCCCATATAATGTTGCTGGATACGGGATCCTTGTAGTAGCTAGGCTGGACCAACATCCAGCCGAGAGAGGGCAGCGTTTTCTTATCTTCTTCCCCCCGTAGGAGTAGCACAAAAAAAAAGGGATTAGCATTATTGACCCAATGATAAACCACTAACACCTTCCTCATTGGGGCTCCGCGCACTGGGAAAACGCTCTCAGCAAGTGGAGTGCTCACGCACAATATGAGAGTATCAGATCCAGTTACGTCAAGTTTCTCAGGCGCCAAAGGACATGCTTAAAAGCAGTAGTGAGGAACTCTGCTACGTCTTCAAGAGGTGTGGTTTTTATTACGTCTTCTCATTTTTCTGTTTGTGATTTTAGATGCTGGAAATGATGATGTCAAGTTGAGTTCTAGGGACCAAAGAAGAGAAGCAAGAGGAAAAAACCAGCAGAGGAAAATAAGGAGGAAGAAAAGCCAGAAGAAAAGCCAAGTCTGGGTTTCAAAACAGGTCGTTCTGCTTGGAGAACGGCCCGTTCTCCGTGCAGAATGGCTCGTTCTGCTTGCAGACTTTTTTTCTTTTTTTAAAGTTTTTTTTACAACTTTTACATCGGACTTGTTATGTCTGACATAAATTTACGTCAGTTTTTTACTACCGACGTAAATTTACGTCTCCTGCTTCTACGTCGGTGATTTTTCCGATGTAAAATCCCTAAAATAACCGACGTAGAATGTATATTCTGTACTAGTGCATAGTCTGCTATCACAATCTGGTCTAAAGGACTTTTATTATAAGAGGGGCAATTCATAAATGAGCTGTTGAGGAAGCCTAAAATTAACAAATTCAGAATTACTCAACGAGTTGATGCTTGAAATAAATCTTAAGATCAGACAGCTAACAACAATAATAGTCATAAAAGGTCTATTAGAAGAATTTCCTGATGCAAAATATCTCTATATAATGGTTCCAGATTCTTCTATGAATTTGTTATCCCAAAATTTGTGTTTCATAACAAGCCAAAGGATAAGGATTTGATTTCTGGACCAGCCTAAAAGCTACCGATCCTCAAATATCTTTAAATATGCAATATTTTTTAGAAAAATAAATAAAGAATAAAGAACACCCACAAGTGTGTGTTGCTCTGCCAATTCAAATTTGACTTGTGTTGTAAAGCCCTGTGACCGAGTCATAGTTATCAATCTCAGATGACAAAGCATAATGACCAACTCCAAAAATGCTACAATGGTACAACGCATTAGGGGCTGGCCACTATTCATTAGTACAAAAGGGTCTTTTACGTCGGAAAAGGCTCCGACGTTAATACGGGATACGTAAATTTACGTCGCCTCTAAAAGACGACGTAACTTTACGTCGAAGATGCCTTGTGCCCGACGTAAAAAAGGGCTTTGAAAGGGGAAAAATGAGGCAACAATTTATGTCGGACTATACCTTGTCCGACGTAAATTTACGTCGGCCTATGCTAGGTCCGACGTAAATTTACGTCGAACAAGGTATAGTCTGACGTAAATTGTTGCGTTTTTTTTTATTTTGCTTGTTTATTGATATATCCAAAACCTGCATATATAGTCCATAATATAAAACCTAAACCAGGCAGTCCATAATAGAAATTTAAATTATATTTCAAAATTGAATGACAAAGAAAATAATATATAAATGTTAAAAAATATAAATTATGACAATGAAAATCCTATAATCCTAAAAAAGCTATAAAACATATGTTTGTCAATATGCTATCAAACTAGAAACATAATATCTAACTAACTAAACCTAGAAATCTAACTAATATATACTTTGAAGAAAAAAAGTTGTCCATTGTTCTCTTATCTTGATGATCTCATCTTCGGGCAATGGAGATGGATCTTGAAAGACCTGAAACATTAATTTAAGTGTCATTAATATGCAATGTTAATTATCCTAAAGGTAAATATACTTAAATAAATTTTGATATGAATTAACTGCGCCCAAGAATCAGTAATACCCGCAGAAACTATGGCTCTCATCCAATACATGATGTAATAGCCACATTCAAACGAGTCTTGTTGCTTATTACACTAAAATGAGAAACAAATAACTATTATTTCCAAAGTCAATAAATTTAAATATTATTGACTGTATGAATTCATTTGCTAACCTTAGGGTATATGAAGTGCAATGACTTTGATGATCTGCTTCTTCCACTTAAAATATTAGCTCCAGACACGATTCTAATTAATTGAAATAAAAACAGTGTTAGCCAATATATATAATTACAATTTTAAAACATAATGAAAAAATTTAGTTACCCTTATAATTGGTATTTAATTAATTTCGTGGCTTGGTTTTCGATGTAGTGAACAAAACCACACCACGGTGTATTCCTTAGGAATGATTACCATTAATTGCCAATGGGACCTACATTGTATGACAAACAAATTAGTTATAAAATTACCATGATTAAAAAACCAATTAAAAAACTAACCCGTCAATGTATGGAGCCATGTATATATCTCTTCCTGAGTCACTCATCCATGTTTGCATATATTGCTGGATCTGGACCTGAGTGTTTCCTGATTTTTGGATGGATTGAGGCTCAATAAATCCATACACTTGTGCTTGTGCTTGCTCCACGCACACTCAATTTGTCCATGTACCTAACACAAATAATTATTATAAGTTAAATGTAATTATTGTAAATTTAGACTCATAAAAGAAAATATGACTTACATGGCCCACAACTGTATGATAGATATATTTAACATGGAGTTTCCCCTAACAATCTCTAATGCATCAGGCAGAGATATGTATAGTGGAACATCAGAGCTATCAACTCCAAAAACTCTAATGTCCCACTGCAATTAAATTGGCTTCTTCTTTAATTGTGGTAATATGGTTAGAAGCTTAGATGTGGGGTCATCCTCAGCTTCTGTATTAGCATGATCAACATGAGGTTCTCTCATGACCTCCTTACCACGATTGATAAAATCCTAAAGAAATAATCAAAATTAGTTAAACAATAATAGAATTATAAGAATATAAAAGAGCATATAATATAATTACCTTTGCCCGTGCTGAAAATGCCATGACCAAACATTTTGGCCAAGCTAAGAATGTGCCGGTTGCCTGCCCCACTAGTTGAACCTCTGTATTGGGCAAAGGCATTGGAGCAGCAGCATCTTGAACTTGGTCAACCATAACCCGTGTCCAGTCTGGCTGTAGAGGGACACCATGGATGGTTGAGTCACCTTCAAATACTCAGCCAATAGCCACTAACTGTGGGGGGTCATCCTCAACATATAACTCACACTGGTTTGGTACATCAGTGTTCCAGTGAGGGATCTGGAGCAGCACAACTCCCTTTAGTGTTGACTCGAACACCATCATGAACAACTGCAGTCTGTTGCTGAGAACGAGCCAAAAGTTTAAACTTTTGTTCAAACTCTTCTCGAATATTCTTCAATTTCTCTTCAAACTGCATCTCCATTCTCTGCATAGCCTCTTGACTACAAGAGTCAACAGTGCTCCTCGATGATCGTGCACCAAAGAAATCTCGGTGGCTCCAAGAACCACCAACACCACGCACACGGCCTGCGTGCTCTGGCCTTTCTATGGCCGTTGTGAGGATATCATCCCGACCATGGGAAACAAATGAGCCCTGGGTGGTCTGCTCAACTAAACCCTCCTGCAACATATTAACAATAAGTATACCCTAAAATAAACTTATGAATTAAATAAGTTGAAATGAAGAGTCTTAGTTTGTATATTTTTACTTACTATTTTATTAGCAATGACCCTTGCAGACTTAGAAGTCATTTGCCCATCTGATTTTGTCCGGGCTGTTATCCACATCTCATGGCGAGGAGGTGACTCCACACGGTCAACAAACTCAACCCCTGCTGCCTCTGCCCTAGCCTTCTTCATTTCCTTTTTTTTTTCTTTCATATCCCCCTCTTGACAATAGATGGGGTGCATCATTCTTGCTCTGTCGTTCTTGGGCAGCTATTCTTTTGGCCTGCAATAATACAAAAAAGAAAATGAGATTAATTAAAATATACCTTAAGTATTTGTGTCAATGTAAGAGTTATCAATAACTAACCTACCAAGAAGGCTCCAATCGAGTGGCACGAAATTGCATCCACTCCTCATCAGTGATCTGGTACTTTAGACAGGGAGTCTCATTTTGTCGCTCTCCAAATACATACTCCCGTGTCAAGAAAGTCTTGAAGTCTCTCCACCTGGTGGCAAGGGCAGATAACATCTTCCTCGTCATGACCTCAGTGTTGGGAATGTCAAAATTTTGCTATGAAAATAACAACAAATAATAAATAATGTATTTAAGTTATATAATATTGAAGGGATGTGAAAGTATATACCTGAATATCCTGCCACATGAGGTTCTTGTCAGCCTCCTAAACGTCATCCCATGATGGAATGATAATAGAAACATGTCGTCGAGCTAGGACTCCCAAATAGCTCTTAAACTTGGTAGCATTTGGGCCTGATGCCTTGCCAGAACGAGGATCCACCTCAATCGGTGTCCTCTCTTTGGCAATGCGTCCAGCTGTCAACCCAGACAATCGGGTGAAAGATCTACCTTCCCTCCTTCCACTGCCAGACCCAGAATCCTCCATAATCCTGGAAAAAATTAAACTCTCATTATTAAAACAATGAATTAATTGAATAGATAAATAAAGTAAAAAAGATAATAACAATATAGCAACAAAATAACTAATAAAAAAACAAATAATACACAAATAGAAACCTATTAAGTTGGAATATTCTCCCATATTCCTTCATCATGATCACTTCGAAGAGCATGTATTTCGTCCACTTCATTGTCCGCAATAGGACCAAATGATCTAGTTGAGAAAGACGGTGTCTTATGCATATCTAGAGACTCATCTTCGTGAGTTCCATGCATGGTTCTTCCTTCGAGGACCACTGACCATTTCTCATTACATGGATCCCTGACATAAAAATTTGTCTTGCTTGATATGCCATAATAAAAGGTTCATCCTTATAACTTACCTTATTCAAATCAACCAAAGTAAATCCTAAATCATCTGTCCGCACACTCGTATTGCCATCAACCCATTTACACTTGAACACAGGCACTCTAAACGTAACATAATCAATTTCCCATATGTCTTGTATGACTTCGAAATAACTCATGGATGCTGTAATGGGATTTTTATCTTTAGAACTAGCAAAGTGCACAGCCTCAGCTTGAATTGTAACCCCACTATTTTGTACTCTACTTTTGTCATCTTCTGTCTTTGTTTAGAAACAATATTTGTTAATTTCATACCCACCAAATGTAATGACATCGTTGTTAGGCCCACGCGCGAGTCTCAAAAGTGTATCAGAAGCATTAACCTCACCATAAACTTTTTTCTTAAACCAAGCTAAGAAACTCTTGTTATGTTCATTCAATACCCATTTCTCATTCATCCGGGGGTGTGCTATCTTGATTTCATCTATGTGTTCAGATATGTAAGGAATTACTTCATCAGTGTTGTTCAATATGTACAAATGTGCTTGGTCAACTTCTGTTCGACTCACAGTTCTAATCTTTAAACTTCGAGTACCCTTACCAAATTGTTTCCCATCATAGCGAGTCTTGGGAATTCCTATTGGTTCTAATTTCGACATGTACCCTGAACAAAACTCAATGGCTTCTTCTACAATGTACCTCTCCACAATAGAGGCTTCTGGGCAGTATTGATTCTTGACATATCCTTTAAAGATCTTCATGTATCTCTCAACAGGGTACATCCATCTAAGATAAACCGGGCCACACAATCGAATCTCCCTAACCAAATGAACTATCAAATGCACCATGATATCAAAAAATGAAGGTGAAAAATACATTTCCAATTGTCACAAGATTATGATTGCTTCATTTTCTAACTCATCTAACTTTACAGGGTCAATTACTTTGTTGCAAATGGCATTGAAGAATAAACACAATCGAGTAGTAGCAACTCTAACAGAAGATGGTAAAATGTTACGAATAGCCACAGGCAAAAGTTGTTGCATTAAGACATGACAATCGTGAGACTTTAAACCAATTAACTTCAAATCTTGCATAGACACCAAACTCTTAACATTTGAGGAGTATCCTTGTGGAACTTTCACACTGCGTAAGCACTCACAAAAGCTTTTTTTTTCTTTTTTTGATAGAGTATGACAAGCTGGAGGCAAGTAAGTGCGTCTTCCAATAGACTGAGGATGTAACTCAGAACGTATACCCATGTCCACCAAATCTTGTCGTGCTTTCACTCCATCTTTAGTCTTTCCTTTGATGTTTAGCAATGTCCCAATGACACTATCACAAACATTTTTCTCCACATGCATCACATCTATGCAGTGTCTAACATCTAGCTTGCACCAATAAGGAAGATTAAAGAATATTGATCGTTTCTTCCAGATATTTTTCTCAGTTGACTTCTTTTGCATCTTTCCGAACACAATGTTAATGTTCTTCACCCTCTGATATACTTTTCACCATTGCGCGGTGTCGAGGAAATTTCATCCTCCTGACATCCATTGAATGCTTTCTTCAATCTACGGTATGGATGACTACGAACAAGAAACTTACGATGCCTAGTGTACGTAGTCTTTTGCCCATATTTCAATTGGGTATAACATGTGTTTTCTTCACATATAGGACATGCATAATGACCCTTCACACTATACCCACTCAAGTTACCATATGCTGGAAAATCATTTATTGTGAAAAATCATTTTCTTGGTTGTCGGGGTCCTGATATATACAACATAATATATTTTCTCTTCATGCATAGCCAAGGAGGAAAATTGTAAATGACCAACAAAACTGGCCATGAACTGTGTTTATGTCAAGTCTCAATTATACCTCTTTTTGATTGAGACTTAGTGAACTAATCCATTCATCCTCTAAACTATTACAATATAATTGTTCCCTTTTTGACTCATTTTTTGTGCAGATATAGCTAACCCAGAACTTAGCTAACAATACCCTAATATACCTCATTTTTGTGCAGGTATTGAGCTAGAGAATTGAGGTTTGAAGACCCTTAGGATTGGAAATCTAAGGAGCTAAGGAGTAGAGTAGAGTGGCAGCGCCGGGCGCAAGATGACCCGCGCTGGGCGTGAGAAGAACAGAGTGCCTGATCCTTGGAAGCTAGGTATGCGCCGAGCGTGAGACTACCCACGTCGGGCGTGATCGAGACAAGGAGTGCTTGAAACTCTCTGGAAGACATCGCGCTGGGCGTAAAAGGAAATTGCGCCGGGCTTACACTGAGGCAGAAAGTGCTCAAAAGACCCTGCGCCGGGCGCGAAGACTTACGCACCGGGCGCGAAACCCTAATCTGATCTCCCCAAGCTCGTATTTGAAGCCATTTTCGAGGGTTTCTCCCTCATTCACACAATGGGCGCATTTTAGAAGCTGTGGAAGGGATTCTCGGAGCTTGGAGTCATTCGTGTGTGGGTCTTTCCTTCGGTTCTTCATTTCTCCTTTCATCTCTATTTTGTATTTACCCTCATTGTTGAGTGGTTCCACCCATTTTTTGTGGGGTTAGATGTAACCAACGTACTCTATTGTAATCCTTACGTTTTTAATGATATATACATGTTGTTTCATTCATTGTTGTGTATGTTTCTATTCTTAATGCTTGCTTTGGATTGAATCTCCTTGCATGATATAGGTTCCATTGGGTATTGGAAAATAACCTTTGAAACTAGCTCTGAAACAAATGCCTAGTGGGAAATGTATCTAGGAATGGAGCTTGGCCCATTAGTAGTCTTAAATCCTAGCCCGTAATGCGGGTGTAGATATTGGATACTCAAGGAATTTATATTCAATATCCGTACCTAGGCTCTTGCTCTAAGGGATTAGGTTTGAGTAAACTATTGGGTTGACTAAGCAATGAATTTAACAAGAGATTAAGGATTCATTAGTCTGACGTTCAGCGAAATCAGACCCCACAATCTCACAAAAACCATAATATCATTTCTACCCTTTTCCACTCACAACAAATATTTTATAGCTTTTATTCCAATAGTCATAACTTTTTGATTCAACTTGCATGACAAACTATGAATTTGGAATTTTTCTTTAGTCACGAATAGTCAATAAATGCTTATGTTACCTTCTAATCCCTGTGGATACGATAATTTTACTACTTGAACGGCCGGTATACTTGTCGTGTTTGAGACCGTTGACAAAACAAAAGTAATTTAAAGTGATAACAAAAGTGGTTTTAACGGAATTCTCAACAAGATTTTGGCGCTGTTGCCGGGGATTAGCAAGGCAATTTAGTATTTATAGCTATTTGTGACTTGTTCCTTTACTTTTATTGCTAATTTTCGCAAATGAATTCTTTGGGTTGACTTGTGCACTCTAGTCTTTTGTTTTCTCTTGTATGCAAGGTACTATTCAAACCAGAGGTACAAATTCTTCTGAGCCACTGTTGAACGATCCTGAGATTGAACGCACGGCAATGAGGAATAATAGCAACAGGAGAAGAAGGAGGGCTAGAGCAAATCCAGTTGGCCAACCAACCACTTGGATTCCTGAAGTTATTGTCTCTAACATTCCTGAGTTCACTATGGAAGGTGAAGGTGGTGCTCACAATGACAATCAAAACCGGAGGCGCACTATAGGTGATGCTTTAACCTACACTAGCTCGAGGGAGTTCTCTAGCATTGTGAGGCCTACCATGAATGACAGACTAGCAGAAATGAAGCCTGCACTTCTACAGCTTATCAGCTCTCATCAATTTTCTGGCCTGGATCATGAAGACCCACATACTCATTTCTACACTTTCTATGAGTTGTGTGGTTCAGTTGGAGTTTCTGGGGCTGATGAAGAGGCGCTATTCATGAGGTTGTTTCCATTTTCTCTGAATGGGAAGGCTAAGGCTTGGCTTCATTCTTAGCCAAACCAAAGCCTGATCACTTGGAGGGATGTGGAGACTAAATTCTTAGCCAGGTTCTTTCCCCCGTCCAAGAACACTGAAGCTAGAACTGCTATTGCTACTTTTGCTCAAGGTGCGGATGAGCCATTATGTGAAGCGTGGGAAAGGTACAAATCACTGTTGAGGAGGTGCCCCAATCATGGTTTTGAGTTGGAGCATCAAGTTCAAACTTTCTGTAATGGGTTACAACCTCAAACCAAGATGATATTGGACGCTTCTTTTGGAGGGTCAGTCATGTTTAGAACTGCTGAAGAGGCTATCACAATCATTGAGTCCATGGCTTCCACTGATTTTAGGAGCCAGCATGCTAGAAGCTCTTCACCCAAGAGAGGAGTTTTGGAGCTGAGCACTCAAGATGCAGTGTTAGCTCAAAATAAGATACTTTCCCAACAGATTGAAGCCTTGAATCAACAGATGGCCAAGCTTCCTCAACAACTTCAAGCTATGCACTCTAATGCTCCTCCTATGCAACAAGTTATGGCATGTGATTTTTGTGGAGGTGACCACCCTAATGGTTATTGTGCCGGATCATCTAATTCCCAAGGTGAAGAAGTGAATTATATGGGGAATCAAGGGCGGCAAAATTTCTCTCAACACCCCTATCCGCAAAATTCAAATCAGGGGTGGAGAAATAACTATGGTGGAAACAAGCCAGATATGAATGCTTCATCAAGTAGTAGGCCTCAACATCAACACCAACATCCACCTTTGTATGAGAGAACCACCAAGTTGGAAGAAACATTGCAACAATTCATGCAATTGTCTATGTCCAACCAAAAGAACACTGATGCTTCAATTAAAAATCTGGAGATACAGGTGGGGCAAATAGCAAAGCAGCTAGCAGAGTAGCAAAAAGGATCTTTCTCAGCCAACACCGAGCAAAACCTGAAGGGGCATTTGAATGTTGTATCTACAAGGAGTAGTCGGGAGTTTGTGGTGAAGGAGAGTGAGAAGAAGAATGAGAGCGAAGAAAAAATTGACACAGGTGTAGATGATGATGCTAGTGTTGATGAAGAGATCATCTTGGAGGGCCCAGGAGTATGGAGAAGGAGTGAAGGAAGTGAGTTGGTTGATGAAAATAAAAAGAAAGATGAAAATGCCAAAAAGAATGAGAAAGAAAAAGAAATTGAAAAAGAGATAGAAGGAGTCAGTAGAGAAAAGAAGAAAGCACCCATGGAGGAGAGGAGTATTGTGAAGGTGCCACCCACCAAGAGCTTACCATATCCTCATGCACCTTCAAGAAGGGATAAGGAGAGGCAATATGCTCGGTTCTTAGAGATTTTCAAGACCTTGCAGATCAACATTCTGTTCTCCGAGGCATTAGAGCAAATGCGTACATATGCCAAGTTTATGAAGGAGCTCCTCACCAAGAAGAGAAAATATTTTGAAGAGGAGACCATTACATTGGAGGCGGGGTGTAGTGCTATCATTCAGAAGATGTTTCCAACAAAATCCAAGGACCCTGGTAGTTTCACTCTCCCAGTCACTATTGGGAGTTTAGCTATTGGGAAGGCTTTGCTTGATTTGGGGGCTAGCATCAATCTCATGCCCTTATCAATGCTTCAGAGGATTGGTGATTTGGAGGTGAAGCCTACTCGCATGACTTTGCAGTTGGCGGATCGATCTGTGAAGTATCCTCATGGCATTGTGGAGAATGTTCTGGTGAAGGTGGACCGTTTCTTGTTTCCCGCTGATTTCGTGGTGATGGATATTGAAGAGGACGTTGATGTACCTCTCATTCTTGGCCGACCATTCATGAAGACCGCAAGAGTTCTAATTGATGTGGATGATGGGAAGCTTAAGGTGAGAGTGAATGATGAAGAAGTCAATTTTGATGTTCTTGATGCCATGCACTACCCCAAGGACAAGAGCAGTTGCTTCCGGATTGATGTAATTGATGGCCTTGTTGAAGATACTAGGAAGCATATCTCTTTTACTACCCCTTTGGAGAAAGTCCTAATCAATATGGTTGAATACCTCCATGAGGAAGAAGATAGAGAGATTGAGGCATGTCTGAAGAGCCTTGACTCATATAAGGAGGTGACACCGGATTCAGTGCACATGGAAGATTCGAAGGAGGAAGGGGAGGTGATTACCCTGAAGCTTGAGTTGAAAATACTCCCTTCTCATCTCAAGTATGTGTTTCTAGAAGAAGGTGGAAGCAAGCCGGTTATCATAAGTAGCTCCTTATCCACATTGGAGGAGGAGAGGCTTGTGAGAGTGTTGAAGTTTTATCAAGGGGCAATTGGTTGGTCTATTTCTGATCTCAAGGGAATTAGCCCAGCCTATTGCATGCATAAGATATTTATAGAGGATGAGTACAAACCGGTTGCTCAACCATAGAGGAGACTTAATTCTGTCATGAAGGAGGTAGTGAAGAAGGAAGTCATTAAGTTGTTGGATGCCGGGATAATCTACCCTATCTCTAATAGTGCATGGGTGAGCCCTGTACAGGTGGTGCCAAAGAAGGGTGGCATGACGGTTATCCAGAATGAGAAGAATGAGTTAATTCCTTCTAGGACCGTCACAGGGTGGAGAATGTGTATTGATTATCGGAAGCTCAACAAGGCTACTAGGAAGGATCATTTTCCACTCCCATTCATGGATCAGATGCTTGAGAGATTAGCTGGCCAAGCATACTATTGTTTTCTTGATGGGTATTCAGGCTACAACCAGATTGTGGTGGATCCGGAAGATCAAGAGAAGACCGCTTTCACATGTCCTTTTGGTGTCTTTGCTTATCGGAAGATGCCATTTGGACTGTGCAATGCTCCTGCAACATTTCAACGATGCATGTTAGCCATATTCTCCGACTTGGTGGAAAAGAGCATTGAGGTCTTCATGGACGATTTTTCTGTATTCGGGCCTTCATTTGACGAGTGCCTGACCAATCTTGAAGTGGTGCTTAGAAGATGCTTGGAGACCAACCTTATCCTCAACTGGGAAAAATGCCATTTCATGGTGACCGAGGGGATAGTCTTGGGGCACAAGATCTCTCACAAGGGCATTGAAGTTGACCCTGCCAAAGTGGAGGTAATAGAAAAACTCCTTCCGCCCATCAATGTTAGAGGTATTAGGAGTTTCTTAGGGCATGCTGGCTTTTACAGGCGATTCATAAAAGATTTTTCAATGATAGCCAGACCCCTAAGCAATCTTCTAAACAAAGACACTCCTTTTTGTTTTAATGATTCTTGTCTGAAAGCTTTTGAAGCTTTGAAGGCTAGACTTACCTCTGCACCCATAATCACTGCACCGGACTGGAAACTAGATTTTGAACTCATGTGTGATGCTAGTGATTATGCGGTTGGGGCAGTCTTAGGCCAAAGGAGGGCTAAAACTTTTCATGCCATTCACTATGCTAGCAAGGTTTTAAATGAGGCACAAATCAATTATGCCACCACTGAAAAAGAGTTGCTAGCCATAGTGTTTGCATTGGAAAAGTTTCGGTCCTATTTGATTGGTTCCAAAATGGTTGTGTTCACAGATCATGCAGCCATTAAGTATTTACTCACCAAGCCGGATTCCAAGCCAAGACTCATAGGTGGATTCTTCTACTTCAAGAATTTGATTTGGAGATCAAAGATAAGAGTGGCAAGGAGAATCTGGTTGCTGACCACCTCTCAAGGCTCATAAATGATGAGGTGACCTTGAAGGAGAGGGAGATCTTGGAGGAGTTTCCTGATGAGAAACTGTTTATGGTGCAAGAGCGGCCTTGGTTTGCTGACCTGGCAAACTTCAAGGCAGCTGGAGTTATCCCTGAAGATTTCACATGGCACCAGAAAAAGAAGTTCCTCCGTGATGCTACCTACTACGTGTGGGATGACCCTCACTTGTTCAAGATTGGTGTAGATGGCCTACTGAGAAGGTGTGTGTCAAGAGAGGAGGCCAAGAGTATTTTGTGGCACTGTCACAACTTTCCTTATGGAGGACATTTCAATGGGGAGAGGACAGCTGCCAAGGTGCTTCAAGCTGGATTTTACTGGCCAACACTCTTCAAAGATGCCCACAGTCATGCCAAGCAGTGTGACAGTTGTCAGAGGGCCGGAGGAATCACAAGGAAGCATGAGATGCCCTTACAGAACATGCAGGAAGTTGAGGTGTTTGATTGCTGGGGCATAGATTTTGTTGGTCCACTGCCTTCTTCCTTCACAAATGAGTACATTCTTGTGGTAGTGGACTATGTCTCAAAATGGGTTGAAGCCATTGCTACACCCAAGGCGGATGGCAAAACAGTTGTAAAGTTCCTCAAGAAGCACATATTCAGCAGATTTGGTACTCCCAGAATACTTATCAGTGATGGAGGTTCACACTTCTGTAATGCTCAGCTGGAGAGGGCTCTAGAACACTATGGAGTCCATCATAAGGTTGCCACTGCCTATCACCCTCAAACCAATGGGCAAGTTGAGGTCTCTGACAGAGAGATCAAGAGTGATGGAATACTTGTTGAGAAACCGGATTGTTGTTGACTCCTCTTCAAGTTCCTCCCTAGATCTTTGGCTCCTTGATTCTTCCTAGGCTTGGCTAAGGTCTCCAATGGAGGAGGAGACCTTAGAACCACCACGGTTTGGTAGAGAACACTCCCAAGAGGTGCCACTCCTTGATGAAGAGATAAGCCCCTTCAATTCTCACCACACTCTTCTATGAATGGATAAGAGAATTGGATGCTATCAAAGAGGTTTAGGGACTTTTAGAAGAGAGAAATCTGAACTCAATTTCAGAAATGAAATCTCAATACATCCAAAAGTGTCTTACAAGGTAAGGTTTACAAGTATATAGGAGTAGGAAGCTTAGAGAGCAAGCTAGCCTTGACCATGGTTCACTAGGAACCATGGTTGAGTCTAGCTAAACCGTCCAAGTTAAGAGGCTTGGAGAGCAAGCTTCTCACTTGGCTTGCTTGGTAAGCTAGCCAAGGAGAAGCTTGTGCTTCAAGCTTCAAAGCTTGAGGAGTGCCATAGATTTCGGCCAAGTGTGAACACAAGTGTGAACACAAGTAAGGTGGGCGGCCTCTTGGAATTAAATTACTCTATTCGGTTTGAAAATGGTTAATTTGGTTTAGTTAGGTTCATTCAATGGGAATGGAACCTAGCTAAATCAAATCTATGAAAAATTAGGAGTAAAATGAGTCCAATATGTAAATTTTAGCCTAGGACCACCTTTGGCTAAATTGCTAGGAGTACTCTCTAGCTTACTAAGGACACTCTCTAATTTTCTAATGCCACTCCTACTAGAAAAACTAAGAAAAGAATGTATTTCTAGGTTAGGTTAAATGGAGTCAAAGTGTCCAAGTAACCTACCCTAGAAACAATATACAATAGCTACTAAAAAGGAAATAAAGTGCCTCACAAATACAAAGGCAAAAATATTCCTATACAAGTATCTACTATATACAAAGTACAAGAAATCAACTATACAAGTATGTATAATGGAGACTCCTTAGATCAACCTTCACCCTTCTTGGTCTTTCTTCTTCCAAA
Source organism: Cajanus cajan (assembly GCF_000230855.2). Classification (NCBI taxonomy): domain Eukaryota; kingdom Viridiplantae; phylum Streptophyta; class Magnoliopsida; order Fabales; family Fabaceae; genus Cajanus; species Cajanus cajan. The sequence continues at coordinate 7,600,459 of NC_138517.1, read as the reverse complement.
GGGATCCTTGGGGTTTAGATTTCCATCATACCCTCCCCCTTCGAAAGGATTTGTCCTCAAATCCAGTGGTCCTTCCACAAAGATAACATCACCTACAACAAAACACAAAGCATTAGGGATGACATATTCATATAACATATGTGGAAAGTGCACCCTATGAGGAATTCCTTCTATAGTTCTAGCAAGGGTCCTTAGACTAGGAAGGATGGGTTCTCTAAGCATAAGAATAGGATCCTCACTATAGTGTATTCTAAGTATAGAACTAAATCCTAAAAATGTGATAGTGCTAAAACTATAATAAACTAATGAAGTAGTTCTATATACTAAGATATCTTGCCTAAAGTACCCTATGTAGTAACCTAGGCTTCTACAAGAAAACAAAGTGAATATAAGAAGGAAACTACCTAGACAGCCCTTGATCATATTAAATGTTAGATACATCATGGAAGAAGGTGTAAAGAGTTTAGAAAAGTCAGAATCTAATTTGGTCTTGAAGGGAAGTAGTAAAATTAAGTTCAAAGAAGTTTGAACTTCCCTTAAGATCAAAAATAGAAAATAAGACACCATAAGATGTATCTAATAAACAATATAAACCAAAGGTTGGGTGCTTTATTAGAATAACTAAAGAAAGAGAAGTCCTAAAGAGACAATGACTGTCTACTTTGGGCACCACCAAAGTAGTAGCATAAGAAGTAGAACTAGGTGAAGTCCACTCCTTATTCACAAGACTATAAGAACTTGAGATCCATTATTTTCAAAAATGTTTAGGTTGTGGATCTTAAGCTCTAAGGTTGTGGCAGCAGTAGAAAAAGAGCTAAAATCTTTGTGAAGAAGAAAAGTCTTTTTGCAATCATTTTGAATTAAAAAGTGACTTTCCTTTTGCATAAGATTTTTGGAGGAGACACTATCCTCCTTACTCTTTTCCAAGAGTAGTGTCTTTTTAGTATTAAAAAGGTGAAGAGGTTGTTCAACTAGAAGACATTTCTTGATAGAATGTTTTATTAAAAATTGACTTCTAGGAACAACTTCCTTGGAGGAGACACTACCCTCCAACTCTAGAACCTTCTTTTTCTCCTCTTTTCTTTTTTTTGATTTCATAAATACTTGATCCTCCATCACTTGTGAAGGTGAAAGAGGAGTCAAGGTATGTTTCTTGCCTAGGTGAACTAGGCGGATTTTGTTTGTAACACCATCATGAATGGCCTTCCTATCATGTTGCCAAGGCCTTCCAAGTAAAATGTGGCTTGCATCCATTGGAATTATATCACATAAAATTTCATCTTTATATTTTCCAATGGAGAAAGGAACATTTACTTGATCCTTAACTTCTATAGGTCCATCCTCATTAAGCCATTGAAGTTTATAAGATTTAGGATGGACTATAGTAGTTAGGTTAAGCTTATCAACCAACCTTTGGCTTACAAAGTTATTACAAGATACACTATCAACAATGAGAGAACAAGTTTTCTTAAAAATTTTGCATCTAGAATGGAAAAGGTTCTATCTTTGTGATTGGTCTTGATCATTGGGTTGGTTGGTAAGTAACCTTTGGACAACCAATAGGTCACCTTCACATGGTGCTTCCTCACTAGAACTAAGACTAGCATCTTCTTCACTTGAGGAGGATGAAGAAGATGAAGTGCTTTCTTCACTTAGGATCTCATTACCCCTAATGATCATGGTCTTTTTTGTGGGGCATTGAGAGGCTATGTGTCCCCTCCCAAGCACTTAAAGCACTTAATAGAACTAGTTCTAGGCTCATCGGAAGGTTTTTCTTTTTGTTTTTCTTTTAGTGGCCTTTCTTTTGAATAGGAGGGTTGACCCTCCTTCTTGAAGTCCTTTCTAGGGTATGAGGTAGATTCCTTCCTAAGGGTAGGCTTCCTTCTAAGTTGTTGTTCTACTCTCACACAAAGTTGAATAGCTCATTTAGATCTCTATAGGGTAATAGTTCAACTTTATCCCTAATCTCTAGGTTTAGGCCACTTTGAAACCTAGCAATGGTGGTTCTTTCTTCCTCTCTTATTCCAACCCTCATCATAAGCAACTCCATTTGTTGCCTATATTCCTCAACACTAAGGTGTCTATGTTGGAGTCTTTGAAGCTTGTCCATCAACTCCCTCTCAAAATATGGAGGAATGTGCCTTCTCCTTAAAGCACTTCTAAGCTCATTCCAATATTGAATTGGAGGCTCATGATGAGTTCTTCTTTCCCTTTCAAGGGAAGTCCACCAATACATGGCATACCCTTGAAAGCTTAGGGTAGCCATGTGAACCTTTCTCTCTTCACTCACATTGTGGCAAGTGAAGAGTTGTTCAACCTTCATCTCCCAATCCAAGTAATCATCAACATTATCTTTTCCATGGAAGGGAGGTGTCGCCACCCGCCGAAACGGACCTTGGCATTCGCGACGATGGTCGGACTCTTTTTAAGTTTTGAAAAATGATGGATTGTTAGAATGACTTATTCTCAAACTGAGACCTCATCGAACTAACAATTTTATTAAATGATTCACCAATCCATGTTAATCCCAAGCAGGACCCTCCATGGATTAGTGGTTTTCGCAAAAAGAAGGGTTCTTGGAGTCGCCACCAATGTTTTACTCAAAACATTGGAAAAAGGGATAAGGCAATTGATTTTCGCAAATCAACCTTGGCCATTACAACCAGAGTTGGGTAAGGGAGTCGGTTACGTGCGGGGAAGGTGTTAGCACCCCACAACGCCCCTTTCGGGTTCCCTATGACGGATTATTTCATAAATAACAGTGTAAAATTACTAAATTACCCCTATTTATTAGAAACGATTATAAGCAGAATATTTACATGATGAAAATTCTAAATATGCAATGCAACAATCAGAAAGTGGTAAAAGAAGGGATTTGGAAAAGAAACCTTTGAAGCGTGCTTTTATATATTTAAACAGACGTTAGGAGGCTTTTTGGCGCTCCTTCCCACTACACGCTCGCTCGTTCCTTCCCTAAAAATAATTTTTACTCCGGAAATCAAAGAGATTTCCCTTCAACTAGTTCGAATCCTCAAGCTAAATGCTCAGAACTCAAGAACTTCGTCGGATCGGCTCTCGGAGAGATTTCTAGGGCAGAACACTGCTCAAAAACCCCAGAATACTCAACCAGAGGGTCCAAAAGTATGGAAAAAGTGTCCAAATGTGTGGAATGACGTCCAAATCACGTCCTATATATAGGAGTGAGGCGCAGTACGGCCTCTGACATCAATACGGCCCGTACTGAAGTTTTGAACTACAGTACGGCCGTATTGAATTCAGTACGGCCGTACTGAAGTTCAAAAACTTCAGTACGGCCGTATTGGTTTCAGTACGGCCGTATTGTAGTTCAAATTGTTCAGTACGGCCATACTGAACTTCTAGGAGGCCGTATTGAGCTCCAATCCTCCCACATCCTTATTTTAAGCTACTCTAAGACTTCTAAACCTATGAAAAATCATCCTAGGGTCTTCCAGGGTCTTCCAGGAGTCCTTTCGGCTGAATTTCCTTCGGTCTTCGAGAGTCTTCGAGTCTTATTTCCGACCCGGACAATTGTAGGGGTCTACAGCTGCCCCCCCTTTACTTAGTCAAACGACTTTTTGGTGTACCGGTTGACAAGTAAAGGAGTTGACCCAATTGTCCGGGGAATAAGCCATCCTTCCGACTTGTAGTGTCTTCCGGTGGAAAATTGTTGAGTAGCCTCTCCAGGTTGAGTATTAGTTGTCGCCTTTCCAGGCTCGTGCATACCTCGGTGTTTCTGACAACCTCGGTAGCTGAGTACCACCTCTCCAGGCTCTGCCTCCATGTTTCTGACGACGTTAGCAGTTGCACACCTCCGTGTTTCTGACGACGTTGGTGGCTGAGTACCCGCCTCTCCAGGCTCTGCCTCTGTGTTTCTGACGACATTGGCAGTTGCACACCTCCGTTGTTTCTGACGACGGGGTAGCTGAGTACCCGCCTCTCCAGGCTCTGCCTCGGTGTTTCTGACAACCTTGGCAGCTGAGGTTGCCCTCTCCAGGGTCTGCGGTTTGCCCTCCCCAGGGTTGCATACCTCCGTGTTTCTGACGACGGGGTAGCTGAGTACCGCCTCTCCAGGCTCTGTCTCGGTGTTTCTGACAACCTTGACAGCTGAGTTTGCCCTCTCCAGGGTCTGCGGTTTGCCCTCCCCAGGGTCTGCCTCCGTGTTTCTGACGACGTTGGCAGTGTGAGTTTGCCCTCTCCAGGGATTTGTGATGATTTTGTCTCCACAGTCCACGATGCTGCTTCGACGATTGTTTTTGATTTTTGTGCCACTGAGGGCTGGATAACGCAGAGATCCGTCTAGGGGATGTGCAGTTACTCATAGGTTCTTGTGTCCCAACTTTCCATTGCGTAGTTGGTGCCCACTGGGGAATTTCTGATTCCTTGGGGGTGCAGACACAAAGATGCTCCTTTTGAGGTGAGCGATGCCTTATGATTGGCTGACGTCCTTTCGACGTTGGTGGAGTATCCCGGTTATCCTTATTCGGGTGACTCTTTTTGATTTTCTTGGTTTTGTTGCCTCTGCGTAGGCTGTTATCCGCTGGGGGATTCTGTCGTTATGATTTTGTCTCCACAGTCCACGATGCTGCTTCGACGGTTGTTTTTGATTTTGGTGCCGCTGAGGGCTGGATAACGCAGGGATCCGTCTAGGGGATGTGCAGTTACTCATAGGTTCTTGTGTCCCAACTTTCCATTGCGTAGTTGGTGCCCACTGGGAAATTCTGATTCCTTGGGGATGCAGACACAAAGATGCTCTTCCTGAGGTGAGCGATGCCTTATGATTGGCTGACGTCCTTTCGACGGTGGTGGAGTATCCCGGTTATCCTTATTCGGGTGACTCTTTTGATTTTCTGATTTTGTTGCCTCTGTGTAGGCTGTTATCCGCTGGGGGATTCTGTCGTGTTGATCTTGATTGGCCTCTTCTGTTAGGCGGATTATCTTGACGTTCGGTGTTTGGCTGAATGCCGAATTCCGCTTGGGGAATGGTTATTGATCTTTTTGATTTTTCTCTTTTTGAAGGAGTGCCTCTGAGTAGGCGAATTATCTTAATGTTTGGTGTTCGGCTGAGTGCCGGATTCCGCTTGGGGAATGGTTGTTGATGTTTTTGATTTTTCTCTTTTTGAAGGGGTGCCTCTGAGTAGGTGAATGGGAATTGAGGATCTTGTGTATCCCAGAGTATTATTTAGAAAGCCTCTTCAGGCTTAGCTTCACTCGTCGCTCGAGTTGGAAAGCTATCTTCCACTGAGGAAGTCAAAGTCCTTTGACTCGGATATTCTGTTCGGATGATCATGCTTCCATTGGGGAATCTTGCTGATCTTGCGCTGATAGCTTTCACTGGGAGTTCGGCCCAAGAGTGCAAGCTGAGATGTCTCTGGGGAGTATTATTTCGGCAAGCCTCTCCAGGCTCAGTTATTATGTACGATTGGGGAGTATTATTTCGGCAAGCCTCTCCAGGCTCAGTTATTCTGTATGATGAGGGAGTATTATTTCGGCAAGCCTCTCCAGGCTCAGTTATTCTGTATGATGAGGGAGTATTATTTCGGTAAGCCTCTCCAGGCTCAGTTATTCTGTACGATGGGGGAGTATTATTTCGGCAAGCCTCTCCAGGCTCAGTTATTCTGTATGATGAGGGAGTATTATTTCGGCAAGCCTCTCCAGGCTCAGTTATTCTGTATGATGCGGTTGATTTTCTAAATTTTTGCCTTTTTTTTCATTTTTTGGCTTTTTCTGTACGGAAGGATCTCAAACACACTCACAGATAAAGTATGCAGAGGAATGAAGATGTTGTGATGAATGAGAGGAGGACGGACGTATTTATAGAAAAAAGTACGGCCCATACTGAATTCAGTACGGCCGTACTGATCTTATTGTTGATGTACAAAAGAATGGGCCAATACGGGCCGTATTGAATTCAATACGCCCGTATTGGTGTGGACGTTTATGGCCAATACGGCCGTATTCATTTCAGTACGCCCGTATTGAGTTGAAAATTTGTTCATAACCCTAATTTTAGTACGGGTGTACTGAACATGGTACGGGCGCATTGTTTTTTCTGAAGTTTATATTTTTTTGTTTTTTTTTTGTTTTTTTGTTTTTTTGTTTTTTTGTTTGTTTTTTCAATAAACAGAGAATAAGTGATCTTCCAGTACACCTATCATCTGTATGCATGTATGCAGTATGATGCACCTAATTCTATTTGATTTATTTTTCAAAAGAATTAACCGATGCGTTTCTTTGCTTGGATTTTGCCATTCCTCTTAGACGGGCTGTGCGCTGCCGATTTCTATAATCGAGGAATGATGCGTGTTATATCGAGATTGGTGTCATCGACCCAGTGATCATTCCCTTCCTTTAGAAGATGTATTGACCTTCCTATTGACCACTATATCTCCATGTTTCCACTAGATTATTCTAAAATCGTTTGGGACAAGAGAAAAGAAGGGAAAGATATTTTTGTTCAAAAGTTTGTGTTTTAGAGGAGATTATTTTTTCGAAAATGGTTTTTGTAAGAATGGCTGGCCAAGGTAGGCTTATGTGTTTAGGCTTGTTTGATTAAACACTTATGAAGTTAAGAAAGTCTTGTTTATTGATGTTGTGATTCGACAACTTAGATAGTTTCCTTGAACCTTTCTTTTTGAATTCGGCTCATGGTACCATCATGGATTTCTTTTGTTTTTTTGATAGTCCTTATTTTTGCCTAAAACACCCCTTTGTGGCGTCTCAGCGGACCTTTGTTTTTGTTCATTTTTGCAACCCTAACTTTTGCCTAGGTCACCCTTTCGTGGGATTCCTAGCGGGTCTTTTGCTCTTATTTTTACGCAGCCCCCTTTTTGGGTTTCCTGCCGAGCTTTTTTTGTTTTTATGATTTTTGTTTTTAAAGGATTTCTTTTTTATCCATGATGGCACTTGTCGAGGCCAAGGAAAGGTGCTCCAAGTTGTCACGCACACTTCCACATAAAAATGATGCGGGTTTATTGTTATTAAGACAATTTTAATCTCATTCATGCTTGTTCAAACAGGGTTAAAATAATGTGGTCTAGAGATTTATTGCAAGCAAGAAAAGAAGCAATAAGAAATAATAAAGAATGATTTTATTATAATTCTAGCGGAAACATGTGCCCTATCGAGGCTCGGGGGTCGGGCTGTCCCCGAGGAGTAATCTCTAACAGTCATCAGGTCTATACATCCCTATCGGAAGGAGAAGAGCACTTGATGACGACGACCGGCCTTGACGCTTGTGAACCGACCTTCCTAAAGATCTGGCTTAAAGAACGTCGAGAAGGATCTTGGTTCCTCTTCGTCCTTTGATCTTTATTAGGGTTGTATCCTAACCCTTGTTTCCCCGGATTATCCTTAATAATGGGTAGCTCGGGAATTCCTTGGGAATCCTTGCCAAGTCCTTGTCCAGGCAAGTATCCGTTCTTGGTGAGCATGTAGGCTACCTTCTTCATCTCTCGGGGAAACGTTTCAACATTGGCAATCTCCAATGCTTGGAAGGCGGTCTCTAGAGCTTCCTCTGCTGCATCCACGTAAGGTATGGCAGATGGCTTGCTGATGAGTATGTCGTCTTCAGCTTGTACAGTCACCAGCTTGTCACCCACTATGAATTTGACTTTTTGGTGGAGCGTAGAGGGAACAGCTTTCGCATCATGAATCCAAGGTCGGCCGAGGAGACAGCTGTATGCGGGAGTAATGTCCATCACTTGAAATTCGACGTTGAAGATGGTGGGTCCAATTTGGATTGGAAGATTGACTTCTCCCACCACTTCTCTTTTAGAACCGTCGAAAGCTCGGACGATCATATTGCTCGGGCGCATTTGGATTCCCTTGATTGCCATTTGATCAAACGTTCTTTTTGGCATCACATTCAAGGAAGATCTGTTATCCACCAAGACTTTAGCGATGTGATACTCCTTGCACTTTACAGAGATGTGCAAGGGCTTGTTGTGATTCGGTCCCTCAGCGGGGATCTCTTCATCGGTGAAAGAGAGGTGATCACTAGCCGTGATGTGACTAACAATCCCCTCAAACTTGTCTTGGGAGATAGTGTGCGACACATATGCCTCGTTCAAGACTTTCAACAGAGCTTGTCGATGCGGTTCGGAGCTTAGGATCAACGACAACAGAGTGATCTTTGCTGGCGTATTATGAAGTTGATCCATGATGGAGTACTCGCTCTGTCGGATATATTTTAACAGCTCGTCAGTCTCCTCCTCGGATTCTTTATTTTCCTCGGTTTTCTCTTCTTTTTCTTTCCCTTTATTCTTGGGAGCTTTATCATGAAGATCTTCGGGAGTGTAGATCCTGCCACTCCTAGTCATGCCCCCAAGTCCAGCGAGGTTAGAGATATCGTTGTCGGCAGAAGAATGGATGTCTTATATCCATGGCACAGCCTTATTCGATTCGTAGGGAAAAGGTCTTGGAGCAGTGATCCTTAACGGTGTCGGACCTTCCCCTTTATTCGTCTTGATTACCAACAACGGAGTTGATGTGCGTTCGCTTGGCGCGGTTGTTGGCTTACACTTAATAACGAATGGCGTGCGATCCATTCTGAACATACGCATCGATTAATCCTTTCTTTTTATTAATGTTTATTAATGAATTACTAGGAGGGATGTATGAAATGTAAACCTAGATCCCTCCATGATCTTCGATAAGAATGCATGATATGAGATGATGGCGTTGAATATGCATGCATTGTGTTTATTCCACTAAGCATTATCATGTTTTCAGGATGCTCCTAAGATGATGCATGATATTGCTTAGTTTGGATAAATAACCCTTTTTTTTTGGGTATTTTGTTTTTTGTATTTTTTTGGGTGAAAAGATAAACTACCTATATGAATGTGATGAAGGTAGATGTTAACACCATGTAATGGAAGATTCTTATTCCTATTTATTCTTATTTTAAAAGGGAATGTTGTATGTTTAAAGAATGCAATGTATGCTCAATCAATGTCACATAAACAATGCACAAACAATTCACTCATCCACGAACAGTCACGAGCGAATCACGAGGTAGGGGTATCCTGCAGAAAAGTGCATATTCAAGGAGGTTCTAACTGTTCTCACCGGTCCAAGGCCCCCAAGGTGCCCCCATTATAGGGACCCAATTCCTCTCGTCGTAAGTCGATGGAAAGCTCCAACGCACTGTCGGACTCGAGTTCATGGTTATCACCTTGAGTGATGTTTTCCGACAACGGTCTACGGGCACCTATAGACCCATTCGACAACCGGCCGTACTAACATCCACTCCCTATGGCTTTCCACTCATGCTCCCGGGTATAGAGGGAACTGTTGTGTGCAAAGGTTTGTGTGCAGTTTATATTTCAAACAATTGCGAAAATTTTAAACATTCAACAGTTATTAAAGCCAATTAGGAAAAACATATTATCATACAAGCGAGGGGTAATGAAGTAATTTTAGACTATCATTTTAGAAATAATCCATCACTAAATGGGACTGACTCTCGAGGCTTCCCCAGCGGAGTCGCCATCTGTCGCCACCCGCCGAAACGGACCTTGGCATTCGCGACGATGGTCGGACTCTTTTTAAGTTTTGAAAAATGATGGATTGTTAGAATGACTTATTCTCAAACTGAGACCTCATCGAACTAACAATTTTATTAAATGATTCACCAATCCATGTTAATCCCAAGCTGGACCCTCCATGGATTAGTGGTTTTCGCAAAAAGAAGGGTTCTTGGAGTCGCCACCAATGTTTTACTCAAAACATTGGAAAAAAGGATAAGGCAATTGATTTTCGCAAATCAACCTTGGCCATTACAACCAGAGTTGGGTAAGGGAGTCGGTTACGTGCGGGGAAGGTGTTAGCACCCCACAACGCCCCTTTCGGGTTCCTTATGACGGATTATTTCATAAATAACAGTGTAAAATTACTAAATTACCCCTATTTATTAGAAACGATTATAAGCGGAATATTTACATGATGAAAATTCTAAATATGCAATGCAACAATCAGAAAGTGGTAAAAGAAGGGATTTGGAAAAGAAACCTTTGAAGCGTGCTTTTATATATTTAAACAGACGTTAGGAGGCTTTTTGGCGCTCCTTCCCACTACACGCTCGCTCGTTCCTTCCCTAAAAATAATTTTTACTCCGGAAATCAAAGAGATTTCCCTTCGACTAGTTCGAATCCTCAAGCTAAATGCTCAGAACTCAAGAACTTCGTCGGATCGGCTCTCGGAGAGATTTCTAGGGCAGAACACTACTCAAAAACCCCAGAATACTCAGCCAGAGGGTCCAAAAGTATGGAAAAAGTGTCCAAATGTGTGGAATGACGTCCAAATGACGTCCTATATATAGGAGTGAGGGGCAGTACGGCCTCTGACATCAATACGGCCCGTACTGAAGTTCAAAAACTTCAGTACGGCCGTATTGGTTTCAGTACGGCCGTATTGTAGTTCAAATTGTTCAGTACGGCCGTACTGAACTTCTAGGAGGCCGTATTGAGCTCCAATCCTCCCACATCCTTATTTTAAGCTACTCTAAGACTTCTAAACCTATGAAGAATCATCCTAGGGTCTTCCAGGGTCTTTCAGGAGTCCTTTCGGCTGACTTTCCTTCGGTCTTCGAGAGTCTTCGAGTCTTATTTCTGACCCGGACAATTTTAGGGGTCTACAGGAGGAAGGTCAAATCTCGGTTCTCTAAGAGTAGTTGCATCATGCCTAGGCCTATGATGCCTAGGGGGTCTTTGATAGTTGCCATCATCATGGTGACTACTATAAAACCCTTCACTTGTAGATGAGTGAGTGTGTGTTTGATGGCTTTTGGGTCGAGATGACCCTTCATCATGTGAGTTTCTATGAGACCTAGAAGGCCCCTCATCATTATGTCTTTTGGGCCTAGAAGGTCCATGACCCTCATTGGCATGGGGTTTGCTAGCCTCACCCCCCACCACAAGCTTATTTAACAACTCTCTTATAGTTTCATTATTTTTTTCATTTTCTCTTTCTTTTTTCCTAATATAATCCCTAAGTTCTCTAAGTTCATCTTTAGTGCTTTTATGAGTCCTAGGAGAATGATGACCATGCACACTACTCTCATGAGAATGATCACTCATTTTTGCAAGATAAAAGGTTTTCACAAGTCTTAAAGAATTTTGCAAAGTGAGTGATAAAGATTTTCACAAAGAGTTTTTCTTTTTGGTGTAATACTAAGTACTTGGAGGTCTAAGTATACAAGTTGCACTATCAAGGGAGGTGAGCTACAAGGAGCCACTTAATAACCAAGCCTTTTCAAGTGAAAATTACTAAACCCCCTTATACCTTTCTTACAAAACAAATTTTCACACAAGTAAGCAAAGTAGTTGTGTGTGTGTGCACGAAACCCCTAGTAGGCAAGGAAGCCTTCTAAAACGAACTTAGAAGCTAAACAAGTAAAAGGAAAGCAAGTAAAGCATATACTAGTCGTAGGGTCCTAATGTGGAAGTCCAAGTGGCACTTGAAGCTTTTTGGGACACTTCCACAAGTCTAAACGAAGTATGAAAGCAATAAAGCTAGACGTGTCCTAATGGAAGCCCAAATGGCACTTAAAGCCTTTGGGGACCCTTCCACATGTACTAACCGAGTCTATTAGTCTTTATTTAGAACTATTTAGGAAGTGGTGGAACTTAAACAATGTCCCAAACAACCACTCCTAAATGTAGGTTTGTATACACAAGTAAATTCTAAACAAAACTAACCCAAGTAGGGTTAAAGAGTTCCAAGACAAAGGAAACAATCTAAATCAAGTCTTCTTCAAGAATTTCCTCCAAGGGTAGTTAGGACAGGTCTGGAACAGCCTTGAAGTCAAGAGAAAACGTCCCAAATTGGCCTCCACCAATTCTACACCAAGTTCTCCAAATCCGTCACTAGTTTCTCCAAATCCGTCACTAGTTTGCTTCCAAAACCCGTCTCTAATTGTGACCTAAAAATCAAAACAATTCTTGGCTGCAAAAACATCAAACAAGTGAGCCTATCCAAGGTGTTTCACTCAGGTTAGGTGTACCTCAATCTCCTTCAAGTATAGACCCCTTTGAGATTAGCCAATATGTCTCAATTAGTCCATCCTTCCAAGTGTGATGGCTTGAAAAGGATTATGTCTCACTGTCGCCACCGGCCCAAACGGGCCTCGGCGGTCGCGAAGACGGTCGAGCTCGCTTATTATTTTAGTTTTGAAAATGTATTGGATTTTTAGAACGACTTGTTCTCAAACTGAGACCTTGTCGATCTTATCCAATTTATTTATTAAAAGTCTCACCAATCCATATTAATCCCAAGCGGGACCCTCCATGGATGAGTGGTTTTCGCAAAAGGAGGGTTCGTGGAGTCGCCACCAATGTTTTACTCAAAACATTGGAAAAAGGGATAAGGCAATTGATTTTATAAATCAACTTTGGCCATTACAACCAGAGTTGGGTAAGGGAGTCGGTTACGCGTGGGGAAGGTGTTAGCACCCCACAGCGCCCCTTTCGGGTTCCCTATGACAGATTATTTTCTAAAATAACAGCGTAAAATTACTAAATTACCCCTATTTATTCTAAGCAATTATAAATTAACTATCTACATGATGACAGTTTAAATATGCACACAGAAAGCAGTAAAAGGAAGGATTTAAGAAGAAACCTCTTGAAGCGTGCTTTTATATATTGAGTAAAACTGGGAAGCTTTTTGGCGTTCCCTCGCTCTACAAGCTCGCTCGCTCCTTCCTAAAAACTTTTAACTATGGAAATCCGGAGGATTCCCCTTCGACTAGGTTCGATCCTCAAGCAAAATGGCTCGGGGCTCAAGAACTTCGTCGGATCAACTCTCCGAGTGATTTCTAGGGCAGAACACTGCTCAAAAACCCCAGAATACTCAAGGAGAGGGTTAAAACTATCTGAAAAAGTGTGGAATGACGTCCAATTGACGTCATATTTATAGGGAATAGGCGCAATACGGCCTACAGAAGCAATACGGCCGTATTGAAATTTTTGAACTTCAATACGGTCGTATTGAGTTCAATACGGCCGTATTGAAATTCAGAAATTTCAATGCGCCCGTATTGAGTTCACTGCGGCTGTATTGAAGCTTCAATACGGCCGTATTGATTTCAGTACGGCCGTATTGAAGTTTCAGAAACTTCAATACGCCGTATTGAGTTCACTGCGGCCGTATTGAAGCTTCAATACGGCCGTATTAAGTTCAGTACGGCCGTATTGGGCTTCATTCCCTCTACTTCCTTATTTTGAGCTATTCTAAGACCTCTAGACCTACAGAGAACCCTCCTAGGGCCTTCCAGGAGTCCTTCTGGCTAATCTTCCTTCAGTCTTCGAGAGTCTTCAAGCTTTATTTCCGACCCGGACAATTTTAGGGGTCTACAGCTGCCCCCCCTTTACTTAGTCGGACGGCCTTTTGGTGTACCGGCTGACAAGTAAAGGAGTTGACCCAATTGTCCGGGTGATGCGCCGACCTTCTGACTTGTAGCGTCTTCCGGTGGAAAATTGTTGAGTAACCTCTCCAGGTTGTTGCATACCTCGGCGCTCCTGACAACCTCGGTAGCTAAGTTTACCCTCTCCAGGTCCTGCCTCTTAACATTCAGCAGTGTGAGTTTACCCTCTCCAGGTCCTGCCTCTTAACATTCAGCAGTGTGAGTTTACCCTCTCCAGGTCCTGCCTCTTAACATTCAGCAGTGTGAGTTTACCCTCTCCAGGTCCTGCCTCTTAACATTCAGCAGTGTGAGTTTACCCTCTCCAGGTCCTGCCTCTTAACATTCAGCAGTGTGAGTTTACCCTCTCCAGGTCCTGCCTCTTAACATTCAGCAGTGTGAGTTTACCCTCTCCAGGTCCTGCCTCTTAACATTCAGCAGTTGAGTTTACCCTCTCCAGGTCCTGCCTCTTAACATTCAGCAGTGTGAGTTTACCCTCTCCAGGTCCTGCCTCTTAACATTCAGCAGTTGAGTTTACCCTCTCCAGGTCCTGCCATTCAGCAGTTGAGTTTACCCTCTCCAGGCCTGCTTCCGTGTCTTCTGATCACTTCGGCAATGATTTGATATGATTTTTGTCTCCACAGTCCACGATGCTGCTTCGACGGTTTTTCTGATTTTGTGCCGCTGAGGGCTGGATAACGCAGGGATCCGTCTAGGGGATGTGCAGTCATTCATAGGTTCTTGTGCCCCAACTTGCATTGCATTGTTGGTACCCATGGGGAATTTTTGACTCCTTGGGGTGTAGACACAGATGCTCTCTCTCTGAATTGAGCGATGCCTTATGTTTGGCTGACGTCCTTTTGACGTGGGTGGAGTATCCCGGTTGTCCTTATTCGGGTATCTCTTTTGGATTTTCTGATTTTTGTAGCCTCTGTGTAGGCTGTTTATCCGCTGGGGATTTTGTCATTCATTTCTTGACTGGCCTCTTCTGTTAGGCAAATGATCTTGATGTTTGGTGCTTGGCTGGATGCCACATTCCGCTTGAGGAATATTTATTGATATATATATATTTTTTATTTTTCTCCTTTTGTAGGGGTGCCTCTTGAGTAGGCGACTGGGGATTTGGGGATTTTATGTATCCCAGAGTATTATTTAGAAAGCCTCTTCAGGCTTAGCTTCACTCTTCATTTGAGTTGGAGAGCTATCTTCCACTGAGGAAGTTTTAAGTCCTTTGACTAGATATACTGTTTGAATCATGCTTCCGTTAAGGAATTTTGCTGATCTCTCTTTGATAGCTTTCACTGAGGAATTTGGCCCGTGAGTGGAAGCTGAGATTTCTCTGGGGAGTATTATTTCGGCGAGCCTCTCCAGGCTCAATTATTCTGAGAGTATTATTTAGGCAAGCCTCTCCAGGCTCAATTATTCTGAAAGAGTATTATTTCGGCGAGCCTCTCCAGGCTCAATTATTCTGTACGATTTTGTTGGATTTTCTGTATTTTGCCTTTTTTTGTTGATTTTTGGCTTTTTCTATGTTTTTGCCTTTTTGTTGACTGCTGTCATACACAAGCAATTTTCTATTTTTCCTATTTTATGTAATTGCCTCATGATAAGGTCTTTGAATGTGCAACTAATGTGTGTGATGCACGCGATGCAAGTTTTTAATTTTGTTTTTATTTAGAAAAGTGAATGACTCTCCCTATCCTCTTTTTTTTTTTTTTTGGAGGAGTTTCTGTCATAGACGCGAGGGAGGATTTTTGTGAGCCTTTTATGCAGGAGATTATGGATTTTACAGGAACCCCTCCAATTTTCTTTATTGACTGATTATTAAGGATCTCATACAATTTTTAGAAATACCAATTTAGAGGCATAATCACATGGTCAAGAGAGAAAAGAAATGAATGGATATTTTATTAATATTCACAAATGTTTTTACAGAAAGATGTACAGAAGGAATTTCCGAAGAATGGCTGGCCAGGGTAGGCTATATACATTTTAGCTTTAAACAATTATATCTGTAATTGTCGCCCTTCCCATTCCCCTAATTGCTTCGGGTGAGATGCCTGAGCCAGGAGTGTAGATACTGCAAGACGCTTGCTTCTAGAAGATTATCACTTGTACCGCCTTTCGGTTTTCGATTCAAGTGATCGTTGCTTGCTTTGTTTTTACATCTTATTCTTTTGCCCCTAATTTTTGCCTAGGACGTATCCTAGCGGGGATAATTTTGCCTTTGTTTTGCCTAGTACCATTGTACTGGCGGGCTTTTTGTTTTGCCCTAATTTTTGCCTAGGATGCCCTTTTTGGGTTTTCATCCTAGCGGGCTTGTGCAAGCAACGTCTTCAAGCATAATACTTCTTTACCATGTCAGCGTTGACTGGGTATTGAAGTTCTTCTCCGTCCATGTTTGTGAGGATCAGTGCTCCTCCGGAGAAGGCTCGTTTTACCACGTACGGTCCTTCGTAATTCGGGGCCCACTTTCCGATTTTGTCCTTTTGAGCTGGTAGCAATTTCTTCATCACCAACTCTCCCTCATGGTAGACTCGAGGGTGGACTTTCTTGTCAAAAGCCTTTTTGATCTTCCTCTGATAGGCTTGACCATGGCATATGGCGTTCAGCCGTTTCTCTTCAATGAGGTTCAACTGGTCATACCGGCTTTGAACCCATTCTGCCTCGGAAAGTTTTGCTTCCATGATTACTCTTAGAGAAGGTATTTCGACTTCAA
Organism: Cajanus cajan; assembly: GCF_000230855.2. Taxonomy (NCBI): domain Eukaryota; kingdom Viridiplantae; phylum Streptophyta; class Magnoliopsida; order Fabales; family Fabaceae; genus Cajanus; species Cajanus cajan. The sequence goes on along the minus strand of NC_138517.1, from coordinate 7,584,317 downwards.
CAGGCAGAACTGCCTCCATTCCATAAACAAGGGAAAATGGAGTAGCTCCTGTGGATGTACGTGCTGAAGTCCTATAACCATGGAGATCGAAGGGTAGCATCTCATGCCAGTCTTTGAATGAGACGACCATCTTTTGTACTATCTTCTTGATATTCTTATTGGCTGCCTCGACTGCCCCATTCATCTTTGGTCGATATGGGGAAGAGTTGTGGTGCTGAATTTTGAACTCTTTGCACAGTTCTTCCACCATCTTATTGTTCAAATTGGATCCATTATCAGTGATGATTTTGTCGGGAATACCGTATCTGCATATGATATTCTTTCTGATGAAGGATGTTACCACCTTTCGGGTCACATGAGCATACGATGCCGCTTCTACCCATTTGGTGAAATAGTCAATGGCCACAAGAATGAACCTATGTCCATTAGATGCCTTTGGCTCAATGGGTCCAATAACATCCATGCCCCACATTGTGAATGGCCAAGGCGAAGCCAACACGTTTAGTGGAGTTGGTGGAACATGAATATTGTCGGCGTATGCTTGACATTTGGGGCATTTTCGAACGTATTGGTAACAATCCTTTTCCATGGTCGACCAATAATATCCTGCCCTAAGGATTTTCTTTGTCATTGCAGGCCCGGGGATATGGGTACCAAAAACCCCCTCATGTATTTCTCTGATCACATTTTGAGCTTCGACCTGGTCTATACATCTCAACAAGACCGAGTCATAATTCTTTTTGTAGAGGGTTTCTCCAATCAACAGAAATCCCATGGCCCTTCTTCGGATATGCTTTTTATCATTATCGCTAGCCATATCAGGATATTCTCCTTTTGACAGATATTGTTTGATGTCATGGAACCATGGATAATCGTCAACAGCTTCATCTATCAGTAGGCAGAACGCTTGCTTATCGTGCCGCCGGATATTGATGATGGGCATTTCATGCTCCTTATCCAAGGCGAACATCGATGATAGTGTAGCAAGGGCGTCAGCGAACTGATTTTCCTCCCTTGGGATATATTCAAAGACGACATTTTGAAAGAATTGTATCAGGTCTTTGATATGCTCAACATATGGTATCAGCTTAGGATTTTGGACTTCCCATTCACCTCGCAGTTGGTGGATGACTAAAGCCGAATCTCCAAATACTTTGAGCTTTAGGATACCATTGTTGATTGCTGCTTGGATTCCTAACGCGCAAGCCTCGTATTCGGCCATGTTATTTGTACAGTCGAAGTTGAGTCTTGCCGTTAAGGGGATATGCTTTCCTTGTGGGGAGATTAATACTGTTCCAATCCCTTGTCCAAGCATGTTGGAGGCTCCATCAAAATACATGGTCCACGTATCGTCCTTAGGATCTTCATGTTGTATACTCATTATATGCTCATCGGGGAAATCATCCTGAAGGGATTGATAATCATTGGTCGGCCCATGTGCTAGGTAATCAGCTAGGGTACTGCCTTTGATGGCTTTTTGTGTGACATGTATGATGTCAAATTCTGATAATTGTACTTGCCATCGGGCGATCTTCCCAGTGATTATTGGCTTGTCGAACACATACTTAATTGGATCCATTTTGGAAACCAACCAAGTAGTATGCCTTATCATATACTGCCTGAGCCTTTGTGTTGCCCACGCTAACGCACAGCAAGTCTTTTCTAATGGCGTGTAGCGGGTTTCATAATCTAGAAATTTCTTGCTCAAGTAGTAGATGGCTCGTTCTTTCTTTCCAGTTTCGTCCTGTTGCCCTAGCACGGCTCCCATGGACTCATCAAGCACTGTTAGATAGAGGATTAATGGCCTTCCTTTGACAGGTGGCACCAATACTGGTGGATTGGCCAAGCACTGTTTGACCTTGTCAAAAGCTCGTTGACAATTCTCATCCCAAGTTTCGGAATGATTCTTGCGCAACAGCTTGAATATTGGCTTGCACGTGTCAGTCAACTGTGCGATGAACCTTGCAACGTAGTTCACCCTGCCAAGGAATCCTCTTATCTCCTTCTCGGTTTTAGGAGGACGCATTTCCATTATTGCCTTTACTTTATCGGGGTCCACCTCTATGCCTTTTTCACTAACGATGAACCCGAGAAGCTTACCCGACCGGACTCTGAAAGTACACTTAGCCGGATTTAGCTTAAGCTGATACTTGCGAAGCCGATTGAATAATTTTCTCAAATATTGAATATGGTTCATCTTGTCTTTCGACTTTGCGATCATGTCATCCACGTATACTTCAATTTCCTTGTGGATCATGTCGTGGAATAGTGTCACCATCGCTCGTTGGTAGGTGGCGCCCGCATTTTTAAGTCCAAAAGGCATTACCCTATAGCAAAAAGTGCCCCAGGGTGTGATGAAAGAAGTTTTCTCGCGGTCTTCCATATTCATTTTGATTTGGTTATACCCCGAGTATCCATCCATAAAGGAATAGAGCGTGTTCGTGGCTGTGTGATCCACGAGTGTATCAATATGTGGCAAGGGAAAATCGTCCTTTGGACTGGCACGATTCAGATCCCTATAGTCAACACACACTCTAACCTTTCCATTCTTTTTGATAACTGGCACAATGTTAGCCAGCCATTCGGGATATTGGGATACAACCAAGAATCCCGCGTCTAATTGTTTTTCCACCTCCTCCTTGATCTTTAAAGACCATTCGGGCTTGATTCGTCGAAGCTTTTGTTTAACGGGTCGAAACCCTTCTTTCAATGGCAACTTGTGCTCGACGATTTTAGAGTCCAAACCGGGCATATCACGGTACGACCATGCAAATACATCCTTGTATTCCCTTAATAATTGGATCAATTGTGATTTTATTTCATCACTGATATGGGTCCCAATGTTGACCTCTTGTATTTCTTGACCCTGCCCCAAATTTACGGTCTCCAATTCTTCTTGATACGGTTGGAGTAGACGAGCTTCTTGATCTAGCAGTCTTTGCAGATCCGGAGAGATGGTCTCCTCATCACTGTCCGACTCAACCCATTCACCCTCGGCTTTTGGATCCCGGTCAGAGCGAGCAATCACAGACATAATTATTTATTGGTTCTGTTTAGGTTTAGAATTTATTAATGTTAATGAGAGAGAGAGAAAAGAACGAAATGAGAGAATAATATGTGAAAAATGCCTTTTTATTGATATATGTATGTAAAACTGTACAAAACCCTTATTTACATGAAAAAGGTCCTCATGATCTCGGGTACTGATCATGAGTCCCAAGAAGAAAAATGTGGAGGGGCCCTATCGTGGCTTGCCATACTCTACTCCTGCTTTGGTAGAGGATTCTTGCTCACATCGGGCGCTGTCGAATCGAAAGTGACCCAACCAGCGTCAATAAGGCTTTGGACCTTGTGCTTGAGAGCTAAACAGTTCTCCGTTGAATGCCCCGGCGCTCCCGAATGGTATAGACATTTGTCTTGTGGTTTGTACCAATCGGGGTAAGGTGGGTCGATCTTTCTCGGTGGAACGTAAGCTAGAAGTTGAGCCTCTACTAGCTTCGGCAAGAGATCGCTATAAGTGGTCGGAAGTTTATCAAACTTCTTCACAGGGGTAGATTGCGATCTTCCCGACTTCGAAGTGGAAGAAGACGAAGAGATGGTTATGGCGTTGACTCCTCCTTCTTTCTTCTTCCCGTAGGCCTTCTTAGCTTCATAAGGTTGGGAAGGCTTAGCCAGCTTTCCACTTTTGAGTCCCTGTTCCACCCTTTCTCCAATGGTGATGATGTCCGAGAAGAGTGTTGTTGTGTTCCCTATCATTTTATCGTAATAGGGAGCAGTCAACGAGTTGATGAATAAGGACACCGTCTCCTTATCCGACAGCGGGGGCTCTATCTGGGCCGCCAACTCCCTCCAACGTTGGGCGTACGCCTTGAAGGATTCATCATTCTTTTTACTCAAGGCTTGAAGATCTGACCTATCGGGTGTTAGGTCGATGTTATACTTATAGCGCTTGAGAAAGGCGTCGGCCAACTGCCTCCACGTGCACACTTGATTTCCATCCAGCTGCATATACCAATTGAGTGCAGTTTCGGCTAAGCTCTCTTGAAAGCAGTGGATCAAGAGCTTTTCATTTGTGGCATATGCAGCCATCTTGCGACAGTACATGGTGAGATGACTTTTGGGGCAAGTCGATCCCACGTACTTTGGGAAATCCGGCACTTTAAATTTAGGAGGGAATTGAATGTCCCTCACTAAGCACATGTCAGCGGCATCTTTGATGTCAAAATCATGCCCCTCCATAGCCCTCAACCGATCCTCTAGGGCGTGGAATTGTTCTTTTGAAACCTCGGGCTCTTTAATCATAATTCCAGCCCCAAGGGGTACAGCGTGTGGAGGATCTTTTTCATGCTCTTCCTCCTCTCCCTCATGATGGGACCCATGATCACTGTGATGAGATCCATGGATGTTGTGATGACGCATGAGTTCCATCATTTGCGCCATTTGGTCTTTAAGTTGTGAAAGCTCGGTTGTGAGCTTTTTGTTTTGCTCCTCCAATGCTTCCATTTTCTTGATTTTCTGCGCGCGTGTGAGGACAGAGAGATGACCAGCCACTTTCTAAAATGAATGTTTTATTCTAATTAGTTTATTCATGGTATGAATACACTCTTGATATGAGCTTGATAACCTTTCATCTTTAAGGCGCTGCCTTTTTAAGATGAAAGTTTATCACCCTCCCTAGCCTATGACCTCTCCATAACGGAGAAACTCAATAGTCATGGGTCTCTTTCACTCACATCGAGAGGGTATTAGTGAACCTATAAATGATGATGAGGATGCATGAGGTATTATTGATAATGATGCCTATGCTCCTTACTTTTATATTTTCACACATTGGTTTTTCCTCTCATGTCATGATATTTTCATGCATGGGGATTTATTCTTAGACCTTATTACGAGGTTATTTATTAATGCACAAACAATTGCACATAAGCATTTACACAAACAATTCACTCATCCACGAACAGTCACGAGCGAATCACGAGGTAGGGGTCTCCTGCAGAAAAGTGCATATTCAAGGAGGATCTAACTGTTCTCACTTGGTCAAAGGCCCCCAAGGTGCCCCCATTATAGGGACCCAATTCCTCTCGTCGTAAGTCGATGGAAAGCTCCAACGCACTGTCGGACTCAAGTTCATGGTTATCACCTTGAGTGATGTTTTTCCGACAACGGTCTCGTAGGCTCCTATAGACCCATTCAACCGGCCGTACTAACACCCACTCCCTATGGATTACCACTCATGCCCCCGGGTATAGAGGGAACTGTTGTGTGCAAAGGTTTGTGTGCAATTTTTATTTCAAACAATCGCGGAAATTTAAACAAACAACAGTTATTTAAAGCCAAATATATAAAGCATGTTATCATACAAGCAAAGGGGTAATGAAGTAATTTTAACTATTATTTGTTAAAAATAATCTGTCACTAAATGGGACTGACTCTCGAAGCTTCCCCAGTGGAGTCGCCATCTGTCGCCACCGGCCCAAACGGGCCTCGGCGGTCGCGAAGACGGTCGAGCTCGCTTATTATTTTAGTTTTGAAAATGTATTGGATTTTTAGAACGACTTGTTCTCAAACTGAGACCTTGTCGATCTTATCCAATTTATTTATTAAAAGTCTCACCAATCCATATTAATCCCAAGCGGGACCCTCCATGGATTAGTGGTTTTCGCAAAAGGAGGGTTCGTGGAGTCGCCACCAATGTTTTACTCAAAACATTGGAAAAAGGGATAAGGCAATTGATTTTATAAATCAACTTTGGCCATTACAACCAGAGTTGGGTAAGGGAGTCGGTTACGCGTGGGGAAGGTGTTAGCACCCCACAGCGCCCCTTTCGGGTTCCCTATGACAGATTATTTTCTAAAATAACAGCGTAAAATTACTAAATTACCCCTATTTATTCTAAGCAATTATAAATTAACTATCTACATGATGACAGTTTAAATATGCACACAGAAAGCAGTAAAAGGAAGGATTTAAGAAGAAACCTCTTGAAGCGTGCTTTTATATATTGAGTAAAACTGGGAAGCTTTTTGGCGTTCCCTCGCTCTACAAGCTCGCTCGCTCCTTCCTAAAAACTTTTAACTATGGAAATCCGGAGGATTCCCCTTCGACTAGGTTCGATCCTCAAGCAAAATGGCTCGGGGCTCAAGAACTTCGTCGGATCAACTCTCCGAGTGATTTCTAGGGCAGAACACTGCTCAAAAACCCCAGAATACTCAAGGAGAGGGTTAAAACTATCTGAAAAAGTGTGGAATGACGTCCAATTGACGTCATATTTATAGGGAATAGGCGCAATACGGCCTACAGAAGCAATACGGCCGTATTGAAATTTTTGAACTTCAATACGGTCGTATTGAGTTCAATACGGCCGTATTGAAATTCAGAAATTTCAATGCGCCCGTATTGAGTTCACTGCGGCTGTATTGAAGCTTCAATACGGCCGTATTGATTTCAGTACGGCCGTATTGAAGTTTCAGAAACTTCAATACGCCGTATTGAGTTCACTGCGGCCGTATTGAAGCTTCAATACGGCCGTATTAAGTTCAGTACGGCCGTATTGGGCTTCATTCCCTCTACTTCCTTATTTTGAGCTATTCTAAGACCTCTAGACCTACAGAGAACCCTCCTAGGGCCTTCCAGGAGTCCTTCTGGCTGATCTTCCTTCAGTCTTCGAGAGTCTTCAAGCTTTATTTCCGACCCGGACAATTTTAGGGGTCTACACTCACCAAGGCTTAACAACCATACAAGGAAGAGTTAGGGCCAAGAAATGAAAACTGAAAAGCAAAATTTAGAAAGGCTACACTCTAATAGGAATTTTAATATGGCAAAACAAAGAGAGCCAAGAAGACACAAAGCAACAATTAAAGGAAAATTTTTAAAAGCTAGCACACAAAAGATTAGTCCTAAGAATGGTACTAGAATGGATTACAAAAACCAAAATAAAATTTTTGCTAATGTTTTGAGGGTTTAAAATTCTTTTTCCTGCCACTGGACAGCAAGCAAACCTCAAGGAAAATCATACAAAATTTCAAGGCCAAGTGCTACAAAAATTGTTTTGTTTTCACTTTGATTTTTCTAGGTTTTTCTCTTTTGTTTTCTTTTCTTTTTCTTATCCTTTTGTCTCTTTCTTTTCTTTTTCTTTTGAACACAGAATATTAGCACTTAAAACAGAGGCCAAACAATTAATAAAGAGGTTTCCAAGTGGTGGAGAAAAGAAGAGCAAGAAGTGTAAGCAATGTAAGTGTACTAGTCAAAATTTTCAACCACAAAATGTTACTAGTTTGTTCTTATCTTTTGTACACTTTGATTTTCGTTTTCTATACACTTTTAACTCTGTTTTATTTTGTCAAAACAAGCACAAGACACACAAGGAATTTCTGGTCACAATTTGCTAAGAAACTAATAACAAAAGAAATTCACAAAAATTGACTCTAGAACATGTTAGGTCTAATAACATGCATTAGAATCTTTTATGAGCACACTAAGATTTAATAATGTTCAACCAGAAATGACACTATATATGAACAGAGATTAACACATTTAGATTCAAAAAGAAAAAGGCACAACAAGGATTTAATGACAAGTAAAAGAACTACACATGACTCTAAGACAAAACTAGTAGATTAAGAAATGAAAAATGCTTGTATTCTTGTTTCTTTTTAGGAGTTTTCTTTTTAGTCCGAATTTATAGGAGACCAAAGGAAGATAAAAGCAATCCTAAAACAATTAAAAAGACATACAAAGAATACCTAAGGCACACACAAAGAATGGTTCACAAGAATTTAGAAGATGAACCAAAAACAAGCAAGACAAAGTGAGTGTGTTCTATAGATTTATAGATGTGACACAAGAACCACTCAAGGCACACAAACACAAGACACAAAAAGGAAATACATGTAGGAACAGTTTAGACACATATTAACATGGATTGAACCGAACAAAACAAGACAAAGAAGCTTAGGAACGAATTTACCAAGGAGACCTAGCTCTGATACCAAATGATGGAATACTTGTTGAGAAACCGGATTGTTGTTGATTCCTCTTCAAGTTCATCCCTAGATCTTTGGCTCCTTGATTCTTCCTAGGCTTGGATAAGGTCTCCAATGGAGGAGGAGACCTTAGAACCACCACGGTTTGGTGGAGAACACTCCCAAGAGGCGCCATTCCTTGATGAAGAGATAAGCCCCTTCAATTCTCACCACACTCTTCTATGAAGGGATAAGAGAATTGGATGCTATCAAAGAGGTTTAGGGACTTTTAGAAGAGAGAAATCTGAACTCAATTTCAGAAATGAAATCTCAATACATCCAAAAGTGTCTTACAAGGTAAGGTTTACAAGTATATAGGAGTAGGAAGCTTAGAGAGCAAGCTAGCCTTGACCATGGTTCACTAGGAACCATGGTTGAGTCTAGCTAAACCGTCCAAGTTAAGAGGCTTGGAGAGCAAGCTTCTCACTTGGCTTGCTTGGTAAGCTAGCCAAGGAGAAGCTTGTGTGATGGAAATCTAATCCCTAAGGATCCATTTGGAAGAGGTAAGACCAAGAAAGGTGAAGGATGATCCAAGAAGGTTACCCATGAAGACCATTGGGCCTTTAATTAGGTCCATGGTTAGGAAGCTAGAGGAGACTTCTAAAGAGGAGGTGCTCAAAGACCTTTGCTCATCATGAGAATTGATTATAGTTCCTCTTATTAGTCTCTTAAGTTTCCATTGTACATACTTGTATAGTTGTTTTCCTGTACCTTGTATATAGTAGATACTTGTATAGGTGTATTTTTGCCTTTGTATTTGTGAAGCACTTTATTTCCTTTTTAGTAGCTATTGTATATTGTTTCTAGGGTAGGTTACTTGGACACTTGGACTCCATTTAACCTAACCTAGAAATACATTTTTTTCTTAGTTTTCTAGTAGTAGGATTGGGAGTGGCATTAGCAAGCTAGAGAGTGCCATTAGCAAGCTAGAGAGTGTTACTAGCAATTTAGCCAAAAGGTGGTCCTAGGCTAAAATTTACATATTGGACTCATTTTACTCCTAATTTTTCATAGATTTGATTTAGCTAGGTTCCATTCACATTGGATGAACCTAACTAAACCAAATTAACAATTTCAAAACCGGTTGGAGTAAATTAATTCCAAAGAGCCACCCACCTAGATGTGTTCACACTTGTGTTCACACTTGTGTTCACACTTGGCCAAATTGCTTGGTTCTTCTCAAGCTTAGAAGCTTGAAGCACAAGCTTCTCCTTAGCTTGCTTACTAAGCAAGCTAAGTGAGTAGCTTGCTCTCCAAGCCTCTAGACCATGGATGGTTAGCTAGACCTTACCATGGTTCCTAGTGAACCATGGTTAAGACTAGCTTGCTCTCCAAGCTTCCTACTCCTATATTTTCGTTTTTCCTTCATTGTAAAACACTTTTGATGTAATTGAGATTGTATATTCTGAATAGAGTTCAGATTTCTCTCTTCCAAAAGTCCCTAAACCTCTTTGAGTTCATCCAATTCTCTTATCCCTTCATAGAAGAGTGTGGTGAGAATTGAAGGGGCTTATCTCTTCAACAAGGAGTTGTGCCTCTTAGGAGATTTTCTCCACCAACCGTGGTGGTCTTAAGGCCTCCTCCTCCATAGGAGACCTTAACCAAGCATAGGAAGAATCAAGGAGTTCAAGATCTAGGGAGGAGCTTGAAGGAAACTCAACATCAATCCGGGTCTCCAACAAGTTTTCCATCATTTGGTATCAAGAGCTAGGTCTCCTTGGTAAATTCGTTCCTATGCTTCTTTGTCTTGTTTTGTTCGTCCAATATCATCTTGTTATGTGTCTTTGCTGTTCTTCCATGTATTTCCTTTTTGAGTCTTGTGTTTGTGTGCCTTGAGTGGTTCTTGTGTCACAACTATAAATCTATAGAACACACTCACTTTGTCTTGCTTTTCTTGATTCATTTTATAATTTCTTGTGAATCAATCTTTGTATATGCCCTTAGGTATTCTTTGTATGTCTTTTTAATTGTTTTAGGACTTCTTTTATCTCCCTTTGGACTCCTATAAATTTGGACTAAAAAGAAACTCCTAAAAAGAAACAAGATTACAAGCTTTTTACATTTCTTAATCTACTAGTTTTGTCTTAGAGTCATGTGTAGTTCTTTTACTTGTCATTAAATCCTTGTTGTGCCTTTTTCTTTTTGAATCTTAATGTGTTAACCTCTGTTCCTATATGTAGACCCCTAAAATTGTCCGGGTCGGAAATAAGACTCAAAGACTCTCGAAGACCGAAGGAAAGTCAGCCGGAAGGACTCCTGGAAGACCCTAGGATGATTCTTTGTAAGTCTAGGAGTCTTAGAGTAGCATAGAATAAGGGTGTCCGAGGATTGGAGCTCAATACGCCCTCCCAGAGGTTCAGTACGGCCGTACTGAACCATTTGAACTGCAATACGGCCGTAGTGAACTCAATACGGCCGTACTGAAGTTTTTGAACTTCAGTACGGCCGTACCAAATTCAATACGGCCGTACTGTAGTTCAAAAAACTTCAGTACGGCCGTACCAAATTCAATACGACCGTACTGTAGTTCAAAAACCCAGTACAGGCCGTATTGACCTCCCAGGCCGTATTGCGCCTCAATCCTATAAATAGGACGTCATTGGCACGTCCTCCCACACTTTTTACTGATTCCTCAACCCTCCTGCTGAGTATTCTTGGGTTTTTGAGCTCTTCTCTGCCCTAGATATCTCTCCGGGAGTCGATCCGACGAAGTTCTTGAGTCACGAGCCATTAGCTTGAGATTCGAACAAGTCGAAGGGAAATCTCTTTGATTTCCACAGTAAAAATTTTGTCTTTAGGGGAAAGGAGCGAGCGGACGTGTAGTGGGAAGGAGCGCCAAAAAGCCTCCTAACGTTGTTCATATATATATAAAAGCCCGCTTCGGAGGTTTCTTTCTAAATCCTTTCTTTTACTGCTTTTATTGATTTTTGATTGTTGCATCACATGTTTAGAGCTTTCATCATGTAAATATTTTATCTATAATCGTTTCTAATAAAAAGGGGTAATTTAGTAACTTTATACTATTATTTATGAAATAATTCGTCATAGGGAACCCAAAAGGGGCGTTGTGGGGTGCTAACACCTTCCTCGCACGTAACTGACTCCCTTACCCGACTCTGGTTGTAATGGCCAAAGTTGATTTACGAAAATCAATTGCCTTATATCTTTTTCCAATGTTTTGAGTAAAATATTGGTGGCGACTCCAAGAACCCTTCTTTTTACGAAAACCGCTAATCCATGAAGGGTCCCGTTTGGGATTAACATAGATTGGTGAGAATCATTTAATAAATATTGTTAGTTCGATGAGGTCTCAGTTTGAGAATAAGTCGCTCTAACAATCCATCATTTTTCAAAACTTAAAAAGAGTTCAACCATCGTCGCGAATGCCAACGTCCGTTTCGGCGGGTGGCGACAGATGGCGACTCCACTGGGGAAGCCTCGAGAGTCAGTCCCATTTAGTGATGGATTGTTTCTAAAATAATAGTTTAAAATTACTTCATTACCCCTCGCTCGTATGATAACATGTTTTACCTAGTTGGCTTCAATAACTGTTGGATGTTTAAATTTTTGCAATTGTTTGAAATATAAACTGCACACGAACCTTTGCACACAACAGTTCCCTCTATACCCGGGGGCATGAGTGGAAAGCCATAGGGAGTGGATGTTAGTACGGTCGGTTGTCGAATGGGTCCATAGGTGCCCGTAGACCGTTGTCGGAAAGCATCACTCAAGGTGATAACCATGAACTCAAGTCCGACAGTGCGTTGGAACTTTCCATCGACTTACGACGAGAGGAATTGGGTCCCTATAATGGGGGCACCTTGGGGGCCTCAGACCAGTGAGAACAGTTAGAACATCCTTGAATATGCACTTTTCTGCAGGATACCCCTACCTCGTGATTCGCTCGTGACTGTTCGTGGATGAGTGAATTGTTCGTGCATCGTTTATGTGACATTGTTTGAGCATACATTGCATTCTTTAAACATACAACATTCCTTTTTTTAAAAAAAATAAGAATAAATAGGAATAAGAATCTTCCCTTACATGGTGTTAACATCTACCTTCATCACATTCATATAGGTAGTTTCCATTTTCACCCAAAAATAAATAAATACAAAAACAAAATACCCAAGAAAGAGAAAAAAGGGTCATTTATCCAAACCAAGCAATATCATGCATCATCCTAGGAACATCCTGAAAACATGATAAAGCTTAGTTGAATAAATACAATGCATGCATATTCAACGCCATCATCTCATATCATGCATTCTTATCGAAGATCATGGAGGGATCTAGGTTTGCATTTCATACATCTCTCCTAGTAATTCATTAATAACATTAATAAAAAGAAAGGATTAATCGATGCGTATGTTCAAAGAATGGATCACACGCCGTTTGTTATCAAGTGTAAGCCAACAACCGCGCCAAGCGAACGCACATCAACTCCGTTGTTGGTAATCAAGACGAATAAAGGGGAAGGTCCGATACCGTTGAAGATCACCGCTCCAAGACCTTTTCTCTACGAATCGAATAAGGCTGTGCCATGGATATACGACATCCATTCTTCTACCGACAGCGATATCTTTAACATCGCTGGACTTGGGGGCATGACTAGGAGTGGCAGGATCTACACTCCCGAAGATCTTCATGATAAGGCTCCCAAGAATAAAGAAAAAGGAAAAGAGAAAACCGAGGAAAACAAGGTTTCCCAAGGAGTTCACGAGCTACCCATTATTAAGGATGATCCGGGGAAACAAGGGTTAGGATACAACCCTAATAAAGATCAAAGGACGAAGAGGAACAAAGATCCTTCTCGACGTTCTTTAAGCCAGATCTTTAGGAGGGTCGGTTCACAAGCGTCAAGGCCGGTCGTCGTCATCAAGTGTTCTTCTTTTTCCGATAGGGATGTATAGACCTGATGACTATTAGAGATCACTCCTCGGGGACAGCCCGACCCCCGAGCCTCGATAGGGCACATGTTTCCGTTAGAATTATAATAAAATCATTCTTTATTAATTCTTACTGCTTCTTTTCTTGCTTGCAATAAATTTCTAGACCACATTATTTTAACCCTGTTTGAATAAGCATGAATGAGGTTAAAATTGTCTTAATAACAATAAACCCGCATCATTTCTATGTGGAAGTGTGTATGACAACTTGGAGCACCATTCCTTGGCCTCGACAAGTGCCATCATGGATAAAAAAGGAATCATTTAAAGAACAAAAATCATAAAAACAAAAAAGCTCGGCAGGAAACCCAAAAAGGGGGCTGCGCAAAAAATAAGAGCAAAGAACCCGCTAGGAATCCCACGAAAGGGTGACCTAGGCAAAAGTTAGGGTTGCAAAAATGAACAAAAACAAAGGTCCGCTAAGACGCCACAAAGGGGTGTTTTAGGCAAAAATAAGGACAATCAAAAAGCGAAAATAAATCCATGATGGTACCATGAGCTGAATTCAAAAAGAAAGGTTCAAGGAAACTATTTAAGTTGTCGAATCACAACGTCAATAACAAGACTTCCTTAACTTCATAAGTGTTTAATCAAACAAGCCTAAACACATAAGCCTACCTTGGCCAGCCATTCTTACAAAAACCATTTTTAAAACAATAATAATCCCCTCTAAAACACAAGCTTTTGAACAAAAAATACCTTTCCCTTCTTTTCTCTTGTCCCAAACGATTTTAGAATAATCTAGTGGAAACATGGAGATATAGTGGTCAATAGGAGGGTTGACACGTCTTCTAAAGGAAGGGAAGGATCACTGGGTCGATGACACCAATCTCGATATAACACGCATCATTCCTCGGTTACAGAAATCGGCAGCGCACAGCCCGTCTAGAGGAATGGCAAAAATCCAAGCAAAGAAACGCATCGGTTAATTCTTTTGAAAAATAAATCAAATAGAATTAGGTGCATCATACCGCATACATGGATACAGATGATAGGTGTACTGGAAGATCACTTATTCTCTGTTTATTGAAAAAAAAAACAAAAAACAAAAAAACAAAAAAAACAAAAAATAAACTTCAGAAAAAACAATGATCCCGTACCATGTTCAGTACGCCCGTACTAAAATTAGGGTTATGAACAAATTTTCAACTCAATACGGGCGTACTGAAATGAATACGGCAGCATTGGTCATAACGTCCACACCAATACGGGCGTATTGAATTCAATACGGCCCGTATTGGCCCATTCTTTTGTACATCAACAACATCTTCATTCCTCTGCATACTTTACCCGTGAGTGTGTTTGATATCCCTCCGATGCAAAAAAAAAAAAAAGCCAAAATCGACAAAAAAAAGAGAAAAGGCAAAATTCAGAAAATACAGAATAACTGAGCCTGGAGAGGCTTGCCGAAATAATACTCCCCAGAGATATCTCAGCTTGCACTCTTGGGCCGAATTCCCAGTGAAAGCTATCAGAGCAAGATCAGCAAGATTCCTCAACGGAAGCATGATCATCCAAACAGAGCATCCGAGTCAAAAGACTCAGACTTCCTCAGTGAAAGATGGCTTTCCAACTCAAGCGACGAGTGAAGCTAAGCCTGCAGAGGCTTTCTAAATAATACTCTGGGATACACAAGATCCTCAATCCCCATTCGCCTACTCAGAGGCACTCCTTCAAAAAAAAAAAAAAAAAAAAAAAAAGGAAAATAAGAAAAGATCAAAATGACAGTATCCCCCAGCGGATAACAGCCTACGCAGAGGCAACAAAACCAGAAAATCAAAAAAAAGAGTCACCCGAATAAGGATAACTGGGATACTCCACAAACGTCGAAAGGACGTCAGCCAATCATAAGGCATCACTCACATCAGAAAGAGCATCTTTGTGTCTACATCCCCAAGGAATCAGAATTTCCCCAGTGGGCACCAACTACCCAATGGAAAGTTGGGACACAAGAACCCATGAGTAACTGCACATCCCCTAGACGGATCCCTACGTTATCCAGCCCTCAGCGGCACCCAAATCGAAAACAGCCGTCGAAACAGCATCGTGGACTGTGGAGACAAAATCATCTCAAATCCCTGGAGAGGGCAAACTCACGCTACCAAAGTGACCAGAAGCACGGAGGTATGCAACCCTGGGGAGGGCAAACCGCAGACCCTGGAGAGGGCAAACTCAAGCTGCCAAAGTGATCAGAAACACTGAGGTATGCAACGAGCCTGGAGAGGCGACGACTAATACTCAGCTACCCCGTCGTCAGAAACACGGAGGTATGCAGCTACCGAGGTTGTCAGAAGCACCAAGGTATGCACGAGCCTGGAGAGGCGACGACTAATACTCAGCTACCTCGTTGTCAGAAACACGGAGGTATGCAGCTGCCGAGGTTGTCAGAAACACCAAGGTATGCACGAGCCTGGAGAGGCGACGACTAATACTCAGCTACCCCGTCGTCAGAAACACGGAGGTATGCAGCTGCCGAGGTTGTCAGAAACACCAAGGTATGCACGAGCCTGGAGAGGCGACGACTAATACTCAGCTACCCCGTCGTCAGAAACACGGAGGTACGCAGCTGCCAACATCGTCAGAAACATGGAGGCATGCACACCCTGGAGAGGGCAAACTCACGCTACCGAGGTTGTTAGAAACACCAAGGTATGCACGAGCCTGGAGAGGCGACGACTAATACTCAGCTACCCCGTCGTCAGAAACACGGAGATACGCAGCTGCCAACATCGTCAGAAACATGGAGGCATGCACACCCTGGAGAGGGCAAACTCACGCTACCGAGGTTGTCAGAAACACCAAGGTATGCACGAGCCTGGAGAGGCGACGACTAATACTTAGCTACCGACGTCATCAGAAACACGGAGGTATGCAGCTGCCAACATCGTCAGAAACATGGGGGCATGCAGACCCTGGAGAGGGCAAACTCACGCTACCGAGGTTGTCAGAAACACCGAGGTATGCAACGAGCCTGGAGAGGCGACGACTAATACTCAACCTGGAGAGGCTACTCAACAGTTTTCCCACCTGAAGACACTACAAGTTGGAAGGGTGGCCTGTTCCCCGGACAATTGGGTCAACTCCTTTACTTGTCAACCGGTACACCAAAAAGCCGTTTGACTAAGTAAAGGGGGGGCAGCTGTAGACCCCTAAAATTGTCCGGGTCGAAAATAAGACTCAAAGACTCTCGAAGACCGAAGGAAAGTCAGCCGGAAGGACTCCTGGAAGACCCTAGGATGATTCTTTGTAAGTCTAGGAGTCTTAGAGTAGCTTAGAATAAGTGTGTGCGAGGATTGGAATTCAATACGCCCTCCCAGAGGTTCAGTACAACCGTACTGAACCATTTGAACTGCAATACGGCCGTAGTGAACTCAATACGGCCGTACTGTAGTTCAAAAAACTTCAGTACGGCCGTACCAAATTCAATACGACCGTACTGTAGTTCAAAAACCCAGTACGGGCCGTATTGACCTCCCAGGCCGTATTGCGCCTCAATCCTATAAATAGGACGTCATTGGCACGTCCTCCCACACTTTTTACTGATTCCTCAACCCTCCTGCTGAGTATTCTTGGGTTTTTGAGCTCTTCTCTGCCCTAGATATCTCTCCGGGAGTTGATCCGACGAAGTTCTTGAGTCACGAGCCATTAGCTTGAGATTCGAACAAGTCGAAGGGAAATCTCTTTGATTTCCATAGTAAAAATTTTGTCTTTAGGGGAAAGGAGCGAGCGGACGTGTAGTGGGAAGGAGCGCCAAAAAGCCTCCTAACGTTGTTCATATATATATAAAAGCCAGCTTCGGATGTTTCTTTCTAAATCCTTTCTTTTACTGCTTTTATTGATTTTTGATTGTTGCATCACATGTTTAGAGCTTTCATCATGTAAATATTTTATCTATAATCGTTTCTAATAAAAAGGGGTAATTTAGTAACTTTATACTATTATTTATGAAATAATTCGTCATAGGGAACCCAAAAGGGGCGTTATGGGGTGCTAACACCTTCCTCGCACGTAACCGACTCCCTTACCCGACTCTGGTTGTAATGGCTGTAGACCCCTAAAATTGTCCGGGTCAGAAATAAGACTCGAAGACTCTCGAAGACCAAAGGAAAGTCAGCCGGAAGGACTCCTGGAAGACCCTGGAAGACCCTAGGATGATTATTCGTAGGTTTAGAAGTCTTAGAGTAGCTTAAAATAAAGATGTGGAAGGATTGAAGCCCAATACGGCCTCCCAGAAGTTCAGTACGGCCGTACTGGACAATTTGAACTACAATACGGCCGTACTGAAGCCAATACGGCCATACTGAAGTTTTTGAACTTCAGTACGGCCGTACTGAGACCAATACGGCCGTACTGAATTCAATACGGCCGTACTGTAGTTCAAAACTTCAGTACGGGCCGTATTGATGTCAGAGGCCGTACTGCGCCTCACCCCTATATATAAGACGTCATTTGGACGTCATTGCACACTTTTCCACACTTCTTGGACTCTCTTCTTGAGTATTCTGGGGTTTTTGAGCAGTGTTCTGCCCTAGGAATCTCTCTGAGAGCCGATCCGACGAAGTTCTTGAGTCACGAGCCATTTGCTTGAGTCTCGAACCTAGTCGAAGGGAAATCTTTTTGATTTCCATAGTAAAGATTAATTTTTAGGGAAGGAGCGAGCGAGCGTGTAGTGGGAGGGAGCGCCAAAAAGCCTCCTAACATTTGAATATATAAAAGCACGCTTCAAAGGTTTCTTCTTCAAAATCCTTCCTTTTACTGCTTTCTGATTGTTGCATCGCATGTTTAATTTATTCATCATGTAGGTATCTTATTCATAGTCGTTTCTAATAAATAGGGGTAATTTAGTAATTTTACACTGTTATTTATGAAATAATCCGTCATAGGGAACCCGAAAGGGGCGTTGTGGGGTGCTAACACCTTCCCCGCACGTAACCGACTCTCTTACCCAACTCTGGTTGTAATGGCCAAGGTTGATTTGCGAAAATCAATTGCCTTATCCCTTTTTCCAATGTTTTGAGTAAAACATTGGTGGCGACTCCAAGAACCCTTCTTTTTGTGAAAACCACTAATCCATGGAGGGTCCCGCTTGGGATTAACATGGATTGGTGAATCATTTAATAAAATTGTTAGTTCGATGAGGTCTCAGTTTGAGAATAAGTCGTTCTAACAATCCACCACTTTTCAAACCTTTAAAAAGAGTCCAACCATCGTCGCGAATGCCAACGTCCGTTTCGGCGGGTGGCGATAGATGGCGACTCCACTGGGGAAGCCTCGAGAGTCAGTCCCATTTAGTGATGGATTATTTCTAAAAATAATAAGTTTAAAATTACTTCATTACCCCTCGCTTGTATGATAACACGTTTTATCTATTTGGCTTTAATAACTGTTGTATGTTTAAATTCTCGCAATTGTTTGAAATACAAACTGCACACGAACCTTTGCACACAACAGTTCCCTCTATACCCGGGGGCATGAGTGGAAAGCCATAGGGAGTGGATTTTAGTACGGCCGATTGTCGAATGGGTCTATAGGTGCCCGTAGACCGTTGTCGGAAAACATCACTCAAGGTGATAACCATGAACTCAAGTCCGACAGTGCGTTGGAACTTTCCATCGACTTACGACGAGAGGAATTGGGTCCCTATAATGGGGGCACCTTGGGGGCCTCAGACCAGTGAGAACAGTTAGAACCTCCTTGAATATGCACTTTTCTGCAGGATACCCCTACCTCGTGATTCGCTCGTGACTGTTCGTGGATGAGTGAATTGTTTGTGCATTGTTTATGTGACATTGTTTGAGCATACATTGCATTCTTTAAACATACAACATTCCCTTTTAAAATAAAAATAAATAGGAATAAGAATCTTCCATTACATGGTGTTAACATCTACCTTCATCACATTCATATAGGTAGTTTCCCTTTTCACCCAAAAATACATAAAAATAATAAATGCAAAATACCCAAAGAAAAAATAAAGAAAAAATGATATTTACCCAAAACCAAGAAATATCATGCATCATCTTAGGGACATCCCGAAAACATGATAATGCTTAGTTCAATAAACACAATGCATGCATATTCAACCTCATCATCTCATATCATGCATTTTTTTCGTAGATCATGGAGGGATCTAGGGAGATGCAAGGGCAGTTGAAGAAAGTGGATTTCTTATTATACCGTGCTGAGAGGTTGGATCACCTCTGTACTTTGATGCCACGCGAGGCTCGTGTTGAATTTGAAAAATCCTATGGACGAGTCCTCGACTTAATGAAGATATGTGTGGATCCAGCTTTTCTGAGAGCATTGGTTCACTTCTGGAGTCTCGATCTGCATTGTTTCGAGTTTCCCCAGTTTGACTTGGTTCCTACTCTCGAGGAGTACGAGCTCATGCTACGATGGCCCAAATCAGCAGGGGTCTATATCTTTCATGGCAATCAAGTGGCCGTGGAGAGGGTCGCTACCCAAGTCAAACTGCCATCACGATTATCTGCCTTAGTGGGGAACAGCAGTATCAAGGGTTGGAAGCTCGCCATGATTGAAGACCACCTTTCTTCCTTAGCTGGTGAGGGAGATTGGTTAGCTTTCAACAAGACTCTAGCGTTGGCCGTGTTTGGGACCATTTTATTTCCATTTCACGCCAACACAGTGGACCATGCTGCTATGGACGCTTTCTTCGCATGGGACATGCATATGAAGAGTCCCGTGTCTGCCATTCTTGCCGACACCTTGCTTTCTGTCCACCTGTCTCGGCAGAAGCAAGGGAAGATCATCCGATGCTGCACCTCCTTGTTGTATGTATGGGGCATCACACACTTCTATGCCTCCAGTCATATGGGAACTTTGCCCGATCCATTGAGGAGTTTTTCAAAGATCCCCGCACGCCGCCGTTATGCTTCCGAATGGAAGGAAGAGATGGAACAGTGGAGCGTTGAGCACTTCACATGGGTTTGTCCTTGGTTCCGTCCGAGCGACATATTGATAAAATGCGGCAGTTATCCAAGCATACCATTGATAGGCCTCAGAGGTTGCATAGCCTACTCACCTAGATTGGTTATGAGGCAACTTATGAGGACTCAGATAGTTCCTACTAAAGAGGAGCTTGGAGGATTGTGTTTCTCTTTCGATTCTGAGCATCAGAGAGATATGCACGCTATCATTAGAGCGTGGGAGAGACCAATCTATGAGGGAGATCGAGAGCTTGGAAAGCCTCGGGTATCCGTTTCCACAGACTACGAGGTTTGGAGGAGCGAGAGGGGGGTACCCCAACCATCCACCTCTTGCGCAACCACAGTCGCAAGGAAGTTGCAGCAAGAACAAGTCGACGCCTTGACCAAGAAACTGGAAATCATGGAAGCTCAGATGAGAGCTCTTGAAGAGAAAAATGAAGAATCCAGTTTCATCATTGATGGTCTACAAAGGCAATGCAAGAAGAAAGACCACGAAATAGAGCGGCTCAAGGATGAGTGTGCTAACCTCAACGAGGAGGCTATTCGGGCATCCAAAATGCCAAAGGTTGAACCGAATAGTCAACTCCGAGATGTCAATGCAAAGATAGCACACCTTGAAGCTGAATACTCAAGGCAGGCACAGTTGATCAAGGACATGCAAGACGATCTGCTCTTGACTCGATCCGATGCGCAACAATGGCGGGAAGTTGCTCAACAACAAATCGCAAGCCTTTCCGATTTCCGCAAGAAGGAAAGGGAAGGATTAGCACAAATGGCTAAGCTCCGAGAGGAGAAGGATCGAGCCGAAGACGAACTTAATGAACTGCAGGCCATGATCAACTACCACATTCAAAAGGCGAAGGACGCTCAAAAGATCAGTGATGATATGAGCCAAGCAGTCCATACGCAAGTCGAAGCAATGGCCCGCCATGTAGAGGAAGCCGAAGATGAATGGAGAAGAAACATGAACCCGCCTGTGGGTTTCTATCGGCTTTTCTCATTTTGTAAAAGATTGCTTCGAAGCATTGTATAATAAGTTGTACACTTTCTTTGATTAATGAAATCGAATTTTTGAGATTTATGAAATCTTTCAATTGCCTTTGCATTTCATAGTCATTCATTTGCATATATCTCTCCCAATAAATCATTAATAAACATTAATAAAAAGAAAGAATTAATCGATGCGTATGTTCAGAATGGATCGCACGCCATTTGTTATTAAATGCAAGCCAACAACCGCGCCAAGCGAACGCACGTCAACTCCGTTGTTGGTAATCATGACAAATAAAGGGGAAGGTCCGACACCGTTAAAGATCACTGCTCCAAGACCTTTCCCCTACGAATCAAATAAGGCTGTGCCATGGATATACGACATCCATTCTTCTGCCGACAGCGATATCTCTAACATCGCTGAACTTGGGGGCATGACTAGGAGTGGCAGGATCTACACTCCCGAAGATCTTCATGACAAAGCTCCCAAGAATAAAGAAAAGGAAAAAGAAAAAGAGAAAACCGAGGAAAACAAAGAATCCGAGGAGGAGACTGATGAGCTGTTAAAATATATCCGACAGAGCGAGTACTCCATCATGGATCAACTTCATAAGACGCCAGCAAAGATCACTCTGTTGTCGTTGATCCTAAGCTCCGAACCGCATCGACAAGCTCTGTTGAAAGTCTTGAACGAGGCATATGTGTCGCACACTATCTCCCAAGACAAGTTTGAGGGGATTGTTAGTCACATCACGGCTAGTGATCACCTCTCTTTCACCGATGAAGAGATCCCCGCTGAGGGACCGAATCACAACAAGCCCTTGCACATCTCTGTAAAGTGCAAGGAGTATCACATCGCTAAAGTCTTGGTGGATAACGGATCTGCCTTGAATGTGATGCCAAAAAGAACGTTCGATCAAATGGCAATCAAGGGAGTCCAAATGCGCCCGAGCAACATGATCGTTCGAGCTTTCGACGGTTCTAAAAGAGAAGTGGTGGGAGAAATCAATCTTCCAATTCAAATTGGACCCACCATCTTCAATGTCGAATTTCAAGTGATGGACATTACTCCCGCATACAGCTATCTCCTCGGCCGACCTTGGATTCATGATGCGAAAGCTGTTCCCTCTACGCTCCACCAGAAAGTCAAATTCATTGTGGGTGACAAGCTGGTGACTGTACAAGCTGAAGACGATATACTCATCAGCAAGCCATCCACCATACCTTACGTGGATGCAGCGGAGGAAGCTCTAGAAACCGCCTTCCAAGCATTGGAAATTGCCAATGTTGAAACGTTTCCCCGAGAAATGAAGAAGGTAGCCTCCATGCTCACCAAGAACGGATACTTGCCAGGACAAGGACTTGGCAAGGATTCCCAAGGAATTCCCGAGCTACCCATTATCAAGGATAATCCGGGGAAACAAGGGTTAGGATACAACCCTAATAAAGATCAAAGGACGAAGAGGAACCAAGATCCTTCTCGACGTTCTTTAAGCCAGATCTTTAGGAAGGCCGGTTCACAAGCATCAAGGCCGGTCGTCGTCATCAAGTGTTCTTCTCCTTCTGATAGGGATGTATAGACCTGATGACTATTAGAGATTACTCCTCGGGGACAGCCCGACCCCCGAGCCTCGATAGGGCACATGTTTCCATTATGATTATAATAAAATCATTCTTTATTCTTTCTCATTGCTTCTTTTCTTGCTTATAATAAAATTCTAAACCACATTATTTTTAACCCTGTTTGAATAAACATGAATGAATTTAAGATCGTCTTAATAATAATAAACCCGCATCATTTTTATGTGGAAGTATGTGTGACAACTTGGAGCACCTTCCCTTGGCCTCGACAAGTGCCATCATGGATAAAAAGAAATCCTTTAAAATAAAAGAAGCTCGGCAGGAAACCCAAAAAGGGGGCTGCACAAAAATAAGAGCAAAAGACCCGCTAGGAATCCCACGAAAAGGTGAACTAGGCAAAAGTTAGGGTTGCAAAAATGAACAAAAACAAAAGTCCGCTAAAACGCCACAAAAGGGTGTTTTAGGCAAAAATAAGGACTATCAAAAAGCAAAAGAAATCCATGATGGTACCATGAGCCGAATTCAAAAAAGGTTCAAGGGAAGCTATCTAAGTTGTCGAATCACAACGTCAATAACAGGACTTTCTTAACTTCATAAGTGTTTAATCAAACAAGCCTAAACACATAAGCCTACCTTGGCCAACCATTCTTACAAAAACCATTTTTGAAAAAATAAATCCCCTCTAAAACACAAACTTTCGAATAAAAATATCCTTCCTTTCTTTTCTCTCTTGTCCCAAACGATTTTAGGATAATCTAGTGGAAACATGGAGATATAGTGGTCAATAGGAGGGTTGACACGTCTTCTAAAGGAAGGGGAGGATCACTGGGTTGATGACGCCCATCTCGATATAACACGCATCATTCCTCGGTTACAGAAATCGGCATCGCACAGCCCGTCTGGAGGAATGGAAAAATTCAAATAGAGAAACGCATCGGTTAATTCTTTTAGAAAATGAATCAAATAGAATTAGGTGCATCATACCGCATACATGCATACAGATGATAGGTGTACTGGAAGATCACTTATTCTCTGTTTATTGAAAAAACAAACAAAAAAACAAAAAAACAAAAAAACAAAAAAACAAAAAAACAAAAAATATAAACTTCAGAAAAAACAATTCGCCCGTACCATGTTCAGTACACCCGTACTAAAATCAGGGTTATGAACAAATTTTCAACTCAATACGGGCGTACCGAAATGAATACGGCAGCATTGGCCATAACGTCCACACCAATACGGGCGTATTGAATTCAATACGGCCCGTATTGGCCCATTCTCATTCATCACAACATCTTCATTCCTCTGCATACTTCATCTGTGAGTGTGTTTGAGATCCCTCCAACAGAAAAAGCCGAAATCAACGAAAAAAGGCAAAATTCAGAAAATCCAACAAATATACAGAATAATTGAGCCTGGAGAGGCTTGCTGAAATAATACTCCCGCATCATACAGAATAACTGAGCCTGGAGAGGCTTGCTGAAATAATACTCCCTCATTGTACAGAATAACTGAGCCTGGAGAGGCTTGCCGAAATAATACTCCCTCATTGTACAGAATAACTGAGCCTGGAGAGGCTTGCCGAAATAATACTCCCCAATCGTACAGAATAACTAAGCCCAGAGAGGCTTGCCGAAATAATACTCCCTCATCATACAGAATAACTGAGCCTGGAGAGGCTTGCCGAAATAATACTCCCCAATTGTACAGAATAACTGAGCCTGAAGAGGCTTGCCGAAATAATACTCCCCAAGAGACATCTCAACTTGCACTCTTGGGCTGAACAGAAAATCCAAAAATTATACAGAATAATTGAGCCTGGAGAGGCTTGCCGAAATAATACTCCCCAGAGACTTCTCAGCTCACACTCTTGGACCAAATCCCCAGTAAGAGCTATCAAAGCAAGATCAATAAGATCCCCCAATGGAAGCAATGATCATCCAAACGAAATATCCGAGTCAAAGGACTCAGACTTCCTCAGTGGAAGATAGCTTTCCAACTCAAGCGAAGAGTGAAGCTAAGCCTGCAGAGGCTTTCTAAATAATACTCTGGGATACATAAAATCCTCAATTCACATTCGCCTACTCAGAGGCACTCCTCCAAAAAAGGAAAATCCAAAACATCAATAACCATTCCCCAAGCGGAATCTGGCACTCAGCCGAACACTGAACATCAAGATCATTCGCCTACTCAGAGGCACTCTTTCAAAAAGAGAAAAATCAAAAAGATCAATAACCATTCCCCAAACGGAATCCGGCACTCAGCCG
This sequence comes from Cajanus cajan, assembly GCF_000230855.2. Taxonomy (NCBI): domain Eukaryota; kingdom Viridiplantae; phylum Streptophyta; class Magnoliopsida; order Fabales; family Fabaceae; genus Cajanus; species Cajanus cajan. The sequence goes on along the minus strand of NC_138517.1, from coordinate 7,559,559 downwards.
AACACCGAACATCAAGATCATTCGCCTACTCAGAGGCACCCCTTCAAAAAGAGAAAAATTGAAAAGATCAATAACCATTCCCCAAGCGGAATCCGGCACTCAGCCGAACACTGAACATCAAGATCATTCGCCTACTCAGAGGCACTCCTTCAAAAAGAGAAAATCAAAAAAAGATCAATAATCATTCCCCAAGCGGAATTCGGCATTAAGCCAATCATTGAACGTCAAGATGATCTGCCTAACAAAAGAGGCTAATCAAAATCATACGACAGAATCCCCCAGTGGATAACAGCCTACGCAGAGGCAATAAAACCAGAAAATCAAAAAGAGTCACCCGAATAAGGATAACCGGGATACTCCACCACCATCGAAAGGACGTCAGCCAACCATAAGGCACCGCTCACATCAGAAAGAGCATCTTTGTGTCTGCACCCCCAAGGAATCAGAAATTCCCCAGTGGGCACCAACTACGCAATGGAAAGTTGGGACACAAGAACCTATGAGTAACTACACATCCCCTAGACGGATCCCTGCGTTATCCAGCCCTCAGTGGCACAAAAATCAAAAACAATCGTCGAAGCAGCATCGTGGACTATGGAGACAAAATCATCACAAATCCCTGGAGAGGGCAAACTCACACTGCCACCGTCGTCACAAACACGGAGGTATGCAGCTTCTGGCTCGGGCGTCGAGCGAAGCTAACCCTGGAGAGGGCAAACTCACACTGCCACCGTCGTCACAAACACGGAGGTATGCAGCTTCTGGCTCGGGCGTCGAGCGAAGCTAACCCTGGAGAGGGCAAACTCACACTGCCACCGTCGTCACAAACACGGAGGTATGCAGCTTCTGGCTCGGGCGTCGAGCGAAGCTAAGCCTGGAGAGGCGGTACTCACGCTACCCCGTCATCACAAACATGGAGGTATGCAGCTTCTGGCTCGGGCGTCGAGCGAAGCTAAGCCTGGAGAGGCGGTACTCACGCTACCCCGTCGTCACAAACACGGAGGTATGCAGCTTCCGGCTCGGGTGTCGAGCGAAGCTAAGCCTGTAGAGGCAGTACTCACGCTACCCCCGTCGTCACAAACACGGAGGTATGCATGAGCCTGGAGAGGCAACGACTAATACTCAACCTGGAGAGGCTACTCAACAATTTTCCACCGGAAGACACTACAAGTCAGAAGGATGGCCTACTCCCCGGACAATTGGGTCAACTCCTTTACTTGTCAACCGGTACACCAAAAAGCCGTTTGACTAAGTAAAGGGGGGGCAGCTGTAGACCCCTAAAATTGTCCGGGTCGGAAATAAGACTCGAAGACTCTCGAAGACCAAAGGAAAGTCAGCCGGAAGGACTCCTGGAAGACCCTGGAAGACCCTAGGATGATTATTCGTAGGTTTAGAAGTCTTAGAGTAGCTTAAAATAAAGATGTGGAAGGATTGAAGCCCAATACGGCCTCCCAGAAGTTCAGTACGGCCGTACTGGACAATTTGAACTACAATACGGCCGTACTGAAGCCAATACGGCCATACTGAAGTTTTTGAACTTCAGTACGGCCGTACTGAGACCAGTACGGCCGTACTGAAGTTTTTGAACTTCAGTACGGCCGTACTGAATTCAATACGGCCGTACTGAATTCAATACGGCCGTACTGTAGTTCAAAACTTCAGTACGGGCCGTATTGATGTCAGAGGCCGTACTGCGCCTCACCCCTATATATAGGACGTCATTTGGACGTCATTGCACACTTTTCCACACTTCTTGGACTCTCTTCTTGAGTATTCTGGGGTTTTTGAGTAGTGTTCTGCCCTAGGAATCTCTCTGATAGCCGATCCGACGAAGTTCTTGAGTCACGAGCCATTTGCTTGAGTCTCGAACCTAGTCGAAGGGAAATCTTTTTGATTTCCATAGTAAAGATTAATTTTTAGGGAAGGAGCGAGCGAGCGTGTAGTGGGAGGGAGCGCCAAAAAGCCTCCTAACATTTGAATATATAAAAGCACGCTTCAAAGGTTTCTTCTTCAAAATCCTTCCTTTTACTGCTTTCTGATTGTTGCATCGCATGTTTAATTTATTCATCATGTAGATATCTTATTCATAGTCGTTTCTAATAAATAGGGGTAATTTAGTAATTTTACACTGTTATTTATGAAATAATCCGTCATAGGGAACCCGAAAGGGGCGTTGTGGGGTGCTAACACCTTCCCCGCACGTAACCGACTCCCTTACCCAACTCTGGTTGTAATGGCCAAGGTTGATTTGCGAAAATCAATTGCCTTATCCCTTTTTCCAATGTTTTGAGTAAAACATTGGTGGCGACTCCAAGAACCCTTCTTTTTGTGAAAACCACTAATCCATGGAGGGTCCCGCTTGGGATTAACATGGATTGGTGAATCATTTAATAAAATTGTTAGTTCGATGAGGTCTCAGTTTGAGAATAAGTCGTTCTAACAATCCACCACTTTTCAAACCTTTAAAAAGAGTCCAACCATCGTCGCGAATGCCAACGTCCGTTTCGGCGGGTGGCGACAATGGCCAAAGTTGATTTACGAAAATCAATTGCCTTATATCTTTTTCCAATGTTTTGAGTAAAATATTGGTGGCGACTCCAAGAACCCTTCTTTTTACGAAAACCGCTAATCCATGAAGGGTCCCGTTTGGGATTAACATAGATTGGTGAGAATCATTTAATAAATATTGTTAGTTCGATGAGGTCTCAATTTGAGAATAAGTCGCTCTAACAATCCATCATTTTTCAAAACTTAAAAAGAGTCCAACCATCGTCGCGAATGCCAACGTCCGTTTCGGCGGGTGGCGACACTATATTGTGTCATTGCTGGTTGAACATTAAATAAATCTTAGTGTGCTCATAAAAGATTCCAATGCATGTTATTAGACCTAACATGTTCTAGAGTCAATTTTTGTGAACTTCTTTTGCTAATAGTTTCTTAGCAATTTGTGACCAGCAATTCCTTGTGTGTTTTGTGCTTGTTTTGACAAAAGAAAACAGAGGTAGAAGTGTATTGAAAACGAAAATTAAAGTGTACAAAAGAAGTTAACAAACTAGTACAAAAACTAGTAACATTTTGTGTTGAAATTTTTGACTAGTACACTTACACTTCTACTCTTCTTGTTCTTCTTTTCTCCACCACTTGGAAACCTCTTTATTAATTGTTTGGCCTCTGTTTGAAGTGCTTACTCACTGTATTGAAAGAAAAGAAAGAAAGAAAAGAGACAAAAATAGAAAGAAAAAAAAAAGAAAAGAAAACAAAAGAAAAATTCTAGAAAAATCAAAGTGAAAACTAAACAAATTTTGTAGCACTTGGCCTTGAATTTTTGTGTGAATTTTTGTGAGGTTTGCTTGCTGTCCAGTGGTTGGAAAAAGACCTTTAAACCTTCAAAACAATTGCACAAATTTTATTTTAATTTTTGTAATCCATTCTAGTGCCATTCTTAGGTTTAATCCTTTGTGTGCTAGCCTTTGAAATTTGCCTTTATTTGTTGCTTTGTGTCTTCTTGGCTCTCTTTGTTTTGTCACACTAATTCCTATTAGAGTATAGCCTTTTCTAAATTGTGCTTTTCAGTTTTCATTCATTGGCCTCTATTCTCTCTTGTTTGGTTGCTATTCCTTGTGAGACATAATTTTTCTTCAAGCCATCACACTTGGAAGGAAGGCTTAATTGAGACATATTGGATCATCTCAAAGGAGTTTATACTTGAAGGAGATTGAGGTACACCCAACCTGAGTGAAACACCTTTGGATAGGCTAATTTGTTTGTTGTTTTGCAGCCAAGACTTGTTTGCATTTTAGGTTACAATTGGAGACGGATTTGGAGACAAAATTGGTGACGGATTCTAAGAAATTAGTGACGGATTTGGAGGGCTTGGTGAAGGCTTGGAGGAGACCAACTTGGGACGTTTTCTCTTGACTTCAAGGCTGTTCCAGACCTTTCCTAACTACTCTTGGAGGAGATTCTTCAAGAAGATTTTGATTTGGTTTAGTTTCCTTGTCTAGTAACTCTTAAACCCTACCTTGGGTTAGTTTTGTGTAATTTTGCTATTGTATACAAACCTACATTTAGGAGTGGTTGTTTGGAACATTGTTTAAGTTCCACCACTTCCTAAATAGTTCTAAATAAAGACTCATAGCTTCGTTTAGTACTTGTGGAAGGGTCCCCAAAGGCTTTAAGTGCCATTTGGGCTTCCATTAGGACATGCTTAGTTTTATTGCTTTCATAATTCGTTTAGATTTGTGGGAGTGTCCCAAAAAAGCTTCACGTGCCACTTGGACTTCCACATTAGGACCCTACGACTAGTATATGCTTTACTTGCTTTCATTTTTACTTGTTTAGCTACTAAGTTCGTTTTAGAAGGCTTCCTTGCCTACTAGGGGTTTCGTGCACACACACACAACTACTTTGCTTACTTGTGTGAAAATTTGTTTTGTAAGAAAAGTATAAGGGGGTTTAGTAATTTCCACTTGAAAAGGCTTGGTTATTAAGTGGCTCTTTGTAGCTCACCTCCCTTGATAGTGCAACTTGTATACTTAGACCTCCAAAGTACTTAGTATTACACCAAAAAGAAAAACTCTTTGTGAAAATCTTTATCACTCACTTTGCAAATTCTTTTAAAATTTGTGAAAACCTTTTCTCTTGCAAAAATGAGTGATCATTCTCATGATAGTAGTGTGCATGGTAAATATTCTCCTAAGAGTCATAAAAGCACTAAAGATGAGCTTAGAAAACTTAGGGAATATATTAGGAGAAAAGAAATCAAAAAAGAAAAAAACAATGAAACCATAAAAGAGTTGTTGAATAAGCTTATGGTGGGGGGTGAGACTAGCAAACCCCATGCCAATAAGGGTCATGGACCTTCTAGGTCCCATAAACATAAATATGAAACACCATGTGAGGGTGATCTATTAAATGCCCAAAGGTTATTAACCAACCAATTAAAAGAACAAGATCAATCACAAGGAGAGAACCTTTTTCATTCTAGATGCAAAATTTTCAAGAAAACATGTTCTCTCATTGTTGATAGTGAGTCTTGTAACAATTTTGTAAGTCAACGGTTGGTTGATAAACTTAACTTAACTACTATAGCCCATCCTAAATCTTATAAAGTTCAATGGCTTAATAAGGATGGACCTATAGAAGTTAAGGAACAAGTAAGTGTGCCTTTCTCCATTGGAAAATACCAAGATGAAGTTTTTTGTGATGTCATTCCAATGGATACAAGTCACATTCTACTTGGAAGGCCATGGCAACATGATAAAAAAGCCATTCATGATGGTGTTAGCAACAAAATTCGCCTAGTCCATCTAGGCAAGAAACATACTTTGATTCCTCTTACACCTTCCCAAGTGTTAGAGGATCAAAAAGTCATGAAAAATAAATTTGAGGAAGAAAAAAGAAAGGAAAATTAGAAAAAAAACAAAACCTCTTAAGTCTTGAGAAGGAGGGAGGGAAGGTTATAGAGTTGGAAGGAAGTGTCCCTTCCAAAGAAGTTGTTCCTAGAAGTCAATTTTCAATAAATCATGAACAACCTCTTTACCTTCTCAATACAAAAAAGACACTACTCTTGGAAAAGAGTAAGGAGGATAGTGTCTCCTCCAAAAATTTTATGCAAAAGGAAAGTCACTTTTTAATTGAAAATGATTGCAAAAAGACTTTTCTTCTTCATAAAGATTTTAGCTCTTTTCCTACTGCTGCCACAACCTTAGAGCTTAAGATCCACAAACTAAATATTTTTGAAAATAATGGATCTCAAGTTCTTAGTCTTGTGAAGAAGAAGTGGACTTCACCTAGTTCTACTTCTTATGCTACTACTTTGGTGGTGCCCAAAGTAGACAGCCATTGTCTATTTAGGACTTCTCTTACTTTAGTTGTTCTAATAAAGCACCCAACCTTTGGTTTATATTGTTTATTAGATACATCTCATAGTGTCTTATTTTCTACTTTTGATCTTAAGGGAAGTTCAAACTTCTTTGAACTTAATTTTACTACTTCTCTTCAAGACCAAATTAGATTCTATGACTTTTCTAAACTCTTTACACACTCTTCCATGATGTATCTAACATATAATATGATCAAGGGTTGTCTAGGTAGTTTCCTTTTTATATTCACTTTGTTTTCTTATAGAAGCCTAGGTTACTACATAGGGTACTTTAGGCAAGATACCTTAGTATGTAAGAGTACTTCACTAGTTTCTTATAGTTTTAGTATTTTAACATTTTTAGGATTTAGTTTTACACTTAGACTACACTATAGTGAGGATCCTATTCTTATGCTTAGAGAACCCATCCATCCAAGTCTAAGAACCCTTGGTAGGACTATAGAAGGGATTCCTCATAGGGTGCACTTTCCACATGTATTATATGCATATTTCATCCCTAATACTTTGTTTCTTATTTTCATTGTAGGTGATGTTATCTTTGTGGAAGGACCACGAGATTTGAGGACAAATCCTTTTGAAGGGGGAGGGTATGATGGAAATCTAATCCCCAAGGATCCATTTGGAAGAGGTAAGACCAAGAAAGGTGAAGGATGATCCAAGAAGGTTACCCATGAAGACCATTGGGCCTTTAATTAGGTCCATGGTTAGGAAGCTAGAAGAGACTTCTAAAGAGGAGGTGCTCAAAGACCTTTGCTCATCATGAGAATTGATTATAGTTCCTCTTATTAGTCTCTTAAGTTTCCATTGTACATACTTGTATAGTTGTTTTCTTGTACCTTGTATATAGTAGATACTTGTATAGGTGTATTTTTGCCTTTGTATTTGTGAAGCACTTTATTTCCTTTTTAGTAGCTATTGTATATTGTTTCTAGGGTAGGTTACTTGGACACATGGACTCCATTTAACCTAACCTAGAAATACATTATTTTCTTAGTTTTCTAGTAGTAGGATTGGGAGTGGCATTAGCAAGCTAGAGAGTGCCATTAGCAAGCTAGAGAATGTTACTAGCAATTTAGCCAAAAGGTGGTCCTAGGCTAAAATTTACATATTGGACTCATTTTACTCCTAATTTTTCATAGATTTGATTTAGCTAGGTTCCATTCACATTGGATGAACCTAACTAAACCAAATTAACAATTTCAAAACCGGCTGGAGTAAATTAATTCCAAAGAGCCACCCACCTAGATGTGTTCACACTTGTGTTCACACTTGGCCAAATTGCTTGGTTCTTCTCAAGCTTAGAAGCTTGAAGCACAAGCTTCTCCTTAGCTTGCTTACTAAGCAAGCTAAGTGAGTAGCTTGCTCTCCAAGCCTCTAGACCATGGATGGTTAGCTAGACCTTACCATGGTTCCTAGTGAACCATGGTTAAGACTAGCTTGCTCTCCAAGCTTCCTACTCCTATATTTTCGTTTTTCCTTCATTGTAAAACACTTTTGATGTAATTGAGATTATATATTCTGAATAGAGTTTAGATTTCTCTCTTCCAAAAGTCCCTAAACCTCTTTGAGTTCATCCAATTCTCTTATCCCTTCATAGAAGAGTGTGGTGAGAATTGAAGGGGGTTATCTCTTCAACAAGGAGTGGCGCCTCTTACGAGAGTTTCTCCACCAACCGTGGTGGTCTTAAGGCCTCCTCCTCCATAGGAGACCTTAACCAAGCATAGGAAGAATCAAGGAGTTCAAGATCTAGGGAGGAGCTTGAAGGAAACTCAACATCAATCCGGGTCTCCAACAAGTTTTCCATCATTGTGCTTCAAGCTTCCAAGCTTGAGGAGTGCCATAGATTTCGGCCAAGTGTGAACACAAGTGTGAACACAAGTGTGAACACACTTCTAAGGTGGGCGGCCTCTTGGAATTAAATTACTCCATCCGGTTTGAAAATGGTTAATTTGGTTTAGTTAGGTTCATTCAATGGGAATGGAACCTAGCTAAATCAAATCTATGAAAAATTAGGAGTAAAATGAGTCCAATATATAAATTTTAGCCTAGGACCACCTTTGGCTAAATTGCTAGGAGCACTCTCTAGCTTACTAAGGACACTCTCTAATTTTCTAATGCCACTCCTACTAGAAAAACTAAGAAAAGAATGTATTTCTAGGTTAGGTTAAATGGAGTCAAAGTGTCCAAGTAACCTACCCTAGAAACAATATACAATAGCTACTAAAAAGGAAATAAAGTGCCTCACAAATACAAAGGCAAAAATATTCCTATACAAGTATCTACTATATACAAAGTACAAGAAATCAACTATACAAGTATGTATAATGGAGACTCCTTAGATCAACCTTCACCCTTCTTGGTCTTTCTTCTTCCAAAGGGATCCTTGGGGTTTAGATTTCCATCAAATAGGATTTTGGAGAAGACTGTGTCAGCTTCAAGGAAGGACTGGTCTACAAAGCTTGATGAAGCTCTATGGGCTTATAGAACCGCCTTCAAGTCTCCAATTGGTCTCACTCCATTTCAGTTGGTATATGGGAAATCTTTCCATCTTCCTGTAGAGCTGGAGCACAAAGCTTATTGGGCTTTGATGATGTTGAACTTTGATCCTCTCAGTACTGGTGAGAAGAGGAAGTTGGAGTTGCATGCTCTTGATGAACTGAGGCTCCAAGCCTATGAATCATCCAAGCTTTACAAGGAAAAAGTCAAGAGCTATCATGACAGGAAGATTCTGAAGAGAGAGTTCAGGGCAGGCCAGTCGGTGCTTCTGTTTAATTCCAGGCTCAAACTCTTCCCTGGAAAACTAAGATCAAAGTGGTCTGGCCCTTTCAGAGTCAAGGAGGTGAAGCCCTATGGTGCCATAGAAATTGAAGATCCTGAGGCACAAAGAAGCTGGGTTGTGAACGGACAGCGGTTGAAGCCCTACTTGGGTGGAGAAGTCGAAAGACTCTGTTGTATCCTTTCTTTCAGAGACCCTTGAGGTCTCTTCTTGTCAGGCTCGGGATAGTAAACAAGCGCTTCCTAGGAGGCAACCCAGAGATCTGAACTTGTTTTATATGCTTTTCAGTTAATGTGTGCTTTTAGCTTTGATTGTGATGTATGTTATACTTGTTTATGATAGAAAAGAATGGCACAATCCAAGGAGGGGTGAATTGGATTCAATGACCCTTTAAAAATTTATCAGAGTATTTTGGATCTTAATTTCAATCAAAACTTTTCTATGACAGAATTTCCAAATGAAGCTCTTCTAAAGACTTGTTACAATAATATGGATGCAATATGCTCACTTGATTACAACATAATGAGGTTCAACAATAATGTTCAATTACAGATTTAAACCATCAAGATTCACATACACTTGTTAATCAAGTCTTATCTTCTTTAATATTCAATTAAGCAATTACTCAAAGTAAGAGATAAGGTAGAAGAAGATTGCACAAGTCTTTTATACTGGTTCAGCCACTCCACATGTGACCTACATCCAGTCCTTAATCAACACCTGATTAAGATTTGTTCCACTATCTTTAATCAAGAAGGTTTACAAGCAAACACACATGCATATACTTCTATACTAAAGATAACCACTTTCTTGACCCCAAGAAAGCACCCCTTGTAGAACCCACTACAAGAAACCTTATTACTTGAGAAACCCTTCTCAAGATTTTCCACAAAGATTCACAAAGAATAAAAGGAACGAATTCACCTGGAATTCTTGAACAAATCTTTATCTTCCCTTTCAAGAATATGATGATGATGATTTTCTAACAAAGCTTTTCACAAACGTTTTTACTCTTGTATTTCACAAAGAAAACTTCTCCAAGATGTCACAAAGACTCACAAAAACGCTTTTCACAGATTGATTATCAGTTCCAACTCAATGTCTGAAGTTTCTCAAAGTTCAAACTATTTATAAAAGTTTCAGACACAGATAATCGATTATTTTAAAGAATAATCGATTATTTTGTTCTTCAGATTTTCTGGAAATCAACCAAGAACAATATAATTGATTATTTTGCTGGATAATCGATTATTCCACAGAGTTGTTCCTGGGATAATCGATTATTTTGGCAAATAATCGATTATTACAACAAGGCATTCCACTTAGCCTATTAGCTGGAATAATCGATTATATTTAACGATAATCGATTATTTTGAGTTAGTTTTAAAACTTCATTTTATACCTCAAAATAAGTTTCCAATCTTCTTAATTCATCATCATATACTCTCTACTTAGTTTAGACATAGATTTTGTTTATGCACAAAGCATACTAAGCACACAAAACTATAGAAACATATTCACAACAATTTATATCCTAAGTTCTATTACATAGCTCCAACTCATAGCATTTTCTTGACACTTCTTTGACTTTGTTTTTGTGCTCCAAGTTGTTGTTCACATGTTGTGATCATCAAAACTCTTTTAAGCTCTCCCAAGCTCAACAATCTCCCCCTTTTTGATGATGACAACCCATGGTTCATATTGAATCAACCCAATGCTAAAAACATCATTGTGCCTTCCATTGTGCCTTTAAATCATTTCAACCTGCACAATACACACACACAAGCACAATACCTGCACAAAACAACTCTGTACACACACAATACCATTTCTCCCCCTTTGGCATTATCAAAAACAAAGTAAGCCAAGTTTAACAAGTATAAGCCATGTATAGAATATGTCCAGCAATAACCAAAATTCAGCAACCCAAACCAATCATATGTGCACCATTTAGTTACAGTCCAGACCAAATCAAGTCAAGAAAAACATTACCACAAAAAAAAACAGAGTATTCCAATCAAAACCAAAATAGCAATTCATATGCTCACAAAATAGAGCACTTTTGCATCAGTCAAGCACACCATAACATGATACCATATTCAGACCACTAAATCAGCAAAATAAAATCCAAATTTCATCAGATTTAAATTGTTCAACATCAAAAGCAATAAAAGTGTTCAGAAATTAAAATCATTACAACCCAAATGAACTTAAAATTGTTCCAAACTTGAATTAAAAACTAAACAAAATAACAACAAAATAGAAATCACTCCTCATCATCCGGAATACCAAGCTGGGTCTTGATGAGTCTGACTTCATGATCTAGTTCGTCAAACCTATCAAGAATTCCAGAGTACATGGATTCTTGTCTCCGTGACATCTCCATCATAGCATCCATTTTGTTGATCATGATCTGCTCAAATGATGAAAATGGCTTCAACTCCGGCTCAGCTTCCCTAGGCTCAGCTTCCACTTGTGGTGGCTGATCCTCATCTTGAGAAGGAACACCATCCTCATCAGTAGCTGGCTCCGGGGTAAGAGGAATGTCTCCTTTAAAAACCCACTTATCTTCTTGCTTCAGCATCCCCATGTGATGCAAAGAAGATTTCTCAATCTTATTTGATGCGTGCAGTACAATCTTTCTTTCACCTGTCAGATCTACACCAGCATTCTCAAAGATTTTGGACAAAAGCAAAGCATAAGGAATTGGACCGTCTTCCTTTCTCCTTACTTTCCAGATACAATCGTTCACTACTGACACCCAATCAATTTTAATTTTCTTCTTAATGACATGCATCAACAAAATTTCATCTCTAGACATCTGAGCATGGTTGTGTAACCTGGGTTTTAACATCCAAGCAATAATAAAAGAAATTAAACGAGAGTTCTTCTTCATACCTCCCGCTAAAAATTTCTCGTAATTGGTGTTTGACGGAACCGTTTGACAGTCCCGAAATGTTGTGAGTTCTTCAAAATCTCCAAAGTTGAATGGCTGGGGTTTCTCTGCTCCTGTCCCGCTCAGACCCGCAGCCGCTTTCAGAGTTGGTCCGTCCAACTTGATCAGTTTGCCCTTCACCACTGATCGCATAACTCCTTCGTTAGTAGTGGCAAAACAAAGAAATAACCTGATCAGTTCCGGGTCCTTCCATCTCCAGGAACCCCTTCAACTTCTGATGCTCCAAAAGGGTTGGAAAGCTAAATCCTTCATTCTTGAACCATTCAAGCTTCAGGGTCTTCGGAGGAATGATTCTCCGACCAGCGTACCACTCGAAGTAATATTCTTGCGCTTTCTCATCCGCGAACCACTTCGAAATCAGTTGCTCTGAGGGAAGAGGACGTTTGCTCCCCCTCACTTCAAGCTTCTTGGGCCTCTTGGAAAAAGATGCCATGGATGGGTTTTTGAGAAAGATGGAGAAGATGAGAGATTTGGGAGGATTTGAGAGGTTTAGGGTTTTGAGGGTTTGAGAGAAAATGAGAGAATGAGAGAAGATCAGTTGAGAGAAGTGTTTTATGCCCTAACACATTCTGGGTACAAGGGTAATGGGTGGTTTTAAAATTTGGCGCGGAGATAACCGTTTCAGGAAATTTTAAACACACCGCCCAGATAATCGATTATTTATGCAAATAATCGATTATTTGCATCAGTAAAAACACTTAAAAATGCAATCTGATATGGATAATCGATTATTATAAGGATAATCGATTATTACAGAAGGTTATTTTTCCTTATTCATCCCAGATAATCGATTATTTACAGAATAATCGATTATTCCAGTGACTTCTCAGATTCCAACCTTAAGATAATCGATTATTACCCAAGATAATCGATTATTACAGTGACTCTTGAGTTCCTTCTTACCAGATAATCGATTATTGCCCAAATAATTGATTATTTCAGAGACTCTTGAAATTCATCATGTTCCAGATAATCGATTATTATCCAAGATAATCGATTATTTCCATGAATTACTTAAGATAATCGATTATATCTTAAGATAATCGATTATTCCAGAGAAGTTTTGCTTCTCTGAAATTTTAACTTCAAAAATTTCACCAAGTCTTTTGTCCCTTTTAAATACATTCTTCCACACATATCTAACTTCCATTCTCAAGGCATAATCAATTCAAACTTGATTCATTTATTATTCCTAACTCAATTCTCAATTGGTTGAATCTTTCCCTTGGTAGAGGTTTTGTAAAAATATCAGCTAATTGCTTGCTTGTTTCCACAAATTCTACAACACAATCATTCCTTTGAACATGATCTCTCAAAAAGTCGTGTCTTATCTCAATATGTTTTGTTCTTGAGTGCAACACAGGATTCTTGGTCAAGTTTATTGCACTAGTATTGACACACCTCAAAGGAATTTTGTTCAACTCAACTCCATAATCTCTTAGTTGTTGTTTCATCCAAAGAATTTGAGCACAACAACTTCCAGCAGCTATATATTCAGCCTCAGCTGTACTCAAAGCAACACAAGCTTGCTTTTTGCTATGCCATGAAACAAGTGCACTACCTAGCAAGTGACAAGTTCCACTTGTGCTCTTTCTATCTAGTCTACACCCAGCATAATCTGAATCTGAGTAGCTAATCAGACTTAGTGAGACTCCCTTTGGATACCACAAACCAACATTAGTTGTACCTTTCAAATACTTAAGGATTCTCTTCACACTTTTCATATGAGATTCTTTAGGATTAGCTTGGAATCTTGCACATAGGCACACAGCAAACATTATGTCAAGCCTACTTGCTGTCAAGTACAAGAGTGATCCTATAATGCCTCTATACTTTGAATTATCAACAACAATTCCTTTCTCCTCTAAGTCAAGATTGCAATTGTTTGATATTGGTGTGGCAGCCTCCTTACACCCTTCCATACCAAACTTTTTCAGAAGTTCATTGCAATACTTGCTTTGACTTATGAAAATTCCATCTTGCATTTGTTTAATTTGTAATCCTAAAAAGAATGTAAGCTCTCCCATCATTGACATTTCAAATTCTCCTTGCATTATTTTTGCAAACTCTTTACATAGAGAGGTATTTGTAGATCCAAACACAATGTCATCCACATATATTTGTACATACATTGTATCATTTTTAAATTTCTTGACAAACAATGTATTATCCACCTTTCCTCTTTCATAATCACTCTCAATTAGAAATTTGCTCAGCCTATCATACCAAGATCTAGGAGCTTGCTTCAAGCCATAAAGTGCCTTTTTGAGCTTGTACACGTGATTAGGATTCTTGAAGTCCACAAAGCCAGGTGGTTGTTCCACATATACTTCCTCTTGTATAAATCCATTGAGGAAAGCACTTTTCACATCCATTTGATAGAGCTTGAAATTCTTTATAGAGGAATAAGCAAGAAGTAATCTAATGGCTTCTATCCTTGCTACAGGGGCAAAAGTCTCATCATAGTCAATTCCCTCTTCTTGATTATATCCCTTAGCCACTAGTCTTGCCTTATTTCTTAGAATTATTCCAGATTCATCAAGCTTATTTCTGAAAACCCATTTGGTTCCAATAATTGGATGATCTTTTGGTAATGGCACTAAATCCCACACTTCATTTCTTTCAAACTGATTTAGTTCCTCTTGCATAGCCATTAACCAATGTTCATCTTTAAGTGCTTCATCAATGTTCTTAGGTTCAACTTGTGACACAAATGCCATAGTGTTGCAAATATTTTTAATTGCACTCCTAGTTGAAACACCCTTACCAATGCTTCCAATTATGTTGTCCATTGATAAGTCTCTTGTGGTTTTCCATTCCTTAGGCAATTGTTCACATGTTTCCTTTGTTTTCTCAAGTGATTCACTCTCCTTAGGCACTTCATTAGGTCCATTCTCCAATAGGGATTGATCAAGCAACTCATTCAAATCTTCAATTTCAGTTTGCCTAGTCTCTTGCTTGTTTGACTCATCAAATACCACATGGACAGATTCTTCTACAACTAGAGTTCTCTTATTATAAATTCTATAAGCCTTACTATTTGTAGAGTATCCTAGAAATATTGCTTCATCAGCCTTTGCATCAAACTTCCCAAGTTGCTCTTTTCCATTGTTCAGCACATAGCACTTACATCCAAACACTCTAAAATAGGAAATGTTAGGCTTCTTTCCTTTATAGATTTCATAGGGTGTTTTCTTTAATATGGGCTGAATCAGAACTTTGTTTAACACATGACAAGCAGTGTTAATAGCATCAGCCCAAAAGTATTTTGGCAAGTTTGTTTCATTCAACATTGTTCTAGCAAGTTCTTCTAAGGACCTATTCTTTCTCTCAACAACCCCATTTTGTTGAGGTTTCCTAGGTGCTGAGAAATTATGGTTTATACCATGTTCCTCACAGAATTTTTGAAACAACATGTTTTGAAACTCACCTCCATGGTCACTTCTTATAGAGGTGATGTTTGAGCACTTCTCATTTTGAACAAGTTTGGCAAATTTTCTAAAGGCATTAAAAGCATCATTTTTATTTGCAAGAAACATAACCATGTGTATCTAGAATAGTCATCAACAATTACTAAGCCATAGAAGTTTCCGCCTAAGCTCATTGTTCTTGAAGGACCAAACAAATCCATGTGAATTAATTGCAAAGGTCTAGATGTGGAAATTTGATTTTTGCTTTTAAAGCTAGCCTTCACTTGCTTGCCCTTTTGACAAGCATCACATAGTTTGTCTTTTCCAAACTTGAGTTTAGGTAGACCAACCACTAATTCTTTCCTACACAGCTTATTTAGGTGATCCATATGAATGTGTGCAGCTCTCCTATGCCAAAGCCATATGTTTTCTTCTTGAGTTATTAGACACTTAATGTTTGACATTGTTATAGAGTGTTCTAAGTCAAGCATGTATATATTGTCAATTATTTTACCAATTAATCTGATTTCTTTACTCTTTTTATCACATATCAAGCAACATGTATTATCAAATTCAATTTTAAAGCCTTTATCACACAATTGACTAATACTCAACAAATTATGTTTCAAGCCATCAACAAGCAAAACATTTTCAATCAGTGTTTGAGATGAGGGATTACCAACATTGCCATGTCCAAGAATTTTTCCCTTATTGTTGTCACCATAGGTAACATACCCTTCATTCTTCAATTTCAGATTTGTGAATTTTGAAGGATCCCCAGTCATATGCCTTTGTAGACCCCTAAAATTGTCCAGGTCGGAAATAAGACTCGAAGACTCTCGAAGATCAAAGGAAAGTCAGCCAAAGGGACTCTTAGAAGACCGTGGGATGACAATCTGTAGGTTTAGAGGTCTTAGAGTAGCAAAAAATAAGAAAGTGGAGGGAATGAAGCCCAATACGGCCTCCCAAAAGTTCAGTACGGCCGTATTGAACATTTTAAACTACAATACGGCCGCACTGAACTCAATACGGCCGTATTGAAGTTTCTGAACTTCAATACGGCTGCACTGAACTCAATACGGCTGCACTGAACTTCAATACGGCTGCACTGAACTCAATACGGCCGTATTGAGGTTTTTTGAACTTCAATACGGCCGTACTGAATTCAATACGGCCGTATTGTAGTTCAAAACTTCAATACGGACCGTATTGACCCCCAGAGGCCGTATTGCGCCTCATCCCTATAAATATGACGTCAATTGGACGTCATTCTACACTTTTCCACACAGTTTTGACTCCCTCCTTGAGTATTCTAGGGTTTTTGAGCAGTGTTCTGCCCTAGAAATCTCTCTGGGAGTCGATCCGACGAAGTTCTGGAATTTCGAGCATTTAGCTTGGAGATTCGAACTTAGTCGAAGGGAAATCTTTTGGATTTCCATAGACAAAAATTATTTTTAGGAAGGAGCGAGCGAGCTTGTAGAGGGAGGGAGTGCCAAAAAGCCTCCTAGACTTCATTGATATATAAAAAGCACGCTTCAAGAGGTTTCTTCTCTAAAAATCCCTTCTTTTACCGCTTTCTGATTGTTGCATATTTAAATTCTTCATCATGTAGATATTTAATATATAATCGCTTATAATAAATAGGGGTAATTTAGTAATTTTACGCTATTATTTAATAAATAATCCGTCATAGGGAACCCGAAAGGGGCGTTGTGGGGTGCTAACACCTTCCCCACACGTAACCGACTCCCTTACCCAACTCTGGTTGTAATGGCCAAGGTTGATTTGCGAAAATCAATTGCCTTATCCCTTTTTCCAATGTTTTGAGTAAAACATTGGTGGCGACTCCAAGAACCCTCCTTTTTATGAAAACCGCTAATCCATGGAGGGTCCTGTCGCCACCGACCCGAAACGGGCTTTCGGCATTCGCGAAGGATGGTTGGACTCGTTTATTTTGTTTAAAAATAGGGGATTGCTAGAATGACTTATTCTCAAACTGAGACCTCGTCAAACGAGCAATTTTATTAAAAGGCTCACTAATCCATATTAATCCCAAGCGGGACCCTCCATGGATTAGTGGTTTTCATAAAAGGAGGGTTCGTGGAGTCGCCACCAATGTTTTACTCAAAACATTGGAAAAAGGGATAAGGCAATTGATTTAAAAATCAACTTTGGCCACTACAACCAGAGTTGGGTAAGGGAGTCGGTTACGCGTGGGGAAGGTGTTAGCACCCCACAGCGCCCCTTTCGGGTTCCCTATGACAGATTATTTTCTAAAATAACAGCGTAAAATTACTAAATTACCCCTATTTATTCTAAACAATTATGAATTGACTATCTACATGATGACAGTTTAAATGTGCACACAGAAAGCAGTAAAAGGAAGGATTGAAGGGAAACCTCTTGAAGCGTGCTTTTTTTAAAAAATGAACTGGGAAGCGTTTTGGCGTTCCCTCGCTCTACAAGCCCGCTCCTCGCTCTCCTAGAACAAAATTTTAACTAAGGGAATCCAAAAGATTTCCCCTCGACTAGGTTCGATCCTCAAGCAAAATGGCTCGGGGCTCAAGAACTTCGTCGGATCAACTCTCCGAGTGATTTCTAGGGCAGAACACTGCTCAAAAACCCCAGAATACTCAAGGAGAGGGTTCAAACTATGTTGAAAAGTGTGGAATGACGTCCAATTGACGTCATATTTATAGGGAATAGGCGCAGTACGGCCTACAGGGCCAATACGGCCGTATTGAAATTTTTGAACTTCAATACGGTCGTATTGGGGTTCAATACGGTCGTATTGAAAGTCAGAAATTTCAATACGCCCGTATTGAGTTCGCAGCGGTCGTATTGAAGTGTCAATACGGTCGTACTGACTTCAGTATGGCCGTATTGAAGCTTCAATACGGCCGTATTGAGTTCAGTACGGCCGTATTGGGCTTTTTCCCTCCACTTCTTTATTTTGAGCTATTCTAAGACCTCTGGACCTACAGAGAACCCTCCTAGGGCCTTCGAGGAGTCCTTCTGGTTGATTATCCTTCAGTCTTCGAGAGTCTTCAAGCTTTTATTTCCGACCCGGACAATTTTAGGGGTCTACAGCTGCCCCCCCTTTACTTAGTCGGACGGCCTTTTGGTGTATCGGCTGACAAGTAAAGGAGTTGACCCAATTGTCCGGGTATTGTGCCGACCTTCTGACTTGTAGCGTCTTCCGGTGGAAAAATGTTGAGTAGCCTCTCCAGGTGGGTGCATACCTCGGCGCTTTTGACATCCTCGGTAGCTGAGTTTACCTTCTCCAAGGTCAACTTCACTCGACGCTCGAGCCGGAAGTTGGACATCAACGCACCTCTGATGACGCTGATGGTTGAGTACCGCCTCTCCAGGCTTAGCTTCACTCTTTGTTTGAGCCGGAAACCAAGCACCTTTGCGACGACGGTGAGCGGTGTGAGTTTTGTCTCTCCAGGCCTTGCTTTGCTTGTTGCCCAAGCTGGAAGCTGTGAGTACCGTCTCTCCAGGCTTAACTTCACTCTTTGTTCGAGCCGGAAGCTAAGCACCTTTGTGACGACGGTGAGCAGTATGAGTTTTGCCTCTCCAGGCCTTGCTTTGCTTGTTGCCCAAGCTGGAAGCTGTAAGTACCGTCTCTCCAGGCTTAACTTCACTCTTTGTTCGAGCCGGAAGCTAAGTACCCTTGTGACGACGGTGAGCAGTATGAGTTTTGCCTCTCCAGGCCTTGCTTTGCTTGTTGCCCAAGCTGGAAGCTGTAAGTACCGTCTCTCCAGGCTTAACTTCACTCTTTGTTCGAGCCGGAAGCTAAGTACCTTTATGACAACGGTAGGCGGTGAGTACCCTTTTTCAGAGATAGCTTCGCTCATTGTCCGAGCCGGAGGCTGCATACCTCCGTGTTTGTGACGACGGGGTAGCGTGAATATCTCCTTTCCAGGGATTTGGTGATGATTTTGTCTCCACAGTCCACGATGCTGTTTCGACGGTTGTTTTTTGATTTTGTGCCACTAAGGGCTGGATAACGCAGGGATCCGTCTAGGGGATGTGCAGTTACTCATAGGTTCTTGTGTCCCAACTTTCCATTGCGTAGTTGGTGCCCTCTGGAGAATTTCTGATTCCTTTGGGGTATAGACACAAAGATGCTCTTTCTGATGTGAGCGGTGCCTTATGATTGGCTGACGTCCTTTCGACGTTGGTGGAGTATCCCGGTTATCCTTGTTCGGGTAACTCTTTTTGTTTTCTGATTTTGCTGCCTCTGTGTAGGCTGTTATCCACTGGGGGATTTTGTTGTTGATTTTGATTAGCCTCTTCTGTTAGGCATATCAGCTTGACGTTCAATGATTGGCTGAGAGCCAGATTCCACTTGGGGAATGATTATTGATTTTTATTTTCTTCTCCTTCTGCAGGGATGCCTCTTGAGTAGGCGACTGGGGATTTGGGGATCTTATGTATCCCAGAGTATTATTTAGGAAGCCTCTACAGGCTTAGCCTCACTCGACACTCGAGTTGGAGAGCTATCTTCACTGAGGAAGTTTAAGTCCTTTGACTTGGATATTCTGTTTGGGTGATCGTACTTCCATTGGGGTCTTTGACGATTTTGCTTTGATAGCTCTTGCTGGGGATTTTGAGTCCAAGAGCGTGAGTTGAGGTTTCTCTGGGGAGTATTATTTCTGCGAGCCTCTCCAGGCTCAATTATTTTGAGATGTGGGGGATGAGGAGTATTGTTTCGGCGAGCCTCTCCAGGCTCAGTTATTCTGTGCGAACTGGTTGTTGGATTTTCTGTATTCTTGCCTTTTTATTTTTTGGCTTTTTCTGTATCTTGCCTTTTTTTTTTATGTTTTTGGCTTTTGCTGTACAGAATTTAAATTAAATTCAGTTATTATGAGAGAGTATTATTTCGGCGAGCCTCTCCAGGCTCAATTATTCTGAGAGTATTCTTTCGGCAAGCCTCTCCAGGCTCAATTATTCTGAGAGATGCTGCCGATTTTCTGAATCTTTGTATTTTGCTTGCTGCTGTCATACACAAGCAATTTTCTATTTTTCTATTTTATGCAGTTGCCTCATGATAAGGTCTTTGAATGTGCAACTAATGTGTGTGTGATGCACAAATGCAATACAATTTTTTATTTTTGTTCATTTATTTAGAAAAGTGAGTGGCTCTCCCTATCCTCTTCTTCTTGGAGGACTTTCTGTCATTGACGCGAGGGAGTATTTTTGTGAGCCTTTATGCAGGAGATTATGGATTTTACAGGAACCCCTCCAATTTTCTTTTATTGACCGATTATTAAGAGTTTCGTACAATTTTTAAAAACATCAATTTAAAGGCATAATCACAAGGTCAAGAAAGAAAAGAAACAAATGGATATTTTATTGATATTCACAAATGTTTATACAGAAAGATTTACAAAGGGAATTTCTGAAGAATGGCTGGCCAAGGTTGGCTATACATTTTTGGCTTAAACAATTATATCTGTAATTGCTGCTCTTCCCGTTTCCCTAGTTGTTTCGGGTGAGATGCCTGAGCCAGGAGTGTAGATACTGCAAGACGCTTGCTTCTAGAAGATTATCACTTGAACCGCCTTTTGGTTTTCGGTTCAAGTGATCGTTGCTTGCTTTGTTTTTATATCTTATTCTTTTGCCCCTAATTTTTGCCTAGGACATGTCCTAGCGGGGATAATTTTGCCTTTGTTTTGCCTAGTACCCTTGTACTGGCGGGCTTTTTGTCTTGCCCTAACTTTTGCCTAGGATGCCCTTTTTGGGTTTTCATCCTAGCGGGCTGATGCAAGCAACGTCTTCAAGCATAATACTTCTTTACCACGTCAGCGTTGACTGGGTATCGAAGTTCTTCTCCGTCCATGTCTGTGAGAATCAATGCTCCTCCGGAGAAAGCTCGCTTCACCACATATGGTCCTTCGTAATTTGGGGCCCACTTTCCGATTTTGTCCTTTTGAGCTGGTAGTAATTTCTTCATCACCAGCTCTCCCTCATGGTAGATCCGAGGATGGACTTTTTTGTCGAAAGCCTTTTTGATCTTCCTTTGGTAGGCTTGACCATGGCATATGGCGTTCAGTCGTTTTTCTTCGATAAGGTTCAATTGGTTGTATCGACTTTGAACCCATTCTGCCTCGGAAAGTTTTGCTTCCATGATTACTCTCAGAGACGGTATCTCGACTTCAATCGGCAGAACTGCCTCCATTCCATAAACAAGGGAGAATGGAGTAGCTCCTGTGGATGTACGTACTGAAGTCCTATAACCGTGGAGAGCGAAGGGTAGCATCTCATGCCAGTCTCTGAATGAGACAACCATCTTTTGTACTATCTTCTTGATATTCTTATTGGCTGCCTCAACTGCCCCATTCATCTTTGGTCGATATGGGGAAGAGTTATGGTGCTGAATTTTGAACTCTTTGCACAGCTCTTCCACCATCTTATTGTTCAAATTGGATCCATTATCAGTGATGATTTTATCAGGAATACCGTATCTGCATATGATATTCTTTCTGATGAAGGATGTTACCACCTTTCGGGTCACGTGAGCATACGATGCCGCTTCTACCCATTTGGTGAAATAGTCAATGGCCACAAGGATGAACCTATGTCCATTGGATGCCTTTGGCTCGATGGGTCCAATAACATCCATGCCCCACATTGCAAATGGCCATGGTGAAGCCAGAACATTGAGTGGCGTTGGTGGGACATGAATGTTGTCGGCATATGCTTGACACTTATGGCATTTCCGGACGTATTGGTAACAATCCTTTTCAATGGTCGACCAATAATATCCTGCTCTGAGGATTTTCTTAGCCATTGCAGGCCCGGGAATATGGGTACCGAAAACCCCCTCATGTATTTCTTTGATTACATTTTGAGCTTCGACTTGGTCTATACATCTCAACAAGACCGAGTCATAATTCTTTTTGTAGAGGGTTTCTCCAATCAACAGAAATCCCATGGCCCTTCTTCGGATATGCTTTTTATCATTATCACTAGCCATATCAGGATATTCCCCTTTTGACAGATATTGTTTGATGTCATGGAACCATGGATGATCGTCAACAGCTTCATCTATCAGTAGGCAGAACGCTTGCTTATCGTGCCGCCGGATATTGATGATGGGCATTTCATGCTCCTTATCCAAGGCGAACATCGATGATAGTGTAGCAAGAGCGTCAGCAAACTGATTCTCCTCCCTTGGAATGTATTCAAAGATGACACTTTGGAAAAATTGTATCAAATCTTTGATATGCTCAACATATGGTATCAGTTTAGGATTTCGGACTTCCCAGTCACCTCGCAGTTGGTGAATGACTAAAGCCGAATCTCCAAATACTTTGAGCTTTAGGATACCATTGTTGATTGCTGCTTGGATTCCTAACGCGCAAGCCTCGTATTCGGCCATGTTATTTGTACAATCAAAGTTGAGTCTTGCCGTTAAGGGGATATGCTTTCCTTGCGGGGAAATTAATACTGTCCCAATCCCTTGTCCAAGCATGTTGGAGGCTCCATCAAAATACATGGTCCACGCATCGTCTTTTAGTTCTTCATGTTGTATACTCATTATGTGCTCGTCGGGGAAATCATCCTGAAGGGATTGGTAATCATTGGTCGGCCCATGTGCTAGGTAATCAGCTAGGGTACTGCCTTTGATGGCCTTTTGTGTGACATGTATGATGTCAAATTCTGATAATTGCACTTGCCATCGGGCAATCTTCCCAGTGATTATTGGTTTGTCGAACACGTACTTAATTGGGTCCATTTTGGAAACCAACCAAGTAGTATGCCTTATCATGTACTGCCTGAGCCTTTGTGTTGCCCACGCCAACGCACAGCAAGTCTTTTCTAACGGCGTGTAGCGGGTTTCATAATCAAGGAACTTTTTGCTCAGGTAGTAGATGGCTTGTTCTTTCTTTCCAGTTTCGTCCTGTTGCCCTAGCACGGCTCCCATGGACTCATCAAGCACTGTCAGATAGAGGATTAATGGCCTTCCCTCGACAGGTGGCACCAATATTGGCCAAGCACCGTTTGACCTTGTCAAAAGCTCGTTGACAATTCTCATCCCAAGTTTCGGAATGATTCTTGCGCAACAGCTTGAATATTGGTTTGCACGTGTCAGTCAACTGTGCGATGAACCTTGCGACGTAGTTCACCCTGCCGAGGAATCCTCTAATTTCTTTCTCAGTTTTAGGAGGAGGCATTTCCATTATTGCCTTTACTTTATCGGGGTCAACCTCTATGCCTTTTTTACTGACGATGAACCCAAGAAGCTTACCCGACCGAACTCCGAAAGTACACTTAGCCGGGTTTAGCTTAAGCTGATACTTACGAAGCCGATTGAATAATTTTCTCAAATATTGGATGTGGTCCATTTCGTCTTTTGACTTTGCGATCATGTCATCCACGTATACTTCAATTTCTTTGTGGATCATATCGTGGAATAGAGTCACCATCGCTCGTTGGTAGGTGGCCCCCGCATTTTTAAGTCCAAAAGGCATCACCCTGTAGCAGAAAGTTCCCCAGGGTGTAATGAAAGAAGTTTTCTCGCGGTCTTCTATATTCATCTTGATTTGATTATACCCCGAGTATCCATCCATAAAGGAATAGAGTGTGTTTGTGGCGGTGTGATCCACGAGTGTATCAATATGTGGCAAGGGAAAATCGTCCTTTGGGCTGGCACGATTCAAATCCCTATAATCAACACACACTCTAACCTTCCCATTCTTTTTGACGACTGGCACAATGTTAGCCAGCCATTCGGGATACTGGGATACAACCAAGAATCCCGCGTCCAATTGTTTTTCTACCTCCTCCTTAATCTTTAACGACCATTCGGGCTTGATTCGTCGAAGCTTTTGCTTAATAGGTCGAAACCCCTCTTTTAAGGGCAACTTGTGTTCGACAATGTTGGAGTCCAACCCGGGCATATCATGGTACGACCATGCAAATACGTCCTTGTATTCCCTCAATAATTGAATTAATTGCGTTTTTATTCCATCACTGATACGGGTCCCAATATTGACCTCTTTCAATTCTTGACCCTGCCCCAAATTCACGGTCTCCAATTCTTCTTGATTCGGTTGGAGTAGACGAGCTTCTTGATCTAGCAGTCTTTGCAGATCCGGAGAGATGGTCTCCTCATCACTGTCCAACTCAACCCATTCACCCTCGGCTTTCAGATCCCGGTCAGAGCGAGCAATCACAGACATAATTATTTATTGGTTCTGTTTAGGTTTAGAGTTTATTAATGAGAGAGAGAGAATAGAACAAAATGAGAGAATAATGCGTGAAAAATGCCTTTTTATTGACATATGAGTGTAAAACTGTACAAAACCCTTTATTTACATGAAAAGGTCCTCATGATCTCGGGTACTGATCATGAGTCCCTAAAAGAAAAAATGTGGAGGGGCCCTATCATGGCTTGCCCTTCTCTCTACTCCTGCTGCGGTAGAGGATTCTTGCTCACATCGGGCGCCGTCGAATCGAAAGTGACCCACCCAGCGTCGATAAGGTCTTGGACCTTATACTTGAGAGCTCGGCAGTTCTCCGTTGAATGCCCCTGTGCCCCCGAGTGGTATAGACATTTGTCTTGTGGATTGTACCAATCGGGGTAGGGTGGATTCACCTTCTTTGGTGGAATGTAAGCTATAAGGCGCGCCTCCACTAGCTTCGGCAGGAGATCGCTGTAAGTGGTCGGAAGTCTATCAAACTTCTTCACAGAGTTGTTTTGCGATTTGCCTGACTTCGAAGCGGAAGAAGACGGAGCAATGGTTACAGTGTTGACTCCTCCTTCTTTCTTCTTCCCAAAGGCCTTCTTAGCTTCATATGATTGGGAAGGCTTAGCCAGCTTCCCACTTTTAAGTCCTTGTTCCACCCTTTCTCCTATGGTGATGATGTCCGAGAAGAGTGTCGTTGTGTTCCCTATCATTTTATCGTAATAGGGACCAGTCAACGAGTTGATGAATAAGGACACCGTCTCTTTATCCGACAGTGGGGGCTCTATCTGTGCCGCCAACTCCCTCCAACGTTGGGCGTACGCCTTGAAGGATTCATCGTTCTTTTTACTCAAGGCTTGAAGATCAGACCTATCGGGTGTTAGGTCGATGTTGTATTTGTAGCGCTTGAGGAAGGCGTCGGCCAACTGCCTCCATGTGTGTACTAGATTTCCATCTAGCTGCATATACCAGTTGAGTGCAGTTTCAGCTAAGCTCTCTTGAAAGCAGTGGATCAAGAGCTTTTCATTTGTGGCATATGCAGCCATCTTGCGACAGTACATGGTGAGATGACTTTTAGGGCAAGTCGATCCCACGTACTTTGGGAAATCTGGCACTTTAAATTTAGGAGGGAATTGAATGTCCCTCACTAAACACATGTCGGCGGCATCCTTAATGTCAAAGTCGTGCCCCTCCATAGCCCTTAGCCGATCCTCGAGGGCATGGAATTGTTCCTTTGATACCTCGGGCTCTTTTATTATAATTCCTGCCCCAAGGGGTACGGCGTTTGGAGGATCTTTTTCATGCTCTTCCTCCTCTTCCTCATGATGGGACCCATGCTCACTGTGATGAGATCCATGGACGTTGTGGTGACGCATGAGTTCCATCATTTGCGCCATTTGCTCTTTAAGTTGTGAAAGCTCGGTTGTGAGCTTTTTGTTTTGCTCTTCCAATGCTTCCATTTTCTTGATTTTCTGTGCGCGCGTAAGGACAGAGAGATGACCAGCCACTTTCTAAAATGAATGTTTAGTTAGTTTATTTTACGGAATGAATACACTCTTTAACATGAGCTTGATAAACCTCCATCTTTAAGGCGCTGCCTTTTTAAGACGGAAGTTTATCACCCTTCTTTGTCTATGATTTCTCCCCAACGGAGAATCTCTATAGTCATGGGTCTCTTTCACTCATGTCAAGAGGTATTGGTGATCCTAAAATGTATGTTTTTATGAGGATGCATGATGTCTTATTGGTAATGATGTACATGCTTCTCACTTTTATTATATTTTCACACATGGTCTTTCCTCTCATGTCATGGTTTTTTATGCATGGGGATTATTTTTAGACCTTATCACGAGGTTATTTATTAATGCACAAACAATTGCACGTAAACATTTACACAAACAATTCACTCATCCACGAACAGTCACGAGCGAATCACGAGGTAGGGGTCTCCTGCAGAAATGGTGCATATTCAAGGTAGGTTCTAACTGTTCTCACCAGTCCAAGGCCCCCAAGGTGCCCCCATTATAGGGACCCAATTCCTCTCGTCGTAGGTCGATGGAAAGTTCCAACGCACCGTCGGACTCAAGTTCATGGTTATCACCTTGAGTGATGTTTTCCGACAACGGTCTACGGGCACCTATAGACCCATTCGACAACCGGCCGTACTAACATCCACTCCCTATGGTTAATCACTCATGCCCCCGGGTATAGAGGGAACTGTTGTGTGCAAAGGTTTGTGTACAGTTTTTATTTCAAACAATTGCGTAAATTTAAAAATACAACAGTTATTAAAGCCAAATAGATAAACATGTTATCATACAAGTGAGGGGTAATAAAGTAATTTTAACTATTATTTGTTAAAAATAATCTGTCACTAAATGGGACTGACTCTCGAGGCTTCCCCCAGCAGAGTCGCCATCTGTCGCCACCGACCCGAAACGGGCTTTCGGCATTCGCGAAGGATGGTTGGACTCGTTTATTTTGTTTAAAAATAGGGGATTGCTAGAATGACTTATTCTCAAACTGAGACCTCGTCAAACGAGCAATTTTATTAAAAGGCTCACTAATCCATATTAATCCCAAGCGGGACCCTCCATGGATTAGTGGTTTTCATAAAAGGAGGGTTCGTGGAGTCGCCACCAATGTTTTACTCAAAACATTGGAAAAAGGGATAAGGCAATTGATTTAAAAATCAACTTTGGCCACTACAACCAGAGTTGGGTAAGGGAGTCGGTTACGCGTGGGGAAGGTGTTAGCACCCCACAGCGCCCCTTTCGGGTTCCCTATGACAGATTATTTTCTAAAATAACAGCGTAAAATTACTAAATTACCCCTATTTATTCTAAACAATTATGAATTGACTATCTACATGATGACAGTTTAAATGTGCACACAGAAAGCAGTAAAAGGAAGGATTGAAGGGAAACCTCTTGAAGCGTGCTTTTTTTAAAAAATGAACTGGGAAGCGTTTTGGCGTTCCCTCGCTCTACAAGCCCGCTCCTCGCTCTCCTAGAACAAAATTTTAACTAAGGGAATCCAAAAGATTTCCCCTCGACTAGGTTCGATCCTCAAGCAAAATGGCTCGGGGCTCAAGAACTTCGTCGGATCAACTCTCCGAGTGATTTCTAGGGCAGAACACTGCTCAAAAACCCCAGAATACTCAAGGAGAGGGTTCAAACTATGTTGAAAAGTGTGGAATGACGTCCAATTGACGTCATATTTATAGGGAATAGGCGCAGTACGGCCTACAGGGCCAATACGGCCGTATTGAAATTTTTGAACTTCAATACGGTCGTATTGGGGTTCAATACGGTCGTATTGAAAGTCAGAAATTTCAATACGCCCGTATTGAGTTCGCAGCGGTCGTATTGAAGTGTCAATACGGTCGTACTGACTTCAGTATGGCCGTATTGAAGCTTCAATACGGCCGTATTGAGTTCAGTACGGCCGTATTGGGCTTTTTCCCTCCACTTCTTTATTTTGAGCTATTCTAAGACCTCTGGACCTACAGAGAACCCTCCTAGGGCCTTCGAGGAGTCCTTCTGGTTGATTATCCTTCAGTCTTCGAGAGTCTTCAAGCTTTTATTTCCGACCCGGACAATTTTAGGGGTCTACAGGTCCCGCTTGGGATTAACATGGATTGGTGAGCCTTTTAATAAAATTGCTCGTTTGACAAGGTCTCAGTTTGAGAATAAGTCATTCTAGCAATCCATATTTTTAAACAAATAAAAGAGTCCAACCATCCTTCGCGATATATAAAAAGCACGCTTCAAGAGGTTTCTTCTCTAAAAATCCCTTCTTTTACCGCTTTCTGATTGTTGCATATTTAAATTCTTCATCATGTAGATATTTAATATATAATCGCTTATAATAAATAGGGGTAATTTAGTAATTTTACGCTATTATTTAATAAATAATCCGTCATAGGGAACCCGAAAGGGGCGTTGTGGGGTGCTAACACCTTCCCCACACGTAACCGACTCCCTTACCCAACTCTGGTTGTAATGGCCAAGGTTGATTTGCGAAAATCAATTGCCTTATCCCTTTTTCCAATGTTTTGAGTAAAACATTGGTGGCGACTCCAAGAACCCTCCTTTTTATGAAAACCGCTAATCCATGGAGGGTCCCGCTTGGGATTAACATGGATTGGTGAGCCTTTTAATAAAATTGCTCGTTTGACAAGGTCTCAGTTTGAGAATAAGTCATTCTAGCAATCCATATTTTTAAACAAATAAAAGAGTCCAACCATCCTTCGCGAATGCCGAAAGCCCGTTTCGGGCCGGTGGCGACAGATGGCGACTCGCTGGGGAAGCCTCGAGAGTCAGTCCCATTTAGTGACAGATTATTTTTAACAAATAATAGTTAAAATTACTTTATTACCCCTTGTTTGTATGATAACATGCTTTATTTATTTGGCTTTAATAACTGTTGTTTGTTTAATTTTCCGCAATTGTTTGAAATACAAACTGCACATGAACCTTTGCACACAACAGTTCCCTCTATACCCGGGGGCATGAGTGGTAAGCCATAGGGAGTGGATGTTAGTACGGCCGGTTGTCGAATGGGTCTATAGGTGCCCGTAGACCGTTGTCGGAAAACATCACTCAAGGTGATAACCATGAACTCAAGTCCGACAGTGCGTTGGAGCTTTCCATCGACTTACGACGAGAGGAATTGGGTCCCTATAATGGGGGCACCTTGGGGGCCTCAGACCGGTGAGAACAGTTAGAACCACCTTGAATATGCACTTTTCTGCAGGATACCCCTACCTCGTGATTCGCTCGTGACTGTTCATGGATGAGTGAATTGTTTGTGCATTGTTTATGTGACATTGTTTGAGCATACATTGCATTTCTTTAAACATACAACATTCCTATTCCTTTTTTAAAATAAGAATAAATAGGAAATAAGAATCTTCCATTGCATGGTGTTAACATCTACCTTTATCACATTCATATAGGTAGTTTCCCTTTTCACCCAAAAAAATACAAAAAAAATATATATTCAAAAAACAAAGAAAAATGATATTTATCCAAACCAAGCAATATCATGCATCATCTTAGGGACATCCTAAAAACATGATAATGCTTAGTTGAATAAACACAATGCATGCATATTCAACGTCATCATCTCATATCATGCATTCTTATCAAAGATCATGGAGGGATCTAGGTTTATATTTCATACATCCCTCCTAGTAAATCATTAATAAACATTAATAAAAAGAAAGAATTAATCGATGCGTATGTTCAAAGAATGGATCGCACGCCGTTCATTATCAAGTGTAAGCCAACAACCGTGCCAAGCGAACACACGTCAACTCCGTTGTTGGTAATCAAGACGAACAAAGGGGAAGGTCCAACACCGCTAAGGATCACTACTCCAAGACCTTTTCCCTACAAATCAAATAAGGCTGTGCCATGGATATACGACATCCATTCTTCTGCCAACAGCGATATCTCTAACATCGCTGGACTTGGGGGCATAACTAGGAGTGGCAGGATCTACACTCCCGAAGATCTTCATGATAAAGCTCCCAAGAATAAAGGGAAAGAAAAAGAAGAGAAAACCGAGGAAAACAAAGAATCCGAGGAGGAGACAGATAAGCTGTTAAAATATATCCGACAGAGCGAGTACTCCATCGTGGATCAACTTCATAAGACGCCCGCAAAGATTACCCTATTGTCGTTGATCCTAAGCTCCGAACCGCATCGACAAGCTCTGTTGAAAGTCTTGAACGAGGCATATGTGTCGCATACCATCTCCCAAGACAAGTTTGAGGGGATTGTTAGTCACATCACGGCTAATGATCACCTCTCTTTCACCGATGAAGAGATCCCCGCTGAGGGACCGAACCACAACAAGCCCTTGCACATCTCTGTAAAGTGCAAGGAGTATCACATCGCTAAAGTCTTGGTAGATAATGGATCTTCCTTGAACGTGATGCCAAAAAGAACGCTCGAGCAAGTGGCAATCAAGGGAATCCAAATGCGCCCGAGCAACATGATCGTCCGAGCTTTCGACGGTTCTAAAAGAGAAGTGGTGGGAGAAGTCAATCTTCCAATCCAAATTGAACCCACCATCTTCAACGTCGAATTTCAAGTGATGGACATTTCTCCCGCATATAGCTGTCTCCTCGGCCGACCTTGGATTCATGATGCGAAAGCTGTTCCCTCTACGCTCCACCAGAAAGTCAAGTTCATAGTGGGTGACAAACTGGTGACTGTACAAACTGAAGATGACATACTCATCAGCAAGCCAGCTGCTATACCTTACGTGGATGCAGCAGAGGAAGCTTTAGAGACCGCTTTCCAAGCATTGGAAATTGCCAATGTTGAAACGTTTCCCCGAGAAACGAAGAAGGTAGCCTACATGCTCACGAAGCACGGATACTTGCCTAGACAAGGACTTGGCAAGGATTCCCAAGGAATTCCCGAGCTACCTATTATCAAGGATAATCCGGGGAAACAAGGGTTAGGATACAACCCTTATAAAGATCAAAGGACGAAGAGAAACCAAGATCCTTCTCGACGTTCTTTAAGCCAGATCTTTAGGAAGGCCGGTTCACAAGCATCAAGGCCGGTCGTCGTCATCAAGTGCTCTCCTCCTTCCGATAGGGATGTGTAAACCTGATGACTATTAGAGATTACTCCTCGGGGACAGCCCGACCCCCGAGCCTCGATAGGGCACATGTTTCCACTATGATTATAATAAAATCATTCTTCATTATTTCTTACTGCTTCTCTTCTTGCTTACAATAAATTTCTAAACCACATTATTTTTAACCCTGTTTGAATAAGCATGAATGAGGTTAAGATTGTCTTAATAACAATAAACCCGCATCATTTTTATGTGGAAGTGTGCGTGACAACTTAGAGCACCTTTCCTTGGCCTCGACAAGTGCCATCATGGATAAAAAGAAAATCCTTTAAAAACAAGAACCATAAAAACAAAAAAGCTCGGCAGGAAACCCAAAAAGGGGGCTGCGCAAAAATAAGAGCAAAAGACCCGCTAGGAATCCCACGAAAGGGTGACCTAGGCAAAAGTTAGGGTTGCAAAAATGAACAAAAACAAAAGCCCGCTAAAACGCCACAAAAGGGTGTTTTAGGCAAAAATAAGGACAATCAAAAAACGAAAGAAATCCATGATGGTACCATGAACAGAATTCAAAAAGAAAAAGTTCAGGGAAAGCTATCTAAGTTGTCAAATCACAACGTCAATAACAAGATTTGATTAACTTCATGAATGTTTAAACAAACAAACCTAAACACAATAAGCCTACCTAGGCCAACCATTCTTACAAAAACAATTTTTCAAAATAAAAATAAATCCCCTCTAAAACACAAACTTTCAAAAAAGAATATACCTTTCCTTTCTTTTCTCTCTTGTCCCAAACGATTTTAGGATAATCTAGTGGAAACATGGAGATATAGTGGTCAATAGGAGGGTTGACATATCTTTTAAAGGAAGGGAAGGATCATTTGGTTGATGACACCAAATCTCAATATAACACGCATCATTCCTCGGTTACAGAAATCGGCAGCGCACAGCCCGTCTAGAGGAATGGCAAAAATCCAAACAGAAAAAAACGCATCGGTTAATTCTTTTGAAAAATGAATCAAATAGAATTAGGTGCATCATACATCATACATGCATACAGATGATAGGTGTAATGGAAAATCACTTATTCTCTGTTTATTCAAAAAAAAAAAAAAAAAAAAATCAAACTTCAGAAAAAACTATGCGCCCGTATCATGTTCAGTATGCCCGTACCAAAATTAGGGTTATGAACAAATTTTCAATTCAATACGGGCATACTGAAATGAATAACGGCCGTATTGGCAATAACAGAAATCCTCCCTCACGTCAATGACAAAAATTCCTCCAAGAAGAAGAGGATAGGGGGAGCCATTCATTTTTTCTAAAAAAAAAAAAAACAAATTAGTAAAATAATTAAACTTGCATTTTGTGCATCACGCACATTAATTGCACATTCAAAGACCTCATCATGAGGCAGTCGCATAAAATAGAAAAAATAGAAAAATTGCTTGTGTATGACAGCGGCAAACAAAAGGCAAAAATACAGAAAAAGTCAAAATCAACAAAAAATACAGAAAAAACCGAAATCAACAAAAAAGGCAAAAACACAGAAAAAGCCAAAATCGACAAAAAAGGCAAAATACAGAAAATCCAACAAATCATACAGAATAACTGAGCCTGGAGAGGCTTGCCGAAATAATACTCGTACAGAATAACTGAGCCTGGAGAGGCTCGCCGAAATAATACTCTCTCAGAATAACTGAGCCTGAAGAGGCTTGCCGAAATAATACTCCTACAAAATAATTGAGCCTGGAGAGGCTCGCCGAAATAATACTCTCTCAGAATAACTGAGCCTGGAGAGGCTCGCCGAAATAATACTCTCTCAGAATAACTGAGCCTGGAGAGGCTCGCCGAAATAATACTCTCTCAGAATAACTGAGCCTGGAGAGGCTTGCCGAAATAATACTCTCACAGAATAACTGAGCCTGGAGAGGCTTGCCAAAATAATACTCCCCAGAGATATTTTAGCTTTCACTCTTGGAGCAAATTTCCCAGAGAAAGCTATCCAAACCAGATCATCGAAATTCCCCAACGGAAGCATGATCCAAACAAAATATCCAAATCAAAGGACCTAAACTTCCTCAGTGGAAGATAGCTTTCCAACTCAAACGAAGAGTGAAGCTAAGCCTGAAGAGGCTTTCTAAATAATACTCTGGGATACATAAGAACTTCAAATCCCCAGTCGCCTACACAGAGGCATTCCTACAAAAAGCAAAAATCCAAAAAGATCAATAACAATTCCCCAAGCGGAATTTGGCTTTTCAGCCAATCATTGAACATCAAGATGATATGCCTAACAGAAGAGGCTAATCAAAATCAACGACAAAATCCCCCAGCGGATAACAGCCTACACAGAGGCAACAAAACCAGAAAATCAAAAAGAGTCACCCGAATAAGGATAACCGGGATACTCCACCAACGTCAAAGGACGTCAGCCAATCATAAGGCACCGCTCATCTCAGAAAGAGCATCTTCGTGTCTACACCCCAGGGAAACAGAAATTCCTCAATGGGCACCAACTATGCAAAGGAAAGTTGGGACACAAGAACCTATGAGTAACTACACATCCTCTAGACGGATCCCTGCGTTATCCAGCCCTCAGCGGCACCAAAATCAAAATCAAACCGTCGAAGCAGCATCGTGGACTGTGGAGACAAAATCATCTCAAAGCCTAAGAGGCAATACTCAGCTACCCAGTTGTCGAGAGCACCGAGGTATGCACAAGCCTGGAGAGGCGGTACTCAGCTACCCAGTTGTCGAGAGCACCGAGGTATGCACAAGCCTGGAGAGGCGCTACTCAGCTACCCAGTTGTCGAGAGCACCGAGGTATGCACAAGCCTGGAGAGGCGGTACTCAGCTACCCAGTTGTCGAGAGCACCGAGGTATGCACAAGCCTAAGAGGCAATACTCAGCTACCTAGTTGTCGAGAGCACCGAGGTATGCACAAGCCTGGAGAGGCGGTACTCAGCTACCTAGTTGTCGAGAGCACCGAGGTATGCACAAGCCTGGAGAGGCGGTACTCAGCTACCCAGTTGTCGAGAGCACCGAGGTATGCACAAGCCTAAGAGGCAATACTCAGCTACCCCGAGGTTGTCAGGAACACGAAGGTATGCAACTACCCCGAGGTTGTCAAGAACACGGAGGTATAGCCTGGAGAGGCGGTACTCAGCTACCCCGAGGTTGTCAGGAACACGGAGGTATCCAACTACCCCGAGGTTGTCAAGAACACGGAGGTAAAGCCTGGAGAGGCGGTACTCACAACTTCCAGCTCGGGCGTCGAGTGAAGTTGAGCCTGGAGAGGCGGTACTCACAGCTTCCAGCTTGGGCGGCAAGCGAAGCTAACCCTGGAGAGGGCAAACTCAACTGCCTAGGATGTTAGAAGCACCGAAGCAGAGCCTGGAGAGGCGGTACTCACAGCTTCCAGCTTGGGCGGCAAGCGAAGCTAAGCCTGGAGAGGCGGTACTCACAACTTCCAGCTCGGGCGTCGAGTGAAGTTGAGCCTGGAGAGGCGGTACTCACGCTACCAGAGTGTTCAGAAGCACGGAGGTATGCAGCTTCCGGCTCGGGCGACGAGCGAAGCAAAACCTGGAGAGGCTACTCAGCAATTTTCCACCGGAAGACACTACAAGTCGGAAGGATGGCCTTATTCCCCGGACAATTGGGTCAACTCCTTTACTTATCAACCGGTACACTAAAAGGCCGTTTGACTAAGTAAAGGGGGGGCAGCTGTAGACCCCTAAAATTGTCCGGGTCGGAAATAAGACTCGAAGACTCTCGAAGATCAAAGGAAAGTCAGCCAAAGGGACTCTTAGAAGACCGTGGGATGACAATCTGTAGGTTTAGAGGTCTTAGAGTAGCAAAAAATAAGAAAGTGGAGGGAATGAAGCCCAATACGGCCTCCCAAAAGTTCAGTACGGCCGTATTGAACATTTTAAACTACAATACGGCCGCACTGAACTCAATACGGCCGTATTGAAGTTTCTGAACTTCAATACGGCTGCACTGAACTCAATACGGCTGCACTGAACTTCAATACGGCTGCACTGAACTCAATACGGCCGTATTGAGGTTTTTTGAACTTCAATACGGCCGTACTGAATTCAATACGGCCGTATTGTAGTTCAAAACTTCAATACGGACCGTATTGACCCCCAGAGGCCGTATTGCGCCTCATCCCTATAAATATGACGTCAATTGGACGTCATTCTACACTTTTCCACACAGTTTTGACTCCCTCCTTGAGTATTCTAGGGTTTTTGAGCAGTGTTCTGCCCTAGAAATCTCTCTGGGAGTCGATCCGACGAAGTTCTGGAATTCCGAGCATTTAGCTTGGAGATTCGAACTTAGTCGAAGGGAAATCTTTTGGATTTCCATAGTCAAAAATTATTTTTAGGAAGGAGCGAGCGAGCTTGTAGAGGGAGGGAGTGCCAAAAAGCCTCCTAGACTTCATTGATATATAAAAAGCACGCTTCAAGAGGTTTCTTCTCTAAAAATCCCTTCTTTTACCGCTTTCTGATTGTTGCATATTTAAATTCTTCATCATGTAGATATTTAATATATAATCGCTTATAATAAATAGGGGTAATTTAGTAATTTTACGCTATTATTTAATAAATAATCCGTCATAGGGAACCCGAAAGGGGCGTTGTGGGGTGCTAACACCTTCCCCACACGTAACCGACTCCCTTACCCAACTCTGGTTGTAATGGCCAAGGTTGATTTGCGAAAATCAATTGCCTTATCCCTTTTTCCAATGTTTTGAGTAAAACATTGGTGGCGACTCCAAGAACCCTCCTTTTTATGAAAACCGCTAATCCATGGAGGGTCCCGCTTGGGATTAACATGGATTGGTGAGCCTTTTAATAAAATTGCTCGTTTGACATGGTCTCAGTTTGAGAATAAGTCATTCTAGCAATCCATATTTTTAAACAAATAAAAGAGTCCAACCATCCTTCGCGAATGCCGAAAGCCCGTTTCGGGCCAGTGGCGACAGCCTTGAGCAACCACTATCAAGATACCAAAGTAGATTTTTGGCCCTCAAGCATTCCTACAACAAAATTCAGAGGAAAAAATTAGGTACCCATGTGAAGGGTCCTTGTTGGTTAGTTCTCAGCCTTTGACTCTTTTCCACCCAAACCATCTCTCCATTTGGAACTCCATATTTTCTAGAATAGCAGTTCCTAATTGTATGGCCTTTTTTGCAGCAATAAAAACAAGTTGTTTGTCTAGAAAAGTTGCTTTTGAATTTTCTAAAGTTTTGACTTTTCACAAAAGCTACTTTCTTTGACTTAAATGGCATGCTCATACTTTGGTTGAAACCAAGTCCACTCCTATCAAAAGTGTTTCTTTGTTTTCCCAAAAGAATGTTCAAGTTTTCATTTCCATTAGTGAACCTTGCAAGTGTAGATTTTAAATCAGCATTTTCTTTTTCAAAAATTTTGCAATGTTCACAACCATCTTTTGAGGAGTGAGCTTCACTAAAGTTAAACATAGTTTGAAGATTTTCATGCTCATGCTTCAAATCTTCAAGCTCTTGTTCAGCTTCAATTAAAGCATTTTCATACCATTTCAGCTTGTTTTTCAACTTTGAATTTAAGGCACCTAATTTGACAGCTTCTTCATGAATTTGTATAAACGCTTCTTGAAGCTGATCATAATCCGGATTGGATTCAAGGTCAGAGTCACTTACAATTGTGTCATGGTCAGTTCCAGCCATCAAGCACAGGTTGTTCTCCTCACATTCAGATTCATCACTTGATGTGCTTGAGTCATTATCTTCCCAAGCAATGTAGGCTCTCTTCCCTTTTCCAATTTTCTTAAATTTCTTCTCCTCTTGTTGCTTCTTCAAGAGATTTGGACACTCAGCTTTCATGTGTCCCGGTTTTCCACATTCAAAGCAATTAAAGGAGGATGTGCTTGCTTCCTCTTTCTTGTTTGTCTTTTTGTTGAATTTATAGGGAGAATTCTTCTTTCTTCTCATGAACTTTCTGAACTTCTTTACCAGTAGATTGAAGTTCTCGGTTTCGGAATCATCGGAGCTTGTTTCTTCACACACCTCTTTACCTTTGGCAGATTTCAAGGCTTTCAATGACACTCCTTTGCCTTTCTTATCTTGCTGCTCATGTTCATCAAATATGTGCAGCTTTTGCTCATGCTCCCTCAACTTCCCAAAGAGAGTAGCTAATGTCAAGGAGGTCAAATCCTTTGATTCTTCAATGGCTGTTACCTTTGCTTGCCATGTTCTGTCCAAGCATTGCAGCACTTTCAAATTCAGCTCTTCCTTCTCAAATTTCCTGCCAAGGTCAACAAGGTGATTTATCAAGTCTGTAAATCTCTTTTGAAAATCAGAAATAGATTCACCATTTTGCATTCTAAACAGCTCATATTCTCTTATGAGAGTATGCTTCCTTGATCTCTTTACATCACTTGTTCCTTCATGAGTGACTTGCAAAGTATCCCACATTTCTTTAGTAGATAAACATTGTGAAATTCTGAAAAATTCATCAATAGACAATGCAGATGTTATGATGTTTTTGGCTCTTTTATCATGTTGGGCTCTTTTCTTTTCCTCATCGCTCCACTCACTCCAATGTTTTTCCTTAAGCTCACCATCATCATCTTTTTTCATAGGAATATAGGGTCCATTTTCTATAGCATCCCATACAGCAATATCAATAGCTTCAATGAAAATTCTCATCCTAATTTTCCAATAGACATAGTTTTCACCATTGAAAACAGGAGGTCTATGAATAGACACACCCTCACCATAGGGTAAGTTGTTGTTGGCCATTTTTGAAATCTTGAATAACTCTCAAGAACCTTGCTCTAGATACCAATTGATAGAAAAGAATGGCACAATCCAAGGGGGGTGAATTGGATTCAATGACCCTTTAAAAATTTATCAGAGTATTTTGGATCTTAATTTCAATCAAAACTTTTCTATGACAGAATTTCCAAATGAAGCTCTTCTAAAGACTTGTTACAATAATATGGATGCAATATGCTCACTTGATTACAACATAATGAGGTTCAACAATAATGTTCAATTACAGATTTAAACCATCAAGATTCACATACACTTGTTAATCAAGTTTTATCTTCTTTAATATTCAATTAAGCAATTACTCAAAGTAAGAGATAAGGTAGAAGAAGATTGCACAAGTCTTTTATACTGGTTCAGCCACTCCACATGTGACCTACATCCAGTCCTTAATCAACACCTGATTAAGATTTGTTCCACTATCTTTAATCAAGAAGGTTTACAAGCAAACACACATGCATATACTTCTATACTAAAGATAACCACTTTCTTGACCCCAAGAAAGCACCCCTTGTAGAACCCACTACAAGAAACCTTATTACTTGAGAAACCCTTCTCAAGATTTTCCACAAAGATTCACAAAGAATAAAAGGAACGAATTCACCTGGAATTCTTGAACAAATCTTTATCTTCCCCTTTCAAGAATATGATGATGATTTTCTAACAAAGCTTTTCACAAACGTTTTTACTCTTGGATTTCACAAAGAAAACTTCTCCAAGATGTCACAAAGACTCACAAAAACGCTTTTCACAGATTGATTATCAGTTCCAACTCAATGTCTGAAGTTTCTCAAAGTTCAAACTATTTATAAAAGTTTCAAACACAGATAATCGATTATTTTAAAGAATAATCGATTATTTTGTTCTTCAGATTTTCTGGAAATCAACCAAGAACAATATAATTGATTATTTTGCTGGATAATCGATTATTTCAGAGAGTTGTTCCTGGGATAATCGATTATTTTGGAAAATAATCGATTATTACAGCAAGGCATTCCACTTAGCCTATTAGCTGGAATAATCGATTATATTTAACGATAATCGATTATTTTGAGTTAGTTTTAAAACTTCATTTTATACCTCAAAATAAGTTTCCAATCTTCTTAATTCATCATCATATATTCTCTACTTAGTTTAGACATAGATTTTGTTTATGCACAAAGCATACTAAGCACACAAAACTATAGAAACATATTCACAACAATTTATATCCTAAGTTCTATTACATAGCTCCAACTCATAGCATTTTCTTGACACTTCTTTGGCTTTGTTTTTGTGCTCCAAGTTGTTGTTCACATGTTGTGATCATCAAAACTCTTTTAAGCTCTCCCAAGCTCAACAGTTTATGGGACTTGTTTGTGATTATTTGTGTTCTGTGATATGTATGTTATATTGTCCTATATATGTTTGGTGTTATGTGTAAATTGTGTGAAACTTGCTTGAGTGGGTAGATATAGGATAAATATGTTAGGAGTGTGAGGAGTGAAAAATTCAAGTGAACCCTGCATAACCTAGATCACGCCGGGCGCGGCATACCCACGCCCAGCGCAACCAGAGGCATTTGGTCTCTGCCAAGACCCACGCCGGGCGCAATTTCTATTGCGCCCAGCCCATCCTTCATTAAAGCCCCTGGAACAACCAAGTCCGACGCATTTACTGGTGCACCGGGCGCATTAAATTCTAGGAGCTCCAAGGGTTGGCAAGCCCGGCGCGCTCATAAATGCGCCCAGCGCATCAACCACTGTGATGGAGGACCATCCTTGAAGCATCATATAGGGCCTATCACAAGGTCCATGGCTAGGAGAGTAGAGGAAGATGAAGAACACACCACACCAAAGGCCATGATCATCATGTGTGTGGAATTTTAGCCATCTCCTTAATTTGTTGTTTCCTTTTCCCATTTGTCCCTTGTATTTTGGGGTACATTAGATATTAGGATTTTATTTTGTATTTTTATTTAGCCTTTGTATTATGGGGAAAAATTAGTCTTAGGATTTATTTTAGGACTTAAGCCTTATTTTTAAGGTCAAAAGTCCATTTCTTTCTTTTTTTTTACCTAAGGGTACTTTAGTCTTTTAGGAGGTGATGGCATCCTTACTTGCATGAACTTGAGATGATGAGCAAGGAGGAGGACGCCTTCTCCAAGGATCAAGTTCTTCAAAGGTGGACCAAGATTTTAGGGTGGATGATGATGGAATGGACGAAAATGAAGGTTGGGTAGAAGGTGTTTGAGGAAATGCTTGAGAATGGTACTCTAGGGTTGGCTCACTTCATGATGATGAAGGCCACTTCTAGGGTTGTTTCTCTCAAGGTGGAGATGGTAGGGTTTGGCCGAAAATAGCCAAGGGTGACTAAGGAAAGATATAAAGGCACTAAAGGCTCTCTTTATATTCAATATCCAAAGTATTTACAAGGTGTGGGGTGTTAGGTATTTATAGGAGGGGAGGCATCTAGGGTTGCATTTGGAGTAGGCAAATGCATTCCAAATGAAATGCAAATGAACCCTAGATGCAACTTGGTGGCCAAGGATGGAATCTTTGGGTTTAGATTGGCTATATCTAGGTGCATGATAAGACCATGCAACCTTTGCCCTCCACTTGG
This sequence comes from Cajanus cajan, assembly GCF_000230855.2. Lineage (NCBI taxonomy): Eukaryota > Viridiplantae > Streptophyta > Magnoliopsida > Fabales > Fabaceae > Cajanus > Cajanus cajan. Next base: position 7,519,312 of record NC_138517.1, on the reverse strand, counting down.
GCCTAAGCCTTTCTAACACCAAAAATAGATCCAATGAACACCAAAAAAATGTGTCACCCTTCTAGTTAACACCCTAGCCCAAAATTAAAAACCCTAATCATCTAGAGCACCCCATAATACAAGGGTAAAAAGGGAAATACAAGGGAAAATAAATTCTAAGTCCTAAACACCCCAAAATACAAGGGTAAAATTGGAAATACAAGTAAAATAAATTCTATGATTAAAAAGAACTTAGGAGCTAAGGTCCAAAAGTGGCCTCACTAACCCATTCCTCTTGCCTCCTTTAATATATCACCTCTTGGTCTTCTCGGCCTTAGTGTTATTCCATCATTCCCTCCCTCTTGAAAAGGATTTGACCTCAAATCAAGAGGTTCCTCATGGTGGGCATCATGACCAACAAAAACATAAAAATAAGCATTAAAGGTAATAGTATATGATAGAAATGGAAAGTGTATCCTAAGAGGAGTTCTACTAAAAATGCTAAAAAGATTGTCTAAATTAAAAGGACTAGACTTTCTAATGTTAAGGATAGGATCCTCCCCACGATGAAGTCTAGGTGTATAATTAAAACCTAAAAAGGTAAAAAGACTAAAACTATAGCACACTAATGTATTAGTCCTAAAAACTAAAATATCTTGTTGGAAGTGCCCAATGTAATGACCTAGGTATGTATTGGAAAATAAAGAAAACTTAACTAAAAAATTACCTAAAAAACTTTGTATTGCATAATTTGTTAGATACATATGAGAAAAAGGTGTTAAGAGGAGTCTAGGAAACTCATATAATCTAAGTTTGTCTTGTAGGAAAGTATTCAAGTTAAGTTCAAATAAGTTTGAACTTCCTTCAAGATCAAAAATAGAAGATACAACACCATGAGATGTATCCAACAAACCATACAAACCAAAAGTTGGGTGCTTTATGAAGAAAACTAAAGTAGAAAGAGTCTTAAAGAAAGAAGGCTTATCTTCCTTGGGCACTACCAAGGAAGTAGCACAAGAAGTGGGACTAAGTGAAGTCCACTTCTTCTTCACTAAATCTTGAAGTTGAGATTCTTTTTCTTTAAAAAGGATTTGTTTTTGAATCTCCACTTCATGACTAGTGGCAACGTGAGAGAAAGAGTTAAGGTCTTGATGAATGAAGAAAGTATTTTTAAAATCATTTTCAATGGGAAAGTGACTCTCTTCAAGCATAAGCCCTTTGGAAGAAACATTATCCTCCTTACTCTTCTCTAAGAGTGTTGGTTGTTGTTTTTCATTTTCTAGCCACTCTTTAACCTTCTCTATACTTTTCTTTATTTTTTCTTTCTTTTCTATTTTCTTTTCTTTTTCTTTCCTTCTAAGTTCCTCCTCTCTTGTTGTATTTTCTTGCTCATGCATACTCCTAGGAACTCTAACTTCTTTGCCTTTTTGAGATCTAGTTGGAACAATCCTAGGTTGGGATCCACTAGTTTCTCTCCTCTCAACTAATTTTGCAAGTAGTTGTTTTATTTCCTCATTATTTTTTCAAACTCTTTTTCTTTTCTTCTCAATTCTTCCTCTCTTTTTATATTTTCCGCTTCTTTTTTTCTTAGGTACTCTTTGAGTTGCCTAATTTCTTCCCTAACACTAGACCTAGTACTACAAGAGTTATGACCATGGACACTAGAATGATCACTCATCTTTGATCCAAAAAGGTTTTCACAAAGTGTTTTCAAAAAGGTTTGAAAAAGTTTTCACAAAGAGTGAGTGATAAAAGGGTTTTCACAAAAAAGGATTTTCAAGGTGCAAGATAGGTATGAAAAGGCCTAAGAGTACAAAGTGAACTATCAAGGGAGGTGGACTACTAAGAATCACTTAAAAACCAAGCCTTTTCAAGTAAAAATCACTAAGCCTTTTCACACTTTTCTCACAAAAATTTTTTTCACAATACTAAGGTGTGTGATGTGCACGCCCCCCTAGTAGGCAAATGAAGCCTTCTAAACGAAACAAATAAACAATGTAAAGTCCTAGGCAAATATACTACCAAAGCTTTAAAGCATGCAAAGGAAAGCACTTAAAGCATATGCTAGTCGGTTTCCTAGGTGAAGGTTTTTAAATCACCTTCAAACTACACGAAACTACCACCAAATTGAAAAGGTTTAAAAATGGCCAATTACAAACCAAAAATGAATGAAACCAAGGCCAAAAACACAAGAGGCCGAAATTTAACAAGAAAGAAATAAGTAGAAGAAAAAAAAAAGGAAGTCTCCAAGTCTTCAATTCTCCACCCCTTCACAATGAACACCCAATGTTAGTCTTGAAATGGTGTTTGCACTCTTTGAATTGGTGTGATCCTCCAAAGTTCCTTGAACTCCAATCGGACAACCCCTCCACTCAATCCACCAAGAAAGTGTGTAGTGTTTTAGAAGTTTTCCCCACCTAGATCAAGAAGAAAACACAACCCAAGAGTACAAGAGGCCAAGAAAGAAAAACTAAAAAGGCACAATTAAGAAAAGGCTAAACTCAAATGGAATTTATGAGACAAACTTAAGAGTAGAAGAAAGACTCAAAAACTGAAATTAAGGCACATTAATAAAATGAAAGCACACAAAAGAGTAATTCATAGAATGGCACTAGAATAGAATTTAGCAAGTAGGCTTAAAAGAAAAAGTATGCACTTAACATGTTTGATTTATTGTCTCATTCGGCCATTAAGTATTGTCCAATGGTCCAAGAATTAACTCCAAGTGCTATGGTATGAAAGTTGGTCCAAAACTCCACAAGTCTAGCAAAGGTTCCCTTTTTCTTGTTTTTGGTTTCTTTGTTCTTTTTGGGCTTGTCCAAGTCTTGACTCTTTTTTTTTGTTCAAAGTCCAGCCACTTTTCTCTTTTTTCTTTTGAATTTTATACTATTCCTTTGCTTGGGTTTTACACTTGTTTTTGGTGGTTTTGTTAGCAACTTTTGGAGTATTCTTTTAGCAACTTACACTAGCTCAATGAGACAAAATTTGAGTGTTTTTCTTAAGTTTTTAATAGCCCACGTCCAGCAGCAAAGATAGGCATATTGAAATCAATTTCACACTCAAATTATCAAACATCATGTAGGCATACAAGTTCACCAAGGAATACACAAAAAATTGGCCGAAAATTTGAAGTAAGTATGTCTAAAGGAATTAATCACACATGATATTTTAAGTGATGTAGAACATGCAAGAACTAATTAGCATGCATGATTGACTCTCTAAAGCACATCAAGGACTCACGGCCATTTTATCAAACAAGTGGCATGCATGTCATTTTTTGTTCATTTCAAAGGCTAAGCATAAAAAACTTGGAATTTCTTTTAAGGTAGTTCAAAGAGACAAGCTTATGACAAAACCGGATGGATTAAAAAAAATAAAAGCATTAATGTATAACATGCAGCCCGAAATTTCCAGCAACTCAAAAATTTAAAGAAAAAAGCAAGAACCTAAATAAGAAAGCCTAAAATGCCAAGATGATTCACAAAGAACATATGGTATGAATCAACACATGAGAAGAGATTTATGGATCATCAAAATATGGCAATTAAGATGATTCATTTAGGCACACTTAGGAGACAAGTAAGGAAGACATGACATGACCGAATATCTTTTGAGATAAAGAGATTGTTACCCTTGAAGAACCAAGGCTCTAGATACCACTTGATGGCATCCTTACTTGCATGAACTTGATATGATGAGCAAGGAGGAGGACGCCTTCTCCAAGGATCAAGTTCTTCAAAGGTGGACCAAGATTTTAGGGTGGATGATGATGGAATGGACGAAAATGAAGGTTGGGTAGAAGGTGTTTGAGGAAATGCTTGAGAATGATACTCTAGGGTTGGCTCACTTCATGATGATGAAGGCCACTTCTAGGGTTGTTTCTCTCAAGGTGGAGATGGTAGGGTTTGGCCGAAAATAGCCAAGGGTGACTAAGGAAAGATATAAAGGCACTAAAGGCTCTCTTTATATTCAATATCCAAAGTATTTACAAGGTGTGGGGTGTTAGGTATTTATAGGAGGGGAGGCATCTAGGGTTGCATTTGGAGTAGGCAAATGCATTCCAAATGAAATGCAAATGAACCCTAGATGCAACTTGGTGGCCAAGGATGGAATCTTTGGATTTAGATTGGCTATATCTAGGTGCATGATAAGACCATGCAACCTTTGCCCTCCACTTGGGCCTAGGCCTTTCTAACACCAAAAATAGATCCAATGAACACCAAAAAAATGTGTCACCCTTGTAGTTAACACCCTAGCCCAAAATTAAAAACCCTAATCATCTAGAGCACCCCATAATACAAGGGTAAAAAGGGAAATACAAGGGAAAATAAATTCTAAGTCCTAAACACCCCAAAATACAAGGGTAAAATTGGAAATACAAGTAAAATAAATTCTATGATTAAAAAGAACTTAGGAGCTAAGGTCCAAAAGTGGCCTCACTAACCCATTCCTCTTGCCTCCTTTAATATATCACCTCTTGGTCTTCTCGGCCTTAGTGTTATTCCATCAGGAGGGATGAGACCCATTTCATTTGGGATGCATTTAGGGTTCATTTAGGGTGCATTTGGACACCAAAATTTCGGCCAAAAGCTCCCAAGAAACCCTAGATGCCTTTCTTTCCCTATAAGTACTCTAGGTAACCCACCTTGTAGCCACTTTGGAAATTAATGAATTTTGAGTGAGCCTTTGTGCCTCTTCATTCCTTCTTTAGTCCCCTAGGAACTCCATGGCCCCCTATCCTCTCCTCTCTACCTAGAGTGAGCTTGGGTCTTCCTTGGTTGGCCTTCATCATCCTAAGTGAAGTGAGCTAGCCTAAAGGAGCTACACTACCAAACACCGTCTATTTCTCTCCTTCATTTTGTGCGTCACCCTTCACCTTCCCAAACACCAAATCCTCAACTTCCATACCCTTGAAGAGATCATCCTTCACATCATATCAACCTTGGAGAAGAGAAGGAATCAACCACTAACTCTCATGGAGAAGTTGGTTCCATCATGTGGTATCAAGAGCCATGGTTGTCTTCAAGGGTAACTTGTCTCTTCTCTTTTGTGTCTTCTAAATGTTTCTTGTCATGTCTATGTCTTCTCATATGTCTTGATGTTATCCTCTAAAATATTGCTTAAAATGTTGTCTTCTTGTTGAGTGGTTCATTGTTGGTTCATGAGCCTTCCTTTGTTGTGCTCTAGGTTTCCTTTAAAATAGGTTCTTGTGTGCTTTTCTCCATTTTCACCTTTGCTGGAAAATTTTGTCAAGAACATGATGAACACTTTATGAACCCCATTTTAATCTTTATTTGTCCAAGTTTTGTCTCAAGTTTGTGTTTCTCTCACTTTTTCACCCAAATACCAAGTATATGCATGATACCTTCACTTGATGCATGTAATATGGAAATGAATGATGCATGTTTCCTCTCCTAAGTGGCTGGCCAAACATTTTGCATGTTCTTAGAGGTCATTCATGCATGTTATTTAGTTCATGACATGTTCTAAAAGTTTGTTGAATTCCATGTGAAGTTGTCTCCTATACATGCATGGTTAGCCACCCCTACATGCTCATCATCACATGATTGTCCCTTGTCCTTTGTATGATAAACAAGTAGTGTTTTGTTGCTGAAAAATCTGCCAAGAATGTGTGTTTTTTTGCTGAAAAAAACTGCACCAAATTAGTACATAGTACAAGACACATTCCACCTTACAAAAGTTGTTTTTTGCATGCCACTTGTCCTTTTTGTCTCCTACTTTTTTGTGCTACTTTTAATTCACCCACAAGTGTAAAACCAAGCAACATAACAAGGTTAAAATTCAAAAAAAACTGACCAAGGGGTTGCACCAAAAGCTGGCTGGAAAAATACAAGAGAAAAAAAAATTCAAAAGGAAATTGTTGCTAGACTTGTGGACAATTACCATTTTACCCTTGCACAATTGGAGTGGACTTGGACCATTTTTTGTACCCATATTTGGACCCATTTTATGGCAAAAACCGTGGCTGGACATTAAGGAAAGGACCTTACACTAATTGATTTCATTTAAGGACAAGGAACATTAAACACTTAATTCTATTCTAGAACCCTTCTAGGATTTTCCTTTGAGTGCTTGCCTTCTTAAATGTGCCTCAATTTTTTGCTTGTCTTTCTTGGAATTCCTTGTGTTTTGTCTCATCAATATTCCTCTTGAGTTTAGCCTTCCTAATTGAGCATTTTTAGTTTTTATTTCTTGGCCTCCTTTCTTGCTCTTGGTTGGTTTGTTTCACTTGGTGTAGATGAAGCCTACTTCCACACTTCCATGAAATTTTGGGGAAGATTGAGTTGGAGGAGTTGGCCATGAGATCCAAAGAGCTTTGGGAGGGAACCATCACAAACATAGAGTGCCAAACACATCGGGAGGAAACTAACCAAGTTTTCTCATTGTGAAGGGAACACCAAATTGGAGCTTGAAGAATTTTCTTGTTTTGTTTCTTTACTCTTTCTTTTGTGCCAATTTTGTGTTGTTTTGATTGGGCCACTTGTGTCTTGGTCCTTATTCATTCAATTGGGTTGTAAATTGGCCTCTTAAATTAATTATTTTTTAGGAGTAGTTTCGTTTAGTACTTGTGGAAGTGTCTTGAAAACCCCCAAGGTCACTTCAAGCTTCCACCCTAGGACTTCCGACTAGTATATGCTTTATTGCTTTCCTTTAACTCTCTTAGTTGTCAGCATAATTCCTTAGATTGTTGTATGTTCGTTTAGAGGCTTCCAAAGTTTCCTACTAAGGGTCCGAACACACACTCACTCTTGTGCTAAAATTGTTTTTGTGAGAAAAGTGAAAAGGGGCTTAGTGATTTCTACTTGAAAAGGCTTGGTTTTTAAGAGACTCTTTATAGTCCACCTCCCTTGATAGTTCACTTTGTGCACTTAGGCCTCCTATCACTACTCTTGCACTCAAAATCTTTTGTGAAAACATTTTATCACTCACTCTTTGTGAAAATATTTTCAAGAACCTCTTTGTGAAAACCTTTCTTGATCAAAGATAAGTGATCATTCAAGTGTAAGGGGTCAAAATACTCATAGTAGTAGACATAGTCTTAGGGATGAACTTAGAGAACTTAGGGAATACATAAAAAGAAAAGAAGAAGAAAATGAAAAAAGAGAGGAAGAATATAAGAGAAAAGAGAAAGAAAATGAGAAAAATAATAAGGAAATAAAAGAGATGCTAGCAAAGCTAGTCATGGGGGGAGCAGTTGGAGGACCCAACCCAAGGGTTTCCCCAACTAGGCCTCAAAGAGGCCATGGGGTGAGAACCCCTAGGAGTGAAAATGAGGGTAGTCAACACCCTACAAACCCTCCAAGTGATAGCCATTATAGTAGTCATCACAATGATGACTACTATCAAAGGCCACCAAGAACACAAAGACCAATGGAGTCTTCCAATAAGGAACCCAATATTACTCTTCCCTCATTTCATGGCAAAGACAATGTTGAAACATATTTAGATTGGGAAATGAAAGTTGAACAACTTTTTTCTTGCCATGGAATAAGTGAAGAGAGAAAGGTTTCTTTGGCAACCCTTAGCTTCCAAGGGCATGCTATGTATTGGTGGACCTCCTTAGAAAAAGAAAGAAGATTGCATCATGAGCCCCCAATACAATATTGGAATGAACTCTGTAGTGCCTTAAGAAGGAGGCACATTCCCCCATACTATGATCGTAAGCTTATGGATAAGCTTCAAAGGTTGAAACAAGGGTCATCTAGTGTGGAGGAATATAGGCAACAAATTGAGTTATTCATGATGAGGACTGGAATAAGGGAGGAAGAGAGGACCACAATCTCAAGATTTCAAAGTGGTTTAAACCTTGAAATAAGCGACAAAGTTGAACTTTTACCTTATAGAGATTTAAATGAACTTGTTCAACTTTGTTCAAGAGTGGAGCATCAACTTAAAAGAAAAACTTTTCGAAAAGACTCCACTCCATCTTATTCCAAGAGTTTCAAGAATGAGGGCCACTCTTCCCTATCTTATCCCAAAGACGAAAAAGAAAAAAAAAGAAGAAGAAAAAGAAAATTCATCTTTTAAAGTACCTTCCAAAGAGTCTAAGTCAAGTGAAATCAAGTTCTTTAAGTGTTTTGGAAGAGGACATATTGTTTCTCAATGTCCTACAAAGAAAACCATGGTTTTAAAGGCCCAAGATCACTATAGTAGCCTTGATGAAGCTACTTCATCTACCTCTAGTAGTGAAGAAGAAGCCATAGAATCCGAGGAAGAGATTTTACCTTGTGAAGGAGACTTACTTTTGGTAAGAAGGCTTCGTAACAATCACTCTAGTGACATTGACCAATCTCAAAGAGAGAACTTGTTTCAAAAAAAATGCAAGATTTTAGAAAATACTTGTTCTCTCATTGTAGATAGTGGATCAACTTCCAATTGTTGTAGCACTAGATTGGTTGATAAGTTAGCCTTGACTACAAAACCTCATCCTAAACCTTATAGAATGAAATGGATTAATGAGGAGAGAGGTATTGTAGTTAACCAACAAGCAAGCATACCAATCTCCATTGGCAATTATAAATGTGTGACATAGTGCCATTGGAGGTTAGTCATGTCTTTCTTGGGAGGCCATGGCAATTTGACAAACAAACAATCTATGATGGCCTCACAAACAAAATAAGTTTCCAACACTTAGGTAAGAAGTTTGTGTGGTGTCCTCTATCACCCTCTCAAGTGAATGAGGACCAACTCAAACTAAAAGCTAAGAAAGATGAAGAAGAGAAAAGCAAAAACAAAAAGAAAAAGAAAAGAAAAGAAAAGAATTTTCCCTTTGAAGAGAAAGAAGGGCTAGGTTCAAGAGAACCTTAACCCTTGTGCCATCCTCATTCTTTTGGTGCTAAAGAAAGATGGCAATGGAGGATGAGCACCTTTTTTTTTTTTAAAAGCCATCATTGAATAAAAGGCACCTAATCCCTAAAATAGATGATTTGGTGAATGAATTGCATGAGGCAATAACTTTTTCAAAAATAGTGATGCCTCTTTGGCTTTCTCCTTCCCCTAGCACTTTCATTCAACAAATTGTGTACCTAAGGATTGCATAGCTAAGTTTTCAGTAGTTTCTTTCCCTAATTGTGGTCTCACATCTCTTGAAGGTACCAATGGAATGATTGAGCTTGAAGATTTGTGGTCAAATCCTTCTCAAGAAGGAGGGGATGATGGAGGACCATCCTTGAAGCATCATATAGGGCCTATCACAAGGTCCATAACTAGGAGAGTAGAGGAAGATGAAGAACACACCACACCAAAGGCCATGATCATCATGTGTGTGGAATTTTAGCCATCTCCTTAATTTGTTGCTTCCTTTTCCCATTTTGCCCTTGTATTTTGGGGTACATTAAATATTAGGATTTTATTTTGTATTTTTATTTAGCCTTTGTATTATGGGAAAAAATTAGTCTTAGGATTTATTTTAGGACTTAAGCCTTATTTTTAAGGTCAAAAGTCCATTTCGTTCTTTTTTTTGACCTAAGGGTACTTTAGTCTTTTAGGAGGGATGAGACCCATTTCATTTGGGATGCATTTAGGGTTCATTTAGGGTGCATTTGGACACCAAAATTTCGGCCAAAAGCTCCCAAGAAACCCTAGATGCCTTTCTTTCCCTATAAGTACTCTAGGTAACCCACCTTGTAGCCACTTTGGAAATTAATGAATTTGAGTGAGCCTTTGTGCCTCTTCATTCCTTCCTTAGTCCCCTAGGAACTCCATGGCCCCCTATCCTCTCCTCTCTACCTAGAGTGAGCTTGGGTCTTCCTTGGTTGGCCTTCATCATCCTAAGTGAAGTGAGCTAGCCTAAAGGAGCTACACCACCAAACACCATCCATTTCTCTCCTTCATTTTGTGCGTCACCCTTCACCTTCCCAAACACCAAATCCTCAACTTTCATACCCTTGAAGAGATCATCCTTCACATCATATCAACCTTGGAGAAGAGAAGGAATCAACCACTAACTCTCATGGAGAAGTTGGTTCCATCACACTGGAAGGCCTCTACCTTAAATGCGCCGGGCGCGTATTTGTGAAGCCCGGCGCCATACCAGATGAGGGCAACTCTTGAGATTCTACTGATACCGCGCCCGGCGCGGACGAATTGCACGCCCGGCGTGACCCTTCAGATGCCCCATAACCCCTCACACCAACTCCCACTCTTCACTTTCACCCTCTCACCTTCCCACTCACTCTCTTACTCTCCCACTCTCTCTGTTCACTCACCTTCTCATATTCCACACTCTCAAAACGCCTTCTCCCCTCCATTCTCTTCTTCCCTCACTCAGCCACCATTTCTCCTTCAAGAGGCTAAGCACGCACCGGTTCTTCCTCCTCTCCAAGAACCCTTCATTCAAGTAGGTTTTATACTTGTTTTATTTTCTTTTACACCTTCTTTTTCGTTTTTTTTTTGTTTTTGGGATTTCCATGGGGTTCCAGCTAACCCACATTAGGGTGCAGCCACGCCAAGCACAATGCTCTCGGCTGAAGCTTCGAAACGGCCCGTTCAAATTCCAGAATGGCCCGTTTTGACGTTAGAACGGACTGTTCCAATTTCAGAACGGCCCGTTTCGGGATGTGGAACGGTCTGTTTCAATTCCAGAACGGCCCGTTTCGAATTTAAGAACGACCCGTTCTGATCTTGGAACAGCCCGTTCTGGGCCACTCTTCAAAAAAGGTTTACTTGCGCCCGGCGCAATTCATTTTTATGCCCGGCGCAGTTGGTTCCAGAGAGTCCTCTCTACTCTCTGCGCCCGGCGCAATTATGTTTTGCGCCCGGCGTGCAAGTTTCAAGCCCGGCGCAGACACCTCTGAACCTTTGTTTTTTTCTGTGTTTTATTTTCTTTTAGGTTCCTGTTCAGTCTAAGGCTAGTTTTCAATTTGAGTTATTTGAATTGGTCACCCTGGTCTATTTTATGATGCTCATCTATCTGCTTGGTATTTCTCTGGTTAATTTTTGCAAATGGCCTCCTCTAGCAAGCGACCCCGTGCTGGCCAATCGGGTCAACCTCCACGCAAGCCTCGCAAGCCATATTCCAACCTCTTCCTCACTGAGCGGAATGAGACTCATTTTGAGTCTATTAGTAGCCGGAAGTTCGTTCTGGAGCGGCAGGTAGAGTTAGAGGAAGATGAGGCCCCAGAGTTTTAGGCGGAGTTACGCAGGCGCAGGTGGGACAAGCTTGGTTCCTACCCACTCCCGGCCAACATAGTTGTGGTCAAGGAGTTCTACGCCAATGCTCTAAGATAGGAGGGCATTGAGCCATTTACCAGCTATGTTTGGGGGGTGCGAGTCCCCTATGATGCCCGGACGATTAATCAGTTTCTGGGGACTACGCTGAGGGCTGACGAGGTGAATGAGTATGGAAACTACTCCATTAACACGATGGACCCTACGGACGTAGAGGCTGCCATCTGCATGCCTGGACTGGGGTTCCACAGGAACCGATCTCAGCAGCCTCTACATGTGAAACGCTGAGATCTTCTGCCAGTGGTCAGGATTTGGTCAGCATTGGTACATGCAAACATCCTCCCGTGCTCACACGTCTCCGACCTGCACTGGACCCGGTCCATACTCAAGTACTGCATTATGACACAGAGGATCGTGGACCTGGGCGGCATCATCTGTATGGAGATTTCGGGATGTGCCAACTCGGCACCTGGCTCCACCCTTGGACATCCTTCGGTTATCACGCAGTTATGCCAGCTTGTAGGCGTGGATGTCCACACGCCGCCTTTTGAGGGTCCTGGCAGGGCCATTGACAGCAAATACATCTCTGCCTATTGCCAGGACCGCGCACCACCTGCAGCACTAGAGCCTATTCATGCCGCTGCGCCTCAGGAGGACGTGCCCATGGACGATGCTGCTGCTCCAGGCCCTCCACTCACTCTCCATCAGCGTTTTGACGCACTGGAGGGCCGCCTGGAGAGCTTTATGTAGAGGCACGAGGGCCAGATGGAGTCTCTCCACCGTGGGCAGATGTTTATTCTGGATGCCTTCAGGAGCTTCTCTCTGCACTCAGCTCCCGGCCATCAGTTCCCATCCATTGCTGACTACTTTGCCTATATTGGCTGGCCTGGGGACTAGGCTCCTCACTTTGGGGGGGTGAAGCTGCTGCAGATGCAGCTGAGGAGGGTGTAGCAGAACCCGGACATGATGATGACCAGGCCCCATAGATGATGGATGCAGATGGAGCTTGCCTTAGACCATTTTAGTTTTATTGTGTCTTGCCATTTATTTTTATGTCTTTTAGTTTTAGTTGTTTAATTGTTCTTGTTTTTGAACTCTATGGTTATATTTAATATCGTTTTGGTGATTACTCTGGTTGGTTCAATTTTTTGTGAATATTCTGCTTTAGCACGATTTTTAATCGCGTTGATACTTGCTTTGCTTGTGGTCGATTCTGGATTGTGGTTTGCTTGATGTTTGTGGTGCGTGTACCTTAGACATTTTCAAGTCACGTTAGATCGTTAGTTCATGACTAGTTGCATACGGGTTTCAATGTTGATCATAGAACTGAGCTGAGTTTGATAGTTTGTGGATGCATAACCGGGTGAGGTTTGAGCCTAAATACTGATGAGTGAACTACGCTTAAGTTGCATGATAGACTTTGCTTGAGTTTCCCTGGTGGTTTGCTTATGTTGTGTACTTATATGATCAAGGCATTCATATTTTTCTTATTTTGTTAACCTTCTAAGCCAAAAAAGCCATTTTCACTTTTCACTTGACTCATACCTTCCTAAGCCTAAACACCACACCTTCCACTTGTTCCAAACCATGAAAAATTAACCATAACCTCTGCTTTGGTTAAGAGAGCAAATTGATGACATCAAACAAGTTTGGGGGAGTTGAAGAATGGGAAATTTTGGGAAAAAGAAAGTATGTGGTCAGCCATTACAAAATAAATTAAAAAAAAAACACAAAACAAAACAAAACAAAAACAAAAATATAAAGATGCAAAAGTGTAAATATGCATCTCATAAAGGCTAATGGCTTAGATCCAGTTAAGGGCATGTGCTAAATTGTTGTATTGCGGTATGGAGAGGGATATCATTGTAGAAATTTCAATTGCTCTCTTAAGCCATAGCAACTTGAATCCTTGAAAAACCATGAGATACCATGAGATTGCTACAGCTTAACCCAGATTTGCCCTAATAAAGACCTTGTGATAAGTGCCTGCATTTGTTTTATCATTGGTTACATTTGGAAACGAAGAGCAAAGTTAAATCATGTGGCGTGAGTAGTAGACTAGAGAAAAACACTCACCCTGATACACTAGTGTGCATAGAGAGAAACACTTTCCTAGTGAGGATGCATACACAGATAGTCATTACTCTTCTCAGCTCTTTGATCTCTTTTGAAACCTTTGTTTGCCCCTTGTCATGTTCTATTTCAATAATTGTGATTGAAGATCCATCTTAGGTTCATGCTTGCGAAAAGAAAATACAAGTGAACTGGGATGTAGAATTTGACACACATGCATTGCCTGTTATCTGCTAGATTGATTACCTGTTGCTTGAGGACAAGCAAGGTTCTAAGTTTGGGGGAGTTGTTAAGTCTCAATTATACCTCTTTTTGATTGAGACTTAGTGAACTAATCCATTCATCCTCTGAACTATTGCAATATAATTGTTCCCTTTTTGACTCATTTTTTTTGCAGATATAGCTAACCCAGAACTTAGCTAACAATACCCTAATATACCTCATTTTTGTGTAGGTATTGAGCTAGAGAATTGAGGTTTGAAGACCCTTAGGATTGGAAATCTAAGGAGATAAGGAGCAGAGCAGAGTGGCAGCGTCGGGCGCAAGATGACTCGCGCCGGGCGTGGGAAGAACAGAGTGCCTGATCCTTGGAAGCTAGGTATGCGCCGGGCGCGAGACTACCCGCGCCGGGCGTGATCGAGACAGGGAGTGCTTGAAACTCTCTGGAAGACATCGCGCCGGGCGTAAAAGGAAATTGCGTCGGGCTTACACTGAGGCAGAAAGTGCTCAAAAGACCCTGCGCCGGGCGCGAAGACTTACGCGCTGGGCGCGAAACCCTAATCTGATCTCCCCAAGCTCGTATTTGAAGCCATTTTCGAGGGTTTCTCCCTCATTCACACATTGGGCGCGTTTTAGGAGCTGTGGAAGGGATTCCCGGAGCTTGGAGCCGTTCGTGTGTGGGTCTTTCCTTCGGTTCTTCATTTCTCTTTTCATCTCTATTTTGTATTTACCCTCATTGTTGAGTGGTTCCACCCATTTTTTGTGGGGTTAGATGTAACCAACGTACTCTATTGTAATCCTTACGTTTTTAATGATATATACATGTTGTTTCATTCATTGTTGTGTATGTTTCTATTCTTAATGCTTGCTTTGGATTGAATCTCCTTGCATGATATAGGTTCCATTGGGTATTGGAAAATAACCTTTGAAACTAGCTCTGAAACAAATGCCTAGTGGGAAATGTATCTAGGAATGGAGCTTGGCCATTTAGTAGTCTTAAACCCTAGCCCGTAATGTGGGTGTAGATATTGGATACTCAAGGAATTGATATTCAATATCCGTACCTAGGCTCTTGCTCTAAGGGATTAGGTTTGAGTAAACTATTGGGTTGACTAAGCAATGGATTTAACAAGAGATTAAGGATTCATTAGTCTGACGTTCGGTGAAATCTGACCCCACAATCTCACAAAAACCATAATACCATTTCTACCCTTTTCCACTCACAACAAATATTTTATAGCTTTTATTCCAATAGTCATAACTTTTGATTCAACTTGCATGACAAACTATGAATTTGGAATTTTTCTTTAGTCACGAATAGTCAATAAATGCTTATATTACCTTCTAATCCCTGTGGATACGATAATTTTACTACTTGAATGGCTGGTATACTTGTCGTGTTTGAGACCGTTGACAAAACAAAAGTAATTTAATGTGATAACAAAAGAATAATTCCAATTTCATAGTTTGTCATGTGAATTCAAGGTTATGACTATTGGAATGTTAAACTATAAAAATAATTGATTTTGAGTGGAAAAGGATAGGAATGGTGTAATGGTTTTGTGGGATTGTGGGGTCAGATTTCACCGAGCGTCTAATGAATCCTTAATCTCTTGTTCCATACATTGCTTAGTCAACCCATAAGTTTACTCAAACCTAATCCCTTAGAGAAAGAGCCTAGGTGCGGATATTGACTATCAATCCCTTGAGTACCCAATATCTACACCCGCATTACGGGCTAGGGTTTAAGACTACTAATGGGTCAAGCTATATCCCTAGATACAATCACCACTAGGCATATGTTTCAGAACTAGTTTCAATGGTATTTCCCAATACTTAATGGAACCTTAAATCATGCAAAGGGTGATCAATACAAAGCAAGCATTAAACATAGATACATACACAACAAGGAATGAAACAACACATATATATATCATTAAAAACGTAAGGATTACAAAAGAATACGTTGGTTACATCTAACCCCACAAAAATGGGTAGAACCACTCAACAATGAGGGTAAAGCAAAATAGAGATGGAAGAGAGAAATGAAGAAACTGAAGGAAAGATCCACACACGAACGTTCCCAAGCTCGGAGAATCCCTTCTACCGCTCCAAGGAGGCGCCCCTGCGTGAATGGGGGGGAAGACCCCCGAAAATGCCTTCAAATACGAGCTTGGGGAGATCAGATTAAGGTTTCGCGCCCGGCGCATAATTCTTCGCGCCCGGTGCATGGCCTTCCAGGGAAGTTCAGCACTTCCTGCCTCAGTACACGCCCGGCGCAATTCCTATTGCGCCCGGTGCAATGTCTTCCAGAGAAGCTCTCTGTTTCGATCACGCCCGGCACGGTTAAAGTTGAGCCCGGCGCAGCCACTCTGCTCTGCTCCTTAGCTCCTTAGATCCTTAAGTTTCCAATCCAAAGGATCTTCAATCCTCAAATCTCTAGCTCAATACCTGCACAAAAATGAGATGTATTAAGGTATTGTTAGCTAAATTTGGGTTAGTTATATCTGCACACAAAATGAACCAAAAAGAGAACAATTATATTGCAATGGTTCAGAGGATGAGTGGAATTTGTTCAATAAGTCTCATCCAAAAAGAGGTAAAATTGAGACTTAACAGCTCCCCCAAACTTAGAACCTTTCTTGTCCTCAAGCAACAGGTAATAAATCTAGCAGATAACAAGCAATGCATGTGTGTCCAATTCTACATCATAGTTCACTTGTACTTTCCTTTCGCAAGCATGAACCTAAGATGGATCTTCAGTCACAATTATTGCAATAGAACATGACAAGGTGCAAACAAAGGTTTCAAAAGAGATCAAAGAGCTGAGAAGAGTAATGACTATCTGTGTATGCATCCTCACTAGGAAAGTGTTTCTCTCTATGCACACTAGTGTATCAGGGTGAGTGTTTCTCTCTAGTCTACTAATCACGCCACATGATTCAACTTTGCTCTTTGTTTCCAAATGTAACCAATGGTAAAACAAATGCAGGCACTTATCACAAGGTCTTTATTAGGGCAAATCTGGGTTAAGCAGTAGCAATCTTATGGTTTTTCAAGGATTCAAGTTGCTATAGCTTAAGAGAGCAATTGAGACTTCTACAATGATATCCCTCTCCATACCCCAATACAACATTTTGGCACATGCCCTTTACCGAATCCAAGCCATTAGCCTTTATGTGATGCATATTTACACTTTTGCATCTTAATATTTTTGTTTTTGTTTTGCTTTGTTTTTTTTTTATATATTTTGTAATGGCTGACCACATACTTTCTTCTTCCCAAAATTCCCCATTCTTCAACTCCCCCAAACTTATTTGATGTCATCAATTTGCTCTTTTAACCAAAGCAAAGGTTATGGTTAATCTTTTTCATGGTTTGGGATAATTGAAAGGTGTGGTGTTTAGGCTTAGGAAGGTATGGGTCAAGTAACAAGTGGAGATGGCTTTTTGGCTTAGATGGTTGACAAAATAAGGAAAAATGGGTGCCTTGATCATATAAGTACACAACATAAGCAAACCACCAGGGAAACTCAAGCAAAGTCTATCATGCAACTTAAGCGTAGTTCACTCATAAGTATTTAGGCTCAAACCTCACCCGGCTATGCATCCACAAATTATCAAACTCAGCTCAGTTCTATGATCAACATTGAAACCCGTATGCAAATAGTCATGAACTAAAGATCTAACGTGACTTGAAAATGTCTAAGGTACACGCACCACAAACATCAAGCAAACCACAATCTAGAATCGACCACAAGCAAAGCGAGTATCAACGAGATTAAAGACCGTGCTAAAGCAGACTATTCACAAAAAGAACCAACAGAGTAATCATCAAAAAAGAACTAAATATAATAATAACAGAGTTCAAACATAAGAACAATTAAACAAACTAAAAATAAACTGCAACAAAAACATAAAAATGGCCTAAGGCAAGCTCCATATGCATCCATCACGGGGCCTGGTCATCATCATGTCCAGCTCCAACTCCAGCATCAGCATCAGCAGCTCCACCCCCCCAAAGAAAGGAGCATGGTCCCCAGGCCAGCTAGTATAGGCATGATAGTCATCCATGGTGGGGAACTGGTAGGCAGGAGCGACGTGCAGGGAGAAACTCCTAAAGGTATCCAATATGCACATCTGGCCGCGATGGAGGGACTCCATCCGGTCTTCCTGCCTCTGCATATAGGTCTCCAAGCGGCCCTCCAGTGCGTCAAAACGCTGATGGAGAGTGAGTGGAGGGCCTGGAGCAGCAGCATCCTCCATGGGTATGTCCTCCTGAGGTCCAGTGGCATGAATAGGCTCGGGGGCAGGGACGGCCGGTGGGGCGCGGTCTTGGCAATAGGCAGAGATGTATCTGCTGTCAATGGCCCTGCCAGGACCCTCAAACGGAGGCGAATGGACATCCACGCCTGCAAGCTGGCATAATTGCGTGATGAGCGAAGGATGTCCAAGGGCGGAGCCAGGTGCAGAGTTGGCGCAGCCAGAGATCTCCATACAAATGATGCCGCCCAAGTCCACGGTCCTCTGTGTCATAATGCAGTACATGAGTATGGACCGGGTCCAGTGCAGGTCAGAGACGTGTGAGCACGGGAGGATGTTGGCATGCACCAATGCTGACCAAATCCTGACCACTGGCAGAAGATCTCGACGTTTCACATGTAGAGGCTGTTGAGATCGGTTCCTGTGGAACCCCAGTCCCGGCATGCAAATGGCAGCCTCTACGTCCGCAGGGTCCATGGTGTTAATAGAGTAGTTGCCATACTCATTCACCTCGTCAACTCTCAGCGCAGTCCCCAGAAACTGGTTAATCGTCCGGGCATCATAGGGGACTTGCACTCCCCGAACATAGCTGGTAAATGGCTCAATGCCCTCCTGTCTCAGAGCATTGGCATAGAACTCCTTGACCATAGCTATGTTGGCCGGGAGTGGGTAGGAACCAAGCTTGTCCCACCTGCGCCTGCGTAACTCCGCCTAAAACTCTAGGGCCTCATTGTCTTCTAATTCAACCCTCTGCTCCAAAATGAACTTCCTGCTACTGATAGACTCAAAATGAGTCTCATTCCGCTCGGTGAGGAAGAGGTTGGAATAAGGCTGACTGGGCTTGCGGGAAGGTTGACCCGATTTGCCAGCACGGGGGCGCTTGCTTGAGGAGGCCATCTACAAAAAGTAATACAGAAAGTACCAGGCAGATAGATGAGCATAATAAGATAGACTAGGATGACCAGTTTAGGTAAAGCACAATGAAAGCTAACCTTAGACTGAAACTGAAACTAAAAAGAAACTAAAAACAACAAAAATAAGGGTTCAGAGGTGATTCTCGCCGGGCTTATGAATCATGCGCCTGGCGCAGAGA
This sequence comes from Cajanus cajan, assembly GCF_000230855.2. NCBI lineage: Eukaryota > Viridiplantae > Streptophyta > Magnoliopsida > Fabales > Fabaceae > Cajanus > Cajanus cajan. The sequence continues at coordinate 7,500,496 of NC_138517.1, read as the reverse complement.
GTATAGAGAACTCTCTGGAGTAACTCGCGTCGGGCGCAAAACAGAATTGTGTCGGGCGTACGACACATAAAAAGTTCTCTGGAGCAAGTAAACTGATTTTAAAAATTGCCACAGAACGGGTTGTTCCAAGATCAAAATGGGTCGTTCTTAAGTTCGAAACGGGCCGTTCTGGAATTGGAACAGTTCATTCCAAATTCTGAAACGGGTCGTTCTGGACATGGAACAGACCGTTCCAAAGTCCAAAACGGGCCATTCTGGAATTTGAATGGGCCGTTTCGAAGCTTCAGCCGAAGGCACCGCGCCTGGCGCGATTGCACCCCAATGGGGGTTAACAGAAACCCCAAGAAATCCCAAAAAGAAGAAAAAAAAAATGTAGAACCAGTTATAACAGACAAGAAAACGTTGAGTGTGAACCTACTCGAGGTGGAGTGCATGGAGGAAGAAGATTAGTCGCGTGCCCTTGAGAAGAAAATGAGTGGGGAGTAAGGAAGAGGGTTCGAGATTGTGAGAGTGAGTTGAGAGAGGGAAGAAGGCTTTTGGGAGATGAGAAGTTGAGGTAACAGAGGGAGTGGGAGAGGAGTTTTCGTGAGTGTGGGAGGTTGAGTGAAGTGAAGAGAGTGGGCAGTTGTGAGAGGTTAATGGGGCACCTGAAGGGTCACGCCGGGCGTCCAATTCTCCCACGCCGGGCGCGGTATCAGTAGAATCTCAAGAGTTGCCCTCATCTGATGTGGCGCCGGGCTTGGCAGAGACGCGCCCGGCGTATATAAGGCTCAGACCTTCCAGTAGTTAATGCGCCCGGTGCCACAATAAATGCGCCGGGCTTGGTCGTTCCAGGGGCTTTAATGAAGGCTGGGCCGGGCGCAATTAGAAATTGCGCCCGGCGTGGGTCTTGGCAGAGGCCCATTTACTCTAGGTGCGTTGGGCGTGGCTAAGTCGCGCCCGGCGTGGTTAACTCTGTGAAGCTTCCACCTAGATTTTTCCACTCCTCACACTCCTAACATATTCTAATCTATATTAACTCACTCAAGCAAGATTCACATAATTAATACCTAACACAAAACAAATATAATACGATAAAACATACATATCACAGAACATAAACAATGACAAAACAAGTCCCATAAACAAGTATAGCATATAATTATAACACAATCACAATAAAAGTTAAAACACTAAAGCAACTGAAAGGCATATAAAAACACAGTTCAGATCTCTGGGTTGCCTCCCAGGAAGCGCTTGTTTACTGTCCCGAGCCTGACGGTGACCAACTTGAGGTGCTCTAATTCTCCTTCTCCTCCTGTTGCTCTTGTTCCCCTTTGCCCCGTGTTCAAACTCATGATTGCTCAACAACGGCTCAGAAGGATTAGTCAGTCTAATTTGAACAGTACCTTACATACAAGAGAAAGCTGAAGACTAGAGTACACAGGTTAGCTCCAAGAATTCATTGCCAACATAAAAATAACAAAACAATAAAGGATTAAATCACAAATAGCTATAAATACTAAATTGCCTTGCTAATCCCCGGCAAAGGCGCCAAAAACTTGTTGAGATTTTCGTTGAAGTACTTTTTTTATAATTGTAAATCAGTTTAATTCTATCAACGGTCTCAAACACGACAAGTATACCGGCCGTTCAAGTAGTAAAAATATCGTATCCACAGGGATTAGAAGGTAAAATAAGCATTTATTGACTATTCGTGATTAAAGAATAATTCCAATTTCATAGTTTGTCATGTGAATTCAAGGTTATGACTATTGGAATGTTAAACTATAAAAATAATTGATTTTGAGTGGAAAAGGATAGGAATGGTGTAATGGTTTTGTCGGATTGTGGGGTCAGATTTCACCGAACGTCTAATGAATCCTTAATCTCTTGTTCCATACATTGCTTAGTCAACCCATAAGTTTACTCAAACCTAATCCCTTAGAGAAAGAGCCTAGGTGAGGATATTGACTATCAATCCCTTGAGTACCCAATATCTACACCCGCATTACGGGCTAGGGTTTAAGACTACTAATGGGTCAAGCTCTATCCCTAGATACAATCACCACTAGGCGTATGTTTCAGAACTAGTTTCAATGGTATTTCCCAATACTCAATGGAACCTTAAATCATGCAAAGGGTGATCAATCCAAAGCAAGCATTAAACATAGAGACATACACAACAAGGAATGAAACAACACATATATATATCATTAAAAACGTAAGGATTACAAAAGAGTACGTTGGTTACATCTAACCCCACAAAAATGGGTAGAACCACTCAACAATGAGGGTAAAGCAAAATAGAGATGGAAGAGAGAAATGAAGAAACTGAGGAAAGATCCACACACGAACGTTCCCAAGCTCGGAGAATCCCTTCTACCGCTCTAAGGAGGCGCCCCTGCGTGAATGGGGGGGAAGACCCCCGAAAATGCCTTCAAATACGAGCTTGGGGAGATCAGATTAGGGTTTCGCGCCCAGCGCATAATTCTTCGCGCCCCGCGCATGGCCTTCCAGGGAAGTTCAGCACTTCCTGCCTCAGTACATGCCCGGCGCAATTCCTATTGCGCCCGGTGCAATGTCTTCCAGAGAAGCTCTCTGTTTCGATCACGCCCGACGCGGTTAAAGTTGAGCCCGGCGCAGCCACTCTGCTCTGCTCCTTAGATCCTTAAGTTTCCAATCCAAAGGATTTTCAATCCTCAAATCTCTAGCTCAATACCTGCACAAAAATGAGATGTATTAAGGTATTGTTAGCTAAATTTGAGTTAGTTATATCTGCACACAAAATGAACCAAAAAGAGAACAATTATATTGCAATGGTTCAGAGGATGAGTGAAATTTGTTCAATAAGTCTCATCCAAAAAGAGGTAAAATTGAGACTTAACACCAGCCATTTCTTGCTTTTAAACTAAACAATCTTAAAGTTGCTGATATTCTTGTAAACATATTGCATCCTGGGTACAATGGTTGCTCAAAATAATACTTTAAGGTATCATACACATGTGCTCTTTCAAAATTTTCTTCACCAACATCACGTATCATCTCTTCTAAGTTATCCTCCATCCCTTCAAAATTTTCAGTTGTTGACACTGTTGGAATGTCTAATATTTCTCCATGCCATGTCCATACTGTATAACTCTTCACAATACCATATATAAACAAGTGATCACGTACTTCTCCAACTTCTTGACGTATCTGATTCAAACAACGAACACATGGACAATAATATGCCCCTTTGATGGGTTTCCCATTTTCTCTTGCAAATTCCAAGAACTCTTCAACTCCATTTCTGTACTCTTGACTAATGCGACTTGCATTCATCCAACTTCGATTCATTATCTATATATTAACACAAATTAACTATTGACTCAGTTATTCATAATTTTTCTAACCTAAACTACAAACCTAAAAAAGCGATAGTAATTTCGGATAAAATCCATAAATATTTCTACTAATACGATGGTAAACTAAAGGTCAATGCCTAAAAAAGTCCATCTTTAATGCATCTTGAACAGCCCGTGCTGAAATTAGAACGGGCCGTTCCAGATCAACAATTTACAAAACAAAAACTTTAAGCAGAACGGCCCATTCTGCAAGCAGAACGGCCCGTACCGCTTGCAGAACAGCCCGTTCTGCAAGTAGAACGACCCGTTTTAGATGAACAAAGAGCAGAAAATAAACCAAAAATTTGCGCAGACAAGAAACTAACCTCAAACGTGTAATGTGTAGACTCTTAGAGACTTAGAAACGTCAAATGTGGAAACAAAGGCACTTGGAGACTAAGAGAATGAGAGAAGAAGTAATACTTTCCATAAACAGTGGGACGCGCGGGAATGAAAAATGTAACATTGCCCATTTTAGGGGAAAATTTACGTCGGATATGGCTGGTCCGACGTAAATTTACGTCGAACAAGGGGGGTCCGACGTAAATTTACGTCGGACAGTGGAACCTGCAACGTGGATTCGCTAATTTATGTCGGACCCCCATTTGTCCGGCGTAAATTAGTCTCCCCATATTTACGAAACTGCCACCGCATTTTTACAACGTCCGTATTTCCAGTTTGCGACGTAAATTGGGTGACGTAATAGCCCTTTTTTGCACTAGTGATTTTGAGTTGAAATATGGTTAAAATAATTTATACTATATACATATAAATTTTCAAAAGAAAAACCTCAAATTCATGACTTAATCATGATTAACAACAACAGGTAAAATACCAATAAAGAAATTTATACTATATACAAATAATTTAAGAGTCTCTTTTTATAGCAAAGCATTATATGATAAAATTATATATGCAAGTAAGGATTCCAATTAGTGAGTCAAAATACCAATAAAGAAATTCAAAACTAACAGTGGAATTTGAGCTTATAACAGAGGGAAAAGAAAGCAAGCTACAGAGACGGATCAGCACAAGAATTTCTAGGTTGAATTACATACCTGTATCAAGCATATCATCTCCACAAGATGAAAGATTCCGACCCATTTGTTGAACATGTCCCTGAATCTGCCCGCAAATAGTATTTTAGAAATGAGAAAGCATAAATGTCTAGACTAGAGTACATTATAAATAATATTTTGATATTTAACTTAAAAATAATAAAATTACCTGTGAATGTTACGAGCATGTCTAAGAGACCGGCTATTAATAAAGTTTTCCTTGCACCATTTTCTATAAACCTTTTATAAAATAATGCAGATTTGGACTAATACTACCGTAGAAAGATCTTCAACAATATCATGAATAAAATACTGAATGAAGTTATACCTATCTTGGATTGGAAATGATCAAACAGAGTGTAAAAACAAAACATGATTATAGAACATGGACAGACAAAAAGAAAATCAGGTCAAGAAGACAAAACACTCATATGAACAAGACTAATATGTTCAAGCTAGAACAGTGAAGAGCTATAAACTTACCTTGATCTTCTTGCTGGTGTTTACATTAATAATAAAATCACCCTTCCGAATCACACCCTCATAGATTCTTCAGCCAAAAAAAAAATAGCATATGTGTAATGTAGGTTATCACAAATTCAAAACAGAAGATCAATATATATAAAACATGAAAAACAGTTTGAAATGGGATTAACATTAACAGCCTCCTAAGCATCACTTCCAAGTGCCAAGTAAAAACCCCAATTAAACAACCCAAAAGCCAAATTTGCTTACATCAAAACCAATGGAGCTCTTATCCTTATCCAACCCCAAATACTGCAGAGCCATGCTCCCACTCTCCACCACCGTCACTGCCAAAACCAAAAACCCATTTCCAAAAACCATCAAAACCCGATCCAGGTGCAAGAGAAAACACCACAAATTTCCACCTTTAGTTACATACCTTTGCAAGACGAGATTTTTAGCAAGTGTTCAATGACCTTGCGGTCGACGTGGCTGTCATCAACGGCGAGCACGTGCGACTTTCCGGCACCCATTTCCTGCATGAGAAGATCAGCGGTAACAACCATGTTCCCTCGGTTGAATGAAGAAAGAAAAGGGGTGTGAGAAAAATGGGAGAAAAAAAGGGATTCGTGTATGGTTAGGAAATCAGCGACGGTGATGCGGTGGTTGAAGGAAGTGGTTGGAGTGGTGTTGGACGAGGAGAGTCTATCGAGCGCGGTGGAGTCGATACGCACTTGAGCGCAGGACGTGGCGACGGCGAAAACGGAGGAGGAAGAGAGCGAAGAGCCTTGGCCCCAAGTATGCTTTAACCTAGCATGTTCGCGGGGCACATATGAGGGGTTCACTTCTACATCAGTCATAAGCAAAACCGATGTAGAATAACTTCCTGATTCCATTTTTACATCGGTCAATCATAAAACTGATGTAGAATTGCTCATATTTACATCGTTTCTCCTCCCAACCGATATAAATATGTTTGCATTTTCTATTTATTTACAAGTTTGCCACTACGTTTATGATTTACCTCGGTTCTACTAAAACCGATGTAAATATAGTGATGTTAAACAGTGTTTTTGTAGTAGTGAAGGATAAAACTTTTAATAATGTCTTCAATAATCATATTTTTTTCGGTGAAGATGAACATCTCAAACAGAAGCAAAATAAAAAACTACACTATCCAACAATGAAATTTATAATTGTTATAATTTATGAAAGAAAAACCTCTTCATCCACCAAAATCATCTTCAAGGAATTTGTTTGCAATAGATTCTTAAACTCTGGCAGCCTCCACAATCTTATTATATGAACTCTCATCTTCCAGTCAATTCTCCCCGCTACAATATATTTTAGTAATGTAAACCTTTGAGCCATGTCCTTTAAAAAGAATAAGAAAGTAAAAAAGGATAAAAGTTTTAATAATATCTTCACTAATCATTTTTTTTTGTGAAGATGAAAATTTCAAATAGAAGAAAAAACAAAAACTACACTATCCAACAATGAAATTTATAATTGTTATAATTTATGAAGAAGAAAAAACCTCTTCGTCCACCAAAATCATCTCCAAGGAATTTGTTTGCAATGAATTCTTAAACTCTGGTGGCCTTCACAATCTTATTATACGACTTCTTATCTTCCAGTCAATTCTTCCCACTACAATGTCCTTTAGTAATGTAAACCTCTGAGTCATTTCCTTTAAAAAGAAGATGAAAGTAAAAAACTTAAAACTTTTAATAATATCTTCACTAATCATATTTTTTTTTTGTGAATGAAACTTTCAAACAGAAGCAAAATCAAAAACTACACTATCCAAAAATGATATTTATAATTGTTATAATTTATGAAAAAGAAAACCTCTTCATCCATCAAAATCATCTCTAAGGAATTTGTTTGCAATGGATTCTTAAACTTTGGCAGCCTCCACAATCTTATTATACGAACTCTTATCTTTCAGTCAATTCTTCCCGCTGCAATGTCCTTTAGTAATGTAAACCTTTGAGCCATGTCTTTTAAAAAGAAGATGAAAGTAAAAAGGATAACACTTTTTAATAATATGTTCACTATACATCAACATTGACACAACCAACCATTAAAATTAAAACTTCATACAAGCTTACCTAAAAATGGTTTTCCTATGATTGATAAAGAAGGTGTGAATCCTCATATTAGAAGTACAAAAGTACCCAAATCAGAAAGTGGACAATGTATATATGGAGAGAGTATTTTTAAAAATAGGGAGTATGATGAAACTGGACAATCAGATTGAAGTTTTGAAAAGAAAAATGCTTTAAAAATTAGAGGATAGTTGAGATCAATTGGCATTGAAAAGCTGCAACCAATACATAGGAAATAGATATCCATAATTGCTTCTCTAAGTGGAAGACAAAATGTAAGCAATTTGATGCGAAACGTATAAAGCAGAGAAGAAGAGGAAAAGTTTTTCTTTTGTATAAAGCCAAGAGAGAGCGAGGAAGAGTTTTTCTTATCTTCAGAATTTCTTAAAATAAAAAAATAAAATTCAGAATAATTATGATAAGATAAAATTACACAAGTACCCTTATTTTGAGCGGGAAAAAAGGATCACAGACTTCCTTCCTTTTATTATAATAAAGATAAAGATTCCCATGTATTAGAAAAGTAAAGATATAAGAATTTTAAAATTAAAGAAAAATATACAAATAAATTATTTAAATTAAGACACGTCTTTATATTTATTAATTTGATATGGTATTTAAAATTTTAAATAACAAAAAAATATTTTTAATTTAATATATATATGTCATGTCAAATTTAAAATTTAAATTAGAACTAAACCATTTATTTGACAGAAATAAAAATCTAAATAAAATACTTGATTAAGGAAAAGTCATAAGTCTTTAATTTAAAGAATGATAATTCAAATATCTTATCATTGTAAAGATATAAAGCGATAACCCATTCAAATAAATCCTAAATAATATAAATATTGTTGGTTGGATTTGGTGACAACTAATAACTCATACAAACAAACCACAACAAAAATGCAATAGCCATTGTAAATATATGTTTTTTTTTTTTGAAACAGCAAATAAAATATATTAATATTTGGACACTAGAGGTGTCACCCATATTTACAAGAGAGAGTTTTGGCTTATCAAAATAATATGTTCCTACTTCCATATTCTTGATGGGTCCATTTTACATATAATCTCATGGATGTAGAAAAACAACCTTATTTTCTAAATTGAACTTCCTCGCACACCCTCACTCTTTTGCATCTAAGTCTATAAACAAGCTCCTGGATTGACAATCTACTGCTGATAGCTGTACTGGAATGAGCTGTCCATTGATAACCATAGCCAAGAAAAATAAAATATGTCTTGATATGTCTTTTCCTTTAAGAACTGTACTCCTCTAGATCTAGAATTGTTCCTTGCCTTCCATATATTCCAAGTAACTACACACCATATCACATGTCATCTATGTGTTCATATACTCGATAAAAGACCAAAATATAACCTTGCACTTGATATATATATATATTCCTCTCAAACAAACTAAACCCAAAAATCTTTAACACTTTTTTCTAGCTTTAACCCTCTTTATGATCAACAATAATTTCTACATTCACCCTATTTACTCACACAACTTGCATGTCATATTTTATTTAATTAAAATACAAAGAGGCATGAGATGTCTCTTCCACAATAGTTGCTATCAATATATTAACAATAGTCCTTGAGGAAAGAAATGCCTTTCATGTTCCCAAAAGTGTGACACTAAATTAGTTGGGTGCATTAATGTAATATCACATTTAGTAATGGCAGCGGAGAATATGAATTTGGGTTCATTAAAAAGATCACAGAAGAAATCTCAAGTAAGCTAAATCGACCTCCCTTGCAAATTGCCGATTATCCTGTTGGATTGAAAGCTCGAATGCAACAAATAGAACAAATGTTGGTTGATGAGGTTGAAAACATGAGTGTCTGTGCTTGGGATTCATGGTATGGGAGGAATAGGAAAGTCCACTCTTGCACGTGCCTTATATAATTTGATGGCACATCAATTTGAAGGTTCATGCTTTCTTACTGATGTTAGAGAAAAGCCATCCACTAAATACGGCCTTGTGAAAATCCAAGAAACAATGCTTTCTGAATTAGTTGGGGAGAGAAACATCAAGTTGGGAGATGTGTATAGAGGAATTCCAATACTGCAACAAAGACTGTCGGAAAAAACTACTTGTTCTTGATGATGTTGACAAAAAGGAACAATTACAAGCAACTGTTGGAGGACTTGATTGGTTTGGCCCTGCAACATCATTATAACAAGGGATAAACAATTGCTAGATTTTTTTGGAAATGAAAAGCTATATAAGGTTAATGAATTGGATGATACTGAAGCTCTTAAACTCTTTGCCTGGCATGCTTTCAAAAGCAGCGAAGTTGATCTAAATTACATGGAACTCATACAACATGCATTAAACTATGCAGGCGGGGTTCCACTAGCTCTTGAAATAATTGGCTCTAACTTGTCGAGTAAAGCACTAGATAATTGGAAACATGCATTAGAAGCATATGAGAGAATTCCAAATAGAGATATTCAGGAAATTCTCAGGGTTAGATATGATAGTTTGGATGCTCTTGAGAAGGAAATATTTCTTGACATAGCTTGCTACTTTAGAGGATACACTCTAAGATATGTTACAAATATGCTTGAGGCAAGAGGTTTTCGTCCAAAATATGGTATTGAGGTGCTGGAAAAAAATCTCTCATTAAAATTGGTAGAAGTCTTTCTCAAAGGAAAGTTGACAAATGCAATGATGAAATTATGATAATGCATGACTTAATTCAATATATGGGAAAAGAAATAGTTAGAGAGCAATCAAGTTGTCCTCAAAAGCGGAATAGGCTATGGTTTTATGAGGATATTGTTTGCGTTTTGGAGAAAAACACGGTATGTAGTCATATACTTTCGTCATTCCATCACTTTCATTACATACTAGTTGAATTTGTACTATATTTCATGATTGTTAACCCTTATGCATAAGAACTAACATGACAATCACTAGTACAAAAGAGGTATTCCACGTCGGATATTTTGAGCTTTTTACGTCAGACAAAATACCGACATAAAAGCGGGAGACGTAAATTTACGTCGGACCTGTCAAACCGACGTAAATTTACGTTGGACATTACCAAATCCGACGTAAAAAGTAGTAAAAAAAATAAAATAAAAAAAACATATGAATGCAAGCAGAACGGCCCGTTCTCCAAGCAGAACAGACCGTTCTGCTTCGTAGAACAACCCAAAAGAAAACACCAACGACCTATACAAATAGAACAACCAAAAAATTAAATAAAACAGATAGCCACAGTAGCAATGCAAAGTAGAAAAGTGTTAATAAAACTTTGATTATACCTGATGAGCTGCAACAGTGTTCGAATGAGTAACAAAGAGTTCACCCCTCTGCAAAAGACAAAAAAGCGATTCAGTAACAAAGGAGAGGGAGAGGATTTACAGAGAAAAAAATGAAAATTGATGAAGAGTGAATGCGCGCGGTGTGCCTTGCACTCTCTTATTCAATTTCGCGAACTTTTTTACATCGGACCCTATCAGGTCCGACGTAAAATGTCAAATCTACGTCGGAAAGAACATACCTCCGACGTAGATTTAACTTTTTACGTCGGACCCTATCAAGTCCGACGTAAAAAAATTCGCAAAAATTACAAAAATGTCACCGCATTTTTTTTACGTCGAATTTTAGTATTTCCGACGTAAAAGGGGTGACGTAGTAACCTTATTTTGCACTAGTGAATTATAATTTTCTTTGGTGTTTTGGGCCAAAAAGGTAAATGATGAAATTGAAGCAATGATGTTGGACATGCCAGAAGATCAAGAAGTGCTACGGAACGAAAATGTGTTTGGAAAAATGAAAAACCTACGAATGATGCTTATAAAAAAGAATCCTAACTTTTTAAGAAGCCCTAAAGATCTCCCAAACAGTTTGAGGGTGTTGGAATGGTGGGGATATCCCAGAGCTTCTTTACCATCTAAATTTCATTCTAAGAATCTTGTCAAACTTGACTTGTCAAATAGTTACTTTCAATGGGACAACCCACTTCAGGTATGTGCAATTAGTCGTAACTCGTAAGTAATGTAACGTTTTTTCTTGTACAATAAGCTGACTACAATTAGCAATGTTCACAAGTCAATTTTTGATGAAAATAGTATGGGTTGAATTTGCGTAAATTTTCTATTTAAACTAAATCAAAACAAACCAATTAATAACGAGTTGGTTTAGGTTTAGTTTGGATTGGCTCGTTTGTTCAATGGGTTAGTTGGTTTGGTTGGTTGGATTTTCAGCACGAACTTGATACTTTAATTTTTTGTTATCACTATTATTGACTCATAAAACTGTTAATGTAGACCATTATTTTGCATTGCAGAATTCAAAGGTTTTGAGACACTTGATTCTCAAAGGTGTTGTATGAACATAAGGCAAATACCAGACATGTCTGGCTTTCCAAATTTGACAGAATTGTGTGTTTGTAAATGCACAAATTTAATTGAGATTCATGATTCTGTTGGACTTTTACAAAATCTTCAAAAGTTTTGTGCTGAAGGATGTACCAAACTCAAGATTGGTCCACGTGGCATAAAGTTGATATCTCTAGAGTTTCTTAATCTTCGGGACTGCAATAGTTTTGGTACTTTTCCAGAAATATTGGCACCAATGCAGAAACTAAAATTTGTTGACTTGGAAGGAACTGCCATAAATAATCTGCCACTTTCAACTAAAAATCTTGAAGGCCTTCGAATCTTATCCTTGAAGAGATGCAAATGGCTTGAAAGTAATGAGCCAACCAAATTTCTTTCAAATTTTGCCAGAGATCTTTCCTAACTTGACAAAATTATATTTACAACACTCAAATTTGAAAATCCTTCCTGCGTGTATTGAAAAGTGTCGCACCTTGGAATGCATCGACGTGTCTAATTGCATGCAGCTTCAAGAAATTGAAGGGCTTCCACCAAACATAACTGAGTTCTTGGCAGAAAACACTCTAGTGAAAGCAAATTCTTCGACTCTAAACATGTTACTTAGACGGGTTAGTCATTCTTTTATAATTGTCTCCATAGTTTGTGATGATTTTTGTTTTGCATTCTCACTCTAATATGTTTGACAGGCAATTGATTCTACTACAATATCAATCTATGCTTTGCCAGGACAAATTCCAGAATGGTTTAGCCACTGTAGTAGTGGAAATTCATTATGTTTCGGGTTTCGTAATGAATTGCCATCTATTACTGTGTGCGCTTCTTTTGGAGATTTGGATAATAAAGAGCCCCCTTTGTATTGCTTCATTAAAATCAATAATATCGACATATGTGTTGCTTATTCACGTGGGTGTAATGTTTTTATGCCTCTTAAACTCCTAAGAATTTTTTGAGTAAGTTTAATTTAGATATATTACTATAAATTCCTAGAAATTTTTTGAGAGAAGATTAAAGACATTTTTAATTAATTATCACTAATTATATATAAAATATCAAATTTTATTTATCTTAAGTATAATTATATTTGATGTGAGACTTTAATTATGGGTAACAATTACATATAAGAGAAATATTTTTTTACTTGATGTGAGACTTTGATTTTAAAAGCAATTATAGTAACATTATTTTAAAAAAATGTTGCAAAACAACCTATGTAAAAAATTTTTTACTCGATATGGGACTTTGATTTTGAAAATAATTAGAAAGAATAATATTAAAATAAAAAATGTTACTCTATTTATAATGACATTTTTTAAAAAAGTGTTGCAAAATAACTTATTTGTTTAAGATATAGTTACATTTTAACAAATATAAACAAGAAAATGTTGCTAAAGAATTAAAATCTAGTAGTATGTAGAAGTTTTCCCATATTAATTTTTCTGCAATCTTATTTTTAATTCATATATAAGTTAATTTTAATTTATAGACAGACCATTTTTTTTTATTTTTAAGTTTTAATTTTTCTCTCTTAAAAATACTTTTAAAGAAGCTTATCCAACATACCCAAAGACTAGATGCATGGATTAGGTTCTAGTTATCCCAAGGTTTTTTATTTTCTGTTTCGTTTTTACGTACTATTTGGATATCTTGGATTATTGTACTTGTTATGCCATTCGGGACCATATTTTTTGTTCACGTATTCTGTTCCTATATTTTTAATGTTGAATATTTCACTGTACTTGTTATGGTTGATTGTACTTGTTATGCCACTAGTGACATAGATGTTTGTTTTGGATACATTATATAGTTATTAGTTGTGAATTCTGAAATTGCATGCCTTATTTGCTCTGTTTATGATCTTTTGGCACTTGCCTTTTAATGGTTCAATCTTTTTTATCATATCAACAGGGAGAAGGTATATGGTTTAAATTTCAGGTTGTTCATTGTTTTCGCTATACTTATTTGGTATCCATTTGCTTAAGCTTCTGCAGGTTAATTTCCCTCCCTTAAAAATAGTCAAATATATGGTATATGAAGCTATACAATGAAGGCCTAATGATATCCAATAAATAATTACTAAAAAACTTGCATTTTTATGGTCAGAAATTTCCTTCTCGCAACCTTCATTCCTCACCATAGAATAGCTTCGCCCTAGAGCTCATTCCCCACATTGTCAAGGCATATGCACATTACACACAGTAAATTTCGATATATATATATATATATATATATATATATATATATATATATATCAATTGAGAATTTTTTTATATCAAAAATAACTATTTTTGAGAAAAAAACAATTTTTTTTTCTAAAGTTGTATCTAAAGGTGCTTTATATATCATCATATATTCAATGTTTTTCATTGGACTTGTTTAGTGCAATATATTACAGAACCTTTAACTTTATATCAATTAATATGATATTTTATTGCACCCATGTTTAATGCAATTACAAGGTGTATATCTTGCCATTTTGTCTTGCCTTTTTAATATTGTTTGGATTTCCCTCTTTGTAGAGTCAAATTGACTTGTGTTTCCTTTTTATTTATAAAAGTATTACCAAAGGGAAAAGTAATATTTAATTTCTCCAAGTTTACCTTTTATGTTAGTTTACGTTTTCAAAATTTACTTTCCATTTTGATATATTATATTCTGCTTTTATAAGATATAAAATTAATCTTTTATCCTCTAATATTATTTGTTTTGTTTTTTTAAACTATTTTTTGCATGTAATTTTTTGTTTACTTTTATTTTAAGCTTACATATGTTTTTAATTTCTGAACTATTGTAACTTTGTTATTTTGGTCATTAAGATTTTAATTTAATAATTTTAATCTTTTGAGTATCGCATTTTTTAAAAATTTAATTAAGATATTAAATTTGATTAAAATGTTAAAAAAACGTATGTAAGTATTATTAATTATAAACAAGAGAAAAACAATTATTCTACAAAAAAAATTAAAAATCTTGCCAGAACATCTTTAGCGGGGTTGTTTATAAACAACCTCTCTTGTCACATCAGTCCATTTTCTCCTTTTTTCTTAAGCACCGGAGCTTGTACAAGAAATTTTGGTAAAATTTAAGTAACTTAAATAGACTGATGTAGTAAGGAGGTTTCTTATAATTAAGTAACGAGGTTGGAGATGCTCTATATACCAATAGAATTTGACTAATTAAGATGTTACATATTTAAAATAAAATTAAAGAACCTGTACAGGATATGGGTAATACGCAAATTTTTATTTTGATATAAATACTTAGAAATCATGCGAATATATATTATTGGAAATGAGTAGCCTTTTTTTTCTTTGTTGATTCACGTCGAATATTATTTTAATCCTTAAATAATGAAAATACAAATATGTATTAATAAAGCTAGAGAGAGAGGGAAAAATCCTTTATACAAAAGAGCTTTATTTCGTTGAATATTCTTTCCCAAAGTGATCTTCACAGTTGAATACTTGATAAATTTTTGCAAGTTGAATGTTGCCTCTTTCACAAAGTGGTCTTTACACTATTTAAAATTTTATGAACATATTTGCTTGTCACATTCCTTATTTCACAAATCGATCTTTAAGCAATTCCGAAATTTATAATCATTTGTTCCTCTGTTCTGAAGATCACTAATTGGAATTTCAGAATTCGGAGGTAAAAGGAAGAAAACTGCAATGTGAAAGCTAATTAACTGCTGATAATAACTTACGATAAATAAATGGCACATGCAACGCCAACGTATCAGTGCATGCCTACATGGCGCATTAATTAGTATAAATAACTGAGTGAAGTTTACCTTCATAATCATAATCAACAGCCACCAATGACCAATTAATACAACTTGTTTATACATATGATCATGAATTGTTCCATCTCTACCCTTTGTTTTTGTTCTCTTCTGCTTCCAAGCCTTTTCCACGTTACGTTTTGGCTTTAGAGCAGAGATTGTGTGCATTCCAAGGGACAGATAAGAACTTTTGAAGGTGAAGCATAACTTGAGAGATACTTCAGTGGAAATATCCATAGATAACTCTCTAAGTTGCCAGATCTTCAAATTGGTAACAATATTTTTCAAGGAGTTGTTATGGAAGATGATCTTGAAAATCTTACAAAGCTTGAAATGGCAATATGCATAAGGAACAATCTCACTTTAAAAGTGGGTTTCGATTGGCATCCAATCTATTTAGACATGAGCTCATGGCGCACTATTAGAAAAGTGTCATTTTCTTGCAAAAAAATATTCGCAGAACTTTTTTTGCGAATTTTCCTATAAAAAATATTCGTAGAAATTTTTTGCGAATTTATTTGCGAAAAATAATTTACAGATATTTGCAGAAAATATTGTAAGAATTTTATTTTGTTTCTTGCAGATTTTCTTGCAAAAATAAATTCGCAAGTAATGTTTACTAAATGGTAAAAAAAATTTGCAGGTAACTTTTCCTGCGGATTTTCTTGCAAATTTTAATCAGCAGGAAAAATATAAAAAAATATTTAAATTTATAAGTTTAATATTTTAAAAAAAAATTCAAGTCTCACATCGATTGAAAATAAAATAATTAAAGAGTATATAAGTTGGGACAACACTTACCTTACAAGTTGATTTGTATGGTTGAATGTTAGGCTTATAATCTACGATCTTAGAATTTAAAAGATTATGTATCACATGTTGGAGACATGGAAACAAATGCTTCCGATGAACTCATTTTAAGCATTTGAAAGTTGAAAAATTATTGATAAAATTTATAGTAATTTTTTTAATTTTTTCCGTAAAAAATATTCTTCCAGAATTTCTTGCGAAAAAATTCACAAGAAACTTTCCTACAAATTAATTTTTTTTGCAGGAAGCTTTCCTGAGATTTTTTTTTCGCAGGAAAATTTCCTGCGAATTTTAAAATTCGCAAAAATATATTATCCACGAAGATATTACCTATAGATAAAATTTCGTAGAAAATTTTGTAGGAACAATGTTTCCTACGAATTTTTATGAAAAATTCGCAGGAAAAATCGCATGTAATAAGAGAAATTCTAGTAGTGGCAGTTAGGTTTCAACTTTCCTTCATGGATTCAATCACAAAAAAAAAATTCAATATTTAGATATGTTTGACTTGATGCATCAGTGAACAATCTCACTTTAAAAGTGGGTTTTAATTGGCATCCAAGTTTTTAGCTAACCTATTTAATCATGAACTTATGATAGTTAAGTTCCAACTTTCCTTCATGGATTCAATCACGAAACAAACTTCAATATTTGGATGTCTAATGTAACACCTTCTATCCCGCATGATATAACATATGAATAATATAAATTGTAATCTTAATGTAATAAATGAACTTAAAGTCATATAGGTAAAGAAAATCACATTTTAACATAAATTAAATTTAGCGAAAATAACAAATTACAAAAGAATTAAAATGAAACTACTCAAATTAAATAACATGAATCAAATATATACTAGCTACTCCTAACTAATTTTCGATGTCACGCATCTTATCAAAAAAACCCAACATTGAGGTTTAGGCCTCATCACCAACATTCTCAGCATCATGTTGATGATCACCTACAAAAATCACAAGTAAAAAACACAAAAAGAAAGGGAGTAAAAAATATCTGACTCTAACTCACGTTGCAAGAATGAAAACCGATTAACCAAAATCAAACAACACATATAATAAGATATAACATACACAGTTACACATCATCATATTTAACTCATTCATAACATAGTAAGCAAAAGCATATAAACATTATAATGCATATGCAATGAACACGAATTACATGTTATCATGCATATGACGCTAGTAAAAACATCACTTATTATACTTGTGCATTACTGATAGCAACACACTAGCTAGAGTAGTCTAAGAGTACATGTTGAGTTACATCCTCTGCACACTCTCACTAGAAGAACATATTATCAGGGTTTGGTTAGGATAGTTAAGTCGTGCAAGATACATCTCATGCTCACGAAGGTAAGATAGGGACTTCCAAACCGAGTTATCCCCAAGGTTGGCTCCCAAACTTTTACACAAGGAACCTTTCCTGATTTCACATCATACCCTTAAAAAACACTTTTATATATGCACATGATGCATATATCAAACAAACTTTATACATATCAAACAGACTTTATGCATGACATTTCACATGATCTCATTAATTCACTATCAATTAATCTCATATCATAAAATCACCAATCATTCTCAATATAGAAATTAACAATTCAACTATATCAATTAAATATTAGAAATCAAGGACATAAGGGATCACATCACTATAACTCATACATAGCTCACAAGCATATTAATAGCTCATTCACGTGCTACATTTCCATAACATAATCTTCTACAATATCGCCTGATCCAAACACCTTAGCTAGAGCTATATATATGCAATTAAGTTGATCCTAATTTTATTATAAAGTTAAGACAATTATCTCCAACTTTTATGTTGACCTTAAGAGCTAATTATACCATCCACTATTTTAAATGAATACAAAACCTTAACATTTCAGTCTAAATTTGACAATTTGACACTTGTTAACTAATTTGATCATAACTTGAATTGTAGACCTCTTTTTTAGGTAATTTTAACAACATTTGAAAGCTAACATCTAGGGTTACAACTTTTATGAAGATCACAAAAGCCAATCCAGCCATCTACTCACTTAAGCAAGTCAATCTTTTACTTAAGCAAGATTAGTTTTCTTAAAGCAAGCATTGAGTAAGATCAACTTACTCAAAGCTAGATAAAACTCGCTTGAAACAAGCACCACCTGAAACTCTCTGTCAAGTCTTGCTTGAGCTAGCCTAAATTCGCTTGAAATTAGATAAATTTTCTTAGAGCGATACTAAGGTTGCTTGAAGCAGGATACGTCAGTCTCAAATGTGAAATTACATTGTTTATGGGTATCTAACCTTCCCAACACCATTCCCTAACATGTCCAACCTAAACCTAATCGGTAAGAACTCTCTACAGGTTATGTTACACTTCTAAAAGACATAATTTACACATAGATACATGCTCACTTCATCTTCTCATATTACCACTAATGCATTCCTTTAGAGTTTCCCACAAGAACCCACAGAAGAACTAAAATAAACAATTACAGGCCAAACTAAAAAATTGCCAACACCTTCATATTAATTACATCAATTAGATCATACAAGAAGAAACGAAGAAGATAAAGACACATTTGGGGAAAACTCCCTCATACATAGACATACCACGAAAATAGGATTGGGGGTCAATCCCCTAGCATACATTCTCATACCTGGAGTGAGATTTCTGACTTCTCCTTACCTAGATAAGCTCTAGATGACAATTGCACGCCTCCGGGGTGATTTCCTCCCTACTTATGTTCTCCCAACGCTAAAGCGCACGTGTAAAAAAAAAAACAAAAACAAGAGGTGTAAAAGAGTTTAACTATGGGTTATTTTGAAAATCTCTTCCCTTATTTAATAAAATATTATAATATATTTTTAATAAATATCATATAATATATTATAAAATATATTATATAATTAAAGGAAATATTAAACAACTTCAATTAATAAAATGAAAATACTAAAATTATTAATAAAATATATTTTATGAAAAATGGGATGTTATATTTAACATAGGGATTGTAGATTCAATACCCACTTGGTTTTGCGAAGCATTTTCTATGGTTGACAATTTAAACCTCTCACATAATCATATCCATGGTCGGATTGCAAAATCATTGAAAAATCTAATATCTTTTGAATGCTTTGATTTAAGCTCAAATAATTACTTGCTTGAAAAATTACTAGATATTTCTAATCATGTTTCCGGTAAGAGGCTAACAGCTAAACCTTTGGAGAATGACTCTTCCATATATGGTTAATTTTTTCCCTGTGTTTAATGGAATATAGTATTATGTTGGGTTATTTTTTCTATCATGTTTGATTATTTTCCTATTCTAAATTTAAGATGTAATTGTTTCTCGTGAATCCCAATGATGCATTGAAATGAATTATTTTTGTTATTTTCATATTATGTGATTATTTTTTTTGCTTATCTCTTTTAATTATAAGTGTGTAATCAAACTTTTTTCAATAAAAGAACCTTCAATTAATTGAATCTTGAAATATATAATAAAAATTATTTTTAGTTTTCTATTGAATTAATTTATTAATTTGCTTATATATTTTTATGTTTTATTTACAAATAAACTTATTACAATCAATCTAGGATTTTGCTAAGGCAAAGATTATTGACTTCCTAGTTCAAGGGTTGTCATCAAAGATTTCAAAAGTAAAATCGCGATAAGGTTTTATAATTCATGAAATACATCTTAGGACGATCGGACACAATAAACCACAACTTAAAAACTTTTATCTTTGAATTTAATTAATAACGTTTTTTCACTTTCTACTTTTAATTCTTGAATTCATACTCTCTCAAATCAAATTATATTTTTCAAATTGTTAAAAGTTATAATTAAGTTGGTAATTACTTAGTATTTTAAATTTGATATGTAAATCTTAATTAATAATGTTTTTTCACTTTCTACTTTTAATTCTTGAATTCATACTCTCTCAAATCAAATTATATTTTTCAAATTGTTAAAAGTTATAATTAAGTTGGTAATTACTTAGTATTTTAAATTTGATATGTAAATCTTATTTCCTGTTACTACTGTGATAAGATATGATTATTTTAAGCACATTTTATATGCCATAACTAGCTTTCAGTGACATGGATGGATGCTTATTTCAAATTTTTGGAGATATGAAAGACCGGGAAGGTTGACGCTCTTGGGAAATCTATCCTGCTATGATTATTTATTGAGGTATTCACTGAATTGTAGTATATTATTGTTTCGCTACCCATTACCAAATATAAAACTGAAGTTGTTTATATTTTAAATAATTAAATTCAAGAAACCTTAATCTAAACAAAGAAATATGGTTATAAAGTATCTCTTTCCATTCACACCATAAGAAATATTATATATATTGACATATTAAAATGTTATTGTATAATATATGTATATAGTAAGTATATATTTATTTAACATATAGTTATACACAATTGTAATATTAATTTTAAATGAGATTTAATAACATATTTTGTGTGTTATTATAGTTTATTTTTACATTTTTTTAACCGTATACTAACATATATTATATTTATTGTATGAATAAAATTAGTTTCAATAACATGTATTGTATCACTATAAAGTGTATGTCATTATATAATTATTTTTATAATAACATTTTTTTATTGGAATGATAGACACATGCAACATATAAATATACATTACTTATAAAGTAAGAAGAATAATTTGATATTATGATTTATTTTAGTAAAATTAATATAATCAATAAAAAATAATTATTTATATTGATTTGTGTAATTCTAGTATAAATGTCTTATAATGAGGAGCGAAAAAAAATACCATATTATAAAACTTTCTACCAACATTATATGTTAGTTCTAGTGAAAATGAATTCTTATCCTTTGAATAAAATTTCAAGTTTATAGTTTGGATATAAACAAAATATCGTAAAGAAGGCTCTAATAATGATAATAACTATCTATAAAATCAATGAAAATTTTACATTCATTGCGAGTATAAAAAAGTATTGTGAAATTGTTTCACTTTACTAGAACATTTTGTTAAAAAAAAATATTGTGTTTTCACATTGCGAGTATAAAAAAGTATTGTCAAATTGTTTCACTTTTCTAGTACATTTTATTAAAAAAAATTGTTAGTTTACACAACTTGCTAGGAAGTAGGAGCACTTATATATGGATAAGTTTGTATAATCGTAGAGGGATAAGTTTATTGAAAGAAAAGTCGAATACTCCGTGTGTTGGGAAACACACAAAACGATGTCAATTTCTATTGCAAAACTAGAAAAATAATAAATAAAAAAATAGGTGATAAATAATTTAAAAATAAATATATTTGATTTAATAAAAATATTGAAGAGATAAATAAAAATAACTGAGAAATATAATAAAAATAATTTACTAATAAGTCTCACTTTTTTATTTTATTTTTCTCTTCTTATTTCTCTACAATAAAATGCCGTCACTTTTTATTATTATTTTTTTTTTCTTTTCCACTCTATTTCTTATACACCAAACAAAACTTGAATCACCGTGATCACTCTCAAGCGGGGAAAACTTCTTTTATCTATAGCATATATAGGGAATATTATTTAAAGTGAAAAGGCACCGTGATCACAATAATGAACATTATTTTAGCGTGAAAAGAAATATATTAAACACGTAATTCAATAATATAAAAAATACAACAGTCAATTTACATGACTATAGCATATATAATTATAATGAACATCATTTTCGATAGTAATAGATTAAACACACTAGTTCAAAGACCAAATAATTAATTCCTTTTGCATGTGATTTAAAATGAAGTACATGATGGAATGACGACAAGAATACAGTGGGAACAGGAAGAATTAAAGACATAAGAAAAGCAATGTAAATTGTGATGAACATACACGGAAATTTACTTAGTTTGACAAGACGAAAGAAAACAAAATAGAGCTTGGAAATGAAGTAGATTTTTTATTTAATTGAAGAAATAATAAAAAAAATGATTTTTAAAAACAACTCTTATCTCATCGTTTCAATGGTATGAAACAGTAATCGTTCTCATTATATATATACCCTTTTGGAGTCTGTGTCCGTAGAATTTGACAATGGCGCAACATGCATCATTCTCTTCTCCTTCTCTATCCAAATACACTTACGATGTGTTTCTTAGTTTTCGAGGTGAGGATACTCGTTATGGTTTCACTGGTAATCTATACAGTGCTTTGAGTCAAAGGGGAATCTTTACCTTCATTGACGATGATGTTCTACCAAAAGGCCAAGAAATCACACCTTCTCTCCGCAAAGCAATACAAGAATCGAGGATGTCCATCGTTATTTTCTCCAAAAACTATGCCACCTCAACTTTTTGTTTGAATGAGCTTGTCCTGATCCTTGAGTGTTACACGAAACAAAACATGTGGATTTTGCCAGTGTTTTATGATGTTGATCCATCACACGTGAGACATCAAAAAGGGAGTTACAAAGATGCGTTTGTACAGCACGAACGTGGAAGATTCAAAGATGATATTGAGAAAGTAAAAAAATGGAGGTTGGCTTTGCGTCAAGTGGCTGATTTGTCTGGTTTGCATTTCAAAATTGGGTAACGCACCTTTTTTATTTTTTATTTTTTATTTTTTTTATTTTTTATTTTTTTATTGTTTCCTCTTTAGTTTATTATTTAAGTAATATGCAATGCATTGAATAGGTTAAACACATAAGTCAATAAAATGAAAAATTAGTAGTACTTTTAATACTTGATTTGAGAGATGATTCTTAGTAATTACATTCGCCAATGAAAGTTAATAAAGATTCCGTTCTAGGAAGAAGTGTTTATGTCTTTGTCTATGTTTTTTTTTTATTTTTTTTTATTTTTAATATCAGTAGTGTTATATGCAATAATATAATAATGAAACTATGCATTTTTTTTTGGGTAGTGATACATCTTTAAAAAATGGTTAAACACATAGTTGAATAAGAGTTTAATAGTGATATGTTAATAATGTAAAATAATTTTATATTATCATTTAATTACAATTTACATAGAGGATAAATTTGTTAATTTTCATAATAATTATCCTTAAAATCATGTTAACTTTGAATTTTAGTTGGTTAATTGTTTAAAACATACTCGTCAAATAATATGAAAAAGCAGTACTTAAAATACTTGATTTGGGATATGTTTCTTAGGTTACATTCGGTAGAAGTACATGAAAAATTAGTTAAAATCTAAAAAACTAGCAAAAAAAAAAACCTCGTTGGTATAGATAAAAATTGTGAAGCTAACTTATTTAATATCAAGTGTTTGATAAAATTAATTGTTGAATGAGCTGATATAGATATAATATACATAAATGAACATGTTTATATGACATTCTTGTATAAGTTTTAACTTTATTTAATGCATAAAACTATTTCTAGGTAAATATTATTTTATTTTTAATTAATTTACAAATCTTACATTTTTATTACATTTTTTAAGTTTCAATTAATTTTTTATACATGTTGTATATTCTACTATTAACCTTACATTCTATATTAACATATTGTCAATGAAGTTCAAAATATAATATAAATATAGATGTTATAATATTTATTATGTTTATTTGTATGTATTAGTTTTAGCGTACAAATTGATTATCAATATCACGTAGTACAATGCAAAAATAATAAAATAAATAATGTAAATAGTAGAATGTTTAAAATGAACATTGTAAAAAATATAAAAATATATCCAAAAAATACTAAAAAAACATAATAATAAATTTTGACCTTATGCAAAAAATGTAAAAAGTAAACTTAATAAATATTTCAAAAAAAAAAAACTTAATAAATATTTCAAGAATAAACATAAAAAAAATATAAGAAGTTAGCCGTTAAAATGCTACTATATCTCAAGACATCAATGTTACATGCTACTAAAAATATGGTTAAACAAACTTGTTAAATTGTAATTTTTTTTTTAATTTAAAAACCTACTGAAAAAATTCTCAAATAGTTCAGGGAAAAATTGAAAATTTTAACCTTGACTTTTTATACCTATATAGTGTTGATAGCTAGAGTAGTATAAACCAAATATATATTACTTACTGGATGTACGTGAAACACTCTAACATTCACTTTTTAATACTTTCTTTATTATTAGTGGGAATTTATTGAATGAGTAAAATTTATGATTTTTAATAAATTTTAATTAATAATAAAAGGAGTATTACAAAGAAAATGTGTTAAAATAAAATGTTACTAACATTTTTTTCCTACTATAAGCTAGCCAAGTAGCTAGAAAGTAAAGAAATGAACGAGAATGATAAGAATCAGAATTGTTGAAACTTGGATATTGGATGATCAATTGACAAAGATAACCAAGGAAAACTATAATATTAAATATGACATATTTTATAATAATATAATATTTATCACTAAAAATTATTTTTATCAATACTATAAATACAATATATATATATATATATATAATATAAATATAAATTATAATGACACATAATATATATTATTAAATTTTATTTAAAATCAATATTAAAATTATGTGTAATTATATATCAAATAAATTTATACCTATATTTATTATATCTATAATGACACTTTACATATTTCACTATTTTATTTCTTATAGTGAAAGGTATCTTTGATCTTGTAGGAATTTGTAACCATTATCGCCACATATTCATTTATGTGGTTATAGCAAATATCAAATTTTTATGCGCTATCTATCATTCAACTCTCATAACACTATGTGCATACACTATTTGCTCATATAGCAATAATCTCTGAAATTTTGTTTTTTTAATGAGACAACAATCCCCTTTCATGTGCCAAAATGTATGACACTAAAATAGTTGTCAATTGCGGGGGAAACTAGTTAGCCATAGATTTGGCGCATTAATTTAATTTAAATTTTATTAATGGCAGGAAAGAATATGAGTTTAAGTTCATTAAAAAGATCACAGAAGATATTTCTAGCAAGCTTAATCGATCTCCCTTGCATATTGCTGATTATCCTGTTGGTTTGAAAGCTCGGATGCAACAGATACAAAGGCTAATGGGTGTTGCATTTATTGAAAACAAAGTGACTATGCTTGGAATTCATGGAATGGGTGGTATAGGAAAATCAACCCTTGCACGTGCCATATACAATTTGATAGTAGATCAGTTTGAAGTTTCATGCTTTCTTGCTGATGTTAGAGAAAATTCATCAACAAAACATGGCCTTTTGCAGATCCAAGAGACAATGCTTTCAGAATTAATTGGAGAGAGAAATGTCAAGTTCGGAGATGTACATCAAGGAATTCCAATACTACAACAAAGACTCTGTCGAAAAAAGGTTCTTCTTGTTCTTGATGATATTGACAATAAGGAACAATTGCAAGCAACTGTTGGAGGACTTGACTGGTTTGGTTTAGGTAGCATTATTATTATAACAACAAGAGATAAGCATTTGTTAGATATTCATGGAGTTGAAAAGCTATTTGAGGTCAATGAATTGGATGATATTGAAGCTCATAAATTGTTTAGCTGGAATGCTTTCAGAAACAAAGAAGTTGATTCAAATTACAAGGAAATCATAAAGCGTGCCATATATTATGCACGTGGCCTTCCCTTGGCTTTGGAAATAATAGGCTCAAACTTGTTGGGTAAAACATCAGATGAATGGGATTCTGCATTAAAAGCATATGACAAAATTCCAAATGGAGATATTCAGAAAATTCTTAGAGTTAGCTATGATAGCTTGGATACTAATGAGAGGGAAATATTTCTTGATATAGCTTGCTTCTTCCGAGGATGCACTCTAAGACATGCTACAAATATGCTTGAGGCAAGAGGTTTTCATCCAAAATTTGGTATTAGAGTGTTGGAAGAAAAATCACTTGTTAAAATTGACAAACACGATGGAAAATTTGTGATAATGCATGACTTGATTCGATCTATGGGAAGGGAAATAGTTAGACAACAATCAAATTGGCCTCAGAAACGAAATAGGTTGTGGTTTTACGAGGACATTATTAGTGTTTTGGAGAAACAATCGGTATGAGTTATATATTTCCCTTTCCATTTCTTTTATTACATCATTAGTTGAATTTGTACAATATTTTATGGTCATTTACCTTTGCTAATAAGAACCGACACAACAATTATATTCTTTAAGTTTTAATTTTTGTGGTTCCTTTGTGGTTTTGGCTTAAAAGGAAAATGATGAAATTGAAGCGATGATGTTGGACATGCCAAATGATGATCAAGAAGTGCAATGCAATCAAAAGGTGTTTAGAAAAATGAAAAACTTACAAATGTTGCTTATAAAAAAGAATGTTGCCTTTTTTAGATGTCCTAAAGATCTTCCAATCAGTTTGAGAGTGTTGGAATGGTTGGGATACCCTGAATCTTCTTTACCAACTAATTTTTGTTCGAAGAATCTTGTCATACTCAATTTGTCATTCAGTTTCTTTCAATGGGATAAACCACTTCAGGTATGTGCTACTAGTTATAAGTAATGTAACATTTAATTACTTTTTGGTTATTAAACTCACTATAATTGAGTTTCGAAACTATTAATGTTGACTTATTAATTTGTTGAATTCAATGGTCCGCTTAGTGGTTAAGATATGAAAAAAGAGTAATTTAGGATAAAAATAAGATATGATAAGAGTAGGAATAAGAAACTAGATAGCATTATTATATACATTATGCATATAATATAAACCAAATAGACATTATATAAATTATATTCAAGTAAAAAAATTAAGTTTTTAAAATTTTAAATTAAAAATATAATTTTAACTATATAATATAAAGTTATTTTTTATTTACATAGTTACTTTTCTTAAAATTACATAAAGTTCTTAAAACTATAATTATTTTAAAATAATTTTTATTAAAACTATTTAATTAAATAATAAATTTTTATCATAATATTTTATTCAAAAATATATTTGTATTTATATGTCAAAATTACATATAAAATAAAATGTTGAATGTAAGTTGTATAATATATATTATATAAAGAAATATATAAATTAATATGATATTATATATATTATTTTATAAATTAATATTATATGATATATATTATCATATATTTTATAAATTAATATCTTTTGGTAACATTATAAATTAATCTTTAATATTATATATATATATATTATAGTTATTATATTTTTTATTTTATATTATAATAATAATAATAATAATAATAATAATAATAATATATGACATAATACATAGAGAAGGGAAGAATGAGAGTTTATATTCTGCAGTATATTCCTAACCCAGTACCTTAGGATAAAATATATAACGGACTAACAAGATAGGTTATGATATGATATAATATCAGTTTGGCACCACAAATAACCGATTATAATATAATAGAATAATTATTCTGTCCTATTCTATCATATATTAATAGATAACTATTAATTTGCAGAATTCAAAGGTTTTAAGACACTTGATTCTCAGAAGTTGTAAGAACATAAGACGAATACCATACATGTCTGGCTTCCCAAATTTGACAGAGTTGTGTGTTGCTGAATGCAAAAATTTGATTGAGATTCATGATTCTCTTGGGTCTTTACATAATCTTCAAAAGTTTTGTGCTGAAGGATGTACCAAGCTCATGATTGGTCCACGTGGTATAAAGTTGACATCTCTAGAGCATCTTTGTCTTCGAGACTGTAGTAGCCTTGTTGTGTTTCCAGAAATATTGGCACCAATGCAGAAATTAAAATTTGTTGAGCTGGAAGGAACTTCCATAAAAAATCTGCCACGATCAATGCAAAATCTTGAAGGGCTTCGAATCTTATCCTTGCAAAGATGCAAAATGCTTGAAAGTAATGATCCATCCAATTTCGTTCAAAGGTTGCATGAGATCTTTCCCAATTTGACACAATTATGTTTACAAGACTCAAATTTGACAATCCTTCCCGCGTGCATTGAAGAGTGTCACTTCTTGGAAGCTCTACATGTTTATGATTGCAAGCAGCTTCAAGAAATTAGAGGTCTTCCACCAAGCATAACTGATTTCTCAGCACAAAACACTCTAGTGGAAGCTGATTGTTCGATTTTAAACACGTTACTCACACGGGTTGGTCTCTCTTCTGTATTTTTCTCTACATTTACTTTTATTTTTTTCCAAAATCTCACTCTGAAATTTTTGACAGGCAATTAGTTCTACTACGATATTATACTATATTCTACCATGTCAACAAGTCCCAGAATTGTTTGACCACTCTAGCAAGGGAAACTCTCTTTGCTTTTGGTTTCGTAATGAATTGCCCTCTCTCACTGTGTGTTTTGTTTCTGGAGTTTTGGGCAATATCAAGCCTCCTTTCTATGTGAATTTGAATTTCTTTGCTAGAATCAATGATGTTGACTTGTGTGTTAATTGTTTCTGTTGGTATAATGTAATTTGCATTTCTGAGAATGACCATATATTTATGTTCAATCTTCAAAATCATTTTCACCATCCTATGAATTCCGATATTAGAAGAGCACTTGAGACGAATGAGTGGATTCATGGGAAGGTTTCGTTTGTGATGACATCACCTGAAAAATATTCACGTAGATTGGGAGGAGTAATCAAATGGATCGGAGTTTATGTAAATCGGAGATTTAGTAGAATGGAGAATGTTCGGTTCACAAATCCTTATACTTCCAATAATACAAGTGACGTGGGAAAAAAGTTTGTGTTGCTTGGTGAGGCACCTGATATACAACAACAACAACCTTTGAATTATGTGTATAGTGATTCAGATCGACAAGAACCAGAAAACACTATTGACTACTCCAATGAGCAAGGTAAAATGTATTTTGTTCTTCCTCTATGCCCTTTTGCTAAATTCAGTTTTGCTTACATCAATGTTATACTTTGGTTTAGATGGAGCATTTTCGGAAAATGTCAAGGCCGAGAGAGAGAAATTGGAACCCTGATGTCAGAAGTTTCAAGGGAGTTCACTAATCAGAGTAGGGACTACTACACTGAAGCAAACATGAAAATTGAGTCCATGACATCTGAATTGCATAAAGTTGATGAAGTTGAAGGAGGTTTGGAAACTAAGAAGAACCTGTTCAGCGAAAGCACAGACATCTGAATTGCTAATGTATCTGCTAATGTATCTGCTGCTAAATCAGAAAGGAACATGGATTGTAAGACCAAAAGCAATATCATTGAGGAAGGAAGCACAGACATAAATCAAAACTGAATGTCAAAACTAGGAGAAAATTTTAACTTGTTGCAGACTGAGAGATAGGTAGAACAATTGAAGTAGAATTTCTTTGCATCTACTCCATGATGCATGGAAGTAAAATTATTTCCGATTGTAATTTTTGTTGCATTATGTGTCATTGTAGAAATTAAGATTTTATTTGAAATCGCCAATTGTGAAACTCTGAATCATCGGGAATTGTTAGACATGATTTTTTTTAAATACATGTGGGGTTATTGTTTTCAAAAACAGTTTTGTGTTTTCTTATATTTGTTTTTTCATTGACACATTTAAAAGTGTTTGTCTCTTGGTCTCTGTTTACTAAAGTTTATTTCTGAAGGACTTGATTAGAATACTTCAAGAAAATAGAAAAAGAGTTATAGAATGACAAAATATCTCTTAATTGATTATGTTTTTTGGTTTCAAAATTATTTTCCGAAACTTAAATGAGATATTGATTGCTGTCTAACTAGTGCATAATTAATTTAGAAAACAATTTTCAAAACATCTATTTTTTTGGACTGGTTCACTATTTTTTTGGACTGGTTCACCATTGCTCCAGCCAGCTTACTTATAATTCATATGTTTCATACCAGATTCCTACCTATAAGATTTCAATACAATCTCTGAGGTATATGAAGGACAATTTAGAAAATTGAGACACAAAGACTATTAACCAACTTACATTAGTCCAACTTTATGTCTAAATTCGGATTTGAAAAAAACTTCTAAAGGTCGATCCATGTTAAGCATAATAAGAACAGATATTAGAGAATAACAAAGTCGTATAAAATATTGTTTTTATTATCACACCTCTAATTACACAAGAAAAAGATGTTCAAACATTGTTCATGATTGTCATTGATTTATGTAGTCTACAACTTATTTTTTTCAATGTATCATTTCTAAATTAATGTTAGGAATAACCTTTTTTTATTAAATAATTTTATTAATATTAATACATTAATATTTATTATTAATTAACTTATTTTATTTAATAAATAATTAACTATAATACTTAATAAACATTAATATTTTATAATAATTACCTTATTTATTTAAATAATATTTTTATTCTAAAAAGTTTAATCATATTAATATTAAAAATTATTAACACAAACTTAAATAT
This sequence comes from Cajanus cajan, assembly GCF_000230855.2. NCBI lineage: Eukaryota > Viridiplantae > Streptophyta > Magnoliopsida > Fabales > Fabaceae > Cajanus > Cajanus cajan. Next base: position 7,470,212 of record NC_138517.1, on the reverse strand, counting down.
TTAAATAAATATATAAACATAATATTTATTTTATATACAAATTTAATTTTATTATAATACTATAAAATTTAATTTTAATTATATAATTAATGAATTTTATTTTAACGTTTTTTAAAAAATAAAAATAAGAAAAGCTGTTTGAAATTCAACTTCTCGAAAATCGAATTCCGGCAGCTGAAACACGTCGGGCATATTAGCATGCAGGTCAGAATTCGACTTGTCAAGAATCGAATGAACCTACACAGTAAAATGTTATATTTAGGTAAATAAATGGTGGAGGTCCAGTTGGGTAATTCTTTTTTAAAAGAATAATATGTGTAAAAAATTCTGCCATGCAAGCTGATAGAAAAAACATTAAAAAAATAATAATCATAAAAAACGTATTTTGATGAGCAAAGCACGGAAACTTTCTCACTTTGACGAGAGGATAAAAAAAACAAACAAAAGGGAAGCTGAATGATGATATTTATTTAATTGAATGGAAAGAAAAATTGACTTTGTCTTTTGAAAACAACATTTAGCAATTTTGTTTTGATGGTATGAAACAGTAACCGTTGACATTAAATTGAGAGGACACTTACTGTGGCGGACTTTCATTATAGTAAAGATGGGTAAATGCACAAATTCGAAGGGAATTTCATTGTCAAGTTGTTGTTAGTACGATTGCCTTAAGAAGTATATTGTACAATGTGTATGTGCACGTATCACCACATACTTCACCTTCACATCTCTATGTTCCCTCTCATCAAAACAAAAGAAAGTGAATAGGGTAATGCACCCACAAGTGTTCACTCGTTTGCCCGAGAAACCAACTAGGGTTTTGTCGTATGGCATCAACTCTGTTTTGGATATACTTAGCTGTCCGAAAGTTTTTTAGTAAAGAATATCAGTCGAACTCCTTTGGTCAAACAAAGTCTTTCGAACAATATAATTGGGGATCTCGATACTAATGATCATGGGTCATTTTACACTAGGTCTATTCCCTTGAAGTTATTGTCCATGAATGTTGTTGGCGACATTCTTTGAACGACTCGGGTTTCAACTACATGTACTGTGTGGACGGCTCTCAAGTGTCGCTTTTGAGCCAATAAGGTGGAGCCTCCTTCAGTGAACCCACCTATTATTATGTTAATGACATGTCTCGACTGATTATGAGACTTGTCTATTTTTCTTTCTCTTGATTGGCTATGCTCCCTGTGGGTTTGAGTGTTAGTTCTTCTATGATCATCTTGATTGCGGATTTAAGGACGATCAATATCTCGTTCTCAGTTTGAAGGTGGTTGAACGACAAAGTCTCGTAACTGACCTTGTGTTTTTTAGATCTTCAATTTTATCCTTGAGGGTCGTACATTATTCGGTTAAGTGTCCCTTATTTCGGTAGTAGTGACAAGACTTGGACGAGTCTACTCTTGATTAGTGGAGGTTGGCATGCTTTAGGATTGACAGGATTTCTAACGCAAGGGCTTGTTCTAGTATCTTTGAACAACTCGTATTGCGAGGCATATATTGGGAGTATCTCGGTCCCCTAGCAGGCCGATCTTGTAGTAACTATTCCTTTCCTTGATTTTTGAAGGAGTTTTCAATCGACTTATCAGCCTTTATTGGGGATGTGTCGACTTGAGCTTGGTTATGAAAGTCAGATAACTCTTACATTTGCATATATTTGTTGGCGTGGTGTCTAAGATCATCCATGTGATGCAATGGCTTTTTACAAAGGCTGTTGATGAAAGGTCTTGGCCTCAACACCGTTGTGAAGTGGTGTAAGGCCACAGCTAGATTAAGATCTTTGATTTCCAAAGCTACCTTATTGAAACAATCCATAAAGGCACGAAGGGATTCTCTTTTCTCTTGTTGGATACTCACTAATGTAAGGGAGGTCAGTTGATGAGGCTGATTGGTAGCAAATTGAATTGTGAGGTAGGAAGTGTAACACCCAATATTTTTTTTATTATTTTATGACATTTTTGTAATTTTGTTAAAGTTTTGGGGTATTTTTGGGTACCGGAACGGACCGTTCCAAGTAAGGAAATTAGGAAAAATTGGTTGTCCCAGAACGGGCCTGGAACAGATCGTTCTGGAAGGGAGAACGGGTCGTTCTGAAAGTAGAACGGGCCGTTCTGCTGGGTTTTGGAATGGGTCATTCTGGTTTCAAAACGGACCGTTCTGCTTTTTGGGAACGGGCCGTTCCAATTCTGAAACGGGTCGTTCCAATTCTGGAACGGGCCGTTCCAATTCTAGAACGGGCCGTTCCAATTCTGGAACGGGCCGTTCCAGTTGAAAAATTTCCACACATTTGAAGGTTCCGGAACGGGCCATTCCGAAACTAGTACGGGCCGTTCCGGTTGCGCCAGTATGCCTATAAATAGGGCACAGGGGGTGAAAAATTTTATATTCAGTAAGAAAGTGAAATCTTAGAGAGAGAAAGAGGAGAGAGAGAGAGATAGAGAGAGAGAGAGAAAGAGAAAGAAAGAGAGGGAAAGAAAAAGGGAATCCAGAGGAGGAGACTCTGCCCAAGTTTCAACTCCGCTTATCCAGGTAAGGGGGGAGTGAGAACCTCGCTCAGGGGTGTGGGGATAATTGTTGGATAGTTGTTTGTCAGATTGGCCCCCAATCCTTTGCCTTTGTTCTGTCTTATTTCCTTTACTTTATTTCTTGTTGGAAATAATAAATGATTATGTAATCCCAATCCCTTGCCGTTATTCTGTTTGATTTTCTATTTTACTTTACTTTGTTCTTTGTTGAAGGTGCCGTTGTTCTGTCTGATTTTCTATTTATTCTACTTTGTTCTTTGTTGAAAGTAATAAATGAATATGAAATTAATGTTAATAATAAATGGGTTTTAATATGAAAAAGAATGCTCTCTGGATCTCTGTGAATTCCTATGTGGACCTTATGAGGAGTATTTATGACATGACCATGTGAAATATGGACAAATGACATGAGACCTAAGCATGGACTATTGAGACAAATATGATTATGAGACTATGATAAATGAGGACATGATGTACTAAATGAAATTATGTAACAAGTTAAGTGTTGAGTCAATGAGATTAATGAATGTATGACATGCATCATATGCATATATTACTCCAGGTGTGCCGCTTAGGCCGCATACCAACGATGCTAACCAGGTGTACTTTCGAGTCACCCACGATGTAACATGTTAGGTGTACCTTCAGGTCACCCACGATGTAACATGCTAGGTGTACCTTATGGTCACCCACGACGTAACATGCTAACAAGGTGTACCTTAGGGTCACCAGTGATGTAACTAGGTGTACCTTAGGGTCACCAGTGATGATATGTGAAACTTCCTTATAGCGCCACATGCATGCATTTATGAGTCGAGTTCATGACATCACAAGCATGATAAATGAGTATATATGTGATATTGATTATTATGTGTATTATTTACATGTGATTTATATGTTGTGTGTGTGTGTGCTATCTAGCCTTTATTTCTGCACCTGAAACTGAGTGAGATGTTTCTCACTCCCTTGTTGCTTTTGTATGTGTTTAAATTATGTTGCAGGCGATCAACATCATGAGGATGTGGTTGATGAGGCTTAAGGCTTCAATTGGGCATGCTCTGATAGGATATGACATGGGCTTAGCTAGGTTTATTTTGGGGATGTTATTGTGTTAAAAGCTTTAATTTTCTCTCCTTTTGTAATTTTAAACGTTCTTGATAAAAAACCAAAATGTACATCTTTGTTATATTACATGATTTGGAAGTATAAATTAAACCCTAACCAGGAGGCACTGCCACCTTTACTGGAGTTAATTTATATTTCCTGTATTATTATATATATGTGATTTATTGTTTTTACTAAATTGTATTGAAAATTCTTTTGTAATTTGTACCTTGGAGTTATGATTTATGAGTTACGAATGTGAATCTTCTACCTTATGATGTTTGAAACAATTGTTTATACATGAAAGATGGTACCAAACTATGAAAGATTTTATTTACCAAAAAGAAGAAAAGAAAAATTTTATTGTTATATTTGTTGTATATTAATATTGAGGTAGAGGGTGTCACATTTAGTGGTATCAGAGCAGGTCGATCTAATCGACCGTGAGTTATGAGTTTACTATGTTTATTTGGTTTACTATGCTTATTTGGTATATGAATGATGGACTGAATTGATTGTGGAACTTGTTGGTATGCTTGTATGATGATTGATTATGTTTATTAATTGTATTATTTTGTTAGACTATGGCTGGTAGAAATGATCATGCAATTGCTGATGCTCTTCAAGCATTAGCACAAGCTATGAATAATAACAATAGGGCTGAAGTCGCTCCTAACTGGTTGGAGCAATTTCAAAGAAATCACCCACCTACCTTTAAAGGAGGATACGACCCAGATGCTGCTATGAATTGGCTAACGGAGATTGAGAAGATCTTCAATGTCATGGATTGTCCCCTTACTGAGAAGGTGAAGTTGGCCACTTTTATGTTGACTGCTGATGCTCACTTTTGGTGGGAATGAGCACTTCGGAGGATGATTGATGGAGGGGTGCACTTGAATTGGGACAACTTCAAGAAGTCTTTTCTTGAGAAGTACTTCCCGGATGATGTGAAGAGTCGAAAAGAAATAGAATTTCTTGAGCTGAATCAAGGGAACAGTACAGTGGCAGAGTATGCTGCCAAATTTGATGCTTTGGTTCGTTATTGTACACACTACCATGGTGAGGGTGGTGAAAGGGCTAAATGCATAAAATTTGTAAATGGTCTACGTCCTGAGGTGAAAACTGCAATTAACTATCAGGAGATATATCACTTTCCCACTCTGGTCAATAAGTGCAGTATTTATGATCGTGATAATCGTGATCATGTTGCTTTCTATAAAGGAGTTGGAGGTCCTATTCGTACTGTGAGTTCTAGTACTTCGGGTAAGAGTAAGCCTTACTCCGCTCCTACTAGATTTCAAAGGAATAAAGCTGCTGTTAATAAAGCAAGTCATTTACAAGAGGATCCACTGTTAGTGCTACTGGAAGTGTTGGAGGGTCTGTGTCCACTCCTTCAGGAAGATGTGGGAAGTGTGGACGTATTGGTCAAATCAATCTGAGTGTCGTGACAAGGAGGTTACTTACTTCAACTGCAATGGTAAGGGTCACATCATCACCCAATGTCCTGAACCACGAAAAACACGTGTTATTGGATCAGGTTCGCAAATTGAGCGTCCAAAGACTGTAGGGAGAGTATTTACTCTTAGTGGTGCTGAAGCTGCTCAGTCAAAAAATTTGATACAAGGTACTTGTTTCATAGCTGAGACTCCTTTTGTTGTACTATTTGATTCTGGTGCAACTCATTCCTTTATTTCTGTCTCTTGTGTCCAAAAATTGAATTTGCCTGTGTCTTTATTAGAGTTTGACTTAGTTGTTGAAACCCCTACTAATGGTCCTGTGACTACATCCCTTGTGTGTTTGAAATGTCCTTTGACAGTTTCTGATAAGCAGTTTCTAGTTGACTTAATTTGTTTGCCTCTTAGTCAATTAGATGTAATTCTTGGTATGGATTGGTTATCTTCTCACCATGTCCTTTTAAACTGCTTTGAGAAATCTATTTCCTTTGGTGAATGTAAGAGTATGGAATTTCTTAGTGCTGCCGACATTAAAACTTGTTTAAAAGACAATGAAAGAGTGTACATGATCTTTGCTTCCTTAATACTTGAGACTGATAGTAAGCTAGATGAGATTCCCTTAGTGAAAGAATTTCCAGAAGTATTTCCTAAGGATGTGTCTAGTTTACCACCTGAGAGAGAGATTGAGTTTACCATAGACTTAGTGCCAGGTACCTCACCTATATCTATCGCACCCTATAGGATGTCCCCTACAGAGTTAGTTGAGCTTAAGAAACAAATAGAGGAACTGCAAGGAAAATAATTCATTAGGCCTAGTGTCTCGCCTTGGGGAGCGCCTGTTTTACTGGTTAAGAAGAAAGATGGGAGCATGAGATTGTGCGTAGACTATAGGCAACTGAATAAAGTGACCATTAAGAATAAGTATCCCTTGCCTAGGATAGATGACCTTATGGATCAACTAGTTGGAGCTTGTGTGTTCAGTAAGATAGATTTAAGGTCAGGATACCATCAGATTATAGTGAGAGCTGAGGATGTTCCTAAGACTGCCTTTAGAACCCGCTATGGGCACTATGAGTATTTAGTTATGCCTTTTGGTGTGACTAATGAACCTAGTGTTTTTATGGACTACATGAATAAGATCTTTCACCCTTACTTGGATAGATTTGTAGTGGTCTTCATAGATGATATCCTAGTGTATTCCAAGACTAGGGAGGAACATGCTGAGCACCTTAGGATTGTTCTTCAAACTCTTAAGGAGAAGCAGTTGTATGCTAAATTGTCAAAATGTGAATTTTGGTTGGATAGTGTGAACTTTCTAGGACATGTGATATCCAAGGGCGGGATAGCTGTAGATCCTGCTAAGGTAGAAGCTGTGTTAGAATGGAGTACACCTAAATTAGTATTTGAGATTAGGAGTTTCCTAGGACTAGCCGGTTATTACAGAAGGTTCATAGAGAATTTCTCTAGGCTAGCTCTTCCTTTGACTAAGCTGACAAAGAAGGACCAACCTTTTGTGTGGGATTCTAGGTGTGAGGAAAGTTTTCAAGAGCTTAAGAGGAGATTAACTAGTGCCCCTATGTTAGTGTTACCTGATCCTAGTAAGACTTTTGAGGTATTTTGTGATGCTTCTAAACTGGGTTTAGGAGGAGTTCTTATGCAGGAGGGTAAGGTAGTAGCCTATGCTTCCAGACAACTTAAAATTCATGAGCAAAACTATCCTACCCATGACCTTGAATTAGCTGCAATAGTATTTGTGCTTAAGTTGTGGAGACATTACTTGTTTGGGTCTGTCGCCACCGGCCCGAAACGGGCTTTCGGCATTCGCGAAGGATGGTTGGACTCGTTTATTTGTTTTTAAAACGTGGATTGCTAGAATGACTTATTCTCAAACTGAGACCTCATCAAACGAGCAATTTTATTAAAAGGCTCACTAATCCATATTAATCCCAAGCGGGACCCTCCATGGATTAGTAGTTTTCGCAAAAGGAGGGTTCGTGGAGTCGCCACCAATGTTTTACTCAAAACATTGGAAAAAGGGATAAGGCAATTGATTTAAAAATCAACTTTGGCCATTACAACCAGAGTTGGGTAAGGGAGTCGGTTACGCGTGGGGAAGGTGTTAGCACCCCACAGCGCCCCTTTCGGGTTCCCTATGACAGATTATTTTCTAAAATAACAGCGTAAAATTACTAAATTACCCCTATTTATTCTAAACAATTATGAATTGACTATCTACATGATGACAGTTTAAATATGCACACAGAAAGCAGTAAAAGGAAGGATTGAAGGGAAACCTCTTGAAGCGTGCTTTTTATAAAAAATGAACTGGGAAGCGTTTTGGCGTTCCCACGCTCTACAAGCCCGCTCCTTGCTCTCCTAGAACAAAATTTTAACTAAGGGAATCAAAAAGATTTCCCCTCGACTAGGTTCGATCCTCAAGCAAAATGGCTCGGGGCTCAAGAACTTCGTCGGATCAACTCTCCGAGTGATTTCTAGGGCAGAACACTGCTCAAAAACCCCAGAATACTCAAGGAGAGGGTTCAAACTATGTTGAAAAGTGTGGAATGACGTCCAATTGACGTCATATTTATAGGGAATAGGCGCAGTACGGCCTGCAGGGCCAATACGGCCGTATTGAAATTTTTGAACTTCAATACGGTCGTATTGGAGTTCAATACGGTCGTATTGAAAGTCAGAAATTTCAATACGCCCGTATTGAGTTCGCAGTGGTCGTATTGAAGTGTCAATACGGTCGTACTGACTTCAGTATGGCCGTATTGAAGCTTCAATACGGCCGTATTGAGTTCAGTACGGCCGTATTGGGCTTTTTCCCTCCACTTCTTCATTTTGAGCTATTCTAAGACCTCTGGACCTACAGAGAACCCTCCTAGGGCCTTCGAGGAGTCCTTCTGGCTGATTATCCTTCAGTCTTCGAGAGTCTTCAAGCTTTATTTCCGACCCGGACAATTTTAGGGGTCTACAGCTGCCCCCCCTTTACTTAGTCGGACGGCCTCTTGGTGTATCGGCTGACAAGTAAAGGAGTTGACCCAATTGTCCGGGTATTGTGCCGACCTTCTGACTTGTAGCGTCTTCCGGTGGGAAAATGTTGAGTAGCCTCTCCAGGTGGGTGCATACCTCGGCGCTTCTGACATCCTCGGCAGCTGAGTTTACCTTCTCCAAGGCCAACTTCACTCGACGCCCGAGCCGGAAGCTGGACATCAACGCGCCTCTGATGACGCTGATGGTTGAGTACCCGCCTCTCCAGGCTTAGCTTCACTCTTTGTTCGAGCCGGAAGCTAAGTACCTTTGTGACGACGGTGAGCGATGTGAGTTTCGCCTCTCCAGGCTTAGTCTCGCTCTTTGTTCGAGCTGGAAACCAAGCACCTTTGGGACGACGGTGAGCAGTGTGAGTTTTGCCTCTCCAGGCCTTGCTTTGCTTGTTGCCCAAGCTGGAAGCTGTGAGTACCGTCTCTCCAGGCTTAACTTCACTCTTTGTTCGAGCCGGAAGCTGAGCACCTTTGTGACGACGGTGAGCAGTATGAGTTTTGCCTCTCCAGGCCTTGCTTTGCTTGTTGCCCAAGCTGGAAGCTGTAAGTACCGTCTCTCCAGGCTTAGCTTCACTCTTTGTTCGAGCCGGAAGCTAAGTACCTTTATGACAACGGTAGGCGGTGAGTACCCTTTTTCCAGAGATAGCTTCGCTTCATTGTCCGAGCCGGAAGCTGCATACCTCCGTGTTTGTGACGACGGGGTAGCGTGAATATCTCCTTTCCAGGGATTCGTGATGATTTTGTCTCCACAGTCCACGATGCTGCTTCGACGGTTGTTTTTTTTGATTTTGTGCCACTAAGGGCTGGATAACGCAGGGATCCGTCCAGGGGATGTGCAGTTACTCATAGGTTCTTGTGTCCCAACTTTCCATTGCGTAGTTGGTGCCCACTGGAGAATTTCTGATTCCTTTGGGGTGTAGACACAAAGATGCTCTTTCTGATGTGAGCGGTGCCTTATGATTGGCTGACGTCCTTTCGACGTTGGTGGAGTATCCCGGTTATCCTTGTTCGGGTGTCTCTTTTGGTTTTCTGATTTTGCTGCCTCTGTGTAGGCTGTTATCCACTGGGGGATATTGTCGTTGATTTTGATTAGCCTCTTCTGTTAGGCATATCAGCTTGACGTTCAATGATTGGCTGAGAGCCAGATTCCACTTGGGGAATGATTATTGATTTTTATTTTCTTTCTCCTTCTGCAGGGATGCCTCTTGAGTAGGCGACTGGGGATTTGGGGATCTTATGTATCCCAGAGTATTATTTAGGAAGCCTCTACAGGCTTAGCCTCACTCGACACTCGAGTTGGAGAGCTATCTTCACTGAGGAAGTTTAAGTCCTTTGACTTGGATATTCGGCTTGGGTGATCGTACTTCCATTGAGAATGTCGTCGATCTTGCTTTGATAGCTCTTGCTGGGGATTTTGAGTCCAAGAGCGTGAGTTGAGGTTTCTCTGGGGAGTATTATTTCTGCGAGCCTCTCCAGGCTCAATTATCCTTTGATGCGGGGGATGAGGAGTATTGTTTCGGCGAGCCTCTCCAGGCTCAGTTATTCTGTGCGAACTGGTTGTTGGATTTTCTGTATCCTTGCCTTTTTTATTTTTTGGCTTTTTCTGTATTTTGCCTTTTTCTTTATGTTTTTGGCTTTTGCTGTATAGAATTTAAATTGCTAGAGAATTTTGAATTCAAAAGTGGCAAATTTCATTAAAAATGAATTTGTACAAGAAAAATTTGGGAAATGGGGCTAAGCCCAACCAAACTAGTACATGAAAAAGCACTAAAACAGAAGCCAGTCTTCACTCCTCTGCTGGCGGGTCCTGTGGTGAGTCCGGGAAGCGGCGATGCATCCAGACGGAGAGGTTGTCGAACCCCTGCACCAAGGTATCTAGTCGAGCATCGGTACTCTGCTGCCATGTACCGACACTATGCTGAAAAGCATCGAATCGCGTGTCGATGCTCTGCTGAAAAGCATCGAATCGCGTGTCAATGCTCTGCTGCAGTGTGTCGAAGCGGGCGTCAAAGTATCCCCTGTCCGACCGTGACGTGCTAGCCTCTGGCTGCGGGGTGTCGCCTCCCTCAAGGTCGAGATTGTTGAGGAGGTCGTCGAAGGTCTCGAGGCCATCTACTCGCACAAACCCCCCTCCTGGCGATCTAGCGATGATCTTCATGTTGATCAGGGTGGAGGCACCGATCAACTTTGGCGCCAACGCCCCTGGCTCCGCACCATCGGGACATCCCCATGTCTCCGCCAACTGCGAGAGGAGTGGGGCAACCAAGATGTACCCCTGTCTGGACTCTCCCCCCTCTCGTATCCCAAACTTCTTCACGTGCTCAAGGAAGAAATATCCAGGGTTGGCCTTCCGGCCGGTGGCCATGCAGTATAAGGCCAGCAGATCCGGTCGTGTAATCGACTCCTGACTCTTGGACCTGCCATGAATGGTACTGGTGAGGATCTTGTGACAGATCCTAAGAGCAGTCGGGAGCCGGGAGCCCTTCACCCCTGAATGATAATCCCGTCGGCCAGTGAGCAAACTCCACATCTCAACCGGAGTCCACTGATCAGGCCACTCACATATGGCATCTCGGAAGGCCAGCTGATCAGTGCGGCTGAAAAACCCTGCCTGGACGTTGAACTCGTCCAACGTCAGCGTGCGGTATCCTTCATTCATCCAGAAATCCACCGCGCAAACATCCTCCCCGTAGCTGTTAGTCGACTCCGTGACGCCGACTGTGGCCAAGAACTCCTTCGTGGCCGTCAAATATAGCTGGGATGGTGGATTAAGGACAAATCCCCATCCTATGGCGTCGAAGTAGTTCCTGACATCATTCTCCAAGCCCACCGCTTGGAGAAGCTCAAAGTCGAGCACTCTTGACGGCTCGATGGTAAACGTCTCTATGAGCTGCAGCCGATCTCGGTGTCGGTCTGTCATTACACGTCTGGCCGGGGCTCTCTGCCTTTTGCGAGAAGATTCTGCCATTTCCGATAATCTCTCTAGGAATGCACTCACAAGCAAGGAATATGGAGAATGAAGAAAGGTATGCAAAATGAGGGAGGGGAAACCTTTATTTATAGGCAAAATTTCGCTAATACGGCCCGTATTGGATTCAATACGGCCGTATTGGCCTTTCCGTTGATGTACAAAATTTACAACCAATACGGACCGTATTGGATTCAATACGATCGTATTGGGATTCAATACGATCGTACTGGATTTTAATACGCCCGTATTGGAGTTGAAACGTTGTGCTTAACGTTAACTCCAATACGACCGTATTAATACCAATACGGGCGTATTGGTTTTTTCTGATTTTATGATTTTTTTTTTTTTTTTTTTTTTTTTTTTTTTTTTTTTTTTTTTTTTTTTTATATAAACAGAGAATAAGTGGTCTTCTAGTACACCTATCATCTGTATGTATGTATGCGAATGAGATGCACCTAATTCTATTTGATTCAGTTTTTCAAAAGAATTAATCGATGCGTTCTTTGTTTGGACCTTGCCATTCCTCCAGACAGACTGTGCTTTGCCGATTTCTGTAACCGAGGAACGATGCGTATTTGATTTTTGGTGTTATCAACCAAATGATTCTCCCTTCCTTTAGAAGATGTGTCAACCCTCTTATTGACCACTATATCTCCATGTTTCCACTAGATTATTCAAAAATCGTTAGGGACAAGAGGGAAAAGAAGGAAAAGGTATATTTTTCAAAAGTTTGTGTTTTAGAGGGGATTGTTTTATTTTTGAAAAATGGATTTTGTAAGAATGGCTGGCCATGGTAGGCTCATGTGTTTAGGTTTGTTCGATTAAACACTTATGAGGTTAAGCACATCTTTGTTATTAATGATTGTGCTTTGACAACTTGGATAGCTTTTTTTTTTTTTGAGCCCCTTGTCGAATTCAATTGATGGTACCATCATGGATTTATTTTGTTTTTCTGTTTTTTTGACGGCCCTAACTTTTGCCTAAAACACCCATTTATGATGTCTTAGCGGGCTTTTGTTTTTGTTCATTATTTTGTAACCCTAATTTTTGCCTAGGTCACCCTTTTGTGGGATTCCTAGCGGGTCTTTTGCTCTTATTTTGCGCAGTCCCCTTTTGGGTTTCCTGCCGAGCTTATTATCTTTAGGATTTCCTTATCCATGATGGCATTTATTGATGCCAAGAAAAGGTGCTCCAAGCTGTCATGCACATTTCCACATAAAAAAGATGCGGGTTTTAAGATGATTTTAACCTCACTTATGTTCGTTCAAACAGGGTTAAATAATGTGGTCTAGAACTTTATTGTAAGCAAGAAAAGAATCAATAAGAAATAATGAAGGATGATTTTATTATAATCATAATGGAAACATGTGCCCTATCGAGGCTCGGGGGTCGGGCTGTCCCCGAGGAGTGATCTCTAATAGTCACTGAATCTATACATCCCTATCGGAAGGAGAAGGACATTTGATGACAACAGCTGGCCTTGACATTTGTGAACCAGCCTTCCTAAAGATCTGGCTTAAAGAACGTCGAGAAGGATTTTGATTCCTCTTCGTTCTTTGATCTTTAACAGGGTTGTATCCTAACCCTTGCTTCCCCGGATTGTCCTTGATAATAGGTAGCTCCGGGATTCCTTGGGAGTACTTGCCCAATCCTTGTCCTGGCAAGTATCCATTCTTTGTGAGCATATGGGCTACCTTCTTCATTTCTCGGGGAAACGTTTCAACATTGGCAATTTCCAATGCTTGGAAGGCGGTTTCTAAAGCTTCCTCTGCTGCATCCACATAAGGTATGTTGGATGGCTTGCTGATGAGTATGTCATCTTCAGCTTGTACAGTCACCAGTTTGTCACCCACAATGAATTTGACTTTTTGGTGGAGCGTAGAGGGTACAGCTTTCGCATCATGAATCCAAGGTCGGCCTAGGAGACAGCTGTATGCAGGAGTAATATCCATCACTTGGAATTCGACGTTGAAGATGGTAGGTCCAATTTGGATCGGAAGATTGACTTCTCCCACCACTTCTCTTTTAGAACCGTCGAAAGCTCGAACGATCATGTTGCTCGGGCGCATTTGGACTCCCTTGATTGCCACTTGATCGAGAGTCCTTTTGGGCATCACATTCAAGGAAGATCCGTTATCCACCAAGACTTTTGCGATGTGGTACTCCTTGCACTTTACAGAGATGTGCAAGGGCTTGTTGTGATTAGGTCCCTCGGCGGGGATTTCCTCATCGGTGAAAGTGAGGTGATCATTAGCCGTGATGTGGCTAACAATTCCCTCAAACTTGTCTTGGGAGATGGTATGCGACACATATGCCTCGTTCAAGACCTTCAACAGAGCTTGCCGATGCGGTTCGGAGCTTAGGATCAACGACAACAAAGTGATCTTTGCTGGTGTCTTGTGAAGTTGATCCACAATGGAGTACTCGCTTTGTTTGATGAATTTTAACAACTCATCAGTCTCCTCCTCGGATTCTCTATCTTCCTCGGTTTTCTCCTTTTCTTTTGCTTTATTCTTGGGAGCTTTATCGTGCAGATCTTCGGGAGTGTAGATCCTGCCACTCCTAGTCATGCCCCCAAGTCCAGCGATGTTGGAGATATCGCTGTCGGCAGAAGAGTGGATGTCGTATATCCACGGCACAGCCTTATTTGTTTTGTAGGGGAAAGGCCTCGGAGCGATGATCCTTAACGGTGTCGGACCTTCCCTTTCGTCTATCTTGATTACCAACAATGGCGTCGTCGTGTGTTCGCTTTGCGCAGTTGTTGGTTTGCATTTAATGACTAATGGCGTGCGATCCATTCTGAACATACGCATTGATTATTTCTTTCTTTTTATTAACATTTATTATTAAATTACCGGGAGAGATAAATGCAAATGAATGACTATGAGATGCAAAGGCGATAAATCTCAAGAATTCGATTTTACTCATTGAAGAAAGTGTACAACTTTTTATACAATGCTTTGAAGTAATTTTTTACAATAAGAGAAAAGCCGGTAAAAACCCACAGGCGGGTTCATGTTTCTTTGCCACTCATCTTCGGCTTCCTCGATGTGACGACCCATTGCTTTAATCTGTGTATGGACTGCTTGGCTCATATCGTCACTGATTTTCTGAGCCTCCTTCGCTTTCTGAGTATAGTAGTTGATCATGGCCTGTAGCTCATTAAGCTCGTCTTCGGCTCGATCCTTCTCCTCTCGGAGTCTAGCCATTTGTGCTAGTCCCTCCCTCTCCTTTTTGCGGAAATCGGAAAGGTTTGCGGCTTGTTGTTGAGCAACTTCCCGCCATTGTTGTGCGTCGGATCGAGTCAAGAGCAGATCTTCTTGCATGTTCTTGATCAACTGAGCCTGCCTTGCATGTTCGGCTTCCAGGTGTGCTATCTTTGCATTGACTTCTTGGAGTTGACTACTCGGTTCAATCTTTGGCATTTTGGATGCCCGCGTAGTCTCCTCGTTGAGGTTAGCACACTCGTCCTTGAGCCGCTCTATCTCGTGGTCTTTCTTCTTGCATTGCCTTTGAAGACCATCAATAGTAAAACTGGATTCTTCGTTTTTTTCTTCAAGAAACCTCATTTGAGCTTCCATACTTTCCAGCTTTTTGGTCAAGGCATCGACTTGTTCTTGCATTAACCTCCTTGTGGTTGTGGTTGCGCAAGAGGTGGATGGTTGAGGCACCCCTCTCTCGTTCCTCCATATCTCGTAGTCGGTGGAAGCGGATACCCGAGGCTTTCCAAGCTCGCGATCTCCCTCATAGATTGGTTTCTCCCATGCTCTAATGACAGCATGCATGTCCCTCTGATGTTCGGAATCAAAGGAGAAACACAACCCTCCAAGCTCCTCTTTGGTAAGAACAATTTGAGTCCTCATGAGTTGCCTCATAGCCAATCTAGGTGAATAAGCTATGCAACCTCTGAGGCCCATTAATGGTACGCTTGGATAATTGCCGCATCTTGTTAATACATTGCTTGGACGGAACCAAGGACAAACCCACGTGAAGTGCTCAATACTCCACTGTTCCATCTCTTCCTTCCACTCGGAAGCATACCGGCGGCGTACGGGGATCTTCGAAAAACTTCTCAAAGGGTCGGGCAAAGTCCCCATATGACTAGAGGCATAAAAGTGTGTGATGCCCCACACATACAACAAGGAAGTACAGCATCGGATAGTTTTCCCTTGCTTCTGTTGAGATAAGTTGACAGAAAGCAAAGTGTCGGCAAGAATGGCAGGCACGGGACTCTTCATATGTACGTCCCAAGCAAAGAAGGCGTCCATGGCAGCATGGTCCACTGTGTTAGCGTGAAAGGGGAATAAGATCATCCCAAACACGGCTAACGCTAGAGTCTTGTTGAAAGCTAACCAATCTCCCTCATCAGCCAAAGAAGAAAGGTGGTTTTCAATCATAGCAAGCTTCCAACCTTTGATACTGCCGTTCCCCACTAAAGCAGATAATCGTGGCGGTAGTTTGACTTGAGTGGCAACTCTCTCTACGGCCACATGATTTCCATGAAAAATATAGACCCCTGTTGATTTGGGCCATCGAAGCATGAGTTCGTACTCCTCGAGAGTAGGAACTAGGTCAAACTGGGGGAACTCGAAACAATGTAGATCGAGACTCCAAAAGTGGACCAATGCTCTCAGGAAGGATGGATCTACACAAATCTTCATCAAGTCGAGAACTCGTCCATAGGATTTTTCAAACTCCAAACGAGCCTCTCGTGGCATCAAGGTACAGAGATGATCCAGCCTCTCGGCACGGTATAATAAGAAGTCCACTTTCTTCAATTGCCCTTGCACTCCCCTAGATCCCTCCATGATCTACAATAAAATGCATGTTATGAGATGATGGAGATGAATATGCATGCATAGTGTTTATTTAACTAAACATTATCATGTTTCTTGGGATTTTCCTAACATGATGCATGATATTGCTTGGTTTGGGTAAATATCATTTTTTGTATTTTTGTATTTTTTGTATTTTTGGGTGAAAAGGGAAACTACCTATATGAATGCAATGAAGGTAGATGTTAACACCATGTATTTAGAAGATCCTTATTTCTATTTATTCTTTTTATTTAAAAAAGAATGTTGTATGTTTAAAAGGTGCAAATGTATGCTCATACAATGTCACATAAAAATGCACACACAATTCACTCATCCACGAACAGTCACGAGCGAATCACGAGGTGGGGGTCTCCTGCAGAAAAGTGCATATTCAAGGTAGGTTCTAACTGTTCTCACCAGTCCAAGGCCCCCAAGGTGCCCCCATTATAGGGACCCAATTCCTCTCGTCGTAGGTCGATGGAAAGTTCCAACGCACCGTCGGACTTAAGTTCATGGTTATCACCTTGAGTGATGTTTTCCGACAACGGTCTACGGGCACCTATAGACCCATTCGACAACCGGCCGTACTAACATCCACTCCCTATGGTTAATCACTCATGCCCCCGGGTATAGAGGGAACTGTTGTGTGCAAAGGTTTGTGTGCAGTTTTTATTTCAAACAATTGCGGAATTTAAACATACAACAGTTATTTAAAGCCATATAATAAAACATATTATAATACAAGCAAGGGGTAATGAAGTAATTTTAACTATTATTTGTTAAAAATAATCTGTCACTAAATGGGACTGACTCTCGAGACTTCCCCAGCGGAGTCGCCATCTGTCGCCACCGGCCCGAAACGGGCTTTCGGCATTCGCGAAGGATGGTTGGACTCGTTTATTTGTTTTTAAAACGTGGATTGCTAGAATGACTTATTCTCAAACTGAGACCTCATCAAACGAGCAATTTTATTAAAAGGCTCACTAATCCATATTAATCCCAAGCGGGACCCTCCATGGATTAGTAGTTTTCGCAAAAGGAGGGTTCGTGGAGTCGCCACCAATGTTTTACTCAAAACATTGGAAAAAGGGATAAGGCAATTGATTTAAAAATCAACTTTGGCCATTACAACCAGAGTTGGGTAAGGGAGTCGGTTACGCGTGGGGAAGGTGTTAGCACCCCACAGCGCCCCTTTCGGGTTCCCTATGACAGATTATTTTCTAAAATAACAGCGTAAAATTACTAAATTACCCCTATTTATTCTAAACAATTATGAATTGACTATCTACATGATGACAGTTTAAATATGCACACAGAAAGCAGTAAAAGGAAGGATTGAAGGGAAACCTCTTGAAGCGTGCTTTTTATAAAAAATGAACTGGGAAGCGTTTTGGCGTTCCCACGCTCTACAAGCCCGCTCCTTGCTCTCCTAGAACAAAATTTTAACTAAGGGAATCAAAAAGATTTCCCCTCGACTAGGTTCGATCCTCAAGCAAAATGGCTCGGGGCTCAAGAACTTCGTCGGATCAACTCTCCGAGTGATTTCTAGGGCAGAACACTGCTCAAAAACCCCAGAATACTCAAGGAGAGGGTTCAAACTATGTTGAAAAGTGTGGAATGACGTCCAATTGACGTCATATTTATAGGGAATAGGCGCAGTACGGCCTGCAGGGCCAATACGGCCGTATTGAAATTTTTGAACTTCAATACGGTCGTATTGGAGTTCAATACGGTCGTATTGAAAGTCAGAAATTTCAATACGCCCGTATTGAGTTCGCAGTGGTCGTATTGAAGTGTCAATACGGTCGTACTGACTTCAGTATGGCCGTATTGAAGCTTCAATACGGCCGTATTGAGTTCAGTACGGCCGTATTGGGCTTTTTCCCTCCACTTCTTCATTTTGAGCTATTCTAAGACCTCTGGACCTACAGAGAACCCTCCTAGGGCCTTCGAGGAGTCCTTCTGGCTGATTATCCTTCAGTCTTCGAGAGTCTTCAAGCTTTATTTCCGACCCGGACAATTTTAGGGGTCTACAGGGTCTAGATTTGAGGTTTTTAGTGACCATAAAAGCCTTAAGTACTTGTTTGACCAAAAAGAATTGAACATGAGGCAGAGGAGATGGTTAGAGTTCCTTAAGGATTATGACTTCCAATTGAATTATCACCCTGGCAAAGCTAATGTTGTAGCTGATACTTTGAGTAGAAAATCTTTGAAAGTGTCTTCTTTGATGATTAGGGAATTGCAAATGATTGAGGAGTTTAGGGATATGAGCTTAGGGTGTGAGTTGACCTCTAAGAGTATTAAGTTAGGAGCTTTGAGAGTGACTAATAGCTTGATAGATGAGATTAGAGAAGGTCAGAAGATAGATCCTTTCTTATTGAGTCAGGTAGAAAAGTTGAATCAAGGTGTGAAGAGTGAGTTTAAATTTGGAGTGGATGGAGTTTTAAGATTTAAAGATAGGTTGTGCATTCCTAATGTGCCAGAACTTAAGAGAGCAATCCTAGAAGAAGGTCATAAGAGTATCCTTAGTATCCATCCAGGAGCCACTAAGATGTACCAAGACCTTAAGAGGATATTTTGGTGGCTTAAGATGAAGAGGGAAGTGGAGGAATTTGTGTATGATTGCTTAGTATGTCAGAAAGTTAAGGTAGAACACCAAAAACATTCAGGACTGATGCAACTGTTAGATGTGCCTATGTGGAAATAGGATAGCATCTCTATGGATTTTGTGGTTGGGTTACCTAAGACTGTGAAGAACTTGGATGCTATATGGGTCATTGTGGATAGATTGACTAAGTCTGCCCATTTTATTCCCATTAATATTAGGTATCCTTTGGAGAGGTTAACCAAGTTGTACATCAGTGAGATCGTGAGATTGCATGGAGTTCCTAATAGTATAGTGTCTGATAGAGATCCTAGGTTCACTTCTAGATTTTGGGAGAGTTTGCATAAGGCTTTAGGCACTAAGCTTAGATTGAGTTCAGCCTATCATCCCCAAACAGATGGCCAAACTGAGAGAACCATACAATCTTTGGAAGACTTGTTGAGGGCTTGCATCTTAGAACATGGGGGTAGTTGGGATAGTTTCCTACCTTTGATTGAGTTTACCTACAATAACAGCTACCATTCTAGTATTGGGATGACACCCTATGAAGCTTTGTATGGTAAGAGATGTAGGACACCCTTATGTTGGGCAGAACCTGGAAAGAATGTCATGTTAGGACCTGAGATAGTTCAACAAACTACTGAACAGGTTAAGAAGATCCAAGAGAGGATGAGAGCAACCCAGAGTAGGCAAAAGAGTTAAATGAAAAGAGGAGAAAAGACCTTGAGTTTAAAGAAGGTGATCATGTATTCCTTAAAGTTACTCCTTGGACAGGAGTAGGCAGAGCACTGAAATCCCGTAAGCTTACTCCACGTTTCATCGGTCCTTATCAAATTCTTAAAAGGATCGGTGAAGTAGCCTATCAAATTGCTTTGCCTCCATCTCTTTCAAATCTCCATAGTGTTTTTCATGTTTCTCAACTCAGAAAGTATGTTTATGATCCTTCCCATATCATTGAGTCTGACAACATTCAGTTGAAGGATAATCTTACCTATGAAACGATTCCTTTAAGGATTGATGACAAGAGGGTGAAACAACTAAGTGGAAAGGAAATCCCTTTGGTTAAGGTCGTTAGGGGAGGAAATATTGAAGAAAGTGCTACATGGGAATTAGAAAGCAAGATGCGAGAAGCTTATCCATTTCTGTTTTCAGGTAAATTTCGGGGACGAAATTTCTTAAAGGAGGGGAGAATTATAACACCCAATATTTTTTTATTATTTTATGGCATTTTCGTAATTTTGTTAAAGTTTTTGGGTATTTTTGGGTACCGGAACGGGCCGTTCCAAGTAAAGAAATTAGGAAAACTTGGTTGTCCCAGAACGAGCCTGGAACGGACCGTTCTGGAAGGGAGAACGGGCCGTTCTGAAAGCAGAATGGGCCGTTCTGCTAGGTTTTGGAACGGGTCGTTCTGCTTTTTGGGAACGGGCCGTTCTAGTTGAAAAATTTGCACGCATTTGAAGGTTCCAGAACGGGCTTTTCCGAAAGCAGTATGGGCCGTTCCGGTTGCGCCAGTATGCCTATAAATAGGGCACAGGGGGTGAAAAATTTTATATTCAGTAAGAAAGTGAAATCTTAGAGAGAGAAAGAAGAGAGAGAGGGAGAAAGAGAGAGAGAGAGAGAGAAAGAGAGGGAAAGAAAAAGGGAATCCAGAGGAGGAGACTCTGCCCAAGTTTCAACTCCGCTTATCCAGGTAAGGGGGGAGTGAGAACCTCGCTTAGGGATGTGGGGATAATTGTTGGATAGTTGTTTGTCAGATTGGCCCCCAATCCTTTGCCTTTGCATGTTCTGTCTTATTTGCTTTAGTTTATTTCTTGTTGGAAATAATAAATGATTATGTAATCCCAATCCCTTGCCGTTGTTCTGTTTGGTTTTCTATTTTACTTTACTTTGTTCTTTGTTGAAGGTGCTGTTGTTCTGTCCGATTTTCTATTTATTCTACTTTGTTCTTTGTTGAAAGTAATAAATGAATATGAAATTAATGTTAATAATAAACGGGTTTTAATATGAAAAAGAATGCTCTCTGGATCTCTGTGAATTCCTATGTGGACCTTATGAGGAGTATTTATGACATGACCATGTGAAATATGGACAAATGACATGAGACCTAAGCATGGACTATTGAGACAAATATGATTATGAGACTATGATAAATGAGGACATGATGTACTAAATGAAATTATGTAACAAGTTAAGTGTTGAGTCAATGAGATTAATAAATGTATGACATGCATCATATGCATATATTACTCCAGGTGTGCCGCTTAGGCCGCATACCAACGATGCTAACCAGGTGTACTTTCGAGTCACCCACGATGTAACATGCTAGGTGTACCTTCGGGTCACCCACGATATAACATGCTAGGTGTACCTTATGGTCACCCACGACGTAACATGCTAACAAGGTGTACCTTAGGGTCACCAGTGATGTAACCAGGTGTACCTTAGGGTCACCAGTGATGATATGTGAAACTTCCATATGGCGCCACATGCATGCATTTATGAGTCGAGTTCATGACATCACAAGCATGATAAATGAGTATATATGTGATATTGATTATTATGTGTATTATTTACATGTGATTTATATGTTGTGTGTGTGTGTGCTATCTAGCCTTTATTTCTGCACCTGAAACTGAGTGAGATGTTTCTCACTCCCTTGTTGCTTTTGTATGTGTTTAAATTATATTGCAGGCGATCAACATCATGAGGATGTGGTTGATGAGGCTTAAGGCTTCAGTTGGGCATGCTCTGATAGGATGTGACATGGGCTTAGCTAGGTTTATTTTGGGGATGTTATTGTGTTAAAAGCTTTAATTTTCTCTCCTTTTGTAATTTTAAACGTTCTTGATAAAAGACCAAAATGTACATCTTTGTTATATTACATGATTTGGAAGTATAAATTAAACCCTAACCAGGAGGCACTGCCACCTTTACTGGAGTTAATTTATATTTCCTGTATTATTATATATATGTGATTTATTGTTTTTACTAAATTGTATTGAAAATCTTAACTTCTTTTCTTTTGTAATTTGTACCTTGGAGTTATGATTTATGAGTTACGAACGTGAATCTTCTACCTTATGATATTTGAAACAATTGTTTATACATGAAAGATGGTACCAAACTATGAAAGATTTTATTTACCCAAAAAGA
Source organism: Cajanus cajan (assembly GCF_000230855.2). Taxonomy (NCBI): domain Eukaryota; kingdom Viridiplantae; phylum Streptophyta; class Magnoliopsida; order Fabales; family Fabaceae; genus Cajanus; species Cajanus cajan. The sequence continues at coordinate 7,448,530 of NC_138517.1, read as the reverse complement.
AGAAAAGAAAAATTTTATTGTTATATTTGTTGTATATTAATATTGGGGTAGAGAGTGTCACAGGAAGCCAGGGTGTTAAATGAGTCGATTGAGTTTGGTGGGAGCCAAGTAAATCGGCTCAGTGCTTATCCTTTAAGGGAAGTAGCAAAGATACGACATAACTCTGTGTCATTTATTGTGCTTAAGGTAACCTAGGTGAGGAAGACATCTATATGCTCATCAGGGTCTAAAGTTCCATCATATCGGTTCAATAGGAGGGATTTCCAATGGTGCTTGCATGATAGAAAAGACAAAAAGATGTCGATGGGGCCTACCAGGATATTTTGGTTGTGTCGATTGAGGGTTGGCATTGTCGGCGTGGTTTGCCCTAATGTTGCCAAAGAGAGACTAGGTGAGGGATCATGGTATCCTTGGGACAAGTTAGATGATACCTCTAGTTGAGCCTAAGTTGAATGTGATGGCCTCCAAGAAGGCTCTTGACTTCTTAGGTGTGCATTCTCTTGTCTTAATTAATGTTGACATTTCTCTTGTATTCTTCTCATGCTGTTGACACGTTACCTCCATCCTCTCTCAATTATCGAACGACCTTAGAGACGTCCATTTCATCCACCACTTCCCCGTGGTCTTCCTCAAAGTGTGGGTCTTCAATAATGGTATTCTTGCAAGTGGTAACCATGTTAATAGTTTGTTGCTTGGAGCCTTCAATTTCGGACCCTACGATAAATGTCAAAATGTACCTATTTAAGGGCATACTAGTAAATCTCTATGTCAATCTTCGAACTCCTAATTAGTCAAAATCTTCAAAATGATAAAGGGAGGTACTTGAAAAAAATATTTTAACATTAAGTTAATATAGACTTTAATATCTAAATAATAATAATAAATATATAATAATTTTATCTTATTTTTTGTGACTATTTATAATGATCATAATAAATTCGGATTTAATGGACCTTGTTCCCTCATCATTAACAAATGGGTAATATGGCTACTGATGATTGATTATTCCTTAATCTTGTTTGCTATTAGTTATGTGACTCCTATAGTGTGTTTGGAAGCTTAAAAGCATCGAGTATCTTTGCCTGTTTGATAGTTGAGAGTAACGAGTTAACAAAAGAAGGACGTGCTCGGTCTCTCGGGAGAGAAGAAGGCCGAGGCAGTGCGAAGATGAAACTAACATGGGTGACCAACGACGTTTCTAAACCAATATAAGCGTATCGGGTGTCTCGGCGATCGGAGTGACCAAGAGAGAGGGTGACAATCTGGTATATGCTTGTCTAGTGTTGGAGTCTCGCCTCGGTAGCCAAAATGCCCAAACAGGGGGTTCACCCGTGGTCTTCAACTTCCTCTCGGTACAAAAATTAAACCAAAAAAATTGAAAGACTGGTGGAATATGGCTATATTTGCATTTCCATTTGGGGTGCTCCAAACTGTTTAGGAGAGTAAGGCAGTTTCGTTTTACTCATGACTCATATTTTACTTAAATACTTGACTAAGATTCCTTTTACAAATTTTAAAAGAAAAATAAAATACTCCGTTTACAATTTTTAATCCAAAATTGCACTATCTTATTATCTGCTGCAGTTGCGGTGTGACTTTCGCGGAGAAGACCCAATAATTTCGTCCTTTTGCGAGTGAATTAGTGAAGGGAATTAAATAAAAATATATATATATAAAATGTGACGAACAAAGACGGAAACTTACTCACGTCGACGAGGACGAAAGAAAACAAGAGCAAAAGTTGGATGATGACGCATTTTTTTTATTATTTAACAAAAGCATAAGCAAACTTAACAATTTATTTTATTTTAATTTAATTGAACAAAAAAATTGACTTTGTAAAGAAACAGTCTCGTTAAATACAGAATATCTACCCTCATTCAGTTTCACATACACTTTTGCAATCTCTATCCATAGCAGTTATTGCGTTTCATTATGGCACAAGAAGGATCATCCTCTTCTTCAATATCCAAATACACTTACGATGTGTTTCTTAGTTTTCGAGGTGAAGATACTCGTTATGGTTTCACTGGTAATCTGTACAGTGCTTTGAGTCAAAGGGGAATCTTTACCTTCATAGACGATGAGGCTCTACCAAAAGGCCAAGAAATCACACCTTCTCTCCGCAAAGCAATACAAGAATCGAGGATGTCCATCGTTATTTTTTCCAAAAACTATGCCACCTCAACTTTTTGTTTGAATGAGCTTGTCCAGATCCTTGAGTGTTACACGAAACAAAACATGTGGATTTTGCCAGTGTTTTATGATGTTGATCCATCACACGTGCGACATCAAAAAGGGAGTTACGAAGATGCGTTTGCACAGCACGAACGTGGAAGATTCAAAGATGATATTCAGTTGCTGCAAAAATGGAAGTTGGCTTTGAGTCAAGCTGCTGATTTGTCTGGTTTGCACTTCAAAATTGGGTAACACTAACACACTGTTTCTAGTTTTATTTATTACTCTTATTTTAGCATGACAGAATAAATACTTATTTTTATATATTTAAAATTTATAGTTTATAAAAAAAATTAAATATATATCACTATAAACAGTAAAATACATGAATATATATTCCTTAAAATTTTGTAGGATTGCATAAATATTTTCTACTTTTTTATCTCTACAATAGTTACCTTTTTAATTGTTTTAAACTATTCAAATGACATTTCTTACATATTACATTAAATCTCTTTAATTATTTTAAAAATATATTATTATTGACCTCGTAAGAGATTAATTTAAATATTAAAAAATAGAAAATATAATTATATTCCTTATGTTGTAAAAGTGTTTTATATTAGGGTTTCGATAATAGATTTCTGTATAATTTATTATAATAAAATATGTCAAAATTAAAGTTATTACATTTACATATATCTATGAAAAATAATGTCATTAAATTTTTTGCAATAATTATTTGCATAAATTAAGAAAAATAAATTTGAAATAATTAGGTACTATTTTACAAAAAAGAAAAGATAGTAATTATTATTTACTATTTGTTATTGAAAAATTGTAAATAATTGATGCAAAAATGGTAATAATCTAACAATAGATTAACTCAAATTGATTAATTAAAAATAAAATCTAAAGCGACTAATTAATAATATAAACTACATTAAAATCATTGTAATCTGTATTTAATATATATAAAATGATTATTTCTCTTGTTAACCAATTTGATCTCTACCTTTTGTTAGACAATTATTTCTCTTAATTATTAAAAAAAATACTAAAAAATCAAGATTTTTTTAGTCATTCATATGTTACAACCTCCACACTTTCTAATAACTATCCACAACCTCCCACTCAATTATCTCTTATTATTATTATTTTTTAATTTAAATAATTAAGAAGCGTAAACTATATCTTTTCCCTCTTTATTATAAAATCAAATTAATTTATTTGTAATTCATGCAAGTAACCGTCGAAAGAGTTAAAATAAATCTGGCCCATTAGTATTTTTTTTTTCATAATTTATAATAATTTAATATATATTGTAATTTTAAATAAAATTAACAGTTTTTTGATATTTTTTATTTAATAAATAAAATAATTTATTAAATAGTTTTTAGTTTTATTTTACTATGTCCTTACTCTTTCCTATTTTTGTAATCTAATCATTGGACATAAATTAACAGTTTGTAATGAACTTATTTAAAAAAAAATAAAAAATAATTAGAGATCGACGAAAAATGTATTAAACCTTTAAATTAATTATTACAGTTATTTTTGGCACGAGAGAATAAATATTTATTTTATATAATTAAAATTTATTAAAATATAAAACATGTTTTCAAAATAAAAGTATAAATATATATTAATTTAAAAAAAATTAATTAGATTACACTTATATTGTACAAGTATTTTTACACTGTCTTTTCTTTGAACAATATATTGTTTTTTATGTATAGTATGATTGTTGAACTTTTAAGAACTATTTAAAAATATTTTTAATAGATGGTATAAATGTCTATTTTATATAACTGAAATTTATAATGAATAAATACTTTTAGTGTAAAAATATATTATAATTAAAAATTATAATAAATAAATATTTTTAACATATAATTTATATTTTTAATTTATAATAAATAATTTATATTGTAGTATAATATTAATTTTAATTAATGATAACATCTTTTAAAAATTGAATTTTACATTAAAAATAAAAAGGATAAATCGAAAATTATTTTAAAAAATTATATTATTTATAAATCTAATACACGTGGGATATATATATATATGAGTTATTTTAGCAGTGGATAATATCGAATGTATGTTTCTTTCGCAAATTTCATTAGTTATAAATTATCAACATATATATAACAATAATCCTTGAGCAAATAATTTTTTTGTACGCGACAATAATCCCTTTCATGTGCCAAAAAATATATAACACTAAATTAGTTGTTACTTGTGGGGTGGAAACTAGGCATAAATTGGCTGCACTAATTTAATTTCACTTTATTAATGGCAGTGATGAATATGAGTCTGAATTAATTAAAAAGATCACAGAAGAGATCTCTAGTAAGCTTAATCGACCTGCCTTACATATTGCTGATTATCCTGTTGGATTGAGTGCTCGGATGCGACAAATAAGAAAGCTTATAGGTGCTGAGTTTGATAACAAAGTGACCATGATTGGGATTCATGGAATGGGAGGGATAGGAAAATCAACTCTTGCACGTGCCATGTATAATTTGATGGCACATCAATTTGAAGCTTCTTACTTTCTTGCGAATGTTAGAGAAAAATCAGTTCAGGATGGCCTAGTGCATATCCAACAGAATATGCTTTCTGAGTTAGTCAGTGAAAGAAATATCAAGCTGGGAGATGTGTATCAAGGAATTCCAATACTACAACAAAGACTTTGTCGTAAAAAGGTCCTTCTTGTTCTTGATGATATTAACAAAAAAGAACAATTGCAAGCAACTGCTGGAGGCCTTGATTGGTTTGGTTTAGGCAGCATCATCATTATAACAACAAGGGATAAGCATTTGTTAGATATTCATGGAATTGAAAAACAATATGAGGTTAATGAATTTAATGATGTTGAAGCTCTTGAATTATTTAGGTGGAATGCTTTCAAAAACCAAAAAGTTGATTCAGATTATGAGGAAATTATAAAGCGTGCAATACATTATGCCGATGGTCTTCCACTAGCTTTGGAAACAATAGGCTCAAATTGTTTCGGTAAAACATTAGATGAATGGAAATCTGCATTAGAAGCATATGAGGGAATTACAGACAGGAATGTTCAGGAAATTCTTAGGATTAGTTATGATAGTTTGGATGCTAATGAAAAGGAAATATTTCTTGACATAGCTTGCTTCTTCAAAGGATGCACTCTAAGATATGTTACATATATGCTTGAGGCAAGAGGTTTTCATCCAAAATATGGTATCAGAGTGCTGGAAGAAAAATCTCTCATTAAAATTTGTAGATGTCATGAACATGTGATAATGCATGATTTGATTCAATCTATGGGAAGGGAAATAGTTAAACAACAATCAAATTTGCCTAAAAAACGGAATAGGTTATGGTTTTATGAGGACATTGTTCGCGTTTTGGAGAAAAACACAGTAAGTCATATACCTAGCTGTGTCTTTCCATTCTTTCATTAGATAATGAGTTTAATCATTGCTAGCTATATTTGATTATTCGTGACCCTTGTATGTTCTAAATTTCGTTCTTGCTTTGTGCTTTCAACTTAAAAGGAAAATGATGAAATTGAAGCCATTATGTTGGATGTGCCACAAGACCAGGAAGTGCAGTGGAATCAAAAGGTGTTTGGAAAATTGAAAAACCTACAGATGATATTGATCAAAAAGAATAATGGCTTTCTTAGAAGCTTTAAAGATCTCCCTAACAACTTGAGAGTGCTCGAATGGTGTAGATATCCTGCAGCCACTTTACCATCTAATTTTCATTTGAAGAATCTTGTCGTACTCAACTTGTCATATAGTAAATTTGGATGGGAGAAACCATTTGAGGCATGTACAATTAATTATAAGTGACGTTGCACTGATTTAAGTTTTGGTTAAGCACACTACACTAGACTCTTCAAACTATTTATGTAGATTTGTTATTTTGCAGAATTCAAACATATTGAGACACTTGGTTCTTAGAGGTTGTGAGAACATAAGACGAATTCCAAACATGTCTGGCTTCCCCAATTTGATAGAATTGGTAGTTGGTGAATGCACAAATTTGATTGAGATTCATGATTCGGTTGGATTGTTACATAATCTTCAAAGGTTTTGTGCCGAAGGATGTACCAAGCTAATGTTTGGTCCTCGTGGAATAAAGTTGACCGCTTTAGAACAGCTTTGCCTTCGTGACTGCAGCAGTCTTGTCATGTTTCCAGAAATATTGGCACCAATGCACAAGCTAAAATATGTTGACTTAGAAGGAACTTCCATAAATAATTTACCACTTTCAATGCAAAATCTTAAAGGCCTTCAAAATTTATCCCTAGGGACATGCAAAATGCTTGATAGGTTTGATGCATTCAAATTCTTTCAAATGCTGCCAGTGTTGTTTCCCAATTTGACAAAGCTATATTTAAAATACTCAAATTTGACGATCCTTCCTACGTGCATTGAAGAATGTCAATCCTTGAAGATTCTACATGTGTCTAACTGCAAGAAGCTTCAAGAAATTAGAGGACTTCCATCGAGCGTAACTGAGTTCTTCGCGGCAAATACTTTAGTGGAAGTCGAGTCTTTCAACAATTTACTCAGACGGGTCAGACTCTCCTTTAATTCTCTCTATAATAATTTACGTTGTTTTCCAAACTTACCATGACATGTTTAACAGGCAATTGATACTACTTCAATAAGAATCTCTGTTCAGCCAGGTCAACGGATCCCAAAATGGTTTGACCACTCTACCGGGGGAAACTCTCTACGTTTCTGGTTTCGAAATGAATTGCCCTCTCTTGCGGTCTGTGTTGTTATTGGAGTTTGGGATAATGTCAAACCTCCTTTCTTTGCGAACTTCAATTTCTTTGTTAAAATCAAGGGTATTTATACATGTGTTTCTTGTTTTCGTTGTGGTAATATAATTTGGATATCTGAAGATAGTCATATAATTATACTCAACCGTCAAAATGATTTTCAACATCCAATGCAACCCCATGTTAAAAGAGCGCTTGAGAAGAATAAGTGGATTTGTGGGGAAGTGTCATTACAGATAGCACCAGAGAAAGATCCAGATAACTTGGGAGTAATCAAATGGACTGGAGTTTATGTAAAACGGGCATTTAGTAGATTGGACAATATTCGGTTCACTAATCCAAATTCCAATAATACAAGTGATGTGGGAAATAAGCTTGTGTTGCTTGGTGAGGCACCTTGTATGCAACAACAACAACCTTTGAATTATGTGTATAGTAATTCAGATCCACAAGAACCAGCACATGACCAAGGTAAAACATCTTTTTCCTTCCTGATCTCTACCTTTTTCTCAATTTCGTTCTGCTTCTATCAATACTTTATTTTGGTCCAGATGGAGCATTTTTGGGTCATCAAGGTATGGCTCCAAGTTTTGTTGAGACCCAAAGAGAAATGGGAACACTGGTATCAGAAGATTCAAGGGAATTCACTAATCAGAGTAGCGATTTCACTATTGAGTCCACAACATCCAAGTTGCATAAAGATGATGAAGTGGAAGCAGGTTTGGAAACTAAGAAGAGCAAGTTCAGCAAAGCTATGGACTTGGACAATGAGATACACCAAAAGCTAAGCATGATTAAGAAAAGAAAGAGGATTTAGGAGAGCAACTCAGTGCTATTAAAGCTAACATCTCTGTCATTGAAGCTAGCATATCTTCCATTCGAGAAAGCTAACATGTCTACTCCTCAATCAGAAAGGAATATGGATCGTAAGACAAAAAACAATATCAGTGAGCAAGAAAACACAGACATTAATCAATGCTGAATTGTCAAAAACCTGAGAAATTGTTAGAAGATTGCTGCAGACTTATAGGTAAAGCAAATAAAGTAGAATTTCTATGCACCTAGTCTACGATGCATGAAATTAAAATTATTTCCAATTATAATTTTTGTTGCATTAGGTGTCATTTTTTGTCTTACTATAACGTCAATTAATGATATATGGAAATTCAAATTTTAGTTGCAGCAACCAATTGTGGCAACAAAGTAATCGAGAATTTGGAGACATTGAAGCATTGTGTGTTTATTGTTTTCAATAATAATTTTTTTGTTTTCTAATATTTGTTTTTCTATTTCTTGAATCATTTTATTCAAGTACTTGAGAATTAAGAAATAAAGTTTTAGTAATCAGAGATATCTATGTTTTCTAAAAGTTTATTTCTTAAGCACTTGAATACGCCTAAAAAGATAGAAAAAGAGCTAGAATGAGAAAATCTATCCTAATTGTTTCTGGATATTAAAACATTTTCTTTGAAAACAATTTTCAAAAGTTAATAGACTTTAGATGAGAATTTGATTAATGAGTAGTGTATAATTGTTTTCGAAAACGGTTTCTAAATCATATATCTTTTTGGACTAGTTCAACATTGATCTAGCCATCTTACCAAATTAGCATGATTCTCACTTATAATTCATATTTCACACGAGATTCCTACCCATAAGCTTTCAATACCCAGTATACACTCATTTAGTACACTGGATCACTCAGCTCTCTTTTCTCAATTTTCAGTCATTATTGTTCCTGGCATTCCTGCATATTCCATGTTTCTTTACACATCCATAGTTCTCTACAATTCACCATATCCTTCTATGTTTTTCCTGAACACAATCCCCATCTAATTTAATGATAATAGCTTGGATTTAAACTAGTCTGCTTCATATCAGAAACAAAATTGGTCAATGTTTAAAGGCATAGCAATTCCCCAGAAGAGGAGGGCTATTCTTTTATGTTTAGAATCATGTCTGTGACTGAGCTTTTTTGCATGCTTTTACATGGGAGGTGGGAGATTTTGAGGGCTAGCAGAGTAAGTTAAACGTAGATCTGATGGTACACAAGGGATTGCCTATGATTGTTTATGATTTGTTGTCGAGAAGACTGCAAGTAACACATGTAATTGCTCTAGAAGCTAAAATTTCAATTCACTTCAGACAACCTAAAACCATGTATTTCTCTAAATACATTTCATTTGAACTTGAAAAATAAAGTTATATTATAAGCTGTTGAGATACAATAATAAAAAATAAAAAAAAGTCTCCATATTTAAAATTGATCAAGAGTAAAAACATGAATTCCTAAATATAATTAGATGTCTTCATTTGCAAAACGTGTGTGTGAAAACTCTGGTGTACAACAATATATAAAGATTTCTAGAAAAAATGAAATATAAAATGGATCACATACTTTGCGGGCTGTCATGCCACCCAAAGAAAAGATGAGGACCTATTTGTGCTCTCTTTCTGGGCGTGCATCTTATTGCTCCTTATTTTTTTCACCTAGTTTGATCCCTTATTATAGTGTCATGCTATGATAAATATTTATAGAAAGAAAAAATTATCAGGTTAATGTTACAAAATCAATGCTCATGATTCACGATTGATGTAAACAAGATTAGGTTAGTAATACCAGACCAAAGAAATTCTTCCTCAGTAGTTCTATTATTGGCCATGTGCCTCCTTTCATTCTATTTATCTTTACCACTCGAATTCTTACAACTTTGATTCTTGCATCAAATCACCTCATGTTTTCTTTCGTGATCCTCACTCCGATTTTTCAGCATCCTAATTATTTTTGGTTTGTGTAATTAAAGGCAATGTGCATTAACTGATTTGTTTAATCTAATTCAAATTTTATTTTGCAATTGACAGCTTCAATTTAGAGGAACATTTAAGTGGAAGCACAGACAAAGGAAACCGTACGCACTACAACACAAATGGTATTTAGCAATATTTAAAAAATGTTACTTAATTATGTATAAATGTTGCTAATTTGGTTTAGCAACATATTATCAAATGTTGTGTATAGTCCATGTTGCTAAAGACTTTTAGTAACATTTTTGCATAATTAGGTAACATTTTTTAAATGTTATCAAAGTAGTATTTTTGTAACATTTTAATAATTTTTTGGAACATTTTAATGATGTTGCCAATATTTTTTTAATCTTATAAAATAATAATTAATTTTAATTTAAATATTACTATCAATTATATTTCTATGTCTCCTAAACTTCTAGGAATTCCTTAAGTTTTTAGGGAAATACATTTTAGTTAGTCACCACTAATTGTATATAGAATATCAAATTTCATTTATCTTAAATATAACTATATGAGTATATATACTCTTTATGAGTCATTAATCTATTCGATGTGGGACTTTAATTATGGGTTACAATTAGATATAAGAGAAATGTATTTTTTTTACTCGATGTGGGACTTTGATTTTAGAAGCAATTATAGTAACATTTTTCAAAAAAATGTTGCAAAATAACTTATGTAAATTTTTTTTACTCGATATGGGACTTTGATTTTGAAAACAATTGGAAAGAATAATATTGAAATACAAAATATTACTCTATCTATAATATTTTTTTAAAAATGTTACAAAATAACATATTTATATAATATATAGTAACATTTTAATAAATATAAACAAGAAAATGTTGCTAAAGAATTAAAATCTAGTAGTGACGTAGAGAAGAGACTTCGACTTATGTTGAGGCAAAGGGAAGAAGGGTGAGTAGTTTGGAGGCAGATGATCATTAAAAACGTCTATATACTTTTACTTTATTATTGGATCTTTTACTCATCATAAATGTTGTCTTAAGCTTTTCTCTCAAAAATATACATCTTTTACTCATTATAAGTATTGTCTTAAGTTTTCTTTCGAAAATATGTATCTTTTACTCATTATAAGTGTTGTCTTAAACCTTAAAATTAATCCTTAAATTTCAATTTTCTCTCGAAAATATGTCACACAAATAATTATCATGCATGCATGCAATGGAACAGGAAAATATAATATCTTTATTTGATCGTCTTTTATAAAGTTCTAGCCATGTTTTATGTAATTCCCTAAGTCCGGATTGAGTATAGTCAAGAACCACTTCCAATGCCCCCTAAGTCCGAATGAGTGGATTCATGGGAATGTTTCATTTGTGATAGAACCGAAAAAAAAAAAAAAAAAAAAAAAAAAAAAAAAAAAAAAACTTAATTGGGGGGTAATTAATCAAACGAATTCTTGGGTGGTGGTCATTCATTTTTATTTGTTTAGCTATGCTTTCAAGTTTAAATTAAACCGAGTCTGTAACTCTGCTTTGCATGCTTTCACATGGAGCTGGGAAATTTTAAATTAACTAAAACCATATATAATTACTCTAAATCCATTTCAAGTTGCAAAAGTATATTATATATTGAGTTATAAAATGAGTATTTCTAGTAAAATAAAAATAAAAAAGGATCACAAGGTGCTCTCAGTGGCACACACCTCCTAACAATTTCGTGTGGAGTAAAATAAAGTGACGGAATAATAACGACATGAGTTGGGTTAGTGAAGGGAATTAAATAAAAGAGGTGACACCATAGATAGTGTTAGCAGGTAAAAAAAATATATAAAAGAGAATAAATATAAAATATTAAAATGTGATGAACAAAGACATAGACTTAAGAGCAAAGGTACGATGATGACATATTTTTTTATATTTTATTTAATTGAACAAAATATTGAGTTTTTAAAACATCCCTTCTCTCATCTGTATGAAACAGTCTCGTTAAATACAGAATATCTACCCTCATTTTCATTCAGTTTTGCATACACTTTTGCAATCTCTATTTAGCATTTAGTGAGCTTAATTCATTATGGCACAAGAAGGACCATCCTCTTCTTCTATATCCAAATACACTTACGATGATGATGCTCTTTGAAAGGGTGAAGAGGTCACACCTTCTCTTCACAAAGCAATACAAGAATCCAGGATCTCAATCATTATTTTCTCCAAAAATTATGCCACCTCAACATTTTGTTTGAATGAACTTGTCGAACATGTGGATTTTGCCACTGTTTTGTGATATTCATCCATCACACGTGCGACATCAAAAAGGGTTTGCAAAGCACGAACGTGGAAGATTCAAAGATGATGACATTCAGAAGCTGTAAAAATGGAGGTTGACTTTGACTCAAGCTGCTGATTAATTTGTCTGGTTTGCATTTCAAAATTGGGTAACACTAACATACTGTTTCTAGTTTTATTTGTTATTGTTATAATAAATATTTATTTTTATATTTAAAATCTATTACATTTACACTAACATCTCTTAAATTTTACATTAAATCATTTTAATTATTTAAAAGATATTATTATTGACCTCGTAAGAGATTAATGTAAATAATAAAAAAAATAGAAAATGTACGAAGCCTCACGAGATGTAATGTAAGTATTACTTACTCAAATATAACAATTTACTTCAAATACACCTATGTCGTAATTTATTATAATAAAATAGATTTCTGTAAGCTAAACCTCGTGTTTTATAGTAGGGTTTCAATAATAGATTTATGTATAATTTATTATAATAAAATATGTGAAAAATTAAAATTATTATATTTACATATATCTATGAAAAATAATATATCATTAATTTTTTTACAATAATTATTTACATAAGTTAATAAAAAATTAATTTTAAATAATTAGGAACTATATTTTAAATATAAAGAAAATATTTCTCTTTCACTTTTTACTAGACCATTATTTTTCTCAATTTTTAAGAAAAAAATAATTAAAAATCAAAATAATTTTAGTAATTAACACATTACAACTTCCAATACTTTTTATAACTATCCACAACCACCTACCGAATTATCTTTTCCTATTTAATTTTTAATTTAAATAATTAAAAAGCACGAAGTGCCGCTTTTACTTAATTATTATAAAAATCAAATTAATTTATTAGTAATTCTTCCAAGTAATCATTCAAAGAGTTAAATTAAATCTGACCCGTCAATAAGAGAATAATTTCACGATTTATAATCATTTAATATATATAGTAATTTTTAAATAATAAAAAAAATTGTTTTCAACATACTGATAAACTATATTAGTTATATAGTTTTGACATATAAATTTAAAGAATATTATCATATTGAAATATTAGAATTAAATAATTTTAAAACAAAAATATTTGAATAATAATTATAAAAAAAAAGTATAGAATTTTGGAAAGAAAAAAAAACATAAATAAAAACTAGTTTTATGTAATACAATGATGTTAGTATGCAGTAAAGGAATCTAAAATATGCAGTGCAGGATTCCAATGAAACATCTTAGATGCTAGAAAATCTGCAACACTATTATTAGAGGTGTCAAAACGGGCCAGCCCGACCTATGTGGGCTGGCCCACCTTGGCCCACCTTAAAAACGGGTCAACTCAACTCGGCTCACTTTTGATTTTGTCAAAAATTTTCTGGCCCGGCCCGGCCTACCACGGGTTGGTGGGTCAAACGGGCCAACCCACCAACTCACCAAAAAATTTATAAAAAAATACCAACAAAATTTAAAATATATCATCGGTTATTAATTTTTTTTTTTTGTTTTTTTAGTTCTTAATTAGTTTCGTTGAAGCATCCATTATAATACTTGATGTAATTTTAATTTAATTTTAATGTAATATACATTATTCAACATAGGTAAAATTCATATACATCATTCATTATTGTTATGAAAAGCATAAGTAAAAAACTAAAAATGCAAAATATATGGATTTCATTATTTGGGCTTACGTAACATTGGTAACAATGTGAAGGCCAATTCTATTTGAGCCCAAACCCAATCCATTATTAAAACTTAAAAGAACAAAACCCTACACAGTACACACGTAAGTGACAGTAACACACCCTTTCAATCTCTCATCCGAGTCATCCCCAAAGCGGCAAAGCATGTTGTTGTAGACTTGCAGGCAACGAGAGAAAAGTTGAAGCGACCAAAGCAAAAGTAAATTAGGCACATAAAAACATTATATTTTGGAAGAGAAGAAAAGGAGAGAGCACCTTAAGCTGAAGAAGTCGTCCTCTGTGAAGTTCGTGAGACGCACAACGAGTTCCCTTTGATTCTTTGTGACGATAACGCGTTCCTAATTCTGAAGTTGAAGCTGTTGCCTGTTGGTCTTCCTCCAAGCGGAACCTGTAGAGGGGGGGTAGTAGGCGTGGAGGTGGAGCCGTGGAGGGCGATTTGTATTTTGTTCCTTGCTAGAATAGGGTTTTCACTTTTCAGTCTTTTGAGTTTTGACCGTTTTGTTTTGGAATTAGAGTTTCGTGTGTGCGTGTATTATTGGATTGTCTATTGCAAGAAAAAAAAAATAGGTGGGTTGGTGGGCTGCTCGGCCCACCACGGGTTCAGCTCAAGTGAGCCGGGTGAAAGTGGGCCAGGTTTAGATTTACCCACTTACTATAAATGTTTCATTTATTTGGACCTGGCCCGGTCCGTTTTTAAGGTGGGCCGGGTTGGCCCACGGGCCATAGCCCATTTTGACGGCTCTAACTATTACCCTCTTGAAGTTCATGCGAAACACGAACGTTTCACTCTCTCTGAATCCACAGTCTAATAACAAAGACCATGGTAAGGAACGGGTGGATGTCACTCACCCTATGAGTTAAAAACTGCACATCCAACTTGCTATCAGACTTTCAATCCATACGAAACAATGTCCTTAACTCTAAGCAATTTCCAATGAAGAGAGAATCCCCTAGAGCTCTGTCATTCCAACACTAGAAGAACCAATGTTATGAACAAAACCAAGGATCCACCTGCCATCCTCATTGCGGAACACACCAGCACAACCTGCACTATGGCCTCCTGTTAGTAGTTAATATATATTGTTTAAGTTTCTATTTTTTGAATTAAGTTATTGATATCTGATTATATAAAACCCCGATACTTTAGGGAGAGAGAAAGCTAAGAATTAGCTCTTGATTTTTTATAGGTAACCACCCATGATTTGCGCATAGTGGTGGTGGGTAGTTTCTCTGTTTTGCATTCCTTTATGTTGATGTAATTCATTTCAATTGAATGACAAGTGGAAGTTTAGATTCAGAAAATTCCTTTTACCTGTTTGTGCTAACAATCTGGTATCAGAGCCTCGTCACAGGGGCCTGAACTAGAAACTAACGAGTGGGAGTGAAAGAAACATCGGGGGGGTCTGCAACAAACACTGGGTAGAGAGTAAGTCAAAAGTTGCGTTTTCTTTCTGAAGCATCATTCAGAAATGGCCGAATCTGTTAAGTACGTACAACCTGTAATTCCTAAATTTGATGGGCACTATGATCACTGGGCAAAGTTAAAAGAGAATTTCCTTCGCTCAAAGGAATACTAGCAGTTGGTGGAACATGGAGTTAAGGTGGTTCCAGACAAAGCAAATGCTTCAGAGGCAGAGATCAAATTGATGGAAGAATAGCAGCTCAAGGATTTAAGGATAAAAAATTCTCTATCAAGCAATCGATAGAGACATTCTGGACACCATTCTAAAGGATGAAACGTCTAAACACATATGGGACTCCATGAAACAGAAGTTCCAGGGCTCAACACGGGGTAAAATGAGCATAGCCACATGCTTTACACAAGGAATTTGAAATACTGCAGATGAAGGAGGGAGAGTCAGTAAATTCATACTTTGCTCGGACATTGAAGATAGCCAAAAGTATGAAAGTTGTTGGAAAGAGTATGCAAGAGAGTGTCATATAACTGCAAAAATCTTGGGTCTATGACACCTCAGTTTAATTATGTTGTGTGTTCCATTGAAGAATCCAATAATTTGGATACCATGACAATAGACGAACTACAAAGTAGTCTATTAGTTCATAAGCAGAGAATGACATTCTCAATAGCACAGGAGCAAGTTATGCAAACCGTGGTTGATGAGAAAGGTGGAAGAGGCAGAGGAAGAGGAAGAAGTAGAGGGTCTTTTTGAGGAAGAGGAAGGGGAAGACAATTATTCAGCAAGGCTGAAGTTGAATGCTTCAAATGCCACAAGCTTGGACATTTTCAGTATGAATGTCCCTTGTGGGAGAAGAAGGCACACTATGTTGAAACAGAGGATAAGGAGGAACAAGAGGATGATCTCTTGTTGATGGCCTTAGTAGAATGCAAAGAAGGAAAGAAGGGTGAGTGGTTTCTAGACTCGAGGTGCAGTAACCACATGAGTAGTAACAAGGAGTGGTTCTCAGAATTAGATGAGAATTTTCGACACAAGGTAAAACTGGGTAATGATACTTGTATAGTTGTAATGGGGAAAGGTAGTGTTCGAATGTTGGTGAATGGAATTATACATGTAATCACACATGTATATTATGTTCCTGAACTCAAGAATAATCTATTGACTATAGGGCAGCTTCAAGAAAAGGATTTGAGTATCAAAATTCAGAACAATAAATGTAATGTTGTTCCTTCAAAGATAGGACTAATTATGGAAGTACGTATGAGTGCAAATAGGATGTTTGTCCTGACAGCAATTATGAGAGCAGAAACAACATGTTTTCAGGCAGATGTGGAGGATAATTCTCAACTATGGCATCACAGGCTGGGACATTTAAACTATGATGACTTAAAACATTACAAGAAAAATGTTAATTTTTGACGGACAAAATCCGTCGAAAACAAGTATAATCCGTCAAAAACTCTTAATTTTTGACAGATTTCCATCCATCAAAAAAAGCGACATCAGAAAAAAAATCCATCGAAAATTATTCCGTCAAAAAATTTTGACGGAAATAGTTCCGTAAAAAATATTCGTCAATAATTTTCGATAAAAATTTCTGAAAGAAATTACAAAATTAATTTCTGACGAAAATTTCTGTCAGAAATATTTGAATTTTATTTTTTAATAAATTTATTAATATAACCAATTGACATTATTTTCACCTGTTTAACAATATATAAGATTGATAGAAGCTTCATTAAAATAAATTTAAAAGATAATAGTAATGTTTATATCATAATAATAATCCAACGCTAACATATGTTAAACAATTCATAATTCAAACATCATATATAGTTAATTCAAATATATTAATATTTTTCTAATGTTAACTAATAGTCTTTATAATTAGGAGAGTCTTCTTGATGTTTTCCTTGATCATCTTTTTCTTGTTGGTTTTGATGTTTTTTCCCATTTTGTTGATCTAGGTTGGTATTTTGTTGTTGACTAATATTTTGAATGGCGGTTTGTGTTTCTGCGGGTAAGAATTGCAAGATAATTGATTAAAACTTTTGCAACTGACGAATAACCACATCATTTTCTGCAAATTGTTGTTTCAATTGAACAATTTCTTCTGTGTCATATGAACTACTACAAGATGCTTTCCTTTTAAGCTTGAGGCGACAGCCGTGTGTATATTTTGAATCATGAGCAAGGTCTCCAGCTCCATACAGTCGCCCCTTATTGGTCATGCCACCAACTGCATCATACCAACACTTAGACCTAATTGTATCCTCCAAACTAGGGTTCATAGGATGTGATTCATCAACAGATCATGCAGCCTCAGACATAACAAGAAAATTTATTGAGAAAATCTTCCTATTATTCAAACAAAGGCATTGTTTTACTAATCTTGTAAATATGATTAAAAATAACATGAATAATTTTTGCAACCGAGATCGCAACGAGACGGTGAAAAAAATGAATTAAAAATAAGGAGTCTCCACCAATGTTGTTTTTTACGGAAAAACATTGGAAAAACCATATAATAGAAACTGGTCTACAAAAATCAGATTTTTGAGTTCGGGAGTCGATAACGTGTGAGGAAGGTATTAGTACCTCACAACCACTAGTGCAAAAATTGGATTTAAAATCGGAGTTTTAAGATCGATTACAAAGTAACCGATCTTAAAAGTGACGCGATGACAATTTTGTAAATAACATGAACACTTTTAAGATCGGTTAAAATTTAACCGATCTTAAAAGTACTTTTAAGATCGGTTATTTTATAACCGATCTTAAAAGTATGCTTGACACCACTTTTAAGATCGGTTACAAAAGAACCGATCTTAAAAGTGGCACTTTTAATGACACTTTTAAGATCGGTCATAAAATAACCGATCTTAAAAATACTTTTAAGATCGGTTATTTTATAACCGATTTTAAAAGTGCTACTTTTAAAATCAGTTATTATAGAACCGATTTTGTATGTAGCATACAAAATCGGTTCTTAAATAACCGATTTTAAAAGTATCGTCAGAAATCTTTTATATTCCTATCCATTCCCATTCTCTTTAATTTTTCCCTCCATTCCTTTTTTTAATCTCTGAAGCTCTCATTTTCTATAGTCTCCAAGGTAAATTTCATTTTCATTTTCGTCTTCTCATGTTCTTATTGTGTCTCTTTTCGTTTTCTCATACTCTTCTCATCTTTATTTTCATTGTAGGTTCAGTTTGGGCAAATTTCGAACCTGGAACGGCCCGTTCTTGCAGAACGAGCCATTCTCCCTCGAGAATGGACCGTTCTCCCTTGAGAACGGGCCGTTCTACAAGGAGGACGGCTCGTTCTCGAGGGAGAACGGCTCGTTCTCGAGGGAGAACGGCTCGTTCTGCCCCCGTACTGGAATTTAAATTTTGGCCTTTTTAACAGACTGGAATGGCCCGTTCCAGTTTTGGAACGGCCCGTTCCAGTTTAATTTTTTTCACAGCCCAGACTTTTAAGATCGGTTATAAAGCAACCGATGTTAAAAGTTAACTTTTAAAATCGATTGTTTAACCGATTTTAAAAGTCTAATTTTTAAAATCGGCTCTTTCAAAATCGGTTACAGAACCGATTTTAAAAGTGAAAAATAACCAATTGTAAAATCCTTTTTTCTACTAGTGAACGTTCGTCCTAAGACGATTACCTTTAATTAATTAAACAAATTATTTATGACTTATAAAATATTTATTTGACCCTAAATTTATTAACTATAATGATCAAATATATTTTATTTATCTAATTTAACTAATGCATTTGAAAAAGGTTTAAATTATTATTGTTATATAAAAAGGAGGATAATACTATTTTTATTTTTTTAGCTCGACAAGACTTATTTCTTGCTTCTATGTATCTCCATGTATAACGAAGAATCAGAGTCACGTAGTTCTTTGTAGAAAATATTTGTACGTTGATATTTTTTAATTAAATTTTAAATTGAGGATTCTTGAACCATCTCAGCTTATTCACCTTAAAAATATAAAATTGACTAAAGTGTACACCAAAGTCAATTCAATAAAAATTATAATTGTAATTATTGTTATAGATATTATTATCTTAAAAGTTTTTTTTTTGTTGGACATTTTTGTTTTTGGAGAAAAAATTTAAAGATAAGTTATCACAACTTGTACTTTAAATTCAAAGGTTAAAAAGATGTCACATCTAATTAACCATTCCTCCAATAAAATTTTTGATATAATAACTTAGATTATTTATGTTGAATGTTGTGGCAATATTTTTTTATATAAATTATATTTTAAAATTTAAATAAGAAAGACTTTAAGATGACAAATTGTCACAACTTGCACCTTTAAGCTTTAGAATCAAGAGAATATCACATTCAAATAATCCATTTTAAAATGATAGATATTATGAATATAAATGAAGAACCCCATAGTTATTATTATTATTGTTATTATAGTAACTATTATTATCACTATATATTTATTATTATTACTATTATTGTTGTTGTTATTATTATTATTATTATTATTATTATTATTATTGTAGTTGTAGGATCTTTGAACTGTCATAGTTCACGTGTCTTACAGGGTGGAACCAACTAAAGTGTATTCCTTAGCTAATTCCATTTTTTTAAAAAAAATAGTTTGATATGTTTTAAAGTTTTAAAGAGAAGTTTTAGGACTATCAAACTGTCAATGTTTGCTTCCAAACCTTTAGGATTAAATAAATATTTCGTCTAATTAATCCATTCTCTTTAAAACAAAATGTTAGAAAAATCCTGTCTTTCTTATAGTGAATAAAATCATTAGGTTTTCATTGTATGTAATACTATTATTAGTATAATGGCTTAGTCTAAATTAACAATTATGAAATACTTCATTTTTAGAAGAGAACTTAGCATTGCAAAGTTATCACAACTTGTGCTCTAAAATTTTAAGATTAAGAGGATGTCATGTGCAATTAATCTATAAAGTAAATTTGA
Organism: Cajanus cajan; assembly: GCF_000230855.2. Taxonomy (NCBI): domain Eukaryota; kingdom Viridiplantae; phylum Streptophyta; class Magnoliopsida; order Fabales; family Fabaceae; genus Cajanus; species Cajanus cajan. Next base: position 7,428,404 of record NC_138517.1, on the reverse strand, counting down.
TCAATGATTAAATATACACATCTAGTTAATCTGTTTAATAAAGTAAATTTAATCAATTATTAAACATATTATGAATATAAAAAACAAAGACATTTTTTAAAAACAAATGATCAAATCAAATACCAAGTAAGAATATACTGATTTTTTAAAACTTAATATTACCTATCTTTTTTCTTTATTTAATCCTTTCAGTTGTCTCGTCACCATATTTTGCCAATTTATTTTCAATGATGTGTGCAGGCTTTAGATCCAGGCTTTGGACTAGAAAAGCTAAACACGCAATAGTGAAATGGGAAGTAATAAAATATTCGAAGAAGAAACAAAAAAAAAAGTAATGAATACCTGAACACGCAATAGTGAAACGGGAAGTAACAAAATATTCAAAAACTTGACGATGAATATCTAAATCATACCTTTGTGGTTGTGAATCTGAAGTTGTAATTTTACAACTATTACTCTCGGCTTTTGTTGTTGCTCACGGCTCAGTCTCCTCCCTGCTCTGCTTGCGTTTCATATCACTTGAAGATGAACGGAAGGAAACTACTTGTGGAGAAAAAAAATCAATCGCCAAAGTCAGTGGAGCCTTACCCCATCTCGGCTACTGCACTCTGTTTTTCGTTCTTCCCTCTCTTGGCTACTGCCTCCTCCCCTTCATCCCCCTTTTCTGTGTTTTTTTCTCTCCTTTATAGAAGAAACGCATACAAGCCGAAGCATGCTGCCAAAAAAATGCCAGTTTGCCAAGTTTGAAGTTTCGAGAATTGTTTTACGCATGGCACCAAAACTAGACTTTTACACTAACATGGAAACCTTACAGGATAAGGAAAAAAGTTCACTAGCTACAAAACACATTTGTTGATATAGAGGAAGATTTGGCTTCTCTATTTGTCCTTTTCTGATTTTCGTTGTTTTTATTTATTATTTCTAGTTATTGTGTATTTTTTGAGTTTAAGTCTAGCTTGCAAATTGTTAATTTGAAATTTTTGACAAATAAATTAATAGAAAAAATTAGTGGAATAAAATTGGTGTTTACAATAATTAATTAAATAACTTACATATGTTTTGCTAGATCTTTCATCAACAAACTCTCCCGTTTCTTTTCGTATATGGGTCTGTTGAAAGACCTCATCAATATGCACTGAGCGAACAAATTCTTTTGCATGCAAATAATACATTGATAGGAAATAAATTAATTTGTTGTAAAGTAAAAATAGAAAAGAAAATTTTAATCTATACATACCATGCGCTTGGCATGATCATGAACTGTAATTGAGCCACCTGTATGAAGAGTCTCACCCTTATTAGATGCTCGATTTAGTGAGGCTTGTGTAGACTTTAATCGAAAAGCAGCTGAATTCTAATGTGCTACCAATTCGTTCCACACATCTTGTCCAACCCAAAGTGGCCTTTAACTACTTTTCGAGCTTCATTAAACATATCAGACAATCTATGGGAGGCTTTTGAGTGAAAAATTTTCTTTATTTGTTCCTCATCCTCATGTCTCCATGCCTCCTTACGTTATATGAAGAAAAAACCAATGAATTATAATAATTGTAACACATCAAAATGTCACAGGAAATCAAATTCAAAACTTTTTCAACAATTAATAGAATTGAACCTTTATAACATATCATGCAGGTGAAGCTACAAACAAATATAACATGAGGATACAAATAAATAAATTAAACCAAATCGAAAGCAATAACACAAGCATTTCAACTCAATTTTTTTATAAACTAAAATGAACAATCTATTTACAACTTATGTTAAAAGTAGATGTTTGTATTGAAACTACAATAACAAGTAAGTTCAAGTGTTTATGAACATGTAAAGCATCAAAGTTCCAAGTGAAGAAATGAGATGAACAATATATCACTCAGAAATTGGTACAATTTAGATGAACATATCATTATTCACAAACAAGCAATTCATATCAATGTTCACAAACAAGAAAATGTTGCTTAATGGTCTCTGTGATAGCATGTGTAGCAATAACGAATGGTTCAAACCTAAATACAAAAAAAAAGGTTAGCAAAATTAAAAGATAGTGAATGATGAAAATTAAATTCTAATTTATTCTTACCTTGTCCTAATAGGTTCAATTACTGGGCAATTATTGGGTGGGGGGTCTTCTGCTCCCAAGTCTAAATCATCTCCATTTATAGATCTAGAAGATGATGGAACCCTTGTAGCAGTTAGGGATGGTGTGACTGCAATAAATGGAGATGGTGATCTGGTGGGTTCAACAACTAGCGAAGGTGCTTGTGTGGGTGCAACAAATGAAGTTGGTGATCGAGTGATTGTAGCAACTGGGGATGGTGTGGTTGTAGCAATAGACGATGGTGCATGTGTGGGTGCAACAAGTGGAGATGGTGATTGGGTGGGCTCAATAACTGGGGATGGTGTGGGTGCAACAATTGAGGAAGGTGATGGTGATGGAGATGGTAAGTTTGATGGGGTTTAAGTAGATGATCCGGGGGTATTTGTTCCTGAAAATACTTTAATTACATAACGTGACTTCTTCGACTTTCCTTTATCATTTCCCTTATTACCAGGAGAGGGACCTTCTCCTGTCATATCTATATAGGAATGATAATATTGTGAATAACAAATCAAAATTAACATGTATAAATATAGGGATAAATCAAAATTAACATGTATAAATAATATTATGATTAAGTGATTCAAATGCATCATAAAAATAGAGAACTAAATAGAGGGATAAAACCAATATAATCATTGTCCTTAGACATTTATCCTTATTGCCTAATCCTCTTCAGAGCTATATACATCAAAGTCTTCTTCTAATTCCCCTTCATTTGACTCCTCTTCTTCTTCCTCCTCATCCTCTTGTACTTCAACATGTTGTAGGGGTTCTTCAAGCTCATCAACTTCTTCAAGATCACCTTCTACATCCTGTAATCCTAAAATACCTTCAACTTCAATGACTTCATTAGTATGTGTCATTTCATCTACCTGGTAAGCCACTTCATCAAATTCTATACGACCCCTTGGCTTTGTTTTGATTACAACAAACCAACCATGTTTATTCATTCATGTTGTTGGATATGGGACATAATACACTTGCCTTACATTATATGCAATGATAAATGGATCAACCTCTTTATATCTTGCATCAATCCGAATATCCACTATATTATATTTTGGATCCACTCTTGTACCTATTCTTGACAGATCAAACCAATCACAATAAAATACAACCACTTCCTTATGATAACTTAAAGCATTGTATTGAAGTTCATATGTGTTGAATGACCCCATAGAAATCATCTTCACCTCCTTCTGTAATGCCCTTTACATAAACTCCACTATTAATGGTTTTTTTCTCCTTGCACCATGCATAAGTTTGAAACTTGTACCCATTAACAAAATATGTGTGCCATTCTTTAACACATCTAAATGACTTATTTGACAAATCCCTTAAGTGTTGGTTTCTCCCATTTAAAGGCTTGTTGTGAACCTGTGTACATGAAAAGTTATATTTTAATTAATGTATATATAATGGGGAATTAAAATAAATTGTTATATACATACTTTTTCCTTGAACCATCTAGGAAAATCAACATGTATACGAGCAAAAGCATTTTCTTGAGTTTGCATGAATAAACTGCTCAAATATATCACTTAAAGGGCGAGTTTAAGATCAGAATACAAGATAAATTGTATAATAATAAAAATATTCATTCTCAAATGTTTACTCAAGGTACGATTTAACTTCAATGCAATTGATCAACACATGAACATGGGCTGAATTGTGTTGTTCATCGATTAACCATTTAATCAACTCCTTTTCCTCTTCCATTGAGTTCTTCTATATCACTATGGTGTTAATACTCTTCGACAACGTCACTCATCTTTTTGACAACATCAATGACAACACCCAACATTTTTGCTTTCATACTTCCATTCCCATTCAAACAAAATCACCATGTTTTTGTTGAAGTAGATTTGTTTACACACCACATTCCAAATCTAAAATCATGCACGTCAAGAAGAAGAGAGAGAAGTAGAAAAGAGTAAAACAAAAAGTTGCACGACAGATTAACCTTGCACACCTTTGTTGTAGCATTGCAGTACTCAGCTAGGTTTCTCCTCCGTTGCATCATTTTGGTGTCATGTCTCACACTTGTGCACCTCTGTGTCGTGTCGTTTCGTGTTACTCACTACGTGTCATGCTCCACACTCTTGCTCGTTGTCACGAATCAATTTGCAATTGTTTACCTTTTTGTGTGAAACTTGCATATCAAAAGTTAGACTCAAAGAATAAAAAAGAGAAAGGAAAAAGGGAGAAAAGTGGTGGTTAGAGGTGACCCTGAGCATAGTTAAGGTGAGCATCTAGGACCCCATTTTCAAAAGGCGCAATTTTTGTCTACAAAAATAAATTTAGATAATTAAATTATATAAGAGAATATTATAAATAAAATAAAATAAAATAAGTTAATCGCCATTAACTAATCAATTGATAGGTGATATTTTTATTTTTCAACTAAAATATATCCGTACTTTTAAAAAAAATGAAACGATCAATGGTGTTAAATGTAAAGAAAAAAATGTTATATCTCAACTATAAATTGTACAATAAAATATATTAATTACCTACTAATTTGAATTAAAAATAATTTTCTCTCTCTTTATATATATATATATATATTGTTGAGCACCCGAGGTTACCATGCACATACACATGTCTCCACATTGATAAAATATTGTCCGTTCTGGGTTCAAATTCTCATGGTTTTACTTTTGGATATCACTCAAAAGGTCTCTCTGCTAATGAAAATAACTGTGTGTATATAAACTCATGTTCATCCTCTTGTTTGAATGATGTGAGATTTTGCTTGCATCCCAACATATATATATATATATAGAGTTTCAACAAAGTCTAAAAGTGGTCGCGAATGGCTTTGTGCTAGTGATGGTCCTTCTACCATCTTTACACATTTAATTTGTTAATTAATAAACTCAGTATATATATAACTTGCTAATTAACATTCTTTTCCTAAAAATTAAGTGAGTTTATATTGCATATTTATTATTATTAATTAATAGATAAATAGAATATATCTTTTTTATAATGTTACATATTATTGATTTATATATATATATATATATATATATATATATATATATATATATATTATTTATGTTTGTATAAACTTGTCGTTAATAAATAATGGTCACGACTTTCTCTTTCTCTCACTTTTTTAATTTTTTTTATCTCAAATCCATTTGATGCTCTCTTTATTATCTTAATTGTGACCTCTTTTGTTCTACTGGATCTCAATCAATCTGCAAAGCTTTATTTGTTAGTTGCCACAAATTCTTTTGTGATGTGTTGTCATTGTTGATCTTTTTTCACGACAACAATTTGAGAGTTTAAAGTTAAAAAATAAGTATATAGGATATTATTGTTTCATCTTATTATCATTTACTCATTCAAATTTTTATATTTGATTCATAGATTATGATTTAGATTTTTATCTATATTTCTCTATTTGTTTGAGTTTAAACATATTGTCTAAAAAATAATCTTTATTGTCATCTAAAATAGAAAAAAAAATTGAAATTGATATTAAATTTCAAAAGTTTGCTCTCAATAATTTTTTTTTAAATCTCTTATAATTTTTCTTCAAAATGATGCAAATATAGATAATCTAGACTTTAAGATATCATTGTTTTGATTCATCCCAGAGCACAAAAAAACTTAGAGTCAACTCTAGGGGTGTTCAAATTGTTAAATTGAACTAAACTAGAAGAAAACTAAACTAAACTATAATAAATAGTTCATCAAACTAAATTGAACTAAAATAAATATTGACTAAACTAAACTAAACTATTATCTATTTTAGTGCACTATAGTTCTAGGAGTTTAAACTAAACTATAATATCAACTAAATAAAACTATTATTAACTATAAACTAAATTGAACTACATTAAAAAAATAAATTTAAAATCATTTTTAAATTAAGTTACCAAATCATTGATATTAATTATGAATAACACTACTATAATTTTTTTTATTACATGCGATTTTTCCTGCGATTTTTTATAAAAATTTGCAGGAAACGTTGTTCTTACAAATTTTTTTGTAAAATTTTATCTATAGGTAATAACTTTGTAGATAATATGTTTTTGTGAATTTTAAAATTTGTAAGAAATTTTCCAGCAAAATTTCTTGCAAAAAAAATCGTAGGAAGGTTTCCAGCAAAAAATTATATATATATATATATATATATATATATATATATATATATATATATAATACATCAAAGACTTCTACACTATATTTTTAATAAAATAGTTTTTAAAAAACAAAATGACTAGACTTTAAAATTAGTTTGAAATACGAAATTATAATTATTTAAAAAAATATTTTTCATCTATTAAATAATATATATATATATATATATATATATATATGTATATATATTAATTATAGTATCTATAAACCTATTTAAAAAAAAACTCTTATTCGATAGCTCAATAACTAGTTTTAGTAAATACATTAATTCGATTAGTGTATGTGTATCAACTATTTTTTTGCGCATAGCCGTGATAATGTAAAAATAAATAATAAATTTAAAAAAGAAAAAGAAGAGACACAATAGCCATGATCATGTAGAACTCAATTGGATAATAATTGGGCTTTTCTCTTCTGAATGACCGTATCCTACTACTTAAAAATTTGATAATAAAAAATTTGATAATAATGATTGGGTTTTTCTCTTCCGAATGATCATACCTTACCGCTTGACCATGGGACATAATCTTGAGTAAAAAAAATAAACAAGATAATTATATTTACTCACTAAAGTGAAAGAAAAATATTTTTACTAATATAAAAAAATATATACATACGAGAAGAGACTACAATAAAAATAATAATGGTCAAAGTCTATATAAAAAAAGAAGATAAAATAGTTTTAAATTTAAATAAAATAAAAGTAGATAAAACTCTACGAGATTTGGTCCCCTTTATGTAAAGATTAAAGAGATACATCCAGACCAATTTTATGTGCCACAATATTTCCTTTTGATTTTGAAAAAAGCAACTTTAGGTGAGTTTTCTTTAGAGTGTTCAAATGGCTAAATTGAACTAAACATATGTATATAAAAAATGAGATTCAGTTTTCTTTAGATAATAAAAAGATAAGTTTATATATATATATATATATATATATATATATATATATATAATACATTTTTTTAATTTTTATAATATTTATATTAAAAATATTAAAAGAGTAATAATTATGAAAAGTATATAAATTTTTATTCAATTAATAAATAAAAGTTATTTTTTTAATCTTATAAATTAATTATTTATTTAGAACTATAGTGCACTAAACTACTTTTTATAATAGTTTAGTTTTTAAAACTAAAACTTAAAATATAGTTTAGTTTAGTTTTTATAAAAAATAGTTTAGTTTTTTATAGTCTAGTTTAGTTTAGTTTTCCTAATAGTTTAGTTTAATATAGTTCTTTGAACACCCCATATTGCCAAAAATGTCTCCGGCAACAGTGTACCATAGATAACAACGTCCGGTGGTATATGGATTAAGGATATAAAATGTGTTATGATATAATATGGAAGATACATCTTAATACTTATGTCTCAAATTAATCTAAGAAACAAAAATAGTGGACCATGTCCACCTTAGCCTTTGTCATTTTATAGTTCATGCGGCCTTTTATCTCATTTTCTCTTCACTATTAAAGGTAAATTGTTGGTAAAACTATCAAAGTAAGACACCTGAGCAGGTTGATCCATCCTAACACGAGTTGGATAATAAGTGAGTTAATTCAACTTGAATCATCTTTAATTTGGTAAGCCAAGAAACAAAAACTTAACATTTGACTCATCACAAATTAATAGATTAATCAGATTGTTTCACTTAAATTAAAAATAAATTAAATAAAATTTGTTGAACTTTATAAAAAAACCTATTATATAATTTTATTATATCTTAGAATTATAATTATATTAATAATTAGATTAAAAAAATGTAAAAAAAAAATAGATATTAATTACAATCAACTTAATCAATTTATAATATAAAAATAGTTATATAAAATATTAACAAATAATATCAAATTAAAATTAAATATAATTTATAATATATATATATATATATATAAGTCAATAGTATAAATATATAATGATATAAACTAATATTTAACAAAATAAAAAGTATACTAATCCTGTTAGTCTGTGAACCAATTCGGCTCACCGTCTATCCATGCGTTTGAATTTGCGTCAATAATATTCCACAAAACAAGATATAATATCACGTTTTGAGTTCAATAAACGTCAATTTAAACACGGCCTATGAATAGGTTGAACTAAAAAAGTTTATAATAGAAATGGCTCAAAATTTTCCGATGCAACATGACTCAAATTCTGGGTCAGGTTTACCATAAGTTAAAACTTATTTTTACAGTGTAATTATTATTATTATTATTATTATTATTATTATTATTATTATTATTATTAGTATTAGTATTATTGTTATTATTATGTGTGTGGACCATTTGAAAATGTAGCCGCTACTTCCTATGCATGTTATCCATAATAACCTCATTGAATATGGAACTAGCATGATATTACACAAACGAATATGTCAGTCTTCAGACCCAAAACTATATATAATTAAACTGAACATCATATCAATTTAATTAAAAGCATTTTGAGTAAAACACACATATATAGCGAGACAAGCCAAGGGAAAATTAAATTTTCTTTGCTTACGTACCTATGACACATAACTGCTGCACATGCAACATTTCAGGAATCATTTTGGGAGGCTCAAAATTGTACACATAAGAAGCAGAGACATAATTGCTTTGGTCCACTTGGGACGGCTCCCCATGTACAAAAAGTTCAACATGTGCATGCAAGCATTTTATCTGCACATGGATATGGACAGTGCACAGATCAATGTGTCTTTCCAACAGGTTAAAAACCATATATATATTTCACTTTTCTATCGTGTTACATTCACTCACTTCACTAACTATTACCTTTTTCAATAATGTCTTTCCCAAACTCCATTTTGAAGGCTTAACAAGATCAAAAAGAAAAGAAAGAGAAAAACAAGTAAAAGATAGTCATAAAAAAGAGAAATGAAAAAAAAATGAAGATAAAAGATAAAAGTAATGTAAAAATAAATAAATTTTACTAGTTTTATAACTTTATTCACTCTCGGTGACACAATATTCTTCATCAAAACGTGGTTGCTCTTGTTGTCATGCACAATTTGGTCAAAGAAAATGACAATAATATATGATATGAACCTGTTCAAAATTTCAATTCTCTGATACTAGGCTTGGCTGTATGCCTGTATGCTGGCATGTTATCTTGATCTCCACGCCAATTACTTTCCATTAATTATTCACACGTACACTAGCATTCTGTCAAACATTATATATAAAACGATTGTTTCACAGGAGAAAAGTAAATTATTATAATGAAAGAAAGGAAGAAATATTATAAAAGCATGTAAATCTTATAAGATTGATTAAAACATAAATTAACATGTAATAATAATATATAAACATCTTATATATATTAAAAAACTTTAATAACATCTACCATTTCTCTTTTTTTTAATACATCATATTTCTTTTTTTCTCCCTTTCTCACTCTAGATGTTGAACAACACCCAATTGTCTATGAATTATTTTCCAACATAAAGTTAGACGTTTTTCTTGGGTATATGCTTCTCAGCGAAATAAAATGAATTTCCGAGCTCAACTTGAAGGAAAACATGAGAAAACGAAAGGGACATTTAACATATTCAAACTCTTTCTAAGAACCAAGTTGGTTAATTGTTACTTACCACAAATATATAATAGTCGGACTCTACATGCAAGTGAAGAACTTGACGATCCAATAATTGACCCTAACTGGCACTTACATGAGAAGAAGAAAGTTCAACATAGCCAAAGACAACTTGCCGGAAAGAAAATTCCGGTGACCTAGTAATTGACTCCGGCAAGTCATCCTTGGCTGCATCACTCTCTCTGCCTCTTCATGCAAGTCCCTCTTAGGTATGCTGCATTTATTTCTTGCATCATCATGTGATACTTATATGTATTTATAAGGTGCTTGCTTTGATAGCATATAATATAAGGTGCATTATATTATGTGGCGCATTAACCCAAAATTTCTAAAGTAGGAAGTGGCTTTACATGCCAACCGAAAGCCACAATGAGAAAGTCACACCGCCGGACTGACATTGCAAAACTCATCCCAAAAACTTGCTTCATTGGGCATGCAAAATAGGGGACCAATTAGGGAAGTGTTGGGCCCACTTCTTTTTTCTTCTCAAACAAATAATAATCATAATAAGTGTCATTATAAATATAATATATAAATTTAAATTTAAATTTATTTAATATATAATTATACATGATTTTAATGTTAATGTTGAATGAGATTCAATAATATAAATTATATTATTATAATTTATATTTATAATTTTTAATAATATATTAATATATATTGTATTTATAATTTAGATAAAAATGATTTTTAGTGACAAGTATAACATGTGTTTTTATATTTTATTTTTTTAAGTAATCGAAGGAATTTGTAAGAGTAATTCTATTTTTGATTATATAATTTTTAGTTTATATGATTAAGAGAGGAGGAAAAAAAAGAAAAGAAAAATCTGAAATAAAATAGATGAAATGAAATAGAGATTAAAAGAAATTTATAAAATAATAGAATGAATGTGAATTTAAGTCTTATATATCTTGGCTCAAAATTTAAAATGATGATTGAAGATTAATATTCAAGTTTTTTAGCTCGAATAACGACCTATGTGGTCGATCAATCAGCTCAAGGAGTCGATTAAGGTGAAAGATCGGTCGAAATGACCGGAGAAAATGGAGAATTTGAAATGACTAAAGATGTCGTAGAAGTGATGAAGAGCATCAATGGTATGAGTTTGACCATCACTACTAGAAAATTGTAAAATAGCGACCGAAATTAGCGATCGAAATTTATCATTCACTATTTAACAACCGATTATGAATAATCAAAATAGCGACCGATTTAGCGACCAAAATAAGTCGTCGCTAGAAAATTGATCGCTATTAGAGCTGTCAAAATGGACTCAGCCTGGTGAGCCAACCCGGCCCATCACAGGTTCGAGCCGGGTTGGGTAAAAAAAAATATAAAAATTTCAGTATGGGCCAATTTTGAACCCAGCTCACCCGGGTTGAACACGTGGTGAGCCGGACTAACCCACCAACCCGTAATAATAAAAATGTATACTTATTGGGCCAATGTAGCCCATTAGGGTTTCATTTTTCAATTTGAACTTCACAAAAGGATAACTGCACAGCCTGCACTCTCACACCCTTAGTCCGCACCGCACAGCCACCATAGTTGCTGCCACCACACCGCATCAGCCACCATAACTGCCACCACACCGCACCAACCACCATAGCTACCACCACATTTCACCAGCCACCATAGCTGCCACCACACCACACCGCACCAGCCACCACACCGCACTGCATAGCTGCCACCGCACCGCACAGCAAGGCACCACGCTCACCGTGCACTGTGAGCCGCCGCACGCACCGCGAGCCACCGCAAGCCACCGAGTGCACCGCGAGCCGCCGCACGCATCACGAGCCCATCGTGAGAAGTTTGCCAATTTGGTTTGTTTTCAGTTTAGGGTTTAGGGTTTTACATGTTTTTCAAAATTAGGTGAGAAAACCCGTTTAATCCACCAACCCGTGGTGGGCTGGGCTGGGTTCAACTTTTTTGAGCTCACTAATAAATGAGTCGGGTTGGTTTAGCCCACCAAATGCTCAACCCGTAGTGGGCCGGGCCAGGTTACCCGTTTTGACAGCTCTAGTCGCTATTTCGGTCGCTAAATAAGAAATTTTGAATTTTTTAGCGACGAAATTAAATTTGGTCGCTATTTCGGTCGCTAAATTAGAAATTTTGATTTTTTTAGTGATGGAATTTAATTCGGTCGCTAAATCAGAAATTTTGATTTTTTAGCAACGAAATTAAATTCGATCGCTAAATATAAGTTAAAATTAGCGACGAAATTGAATTCGGTTGCTAAATATTAGTTAAAATTAGCGAAAGAATTGAATTCGATCGCTAAATTAGAAATTTTGATTTTTTTAGCGATGGAATTGAATTCAGGCGCTAAATATTAGTTAAAATTAGCGACGGAATTGAATTCAGTCGCTAAATATTAGTTAAAATTAACGACGAAATTGAATTCGGTAACTAAATAGTAGTTAAATTTAGCGACGGAATTGAATTCGGTCGCTAAATCAGAAATTTTAATTTTTTTAGCGATGGAATGAAATTCAGTCGCTAAATATTAGTTAAAATTAGCGATGGAATTAAATTCGGTCGCTAAATCAGAAATTTTGATTTTTTTAGCGACGGAATTAAATTCGATCGCTAAATATTAGTCAATTAGCGATGTAATTATATTCGGTCACTATATATTAGTTAAAATTAGTGACAAAATTCTATTCGGTCACTAAATAAAAGTTAAAAAAAATTATAAATTGCTTAAAAGTGATGATAATATTGTTGTTGAGTATCAATCCCATTTTCTTTTTTTGTAAGAGAAAGATATTAATTTATAATAAAAAAATATTTGTATGCACTCCTACATAATTAATACCAATAGATATTTATGTGAAAAAATATTTTGAGGTTCTTTATTTACGATTGGATTTTTAGGCAGTTTTTTAATTAGAGTATATGAATTTTTTAAAATTTCTTATTTATTTTGATCCATATTTATAATATATATTTCTAACTCATGATAACTTTATTTTTAAATAAATTTTTATATTTAAATTTTATTGATAGAAGAGATGTGATATTTTATGGAAAAAAAGAATTATAACATCCTCTCTTTTTCTAATAGGAAGAGTACAAATGTATTTTCTTAACTATTAGTATTTCTGTATTGTTGTGTGATAAAATTGATTATTTTAAATTATTTTAAATTATTTAACTAGAATCTTATTAATAATTTACTATATGATTTTAATATTTTTGTATAACTAATATATGATTTTAAACTTGATATGAAAATATTATGATATTACTATATAAGATTTTAAATTAGTATTTTATTAATGGTTGATAATTAGAAAATAAAACAAGGATAAATATATTTTTTGAATTTTATATCTTAGATTTAAGATGAATAATTATATTAAGTTAATTAATAATTTATTTAAAATGTTAAAATTTAATTTATAAAAATAATATTTTAAAAGAGAAGGGTTATAATAACATCAGTGTAACTTTTACTAAGTATTACATTGCTCAATAACTTTATATTAAATGTGAATTTTATAAATTCAACCGTTAGATTGAAAGTTTCTTACTCTTAGATCATACATACAAAATCTTATATGAATTCAAGATGATTTGATACTTCATTCTTGTAAAACAAAATTGATGTAATATATACATTTCAAATAAAATATGAGCATTTTGATTACTTTTAAGTTGTTGTTCAATTTTAACAAAAATTGATATAAAACATATAAAGTGATATGAACTTTCAATCTGACGGTTGGATTTACAAAATTCACATTTAATATAGTTATTGAGTGGTGTAATACTTAGTAAAAGTTATACCAGTGTTATTATAACCCTTCTCATTTTAAAATATATAAATTATTACTTAAACTTTTAAATTTATAATAAATAATTTAAATTTTATCATAAAATTAATTTTATATAAAAATAAGTAGATTGTTAATTTTATGATAAAAATCCTAATTTTTGTTACTCAAGATATCATGGGAAAACTTTGTCTCAAGTACAAGAACATTCACTCACCACCATACTATTATACCAATACATTATACATCCCAATCCTATCTATCATTACCTATATAACATCATTGTCACCACCAATCACCTATCACCATTGATGTCTACCATCATGTATTGAAGCTTATCCACCATTGTTATTCATCACCATTATTGTTATTATCATTATTATTGTAATTATATATTACAATTTTCGCCATCATCACCTCATCAAGATAATAATAATGATAATTTATTATGACAGTTAATATTAAAAATATATAATAAATTTAATATTATTTTACTGTATTATTCATTATTCACCAAATAATGTAATGAACAAAATGTTGTTCATTAACTTCACATTTATTTCATCCTATTCTTCTTATATTGTACATTAATATGTATTAAATACACCCTAAGAATAGATTCCATAAAAGAAGTTATGACTCCTTATTAAACAAATAGAACTCACTCTACAATTTGCCTTTACGGGTAAAAAGGAAAGGAGGGGGTGTGTGATCACTAGCTAGCTTTTAGCATCTTCACATGTATGTGCATGGTTTGAAGTTAATTCTTCATTCCTAATCGCTTACATAGATGTTGAGCATTAGATTGATAACTACACAAAATGATAGGATTCTAAAATGAATTAGGGTCAGCGGGCTTGTTTTAAAATGCGGAAACCTCAACATGTTACAAAATATTAATGTCACGTACAATATTCGTTTTCTTAAAGAAAAAAATGTTATTGAAATACTAATTTATTAAAAAACAGGATGTTATTAATTTTCTCTCTTTTTTTGTTCCCGAAGATTTTCATTACTACATATATAAGCCTCAAGAAAATCTTATGAATGACAAAACCCGTAGCAAACTAATATTTGAAGTCTCAAATTAAAATTTGTATTAGAAGTTCATTGTGTGTGAGAGAGAGTATATACGATGCAACATATAAGGGTTATTATTTAGCTTCAATATAATGTTTTCAAATTTCACTGTCGTAAACCAAAAAAAAAAAAAAAACATTGTCAAAATTTATGCATGTCATCGGACACCATAATTAAGCAATATATGTTATGTAATTTTGTTTAATAAAACTTTTTTGCGCATAATGAAATGATCGATGAATTTGTGTATTGAGTCATGAGCGATGTTATTGTTATTACACCATGACAGAAATTAAACAAATTAATTTGTAGTGCTTAAAACTCGACCTTACCATGGACTTGGCTAACCCACATGGATGTCCCACTAATTTGTATTTGCATCTACCTATAATATGTCCTTTGTTTAATCAAGAAAAGAAAAACTACTACGACACTTAATTTATTTGGTGATCAAATCATATAAAATAATGTACAAGATTAACTATTTACACATGTCTTCTAAAAGCATCATAGACTCAATTCTCAAAACGTAAAAAATTTAAATCTCACATTAATCGATTAGATATATGACAACTAAAAGATTTATAAATAACATCTTATAAGTTGGTTGAGTTTGACTCAAGCGTGTGGTTCAGCGGTAGGGGTTGATTCACGCTTAAACAAGGTCAGGAGTTCGAATCCTGCCTTGTGTATGCAGCCGCGTTAAATCTTGGAGCCAGTTATCCCACCCTTTGAGGTGCCTCCAACGTAGCGAGGAGATTAGTCACTGCTGTCGGCGGTGAATACTCCATGAACGAAAAAAAAAAATGATAAAAAATTCGACATTGTCTATATTATGCAAAATGATCATTAAAATTAAACCCTTGACATGCCTATAGCATTATGTCTAGCTAGCTTATTAATGATTTTTGGACTAATCACTTTCAAATTACTAATATCGATTGTTATTATGGTCAACAATTGTTAGCAATATGTCTAACTCATGTCTGCGTTCGTCGGCAGGTTTTTGCGGCAACGTTCCTCTTACATAATGATTTTCCAAGGAGGAATCCTAACTTGATTATAAGATATATACCTACTTTACAGTAAACTTTTATAATATAGAATAATATTTTTATAATTATTTTAATATAAAATGCTTTATGTTGAAAGAAATGAAAAAAAAAATATTGAAATCGTCTGGAATTATATTTTCCTAAAAAAATTATTTTATGAACGAAGAACATCAGCCCTACGCTTTTTAACATAAATTTTATATTATTAATAATTAAAAATTATAAGTAAAACTCTGTATATAATGAGTAAGATTTACAAAATTTTATAATTTTTAATAAATAATAAAAAGTGTGTTCAAAACAACGTGACATTTATCTTTATTATAATATTGTAACAACATAATCTCTTGATACAAGTTTATTTTATCTCCTCTTAAAGTATTTTTTTTTTATTTAAGGCGATTGAAATTATAAATTTGCATTGAATATGAATGATTTCTCTTATTTCAACACTAAGTTTTTATAAATAAAAAAACAATAATAGTAACAATATGTAAGAAAAAAATTATTTAATTGTGTTAAGAACTATAGAGGTCAAAGATTGGATCATCGGTCCAATCAATCTGACGGAAGAAAACGTATATAGACCGAGTCGACTTAGACTAACGTAAATTTTGAATAAACATTTCTAATTTTTTTAACTTGACATAACTCGACTTGATAAAGTCACGTTAAATTGGTTTATTTTGTGCTTTTATATTAATAAAGAATATCACACTTTTAAATAATTAATTTTTGACGTAATAGTAAATATGTTTTTATTTAATTTTTACAAAGACAAAGAAATCAAGATTAAAAAGATTTGGTAAACTTTAAATAATTAACTTGTCTTGTCCCATTATATATATTTGATGACTTCAATTCCATTAATAATTACTTATAAATTTTTTTTAGATTACATTTATTATCTAATTTTGGATCAAACCAATCTATATTGATTAAAATAATTCATAGAAAAAAATTGAGTTATTTGAATTTCAGACGATTGACAAGGCGAAGTGTTAATTTTTAGATACCAAATATTCACTGTAGTCATTATGGACGCATTTGTCTAATTGACATATCTTAAAAAATTAATATTGGACTATTAAATTTCTAGGAATTCATGTGAGAATTGGTAGTTGGAAGTCTATAAAAAAATCCATTTTATGATATTTATGAGAGATAAAAAAGAATACGTATACTTTATTTATCAATTAATTGTCGATGTATTATTGTATGACGTAGATTTGAAATTGAACCATAATTCTTCCAATATCAACGACTAACCATCTCGAAGACATGTATACGTCAAAATACTGAAATGTCGTTAGAGTTGTACTCCCAAAATTGATAGTGTTTGAAATCTAATAAGAAATATAAATACATTATGCGTTAGATCCTTCTCCATGGTGAAAGCTATTGTAACTAAAAAAATCGTGTACAAAACACAACAAGTACACAACTCTCCTTTTATAAACATGAACAAAACCTAACATGTTGTATGTTCCTTGGGGAGTCATTTTCCCAAACAACTTTTTCATTAAAAAGTGTAAAATATTTAATATTACGTCGAAAATCAATTCTTTCAAAAGTTTAGTTATCTATTAATTGCGGTGGCATGCGGTAACGATCCTTATGACCTTTTTGTAAGCTTATGCCGGAACGATGATCCACTCCACTACATTAGATTCGAAAGAGCAACCTAGAAAGTTGAAAAATGAGAATACCCGGGCTTAAATCTTACACGTCATCTCCACATCACATCCATGACTTAAACTTTTGTAATTATCATAGTACATGATACGAAAATCTCGATTTGAGAACAAAATTTCTAAAAAGAAAAAATAGTATTGAAAATCAAACCAACTAATTATAATATAACTAATATATAAGTGAAAGAAAATTCTAAACATACAAACTAATTTCTTAAAGTAGAGTTTGTCTTAAAAAAAACACACTTTTATAATAGTACTAAAATGAGATGTTAAATTTTTGGCATGAAAAAATATATTAGAAATCTCATACCAATAATAATACATTAAAATAATTTATAAGGAGAGAAAAACATCTTATCCACATAATATATATATATAGAGAGAGAAATGGAATATTATAGCACATGAGTCTAGGTTTTGAAATTTGACCATGTTGATGATGGGTGTCGATCAATCATCAATTGAAAACAAGGGACCCATAAGGCTTGATTTGGATCCTTGTGTTGAGTGAAACCATGATGCATGGGACGTTGTGGGGCTTATGTCCCCTTTTTTGCCCTTATGCACCGTCTACCATTCCATGTTTGCTTTATGACAAATTGCTTTCACGCTTTTCATAGTGCTTGAAAAAGCCTGGGATTGCAACCATACCCTAACATTAACATAGGACCATGTGTCACATGACACCTTTCGCCCCCAAGAAAAATATGTTTAGCACACATGTTTCGCTTTTCCACAACGTGTTTGGCTAAATATTCATAAATTCAACTTTACGTTATTTCTATAAAAATGAATTATATTCAATCAAATGTTTAACAACATAAAATAAAAAGGTACATATATGTTTCTACAATTTAAACTAACCGAACATATAAATATATTTCACGTGAAATCAAATGGCAATCGTGATTTATAAATTTGTAAAAGTGAGTTTAGAAAAAAGTGCATAGCCTCGCCGTATCGTGTTTGGATATGTGCCTAAACACTTTCCAAAGCAATAAGTTGTATATCTACTTAGTATCTTATAGTCTCTATTCTGCATTTTCTGCTTTCGGTGGTTTTGTTTGGTTTGGAAGATGTTACGAAGGAAATGGAATGGGCAATGGCATGTGAACTTTGTTTTGATCATTGGTGTGGGGAGAGTGGTGTTCGGTGGACCACGTGGTTAGGCAACATATCTGAATCCTCAGTGAAGTATAAGATGGCTGTACTAGGCCACTAGTCCACCGTCACCTTTTTATATCGATTATATTTGACATTTTACATCAATTTCTACCGATTCATATTGAAAAGAGATCATTCAATATGGTTTGTTGTACAACTATGAAGAATGGTTCGTTTAAATGATTATTTTTTACAATCTCAAACATGTAAACAAATCCTAGCTAGATAGATAGTTTATCGGTAATGACAAAAAAAAACGAAAAATGAAAGATAAATAAGATTTGGAGAACGAAAAAGAAAATAAAAAATAAAATCAACAATGACAAAAATGGCATTCATGGTGATAGTGAGGACAAGATTTGGAGAACAAAAGGATGAGAATCGAAAGCAAATTAAGCAAGGAAAGCTTGTCTAAATGAAGAACCAAAAAATGAGGTACGAAATTGAAAATGACGCAAAAAGAAAAATAATGGTCATGGATGTCACTAGAGAATAGAGATTAATTGTAGACAATGACGAGTTGAAAAATCTTGTTGGAGATGCTTGAAGTGTCATTTAAGAGAAAGTTTGCAATAGGATTTGGAAAAGAAGAAATGAGAGCACACAAGAGTCGAATGAGATTTTAAGAAGTTTATAGAATTATTTTACATTGATGATAAATTAAACCTATGTAAAATATATCTCCTTTTACATTGATTAAACCTAGAGCTTAGTAGATATTGATTGTTGCAATTTCCTCATAAAAAAAAATAACTTCGTAGGTTAAGAAAAAAAACATGTTTATAAATTATTTTGATCTTGACTCGTCGTCAAAGAACTTTTTGTTATGCCGATACACACATATAATATGATTGAAAATTCAGGTATTACAAATAATTTTATAATATTTAATATTCTACCTATGGTACTATTTAAAAATTATGATTTTCACTAAAATAAATGTTTAAATTTAAGATCGTTAATAGAAATTTGATTCGGTGACAAAATCTAAATCAATCATTTTATGTAAATGTATCATGAACTTTGACTTTCGAGCATTTTGGAAACAACTTTTGAAGAATCTTATAATGACTGTTATGTACCAATCATATAAATTTTACCAATCCATATGTTTTCTTATAATTACATTTTTAACTGATACTGCAGTTGGTATTTATATAGTTTTCGAAATGTGAGTAAAAAGTTTTAACATAACAGTACAGTAGATAAAAGTCACATATAAAGTTAAGAAACTTCATATAATGATATTTTTGAAAGAAAAATATTCAGCCTCCGAAACTTAACGCCGAAATGAATAAAATAATATTTTAAATTATAAAATATTAAATTAAATAATTATTTTATAATAAATTTATTAAAATATATTAATATTTTAATTTTTCAAACCATGATTAGGATAAAATTTCGGAAACTATAGCGTAGCTCTTTTTGAAATGAAACCACTTTACAAGAGATAACAAATTTCTATCAAAGAATCTGAGGACAGAGCTGTAATCAATAACAATTCTTCCATCAGCTCAGCTGCAGTGTAGATAACCCAATAATTAATATGACAGACATCCATGCATTCAGATGTTACATTTCATACAGTCAGCTATTTGATGATGATCAAATTTGCCGCTATTAAAAAAAAAAAACACTTTTATCAACAATTTTCATTTATATAATTATGTATAAATATTATTCATTTACTTTTCCATATATTATCAAATACTTTTTAAACATAATATATGTTTCTAAATATCGTTAATAATATTTTTATATATTAATAATAACATTTCAAAATGTTTCGAAAGTAATATTTTTATAATACTTCAATAATATTGTAGATTTTATAAAATTATATTTAATATTAATATATATGGTGTTGTTACTTACATTTTATAACTCACAAGTTTTTAAAAATTGAGGACATTTCAAGTTAGTTACTGTCAAATATAGACTAAATATATATATTAAAGTTCATTTCTCTTAATTTTTATTGTGTAATTATATGTACTTTTTATATGTGGTATTATCTTACTCAATATGTAACTTTAATTTAAAAAAAATATAAAAATAATAAAATATACATTTTATGTGTCATTCTTTTTTATATGTGAAAATTTAATTTAAAAAATAATTCAAACAAATAATATTAAGATAAAAGAACGTTATTCTAATAACATTTTCTAAAATAAAATGTTATAATGACTTATTAACGTATGGTGGAGTTTATGGACAATTTATTTGTATTTAAATTATTTTATAAGTATTTATAAAAGTGCTTATACAAACTTATAAAATATCTTATGAGTAACACAAAATATTTTTGAATTAATTTTGATAAACTATTCAATATAGTTTATTATTTAACTTATGCCAAAATTTATTAAAAGATGCCTAAGTTTTTATTCTATCATTGACATAAATAGTTTTTTTTTTATTTTTTTTTTCACTAAAAATCAGTTATATATATTTTTTTTCATTACTCCCACCAAAGGTTTTCGTTTCTCTCTCTAGAGTTTTTTATTCCTCTTTATTTTTTCTCTTCTCCTCCGATTTTTTATTTATCATTTTTTTTCCCAAAATCCACATTTCCCTATTATAAAAAAACTAATTACTTTTTTTCCCTTAAAATAGAACATTTGGAATAAATTTGTTTTTAATATTTATAAATAATATTTTTAATCATGATTTTATAAAATTTATAGAATTAATTTTTAATTTTTAAAATTTATGGTTCTTAATTTTTAATCATGGTTATATGTATAAGTGATTTATAATATTTTTATTTTTTATAAACTAAAATTAGGTGAATCGTGACTAGTAAATTTCTTTTATTTTTAATTTTATTGTGGGGCATAATATAGCAATCCAATATATCACTATACTTTATAGCTCAACAATAAGTAGTGAAAAACATGAATCTAATTATCTAGGGTTAACATGCAAT
Source organism: Cajanus cajan (assembly GCF_000230855.2). Lineage (NCBI taxonomy): Eukaryota > Viridiplantae > Streptophyta > Magnoliopsida > Fabales > Fabaceae > Cajanus > Cajanus cajan. Next base: position 7,406,826 of record NC_138517.1, on the reverse strand, counting down.
AGTTTCTAGATATCTATGCAACAATATATATATATATATATATATATATATATATATATATATATAGGAAATAATAACTTAAAATATAAAAAGAAATTTCTTAGTGGGATTACATCAAAATCTTTTACACAAACATACATACATACACACAACTATCCAATTGTGAACATAAAATCCTAAATTGTCCGTCAATAAATTACTATACATATGTTGGCTTAGAATAACACCAAAAAAAAATATTGTCATCTCTAGCATGACACACAAAGTCATGCTCGCCCTTCAGTCCAATCCTACACTGCTCCCATAATAATATAATCATCGTAGTCTAACAACAAAGAAAATGTAAGGGCAAACTCTTAATTAAGAAATAAAACATAGTATAGAAAAAATTAAGCTAATTATACAAACAACTTAATCAATACCACACAACATCAGTCAAAAGCCCAATTTAACAACACAAAACAACATATCAACATAACATCTCAACTTAATAATATGTCATCATCTCAACTTACAACTTACTAGCATACCATCTTAACAACTTTTCAACATATTAAATTAGTGTATAAGAACAATACGACTTAACAACATAATATATGAACAACATAATATTTACAACGCGACACAAATTAGCAACACACTACTATTAAAGTACAAAATAGCGACTAATATTAGCAACCAAAATACATCATTCATTAATTAACCTACGACCAATTTAGCAATTAATTTGCGATACAACCATTAAAGTCACTCAATGAATGATTTGGTGACCATTAAAGGTTGGTAGCAAGCTGATTAGTTGCTATATTTGTCATTATTTGATTGTGTTTCATGAGAACATAGTTTGTGACATAACTATTAACCAATCTACTATTGGAATTATAAAAAAGTTGTCACCAAATTGATTTCAATTGCTAATTGAGAACTTTTAATTCAAATAGAAACCATATAGTTTGTTGGCCAATCTTGTGCAATAAATTTTTGAAGGTTTTTTAATCTTGGACATTTTTTTTTAAACTAAAGTATGTGGATTTTTTAAAACTTTCTTATTTATTTCAATTCATATTTATAATATATATTTCTAAATTAAATTTAATAATTTTAAAATAAATTATCAAAAATAAATAATTTTGTGTCACAATATAAATTGGATTTTACTAAATATTAGTTTAATTTATATGTCAAAATCTATGGTAATTATTTATATGTATAACTTATTATAAATTAATTTTAATGATAGTTAGTCTATACTCAATAACTAATGACCTATATTAAATTTCAACAATCCAACTGTTAATTAAAGACTCTTAATGTGTGTGTGCGCGCTTATATATATATATATATATATATATATATATAGAGAGAGAGAGAGAGAGAGAGAGAGAGAGAGAGAGAGAGAGATTTCAAGGATTTAACCGTTGAATTAAACATTATTAATACATAGATCAAGTCTGCAAATTTTTAAGAAATTTGAATATTATTTTCAAGAGTAAATTGTATTTCACGTTTACTTTGGTTAAGTTCTGATTTTTCATGTTATCTCTACATTTCAGTACATCATATTGACCTAATTATATTTTATTTAGTTTCAATTATACACTATAAGTCTACATTGATAAGATATCATGAAAGTCACTTAGTATGTTCTAGTTCATTATTATAAAATGTGAAATCAATATTTTGTTACTTTTATATTTATTAACTAGTCTAAAATTATAATTTTAAAAAATATAAAAAAATATAATGGTTACACTTAGCAACCAAATAATTTTGTAGCCAATTTAAAATATTTTGTGACTGAATCAGTGATCAATTAAAAATATGACGAGGAAAAAATTAAAATTAATATGTGTTTTATTTAGTGACAGAATATGATAAAGTAACTCAGTGACTATTTTGCGATGAATTAGGGACCAAGTTTAAATGATTTTTTTTATAAAAAAATTGTTGGCAATTGAAATTACAAAACACAAATTTCAGTCGCAAAATTGGTCTCCTCAAGCTAGGTGATCGATATTGCAACAAACTGATAATTTTGGTTTAGTGACGTCACTATTCAGTTGCTAAATTGTAATGGAAACATTTTCGATTGCTATTAGCAACAACAACTAGGCTTTTGGTGAAGGATTTAGGCCAATCACTAATTCTATTGCCGAGCATAATATTAATTGAAATAGTCTAAATAGTGACAAATTTTGGTTAGTTGCTAAAACATGTATTTTTGTAGTGACACAACAAATAAACATCATAACAATCTTAACAACACAACAATTTATGTGTTGTCACACATTTTGACTAAGAGATCTCTTACGACACAAATAACGAATTTAAGTGACTTGATCCTATTGAACTAACTTAACAACGTGGTCTTTTTGACATGTTAGATCAACAATAAATTTAGATATCAATCCACAACAGAATATGATTTCTCCAATTTTGCCACTTAAACTAGAAAAGTCCAATATCTCTATTAGGAATAAAACAATTTGGTGTGGGTCTACCACGACATTAGTAAGCATCAATTAAGTCTATATGAAATTAACTTGCTGACTAAATTTCATATACTGCGCATCGATCTTTTTAGTAATTAGTTAATGCTTTTACCTTTTGACTTCACACCTTACTCAATTAGTTGCTTCTAAACTAGTATGACTCGACTTAAATCCCATATGGTATCAACTAATGACCTAGAGAAGACTCAACAGTCCACTACAAGTGACAACAATACTCAAAAAGGGTTTTTCAAAATATTGGCTCTTAGAGCACAACAACACATATCCATACAATAGGATATCTCAACATTTTAAAAAAAACACCTCTCCTTTAGTCTTAAGTTCACAACACATCTCAACACAATATGTCTCATGCATATCATAACACAATTCAACACAATGTGCCTTATGCACCACAACACATCCCATCATAACATGCCTCATGCACATCACAACACAACTCAACATAACACGCCTCATGTAACGACCCGCCATGGTCTCTACACTTAGTGGAATCGCACTACTACTAGTGAACTAAGGAAAATATTAAATTGGATAACTCATACTTACAGGTATAGATAAGAATAAAAATAACCAAATTCTTTAAATACAAAATAAAATGCCATATATGTACAGTCATCCCAAAAATAATATTTCCTAGTGCCGGTCAAACAGACAAAAATCGCTACCCAAAATGGTAACCCTAACACGAGGATCAAACTCCCCGTCTCGCAGCGGTCACCTCGACTCCAAGCTAGCCCTGATCTGCTCCCATACCAAGTATGATCATCGCAGTTCCACCACATGGAAACATAAGGGTAAGCTAGAATTCATAAAATGAATCATAATAATCTATACTACACAATCGTATTCATAGAGTCACACCATACACTCTATCCAATACTACTCATGCATAAAATATAATCCACCAGTCATGAAGTCAAACACCACACTTCATCATATTAATAATCATGCAATAAATGCATCTCATGACAGATATCAATGCATATCAATCATCTAATGCGTCGTCACGCATACACCTAGGAGATCTCCACAACAATAGAGCTGTATAAGTGACATTCCATCCTACCGAAACCACCCCAACCGTTTTCACGCCCAATGCGCCCGCTCGGTCACAGCTAAACAGGATATATAATCCTCCCTCGGGTTTACTCGGATGATGTCACTTACACAATTGGAAGTCCAGATCCACCGTCAGGTATAGCACAGCTGGGTACGGGCTTACCACGACCTTGGCATGCATTAACCAAGTCAATTGTGGAGTTCGCCCACCGACTATCCGCAAGGATCCACGCACCTTCCCGAGTACTTGGTTAAGGGAATAACCCTCGACCTCATACCCCGCTCCAACACTAGCTAAGGACTTAGAGGAGACTCACCCAACCCAGTGGCCTATCTGAGCACCACTCTCCCAAATCCAGTGGCCTCCCAGAGCACCACTCTCATATATCAGTGGCCTATCCAAGCACCACTCTCAAGAGACTCTATGTGAGCTCTTCCAGTTCGAAAATATTTTTCCTCTCCTCAAGTCCTAGGCTAGACTCATGCCATAGGCATCACATGCAATCATGCATCATACATCATAATGGTCTGCCCACCATCATGATCAACAATCATACACATGTCATAAGACATCACATGCAATAATGCATCATACATCATAATGGTCTGCCCACCATCATGATCAACAATCATACTCATATGAACATATACGCATGTCATATCATATTCAAACATTCATACGTATCATCACAAAGCATACATATGAATCACACCTCACCATACATCATATATCATATATACATGATCTAAAACTTTAACTTTAAACATGCATAAGCATCAATTCATTCATAAACTTATTCACGCTCGGCGTAGCCTGAGCTCGCCCAGCCTAATCCCAGCCTGAGAGTCCCAAGACTCATCCACGCCTAGCACATTCAACCTGCGCCCGGCCTAAATTCCAATAACAGAGTTCACAAACTCTCATCCACACCAACAAATCCAGCCACATGCAAACACAAAATACAATGCATAGACTTCATACAACTTAAATAAACCTAGAATCAACATGCACCCATCTGATGCATCAAATTCACCAGAACCCCCATTTTTTTCCAAGACTTTGAACAATTAGCGAATTCTCCGATCCAGCCATGGATCCTCAACTTCCATGCATCAATTAAGTTTCTAAACTCACATGCAACTTAAATAACAAACATTCTAGCTTCCCTTACCTGAAGATTGGCTCAGATAGCCAAAGACTGAACAAAAGTAGAATTTTCCCTCGAGGCTCAACTCGGAACTTCAGTCTTCCCAAAACAAGCTTTCTGATCTGAATTTCAAGAAAAGTCAGAAGGAGTTAGTGATCTAGAGGAGAAAAGGAGTCAAACAGAGAAATTTGGGAGAGAAAGGAGCTCACTGACCCAGAGACCTTCTCTCTAAAACTTCTCTCTAAAAACTCCGAAACTCCTGAAGGCCCCCAACCCCCTATTTATAGACTTTCGGATTGGCCCAGAACGGCCCGTACCGAGTTCGGAACGGCCCGTTCCGAACTCCCAAATCATGCACAAAATTAACGCCCAGAACGGCCAGTTCTGAAATCAGAACGGCCCGTTCCGGGACTCATCCGGAACGGCCCGTTCTCCCTCCAGAACGTCCCGTTCTCCCTCCAGAACGGCCCGTTCTCCCTCCAGAACGTCCCGTTCTCCCTCCAGAACGGCCCGTTCTCCTTCCCAGAACGGCTCGTTCTCAACCACAATATGTAGTTAAATTCAGTAGCTTGGAACGGCCCGTTCCAATTTGGGAACGGCCCGTTCTGGGCTACTGAATCAGCCTCTTTTTTTTTTTTTTTTTTTTTTTTAACAATGTTACACCTCATGCACATCATAATGCAATATTACACAATAACATACTTTTCATCCTCAACAAAACACACAACAACATACATCTCATATTCATTCAACATATTTGTGCTCAGTGTCCATGCCTAGCACCACTCATTCCACTTTTGGAGTTAATGAGATAAAGAGCTTTTAACTTACTCAAGCTCAAGACTAATCCTCTTGTGCCTGACAAAAATGAGACAGAGAGTCTCTATATAATCCATGCCTAACGCCACTCATTCTATGCCAAGTGCTAGTGAGATAGAGATTCTCTAACTTACTCACGCTCAATGCCATTTATCTCACATCTAACATTAACAAGGTAGAGAGCCTTTGGCCCACTCACGCATGATGCTAATCATCTTGTGCTCAACAAAAAGGAGGTAGAGAGCTACTCACTCATGCCTGACACCATGAAGTTGTGCATCGTGCGAAAGCAATTTCTCTTGGTAGAGTCATAATTTCAAGAACAAGACACCACAAATCCATCTTCAATCCAACATGCACCTATCAATTCAACATATAATCATCTTGTAAAACTCAAAAATCAAACAAAAAAACCAACATACATTCATCATGTGACATAGATCAAAAGAGATCTTCATCTTCACTATCAACACTTAACATGCACACAAGTTCAATTTCAACATGATTTAACTCAAATTACCACAAAAGGGTAAGACAACCATGGAATCTTCATCCACAACTTGGATATAAAGAAAATTACAAGCTTCCCATACCTTGAATATCCAGGAAAAAAGGAAGAAGAAGAATGCAACTTCCAATCACTACTAGAAAGATTGTATTCTAAGTCGGTTATTATTCAACTTCTACATCGGTTCTAAAACCGACTTAGATGAAGGCGACGTAGATGAATGAACATATCTACGTCAATTACGCAAAAATTGACTTAGATGTATGTGTTCATCTAAGTCAGTTTTATGAAAATCATCTTAGATGTACACACGTGAATGACAACCTAGAATGCTCAACCACCTCTTTCACACATGAAAACGATTTTTCCCAAATATCTTCACAAAGCTCTTCAAATTTTTCACGCGTTATTGTGCTCCTATAAAAAAAATGAGCCATGAATATATAAACCCTAATGCTCAATCTATCTCCAAACGAGCCATAAGTGAAGTAACTTTTCGTTCCCTCACAATTGCAAAGGGAAACACCTTTGGCGTCACTCGTTTCTTCGACCATGTTATGTTCGAAACACCTCTGGTCACCGTCGCTTTAGTGAGAGGTTGCGCGCAAGAGGTTGAGAGTTCTCACTAGGCTGTCGTTGAGAGGTTGCTGAGAGAGACGACGAGGTTGAGACGTTGAGAGCAATTGAGAGAGAAATGAGAGAGACAATGAGGTTGAGATGTTGAGAGCAACTAAGAGAGAACTGAGAGAGACGACGAGGTTGTGGGTGGGAGACTGAAGAGCGCGCATGAAATGAGAGAAAATGTGGGCGTGATACTTTTGGGTCTCCATCTAAGTCAGTTTTACACAAAAACTACCGTAGATCAGTTATCATCTAAGTCAGTTTTACAATAAACCGTCGTAGATCACTTATCATCTAAGTCGGTTTTATAATAAATCATCGTAGATCACTTATCATCTAAGTCAGTTTTACAATAAACTGTCGTAGATCACTTATCATCTAAGTCGATTTTACAATAAATCGTCATAAATATGTGCGTCTAAGCTATTCTACTATGGTTATTGTCTAAATCATAGTAGATTAGGTTCCTTTTATTTACAAAAATGTTACCGTGTCTTATTCTACATCTTTTTTTAGTAAACCGTCTTAGATTGAACGACTTAGATTATTCAAATTGTAGTAGTGAATTTGTCATCGCATGACAACCTCGACTCCTAATTCTCAACTTTGAAACTTCGAATATCAACTAAACTCTTACAATTTCAATGTGCACACAACTAAAGGGTAAGACAATAATGAAGTCTTCATCCACAACTCAGATATAAAGAAAATTACAAGCTTCCATTACTTCAAATCTCCAAGAAAAGAGGAAGAAGAAGAATGAACAACGAAGAACGCAACTCCCAAGTTCTTGTCACACGACAACCTTGACTTTCGATTCTTAGCTTCAAAGCTTAACTCAACTCCTACAATCTAAGCTCTAGGGAAGGATTAGAGTGGTTTCGTGAAGTCAGAAGGAAAAGCAATCACCTTTAGCTCCAGAGCCTATATTTCTAAAACTTCTCTCTAAAATTCTTAAAAATTGAATTTCATGTCTTGAGAAAACTTATATATATATACATTCTCATAAAATTGATCAACTTTGATCTTAATACAAAACAACTCTGAAACAACTAAACTCAAAAGAGTTCCTTAATCCTTATAGTTTCAAAACATTAAAACAACATATCATGCAAATAAATCATTTACTCAAAGAAATTAAATTAAATTCACAGTGTTGCACACGATGTAATTTTTTAGAATTATTCAGTTATTTTTTTTATTTTTATTTGACTTAAATATATTTTTAATCCCTATAAAATTAGGGAGTTTTAATGTTGATTCTTGTAACTTCTTTCTTTGTTGTTTCATCATTCTAAAATTTGTATACATTATTTTTAATCATCAGGAAATAAATAAATTTTGGTTTGATCCTTGTAAACTATTTTTCTTTGATTTTCATCCTTCTAAAATTTATAGTCACTATTTTTTGTTCCTAACAATTATTTTAAGGTATAGATAAATAATAATCATTTTAAAAATTTATACAAATTTTTAGAGGTATTAAACACTAACATGAATTTACTAATAATAATTGTATATAATATTTAGGATGTTCTTTTAATCTTTTAATAAATATATGGATTAAAAATAATAGTTTCAATTTTAGAAGGTGAAAAAAAGAAGAATTATGAAGACTAAAATCAAAATTTGGTAATTTTGTAAGGACTAAAGATATTTTTAATTTTTTATTTTATTTTCATCTAAAATTTAATTTATATTTTAATTTTTAAATTAAAATAACATCTTATAAATATTTAAATAATGATAAATTTAACTGTTAATTAATATTTTTATCCAAATATAACAACTTATAAAATTTTAAGTACTTATAATATGTTTTTTTATATAAAAATTTATTAAATGAGATGTATATTTTAAATCTATAATATCATTTAAATAAAATCAATGTTGCATAAAAGTAAAAGCAGTAAAGCGGCCACTTTTTAGACACTGCAACACTGTTAAAAGATCATTACGAACAATTTTTATTTTTATTTTTCTGTTGGTGTTGACTGTTGAAGCATGTTTTATTTTCGTGCAGTGATTACCCTGAACTCCTGAACTACATATATTACTCACGGAAAAACTAACAGGTAAAGAAATTGTGTAACACTTGAGACATAAACTCCTTCATGACTTGTGTAATCAATCAAAATATGCATCAGCTAGTAATGATTTCCATGGGGAACACTGCATGAAGAATTAAAAAACAGTGCACAGTATCAATTAACATATATATTAGATGAAACTAACATTGATTTTGGGATATTAAGGACGTTTGATTACACATGTTGAAATCATTTAAGAATTTATAGTGATGTCACTATCAACGAACCAAGCATCTCATAATTTGGAAATTAGTGCCACTCACGTAATTATTAGTCCACACACAATCACAGTTGTCAACATGCGATCTAGCTACATAGCACTTGATAATGGGCCACTTGAGTAATGAGAGTGGACTGAGATTTGAGTTGAGGCTGAAAGTTCAATATGGATCAAAAACTAAAAACATGTTAGGAATACTCTTTTAAACACTTTCTTATGTTATATCAGTTTTAGCTATAACTAGTAAATAAAACTTAAATAGCTAACCAGAAAAGATAGCAGTTTGTAAAGATTCTTCAAGTCAATAAATAGATAAAAAAAATCTCTTTCTAATACTGTATCATTTTTATTATTATGTATTGACTTAAAATATTTATGATTTCTTAAGAATTATATGTTTAATTAATTTTTAAATATGTACAATATCCCTGTGTTGCAAGTATTTATTTGAACATAAATTAAAAATGACAACTTAAATTAAAGTATATTACGAAAGGAAGTTTTTATTAATTTATACTAGTAGTTTTCTTATAAATAATTAATTGTGAGAAATATCTTTAAGATAACAATTGCGAATCAACTATTTTTAATGATATTAAATGATTAAAAAAATAAAATATAATAAATATATAGTATAGTTCATTGAAAGAATTTATTAAATATTTTATGAAAACTGTAAAATTTTTTTTTATAAAGATAAGAAAGATTACAAAGATGGTTGTAACGAGGATTAAATCTATGTTTTCATATTTCTAATTACCTCAATTCTTTCCTACCTAATCACTAGACTAATCCTAATGGTTTGAAAACTACAATTTTAATATAGTTTGCTTATTTTTTTCATTTTGTAACTTCTTTTGTGATGTAACTTTTGCTAATATAACATATATAATTAAAATTCCATGCGTAATGAAATATAGATTATGCAATATAATTGGTAATATACCTCTTTTCAAATTGTCTCAAACTCAAAAATATCACTTCTTAGTTTCGGACCATATAATAGGCATACTTATTAATTTGCAACTTAAGAGATTAAAATTGGACATTTCACAATGATTTGCACCTTAGAAGAGTCATCAAAGAAGCATTTCCCTTCATCTTTTCTTCAAACTTCACGATTTTATAATGATGACTAAGGCCCAATAATTAAGATCTAAATGTAACGTTAATGATTAATAGAATCCTTATATGACTAGTTACAGTGTAATAATATTAACGATTGACAACGAGTCAATAATATCACAATATAACATTAATATTTAATTAAATACATGTTTAACATTAATGATTGATCAAGGTTCAATAAGATCAATATGTAATGATTAACCAATGTTTGATTAGGTTTCGGTGTGAATTAACTTTCATAAAACCTTAGATAATAATATACCTTTCATTTTATTTTTTGTTGTTATGATATTTATTTATTTTTGCAAATAATATAAGAATGCAAATAACATGTCTCTTGTTTATTTATCCAAATGCCAAAAAAAAAAAAATCAACAATTTGTACCAAAAAAATAATGCCACCACTTGCTAGAAAGAGATACTTCCTTACTAATTTATTATTATTTTTACATGAGAAAACAGGAAGAACTAAGGTAAAATTTATTTTTTTTATCACCACCAATCTAACTCCTTAGGTTACATGTATCAAAAATAATTTTCCAACTTCATGTTACCCACAGAATTGGCCCTAAATGCAGAAGTCACAAGATAAAATGTCCAGAATTGTTAATAATGAAAGATGTTACTGTACCCTGAAAGATGAAAGAATTTTGATACTTTCTCTTATGCATATCAATGAAATAAATACATGTTAATTAACGAAGTCACATCAATTTTTAAATAAAATTTTTTATTTAAATTTTTTATATTATTTATATTTAACTCCTTATCTAATATTTTTAAAATAAAAAATAATTATTGGATTTGTTGTTTGTTAAGGATACAATTTTTTGATTGAATTTGTTGAAAGTGCAATTTTTTGATTAGATTTGTTGAGAGTGAGATTTTTGATCAAAGGTGCACTCAATTTTCCAATAAAAGGGTGTTGGATGTTAAAATTTTACAATTCTTCACGCGGAAGAAGTTTGGAGTGCGTGAAAGGAGATTAGAGGGTGCGGTTTTAAGATCAAATGATGTTATATGTTGAAACCTTACACTTCTTTACACAGAAGGAGATCGATACACAAAAACTCTTATCAAATTCTTCTGTGAATTCCACATATACTAAGTTTAGATTTACATGATTGACTCTGTATTTATGTATTTTGGCGTTGATTTCCATCGAAATCCGTCAGCTTAAGATTAATTAAAAGAGCCTTATTTTCTTGCATTGTGTAACGCCCAATTTATATAATAATAATTATATATTTTTTATATAATATTTACGCAACTATATCATTAATAATATTTTTTTAAAGATAAAAGATAAAGATAAAGAATATTTTGTGAATTTATTACATAACATATCGTTCTAAAATATTTATAATAATGTATTATTTTACACAATATTTCTTTCTTCCACTTCTATTACAATATTTACATTGATAGTAAAAAAAAATTACAATTGAAATAATATTGTTAACAATTAAAATTATAACAAATCCATCAAATAGTCTCCATATCCCAATTTCTTTCAAGTAGAACGGCGGTAATAACAACTGCAAAATAATCTGAAATCCCAAGCAAATCCATCTATTTTATAATATATTTAATTTTAAAAAAAACAAAGAAAAGAGAAGAGTAAGAACAATATCTAATAAATACAATAATTCAAAAGAATATAAAGAATTATTTATAATCAATATTAAACATATATATATATATATAATATATATACAGATCATATATTAGATTTTCATGATATAATAAAATTTGAATTATACTTGTAGTGACTAGTCAAGATAAATGAGCATCATCATAATATCAACCAATAAAAGGATATTTCACCTTAACCAACAATAAGATATTTCACCTTCATTTCTTACTCATTTAAATCCCCAAGGTCAAACCTCCAGCTACAAATAATTCAAACTTTATCTTCTATGGTCATAGAACAATATTTATCTTCATAAATACGTGAAGAAATAACAAGACGAGTCCAAGATATCATCACAACTATATCATAGTTGATTATAAATATATTTACATAAAAAGAATATATTAAGGGTACCAATGATATAAATAAAAATGATAATCATTATAAAATAATTAAACAATATAAAATATGAACACCTTAATAATTAATATGGATAAAAATAATCATAAGTTAAGCAAATAAAAGCGGTTAGGGACACCTCACTAGATAAATACACATAAAAAATAACATGAATAAATAAACATAATAGTATATAAAATTTTAAAGAGATAAGGTTCTCCTCCCCCTTACCTGGATAAGCAAGAGCTAAAACTTGAGCAGAACCTCCCCCTCTAGATTCCTTCTTTCTTTCCCTCTCTCTCTTTCTCTCTCTCTCTCTAAGATTTTACTATTTCACTCAATTATATAATTTTCACCCCTGATGCCCTTATTTATAGGCATTCTGACGCACCTGGAACGGCCCGTACTGAATTCGGAACGGCTCGTTCCGATACCTTTAAATGTAGGCAAATTTTTCAACTAGAACGACCCGTTCTAAAATCGGAACGGCCCGTTTTCAAAAGGCAGAACGGCCTGTTCTAAAATTAGAACGGCCCATTCTGGGTTTCTTTTTAACACACATTGACCATAAGCAGAACGACCCGTTTCTAACTTCACTTTCTAGCCATTTTTAGGATTCTGGAACGGCCCGTTTCCCATTTAGAACGGCCCGTTCTAGAAAAACCCACACAGACCTTTTTGCAAATTTGGAACGGCCCGTTCTACTTTTGAAACGTCCGTTCCGGGACAACAAACACAAGCCTTTTCAGAAATTTGGAACGGCCCGTTCCACTTTTGGAACGGCCCGTTCTGAGCCCAGAATATTATTTTATTATTTTTAATTATAAAATCCCTTTAATAATTCCATAAATATTTAAAATACATAATAATCATTCATTAAAATCTCTAAAATATTCTATATAAAAAGAATCCTTTTTTTTTATTAATTAATAACTATATAAAAAAATAATTTTCATAAATATAAAGTATAAAATTTGGGATGTTACACATTGCTTCTAAATTGGAATGATTAATAATTTTTAATATTGAAATGTAAAATGGTGATATGACTAAAAATGATGACATGTATAAAATAAATTTACCTGACTATATCAAAAGCGTTAAAACTGTTGGATCCAGTAGAAATTCTCATATTTTTACTTGGATAAAGAGGAAAAGCTAAGATAAATAATTTTATTTTCATCACCACAAATCTAACTCCTTAGGATTACATGCATGTATCAAAAATAATTTTACAACTTCCACAGAAAAACTTGGCCCCCAAATTCCCACTACATAAATGCCGAGAATTGCCAATAATTAACATAAATTAATTTCAACAATTAATCGACTTGCATTTTACAGACCATTTCATGTAATTTTCATCTTTGTACATATAGAAAACATGTACAAAAATACATGCTCCATCTAATTCACAATTGATGGGGAGAAAAAAAAAAACTAACTCACGATTTCAACTGGTTGGTAACCTCTCTGAATGGACTCTTTCACTGCATCCAACACCACTTGAGTCTTTCTACTCAAAATTGGCCAAATTTTCTCAGGCTTCGTTTCACACCCCTTAACCTTAATAACCAAATCAGCAAACTCCTTAACCATGCAAACATCTTGAGAAAACTCCGTTTCCACAACATGTTCATTTGGCTTAGGGCACCACATTCCTGGCTCAATCTTCCCATAATCCAACTCTGAGGACTCCAAAAAGGTTCCATACCCTAAACTTTCTTCAAACGGAAGAACAAAATCATTGAGGCGAATAGACCCTTTTGTGCCCAAAAATGTTGCATCAAAGGTGACATAGGATAAGAAAGAACAGTGAAAGGTTGCAGATTTTCCATCTTCCCAGTGCATGGAAGAGCCACAAGAGATTATTACACCTTCTTCGTTGAGAATGGCACCTGGGAATGCAAGCACTGATTTTGGAAGTTCATAATCCACTGCCCATAAGATTGCTCTGATGCAATACCAACCAGTGTCACCTAGGGCACCGAGACCATCTAAATCTGGCTTCACCCGAATGCTGTTTTTCAGAAATTCAGGACCAGGGTTGTATGTGAGGGAAGTGTGTATCTGATGAACAACACATGCAAAAGATAAATTCAGTAAGGAATCTTTAAAATCATAATAAGAACATGAAGTTACATGAAATTTTACATTAACATATAAAAAGATTAATCATATTTTTAAAGATAAAGAAAAATTGTAATAAATAATTAATAGATTTAATAATCATTATTTGACAATAAATAAAAAATCATCATGACTTTTAAGATAATTATTATAAATATTAAAATACTCATTATGTATAATAATTTATGATTGAATCATTTTATAAAACTATTTTACATGTTTATGCATAATATTTTTTCTCATGATTAATACATAAGATTCATACATTAACTTTTATTTACTTCAAGAATATGCTTTTAAGTTTAAAATTGACAGCCTTGTAAAATACAGGAAATTTTATTAATATTGTAAAAAAATTTAATAAGTTATCAAATAAATAATTTTATAATTTTAGATCTCTGACACTCTGAAAAGTAAATGGACATAACCAAAAATGAAGTCTTGGCCTTTTTGCAAGTTCCAATGAGTTGCAAATGAATGGTTTAATGAAGAGTTGGCAAACATTTGTTGGGCCATGTTCGGTTCAATTCTGACCCACTAGAGTGTTCAAACGTTATGGGCTAAAAAAAGTGTTGAACGATTAGAAGGCTCATGATATATACACCTTTTTTTTTTTTTTTTTTTTATAAGTACACTTTTTATATATATATATATATATATTTTTTAAAATTTATAAAATATTGTAGTTTTTTTTAAAATTTCCTAATTTTACACCTCCAACTTTCAATTTGCTACTTTCTTCTTTTTTTTCACACTTTTTTTTTTTAAATTTTCACATGCTATCAAAATATGTATGATGAAAGAAAGGTAAGGGGGTGTATGTAAAAATTGAAAAAAGGAGGGAAAATGTGTGAAAAAAAAGTACTAAATTAAATATTGTAGATGTAAAATTAAAAATTAAAAACAAAAGAATTAAAAAAATTAAGAATATCTTAAAAATTTAATTATTTTTTTTTAAAAAAAAGGAGGTGTACTTATAGAAAAAAGGAAGTGTATATATCATGAACCAGATTAGAATGTAGAAAAGAAAAAGAGAGAACACCCAATTACATCCATAAAAAAATATGACTTAATTTACTTAATGAAGAAAAAAGCCATTAAATAGTCGTCTAAAATTATAAATGTGAAACATTTTAATTCTTCATCCATTTTTAAAGGAAATAATTATACATTTCAAAATAATTATATCTTTATATTTTTAAAGACTATATTTATTGCCTTTTTCCCTATGATAATCAAATTGGGTCAAATGAATTTTTTTAAAAGGATGAAAGTAAATGTTTGTTAAAAAAATTTAAAGGGTTAACCCGCCGTTGTTTTCACCCAGTAGAAGTCTCACTGCTCTAGATTCTGTTCCTATTCCCTAGTTGCGGGGGGACTACACTATGTGAGGTTAATTAGTTTTTATAAATTGAACTAAGAGGTTCTACTGTATTAGATGGTGAGACTCAAATTTCAAAACATTAAACAGATTACTATTTATACTATTTGAGTATATATAGACAATAAGATTTATAATATACTACATATTGTTTCGAATTATGCGCAATAAAGAATAACAAAAAATTAAATTTAAATTAAAAAAATAAAAAAGTTATATTAAATGCATGTATAGACATATTAGATAAGAAAGGACAAGGATTAAATGTATTAATTAGAAAAACGAGGAAAATAAAAAAAGATAGAGCAGTACCTATAATAATTAATTAATGGCTATCTAGCCTCCTGGTTATTTAGACATGTGAGGAGAAGGCGACATATAAAAGTTCCAACAAGAAAAGTAGAGATATATGAAGGAAAATTATAGAAGTCTTGATTAATTTGTGGATATAATAATTAACAATAAAATATTATGACATCGTTGATCCTCGTAATTGACCTAATCTAATGGGATAAGACTTGAATTGGGGCAGTGTTGCTTAGTGAGCATATATAAGTATTACAAAAGTATTATTAGGAAAATATACTTAGATGCATGTGTTTTTATTTATTTATTATATATGTGTATATTAAGAGTGTTCTCTAAATTAACAATTAGAAATTAATCTCGAGGAGTTGACATTATAAAAAATTGTATGATAATTTTGTATGTAAGCATATATCAACGATAGAGTAAAATCTACATAATGAACTACTTTGTTTTTTACAACAACATGATGGAACTACTTAAAAAATTAAATAAATGATATATTAAATGAGTTTCGACATTTAAATGTGTGTTTAGTTAACTTATTTTAAACAAATAAATAAATAATTAATTACCTTTATTAGTATTTTTATGAGAAAAATTAATTATAAAAATAAGTAATTATTTTCTAATTCAATTATAATTAAGCTGGTTAGATGAATATATAAAGTTTAGTTCGATTAATTGAATATGTGTGTGAGTGTTATATACATTCTCTTATACTTATGCTTGATTATTATAGATTAAAAAGAAATTAGCAAGTGATGACTGACCAATAAGAGCAAAATCATGACGTTATCTTAAGAATAGCAATCCAGATAGATAAACCAAATGAATCACACACGTCATTATACTAACATAAATATTATCAGATAATTTCTTGATCCATATATAGATCGACAAGAAAGCATATTATTTAATCTTTTGGATCTTCCATAATCATGTTCATGTAAAAATCTAATGCTAATACACGTGACAACATTTTCATATTAATACATCGACAATATAGAAATCACCGATGATATTTTCACCCATACAAAACCACCTTTTTCTTATTAGTTATAACCATTATATTTTGAACCAAACTTGGTTACCAAGAAAAAGCCACATTAGTCAAATTATATTTAATCAAAATATGAAAGTGTTATCACGTGTACAATTCGAAATTAATAAATTGTCGGCATTCTTATCGATCTACTAAACCTCAATACCACTGTGTCTAGTAAAGTACTGGCAAACTTTTGACACCAAAAGACAATTTAAATCGTGTTCAGTTTAGTAATTCATAAACAATAAGAATATAAATAAATATACGAGGACCTATATTTACTAGATTTATCTTTTCATTCGCTTCGAGCATCACACTAAAGCTTGGCGTGGTGGGTGTAGACGTATAGTTGTGTTTCTCATATAAATCTTGCTAGACAAAAGACAAACATATACGTGTGAATGCAAATATAAATAATGAAAAAATTGTAAAAGAAGAAGCAAGAAAGTTTTGAGTTTTAAGAAAAAGATAAGGAAAGTGGATGAATAAAATAAAATTTTATCGTTTTCATTTTGAAAAAGAGAGAGAGAGAGAGATAATGGAAATTATAAATTTGTCAAAATATCTAGTGATCCTAAAAAAAACCAACGATGGTTGTTTAATGGTAAAAATATATTCTTTTTTCTCAAAAGAAACAAATTGATTTTATGATAAATTATTCAAAATAGTTTCTGATTTTAATAATATTTTAGATTATTTTTAGCTTCTAGTTATTTTGAAAAGCTTAAGTAAATACAAGAAAAATTAAAAAGAGACTTATAGTTTGATAGTTTAAATGTTAGCAGCATGATGACATTTTGCTGTAAGTTTTGATAAATATTTAAACTAATCAATTATGAAGTATATATATATGTAGTCACTTGGGTGATCGATATCGAACCAGAGTGTGTCATTTTGACAGAGTTTAATAGTTTTAGTTTTTTTTCTGCATAAAGCACAAATGTTCTCTAATTGATTTAGGTCTTTTCAAATCATTTAATATGTTTTGCAGCCTATCAATTTTAAAAAAATATATTTTGCATTTTAAAGACTGAAATTACATATAAAATAACTAGACATATGATATAAAATTTTAGAAATTGAAAGAACTACTGTACTCTTTCTTTTGAACTATTTGTTTCCTTTTCACGTTATAACGCAACACCTTTTTATTAGATTTTACAAGTATTTTCTTAAGCAATTTTGTTTGAAATATTAAACAAAAATATTTCTTCTAACAGAAATGCAAATCTTGATTCAATATGCTGTAAGGGACTGATTCCTTCAACTATAGTTATTTCCTATTATTCTTGTAATAACCTTTCTGTTTTAGACCTATTAATGATAACAATTTTTTTTTTCTTTGTCTACCTAAATCTTTTTCTTCCCCTTGAAATAAGCCATCTTATTCTTCCAAGAAAAGGAAAGGAATGAAGCCGTGTAGCCCATTTTGGCTATTATTCTCATTTTAATAATAATATATGTGCGGGATCTGGATCTCTTGTCCACTAAATATTTTAGATCAATTAATAGAAATTATTCTATTTCAATAAATAATCTTGAATTTTTATTATCATCATTTATCATGAGCTAAACGATCATCATTAAAAGATAATAAAATGATCATATTCATCATTAATTTATCATCATCGATAAGTAATCTTAAGTTAAAGTTTTAATATAAATATGATATTGTGTTGTATCATTATTAATCATAAAATTAGTTTTATAAAATTATGATTCTCCTTTATTTATTTATGAACTTTTCATAATTTATTTAAAACAACTTAAAATAACACTTATTATGAAACAAATGAAGTATTACTTTTCATCTAATTTGATCACTTCACAACTCCTATAATGACCTCTAAATACGAGTAATTAATTCTTTCAAAATCATAACGAAAAAGAAAAATATAATATACTTTCTTTACTAAATGTATGTTTGAAAATTGTTCAATATCGTTGAAGAAACTTTTTTTGCTTTCCAATATATAAAAAAGAAAGTGAAAGTGCTTTTCAGTTATGTTCAACCTAGCTACAAAACAAACACATCCTAAATGTACATAAATACTCTTGCATCATTCATGAGTGTATGTATAACTAGGGCACGTATTCAATTCAAATTATATTCGTACGTAGCAAGAAAAACTAACAGAATGAACCATACCACGATCTATCCAACATGTATATGAATTGATTAATTAATAATATGCACATACCCATTTGAGTTGACCAAAACGCTGAGCATCAGACAAAGCCTCCTTCATTTTAGCCGTTCGAGGGTGGTGCACCCACATGGTGCCATCCATGAACTGCACCCCATGAGCCTCGCACGCCTCAAGAATCCGGTCCAGCTCCGCCGCGTTCATCGCCGCCGGCTTCTCCAGCAGCACGTGCTTCCGCCTCTCCGCCGCCCTCACCGCCCACGTCACGTGCAAAGCCGTCGGAAGAGGGACGTACACGGCGTCCACCTCCTCGTCATCCAACACGGCCTCGTAGCTCCCGTAAACCCTAACCGCCGTGGGCAGGCCTTGCTCGGCCGCAAACGCCGCCGCCTTCTCGACGGACCGGCTGCCTAGGGCATGGAGTGTGGCGTTTGGTGCTTTGCTTATGGCTTTGCATAGCTTGATGGAGATGTTGGCACATCCTAGGATGCCAAAACGGACTAACTTTTTTTCATCAGCCATTTTAATTTGTAATTTGTTGCCTTATAGGAATGAGATGATGGTAATTAGTGTCTTAATTGTAAGAGATGTGAGGACAAGTTAAGTATTAACAAGTATTTATCTAGGGAGACCAAAGGAAGAATGGTTGTGTATGCTTTTAAAATATGATTAATTTAGCATTATAATTGCAGGTGGTTGGATCCCTAGATTTATTATATGTAGCAAATTGACCTCACCTAAGAAATTATGGTACATTTTTTTTCTTCTTCTTTTGATAGACATCGCATTTTACTTTTTAAATGGATTTCCATGTCTTCAGGAGATGGAAAAGGAATCAGAAGTTTGTTTTATTTGTCTCTTATACCTACTATATTGCTATGTTTCCAATAGAATTGAGCCTGCTTTTGATTAGTTGTCTTTTGCGGACTATTCTTCAAATTAATAAAGACCAATTATTGAAATAAATTAGTAATTCTTGATTTAGTGGAGAATAAGAAACTTAACCATAGCTGACCTTCAAATAATTTTTTTGGTTCTCGAGTTATTATCTAAATTAAAGGCTAAAGCTTCTAGAAGGAATAACTTTTTTTCAGTTACAAAAGTGGATGCATTTTCTTTTATCAGTCAGAAAAAAAAAGTGGTTGCATTCATTTGACTTTAATTTTGTTTTATACATATAAATATTCTTTGGTTTATTTGTATTATCATTTTTCCACACTAAACAAGAATTAGGTAGATGAAAAATCATGTTTTCTCAAGAAAATCACATTGTTTTAGTTTTAAGCCACGTAGGTTTTAGTTAAAAGGGTATTGATTTTCTCTATTTTTTTTCCTCGTGATATTTATGTCTTGTTTTAGCAAAATGCATGGAACAGAGAGACTCTAAATGATATTTGGGCTATGTATATATACTTGCTAGTGTATAAAAGACATCATGTGCTTCCCTCAACTATTTTTAAAAACTAATATATATATATATATAAGATGATTATTAAAAGTATAAGTGGTCATAGAGTAAAATTTATAAAAGAAAAAAAAAAGTAAAAGAAAATTTTTATTTTGTAAAAAAGTAGCTATGAAGATAAAATTATGTAAAAATGTGAGAATCAAATCAAACAATCCGCTTTTTTAATAGTATAGATATAGAATCCATTTTTTATAGGAAAAATAAATTTATTAATTGGATACAGTACTAGTTTAAGCTTCATATGTTAGGCAAAATAATTTTATCAATTGGACAAGGTACTAGTTTTAGCTTCATATGTTAATCAACTGGTTTGCGTAAAACAGTTTTATTAGCTGTGTAGTAAGCCTTGGATTGTTTAGTGTATATAGAATTAGAGGAACCGTTTTTCAAATTTTTTTAATGCATTTCGCTTATAAAAAATACTTGTGGGGGATATTCAAAGATATTTAATAGTGTACAAAAGATTCGTTTGAATTTTAATATATGTAAATATATAGTTGGTCAATTTTATTATATTATTAACACACAATAAGATCATCATCTGCCATAAAAATATGGTAAGGAACATTATGATTAAGAAGCAAAGAAATGTTTAGCCGCCCTATTTTATATATGATGCAAGTGAAGATGGTTAATTATTAAGAAGAAAAAAAGTGATATCTAAAAAAACGAAAAAAAGTGTACGTGAAGGGAAAACTTGTAAGATTTTTATGTGTAGAATGTAAATAAAACCATTGAATCGTGTTTGATATTTTTTTTCTTTCAATTTTGGTCATAGATATGTTTAAAATTTGGAACTAATGAACAAAGAAATGAATAAAAGAGCAAGCCGAAAGAATGTAAAATCCTGGTGGTGTTTGCAAATCACAGCTTGCAAGTCCAAGCATCCGGCCTTGAATTCATATGCACGTGTATACCAGCTAGGTTGATCGTGAAGGAGTTCATCAAATATTAATAGTCATTTCCAATTTGAAAAAAAAAATAAATCAAAGAGTAAATTACACTCTCTTATTTTTTTAGGAAATGAAAATATTATATTGTCTTTCTCTTATCTTAAAATTTACAATTCTCACCTCTAAAGAACTAGAGAGTACCGTAACGCTTTACTTTATGTACCGGAAGGATCCTATCGGTCACGCGGACCAACACGTGACTTGCCGTCAGACACCCATGCAAGGTGAATAACCCTAAAAGCCTTAACATTAGCACCGGCTCGGGTTACAGCCGAAAGTATGTTATGAGTCGGATAGCGCGATCGGCTCGGTGTGAGATCAATACGAACCAAATCATGGGCTTCGCAAGACGTACACCGGCTCAGACAGAAGCCGATCAAGTATAACAACACAGTAAACATATGACGACTCGGCCGAAGGCCGGGCCGAAAGGCGCAGCAAACGTGTAAACGGCACGGCCTAAGGCCGAGCCGAGGGACGAGATAATAATTATAGCCTCCACCATGATTAATGAGGATAAGTACGTGATTAAAGCATAATATGAGCCTATTAGCGGCGTATTACCTAATTTGGTAAACTTCAGGAGAGGCCCACTACTGACAAGGCCCATCAGTGGTAGTATAAATAGGTCACTTTTGTCAAGGTATATCACTGTTCATTAATTACCCTAGAATATCGTGTTTGTCCTGACTTGAGCGTTGGAGTGCCTTTTGCAGGTACCTCCCCACCCTCGCGCAGAAGAGCTCACCTGAAGACCCTCGTTCGGCCCTTCCCTCACTGCAGAGTACGAGTGTGCCCCTAGACCGGTACATTTTGGCGTCCACCGTGGGGCCGAACCGAGAGACATCAAAGAAAGATAGTTGAAGGGAAGCATGGTAAAGACAAGAAAGACCAACATGGGAGATCATCAGTCCGAGGAGCATCAATCGGGAGCCGACAATGCCGAGACCATTGAGGAGACGAATGTGACTGAAATGATGCGACAGCTGAAAGAAGAAATGGCTGCCATGAAGTAGCAACGGGAGAGGGACGCGGCCGAGATGGCTGCCTTGAGAGCGGAAAATGCTAACCTAAGGAGTCAACACCGAGACGATACCTGGAAACCCTCCGAGACAACCCATTCTCAGGGATCTTTCCACTCGCATGGTCAGCACACGACCGCCCCGAATACCTCTGCCGCGGCCCACGGCATCCACGCATCGGCCGCACGACCGATACAGTCAATGCCGACCGGAGCGCACCGACATCCGTTTACAACGAGTATTATGCAGTCAGCACTTCTCGACAACTGGAAGTCACTTCCCCTCGATAAGTATGATGGCACCACAGACCCAGACGAACACGTGGACGTGTTCTTGACGCAGGTAACCTTGAGTACCACAGATGACGCCGTGCTATGCCGGATTTTCCCGACCTCCCTGAAGGGTCGCGCGCTGAGTTGGTTTACCCGACTCCCGGCAAGCTCCATCGATTCCTTCAGCACTCTAGCATCCCAGTTCACAGTTCAGTTTGCCACTAGCCTTCCTCACCAGTTGACCTCACTAGCCCTGGTCAGTATTCGTCAAGAGCGCAAGGAGTCCCTACGGGCGTTCATGACTCGATTCAACAAGGCGGCCTTGGAGATCAGAGACCTTAATCCCGCCGTCGCTTTGCATCATTTAACTACCGCTTTGAAGCCGGGTCCCTTCGCTAATAGCATATGCAAAAAGCCGCCCACAGACATGGATGATCTTCGGCGAAGAGCCGATAAGTACATGCAGATGGAGGAGTTAGCCGAGTTTTGCAATCAGGCTAGAACAGAGGTGGCGGCCAAGTTGGAAAGGCCGATCGAAGGAAATACCCGAAGCCGACCGAAGGAATTGGTACCCCGGGAGAGGTCCCGGAACGGATCGAGATACCCGCAGTACACCCCACTGAACACTAGTAGAGCGGCTATACTAGAGCAGGCATTGGCCTCTGAAGTATTGACGGTCCCGAAACGAGCCTCGACCCCTCCCAGGGCCGACACAAGCAGGTCTTGCAAATATCATCGTAATCGGGGGCACTCAACCGAGGAATGTGCGGCGTTGAAAGACAGGATAGAGGATCTAATCAAGCAGGGACAACTACAGGGTTTCGTGGAGCGTCCCAATGCATCCCGGCGTACCGATCGGTCGAGACGGCCTAATCACCCCGAACCTAGAGCCGAGACACGCGGGTATAGAGAGCGCAGCCGCTCCAGAGAAAGGCGAAACCCGGAACCTACATCACAACCCAGGCGAGTCATCAACACGATAGCAGGCGGATTCGCAGGTGGTGGTTCTTCTTCATCGGCGCAAAGAAGACACCTACGCGCCGTTCGACACGTCAATGCCGTTGAGACGGCTCGGCAATCACAGCCTATTATTTCCTTCACCAGCACCGATTTCAAGGGGATTGACCCAGATCAAGACGACCCAATGGTAATCAGCGTCGAAAATCATAACTGCATTGTGCGAAAAACGCTAGTGGATCAAGGAAGTTCGGCCGACATCTTGTACTAGAGCACGTTCAAGCAGTTGGGCATCCCGGAGTCTGAGTTAATCCCGTATGACGAACCGTTGGTCGGATTCTCTGGCGAACGGGTTAAAACAAAGGGCTATATCAAGTTGTCAACTCGTTTCGGATTTGAAGGAGCAGAATACCGTGACATCCCGGTAAAATATGTGGTAGTCAACGCCAATACATCCTACAACATTCTGCTTGGCCGCCCATCTCTGAACATACTCGGCGCTATCGTGTCCACACCTCACCTGGCCATGAAGTTCCCATCCGGTTCGGGGCGGGTGATCACCGTCCATGCCGACCAGAAAACGGCACGCGAGTGCTATTTTGCCAGCCTGCGATTACCGAAACCTCGTGCGGAAATTGCTGAAGAGCCCAAGCGTATCCACTCGGTATCGTCAGAGGGGGCGCTCGACCTTGACCCCAGAATGGATCAAGATGAAAGAGTTGAACCTATTGAAGAAAAGCAACCTCCCCAAGTCGGGACTTCTGATACACAGCTTACTTATCTAGGCACCGTTCTCTCAGAACGAGAGAAGGCAGCTATCGAACAAGTAGTCCTTGACAACCGAGATTTGTTTGCGTGGCACCCCTCCGACATGCCTGGAATCGACCCAAACTTTCTTTGCCATAAGCTCTCGATTAGTAGGGAGGCGAGGCCGATTGCCCAGCGGCGTCAGAAAACCGGAGAGGAGAAGAAGGCGGCAATCGAGGCCGAGGTAGCCCGATTGCTGGAAGCGCAGTTTATACGGGAAGTGCACTACACAACGTGGCTGGCCAATGTGGTCATGGTCCGAAAGCCGAATGGGAAATGGCGTATGTGTACTGATTACACCAACTTGAACAAGGCCTGCCCGAAAGACGCCTACCCGTTGCCCAATATCGATCGGCTCGTCGATGGGGCGTCCGGCCACCGATTCCTATCCTTCCTAGACGCCTATTCGGGGTATAACCAAATTCGCATGCATCCTCAAGATGAAGAAAAAATGGCGTTCATCACCGAGACGGCCAACTACTGCTACCGGGTGATGCCGTTCGGTCTGAAGAACGCCGGGGCCACATACCAGCGTTTGATGAATAAAATTTTCCATGATCAGATCGGTCGGTGCCTGGAGGTTTACGTTGATGACATGGTCGTAAAGTCTGGCGAAGTTTCGGCCCACGTGCACCACCTCGCTGAAGTGTTCCAAGCGCTCAGGCAACACCGGATGAGGCTGAACCCTGAAAAATGCGTATTTGGTGTTTCAGGTGGAAAGTTTTTGGGGTTCATGTTGTCCAGTCGGGGCATCGAGTCGAACCCGGATAAGTGCCAGGCCATACTGGAGATGAAGAGTCCCGGCACTCTTAAGGAAGTACAGAGGTTAGCAGGTCGGCTTACCTCGCTCTCACGGTTCCTTCCTCGGCTGGCCGAGATATCTCAGCCAATCCTTGCCCTGCTAAAGAAAGCAAAGCAGTTCAGCTGGACCGACGAATGTGAAGAGTCGTTCCAACAATTCAAGCAACGCCTTAGCTCACCCCCGGTACTTTCCAAACCGAATGCCAGCTCCGATATGATAGTCTACCTGGCCGTATCAGGTCATTCGATAAGCGCTGTTTTGATACAAGAAGACCAGAAGGATCAGCGACCGGTGTACTTTACCAGTCGGACACTACAAGACGCCGAGAAGCGCTACCAGTTGATAGAAAAGATGGCTTTAGCGCTTGTTTACACTGCTCGCAGGCTCAGGCAATATTTCCAAAGTCATAGGGTGGTAATCCGAACTGATTGCCCGATTGCAAAAGTCCTTCGGAAGCCAGAAATTGCTGGTAGAATGATGGCCTGGTCGGTCGATCTCTCAGAATTCGACATATCTTCTGAGCCGAGGGGACCTATCAAGTCACAACATTTGGCTGACTTCGTCAACAAGCTCACCCCAGCAGGTAGTTTTCAAGACGACCCGTGGACAATGCATGTCGATGGATCATCTAACGCTCAAGGAAGCAGGGCGGGGATAATTCTCGCTAACCCCTCAGGCATCACGGTAGAACAATCACTCCGCTTCGGTTTTTGAGCATCTAACAACCAAGCGGAGTACGAGGCACTGCTGGCCGGAATGAGACTAGCAGCTGAAATGGGTGTGAGAAAAGTTGTATACTGGACCGACTTAAAGATTGTGGCCGAACAAGTCAACAACAACTTTCAAGTCAAAGATGCTAATTTGTTGCAGTATTATCACCTCTTCCAGAAACTCAAAGATGATTTCGCCGAGGTTCAAATCCGGCATATTCCAAGAGGTAGCAACGAACGAGCCGATCAGTTAGCTCGGCTCGCTAGCACTAGAAAACCGGGACAGCTAAGAACAACAATTCACCTCGAAGTCCATTCTCCAAGTGTGGCCGTAGAGTGCATGGCTACCGATGTCGAAGTTCCAAGCTGGATGACTCCCATTCGGAACTTCATCCTCCAAGGGGAATTGCCCACCGATCCGATGGAAGCGAGAAAGTTGCGTACCCAAGTAGCCCGGTATTCCATAGTAGCTAGCGAGCTCTACAGGCGAGGATTCTCCACCCCGTTGCTTAAATGCATTGACAATCTGCAGGCTGAATATGTAATGCGGGAAGTCCACGAAGGTATCTGCGGATCCCACTCCGGAGGCCGGACCCTAGCAGCAAAGGTGTTACGAGCCGGCTATTATTGGCCGACCCTGAAAGGAGATTGTGCAGAGTTTGTCAAGAAGTGCATACCGTGTCAACGGCACGGAAATGTCATTCACGCATCGGCCACCGAGTCAACTAGACAATTATAACCGAAATGATAACATATTCATTAAGGCACTATCGGCCTGGGGAAGTACAAGGATAAAAGGGGCACTATCGGCCCATCCATACACAACAAACAAAACAAAACAGCAAAAGTCAACTAGAGCACTACTGGCTCATTAACACGAGGCGCACGAGAAAAGATTCAAGACTGAACCTCTACCTCACCCTGCACGGGGCCGTCTTCCGGGGCACCTTCCTCGTAGGCCGTCTCGTCGTCCAGCCTGGCCGCCCGAACCGGAGTCGCTTCGTCCGGCTGCTGATCTGGCGGGATAGACGTTAAGTCCACCAACTTCCCCTGGAAGAAGTCCTTGGTCATGTCCAGCTGGAAGTTGGAGGGGAAGTCACCAAAGTAGCGCGCTTGCCGAGCCGCCTGGTTGAACCCAGCCTCATGCTGGGACAAGACCTTGCTACGAGCTTTTTCTTGGTAAGCCCCGAAGGCTATCTTCTTAGATTCTAGCTCTTTGGTCAGCAGCCCAACCTTCTCCGTTTCCCCCCTCAAGGCAACCTCTAAGCGCTAGACTTTGAGTGCCAAGTCATCAGCAGTACGCCCTCGGCGGTCCAGTTCAGCCTGATACTTGCTGTTGGCCGTTTGAGCATCAGTCAACGCCGCCAACGTCTCCTGCAAAGACTTCTCTTTCTCCGCCAGTTGACGACGGAGGCCGTCCGCTTCTCCGTTCGGCTCCATCACAATACTTTGAGCCAAAGCAACCGCCCGCACCTGGAACTCGCAAAAGAAGTTCCACTTTTGAGCCGAACTCATGCGTCTCAGCACCCCCTGCCCAGCTTCGGAGGTCAGGTCCTGGCTCAAGAAATCTTGAGCGTTGACGTTGCCGGCCAAGAAGTTAGGCCCAACCAACCCCTCAGGAGCGTTCGGGTTGGCTAGCTGTTGCTGCTTTGCCCGTCGGCTTTCATCTACGGCCCTGCCTCCCTCGGGCCTTCTATTTTCTGCTTGAGGCGGGGTCAGACCCTTATCCCCCTTCCTCACTGTTAAGTCTCAATTATACCTCTTTTTGAATGAGAATTATTGTACAACTCTACTCATTCTTAGCACCATTGCAAGATAATTGTTCCCTTTTTGATTCATCTTTTGTGCAGATATAGCTAACCCATTTTAGCTAACAATACCTTAATACACCTCATTTTTTGTGCAGGTATTGAGCTAGAGATTTGAGGATTGAAGATCTTTGGGATTGGAAACATAAGGAGCCAAGGAGCAGAGCAGAGTGGATGCGCCGGGCGCAAGATGACGCCGCGCCGAGCTTGAGAAGAACAGAGCAGTGGACTTCTGGAAGTCATACATGCGCCGGGCGCGAGACTCCACCACGCCGGGCGTGATCGAGGCAGAGAGTACCTCAATACTCTCTGGAACGAATTGCGTCGGGCTTAATAGAGAATTGCGCCGGGCTTGCTCTAAGGCAGAGAATGCTTGAAAGCCTCTGGAAGACACTGCGCCGGGCGTAAAAGTAATTGCGCCGGGCTTATAATGAGGCAGAAAGTGCTCAGAAGACGATGCACCGGGCGCGAAGACTTAGGCGCCGGGCGCGAAACCCTAATCTGACCTCCCAGGCTCGTATTTGAAGCCATTTTCGAGGGTTTCTCCCTCATTCTCACATTGGGCGCCTCCAGGAGCTGCGGAAGGGATTCCCAGGGCTTGGGATCGTCCGTGTGCGGATCTTTCCTTCGGTTCTTCATCCTCCTTTCATCTCTATTTTGTATTTGCCCTCTTTGTTGAGTGGTTTCACCCATTTTGTGGGGTTAGATGTAACCAACGTACTCTATTGTAATCTTTACGATTTTAATGATATATATACATGTTGTTTTATTCTTTGTTGTGTTTGTTTCTATTCTTAATGCTTGCTTTGGATTGATCACCCTTTGCATGATTTAAGGTTCCATGGGTATTGGAAAATAACCTGTGAAACTAGTTCTGAAACATATGCCTAGTGGTGATTGTATCTAGAGATAGAGCTTGACCCATCAGTAGTCTTAAACCCTAGCCCGTAATGCGGGTGTAGATATTGGGTACTCAAGGGATTGATATTCAATATCCGCACCTAGGCTCTTTCTCTAAGGGATTAGGTTTGAGTAAACTTATGGGTTGACTAAGCAATGAATTCAACAAGAGATTAAGGATACATCAGTGTTACGTTTGGTGAAATCTGACCCCCACAACCTCACAATACCACAATACCATTCCTTACCTTTTCCACTCACAAAACAATATTTATTTACAGCTTTCATTCCAATAGTCACAACCTTGCATTCACTGCACAAACTATGAAATTGGAATTATTCTTTAGTCACGAATAGTTAATAAATGCTTATATTACCTTCTAATCCCTGTGGATACGATATTTTCACTACTTGAACGGCCGGTATACTTGCCGTGTTTGAGACTGTTGATAGAATTAAACGAATTTACAAATATTAACAAAAGTGTTTCAACGGAAATCTCAACAAGTTTTTGGCGCCGTTGCCGGGGATTAGAATGGCGATTTAGTATTTATAGCTATTTGTGACTTAATCCTTTATTGTTTTTTTGTTATTTTTTTGTTAGCAATGAATTGATGAAGCTAACTTGTGTACTCTAGTCTTCAGCTTTCTCTTGTATGCAAGGTACTGTTCAAATTCGAATGACCAATTCCTCTTAGCAGTTGCTGAACAATCCTCAGATTGAGCACAAAGCAAGGAGGAACAAGAGCAACAGGAGGAGAAGGAGAATCAGAGCAATTCAAGTTGGTCCTTTCATGTCAGGCTCGGGACAGTAAACAAGCGCTTCCTGGGAGGCAACCCAGAGATCTGAACTGTGTTTTTATCTGTTTTTTCAGTTGCTTATGTTTTCAGCTTTGCTTGTTTATGATTCAGTTAGAATTGTATGTTATACTTGTTTTTGGGACTTGTTTTGTGATTGTGCATAGTCTATGATATGTATGTTGTATTATATTATATGTGTTTTGTGTTAGGTATTAATTGTGTGACTCTTGCTTGAGTGGGTTAATATAGATTAGAATATGTTAAGAGTGTGAGGAGTGGAAAATCTAGGTAAAAGCTTCACAGAGTTAATCACGCCGGGCGCGACTTAGCCACGCCCAGCGCACCTAGAGTAAATTGGCCTCTGCCAAGACCCACGCCGGGCGCAATTCCTATTGCGCCCGGCCCAGCCTTCATTAAAACCCCTAGAACGACCAAGCCCGGCGCATTTATTGGGGGTGCCGAGCACATTAAATACTGAAAGGTCTGAGCCTTAAATACACCGGGCGCGAATCTGCCCAAGCCCGGCGCATTGAATGCTTGCACGTTGTAACCCTAGATAAGCCCGGCGCGAAACGGTAGAGCCCGGCGCGACACCAGAAAGGGCAACCTTTGGGCTTCTACTGATTTGGCGCCCGGCGTGGGTAATTTCACGCCCGGCGCGACCCTGCAGATGCCTTAACCTCTCAACTTCCTCTCCCACGTTCCTACTCACTCTCACCCTCTCAACTCCCTTCCCTTTTCTCTCAACTTCCCACTCCGAAAACTTCCTATTCATTCTAACCACCTCTTCTCCTTCAACTTCTCTTCATCATTCACTCTCAGCATTCTCCATCTCAGGGTCACGCATACCATTTCTCCTCCTCTACAACAGTTCATCTCAAGTAGGTTCACACTCAACTTTTTCTTGTCTGGTTTTGCATTTTTCCTTCTTCTTTTTGGGATTTCATGGGGTTTTTGTTAAGGGTGCAATCACGCCAAGCGCGGTGCCTTCGGCTGAAGCTGCGAAACGGCCCGTTCAAATTCCAGAACGGCCCGTTTTGGACTTTGGAACGGCCTGTTCCATGTCCAGAACGGCCTGTTTCGGAATTTGGAACCGACCGTTCCAATTCCAGAACGACCCGTTTCGAATTTAAGAACGGCCCGTTCTGATCTTGGAACAGCCCGTTCTGGCCACTTTTCTAAAAACGCTTACTTGCGCCCGGCGCAATTTATTTTTGCGCCCAGCGCAGTTGGTTCCAGAGAGTCCTCTCTACTCTCTGCGCCCGGCGCAATTATATTTTGCGCCCAGCGCATTTGCTTCCAGAGAGTTTCTACACTCCCCGCGCCAGGCGCATGAAATCTTATGCCCGACGCAAATCACTTCTGGACCCTTCTTTTCATTGTTTTTAGCTTCTTTTTAGGGTTTAGTTCCAGTCTAGGGCTAGTTTCCTTTTCGGTAAATTGCACTGGTCATCCTTATATGTTTTATGCTCATGTCTGTCTGCCTGGGATTTCTGTTGTTTATTTTCTGCAGATGGCCTCTTCCAGCAAACGCCCACGTCAAAGAAAATCTGGGCAAACTCCTCGCAAGCAGACTCGACCTTATTCTGATCTCTTCCTCACTGAACGAAATGAGAAGCACTTTGAGTCACTCAGTGCGAAGAAGTTTATTCTTGAGAGACGGGTCGAGTTAGAGCCAGATGAGGCCCCTGAGTTTCAGGCAGAGCTACGCCGACACTGGTGGGAGAGGCTTGGCTCTTACCCACTCCCGGCCAACATAGCAGTAGTCAAGGAGTTCTACGCCAATGCCCTGCGATTGGAGGAGGGCATTGCGCCATTTGTTAGCTATGTTAGGGGTGTGCGAGTCCCCTATGACGCCCAGACGATTAATCAGTTTTTGGGGACTGCGCTGAGGGCTGATGAGGAGTCAGAGTATAACAACTACACCACTGAGATGATGGACCCCGCTCTAGTAGAGGCTGCTATCTGCGTACCTGGACTTGGGTTCCACAGGAACCGATCTCAGCTGCCTCTCCACGTGAAGCGTCGGGATCTTCTTCCAGTGGTCAGGATCTGGTCAGCCTTGGTGCATGCCAACATTCTCCCGTGCTCCCATGTATCTGACCTGCACTGGTCTCGGTCCATGCTCATGTATTGCATTATGACTCAGAGGACCGTGGACCTGGGCGGCATTATCTGTATAGAGATCTCGAGCTGCGCCAACTCTGCACCTGGCTCCGCCCTTGGACATCCATCTCTCATCACGCAGTTATGCCAGTTGGCAGGTGTGGATGTCCACTCGCCACCATTTGAGGGTCCTGGCAGGGCCATTGACAGCAGATACATCTCTGCCTATTGCCAGGACCGCGCCACCAGCAGTCGCTGCCCCCGAGCCTATTCATGTTGCTGGGCCCTAGGAGGACGTGCCCATGGATGATGTTGCTGCCTCAGACCCTCCACTCACTATCCATCAGCGTTTTGACGCCTTGGAGGGTCGCATGGCCACATTCATGCAGCGACAAGAGGACCGCCTGGATACTTTTATGCAGAGGCACGAGGGCCAGATGGAATCTCTCCACCGTGGACAGACCTTCATGTTTGATGCCTTCAGGAGTTTCACGCTGCACTCTGCCCCTGATTACCAGTTCCCCACCACCACTGATTATCATGCTTACACGGGGTGGCCTGGGGACCAGGCTCCTTTCTTTGAGGGGGGTGGAGCTGCCGAGGATGCTGGAGTTGCTGCTGAGGAGGGTGGAGCTGACCCCGGAGCTGCTGATGATGACCAGGCCCCATGATGATGCAGATGGAGCCGGCCTTGGACCATTTTACTTTTATTATTTGTTGTCATTCAATTTTTCTGTTTCTCAGTTGTAGTTGTTTAACTGTTCTAGTCCCAGAACTCTATTTTATATATCTATTTCTTTTTGGTGATTACTTTGTTGGTTCTTTTTGTGAATATTCTGCTTTAGCATGGTTTTTAATCTTGTTGATACTTGCTTTGCTTTTGGTTGATTCTGGATTGTAGTTTGCTTGATGTTTATAGTGCTTGTACCCTAGACATTTTCAATTCACATTAGATCTTTAGTTCATGACTAGTTGCATACGGGTTTCAATGTTGATCATAGAACTGAGCTGAGCTTGATAGTTTGTGGATGCATAGCCGGGTGAGGTTGAGCCTAAACACTGATGAGTGAACTACGCTTAAGTTGCATGATAGACTTTGCTTGAGTTCCCCTGGTGGTTTGCTTATGTTGTGTACTTATATGATCAAGGCATTCATATTTTCCTTATTTTGTTAACCTTCTAAGCCAAAAAAAGCCATTTTCACTTTTCACTTGACTCATACCTTCCTAAGCCTAAACACCACACCTTCCACTTATCCCAAACCATGAAAAATTACCCATAACCTTTGCTTTGGTTAAGAGAGCAAATTGATGACATCAAATAAGTTTGGGGGAGTTGAAGAATGAGGAAATTTGGGAAGAAGAAAGTATGTGGTCAGCCATTACTAAATATAAAAAAAAAAAAAAAACAGTAAAACAAAAACAAAAAGGCTAATGGCTTGGATCCGGTAAAGGGCATGTGCCAAAATGTTGTATTGGGGTATGGAGAGGGGCATCAATGTAAAATCTCAATTGCTCTCTTAAGCTATAGCACCTTCAATCCTTGAAAAACCATAAAATTGCTACTGCGTAACCCAGATTTGCCCTAATAAAGACCTTGTGATGAGTGCCTGCATTTGTTTTACCACTGGTTTCATTTGGAAACGAAGAGCAAAGTTGAATCATGTGGCGTGAGTAGTAGATATGAGAGAAACACTCACCTTGATACACTAGTGTGCATAGAGAGAAACACTTTCCTAGTGAGGATGCATACACAGATAGTCATTACTCTTCTCAGCTCTTTGATCTCTTTTGAAACCTTTGTTTGCACCTTGTCATGTTCTATTGCAACAATTGTGACTGAAAGTTCATCTGAGGTTCATGCTTGCGAAAGGAAAATACAAGTGAACTAGGATGTAGAACTTGACACACTTGCATTGCTTGTTATCTGCTAGATTAATTACCTTTTGCTTGTGGACAAGCAAGGTTCTAAGTTTGGGGGAGTTGTTAAGTCTCAATTATACCTCTTTTTGAATGAGAATTATTGTACAACTCTACTCATTCTTAACACCATTGCAAGATAATTGTTCCCTTTTTTATTCATCTTTTGTGCAGATATAGCTAACCCATTTTAGCTAACAATACCTTAATACACCTCATTTTTTGTGCAGGTATTGAGCTAGAGATTTGAGGATTGAAGATCTTTGGGATTGGAAACATAAGGAGCCAAGGAGCAGAGCAGAGTGGATGCGTCGGGCGCAAGATGACGCCGTGCCGGGCTTGAGAAGAACAGAGCAGTGGACTTCTGGAAGTCATACATGCGCCGGGCGTGAGACTCCACCACGCCGGGCGTGATCGAGGCAGAGAGTACCTCAATACTCTTTGGAACGAATTGCGCCGGGCTTAATAGAGAATTGCGCCGGACTTGCTCTAAGGCAGAGAATGCTTGAAAGCCTCTGGAAGACACTGCGCCGGGCGTAAAAGTAATTGCGCCGGGCTTATAATGAGGCAGAAAGTGCTCAGAAGACGATGCGCCGGGTGCGAAACCCTAATCTAACCTCCCAGGCTCGTATTTGAAGCCATTTTCGAGGGTTTCTCCCTCATTCTCACATTGGGCGCCTCCAGGAGCTACGGAAGGGATTCCCAGGGCTTGGGATCGTCCGTGTGCGGATCTTTCCTTCGGTTCTTCATCCTCCTTTCATCTCTATTTTGTATTTGCCCTCTTTGTTGAGTGGTTTCACCCATTTTGTGGGGTTAGATGTAACCAACGTACTCTATTGTAATCTTTACGATTTTAATGATATATATACATGTTGTTTTATTCTTTGTTGTGTTTGTTTCTATTCTTAATGCTTGCTTTGGATTGATCACCCTTTGCATGATTTAAGGTTCCATGGGTATTGGAAAATAACCTGTGAAACTAGTTCTGAAACATATGCCTAGTGGTGATTGTATCTAGAGATAGAGCTTGACCCATCAGTAGTCTTAAATCCTAGCCCGTAATGCGGGTGTAGATATTGGGTACTCAAGGGATTGATATTCAATATTCGCACCTAGGCTCTTTCTCTAAGGGATTAGGTTTGAGTAAACTTATGGGTTGACTAAGCAATGAATTCAACAAGAGATTAAGGATACATCAGTGTTACGTTTGGTGAAATCTGACCCCCACAACCTCACAATACCACAATACCATTCCTTACCTTTTCCACTCACAAAACAATATTTATTTACAGCTTTCATTCCAATAGTCACAACCTTGCATTCACTGCACAAACTATGAAATTGGAATTATTCTTTAGTCACGAATAGTTAATAAATGCTTATATTACCTTCTAATCCCTGTGGATACGATATTTTTACTACTTGAACGGCCGGTATACTTGCCGTGTTTGAGACTGTTGATAGAATTAAACGAATTTACAAATATTAACAAAAGTGTTTCAACGGAAATCTCAACACTCACCCTAGCAGTGGGACCCGACCCCCCACCTGGAGGTTGAGATGTATGGCCCGCCGCACGAGCGTCAGCCGGAACAGGGTTCCCCGTCGTCGTCGCCAGCCGATTGCGGATCAGCGACCGAATGTCCAAATCATCGTCCACACGGCTCGCCATTATACCTGCACATCATTAAGTCAAAATCAATGATAACGTAAGAACCTACACAACTAGGAAAGTTACTTTACCGATTAGTTCTTCGATCGGGTCGGCCGATTCAAGTAACCGAACAAGAGGTCGACACGGTAGCGGCCGAGGCAATTTCAGCAAAAATTTTAAACTAGTGCGCTCTTCAGGGGACAGCCGGGACTTGGACACTGTGTTGTACTTGCGCGGCTTCCGAGTCCAGTACAACGGGAATAGAGGCTGTCCGTCGTCATAAAAAAAGTACTTATTCCCCGTCGACGGCCTAATCATCACTTTGAGAAATCCTCTCTTAAAGTTTTTATAAGAGGTAGTAAACGGCTGCAACAAACAGTCGGCATGCCGAATCAATGACAACAACTTGACCTTCTTAGCTGGCCGAGACGAGTAGAAGTACAAGAACAGGAGAGGGGTAGGATGAAGGCCGAGGGTCGAGCACAACCGCCTAAACCCTTGCATGGCAGCCCAGGTGTTGGGATGAAGTTGAGTCGGCGCCACGTTTAGCAAGCGCAGTATCCCCATGCAATACTCGTCGAACGGCAGTGTCACTTTTAGATCGCGGAACATGTAGTCATACATGTAAAAAAACTGGTATTTACAGCTTCCTCGATCTAAGAAGACGAAGTCTGGGTTGGGACCGCCGTCACCTCGGCACGGCTGAAAGAAAAGAGGAGCAGGATCTTCCTCGGCCGGGAAGGTCACACAATTCGTCGCAGAGAGAAAAAGCGCGATCGAATTCTTGTTGGCGTACCGAGAGTAGACGCTACCCACTTCCCCGTGCACCCATGAATAACCAGGAGTCGCAATAGGGGGAAACTGCCGTGAACCCGTAGACGGCCGTTCCTCCGAACCTATTGCCGAGGCGGAATCGCCTTCGCTAGTAATGTGCCTTGACCCCGAAGCGGATCCAGTGTTGTCGGATCCGTTCGACGCCGAGGCCGACCTGTTGTGTCGGTCCGACGCTGCCCCCGAAGCGACACTATCTGAGCCACCCGTGTCCCCAGAAGAGCCAACATGAACAATACCTGAATTTGCCATTACGTACCTGATGGTTGAGTTTGACCTATTATCAATGAATAATCTAGCACTTGGATGATCTCGGCTCGGAGCAAGCTTAACAGCGTGCCTGAGGTTTCCCCCTACACACCTTTTTATAGGCGTTCCCGCAACCACGTTGAAAGCCATACCCCTCCGCGTACCGTTGGATCGCTTAGATCCAATGGCCCACAACGCGCGACCTTTCGCATGCGTCATTTACTACTCAGCGGTTATAACCCTTGGCATTCTTCCAACGGCTATAACCCTTCATCTCCCACCAGCAGCCATAACTCATCATTAAGACTCAACTGTAGTAACTCTTCGTTTCCCTACAACGGGTAGCCTTGTCCAGAAGGACAGTTGAGCCATTTTTACCCTCTGCGTCGTTTCACTCCTCAAGGCTAGGGGGCTTGTGTACCGGAAGGACCCTATCGGTCACGCGGACCAACACGTGACTTGCCGTCAGACACCCATGCAAGGTGAATATCCCTAAAAGCCTTAACATTAGCACCGGCTCGGGTTACAGCCGAAAGTATGTTATGAGTCGGATAACACGATCGGCTCGGTGTGAGATCGATACGAACCAAATCGTGGGCTTCGCAAGACGTACACCGGCTCAGACAGAAGCCGATCAAGTATAACAGCACAGTAAACATATGACGACTCGGCCGAAGGCCGGGCCGAAAGGCGCAGCAAACGTGTAAACGGCACGGCCTAAGGCCGAGCCGAGGGACGAGATAATAATTATAGCCTCCACCATGATTAATGAGGATAAGTACGTGATTAAAGCATAATGAGCCTATTAGCGGCGTATTACCTAATTTGGTAAACTTCAGGAGAGGCCCACTACTGACAAGGCCCATCAGTGGTAGTATAAATAGGTCACTTTTGTCAAGGTATGTCACTGTTCATTAATTACCCTAGAATATCGTGCTTGTCCTGACTTGAGCGTTGGAGTGCCTTTTGCAGGTACCTCCCCCCCTCTCGCGCAGAAGAGCTCACCTGAAGACCCTCGTTCGGCCCTTCCCTCACTGCAGAGTACGAGTGTGCCCCTAGACCGGTACATTTTATTTATAATTTTCTATTATTTCAAAAAACCTTTAATATACATTTAAAATAATAAGTTGTTTTAAATTGTGCTTTTACTACTTACTGCAATGATGATGATGATTGGACAAGTAATCATGACGTATCATGGTACGTAAAAATAGGTTAAAAAAAAACTGAAGTGAATCAAACTATTTTTATAAAAGAATAAAAATTAAAGGCGTAAAAAAAGATTCAACTCAATGGATTGGTCCAATGCTCTGAGCTTCTCAAAAGTTGTCTTGAAATAATTAATGGACCAATTTTAATTGGGTCTGGAAAGCAAATCGGACTAAGACAGACCAATAATTTTTGGGCTCGAGTCTATCCAATCTGATATGCTTTTTATATTTTTCTTTGTAAAATTTAAATAATAAGATAAAATAAAATGGATCAATTTGATCTGTGTCAATTCTAGCCATCAATGTAAAGAGTAAAAGAAAAACAAAATGCAAAATATAGAACATATTAACCCCTCGATATCATTATACCTATTTCTCTTTAGTACATTAAATTGCTTACAATATTTTAACTTTTAAGTCTAATACTATGATGTACATATATTTTATACGATATATAACGACATAATAAATTATTTTCCTTTTGACACATATATATGGTGGCATGAAAGAAAGGCACAAGAGCTTCAGTTACAAATATTATTCTGCAAATAATCCTCTTCCTTTTTGGTTCCGTTCTCAGCCACAAAATCTAGTTTGTATAGTATAAGCACCATTACAAGTGAAGATAATGAAGGTAGCAAAGGCCCAAAGATCCAAAGTTGAAGGGAAAGTGCTGTATAGAAAAGCCTATTCCCCACAATGTTCAATATTGTACCCTTCCCCAAAAGTTGAGTTAAATACTCAGGGGTCACCATGGACTGAACATCTTGTGGAGTACAAATAAGAATGTTCACTTGATTGAGAAACGTAACAGATAGAGTGTGACATAAAAATGAGAATGATAATAGGGTAAGGAGGGTAGTATATTTCAAAGCCACCATCAAAAATTCCCTATGAAAATTTGAGTCGTTGATTGGTTTTTTAACAATGTAAATGTTGCTTAGGATTGCTCCTAGGCCAGCAGAAAGTAAAATGGATGTTGTGGCCATAAGGGTTGACCCCATTATTACATTTCGAAGAGATTGAACTGCTACGATGTTCTTCTTGTCATCATCCTGCAATTTTAGATTTTATAATATGAAGAAATAAGTGATTTTATCCTTCATTGAAACAATGTTGATATATTTGTAAAAAATAATCTCGTAGTTATGCATGATATTATAGTGTTCATGTTCTATTCTACGTTTAAGTCTTTTTAATATCAACATACATGGTATCGAATAAAATTAATGCCTAAAAAAAAAAGAAATTGATTGACTGTATGTTGAATCATTAAAGTTGAAAAAATGTACATATATTTAAAACCACACCCCATATGTGAAAGCAGAAAGGGAAACAAAGAATGAAGTTTGAAAAACATTGGTAAAATACATCAATACCATCTTATCAAAATCTTTGTTCCATATGAGCATGCATGTGAGAGTAAGAAAAGTTAAATATCTAAAACATTTAATCTTACATGGATGATATATTAAATAATTTAAAAAAAGAAAATAAGTCTTCATTATTTTTTATATGATTAAAAAAGGTATTATCCTTTTTTAATTAAAATCTTATTTGATTTTTTTTATCTTGTCACGAGTATCTTTAGTTCATTAGGTTAAAAATTAATTTTACTCGTAGTATTATGACTTTGAAAATCAGTCAAAAATCTCCTAAGTTATAGATTTTGTGACTTTGGAATAAGACTAATGAAGGAAGCATTACTTCTAACTAAGTGGAAGTGGAATTTTTTTCACGGTAGACAATCCTTATAGGGACGTGTTTTAGTATCAAAGTATGGTAGTGGGAGGATATCGGGCGAAGGGACAGTTAATTCCACAGCATCTATATGGTAGCTAGAGAGATCTAAATTTGGAATGTGGAGGAATGATGGATCAAAATTGGCTTGATGAGATGGTGGTATGGAAGGTGGGAGAGGGAAAATATACTAGAATTTGGTTAGATAAATGGGCTGCTGGGAGGAGAAACTTTGGCTTCAAAGTATGTTAGGATCTTCACGAATTTACAACAATAAGATGATGTGATACATCAAATGGGTGAATGGCAAAATGGAATTAGGTGGGTGTGGAACTTTACATGGCGTAAAGAGTGGTTGTTTGCATGGGAACTAAATATGGTGGACAACTTCTAAAGAGAGGTAGAAAATGTCGACATCACTGGGAGAGGAAATGATGTTTGGATATGGATGAGAGATCCAACATGAAATTTCCCTGTAAATTCTCCATATCAAGCATTATATGAGCTAAAGTTTGGTGAGTACAATGATGAAAAACTCAACAAGGTGCGGAAGCTTAGAGTACTAATAAAGATTCAATATTTCACATGGAGGGTGCTTCTTGGTAGACTACCAACCAAACAAAATTTGAGGAAAAGACATGTGGAAATAGCAAAATAGGAGTATATGTGCCCATAGAGTCAAATGAATGAAGAATCAATTTTCCATGTGTTGTTTTCATGTATGCAAGTAAGTCAAATTTGGAAGGAATGCTGCAAGTGGATTGGGATTACAACTATCTTACTAGATCAACCTATCATATATTTTCAACAACACCATCAAGGTCCGTTAAATAGTAACAAGCAGGAGGTATGGCTTGAATTATGGTTTGCAGTCGTGGGTCCTTTAGAACAAAGGAAATGCTCCTATTTTTAGGAAAATTCCATTTGATGGGAAAACCATCTTACATATGAAATCTTATTGGTAACTTGGTAAAGGGAAAAAGTTTGTGGGGTTGATTTTAGATACTTTATTTTTCAATGATACACCTAACTAGGAGCATGTCTATGGAATACAACTAATATATATAAATGATTCACAATGAAATATAATGTTAGCATTAGAGACATGATTCAAATGTAACATAAGGAGATGTTGTGTTTAAAACACACGTGGATCTTTTAACTCAACAATCTCAATCTAGAGGTATCTATTTTGCAAGGAGGAGATGCAATGACAAGAACATATGTGATACAATTGGGCACAAGTAGTATCTCTATATATAAAAAAAATAATTGTTATATATACACGCACGCTATATTGATACAAAAATTATCATTGTTACTAAAAATTATTTTTACTTACACAATAAACATAATATATATTAATATATTGATAAAAAAAAGTATGAGTATATAATTACACATATAATATGTTGTTAAAATTTATTTAAAATTGACATTAAAAATATGTGTAATTATATGTCAAATAAATCATATATATGATATATCTACATATATTATACATATAGTGACATTTTCTGTATGTAACATTTTTTATAGTATAATCATTATATGTAATGTTTCTTATAGTATAATCAGTCGTTGGAAGTAGAATGATTATGTAGTATCTCTTAAGTTAGGTTTAGTGGTTAATTAATATTTATATTCATGTGTTGATATAAATAGAAATTAACCATCTGCATTTACAAACGATTGTTAATTGACATTTTGTATATGAATTTTCGGTCCCATTTATGCTAATTATTAATATAAAATTTTATTTTTTAATTAAAAAAGACCATTAACTTGAAATATTTTTGTATTTCGTAAAAATTGAACATAAGATCTTTCATTAAATAAATTATTTTCACTAGATGTGAGTATAAGATATCCAAGCAGGACATCACATCAAGTTTGGCTCTTATATTTGATATAATTTATTAAAAACTGAAAGAGTAGTATACCTTCATCATGGCAGGAACCCAAAATCGCTGACCATGAGCATCTCTTCCGAAGATTGTGGTGAAGGGTTGTGTCCGACTCTTATGCCATAGCCATAAATGATATGCAAGGATAATGACTAACCCAAATGGCACAAGCAACATATCCATATAATAGATTCTCCACTCCATCATCTAAGTAACCTCTAGTTTCAAATAGGTGTAGTTCTTCTTATTTTCACCTTAATTAGTTGAATGAACACAGCTCCTTATAAGTCCTATGCATGTGTATATGTGTTTATATATATACATCGAAAGAGAGACTAGGATATGATTGAGTTCATTGTTATCACCCTAGTTTACTTTTATAATATAATAAAAAAAAACTAATAAAATAAATGCTTAAACTGAGTGTCCAAGTCATCAAAATGTTTTCTTTTTCTAATAAAAAACATAACTCTATCTATAATTAGAGACTAATTTATTTTAAAACGTAAAAATTACCAAAAATGAATTTTTATCTCTCACAATAAAATATTTTCTATACGCACGATCAAATAATCAAATCTCGATTAACATGTTTAATTAAACTTAGCTATCTTTGTTACTAATTAATGTGTTTAACTTGTTGGTCGAACTAAAGATTCAAATACAATTGGTACACTCCAAAACTAGAAAAACATTTGTCTCTATTTAAGATATAAAAATCAAAAGGAAAAACCAATAAGCTCCTAACAAAACCACTCATTCCCTGAATCCACAAAAAATCTAAACCAATTAGATTTTATTTCATCAGTGTTGCTCGATCATTTTCGCTTGTTAAAAATAAAAAAAAAAAACAAAAAAAAAACTGACAGATCTGCTGCTACTTCCATAATAAAGTTCAAAAACAAAGTCCAATTAAGACCTCTTTTTCCACAAAAGTAGACTTCATTTTCCATAATGCCTGGATTTATCTGCACCACAACCTTTGAAAAATCCATTCTCAGTTGGCAAAGATTTGGATCCCACCAAAGTAGCTTCTCCAAGTCCAAGGCATTACTATTGACCAATTAAAATTTGGTACCGTGGGGGCATATTCTCCACCAAAAGTAAGTGTATTCCTGCGTAGGTAAAAAAATAATAATATAAATTTTAATTAATTTCACTACATGAAAATGGTGAATAAGGGGCAGAAAATAAGCGTCGACTAATAGCTGACACAAATAGTGTCGGAAAAGCCAATGCTATTTTAAGATGTAGCGTCGGTTTTTCCGACGCTAAACTTAAAATATTTAATTTAAATTTATTTTAAGTTTAGTGTCGGAAAAGTCGACGCTATTATTTAAATATAGCGTCGTATTTTCCGACACTAATTTAATTTAAATTTAAATTAAATTAGTGTCGGAAAAGTCGACGCTATATTTAAATAATAGTGTCGGCTTTTTCGACACTAAACTTAATTTACATTTAGTGTCGAAAAAGCTAACGCTACATCTTAAAATAGCGTCAGCTTTTCTGACAGTATACGTGCTTTGAGAGAGATAAAGATAATTTTTTCAATGTTATATACGCATAATGTGTTCTAGTACACTTGGTTATCAAGTTCATTTAAGACCTCAAGGTTCACGAATCGAGTCCCACAAATGTTAAAAATACGAACGCTTAAATGATAAGCTGGAAAAAGAAGATAAAGAAAAAAATAAAATAAATTTTGTGTCAACATAGTGTCGGCTTAACCGACAATAAAAAATTAAGATAAATAAATTTGTTAGTGACGACTTAGCCGACACAAAAAAAATTGTGTCGACTTATTTAACGTCGGCCAAAAACCGATGAATAACCGACAATATTACGTCGATTTTGATGATTTAGAGTCGACTTTTGGCCGACTCTAAATCGAAACATTCTTATAGTGTTTCATCTCATTTAATAGAATTATTATAGATTTTTTTATGTAATTAAGATTGTACTATTCTTAATTTTTGACATCAAATTTTAAAGAAAAATATTTTTAAATGAAATTAATAAAATTATATAATATTAAATACTTTTATCAATTAATATCAATTAGGCATTTATTTTATATTTGATGTCAAAATAAGTGGAGATACAGATTCCATTGTACGAAAACATATTCAAAATTAAAGGAAAAGTTTAACTCAGTGGATCAAAATGTGTGCATATACTAATAATAAAAGAAGATTATCTTATTTAGTGTTTATAATTTTTATACCTATTTTACCTTAAATAACTTCTAAAAAGAACCGTCAAAAACTGCTATAAATATTTCAATAGCAAAAAATATCAGTAAAAAATTATCATTTTTTCTGTTTTTTACAAAGTGTTTTTTCTTACTAGTTATTATAACTCTTATGTCAAGACGAATGAAAAAAAAACACACACAAAAAAAAACAAAAAAAACTCCCAACCATGGGCGTAAATGTAATTTCTGAACTTGGGCCTTGTTTCTTCCTCTTGTTATCCAGTAAATGCTGGGATGGTTCTTTACATTATTGGGCTTAGACCGTCTCCAATTTTGGACTTACTTTGTTTGTTTGTTCGCTATTTTTTGGCTAATGATATATACACTTCCTATTTTTATATGTAGACCTCCTTTATTTTATTAAATTTTTTTTTAAAATATTCATAATTTTTTTATTTTTAAAATTTTTAATTTTACATATGTAACTTTTAATTTACTATTTTTTCTTTTCACACACTTCATTCCTTCTCTTTTCTAGTTTTCA
This sequence comes from Cajanus cajan, assembly GCF_000230855.2. Taxonomy (NCBI): domain Eukaryota; kingdom Viridiplantae; phylum Streptophyta; class Magnoliopsida; order Fabales; family Fabaceae; genus Cajanus; species Cajanus cajan. The sequence goes on along the minus strand of NC_138517.1, from coordinate 7,362,812 downwards.
CATATACTATCTTGTCTTTTTCTAATTTCTCTTATATTTTAGTAGGTAGTTTTAGTTTTATTGATTTTTATATTACTTTCTTATTTTCTTACATCTTTCACTTTTTCACATGCGCCCAAATCATAGAACTGATAGGCGACAACATTATAGGTACATGTAGCTTCCTTGACAGTTTCTATCAAACTAGACACACATTTTTTCTTCAAACATTTCCTTTCCTTTTATCCTTTCAAAAACCTTAACATTAAGTTTAGTGTTATGAAAAAAATATTTTCACTATTCTAGAGTACTATGCAGATAGTAAAATCAATGAGAAATCTGAAAGAGGACGAGAAAAAAAATAATATACAACTAAAATAATTAAAATTACCTACCAAAATAAGTAAGGGTAAAAAAAATTAAGGGAGTGCATGTGAAAATAAGGAAAAAAGATATGCAAAAAAAAGTGTTAAATTAAATGTTAAGAGTGTAAAATTAAAAAACTAAAAATTAAAATTAAAAATATTTTAAAAATTTAATTATTTTTTTTAAAAGGGGGTGTACTTATAAAAAAAGGAGGTGTATATATCATGATCACTAATTTTTTTTACAACTGGGTCTTGATCCTTTCTCGCACTGAAATGCAAAGTTAACCCAAATTTGTTCTCATAGTTCAAATAATTTGTTAATTTAATTAGACCTAATATTACGTAAATAATAATGATTAAAAATAATTCCTAAATGCATAAAAAAATAATAATAAATTTAGCAATTTCTTTTACTTTCTTGAAGTTATTTATTTTATTTCATTAACGTGAGAGTAGTCGAGAGTTTAGTTTATAAACTAAAATGTAATATATTTGAAAAATACTAGGTTGTTAATTATAAGTACTTTAAAAGTACTCCATATTTGGTTGTCGTGAGAATCAAGTATTTTAGGAACATCAAAGTTATGACAGCTTGGTGATTCCATAAAATTGACAAATAAATTATTTTTTTAACCGGTCAAACGAGATGGTACTTTTTATTTTTATTTGTAAAATTGATGTCGTATGTACTAAAAAAATTTCTACATGTAATTGACTTGACATGCAATTGATAGTTAGGTTATAAACTTTTCTTAATAAATTGTAATAGTATTAGTAGCTATAGTAAGGACAATAATGACAAAGATACTATAAGAAAAATGTTACATATAATGATATATAAAAAGTATTAGATATAATATATATAAGTATAAATTTATTTGACACGTAATTTAAATATTTAATGAGATTCAAAATATATTTTTCATATCACTATATTTTATATCTACACTTTTTAATAATATACTAACCTATATTGTAATTATAATATAAAAGCAAATTTTAATAATAAGTGAGACTATAAAATGTATATCATTAAATGATAATTTATTTTAGTGTGACAATCATAATATTAATAATACATGATAGTTTTAATTTTTATATTTTAATTTAAACTATTTATTTTAATTTAAGAATTAAAATTCAACATTCATATTCTAAAATAAAAGTGACTTTCTCATTATACGCTCTTTGTATTTATTTCATCTAAACAATTCAAACATATGACTATAGCATCCCTACGTAACTTCAACCACATTAAACTATATCATATGCTAATAAAAATCTCCAAATCATCCTATATAAGTTAAATTTCAACTCTCTAGCTTAATATAAAACTCACTGTTAATAACTTGTAATTAAACCAACTTAAAAACAAAGACTTTCCTCCTACTAATATACGAAGAACTACTTTTCTTCTAAATATATAGTTAATTTATAAGTAAATACTTTTCTTCCACTAATGAAGGAGCAAGTTAGGCATAGTATTATTTAATAAAATATTTTATTTAAAAATATCATTTATTTTATTTTCTTTTTATGCTTGAATTATAATTAAAAATAACAGTAAAATTTCTAAATTTATTTTTATAAACAAAATTATTTTAGAGTTGTTTTTTCTCCAGAAGCAAGACTGCCAGAACTCCAATATATAGAGAGAAAGAATTACATATCTTAATTAAGGCGAATAAAATTACCCAAAGTTCAAGTTAATAATGTTACTTTTAAAGAAAAAATAGTTAATTAAGTTGAACGGCACATTATTAATTAGATACTTGATTCCCTCCATTTTACGTGTTGGCAAGGGATAAATACATTCATACGATTAATGATATTTTGTAAAATTGAGGTATATGATAGCTTGGTCAACATAAAACGAAAGATGGGCAATTGTTAAACTTTTTTTTAATTCATAAAAAAAGTTATAAAAACAGGACAAAGATTGCACCTAAATTCACTTACTTTTAACCCAACCCCTCTTAACCACTAAGTAAACATTAATTGTATCGCAAACAATAGAAGTGATCGTGTTTAACAATAAAAGAATATTAATATAACCAAAAGTCAGTAATTAAAGTAGATGTGGAATCGGTGTTCGTCACATCACCTTAATAATTTCAAATTTTCTTATACTACAAAAAATATTACATATAATAATACACAAAAAAATATCACTATAAATATATGTTATATAAATTTATATCTATTTAATAAATAATTATATATAATTTTAATATTAATTTTAAATATTTAATAATATATTTTGTATCACTATAATTTATATTTATACTTTTATCAACATATCAAAATATATTGATAAAAATAGTTTTAATAATACATATTATATTATTATAAAGTATGTTATTATATATTATTATATAAATTATAAATTGTAATGAGAGGCACTATTTGTGACATAGCATTATTAGATCACACATAACATCTCATTCACGTGACAGAAATTGTCATCAACTCATTTTTACCCGTTCATATAACTTGCGATTAGTTAAATTCGAGACTTGTCAAAACTAAAATGACTACGCGATTTAAATCATTGTAAATTTTATTGTGATCAGTTAGTATCATATGGATATTTTTTTCTTCTCAAACTCACGTGGTGCTTAAGCCTACTAATAAGAATATTTATTGAAAAAAATTAACAGTAGTGTTAGATGGGAAATACCCCTTCATAATAAAAAAAAATATATATTCATATTAATTGATTTTATGCTAATGCTATACATAAAAAGTGAGATTATACATTTTCTTTTTATTTAATGTTTATATGTTTAATTTGAGTAAATAGTAGTTTTTCACTCAAAAACTTAAGTACTTATTTATCAATTTTAAATTAAAGACAGGTTTAGTTAAGATAAATTTTCAATTCTTCTTTGTAAACACTTTAATTTGGACATTTTAGTGGATTATTTTTAAACAAAATTTTATAGTTATTTCTTAAATCTATTTTTTTTATATATATAACAGTAATAAATTAAGTTCCGACATAAAATCATATTCAAATTACATAAAAATTTCCACATCATCCAATCTAATAGGATACTTATTTCTCATGAAATTTTTAATACAACAATGCTTTTTAATAAAATTAAATAAACACACCTATATATATTTCATATTTTGCAAATTATTATTTGATACATATAAAACATGGTATTGCTCGTATACAATTTTGGGTGGAAGATATAATTTATGGAGAATACTCTAACTATGAATTAAAAATATGACAAAAACAAGTCCTTTTGTTTGCCCACTAGTTTCAAACGTCATCTGGGATAAAATTATCAACGTCATTGGTGCTATTTCCACCCAGAAAATCAAGGTTGTACAATATAATAACCATTGCCATTGAAGAGAAGAAAGCTAGCACAGGTCCAAAGATCCAAAGCAAAAGGCAAAGTGCTGAATAGAAAAGCCGATTCCCCACCAAGTTCAGTAAGATGGTCTTGTCCAAAAGCTCAGTTAAATATTCTGAGGTCACCATAGACTTGACATGTTGTGGAGTGCAAATAAGGACACTCACTTGATTGAGAAACCCTATAGAGAAAGTGTGACATAGAAACGAGAATGAGAACATGGCAAGGAGGATGGCATATTTCAGTCCCACCATAAATTTCCCATGTGCTCCAAAAATTGTGTCGTTGATTGGTTTCTTAACACTGTAAGTGCTGCTTATGACTGCTCCTAGACCTGCACAAATGAGAATTGCTGTTGTGGCCATAAGGGTTGATCCCATGCATGGTTTTAAATTGCGGACCGCAACAGGTATTGCTGTTGCGGCCTTGTCCGCAACGGCATCGGACCGCAATTGCGATGATACTGGAAATCACACATTTTTCCGCAACGTAACGGTGTTGCGTCCGCAACACATCTGCAATGCACCGCAATACATCCCCAATACGATAAATTGATACTATAATTTTAAAATAAATTAAATTATTCATTAAAATAATAGAATATTTTTAAAAAAAGGAATTAAAATATATAAATCCTTAAAAATAAAATATATATTGATAATTATAAATTTTTTATATTTAGTGAAAATAATTAATAATTTCACATCGCAATAGCCGCAATCTGCATCGCAATACCCGCAATACCTGCAACCGCAGTAACTGCAACCGCAACCGCAACCGCGACCGCAACCGCAATTTAAAACCATGATCCCATGATTAGGTTTCGAAGAGATTGAACTGCTACGATGTTCTTTTTATCAATATCCTGCAAATCATAAAAATTTTATTTGGTAAGTGTCAAATACAAAGAAATTCATTAATTTTATCAAAAGACAGTCACACAGATTTTTTTGACAAGAGAATATAAACTAATGTTATTAACTTTATAAAAAATAAAAATTATACTTATTTCTATGTTATATTTTAATTATACTACTAGTTGATTTGAGATACCTGATATATGATAATTGAAAAGAAAAGAAAAAAAAGTAAGGGTTAGCACTCCTAGACTTAGGGAGAACATATCTATATATGTACCTTGATCATGGCAGGAACCCATAATCGGCGACCATGAGCATCTCTTCCGAAGGTTGTGGAGAAGGGTTGTGTCTGAGTCTTATGCCATAACCAAACATGATATGCTACCATCATTACTAATCCCAATGGCACCAACATCACATCCATATAGTAATTTCTCCACTCCATCTCTTTCACCTGCTTATGCTTCTCTTTGCCTAATTCCTCTTATATATCTTCATCACCTTAATTAACTACACGATGCTTTATTTACTGCTATGAGTATATTTATATAATTATATGTACATATAGGAAGAGAGATATACTTTAATAACTTCTTTAAGACATATTCTCCCCCCGGCCTGTACATTGTACGGAATCATATATGTATATTTTAAAAGAGATGCACACGCTAAACATGTGCTCGAATATTAGGAAGATTTTTTTTTTATAAAAATAATAATAGAAAACTTTAGGCACAAATTGAATTTTAACTTTTATTCGGGTAACCGTGAATGAAAATGTTGGATTCACAATTTTTTTTAAAGATTTAAATATGATTTTAGTCTCTCAAATTTAAGATAAATTTATTTTTAATCTCTCAAGTTTAAAATTTATTTTTTTAATCTTATAATTTTTAAAAAATCTTATTTTAGTATTTATATTCAAATTATTATTGTATAAAATTTACTTATTAATAAGAATGACAAAATGAATCTGAGCCCTACAACTACTTGCAAAAATACCCACATACAGGCCAAGTAAATATCTACTTATATGAAGATAGATATGGGATAAGTATATATAGACGTACAAAATTTAGTGGGTACAGATGGGAGTATGGATACTATGGTGTCTAACCCGCCTCACCACCCTATAGTGTGCGTGTATTATTCAAAGAAAGTTAGTAGTTTAATTTGCTAAGAACTTTCAACAAATCAGTGTGTCTGTATGTAATTGTCTCAGTTGATTTCGATGATGAGATCAAATGTCTACATATTTATTTTTTTAAAATTTATATTATATAATTTAATCTATAATTTTAATCTAACTAATTTTTGTGTAATTTTTTTACAAGTTTTGGAGAATATTATTAACACATGATCATGATATTAGAAATTTAATTGCAACTTTTATTATGTTGATTTTTTTTAATTTTATTTACAAGAATTGAATGTTTTGTAATCTCTATTTATAAAAATTATTATGTTATATTTTTATAATGTTAAAGACATGATAAATTAGTATTATATTTTCTTGTATAAATATTATTTCTTTATTAATTTATTTACTTTATACATAAGTAAAATGTGAGTAATGGGTATAAATATGAGTATACGGATATCTAACGGATACGTGGATGAAGATTAAAATTATTATTCATGCAGGTATGAGATTAAAATTATCTATATATATATGTACCATATGATCATGGTAGGATCCCAAATCGACAACCGTGAGCATGTCTTCCAAAGGTTGTGGTGAAGGGCTGTATCTGAGTCTTATATGCCATCACCAAACATGATATGCTATTACTAACCCTAATGGCACAAACATCACATCCATACAGTAATTTCTCCACTCCATCTCCTTCGCCTGCTTCTGGTTATCTCTATTATCTTCGCCTTAATTAAGTGCACAATGCTTTCTTTTATATATATATATATATATATATATATATATATGAAGTATATCAAGTGAGAGAGAATTTATTATGAGAAATGAGAGGGTTAAAATATAACCCTTAAATTAATCAAGTGAAAGAAATTTGGGGTTTAATCAAGTGAGAGGATGACAGATGAGAGGGTTAAAATATAACCCTTAGATTAATTTCTTCTCACTTGATTAAACCCTAAATTTTTTCTCACTTAATTAATCTAAAGGTTATATTTTAACCACCTCATCTCTCATAATAAATTCTCTCTCACTTGATATGTTATATATATATATATATATATATATATATATATATATATTTATTTATTTATATGCAACTATATATATATGAGGGTAAACGTACGTATATAAAGTGACATATTTTAACGGCTTCTTTTAAGACACTATGTACCGAATAATGTGCTGTATTTTAATGAAAGACCTGACTGAATGGAGAGAAGGACTTTGCTAAGTATGTGTGCTCTAATTTCATAACAATTTTTTTAAATAAAAAAAATTGTTACGATGCAAAAAAAATCTCAAAACTTTCAAATAAAAGGATGAATATGAATTTACGTATACATGATTGTTTTTTCTAGGCCTTTTGAATAATTCTTAACACGTGTTTTAACACATTTTCACGTCCAAATAATTAAACAAATGTAAAAGTCAGTATTAGTATCTTTCACCTGATCCACGTCTATCTTGTGTGACGTGCATCCAAATAAACCTTTAGTTCATGTAAGGCAATTTTACTTTAGTATCTAAATTGAAGAAAATAGAAAGAAGACATTCGCATTACATTATTAAGATAATTCAAAACTGACTGTACATTAAAAGTGTTAATTTGACAAGTTAAGTATTACATAGTGTCCTAAATAGGGGTACATTTATGACCTGTTTCATCCCACCAATTCAGTCAGAATTAAAGGATGACTTTTGATGAGTTTGAATTTAAGAATTAAATTTGATGTATTTTGAAGATACTGCAAATTTTAATATGGATCATTCCCATTTGATCTATCGTTTAATATTAGTATTCTTTTAACAAGTATAGTTTTTAAATAGCTATTATATATTAATAGAACAACTTCTCCACTTAATAAACAGTGTTTTGACTAATATGATATAATATTAGTATTGTCATGATTTATCTTAAAATATATATCTTAATTGTAATTTATATTAATTTCTTTAATTTTACAATTTAACATATATAACATTAAAGTTATATATTTAGTCAAAAAGTCTCCTGAACCGATTTATCTCAAAATCTTGTACATCTTGATTGAGTTGGATTCAAAATCACAAAATTAACCTATAAAAAATTTGGACAGAGTAGAGACATAGGTACGTAAACTTGTTCCAACCCACCTTAGGAATGCCATTAATCCCAAGTATATCAATATTTATTTAAGTAACATGGTTAAAATATACTTTGGCCTTTTATCTAATTTGAAAATTCGTTTAGATTCTTGAATGTTGTCATTTTGAACAAATGATCTTTTTTATTTTGAAAAACAATCTTGAATTATTTTTTTTATTGATTCGAAATGTAAAACTTCTTCCATTACATTTATTTAAATAAAAACAGCAAAGCCCAATTAAAAGATTAAAATAATTTTTTTAAAAGATAAAATGCTTATTAAATTTTTCTAATAAGATAAAAGAACATTAGGCCTATGACATCACGTAAAAAGAATTAATTTTATATATTTTTTAAAATAAATCATCTTCAACCATGCTTCTTTCCCACCTCTGATTTGCCTACAGACAATTTGAAGGCAAACATCCTTTATTTAACAATTTCTCCCTGGGACAAGGGAATTAGAAGCTGGATTAATTATTCCAAACAAATTCCCTCTCAGTAGGGAAGCGTATACAACATAGTAATGTCCAAAGTGCGATCCCAAAATATTGGAAATGGACAAAATAGAGCATGTTTGAATATGATTTAAAAGGGTTTTAGAGTTTTTTTTTTATTGAAAATATAAAAATATTTTTTTTATAAAAAAAAAAAAAAAAAACTCTTAAAAACTTGTATCTAAACATGTTTTTAGTATTATTCCATCATCTTTAGTAAAATACGTGACAACAGCTCCATTTCATTAAATAAGAAAGGAAAATTTATTCCAAATTGAAAGTTCAGTTAGCTAGGAATAAAAATAAAAAAAAACAGAATTGAAATGGGATCTTGATAGACTTCTTTTATTTACCATCCGGTATAGGCAAATGCATGCTTGAGAGGAAGAAGTCAACAGTGTTATTTAAACATAATATGGCACATACAAAACATAATATGGCACATACAAATTCGGATGGGGCATGTACATTATGAAGAATATTCTAATTGTGAACCAACAATAGATGTAAAAGCAAACATGTTTCTTTTCGGAGATTTCTATGATATATCTTTATCATTAAGTCAACCTATTGATTTGGCTAAACGTTTTAGTCTCAAACTTAATTGGAGACAAAATCATCTAGGGCTCCGCAATGCCGGTGTTGTTATTTCCAACCAGAAAATCGAGGTTGTATAATATAAGTACCATTGCCATTGAAGAGAAGAAAGCTAGCACAGGTCCAAAGATCCAAAGTATAAGGGAAAGTGCTGAATAGAAGAGCCTGTTACCCACTGAATTCAATAAGATGGCCTTTACCAAAAGTTGAGTTACATATTCAGAGGTCACCAAAGAATTGACATGTTGTGGAGTGGAAATTAGGATATTCACTTGATTGAGAAAACCGTTAGAGAAAGTGTGACATAGAAAAGAGAATGAGAACATAGTAAGAAGTATTGCATATTTCAGTCCCACCATGAATTTCCCATGTGCCCCAAAAATTGTATCATTGATTGGTGTTTTAACACTGTAAGTGCTGCTTATGACTGCTCCTAGACCTGCACACATGAGAATTGCTGATGTGGCCATAAGGGTTGATCCCATGATTAGGTTTCTAAGAGATTGAACCGCTACCAAGTTCTTTTTGTCAATATCCTGCAATCATAAAGTTTTTATTTGGTAAGCAGTTCTGAATCCATAGAAAATCGTTAATTTTATTTGTTGGTCGAAGTAAATTAAATTTGAATTTCTTAAACTATAACATTCAACCTTTTAAATGAAAGAAACATAATTAAGCATGTATGTTGGACAGATTTTTTAAGAAGGGTTAATTAATAATTTTAGATTTAACACATCATTTTGTTATGAAACATTTTAAAAAAATTTAATTAGATCTTTAAACTAAAAATAATGTTATATATATATATATATGTGTGTGTTTGTGTATGGATGCATGTATGTGGATATTTCTAATTTAGTCAATTGTGAGATTAAGATTCATTTACAATCCGTGAAATTTGGCATCATATTTTTTAGCCTAAAAACCTAATTCAGTCCCTTATGATAATTGTTTATTTCAATTTAGTCCCACTTTAAGTTTTTGTCTCAATTTAGTCCCTAATAAATTAAATTGTTGCAGTGTCGGACTTCCGTCCAAATTATTTAAACAGAGTTAACTGTTGGTCACGTGGATGCCACGTAGATGCATAGGTGGATGCCAAATTTCTTTAATGCATCTGGAACCAGAACGACACGTTCTGGTTGCACATGTTGTGTGTTAATTTTGAATTTGGAACGGACCATTCCATATGCGAAATTAACACACTACGAGTGCAGCAGAACGGACCGTTCTGAATCTAGAACGGGCCGTTCTGGTTTTAGAACGGACCGTTCTAGATTCAGAACGGATCGTTCCAAAATGCCAACCACATACGTACGTTCAACAAAATGCCGCAGTGTGATTCAAAAATTGAAAATAAAAATTCATAATATATCATAAATTCAAAGACAGAAATATGGTTTAGAGACTAAAAATGAAAATTCATAACATAACATAGCAATACTAAAAAAGTTCAAAGAAATTACTGAGAAGGGAAATCATTTGAATAACGCTGAAGGTGTCAATAATACATCTTATCCACCATATAACACTGAATGGCTGATAGGATATCAGCATTATCTACCTGTACATGTGGTTGTGTGGTGAAATGTTTGTCCTATGTATCATCTTCCTTTACTTCAGGTTGTACTTCCTCAAGAACAAGTTGTTGTTGTTGGGGTACATCGGTCAATGACTTCAAGGGGAAACACCATGTCGTTTCATCCTTGACTGTATAGTGTCAATTTGGTAGTAAGTGTTTCACTATAGTTTGACTAACAATGAAATAAAACTTGCTATCATTGTCCTTAGTGATACACTGCATTGTCCTTAATGATACACTTTATAGCCCAAATGTTTAGCAATTGAAGTTATCAATCTCCATTGACAATATTACCAAATCCAGTGTTTGAAATGTTATGTACCTTGGGTCTTTTTCCTTGCACGATTCACAACCGTAAACTATAATCATCGACCATTTGTGTTTGACATTCTGAACCAGAATAGCCCGTTCAGAAACCAGAACGGCCCGTTCTGGTTGCACTTTTTGTGTGTTAATTTTGGACCTAGAACAACCCGTTCTAGGTGCAAAATTAACACACCAAGAGTGCAACCAGAATGGGTCGTTCTAGTTCCAAATGCATTAAAAAAATTTGGCATCCACCTATGCATCCACGTGGCATCCACGTGGCATCCACGTGACCAACAGTTAACTCCGTTTAAATAATTTGGACAAAAGTCCGACATTGCAACAATTTAATTTATTAGGGACCAAATTGAGACAAAAAATTAAAGTGAGACTAAATTAGGTTTTTAGCCTATTTTTTATATCCTTATTTTTAGATTGAAAGTTAAATTTAATACTATTTCATGTTACTATTCGTGTGTATCAAATTTTAATTTTTACCAATTAAAATTTCTTACTATTAATTATTATGAAAAAATTTTATGGATAAGGAATAAAAATTGATAAGGATGTGGAATAATAGTAATATTATATTAAATTTCATGGATATTGAAATAAATATTTAATTCTAAGACTAAATTCTAAAAAAATATATAAAAAAAAGGATTCAATTATAATTTTTTTAAATTTAATAGTCTAATTAAAAAATTCAATAAAATAATCAGAAACCAAAGCACCCAACCCTAATTTTACTTCACATTTGTAACATGGTCACTTAAAAAAAATTAATGCAACTAGATCTGGAAGAATAGATAAAATTATCGATATATGTACCTTGGTCATGGTAGGAACCCATAATCGACAACCATGAGCATGTCTTCCGAAGGTTGTGGTGAAGGGCTGTGTCCGAGTCTTATGCCATAACCAAATATGATATGCTATGATCATTACTAACCCTAATGGCACAAACATCACATCCATATAGTAATTTCTCCACTCCATCTCTATTTCACCTTCTCAATATATAATCCCTCTAATTCACACCTCAATTAAGTGAACAATGCTCTCTAGTATGAGTGTAATATTATAACATTATTTGTTTAAATAGGAAGAGAGAAATGCCTTAATGGATTCTTAAGACATATTCTCTCACAACCAATGTACTTTGTACGGAATCACGCGTTTTTAATCAACGGAGAGAAGCGTGCCCGCGCTAAACATATATGTAATCGAATTTCAGAAAGAATTTTTTTTAGAATAAAGAAACACTTTTGGTACAAATAGAAGTTTAATTTCATTCGGATACGTACACTTGGCGTTGACAAAAAAAATTATACACAATATATGTTAATTAATTGCTATTTTGCAGTAAGCTCTACCGTTGTGTTTTACTGTTTCGTGTGGACAGAGGTGACAGGAATGAGGAACAAGTTTCACGTAATACTGTGATGTCACGATGTGAGTCAATGATCATGTCATTTTTTTTCTTCTTTTCTTACTTAATAAGAAATTGTATGAAGCTAGCATCTCTGTTTATGCACTTAAAATAAAGTTCTTAATCCAACAGCAAAAAAGTATTTTTAGTAGATTTTACTATGCTACATTATTGTTTTATTTTGATGATACTTTTAGGAAAAAAAAACAAAAAACAAAAAATAAATTGAACAAAGAAAAATTAACTTATACATTTAAATTGTATAGATTTAATTTTTCAAAAGTTAAGATCTATAATTTGATTTTAATTTATTGTAAAAATTTAATTTATTTTTTTTCTTCTGTAAATATTTATGGAAAAATATTAAACAAGATCTATATTTAAGAACATTAATACTAAGTTTTTACTTTAATCATCTAATCATTTGAGAACTCAACACAAGACACACATGGTCTCGAAATATTTTTAATTATAAGAACAGTTACTTATACAGTAACTAATCGATTTTTAGAGAGGAAATGGTTACTTACACCAATCATTGAATTAACAACATCATCATTCAAATTTCAACTATTTAATTGCAGTTAAAATGTAATTAAACTGATAAGAATAAAATAATTTTTAAAATGTAATATAATTTTAATCAACTTTAATGTAACAATTTTTTAGAAGTTATTAGCAAAATAAAAAATATAAATAAGTAGCGTACATATTTTTTAATCTCTTCGTATATTTTTAAGGTACTGATTGTCACTAACCGAAACAGGTATTGTGATTGATTTACAAAATTTAAATATAATTTTAGCGGTTTAGTAACATTTTTCTATGAGATGATTCTTTAGTGTTTTAATTTGGACTAAATATCAAGAGAGTTCAACCAGATGAATTGATCAGTTGGATCCGATTTTAACAACTATGAAATAATCTATTACAATCTTAAAATACCATCGATTAACTCAAATGACTTCTATTCGATATCAACTCCCCTCTCTTTGATCGTGATATATAGCAACGATAAGGGTATTAGTGTGGTAGTGGGATAAGTGATGAGTGTTGTTCGTAGTAGTGAATCACACAATAATAATCATCTCAAAAGTAGAATGTTTAAAATTAAATTTAAATATCAATTATTAATTTTTTATTTATAATTTTAAGACATAATACTCTCGTCCAATATGTCCCTTTTATATATATTAATTAAAAAGAGACACTTTCTATTTCTATGTATTTTATTTAAAAAAATTAAATAATAATGAGGTTAAGAAGTACGTACTGAATGGTTAATTTGGTGAATAGTTTTAGGTAACTAATTTATGAGAGTGTACGTAACCTCTGGTGAGTGTTTATAGACGAGAAGAAAAACGATGTCAAATAAGTGAAGAAGAAATAAATATTATTTTGTGTTATTTAAGAATAAAATGATATTAAAAAAAGAGTGGAGACAAAAAAATAGTTTTATATAAATAAAGTATTCTCCTTTTGTATTTAAATATAAATATATTTTAGTATAACTATCTTTAACGAGAGTTTTTTTATGGACTAAACGTATCTTTAGGGATATTTCTAAAACTATATTATCTCTATCAATTTATCTTCTTTTTTAATTTAGTTTAAAATTAATATATATATATATATATATATATATATATATATTTTTTTTTTTTTTTTGAATGAAAGAATTTTTATATACTTTTTTATTGAGAACGTTTTTCTCATGAAAATAATATTTTACTATCCATTTTATTACTTGTCAAAAATTATAAACAATTGTCATTATAAATAGAAAAGTAATTATTTTAATTTTTTATATTATTTATGTGTTTTATGATTTTTTTTATATAGACTACTTTCAATAAAGATAACTATTTAATTTGAATAAAATCATTGTAAGTAAGAATGGAAATAAATTAGGTTAAACTAGATTTGATATATATATATATATATATATATATATATATATATATATTTATATTAAATTTATTTTATAAAATTAAAGTTTAATTCTAATTTGTTATCTATTTTTTTTATATAATTTTGACTTGAATTTTTTAAAAGTCTGTTTTAATTTATTAATCTATTTGAAAGTTTATTTTTAAAGTAATGACGTTAAAAAGATTAATAAATTATCGACAATAGAAAATAGTCTAATACTTATAAATAAGTTAATAAATCTATTTTTAAACATATTTACAAGTTCTATTTTAATTTATGTTATAAAATATTTTATTTTATTATTAAAATTAAAATTTTAAAAATTATCGAATACAATTTTATTTTTAGAAGATAATAATATACTACATGCCTAGAATTTACTTAATTGTTATTTTTTTTAGAGATTTTACCCACATGACACAAGTGGAACATGAATTTATAATTGTATATTATTTATAAAAAAAATATTGGTTGTATATGAAGTAATATCAAAAACACATATGTAAAATGTCATAAAAGAAAAAATAATGAATCATTTTTTATTAGAAGAACAACTAATAAGTACATACATTAACTTATTATGATGAAAGAAAATAATTTTATTTAAAAAATTATAAATATTTTGTATATTTTATTTGATATATTTTAAATAATTAATTTCTATTTTAACAAATTATAATAGTTATACTAACAAACTAATAAATATCCATTATACATATCAAGAGGTACATATGAATTATGAGAGATGAAAAAAAAAAGGAATATTTTATTTAGAAGGAAAGTTGATGTAATATAAAAGTCAACAGACCCACTTTATGACACCTTCTACCCCACATACCATAAGACATAAATAATAAAATTTGAATAACACAATCTTTGATAATTAAAATACTAAATGTGTTTAGATAGAGAGTACTACCACTATTAGAAAAATTAAAATTAGAGAGGGAACAAATCCGTCACTAATCTTCATAAAATCCGTCACAAATAAATTAGTGACGGAATTTGTGACGGAAATGATTCCGTCACAAAATTTGGCGTCACAAAATATTTAGTGACAGATTATTTTCTCCGTCACAATTAGTGACGGAATTAAGGCATCACAAACAATATAATTTCCGTCACTAATTTCTAACAATAAATGTTTAGAAATTAATAAAAATCCGTCGCAATTTGTGAGAGATTAAATCCCTCGCAATTTGTGAGGGATTAAATCCCTCGCAATTTGAGAGGGATTGAGAGGTATGTGAGTCCGTCACAAATTGTGATGACACAAAATCCCTCACAAATTGTGATGAACGAATCCCTCACAAACTGTGATGCCTATAATTGACTAGAATCCGTCACAATTTGCGACGCTAGAATTCCGTCACAATTTGCGACGGATTTTATCCGTCACTAACTGGGATGAATCCCTCGCTAACTGTTTGATGACTAAATTTGAGGAAACTATTGTTTTAAGAGTCTGGTAATCGATTACCTATACATGTAATCGATTACCAGACAATAAAAATCATATGTTCGAAATTTACTTATTAAAAGGTTTTTTGGTAATCGATTACCCATTTCTTGTAATCGATTACCAGAGCCTATTATTGAAACAATTTCAATCAAAACAAAAATATCAAGTCTTTTTTATGAAAATGCATGATATCATTTAAAATGAAGATAAAAGAACAATACAGACATCAAGAGGAGTTTCCAAGATTAATGATGTGCTTAATCGGCAAGACAACACATGAAAAATAATGAATGACCTCTATCAGTGTAACTATGACAATAAAGCTTCATTGGAGTATATCCATAGCCATGATACTTTTCATCATTTAGAGATCAAAATCCACAAGGCACACATTTAGGCAAAGAAACCCCTTCAAACAATACACATGAAGCAACCTAATTTTACTAAGCTAGATTGCTTATATAGTGATGACCTTATACCTATCTACCAAACATACAATTAATAGAGGCAACATGTTCCAAATCAAATCATACAAAAATTCAAATACAGGGGAAAAAATTCTTAAAATTGATTACCTTTTTTCCCGGCCTAACAAGCCTCAAGGCCACCTCAGCAGCAGTATTTGCAGTAGCAATAACATCAGTTGCCCTTCCTGTGACAGGACCTTCCTGAAGAACATGAGTGTGAGCCACAGCCACGATATGAAACCATCTATATGACAAGCCAAATCACTACAAACAACCAAAGAAACTACCATCAACTTCCCAGTAATAGCGAAAAACACAAATTTCATTCCCCCATCACTCATAACAAAATTCCTACTAAGAAAAAAAAATCATGCTAAAAAATATTACATTTTCAATATATCACCTTCTTCCAACACTGTCTTGTCACTGGCTAGTGGAGAGAAATGGCAGACCACATTGTTTACAGATAAGCAAGTTGCGAAAGTAACACCTCTCTCAATCTTCCT
Organism: Cajanus cajan; assembly: GCF_000230855.2. Classification (NCBI taxonomy): domain Eukaryota; kingdom Viridiplantae; phylum Streptophyta; class Magnoliopsida; order Fabales; family Fabaceae; genus Cajanus; species Cajanus cajan. Next base: position 7,346,175 of record NC_138517.1, on the reverse strand, counting down.
CTTCACGTTCTTGTACACATTTCCAGTTTGTCTGTACACACACATAAAACAAACTCTATAAGCTATAATCCAAAAATATTAAAAATAAATAAATAAACAAAACAACAATTCCGTATGCATATATGAACATGTATGTTAAAAAAGTATCACAATTCACAAATAATGCTCCTTCATATATAAATAATAAAACCTTACTCTCTAATATAGGAATCGTGTATGTTTACAGACATTCACGATTATTTTCTCTTGCTTGCCATGGTTTTTTGGGTGACAGGGGAGATCTTGGTGATGATGGTTGGTCTTCGAAGATTAAAGGACCCGGTTCACTATCCTGGCCATGGAGCAGAATGAAAAACATCAAAAAATCAACTGAAGTCGTCAAACACTTTATAACAGAGCAGGATATTATAAAGGATTTCAAACCTTTCCACTACAATCACCAACAGCAAGCTTGACCTTCTCACACACATTAGATTTACAAGTGAAATAACCTCCATGTTCTTCCTCATTTCCATCATATAAAAAGACAATCCCTCTATAAATGTGCTTGACAATTCCTTGTTTACCCTGCAAAATGACATAATAGATAAGATATCATGTGAAGCATGAAGATTCCAAATATACCACAAAGAAAAACCTGCTCATTCAGAGATAACAGACCTTAGATGGACCCTCCAAAACCTTGACAGTATCATTAACCAATATAGTCTTACAGTGTTGATCTAGGGCAGTAAGTTTCAAATCAAATAGCCCACTCTTTATTTCTAACTGGGTCTGTAGCCACCATTATCACTGTGATTTCTAGGAAGAATATAGAGATAATGGAGGTTTATATGTGGCAGAAAGAAAAGAAAGTTATGTATATAGAAGAGAAAAGTGAAAGAACAAGATATAAATAAAGGTGGTGAAGAGAAAAAACAAGGGGGAGTTAAGAATTACGGTAATTTAGGATGGAAATAAACCCGTGACCAAGCTGCTCAGAATTTATTGCTTTAGGCACACTAAAGTTTGCCTTTGCCAACTCCAACTGCACATTTGATCCTTTACCGACAACACAAGGCTGCTCCAACTTTCTAGCATCAGTTGCACATGTTGCATCCAACTCCAGCTGAGTTGTGGTTCCTCCTGCAGCAAAAGGCTGCTCCAACATGCCACCACCAGCTTCACATGTTTGAGACCTAGCAGTAGCTGGAATAGCTTCATCCAAGCCATCACCAAACTGATTAAATAATGTTTCCACTAAGAAAATTCTAAAATGAAATCAGGAAAGAACTATAAGAATATTATACACAAAAAGGATATTTATGAACACACGAAAGTTTAAAGATAATTACTTAGTCTATATAGCATATTTACTATAGCAGATTACTTATATAGCAGATTTACAACATATTTAGTTTATATAATTATTTATAAAAATGAAAGTAAATGAACTAGATAATTGATTTCATTCCACTGAAACAAAACTGAATAGAATTAGGTAATGTATTAAACTCTTTTTATTTAATAAAAATTGTCTTTTTTGAAAATCATCATTCAAATCAATCATCCAAACAAAAGCTAGACTAATTATTCATCAAATACAAAGCCTTCTCAAAATATAAAGGGTCTTTTTTTATCATATACTTCTTTTTATTTATTTATTTATTTATTATTAGGCAAAAAAAATTATTATTTATAGAACCAAGAAAATTGGCTTGACCACTTTGACAAAAGCCCATGGAGCAGTCCAAAGCCCAAACAACCATTAGTTACGTAGCTCACAAAATCTAAAAGTCACCATTACTACCTTTAGATCTTACCTTTATGCAAATTAACAAGATGGGACAAACCGAAATTGAAACTCAATATTCTAATTAAAGCCATAAAGTTAATGGGTTTTTAAACCAACCTGCACTAATGGTTTTCAAAAACGCCAATGGGATGTTAGAAAACAAATGTTTGATTAGTTTATTAGTGAGTCCCATGGTATTGTAGAAATAAAAATATAGTAAAGACGAAGCTCATAATAATGCAGTCTTATCTTAGAAGATAAACCAAACACACCTTTGAAAGTTTCATTATAATAGTAGCAATGGGCTGTTAAGTTACATTATTGAATGGAAAAAAGAAGCTTCGTAGCGATGAGGATAAAGGACTTAGGGAAATATATATAATATAATATAAACCAAGTAATTAAATATATATATATATATATATATATATGATTTAGATTTAGGTAATATTTTTGTATTTTGTGTTGAAGACAGGAACCCCTATATATTTCAGAGGTGAAACGAGACCAAATCATTAAGATGCTGATAAATGTCATAATGGATGCATTTTACTGCAATAACAACCCAGAATTGTAGCTGCAACAAAAATATTGATATTTTTTCCATTGAATTAATGGTAGATTATTAGATTTACTACCTATGTATAGATTCATTTAACATATTAGTTTGAGAGGAGTTCAAAATTCAAATAATCATAATCGGTAGTAGATGTCAATTTGCCTAAACAAGGATTCTCAAGGTGCCATCTAGACTTGAGGAGAACAAAAAAAAACTTACAGTCAAGACCTTCACATTGTACTTGGTAATATTTCCTTCTTTGGTTAGCTACCTGTAAAAAAGAACACAAGTCTCAAATCACAAAAAAGATTTACATAGGGTGGTAGTCACTGAATAGATTAACATAAAAATAAAAAAACCATATTATTGTTGTAGAATATATGCTTTCTGATCAATCGTTCCATTAAAAGAAAATTTTATATAACTTGTTTGCTGCAACAATTTAGACAGTGAAATAATGAGACTGTAATGAACAGATAATTAAGGAACACCATATTTGTGATGGACTGAGAAATATTTCAATGAATGGATACTCATATATCTGCCTGTTATCTCTTTGTAAAAGGTAATTAAGGAACAGGTAATTAGCACTTATCACATTGACTTTCAAGGTCAAAAGTTGAGTTCTCAAAGGCAAAGCCTGGTGAATAGAGAGTTCCTCTACAGAGAGGGCAAGTTGAATTGGACAGCAACCATGTGTCCTTATCAGCAACAATGCTTACCTTAATGCTTATCTTAATTCCTCGGGACTTGGCAGCCAATGTTATTCCTAATATCAAACCACGCACCACCTGCAGTTTACGGAGGGAAAGAATATGAGAATAAATGAACTCAAGACGTGACAGATGAATATTAGGGCTTACGCCATTAGGGAGAAAAATGAATGAAACATTAGGGTTTTTCAATGAGCAGGTTGAGAGATTAGGGGAAAAAATGAACGCAACATTCAGAGCACAACATTCAGAGCACAATGTTTAGAGCACAATGTTCAGAGCTTCCATCGTCGAGGGCTTCCGGTGACACTTCACGAGGGCCGTCGTTGAGGGCTGCTGGTGGGAGAGTGAAAGGCGCACACATGAACTAAGAAAGAACACAAGGGTTGCCGGTGATAGGACTGTGGGTGGACGGCGGGGTCGAGCTCCCAGGCGTGGAGGACGGCGACGGGTGAAGATTGAGAAGGAGGCGGGCGGTGGTGCCGGTGCCGAAGCCGAGGAGGGCGAGGGGGCCGGGGGGAAGGAGGAGAGGGAAAAATAAAGGTTAGGGAGAAGATAACGAAAGTGGAGAAAGTGGAGAAGAGAACAAAAGGGAGAAAGGGAAAAATAGGGTTACGCGCGATTTCGAAAAGGGTCAGGGAAAAATGAATGTATTGATAAAAAAAACGGGGGAAATGAAAAAAAATTAAAAACAAAAAGGTGGGAATCATAATTTTTAATGAATAAATTAAATTAAGTTATAAAAATAAATTTGTGTATCACAAAACTAAGTTATAAAAATAAAAATAAATTAATTCTTTATGAGTATTATTTTTAATTTTAGTTTCTGCTCAGTTTATTTAAAATAAATAAATATAAAAATATTTATTTATTTTAAAATTTAATTTGAATCAAACATGTTATTATTAAATCATAATAAATTTTCTAATATTAAATTTAATATATATTAAAATTAATAAAATATTTGTATTTAAGAAATTATTACAGATTTTAGACATATATTTTAAAGTTTTTATTTTATTAAATTAATTAAAAATTAATTATATTTTATTGCTTTTTAATAAAGTGAGTGAATGATAATGAATTAATTAAAATTTTGAAATATATTTTTAAAAAAAATAATTTTTTGGTCAATACAGTGACTAAAAAGTATTATAATAAATAATGAAATTAAATAAATTAAATCTTATAATGGTTATTTTTCATAATGTTAAATTAAATATTCTAATTATTTTATAATAAATTAAAATAAAAATATAATAAAATATGCTAACTGATATATCAAATAAAATACATTAAAATATTATAATCAAAAGAAATTTAATATTAAATCAAAATATTATATAAATCATAATTAAAATTGTAATAAATTTTCTGATATTAAATTTATTATATATTAAAATTAATTACAGATTTGTATCAAAAAAATTGCTAAAGATTTTAGATTTTATTTATTATGTTTTATAATAAATAAAATCCAATATTAAATCAAAAGATTATAAAAATCATAACTCAAATCTAGGTAAATATTTTGATATTAAAATTATTATATATTAAAATTAATTAAACATTTTTATCAAACAAACTCATACAGATTTTAAATTTTATTTACTATCTTTCATAATCAAAAGAAATTGTATTTAAGAAATTGTTACAGATTTTAGATATTTATTTTAAAGTTTTTATTTTATTAAATTAATTAAAAATTAATTAAATTTTATCACTTTTTAATAAAGTGAGTGAATGATAATGAATTAACTAAAATTCAAAAATATATTTTAATTAAGATAATTCAATAAGATATAGTTTAGATATACTAGTTTATTCTCTCCTAATTTCTGGTTTAGTTTCCTTAGTAAGTTTTATCTAAATCCCTAAACTTTAGGGATTGATTATGTTTTATGCCTATTTATTTTATTGTGTCCATCAGTTCAATAGCATGAAAATCATTCAGATTCAAGTACTAAGGAAACTAAACTAGAAATTAGGAGAGGATAAACTAGTATATCTAAACTATATCTTATAGAATTATCTTAACATAAATATATAACAAAAAACACAATATTTTTTAAAAATAATGTAATTTACTCCACCCACATACAAAAATTAATAAAGTACAAAGTAATCAAATATATTTAAAATTAAATAGGTCAACTAAAGTTTTTACTATAATATGTATTTAGGTTGTGCTTATTTCTTTCATAAATCTAAATTAGATTAATTTATAAGTTTGCTTTTAAGCATAAAAATTAATAAATTAAAGGATATTATTTTATTAACAAAAAATAAGAAATTTTTAATTTTTAACTAAAAATTTAAATTTTAAAATTAAAAATTATGAAATTAGAAAGACATTTTTCAATAAATAACTAAATTAGTTAATTATTATTTATTTTATATTTGTGGACATTATCTTCTTATAGTTATTTTAATGACTTTTATAGAATGTTTTAAAGGTTTTTAATAATTATTAGTATTTTAATAATGAATATTTATAAAAATTAATTTTTATAATATTTTGATTTTTAAGTAGCCCAGAACGGGCCGTTCTCACACTGGAACATTTGTAAAATTCCTTAAAATAGTATAATTTCAAATTCTCGCAAAAATATGAGAATTTGAAATTTCTCATATTTGTTTTTCTTATTTCACCTATATATTTTATCTTTTCTTTTCATTCTTTTAATTATTAGATATTCAAAAATATTTTTAAAATTATTAAATATTATCTTATATTAATTTTTAAAATTATTAAATATTTAAAAATTAGCTAATATTTATTTTTATAAAATTTATTTTAAAAATCTCAACATATAAATATATTTTTAAAATTAATTTTATCATGATAGAATCAAATTATCATATCTAACCTAATAATTTAAAATTTGAGATATTTGAATTGACTTAATTATCCAAACAAAATATTTTAAGAATGATAGAAATTGAAATCAAAGTAATTCAAATACCAAGAATTTAAAATTCCTTGAATTTGTAAAATTTCTCATCCAAACACACCATAAGGGAATGCAATTGTAAGAGATAATTATATGAGTAAGATGTTTATTGTATGGATTAGAGTACTAGGTAGGTTCTTAAGAGAACCCTGAGAGAAACAAACAAACTATGCAAGTTTATATTTTGCTTTTTGATTGTTCTGTTGTATTCCTTGTTGCATGACATGTATGAATATCTATTTAATTCCACAAATACATGAGTTTTGATTTGAATTAAACATGTTTGGTATTTCAATTATGAAAAATATTATGTTATTCAATTTTTGTTATTTGTGTTATGGTATGTGGGGTAGAGGGTGTCACACAAATGTTATATATTTATTATTAATAAATACATAATATATATATATATATATTATATTTTTATAATATTAATCATAAATTAATATCAATAATATTATTAGTATATTTATACATAAACTAATAATTTGATAAATATAACTTATTATATATTAATATACTTTTACAAAAATATAAATATACATATCTTATCTACTATATTTATATTTTTGTAAAAGTATATTAATATATACTAAGTTATATTTATCAAATTATCAATTTATCTATAAATATACTAAAAATATTATTGATATTAATTTATTAGCAATATTAAATTATTAATAATATATAAATTTTATTTATTTAGTAATAATAAATATATCATTTGTTACATTAATAAAAATTATAGTATATGTTAACTTAAATAAGCAAATAATTGTATAATTTTAAATTATTATTATATATATATTAAAATTTTAAAATTATTAAATTTTTAATGGGAGAGATTCAAATTGCACAATTATGATTTTTGAGGGACTATAATTGTTCAATTAAAAATTAAACGACTAAAATTGCACAATTACCATCCTTTAGGGACTAAAATTATCCAATTAAAATCTTAGGGATCAAAATTGCACAATTACAATACTTGAGGGATCAAAAATGTAATTAAGTCAAAATTAAATTAATATTCTTTTTTTTTTTAATTTCACAAGTTTTTTTTATAAATATTTTTAATGAATGTCTTAGTTTCTTATGTTCAAAATTGACAATTTTTTATTTAATTAAATGAATTTCATAATTTTTTCAGTCCTTTAATGAAATAAAATATTTTTAATTTTATTATTGTTTTTAAAAAAAATTAACATATTTTCTTTAATTATGCATAATTCTTAAATATAAAAGTTTCATAAATAAAATTTAATATTTTGAGAGGGAACAATTTGTCACAAATTTTTCACAAAATATTTTAACCTATCTATGACGGAATTTTGAGAGGGAACAATCCGTCACTAAATTTTTTTATTTTAGTGACGAAATTTGTGACGGATTTTTTAGAGACAAAGTTTTTTCCGTCACAAAATCCGTCACTTTTTTTATTTAGCGATGAAATTTGTGACGGATTTTTAGAGACGAAAATTTTTCCGTCACAAATTTTTTTTTTTGATTCAGTGACGAAATTTGTGACGGATTTTTAGAGACGGAATATATTCCGTCACAAAATCCGTCACAAAAGTCAATAAATTTTAGTCCGTCACAAAACTTAAAATTCCCTCACAAAATGCGTCACTATTAGCGATGCTATTTTTTCCGTCACAAAATTCGTCACAAATATTAATTTTTCTAGTAGTGTACATCCATGACTTAAACAAATAACTTAATCAATAGAAATTACAAAGAAATAATGCTAAAGTTTCTAAAATAATTTAATAAGAACAACATCCTAATCTAGTCCTATCTACGTCCTGATGTCACATGTCCTATCAGAACAAAATCTAACATAGAAATCTGAGCTTCATCACCAACATCCTCAACCTCATGTTGATGATCACCTGTATAATAATCACAGGAAAACAAATCAAAAGAAAAGAGAGTGAGAAACATCTCACTCTGACTCATAGTGTAGGAATACACACCCGATAGTCAAACACAAACAAACATGTATATTTGTACATAGCATAGATAGATTAACAATAATCATTCCATTTATCAAAGACATAAAAAAAATCACTTTAATATATAACATTAAAATGCACATGCAATGGACACAGACTACATATTATCATGTATGTGGCGCCAGTAACACATATCACATGGTGTATTGCTGCTAGCAATACACGAGAGTAGTTTAGGAGTACATGTCGGGTCGCACCCTCTGCGCACTTTCACTAGAAGGACATACTACCAGGGTGTAGTCGGGATAGCTAAGCCTGCACAAGATACATCCCATGCACACAACGGGCGAGATTGGGACTTCCAAATCGAGCTATCCCCAAGGACTAATCCCCAAGCTTTTACACAAGGGGCCTTCCCTAGCGATGTATTCCATATCATACCCTTAAAAACATTTATGCAAATGATGCATGTAAATCAAGACTGTATGTATTCTCAGATCATATTATCATGTCTCGTTATCATATAACATTATCATCATATCTCATGTCTCATATTCACTTTTCACATTATCTCATCATATTCACATAGTTTCTATAGAGCACTTTAATTCATATAAAAAACGTGTCTATTTGCGAAATTAAACACATATTCGTACATCTCATCCAACAAGGAATACAACAGAACAATCAGAAGGAAAAACAGAAAACATTCTTATTTTGCCTGTTTCTCATAGAGTTCTCTCAGGAACCCATAGAACACTCTAATTCATATAATAAACATTTAAAATCATACAATTTACTCATATAATTGCCTCTTACAATCCCCAATGCATTCCCTTATAGGATTTCCCAAAGGAACCCATAGGAACACCAAAGTCTGCAATTATAATCCAAACACAAACACTACTTATACATACATACTAATTACATCAATTAAAACATATTCAAGGAGAAACAGAGATGAAACAGATGCAATTGGGAAAAACCCCTCATACATGAGCATACAACAAACATAAGATTGGGGACCAATCCCACTACCCAACATACATTCTCACACCTATAGCGAGGTTTCTCATTCTCCCCTTACCTCGATAAGCAGGAGCTAAAACTAAAGCAGAATTTTGCTGGTCTCCTCCTTTGGGGTTCCCCTTAATTTTTAGAGAGTGTAGAAAAAAATTAAGAAGTTAGAAGTGAAAAATATGCTTTTGGGAGTTCTAGAGCGTGCTATTTATAGACGTCAAGAGTGGCCAGAATGGCCCATTTCAGATCCTAAATGGCCCGTTCTGGACTTATTCGTCATGTGTAAAATTCACATCTAGAACGACCCGTTCTTAAACTAGAACGGCCCGTTCCCAACTAGGGTTATAGGCCTTTTTAGTAGTTTGGAACAACCCATTCCATTTTGGGAACAACCTGTGTTGGGCTACCAAAAATAAGTCTTTTTAGTAATTTGGAACGACATGTTCCAATTTGAAAACGGCTCGTTCTAAGCTACTAAATCACCTTTATTGAACTTTGAGCCTTCATATAATATGTGAAAATCAGGGTGTTACACACTTGATATGCCATCAATCAAAATTTTCCACAATATTTAAAAATGTACATGTATTTCACTTTTGCATTTTCAATTTGAGTCTCTTTTCTCTCTCATCCTTTCTCAACTGTCTTTTCTGTCCACTAGAGGGGAAGACAGAATTGTATGTTGTTCAAAATTGTAGCATTGGCAAAGCTGTGGGAGCAGAGGGAAAGCTATATAAAGATACGGTACTAGGAGAACTGTGATTAGCATGAAAACAGAGGTGTAGTGGCTCTCAAGGTTAATTTGTAGCCATCCAAATCTCGCATATCATGTTTGAAACGCTGTGTTTGGAGCTGAAGGAGGTGTGGTGGTTCGTAATGGACAACGACGACACCGTTTTTGTGACCAAGAACTTGCAGAGGATTCTAAACAATTACTATGATAAGGAGATATATTACATTGAGAATTTGTTAGAGTGAATCAAACTCTTGCTTCATTAAAAAAATTATGTAGCGTTAGTATTTTGACTATTTTTCTTATTAAATGATTTAGTATAATAATAATTAGAGTGTAATTTATTTATTTATTTTTATATATAGAATTTGAATATCATTTGAAGATAACTCTTAGTAGATTTTAATATAGTTTGCTAATAAGAGTTGTTCCATGTTCTTTGATCTTTTTTTGAGCTCCTTTGTCAAGATTGATTAAAGAACATCTTGAGAAGGTGTTGAACCTCCGGAGTTAGAAACATTCAAGCTAAGGACTTGAGTGATTGCTCACAAAGGTGAATGAAACTAGAATAGGAATTTCCAAAATTCTTAAAGTTTTAAGCTCTACGTGAACTAAAGTTGGGAGAGAATTTGCAAGAATGCATAATGCTCTGTATATACAAAGCAAAGTGAATACAAATGAAAGAGAAGAACTTGATTTATAGGCAAAGGGAAAGATGAATGTGGAGTCACATAGTGACTAGGTGCATTGGTGTCAAAATTTGAAATTCAAATTTTGTCTTACCAATGACATCACCATGTGTAATCACGAAATTAAGTTTCATTTAGGTTGGATTTAGATGTTATTTGGTGCGGATCAAGTGTAGCCCACCTTAATATAGCACATGTGCACTAAATGCATCATAAATTAAACCTAAATGTGATATAATTTAAACAAACATGTCTATTTAATTTTTTTTTCCTTAAAACTTAATCTAATGGCTGAAATACAATGACCTACATATCCTAAACATTAATAAACAATAAAAGAAACAAAACAAGTCCAATATTAGATACTAAAATATCTAAGACCCATTAAGTCCAAAATAGACCCAATAAAGCCTATGACCCAAAAATATTACCATACTAGACCCAAAATAATATAAAGACAAAAAATATGACACCTAATATATGATAGGAGACTGTATATAAACATATTTATGGGATGTATTGGACTTTTAGTTAGTAACCTATAGTCCAAGACGGGTCAAGACCCACTAATAACCTAAAAATGGACTCAATCCTCGTAGAGTTTTCATGACTAAATGACTAGCCCATTTTTCTTGAATCCTTCAATATATCAGTTCTTGTTCTCCCTGACATGATTCCATCATTATTGATAAAAAAAATATTTTATTTTATTTTTAAAGATCCAATTTTTTGCTATTATTTTAATTAATTTTATTACTTTAACCTGAAAATATGTTTAGACAACCTGCTTGCAGAAAATATTGTTTTTTTTACATACATGGCCTGCAGAAGATAGGGTATTGAGTTTGCCATCAATCAAGAAAGGAGGAAAGGCAAAAACACTCGCCTATTTAAATGATGTGACAAATTTTCATCGACAGAATAAAGAATGAGACAAATTGTATGAGATAGATTGTTTTCATATCTAGTGCACACTCATGTATAGGATCACACCTTTTTAAATATTAGTATTTTAATATATATACATTTTACGAGATACAGATTTATTATATATAATAAAAAATTATAATAAATTGTATATATAAATAATATTATATTTAAATATATAAATTGTAGTTAAAACTTGTATAAATGAATATTTTTAAATATATATATTCTATTCTCTGTTATAACAAAAAAAAAACTATTTATGTATATTAAAAAAATTAGTTAATTACACTAAATTTTAATAATTTTATAACATTTTGCCAGATAATTTTTTATTATAAATAATAATAAATTATATATATAAATAAATATTGTATTTAAATATATAAATTATATATAAAATTTGTATAAATGAATATTTTTAAATATATATACTATCTTTGTTCTCTATATAAGAAAAAAAATTATTTATGCATATTAAGAAAATTAGTTACTTGCACTAAATTTTAATAATTCTAAAATATTTTTTAAAATTATCCTTATAATAAATGTAAAAAAAAATAGTGAAAGTAAAAGATCATGAATTAAATGAATATGTTATTTTAGAGAAAATATCATTAAATGAGATAAATTAAAGTAATTAAATTTTTCTTTTATTAAAGAAAATAAAATAATTATTTTATTTTTATTATTTTAGTAAAAAAGAACAAAAGAAACATGTTTTTTTCTTATAATAAATAACAGAAGAAGTACAATTTATGTACACTCATGTATACTAATGTTGTGAACTTGGATAATTTTATCTAAAATAAAAAAAATTAAATATTTTTATTTGTCATATTCTAAACATCCAATCCCTATTTTAATACTATTTTATTGTCAATATCGTTAATGATGTAATATGTATAAATATTTTATTATATTGTATAAATAAATAGACCTACTTATTATGTTTAACAAGCTTTTTTATAGATTTAAATTCAATCTTTTACAATAAATAATTTTTTAAAAATTTAATTTTGACATATTTATTTAATAGATTAGATGTTGACAAATTTTAAATAAGTCAATTCATATAATATATATATATATATATATATATATATATATATATATATATATCCTTATTTTAGACTTAATGTAATATTTTAAATTTGTAATACAATATTATTAATATTATATATATATATATATATATATATTCTTAAAATAATACTTCTTTTAAATTTCAATTACCTTATTTAAAATAAATAAAATTGGTTGTATTATTATTTTTAGAATTAGTTATAAATCATTTTTTTTAGAATAATATTTTAATTATTAAATATTAATATATATATATATATATAAATATATATATATAAATCCAATGATATTATAGATATTTATAATATTATAATTACATAACAAACTATTTAATATAATTACATATATATATATATATTAAATAAATAATTAAATTAATTAGTATAAATAAATAGTGTTTTATTTTATAAAATTTTATGATCAGTAAGATTAATAAATAAATAAATCTATATATAGTAAGATTAATATATATATATATATATATATATATATATATATATGTGTGTGTGTGTGTGTGTGTGAGTACTAATTAATTTTATTATAAATATTGCATATGACAAATAACTTATTATAAATTTACATGATATTATAGACATATAAAATAAAATGGTTCAGTGGTTTCACCTCTTGTGCTTAAGGACTTTAAGTGCTTGGTACTAGGTTCGAATCCTATATAGTCTTATATTTTTATAAATCAATTAAAATTTAGAAAAGATAAAAGTTCCCTCACTGTAGTAGAACTCAAGTGGCCAATTTATGTAAGTTTTACAATAAATGGAGTGCAGGGATAAGGAATTTTACTGCGTAAAGATAAGATTACAATTAAAATCGAATCTCAAAGGAGCCTATAAATAGGAGGAGGTAAAAGAATGTTGTGTGAAAGAAAAAAAGTGAGGTGCTCGAGAAACATTAGAGAAAGATAGAAAGAAAACAAGAATAAACGACTTAAAGGTAAGGGGGAGGAGAACTTTGTTTCTTTAAATTTTATTTATTACTATGTTTATTTATTTATGTTAATTTCTTGATTCATTTATCTAGTGAGGTGTCCCTAACCTCATTTATTTGCTTAACCTATGTTTATTTTTATCTATAATAATTGCTAAGGTAGTCATATTTTATATTGATTAATTATTTTATAATGATTGTCATATTTATTTTATTATTGGTACTCTTAATGTATTCTTTTTACGTAAATATTTATTATTAATATATTTATAATTAACTATAATATAATTGTGATATCTTGAAATTGTCTTGTTGTTATTTTGCATGGATTTATGAAAATAAATATTGTTCTATGGCCATAGAAGATAAAGTTTGAATTATTTATAGCTGGAGGTTTGACCTTGGGGATTTAAATGAGTAATCATTCATGGTAAAATATTCTGTTGATATTTGGTTGATATTACAATAATGTTCATTTATCCTGACTAGTCACTACTAAAATGATTCAAATTTTATTATTTAATTTTTATGTTACTATATATAATTTTGTCCTTTATTTAATATATTTATTTAATAAGTGTTCTCACTCCTTATTTCTTGTTGTGAAAAATTTAATATATTATAAAAAAAGATGGATCTCCCAGCTATCCCAGGTCCTTTTACAGGAGTGATCACTGCCGTTTTCCCCGGGAGTAATTGGGGAATAGATGCTACTTCTAACTCTGTCACATTCCAAGGCATCGCACTGTCTTCGTTCTTTTTCTTCCCCGATCAAGAAAACCCTACCACCATAGATGGACCTATTATCGTGACTTTCTTTTTACCACCGGCAAATCATATAAATCCTATTGTGAACTTATTTCCACCACCACCAATGTAAATATTATTGTAATAGTCGTGTAAAATAACAAGATATATATATAGAATAGGTTATGCGTGTAGAATAATATGTGTGTAAATGTTAAAAATAATAATGTAAGATATATGAGTAGTTTAAAATGATGTACATATCTTAGTAAATATTTTAAGATCCTTTTAAGTTATTTATATGTATTTGCTCCTATTACTTAATTGTGTTCTCAATATATATATATATATATATATATATATATATATATATATAAAACTATCTATAAACGTATAAAACTAGGATTAATATGTATATTTTAGACGTTTCATTTTAGTGGTATCAGAGCAACGTTTCATGTGTAACTTGGGGAAATGTGTTAACCATGTTTCTAGTATAATAACTAATCTATAAATTTCAGATGGCAGGAAGGAGAAATACAGAAGTGACTGAGGCTGTGCAGGCTATTAGAGACATGGTTGCCGCCTTGTTAAGAAATCAACAACCGGAAAGAGTGGGGGAGTCACAGGGACTAATAGAATTTAGAAACAATAAACCTTCCCAATTCGATGGAGGATACAATCCTGAAGAGGCTGAATTATGGATTAAAGAAATAAAAAAAATATTTCGAGCCATGAACTGTCCTGATAACCAAAAAGTGAACTATGCCGTATTTATGCTAGTAGGAGAAGCAGAATATTGGTGGGATAGTACTAGAAGATTATTAGAAGGAGGGGGAATAATCATTACATGGGAAGTATTTAGAGCCAAATTTTTTGAAAAATATTTTCCTAATGATGTTAGAAGGGATAAAGAAATAGAATATATGCAGTTAAAACAAGGAAACATGACGGTGGGAGAATATGCTTCTAAGTTTGAGGAATTGAGAAAATACTCTACTTTCTTTTATCACCCTGATGAGAGAATGAAGTGTATTAAATTTGAAGATGGACTTAGGCCAGAATTAAGAAAGGCAGTAGGAATATTAGAAATCTCTGATTTTCCCACATTAATACACAAGTGTCGATTTTTGGAAGGTTTTGATCATAATAAGCATAATAGACCAAAATCCTTTGGCCCTCAGTTTAATAAGAAAAAGAATAATGAAGGAAAACCTTATGATCGACCACAATGGAAAACCCAATCTTCTCAATTTGCAGGAAATTCCAGTAGACCCATGAATAATCAAGTTAAGTGTCTTAAGTGTGGACAGGGTCATTATACTAAGGACTGTCATCTCAAAGGACCTGTTTGTTTCAAGTGTGGAAAGCCTGGTCATGTGTTTTCTGAGTGTGGACAACCAAAGGTGCATGCAAATACCTCTGGACCCAAACCGAGACCTCCTACAACTGGAAAAGTTTATACCATGACCGGAACTGAAGCTGCTCAAAACAACAATCTAATACAAGGTAAATGTTTCATTAAAGGCAAAACTTTAAATGTACTGTATGATTCAGGCGCAACTCATTCTTTTATCTCCAATGATTGTGTTCAACACCTCCAATTACCAATTTCTTCTTTAGAAAATAATCTAATTGTTTCAACCCCTACAAATAAATCTGTAATTGCCAATAAAGTTTGTTCAGACTGTCCTATTTTTATTGGTGATAAAAAATTTCTTGTAAATTTGATTTGTTTACCTTTATCACAATTAGATGTGATTTTAGGTATGGACTGGTTATCTTCCAACCATGTTCTTCTCAATTGTGCAGAAAAGTCTATCATATTTTCTGATTCTAAGGACCTATCGATTTCATTATCCAAACCAATAAACAAAATTTCTTGGGGTAAAGTTCAAGGATTTTTAATCTTATCTTCTATGGAAGCTAAAGAGGAAGTCAACTTGAAAAACATAGCCGTTGTTCAAAATTTTCCTGAAGTTTTTCCTAATGATATTCCTGGTTTACCACCTGATAGAGAGATTAAATTTTCGATTGATTTACTACCTGGAACTGGACCAATTTCAATGGCACCTTATAGGATGTCACCTTCTGAATTAGCGGAGTTGAAGAAACAATTAGAAGAGTTACTTGAAAAAAAATTCATACGCCCTAGTGTATCACCTTGGGGGGCTCTTGTTTTGTTAGTTAAAAAGAAAGATGGAAGCTTTAGGCTGTGTGTGGACTATCGGTAATTAAATAAGTTTACCATAAAGAATAAATACCCTCTTCCTAGGATAGATGATTTGATGGATCAATTGAGAGGAGCCACTGTGTTTTCTAAGATAGATCTAAGATCAGGATACCATCAAATCAAAGTGAAAGCAGAAGACATACAGAAAACTGCATTTAGAACAAGGTATGGTCATTATGAATATCAAGTGATGCCTTTTGGAGTAACCAATGCACCTGTAGTGTTCATGGATTATATGAATAGGATTTTTCGTCCATATTTAGACCATTTTGTGGTGGTCTTTATAGATGATATCCTCATATATTCTCGAACTCAGGAAGAACATGAAGAACACCTACAAACTGTTCTCCAAATCCTAAAAGATAAACAATTGTATGCCAAACTTTCTAAGTGTGAATTTTGGTTAGAGGAGGTTAAGTTTTTAGGACATGTGATATCCAAAGACGGAGTGTCTGTGGATCCGTCTAAAGTTGAAGCAGTTCTATTATGGGAACCTCCAAAGACGGTAACAGAGATCCGTAGTTTTTTGGGTTTGGCAGGATATTATAGGAGATTCATTGAGGGGTTTTCTAAAATAGCTATGCCTTTAACTCAACTCACCAAGAAAAGGCAACTCTTTGAGTGGACAGAGAAATGTGAGAATAGTTTTCAAGAACTTAAGAAAAGATTAACCACTGCACCAGTTTTAGCCTTACCCAATCCTAATGAACAATTTGTTATATTTTGTGATGCCTCAAAAATGGGATTAGGGTGTGTTCTTATGCAAAATAGGAGGGTAGTAGCATACGCTTCTAGACAATTGAGAGTTCATGAAAAGAATTATCCAACTCATGATCTAGAACTAGCTGCGATTGTGTTTGCACTTAAGATATGGAGACATTATGTGTATGGTGGTAAGTTTGATGTTTTTAGTGATCATAAGAGTTTAAAATATTTGTTTGATCAAAAGGAACTGAATATGAGACAAAGAAGGTGGATGGAATTCTTGAAAGATTATGATTTTGAATTACATTACCATCCAGGGAAAGCCAATGTTGTGGCTGATGCACTGAGTAGAAAATCTTTACAAATCTCCTCATTAATGATTCATGAGATGAATTTGATAGAAAAATTTATAGATATGAATTTATCAACTACAGTAAGTCAGGACAGAATACAATTGCATGCGGTTCAAATTACTAGTGACTTATATGGACAAATTGGAGAGGCTCAGGTAGTTGATAAATTCATTCAAAAGAAAAAGAGATTGTTGGGTAAAAAGGATGGTGGAAAGTTTAATATAGATCAAAGAGGAGTTTTGAGATTTAATGATAGGGTATGTGTGCCTAATAATTTTGAAATTAAGAAAATAATTTTAGGTGAGGCACATAAGAGCAAGTTGAGTATACACCCTGGGGCAACAAAAATGTATCAGGATCTCAAGAGAATGTTTTGGTGGCCTAAAATGAAAAAGGAAATAGCACAATATGTGGCTACATGCTTGATTTGTCAAAAGGCCAAAATAGAACACCAAAAGCCAGCAGGAATGTTACAACCCCTAGATATACCTGAATGGAAATGGGACAGTATAGCAATGGATTTTGTAGTTGGTTTACCACGAACAATTCATAAGTTTGATTCCATATGGGTTATCGTGGATAGACTAACAAAATCTGCTCATTTCTTACCCATTAACATTAGGTATTCACTAGAGAAATTGACTGAACTGTACATAAGGGAAATTGTACGTGTCTGGTAGTAGAACTCAAGTGCCCAACTGATGTGAGTGAGTGATGTAAGTATTAGGTGAGTAAAGTACAATTACATATGGAAACGGGAATAATATTATTCCAGGTACCGTGTAAGTTCCGAACGTGGCCAATTTATGTAAGTTTTACAATAAATGGAGTGCAGGGGATAAGGAATTTTACTGCGTAAAGATAAGATTACAATTAAAATCGAATCTCAAAGGAGCCTATAAATAGGAGGAGGTAAAAGAATGTTGTGTGAAAGAAAAAAAGTGAGCCAGCAGCGTGTAGGTGAAAGACGAACAGCTCGAGAAACATTAGAGAAAGATAGAAAGAAAACAAGAATAAACGACTTAAAGGTAAGGGGGAGGAGAACTTTGTTTCTTTAAATTTTATTTATTACTATGTTTATTTATTTATGTTAATTTCTTGATTCATTTATCTAGTGAGGTGTCCCTAACCTCATTTATTTGATTAACCTATGTTTATTTTTATCTATAATAATTGCTAAGGTATTCATATTTTATATTGATTAATTATTTTATAATGATTGTCATATTTATTTTATTATTGGTACTCTTAATGTATTCTTTTTACGTAAATATTTATTATTAATATATTTATAATTAACTATAATATAATTGTGATATCTTGAAATTCTCTTGTTGTTATTTTGCATGGATTTATGAAAATAAATATTGTTCTATGGCCATAGAAGATAAAGTTTGAATTATTTCTAGCTGGAGGTTTGACCTTGGGGATTTAAATGAGTAATCATTCATGGTAAAATATTCTGTTGATATTTGGTTGATATTACAATAATGTTCATTTATCCTGACTAGTCACTACTAAAATGATTCAAATTTTATTATTTAATTTTTATGTTACTATATATAATTTTGTCCTTTATTTAATTAATATATTTATTTAATAAGTGTTCTCACTCCTTATTTCTTGTTGTGAAAAATTTAATATATTATAAAAAAAAGATGGATCTCCCAGCTATCCCAGGTCCTTTTACAGGAGTGATCACTGCCGTTTTCCCCGGGGGTAATTGGGGAATAGATGCTACTTCTAACTCTGTCACATTCCAAGGCATCGCACTGTCTTCGTTCTTTTTCTTCCCCGATCAAGAAAACCCTACCACCATAGATGGACCTATTATCGTGACTTTCTTTTTACCACCGGCAAATCATATAAATCCTATTGTGAACTTGTTTCCACCACCACCAATGTAAATATTATTGTAATAGTCGTGTAAAATAACAAGATATATATATAGAATAGGTAATGCGTGTAGAATAATATGTGTGTAAATGTTAAAAATAATAATGTAAGATATATGAGTAGTTTAAAATGATGTACATATCTTAGTAAATATTTTAAGATCCTTTTAAGTTATTTATATGTATTTGCTCCTATTACTCAATTGTGTTCTCAATATATATATATATATATATATATATATATAACTATCTATAAACGTATAAAACTAGGATTAATATGTATATTTTAGACGTTACACTTAATATATTGACATCCTTAATTGTAATTGACAAAACTATTTATTTTATATATTTAACAAGCTTCGTAATCAAATCGTGTTTCATGAGATTTTTTTAATGTAACAATGACTTTTAAACTAAAATAAATACATTATGACATCTTTTTCTTATTTGAAATATTATTAGTTGATACATACAAAACATAATATTGCACATATAATTTTGGGTGATGCATATATATTATGGAGAGTATTCTAAACTATGGATTAACAATATATATAAAAACAAAACGTATTTCTTGGTTGGTTTTGATCCATGGGACATAGATGATGACCTAAACGCTTTAGTTTCAAACTTCATTTGGGATAAAATCATCTATGTTGTTGTTGTTATTCCCAGCTAAAAGATCAAGATTGTAAAATATAATTAAGTACCATTGCCATGGAAGAGAAGAAAGTTAGCACGGGTCCAAAGATCCAAAGTAAGAGAGGAAGTGCTGAATAGAAAATCCTGTTTCCCATCGTGTTCAATAAAATGGCCTTCCCCAAAAGTTGAGTTAAATATTCTGAGGTGACTGAGGACTTGACATGTGGAGTGCAAATAAGGATATTCACTTGATTGAGAAACCCTATTGAGAAAGTGTGACAAAGAAGTGAGAATGTGAACATGGCAAGGAGAGTTGCATATTTCAGTCCCACCATAAATTTCCCGTGTGCTCCAAAAATTGTGTCGTTGATTGGTTTTTTAACGCTGTAAGTGCTGTGTATGATTGCTCCTAGACTCGCACAAATGAGAATGGATGTTGTGGCCATAAGGGTTGATCCCATGATTAGGTTTCGAAGAGATTGAACTACTACGATGTTCTTTTTATCAATATCCTGCAAATCATAAATTTTTTTACTTGATAAGTAATGTCAAATACAAAGAAACTCATTAGTTTTATCCAAAGATAGTTACAGATTTTTTTACAAGAGAATATAAACTAATGTTAGGATCTAAAAAAAAAAGAGTAAAGGTTAGCACTCCTAGACTTAGGGAGAACATATCTATATGTGTACCTTGATCATGGCAGGAACCCATAATCGGCGACCATGAGCATCTCTTCCAAAGGTTGTGGAGAAGGGTTGTGTCTGAGTCTTATGCCATAACCAAACATGATATGCTACCATCATTACTAATCCCATTGGCACCAACATCACGTCCATATAGTAATTTCTCCACTCCATCTCTTTCACCTGCTTCTGCATCTCTTTGCCTAATCCCTCTTATATATATATCTTCACCTTAATTAACTGCACGATGCTTTATTTTCTGTTATGAGTATATTTATATAATTATATGTATATGTTGGAAGAGAGATATACTTTAATGACTTCTTTAAGACATATTCTCACCCATGTATGTAACACTCTGAATTTTTTAATAATAGACTATTAATTATTATTCATATTTATATTTATGAAGATTATTTTTATTTTAGTTAATTAAAGCGGTTTTTATAGAATATTTTAAAAGTTTGTAATAATTTAAATTATTTATGAAAATTTTTATAAAATTCTATTTTTTTTATGCCGGAATGGGCTGTTCCAAAAGTGGAACGGGCCGTTCCAAACGAAGAAAATAAGTTATTTTTGAAGTAGCAGAATGGGTCGTTCCAAAAGTGGAACGGTCCGTTCCAAATTAGTAAAAAGGCCTATTTGAGTTTCTCCAGAACGGGCCATTCCCAAAGTGAAACGGGCCGTTCCAGAGAGAAAAATGCCTAAAAAGTTAAGCTGGAAATGGGCTGTTCTATTTGTAGTCAATATGTGTTAAAAGGAACCCAAGAACGGGTCATTCTAATTTTAGAACGGACTGTTCTGCTTTTTTAGAATGGACCGTTCTGCTTTTTAAAAATGGGTCATTCTGATTTTAGAACGGGTCGTTTCAGTTGAAAAATTTGCCTATAACGCATGGCTCCGGAACGGGCCGTTTCGAATTCAGTATGGGCCGGTCCGGGTACCACTAGATGCCTATAAATAGGAGGCAGGGGTGAAATAAATTATAACTGAGTGAGAAGGTGAAAATCTTAGAGAGAGAGAGAGAGAAAGAGAAAGAGAAAGAAAGAGAGGGAAAGAAAGAGGGAATCCAGAGGGGGAGATTCTGCTTAAGTTTTAACTCCTGCTTATCCAGGTAAGGAGGAGAAGAACTTTATCTCTTTAAAATTTTATATACTACTATGTTTATTTATTTATGTTATTTTTTATGTGTATTTATTCAGTGAAGTGTCCCTAACTTCATTTATTTGTTTAACCTATGATTATTTTTACTCATAATAATTAATAAGATGTTCATATTTTACATTGTTTAATTATTCTATAATGATTATCATTTTTATTTATATGATTGATACTCTTAATATATTCTTGTACGTAAATATATTTATTGTAAATATATTTTATAATCAACTATAATATAGTTTCAATATCTTTGACTCGTATTGTTGTTATTTCTTCATGTATTTATGAATATAAATACTATTTTATGGCCATAGAAGATAAAGTTTGAATTATTTTGTAGCTAGAGGTTTGACCTTGAGGATTTAAATGAGTAAGGAATGATGATGAAATATCCTCTTGTTGGTTAAGGTGAAATATCCTTTTGTTGGTTGGTATTACGATGATGCTCATTTATCCTGACTAGTCACTACAAATATAATTCAAATTTTATTGTATCATGAAAATCTAATATATGATCTGTATATATATATATATATATATATATATATGTTTAATATTGATTATAAATAATCTTGTATATTCTTTTGAATTATTGTATTTATTAGATATTTTTCTCACTCCTCTCTTTTCTTTGTTTTTAAAATTAAATATATTATAAAATAGACGGATCTACTTGGGATTCCAGATCATTTTGCAGTGATTATAGTTGTTGTCTTTCTTGGAAGGAATTGGAATGTAGAGGCTATTTGATGAATCTATTATAATTTTATTTGTTATTGTAAATTTATTCCTACTCTCAATGTAAATATTGTAATAGAAGTGAAAGAAAGAAATATTGTGTAAAATAATACATTATTGTAAATATTTTAAAACAATATGTCATGTAATAAATTCACCAAATATTCTTTTTCTTTATCTTTATCTTCATTAAAAAAATATTGTTAATGATATAATTGCGAAAATATTATATAAGAAAATATATAATTATTATTATATAAATTGGGCGTTACATTAAGACGTTACATTAAGTGGTATCAGAGCAGGTCGATTCAATCGACTGTGAGTTATGAGTTTACTATGCTTGTTTAGTAGATGAAGTTTGTAGTGATTAAATCCAAGGAGGTTGTATGCCAAGAATTGGAGTTTTGAATGTTTTTGATGAAAGGCTAAAGTGTGCATCTCTGTTATTATTTATTTTTTACATGATTTGGAAGTTATAAATTATTCCTAACTAGGAGACTTTGCCACCTTTACTGGAATGAATTTATAATTTTCTTTATTACTTTTAAAAAAAAATTAATATGATTTTTGAGTTTTGATGCTTACATGTTAATTTTTATGATTAGGTTACATGAGGATTCTATTTTAGCTTCTAAACCATTTGTGCTAAATATGTGAGTTGTTTTGGTTTAGAATTGTAGGAAAAAGCTTAAATAATGTTTCCGAAATATTTTAAGGTATTTTTGTGGCCTTAGAATTTGGTGGGCTCTTTTAGTGATTAGTGCAGGGAATGTTTTAGCTGCAGTTTTGTTGCGCTAGTACAAGTATTTTTTTTATATTTGGATTTTATGATCTTTATAAAGTTGTAGTCTTGGATGTTATCTTTTCAAGGACACCAAAATCAGGTACAATGGAGATCTAGAACTTCCATTATAACTATTTTAGTGAACAAAGGTCTAGCTGTTAGCGCTGATTATATCTATTACAATTTTTGAAAATTTTAGCTAAGTATATGATCATTTTAGAATTTCAAGTCTTTATAAGAGTGATAGCTTATCCTGTTAGCTTTCTTTTGGTGATAGGTTTGAGATCATTTGGATTAGTATAATTCTCTATGTATCATTTTCTTTGATAGTTGTTAAAGGGATATATATGTTGTCATGATGTTTGTGAGTTATTAGGAAATCGATTTTATTCTGATGTTCTGAGGTGTTGTCTTGTGGATCAAAAGTTTCTTTAAGGTTGTATGATGTTATGTGGTAAAGGTTGTTCATGTACAGGCTATACAAAGTAAACGGTAATTGATACATACATGCTTAAGGATGGTATATATGAAGGTTTAAAGCAGGTATTCTAATATGATTTGATATGCATGTATGTTGATATATGGATAGATGACCTTAGGGATCAATTAATGAATATTTGTGTGTTTAGTAAGATTGACCTTAGGATGTGATATCATCATATTGGAATTGAGGGTGAAAATCTATTTAAGACAACTTTACACCAAGCTATTTAAGTATAAATTTCTATTGTATGAAGTGAATTTTCTAGGTTTTGTAATTTCTAGTGGAGATATAATATGGTAGAAGTTGTGGATACATAAGTCAATTAGTGAGGTTAAGAGTTTTCTTGCATTAACTTATTAATATAGGAGATTTATTGAGGAAATTTCTAAGATAGCATTACTTTAGTTTGGATTAACCAAGAAGAGAGAGTTGTCTTTATGGAATAGTAAGTGTGAAAGTAGTTTTCGAACTCTTAAGGAAAGATTGACTAGTGTTAAGATTACCGGACTCTAGTAAGTCTTATGTGTTATATAGTGATGCTTCGGAGACGGGTTTGAGTGGATTGTTGATGCAAGAAGGAAAGGTAGTAGCTTATATTTCTAGGCATCTAGGTAGAAAATTACCTTACCCATAACCTTGAATTAGAGATTGTAATATTTACACTTAAGATTTTGGAGACATTATTGGTATGATTCTAAGTTTGAGATATTTAGTAATCATAAGGATCTTACATATCTGTTTGATCCAAAGGAGTTGAATATGAGACAGGAGAGATAGTTGTAAACTGTTAAGGATTAAGATTTTAATCTTAGTAGTTATTTGGAAAAAGTCAAGGTGGTGGTCGATACTTTGAGTAGGAAACCTCTATATATATCTCCCCTTATGGTTAAAGGGGTGTATCTTTTAACTCACATTAGGAATTTAAGTTTGACGTACTTGTGAAATTACTCCTATTAGTGTGAAATTAGGTATGACTCAAGTAAAGAATGGACTATTGAAGGAAATTAGAGAAACATAATTAATTGATTCATTTTGATGGCAAGACATGAGACCATAAGACAAGGTAGTAGATATGAGGTTGCCTTGGGTATAGATAGGGTGGTAAGACTTAGAGATTGATTATACGTACCTAGTAAACTTACGCTTAAGTACTTGATCCTTGGAGAGGGTCATAAAAATTAAAGCTAATATGGTGACAAATGCCTAAGTAGGATGATCATTCATTTATCATTTTTGATGATGTAAGGGTTGTACTTGATTGAGGAGATTAGAAACTTAAGCGTGATTTGTGAGCTCACCCATAGGAACATTGAATTGAATATGTTTAAAGGACTAATAAATTAATGGATGAGCTTAGAGGACCCAGGAGTTAGATCCTTTCTTAGTGACCCAAGTAAAAAGAAAAATTTGCTAGGGATATAAATGGCCCTTTACGAGTAGAAGTTGATGGTGTTTTGAGGTTCAAGAATAGAATCTATGTGCTTAGTAAAACCAAATTAAGGAAGATGATCTTAGAGAAAGGACATAAGAGTACTCTTAGCATTCATTTAGGAGTTACTAAAATGTATCAGAGATGGCACAGCGGAAGCGTGGTGGTCTAAGGTGAAAAGAGAAGTAGAGGAGATGGTTAGAGTTTCTTAAGGATTATGACTTTCAATTGAATTATCACCCCAGTAAGGCTAGTGTTGTAGCTAACGCTTTAAGTAGAAAATCTTTGAGAATGTCTTCTTTGATGATTAGGGAATTGCATATGATTGAGGAGTTTAGGGATATGAGCTTAGGGTGTGAGTTGACCTCTAAGAGTATTAAGTTGGGAGCTTTGAGAGTGACTAATAGCTTGATAGATGAGATTAAAGAAGGTCAGAAGGTAGATCCTTTCTTATTGAGTCAAGTAGAGAAGTTGAATCAAGGTGTGGAGAGTGAGTTTAGATTTGGAGTGGATGGAATGTTGAGATCTAAGGATAGGTTGTGTATTCCTAATGTGCCAGAGCTTAAGAGAGCAATCCTATAGAAGAAGGTCATAAGTGTATCCTTAGTATCCATCCAGGATACACTAAGATGTACCAAGACCTTAAAAAGATGTTTTGGTGGCCTAAGATGAAGAAGGAAGTGGAGGAATTTGTGTATGCTTGCTTAGTATGTTAGAAAGCTAAGGTAGAACACCAAAAACTTTCAAATCTAATGCAACCTTTAGACGTCCTAATTTGGAAATAAGATTCTGTATCTATGGACTTAGTTGTAGTTATGTATGATATTCTTAAGAAATTTGATCTTATTTGGTTAATGGATAGGCTTACCAAGTTTTCTCACCTTGTACTTATTAACATTAGACATTTCTTGGAGAGATTGATAGAGTTGTACATCAATAAGGTAGTGAGTGCTACATGGGAATTAGAAAGCAAGATGCGAGAAGCTTATCCATTTCTATTTTTAGGTAAATTTCGGGGACGAAATTTCTAAAAGGAGGGGAGAATTGTAACACCCTGAATTTTCTACTAATAGACTATTAATTATTATTCATATTTATATTTATGAAGATTATTTTTATTTTAGTTAATTAAAGGGGTTTTTATAGAATATTTTAAAGGTTTGTAATAATTTAAATTATTTATGAAATTTTGTATAAAATTCTATTTTTTTTACGCCGGAATGGACTGTTCCAAAAGTGGAACGGGCCGTTCCAAATTAGTAAAAAGGGCTATTTGGGTTTCTCCGGAACGGGCCGTTCCCAAAGTGAAACGGGCCGTTCCAGAGTAAGAAAAATGCCTAAAAAGTTAAGTTGGAAATGGGTCGTTCTACTTATAGTCAATATGTGTTAAAAGGAACCCCAGAACGGGTCGTTCTAATTTTAGAACGGGTCGTTCTGCTTTTTGAAAACGGCCATTCTGATTTTTTAGTTGCAGTTGAAATATTTGCCTATAACGCATGGCTCCGGAACGGGCTGTTCCGGGTACCACTGGATGCCTATAAATAGGAGGCAGGGGTGAAAAAAATTATAACTGAGTGAGAAGGTGAATATCTTAGAGAGAGAGAGAGAGAAAGAGAAAGAGAAAGAAAGAGAGGGAAAGAAAGAGGGAATCTAGAGGGGGAGATTCTGCTTAAGTTTTAACTCCTGCTTATCCAGGTAAGGGGGAGGAGAACTTTATCTCTTTAAAATTTTATATACTACTATGTTTATTTATTTATGTTATTTTTTATGTGTATTTATTCAGTGAGGTGTCCCTAACCTCATTTATTTGCTTAACCTATATGATTATTTTACTCATAATAATTAATAAGATGTTCATATTTTACATTGTTTAATTATTCTATAATGATTATCATTTTTATTTATATGATTGATACTCTTAATATATTCTTGTATGTAAATATATTTATTGTAAATATATTTTATAATCAACTATAATATAATTTCAATATCTTTGACTCGTATTGTTGTTATTTCTTCATGTATTTATGAAGATAAATACTATTCTATGGCCATAGAAGATAAAGTTTGAATTATTTGTAGATGGAAGTTTGATTTTGGGGATTTAAATGAGTAAGGAATGATGATGAAATATCCTCTTGTTGGTTAAGGTGAAATATCCTTTTGTTGGTTGGTATTACGATGATGCTCATTTATCCTGACTAGTCACTACAAGTATAATTCAAATTTTATTGTATCATGAAAATATAATATATGATCTGTATATATATTTGTATATATATATATATATATATATATATATATATATATATATATATATATATATATATATATATATATATGGGGAATGCTAATGTACTCCCACCTATTTTTTAGTGGGGGTATGTTAACAACCTACACCAATTGTTTAGGACAAAAAAACTACTCATTTATTTTGATTTGGTTAATTCGTACAAAGGATATTATAGTAATTTAATTTAATTTTAAATAAAAATAAAAATATTTTCCCTCTCTTATTAATTTCATTCTCCAATTCATTTATTTTTTCTATTAATAAATTTTTATTTGTTCAGAGAGAGAGGAGGGAGACATCATGAGAGATGAAAGAGAAATGAGTTAAAGAAAGAATTTAATAGGAGAGAGATAAATAAGTTAGAAAAAGAATTTAATAAGAAAGAGAAATGAGTTGGAGAAGAAATTTAATAAGAGAGAGAAATGATTTAGAGAATGAAATTAATAAGAGAAAGAAATATTTTTGTTTTCATTTAAAATTAAATTAAATTACTATAATATCCTTTGTACGAATTAACCAAATCAAAATAAATGAGTGATTTTTTTGTCCTAAAATATTGGTGTAGGTTGCTAACATACTCCCACTAAAAAATAGGTGGGAGTACATTAGCATTCCCCTATATATATATATATAATTATAGGGTTTTGGATTTTTTTTTCTTATTTTTTTTTTCATTTAGTTTTCCTTTTAAAAAATTGAGAATTAATTTGAACAAAATAGAATGGATTAAATAAATAAATACATTTATACAATTAATGGTGTTACATTTAGCTAGCATGAAAGCAACGTTTCATCTGTGACTTAAAAAATGAGCTAACATTTTTCTAATACAATAAAACTTTAACTCGTATAATTTCAAATGGCAAATGGTAGAAGAAATACTAAATTGATTTTGTGGAAGCTATATAAGGGACATGGCTGCAACTCTATTGAAACAAGGATATCAAAAAATTGAAAGACTTATTGGATCACAAGGGTTAATTGAGTTTAGAAGAAATAAAACTCCACATGCAATTTGACGGTGGGTACAATCCAAAGAAAGCTGAATTATTGATTAAAGAATTAGAAAATATATTCTACGACATGACTTATTCAGATAACCAAAAAGCATCTTATGTTGTCGTTATGTTAGTGAGTGAAGCTAAATATTGGTGAAATAATATTAGGAGATAATTAGAATGAGAAAGGATATTCATTACATGAAAAATACGATAATAGGAAAATATTTTTCAAAGTTTGAAGAATTAGATAAATACTCAACTTTTCTCATGATATTTCTTTCACTTTATTTTTCTAATGAAATAAAGAAAAATATATCATTATTTGCATTTTTTTCTCCCTATTTTCCTTTCTCTCAATTGCATCTATTTCAAACATAATGTTAAGAAACTTGAGACAATATCAATACAAATGGATTGGAAATTTTAATAATCTATTTACTACAACAAGCTCACTTGAGCCATGCATATAGACACAAGCCTCACCACTTTTTCAATCTCTTTGTATTCATATATTACAACTTGATATATAAATCATTCTTTAAAGATAATGTGAGACTTCTTCCTTTTGTAGTATCTTATATATATATATTTTTTGGTACTATGTTATTGGTAGGAATATTTATTGGCTTTACTTGAAATTAGTTTCCTTCAGATTACATTAAAGTATTATTTCTCCAAGTATCATTTTTTATTTATTTATCAAAGTCAAGACTCAATTCAAAATCTTTATAATATATATATCTTACTTTTGTTATATTCCTTTGTCTATTATATAAACCCACCACCTGCGATATCTTCTTCCCGTGATACTCGTTTTAAATAGCTAGTTGATTCCAGATGAAAACCCCTGATGGAATCTCTTTCCAATCTTCGAAAGATAACCTTCTTGAATTATGTAGTTGATTCTCGCTTAACCACGAATTACAGATATCAAAACTATATAATAACTCGAGTAATGTCGTCTTTAATTACCAGAACAAAATATTGCTGTACGTTGACTTACAATGTGGTAGCTAGAAAGCCATATCTGGCACGAGAAATACACCAGAGCATATATACTAGCTAGGACCATGATTCAAATGAAAAGAATATTTCAGGTAGCGACTCTCTCTCTCTCTATATATTAGGTGTTATAATACTCCATTACTTTTAAAGAGCATATAACAACATATACACCTTTTTAATTGAATAAAATCTGTACTGACCGCATTTCGCACCCGGGCTCTCAGCCCGGGTTGACATTATAAGGGTCATTCCGGACACGCGTTGAACAACGTCAGCCCGGAATCCGGACAGATCACGCCCGAGCCCGGAGATCTCGTCCCAGGCCAAAACCGTTCTCCAATTATACCATATTATGTCACAACGTAATCATATCATATTATATGATATCGTATCATATCATATCTTATCTCAGGCCCAAGACAACCCTAACTCACACAAAGGTATGTGCATTACATATATACGAGACTCATACTCATACAAACCCTAACTTTAGCATCGGAGTCTCTTTTGCAGGTACCTCCCCCATCTCGGAGCACCAATACACCCAGCAAAGGAGGCTCACCAATCTTACCCGGCGGATCAGCTCTACAGCAGATTTCCGGTAAGAACATTTGGCGCCCACCGTGGGGCCGATCAGACCAAGCTCTCATCGGCCACCTGCATGGTTTCTACCAGAAGCCATATTAGACGAGCAACAGATAACACAAGCAACTCAACTACCATGGACAGCGATACCGCGACCCTGAGGCGTTTGGTCGAACAAGTCGAGCAAATGCGGCGACAGCACGACGCCGACCTCCAGAATATGCGTGCCCAGCATGAGAATGACCTCGCAGCGATGCGCACCGCTAACGAAGCAGACCTAGCGGCGCTACGCGCCGAGAACGAGCGCATCCGCGCCCAGCTCCCTCGGCATCGCCCCGGCCAACCACCGCACGACAGCGGTGATCATGAGGAGGAGGCGCATTCAGCCCCCCATTCCCAAGCAACCACCAGGGCACCACATTCACAGTCCGCCACGCACCGGTCTCATGCATCAACACACAGATCAGGGCAGGGCACCAGTAAGGCCCCCACTCACGTCTCCGAGGGCCAAGAGCCTTTCCGCCGTCATCCCTTTGTGAACGGCATCATGGAGACTTCGTTACCCCGCGGGTGGAAGCCCCTCCACCTCGATCGCTATGACGGCACTACGGACCCCGATGAGCACGTCGACGCGTACACGACTTAGGTAAACCTTTACACTAACAGTGACGCTATACTGTGCAGGGTCTTCCCGACCTCGCTTAAAGGACCCGCGCTCCATTGGTACACCCAACTGCCGGCAGGGTCCATTGACAGTTTCGCCACCTTGGTGCGGCGGTTCACGGCACAGTACGCCACCAGCCGACCTC
Source organism: Cajanus cajan (assembly GCF_000230855.2). Classification (NCBI taxonomy): domain Eukaryota; kingdom Viridiplantae; phylum Streptophyta; class Magnoliopsida; order Fabales; family Fabaceae; genus Cajanus; species Cajanus cajan. The sequence continues at coordinate 7,315,261 of NC_138517.1, read as the reverse complement.
ACCACACAACCTCGGCCGCCTTGGCCAACCTCAGACAGAATGACGACGAGCCCCTACGGGCCTTCATGGAGCGCTTCTCTAACATATCAGTCCGGATCCGAAATCTAAACCCGGAAGTCGCCCTACACGCCATGCTCATGGCACTGAAACCCGGATCGTTCGTCGACAGCCTATGTCGCGACGCCCCTCGCGATATGGACGAACTGCGCGCCCACGCCCCTGGTTACATTCAAATGGAGGAGCACGCGGCCTTCCGCGACCAGGTTCGCGGTAAGGGCCCCGCAAAACCAGAACAGGGCCACAAAGACAAGGTTAAAGTCAACAACGACAGCCAATTCAAGAAGACAGCCAGGACAAACAGAGCCGGGAGGTACGACTTCTACACCCCTCTGAACGCCCCAAGAGTCCACATTTTGGAGGAAGCCAGTAATAGCAACCTGCTATACCTCCCACCACCCGGCCACACACCAAACAGTGCTGACAAGTCCAAACACTGTCGGTATCACAGAAACTATGGCCATACCACAGACGAGTGCCGCACACTCCGGGACCGCATCGAGGAACTCATCCAGGCATGACACCTCGGCCACTACATTCAGCGGCAGCCAGGCTCCCGAGGTGGCTCCGGAGGCCGGGGACGCGGGAGAGGCCGCGGATCAGGAGCTCGGGGGGACCTACCCACAGGACCTCAGCAAAACGCCAATGGCGCAGTACAGGCTGAAATAAGCCAGGAGACCGAACCAGCCCCCCTGCTGGGAATAATCAACACAATTGCAGGCGGCTTCGCCGGAGGAGGTGCCAGCAGCTCAGCCCGAAAAAGAAACCTCCACAGTATCAACTGCGCCCATTCCACTGCCGCGATCCCCTACAAGAGCTCACCACCAATCTCTTTCTCCGATGAGGACTACGCAGGGATCAGCCCCAATCAGGATGACCCCATGGTCATCGGGGTAGAAATCGCAAACTGGGAAGTCCAAAAGACACTCATCGATCAGGGGAGCTCGGCAGACGTCCTGTATTGGCCAATTTTCCTCAAGCTCGACGTCCCCCACTCTCTCATCCGGCCGCACACAGAGCCCCTAGTTGGCTTCGCCGGTGAACGGGTCCACACCCGCGGATACGTGGACCTGCTCACAACCTTTGGCACACCCCCGGACGCCAGAAGAATCATGGTCCGATACCTCCTCGTGGAGGCCAACACCTCCTATAACATCATAATAGGGAGGCCGACTTTAAATCATCTCGGCGCGGTGGTGTCCACCCCGCACCTCACCATGAAGTTCCTAGGAAAAGACGGAAAAATTATCTCCGTCAGAGCAAACCAGAAGACAGCTCGACAATGCTACGCCGAAAGCCTGAGGATCTCCGCGTCCGGCAAGGAAGGCAAGAAGAGTCCCCCCACTACATGCCCCTAAACTCTAATTTCACATTTGTAAAAGCAAAACCGCGCACTCTTTTCCCGCCTTCGTCCTAAACGGAGAGGGTTTTTAATGAGGTACGGCAGGATTATCTAATAATATTCTCCTTTTCGCTCACTCATTGCATTTCTTTAAATATTACCGCATCAATTACTGTAAACACGAAAATAGAACACCCGTAATCCAATCGCGCGCGTAAAACCCGAGGTCGAGCACGAACCCCGGTATCCTTGATAAAAGGTCGAGTTCGAACCTTAAAAATGCAAACCCGAGGTCGAGCACGAACCCCGGTATCCTTGATAAAAGGTCGAGTTCGAACCTTAAAAATGCAAACCCGAGGTCGAGCACGAACCCCGGTATCCTTGATAAAGGGTCGAGTTCGAACCTTAAAAATGCAAACCCGAGGTCGAGCACGAACCCCGGTATCCTTGATAAAAGGTCGAGTTCGAACCTTAATGGAACCCGCTCACAATTTACGAAGTCAAGTGCAAACCTCGACGCTCTTGTCAAAAGTCGAGGTCGAATTCGAATCTCAACACACACACGAATTCTCCCTTAAATGTCGATACCAAACCACTAACCTGAGGACAACTTTGAACCCTGGCAAAGCACACCCCACTCTCGATACCGGGGTCGAATTCGAACCCCGGCACGACCAACTTAGGATTGAATTCTGACCTTGACTCCAGCCTACGGTCATTTATAAACTCTCACAACAATTACAAAGTCACAATTTGAGATCGAATACGAATTTTAACACATTCATCTACGGCCGAGTCCGAACTTCCGCGAAAAACCCTACTGAGCAAGCAACTAAAGCCGACCTCGAATCCCGATGTCACTAGCGCAAGATAAGAGGTATCACCCGATACAAAAGCATATAACAGACGCCAAACATGCGCTTCAAACAGCGCGAACAGCCAAAATTAAACCCAAAAAGAACAAAATGGAGCAACATGCATACATGTATACAAGCAAAGTTCACAAGATTCAGTACATCAATTCACGCTAAAGAGAAAGGAAACCAAAATTACAAAGAAAACCTAAGCGGAGGCATTTTCACTGGAACTGTCGTTAACATCGTCCTCCGAAACAATCCTCCCACGACGGACCACCTTCTCCACGTGCATCGAGGAGAAGTCGAACCCGGGAGCAAGAAGTCGTGCCTGACGGGCAGCCTTCTGAAAGCCCCTCTTATGCTCTGCCACGACTGAGCGCTCCATCTCGACGAGCCGTCCTTCCACGGCCGCTTTCCCCGCTGCCAGCTCCACGAGCTCTACTCTCAGCGCAGCAATCTCATCCTCTCGACCACCCAGAATGGCCTCACTGCAGAGACGCTCCTCAGCCGCCGCTGCCAACTCCCCTTTTAGAGAGGCCACAGCATCCTCTAAGACCCGCACCTGGTCACGGGAGAACGTCACCTCGTCCTCCAAAGAACGGGCCCGCACACGAGAAAAAGCGGCGAGCCCCTGCAGCTCCCCCACTCAAGAAGCATAAGCCTCATTGGACCGCAATACAATCTCAAGAGATTTCTGCACCCGCGCAAGGTCGCTACGCGCGGTCCGGAGCTCAGCCTCCCGCCGCTTTGCCTCATCAAGAGCCGCGGTGAGAGCCTTGTTATCCTCCCTCAGGATCTTGTTCGCCTCCTTCCATGGCTGAAGCCGGCCCTTCACCTTAGCCAGCTTCTGCTCTTGCTTGGCCAGCTCCTGCTCCCGCTTAGCCAGCTCCTGCTGCTGCTTGGCCAAGTCTTCTCGCTGCTGGCCCCACTTGGGTTTCCAGTGACTCATTATGCCTATCACCCTCTGCAGCATGACCTGGGCAGCATCAAAACTGTCCTCGGGACCGATCCTGTCAATCAATCCCTGGTCCTCGGAGCTCAACGAACCCTGAGGAAAGAACCTCTCCGCGGTCACCCCCGCGCTCCATAATGAATCCATATCGGCGGACGCGCTCACGTGATCCAGCCGCACCGTATCTATCCCCTTCCCAAAGCGATGGGACAGATATTGGGTCCGGGAAGGCCCCTGCGATGAGCCCGCCTGCAAACACCAGTCCCGCATCACAAATAGATAAGGAGACATGCGAGAAAGCCACAAAAACAAAACAAAACAAAAAACCAGACTCACCCCAGCAGCCTGGGCGGCCTGCCCGGAAGCCGGCACCTCAGGATCAGCGTGATGAGGTTCCACTTGGAAATCCTCAAGAATTCCCTCAATGCTCCTCGGTTCCTTGGAAGATTGACAAGGAATGGAAGCTCCAAGAAGCACCAATGTGACTCTAGCTTGCGTCTAGCTAAGTCCGGAAGAAGGAAGAATTTCCTAGCTCTACAAGGAGAGGATCTCAAGTAGGGTAGAGTTAGGGAGGGTGACTTTCGGATAGGCAATTTCTATGGAAAGAAATCTCATCAATATATCATCCAAAAGTGATTACACAATCCGGCCATAAAGGAATTTATAGTAGAAATTAGGTTAAGGGTTTAAGTTGGGTTCACCTAGAGTTAAGTAAAACCATGGTATGGTTAACTTAACTCTAGGCGCCAAAATTTGAATTCTAAATTCAAATTTTGGTGCCAACCGGCCACCCACTCCATGTGCTCTCATTTGGCATGTAATTAGGAGGCCATTTGAGTTGCATTTCGGATCACACCATGTGCATGTGTTGCACATGGCCGAAATGCACACCAAATGTGCTTCTAATTACATGCTAATGTAGATTAACATGTAACCTAATTACCTCTAAATTCACATGACCTCTAATGAAAATCCTATACTACAAGGCCGAAAATACAAGGCCCAAAAGAAATACAAGGCACTAAGGCCCAATCCTATTCTAACCCTAATCTAATGGGCTTGGGCTAAAGCCCAACAAAATAAAGTGGTGGGCCTTTCTTGGGCTTAGGCCCACTCTTCATGCATCCTTCTTGCCATTGCTCTAGTAGTTGGGCCCTTAGCCCATGGGCCTCCTCCATCATCCCCTCCCTCTTGAAGAGGATTTGACCTCAAATCCAGAGTGTCCGCCTCTTGGGTAGCTAGTCCTGTAAACAAAGAAAGATCAGAAACATTGAAACTAGAACTAACACCATACTCAAAAGGGAGATCTAGAACATAGGCATTGTTATTGATTTTCCTAAGGATTTGGAAGGGTCCATCTCCTCTAGGACTAAGCTTTGACTTTCTTTTGGAAGGAAACCTATCCTTCCTAAGGTGTAGCCAAACCCAGTCACCTTCCTTGAAGATAACTTCCTTCCTACCCTTATTATTGTATTTTTGGTATTTTTCGGTTTGGAATTGAATATGATCTCTAACCCTCTCATGTAATTTCTTGACAAACTCAGCCCTAGATGTGCCTTCTTTATGAATAAAGGAAGCAACATCCGGAAGAGGTAATAAATCCAATGGAGTAAGAGGATTAAAGCCATAAACAATCTCAAATGGAGACATGTTAGTGGTCTTGTGAACCACCCTATTGTAGGCAAACTCCACATGAGGAAGATAGTCATCCCATGACTTCTTATTGCCTTTGAGGATTGCCCTCAACATAGTCCCTAGAGACCTATTTACTACCTTAGTTTGCCCATCAGTTTGGGGATGACATGTGGTAGAAAATAGCAGTTTAGTTCCAAGCCTTGCCCAAAGAGTTTTCCAAAAATGGCTTAAGAACTTAACATCTCTATCAGAGACTATAGTTTTGGGTAACCCATGGAGTCTCACAATCTCTTGAAAGAATAACTTAGCAATGTTACTTGCATCATCCACTTTGTGGTATGGAATAAAGTGTGCCATTTTGCTAAAACGGTCCACAACCACAAATATGGAATCCTTTCCTCTTTGGGTTCGCGGTAAACCAAGGATAAAATCCATGGAAATGTTTACCCAAGGAGAAGAGGATATAGGCAAGGGTGTGTATAGCCCATGAGGTTTAGTGGTAGACTTTGCTTGTAAACAAGCAATGCAACTACTACAAAACCGTTGGACATCTCTTTTCATATGAGGCCAAAAGAATTTCTCTCTCAAAAGAGAAAGAGTCTTCTCAATTCCAAAATGCCCCATGAGCCCACCCTCATGGCTCTCCCTAACCAAAAGTTTTCTAATAGATCCTTGGGGTATACAAAGTTTGTTTTCTTTAAAAAGAAACCCCTCAAAAATATAGTAACCTTGGTAAGGTTTTTGAATACATAAAGAATAAAAGTTAGCAAAATCAAGGTCTTTCTCATACAACTCCTTGATGTCATCAAACCCTAGTATTTGAGAACCTAGGGTGTTCAATAAAACATGTCTTCTTGACAAAGCATCAGCTACTACATTAGTAGAGCCCTTTTTGTATTTGATGACATAAGGGAACTGTTCTAAATACTCAACCCATTTTGCATGCCTTTTATTTAATTTATGTTGTCCCTTCAAGTATTTAAGTGATTCGTGATCACTATCTATGACAAATTCCTTGGTCACAAGATAATGTTCCCAAGTTTGAAGGGCACGAACTAAAGCATATAACTCCTTGTCATAGGTAGGGTAGTTCAAGGTAGCCCCATGAAGTTTTTCACTGAAATAAGCTATTGGGTGGCCACCTTGTAACAACACAACTCCTATGCCAAGTCCTGAAGCATCACATTCTAGCTCAAAAGTTTTAGAAAAATCAGGCAGAGCTAGAACAGGTGCTTGAGTAAGCTTATGCTTTAGATCTTGGAAAGCTAAGTTATGTTTTTCCTTCCATTCAAAGACCACATCCTTCTTCACCAACTCATTGAGAGGTGAAGCTAATGTAGAGAAGTTAGGAACAAATCTCCTATAAAAGCTTGCCAATCCATGGAAGCTCCTAACTTCACTTACATTAGTAGGAATAGGCCATTCTTGGATGGCTTTGATTTTCTCGGGGTCCACATGAACCCCATTTTTACTCACCACAAAACCTAAAAAAACAACATTATCTACACAAAAAGTGCACTTGTCTACATTGGCAAACAAGTGATTGTCTCTAAGAACAAGAAATACTTGTCTTAGGTGATCCACATGATCACTTAGACTTTGGCTATAGATTAGAATATCATCAAAATAAACAACTACAAACTTACCAATGCAATCCCTAAGGGCATGATTCATCAACCTCATGAATGTGCTAGGTGCATTAGTAAGCCCAAAAGGCATTACTAACCATTCATATAATCCAAACTTAGTCTTAAAAGCGGTTTTCCACTCATCACCTTCTTTGATTCTAATTTGGTGATATCCACTCTTAAGATCTACCTTGGAAAATATGGATGACCCATGCAATTCATCAAGCATGTCATCAAGCCTAGGAATTGGGTGCCTATATTTTATGGTGATGTTGTTGATGGCTCTACAGTCACAACACATCCTCCATTTTCCATCTTTTTTTGGCACCAAAATGACAGGTACAGCACAAGGACTTAGACTCTTTTGAATCCAGCCCTTCTCCAACAACTCTTGTACTTGCTTCTCTATCTCTTTGGTTTCTTGTGGGTTAGTCCTATAAGCTGGTCTATTTGGAAGACTAGCCCCAGGCACAAGATCTATTTGATGCTCTATTCCCCTAAAAGGTGGAAGTCCAACTGGACCTTCTTTGGGAAATATATCATCAAATTCATCTAAAAGATTTTTCACCTCAAGAGGTAGAGTAGTTTCCAAAGAAGATGTGGCAGTGCAAGTTAATGTTCCTCTACACATGAGGATATGAGATGATGATTCAAGAAAGAGAGAAGTTTTGTGTAAAGGTTTTGATGGAAAACTCTCCTCTTGAACTATCTCTAGAGAGGGAACATTAATCTCTCTAGAATCCTCTTTTTCATCAATTTTTAGAAGTTTTTTTTTTTCAACTTTTTTTTGTTTTCCTTTTTCTTGCTCACGTTTGGCCTTCATTTGTACTTGATCTTCTATCACTTGTGAAGGTGATAAAGGATGAAGCACAAACTTTTTACCCTTATGTGTGAAAGTTATTTTATTAGTTAGGCCATCATGATGAGTTTGTTTATCAAATTGCCATGGCCTACCTAATAAAATATGACAAGCCTCCATAGGAACTACATCACATTTAACTTTATCTTGATAGTTCCCTATAGAAAACTCTACTTCCACTTGTTGGTTGACCACCATATCCCCATCATCATTAAGCCAATGAAGTTGATAAGGTTTTGGGTGGGGTGTGGTAGTCAAACCCAACTTTTCAACCATCCTAGTGCTACAACAATTGCACCAAGACCCACTATCCACTATGAGAGAACAAGCCTTGTTTGAAATGTTACATCTTGTATGAAAGATGTTCTCTCTTTGGGATTGTGTGTCACTAGGTTGGTTGTTGAGGACCCTTCTCATCATAAGAAGTTCCCCATTATAAGGATAAGTGACCTCACATGTTTCTCCTTCACTTGCTTCTTCTTCATCCTCACTTGAAGATGAAGAAGTAGTAGCTTCATCTTGGCTACTATAAATGTCTTGGCCCCTTAAAATCATAACCTTCTTAGTAGGGCATTGAGAAGCAATATGGCCTCTCCCAAGACACTTAAAGCATTTTATGTCACTAGTCTTAGTGCTAGTGTGTGAAGTGTTTGTGTTTTTCTCTTTTGCCTTTTCTTTGCCCTTGTCTAGGTTTTTGGAGGGAAAAGTGTTTTTCTTTTCAAAATCATTTTTCTTGTCTTCCCTCTTGTAGTCAACCTTAGAATAAGATGATGAGTATGAGCTTTTAAATCCTTTTCTCAAATTTTGTTGTTCAACCTTGATGCAAAGTTGAACCAAATCATTTAAATCCCTATAAGGGAGAAGCTCCACTTTATCTCTTATGTCAAAAGTTAATCCACTTAAAAACCGAGCAATGGTAATGTTTTCTTCTTCCCTAATGCCAGCCCTCATTAAGTATAACTCCATCGTTTGTCTATACTCTTCCACAGTCATATTTTGTTGATGGAGTCTTTGGAGCTTATTGATAAGCTCCCTAGTATAGTAAGAGGGAATATGTCTCCTCCTCAAGGCACTCCTTAATTCATTCCAATATTGAATTGGAGGGTCATTATGGAGACGCCTATCTCTCACTAAAGAAGTCCACCAATACATGGCGTGACCTTGAAAACTTAGGGTGGCTAAGGAGACTTTTCTTTCTTCATTCACTTGATGACAAGTGAAAATTTGTTCCACCTTCATTTCCCAATCTAGGTACCCTTCAACATCATCTTTTCCATGAAAATAAGGGAGATCTACCCTAGATTCTCTTGGCTTGGGGGTCCTATGCACTCTTCTAGGAGGTGGTTGATAATGATCTCCTAAAGCAAGACTATCATCATTCATTGACTCTCCTAGAGTTGAACTATGGTGGGAACTATGTCTACTTCGGTGCTTGTGGTGTAATTTTTCTTCTTTCTCCTTTAATATTCGAATCTCTTCCTCTAAAGTAGCAAGTTGAGCCTCTCTTTCAAGTTTTTCTTTAAGTTTTTGCTTGGCTTCTTGCTTCTTCCAAAGCTTAAGTGATCTTAATTCATGTGTTACTTTTGACAAGTCATTGTAATCACTTGAATTACTATCACTTTGAGGAGTAGAAAACTCTTCCATTATAGGAGAAAGTGGCTTTTTGAGAAATGATTTTTGAAAATCAATTGTTTTTATGCAAGGTTAAGACTAAGTACTTAGAGGATTATGTATACAAATTGAACTTTGGAGGGAGGTGAGCTACTAAGAGCCACTTAAAAACCAAGCCTCTTCAAGTAAAAATTACTAATCCCCTTTGTAGTTAATCTCTACCAAATTCTTTTCAATGAAAATGATTTTTTTTTGTTGATGTTTTTGTGAACTATGATAAGCTAGACGTATGAAAGCAAGTAAAACAAGGTTTAAGCAACAAAAATTAAACTACCTAAACGTGTCCTAAGGTGAGAGCTTGAGAGATACCAAAGATCAATCAAGGACCACTCCCACCAAGTACTAACGAAAATTGTAAACTTAAGGAGAGATGGTTGTGTACCAAAGACACTCCCAAGACACTCCTTGTAAAGGCCAAATACAAAGTACAAACAACAAAGAACAAGTGGCTGAAATGAAGTATTAAAAACAGCCACAAAGAATTAGTGATGGATTAGTGACCAAATTTTGCAACAAAAAAATTCATATTAGTAAGGTAAAATCGGTCACTAAAATCCGTCACTAATGCTTATACATTTTTTTTTTAAAATTCAAATACAATCTTCAATTGAATCTCCAAGAATTCTCCACGGAAATGCTAGTCCAGCCACTTCAAATTTCCAGCCACAAGTGTTTGGTGTTTGATAGCCAAATCCGAAAGCCTCCTTTTCCCTTTCCTCCTCCTTTTCTTAGTCCTCTTTTGATGACCCTTGTAGAACTAGCTTCTAAGGAGATAAACTAGGTCAAGCATAGGTCACATTTGAGTTCCATGATGAAAACAAACAACACAAGTATGGAAGAGTTATAGGAAAGAAGATTAGAGTAGAAGAAGTGAATATAGATGACAAAGGACAAGATTAAACTAGGTCAAGAAAGAACAAACCTAAGAAAGGTTCTAGAGTAGATGCACAAAACCAAACACTCAAAAATAGGTGAGCTGAAAATTTCTTTTAATGAATCCAAAACAAGTAGAAACCGAGAAGAACAAATTGAGAAATTAAACTCCTTAATTTGGCTTTTGCTTTTCAAATTAGGTTTAGCATATTTTTTTTTTTTAAATTCACTTTTGATTTTGAACTTTTTTTTTTTTTTTTTTTAAATCTTAGGAGTTGCCTTTTTCTTTAAAAGAACCTCACAAATTCTCGGTCACACCTTAAATGAAGCACCAAAACCGGATTCAAATTGAAATTCAAATGCCACACAAATTAGGTCAAAATGTAATGAACATGTGACATGCTTTTGATGCTTGGTTGGTTTATGTAGCACATGCACGGTTTTGGCTCCAATTTTCAAATTCAAATTGCAATCCAAACACAATTTTCCAGCACACACCAATGAAACAAAATCAAACCTCACGGAATTAAAATTTTTGTGTAAGACATTTTCAAGAAATTTTGGAAGCCTAAAATTCTAAGAAAACTACTAATGATCTAGTAGTAGTTTATGAACTCAAAAATGAAACAAAATTCATGAGCTTATACCAAAGAAAAGAAATGGATCTCGGCCAAATCCAGAAAATTGTTTCAAGATACAAATCAAAAATTAACAAGGATCAACAAGCATAGCTAAGATAGATGAACATATAAGAACTACATAAACCTACTAGACATGGATTTAAAAATAAAAGACTCAAGCATTTACTTGACCGAATAAGATGCAAATAAGACTCAAACAAAATCAAAGGCTAATAGGCAGAAAATTCCTAATTAAACACAAGAAGAAATTAGCATGATTCATGAAAGCATATAACATAGGCGCATATGAATCATTCAAGCAATGCAAACTAGATCCATCAAATTTTGAAACAAAAACTAGATCTAGGAAGGAATCAACTCAATAGTGACATGAACTCAAAAATTGAACAAGATGAACTCAAGATGAACACAAGAACAATTTGGAACCACGGATCAAAATTCAAGAAGATGAACTTATCTCTTGAAGACCGAAGCTCTTGATACCACTTGATGAGGTTCCACTTGGAAATCCTCAAGAATTCCCTCAATGCTCCTCGGTTCCTTGGAAGATTGACAAGGAATGGAAGCTCCAAGAAGCACCAATGTGACTCTAGCTTGCGTCTAGCTAAGTCCGGAAGAAGGAAGAATTTCCTAGCTCTACAAGGAGAGGATCTCAAGTAGGGTAGAGTTAGGGAGGGTGACTTTCGGATAGGCAATTTCTATGGAAAGAAATCTCATCAATATATCATCCAAAAGTGATTACACAATCCGGCCATAAAGGAATTTATAGTAGAAATTAGGTTAAGGGTTTAAGTTGGGTTCACCTAGAGTTAAGTAAAACCATGGTATGGTTAACTTAACTCTAGGGCCCAATTAGGTTAAGGGTTTAAGTTGGGTTCACCAAATGTGCTTCTAATTACATGCTAATGTAGATTAACATGTAACCTAATTACCTCTAAATTCACATGACCTCTAATGAAAATCCTATACTACAAGGCCGAAAATACAAGGCCCAAAAGAAATACAAGGCACTAAGGCCCAATCCTATTCTAACCCTAATCTAATGGGCTTGGGCTAAAGCCCAACAAAATAAAGTGGTGGGCCTTTCTTGGGCTTGGGCCCACTCTTCATGCATCCTTCTTGCCATTGCTCTAGTAGTTGGGCCCTTAGCCCATGGGCCTCCTCCATCACAGCGGCTTTTCCCGCCTGCACCTCAGGCTCAGCGGCTTTCCCCGCCTGCAGCTCAGGCCCAGAGGCATTTCCTGCCTACAAAAAATCACCCAGATCAAACAGCCAGGCAACATAGCAAAAAGCCAGAGTGAAAAGTCCGAGAAGGCAATACTTACCACCTTGGCAACTCGGACGGTCTGCTCGGAAATGCAAACCTCCACCTCAACAACGCCAACCCCGCCCTGCAAAGGGATCCATAACGCCTCAAGAAACAAAGACGGGGAATTAACACGAAAAACGCGTGCATATGATAAGCTACTCACCTCGGTGTCCGGTGCAGTAAGCCCGACACCCTTTACCACCTCCGCCGTAGCCACTGGCGAGGCCTCCTTGGCCGGAGGGCTGTCGGTGAGATCCACAGCGTCCACAGCCCGGGAGGTCGCCTCCTCGACATCGTGAGAAGCGGAGGTCCCCCCGACCTCCTCCTTCCCCCTCTTCCTCTTCCGGTGGGTCTTTAGGGAGACAGCATCCTCCTCCGGAGGCTCGAGAACCTCGAGCTCGGAAACATTATAGCGGTGTTTAAGCTGACGCCACAAGTTTCTGCCCATAATGCCTGCAGAAAAGAAACAGAAACACATCAATAACCAGCAACTACACAAGTCCTAAAAACCTACCAGAGCACATAATACTCACTCTCTAGGCCCCTCTTCCTGAAAGGCGAATTCGCAAGCGACAAGACGAGCTTGCAATCCAACGGACGAGGGAGCGCGGCAAGATTCTTGATGGCGGCCGTCTCCGCGGCCATCACCTTCAGATCCCCCAAACCGTGAAACCGGGACGGCTTGGGACACCAATAGAATGGAAACCTCGGCAAACCGCCGAAGTAGAACACCTCGTCTTCCAAAGGGTCAACACCCACAAGGGCGACCCGGAAAAACTCCTGCTTGAAATTTTTGTACGATTGGGAGTAGGGAGTAAACAAGCCCCCATCCCTACTCCCGCTCAGGGACAAAATGCCATAAGGCGGAACGCCCATTTTCAATTGATAAAAATGAAGAAAGACGCGAAGAGACACCTCTATACCTAGAACTGTACACAGGACCTGAAAAGCCCTCAAAAAACCCCAACTATTGGGATGCAACTAGCAAGGAGCCGCGTTGATGAAATTCAAAAAATCGCACTCAAACTGGGTAAAAGGAAGACAGACACCCAAATCCCTAAAAAAGCATTGATATACATAGAAATGAGGGGGATCAGTAGACCTCCCCATATACACGCCCTCATCAGCTTAACAGGGCTCAAGCCGAATCATGTGGGAAATGGAGGAATCGCAAACCCTATGCGCTCTCCGAAACGCATTCACTTCGAGGAAAGAGCAAAAAATGCTCTGAGCCTCGGCCACCTCGCGTTTGACCCAGTCGTAACCAGGAACGCCCGGCTCTGGGCCCCTAGGTGGCGGCGAATCTTTCTTCTCAACAGTGACCCTTCCGACGGCCACCACCTTGCCACGCGCCTTGCCCCTGGCAGACGCAGAGGATCCGGCACCACTTCCACCGGCCATGAAAAAAGAGAAGAAGCAAATAAAAAGGAAGTACCTGGTACTCCTCCTCAGAAAACAACCCTACCAAAGAAGGGACTACCAGAAACGACGACGGCGACGGAAGCGCAAAAGAGAAAGGAGGTAAAGGGAACCAAGAAAATCTCTCGTACTCGAGAAGTCAAAAGAAAGACAGGAAAGAGGCGCGAGAAGAGAGAAAGGCTAAAACTCTCCCCGAAATTCAAAATCGACGCGACACGTGTCAGTTGAAAGGCACACCCAACGACACACTTATTACCAAACCATCATTATAAAACCGTCACTGCCCCCAATACGTCAATCAAACGTCTCCAGAGCATGAACAGTCGCGACACGTGGCGAGCCTCCAGCTAGCGTACGTGCAAAGCCACCTCTCCTCTCACGAGCCCGACCTTAAATCCTCGGCCCACGGCCTTCGGAGCTCGGGGGGCTAGTGTACTGACCGCATTTCGCACCCGGGCTCTCAGCCCGGGTTGACATTATAAGAGTCATCCCGGACATGCGTTGAACAACGTCAGCCCGGAATCCGGACAGATCACGCCCGAGCCCGGAGATCTCGTCCCAGGCCAAAACCGTTCTCCAATTATACCATATTATGTCACAACGTGATCATATCATATTATATGATATCGTATCATATCATATCTTATCTCAGGCCCAAGACAACCCTAACTCACACAAAGGTATGTGCATTACATATATACGAGACTCATACTCATACAAACCCTAACTTTAGCATCGGAGTCTCTTTTGCAGGTACCTCCCCCATCTCGGAGCACCAATACACCCAGCGAAGGAGGCTCACCAATCTTACCCGGCGGATCAGCTCTATAGCAGATTTCCGGTAAGAACAAAATCCTTTTTTGTTTTATAATTACTGCAATTCGTGGATATTCAAGTCATTTGTCCAAAGCATGATGTAAAGATGGAAATTAAAAAAAATAAAAATAAAGCATTAAGATGTATAATAAAAATTAATATTTAATTGAAAAAATAAATTACGATACTTATTAGAATTTATGTGACGAACAAGTCAACCCTTATATAGTTGACCATTTTGTTATTTAAGCACATTGTTGTCGTGTTAATATTAAAAGAAAAAAGTCTTTAACTTAATAGGTTGGTGCAATAGTTAAACATTAATTCATACATTATAAGGATAATTTATTTAACAGAAAATTTTGTATTCAATTTTTAGCGTATGTAAAAAAATTTCATATTAACTATAACTAGGCCAAAAAAAACTTGAAATAGAATTTTAGTATTTCCAACCATGGAGGCAGGATTTATCTTATGGAGCTAAGAAAAAAAATTCTCATTTTTTCTTTCTTTCAGGGGTGTTAAAAATGTTTTATAATAAAAATTTAAAGTAAGTTAAAAAATTTGTGGGTGACCATGGTCACTCCTATATCATCGCCCCTGATTTTCAAAATAAACAAGGGAAACAACACAAATGCTATCAATATAAAATTTCTTGAATCGTCTTATTATATTCGATCCAAACAAAATTATTTTTCGTGAAAGATACATGTATGTAAAATACAAAATCTCATGATTGAATTGCACACAACTTGAGACTCTAGCTCAAATCTCAGGACAACCAATTTCCTTGTCAGTTCCTATCTTTATGACCTTTTCTTTCCTAGCCACAAAGTCAAGCTTATGAAGCACCAGCAACATGGCAACCAAGCATGAGAATGCCATCACTGGCCCAAAGATCCAAAGCAGAAGGGCAAGTCCTGTGTGCAAAATCCTATTTCCCACAATGTTCAAAATAGTGGCTCTTCTTAGTAGCTCACTCAAATACTGTGGGGTAACCAAGGTCATCACATCTTGTGGTGTGCAAATGAGGATGCTCAAATGGGTGAGAAACCTCACTGCCAGAGAGTGAAAGAGAAAAGAGAATAAGAATATAGCAAAAAGTGTTGCATATTTAAGTGCCACAACATATTCCCCATGTGCTCCATAAATTGATTCCATGAGAGGCTTCTTCACACTGTAAGTGCTGCTAATCACTGCTCCAAGGCCACAACAGAGAAGGATGCTTGTGTTGGCCATAAAGATTGATCCCATCATCATGTTCCGAATACTTTGAACCGCTACAATGTTCTTCTTGTCAATATCCTTTAATCAAATTTATACATATAATGTCACTATATCAAAATAGGATCAACAAATTGTCGATGTCAGGTCTTTTATGCAACAAATTCTTCAATATAATTTCTTTTTGTAAGTATGAAAAGCTAGAGAGAAAATGTGAAATGAAATAAATCATATGATAAAAAAAAATAGAGAGAAAAGAATTGTTATAAAAAAGTAATTAAGAAATTATATTGTATAAATGATATACTCATTATATATTCTTTGGAAGAAAATGTAGAACTGTTTTAATTTTATGAACCACAAAATATTTTGAAATTGTTATAATCATTACATTTTTTTCCTTTCGATAAATCATCATGACAATTTTATTTACGTCTGTTCTTTTACAGCATGAAAAAAAATTCTGAAAATAAACAAAAGTATATTTCTCTCTCTTTTATAACTACTTTCTCTCTTTTCAAATTACTCTCATACAATTATTGTGCTGCTATTTGGATAAAATTCTCCTAACACAAGATTTCCGACACTTTTTTTTTTTTTTAAAATATAATTTATGTTATGTTTAGAGTGTGTTTGAATGAGAAATTTTAATAGAATAATTTTTATAAAAAAAATTAAATGTTTTAAAGTGAAATATTTTATTTGAACAAAAAATTTATAAATAATTTAAAATTTAAGTATTCTTAAAATTCTTTAAAATTGTGAAATTTTAAATATTTCCAAAAAAAAATAAGAATCAAATATTCTTCATATTTTTTATTATCTCATCTATGTTTTTTTTTATCTCTTTATCCCTTTCCTCTTATTTCTTATCTTTTCTTTTGCCTCTTTTTCCTCCATTTATCGTACTTTCTTCCTTCTCTCCTTTGTCTCTGTGCTTTCTTGTTCTCTTTCCTTTTCTTTTTTTTTTTCTTTCCATTTGTTTTTCTTCTTTCTCTAACTTTTTCAATGTCTCTTCTTTCTCCACTCTCTCTCTCTCTTATTTCTATTCTCTATTCTTCTCTTTCTTCTTTTTTCTCCTACCTCCCCCTCTTCTCTTTCAAAGTACAAGAACTTAAAATTATATATATATATATATATTATACAGACTCTCCATTATTATGTGGACTATAATGATTGGAATATCATTACTATTACTATGAAGTTGAAGGAGACATACCTTCATCATACCTGAAACCCACAAATACCGGCCATCGGCATCTATTCCGAAGATGGTTATGGAAGCATGTGTCCGAACCTTATGCCATAACCAAACATGGTAACCAACGTTTATGAGTAACCCTAATGGTATCAAAGTCATATCCAGATAACATGTTCTCCACTCCATATGCATCTACCTACCTCTTTCAAATGCTTCCTTATATAATATATTTTAGTGAACAACGCGTCTTTATATATGTATAAAACTCCTTCTGCATGCCCTTCTCTTGCCACCTATGAGTGAAACAACTAGCCTCGTAAACCAGCGACTTTAATAACAAATATTCCATTCGATTGAACGCTACATTAGTTTTTCGGTTCGAAGCAATAGATGGGATGAAGATCACGATTTAATTTAATTCTTTCAGAATATGCTTCGTACCAATATGTTCCTAATTCGAGCGCATTCTTTTATTAATGAATAATAATGGATCTAAGATGAACCCGGACCTCATTTGAGGTGAATTTAAAATGTTATGAGTTTGGCGTAAATTCTAGAAGCAAAATAATAAAGAAATTTAGATTAAGTACAATGTATGCACACACAATCGAAAACAAAAGAGGTAATTGTTTTTTAAGATAAAAGGCATTATGAGTCCAAGCTAAAAACTGCAAAAAAAATAAAATAAATAACTATTTGAACTATCAACAAAAAAAAGAATTGTAAATCTTAAGCCAACACATGAACTCCTTCAATAAGGCTAAAACTAAGATTTGTCATAGAATTACCAACTTAATTTGTTATAGAGATAATTGTTAATTCCGAAGAATGTTGGTAATATTTTTTTTTAAGTTTTTTTTCTTCTTATTCTATTATATTGAGATTTATTAGAAATAATTGCTGACATTTTTTCCTGTTGTACCTATCTTTTTATTTAAATTCTACTCGTGATGTTAGTTAATTGTTCCGCGGGCATCTGTCCTACATATTCTTCATTTGCAAATTTGTCGTACGCACACACCTAACCTATCACCATATATGTGTCATCATGCTACTCAGATTATGGAATTTGGTTCATATATTCAATTTTTATGAGTGATTTTCGAAATCTATAAGGGGGAAAAAAAGGAAGAAAAAAAAGAATCCTAGTGTTTATGTGCAAGAGAACAAAATTAAAGAACGATCCAGCGAATACCTGAAGAATATACAGCCCTATATCTATATTCGTTATCTAAATTCCTAATTTTGTTTTCTTTCCAAACCCCACTAGGTCTAGTCTTTCAGCTAGCTTAATTCCGGTTAAAAAAGGAATATTTAGTTTTATTGGATTTGCTATGTCGAATCTTCAACATATTTTGCTTATTTATTTACTTTGATTTGATATGACAAAAATCAAGAATTAGATCAGATTGTAGAGACATATTTAATATGTCTAGCACTTTTTTCCTTTGGCCAGAAAAGTATATCGAATTCAAACATGTTGGTTTAGCTTTTTTGAATGCAATTACATAAAGAAATAGCGAGAAGATGCGGCATTTGGACCCACCTGGAGTTTTATATCACTTTATATACTTGAAGAGAAACAATAAGAACTTTTTATTACAAGACTGAGTAGACATACATAGAATAAACAATATATCATGAAAATCTTAAATATTGAGTTGACTTCCTCTTTTATATACCGGGACATATTTAGTGAGAACATTATTTTTATATTTTTTTATTTACAAAGAAAGAGTAATATTAAATTGATACAAGGTATACCAAATTCCCCTCTACAAAAGTAAAATTTTGAGTTGTCGATCTCTATGTGCTAAAACACCTACTATTTATGATAAAGTAAGATAAACAGTGAATAACAACCTATTTATATTAGATATTTGACATGTGTATTAATTATTGTAAGTAGTAAAGTGGATGGAAGTTTAAAAATCAAATTCAGGAATCATTGTTATAATTAATTAATTTAATTTAATATTAATTAGAAGAAGAAAAAAGAGAGATTTATTTAAAAAATGCAATATAGATAAATAACATATTTTTATGAATCTAGAATAAGAAAAATATTGAAGAGATAACTGATAATTTAAAAGAAAAAAGAAAATTATCAGAAATTGATTTCATTAACTTTTTTTTACATGTATCCTTCATTACTACTATTCAATTTATTAAATTATTTTAAGAATTAAAAAAATATTTTAATCCTAATTCTTTAAATGAGAAATTCTAAGTTTTCTAAGGAAAATTTCAATTTCTTAATAAAGTTTATTAAGAAACTCAAGTTAAGGTTAAAGGTCTAAAACGTTGATTAACAAGACCTATTTTATTCCTATTGATAATTGTTATTAATGTTATTCTCTAAATTATAGCTTCTGTAACACCCAAATCTTTATTATTATTATTTTTGTTAATGGCATTTTCGTAATTTTAATAAAGTTATAGGGATATTTTGGGTTTCGGAACGGGCCGTTCCAAAAGTGGAACGGGCCGTTCCAAATGTTGAAAATGTGAGGTTTTTGTAGTCCCAGAACGGGCCTGGAACGGGCCGTTCTGGTATGGAGAACGGGCCGTTCCGGAAGGAGAACGAGCCGTTCTGCTGAGATTAAGAACGGGTCGTTCTGGTTTTAGAACGGGCCGTTCTGCTTTTTGGGAACGGGCCGTTCCGATTTTGGAACGGGCCGTTCCAGTTGAGAAATTTGCACAAATTCGAAGGATCCGGAACGGGCCGTTCCGAATTCAATACGGGCCGTTCCGGGTACACCAGTTTGCCTATAAATAGGGCAGGGGGGTGAAAATTTTTATACAGAGAAGAAGTGAAATCCTAGAGAGAGAAAGAGAAGAGAGAGAGAGAGAAAGAGAGAGAAAAGGAAAAGAAAGAGGGGATCCAGAGGAGGAGGTCCTGCCCAAGTTCCAACTCCGCCTATCCAGGTAAGGGGGGGAGTGAGAACCTCGCTCAGGGGTGTGGGGATAATTGTTGGATAGTTGTTTGTCGGATTGGCCCCCAATCCCTTGCCGTTGTTCTGTCTGATTTTCTATTTACTCTATTTTGTTCTTTGTTGAAGATGCCGTTGTTCTGTTTGATTTTCTATTTACTTTACTTTGTTCTTTGTTGAAGGTGCCGTTGTTCTGTTTGATTTTCTATTTACTTTACTTTGTTCTTTGTTGAAAGTAATAAATGAGTATGAAATTAATGTTAATAATAAATGAGTTTTAATATGAACAAGAATGCTCTCTGTGAATACCTATGCGGACCTTATGAGGAGTATTGATGACATGACCATGTGAAATATGGACAAATGACATGAGACCTAAGAATGGACTATTGAGACAAACTATGATTATGATACTATGACAAATAATGATATGATGTACTAAATGAAATTATGTAATAAGTTAAATGTTGAGTCCATGAGATTATGAATGTATGACATGCATCATATGCATATATTACTCCAGGTGTGCCGCTGAGGCCGCATACCCACGACTAACAAGGTGTACTTTATGGTCACCCACGATGTAACATGCTAACAAGGTGTACCTTATGGTCACCCACGACTAACAAGGTGTACCTTAGGGTTACCCACGATGTAACATGCTAACAAGGTGTACCTTAGGGTCACCAGTGATGTAACCAGGTGTACCTTAGGGTCACCAACGATGAATTGTGAATCTTCCGTATGGCGCCACATGCATGCATTTATGAGTTGAGTCCATGACATCATAAGCATGATAAATGAGTATATATATATGATATTGACTATTTATGTATTGTTTACATGTGACTTATATATGTTGTGTGTGTGTGTGCTATCTAGCAGTTATTTCTGCACCTGAAACTGAGTGAGATGTTTCTCACTCCCTTGTTGTTTTTGTATATGTTTTAAATTGTGTTGCAGATGATCAGCATCATGAGGATGTTGGTGATGAGGCTTAAAGGCTTCAATTGGGCATGCTCTGATAGGATGTGACATCGGGGCATAGTTATTTTAGTTTAATATGTTATTGTTTTAATAACTTTAGTTTCTCTTCTTTGTAATTTCTAACGAAGAGATAACGTAGATAAAGTTTATAATTCAAGGAAAATGTATGTTAAGAATTGTAATTTGAACGTTCTTGATAAAAGACCAGAATGAATATCTTTATTTATATTTTATTACATGATTTGGAAAATATAAATTGATTCCTAACCAGGAGGCACTGCCACCTTTACTGGAGTTAATTTATATTTCCTTTATTATTATTTGTATATATATGATTTCTTGTTTTTCACTAAATTGTATTGAAAATCTTAACTTCTTTTCTTTTATAATTCTTTTACACTGTAGTTATGATTTATGAGTTACGAATGTGAATCTTCTACCTTGTGATATTTGAAATATTTGTCAACTATGAAAGATTTTATTTACCCAAAAAGAATAAAAGAAATATTTTATTGTTACATTTGTTGTATATTAATAATGGGGTAGAGGGTGTCACATTTAGTGGTATCAGAGCAGGTCGATCTAATCGACCGTGTGTTATGAGTTTACTATGCTTACTTGATTTATTATGTTTATTTGGTACATGAATGATGGACTAAACTGATTGTTAAACTTGTTGGTATGCTAGTATGATGATTGATTATGTTTATTGATTGTATTATTTTCTTAGACTATGGCTGGTAGAAATGATCGTGCGATTGCCGATGCTCTTCAAGCATTAGCACAAGCTATGAATAATAACAATAGGACTGAAGTTACTCCTAACTGGTTGGAGCAATTTCAACGAAATCACCCACCTACCTTTAAAGGAGGATATGACCCAGATGCTGCTATGAATTGGCTAACAGAAATAGAGAAAATTTTCAATGTTATGGATTGTCCCATCGCTCAGAAGGTGAAGTTGGCCACATTCATGTTGACTGCTGATGCTCACTTTTGGTGGGAAGGAGCACTTCGGAGGATGATTGATGGAGGGGTGCACTTGAATTGGGACAACTTTAAGAAGGTCTTTCTTGAGAAGTATTTCCCGGATGATGTGAGAAGTCGGAAAGAAATGGAATTCCTTGAGCTGAATCAAGGGAACGACACAGTGGCTGTGTATGCTGCCAAATTTGATGCTTTGGTTCGTTATTGCACACACTACCATGGTGAGGGTGGTGAAAGAGCTAAATGCATAAAATTTGTAAATGGTCTGCGTCCTGAAGTGAAAACTGCAATTAACTATCAGGAGATATATCACTTTCCCACTCTGGTCAATAAGTGCAGCATTTATGATCATGACAACAGTGCTCGTGCTGCTTTTTATAAAGGAGTTGGAGGTCCTATCCGTGCTGTGAGTTCTAGTACTTCGGGAAGGAGTAAGCCTTACTTCGCTTCTAATAGATTTCAAGGGAGTAAAGCTGCTGCTAATAAAAGTAAGTTGTTTACTAGAGGATCCACTTTTAGTGCTACTGGAAGTGTTGGAGGGTCTGTGTCCACTCCTTCAGGAAGATGTGGGAAGTGTGGACGTGTTGGTCATAATCAGTCTGAGTGTCTTGACAAGGAGATTACCTGCTTCAATTGCAGTGGCAAGGGTCACATCAGCACCCAATGTCCTGAACCACGAAGAACACGTGTTATTGGATCGGGTTCGCAAGTTGAGCGTTCAAAGACTGTAGGGAGAGTATTTGCTCTTAGCGGTGCTGAAGCTTCTCGGTCAGAAAATTTGATACAAGGTACTTGTTTCATAGCTGAGACTCCTTTAGTTGTACTATTTGATTCTGGTGCAACTCATTCCTTTATTTCTGTCTCTTGTGTCCAAAAATTGAATTTGCCTGTGTCTTTGTTAGATTTTGATCTAGTTGTTGAAACCCCTACTAATGGTCCTGTGACTACATCCCTAGTGTGTTTGAAATGTCCTTTGACAGTTTCTGATAAGCAGTTTCTAGTTGACTTAATTTGTTTGCCTCTTAGTCAATTAGATGTAATTCTTGGCATGGATTGGTTATCTTCTCACCATGTCCTTTTAAACTGCTTTGAGAAATCTATTTCCTTTGGTGAATGTAAGAGTATGGAATTTCTTAGTGCTGCTGACATTGAAACTTGTTTAAAAGACAATGAAAGAGTGTACATGATCTTAGCTTCTTTAACACTTGAGACTGATAGTAAGCTAGATGAGATTCCCTTAGTGAGAGAATTTCCAGAAGTATTTCCTAAGGATGTGTCTAGTTTACCACCTGAGAGAGAGAGTGAGTTTAGCATAGACTTAGTACCAGGTACCCCACCTATATCTATAGCACCCTATAGGATGTCCCCAACAGAGTTAGTTGAGCTTAAGAAACAAATAGAGGAATTACAAGGAAAACAATTCATTAGGCCTAGTGTTTCGCCTTGGGGAGCGCCTGTTTTATTGGTTAAGAAGAAAGATGGGAGCATGAGGTTGTGCATAGACTATAGGCAACTGAATAAAGTGACCATTAAGAATAAGTATCCTTTGCCTAGGATAGATGACCTTATGGATCAACTAGTTGGAGCTTGTGTGTTCAGTAAGATAGATTTAAGGTCAGGATACCATCAGATTAGAGTGAGAGCTGAGGATGTTCCTAAGACTGCCTTTAGAACCCGCTATGGGCACTATGAGTATTTAGTTATGCCTTTTGGTGTGACTAATGCGCCTGGTGTTTTTATGGACTACATGAATAGGATCTTTCACCCTTACTTGGATAGATTTGTAGTGGTCTTCATAGATGATATCCTAGTGTATTCCAAGACTAGGGAAGAGCATGTTGAGCACCTTAGGATCGTTCTTCAAACCCTTAAGGAGAAACAATTGTATGCTAAATTGTCAAAATGTGAATTTTGGTTGGATAGTGTGAACTTTCTAGGACATGTGATATCCAAGGGTGGAATAGCTGTAGATCCTGCTAAGGTAGAAGCTGTGTTAGAGTGGAGAACACCTAAATCAGTATTTGAGATTAGGAGTTTCCTAGGACTAGCTGGTTATTACAGAAGGTTCATAGAGAATTTCTCTAGGCTAGCTCTTCCTTTGACTAAGCTAACGAAGAAAGACCAACCTTTTGTGTGGGATTCTAGGTGTCAGGAGAGTTTTCAAGAGCTTAAGAGGAGATTAACTAGTGCTCCTGTGTTAGTATTACCTGATCCTAGTAAGACTTTTGAGGTATTTTGTGATGCTTCTAAATTGGGTTTAGGAGGAGTACTTATGCAGGAGGGTAAGGTAGTAGCCTATGCTTCAAGACAACTTAAAATTCATGAGCAAAACTATCCTACCCATGACCTTGAGTTAGCTGCAATAGTTTTTGTGCTCAAGTTGTGGAGACATTACTTGTTTGGGTCTAGATTTGAGGTTTTTAGTGACCATAAAAGCCTTAAGTACTTGTTTGACCAAAAGGAATTGAATATGAGGCAGAGGAGATGGTTAGAGTTTCTTAAGGATTATGACTTTCAATTAAATTATCACCCTGGCAAGGCTAATGTTGTAGCTGATGCTTTGAGTAGAAAATCTTTGAGAATGTCTTCCTTGATGATTAGGGAAATGCAAATGATTGAGGAGTTTAGGGATATGAGCTTAGGGTGTGAGTTGACCTCTAAGAGTATTAAGTTGGGAGCTTTAAGAGTGACTAATAGCTTGATAGATGAGATTAGAGAAGGTCAGAAGATGGATCCTTTCTTATTGAGTCGGGTAGAGAAGTTGAATCAAGGTGTGAAAAGTGAGTTTAGAATTGGAGTGGATGGAGTTTTAAGATTTAAGGATAGGTTGTGCATTCCTAGTGTGCTAGAACTTAAGAGAGCAATCCTGGAAGAAGGTCATAAGAGTATCCTTAGTATCCATCCAGGAGCCACTAAGATGTACCAAGACCTTAAGAAGATGTTTTGGTGGCCTAAGATGAAGAGGGAAGTGGAGGAATTTGTGTATGCTTGCTTAGTATGTCAGAAAGCTAAGGTAGAACACCAAAAATCTTCAGGTTTGATGCAACCTTTAGATGTGCCTGTGTGGAAGTGGGATAGCATCTCTATGGATTTTGTAGTTGGGTTACCTAAGACTGTGAAGAACTTGGATGCTATATGGGTCATTGTGGATAGATTGACTAAGTCTGCCCATTTTATTCCCATTAATATTAGGTACTCTTTGGAGAGGTTAACCAAGTTGTACATCAGTGAGATCGTGAGGTTGCATGGAGTTCCTACTAGTATTGTGTCTGATAGAGATCCTAGGTTCACCTCTAGATTTTGGGAGAGTTTGCATAAGGCTTTAGGCACTAAGCTTAGATTGAGTTCAGCTTACCATCCCCAAACAGATGGCCAAACTGAGAGAACCATACAATCTTTGGAAGACTTGTTGAGGGCTTGCATCTTAGAACGTGGGGGTAGTTGGGATAGTTTCCTACCTTTGATAGAATTTACCTACAATAATAGCTACCATTCTAGTATTGGGATGGCACCATATGAGGCTCTGTATGGTAGGAGATGTAGAACACCTTTATGTTGGGTAGAACCTGGAGAGAATGTCATGTTAGGACCTGAGATAGTTCAACAAACTACTGAACAGGTTAAGATGATCCAAGAGAAGATGAGAGCAACTCAGAGTAGGCAAAAGAGTTATAATGACAAGAGGAGAAAAGACCTTAAGTTTAAAGAAGGTGATCATGTATTCCTTAAAGTCACTCCTTGGACAGGAGTAGGCAGAGCACTGAAATCCCGTAAGCTTACTCCACGTTTCATTGGTCCTTATCAAATTCTTAAAAGAATCGGTGAAGTGGCCTATCAAATTGCTTTGCCTCCATCTCTTTCAAATCTCCATAGTGTCTTTCATGTTTCCCAACTCAGAAAGTATGTCCATGATCCTTCCCATATCATTGAGTCTGACAACATTCAGTTGAAGGATAATATTACTTATGAAACGGTTCCTCTAAGGATTGATGACACGAGAGTGAAACAACTAAGAGGAAAGGAAATCCCTTTGGTTAAGGTCGTTTGGGGAGGAAATATTGAAGAAAGTGCTACATGGGAATTAGAAAGCAAGATGCGAGAAGCTCATCCATTTCTGTTTTCAGGTAAATTTCGGGGACGAAATTTCTAAAAGGAGGGGAGAATTGTAACACCCAAATCTTTATTATTATTATTTTTGTTAATGGCATTTTCGTAATTTTAATAAAGTTATAGGGATATTTTGGGTTTCGGAACGGGCCGTTCCAAAAGTGGAACGGGCCGTTCCAAATGTTGAAAATGTGAGGTTTTTGTAGTCCCAGAACGGGCCTGGAACGGGCCGTTCTGGTATGGAGAACGGGCCGTTCCGGAAGGAGAACGAGCCGTTCTGCTGAGATTAAGAACGGGCCGTTCTGGTTTTAGAACGGGCCGTTCTGCTTTTTGGGAACGGGCCGTTCCGATTTTGGAACGGGCCGTTCCAGTTGAGAAATTTGCACAAATTCGAAGGATCCGGAACGGGCCGTTCCGAATTCAATACGGGCCGTTCCGGGTACACCAGTTTGCCTATAAATAGGGCAGGGGGGTGAAAATTTTTATACAGAGAAGAAGTGAAATCCTAGAGAGAGAAAGAGAAGAGAGAGAGAGAGAAAGAGAGAGAAAAGGAAAAGAAAGAGGGGATCCAGAGGAGGAGGTCCTGCCCAAGTTCCAACTCCGCCTATCCAGGTAAGGGGGGGAGTGAGAACCTCGCTCAGGGGTGTGGGGATAATTGTTGGATAGTTGTTTGTCGGATTGGCCCCCAATCCCTTGCCGTTGTTCTGTCTGATTTTCTATTTACTTTATTTTGTTCTTTGTTGAAGATGCCGTTGTTCTGTTTGATTTTCTATTTACTTTACTTTGTTCTTTGTTGAAGGTGCCGTTATTCTGTTTGATTTTCTATTTACTTTACTTTGTTCTTTGTTGAAAGTAATAAATGAGTATGAAATTAATGTTAATAATAAATGAGTTTTAATATGAACAAGAATGCTCTCTGTGAATACCTATGCGGACCTTATGAGGAGTATTGATGACATGACCATGTGAAATATGGACAAATGACATGAGACCTAAGAATGGACTATTGAGACAAACTATGATTATGATACTATGACAAATAATGATATGATGTACTAAATGAAATTATGTAATAAGTTAAATGTTGAGTCCATGAGATTATGAATGTATGACATGCATCATATGCATATATTACTCCAGGTGTGCCGCTGAGGCCGCATACCCACGACTAACAAGGTGTACTTTATGGTCACCTACGATGTAACATGCTAACAAGGTGTACCTTATGGTCACCCACGACTAACAAGGTGTACCTTAGGGTCACCCACGATGTAACATGCTAACAAGGTGTACCTTAGGGTCACCAGTGATGTAACCAGGTGTACCTTAGGGTCACCAACGATGAATTGTGAATCTTCCGTATGGCGCCACATGCATGCATTTATGAGTTGAGTCCATGACATCATAAGCATGATAAATGAGTATATATATATGATATTGACTATTTATGTATTGTTTACATGTGACTTATATATGTTGTGTGTGTGTGTGTGCTATCTAGCAGTTATTTCTGCACCTGAAACTGAGTGAGATGTTTCTCACTCCCTTGTTGTTTTTGTATATGTTTTAAATTGTGTTGCAGATGATCAGCATCATGAGGATGTTGGTGATGAGGCTTAAAGGCTTCAATTGGGCATGCTCTGATAGGATGTGACATCGGGGCATAGTTATTTTAGTTTAATATGTTATTGTTTTAATAACTTTAGTTTCTCTTCTTTGTAATTTCTAACGAAGAGATAACGTAGATAAAGTTTATAATTCAAGGAAAATGTATGTTAAGAATTGTAATTTGAACGTTCTTGATAAAAGACCAGAATGAATATCTTTATTTATATTTTATTACATGATTTGGAAAATATAAATTGATTCCTAACCAGGAGGCACTGCCACCTTTACTGGAGTTAATTTATATTTCCTTTATTATTATTTGTATATATATGATTTCTTGTTTTTCACTAAATTGTATTGAAAATCTTAACTTCTTTTCTTTTATAATTCTTTTACACTGTAGTTATGATTTATGAGTTACGAATGTGAATCTTCTACCTTGTGATATTTGAAATATTTGTCAACTATGAAAGATTTTATTTACCCAAAAAGAATAAAAGAAATATTTTATTGTTACATTTGTTGTATATTAATAATGGGGTAGAGGGTGTCACAGCTTCAAAAGGGATTTATCAACCTCAATTAAATTTATGAGATCATACATTAAGTGATCAAGTCAAAACAAACATTAAGAACAAAAGAAAACAATTAACTGCATAAAAATATTTATTAGATAAGAATACGAAAAATTACATGGAGTAGAATCACTTACGTCAATCCCTTACAACGACTTTTTTAAAATATTCTCTCAAATCTCTCTAAAATATATATAATATGTGGAGTATTTTTCTATTATCTCGAAATCCAATTTTTATTTGACTTTAAATGGGTTTTTTCCAATTTGGTTTGTGATGTTCAGTCACTCAGAATGCTTCAATGGCTTACTTAAGCGAGTCCTTCATAGTGCCCTAGGGGTATCTTCAAGTTGGCTCATTCAAAGTGTCTATATGGCTCAAATCTAGCAAGCATATCAAGTTGTTAGAGCTTGCTTCCCTTTCGCTCTAAGTGAGTGCTCCCAATGTTAGCTTCTTTGACATTAATTACTTTCTTCCTATATCTCATAACTAAAAAAAAAACATCAAAAACACCTAAAATTAAAATAACTACTAATTATTGAGATAAAATTAAAATACTAACACTACAAGAATGTTTCAATTTAGAGTCGGCCAAAAGCCGACTCTAAATCATAAAAGCCGACGCAATATTGTCGGTTATTCGTCGGTTTTAGGCCGACGTTAAATAAGTCGACACAATTTTTTTTGTGTCGGCTAAGCCCTCACTAACAAATTTATTTATTTTAATTTTTTATTGTCAGTTAAGCAGACACTATGTTGACACAAATTTTATTTTATTTTTTTATTTATCTTCTTTTTCTCGCTTATCATTTATTCGTTCGTATTTTTAACATTCCTAGGACTCGATCCGTGAACCTTGAGGTCTTAAGTGAACTTGATAACCAAGTGTACTAGAACACATTATGCGTATATAACATTGAAAAAATTATTTTTATCTCTCTGAAAGCACGTATATTATTTAAATATAGCGTCGGCTTTTCCGACACTAATTTAATTTAAATTTAAATTAAATTAGTATCGGAAAAGCCGACGCTATATTTAAAGAATAGCGTTGGCTTTTCCGACGCTAAACTTAAAATAAATTTAAATTAAATATTTTAAGTTTAGCGTCTGAAAAGCCGACGCTATATTTAAATAATAGCGTCGGCTTTTCCGACGCTAAACTTAAAATATTTAATTTAAATTTATTTTAAGTTTAGCGTCGGAAAAGCTGACGCTAAATCTTAAAATAGCGTCGGCTTTTCCGATACTATTTGCGTCAGCTATTAGCCGACGCTTATTTTCCGCCACTTATTCAACGTTTTCTTGTAGTGTAAATTTTAACAAAAATAGGACTCTAAAGCATAAAATATGCTAGATAATTGTCTAAATTAGATTAATGATATTGATATATTTGACAATTATCAATTTACCTTCTAACTATACAACCAAACAGAAAGATGTTATTGTCACATCCAACCTATCAAAAGTCTATTTTTTCCCCTTCCTATATCAATTTATCAAGTTAATTAACTACTAGTCCCCAAAAGCCAAAAATAAAAAAATTCATTAATTGAGTAAGGATATATGTATCTGATCCGCTTATTATAGTCAAATATGTTGCAACCATAACAAAGTGAACACTACTTCAGCCTCTTATAAATATTCCAATCCATGTACCATAGAATAATCATTTTAGCTCATCCTTGTATCCCAACCTAGAAATTCCATCAAGAAAATACCATTTACCCTTAATTTATCTGATCTATTCATGATACAAATACACATGTCTAAGTATGCTTTGCTAGTAATAACTCCACCCAAATAATTATGATCTTACTTTTATCCCAAATGAATAAGGACAAGACTTCTATAAGATAAGAAGACTTTGTCATACTCTATTATACTAAAGTAAAATTACGCTTGAGTAAACATAAATTCGAATTAAGGATTCACCGAGTAAAAGGATACTGAAATGAGAGGTTATTTACTTTCACCTAGCTTTAAGATGTAAACAATATCTCTTCCATCAGCTTGCTACTGTCTAAATGGCTTCTCCAAAAGACACAAAGATTTTTATGCTTCCAAATACACCAAGCTATGGAACACCAAATCACCTTCCACTTAGCAAATTCTTCTTTCGATCCAAGAACATTCGACACTTAATCATAGTGAATTATAGGATTTTTTTTTGGAAAGATTGTAGAGGTATTAACCCAACTAAACCATTACTTCCAAATTGAATCAATGACTTTGTAGGTTAACAGAATATGAGATACTGATTAAGCTTGGGATTAGCATAAAGGACAAGGTTTTTATGCAAAATATAGTCCCACATTTCTTCTATGCAAGTTCTAAATTGTTGGTAAACCATTGTGGTATACACCCTTCATAAATGTAATTGCTTCAAGGGGAGCCTTGAGTCTCCAAATCTGTTGCAAAAAATCGTCCACTTGTAACCTATGTAGATCATTATAAATTATTTTGTATTTTAAGTTAACAGAAAATTTTCCAGAGCTTCTAGCAAGCGATTGCCACTTGTCATGTTGATCTCTTTGCAAATTCACGGTTGACAAAAACTTTTACTTCATTCCCTATTAAGCCAATTCCCATGAAAATCATCTTCTATACCACTTAAGATCTCACACCTATGTATCATCATGCCAGCTTCCCATATCAGCCATACATTCGTATTGTTGTTATGAATTTGAATGTAATTTTGGGAATATCACTACAAGGTCAACGTTCCCTATCCAATTATCCATGCAAAATCTTATTTGATCCCCCTCCCCCTACATGTTAGACCATCAAGTTATCAAACCACTTGGATTGATTATCTGCCCCACATACTCTTCTCAAATCTCTCCATCATAAAGATGAATTATTACTAGCTTTCCAACCCCAAGATTACACCAACCACGGTATTTAGAATTCAATACTTTCCACCAAAGACAATTCTTTTGGTGGAAGAGATTCCACTTCCACTTTGATAACAATGCATTGTTGAAGAGACTAATATCTTTCACACCTAAACCACCATGTGTTTTGGGTTGATAGATCATGTCTCATCGTACCGAGGATATTTTTTCTTTCCCTTCCTTATAGCTCCATAAAAATTTTCTTTGGATACTAACTAATAACTTGTTTAGCTACTAGTTTAGGCATTTTGAAGAATGATAAATAAAATAAAGGTAGGTATGACAATACAAAATTGATAAGGCAAATCCTTCCATCCATAAAGAGCATCGTATTTTTCCAAACTGATAATTTTTTCTTAATTTTATGGATCACCAATCTCCAAGTAGTTACCTTTCTTAGATTACCACCAATATTGGTATACCATGGTATGTAAATGCCAAATGCGTTAATATGAAATTCATCAATTAAGCATGACATTTTAAAATATTATTTGTCACTATAACCCCTTTGAACCTGCTCTTGAAAAAATTAACCTTCAATCCTTATGTCAATTCGAAGCATCTAAGAATACTTTTAATGGCTATGACATTACTTAGCTTAGCCTCCCCCTATAAAGACGATGTTATTTGCATACTATATAAATTTGATTTTCACTAGTGGAAAAAACATTTTTAAAATCGGTCGTTTTTTACTTTTAAAATCGGTTCTGTGACCGATTTTAAAAGAGCCGATTTTGAAAACTGGCACTTTTAAAATTGGTCGCTAACCGATTTTAAAAGTCTCACTTTTAAAATCGGTCAAAAGTGACCGATTTTAAAAGTTGGACTTTTAAAATCGGTCATGGCATGACCGATTTTAAAAGTTGTTAATTTTTTTTTAAATATTTGACTTATTTTAGGAGGATCCCTGAACAAAACCTGCAAATTAATAAAATACCAGACAATTCATATACTTTTAATATACCAAATTACATATAAATAACAAGAGTTGGTAAATGTCAACCATATATGTAATCAAAGTAACTTACAAATTATGTACATCCTAAACTACAAAATAAGTAAAATTGTAATCATAACTCGTAGCTAGCCAATGTTTCAATGAAAAATGTAGCCCATTGCTCCCTAATGGTGTTTATATCTTCTAGCGACAATGGTGATCGATCTATAAATATCTGTTAAGAAAATTTAGAACAATTAGAAGTAACTCTTAAAACATGATAAAATGCAAACTTAAAATAAAAAAATTTAAAATTCTAAAACGTACTTCAGTCCACCCAGATACTATTTGTGAATCAACAATAGTATGCATTGCCTTCATTACATAGTATCCGCACTCATAGTTTCCTTTTTGTTTATGAGACTACAAAAAGAATATAAAAACCAATTTTAGTAGTAATGGTAATTCAAAAGAAAATACCTTAGAAAAAATATCATTACTAAAATAACTTATTTTAAGAGAGACCCAAAGCATTTTTTTCTTTAACTTTGAACTTTTAAGCATATGGTATCCTTCCATAGCCCTAATGATAAAAGGACATCATTATTATATTTTAAAATAAAGTGTAATGATAAATAAAATAAAGTAGTTTTTTTAATTGATACTAGACTTTTTCCATTAGAAGAGTAACCATGCGACACTTTGACACCATTTAAGCACTCACAAAAACTTGTTTTCTCCTTTTTTGACAATGTGTGACATGATGGGGGCAAATATGTTCGCTTACCCTTAGGTTGTGGATACAATTGTTGCCGTATTCCCATGAGTTGCAAATCTAGACGAGAGTTGAGTCCATCTTTTGTCTTGCCTTGAATATTGAGAAGTGTGCCAATTACACTATTACATACATTTTTCTCAACATGCATGACATCAATGCAATGTCTAATATCAAGAACTTTCCAGTATGGAAGATCAAATAATATCGACCTCTTCTTCCATATGCTTCTTTCTTTGGGATGTTTTCCCTTCTTTCCAAGTGTCATATTTAAATTCTTCACCCGTTCATAAACTTGCTCACCAGTTAATGCAGTAGGAGCACTGTCATATTCTTGAAATCCATTAAAAGCTTTTTTTAACCTTCGATATGGATGATTAGGTTTAAGAAATCTTCGATGGCCAAGGTAAACTGTCTTCTTCCAATTAAGTAGTTGATGGTAACAAGTGTCCTCTTCACATATAGGGCAAGCTTTATGCCCTTTAACACTGTTGTCGCACAAGTTTCCATATGCTGGAAAGTCATTGATTGTGCAGAACAACATGGCACGCAACCTGAACAATTCACCTGAATACCCGTCAAACACATCAATTCCCTCTTCCCACAACATCTTTAAGTCTTCCACCAATGGACTTAAATAAACATCAATGTCGTTTCCTAGTTGCCTTGGACCAGAAATCATCATAGATAGCATTAAATATTTGCGTTTCATGCACAACCACGGAGGTAAATTGTAAATTGTCAACAAAACAGGCAATGAACTATGCTTAGTACTTAAGTTACCAAACAGATTCATTCCATCCGTAGCTAGTCCAAGCCTCACATTTCTTGGCTCCTTGCCAAAATTTGGAAACATAGAATCAATTTTTTTCCATTGCAAACAATCTGCTGGATGCCTAAGACTTCCATCACACTTCCTTTCATCTTCATGCCATCTCATTAGCTTTGTGTCATCCGCATTAGCAAACAAACGTTTTAATCTCGGAACAATTGGCAAATACCATAAAACCTTCGTTGGAGGACCCTTAGTGCTCACATCATAATCAGAATCATCTTGTTTCTTTTTATATCGTGACAACCCACATCTTGGACATTGATGCAACCCTTCAAACTCACCATGATATAACATACAATCATTTGGGCATGCATGTATCTTCTTATACTCCAAACCCATAGGACACAACACCTTTTTTGCCTCGTAGTTACGATTAGGCAATGTGTTACCCTCTAGAAGCATTTCTTTCAGTAGCTCTAACAATTCTGTGAAGCTTTTATCACTCCATCCATTTCTTGCCTTCAAATTGAACAATCTTAATATGGCTGAAAGTCTTGTGAATTTTGTACAGTTTGGATACAACGGCTTCTCCAAATCGTTGCACATAGTTTCATACATATGTGCACACTTGAATGATTCTGGACCAATATCACGAAGCATCTCCTCTAACCGATCATCCATATCTATCTCTTGTGTAAATGTTTGAGTTTGAGTTTCGACTGATTCACTTTGAATGTCAACATTTTCACCATGCCATATCCAACGTGTATAATTGTTAAGAAATCCATCACACAAAAGATGTTCTCTTATAACATCAAGTTCTAGCCGAGTCGCATTACAACAATTAACACAAGGACAAAAAAACCTTCCATTCATATCATCATTAGCATTTCGTATTACATATTCAATAAAATATTCTACTCCAGTCTCATACTCATCACTTATACGTGATGCATGTATCCAACTTCGATTCAATAACCAACTTTTATCCATAACTTCTGTTCATCATAAAAAAAACATAGACCATGAACGTTAATCTTACTATTTTAATCATTTGTATTAAATTTCAAAAGGGAAACTAAGGTTCACTCAATATGTGCATAAATATAACATCATACTAATTTATAAAAATCAAATAAACCACCTAATTTTTCTAAACACTAAATTACTAGGTAGACATTAATTATATCACAAATTATTAATAAAATACAAATATATAACACATACATACAAGGGGTCCAATTTAGAAAAATGCCTAAAACTGCTTCAGTGTCTGGAACAGCCCTGGAACGGCCCCAGAACGGGCTGTTCTGCAAGCAGAACGGCTTGTACTGCTTGCAGAACGGGCCGTTCTTCTTGCAGTACGGGCCGTTCTGCAAGCAGTACAGGCCGTTCTGGGACCGTTCTAGGGCCGTTCCAGACTCAAAGTTCGCCCAGAAACAAAGAAATAAGAAGCATGAAACGAAAATGTTACCTCAATGTTGAATTCGTCCCAGAAAATGAGAAGCTGCACACTTTAGATGAGAGTCCTAGAGAGTAAAGAGGAAGAATATATGATATTGAAGCAAAATAGTAGAGAATGGAGCAATAGGAGTAGAGATAGTGTAATTAATTCTCTGATACTACTTTTAAAATCGGCTGTTCAATTACCGATTTTAAAAGTGATACTTTTAAAATCGGCTCTTGAACAGCCGATTTTAAAAGTAGACTTTTAAAATCGGCTGTTTAGAGCCAATTTTAAAAGTCTCACTTTTAAAATCGGCTGTTCAAGAGCCGATTTTAAAAGTAGCGTCAGGGACTTTTAAAATCGGTCATAATGTAGCCGATTTTAAAAGTGATGTCATTACACTACTAGAAAAATTAATATTTGTGACGAATTTTGTGACGGAAAAAATAGCATCGCTAATAGTGACGCATTTTGTGAGGGAATTTTAAGTTTTGTGACGGACTAAAATTTATTGACTTTTGTGACGGATTTTGTGACGGAATATATTCCGTCTCTAAAAATCCGTCACAAATTTCGTCACTGAATCAAAAAAAAAAAATTTGTGACGGATTTTGTGACGGAAAATTTTTCGTCTCTAAAAATCCGTCACAAATTTCATCACTAAACAAAAAAAAATGTTTGTGACGGAATAAACTTCGTCTCTAAAAAATCCGTCACAAATTTCGTCACTAAATAAAAAAAAATTAGTGACGGATTTTTCCCTCTCAAAATTCCGTCACAAATAAGTTAAAATATTTTGTGAAAATATTTGTGACGAATTATTCCCTCTCAAAATATTAAATTTTATTTATGAAACTTTCATATTTAAGAATTATGCATAATTAAAGAAAATATGTTAAATATTTTTAAAAATAATAATAAAAATAAAAATATTTTATTTCATTAAAAGACTGAAAAAATTATGAAATTTATTTAATTAAATAAAAAATTATCAATTTTGAGCATAAGAAATTAAGACATTCATTAAAAATATTTAAAAAAAAAACTTGTGAAATTAAAAAAAAAAAAAGAGTATTAATTTAATTTTGGCTTAATTACATTTTTGTTCCCTCAAGTATTGTAATTGTGCAATTTTGATCCCTAAGGTTTTAATTAGATAATTTTAGTCCCTAAATAATTGTAATTGTGCAATTTTAGTTCTTTAATTTTTAATTGAACAATTTTAGTCCCTCAAATATCATAATTGTACAATTTGAATGTCTCCCATTAAAAATTTAATAATTTTAAAATTTTAATATATATATATGTATAATAATTTAAATTATATAATTATTTGCTTATTTAAGTTAGCATATACTATAATTTTTATTAATGTAACAAATGATATATATTTAATATTACTAAATAAATAAAATGTATATATTATTAATAATTTAATATTGCTAATAAATTAATATCAATAATATTTTTAGTATATTTATAGATAAACTCATAATTTGATAAATATAACTTAGTATATGTTAATATAATTTTACAAAAATATAAATATACTAGATAAGATATGTATATTTATAATTAATATACTTATAATTTTGTAAAAGTATATTAATATATAATAAGTTATATTTATCAAATTATGAGTTTATCTATAAATACACTAATAATATTATTGATATTAATTCATCAATAATATTATAAAAATAATAATATATAAATTTTATTTATTTAGTAATAATAAACAATTATACTAATAGAAAATTCGGGATGTTACAATTTGATATATTAATGAAAATTATAATATATTTATTGTTATTATAAATATATTATTATTTTAAATTTGAAATACTACGATTTTGCATTTAAATTAAATTATATTAATCATTATTTTCAAGTTTAAATTCAAAATATTATTTATATATTAATTTAATTAATAAAAATATAAGGTAGTAATTTTAAAAATAATTGTATTTTAACATATTTTATTATAATTTCATTTTAATTTATTATAAAATAATTAGAATATTTAATTTAACGACATTAAAAAAATAATCATTATAAAATTTATTCTTTTTAATTTAATTATTTATTATAATACTTTTTAGTTACCGTATTTACCAAAAAATTATTTTTAATTAAAATATATTTTAGAATTTTAGTTAATTCATTATCATTCACTCACTTGATTAAAAAGTGACAAAATATAATTAATTAAAAATGAATGTGTAATTAGAAAAGTTTAAAATATTAATTTTTTAATTTAATAATTTAATTATAATATAATAAATTTAAAAAAACTTTTAAATTAAAGTAAAGAAATCAGAAGTGTCAATTTATTTTTCTAAGTTATTGATTTCTTTTGATTTGAATTATAATTTTTATAATATTTAGATTTATTATGATTTAATTTTTATAATTTAACAATCCAACCCTTAAAAATAATGTTTATTTTTAAGATAAATATTATTTAATTATTTATAAACTTTATTTATTAACATAAATAAACTTTATTTATTAACATAATTATTTAATTATGTTAATAGTATATGAAACTAATTAAAGATTTGATACTAAATTAATATGATTATCCGACACAAGTGAAATTTAAAACAATTTCTTTATTTTAATCTAATTTAATAATAACATGTTTGATTTAAATTAAATTTTAAAAAATTATTTATTTATTTATTTTAAATAAATTAAGCACAAATTAAAAATATATAAAAATGCTCATAAATATTTATTTTTTATTTTTTAATATCCATTTTCTTTTTTTTTTAGGTTAGTAGCAAGTAGTTTTGCCGGGAGAAAAGCAAAAGCAGAAGGGGGAAAGAGTGAGTGAGTGAAATTTGGCATCAAATTTTGAAAACCACCCCACACACACTTTCACCCTCCATCAAACTCCAATTTCATTTCTCTCTCTCTTCTAATCCCAATTCTCTGGTCCCCCCTCCCCCATCCATGGCCACCGAAACCCTAGAAGACTCCAAGCCTCCGCTCCACAACGCCAAATCGCCACCGGCCTCCGAGATTCCGAAGAAGGAGGCTTCAGCGAAGCGGGGTTTGCCCTTGAGGGTGAGGGACTTGACGCGAGTGAAACGCGAGGTCGCACGGTTGGGGGAGAGGGCGTAGCAGTTCCGGTCTCGCCGCGAGGTCAGGAAGTGGAGCACGTTTTCCATGACGTTCTCTAGGACCTGGTCCGGGAAGGGGGCGTGGGGCTCGGACTGAGCGCAGGTTCGGCTCTTGGAGGTCGAGGATTCCGCGATTTTAGGCTTGGGCATTTTCGTCGTCACCAAAACCCTATCGTTCGCCGCCGCGTTCTCTTGCTGGCGCTGGCGATTCCCTCGGTGTCGACGAAGGCGGGGGGATTTTCCTGCCGCTAGTAGCGGCGCTCCTCTCCGACGTTGCCAAACAGGTGAATGTATTTGTCATTTTGACATTCTATTGTCTGATGCTGTTTGTGTTGTTGTTGTATGGCTCAGGGTGCGCTTTATTTTGGAGTGGAGACACTTCTCTTGAAGTGTGAGACATGGATTTCTGAGGCATTCTCACCTAAAGGGTTTCAATCTACTCAAATACAACTAGAGGACTTGATTCAAATTTGGAAATTTGGCTCGGCCCTTGGTAAAATTTGTTGTTTTTAATGGCAAACGTCATTAACTTGCAACTTCAGCCCTTGCTATTCTTGCTTTTGGCTATAACACCACACGGTTTATTCTAACAATTGTTATTTATTTATTTATTTATTTTAATGTATTGGCTTTTGCAGCAAGTGACTTTATCCTGCACTTATGTATGGGCTACCTAGCAAGAAATTTTGTATGTACTCAACTCTTTCACTAGAGCTTGTGCAATAAACAGTAATCTCATGCCTTGGAATGTTTGTTCAATTGTTAATCACGCATCGTTGTGTCTCTGTCTGCCCATAAATAAATCTTGTGAGGTGCTTTTACATACCTATTGATTGGACTATTATGTTCTGTAATTTCAGTTGCATTTATTCTGTTAGAAAGTCAGTTAGTGT
The DNA here is from genome assembly GCF_000230855.2 of Cajanus cajan. NCBI lineage: Eukaryota > Viridiplantae > Streptophyta > Magnoliopsida > Fabales > Fabaceae > Cajanus > Cajanus cajan. The sequence continues at coordinate 7,276,728 of NC_138517.1, read as the reverse complement.
GTTTGTTAGTTGCTGACTCAGCAGTGAGTCATAGGGCTTAGCTATATAAGGGTTTATCCTCTGTACTGCTTCTCTTAATGATGATCTCATAGTTCAGTTTCTCTCTGTTATGTTTTTCTCTCTGATGACCAATTTTAAAATCTCGATTTTAAAAGCCATTTTTGTACTAATGTTTCATCTATTTATCTCTAACTAAAAACCTTATCTTCTACGAGAAACAAGAATAGTGCTAAAGGATCACCTTGCTTGGGTTCTTTTTTAGGTTGAACTTGTCAGTCGCACTACCATTCACAAGTACTAAAACAAACCCCGACTCTAAACATGCTCTTATCTATTCCACCCATTTTTTGCAGAAGCCCAACCTTTCTGACATCTACAATAAAAAATTTGACAAACAGAGTCATATGTTTTTTCATAATCCAATGTAAAGAAGAACAAAAAAAACATTTTTCATTTTTCATTTTTCTTTTGGCTTCATCAATAGCCTTACTTGCAACCACCATGCTATAGAGAAGATTCATATATCCTAGAAAAGTTCTCTATCTATGATTAACTATTGTTAGCAACACCTTTTTTATTCTATTTTACAAGAATTTTTTCCAAATCTTTATACATGCAATCCACCAAAGATATAGGCTTGTAGTCCCCAAAGCTATGTGGATCATGATCTACTCTTGGTATTAAGGAAATAAAAGATGAGTTAATTCCTTTTGGTAGTTTTACATTAACATGAAATTCCTTTAGAAATCTTATAATGTCCCCCTTCAAAGTTCCCTAAAAAGCCTCAATGAATTTAAAGTTAAAATCTTTAGGTCCTGAACTCTTCAAATTGTCATATTCCCACACCATCTCCCTAATTTCTTCTTCCTCAAAAGAGAAAATTATGGTAACATTTTTCTTTATAAAGATTTAATTTCAAACACCATTTAGGCCTATTCTATAATTCATCATTAAATCTATGTTGAAAAAAATTCACCTCATTTTTCACTTCCTTTTGATCTTGCACCCAAGATCCATCAATTATGAATCCCAACAAATTATTTCCTCCTCCTCCAATTCATTGTCATGCATGTGGATAAATTTGGTATTCATGTCCCCATGTCTCATCGTTCTAGCTCTTGACTTTTGGGATAACAATAATTCACTTTAAACCAGCATGCTCTAGAATTCTTCTTACAATTATTTTTCCTCAATATTACTTCCACCTCTTGTAGTCCCTCAGTCTCCTTTTTTTTTTATCCAAGGTATTCATTTTTGCTACAATTTTCTTGTGCATAAAGTGTAGATTCATATTCCAAAATTTCAACCTCCTTTTAAGATCTTTCAATTTTTCCTTTAATATATATAAAAGCCCCCCAACCTAGAATTTCCATATTCCACCATGATTTTTCAAATTCTGAAAACTCTTTATCATCAAACTAACAATTGAAATGATTTAGAGCCCTAGTCCATGACTGAATTCGTGAACAGCACCAGACAATGATCTAATATATATGTCTCAATCTAGGATAATTTGCTTGCTTCCTGGCCAAGTGCTAGTCCACTCCCTCGAGATTAAAACCATGTTAATCATACTTTATGTTGATTTGTTAAGGCTGTACCAAGTAAACTGCCTTCCAACCATAGGAATGTCTTTAAGCCCTATATCTTGGATAAAATTATTAAATTCAATTCTGTCTCCAATGCCATAATCTCGCATATTATCCCCCTTGTCTCTAGAAGCACTTCTAACACTATTGAAGTCACCTAATACACACAAAAGACTGACACTACTTGTTTCCCATTTTTTGTTTTAGCTCTTCCCAGACCCTCCTCTTATGTGCTCTATCACATGGTGAATAGATATTCACTATAATAATTTGTGTCTCAGTTCCTTTCCAAGCACCTTCCAATCCAATATATCTAGAGTGCTCTTAAATTGGGAAATAACATCCAAGCTTTTCTTATTCCACACATAATAGACCCCCTGTTGTATTCACTGTAGGGACCATCGTCCACTCCGCTTCTCTATCCCCCCACACTAAAAGGAACAAATGACTAGTTACTTTTGCTTTCTTTGTCCCTTGCAAACATAGAATTTGAACCTCTTCCTTCTGTATCAGACTCCTCACAAATCTTCATTTTCCCTTTCCCCCAAATCTCTAATGTTGTATAACATGATATTCATTTATTAATATGTAAATTTCTCACTTACTCATCTATCGAGCTCCCTTATGCCTTGACTTTGTTTCCTCTAATTCCATCAATTTACTTATTAAGTTTTCCTCATTTTCACCGTACGACATACCTACCGATCTTCCAATTTCCCAAATCTTCTTTCCCTCCAAAACTTCTTTCTTCAGCCATAATAATATTCAAGTCACACATATAAACTTAATGTCATGAAACTACTTAAAATGTCATGTGAGTTTTGAAAAAAAAAAAAAAAAACTAACATAACTTTCTATATTTTAATTTGGGTCGTTCAAAGACAAGATCAAATGAACTATAATGTATGATTTTGGGGTCATATTAATCCAAAAAAAATTAATTTATAATATATATTTAACTTTAGCATAACTCTTTAAAAATTTATATTTAATTTGTCCCTTCAATTCTTCTATATATTATTGTTACATCTTGTTGGAACTAAAATAAGTAATATAGTAGAGAATTTATTTAAAGTTGTTTTTTTTATGTATTTTAAGATTCATGGTTTTTATTTTTGCATGTATCTTTATATTATTTTTTTATCATTGAGTAAAATACGAGACAAACTAAGGTCTAGTAAAAAATTACATCCATGATATCAACCAAAATAATAAAACTTATAACTTTAGAAGACAAGTATCTCATATTACAAAAATATCTGAACAAGATGAACTTTGTTTAGCTAACCAATTTGCACATTGATTTTTCTTTCTTAAGGTGGGATGAAAAGAAAATTGTCAAGCTTGTTCACCAATAGATTTGATTTTGGTAATAAGAGTTGCATGTATTTCAAAGAGGATAACCTTGTTAGATTAAATTATATAAATTAAAGAACCAGTCTCACATATGATCTTCCTAAAGCTAACATTCTAAGCTACTCAAACCATGATAGATAGAAAAAGTTATGCATGCATGTTAATAATAACACCACAATTACTAAAAAAAAAATCCAAAAGCCAATTACTACATAAATTCCTAATGAAACCCCAAATCCTGATATGCTTGGATTTCATATAAGCTTTGCATATATCTTTATATTCAAACACTTATATTCCATGTCTCATGCATAAAAATGTCTTATATATGTACAAAAAAAATGTTTTGTATATATATATATATAATATAGATGCTAATGTGTATTTACGTGATGAGTCAAAATTTGAGACAATTATTCAAATAAAGTCAAGCTTTAAGTGTTTCTCTTTCTAAACTCCTCTATTTATTTCCTTTAAAGTGGTATCAGAATTAGGTTTTTTAAAATGTCTAATTTCACTGTGTCAATTACTTGAAATATTATTAGCCATGTCATCATTTTCTTTTTAGTATTTTTACATATTAAGATTAAGGACAGGAGAAAAAAAAACAAATGATATAGAATTCACCAAAACGAAAGTAAAAAAGATAAGCAAAGAAAGGTTAGATAATGGTAATCATAATCAAAGCCATTTATCAAAAGTCATTTGAATTATTTCGGTTAAGCGCTTCTACATGAGCTTATGCTTTGTCCGACTGAAATACTATTTACCTTTACAACCTAAAGTTGTAAAAGATAAACGACAGATACGCATCATGACACATATATACCCAATAATCTTATCCATTCCATGTTCTTAGTCCTAGCTAAATGATAATAGGTTTAATTGTATTTTTTTTTCACTTATTTTTTATATATTTTTTTTGCATGTTTTGCTATCTAATTTTTAAAATTACATATTTTGTTGCTAACTTTCAATATTATGTACATTTTATCATCTTATTAATTGATTATTGATAAGATATGTTAATTATTGATATAATTTACTAATTATTAGCATGACATGTCAACCACTACTGTGGATTATTAATGTATATCAATAATGATATAACATAATGTAATATGTCAACAATTAACATGTCACATCAATAATCAATATATCATATCAATAGTTAACAAATGACATCAAATAATCAACTAATAGAATGATAAAATATACAAAATTTTAAAAATTATGTAACAAAATGTATAATTTTAAAAGTTAGATAACAAAATTTACCAAAATATAAAAATTGAGTGAAAAAAAATACAATTAATCCATAATAATATATCATCAAGCAAAGTCACTTCTATCATTCAGCACCATTTTTGCTTTCACCCTCCCACAAACAAAGTCAAGGTTGTAAAACACCGGCAACATGGCAATAGAGCACAAGAAAACCAGCAGTGGCCCAAAGATCCAAAGCAAAAGAGGAAGTGCTGAGTAGAAGATCCTGTTTCCCACTGTGTTCAAAATGGTACCTTTCTCGAAAATCTCAGTTAAATATTCTGGGGTCACCAATGACATGGCATCTTGTGGTGTGCAAATAAGGATGCTCAATTGGTTTAGGAACCTTATTGAAAGACTGTGGCAGAAAAATGAGAACAAGAATGTGGTGAGGAGTGTCACATATTTGAGTGATACCATAAATTCGCTATGAGCACCATAGATGGTATCATCAAGAGGCTTTTTCACACTGTAAGTGCTGCTTATGATTGCTGCCAAGCCTGCTGAGAGGAGAATGGCTGTGGTGGCCATAAGGGTTGATCCCATGATCAGATTCCGAAGACTTTGAGCTACTAGGATGTTCTTCTTTTCAATGTCCTGCCATGGTTATAATGTTTTGAATTCAATTACAATTGAAGATAAAAAAATTCATGCAGTTTGTAACACTGAATATAATTATATACCTAGCTATGTTTTCACTTTTTTTATTTTTTATAAACATTTGATTTCTTAAATACCCTACAATTTAAAATTTAAAGGAACATTTTGTTATCCCACTATGATGTCCGAGAAACATGTTTAGTAATGTTTTGTGATTAAGTGTGTGCATATATAGCACTTATGTTGGACTAAATGCTAATCCAACACCATCATTCTTTTCGCATTCTTGCATCAGAATGAAAAATATATCCATTCAACCCAATTCAACGAATTTCCTAACCAATCCTAGACTTTATATGATATGGTCATATGGACATCAAGGAATATCTAGCTACTCTTTTCTAAAATACTAGCTTATTTTATGGCTCAGAATTAAGTGAAAAGAGTCTTCAGATTTGGGAGGAAAAGAAAAGGTGACCCACTTAGCTAATTACCATTCAGGCCAAAAAGATTAAATTAAAGTAATAGACTGTGACCGTAAACATTTTCAACCAGACCACGAAATAATGGAAGTGGAGTCATCACCCACTTTTTTTTTTTTCTTAATGAAATTAACAACCCCCACTTCTAAATGAAAGTGACTGTTTATATTTTGCAAAAATAAAATAAAATAAAAGGGACCAGACTTCGTAGTAAAAAAAAAGAACAAAACAAAACCCTGAGCCGGCAATTTTATGATGATTCTCTCAAATATTCAAGATTCTAAACTGATAAACATCATAGCAAAGATAGGTCCCTGAAATTCATGAAAAATACAATATATGCACGATTTTTAAATTAATTAATGGAACTCTTAAAAACATTTTTATTACAAAGTGTATTGAAGTTTCCCCGATAAACAAAAACATTTCAAATACAGCGTGCTTTTAAAGAGGCTTTTTTTCACAATTCCAAGCATCACTAGTGAACACAGTCTTGATCAAGCAAACGAGATATCGTCAAATTTGGTGCATGCATAAAACAACTAAGTTGGCAAAGAAATCAAAATCGCACCTTAACCAGCCATTAGATTTGTTCCCCAAATTAACACAAGCCTTGTTAACTATATTGACCAACGAATAGTTAAGTTATATATGCTTTCAATAATATATTGTCTCCACTCTCCAGCGTCTAAGTAACAAAGGGAGCTAAAGTAGCTCAAGTGACAAAGTATGTGCCCTACTTTAAGTCTGATTGGATGAAAAACTTTTAAGAACTTCTCTAATAAATTAAAGAGCTTTTTTCTAATAAAAAAATATCTCAAATTAGCACTTATATATTTTGCATTCAAGCATGCTCTTTATGGAGATGAAGATCGATATATATTATGAAAAACTAATAAATGAAATTGAAAAGTTGGATTTACATAAGTTTAGAATTTTAAATACAGTGGTAGCTTTAGTTCTATGACAATGCTTTCATTGAGAGTGATAAGGATGAAGAAACAAAACACAATAGGTATTTGTAGTTAAGATTTTGATGGACATGATTATAAATTTGCATACCTTCAACATGGCAGGAACCCAGAAGCGTCGAGCATGAGCATTGATTCCAAGTGTGGTGGAAAAAGGCTGTGTGCGAGTCTTATGCCACAACCAAGCATGATAAGCAACGGTTACCAGATATCCTAATGGTACAAGCATCATATCCAGATAATATTTCCTCCATTCCATTATTAAATTCTTTGCTCTCTCTTTCTCTACTTATGAGTTGTACGTGAGTGTGTGTGGTTCAATGCTACTTCAATGCTCTCTATATATATGCCGTGATCCTTTTAGATTCTTCCTCCTAGCAAGGAAGTTCTATTTATAGTGGAAAATCATGTGAGTGGAAAATGGAAAGCAAAAGATATGTTGCCAACTAGGCTTTGCTAGTGCTAGTGGTTACGGAGAAAATCAAGTTTAGTCGTGAAATTCTTGTTTTACTTTTAAAAAGTATGCTTGAATATTAATAAATTAAATAAATGGTATTAATTCGCTCTTCTAAATACAATAACAACTTGTTCATGATATGAGTAGTAATGGGTTTGGATCTATTAAATAAGTGGATAGGGGTTTGAATTTAATAGGGAACCTTTCAGTATTTTTACATAAGCATATTTGTTTGAGTGAATAGTAAAAAATACTCTTTACAATCGTATGGAAAATATAATATATTTTTTAATATAATATTTATTATTGATTAAAATTTATAGATCTCCTATTTTTATATATGGGGTCTTACTCGTAATTTTATAATTTTTAATAAATAATAAAGTGTGTCCAAAATAAAATGTAAGATAATGTTAGTATATGTTGGTAATGTTCTATTTACAAATTGTGAAATTTTGTGCATTTAACGGGTTTTTTAACTGTAGAAAATCCCCCATTGAAATAAGTTGTGCTATTTTTTTACTAATGCTTTTAGTGAAATGCCAGTAATATGCACTTTAATTTTTGTATTGACTAAAAATTTTTCAAAAGTTACAAATTTTGGTGGATCTCATAACTTATTTAATGAATTGTGGTGGGTCACTTATTAAAATTTGTAATTTTTAATAAATTCAACTAATGGTAGATAAAGTGTTAGAAAAAGACTGTTGTTAACATTCTTCATATTTTTATAATTTATTTATTTTATTTATCTTTTTCATATGCCTTATTTTATTTTATATATTTTATTATTCTCATAATTATGTGACATGTATTTACTTTTGCTTTTGTTTTCGGCCACTCACCCAAAGAAAATATATAAAAAGGTTTAAAAAAAACATACATGTTAGAGTGAAAAATTCTCTATTGATTAGAACGTAGCTAGGGACATTAATTGGAAAAATTAATGGAATACAAAGGGATCCATTTCTAACTTCCCGCCCAACACTACAGCGATGTTCTAGTTTTAAACATCAACTGAGCTGCTTTCAGCAAAGATTTTGCAACCCTCGGTGTTTTCGAATGGCTGAGGTTTTGCACAATTTATTTTCATATATTCATTAAATTAATAGTCTAATGAGAAGAAGAAAAAATCGTGATTTAGGGCTAATAAAGTAGCATCAGTTTACTCAATAATAATTTATTCATTTAAAGTTTTAAACCAAATATTTTCATTACATCTTTTAGTGTTATTAGGAGATGATTCTTTCAATCTAAAATCGGCAAATTTCAACCTTCAATGAGAACATATAAAATATGCAAAGAACTCACTAACATATATCTCTCTCTGCAATAAGGGAATCTTTGGAAGAGTTTATATATGAAACTTATATAAAATTTATAAAATAATTAATAATTCTAATTAATAAGTTCTTTTTAACAACTTTCATTATCAAATTAATGAAATAAAATCATCTTGTGATAACAAATTATTAAATAAACACTTAATTGAATTATTTAGGGTTTATTTACATAAACTTATTCAAAAAGATTTCTAGGAGAATAAAAAAAATAGGAAGAAAAAAAAATGAAATAAGTTTTTACATAAACTAACATTAGCTTATGTATAAGTTAATTTGTAGAAATTATTTCATACAACTTCTCCAAAAATTTATTTTTAATTTATTCAAAAGCTAATTTTAGTTTATAAAAAAAAACTTGTTTTATTTTTCCTTCTTATTTTTTTTTTCTTTTTAGAAGTGCTTCTAGAAAAATTTTATTCAAACAAACCCTTATTTAAATACATCCTCAATTAGAATAGAATTTAAGTTGAATGGATCTTAATTTAGAATAGTTTTTATTTATATATTTGTTTTGCCCTATTATGAGTATCTATTTAGTCTATTTATATAAAATAATAATAATCTTATTCGCAGTATTGTAATTATTTTTACTTGAAAATTTTTCACACAAATTTTTTTTTTTTAAATTTAATATTAATTTTTCACGAAATAGATCATTCTATTATAATATAGTTAGTTTATTCATATGCATAACTTTAGAATAATTAGTTACAAGAAATTCCAGAATACTTTTATGCCTTCTTTTTTTTCTTTTTTCTTTCTATAATGATGGCCTAACACCAAGTTAATATGCTTGCATGCATGCTTACAATTAAATTAGGTAGGTTCATCGGTGTAGCTACTAGGTAGTTGAAAGAAGCCGGCCACTGTGTCTGTTGTGGGAATATGCAAAGTTTATTATTCGCATGGAATTAATATGTGCTTCACATGTCAGATATCCTTGCAGTTCTGAAAAAATGTCCATATATTTATATATAACCAAAAGTTCTAATACCAAACTCCTCGGGGCTACAATATATTAATTAATTTAAATGTGACTTTTGCTTGGTTGCTTCTTTAACTTTGCCTTTCACATTATCCGAGAGTTAATTGAGAATGAAGTAATTTATTTTTAATAAATTTTTAAATATTTTAACGTGAAATGTTTTGTTTGAGTAAAAAATTTATAAAAGATTTAAAACTTAAATATTTGTAAAAAAAAATTAAAATGTAGAATTTAAAATTCTCCTAAAAAAAGTAACAATTTAAAATTTTTCTTTCTCTATTTTTGTTTACCTCATTTCTCTCAAAGTCAACATAAAAAATATTATAATAATTTATCAAGTCACTGCACTTACCGCAGAAAATTGACATCGAGCGAAAGTTAAAACATGCATAAAGTAAAGTGTATGCAATATACATAACATATATAAATTCAGTACATAAATTGTATACATCATAGACTAAATTATTACAAAATATATATCCTCTAGACGGTCGATCAAGCATTCTAAACCATGATTACAGCAGAGGAGTCATGTAAAACAAGCCACCTCCAATGTGACTCACCATCGATCAATCCAGCTAACCACTTAATCTTGCCCTACTTGAATACCAGGTATGGTCATCGTAGTCTCAACCATAAGGAGAAAAAAAAAAGTAAGGTTATGAAAGAAATAGCATATATACAATAATACAACAAAGGCAACAAAAACACCTGTCAACAATAGCACAACTCACAACTTAACAACTTCACTTTAAGTGAGCAAAGATAGAGGATGCCCCTAAAAGTATTCACTTGGTCCCTCAAAGTGAGCAACATGGACACCTTGAGCAACTAGATCCAACCCAAAAATCCATAAAACATTATTATAAAATTAGAGTTTCTAGAGGTCTCTTGGGTAGTTCAAATGGTAATACATTTTTTTAAGTACAAATCTAGAGAGGGTTCTATGAGATCAACATTGTAATCATGGGTTGCCCAAAGATTCATCTAGAGTTGTAATCCTTAGTCATAAGTAGTTACGTTCTCTATAGTTGGGGATTAAGCTAACTACTTGAGCTATGTAATTTTCTCCTTATTTTTCATTCAATAAAGCATTTATTCAATTAATTGTTTTAATCTTATATACTTAATGTTTGTTGTGACCTGATTAACCTCATCACAGTTTTATAATTTTTAATTGAGGTTGAAAAACTCTTTTCAAATTAAAACCTAGCTAAAACATTAATGACATTTATTATCAAAGAATTGAGATAAACCTCATTAGTCGACTTTAAGCCTTTGACCTTAATATAGTGTTCTTTAACAAAAATTATTGAGAAATTGATATTTTCTTTAAGAACCTAGAATTTCTTACTTAATGATTTAAGGTTTAAATGCAATAGTGTTGTTAAATTAATTGTATACTTGCAATGTTGAATTAAAAACAATAAGATTTTACATAGAGATAGTTAATGAATCATTCTCGAACTACTTTAATTATTAATTAACCTTCATTGCAATTTACTTTTTCACAATTATTCTATTGTGTTTAAACATTTTTTTCCTGAATAAATTTAATTTCTTAGTAATTTATCTATTTGGTACAAATATTATATTAAACAACTATAAATCCAAGTCTATGTGGATTCAATACTTTGACTTTTATCCTCTTTATTATTATGTTAATATATATATATATATATATATATATAGGAGAGTTATAATAAGACTGGTGTAACTTTTACTAAGTATTACACCGTTCAATAACTTTATATTAAATGTGAATTTTATAAATTCAACCGTTAGATTGAAAGTTCTTTACTCTTAGATCATATATACAAAATTTTATATTAATCCAAGATGGTTTGATACTTCATTTTTATAAAACAAAATTGACGTAATATATACATTTCAAAATATACTAAAATATGAACACTTTGATTATCTTCAAGTTCTTGTTCAATTTTAACAAAATTTGATATACACATATAAATTTTTCACAAATAAATTCGTAAATTTTTTTTGTGAAATTATTATTGCAAGAAAATTTGCAAAAAAATTTTACAAATATTTTTTTTAGAAAAATTTACAGAAAAATGACATTTTTCTAGTAGTGATGTATAACTTTTCTGGAAAAATATTAAGGGTACCATACTTTATCTCATCTTACCTTTCCAAATTATTGGCGAGAATGAAAAGGGAAATGGTCAAAAGGAACCAAAGTGGACGAAGATTAAATTTGTGTCCTTCTCACATCTAAATTATGAGTCGAAAAAAGGTTATTGGACATGCTTTTGTAATATACAAAAAGAACGTCGTCCTCAACTACATGAGCTTTGCCATTTCTACTTAAAGTAAAAGGAACTAATGTATAATTTTTTTTTATTTTTATTCTCTTATGTAATATTGTAAATATCGAATTAATTATTAAATCAAGTTAAGATACTAAGTTAATAAATTAAAGATTGAATTAGTGAATCATTAATTTAATCACATGACCTAGTAGTATACTATACCTCAAAGAAATTTCTAAAAAAATTATAGTCAATATAATTATAATAATAATAATAATAATAGAATAATCAAATCATAGGTTCTTTAAATTGTATAAATTAATAATTAAATATATAATTTTAAATTAAAAATATATTATTTATATAAATTATTTAAGTCAATTGTATAATAATAGAGTATGTTAATTTAGTAGTCACTAAGGTAATAAATAATTACATTCATCTATGTCTAAGTATTATATATATATATATATATATATATATATATATATATATATATATATATATATATATTGGAGGGTTATAATAATATCAGTGTAAATTTTAATAAGTATTACACCACTCAATAACTTTATATTAATTGTGAATTTTGTAAATCCAACCGTTAGATTAAAAATTCATATCACTTTATATGTGTATATCAAATTTTGTTAAAATTAAACAACTTGAAGGTAATCTCAAGTTAAGCTGGGATCAAGCGTGAGTTGAATTGCATTGAGCGTGGGGTGAGAGAATTAGCTCTAGTTAGATTAGTGTTGGGCATCAAAGGGGTGTCAACAGGTATGAGAAGAGAGAATCGTTTTGGATTAGATGTCGATGTAAATTTTTGTATATGTATATAAATAAATAAATATATATATATATATATATATATATATATATATTGTTACTAATATATTTGGGAACTACTTATATGATAGCCTTAAGTAGTAGTTATTTTTTGCTACTAGTAGGTGATTTCTATTAAGTATAGAATACATGATGGATCGTTACATTTATAATTGAAAGACTAAAATTGTATAATTAAAAGTATAGAGGTCCAAACTACGGATTTGATATTATAAAGGGATCAAAATTAAAGTGCAATTTAGCCTTCTTATTATTTTGAAGGTTTGAATATTGTCTGTCAAAATATTTTGATTTTCAGCAGCGAAAATAATGTTTTTATATAAATAATACATATGTTTTCTAAGAAACAAAAAAAATTAAAAAATAAAAAAAATAAAAATAAAAATAAAATAAATAAACGCAAAATTATGTCATTGATTGTATGTTTAACATGTTCAAGCCTCAATGTAGAGTTTTGTATGTATTGTTGCTAAAACTATATCATCATACTTTAATAAATATTTGTCATTCATTTGTTGCATGTTTTGTTGAAAGAAACTTGATGCTAGGGGTGGCAAAACGGGCCAATCCGGCCCGTTTTGGCCCAGCCCGCCAATAACCCACTAAAAATGGGTTGGGCTGGTCCGGCCCCCCCAATAAGAAACAGGTTGAAAACGCTGGCCCGCCCCGCCTAAGGACGGGTTGACGAGTCGGTGGGCCAGTCCGCATATCACAAAAAAAATTACAAAAAAATAGAAATATATATATATATATATATATATATTATGTTCAAATAAAAAAAAACTGCTACAAATAAATAAATATAACTATATGAAATTAAAAATACATACATATTGTATATAATATATATTCAACAAAAATAAATTACAAACTTAGAACAAAATTAAATAGAAATTAGTCCACTTACACGAAAATCAAAACTAAATTATAAACTTACAAATTACTAATAATCTAAATTTTTTGATAGTCCACAAAACAAGTTCATTACTTATACAAGCAACTGAAGCCCAATTACTTATGCAGGTTGGTGGGTTGTGACGAGTCAGCCCACCATTTAACCCGACGAGTTAGTGGATTTGACGGGACAAATTTGACAAGTTAAAATGATGAGCCTGACCCGCCAATTTTTGGCAGGTCAACAAGCTGGCCCACAAATCACAATCCATTTTATCATTCCTACTTGCAGCATATAAAAATCAAGACATGTGGAATCTAACATCAATTACTCCTGATAATAATTTAGATGTAGCCATCACGGACTTATTGAGTTTTTTTTTTCTCCAACAACAACAATCAATCAGACGCACAATGATTTATTATTATTATTATTATTATTATTATTATTTATTATTCGAAGTATAATAGAGGTTTGCTAGAAGAAACGACTCTACACTAGGTTATTGCTAAGAAAGATATTCATTCCATGCTTGAAGAATTTCCATACAGTCACTATAAAAGAAAGGCCTAAAGATATTGGGTGCCTACACGTGTAGAGCACAGATTTAGGGAATAACAACAATGCAACAGAATTCAAAATGCAACAAAATAACACCAAGCCTATTTTAAAAGCCCAATCTTTAAGTTATATAGTCTTTGAACTTTAATGGGCTTCGCATTATACGTTTGGGTCTTCCAACTCTATCAATACCGGCCTGGTCACATTGGACATTGTCCTCAATGTCATTGGTCATACTAGAGCAGCCACGGATCCCTGCTGAGGTGGACGCACGAGATGGGAATGTGTTTTTGCTGAACGGTGGTGATGAAACGGTGACAAGTGCAGCATGTGCATTAACTGTGGAAGTAATGTCAAGACCACGTGTTGGGTCACACGAGGGGACAGCTACTTCTCCAAACCCAGTTTGCATTGGATGGAAGACATTAGAAGGGAGCTCTTCAGCTGGCTCAGTTGGTGGTGACAGAAGAGGCGAAAGGGTGGCGATGGCGTCTGTCCTGTGCGGTGGAAGATCCCGAAAGTGGCGGAGAGGGTCGTCACCTTTGTAAGGACGCAGCAACGAGACATGGAACACGGGATGAATACGGGCGGTGTCCGGCAAGATAAGTTCATAAGCGACGGAGCCAATGCATCGGCGAATTTGGAAGGGTCCGTAATACCTCTTGGCGAGCTTTTGGGACGAGCGTCGTAACACGGAAGTCTGGCGATATGGCTGAAGCTTCAAGAGAACCCAATCACTAGGTTGAAAGGTAACTTCGCGGCGATGAAGATTAGCAAAATGTTTCATACGTTGACGAGCCTTCGAAAGATGCACTTTGACTTCTGTTAAAATCTTTCTATGCTCTTGCAGGAGAAGGTGCACAAAAGTGGAAGACGAATCGCGTAAGGCATCCGTCGGGTTTGGAGGCGCGCGTCCATACAAGGCATGAAAGGGAGATGTGCCGATGCTGGTGTGGAAGGAGGTATTATGCCAATATTCCGCCAAGTGAAGATATTTGTACCAAGCATGAGGGTGATCACTAACGAAACAACGAAGGTAAGCTTCCAAGCATCTGTTCAAGACTTCTGATTGCCCGTCCGACTGAGGGTGATAGGCGGAGCTAAAAGCCAAGGTGGTGCCTTGGGCGCGAAAAAGTTCACGCCAAAAAGAACTCACGAACAACGGATCCCTGTCCGAAACAATGGATTTCGGAAAGCCATGGATTTTGAAGATTTCAACCATGAAACGACGAGCGAGCTGCGGTGCTGTGAAGTGGGCAGGAAGGGCAATGAAATGGGAAAACTTTGTGAGACGATCACAAACAACCCATATGGTGGAATGACCCAACGATTTTGGAAGGTGCGTAATGAAATCCATGGATATGTCTTCCCATACTCTGTTGGCAGTTTTGAGGGGTTGTAATAACCCAAATTTTTTTGTTGGCATATATTTGTTATGTTGACATGTAGGGCACTCTCGAATGAACTTGCGCGTATCAGAATAAAGATTTGGCCAATAAAAAATAGCAGCGAGACGACAAACTGTAGGCTTCAAACCCGAGTGACCAGCAACGGGGGTACAGTGAAACTCCCTGAGCAATTGAAGGCGAAAATCAGCAAAATCTGGGACAAACAGTCGTTCCTTGAAATACAATAGCCCATTGCGAAAGGTAAACAAATCCTGCCCATTATCTTTTTGAAGCAATTTATGAACTAATTCCTGACCCGTTGTCTTAAAATATTGCTGCCAAGGTTGAAGGAACAGGGGAACAGGTGAAGAAATATGTAACAAGATCGAAGGTTGCGGTTCTGGGCGAGATAAAGTGTCAGCCACCAGATTCTGACTGCCAGGCCTGTAGAGAATGTCAAAGTGGTAGCCCAAGAACTTAATGGCCCATTTCTGCTGCTCAGGAGTGTGGACTGCTTGGGTAAGCAAACTCTTTAAGCTCTTTTGATCAGTAATAATCTGAAAATAGTGGCCAATCAAATATTGACGCCATTTTTTTATGGCTTCTGTTACAGCCAGCATTTCACGGACATAAACAGAGGCAACTTGGAGCTTAGGACATAGGTGTTTGCTAAAGAAAGCAATAGGATGACCATGCTGAGACAAAACAGCACCAATTGCAATGCCAGAAGCATCGGTCTCGATGACAAAAGGCGAATTGAAGTCTAGAAGAGCCAGAACCGGAACAGATGTAATTTTACTTTTGAGCTCGGTGAAAGCTTGTTGTGCTTGTAAACTCCATTGAAAAATAGGTGAACGCAACAAATCGGTGAGGGGAGTGGCAATCGCTGCATAGTTGCGGACAAATTTTCTATAAAAACCAGTTAAGCCTAAGAACCCGCGTAGAGCCGTGAGTGAACGTGGAGGAGGCCAAGCTACGATAGCTTGAATCTTCTCTGGGTCAGGTTGAACCCCTTGGCCTGAAATAATATGACCCAAATAGGCCACCGAAGGCATGGCAAACACACTTGGAAAATTTAGCATAAAATTGGTTAGACAATAGGAGCTGAAGAACAGAGTTCAGGTGTGACAAGTGATTGTGGAATGAATTACTATAGACCAAAATATCATCAAAAAATACTAGTACAAATTTTCTTCAAAATGGTCTTAGTAATTCATTCATGGTAGCTTGAAACGTAGAGGGAGCATTAGAGAGGCCGAAAGGCATCACTAAAAACTCGTAATGACCATCAAAGGTGCGAAAAGCAGTTTTAAAAGTGTCAAAAGAATTTACTCTAATTTGGTGATAACCAGAACGAAGATCAATCTTAGAAAAAACCTGAGCGGAACCAAGTTCATCTAGCAATTCCTCAATGGTGGGTATGGGAAAACGATCACGTATGGTAATGGCATTAAGAGCACGATAATCAACACAAAACCTCCAAGTACCATCCTTCTTTTTAACTAATAAAACTGGTGAGGAAAAAGGACTAGTACTAGGCTTAATAATGCCATCATTTAACATTTCTGTAATCAGGTTGGTCATAATGGTCTTTTGGGAATAAGGGTAGCGGTAAGGTTTGATATTAACAGGGGTGGAATTGGGTAAAAGGGGAATATGATGATTTTGAGGGCGATTTGGGGGTAAGCCTTTAGGTATTTGGAAGACAGCCTCGTAAGTGATTAAAAGGTTTTTAATCTCAGGAGGAGTAGAGGTAGGAATGGATTCCAAAAGGGGTAATGGAGGGCGTGGATCTGTATGGGAAACTTGTAGTAAATGTAGGGAGGCTACCGAATCTTGGTGAATATAATGACATAATTGATGAAAGGAAGACATGGTAGGGGAACCAGAGTCACCAGTGATAGTCACCTTCGTATTGAGATGGCTAAAGGTGAGGGTAGGGACAGAAAAGTCAGCTTGAATTGGCCCCAAAGTGCGAAGCCACGCAATCCCTAGAACCACATCAGCTCCCTCAATAGGTATCACGTACAAGGGAACCTGAACCACGGCCTCTTGAATAGTAAGAGGAACACCAGAGCACAATTTATCACACAGAATAAATTCACCATTGCCCACCATAACTTTGAACGGGGAAGTGGGACTCATATCCAATTGTAAATGGTGAGCCAAACGTGGTTGGATAATATTGTGAGTGCTGCCTGAATCAATTAAAATCATTATCGTACAACCATTAATAGTACCCTTAAACCGCAACGTTTGAGGAGAGGGAACACCTATGAGAGCCTGATGGGATAGCTGAAAATGAATAGCAGGATTAGGTTCGTAATCGTTCAAAGTAGGTTCAGCCACTAATTCACCTGAATTAGGATCAGCATCATCAGTACAAAGTAGCAACAAAAATTTTGGGGTGGCACACTTATGTCCCGGATGAAATTTCTCATCACAATTGTAACAGAGACCAGCAGCCCGTCGTTCTTGTAGTTGTTGAGAAGAAAGACGTTTAATGGGAAAAGATGGAGATTCGGGCTGCACCAAGGGTTTGGTAACGAAATTGGCCGGTTTAGCAATGGAGGGTGTATGGTTAGGAAAAGAGGGGGAGGAACGGTTAAACTTGGGTTTGGCGTCTTTGAATTTGGCTTCAATTAATTTAGCAAGCCCAATGGCTTGAGAAATTGTCTGGGGTTGAAACATGGCCATCTCATTTTGAATCTCTGTATTTAACCCAGAAATAAAACAATTCTTCAGAACTTCCGGTGGAATGCCAAATACACGATTGCTCAATTTTTCAAAAGTAGCCTGAAAATCAGCAACGGAACTGGTTTGGCGTAATTTTAATAATTCACCCTGGTGGTTTGTTAAGTCTCAATTTTACCTCTTTTTGGATGAGGCTTATTGAACAAATTCCACTCATCCTTTGAACCATTGCAATATAATTGTTCTCTTTTTGGTTCATTTTGTGTGCAGATATAACTAACCCAAATTCATCTAACAATACCTTAATCCACCTCATTTTTTGTGCAGGTATTGAGGAAGAGTGAAAAGTTGAAGACTCTTAGGATTGGAAACCTAAGAAGCTAAGGAGCAGAGAAGAGGTTCTGCGCCGGGCTCAATATAACCTGCGCTGGGCGTGACAAAAACAGAGTATTTCATCTCTGCCAGTTATATTAAGCCGGGCGCAAAAGGAATTAAGCCGGGCGCAAAAAGAATTAAGCCGGGCGCAAAAGGAATTGCGTCGGGCTTGTGTTGAGACAGAGAGTGCTTGACTTCTCTGGAAGAACTTGCGCCGGGCGCGAAGAATTGTGCGCCGGGCGCGGAACCCTAATCTGATCTCCCAGGCTCGTATTTGAAGCCATTTTCGGGGATCTTTCTCTCCATTCACACATTAGACACCTCCAGGAGCTGCGGAAGGGATTCCCAGGGCTTGGGATCGTCCGTGTGCAGATCTTTCCTTCGGTTCTTCACTTCCTCTTCCATCTCTATTTTGTATTTGCCCTCTTTGTTGAGTGGTTTCACCCATTTTGTGGGGTTAGATGTAGCCAACATACTCTATTGTAATCCTTACGTTTTCAATGATATATATATTTGTTGTTTCATTCATTGTTGTGTTTGTTTCTTTACTTAATGCTTGCTTTGGATTGATCACCCTTTGCATGATTTAAGGTTCCATGGGTATTGGAAAATAACCTTTCAAACTAGTTCTGAAACATATGCCTAGTGGTGATTGTATCTAGGAATAGAGCTTGACCCATTAGTAGTCTTAAACCCTAGCCCGTAATGCAGGTGTAGATATTGGGTACTCAAGGGATTGATATTCAATATCCGCACCTAGGCTCTTTCTCTAAGGGATTAGGTTTGAGTAAACTTATGGGTTGACTAAGCAATGAATTTAACAAGAGATTAAGGACTCATTAGTGTAACGTTTGGTGAAATCTGACCCCACAACCTCACAAAACCATTACCATTTCTACCCTTTTCCACTCACAAACCATTATTTATTTATAGCTTTCATTCCAGTAGTCATGCTCTTCGATTCATATACATGACGAACTACAATTTGGAATCATTCTTTAGTCACGAATAGTCATTAAATGCTTATTTTACCTTCTAATCCTTGTGGATACGATATTTTTACTACTTGAACGGCCGGTATACTTGCCGTGTTTGAGACTGTTGATGGAATTAAACTAAATTTCAATTATAACAAAAGTACTTCAACGGAAATCTCAACAAGTTTTTGTTCTCATAGGATGAAGGCCCAAAACGAACTTCCAAGGCCCGTGCAAAAGAAGGCCAATCCCCTAATTGATTATTGTGAAACATCCATTTAAACCAACTTAATGCATCACCCTGCATATAAAAAGCTGCAATAGGAACCCGCTGATCCCAAGGCACTTGATAAAACATAAAGTATTGATCAGCCTGAAATAACCAATCCAAAGGGGCAGAGCCATCAAACGGTAAGAGGTTTAATTTGGGGGGTCGAATTTGGGAGTGAGGAAAAGGTGGGGAAGGTTGAATGGGAGGAGTAAGGACGGAGGAATTTGGGGGTATTAAAGGAGGGATAATTGGTATGGATGTGGTGACAGTAGTGGGGTTGGTGAAAATAGGGGGGGTCTCGGGTAGGAGGGGTCACAAAAATTAATTGCTGGGGGCGTGTGAGATGGAAAAAAATTAGAGGGCAAGTGGGCACTAAAGGGATTGTCAACCGAGGAAAAGGAAGGAGGTATAGAGGCCCCAGAAGTAGACGAACCTGGATTCCCAAAATGCGTACGAAGGGTGGCCATGATGGTGGATAAGGATTCTTGGTTCTGGTTGATGGCAGCTTTCATGGTAGAATATTGGGACTCAAATGTGGCAACCTGGGATTCAAATTGGGTCTGGAGGTCAGTGAATTTGGTGGAAAGGTGTTGAATGGGGTCATCTTCCTTAGAAGAACGGGGAGGCATGAGGAGAACGAGAGCACCAAATAATAGAGGTTTGCTAGAAGAAACGACTCTACACTAGGTTATTGCTAAGAAAGATATTCATTCCATGCTTGAAGAATTTCCATACAGTCACTATAAAAGAAAGGCCTAAAGATATTGGGTGCCTACACGTGTAGAGCACAGATTTAGGGAATAACAACAATGCAACAGAATTCAAAATGCAACAAAATAACACCAAGCCTATTTTAAAAGCCCAATCTTTAAGTTATATAGTCTTTGAACTTTAATGGGCTTCGCATTATACGTTTGGGTCTTCCAACTCTATCAAAGTACCTATATAATTTGTTATAATATCAAAAATTACTAGTTATGAATGATAGTTAAAAAAATCAAAAATATTTTTTTTCTTCTATTTTTTGCTTTTATACTTTTTCCTAAAACAAAATTCGTGAAACAAAGCAGAATCATGCATGAGTATGTTTCCGTAAGCCAGGGAGAGTATTATTGCATTAGTGCTCAAAAAGGCAATTTTAAAGCTTTATTTTGACAATTACATCAACAAACAACGTGGGCTTCATCTTGAGCGATTTGTTCTTGTCATCATCTTTTTATAAGACCATATCCATTATTGTTTAGATATAGCGTATTAAAAATTAAGAACATAATTAATATAAATTGAGTCAAATAAAATACAATTATTACGCAGCTACATGCCTACATACATGTCTTTTTTTACAATAGTCATCGCGTTGAGGTTAGAACATACATTTTTTTTTTAGTATTTAAAATGATAGAATGAGAAGGCATCTCAATATTATCAAGTAAGACGTTAATGACATGTTAAAGTTATCAACAAATTAAGGTCTACTAAAAGTATTACTGTACATTAAGTATTACACTATTCTAATCTTCTATTTCTAGTTTGACCATAGTGATACATATTTAATGAAATTCTAAATTAAATTTAAAGTAAATTTTTATTAATCTAATCGAAGATGTCTGTGTAATATTTTCTTACTGTAGTATATATATATAGGTTGAAATATCCATGTCACTAAATATTTTTTTATCAGGAAACTTAGTTGACTATTTTTAATTTAGTCTCTCTTACCATAATTTTTCTATTTAACTACAACCTTCAAACTTCAAAGTTAAAGAATTCAGAACTCTACTTAGAGCAATGTAATATATTGATGGGAATAAAAGGAAGAAGAAAAAAAAAGGTGTAATGTTATCTATTTGATTGTGAGAAATTTGACAAAAAAAATTTGTTAAATAAATATATTATTTAGTTTTGGAAGATATATTATTTATTCTAAAAAAATCCATGTGTATAAATTGATCCTGAAGCACCTATGTACTTTTATATTATAAATTCGGTAGTTTCCATTGTTGAAAATAATAATATAACTTCTGTACATATCTTTGTTCTTATGAAATCACGTATATTATTCATTTTATAACATGTTTTATGAGTTTTATATCAAATCGAATTAATAGTTTCAAGTATAATATAATATTTACATAATATTATTAAATAATCTCAATATAATTAATTAATCATTAATCCCTAATGTCTTGTGTCTAGTTTTCTTTAGCTTTTTTTTTTAATTATAAAAAGAAAGTGATAACCCTTTCTAGGAAAGTTAACTCCCACTTATTAAAGGAGCTAGGAATAGATCGATTTTCAGTTCAAATTTCATAGAATAAGCCACTTTAAAAAAAATGCTTTTATGATAGTAAATAAACATAAATTAGTTTCTACGTACTTTTTAAAAATATCTCTATAACATAATCTTTAAATTATTTTATATTAAAATCAATTTTTTTTAATCTATGACAAATGAGTCCAGTGTAAATTTTGTTATCAATATTTTTCATCATAAATATTAAATAAATGGGTTTTCTATATGTTAAAATTTGATAAGCGATAGTGTACCAAAAGAACATTTGATGATAAGATTGTGCATAATCTATCTCATGAGTCATGATATTATATAAATTAAACAAAGTCTCATAAAACATATAATAAAAAAGAAACACATGCAATACCTATCATTTGATAGAATCCTTTCCCACAAGAGCTTGTTTCCAAAGAAGGAAGGTCATTAGCGTGCAAAGCACATACTTCGTATATGGCAGAAAAACTTTACGTGCATTCCTTTTGTGATAAGCTTGATGCAAACAATCACAGCACAATATGCACCAAAATCTATCATAATTGCAGCATAAATATGATGCCTCACATCAAACAACATCGTCACAAACCACTTTCCTAGCATTAGGAGAGACCAATTTTAATGACAATAACGTCTACGTATCTGCATTAATAATGAAGTCTCCGATCGAATCTAGAGGGAACCACAAAAATCATCGTGCCATGTGGCATGAAAATCGTACATACATGAGATCTCAAAATCTATCTAAGCGATCGTGTTGATATATCCAGTATTACCTGAACTTTTATTCTCTTCTTTTAATAACTTTTTTTTCCCTTCTTTTAATAACATTTTTTTCTTGTAATTCCGCAAATCTCATCCTATCTTCCACAACTAAAGAATGGACATTTTTTTAAAATTATTTTTGTCCTATTATGAATATCTTTAGTTTACTAAGGTCAGAGATTATTCATATTTGTAATACAGTGATTATGATTGATCTCACGAATTTTACATACAAGGAGAATCAAACGTGTATTCCTCGCTAAATAGATCGTCTCCTTTTTATCTTGATTTGGAAAATCTTAACATTTAAAAAAAAAAAATCTTTGTTTAAGAATCTGTTTAACCACCTCTTAACCTTTGCTACAAGCCCCTTCCATTTGTTAATTATTTGTTATAACAAGAACAAAAACAGACTAGTCTCCTATGAAAATTTAAAGTTAAAGTGAGTTAAACAGATTCTATGAAAATTTAACTTTAAAGTAATAATCTTTGTTTACTTTTCGGTGCATAAAATTTAAAAATAACAAGATTATTACTTTAAAGTTAAAGTGAGTTGATTTGAACTCAATTCTTATCTAAACACACACTAAATATCCCCCATTAATTTTCAGAACATTAAGATTACACATTTATATACCAGGGGTGGTAGGAGGATTAAAGTGAGATTTTTTTAAATCAATAATAATATATTTTGATTAAAAAAATATTTTAGAAATAGGACTAAAAAACTAATTGTATTTGTATATCTTTTAGAAATGAAACTTTTAGAGTGAATTTTTAAGAAAGTAAAAAAAAAAAAAATTAAGTCATGGAACTTTGAAAAAAAAAATATAATTATTAATATTAAAAAAAATTGAAAGAGCCTAAAACAAGAGTTTTGTTGGCTTTAGAATTGGGTCGGCCCTGAACAGTAAGGGATCTAGCTAAGAAATTATTAAGCTGTCAAAGACGGTTGAGTATTTATAGTCTCAATGAATCATTATATAATACACATCATGTATTTTCAAATCAATAAGAAAACTTTAATAATATTATACATATTATGTAGAGAATAGTTAAGAATTACGTCATTCAAAACTATTTGGATGTGGTGGAAGGATTTGAATATTTGCACTTGATCATGAATCAGTGAGACATGCTTCGATAGGAGATGCTAGGTGTAGTGGCCATTCAGGACAATCTATAGATACCCTTCGTATTTATTTATCTTTTTATTCAATGATGAGAACTTATTATTGTCTATGACGCAATAGTCCTCAATAACCTGGTTTTGTGTAGCGTCACTTTTGAATGTTTTGGTGCCTCTAGTTTAATGAAGAAAAAAAAATTATGTCTTATAATAATTATTTAAATATTACTCATGATCTCAATTTTTAATTTACAAGATAAAACACACAAATAATTAAACATAATTACTAAAAAAATACTAAATATACAATATATTTATACGTAAAAGAGATCAATATAATGATAATACATTACAAAAAAAATTCATGATGGAGAGATATAGGTTCATAATTTGATTATGAAATTTTAGTAGAATAACATAGGTCACAATTGAAAAAATAGAATGAGAGTTAAATAAATTATAGATAAAAGAAAATAAAGAGAAAACACTTATGAAATATCACACCGAGGAAGAAAAAAAAAAGTTAATAACATATTACACTTTTTTCTTTACATTTAATACTATTGATTTATTTTCCTAAAATTATTGATAGAATTTTATTGATTAATAAAAAAAATTTATTGACACAATTAATTTCTTTTCTCAAATATATTTTTTATAATTAATTATATAAATTTGTAGTTTTATATTATATAAAGTAAATAACATTTATTTCAATGTTCCTCCAATGATAATATTGCCTCATCAACCCGTGCTCATGCCAGCACTGGTCGTGTGTGCATCGCGGTATTCTTCTCCAATATATATAATGGCCATGCTCTATTTGTTTTGGCTGGGCCAATGAATACACAACAACAAAGTCCTTTTGTTTGATAACTTTAATGGGCCACTTGGTCCAATATATGGAGAATGGCCCATCACTATATAAACCCCCTAGATTGGGTTATTTTGATATTAATTATTTATATTGTGTCATGCATTAATTATCCGGCAATGACATCGTCAAACCAGTGAAAATTTGTTGCAAGTCAAAACTCATTTTTACCATCTTAAAATTCATGATGGTTAATCCAGCTCTTCTATAGACAAAATCCTGCATTAGAATAAAGAAGAGCCAGATTTGCTGAAAGCAATGTATATAGGCCACAAAAACATAAAGTTTTATTCCAAGTTTCTTTAGTCATTAATTCCTTACATAATAAACAAAGCCTTAAGGGACTTGCAAGGCTTGTATTGTAGCAGATCAAAGTCGGTTATGTAAACACAATGACACATCCATGGTATATGTTGAGCGTGTAGAAATACAGGAATATGGACATGAATCACAGCATGAACAGAAGCATATAATATAGCTAGGAGTGATTGACCTTGAGCATGCAAAGTGATCACAGCATGGTGTTGAAGACTCTGAAGAAGGTTCATCAGTCATCACTATATCACACTACAACATCTTTCACATTTAACAACATTTAAAAAATGTTACCAAATTAAGAAAAATGTTACCAATCATAATTAGCAACACTTTTACAAATGTAGTATAAAGTCCATGTTGCTAAAACCTTTTAGCAACATTTTAACATACCAATTGTAACATTTTATAAATGTTACAAATTGACATCTTTTGTAACATTTTAGCATATCCCTTGTAACATTTTATAAATGTTGTCGATTGGCACCTTTTGCCACATTTATCAAATGTTACAAATTTATGTTTTAAACATCTAAATCATAACAACTTTGAATCCATTGCTTCCTTATTAATTCAAACAGTGAATTGAAAACTTACTATATTGTAACACTTGCAAGCATGAAGTTATGCATTTAACGAATTAAAATAAAGATAAATTTCTTATTTAAATCTTTTTTGTCCATCATGATATCATTCAAACGGCAACACTAATTTGTCAAGTTTGCAATAACATGTAATTTCTTCTGTCAAAGATAAAACTAAAATCATTTGTCACTGTTGCATTTTTCTATGAATTCTCATTTTGAGTTGTGTAACTTCCATATCAAATAGTATGATGTTTCAATATACACACGATCTAAATTGCCACAACCACCATATTCACTCTAAAACTTGCAACATAAACAAAATAAAGGAAGCAATTATGTTCCTTGATCTAATTTCATAAAGAAGCAAAAATAGCCACCTAAATATCCTGATTAATGTTTACTTCTACAATTCTTAATTTTAACATTTGTACGAGTGGCGGTACCTAATTATGATAAAATACACTGTAAAGGTAGAATTATATCTTATAATTTTATTTTATTTTTTATTTTTATTTTTTTGCTACGTGAATATTTGCAACTTGGTTACTAGAGACAAGATTTGTACACTTAGAACAATATCCAGCACTGTTGAAACTTAATTGTTTCAAAGGACAGTGTAAGTCAAAATAATGTTAAGTTTTCTCTTTTTTTTTTTTAATTTATGTGTGGCAATTAAGCTATTTATTTATTTATTATTCTATAGCTAGTTGTTTAAAAAAAATCAAATACAAAACTAAAAAATCAGCATGTGATCAACTAAATTGAAATTATTTTACTTTTGTACTCGCGAAATGCACTAGTTTAAAGGTGCTTGAGTATAAAGTCCCTCTTTTTCTCTGAGTTTATCGAATATGCAAAAAGACACTTTGATGATAAAGTTAATAATAACTTCCAGAATCAATTGATTATCATCATCTAGTGAACGGCCAACCCAAGGAAATTCAGCACAAGTTTAAGTAGTAGTTTTAAATTTAAATATTCAGCACAAGTTTAAGTAGTAAATTTAAATTTAAATAAAATTAGAACAAGATACTAACCTGAATGGTTTTAGCAAGATTTTCCTTATTCTGAATGTCTAAAGAAAAAGACAAGAATGAAATAAAAGAGAATAAGTTTCTTCATAAGTCAAAATAATATAACAAAATGAAACCACCAAGATGTAACTCTTTCAACTTGCTCTGCTTATGTTGTTTCTTGTGAGTTTTTCCCTTTTTTGACTTATCCAAGTTAGTCATATCAAAATGAACTTTGGGCTTATGTTCTCTTTTCCCCATTTGTTTTACTTGAAAATCATTGATTGTTCTACTTGTGCCAAGTGGAGTGCATTTACCTATTTAGACCATATATCCATATAAACAAGGTAAAAAAGAAAAACAAATGTAGTTAATTCTTATAACGTATACTAATGCAATTTCTTATTCTAGCTCACTTCATTGTTAAAACTTGATACAAATTAAAAGTTAGCAACATACCTATTTGATTAGACTGAGCCAACCTATTTAGAATCAACAAAATCAAAATAAAAAATGTCATAAATCATAATTTATGTGAATAAAAATTATCATAAAACAATAAATTATAAAAATAACCTTTCATTTAATGCAATATGCTGCAATTTCTTAGCCTCTGCGTTGAGTTTAGCTGTATCAAAATAAGTCTTTTTTTCCTGATTCAATTGTCATAAAAAGAGATTTAATCAACAACAAATTACTTTAAAATGAAAATAAGGCTTAGACTTACCTCATTAGTCATGGACTTCCATGTTTTAACAGCCATTTTATTAACCTATATTTTTTAAAATAAATATCAATTAGTTTATGGCTAAATAAAATCAAAAGTAATTATATCAATTTAATAACTTTCACTTACCCTTTCAACATTTTCGGAATCAAGATTTGCTTCATTGTAAAGTTTTTTAAATTTTTGCTTGTAATAAATATTATTACTGAATAAAACAATCAAAAAAATAGAAAAATACTTTAAAGAAAGAAGATTACAAGAAAAGGGAAAACGCATTGAGTGGACACTCCGGCGTATTAGGATCTTTTTCAACAGCGGCTTCTTTAGCCTTTTCTTCATTTGATTTGCTATATAAAAATAACAGCATATGAACCATACTATAAAAAAAATCAAACAAAAAGTATATATATATATATATATATATATATATATATAAATAAACAATTTAAAGACTTTAGCAAGTGAGGTGCATGCATTCACCTTTTGACTAACTTCTCAACTTCAGCTAGATTTTCCACAATTTGAATTTCTAAATTAAGCAAGATAAGAAAAAAGTAAAATAAATCAATTATCTAAAAAGTAAAATTTGAATTTGATCATGACAAAAGGAGCAAGAGGTATCATCCAAAGCAGGTTCCTACTCAAAGCATCAACAATACATTGTATGATATGCTCACTGCAATATATATAATACTAAGACTATATGCTTTATTAGACTAAACTCATCAACTAAGATAGATACATATTAACTAATGCACTATATTTCAGTTTCGTGATTGTCAAAGTTATTTATCTTGTCTCTGTTCTATTAACTCTTCTAAAATATGAAATTTGTTCAAATGTATTTGGAGCAGACACGGTATGTCATGAAGTACAGGCACTGTGATGGCAAGTTGGTACATAAGGTCACTGATAACCGACAGGTATCTGTTCATTTTTCTTAAAAAAAGATTAAAAGAAATTTATCTATTGTATTTTCTCTGTTAAAAAGGCCATAGTCTTATTATAGCTTTATTTTGGAACTTCTGGTGCATGTTTGAGAGTGAAAATATTGATTGACATGACATCATAATTTGATTATTCGGTAGTAAATGTTGTTCTCTAGAGTAATATTGTGGTTTCTTTGTCTCCAAACATAGTGTGACTGTTTCAAAATTTGATACCTATAAAATGTCATTGATTTCATGGTGGACAATATGAGGATATGTACATAATCTACAGTGTATCAGTTCATTTTTCTTATATGTGTGAGAGAGAGGTTATTTTTCTTCTGTGTATGTTTTGCATTTTAGTTGCATCTTATGATTCATGTTATGATCGTACACCCACTCTTTGCAATTTAGTTAGAACTTATGATTTATGTTACTATCCCACTTTACTACTTGTTTAGTTTGGATAAGGATTTATGGACTACTTTTCCTATGGGGCCATAAATGCCTCATTTTGTTAAAACCTATGCTATTTTGCTTCTTGTTCGAGCTATAAAATAAAGACTAAATTAGTTTTCTCGTTCTTTTTGGTCAGCATCTATGTCATGAGCATTGCCTTATTGTTTTTCCACATAATTTGGAATGAAAATTAAGCTAAGGCTGATGAATGGCCTAACTGGCTATTAAGTTATGGATTTGTTGAATGTTCCTTTCACCTTTGGCTTTATCTATTTAGTAATTTTAGGGAAAAATGTTCACAATGCACCTACAAATCCTTTCCAACACACTCTTTCTACTTACCATTATTGTGTTGCTTTTTGTGAGTTTTCTCATCTCTTCCTGATTTGCTCTTGGAAGTTGTATGACTTTGTTTCTAACAAGAAAGTGAAAACAATGATTAAATTCAAAATTATTACAGACAATTTTATCATTCTACATTATAAAATATATAAATATATATATACCTTAATATAAGCATGATGAGTAGAACGTGTATCAACAACTTTCTCTTTTATATTTTGAACATGGCACAAATCTGGAATCACTATTGATGGAAAACATTCTTGTAGCTGAGTCAAAAAAACTTTAAAATTGCTTAGAAGTTCTACTTTCATGGCTTCCACTTGCTCTTTTAACTTTACTTCCATTTCCTCTTGCATTTTTTCTTGTATACCTTTGAGTTCAATTTGAGCATTTCTTTTAACCTCATCAATTACATTTTGGATTTCAACATGAGACTTAGATCCCCATAAGTCAGAAGGTACAACCCCTTTTCCATATGTGCGCACATAGCCATGTCGATCTTTTCCCAAGACTTGAGATAATGCATCATCTCGAGCTGAACTTTGCTCTTCTGCTTCTGGATGAGAAGTGATTGCTTCCTTAAGCTCTGACTGAAAATAAAAAGTCAACATTATATCTTCCATTAAAAGAAAAAAAATAAAGAAAATAGAGATGATGGTTAAAATGATACAATAATTTTACTGGTTTCCTCATTATTAGGATGGTGCATTACTGGTCCTGCCCCTATTTTAGAATGTAGATCTTAAGCAGAAGCACCAACCACAGCAAACTAGGAACACGATTCTTATTCTTACAAAAAGAGGAAGCAAATTAAAATATTGAACATACTCTCCATATATCTTCGTAAACAATGATATGCATGCAATGGTGCATTAACAAATTAAAATTGGAAAACAGTTGCGGCAATATAAATAGAGAACCCAAGCATGGTGCATCAAGGTCATACACGCAATTCAATGAAAATAGATATGAACTTAACAATTTGATCAGAAAGTGTGTTGAAAATTAATTGCAACCTAACAGTTTATATCTACGTGAAGCATTTCGACTCAGGCTTAGATTTGATTTCAGCTACAAGCAATGCCACTTAGTAGTATGCAATCTATCTATAATTACCAGTGGAAGATCTCGATGAAACTTGTGGAATGCTCTGGTATCTTGGAATGGGTTAGCCTCCGGGAGCAGAGCAATCCACAAGTCTTATTCCACAGCTTGGTACCACTGAATTGCCTCCCATACCCTAAACTTTATTACTACCAAACCAGAAAAATAAAAACTCAACAGTATACCAACTTAATGTCTATAAAATGAAGGATAACAAGTGCCAAAAACCATAGACAACTAATGTCTTCAAAGAATTAAGGAAGAAAATGAATAATTCATAAACAAATTATATATAAATAGTCCTTGAACAAGAGGAACACTACCATCATAAAATCAGATATGCTTAAGGAAATGAATGATGTTATAAACAGTAAGATAAATTTTATTAATGTAACAAGGTAAACAATTAAAAATCAATAAAATAGAAACAAGCCATTTATATCACTCAAGATTCGAAAGCATAAATTTGTGTGCACAACTAGATATAATTTCATCTCATGAATATGATCTTCAACTGAAATGGGTTAAAACTTTTATTCATTTTATTGGAGGTTTATTGTTATTTTTTTCTTTTGTTGGCAAAATAATATTAAATCCGTACTGCATGCACCTTCACAATAGCTCATGTTACTTTTTTTTCATTTACCTGGTAGGTTGAGGGCTTTATGTTTATGTAAAACTTAATTGTTATCTCGATAACTAATTCGTCTAATCCGAAAGGTTACTAATTTGTGTTGGACTGAGATAAGCATAAAATTCTTTTTCAGTAGAAGAATTGAAACATTCAAGTGATAGGCATACTTAGCATGTGATAAGACTGGAGGTGTGGGCTTAGACTTAGATGGAAAGCAAAGCACAAAACCATTTGAATCCAATGCATTATTTGACTCATTATTTGCCTGTCAAAGCTTTCATCTGAATATTTTTCCATGCTTATTGGCTTAAACGTTGTTCCTAACATATTTTTTAACTTGTTAATTGCTTTCCCAGGTTGTTACTGATATAATTCACTTACAAAACCAAAATCTGACTACTTATAAAGGGGATTATGATACTTTTGAGAAGACTCGACAAGAACAAGTTAAAAATCAGCAAAAAGCATTAAAAGCAAATGAGCATGCAAGATCTCATATGCAGGTATTATTTTCAATTGTTAAAAGAACCCCACACCTCTTTTCCCCCACTTTTACTTCTCCCCTCCCCTGTTTGTCAACAACAACCCCTCCTTCTCTAGTTTGTTTATGACTCATCTCCAACAGAGCCACCCATCTCTGTAATACATAACTGACTCAGTCAAAACTAATAAAATAAATAAATCCATTTGCCCAGAAATAACCTGCTTATAACCTGCTTCAATTGTAGCCGTTTCCCTTAACCTTCTGCAAGCTGTAAAGAAAATACAAACAATAGGGAAAAGGAAGTTGAACCAGTAAGATATCTCATTCACATCCTAAATTCAATGAACAATACGAGAATCAAAAGATCCTGGTTACTCAAAATTAAAAATCGTAAAACTTACTTTAACGTTTCGATAACTAGGTCAATATGAGTATATGGCTTCCGATTTTGAAGAATAAGAAAGGAGAATGAGAGATGAAAAGAATTAGGTCAATACTTCAAAGAGTTAAAAGGATCTTACCTCAGAGAAATGGATGTTTGTGGTTTTTGTGGTTTTTGAATGTAAACGTCATTGCTATTCACTTAGAGGTGCGGAAAGGCTCTTTTGCATTGTTTTTACGAGAGCAGTTTTAAGTGCTCTTGCACTGTTTTAAGCAAGTTTTTTTTAAAATAAGAAAATAGATTTAAATAAAAACTAATTATTATTATTATTTAAAATTAGTAATTAAGAAAATAGTAGTAAAATTTATTATTAAAAATGTTTAAAATATTGGATAAATTAGTAATATTTAATGTTAAAAAAAAAATATATATATATATATATATATATATAATTTAAATAAAACAATAACATTTATGATTTAAAATGTTACTAAAGAGTATAATTCAAATTAATTGGTAACATTTATTGTTAAAAATGTTACAAAAATATATAATTAAGAGAAATTAGTAACATTTTGTTACATGTTGGCACATAAATTTTACTAAATGTGGTATATGTAGTAGTGTCACTTTTGAGCATGCGAGCAGTAGTAACCCCAACATGAAAAGTAACAAACAAGAAACACGCCTTTAGTACCACCATGTTGTTGGTTGTTCAAACCCATCTTTTCTTTTTGCAAGAGCCCCTCAAGTGGTTATTTGCACAATAGGATCTGAACTCTGAAGATGGAACGTTATGAGTGATGAAGTAGTGATGTCTTCCTTCTTCTCTGTTGTGCATTTCAAAGGTGGCACACATGCAGGATAGGATAGGCCTAGACTAAAGTTAGCGAAAATACACACAGAAGGAGGGTTGAATGTGTGTGCGTGTTCGAAGGTAGATTTTTGAAAATTGCTTCGTAATGCTAGTTTTAAAATGAATAGAGTGTTCAATCACGGTTGAAGACTTGTGTAGATTTGTAAAGATGATTTGTCTAGCAAAATAGATTGTCTACTTCAAGAACCAAGATGGACTAGTTTGTTTTCCGTTTGAAAGATTTATCGTCCAGTAAAAGGATTTTTTAAACAAAATAATCAAATGTGTTTTCGTCTAATAGTTTATTGAAAAGTGAGTGGATGAAAAACAAAGTAAGTAGTGTTGAAATATAGAGAGTATGCACAGAAGTTTATATTGGTTCACTCAATCTAAGCTATGTCTAGTCTCCTTAAACCGAAGAGTTCCACTAATCACAAAAGATTACAAGTATTCTCAACCACTTCTGACTCGTCAACTCGACACTAGTATTCTTAACCACTTCTGGTTCTTCAAGTATTCTTGACCACTTCTAGCCCGTTAGCTTCACTTATTAGCGCTAGTATTCTCAACCACTTCTGGTTCACAAGTATTCTTTCTATTAGCCTCTTCAAGCTTTACAGCAAATAAAAGTGTTGAGTGAGTTTGCAACTCTCACAGAGAGGATAGGGTAATTTCTACACTCACTAAGATGCGTAACCTTAGTTTTATAGGGTTAAGTGTCTAAGTGTTTGTTTACTCTCGTAGAGAGGGTGAACTATTAGTAACACTTACTAAGATAAGTTATCTTAGTTTTACACAGATATACAGGAAGTACTTTTGAGAAGAAAAATAGTTTATGGTTTTTGCTTTCTTTTTCGTATTGCACGTTTTCTCTGCTTCTCAGTTCTATCTCTTATTCTTCTTGTCCTTAATACTTATACTCATTTGATAAATCTTCCCATTGTTTGAATTCAATTTTTCCATTGGAGCGTATCTTCGTGTCGTTGTAGATGGCTTCATTCATGATCATATAAATCTTCTCATTTAATGCATTTGATCTTGCATTAAATGTTTGCTTGTATTCGTGGAGTCTTTCTGTGTAGTTGATTACTTTGATATCTAACTTCAATCATGATCTAGGTATATTTGTACTTTCCTCATCAATTTAGCTGCTGCAGTGCTACTTTTTCTAGAAAAGTAGGTGTCCTTTCTCTGACGCACTCAGCTTTGACTTGTGAATCCGTGCTTGCCTATTTTTCTCCCTTCTGTATTCATGTTGATGTCTTTTTGTGTTTCTGGTATGATTTCTTTCAATGTGATTAGTGGACTTCAGACGTGCTTCAGTATTTTGACATCGTCTGGTTACAAGATACTACGTCTGATCTTGACTACCCTTTTCGTCTGGGTATAGGAGTGTTAACTTTGCCTCTAATTTATTTGGTTCTTTCTAATGGTCACTTCATGTTGATGTCTGGCTAATTTGCGTCTGATGACTCAGGCTTCTGCTGATGGACTTTGTATTTTGATTTATGCTTGAATTAACCTTAGCCTTGATACTGCATTGCTATCGTATGATATTTTGTCTTACCAGATTATGTTTGATCATACTTCATTGTTTAAACTTTTTGTTATCCGACTAAAACACTAATGCACATGTTAGAAATAACAATATGTATTATATTTGTTATATTCAAAACCTTGGTGAGAATTGCGAATGTGCTTCGTCTAACTTAACATAGACATGTCTATTAGCATATAAGGAAATGTAAATAACATTATCTTTAAGACATTTCTTATTAACACTATATTATTGGTCGGTCAAAGTTTGTTGATAATTACAAATTTTGTGTTAATTAGTATCTCCTAATTTAGAGGTATAATTTAATAAAAATTATAAATTTTTATTATTAAAAAATATGTTATTATCACTTCTCATTATATTAGAACTATATTAATTAGCATGAAAACGGGTTTGGACGGGAACTGTTTGTGCCCATGTGACGAAAATTTCCTACGTTTTTTTTAACAGGTAAAAATTGTGTATTAGATTAGAGGTACAAGAGGTACCCAAACCTATTTACACAAGAAAACTTAAATAAAACAAGATCAGAAATACAATACATTTTTGCAAATAATAGTAAGCTCTCCAGGTCTAAGTTCCATTATCCAATCGAAATTGTCATTATTGTGATCTAAAGCCTGCCATGGTTTAACCAATCTTGTGAATGTGGTTTGCAACCCTTCTTGCTTCCATCTACTCTCTTCCACCATGTGACAAAAAAACATCTACCCATGAAGTTGATTCCCCCTTAAGCTTCGTGCATACATGCTAAGACCTGGGTTGTTACACCATAATGCAAACAGAATATTAAAGTTTTTAGAGAAGGAAGATAACCATTGCCAGGATATCTGCAATATATCTCTCATGATAGCGTGTTTGTCAAAGATTCCCCCCTCAAAAATGCATTTATTCCTATGCTTTCAGATCATCTAGTTAGTAGTCAGCCACACAACTCTCCATCGTTCTTGTTCTAACTTTGATGAAATAGTTGCCGCAATGAATGAGAAGTGAGATTCAACCTGTTATGGAAGTGGGGCAGGACTACTTAGCCAACAAAGCCATTGCTTCCAAATAGAATCTACATATGGGCATGAGCAAAATAAATGGGAGGAAGTTTCCAGCTCTGCATTACAAAATTTACAATTTAATTATTGTTCATTTAGGTTGATATTTCATCTCAACAAATTTTCTATTGTCGGTAACCCTTTATTTAGCACTCGCCACAAGAACATGTGTGCTTTTGGAGGGGCCATTATAGTCCAAATCTGCTTGAACATATTGTTGACCTCTACCCCGCCCCTCTCTGCCAAAATAGAATAAGCAGACTTGACTGAGAAGATGCTTGAAGCTTCTACCCTCCATACCTAACTATCTATTGCATTAGCTTGCATGTTTATCCCTATTATATGATTTAATAATTGTTGTTCTTGAATCTGTTCCATGTGCTCTGTACTCCTATTCCACAATAGTTGCCAAAACCACCCTCTCTCTGCCCAAAGCCCCATGTCAGCCATCATTACGTGTTTCTGTTCAGCGATTGAGAATAATCTAGGGAAAGAAGTAGCTAGGGGTTCATTACCATTCCAATTGTCTAGCCAAAATCTCACTCGTGACCCTGAGCCGACCCGCCACTCTAGTTGGTTGTCGAATCAATTATCCTGACTTACTCCCCCACATATCTTAATTAAGTCTCTCCACCAAATTGAGTCCATCCTCAAATTGTTTTGCGCACACTAGTTGTTGCAACCACCATATCTAGAAGCTAGAACCTGAACCCATAATGCTTTGGGGTGATGAAAGATATTCCATCTCCACTTCGCAGGTAATACTGTGTTATACATGAAGATATTTTTTACCCCCAATCCACCATGTTCTTTTGATTTTGTGACTTTTTCCCAACTGATCCAAGCTATCTTCCTCTCGCCGTCTTTGCTTCCCCATAGGAACTGCCTCTAAATTGATATAATTTGTTTTCCCACTCTTTTTGGCACTCTAAAGAAAGATAGGAAGAATAGGGGTAGCGACGTAAGAACAAAATTTATCAAACATACTCTCCCATTCATAGAAAGGGCCTTACTTTTCCAACTAGATAGTTTTTTATTTAGTCATGCAATGATAGGCTTCCAAGTTTCCACCTTTCTTGGATTGGCACCGATAGGTAAACCCAAGTAGTTGAATGGAAGGTTGATAAGTGTACAATTTAGAAAATTTGCATATCTTTCCATACGATCCCCATCCAACCCAATTTCTTTAAATTTACTCTTACTGAAATTCACCTTTAGTCTAGACACCATCTCGAAGCACTTAAGAATGCTCTTAATGACTATAGCATTCTAGAGTGAGGTTTCCCCAAGAAACAGTGTCGTCTGCATATTGAGTTATACTAACCCCTATGTTGTTCCTTCCCACCTTCAATCCAGAGTACAAATTACAATTCTCTGCTTGCCTCACCAAACCTATCAATCCTTCGGCCGCCATGCAAAAAAGGAAGGGTGTTAACGGGTCCCCTTGCCTAAGACCCCTCTTTAAGGTGAATTCTTCAGAGGGACTTCCATTCACCAAGGTTGACACCATGGCTGTTCGTAGGCATTCATTGATCCAGCCAACCCATTCCTCATAGAACCCTAATCTCCGAAGCATATATAGCAGGTAATTCCAGCTAACCGAATCATATGCCTTTTCAAAATCTACCTTGAAGAAGATTGACTGCTTTTTGTATCTTTTTGCCTCATCTATTGCTTCATTTGCAATAACCACACTCTGTAGTATGTTTCTTCCATCTATAAATACACTCTGCCTCTTATCTATGACATACGACAAGACCTTCTTCAATTTGTTCGCAAGTAGCTTTGATAAGATTTTGTACATGCATCTAACCAGCGATATCGGCCTATAATCCCCCAAGTGTTGTGGGTCCTCCGACTTCAGAATGAGAGTAATGAATGTCGAATTAGAGCCCCTTGGGAGTTTTCCATTAGCATGAAATTCATTCACAAAGCGCCATACATCTCCTTTCATTGTCTCCTAGAATTCCTTGATGAATTTAAAGTTAAAACTATTTGGACTAGGCTTTTATAACTGTCACAATCCCAAATTGCGTCCCTGATTTCTACTTCTTGGAAAGGCTCAATTAGCATCCTGTTCTGATCAACTGAAATAGAGTTGAAGTATGTTCCATCTAATCTTGGTCTCTCTTGCAATTGTTCAAAAAATATAACCTGAAAGAACTCCTTTACATGTTTTTTTACCAACATCGGCTGATCCACCCATACATCTTCAATACGTAAGCCCTTGATAACATTCTTTTTTTTTTTTCCATTTTACTGTTAGATGAAAAAACTTGGTACTTAAATCACCTTCTTTCAACCAATTCACCCTTGCTTTTTGTGCCCATATGGATTCGTTCTTGATTGCCAACTTCTAGAAGTCTTGTTGAATTTGGATTCTTTTGTGAAATTCATTCTCAGACAAGCCCAGGTGCTCTTCCTTTAAGTCCAAACTGTTCAGTTCATCCACTAGCCTTTGCTGTTTAGTGGCCTGATCATCAAATAATTCTATGTTCCAATCTCTCAACCTTTTCTTAAGTAACTTCAATTTTTCTTTGAGGACAAAGGCACCCCACCCTTGACATTGCAGTTCATTCTAGCATTCAACAAAGACCTTATGAAACGTTTTATCTTGGAACCAGTGATCTAAAGATCTGAATGGTTTTGGCCCCTAATCAACATTTGAGACTTGCAATTTAATGGGATATGGTTTGAGATGCTTCAGTTTAATACTCTTTGTGTGCAGCCAGGCCATGCCATAAACCAATCCCTTGTCACAAGGAATCTATCCAACCTACTCTTAATTGTACAATTTGGCTTGTACCAAGTAAACTTTCTTTCAATTAGGGGCACATCTTTGAGTTCCATATCCAATAAGAAATCATTAAACAGACCTATGTTTGACAATGACCTTCTGCCCCCATTTAAACTCACACTTTCTGCAGGATGCCTGATGCTATTTAAATCGCCTATAAGGCACCACAAGTTGATGTTGCTTTTGATTTTCTTTTCCAACAATTCCTTCCACACTTGTGCTTTAAGTGAAGTTTGACAAGGGACATAGACATTTACTATCACCACCCTCTCTCCATTCTCCTGCCACATGCCAATTAGCCCTAAGAAAGATGACCCTTCAAAATAGGATGTTAACACTAATTTTTTGTGTGTTCCATACACATAATAGACCACCACCTGCGTTCATTGCCAACACCGAATTCCAAGCACAAGCTTTTGACCCCCACAATTTTCTACAATATTCTTCTATTATGACCTTCTTCTTTGTTTCCTGTAAGCATAAAAGATGGATATCTTCTTTTTGTAATAATTTTCTAACACACCTCTATTTCACCTTACTACCGAGGCCTCTAATATTCAGAGATAGTAGATTCATTATCGACCTTCTTCAGTAACCTTTCTGGAATGGTTCATTAATTTTAACCTTTCCTGTGTATCTCTCCTCTCCATATTCACTAGCTCCTCAATAACTCTGTCTTCATTTGACTCTAATGATACCCCTAATTGTTTTCCAATTTCCCATAGCTTCTTGGCCTCAGCCATCTCATTCTTTAACCAGAACATGCGATTACAATTTTGGATGCAGATTCTGAAATTGAATTTCTTATAGATAGGGTAGGTGTCATTACCTTTTGTCATCGCCTTACCCCTGTAGTGGCCTCGCATCCCAAGTTGTCCTCTATCGTTACCTTTGATTCTTTTCCTTTGTCCCAGACGAAAAAACTTCTACTTCCCATTTGTTGATCAGACGTTGCCCTCCCCTCATCATTCCCACCAGAAGTTGGTTCCACCAATTTCAGATTTGGGTGCATTTCAATTGGTTGATTGTCTCGTTGCACTTTTTTTCGATCAGCTATCTCTATAGAATGAATTTCCAAAGGTGTCTTGCCTTTGTTTATCGTGACTTGCACGGGCCTTTCTACCTCTGATATATCAGTTTTGTATCTCTCTGTAATTTGGAACAAATTGGGTTTGCTTGTGTTTGGATAACATCTTGTTGTTTATGGCTCATTATAACCCCTTCTATTGGTCCACAAACTTTATCAGTTATTTCTATTGGGTCATTTTCAGTGAGCCCATCTCTCAGCTAATTCGTCCCCTCCGTTTTATGCATCAACAAGCCTTATGACCTCCTCTACCTCAACATCTTTTCCTGACCCCGCTGACATAAAATGTTCCCCATCGTCCCTAATTGAAGGCCCTTTATCCTGTCCTTTGTTGTCATTTTTCGCCTCAATATGTGAAACCCTTTCTGCACCTACCTCCTGGTGTCGTATTCCTCCTGCTTCGTTTTCACCAAATTGTCTTACTAGGCGTACGTCATTTTGGTAGGCCTGTTGAATACTCGATTTTTTGGATGCTAGACCTTTTTCTTTATACCTCTAGTCATTATTCAATGTGTATTTTTTGAGGTAATTCAGGGAATTATATGAGTTGCAGCTCCGGTGTGGGTCGTCAGCTAGCCATTCCTCCTCTTCGTCGCCGTACTCTATGTCAGAACACTCTGATGCTGATGAGAAGACATTTCCATCATTAAAAGTTGCCTTACTTTCCTTTCAAGAGATAGACATTTCGTCTACACCTATTTTGTCCCACATCCATTTCTTCCACTATTCTCACCTGAGTAATTACTCCATTAATTTTTGCAGTAAAATAGGAATATAGTGGTTTAATCATCGAAGTTTTGAGCAACAGCCTAGCGTAATCCAATCTGCAAAATTCTTCAGTTCCTTTGTCAACCGCTATTAAGGTCCCCAATGTTCCAACAGCCTTGGAGAAACAGTCTTCTCCCAAGTTTTGTAAGGGTAATCCGCTGCATCGGACCCAAGTTAACCTATTGTTTGAGTTTAGATTCTCTTGCCACCTTTGGATAGAATGGAAAAAATCCCACACCCCGCTTGACTTCACTAGATCTAGAATATCCTTTTCATCCATTCCAGATAATAGAACCAAGTCATCTCTCATGTATCTCACTTTGGCCTCCATCATTTCTTCCAAGAAGCTAGCCTCTTGGATTTTGTCAAATAATGTGAGATCCTTCAGTGTTCCAACCCAACAATTCTTTAGCCATTGAGAGTTCACGTCCGTCACCCTAAATGATATACTTTTCCAGTCGTCCGAACTGTCTGGTTGCTTTATTCTCCAGCACACATTTTTCCTTTCACCGCTTGTGCATAGGATTTGTGAGGCTCTCTGGTACCATAGTGTTCGCATGGAGCCTTCCTTTAACACAATCATACTTTTTCGTGACCACCTTCCTACTGAATACCTTCTCCTTCTTTCTTGAGAACTTTGGAACATTGGCATACATTTTTGTATCCCCAATATAGATTTGATCAAGTTGTTGTTCCAAGGTCTTCACATTCTGCACATTCCAAAACCTCACAAAACCATACCTTTTTCCCCATCTGTTTCTATTTCTCACCATCTTTGAAAGACCTTCCACAAGTCCTCTTCCGTGTATGTGTCAGGAAAATTTCTGAAATAGAATAATGTGATTCTTCCATCCCCTGTTCGCTCGCTTCTGACCTCCTGCTTCTGACCTCCTGCTTCTTCCTGCCTTGTTGCGTCCTATCTTCATCACGACTTAGCAACGTTATATAGGAGTAGAATTCAGAAGAGAGGACCAAGACTCGGTTTCTGGTAATCATCCTTCACTCCATAATCACATGGGGCAATCAAAGCCGTATGCCGACGGCAGCGGCGCATCATTGTTCTACTTGCTAACCTTTCTCATCAACTTTTATTCTACGTGTTTCTAGCAATAGCAAATTCTGATAACAAAAACTCCATTATCTTATTTAGAAACTAAATTATAAAGTACTATACCAAACTTTTTCATCACTAATAGTAAGATCTTTCTTGGACATGAGGGTCTGATCAGGTTCGATCTCCCTTAACGTTAAAATAATGTGTAATTAAAGAAAATTACACAATGTGAATGCATTAATTTTTTATTATTAGCTTTAAGATATTTCATCATATCTGTGAATAAAAACATTATAAAGTAGAGAGACTCTCCGGTACCATTACATTTTGGATGGTTTTGGAACCTTTTCTACGTGGCATAACTAGAATGGTTAAGTAAGCCAAGTCACTTCAATGAATAGCAAACTTTTAGAAATTGTAAAATAGTCCTAAGTGTTAGGTAAATTCTTGGATGGACCACTTATACAAGTAATGTATCATACACCCTATCACACAAGATTAAAGTTTCTAAATTTTTTATTGAAATAATTATTTTTAAAAAAAATTACCCAAAAAGCACATTTTCAATGTACTGACGCAACAACTATTGGCGTTTGGAACGGGCCTTCTAAAATAAGAACGGCCCGTTCTAGATGAAATAATAACACATGAAGAATGGATCAGAACGGACTGTTCCGGATGAAAAATAACACATGACGAATGGATCAGAACAGCCCGTTCCGAAATCAAAATGGCCCGTTCTATTTCAACTGGACATGTGTTATTTTTGAACCTAGAACGGGTCGTTCCAGATTCAAAAAAAGCACATGACCAGTTAAAATAGAACAGGTCTTTCTGATTTCGGAACGGGCCGTTCTGGCCAGATAAGTCAACATATGGAACAATAAACGTGAGCACACATAGATGGGTGATCCAATGCAAGGCCCATTATTTCACACACAAGAATACATGGAATGGTACATGGCCAATTTCATCTATTTTCTATCTATGTTACGACTATTATCACAAATTAACATAAATCTTAAACCCTAAACACATTTAACTGTGTATTTCTTAATTGATGAAGCATTGACAAGTAGATACATCTAGATAAGTAGATACATCTTGACCACTTTTCTCATATATTTGGTAGTATAGGAGTTTATATTGTGTTTAGTCTTGTATTATGGGCCTTAGTATAAGACTTTTTGGGTTTTAAGTTTATTGGGCCTAGTTTTGGGCTTCATGGGCCTTTGGACTTTTGATTGCTTCAGAGCTTAGTGAGTCCAATGGGTTTGGTGGGCCTAGGATTCTCTTTACTTGGGCTTTACATGGATGACCACCTTTCTCATATATTTGGTAGTATAGGAGTTTATATTGTTTGGTCTTGTATTATGGGCCTTAGTATAAGACTTTTTGGGTTTTAAGCTTATTGGGCCTAATTTTGGGCTTCATGGGCCTTTGGGCTTTTGATTGCTTCAGAGCTTAGTGAGCTCAATGGGTTTGGTAGGCCTAGAGTTCTCTTTACTTGGGCTTTACATGGATGACCACCTTTCTCATATATTTGGTAGTATAGGAGTTTATATTGTTTGGTCTTGTATTATGGGCCTTAGTATAATACTTTTTGGGTTTTAAGCTTATTGGGCCTAATTTTGGGCTTCATGGGCCTTTGGGCATTTGATTGCTTCAGAGCTTAGTGAGTCCAATGGGTTTGGTGGGCCTAGAGTTCTCTTTACTTGGGTTTACATGGATGACCACCTTTCTCATATATTTGGTAGTATAGGAGTTTATATTGTTTGGTCTTGTATTATGGGCCTTAGTATAAGACTTTTTGGGTTTTAAGTTTATTAGGCCTAATTTTGGGCTTCATGGGCCTTTGGGCTTTTGATTGCTTCAGAGCTTAGTGAGCCCAATGGGTTTGGTGGGCCTAGGGTTCTCTTTACTTGAGTTTTACATGGATGACCACCTTTCTCATATATTTGGTAGTATAGGAGTTTATATTGTTTGGTCTTGTATTATGGACCTTAGTATAAGACTTTTTGGGTTTTAAGCTTATTAGGCCTAGTTTTGGGCTTCATTCATAGGATGCTTGATGTCATTGAGGAAAATGTCGAGATGTAAGTATAAGACATTTTGGGTTTTATGCTTATTGGGCCTAATTTTGAGCTTCATGGGCCTTTGGGCTTTTGATTGCTTCAGAGCTTAGTGAGCCCAATGGGTTTGGTGGGCCTAGGGTTCTCTTTACTTGGACTTTACATGGATGACCACCTTTCTCATATATTTGGTAGTATAGGAGTTTATATTGTTTGGTCTTGTATTATGGGCCTTAGTATAAGACTTTTTGGGTTTTAAGCTTATTGGGCCTAATTTTGGGCTTCATGGGCCTTTGGGTTTTTGATTGCTTCAGAGCTTAGTGAACCCAATGGGTTTGGTGGGCCTAGGGTTCTCTTTACTTGAGCTTTACATGGACGACCACCTTTCTCATATATTTGGTAGTATAAGAGTTTATATTGTTTGGTCTTGTATTATGGGCCTTAGTATAAAATTTTTTGGGTTGAGCTTATTAGGCCTAGTTTTGGGCTTCATTCATAGGATGCTTGATGTCATTGAGGAAAATTCGAGATGTAAAACTAAAACTAACAAAATTTTGCAATGATTTAAATGAGAAAAAATTATATTTATAGTAAAAAATTTTGTTTTGTGTTATTTTCTAATTAGAATTAGAAATTTATACATATAATTAATGTAAACCTCTAATTCTAATAGAAAAACATTATCAATTGAAAAACTATACTTAAATTTTAAATGTAATTTAGTAGAATGAAAAAATATATATTATTTTGTTTAAAAAAAGTTTTTATAACAAATATGTAGTTAGAACGATTCGTTCCGATTTTAGAACGGCCCGTTCTAGTTTAACCGGTAATGTGTTATTTCTGAATCTGGAACAGAGCGTTCTGGATCTGGAACGGGCTGTTCTTGTCCATTCGTCATGTGTTATTTTTTCATCTGGAATGACCCGTTCTGATTTCAGAACGGGCTGTTCTGAACGTGAAAATCGAAGAGTGAAAGTTGCGTAAATAGATTTTTTTTTGGGTAAATTATTTTTTTTAAAATTATTTTAATAAAAAATTTGAAAACTTAGTATGTATAATAAGCTACTAGATTAGATGCATCTAATGGTAAAGATTCATGGTGCATGATACACCTCTTAAACTTTACCTTAAAAAAAAGAGGGACTTAATAGTAAAATTTTATAACTTCAAATTTAACTTGACATGGCACACTTAAATGAAATGTATATAAATTATTAGTCCACGTATAAAAAGTACCAAAACTCTTTTAAAAACGAGGTTGCCGTAAAATTAGTCTATAAAGTATTATAATTTCAACTCATAGTAATTTTCAATTCTCTTGTACTATAAGATAAATTAACTATCTAACACCTGAACCTCTTTTCCATGCAGAACATGCAAATTGACCTCAACCTCCACATCGTGCATGTGTGTGCCACCTTTCAAATGCAATGCAAAAAATGCATAACGACAATTACTAATTTACTGCTCCACGACAAAGTTATATAAAGTGTAAAACTCAAGTAGTCAAGTACATCCCAATCCATCTGCAAATCCTCTTGTATAAATAACACACTTTCATGAGCTCCTTTCTCTTCGGTCTTCACAGAAGAAAAAAACAAGAGGGGTTTAAAAATCCTTTTTATTTTTTTTTATTTTCTTCTCTCTTAAAAATCATAAATTTTATAAAAAAAACTGATAAGCCCAATCAGATAGCTAGTGAAGACAGTAGGTCCAAACGTAACAAAATATGCCCAATTCACTTGAAGATTATCTTTAAAATGTTTTAGCTTAAATTAAACTTTTATTTTTTTATTTTATTTTTAGATTTATTTTGATATTTTATTTATTAAAATATTTATTATGATCATTTATTTTTTTATATTTAGATCGATTTGATCTTATCATTTTTAATTTTAAGATAGTATTTTAAATTAGTTTTTTATTGATTTAATTTGTAAAACTTATAACATTAGATTCATTTGTATATAAATTATAAAATTGAATTGAAATTTGATTCCAAAAATAATATAAACATAGTGAAAATGTGAAAAATTTATCTCACAAATAATTAAAAAATAATGTGAGATTATATTTTTTGGATTTTTAATTATTTCTTTAGACTTATTTTTATATAATTTTTTATCATATTTATGGTAATTTTTTGTTTGAATTATATTTATTTTTAATAATTTTTATGTAATTGAATCTAATAGACAAGTTTTAAGTTTTAAATCAGTCAAAAATAATTTAAAATTATATTTTAAACTAAAAATAGTCATTATTTTAAAGAGATAAAATTAACTCAAAATTAAGAAATAAAGAATCAAAATAAATA
The DNA here is from genome assembly GCF_000230855.2 of Cajanus cajan. NCBI lineage: Eukaryota > Viridiplantae > Streptophyta > Magnoliopsida > Fabales > Fabaceae > Cajanus > Cajanus cajan. Next base: position 7,231,804 of record NC_138517.1, on the reverse strand, counting down.
TTTTAAAAGATAAAAGATTAAAATAAATTTTAAAAATAAAATAAAATATCAAAAGTATAATTTAATCAAATTTTTAAATATTTTTCTTTATCATGTTTTTATTCTCTACTAATAATAGCTCTTAGAAATTTGAATGTATTTAAAAAGGTCTAAGATTTCCGTGAAGTAATTTTCTTAACAATATTTCCTTAAATATTTTGTACCATTAGAATAATCAATTGAAACATCCGTAGATAGGATTATACCTATCAACAACTTCTGAAAAACATAATAAGTGATGAAGCTTTTCAAACAAAAGTTGCATATTTCCAAATGATGTGGGTTAATCATTTGTGAGAAAATGATATCTAGAACTTTTAATGTAAAAAGAAGCTTCAGAACTTTGAGAAAATTTCATTTTGAAATTTAACTTCGAAATAACTTTTAAGCTAAAAAATAAAAATAAAAAATAAAATTATGTAACAAAAGCAAGCATAGGCTACATGCCAAATCTGCCTTTTCACCGAATAAGATAGAAATAATTGACAACGTGATATAGTGCATGTATTATTATATATTGGCAACCTATATATACAATAATCCTTTTATATACATATTAATGTGAATTGACAACCTAAACAAAATGAAACACTATGAAAAGAATAGTACTTGGAAAAAGTTATTAAAGACAAGAAACATTAATCGACTCATTGATTGAATAATCCTTTTATAATTACGAATAAGTTTTTTTTAATGGATTGATTGAATTCATCATTTAAATTATGAAAATTGGTGATTGGAATTATAAAATACTCAAATGATCACAAAGATTTATCAATTGAATTTGTAAACAATGATTAAAAATATTTTTCATTTTAAACAATTGAAGTTAATTGATCACAACTTCCGGTGAGAAAAAGTACAAAAATTCATACTATTGACAATAAAATTGCACAAGAGTTTGTTAAAATGTAATGTTTCATTAACAAAATAAGCATGTAGACACAATATTTAGTTTATTAGAGAATGGTTCCAATAAAGAGTAGAACTTGCTTAATTATATGTAAAGACATAAGATCAAGATGTAAATATTTATACTAAATTTTTCATGTGTAACGAATTTTAGAAGAGTCAAAACAAGACACAGCATGCAGAATTATTTTTTAGATTTTTCTAATTAGAAAGGTATACAAACATAGTGGTAAAGACAATAATTGCAATAGTAGTGGTTACAACAACAAAGGGAACCACTATAGTGTCAAAACACAATAGTTTTAATTGTAATTTTTTAATTTAAGTAATAGTTTTCTTCTTCTTCTTTTTTTTTCTTATACAGAGAGCGGAGAAAATTACAGAAGAACAATAAAGATTAAATTTAGACCTCTCACTTCTAATTATCTCAATTTCATCTTTCAACCACTAGTGTCTAATCTTAAATAATCATGACAATAGTTATTTATTTTAATCTAGAAGTTGTTATTATTATTCTTATTTTTTTGTTATACAAAAAGTTTTCTCATTTAAAATGTCTCTTATATATGTAAACAAATTTTTATAATCTTTTACTAGTAATTTTTATTAAAAAAATCTTTTATACTTTAAAAATATGTTTAAAAAACAGATGACATTTCAATTACTCATGTGGACATCATTTTGAAAGAGACTATATTATACCAATAAATTAATGATCGATCTTTATGTTAATAGGGGACATCTACAAGTACAAAGTATAAGCTGATTGCAAACTTTGCTAGTAATTTAGTCAAGAATATGGCTTTGTATACAGGTAGAATAGTAGTTCATTTTGTGCTGAAGATTTGTAGATTTAATTATAGTGATGTCGTGTATCTTTACATTAAACTTGACATATCATGTGTCAAATTTGATATCTTAATAAATCCACTTCTTTCTCAAAATGAAAAGTGTTATTGCCTCTTCAAAAATATGTTAAATTAATTTTAAAGTATCTTTATATAATAGTCAATAAATTATGATTTTTATTTACTAAATTATAAAAATGTAATAATTTAAAAAAAAACAATTATACATATCACATGTTAAGCATAATTATTAATAGTAAATAATTGTCTACTATTAAAATAATTATTAAATATTATATTGATAGAATTATAATTAATCATTTATGAAAAGTTGTATAAAAGCAAAAACAAATTAAATTATAAATGTGTTAAACAAATCAAGTCTAAGTTTAATTTTTTTTAACAAGTTAAATTTCAATTAAAATTAATTAAATAAATGAATCAAACATAAGCGGTCAATTTTTTTCACAAATCAATCTCAAATTTTAAGTGATAGGAGTTCATAAAACTTCATCAATCTTAACACGTTTTAGTCCTTTTTTTTCTCCTCCTTAATGTATATATAGTAGATAGAAGCTTGCTAGACCAAATATTTTTGCTGAAAAACTCTTAAAATTTAGGAAACTTGATTTGTATGAAAGTTACTCTACTATAAATAAAAATATTATTCAAATAACGTAACATGTCTGATAAAGTAACTACAATTTCATGTACTTCTCTATTATAGTTTCTTTTTTGATTTATTATCTTTTTCCATCTTGGAGGTGTCTAGCAGCAGCATGAGTATCCATTAAACATTTTCATGCATATAATTACGAGAATAATCTTATACGTAAAACAAAAAATTATACAATATTATTTTGTGTCTATTTTTTTACTTCTTTATTATTATAAAAAAAAATTAATTAGAATTAATGCTTAGCAAACACTTAAACTTTAACTTCTTTTTGGGTTTTCCTGCTGAATATGCTAATAGACACGTCTAGCTAGGCCTAGCCATCGTGTTAGCAAACTCATTCATCATACCCTGCATGTGCGCCACCTTTCAACTGCATCTGCATGCAATGCAGAAAAGTACGAAAACATCACTATTCACTGCTCCATATCACTCAGTTAAATAACCACATTCGGATTCTCTTTTCTCTTCACAGCAAAAGAAGAAGAAGAAGAAAAAAGAAAGATAGGTCTGAATTTGAACAAGAAGATGATGGTGCTAAAGGGTTGTTTCTTTCTTCTTTTACTCGTTGGGGTTACCACTGCTCGCATGGATCTGGGCATACTCAAAAGTGGTCATGATCAACATCACTCTTCAAAAGCATGCTGTGATGAATGCAGGTGCACAAAGTCAATACCTCCTCAATGCCACTGTTTAGATATGAGGTTGAATTCGTGCCACTCAGCTTGCGAATCATGTGTTTGCACATTCTCAAATCCAGCCATGTGTCATTGCGTTGACACCACCGATTTCTGCTATAAGCCTTGCAAGTCTCATGATGACGATGAGAAGGACTTGATGAACAGGTTTTAAGTAAGCTTTAAAGCTTAAGCTCTCTCAAATGGACACAAAGCCCCCTTTAGGCTTTGTTTTCTAATGTAAGGGAATACAGAATAAAACATGCAATGGAATAAAAGCTGTCGTACGTCGCCCATAATTTGTTTTCTCCTATTTTCGGTCATTTTCGTTTTAATGCATTAATTTTCATCTTGGCTAAAAAAACCTGAATCATCCATAACCTCTCCTATTTGTATATATTAAAAAATTTGATCTATTTTAGAAAAATTAAAATTGGTCAATTTTGAGAAAAAATCTAATCAGATCCACTTTACATGTACTCCAATTATTCTATATAACATGTTGGAGTATAATTTGAACTCTTAAATTAAACACTTCTATTCGTGAAATAGTTAGTCTAATGGTACTCCAATTATTTTCTGTATAACATGTTCTTAGTCCAATGGAACTCCAATTATTTTCTGTATAACATGTTCGAGATCTATATGTAACATGTTCGAGATCTTCATATTAAGTTTAATTTGAATTCTCAAATTAAACATTACTATTCGTGAAATAGTTAGTCCAATGGTACTCAATTTGATTCTCAAATTAAACATTACTATTCGTGAAATAGTTAGTCCAATAGTAATCAATTTGAGTCTCAAATTAAACATTACTATTCGTGAAATAGTTAGTCTAATAGTAATCAATTTGAGTCACTCAATAGTATACAGTTTATTCAGAATTTTAGTTTTGATGTTCATGAGTGACATATTAAATAATATTTATTAATATAAATAGAATTTTGTGATCTTTTAAATTAAAGATAATAAAGATAAAGAATGATTAGATTCTCTTTTTTTGTCAAACTTTTTTCCTTAGCTTAGAATTATTAGAACATGACACTCACGATTAAATTTACTAATTAAACTATTAAATCATTTATCTGGTTTAAAATTATATTATATATAATATTATTATATAAATTATTTTAAAAATAATATGGTCACCATAGCAAAATATGTCGTAATCTTAGATAACAAGGAAATAAATACAGAAACAAATATACCCTAATTAAAGTTTCAATATATGATAACAAGTAAAAAATTGGTTCACACTCAAAGGGTGTAGACTTTAGACACTAAAAAGAAATGAAAGACAAGTAATTAATAAAATAAATAATATATAAAACCAGTGATATGTTGAAGAAAACAAAAAGATAATTAAAAAGAAAAAAAAAAAGCATACTAAGGGTCTGGTAAGTGTTTGGATTGGACTGTATGGTGGCTTAGGTAACACATGAGAACAAAGCAACCGCGGCCATATGATATATATCCTGCATGTGTGCCACCCTTCAAATGCTATATATGTGTCAGTATTCACTGCTACATTAGTCATATCCTTCAAATCCTCTAGTAGTACAAATAACCACATCACGGGCTTTGTTCTCTTCATAAGGAAAAAAAAATATGGGTTTATATAAACAACAACATGGTGGTGGTAAAGGTGAGTTTCCTGCTATATATGGGGACAACCAATGCTAGCTTGCTACTGAGCCAGCTCATCAAAAGTGATCATCACCTAACTGGTGATTCTGAGTCTTCAAAGCCACGCTGTGATAACTGTGCATGCACATACTCGCAACCACCTCAATGCCGCTGTAAAGATGTTAGGCTGAATTCGTGCCACTCAATTGCAAATCCTGCATTTGCACCTTCTCTTTTCCTGCAATTTGTGGTTGTGTTGGCGTAACAGACTTCTGCTATATGACTTGCAAGTCCAGTGAGGATGCATGACTAGCTAGGTAGGAACTCATGAACAAGTTTTCCATTCCGTTTGTTTATGTAAGGAATGACTTAAATTGCTTTATGCAATTCTGGGTATTCTTTACTAGCTCTATTGCAAGTTTTTGGTGTTTAGAAGAGATTAACAATATACATTTATTTATAAAACTTTAATTTTGACTAGAAAACAATATTAATTACACATGCCGAGTAGTACCTAAATTTTGTCTTTTTAATTTAGTTCATTTTGAAAATTTTAAACTAGAAAAATATATATGTATAATAACTAAGCATAAGAGTCTACCTAATGGTAGGGATGGGATGAGGCGGGATAGGTGTGATTTTTAATGTCTTCGTTCTCATCCATATGTTTATACCTTATAACCATCGTCATCCCTATATCTGATGAGTATGAAATTTGTATTTTTATTTTCATTCCTGTCAAGTATCAAGTTTATATGTACTCGATCATAAATTAATTAAATATTTTTTTTGTTAAAAAAAAGAATTTTAACTAGGAATGACAAAAATATTCATACCCGTAGGTATCTACAGATAAATCTATTATAGATAATAAATGAGTAACTTAAATGAATATTTGCGGATAACATATATAAGTATTTTTTACTCATTTATAAACAGGGCGAGGTAGACACAATACTATTTATATTCGTGAGTACCCGCTAAATAATATTACTTAAATATTTATATTTTTATCTTATATTTTTTTATATTTTAAAAAAATAATCACTAATTACAAGTTCAAAAATTAATATCAATTATTTATCTTTAATATTTTAATATACTTAACATCAAATAAAAGTTAAAAATTATTATAATACTTCTTTTAAGTTTTAAAATAATTCATAAATATTCATGAATATCCATGAATATTCGCGAGTATTTATAAAATTCACAAGTACTCGCTAAATGGATATTTGCTTGAAAATTATGAAATACAATTGATGTTCGAATCCAAAAAAAGGTCATTAACAAAATGAAAATTGCGTGAAAAATATATCCCATGAACAACTATAAAATAATATGAAATTAAATTTTTTGAAATTTTTTGTTTTCATCATATTTATAATACATTTGGTATAAACTGCAATTGCATTCAATAGTCTTCATATATGTGAATCTTATGAGACAAATTTTAATTCATCTATTAGTCAAAAAACCGATTCAAAAGGATTAAATTAACCTAAATTTAAGAGATAAAGAACCAAGATGAATATTTTAAAAGATAAAAAATTAAAATAAATTTTAAAAAATAAGATATAGACCTAGTAATATCTAGCCAAGCCTATATATTGTAGTTAAAAATAGTAGACAAATAAATTTCCTGAGACGTGCTTAGTACTGTTCTAAATGATTTATCCGCAATATTTACACAAGTCCCCTATACAACAAGAACGTTGAGATTACAGAACTAATAAGAAGAAAATTTAAAACCCAAAGCAGAAAAAGAAAAAAGATATAGGCCCAAGTCTTACCACTCTTGTTAGCCTTTTTGTATGCATATATCACAACTTGATGTATAAATCATTTTTCAAAGGCAATACTAGTCAATGTGGGACTTCTTTCTTTTGTAATACCTTATATACAACATATATAAATGTAAAATGTCATCCCTATATATAAATAATAACTAACCAAGTCTATTAATCTAGTGATTGTAAGGCTTGTCGACCTGGTGCTCCCAGGTTCGATTCTTGTCTTAATTTTTACTATAATAATTGAATTTAAGATTGTTGATTTATACCAATATATATTAACTCCAATGTTTCATGTGAGAAATCCCTATGAGTAAGGGCACTTTATTAAAGGTTGGTGCTCAAAGTGACTGAGACCAAGGAATTATTTGGAAAGAGATGTATACGATTATATCGTAAAGAATATGATGATGCGAGGGACATGTGACGACATGGAACCTTAAACTGGAAGTTACAACTAGGTAACATTGAGGGATAAAAGGCAGGGGTCTCACATCACACTAGTTCGAATACCTTGGGGATAAGGTGTTGAGGGGTTGAGAAAGCCAAGGGTCAAGGTAGCACCTTGTACAGGAGTCTCCACGAAACCAACTCAACAATCTCGACAACTGCTCCAACATTCCATGATTGGTGTGAGAGTACATCCCAAATTTGGACAAGGAAAGAAGTATCTTGTTCATATTTTGAGATTTATCTAAGGGATGGAATCGTACCATTTATAGGTCAGGAAATATGTACTCACAATCACTTCTGAAATGTGGTAATGTGGATCCATACTATATCAATGTCAAGTAAGTACAACTAGAACAAATTCTAGTTTCCACCTAGAGTCTTGTACCTCTGATGATAAGTGCTCTTATCTTTGTATTTAACATAGTCAATATCCAATAAGTATAACTAGAACTAATTCTAGTTTTCCCCATAAATTATTGTGTTTCTTAGGTAAGTGTCCTTACCTTTAGTATATAAATATAAGTTAAGATTATTACATCCTCACTCCTTTGTTTCTGTTTTGTGCATGTACTTGATGGATATACGTAAAGATTATGGTCAAGCATAATGATCGAGTTGATTCAACAGTACAAATATCAAAAGGATTATATATATGAAGATTGTTAGGAAGATACGATGCCTAATGATTATTTGTACTTGTACTTGTGTCTAGGTAAGATAGAATTTTTGTAATGCTCTAATTATGTTTTATGATGTATAGGTGGGAATAGTTAATACGTATTTTCACTGTATTTGTTTGTAATAAAAAATTCACGTTCATATTTTCATTGTAATTTCTTGGTTAGACATATGTTTTATTTTTTTTTATTGATTTTAATTATGTTTCCATATGTGATACCTCTATCCGAGGGTATCTTTTGAGCAATTTGCTTTTAGAAAAAGTCTATTTTTAGATTCATATATTGTTATTTCTTTTAATTTATATGATTTTCTAGTATGGGGTAGATGGTGTCACAATATTTTCTGTTGTAATGACTATAAACAAAAGTCAAGAACAACCTCTCAAACATGCATTTATCTTCCATAATTAGTATTTTCACTTGGTCAATTGTATGTTGCAATATCAAAGGTTACATCTTATTTTGGATTAAATATTATCATATGAAATAACAAGGGTCATGTTACAACTACAACTCCAAATGTAGTTTATTGAGAGGTCAATATTTGTTTTAGGTATTTATCAATTTTTATAATTGAACAAAAAAAGTTAAGTTTTAGTTATAACTGTTTCATCTCATCTTCTTAGTTGTTATTAAGAAAGTGAATTTGAGTTTAACTCAATCTTACAAAATTGACTTGAAAAAGTGAGGATTGATTTTTTACTTCTATGCACTATTATGCCCTTATTATTAGTCAATGAGAGTTTTTCAATACACCCCTCTCGTGTCGAGAATTGAACATCTTGAATGTAAAGTTTGTAAAACTAAACATTTGTGAGTGTTCGATAACGATATGATGATAAGTGGCACAATAAACCTAATAATAATTAATAGTCACTGGGATATAAACTATGATACTATCTTTAGAAAATGAATTTAAAGTTTAACTTAATCATACATAATCAACCTTAACGATGTGGATTTTTTTCACTTATATACACTATTATAAGCATAGTGATATGGCTAGCATCTCACATTAACTAGTAATAAGGACAACAAAGAGTATATAAATGAGAGACAACTCATGTTTCAAATCAATTTTATAAGGTTGAATTAAATTTCAATTCATTTTTTTAAGAGTTTTTTTTAATGGTGTATTTTTCTTCTACTTCTATCTGAATGAATGTTCTAATAAATTAATTTTTATGTGAAAAAAGTCTATTATGTTAAAAAAAATAGATAGTGTTGCGTTTTTTTAATTATAACTTTTAACCTTAAACTTCAAGTATTACTTATTAAAATGAATTTGTGTTGGAAGTTGTAATATAAATAAAACAAATGGTTTTTTATTAAAATAATTTACTTTGTTAATTTATGTTTATATATTATTAAAAATAATTAACAAATATAATATGTTAGATGCATGTCAAGGGTTACATAATTTATGAAGTTATAACAATATATTAAAAAACTTTAACATAAACTTGTTATTTATGTAAAAAGTTAAAACTAATTATACATATTATTAAAAAATAAATTAATCTTTATACATATATATTTTGTTTACCTTATATATCACACAGTCAAGAACCTAGTATATACAATTACGATAATTGAGTTTGAATTTATATATAACTTAATGGAAGTTATTGAAATTTTTGTTGTAATGTGCAAATTCTTAAATATGTGTGATTAAATTTGAGGTCACCTCGAAAATATATGTAATAAATGTTATATTAAAATTGACATTATAATTATTAAGATCGCGCTTTAATTTTGATTGAATTACAGCATAAGAAAGTCTTGAAGATTGTATCTATATTTTGGACCTTTTTTATTTATTATTATTATAATATAATTTTTAAATTAAATTACATTTTATATTTTTATAATATTCAATTCATGATTTTAATATTTTTAATTCTGTAATTTAAGTCTCAAATTAAAACTTTAAGACATTAAATATATATGATATAACAATTAGTATTTAGAATAAATTACACACTTCCTTACTTTTATTTCATAAATGTTTTTTTTACTTTTATTATATATTATATGATTTTTAGGTTAAATTATTTTTTTAACTCCTCTATAATATTTAACCTATAGTTTTAATTTTTACTTTTTAATTCTTCAATTCTAGTCTCAAAATTTTATAAAATATATAATCTTGATCCTTTTATTAAAAGTTCATCGATTGACGGTAACATTGAATGCATATGACATTAAATATATGATAAAAATTAATATTTAAATTAAATTGCACAATTTCTTATTTTTATTTTATAAATATTTGGAGCTTTTATTATTATATGATTTGAATGATAAATTATATTTTGGTCCCTCTACAATATTCAATCCATTATTTTATTAGTTTTTAATTATGCAATTTTGATCTACCGTTAAATGTTCATCAATTAACCATTAAAATTATAAGATTAAACATGTGAGATATTAAAAATATGTTATAATAATTAATATTTAATAAATTGCACTTTTAGTCTTCATTTTTATCTCTTTATATTACTTTTATGAAATCCAAATGAGAAATAACACTACAATTTAATCTAAGTATTATCTAATATTAATAACATATACCCTATGTTAAATATAATCAACATTAATCAATATATGAATATTTAATAGTGAAATCAAATTACAAATTTTGTACAATTTAGACTAAAATGAATGTTTAGTTAGCAGTAACTTTCTATAATTAATCTAACCTTGATAAGTAAACCAAGGTTAGGTTTGAGCTTCCTAACTTGTAAAAGTCGTGGTAGCAAGGTGGAGACGAGTTTTATTGTACCAAAGGTGAAATATGTTTTTAATACTCTAAATTTTATGATAACAAAGTCATGACCTTGATAAAATTGACAATTTGTCTAAGTTATTACATGAATCATACATACAATGTGTAAATTAATGAATCTCTAAATCATGAAGACAATGAGCATATTCAATGGAACATTAATTATAAGTTAAGCAACCATTTTATAAGGCTATCACCTTAACGGATACTTCCATGAAGTCGATAAATATAAGAAGATTTAAAGAAAAAAGTAGAACTTTGTGAATATTGTGAATACACGCCTTTTGCTTGTTGTTCCCAAACTCTGATAATAATTTTCTAAGTTTTGTATCCTTTGTCCAGTAGATGATCTAGAGAAAAGCTTAAGTGTATAACATCTTTGCCTTAGCAAGTCAACTTTTTAGTATACTAAACTTACATATCCCTCTTAGTAAGAGTTCTCATAAACACACTTTACATATCTGATAAGCTTAAAGAGGATAGTGAAAGAATACAACAATAGTTAATTGCATTTGTAAGCTAGAAATGACAGTAAGAATACTTGTGTTGTAAAAGTTTTCAAATTAGTGAGACCCTTCAAGTTCAAAGGTAACTGAACTAACTCAAGTTGGATGAACTAATATAAAATTGAAGTGCTCCCTTCCCTTTCCTTCTTCCTACACTTTCATTGGACAAAAACTCGATTACGAGCTAAAATATGTTATTTGCAGAAAAAGCTTTCAAACTTCACACACATTTCAATTTCCATGTTGTGTGTTTATGTTACTTCAAGTTTAAGGAGGTACTCCCCCCTTGTAAAAAAAAAATACTATATATATATATATATATATATATATATATAAAGATATTTTTGTATATTTCATTTTATAATTATGAAAAAGTATAACTTAACTTGAATTACAATAATAATTAATCATAAAATTAAGTTTATATGTTTAATTAAAATTATTGGATTCTTATATTTATTATTTATTAATTTTTCATATTGTTCGAATCAAAACATAATTAGTAATTTTTTAAAAAATACATAAAAACAAAAAAAAATGTGAAAACTTCACAAATTTTTCTAAACTTGATAAAATCCAAAAAAAATAAAGTTGATTTCTTTTTCTTCCCTTATAAATTTTCACCAAACACACCATACCTAACATGAATAGTAACGACAAATATTAAAGTCATCACCATCCCGTTTCATTGTCATGTCTAAAAAACTGTCTCAGAATATATTATTTTATATTTAAACTACAAATTAAATTTATGTATTTAATTAAACATTATTTAATTCTTAAATTTGTTAGTTTAAAATAAATAAAAAAATTAAGAATGTTTTCTTTCCAAAATTTAAAATTTGATAAAATTTAACAAAAATAAAGTTAAATTATTTTTTATTTTATTTTTACCCCTCATAAATCCACACCAAACACATCCCACCTTTAACAAAATTAGTGAAAATGATAGTTAAAGCCATCACTATCTCACCCCTTTATTTCATTGTCATGCCTTAAAAAAATGTCTCATAATACACTATCTTATTATTTTAAATTTTGTATCATTTATTATTTTCATGTATTATTTAAGCATAATTAATAATTTATTTAAAAATACATAAAATAAAAAATGTAGAATAGTTTTTTTTCTTCAGAAATAGATAAAATTCAATAAAAATAGAGTTTAATTTAATTTTCATTTCTCATAGGTTCACACCAAACACACACACACTCCATCCTTAACGGAAATAGTAACGGCGAGAGTTAATCCTGTCCCATTGCTACGCCGAAAAGAAAAAAATGGGTGAAGTGAGAATATATATATTATTTTAATTTTTATGTGTGGCTTATGGGGCATTCCATTTTCCTTCCTTCGTAGATTCCTTCCTATTCAATTCAACACTTCACCGTTTGTGTTGTTTCACTGAACAAACTACAAAGCCAACAACACTGCTTCTACACTCTGCCCAGACACTCACTCACTCACTCTTCTCAGAACTGTGTTCAGCGCCAATCACCAACCACTCGCTGCTCCTTCTAGAACCTTCTCAGGTTCTTTCTCAACACCCTCAGTCAACGCAACTCCAACACTCTGTATCTACTCTCTCTTTCTCTCTCTTTTTTCTCTTTCAATTTTTCCATCATTTTTTTTTTCATTCCGCCCCCAAATTGCATGTTTCTTCGTTCTTGTTAGCGTCCTCTGTGACGACGATTTTGTCGCTTCTTCATCTCTCAATGTGCGTTTCCTTTCGTAATTCATTTCTTCTTGTTGTCTTTCTGGTTCTTGCAGCTCTTCTTTGTTTTAGGTTTCAACAGAGCAATAGAAAATGCATGTCTAATTTTTTTTTCTTTCCTTTTATTGTTGTCTGCTGTCAATTTAATTATTTGATTAATTAATTAATTTGTTCTTTTGGTTGGAGATTGGTGGCAGAGAGAGCATCAGAATAGGGAAATTTGAAAGGTGGAAGAAGAAGGCTGATAGCATTTAGTGGAGAAGGTTGAATTTAGGGTTATTTATGATAGGAAGGATGAATGATGAACCTAATGGCGGTTCTTTCTGGATAGAGGAAATTGATGGGAAGGTTCAGACCCCTGTGAGAAGGAAAAGGAAATACAGGACAAAGAAAAAGGAATATCAAGGATGGGGGTCGACTTCCCTTATTTGGTTTCTTGAATCCATTGGTAGAGATACCACAAACCAGATAGCTCAGAGCGAGGTTGCGAATATTATACTTGAGTATGTAAAGCAGAATGGGCTCTTTCATAAAACCAAGAAGAAGAGGATTGAGTGTGACGAGAGGCTCCATTCGCTGTTCGGGAGGAAGAGCATTAGCCGCTTGAAAATCAATGACTTGCTCGAGTCGCACTTTGCGGAGAACTGTGAGGGATCCTCTGATGATATTTTGTTTGATTCGGACGAGGATGAGATTGCGCTGGCAACGTGTGAAACCACCCCTAGGACGGCGCCTTCGGAGTGGAGGAGTCAACCAAGGAAACCGGTTTTTGAGAAACCGAGGAGCTGTTTTGCTGCTGTTGTTCCGGCCAACATTAAGCTTGTTTATTTGAGGAGGAGTCTTGTTGAGGACCTTTTAAAGGACCCTCAAACTTTTGAGAGTAAAGTAGTTGGAAGCTTCATAAGAATTAGATGTGACCCAAATGATTACCTTCAGAAAAACTCACACCAGCTTTTGCAAGTCAAAGGTAATTTGGCTGATCATGGTTGATTAGGAAAAAAACTTAGCTACCGTACCATAGGTATTGTTGGTGTTGTTCTCCAAATTGCAGTTTCACCTTGATAATATACATAAAAATGTATATTATCAAGGTTTTCATTAAATGTAAATGCATATTACCGAGGTGAAACTCCAATTCTAATGTACCTAAGTTTTGCCCTGTTGATTATATAGCATTGCATTCTAGTTAATGTATTTTTTTTTTTTCACTTCTACATGTTCAAGTCTTTGAATAGGCATGTTCATCAACTGCTAAGTTTAATAGTTTAATACCTTATGTTTGTAAGAAGCAGAGGTTACATGCAAAAAAAGGCAAACTGAAATGTGCTTATGTACTGTTTATTTTTTTAGTCATTAGTTAAGGTTGCATGTATTTGATGATCTGGCAAAGTGGTCAAATTTGTCCTAATTTTTGGACTATTTGCAATGAGATCAATAAACAAAATTTTGTAATCCTATTACATCATGCTGGTTGGGATTCTCATAAATCAAGCAAATCCCAAGGTGCTTATTATTATGTACTCTATTTTGGCATTATTAGTATAGGTCAAGGCCAGGTGTGGTTTGTCATAGGGCCTGTTTGGATGAGCTTTTCCATGAGCACTGTTAGGAGAAAAAAAATAGGAAGAAAAATTGAAATAAACTGCTCTATAAGCTAAAACTAACTTATGCAAGAGTTAAAAATAAGATTTTGGAGAAGCTAATTAGATAGAGCTTCTACAAATTAGCTATCTAATTAGCTTATGGACAAGCTAGTTGTAACTTATGGAGAAACTCATTTCATTTTTTCTACCTATTTCTCTCTCCTATAAGTGGACTATTCACCATGAGTGATAATGAACAAAACAATATAATCTAATAACCTCATGCTGGGTGGGATTTAAATAACTGGGAAAAAATTGTACTTAAATCATGTGCTGCTTTTTGACATCATTAATATAGGTCATGTCTCAGTTCTGGTTTATTCTAATCGAATACTTTAGACTATTCACAATGAATAACGGTGAACAATAAATCTATCCATTGGGTTTCCAATTAATTTTCTACAGACTCATTCCTGGAACTATTTCTCTTAGTGTTTTGTATTAATCTATTATTTATTTGTGACTTTGGCAAGCAATTGACAATTGAATATGACATAGAAAAATAGACAACGATATTTATTTCTTCTAATTAGCTGAAGTACAGTTTTTCTGGGTTATCTTCCAGGTATGAAGAAGAGTTCTGAAGTAAATGGAGAAATTCACCTTCAAGCTTCTGGTTTCATTAAAGACATCAGGATTCCAATGCTGTCAGATGATAATTTCTCTGAGGTGAAGATAATTTATCTAGCTACTTTTAGCATTATTTAGCAAAAATAGTAGACTGTTTTTATAAGGGTTAACTCATCTAGTAGGATCAAATTTCATTGACTTAAGCCCTGTTTGATTGAACTTCTTAACAAGCATTTATAAGAGAAGAAAAATAAGAAGATAAAATGAATCAAACATCTCCCACTAGTTATTTAGAAGATCCCTGATCTAATTTCTTCAAAAGCTAGGGTGCATAAGTTGATTTTAAACTTGAGGGAAAATTTTGATTCATTTTACCTCCTAATTTCCTTCTCCTATGCGTGTTTGTTGAGAAATTTATCCAAATGAGGCCTTAAAGGTGTATTGACTCAAAGGTCTAGGGTTCGTTTCATGCGGGTGGTCTCTAGTTGGTCATTTGTAACTGTATGTACCATTTTAACTGGATTGTGCTATGCCATGAACTTGAAATGTAGTAACTTTTCCTCCCCCTAATTTTTCATGTACCCAAAAAAAAAATGATTGTTGACTCTCCTGCTAAGCCAAAAGGGCCAAGTTGTCTTGGTTCTTGATCAATTTCTATCAAATTGATGCTGGATTTACTTTCATTGACAGTTTTAAATAAGCCCATCTGAACTGGAAGTTGATGGTTGGTTTGATATTCTTTACTGCTGATTATCTTCAATACTATAATGTTGTATCCTATATATAATTTTGAATAATGTGAAGTTTAATTATGGATGTGATATATGCATGTCTGACTGTAACTATGCCTGATATAGTTAATTGCAAATAAATGCCAATGCAAAATGGCAGGGGGCAATTCTATGCATCATAATGGTATATGTTGTTTTCTGACTATAGTAATTAAAGTAGAATGAGAAAACATCTTTCATTAATAAACTTCTTGAAAGTGGTTCAAGTTTTCATATAAGTTTTTGAAGCCAACTTAGAGAAGCTAAAGAGATAATGTATACTGCTTCAAGGTTTTATTCTAGTCTAGTACCAATTGGTGCAAAACTAAACTGTGGGATAAATAAAGGATGGGGTGGGAAATAGAAGAAAAATATTGATATAAAGTAATCATGTTAGTTTTTAGTAAAGCTAGTACCCTGCTCTAAACTCTAGCTGCTGCTATTCTTCAAAACCATGTCTTCATTCTAACCTGCAACAAGGTTTATTTATGGATAGTCTCAGGGACAAAATATTCAAACAATAATCTAAAGACAGTGTTAAGTTGTGTAGGAAAATGCAAAGAGTAAACATAAAATTGGATGTCTGAGAACTAGGGCATGGAGCAAAATGGTTTGGAAATTCTTTTATCAAAACAAACACAAAGTAACTACCATACAAATTCTGAACTCCATGCTCTAATTTGGAAAGTACTTTCTATGATTTCCATTAATAAGCTAATTTTTTTTCTTCATATCTCTCTCTCTCTCTTTTAATTTGCTTTACTAGCTAAAATAGTTTAAATAAGTGCTGATGAATAAATAGCATACTTTTGCAAGAATCACAACTTTGTGTAGCTACTTAATACTATCTTCTCAGTGATATTTACCATGTTCAAAAATGTTTGTTTTCCATATCTGTGTTACTCTGCATTTAAATTTTATGGGACTTTGGTTTCAGGAGGAGTGTAAGGATTTGTGCCAAAGAGTAAAAGATGGCTTGGTCAAAAGACCTATGATTGTAAGCTCTTTTTATCGTTTTGAATTATTCTAAAATAGTGAAATTCCTGCAGCACTGGAGCAAGCCACTTCTATAACTTGTGAATTGAAAGGAATAACGTGTGGTGTATTCTTTATACATGCAAGTCTGTTTTACTCTAGATACTATTGTGTGATGCTTTAATGAATCTAAATAATGACATTTTCTTTTATACATGGTAGGTGGATATGGAGCAGACAGCAAGAGTATTGCATGAGGATATGACTAAGCATGTATGTACCGAACTGTAGCTGAACCTTGTGTTTGGATTGCTTCATAGCCTTCATTTATGTTTTTATTCATGATTTTCTCATAATTTGTCAAGCTAAATTTGGAATCATGAATACCATCAAATTGTAGCATTAAGGGATGACACAATGAAAAATTGCTTGAAATATATCACATAAATGATAAATAATATATAGTTTTCAATATAACAATTTTTATTAATAGATTGACAAAAGAGCTTGCCCACAAGTCTCACAAAACAAAATCATAAGTCACAATTGAGTATGAAGCCCCCATTTAAGAATAATGAAAGAACAACGGAATGTCCATTTCATTTTGTAGCCAACGTCAACTAGTCTATATTTGGTAATAGATTATTTTCTGGAAATAATTGCTTTTTCTTCAAAAGCTCTCTTTGAAAGCTGGTATAAATATGTGATTTTCAAAATAAGCTGAAGTAAACTTAAACCTAATGGGAAAAGACTTGATTGTTGTTGTATATACTATAAGAAGGCAACTGGAATCATTTATCAGGCACTCCACCATGTTACTCCACATGTTGGTGTCTGTATATATGCTAATGATTTTTGTTGTAATATGTATATGCACCAGGAAAAGCCAAAATTCAGTTCTATAGCAGCTATGGTTATCTATTCTTTGAGACTTTGCAATGCTCATAGCTAACCGTACTCCATTGCAAATTAGATTAACATTGATAATAAATTCTTTTGCATACTCTCTTTTCATTGATCAGTTACCTGCACAGACTCTTCATTCATAGAATGTCATTCAGTGTCACATTCTATCACCTCTATACAGTCTCTTGAGAATAAATAACACTTTTTAAGTTAAATTATTTGACACTTCTTAGATACTGTTTATAGTGTTTATACATGCTAGTTGTCATAACTCATATTTTTCTCATACTAGTTGATATTTGTTTGTATGTTAAATGTGTGTATACTTGTCCTGTTCTGTGTGTGCATTGAAACTATGCATGGACTGTACATGCTTGTTTCACATAAGAATTTATTTTTACCCTTTTGATATCTGGGCTTTATTTTTTGCCTGTATTTCCTAATTCCTGCTTTCTTTTATGTGATGATTTTGTTTTAGTGGCTTGCAAGAGAACTGACTCTGCTACAAAATCTTATTGAACGAGCTAATGAAAAGGGTTGGCGTAGAGAATATCCTTATCTGATATTTATTAGATTGACATTTTTTTCTATATTGTGGTAATGGCTCCCATTCCATTTTTGCATCATAAGATGGCAACATCTGCCCGAACTTGGTTAACACATTATACTACTCTTTTATACAACCAAATTTGTTCTCTAGTAGATACTTCATACATTGTTAACTATACTATTTGTCATAAATAAAAACCATTGTCTGTTTATGGCAATCTCTCTCTCTCTCTCTCTCTCTCTCTCTCTCTCTCTCTCTATCTATCTATCTATATATATATATATATATATATATATATATATAACCCATGCCAACTTCATAATCCTTGATTGGATTGATTTCTAATTTTATTTATTTATTTTTGCAATAATAATGCTGATTTGCTTATTCAACTCATAAATAAATAAATCTGTTCCTATCATTGTTTTTCAGGACTTAAAATCTTTTTGATAATTGGTCACCTAATTGATTTGAGCCATCAAATCGATTCTTCAGTTTGTTTGTGTTTCATCTGACAGTTTCATAATGCTTATTTAATTTTTTCTAATATTTCCTGCATCAATTCTTTCAGTATCATATTGTAGGATATTTTAGGGTGAAGTATCTTTCTCTTCCAAACCACATCACATACCTTGGATATTTATTCAATTTCTCTCATAACCCAAACCCACCTGAGTTTATGTACAGGTGGTATTTGAGAGGAGAGGGGGAGCTTCTCTTTAATGCAGCAAGCAGACTTATCTTCTGTATAGTATAACTAAATACCACCTTAATGATACTAGTCCTCTTGAAAGTCATGCAGACTGATTACATTACAATTCCTTCTACATGGCTTTCACTTTTTTTCTTATGTACAGCAGTAATTCCTGAATTAGAAAGCAATCAATTTTGGTGATGCACATTGTGCATTAAAATTCTATATGCTTTTTTTAGTGGTACTTTTTAAGTCAAAAACTGTAAGAAAGGTTTTATATGAAGCAAAGTTTCCTTAATCAATTGGAAGTACACTGGATGAGTACCTACGAAGAAGGGAGAAGCTTCAGAGTCCTGATGAGCAGGAGCGGTTATTGCATGAATTTCCTCAAGTTATTTCAGATGATCAAGAATCAGAAACTACAACACCTGATGTTCAAGATAAAAAAGTAGAAAACAATTTACAGGAGTTCTGGCAGGCCACCTGTACTAAAACATCTTTAGTGACTGAGGTCCCAAAGGCAGTTGCAAATACAAAACTAGATACTGTTAATCTTGTAAAACAACAAAGCAATTCACCGAAGTCAATTCCCAGTCTCCGCATAGCACCAGAAGTACCTCTTTTGGATATGACAAAGAATAGCACTATGTTGAATTGCATTTCTCATAACAGGGCAGGTTTGTTGTAAACATTCTTTTCCATGATTATACTTTTAAATGTATGTCTTTTTTTTTTTTTTTTTTTTTTAATCTGTGAATCTGTTATGTGCTTGATTGTAATACCGTGGTATGTTTTGTTTGGGTGGGAGTTGTTCTAATTTATTTATTATACCTCAAAGCCGTCAATGATAAGCCATGGAAAGAACTTAATTGGGATAATATAAGCATTCTGGTCCACCCAAAGACACCACTGCATTGGATAGAAATCATAGGGCCAAAGCTTCTGAATTTGTTCAAATGGAAATACTCCGAGTTCTGTGGGCATACCCAATATTGCTGGAAAGTTAAAAGTGTACAATTCCCAATATAACTAGCTGCATGAAGTTTCTGGAATCATTTTCTGTCTGGAGAATGGGTAAGAATATATAAATAGGATGATTGGTTGAATGAATAACATTTACAAGCAATCTGGCTACAGTATTGTCTGAATCAATTGCCCTTGGTAAGATAGATTATGAAACATATTTGCTAAACATAAAAGGCAGTTCAGTCAGTAAATTAGTGGTGTTATATACAACTCCCTCATGTAATGCCTGAATTAGCTTCTTTTGGGACCAAAAAGCCTCTTTCTTTCAGCTATCTAAGAGAGTTTTTGAAAAAAATAAAAAAATATTATTTCCCTTGAGAAATGCATTGCCAACCATGCATGGGGTTCTGATTCACTTCTACGTCATGCTTCATACAATAGCTTCTAAAAGATTAGGCTTGCAACTTGGGAGTCTTTTTGCACAAATGATGTTTATTATAGTAAACACATGTTTTGTTTCGTTATTATCAAAGAGATTAATGCAAAAAGATAATTATTATTTTAGACTAGAGTAATAGATACTTTTATCCACTCAAAAGTCATTTTTATGTGTATTTGAAAGGTTGATAAAGTCTAGAAAAGTCTAATATCGTAATTAGGGGTTAGAGTGAAGTTAGTTCAAATTTTAGGCAAAATTCATTAAATAAAACGCTATGGGTCCACCATTAAACCATTACAGGAGTCTATAAGTAGATGTTTCCTTGTACTTGTCATCAAATTACTGTAGCCTTTCCAAGTTCAATTTTATTTATTTTGTATAGAACATGCTTTCCCTGTTTCTAGGAGTAGACTTCCAATGTTCTTACATATTTCTGATATTTTTTCCTGTTTCCAACTCCATCCTACCTATTGTCCTTTTCTATCAACATCACGTTTCAATTTAAGCACCTGGGCTAAATCAGATCGCTTTAACGAAAAAAAAATGGTTTGTGTCAAAGATATCTTGTTTGCATACAATTAGTTCTGCATTTTCCACTTCTTAATTGATCAAATCACACCCTCTTAATTATTATCCATTATTTTCTTTATTTGATGCTCTGTTTCAGATGCTTTGCTAAATTGCCACAAACTATATAATGCCCATTATAAGCATTATTCATCAGATGTTTTACTATCTAATTCTGTGAATAATGATCTTCCTGTATACTATTTTGCAATCAAATTTGCTACGAACTTTAAGATAATGAAAAGATTTGCCCTGCCATTTTTAATGGATGTAAATTGACTCCTCCAAGCCTATGCTAATGTCATTCTTTGATGTTCTTGGCTTGTTTTGGCAGAGAACCAGTCGTGTGGCTTATCTGTCCAGCAGCCGCCAGAGCAACAAACAGACTTTGCATATAAGAATGACATGTCTAGGCCAGCCGAATCACATGAAGGAAAGATCTCTCAAGCACTTCCCAACAAACAAACACGGCTGTCTCAGCGTGAGGTTATAGAGGTAGACGATGTGTTACCACATGTCCAACTGCTGCCAAAGCAACAAACAGACTTCACATATAAGAATGGCATGTCTAAGCTAGCCGAATCACATGAAGTGGAGATCTCTCAATCTCAAGCACTGCCCAACAAACAGATACAGTCATCTCAGCTCAAGGTTATAGAGATAAGCGATGGCTTACTGATCCAACAGCTGCCAGAGCAAGAAACAGGCTTGACATATAAGAATGACATGTCTAAGCCAGGTGAAACACATGAAGCGAAGATCTCTCAAGCACCGCCCAAAAAACAGATACAGCCCTCTAAGATTCAGGTTATAGAGCTAAGCGATGATGAAGAAGAAATTGAAAAACCAAGTACTACAAAGCTGATTCCTGCTGTGGAGTTGGATAGCTTGATGTGGCATTACAGAGATCCCAAGGGAAATGTACAAGGACCATTTTCCTTGATTTCTCTAAAACGGTGGAGTGATGCTGGTTACTTTTCCCAAGATTTTATGGTCTGGAAGTTAGGTCATAGTCAGGATGAAGGTGTATTACTGGTTAATGTACTAGCCCAATTTTTCCCCATTTGATCAAATTGCTTATGATACATTGTAAAATACAGGTCAATAATTTTGTTGTGATTCTAAGGCAACTGTCAATCTACATCTTGTAATTGTAACTAGAAATTCATGCTCAAAAATTGAAATTTTCCCCCCTTCCCCCTTCGCTTGTCAACCTCTTTACCTTGCCAAGATAAATCGGTATCATCGGATCCTTCATGCACGATGCATCTGAGTTCTGAATGTTAGATTATTTAGACAATGTGGAGAGATGTTGCAATGCTCCTGGCCAGGCTATGATTATCCAAGCGGGTGATCTTTCAGGCTATAGAGAAAATTTCAGCTAGTATGGGGTTACTCCGTGATCTCAATTTTAAATTTTGGATATGCATGGTCGTTAAATATTTGAAGTGAGAGATTTATTGTCTATAGTAATTCTACTCAATTCGAGTAGAATTGACTTTCCGTGTAAGATATTTGTTATTTATATAAAAAGAAGAAAAAAAATATCAACTTGGCAAGGGGGTTGTGCAATAGACATACCAATATGTAAATTTACAATTGTTTTCGACCCTACTTTAGAATCATTGCACCCTCGTTGAGCGGTTGATTCAAGTTGATATTGTTGAGTACCTGAAAAGGGATTATGCGACTTAGTAGGGTTACTTCTTCGTTTGGAAAAAATCATATTCTTGAGATGAACAAGTTCATCTCTTGTAGAAGCTTAATATCCAAGCTACGAAGTTTCCCAATAAATTTAGTCAATTTAGAGATCGGGACATTGAGCAGGCCTCAATGTAGTTGTGTGAGTTGTACATGTTTTACTAGGAGTGAGAAAGGGTGGCAGAATATTGGGTCAGCATTATCCAGACATACTTTCTTGAGAAAGGGTGGCAGAATAAGTTTAATTTCATCAGTAGTTTTTCATCAATAATAATCACTTATTTGTGTTTTGTTTTATAAAATGCAATTATGCAATAAAAGTTTAAATGATTTTTAGTTTGAGTTACAGCCAATGATCCATTAGGTTAATATCGTGCACAAGTCAAATAAGATGAAACCATATTATTTATTTAGTTTTTGTTTTTCCCTTTTGATATTGATGATAACACCGACCAAATAGTTAACAAACGGGAAACAAAAAAACAATCACGGGGGGAGTAGAGTGTGTGAGTTGGTTGAGTAGAATATGAGTGTCGTAAATTTCGTGATACTCATATTTGATTCCTATACATAAAAAAAAACCAAAAAAAAAAATCAATGAAAATCTTTAAGAGAGAGGGTGTTTGCAATATTTTACTTAAAAATAAATTTTATATATATATATATATATATATATATATATGTATATATACATGTGAATGTAAAATATTAATATTAATATATTAAATTAGTTTACTGTATTTTACGATGATTATTTTTAAAATTCATACTAAATATTTGTTTAGTTGACATGACACTATAAAACTCGTTAAAAGTACATCTCTATTAAATTTTTTAGTGATCTTTATCTTAGGGTCTGTTTAAATAGATTTTTTATAGAAATATTTTTAGTGGAGAAAAATAAGAAGAAAAATTGGAATACAATTTTTCATAAGTTGAAACTAGTTTATACAAGAAATAAAAAATAGGACTTTGAAAGAGTTAATTGAATAGAACTCTTACAAATTAGTTTATGCATCAATTAATTTTAATTTACAGAGAAATTTATTTTATTTTCTCTTCTAAAAATATTTATGAAGAAGTTTATTTAAATAAACCTTTAATATATCTATTTTCTACTTTTTACATCTTAAATGACTCTCATTATTTTTACAATACTTTTTTTTTGTAACATAAATGTGTTGTTCCTGTGTTATGATACACACTTCACTTATCCTTGTTGTAGCGAGTCTGATCCTGGGTCTCGGTCTTCTCGTTCCTATCCGGGTAGTCCAATGTGAGGGGGGGTGTGCCTGCAAAGACACTCCAACGCTCAAGTAAGTGTTCGGCGTAATAAATGTGGTAGTTGAAAGTTAGTTACGTACCTCGCTAGGGTCCTATTTATAGTGATTTTTATTGGGCCGCGATTAAGGACTGGGTCCCGGGAAATTAGGGGGCTAATTCGGTGCATTACATGAATTAATCTCTCTATAATTATCCTGGCGTAAATCCGTGACTTGGCCGAGCACACCGACACGTTCCGTTCAGATTGTGAGTGGTCGGTGGGCTCGGGTATTCGACTTGGTCATCCACAAACTCGGGTATTCGGCCTAGTCGGCCAAGAACTCGGGTATTCAGCCTAGTCGGCCATGAACTCGAGTATTCGGCCTAGTCGGCCACGAACTCGGGTATTCGGCCTAGTCAGCCACCATACGGTATACAACCCCCGCAGCGTCGAGGATGGGAAAGACGAAGACGTTTTAATTGTATAGGGTTGTGGTTCTCGGCGTGGAGTGGCAGATGTTGCTTCCGACCGCTAGTAGTAGTGTGCATGTTCCTAGTGTAGTCGGTTTTGCTAACCTCGGTGGTCGTGGCCGGTTCAAATTTCCTTGTGCCAAACGTCCTCCCTAATTGCTAAGCATGTTATGATGAGTTCGGTTGTCTCCAAGGAGAGGTTGCAGGGGCGACTTAAGGAGGCTGAGGTGACGTTGAAGGAGGCATTGACCACCAATGCAAAGGTCACGGAGTCGGCCGAAGAACTGAAGAGGGCAGCCAACGCCCATAGGAGAGAGGCCGACGACTTGAAGTTGACGGTCCAGAAAATGAAAGCCGAGGCCACCGCTGTAGCTGCCGAGATTCTCAGCTAAATGAGGCTGCTACCAAGTTCAAAGCCGAGGCCACCGAGAAAATTCTCGACCAGCACGATGCCGGCTTCCAACATGCTATGCGACAGGCCTTCTACTTTTGTGAGGTCCCGACTGACTTCAATTTTGATGTTAGTCGGGATTTCTACGGTGGAAAGTTCATAAGTTATGTCGAGTTCCCTCAGGGTGCCCAGCCTGACGAAGAGGCCCCACCGGCAAGGGAGGAGGAGCCGATCATTGATGTGGTCGGCGATGGGAATCCGGAGGACTCGGCCACGGTGTAAGAGGTTGACTCTCGTGGTAGTAGATTAGGGTTAGGATTTTTCGCTTGCTTGTAATCAGGCCATTAGTGCCTTTTGTGATCGGCCATTGGCGTCGTGGACAAAGATGATTTTTTGTGTAAGTAGTCGTACTGATTGGCCATACTTTAATGGAATATTTTACTTTCCAATTTTTTGTCATATTCATTAATGCCTAGTAATATAAACACAACCGAATGGTATGCTCGGCCGAAGGGGGGTTAAATTCATGTTTGTCTCGGATTAATGCTTGGTGTGAGTTCGACTCAGGAGTGCTCCGCCTAGGCGTGCTCGGCCTCGAAATGCTAGAGTACGTGCGAGTGCTCGGCTTGAGAGTGTTCGGCCGAAGTATGCTCGGCCTCGGAGTCGGATCATGCGATTTGATACGCGGAAGTGTATTTGATCCGCGAGAGTGCTCGTCTTGAGAGTGTTCGGCCGAAGCGTGCTCGGCCTCGGAGTCAGATCATGCGATTTGATACGCGATGTATTTGATCCGCGAGAGTGCTCGGCTTAAGCGTGTTCGGCCGAAGCGTGCTCGGCCTCAGAGTCAGATCATGCGATTTGATACGCGAAGTGTATTTGATCCGCAAGAGTGCTCGGCTTGAGAGTGTTCGGCTGAAGCGTGCTCGGCCTCGGAGTCGGATCACGCGATTTGATACGCGGTGTATTTAATCTGCGAGAGTGCTCGGCTTGAGCCTGTTCGGCCTAAACGTGGTCGGCCCCGGAATGTTGGGTCACGCGATTTGATGCGCGAAGTGTGTTGGAGCACGCGAGAGTGCTCGACATAAGAGTGTTCGGCCGAAGCGTGCTCGGCCTCGGAGTCGGATCATGCGATTTGATACGCGAAGTGTATTTGATCCGCGAGAGTGCTCGTCTTGAGAGTGTTCGGCCGAAGCGTGCTCGGCCTCGGAGTCGGATCATGCGATTTGATACGCGAAGTGTATTTGATCCGCGAGAGTGCTCGTCTTGAGAGTGTTCGACCGAAGCGTGCTCGGCCTCGGAGTCGGGTCATGCGATTTGATACGCGAAGTGTATTTGATCCGCGAGAGTGCTCAGCTTGAGAGTGTTCGGCCAAAGCGTGCTCGGCCACAAAATCGAATCACGCGATTTGATACGCGGTGTATTTAATCCGCGAGAGTGCTCAGCTTGAGCGTGTTCGGCCTAAGTGTGATCGGCCCCGGAATGTTGGGTCACGCGATTTGATGCGCGAAGTGTGTTGGAGCACGCGAGAGTGCTCGGGTTGAGAGTGTTCGGCCGAAGCGTGCTCAGCCTCGGAGTTGGGTCACGATTTGATGCGCGAAGTGTGTTGGAGCACGCGAGAGTGCTCGTCTTGAGAGTGTTCGGCCAAAGCGTGCTCAGCCTCGTAGTCAGATCATGCAATTTGATACGCGCAGTGTATTTGATCCGCGAGAGTGCTCGGCTCGAGCGTGTTCGGTCGAAGCGTGCTCGGCCTCAGAGTCGGATCATGCGATTTGATACGCGAAGTGTATTTGATCCGCGAGAGTGCTCGTCTTGAGAGTGTTCGGCAGAAGCGTGCTCGGCCTCGGAGTTGGATCATGCGATTTGATGCGCGAAGTGTGTTGGAGCACGCGAGAGTGCTCGTCTTGAGAGTGTTCGGCCGAAGCATGCTCGGCCTCGGCGCGTGTCGTAATGCTCAGCCTAGGTACATCCTTAGCCGAGGAGGGTACTCAGGAAGGAAATCTGTCTGGCACGAGTGCGGTTTGAGTGGTCGACCGAGGGTTCTCAGCGTAAACGCGTGTCGTAGTGCTCGGTCTAGGTACATCCTTAGCTGAGGAGGGTACTCGGGAGGGAAACTTGTCGGGCTCGAATGTATGTTTTGAGTGATCGGCCGAGGATTGCTCGGCGTCGGTGCATGTTCGTGCGTAGTGCTCGGCCTAGGTACATCCTTAGCCGAGGAGGGTACTCAGGAAGGAAATCTGTCTGGCGCGAGTGCGGTTTGAGTGGTCGGCCGAGGGTTCTCAGCGTAAGCGCGTGTCGTAGTGCTCGGCCTAGGTACATCCTTAGCCGAGGAGGGTACTCGGGAGGGAAACCTGTCGGGCTCGAATGTACGTTTTGAGTGATCGGCCGAGGATTGCTCGGCGTCGACGCATGTTCGTGCGTAGTGCTCAGCCTATGTACATCCTTAGCCGAGGAGGGTACTCGGGAGGGAAACCTGTCGGGCTCGAGCGCACTTTTTGAGTGATCGGCCGAGTATTGCTCGGCATCGGCATATGTGCGTAATGCTCGGCCTAGGTACATCCTTAGCCGAGGAGGGTACTCGGGAGGGAAACCTGTCGGGCTCAAGCGCACTTTTTGAGTGATCGACAGAGGATTGCTTGGCATCGGCGTATGTGCGTAATGCTCGGCCTAGGTACATCCTTAGCCGAGGAGGTTACTCGGAAGGGAAACCTGTCGGGCTTGAGGGCAGTTTTTGAGTGATCAGTCGAGGATTGCTCGGCATCGGCGTGTGCGTTATTCGAGATTGGACCTGCATGAGCGCGACCTAAACGTATATATATATATATATATATATATTAAAATAAAGAACGGCATGACAAATATTTAAAAATGTCTTGTATACATTGTGTAACGTGGTCCTCTCGGGGGACGAGCATTTGAGGGCTCGGCATTCGCCTTTCTCATCGGGTCTCGGCCCGGTTCTTTTCGTCCATATCCCTCCTCGACTCTGGCCTGATTTCTAGTCTCCGCCAATTCTTCCATTTGCATATGCTTCTCGGCTCGGTGTCGAAGATCGTTCATATCACCGGGCGGTTTCTTACACGCCGGCCTGAGGCAGTGCTCAGCCGATCCATTACCACGGCTGGGTTAAGGTCGCCGATCTCCATGGCGATCTTGTTGAATCGGTCCATGAAGCTTCTCAAACTTTCCTTCTTCTCCTGACGAACCCCCGCCAATGCTAGTGAGGTCGTCCTGTACGGTTTGCTCGTCGCGAACTGAAGAGCGAATTGGGACGACAGCTCGCTAAACGAGCCAATGGAAGCGCTCGGCAATCGCGTGAACCAGCTCAGAGCCCTCCCTTTCAACGATGTGGGGAATATCCGACACAAGGCCGAGTCATCTTGAGTAGAGAGGGTTGCTTGTGTCAGGAAAAAGTTCAAGTGCTCCTCGGGGTCGGTGGACCCGTCATAGTTCTCGATCGGCATGCTCTTCCAATGGTCCAACAGGGTTGCCTCCATTATCCTTCGGGAGAAGGGGTGTCTCAACCAGTGGGTGGTGGTGTCGATCTTGCCACCAATCAAAGAAGTAACCAGTGTTCGGGTTACATGGTCGGTGGGGGCATGATAGGCCGACTCCTCTGGGAGTGTGGGAGTTGACGGCATGTAGGTTTGGTTCAGACTTCGGAGCTCGACGTTTTGTCGGCGCAGTTCGGCCAACTCCCTAGCATCGGCTTCTCTCTGTCTTCGGAAGGCTGCCATTTCCTCGCGCAATGCGCGCAAGTCATCGTGGAGGTCGGGCTGGGCTTCGTCGGTGTTCGACTAGACCTCTTGTATCACAGGCTCCGGTTGTGTCTGAGGCATTCCGTATGGGTATCGTTCTTGGCCGGTCATGACGGGATTGTTCTCGGGGTTGGGGATCGGTTGAGTCGATGTCGATGGTCCTTTGCGTGTTACTACCATATCTCGGTCTCAGTTGTAGAGTTAAAAGGGGCTGAAAACGTCTCTTCGGCCCCACGGTGGGCACCAAATGTTCCTGTGTTAGGATACACACTTCACTTATCCTTGTTGTAGCGAGTCTGATCCTGGGTCTCGGTCTTCTCGTTCCTATCCGGGTAGTCCGATGTGAGGGGGGGTGTGCCTGCAAAGACACTCCAACGCTCAAGTAAGTGCTCAGCGTAATAAATGTGGTAGTTGAAAATTAGTTACGTACCTCGCTAGGGTCCTATTTATAGTGATTCTATTTACTGGGCCGCGATTAAGGACTGGGCCCCGGGAAATTAGGGGGCTAATCCGGTGCATTACATAAATTAACCTCTCCATAATTATCCTAGCGTAAATCCGTGACTTGGCCGAGCACACCGACACGTTCCGTTCAGATTGTGAGTGGTCGGTGGGCTCGGGTATTCGACCTGGTCGTCCACAAACTCGGGTATTCGGCCTAGTTGGCCAAAAACTTGGGTATTCGGCCTAGTCGGCCATGAACTCGGGTATTCGGCCTAGTCGGCCACGAACTCGGGTATTCGGCCTAGTCAGCCACCATACGGTATATTCGTATGTGCCTTGTTTTTACGTTTTTTTTAATTATATAAGTATTATTTACAAAACAAATTAAAAAAATAGCCACAAATGCTTTTCTTTTTTGTGATGAAAGATTTTGAGAAGAAAGGATTGTAAAAGAAAGAAATAAAAGAAGAAAGAAAATGAGTATAAAGCAAGTAGTTTTTTTTTATGTTGTAAAGAAGTAAAAGAGAAGCAAAAGTGTGTTTATGTTTTTTTTTTTGGTAAAATATGAAAGCTAAAACAAAGTAGACAAACTAAGACATAGAGTCTTTCCCTAACTGAAGCAAAATAAAATCTGGAGGACTCCTCCAAAATACATTGTAACCTAGGTTCCTTACACCCCAATTAGCAAGCGTATGAGCTACTGAATTTATATCCCGAGGAATATGACTTACGTAAACTATCCAATCCCGAGCAAGCATTTGTTGAACACGACGAATAACATCATAGTGCTTGTGCAGGTAATCTCTGTCCGTTGGCCGATCGTGAAACACCGTAACAGCTCCCAGGCAATCACATTCACAAGTCACCTTCCTAAACCCACCCTCCCAACAAAACAATAGACCCTCCTCCAAGGCCAACAACTCAGCACGTAACGCATCACCATGTAAGGCTCCACGCGAAAAGCCCCCCCGCCACATACCTGCCCAATCACGAATTACTCCACCCATCCCCATAGCCGAAGTCTCCCTCAACCACTTCCGTCCGTGTTTAGCTTGATCCACGGGTGCTCCGGAGGCCTCCAAAGGGCTTGCTCCTCCCATAAGCGCCTCTTAGCGTTATACACACTGTTCTCCACCGTAGATAGTATCACCTTCCGACGGACCACCGAGATTTGCCAGAGTTCGTCGTTAAAAACCATGTTATTCCTAAAACGCCAGACCCACCACAAGGTGATGGATAGCGTAATAGCATCCTTGTGTAAGATAATCCCCTTCAGCCATTGAAAACAATCCATTATAGAAAAGGAACACCTCACACTGCACCCGCCAAACATCAGCACCTCTCGCGAATATGGGCAATTCCGAAGAGCATACTTTTCCTGATAATATTTTTACACAATTTCAATCAAAATGATAAATTTATTATCTTCACTTAATTAACGGTCTCACACAATTTTTCTTCAAATTTTTGTCACTCAGAGAAGTTTTTTAGGCATAGGTCTTACCAATTTCTTTCTCTCTTCTTCTAAAAGTATATTTTCTCTAACAATTTTTTCTAATTTAATTTTGTGTCTCCAAAAATTTCAATAGGAAAAAGGGTTAAGCAGGATGTTTATATAAGCACTTGGTGCTCCATCTCTCATTATTGCTTGAAAGTAAATATTATTCTTATAGAATATTTTTTTCTCATAAACGCCACATATATCTCCACCCAAGACAATGTTCGAATTGAATACGATAATTACGAACGATAAAACTCTTCCTTCACGTTTTAAACATAGTTACATACATAATAATTTATAATTTAAACCTTCGTATAGCTGAAGAAAAACTTTAAATTATTTTATCCATTTTAATGACCATTTATTTCTGTATCTCATTAATAAAATTAACATAAATAAATTATATATATATATATATATATATATATATATATATATATATATATTACAATGCAAAAAAAATTATAATCATTCAATTCAATCATAAATTAATATATAATAAATTTGTTAATTTTATAATAATTATAAAAATAATTTATAATTAGTGGGTGCAATAAAAAAATTTATGTTGATCAGTCAAAAAAAGGTACTATGTATTTTTTTAAAATAATAAATAATAAAATAGATGATTAAGATTAATGAAACATTTACATAAAGCATAAAAATATAAATTAAATATAAAAAAAATTGTAAGAGAGATCGTAAAATAGTGGTTTGAAAGTAATTCCTTATAAAGACAAAATAATCCAAACAATTATATATACAAAAAATATACTATCTTTATATATTGTTATGTTATAGATACATATACTAGTTACATTTTAAGTGATACTATCATTAAACTGGATTCCTTTAAGTAAAATATCAAATTTAATTTTTATATAAAAAAAATACATTATTAACAAGGAAGACCTCAATAACATATGATAACATCATAAATTTAATATTTAAAAATGAACTTTAAATACGAGAGAAAAAAATAGAAATGTTTAAATTTTACATGATTATTAAAAAAATTATAGGACCAATATAGTTGTTAAACTCAAATAAAATTGAATTTTTATATTTTGAATAGATAAAAAGTTTACAAAAACATTAAAGGAAAAAAAAAAAAGTTTAGTCTACTTTTGTTTCTCCTGTATTCTATGTTAACTAGTAAATAAAAAATTAATGGAACAGTAATAATTTGAAAAGGCAAAAAGTAAAAAAGAAATAAATAAAAATGTGGCAGTGGCACCTTCAAGGGTTTTCTAGCACATTTTGGCGGAAAACCTCAGCGCAGTTGCTAGCTCTGTTCCGCCGATTTTTTCTCGAAACCGATTTCGCCTCTGTGCCCTAGCGCCTCTCCGCCGCCGTCAACCACCGGCTACCGTTACCGATCGGACATTCTCCCACCAAGTTCAGGTAACTCGCATTCTTCTTTCTGATCCGGTGCTGCTCGAGGCGTCATTTACTGCATCGCCACTCTCGCAGTGTGATTTAGGGTTTTACTTTTGCATTCATCGTTGACGTGTTCATTTTGCGCGTTTTCTACATTCGGAAAACGCTTGAATCTGCGCCGTTTTGTTCGGAGAGAACTGTGTTGTCGCGGTGTTTGAGTCTGAAACTAACTTGCTTTGCAGCGAACCTTAGATTCTCTCGAGCGTCTCCCGGAGCATCTCCTCTGCTACTGGATTTAGCTCTTGCGTGCGAAAATTCTCGGAATATTTTGAATCCAAGGAATCATGCACGCGCCAGTTCTAGTTCTCAGTAAGTTCTTTTCATTCTTCATTTTTAAACAGTTTGTGAGTTTTTTTTTTTTCGCTTTTTATAGATTTGAAATGGTTTTGAATTTGTTCAATTTGATTTTGTAGAGGACTCTTTGAAGCGAGAGTCTGGAGCTAAGGTGCGCTATGCTGTTATTCAAGCGGCCAAGGTATTACATATTACCAACTGAGTTTATGTTTGGATAAACTTCTCTGGAAAAAACAGGATTTAACTAAAATCAACTTATATACCTTTCTTTTATAGAAACTCTTATTTAACTTCTCCAAATGCTGAAGTACATAAGTTGATTTTAGGTTATGGAGAATCAAGTTAATTTTACCTTCTTATTTTTTATTTTCATTAACATATAAGTGCTATCGGAGAAATATATATCTAACCAGTCACTACTAATGTTCATTTGTCGTTTCTAATCTAATGTTGTTGATGATTGCCAGGCTGTTGCTGATGTAGTCCGTACAACATTGGGACCTAGGTCCATGCTAAAAATGCTTCTTGATGCTCAAGGAGGTTAGAGCTTTCATTTTTTACATCAAACTACAACTTGTTGAGGACTCTTGTGAAACACATCCTTTTCTGTATTAATTACCGAGGTCGAATATCTCCTGATTTTTGTTATCTTTCGTTGGTGAGAAGGGTGCACATAGATTATTGCAAATTGTAAACAATGGTTGTCACATTTTATAAGGTTGTTTATATAGTTATTTATTTTTTCCTATACATGATGTGGGAATGGGATTATTGTTCAGGTTCTGAATTAGAAACTGGAACTTTATTAGTGTTTACTGTAGAGGATCAGGTTTGTGCTTGTGTTTCTACATATTTATTTGGTGCCCATTCCTTTTTCTTGCAAATAAACAGGAATTGTGGTTACCAATGATGGAAATGCTATCTTACGTGAATTAGACCTTGCTCACCCAGCTGCGAAGGTATTTGTATCTTATGCTTCACTTCATTGACATTGCTTTTTCATACATAATTATACATTCTTCTATACACTGCTCTTAGGACCGTGTCTTGTGAAATCTCTACTTGTGGATTTTTTAGGTTTAGTTTCTTTTTATTGTGAAACTTTCTAATACTGGTCTCTTATTGGGGTATATACAGTCTATGATTGAACTTAGTCGCACCCAAGACGAAGAAGTAGGAGATGGAACAACATCTGTCATTATTCTTGGTATGTTTCTGCATGATTTAATAGCAAATTATAGATTTTGTTATATTATATACTGAATGGAGGATCAGATCTTTAGTTGATTTATTAGACAGCATAGCCTTTCTACAGTTTTTAATATATTGTATTTTTGGGTGCAGCTGGTGAGATGCTTCATGTTGCTGATGCATTCATCGACAAAATTCACCCTACTGTTATTTGCCGAGGTAACTTGATAGTGTTATTGTGTTATTTAGTGTTTCTCTCCTAAAAGGTATTAAATTGTTTATATTAATGAATGCTACAATTTTTTTTAATCTGCAGCATATACCAAAGCTTTGGAGGATGCTATTGCTGTTCTTGACAAAATTGCAATGCCTATTGATGCTCAGGATCGTAAGTTCTATTGTTTGTTTAGTACCTTTTCTGTGAAAAAAAATGTCCTCCCAATAATAGGCAAAAGTTTACACTATTGGTCAAGTGAAGCAACACAGTCTTGCATTTGACAGATTGCAAATTTAAGACCCTACTCATTTCCTTAAGATGAGGTAAATACAAGTTCATTTTAATATAAGTGTGCTCTTTGAGCACATATCCCTACCCTGGAATTGGAGCACCATCTCTTCCCCCTGAAATTTTGTACCATAAAAGCAGATTTAAGGTGTGCTGACCCTTTCCAATTCTATATTCCACTTGTTTGTAGATGAAGAACCTATGTAGGTTGCCTAAAATCTAAATAGTTTCATATTAGGGATGTGGTTTTTTTTTAAAAGATAGCCAGTGCCTTGTTGGAATTGAATTTAATGCATAATCTCGTAGTAATTTGTAGTAATATAGTACATGCAGTGAGTATACGTGATTGCTCCTTTTAATAAAATGATGTATAATCTCAATGCTGTGATGAATTAAAATGCAGGAGGTATAATGCTGGGGCTAGTAAAAAGCTGCATAGGTACCAAATTTACAGGTCAATTTGGGGATTTAATTGCTGTGAGTATTCCTCTTTCTCTTGTGCTAGATTTCCTAATTGATATTTTGTTCTTTTTTATAATTGTTGAGCTGTATGTTTGTTCTGGTTAATGGATATTATTGAAATCCTCTGTTACTACCCCAATGTCAAGATGTGGGTCAGGTTGTAGATTGTGCAGACATTCGGACAACATCCCTTAAACGTGGCTTGTGTTCTCTAGGAGAAATTTGAAAATAGAAGGCCAGAATTAGTAATAGGTGGTAGCAGTTATGCAGTAGTTATTTGTGTAATAGGGTGATTATATGGTTGGACAGTTTTGTAGCAGTTTATTCAATTGTATGTGTTGCAGTTATAGGAAGGTTGTGGCCAGTTTCTGATACATCTGTGGTGTTTCTGTGGTGTAAGTCTGAGAACTGTTTCCTCAAAGGAAAGCCTTGGCTCTAAGGCTTGTAGGGAAATTTATCTACCATATTTTTGTGTTTTTGTACTCTGGAGTTCAATAGGTTTCTGTTTTATACCCTATTGTCCTACGTCAAGGAAGGCTAATATTTACAGTGTTGCTGATGGGGAGGGTGGGTACAACCAGTGATGTTAGATGTTAGCTGTCATTTGTAGTGTTTTTCTACACAAGCACGTGTTATTTGATAAATACATTTCACTTGTTTTTTTTGTATCCATTATGATTTTGGCATCTAGACAGATGTATTAAAGTTATTTTCATTTAATTAGATGGGCCTCTGGAATTAGGTGATTTGTCTTATGAATTTGTCAAACTAATATATTTTCTTCATCTTTAAAGTTGCATAGATGCGTGAAAACTGAAAATTCAGCAAAGTTTTATAAAAGCCTCATTTCATTTTAGCTCTTGCTCTTGGTTTTTTTGTTGTTCTGTTTGAATGTACATGATTAAAATCTATCACTTCTTATTGTTGATAATTTTTATACTCTTCTGCAACTACATGGCATTTCTAGATCTGTTGAATTATGTATCATATATGCTTCCTTGGTTACTTCCAGGATTTAGCTATTGATGCCACTACAACAGTTGGTGTTGACATTGGCCATGGTTTGAGAGATGTAGATATTAAAAATTATATTAAGGTTGAGAAAGTCCCAGGTGGGCAGCTGGAGGATTCGAGAGTTCTCAAGGGAGTTATGATAAACAAAGATGTGGTTGCCCCTGGAAAAATGAGGAGAAAGATTGTTAACCCACGTATCATTCTTCTAGATAGTCCCCTTGAGTATAAAAAGGGTGAAAACCAGACAAATGCTGAACTCCTCAAAGAAGAAGATTGGAGTCTCTTGTTGAAGATGGAGGAAGAATACATTGAGGAACTGTGCATGCAGATATTGAAGTTTAAACCGGACTTGGTAATCACAGAGAAGGGTCTGAGTGATTTGGCTTGCCATTATCTGAGCAAGCATGGAGTTAGTGCAATCAGGAGGCTGAGGAAAACTGATAATAATAGAATTGCCAAGGCATGTGGTGCTGTTATTGTGAACAGACCTGATGAATTGCAGGAGTCTGATGTTGGTACTGGTGCTGGATTATTTGAGGTTAAGAAAATTGGAGATGAGTACTTTGCATTTATTGTTGATTGCAAAGACCCCAAGGCTTGTACCGTATTACTAAGAGGTGCTAGTAAGGATCTCTTAAATGAAGTTGAAAGAAACCTACAGGTAAGCTGTTGACAAGTTCTAAGGATTTATATTTGTCATATTGCTTTCTGAAACGTGTTTTCTTGACAGGATGCTATGTCTGTTGCAAGGAACATAATAAAAAATCCAAAACTTGTTCCTGGTGGTGGTGCTACAGAGTTGACAGTATCGGCTGCCTTGAAACAGAAGTGTTCATCTATTGAGGGCATAGAGAAGGTGAGCATGATTTCTATGAATCAGTTGTGGTATTACCTTATATTAGGTGGATTGTAGTTCTATGACTCTTGTCTGGAGAAGTTTACACTGGTTCTTACTTAAGATTCTTCTTGACTGACAGTGGCCTTATGAAGCCGCTGCCATTGCTTTCGAAGCTATACCACGAACTTTGGCACAAAATTGTGGAGTAAATGTCATTCGAACTATGACTGCTCTACAAGGAAAAGTAAGAAATGTTTAGTTGTACTTATTGTATACAGTCCTTTCTCTGAAGTCTGATCATGTTTAACGTGTTGAAAATAATAGCATGCAAATGGAGAAAATGCATGGATTGGTATAGATGGAAATACTGGTAGCATCACTGACATGAAAGAGGCCAAGGTACTTTACGTTCTTCTAATCTGTTACATATGCATATTTTAAATGATACTCATAATTGCCAATTGTTATTTTGCCAATCTAAGTTAATCAATTAGACTTGTAATTAACGTTTCTCAGCTACTCCCAATAGAAGCAACAAAGTGAAGAAAATCTGTTTATTTCGTTAGTAGAAGAGTCATGTAACTTATTATATTCTTGCCCATTGCCGATGCCCTTCTTCTAAAATTAACCCTTTTATCTTGTTTCAAAGTATTTGTACTTTTCTATCATCTTGATAAGCATATATGTCAACAAGTGGACTCAAAATGTTTCGTTCTAATGTGATGCTAGATCTGGGATGCCTACAATGTGAAGGCACAAGCTTTTAAGACTGCCATTGAAGCTGCTTGCATGCTCTTAAGGATTGATGATATAGTGAGTGGGATCAAGAAGAAGCAAGCACCTGGAGCCTCAGCTCCTTCAAAACCCAAGGTTGAGACCGAGGCAGATGCTGATGGCGAGCAAATCCTTCCTGACTAAGAATTAGGTTCAACTGACATTGCTTTTTGATAGAGTCGATGATGTGCTAGGTTCTTGATCTGCCTTAAACCTTATCTTTATTCTTAGAAGTTTTGGGTCCTTGATTGGGCTGTTTTGTGCCTTGTTCTGTTTGCAAGAGTAAATTATAAACTTTTATGTTATAGACTTGTAGACTATATTGGGTGTTTTGGGTCCATTATTTTGAGATTTTGTGCCTGGGTCAAACCGACCAGTTTCTCCGATTCTGTTGAGCTGTTTCTGGTTTTTCATTCATGAAATATTTTTTACTCTTAATATCCAAGCACTCCCTTAGAACTTGGTCCGGTGTTAGAATATATATATTCTTTGTTGGTCATAGGGTTCTGTTTCTGAAAAAATGTAATTACATAAAAGGTGTCCTCTACCAATATGACAATGTTATTGAAGGAGGTAGACGATTAGGTCGTCAGTGATTAACCGACATCATATTTTAGAATAATACCAAGAGTTTAGTAATGCTCGAGATGGGTCACATTGAAATCAATTCTTTCAACAAGGATAGAGATTTAAAATTAGGCATACAAAAAAATTAATGATCTTTTAACAAAGGATAAAGGGAGAAAAAACTAATGACTATTGCAGTTGTCGCGGAATCAATTTCGAGTTTTGTACCAACAGTGTGGAATGCCTTTAAAGTCCCAAAATTATGATATAAGTAAAGTTTCGTGTATATTTTTAATCCAAAATCATACTTGTTAACTGCCCAACTAAGCTAAAAAAATGCTTTAATAAAAAAATGCTCACGTCAGCAGAAATGAGAATAAGCGTGCAAAATGCTATTTCTTTATTGTGTTTGGAAAAGTGAAATCTCATGTGGTTCTTTGTAAACGATTCCCAGACATGTCCTAAGAAAAATACCATGAATCAAAATAAACATAAAACAAATATAAAATTCACTTTGGTCTGTGGTGGTATAAGGCACAAGAAGCCCACTCTTGTTTCCTGCAAACCAATAGAAAAGTAAATTAATCAAGTCCAATAAAACAACAATAAATAAACGAAGAAATTGATATTAATTAAGAAAAATAAAATAGTTAAATATATA
This sequence comes from Cajanus cajan, assembly GCF_000230855.2. Taxonomy (NCBI): domain Eukaryota; kingdom Viridiplantae; phylum Streptophyta; class Magnoliopsida; order Fabales; family Fabaceae; genus Cajanus; species Cajanus cajan. Next base: position 7,193,733 of record NC_138517.1, on the reverse strand, counting down.
GGAATATGATGCACTAATACTCCATGAGTAAACCAAGAGAATAAATGAGGATAGGAAAAACTTTACCAGCACACTTACAACCAAGAGTACAAATACCAGCAATGGATGTCTTGACCACAGGAATACACTGTATTAACCAACATATAAATATATTAATTTATTCATTCATTTATAGAACACTTTCAATCCATTTGAAACCAAATAAATATATATAATAATAACCTATAGAATTTTTTAGAACCTCCTATAGGGACCAAACAGCAGGCATTAGTAAATTTACTGAAGCCTCCAATTTCACAATTATTTTCAAACTGAAGTCCTGTGGGAAATCTGTATACATTAATCCAAGATGTCAAAAGGATTTCCATCAAAGAAAACTATAAAGTAATATATACACTCGTGAAAAAACTTGGTAAAAGGTACAGATTAAACATAAAAAAAAAATTATATTTTCACTTACTAGTTGTCATTATTGAGACTGATTATGATGTTGGATCCTTGATCCAATAAATATTGATCTTTTACGTAAATATTATATGTAAGGATACATAAGGTTGTGTCAAGTTAAAGTGATCTAATAATATATAAATTATTTAGACAGTTATGTATATGAAAGAATATAGGATTTTTAATACGTGGTAATTAAAGGGTAATTTTATTTTGTGATGGATAAAAATAGAAATACTAAAAAACCTTATGACTATTTATAAATAGGTTAGGTTTCTAGATCGTTCTTTTCTTTCTTGACATCCCATTATCAGAAAGAAATAGATAAATAATTAAAAGGATTCTCTCAAGAGAGTACGTATTGATTTGGAAGGTCAAATCACATCATTCTCTTATCATCATGAACTTACACTTTCGTTTATTAAAGTTTATTGTTTATAGTAATTAACATGATAGATTTCGTGTTTTATATAGATGATAGTCTTTATCAAAAAATTTAATTTGATTTTAACATATAACCCAAATAAAATGCAATTTTAGACTCTTAGTTTACAATACAATCCCAACTTTAGTAGAATTACGAACTAAAAATTTACACAAATTAGAAGTCATGCATATTTATCTAATTAATTTTCTCTTATAAATATTTTTAATCAAATAATATTTTCTCTTACTATGTTTTAACTTGAACTTCGAATTCCTCGTTGGTGGTCTGCCTCCACTCATTCAACCAAGACCATCAATAATGGATGGATATTCTCTGCATTCTTAAATTAATTTACCATTTCTTACTTTTCTTTTCATCAGCCAAAGAAAGTAATATATTAGATGAGAGTAAAAGGAGTATTAGACCATTCTACACTTTACATAATACATAATATATGTGATTCAATACACACTTAAATATCATTAGATTCATTGACCAAACAAAAAAGAGAGAGAAATCCTTCATTTTGTTAGCTAACCATAACCAATACTCAAATTTTATCAATTCAAACATGCTCCAGGTTGGGTGCTTTATTTTTAAAGATACCACTATTTTTGTGTATCCATAACATGATAACAATCAAATTAAGTAGCAAACCAGATAGACCATAACGCATAAATTTCCCACATTCTCCCCCTTATTAGCACCACCCGAGAGGATTGATGTGGCTGTGACATGGAGAATTAGTCCTTTTATAAGAATCTAGTTCTTAACAAAAAAGAAACACACAAAAGAAAGGAGAGAATTGCAAAGCATTGAAAGCCATAAGGGAGGGGAACGAGAAAAGGTAGAGTGCATAAGTGTGAAAGGGTTGAAAAATTATGAGCGATTAGTGTTTTAGCCCATTTTATATATAAAGATAAATACTATATTTTAATATATGAATGATATTTAAAATTTATATAAATAGATATTTTTAAACATATAAATTATATTTTAAATTTATGATAAATAATTTATATTGTAACAAAAATTTATTTTTATTTATTGATAATTTATTTTAAAATATTAATATTTAATTCATTAATAATTGTAGTAAATAAAATTAAATTAAATAAGAAGTTAATTTTTTTTATAAATTCTCTTATTCAAAAAAATTCTCTAAAAACACTCTCCTATAGTCGTGTTTAATATATAAGAATTGATTTAAAAGCATATAAGAAACACATACTTCCATGCTTGGATTGGATGGAACAAAGTGCAAACACCAACAAACTTAAAATATTTTACCTAACAATTTTTTTCTCCTAAAAAATAACAGTATAATATTTTAGTTACATTTTCCAAATTTGTTACACAACATATACACCTTAACATATATATAACTACTTAATCTAAAATTAATAGTATAAAAATAATTGTTTAATAAATACAAGGTCATAAAACTATCAAATTCAGAATTTAATTTATCAACTATCTTAGATTTTCAAAACCAAAATAAGTATTCACTCTTAAAATTTATAGGTTTAAATATATTTTTAATCCCTTAAATTTAGGATAAGTTTATTTTTGTCCCTCAAATTTAAAATTTTTATTTTTAATCCTTGTAATTTTTTAAAAAATCTTATTTTATTCTTTATATTCAAATTCTGTTAAAAAAATTTATCAAACATTATTGCATAAAATCTACTTATTGATATCTCTGTTAGTGAAAATATCACATTAAATTCAATATTGATATTATATAACTGTCTTAATTTGTTACTTTTATATATGTTATTGGTGATCTGAGGGACTAAAACAATATTTTTAAAAATTATAGAGACTAAAAATAATAATTTTAAATTTGAGAAATTAAAAATAAATTTATCTTAAATATGAGGGATTAGAAACCTATTTAAGCCAAATTTTTAACAACCTTTAGCAAACACGCAACTCATTTTACGCACCCAGAATTATTATGAGATAATTGAATCCTTAACCAATTATCAGCCTTTGACAATTTTCTTTTAACAATATTCAATTCCACACAACTAACCAAAAACTCCATAACTTACTCGCGTCCTCTATCCAAAACATTTGGCATATAATTTAAACAAAAATATTGTATAACTTCATTAACGGTCCAAACATATTTGAATAAGAAGATTTTAGATATTTGTACAAGTGTGAGATTATTATACAATTAATTGAATATGATCTTAAAAATTTAATTTGTCTTACATACACCAACAAAATATTATTGGAATACAAATAATGTCTCACATTATTAGAACAAGAAGATAAATAAGAGTTTATAAAACAGATATTTCATTAGTTGATAAATTTTTTTAATGATGATCAAAAATAAAATTATGAGGGCTTAATCGCAAAATGAACAATATTTGACCAACATAGAGTTGTGTGTATGATAAACCCAATAAATACACCCTCTATTGTAAATAGACAATCAGATCAACAAAATGTGGAAAAAATATGCAAGTCTCACAAGTTACAAAAAGTGGGAAATGCATGTGGAAAAAATATGCAAGTCTCACATATTACAAAAAGTGGGAAATAGAGCATACCTTACAATAAAAGACAAAAGAACAATTATTTAAAGAGTTAATCATCTATACACTGTTAGTATAAAGTTTTTTTACACTGATAACCAATCATATCTTTTAATAGTGTCATGTCATTTGTTTATTTAATGAACTTAAAATAAAATAAAATAATTTAAAAGATATGATTGGTTGTCAATGTAAAAAACTTTACACTAACAGTATATGGATGATTAACTCTTATTTAAAAACCAAATTTATTTAATTAAAAACCCAATTTTTAGAAGTTTAAGGTCGAGATCTAAAAACATAATCTAGAAAAATTGTTATCAATCATAAACATAGCATCTTCTCTCAAAATATTTTAACCTTTATTTCCAAAGATTTCATCCACTAATATAGTTTATTTCCGTATTAAAGTTATCTTCATTTAATTAGACCGGCCACCGGAATTAGATGATTTATCTTAGGAATTCGTCAAACTAATATATTTTCTTCATCTTAAATGTTGCTAGATGTCTGAAAACTGAAAAATCAGCAAAAAGTTTTATAAAAGCATCATTTCATTTTAGCTTAGCTTTTAAGTTTTTTGTTGTTCTGTTTGAGTGTAGAGGATCAAGACTTATTACTACTTGAGTGTTGATAATTTTTATAGTCTTCTACAACTTGGTAGCATTTCTAGATCTCCGGTCTTGGTAATCACAATAACAGTGTTGATTTGCCTTGTCATTATCTTAGCAAATATAGAGTTAGTGCACTGAAGAGGCTGAGGAAAACTGATAATAATAGAATTGCAAAGGCATGTAGTGTTGTTATTGTGCAGGAATCTGATGCTGGTACTGGTGCTGGATTATTTGAGGTTAAGAAAATTGGAGACGAGTACTTTGCATTCATTGTTGATTGCAAAGCCCCCAAGGCTTGTACTGTATTACTAAGAGGTGCTAGTAAGGATCTCATAAATGAAGTTGTGAGAAACATACAGGTAAGCTACTAACAAGTTCTAAGGAATTAGATTTGGTCATATTGCTTTCTGAAACTTGTTTTCTTGACAAGATGCCATGTCTGTTGCAAGAAACATAATAAAAAAATCCAAAACTTAAGTATATTCTTGTCCATTGCTGATCCCCTCTTCTAAGATTCACCCTTTTTTATCTTGTTTCAAAGTATTTGTACTTTTTCTCCCACAGTAAGTGGACTCAAAATGCTTCGTTCTAATGTTATGTTAGCTACTTGCATGCTCTTGAGGATTGATGATATAGAGAGTGGGATCAAGAAGAAGCAAGCTTCTTGAGTTGAAAATGCTTCCTGACTGTAAATCTTGGTTTAACTAACATTGCGTTTTGATAGAGTCGATGATGTGCTAGGTTCTTGGTCCGCTTTAAATCTTAGCTTTATTCTTAGAAGTTTTGGATCTTTGATTGGACTGTTGTTTTGTGCCTTGTTCTGTTTTTAAGAATAAATCGTGAACTTTTGCAAGAGTAAATATCTGTCGTAAGATTTCTCGGATGATTTGGGTTCATTATTTTCTACATCTTAATATATATAGAGAGAGAGGTTAAAAATTTAATTTGATCCCTTATAATATTTTTTTTTGTTTTAATTTAGTCCTATTTTAATTTTTGATTTTAAATGGTCCCCAATAATTTAAATTATTGCAATTTGGGATTTCTGTCCAAATAATTTAGATGGAGTTAACTGTTAATCACGTGGATGTACACGTGAGTGCCAAATTTTTTTAATATATCTGGAGCCAGAAGTCCAAACACAAACTCGATGATAATAGTCAGTGACAAATTTAGAAAATTTAGATCGTGAGGGCAATACTTATTTATATATTTGTAATATTAAAAATTTTACATTTAATTTTTAAAAATATAAATATATATTATAGTTATTTTTTACAAGTTTTTATATCTACAATTACGATTAAGGATGAAAATAAACTAGGTCAGATTATGTTATATTATAATTTAATAGAATTAAACCTAATTTTTATTAAAAATACATGTTTTTAATATGATATATTTATCTGTCATAGACATTTTTTAAAATGTTTGGTTAGAACTACAATCTTAAAAACTTACTTAATAATAATTTAACACTAATAAAAACATAAAAATAAATATGTTAAATCCTATAAAAATTTAATTTAATTTATTTATCTTATAAAGATGTTTTTGATATGTGATATAAATTTTTACAATTTTGATTTTTTTTATCAACATATACAATAAATAGAAAGCACAAAAGTTTGACAAATATGAGATAAATGAATAATTTTTCGAAATTTATATTTTATACATATGATAATTTAAATATATATATATTTATTAGAATATAATTTTTTAAAATACATCATTTTTTAGATAAAAAAAATTATGTATGTGTAAATGGTTTGTCTTTGATCTTTGAACCAGAGAGTGTGCTGGTTGGCGTTCTGGAACGACCCGTTCTGAATTCAGAACGGCCCGTTTTGAAACTAGAATGACCCGTTCTGATGCACTCGTTGGTGTTAAATAATGCATCTGGAACGCCCGTTCCAGATGCAAAATTTACACACCATGAGTGCAACCAGAACGGTCCGTTCAGAAGGGGCCGTTCTGGTTTCAGATGCATGAAAAAATTAAACATCCACGTATGCATCCACATCCGCATCCAAGTAGCGTCCACGTCACCAGGAATTAACCTCGTTTAAATCATTTGGACGGAAGTCCCAAATTGCAATAATTTAAATTATTGGGGACCAAATTGAAACCAAAAATTAAAGTGGGACTAAATTGAAACAAAAAAATATTATAAGAGACCAAATTAGGTTTTTAACCATATATATATATATATAGAAGAGATATAATAATACCGATATAACTTTTACTAAGTATTATACTGTTCAATAACTTTATATTAAATATGAATTTTGTAAATTCAACTATTAAATTGAAAAGCTTTTACTCTTAGAAGATATATATAAAATTTTATGTTAATCCAAAATAATTTGATATTTCATTTTTATGAAACAAAATTAATATAATATATATTTTAAAATATACTAAAATATGAACACTTTGATTACCTTCAAGTTGTTGTTTAATTTTAACAAAATTTGATATAAATATATAAAATGATAAGAATTTTCACATTTAATATAAAGTTATTGAACGATGTAATACTTAGTAAAGACCACTAGGGTTAGCCTAATGGTTGGGTAGGGAGGGGTTGGGGTAGTTAGAAGCATGAGAACCTAGGTTCAATCTTCATTGCGAACATCTTTGTAATCTTTCCTATCTTTACAAAAAAAAATATAATACTTAGTAAAAGTTACACCGATATTATTATAATCCTCTTCTATATATATAAAGTAATACTTAGTAAAGTTAATTTTTCTTTTTTCATGTTTAATTAAAAAAAGTATATATAAAGTAACTCAAATATTCTTAATAAATAAGGGGTATGTTAAAATAAGTATACTTGTCTTTATTTATATATGGAGCAACTTTCAGTACATTCTCACATTTAAAAGGATTGTAAAACATGCGGCTCAAACTTTTTTTTTTTTATATTATTATTATTATTTGTGTGAAATACTTTCAAATAGAAGAAGCAATCTCACCTTTTTTCTTTCACTCATTCCAAATGGTGAGTACAAAATATTGTAGACACTAAATTTTTTTTATAAGTTCTTTAGTTTTTGTTTTACTTTTATAATATATTTGATTTAGGGTGAAAGGAAAAAGGAAAAACAAATAAATGTGAGTTAAAACTAAGATAATTTTATATGTATGGGAAAAAATAGTTAAAACTTATATATATATATATATATATATATATATATATATATATATATATAGAAAGTGAGTTTTGTGTGATATTAATCTCTCCTAAAAGAATGGCAAAGGCTAAACTACTCAATATTCACATATTATAAAAATAAAAATAAAAACAAACCAGCACCATAACTCAGAAGATCTTAACATAGTGCAATATGAAACAATACACTAGTCACAACAACTCAAACATAGATATCAATGAGGGATTTCCTCATCTCATCTACAATGGCACTAGGTTGTGCTTCTCTGAGTTTGAAAACACTCTCAATCACAGATAGCTCTGTCGCTGTGGTGTCTGAACCACAAAATGCTATCCAATCATTAACAGACATTCCTGAAGCTATTACTTCACTACCCCTGTTCACAGTCCCAGCCACTAAAGGAACTTGAAGAAGTGTAGAAAGTTCATCCAAGTCTTCTATGGAAGTATGAGGGTGGACCTACATTAAGTGCATGGTTAAAAAATAGCATAGATGTCCTAATGAATTTTAAGGAGAAAATATATTTTACTCACCAAACCACCTCTATTAGAGAAGGCACAGTAGCTACCAACAAGAATATTACCAGCAATGGTTTGCCTGAAAACTTCTACTCCAAGAACATCTGCAATAATCTCCTCAGTCTCCTGAATGAAAAAAAAATTAAAACATTGAATACTAGTGCTTGCAAACCATGATTTATATGTTAAATTCAAAAGATGAATAGTCACAAAAAAAAATCTATATAGACAATACCGCATCAAGATCAGTGTGTGCAAGGGCCACATGATCATTACATGCTATACAATTTCCCAGAGCACATAATCTTTCTTCTATTCTCTGAACAACAACTTGATCAGGTAGACTATTCCTCAAATGTTGAAGTTCTGCAACAAGATCAAGTACCATAAATCAGTATCATAACTATTGTGGAACTATATACCACCTAAAAAATGGTGCATAAAACATGAGGAAAAAATATATACTACCATAATTCAGAAATCCAATCCTAAGGCCTCAACATAGAGAAATTGTACAAATGAAGACAAATAAAAACTAATCGAAACAAAGCAAAAAATGTTGAATATCCTAGAGACTAGAGTGTTGATAATTGACAAAGATAAAATGCTTGCAAACAAATAAACAGAATTCATAATCAATGCTTGCGGGCAAAGTTGTTTTAACAGTCCATTGCACGTGATATTAAAATAGCACCAGAAAATACTAAGAATCAAAATAATCATATAACAAATATATAAAAAAAACACCTTGGTCTGTGGTGGTATGGGGCACAAGAAGCCCATTCTTGTTTCCTGCAAACCAATAGAAAAGTAAATTAATCAAGTCCAATAAAACAACAATAAATAAAAAGAAGAAACTGATCTTAATTAAAAATAAAAAGAAAATAGTTAAATATATAGGAATATGATGAAGTAATACTCCATGAGTAACCAAGAGAATAAATGAGCATAAGAAAAATTTTACCAGCACATTGATAACCAAGAGTACGAATACCAGCAATGGATGTCTTGACCACAGGGATAACATCTGCTAATGCAGCTTCAAATACACTATCAACCAACATATGAACATATTAATTCATTCATTCCTTTATAGAACATTTTCAATCCATTTGAAACCAAATACATATATAATAATAACCTGTAGAAGTTCTCAGAACCTCCAATGGGGACCAAACAGTAGGCATTAGTAAGTTTACTGAAGCCTCCAACTTCACAATTATTTTCAAATTGAAGTCCTACAAGAAATCCATATACATTAATTTAAAAATTCAAAAAAATTCCCATCAAAGAAGACTATAAAGTAACAAATAGTATACATATATGAAAAGACTTGGTAAAAAGGTAGGGGTGTCCAAATTGCTAAATTGAACTAAACTAAAAGAAAACTAAACTAAATTATTATCTAGTTTAGTGCACTATAGTTTTAAGAGTTTGAACTAAATTATAATATCAACTAAATTAAACTATTATTAACTATAAACTAAATTGAACTACATTAAAAAAAATAAATTTAAAATCAACATTTTTAAATTGAGCTACCAAATCATTGATATTAATTATGAATTAAATTTAAAATAGTTTGAAATGTAAAATAAGTATAATATTGATAAAAAAAGTCCACATGATAGATTTTTCATTCATATTTTTTGAAAATCAACCAAATCTTATTAATTTTTAATCAATTAACTGATATTATTAATTATTAAATAAAAAAGTTTGGGTGGGGAGGGGTTGGGGTAGTTAGAAGCATGAGGACCTAGGTTCAATTCTCACTGCAACCATCTTTGTAATCTTTCCTATCTTTACCAATAAATAAAAAAGTTTAAAAACAATATCTAAATATTACATGTAACTATCTTTTTAAGTTAATATGTTATTTACAAAATAGTATGAGTTTTAAAAAATATTATAAAAATGTATACCGTTACTTTTATAATGTTGTAAACTCAATTAATTAATATTATAATTTTTTTATTAAAATAATAATATTTTTTAGCATAAAAAATAAAATTATTTGGATAATAAAGAGAGAAGTTTGTACATACATATATAATACATTTTTTTTATTTTTATAATAATTATATTAAAAATATTGAAAGAGTAATAATTACGAAAGGTATATAAATTTTTATTCAATTAATAAATGAAAACTAATTTTTTCTTTTATTCCTATAAATGAATAAAAAAAATGTGTAGTTATGTATAATAGTACTAAACCACTAGTATACCGACTCAAAAGTGGGCAATAGGCAAAATTGAAAAACTATGAAAAAAATATTAATAATAAGAATTCAATTTTATTAATAGTTTGGTTTAACAAACTACTATTTAAAAAATAATTTTAGATTTATAAAACCGAACATAAAAATCATTTTAGTTCAATTTTTATAAAAATAATTTAATTTTTTCTATTTTAATTCAATTTAATTATTTATTAGTTTAGTTCTAATTAATTATTTAGAAAATTTCTTAATTATAAGTTTTTTTAATAGTTAAAGTACACTAAATTACTTTTTATAATAGTTTTGTTTTTAAAACTAAACTTCAAATATAGTTTAGTTTTATTTTTATAAAAATTAGTTTAATTAGTTTTTTATAGTTTAGTTTAATTTAATTTTTACAATAATTTAGTTTAATATAATTTTTTGAACAGCCCTAGTAAAAGTATAGATTAAACAGATGAGAGAAACATATATTTTCCCTTACTAGTTGCCATTATTGAAAATAACTATGTCGACCCAAGTAAAATGCAATCTTAGGCTGTCTGTTTGTCTGTTTAGAATGTTATTCCAACTTTAAAGTTTACACAAATTAGAAGTCATAAATTCCTATCTAATTAAAATTTCTCTTACAAATATTTTTAATTAAATAATACTTTCTCTTACTAAAAATTAGGTGTTTCGACTTGAAATTTGAATCGAACAAAGTGCGAAAATCAACAAACATAAAATATTTCCGTAACAAATTATTTTATCTTAAAAAATAACAGCATAATATTTTAGTTACATTTTTCAAGTTTGTTACACAACCTTTTTCTTTTCTGCAGTTTGTTACACAACCTATACACCATAACATATACAACTACTTAATCTAAAATTAATAGTACAAAATTAACAGTTTAATGACTTTCCAATTCAGAATTTGATTTATCAAGTCTTAGATTTTCTAAACCAAAATAACTATTCACTCTTCAAAATTTTAACACCCTTTAGACAAACATCCAACTCAAAATTATGAGATAATAAATTCGTTAACAAACTATCAACCTAAACAAGTCTATCTTTTAACAAAAATCAATTCTACAGAACTAACCAAAAACTTCATAGCTTACTCGCGTTCCTGCCCAAAACTTTTTGCATATAATTCAAACAAAAATATTGTTAGACACCCAATAACCTATATGACATCTATAAAAGAAATAAAAATAAAATAAATATAATTTGATAAGAAATAAGAGATAGAGAGAGAATTAATAAATATTGATGAGATCTTTATAAATAAAGGTGTTGAAATACTATCATTGTTCTTATCCGAACTTCTAAATTAGTAACAGATGCACAAATCACCAACTAAGATCACTAGTATCACGGTAAAAGATATAGATTAAACAAATAAGAAAAAACATATATTTTTACTTACTAGTTGCCATTATTGAGAATGATTTTGATCCAAGCAATCAAACAGAAGATCTACAAAGAAAAACAAGATAAAATAGTTATGCTTTATATGAAAATTAATTCAAGCAAGCAATATAATATACACCTCATATCTTAAAATTGAAACCCTGACAAACTCAATATTTGGTGTTATATTATTTTTTGGTTTAGGGTTTTACTTGGGTTTGGCCCAAGTTCAGGTGGTATCTGGTAAACAGTAGTAGCAAACCCTAGATGCGAACACATGTAGCATGCCACTTAACTATTTCTGCTAATCTCCACAATTATGTCAAACCCTTCAAACAAACAACTGCAAAACGTGCATGACTCTCTTTTTTAATGCATGACTGTACAGTTTTGTTATCAATTAAAAAAACTCAATTTCTTATACGAGAAAAAAAAAGTGCATCAAAACGTGCACTTATATCACTTCATCTCATCATTGTCACAAACATATTTTCTCTGCAACCTTCAAGTCTATAATTTCAGCCCGGTGAAATTTAGCTACAGTATCATGAATACTAATGATACCAATGTTTAATCAGAATTAGAATTTAATCTCGACAACTTGTATTTATATTTACTATAAACCTATGTAATATACATAGATAAACTCCAACTCTAATATAATAACATCATCAAGGATACTTGCAGTACTATACCTAACATCAAATAAAATTTCACTCGTGAGAAAGACTAGTGACACAAAAAAGATAACAAATTTACATAAAAATTGAAACCCAAATTCCCAAATAATGTATAAACTGATATGAAGGGAGAGTTGGTAGTGTAATGCAACCAATAATGATTTGAGAAGGAATTCATACCTGTGCTTGTGCTACGCAGTGTTTTGTGTTTGGGAAGGCCGCATGTTTTTAATTTATAGGTTTTGAATATATAAATTATATTTTAAATTTATAATAAATAATTATATTGTGATAACTATTTTTAATTATTGATAACTTTTTACAAAAATGTTAAAATAGATATGAAAATAATATATTTAAAAAGATAAAGAGTTTAAAAAAATTATATATTAAAAAGGATAAGTTGTTAAAGATATTGAAATAAATATAAAAAGATTCATAGGCATAATATTTAAATTTTAAAGATAAAATAATATATATTGTTGAAAAAAAAAAGAAGATAAAATATGTATTTATTTTTTTATATTCAATTATTGTTTATTAGAGAATAGATCGTTCATTAAACATTAAAAAAAATGAGTTGGATGATAGAAGAGTGAGATTCACTTTTAGTAAGAAAAGACTATTCAAATGAGTAATATTGTGAAGGAGTAAGCACAATAAAATATATACAAATAAAAAATTATTCTAATTTATATTTATATATTTATATGCAGAGAAAGGAGTGGGTTTTTGTATTTATTCTTTTTACACCTAAATTTTATATCTTAATTTTACAAATATACTATTAGTTATAGCAATAAAATGACGTTTATAACAAGTGTATATCTATATTTTTATACTACTAATAAAAAAAGAGATATCCGTTTTCGGTGTACATGAATTTTGAATTAATTTATTTTTATAATTATTTTTAAACCATTTTTTCTATTATTTTTTTTTTTTTTACTTCAACCACACATTTAATTTTCAAACTTCTCACCATTTAAGTAGTCACTTATTTTTTTATTTTTAAATAGAGAAACACAAAATACTTTTTTCCTCTCTGATTCTAATTAAATCCTAAGTAAATTTTGATTTTTATAATTATAACCTTTTTAATTTATTATCATGATTTTATAATAACTTACTGTAAATATGTATTATAATGATAATAATGATATGTTACCTTAAATAATATATAAATTATAATTTTTACTGATAAAAAAATAATATCTAATAAATAATAATTAATTACATTAATTTTATAGTAATTATATCACATATAAATTGTCATGTAGATAAATAATAATTTTTTATAAAGAATAAAAATACATAGTATGTATAATTCCTGTTTGAATGTGTGAGAGAACAACCAAAGAGAATGAAGAATAGAATAAAAAAATATTAATTTGTTGTTGACTTGTTGTTCTCAAACATAATACAGCAAGAGAATATATATATGTATATATATATAAAGAGATAACAGTTAAATTAACTAACTAATGTGAAAACTATTCTAACTCAGCTAACAAACTATATCTGTTATTATAGAGAGATGACTTAATATCATTTTTATCCCTCTTCAAACTTAGTGTGAATTGTTTATCAACAGTGAGTTTGTCTCTTAGATCTAGGAATATAACAGAATTTGGAGACTTAGTTAAAAGATCTGCAACTTTAAATATTGTTAAAATATGACGAACTTGAACTTGTCCCCGAGCCACTCTTTCTCTCACAAACCATAAATCTAATTCCAAGTGTTTTGTTTTAATATGCATGACTGGATTGGCAGATAGAAGAATGATCCCTTGATTATCACACCAAATCAGAGGTAGTTGTTTACTCCTGATATGAAGTTCGAAAAGGAGATTCTAAATGTATTGAATTTCTGCAACCAGACTTCTCAAACTTCTGAATTCTGCCTCTATGCTAGATCTAGATACAACTCTTTGTTTCTTTGCCATCCAAGATACGAGTGTATCCGAGATACACACAATTCCCAGATGTTGATCTCATGTCTTCTTGATCACTTGCCCAATCTGAATCACAGTAAGCAAGAATTTCAATATCACTGGATTTCTTATAGTGTAAAGCATGTTGAGAAGTACTTTTAAAATATCTTAGTAGCCTCTTTGTTGCTTTCCAATGAATCTCAAAAGGATGGTGTATGAATTGACACAACTTATTTACTGTGTAAGCAATGTCTGGTATAGTAATTGTGAGATACTGTAGAGCTCCAATTACTGACCTATAAAGACTAGGATCCTAACAGACTGTAGTGCCATCATTTGTGAGTTTTGAGGAAGGTGTCATTGGAGTTTCGATAGGTTTGGCATTAGACATGTTGAGTTTGTCAAGTATATCTGTTAGATACTTGGTTTGAGAAAGATGAATGCCTCCTGCATTATCGGGGTTAACTTATATTCCTATAGGAAATGATGAAGTTTGTCAAGATCTTTGAGAGGAAAGGATTTATGAAGAGTTTGAATCATATTTTGTATGGAAATAGAAGAATTGTTGGTGATGATTATATCATCAACATATATGAGAATGTATATGGCAGTGGTTCTAGAAGTAAAGATAAACAAAGAGTGATATGATCTAGCTTGTTGAAAACCCAACCGAAGTAAGGTGATAGTAAGTTTATGAAACCAAGATCGTGAAGCTTGTTTGAGACCATAGATTGCTTTTCTTAATTTGCAAATAGTATCTAAATTCCCTTTGTGAAATCCTTGTGGCTGCTGCATGTATATTTCTTCCTTTAGATCACCATAGAGAAGGCATTATCCACATCAATTTGGTGGATTAGCCAGCCTTTTGAGACTGCAAGAGTAAGAACCTCTCTGATGCTGATGGGTTTGATGACAGGACTAAAAGTTTATGTATATATAATCCAGCCCCTGCTGTTAATTGAAATCTCTAGCCACTAATTAATTTGGCTTTGTGTTTGAGAATGGAGTCATCTGTTTTATACTTATTCTTGAATATCCATTTGCAAGTTATTACTTTTCGACTGGAGGTAGAGAGTCAAACTAACTAACTAATGTAATTTGTTGTTGTTCTCAAACATAATACAACGAGAATATATATACAGAAAGAGATAATAGTCAAATTAACTAATTAGTGTAAAAATTATTCCAACTCAGCTAATAAACTATATTTGTTATTACATAGAGATGACTTAAATATCCTTTTTAGAATGGAATTGGATTTTAAAATTAAATCTGAAATCTAAATCAATCAACGTTTCGTGAATTTTCAGTGTTTTTTTTTTACTGTTCAGCTTATTCGATTTCAATTTTTTTCTTTATTGTTTTCAATTTTTTTTATTGAAATAGATCAGTTTTTTTTTTATTTTATAACCATAGTATTAACCAAATTCAAATTTTAAATAATTTAGTTAAAAAATACAAGTTATGATGAATTTATTAATACTTCCGATTAAATATCCTTTCAAACGGAATTTTAAAAATGTTAACGCATGTTTTTTTGTCAAAAAATAGTGAAAAGCACGTTGTAAACACAACTAGCATTTATAATATGCAGGATAATTATTTATATTATATAACTAAATTTATAATTTTTTACTTATATATTATATTATAATTATAATTATAATTATAATAAATAAACAATTCTGAAGTTATATATTTTATTTTGGATTTATGAAAAATAATTTTTATTATACAAAATTATTTTTAACTATTAATAACCTTTTAAAAGACATGGAAATAAATATGAAAATGAAATATTTAAAGAGATAGGAAGATAAAAAATATTGAAATAAATAATCTATAATATATTCAAATAAAAAAGTGATTAAAAATATTAAAGCAAATATAAAAATATGTAGAAAGATAATATTTTAAATTATGATGAGATATATATATATATATATATATATATATATATATATATATATTTTATCTCACTAGATAATAGATTATTTGTTTGATATGAAAAACATAAGAAACACTTGTAAAAAAAAATAATAATAATAAAGTAAAGAACCGTTAAGGTTAGCTTAATAATTATGTGGAAGAAGTTGGTCTAGTAGAAGTGTCGCAGATTTTTACTTGGAATAAATATATTTCCTTTCTCAAATAGTACATATATATATATATATATATATATATATATATATATATATATATATATATATATATAATAAACATTCAGCATATTTATTTGATTGACCGAAAGGCTAATTATCCTAAAATCTAGATAGAAAGTGATTATGAAACTAAATTATCTTTTTTTCTTATAATGATATATTATCAACAATTCATCTTTAAAAAATAATTTTATATTTATTAAAGCAAAAATTAATGAATACTAACATAAAAGAGACGATAAAATTGTAAAAAAATAAATGTTTTCATATAATAAAACTTAAATGTGTTTTTATTTATCAAATATAACAATTGTTAATTATAACATTTTAAATTTTAATTGAGCAATTGTAATTTATCAAGTATTGTAATTGTACAATCTTAATCTTTCATATTTTAATCAAACAATTTTGATATTTAAAGTATTATAATTTTATGATTTGTCTCTCACATATCATAATTATACAAGTTATTTCTTATTTAAATTATATATATTAATAACTTTAGTGATAATAAATATATATATATTATTTAATACATGAATAAAAATTATAATATATATATATATAATTTAAATAGGTCAAAAAATATAATTACAATAAAATCGTATAATTGAGATAGATTAAAATTATTTAATTAAATTTTTGGAAGACCAAAATTACATAATTATAATATTTAAAAGATTAAAAATTTTCAATTAGAATCTTATAAATTAAAATCACATACTTATAATACTATAAGGATAAAAATACAATTAAATCTATTGTAAAATGACAAATAATTTAGGGAAAAAATACGAAAGTGATAACTTCAAGAATAAAGAGTGGTTGAATCAATTCGTTAAAAAATTAAACGTGCTAAAACAAGGTAAATTAATAGTTCAACGTGATTTTAAATAATCCATTGTGAATCAAAAATAACACGATACTCAGTTAAAATTTTACTTATTTATGTAATGAATAATGACCACGAAGTGGTGATAATAATAATATAAATAAAAAAAATCAATGGATTTTACTATATTTTCATCTATTTTATGTGAGTTCTTTGATTGTATTTATTTTTTAAATTAATATATTTGAATTGATTCAATGTGACTTCAAAAACATTAAATATTTAATATAAAAATAAATAAATGAAATCAAACACCAAAAATAAATAAATAAATAAAAGAGAATTAAATGAATTTCTCCATATCTTAAAATTAACTTTATCCAATTAACCTCTCTAAAATCCTATTTTTAATCATTCCATAAGTTAATTTTAACTTATGAAAAAAGTTATTTCAATTTTTCTTTCCTAAATAGTGTTTTTTGAAAAATTTATCTTTACATGCTCAAACTTTAGTCCCAACTTCCCACCCTCAAGATGATTTTCAATTATATGATATGGCCCAAACCATCTTCCATGATCCTTAATAGCGCATGTTACTAAAATTTCAACGCCTAATTAAAAGTTGCAATAAAATTTAGGGTAAAAATTATAATATAGCGACGATATTTTGTGTTCTTGACAATTTTAATGAGTACAATCCATGATTGGAACATATATCTCAACAATACACAAAACAAACTATCACCAAAACTCAGATCTTAACAATGAGCAGTGCAATATCTTCTTGCACAAAACAAAACACTATTAATACTACCATAGTTCAGACATAGGTATCAATGAGGGATTTCCTCATCTCATCCACAATGGCACTTGGCTGGGCTTCTCTGAGCTTGAAAACACTCTCAATTACAGATAGCTCTGTTGCTGTGGTGTCAGAACCACAAAATGCTGTCCAATCATTGACAGTCATTCCAGCCGCAATTACTTCACTACCACGGTTCACAGTCCCAGCCACCAAAGGAACCTGAAGAAGTGTAGAAAGTTCATCCAAGTCTTCTATGGAAGTATGAGGGTGGACCTGCATCAAGTGTATGGTCAAAAGACAATATATATGTCTAGATGAATTTCAAGGAGAAAATATATTTTACTCACCAAACCACCTCTGTTGGAGAAGGCACAGTAGCTGCCAACAAGAATATTACCAGCAATGGTCTGCCTGAAAACTTCTACTCCAAGAACATCTGCAATCATCTCCTCAGTCTCCTGAACAAAAATATTATATTGAATACTAGTGCAAGCCATGATTTATATGTAAAATTGAAAAGATAAATGCAAATAACAATGGTGTCGAAGGCACTTTTTTAAGACACTATTATTAATCGAAATTCATTTAAAATTACAAGTTTTTATGTCTCATTTCTTATTTAATGAATCCTTCTTCTAATTTTATAGTTTTCAATAAATTTCAACCAATGATAGTTTGTTACAAGTGTTGCTAGCACTCCTGATACAGAAAATTAACTCCATATGCAATACAATAACATGTTTGGCAGACAATCAAAAGTTCAAAACTTGATTAGGTCCTTAACAGAGAATTATCTAGTACAACATTTTTAAGTTATGAGCAAAGATTTGTTTGATTAACAAAAACCAGCATTAGGTGATCAATTCCCCAGGCTTTGATACATGCTAAATTTGCATTATATTTCCAAGAAATTACAATTTGTTAGAGTTGTCAAAATCTAAGGTGATCAGATGAAGAAAGACTAACAATATATGTGATAATTTGTCCATTTATTTATTCATGTTTAACAAGAAAATAGAATTCTCTCTTCAAATCAATTTCTAATTCTAAACATGATTAAACAATTACAGAAAAAAAAAATCTTTAGTCCACAATAAAACAATACCCTGTCAAGATCAGTGTGTGTGAGGGCCACATGGTCATTACATGCTATACAATTTCCCAGAGCAGATAACCTTTCATCAATTCGCTGAACAACAACTTGATCAGGTAGACTGTTTCTTAAATGTTGAAGTTCTACAGCAACAACAGTGGCCATAAGATCAAGTACCATATGTCAGTAGGTACAGAGTTAATAGGGTGAATTTTTGGGGACAAGGGGAGTTACAAAGACATTTTAACAAGACAGCACATTAAAATTATCATCAGAAAGTACTAACACTAAAAACAAACATATAACAAAAATAGGAATCACCTTGGTCTGTGGTGGTATGGGGCAAGAGAAGCCCATTCTTGTTTCCTGCAAACCAATAGAAAAGTAAATTAATAAGGTCCAATAAAACAATAATGAATAAGAACCTGATATTAATTAAAACAAAACAAAATTTGAATATGTAGGATGGACTAATACTCCATGAGAAACCACGAGAAGAAATGAGGATAAGAAAAAATTACCAGCACAAAGACGGCCAATAATTCGAGTACCACCAATGGATGTCTTGACCACAGGGATAACATCTGCTAACTCGGATTCAAATACGCTGTATCAAGAAACATATGAACATATTATTTCATTGATTTATTTATATCATAACAATTCAAACCATTTGTAAGTTGAAACCAGATACTAATAACTTAAATTCATCTTGGAATATATTTTAACTAGTCCAGAATGAACGAATACCTGTAGAAGTTTTCAGAACCTCCAATGGCAACCAAACAGTAGGCATTTGTAAGTTTAGAGAACACTCCAACTTCACAATTATTTTCAAACTGAAGTCCTGCAAGAAATCCATCGTCATTCAATATACATTAATTTAAAAAGTAAAAATGATTTCCACCAAAGAAGACCACAAAGTTAGAGATACGTCAAACAACATAAATGAACAAACTTGGTAAAAGGTACAGATTAAACAGATAGGGAAAACATATATTTTGCACTTACTAGTTGCCATGATTGAGAATGACAGAAATCTTTGACCCAAGTAATCAAATTGAAGATCTACAGTATTAGAATTATAATCAGAAAAACAAAATAAAGGACTCGACTTTCATATGAAAAGCTATTCAAACAATATACATCTTATATCTAAAACTTGTAACCCTCTTCTAATCAATCTGTGAATAACATGTATTATCCTTACATCAAGGTTTTGAGAATTGAATGTTAAGATTGAACTTCTTATGAAAAACATCTAGAAGGGGGTCAGTGTTACTTAAACCAATTCTTCCATGGACAGTTTTAGATAACAAATTCACGTATCAAGTAACTGGATCTGATCTTTACCTAACTTGAATATAAAAAAAATAACAAAAAAAGGAATGATATCTGTACTAGAAAATTATTCATTCAAATGCCACCTAAGAATTCTTTAATTCGCCACTTCTTCTAGCATTTGGTATACATGATAAAACACGGCAGGAAAAAACAAGTAGATTCCGAGTCATGTTTAGAACATTTTATGATTTTAAAAATAGGACATCCCAAAACTCATTGCTGGGAGTACATTTTAATTCCACTAAGAAAAAAGTGAAACCAAACCTTTTCTGTCAGTGTGGCAAACACTGCCTTAGAAACAATGTACATGTTGAAACATCCAATACAAGGACAGCTATCAGAACCCTTAAAACAAACAGCAGCAATAAAAGTACCTCTTTCGAAAAGATATGAACTTTGAAAAACTCTCCTATATAATGCATGATTGGAATGGTTCATTTTGAATAAAAAAAACATTAAAACATAAACTGTCACAAACATGCAGATAGTTTATGCCATTATTGCTACTTAAAAACTTAAAATATCAAAAAAGTATTAATATATTTCGCGTCTGCAAGCTTCGTGTCTATACTTTCATTTCGGCAACGCAATCAAATAAAAACTCACTCGCGGGAAAGACTAGTGACAATAAAAAATAATAAATTTACATCAAAATCGGAACACCAAATAATCCATAACCTAATTTGGGGGGATTATGGGGGGAGTGTTGGATGTACAATCATGAAGAGAAGAATACCTGGTGTGGCGTTTAGGATGGAAGGTCACGGCGGAGATAAGGGCGGCGCCGGAGATATTGTCGGAGCTAAAAACACGAAAAGGGGAAATGGAGAGAGAGAGAGAGGCGGAGAGAGAAATTAGGGTATTGTGTTTTGTACCTGCGGGGGCCGTGGGCTGCACGTTTTTTTTTTTTTTTTTTAATATATACCTTAGATTTAATTGAAATGTATAAAAATTAAGAGATTTTTTTTTTTGGAACAATTTTATTTTTTTTTAAGAACTAAACTTGATTGAGAGATGAATATAAAGTGTGCGAATTTTGGTTTTGATAAAGTAAATTTTTTAGTTTATTTTTTCATTCTTTTAAAATTTGTAAAATTATTTTTGATTCTTATAAAATAATAAAATTTAATTTGGGTTGTGTGTGTAACTCTTATTTTAAAGATTTATAAAAAAAAATTGAATTCTTACACATTGATAAAGTATTATAGGCACTTATGAGTACTATTTAGGATGATCAAAAATATATAAATAGTTAAAAATAATAATAATAAAATCACATAGTTATATGGAGTAGAAAGATAATTTCAAATTTTAGAAGGATAAAAAAAATTATACATACTTAAATTAAAGCATGTTCATTTTACAATGTCTAAAAACATATTTCTAAGTGAAACTTATTTAGTAAAGAATAAAAATGTGGGAAAAAAATTAAAAATGGTTCAAGCATTAGATCAAAACACAATCATAAATCTCTTAGGACATAAGTTTTAATAATAACAAACTTATACATTTTTCTGAGAAAAGTTTTTTAGATCATACTATAAGATGAATTAGAATAAATGATTGGTTATGATGACATAAATATCTCAAATAAATCACTTTATCTATACAACGAATGCATTTAATATATATCATTTATGATATTTGATAACTAAATTATGATTAAAAACTTAGCAAATCAAAATGAATAAAAAGTTTTTTCCATACTTACACTTCAAAAAGGAACGAGGACATGCTTTGCATTAGAGAATGGACAAACAAATCTCTCAAATAATGCAAAATCTATAAATAAATAAAAACTTAAAAAGTCATTCCTAACGGACACACACAACAATTCATTTCATTTGGTACCAAAAAGGTGATAAGTAGTCTCATTGATCAAATAAGAAATGACAATTTGGTGAAACACATTTAATGTTCACAATTAATGCACTGATGAATACATTTTCTCACAAGGAAGGAAAACAAAAATAGATGAAGCAAACTTGTGAGAGATGCTCAAGGATTTGCAATGGTCATCTTCATGAAACACTTATATAAAGAAATTTGAAGATTTAGAAAGAAAAGAGAGCAACTTTTGTAAAAAATCATATTCATTCTTTCTATAAAATGTTATGCTCTTAATTTATTGGTTGTATCATGTCTTGATAGTAAGACATAACATCAAGTGATTTCTCAACTTTAACTTTGTGTTATTACTTTAAGCTTGAATAGGTTTGATTATAAAGAATACTTAGTTATTAAAGCCTAGAGAAGCTTCATTGTTCAAAGAATACTTGGGTAGTTACTTAAAGAGACAAGTCAAAGAATACTTGGGTTAAGTTAGAAGTAACTTGTGAAAGAATATTTGTATCTTTGTAAAAGATAATGGAACTTGATCAAGTTAATCAAGAACTATACGTAGTCTCGATAATTGAAATGAACCAATATAAAAATACTTTTTGTTTTTTTATGTTGACTCATCATCTACACTTGTAAGGTTTTCAATACTACTACAACGTTTCAAAAAGTGTTAGTTTCTTTATTGTATTCAACCCTCATTCTGGTGTCTCTCTTTTCTCCACAATTTGGTATCGAAACTCAACCTTTAATGGGGTTGAGCATCTAACCATGCTAAAGAAAAAGATTCTAATATAGGAAGTAGTGATGGTCAAGACCTGCATGAAAGAACTTCTTTTACAAGGCCACCGAACTTTAGTGGAAAAGACAACCCATATTAGAAAGACAAGATGGGGGATGTTCATCAAGTCCATCTAATACCATCTCTAGAAGATCATCATAGGTGGTGATGTTCTTGTAACCAAGCCAGAAAGTGAGTACACGCAAGAAGACTATAACATCTTACAATTTAACACAAAGACAAGATACATCTTAACTTGCTCTTTGTCAAGAACATAGTACAACAATTTTTGTAGTTGCAAGACTGCTAAAGAAATGTGAAAAGTCATCAAAGTAACTCATGGGGGCATTAAAGACATAAGGCTCTAACAAGCTATTACTTTTTAGAAACACTATGAGTTGTTCTCTATGAAGGATAACAAAAACATTGATGAGATGTTTGAAAGGTTTCAAACCATTCTCAATGGGATAAAACTCCTGGGATCTGAGTTATCCAAAGCTCAAAACAATCTCAAGATCTTGGATGGTTTTCCAAAGATTTGAGAACCAAAGGTCATTGCTATATCAGAAGTTCAAAACCTTAAAACTCTTATAGTGAATGGACTTTTAGGAGCTTGAGAGTTCATGAAGACCATATAAATAATAGGGATCATCTAGAAGTTAATGATTTTGTTGCTCTAAAGACTGGTGAAACCAACAAGAAGATGGATAAAGACAAAGCTCTAAAGTTGAGTTTGAGCATAACAGCTCAAATGATAATTCTAAAAACTCCACAAATGATGAAATGTATCTCATGTCCAAGAAGTTTAAGAACATGCTCAAAAAGAAAGAGACAGAGGAGCTTCCACAAAAAAAATGATAGGTTCAAGAGACTTATCCAAGAAGAAAGCAAAAAGGTCATCTATTGTGAGTGTAAAAAGCTTGAACAATGAAGGTTGAATGTCTTATACTCAGAAAGCAATGGACCAACAAGAAGAAAGCCAATAAAAGTTTGATGGCCACCTCAAATGATCTAGACAACAGTAGAAGTAGTTTAGACAATGAGAAGGTTAACATCTATTTCATGGAAGATGTGAACAAAACAAAATTAGAGGTTGAATTTGACTCAAACTCTTGTTTTGTTGATAGTTTTGATAAATAAGAGATGTCATATGAAACTCTTTTAGAAAACTCTCACACAACTATTCTTGAGTATAAAAAGTTTAAAGAAAAGTGCAAATCATTGGTAATAGAAAATGAAAAACTCAAGAATGATCTATTAGATGCTACCAGAGAGATTCAAACACAAAATCACAAGCAATAAACCAATTGAGGTTACAACATTGCAAGCCAAAAACATACAACTCAAAAAGAATCTTGCTAAATTTGTCAATGGATCTTTTAAGATAAATATACTTCTAAGCACAGAAGATTGTAATATGACAAAAATGGTCTTAGGCTTGATACAATGGAGTCAAAGACATCATTTTCTAGACCTGAGATTATTCTTTGCAACATTTGCAAAAAAAAAAAGTAATTATCTCCCTAGCAGATGTAAAAACAAACAGAAACAAACAAGTAAGTTTAAGGTCAAGAGTACTAACAAAAAAGAACCCAAAAATATTTGGGTGCCAAGATCTTAATTAATTCATTTGCATATATCCTTGGCAAAAAAAAAAAAGAGGAAAGATTCACACTGGTACTTGGATAGTGGTTGTTCATGACACCTGATGGGAGAAAGATCTTTATTTTTAAACCTTCAACCTCATGAAGGAACATTCTTATTTGAATGAAGTGGTAAAGGAAAGATCAAAAGTTAGATAAAAACTTTATATCTACTATTAATAATGTATTATATATTGAGGGATTATAATCTACTTATTAACATAAGTCAATTTTGTGACAACAAATATACTATTTCTTTTAACAAGGATTCATGTACAGTCAAATAGCATGACAAATCTATGTTGTCTATTGCCTATAGGAAGAATAATTTCTATGAGATTAATTTAGATAATCTAGGCAAACAAAATGTGACTCGTTTAGTTTTTAGAGAAAATGAAAGATGAATATGGCATAAAAAGCTTGAGCACATAAATTTAAAACATATCTCTAAACTAAACAAGAAAGCTTTAGTACAAAGATTGCCTGAAATTTCTTAGAAAATTCGTATTCTCTATGAAGCTTGTTAGATAGGGAAACAAGTTAAAACTTCTTATAAACCTAAACAAATTGTTTTCACTTTTTGACCTTTAGAACTGTTACACATGAATTTGTTTAGTCCAACTAGAACTCTAAGTCTTTGAGGTAAGAAATATGGATTTATCATTATAGATGACTATTATAGATATACATGGTTATGCATCCTAACTCACAAACATGAGTCTTTCAAGGTATTTGAAATATTTTGTAAGAAGGTTCAAAATGAAAAGGACTTTTGCATTACTTCCACCAGAAGTAATCACGAAGCTAAGTTTGAAAACTCATATCTCAAGTTATTTTACAAAAAAAAATGTTATCTTTCATAACTTCTCTTAACTGATAACACTTCAACAAAATGAGAAAGTTGAAAGAAAGAATCAAACTTTACAAGATGCTTTTTTGCAAAAATTCTTTACTAAAACATTTATGGGCAAAAGTAGTAAGCATTTCTTGTTATATTCTAAACAAAATATTAATAAGACCAATATTAAATAAGACCCCCTATGAATTGTGGAGAAGAAGACTCAACATATCATACTTCTATCCATTTCGTTATGAATTTTATATCCTTAACATTACATATCAACTTGGGAAGTTTGATTTCAAAGTGGACAAAGGTATCTTTCTTGGATATTGTGACACTTCAAAGGCATACAAAGTTTTTAACTCCAAAACCTCTATAGTTAAAGAATCAATCCATGTTAAGTTTAACGATACTTTAACGATTGATAGAAGACTATCATATCTAAAAGAGAAATTTGCATATTGAACCTAAGAAGATTGCTAAGATAGATGCAAAGGAGCAAATGATCACTATGACTGAAGGTCAAACAAATTAGTCAAATGATGCATCTAAATCTCATAGAGATTGAAAGTTCATCAAATATCATCCACAAGATCAAATATTGGAAGATAGGGCTAAAGAAATTAGAACAAGGTCTACCTTTAGAGACAGTGCATCGTATGCTTTGGTCTCAAAATTAAGGCAAAAAAAATAAACGAAACACTCAAAGACAACAACTAGATTCTAGCTATGAAAGAAGAACTTCATCAATTTGAAAGAAATTATGTTTGGACACTTGTTCCAAAGCTCGAACATCAAGGTATTATTAGAAATAGATGAGTCTTTAGAAATAAGTTAGATGAACAAGGTAAAGTGGTAAGGAATAAAGCTAGATTAGTAACTCAAGACTTAAATTTATTAGGATTATGAGAGTTTTTGAAACTCAAAGACATTAAACATTTTTAGATGGACATAAAGAACATCTTTCTAAACAAAATTATTTAAGAAGAAGTCTATATCAGACAACCTCCTAATTTTGAAAAATCCTTTTCTCAAATATCATGTTTTCAAACTTATAAAAACTATTTACGATATGAAGCAAGCTCCCAGAGCTTGGTATGAAAGATTAAGTAATTTCTTAATCAATGATGACTTTATGAGAGGCAAGGTTGACACAACTATTTTTTAGAAAAGAGTCTAGTATAAATTTTATAGTAGTTCTTATTTACGTTGATGATATCATTATTGGTCTACTAATGAATTTCTATGTGATGATTTTTCTAAACTTATGTAGACGAAATTTGAATTGAACATGATGGGTAAATTCAAGTTCTTTTTTGAACTACAGATCAAGAAAATAAAAGAAGGCATATTCATTCATCAACAAAATTATACAAAAGAACTTCTTATAAAGTTCAAAATGAATGAATGCAAACCTATGCCTACACCTATGCATCCGTTTGTAGCACTATCAAAAGACAAATCAGGTAAACCAATATATCAAACGATTTATAGAGATATGATTGGTTCACTCCCATATCTTACTACTAGTCGACCCGACATCATGTACAATGTGTGCTACATGCATGTTTTCAATCTAATCCAGAAAAATCTCATCTTCAAGTTGTTAAGCATATTTTCATATATATCTTATTGGTACTACCAGCCTAAGTCTGTTTATGAGAAAAATAAATATTTTAGGCTAACAAGATATTATGATGCAAACTATGTTGGTGAAAGAGTTGAGAGAAAAAACACAAGTGGAGGATATCTTTTTTTGTGTCCTTTTCTCATCTCTTGGGCAAGAAAAAAGTAGAACTTCATTGCACTTTGGCAGAAATTGAATATATCTTAGCTACTAGTTGCTGCTCACAACTACTATAATTAGTGAGATACCAATTAGAAGACTATTATAGTCTTGAACATAATATATTTATATTTTATGATGGCACTAATATTTATTCTATCTCAAAATCTCATACAATATTCTAAAGCTAATCATATTGAAATAAGATATCACTTCATTCAATATTAGATAAAATCATAACGAATTTTTAGAGAAAATAAACTAATTCAACATAATTTTTAAAGTTTGAGGAATAAATTTATCAATATTAATAATTGTTTAGAGTTTGAAAAAAATAGTGTCTTTAGCTTGTGTATTTGGTTAAAACGTAGTTAAGGTTTCTACATTATTATATTTATAAATTTAGTCTTAAAAAAATATAGATGCAATCTCTCTTAACTTAAAAAAGTATATATAATAAACTCTTAGTGAAAATGGATTGTGATTAAATTGCATCATCACATAATTCATATAATTTTTAAAGTTTGAACCAAATTTATTGATATGAAAGTATATGGATCTCAACCATGTTTTACTAGAAATAATAAGGATAAAATTACAATTTCAGTTATTTGGTAGCTTTTGACGTCAGCCCTCCTCTTGAGACCTAACCAAAAAGAAGCTCACGCAGTCCAGCAGAGCACCTAATCCTGATCTGCTCGCATACCAAGGTATGGTCATTGCACCCAACCACAAGGAAAAACATGCTAGGGTAAGCTCACAACAATAATCATAAAAAAAATAGCATCAACATATAATAAACAACAATAGAATTATACTTTCATCTTGTAACTTAAAGTAACATAACACCTACAACAATAGGTATACAACATCATCTATTAGAAACCAACACATTATACTTTACTTAAATTGGCCGCTTGTAATCGGTATAGCTTGACCTGACCCTTGCACCGTGGTCACTTCATACACATGTGCCTCGACCTTGCCCACACACAAGACCAACTAAGTCCTAGAGGAGAACAACACATCATCCACTTCAAGGGACAACTTTCTATGGACGGTTTTTAAACAAATTAGGCTCTCAGAGCACCACAACTATCTCAATCCGCACAATGGGATGAGCAACTTTGAAAACTTATCCTCTAGTCCTAGTGATCAACAACTCATCATCACAACACAATCACATAATATTTATCACAACAGCTCCACTATCAACTCATTCATACAACATTATATACAACTTGAATGCAACAACCCATGCAACATCAACTAATGTGTCGTCACGCATATACAACTCGAAGATCTCCAACAATTGAGGTTGAGCAATCTAGGTGGCATAAACCCTACCGAATCCAATGTTTGACCTATCTCAACCAAGTCAGGTATAGGGCATTGTTAGGAATTCTGAAAAGAACCAGGTATAGACAATAATAGACGATTGCTCAGGTGTGCCACTTAGACTCGGAGGTCCAGTACTACTTTCAAGGCAGAAGGGTTTGGGTATGGGCCTACCATGGCCTTGGCTTGCATAACCAATCCAGATATGGAGTTAGCTCATCCACTGCCCTCCAAGTACCATGCAACCTCCAGTACCTAGTCAAATACTACATCTCTAACTAGATACCTTACTCAAATTGGTCATTCAACCATGACATGGATCGACTACGTCCATGTCGCCCACACAGTACTAAGGGATTCAACTTTAAAACAACTTTTAACTTATCACCTTAGTACTATGTATCTCAACATAGGACATATATCTTCACCATATGTCCCTAACTTTTCAACTTTACAACAATAGGCAACTTTACAACTTTACAACAATAGGCATCTTTATACAACTTCACAAAAATAGGCATCTTTATACAACTTTACAACAATAGACATCTTTATACAACTTGACAACAATAGGAATCTTTGTATCAACTTGAATAAACAACTTGAGCAACTATAGTCATCACAATATTAACTTTACGACTTCACAACTATAGACACCCTTCATTCAACTTGACAACAATAGTCATCTTGATACTTTAAATCAACTTAATGCAACTTAACAACTTTGCAACAATAATCTACTTCAAATTATATATCTCGAATTATTAATAATTCAACGATGGACAACATGTAAACAACTTAGTTTCATCAAACACACAACATATAAACAACATAAGCCAACAACTACTCAACTCATCTTCATCAGGCAACTTAACAACTTTACAACCTTATAAACAACTTCAATAACATACCATATATTCAACACAAATTACAAATCAACCAACATATTTAAAGTTCATCTATCATGCCAACTTGCACAATGTAAACAACATAAATCAGCTTAAGCACCCAAACAGCTTTCAACTTAACCAAATCACTTATTGTGAAATGGTAACCTTTACATAAAATAACGTATCAGGAGTTATACTACTCCTATCAACCTCATCCTTATCTCATATGAAAGATAAGAAGATTTCCTACAACTGTTATGAAGACATCAAGTCCTAATTCCATCATCTACTTTGTCAAAACTGCAACCTTTTTAACTCAATCTGCATCAACAACTCAACCATTTCAAGAAAAAAACAATGCATAAAGTTTCTCTAACCTGAAGATTGGCTTAGAATAGTCAAGAGTTGAGAAGAAGTGGAATTTCCTTCCGAAGCTTAACCCAAGAACTTCAATATTCCAAAAGCAAGCTTCCTAGTCCAGAGCCTTTCTCTCTAAAACTTCTCTTTAAACTTCTCTCTAAGTTCCTTTCTTTTTTTTCCTCAAATGCATGCATGTGGCCTATTTATAGGAGTCTGGAGTGGCCAGAATGGCCCGTTTCAAATCTAGAACGACTCGTTCTACACTCATTCATCATGTGTAAAATTCACATGCAGAACGGCCCGTTCTTAAATCAGAACGGCCCGTTCTGGAGTTGAGTTTAACTCACAACAATCATGTTTGGAACGGTCCATTCTGAACTAGGATTTATAGGCCTATTTAGTAGTTTGGAACAGCTCGTCCCAGTTTAGAAACGGCCTGTTCTGAACTACTAAATCACCTTTGTTTTAGTAGTTTGGAATGACCCGTTCTAATTTGAGAACGCTTCGTTCCAATCTACTAACTACGTTACAGATTTAGAGGGGGTTCTCATGGAAATGGATGGATTAGGAGATATGTTAAAAAAAACACCTATGATTGGTAGAAGGAATTAGGGGGTATTTGAGTAAAAAAGGATGGTGGGTTCCATGGGTTCAAAATTTACCTTATGAAATGAGAAGATTTTTGCACAATTAAGCAAAAAAGACAAAATAATATCGATTTCTTTTGTATTATATGTGTCAATGATTGAAGAAGTAAAGTTTCATCTTGTGTGTAATGCATTATCATAATGGATAATGTAATACCAAAAATAAAGTTCTTTCACATGAGTAATGCATTATGTGTGAAAATCACCATATTTGAATATGGTAGAATCAGTAATGCATTATACTTATAAATGTAGAAATTGATATGAATAAAGAGAGAATGGTAAAATAGTAATTGTATATGTTATTTGTTTTTACATA
This sequence comes from Cajanus cajan, assembly GCF_000230855.2. Lineage (NCBI taxonomy): Eukaryota > Viridiplantae > Streptophyta > Magnoliopsida > Fabales > Fabaceae > Cajanus > Cajanus cajan. The sequence goes on along the minus strand of NC_138517.1, from coordinate 7,163,073 downwards.
AAAATTTAACTTCATAAAACACCATTTTAAAATATCAACTTTCCTTTATTTCTTATATAATTTCACTCTACCAATCAACTACAAAGTTCACTCTATTTCCTACCTATTTTCTATCAAATCAATTCTCACCTATTTTTTCATTTTTCTTTTAATTCCTCCCCCTCTCCTAAGCAAAGGGTTAATGAAAGAGTAAAGTTTAGTTAGTTGAATAAGAAATTTGATTCAATTGTCATTATCATCATTATAAACTTGTTATTTTTTTACTAATAAAAAAGTAATAAAAGTTTAAAGGCTAAATTGTATTTTAAGTGTCATATTTTTGTTAATCTACAATTTTAGTCATCTTATTTTAAAATAGAGGCATTTAGTCTCCTATTTTTAAAAATGGAAAATTTTAATTCTATTGTCAATTTGATATTAATTATTCATTATTTAACATTAATCGATGACTTGTCATTACTTAAATAACGTGATATTTAGTGATATGACATGTAAGAATAAAAATTAAAAATAACTTATAAAAGATCTTTGATTATTTCTATTTTATAAAATGATTTATCTTTATTTTGTTAATAATCTTATTTACATATTTTTAACTTTTTTTTATCTCTAATTGTCGACTGTCTTGTAATGTATTTTATAAAATTGTCTTTGAAGTTGTTCAATAGTAACCCAAGTGACATATGACCTTTTTTTTAGTCATATGAGGCATGAAGAAAGAGTCGTTACAATTGATAATAACTTAAATTAGGCCGTTATCGACACAAGGTGACTTTTTTTAGGTCGCTACAGTCCAGGGCAACTATGAACTATAGCAACCCCATTTTTTTTCAACATGGCACACTCCAATTGGAGCATTTGGCGATCAAAGTGGCGTTATGACCCATTGTGATAATTTTTTTTTTCAACATGGTACGCTCCAATTGGTGCATTAGGCGATCAAGGCTAGTGGTATTATTACCCATAGTGACCATATATATTTTTGTTCATGACCAAGGTTAGGTCTCTACATTTTATTTGTACTAATATATAAAAGAAATGCCCTTTTAGTAACCGGTCTTCACACTTAGTAGACCATTAACCTTTTTTATTATAATAAAATAATATTTTTTAGGCTAAAAATCTATTTTGATCCCTTATAATAATTGTTTGTTTCAATAATTTGGACGGAAGTACCAAATTGAAACCAATTAACTTATGAGGGACCAAATTGAGACCAAAAATAAAAGTGGAACTAAATTGAAACAAACAATTATTATAAAAAACCAAAATAGGTTTTTAACCTATTTTTTATCAAACCCAAGACCTTCAAGTTTCGGGACCAATTGCAACAACATTTAAACCAATATACTTTTATTACTTATTCTCAATTTTTATTTTACTTTTAATGACCATATTTGAAAAAAAAAATTCACAACGTGACATGACCTAGAATTTAATATTTTTTTATACTAGAATTTAATCCTTCTATATAATCATTAATTTTTTATTTTCTTGAAAAATGGGTTTATAGCTCATAGTAACCCATTAAAAAAAAATAATAGGTCAACATATGGCACTATATAACATGTCGCTATAGTTGGCAGTAATTTCATTAGTATTGCTATTAGTTGTGACTCAACACATGTCACTTGAGTTATTAATATTATGACCTATAATGACACAGTACAAAATACCAGTTTCAAAAGTTTAAATAATTTTAAAATAACTTCATTTATGTAATTAGTTTGAAAAATTACCCTATAAAAGTTAAAAAAATAAAAAAAAAACTCAAATATTATGTAACTAAATGCCACACTATGTAAATATAAATAAATATTAAAATTTAACTATTAACAAATATTCTAAAAATAAAGGGATTAAATATCTTATTTTAAAATAAAATTATAGACTGAAAAAATAAAAAGATGAAAATAAATATAAAAAAAACATATAAATTAAGTTACAACAGTTGGTTGGATAAATTTTGAAGATGGGTAATGCTTATTAATATATTTGTCTGAATGAATTAAGGTCAAATATCAAATACTGGTGGGACGGCATTTTTATTTATTTATTGTATATATGCTAACAGCTAACTCATTCAATTACTTTTTCAGGGGAGGGCGGCTGCCAGACATCAGTGCACGTTTCGCCCTACTCGTAGTCATACAAGGCAAGCAATATGTCTTCCTTTTTTTTATGAGTTTTTCTTGTTTTTCTTTAATGAGTTAATCGGGTATATATTGCTAGTATAAAATTTTTTATATTGTCAACTAATCAAATTTTTTAGTAGTACCATATTAGTTATTTATTTAATAAAATAAAATAAAATAATTTAAAAGATTTAATTGGTTGTTAGTGTAAAAAATTTTACACTAATAATATATAGATGATTAATTCTTTTTGTATTATTCTTTTTATTTTATTTTATTTTATTTTAAATTTTGCATGAAAAAGTTTATAATAAACTTTTACTTGAACCGGATTATACTGTTTCTACAAATATATTTGTGAGGAAACATATACTTTATTTTTGATTTTTGAGTTCGAAAGTGAGAAATTAGTCTTTAATCTAGTAAAATGAGAAAAACTTGTCAAAAACCAAAAAATATTAGTCTTTAAAATTAATTTAGGTAAATTGACAATCATATTAAGATAAAATTTTAAAAAAAAAATAAGTGAAGTGATAGTATATGTACATAAGGATTTGTTTAATATTTTAGAGACTAATTTTATAAATTTTTTAATTTCAAGAATAATATAACAATTGTTGAGTGCTGCCTATATTTTTAAAGGATAAGCTAATTTATAGTATAGGTAACACCGACATGAAATTCAAATATTATTCTGGGTTTGTGTCACTCCTATGATAATCCGTGATGAGCTATTAGAATCCGAAGGAATAAAATATGATTTATATTTAATTTATATGTGGTGCAGCTAAGCATAAAATAAAACAAAACTTCAACCAGTGGAACATTTTGATATCTCGAATAAAAAATAGAATCATCTATATATATATATATATATATATGAATGAGGAGATCTGTTTATTTTAAGAGTAAATTTACTCAAATTTATTATATTTAATAATTCATGTTTTACATCAAATTTTAATAATTTAATTGTTGAATTTAAAGTTATTAATATATAAATTAAACTTGTAATTTTTTTAAAAATTTAAAAATTATATACTGTGTTTCATTAGTTATTAAATAGAGTAAATTTATTTTTTAAATAAATATAAATATATATATATATATATATATATATTAATTATGTGTTATTTTTTTATCAATATGTGAAATTTGTTTTATGTATTCATACTCATTTTTTTTGGACTTCATATAAACCACATGACATCCATCACGAAATTAAAATGGTAGCATTTGGTGAGTAGATGACGCAGAAAAGGACGTTAAGTCTTCTTTGATTATATATATATATATATATATATATATAACTAATATAAATATAATAATTATATTAATATAATTGATATGAATATGTTAATAAAATTAGTATCTATACTAATCTATACTAATATATAAAGGGATACCACTTTCAATAATTACTTTTGGTTTCCATTTTTACATAAACCATTTTATCTTTTGTTTATTTTTTAATAACTACTATTTTTTATGAGTAACTTCTCATTCTTTTCCTTATTTATTTATTTTTTTCTTTTAATACAATGCAGGCATGGAGTGTCTTTTTCCCGCTAATGATAATAATAAGGGTAGAAATAAGTTAAGTCAGGTTACACTTTGTTATAATTACAATAATAAATATTCTTTTTTATTAGTTAAATTATACTTTTAATCTTTTTATTTTTTTTAGTTTTAGTCTTTATATCTTAAAATAGAAATATTTAATCCCTATTTTTAAAATATAGAATTTTGATCGTAACATTAATTTAATATTCAGTAATTATTAAATTTTAATGTTGTTTGATGTCGTATCATCACTTAAAAAATGTGATATTTAATAATATTATATGTATGGGTAAAAATTAAAAATAATAACTTACAAAAGATCTTTGTTTGTATCTATTTTAATTTAGTGATACTTATTTCATTAATAAATTTCATCTGTATGTTTTTTATCTCCAAATATCATGTCACTAAATATTATATCATTTAAGTACGAGTAAATATTGAAATTTAAAGATTAACAAATATCAATTTGACGAGAGGACTAAAGTTTTATATTTTTAAAATTAAGGTGATTAAATGCTTCTACTTTAAAATAGAGGAACTAAAATTGCAAATGAATGAAATAATTAAGCCACTTAATGCAATGCTCTTTGGAAATCGTGCCAATGCTTCTCGACAACGTCAACCTTTGACTTTGTCAAACAAGACATATATTGCCTTATCTGTGACATCATCAAAAACTGATCTCACAACAACTTCTCTACATCCTCCACACACTTGTCAAACACCCGCACAATAGCGTTCTTCTCAATGGTTAGTTTCTCCACCCTCCTCTTGTAACCATCCTTCAATTGGCCCAAATGTCCCATTTTAGCCTCCAAATGCTTCCTCTCAGCCTCCAAACGTTCACAAGTCACCGCTAATGTCACCTTCTTCGACCGACTAGCATCTAACTCCAACCACAACATATTGACCTCTACTTTCAAAGCCATGATTTCCTCTAACTTGGAACCATCCCCAGAAACAACCATAACTCACCAATACTTGCAACAAATAAAAATTACAAGAACAAACCCACCCAACCAAGAATGTCACCAAAGCTACAAAAGAAAATAGGAACCCCCCATATTAATACAAGTACAAAATTTGATGCATGGCATTTATTGCCCATTAATGCACAAAGAAAAATCATCAAGTCACACATTAAATGCAGTACAACCCCAAGACTCACAACTTTCTCGCCTTGAGGAGCTTTATGCATCTCCCAAATCGACCAATCTAACTCCAATCCTAACTCTCACATGCCCATTTGCTTGAAACAACCTCACTTGCAACTCCTATACCCTAACGAGCTTAGAGCTAAGGGAGCTTTTATGCCGCCTAACTTAGATGATTTGACTTTATCATTACAATCACAAGTTGATCTCTTTACCATTACAATCACAAGTTGATCTCCTTACCATTATGATCAAAAGCCAATCTCCTTTACCATCACGAGTTTATCAACTTACACATACACAACACGTTACAACCTATAATACAAATCTCTTTAAACCAGACAACCTACCATGAAATGAGCAAAGAAATAAAGCAACTTCCATACTATTCATAACTCCTTCCCCTTTAAAGAGCTCGAAACTTGGGGGATTATGTACTACCCAACTCGGCCAGGCCAAGCCAATCGTCCTAGCTCACCCATATTACCTTGGCCAAGCCAAACTGACCTCCTCCAACTCCCCCACATCGGGCTCCTCGTCTATCATCATGCAATAAAGCCCTAACACAATCAAAATCCTAATGGCTAGCAACACAAATATCTTCCATAAATGTCATATCTTAGCATACTGTGATCACCTAACATTATATATTTGCTAATTTGGAACAATATCTCTATTAATCAATGACAATATCCCTACACAATCACAAGGAGATATCTTTGAGATATCATGCAACACTATCAAACATATATACACGACACCATGTATCATACTATTCTAACCTAATTCTTCACATAAACTCCTCTCTAACTTGAGCATTAGAGTGTCTTTACAAGTGTCGCTTCCCCCCTCCCCTCAATAATGGACATTGGAGCAACGGAGATGTCACATCACCTTGGGAGCACTTACAAAATTTAGGTAAGAAAGTAACCCTAATAATAAATTTAAGACTTAATTGCATATTTTTCTACCAAATTTAACATTTTGTGAATTTTGTCACATTATTTTCAAATTTGTACATATTGTCACTCAAGATTTTATAATTTTGCGCATTCACCATCAATAAATTATTGTTGTGATAAGTTAATTATTAATGTGATACATTGTGTCTTATCATCAATTTACATCGACAATCAATTTGTCATATTAATAGTCAACTAATTATGTCACATGCTCAACTAAGATGCTAAAATATGTGATTTTTTTAAAGTCACAAAATATGCCAAATTCAAAATTGGGTGACAAAATTTATAAAACCCTCAAACTTAAGTGAAAAAATATACAATTAAACCTATATTCAATTATATTCTTGTCTATCCGATAAGTGTAGCTTAGTTGGCAACACACATTGAGTTTATGAGAAGACACGAGTTTGATCTCCATATAATGCACTCTTAGGGAAAGGCGAAGAACTTTAAATGTGACTAAGTTCCTGTCAAGAATTAGTCTCATAGTTGGTTTAAATGATCGAAATTAATAGGAATACCTTGATATACCATTGGAGGACCAAAGACACTAATTATGTTGGTACTAGAAAAAATATATATTATATTTTCATAGCAACCTCAAGTATATATTCTTGTAGATAACTGCGAAGCTTATAAATATAAGGGGTGGAGGAGGGCCACCCCAAGTTTTTTCGATATATATATATATATAATAATAATTAGTTTTTTGACACGTGTATTTTACAAGTTAAATATTTATTAATATAATAAATTATATATATAAATAAATATTATATTTTAATATATAAATTATATTTTTAATTTAAGATAAATAATTTATATTATAGAACAAGATTACTTTTAATTACTGATAATTTATTTTAAAATAATAAACTTTAAACTCATTAACAATATGATAAATAAAAAAAATGAATTAAATAAAAAATTAAATAAATTCCTAAAAAAATCTCTAATAAGATAACAACTTCCATTCAATATATAGGAATTGGTTCAAGTTTAAGATTTTTATAGTTTTTTAAATTATATATAATTAATTATATTTTATTTTTTTCATTAAGTTTTCTATAATATTTTTAAATTATTTTTGAATTTTATTTAACAATTGTTATTAATTTTAAAATAACACTTCAGTTAAAATTTTTCTCCATACATTTCCTTTAATTTTATTATTACTATTATTATTATTTTGAATTTTCGATAGAAAATTTATTTGTATTAATATTCACTTAAGTTTTTGTTTTTTTATAACAACATTACTTGTAACAAGTTTTAAACATTAATAATATATTTTTCACACATGTACTATTTTATTGATTAATAACTATTTTATGATATTTATTCTACATTTTTATAATCATTTTTTTTTACTTTTATATTCTCATTAGTATAAGAAAGTTTATACAATATTATTTAAATTTGTAATTTTTATCTAGTGGATTTTTTCATGCCATTATTTTTCTTTTTATGAATTTTGTGATTTTGCTTGCAACTTTTCCTCTTCAAATCATGTGTTGTGATTTTTGTAAAAGTACGATTATTTTCTTAAGTTGCTGAAAAATAATTGAAAATTCTATTATTTTCTATGGATTTTCATACAAATTTTGTTTTAGCCTCTCCAATTTTATTTTATTTTTGTCAAGTTTCGTCACTGCTTATAGGGATGTCAATAAATTGTTATTGGACAAAAATTTAACATATGGTAATAGGTAAATTATGAATAGTAAACTGGTTTTTCAAGGACTGGGAAGTTAGAATAGTAAAGTGATTATTACCATGAGTTCGTCCAAACAAATAAGACATGCATGATTGAAAAAAAGAAATATGACAACTACAACCGATCATGTCTATACCTTATCCACATTCAATGAAAAGAGAAGAAGAAATTACGTGTGATGGGAAAAAGAAAAAACTCTTACAATGATTAAACAAAAAGGACAAAGTAAAAGTAAAGTCTTAAGGGTGTAGATAAAATTATTGGATAAATGTAATATTTATATATTCTACTAAAAATGTCACACAAAATTTACCCTACAAAATAATCTAGCAAAATTTGTATAATTTTGAACAGAAACAAAACTTTTTTGTAAGTTATAAAAGGTCTCAATTAAATCGAGACATTCTTTGGTTTTTTCTTAATGAAGTTATTTGTCAGTAACATTCATTTACTTAAACTTATTTTTCATGGATGTTTCCGGATATTTTTGTCTTTGCTTGAAGTTTTCCGATTTCTAAAAAGAAAAAAAAAAAAACTTGTTAGATGTTCTAATAGAATGAAGTCTAGTTTTTCAACGGTGTTGGTCCATAATTTTGTTTTATTCTGTACCACCAATTCCACTATTATTATAGTATTTTCATATTCATGGTATTTTCAACAAATAATAGAAGTTTTTTTTGGAACAATAATGAAATAATTCATTTATATAATGGTAGTAATTTATTAATATTTATTTTATTTTAAATGAGATCAACATGTCATATCATTTTTAAGTAATTCATATTATATTTTTGAAAATTTTGTTTTAATGATGGGAATTTATAAACAACTTATATTTTTACAATTTTTTTTATACTTCACTTTTTAACAACTTAAAAAATTAATATAATTATTATAATTAATTATTAATTTAATTAAACATGATAAATAACATTTTAACATATAAAAAACTAATGATGAAATTTACACAATTAATTTAATGCATATAAAAAATATTAAATGTAAAAAATTACATAACTATGAGAAAATATAACTTCAATAGATGATTGTTTTTTTATTTATAGATGATGAATAATTGATAATGTATAATTTATTTATTTATTTAATGTGAGTGGTTTGTTTCTTTGTTATTTGAAAGAATAAAACTAGAAAAATTATTTTTTATAATTCATAAGCAAAATTGCCTCTTTAAGATTTAGTGTATGTTTGGGATTATTTTTGAAATAACACAAACAACATTTTCCATTTTCCAAAGAAAAAAGTAAGAAGAAGGGGAGTCTTGTTTTGGATTAAATGGATATTTATGTGTTTTCAACGTCAAAACAAACATACTATTAAAAGTCATTTATTTTTAAACAATTTTCTGTATCATATTAATAATGGAAGTTACTAATAAGTTCAATTGTTTATTGATTAGATATATTACAAGCACGTCTATTACAGATAGTTCTGAGTAGGAAATGGTCCAGAATAGAAGAAGGGCATCATTGATTATCGTAAAGACCACAAACTCTGATACTTCTATCTTGCCCAAACTGTTTTTGCTTTTTATTTTCATTTTAATTGTCATGTTTTATTTGAATTTGGGAACATATTTGATTCACTGGGTTGGGGAGCCATTATTTTGTTGAAAGAGTCAACTTTTCATGTGATTGATGATCCAACAATTTCCAGAATATCAACAATTTTCAGTGGACTTACTATGGTTCAAAATCAAAATTAGTATTCACAGCTATAAAATGATGAAAGCTATGGTTGATGACATGATTTGTATTAGAGTTTCAGGAGACTTAAGATTTTTCTGTTAGTGGTTACTGGTTAGTTATATAAGTTAGTTAATGCTAGTTTTTACAGAACTCACTTTTTGATCAGTTTTTTTTTAGTGTTGAATGTTCCATCACTTCCATGGCACTTTGATCCCACCACATGTTTGTTACAGGTTCTGACTGATGTGAATTAGTTTCCTAGCTAGCATGGCACCAACTGGTGAAGGAGTTGAGAAGATGAATGAAGAGGATCGGGTAAACAGCAGTGATTATGAGCATGACATAGAAAAAGATGTGAATGAGGAAATTGGAAGGTATCGGTCAGGGTCAGGGTTATCTGATAGAAACATGGCTCATTCAAAGCCACTTCTTGTGAAGAGGACTAACACCACCTCCCAAATTGCTATAGTTGGTGCCAACCTCTGCCCTATTGAAAGCCTTGACTATGAGTATGCAACTTCCTCTTTTCTTTCTTTTAAATTTTGGTCTTAAGCTCACTATTTTGTTTTAACTGTGACACAGAGTAAATCAATAATATTTTTTACATATAAGGACTGATCTAATAAATACTTACATATAAGAACAAATTGAGAATCTACTATACATATAGGGAGCATATAGTTAACTTTTTTCTTTAGAGAATTTCAAGTGGGCATCACTAGTCTAAATAACCTGGGGGCTCCACAGTAGTGGTGAAAAAAGTTAAACAAAGAGGGTGTTATTACTTGTTAATATTTATTGTATGTTATTGGTGCATCTAAATATACCAAATTTGGGTTTAATATTCTATCTATTATTTGAGTTAATTTTGGGGTATCTATCACGGCGTCAGCTCTTTAGTGACAAAAGTATTTAAGTAATTCTTCAGATAGAATTTGACTCTACGTTAACAGTTAGTTTCCTTAACTAAGGATGTCAAATAGCAGAAGTCACCCTCTCTATGGACTTGTCAATATGATTAAAAAGATGGTCGACTACCAGGGATGTCATGTTCCCACAGGGAGACAAACTAAGTTGCAGATGGTTTTACCAAAAGAGTCTAACTATTCCAGAGAACTCAAAAATCTTTTTCAGACCTCCTCATTAGTCTCAAATACCGTTTTTAACTGATATTTCAACAGTTTCCTTTTTTTGTGATTTTTAGTATGGGCCTTTAGTCCCATTGTAACAAAAAAAAATTGAGTTAATTTTGGTGGCTCTCTTTTTCAAAAAGTGAGCATTTTTCCCCCCAACTCTTTGTTATCATAGATCCAAAACATGCTAACACACCACTTCTGTGACAACAACAAAGAATTTTCCCACAAGGTGGAGTCAACTTCTTAAATTACCCAATGTCATTGTTTTCTATCAAAAACCAAGTAAAATATTCTGATTGAAAAAGAGCCCATTTTTAGGAACATTTGTGCAATCAGTTCATTTTTTCTACTTCCTATACTCAATTATACTGGGAGTAGAAAGTCTTTTACTAATTTAAACATTTCTTCCTTTTGAATGCTGGCCAAAGGGGTGTCTACATCTATCATGCCTTCCACTATAGTTAGTGTCAGATTCTATTATGTTTCTCCATGTTTGTGTTTCTTTTTTCCTGTTGGGAAGTTCATATTACCTATCTCAATTCTTGGAATCTGACTTATACATTTGTTAGATAATTATACTTAATGTTAATTAATTTTAAGATAAAATTTAATGTGATATGAAAGTTTATAGTGTATCTTCGAGAATCACATAAATTTGCATTATACTCTTTCATTCAAGGGGAACATAATTCTAACTAAAAAAAAACATTACTCTAAATATTTAAACATATAAAATACGCTATTAAGATGTTTTATGGTAAAGAAATTAAGAAAGCAATGTGAGTAATAAAGTACTATAAATTAAAATAAACTATAGCATGTTTTACTTTCTTTAAGAAATATTGTCTTCGAGTTTTGTATATTGAAAAAAAAAACTTATCAAAAAACCAATCTTATTATGCTAAATATGATTTTAATTTGAATAAAATTGACTTATAAAAAAATCTAGTTTGATTTAATATTATGATCATAATTATTAAATTAAAATTTTTATATGATAAATTTTTTGAGTTTTTTATGAAGATTTGTAAATATACATGAAATGTAAAAAATTATAAATTTAAAAGGTGTTTGAGAAAAATATTTTATTCTTAACATGATACAATTAATTAAAATATAAAATATATGCATATGTTTTTGTATGTGTTAATTTTATTATTTTGATATGATTTATAAATATTTTATTATAATTAACATTGTTTGAATAAATTTAAATATTAATTAAAATAGTTAAAAAGTTAAATGTCTCTTATAACTAATTATAAAAATAAGGATTTAATATAAAAGTTTAAAAATACTTGTTATAAAATAAGAAAAATATGACTACATATAGTTACAAGAAAGAGAGAATATAAAAAAATAAAAAATAAAAATTCTTTTTTAAAATATAAATATAAATTTATAATTTGAGATGAACTTTAGAGTTTTTTTTTGTTAATTAGATTTATATTTTACTTATATAAAATGGAAACAATATAATTGTATATATAAAAAATGGTTCATGAATGGTAAGTTTTAAGTTTATTATTTAATCAAACACTGCATCATTCTACTTTAAATATTCTACATTAGTCGGAAAGTCCCACGTAGCTTGCTTTAATTCTTGGGGTGTGGCTTATATCTATGTTAGGTAGCTTCACTTGGTGCAAATTGATTTTAAGTAGGAATCTAACACTTTCTGAGTTTCCATAGCAGTCATATAATTATGTTTGAACTAATCATAATTACAAATAGCAAGAACTCCAGAATTGTTTTGATTGCATTGGCAAGTCAAGTTCTGAAGGAATGAGAAATGGAGCCAGATTACTTGTTCTTTAATTTCAGGACTTTTGATAATGAAATATTGAAGAAGGACTGGCGTTCGAGGAAGAAGGTTGAGATAATCCAGTATGTGATGCTTAAGTGGGTATTTGCTCTTCTTATTGGATTAGGAACTGGATTGGTTGGCTTCTTTAACAGTTTTGCAGTTGAGAACATAGCTGGTTTCAAGTTGCTTATGACCACCAATCTCATCTCTAAACACAGGTGAGCTTGCTCCTAGCTCCAACTAGATGCATTTGTTTACTGCTTAAGACTTGTTTGAATAAACTTCTCCAAAAATACTAATAAGAGAAGAAAATATGAAAGAAAAATGAAAATAGTTTCTCCATAAGCTAATTTAGAAACTCTCGTATTAGTTTCCTCAAAAACATTTTTTTAACTTATGTATAAGCTAATAATTCACCAATTTAATGAAGAAATCCTTGTAGAAATTATGTTGGGATCTTGGTTGAAATTGTTTTCTACCTGTTATCACTAATCCTTGATATGTAATTCTTTACATTTGGCATAACTATTCATATATTCTCACAGATTAGTAGTTCCAGTGCAGATATCTTGAGGCATTTTTAGCATATGCTGGTGTGAACATATGTTTAGCAGCAGCAGCTGCTGCACTTTGTGCTTTCATTGCGCCAGCAGCTGCAGGCTCTGGCATTCCAGAGGTGAAAGCATATCTCAATGGCGTGGATGCTCACCATATACTGGCTCCAAGCACCCTTTTTGTAAAGGTGAATAATACTACAATAGTAGGAGCTACTCTACCTCCTCTTTCATTCTTTTTGACTTCTCCAAAGCACACAGACAAAAATTGAAGAACTCCTTGAATTGAACGAATGAAAATTAGCCAAACTATCAGGTTTCTATTTCAGATGAAAGAATTTAGGGAAGAGTGAATATTATCCTGTGAGTAAGCCTTTTATTATATTTTTTTTCTTCTTGAAAATGGTTTGATGCAGGGGATATTATTGCCAAGGGGAAAGTTGAAACAATTTCTTAATTATTCAAGATAGGCTATTGTATAAATATACTATTTATCGTGACATTTTTTGTGTTTCTTTTACTGCTTTTATACCTTATATACATGCGTTTCTGCAAAATAATATGGAAAAGATACACCTATCTATACCAAAATGTTAGAGATAAAACCTATTCCAGTGCCTACACTTAAACTTTGGGGTGAATTTGTTTCTTGACATGGTATCATCTTCAATATCTAGGTACTAAAACAAAGGATCCTTAATCTATTCTGATAGTGCGACTTCCATCATTTTCTCATTAAGTGCTACTACCAAGTTCCATCAGCTTCAATATCTTTTCCTCATTAGTCTACTTCAACTTTGTCTCTTATACATTCATTGATGATTTATCTTGTATTTCCACTCATACTTCATAACATTTTGATCACCGCGACACTTAGCTTATATTGTTTCATTCCTAATACATTCAAATATTTGGTTCTATCTGTGACAGATATTTGGTTCCATCTTGGGAGTTTCTGCTGGATTTGTGGTGGGCAAAGAGGGACCTATGGTACATACAGGGGCATGCATAGCTTCTTTATTGGGGCAGGGTGGATCTCGCAAGTATCACTTGACTTGCCCTTGGCTTAGATATTTCAAAAATGATCCAGACCGACGAGACATGATCACTTGTGGTGCAGCTGCTGGTGTTGCTGCTGCCTTTCGTGCACCAGTAGGTGGTGTTCTCTTTGCCCTTGAAGAGGCAGCTTCATGGTATCTATTTCTGCTAAAATTACTCTTTCTCACCCAACCTCTTGGTATCTCAGATTGTAAATTTCCGATTCTGATAAAATGAATTCTCTACAATCTCCAATATTTAGCAGAAACAATATTATTTACTAAGCTTAATTGCACTTTTTGCCACACATTTTCATGATTTTGCGAATTTTGTCACCAACTCTCTGTTTTTTTTGCAAATTTTGCTACCAATTAGTTGATTCTCTCACATTATGAATTGAATTGATAGTACGACATGTGACCCGTTAACGTGAATTGATGATGATGTGACACCACATTAGCGGTCAATGTGTCATGTTAGTAGTCAATATATCACGTAAGTAGTCAACATGTCATATCAACAATCAATTAACAACATTAGATGGTCAACTAATGGGTGACAAAATTTGCAAAATTTTGAAAGTTTGGTGGTAAAATTCACAAAATTGTGAAATATGGTTAGCAAAAGGTACAATTAAGCCTATTTTATAATAGAGAAATTGGTGATGCATTGATAGTGTAAAGTAGTTTTACACTGTCATCTAATATCTAGTTACCATTTATGATAAGTTGTTAACTTTTATAATAAATAAGTAAGAAGTCATTCTAATGATGATATTTATTTGGTTGTCAGTGTAAGATTAGTTTACATTGTTAGTGTATTGCAACTCTTTATAACATAGAACATAAGATGTTAATTGAAAAACAGCAGTGAAATGACAATAATAGTGATGAGATAACCATGAATGTGTAATCGTTAGTGTGTAAAGAGTAACTTCTAAGATTTTAGGATTACATAGCAGGAAAATTATTAGCAGTCTTCTTATGAAATAAAAATTGAAATGAAAGCAGGAAGTTAACCGATTATCATATGGAGTTGACGTTAGTGTACTTAACAAAATTTAATTGGCATGACAATCAGTGAATTCATGAATAACTTCATTGTGTTTGATGATGGATAGAATGATCGGTGAATTCATTAACTGTGTCTTTCCTATGGACAAGTGGAATATGATGTATACATAATATATCTTTTACTTGATGTGTTGTGTACTCTCAAATATTTATGCTATGAATAAAGGGTATACACCATCACCATTTACTTTTAAAAGATTTTAAAAAAAGGTTCTCTGCTTCATGTTTTTTGGTTTTAGTCTAATGATCTTTAACTGCATGACAAGATAGAGGATAGAGTTGATGCCAAAAGCATAAACGAATTTTGTTGTTGGATTTGTATCAGTAAATTATAGTCATTATGGAAAACTACATTTTTTTAACGGGACATACCTTCAGGTGGCGGAGTTCTCTTCTATGGAGGACATTTTTCACAACAGCAGTGGTAGCTATTGTTTTAAGAGTTGCAATTCAGTTTTGTGCCACAGGGAAATGTGGGCTATTTGGGGAAGGTGGTCTGATAATGTATGATGTTAGTTCACCCAATATAACATATAGTGTTAGTGACATGTTAGCAGTACTTCTTTTGGGAGCCATTGCTGGAATCCTTGGAAGCATATATAATTACCTTGTGGATAAGGTTGTTCGGACATATAGCGTCATCAATGAGTATGTCCTTACGTTCAATGTTAAACAGTTCTTAATCATTTACTTTCTGTTTTCTACTATCAGTTATGGATCATACCTTCTCTGAAGTCTAATATAATGCAGACTTAATTGCACTTTTTACCATCCATTAAGATTTTGCGAATTTTGTCAACTTTCAAATTTTCACTTATTTTTTCATTCCATTAATAAATCATTTGATATTGTTAATTGACCGTTGATATGAAACATTGACTGCTTATGTGGCATGTTGGTCGTTTACGTGATATGTTGACTATTAACATAAAGTACTAACGTGACTTATGGATAATGACATGACATGTGTCACATCAGCAGTCGATGTGTCACATTAATGATTAACTAACAATATAACACTCAACTAATAGAGTGGCAAAATATACAATTTCAAACATTAGGTGCAAAAAGTGCAATTAAGCCTATAATGTGTTATCAATGTAACTAATAACCCTTTTATTTGTGTTGTGGCAGAAAAGGTGCA
This sequence comes from Cajanus cajan, assembly GCF_000230855.2. Lineage (NCBI taxonomy): Eukaryota > Viridiplantae > Streptophyta > Magnoliopsida > Fabales > Fabaceae > Cajanus > Cajanus cajan. The sequence goes on along the minus strand of NC_138517.1, from coordinate 7,147,078 downwards.
GCTTTCAAAATCTCTCTTGTTGTGACAATTGCACTTTTAACATCATGTTGTTTTTACTTCTTGCCATGGATCGCAAACTGTAGTCCATGTCCTTCTGGTTCAACAGTGAGCTGCCCCTCTCTGGATGAGTCTGGAGAATACAAAAGTTTTCAATGTCCACCAGGCTACTACAATGATCTTGCCTCCCTCTTCCTAAACACAAATGATGATGCTATTCGTAATCTATTCAGCCCCAGAATAATCAAAGAGTTTCACATTTCTAGTTTGTTTATCTACTTTGCTACTATTTACTTTCTTGGCATAATCACTTATGGTATCGCCATTCCATCCGGGCTCTTCATTCCTGTGATACTTGCTGGTGCTTGCTATGGCCGGCTTTTTGGCCGGCTCGTTGAATCAATGACCAAGCTTGACAGAGGACTCTTTGCCCTACTTGGAGCTGCCTCTTTCCTTGGTGGCACCATGAGAATGACGGTGTCTCTTTGTGTCATATTGCTTGAGCTCACCAATGATCTCTTGTTACTTCCACTTGTGATGTTGGTCTTGTTAGTCTCAAAAACTGTGGCTGACAACTTCAACAAGGGTGTCTATGATCAAATACTTAAGATCAAAGGACTTCCTTATTTGGAGGCTCATGCAGAACCTTACATGCGGAATTTGGTTACGCGTGATGTTCTTTCAGGTCCATTGATAACCTTTTCTGGCATTGAAAAGGTGGGGAATATATTGCATGCTTTGAATGCTACAAGGCACAATGGGTTTCCAGTCATTGATGAACCACCTTTCTCAGATGCACCAGAATTGTGTGGACTTGTGCTGAGGTCTCATTTGCTAGTGTTGCTGAAGGAGAAGATTTTTTCAAGAAATAGGGGTTTTTCAGAAAGCATCTTGCACATAATTTCTTCTTTGGATTTTGGAAAGGCAGGGTCAGGAAAGGGGATCAAGCTAGAGGATCTTGATATCCAAGAGGAAGAGATGGATATGTATGTTGATCTCCATCCCATCACTAATGCATCCCCTTACACTGTGGTTGAGACAATGTCACTTGCCAAAGCTGCTGTTATTTTCCGCCAACATGGACTCAGGCACATGTGTGTTGTTCCAAAGAGCCAAGGGGTATGACACTTCTTCTTTTCCCTCCCAAAGAATTTTATTACGAGTTTATTTGACAAAACGTAAAGAATTTATAAATTAGTTTGACCAAATAATTTAATATGTAATTTTATGTTATTTTATATTTACCAGTTAGGTTATCAATTATTCTTATTAAACATTTTCAATTCAATCCATTAGTTTATAAGTTTTCAGTTTCTTACTTATAGCTTGTAAGTTTTAGCAAATTTATAAGTTTTTAGCTATCTTATAAGCTAATTTTACCTAAAATACTTTGTGTACCCCTTATATGTCATTTGCATTCTTTGTTGTGTAAACATTATAGTTTTACATCTATTTCCCTACAGTTTATTTGAAGATTCCAAAATAGATTCAAGGAGCATTTAGATGAACTTATTTGAATTTATCAAAGTGACTTCTAAGTTTTGAGTCTGTTGCCCTTCTTATATCTTATTTCAACAAGTCTCGTGGAGAAAGCTTAAATAATAAGCTCTTTTTAGCTTATTTCAGTAAGCTCGGCCATCAAGCTTATGAATAAATTCTCTTTTAACAAGAGTTTATTGAATAAGTACTTAACTAAGTTTTTTATTCAAACACGTCCCTAATAGTATTACTTCTTTCCTTCACCTGATGCAAAATATGCTGAGAATGTCTACATATTGCAGAGACCTCCGGTTGTTGGGATTCTAACACGCCATGATTTCATGCCAGAGCATGTTTTGGGACTTTACCCTGATATCAAGGCTCACAAATGGCAATGAGGGGTCTCAAAAAAAGATATTATTTCTTCTGTATTGAAGTGCTTCATTTTGAAGTGATGCATTCATTTGTTGATCGAAGTTTTTATATACAGTGGAGTGCAATAATTATTCACAAAACACTTGAAATAAAAATGCTGCTTAAGAAGTAGCTGCTGCATATGGATTGAAAATTTCTATTTCCTGAAGTCAGATTGGTACTTTCAAATAGACACTTTTAAACACACAAATTAGGTGCGGTACACAGTTATTTAATGATCTCTTGTACATGTTGCTTGTTTGATTTTTTATGAAATAAAATTCTCATGCTTAATGATCAATGCTCTTTGTATGATTTTGTTAATTAAGCAAATGTACTACAATGAGAACCTTTGAATCATAAGACTGTCACCATATACATGAACTGAGTTCCAGCGTAGAATCAGTTTGTGATGTACTGTTTGCTGATCACATAATTTGTTTAAACTATCATGAACTTGTTTGAATATAAGTTAGAACTACTTTTGAGAGTTTTTATATTGAAAATAGAAAATATTTTCTAGTAAAGAAATTTTCAAAAATATTTCTAGCTTACATCCAAACAAGCTCAATATTAATATCATAATCATTCCAATGTTGGTAACCTTGCAAAAACACGAGCCTTGGAGGGGTTTAACTTTAAAAGTAACTTAGAAGAGCTCTCTAAGATGCAGACTACACTTATGTCTTATTTAAAGGACATGCAAAAAATACTTTTATATTAGTTATCATAAAGGTCACATTAGACTTTTAAAATCAGTTTATATATCATATAAACAAATTAGAGTCACTCTTATAAAGTTTAACCTACCAATTTCTACCTTTGTCTCATGTCTTATAGTAGTAATGTTTTAGTTTTCATACTTTATAGTTTGTTTTATGCAGAATTTTTAGTCTATTTTTTTATTAGCCTATTTAGAGATTCGTTGTACTCATCTAAGAACATTTATATGGAATAGATCTTTAAATAGGATTTTAGGATAAGTCAAACTTTCAAAAAGACCGATCTATCCATGCTTAAAAGAATTGTGGTAAGTAACAAGTTAGACCGACTTTAATGTTTTTAAAAAAATAAATTAGACCTATTTAAGTTTTAAGAAAGGCCTTGTTCAATATGCCATATTTTGACTCTAAATATGACAAATTTTAGTGTTGACAAGTGACTGCAATATTTTACGGGTGAGGCTTACTATATTATATAGATATAGATTATTTATTCATTTTGACTTTTCTTTTAAATATATATATCAATTTACATTCCTATTTTTATTTTTTTTCATTTTAGTCCCGAGAGAGGTCATTGTTGAGTGATAACGTGGTTAACAAAAATTAGACAGCTCATAATTCTTTCTATACAATAGAGACTGCAATGAATTTTTACAATATAAGAGATACTATATCAAAAGTATATAATTTTATAGATACTAAAACAATAAGGTATAAACATGATGTGTTACACAATGCTCCTTCCGCATCCCTCATCTATATGTTCTCTCGTTATCTTTTGATCTATTTTAATGTGTTTGCAATAATGTGACTCCATGGGGAGGTGAAACTCCTTGAAACCAGCATCCCATAGGTGGAAGACCTGGTGTCTAGGCAAGAACACAGAGGGACAGAGACACCTTTGGTAAACAGAGCCTTTTAGAGGCATTTAAGAGGTTGGCATAGAGCCCAATGCATTTTCAGAAAATGCTGGGCACCCCGGCGCCTTGTATACACAGCTTCCCGGAAATAGATCCCCTAACTTTGTAGAGGGGAAGTTAGGGTAACTTAACACATTTAAACCGTTGAATTTGTAATAATGGATCAGATTGTGACACGTGTACATTTAAGTCAAAATATATTTTGTACATGTGTCACAATCTGATCTATTATTACAAATCCAACGATTAAAATGTGTTAAGTTACCATAACTTTGATATCTCAAAGTCAGAGGATCCGGATCCAGCTTCCCCCACCCACACCCTTATATCACCATTGTCTCCATCTGCAATTCACCTCTCCGCTGTGAATCTGCCCTTATATAACACCATTTTCTCCATCTCTAATTCACTTCCACCGTGAATTTGTTTCTCCTTGTTCTCAGATTTTGATTTTGTTCTCTCCTTTGTGGTTTTCGGATCTATCATCTCCGTTGAGGGTCTCCCACTCCGGCTCTGACTCTGACTGATTAACGGTAAGTAAATGTTTTTTTTTTTTTTTAAATGTTAATTTTTTTTATTTTAATTTTTTTGAATTCAAAAATTTGAAGTTTTAAATTTTTATGGTTTAAATGTTTTATTTTTCAGGGAAGGAAAAATTGTACAAGGTGGTATTAATTTTTTTGCAAGTAAGTATTATATTTACAATTTTAAATTTAAAATAAATTATTGTATATATAATTTGTAAATAGAATAAATTTTATGTATTTGTATGGTAGGAAATTGTTGTATTTTGAATTTAGAATTTGAATGAATGTAATGTAGTATGATTTATGTTAGTAGGAATATTAAAAAAAATTCAATCACTATTTAGGTATAAATTATTTGTATATATTTAAGTGGTGTATAAATTGATTTGTAAGAAATAATTGGTTAATATTACATTTGAAATTAATAATTGTAAATTATAAAAAACCAATAAAGCATTTAATTAGTATTTAAAGTAATTTATAAAAAAATTATTTACGTAATATGAAAATTGAAGAAAGAAATTAATAAAAATTACTAAAGGTTTAATGTGGGAAATTTAATATTGAAATCATATATAACAAATACTTGTATTGATAAATAAGTTGTAAATAGTAAATGTAAATAATATTTAAGCATACTGTTAAAAAGTAGAGAATGTTAAATTTATATTAATTTAAAATAGTGAATTAAATATATAATTTTGTTAAATAGTAAAGAATAAAATTAGTTGTAAGTAGTTTCTAAAAATAATATATAAAAAGTAATTGTTATTATAAATTTGAAAATTATTCTCAATTAGTAAATATTAAGTATTATATTTTAGTAGTGTATTTAGTAAATTGTATATATTATTTAATATATGTAAGTAGTTTTTATTCTCAAATAGTATTTATGTTGTTTTATATTTATTATAACAAACATATTTAGGAAGATGAAAAAAAAGTAGTGAATAGTGAGTATTTTTAATTTAATAAAATTTAAAAAATAATACAAATGAAATTAATGATAAACGAAAAATACACATAATAAATATTTGGCCACTTATTTTATTTTATAAATTTTATGATCGAAAGTTAAATAAGAATATTGTATTAAATAATAAGTTGTAAATAATAATTTATAAAGTTACATATGAAAGTTAAATATATATATTAATTTGAGTAAATAAAATTATAAAAAATTAAAAAATGACAAGTTTATTATATCATATATATATATATAGATAGATATAGGGTTTATTAAATTGTAGTGTTATATTTATTATAACCCATGTTGAAAAGAAAAATTTACTTAATAAATAATAAGTAATATAAAGTATAAAAATAGACTTGTTTTTTTTTATAAATAAGTTACTAATAACATAAACTAAATATAAGAAAAGTGAAATATGTATAAAATTAAATAATATTTTTAGTTAATTTTAATAATAAATATAAGTAGCATTTAAACTTTTGTTTATATTGTATGAAATTTTACTAATATGAATAAATAGTAAATTTATGTAATTTTATATTTTTAAAGAATTAAAAATATATATATATGCGTAGTTGGTTAAAATTAAATATAAAATAATTTAATTATAAAAAATATGTAAATGAGTTATATTGATTATATTTGTGATTATTTGAATAACTTAGAGGAATCTAAAATATTTAAAAATATAATGAAAGAATTTAATATTTTAAAATTTAATTTTATATAATAATGTATGTTTCTAGTAATTAGAGATGTTGGTAATGATGTTGAAAATCTTGAATGTTAAAATTTATTATATTTAATTTAGAGTATTGGTATGATTAAAAATAAATATAAATATTAAAAATAGGATTTTTGGTTTTAATTGTATAAATACGATGTAAATATTTATTTGTCAAAAATGAGGAAATCTTAAGTTTTTTTTTAAAAGAGGTTGATATTTTGGTTATAATAATGACATTAAATTAATTAATAGAAATAAAAAATGAAAATGTAATTGATAAATTTTGTTGTATTTAAATTGAGATCAGTTAAAAGATTAATTTTTGCAAATAAATTCATAAACTTGGTAAATATTATATAATTTTTATAGATGAATTATTAGTAATATAATTTAATTAAGATTTATATTATATTAGAAATGTCTCATAGAGGAGTCAATTATGTGCTAAATAGTGACAAGGAGGAGGAAGTTATTGTTCGCTTAGAGGAAGAATTGACACATGAGCAATTAATCTCTGAATGGAGAAGGATTAGGGCAGCTGAGGAAGTTGCTAAAGCTACAGAAGAAGAGTCATTGTCTTTGTTGTCACCTCCAACACCGAAACTTGGAGATGACAATGATGAGGACACATTTAGGTCATGTAATAAACGTAATTAGTAGACTGGAATGCGGCGTTCCCAAACTGGAATGGACCATTCCAAACTACTAAATGCGCCTATAAATCCTAGTTGAGAACGGGTCATTCCAAACATGATCGTTGTGAGTTAAACTCAACTCCAGAACGGGCCGTTCTGGTTTAAGAACAGGTTGTTCTAGATGTGAGTTTTACACATGATGAAAGAGTGCAGAACGGGTCGTTCCGAATCCAAAATGGGTCGTTCTGGCCACTCCAGGCTTCTATAAATAGGCCACATGCATGCAGTTGAGGAGAAAAAAAAAAGGAACTTAGAGAGAGGTTTTAGAGAGAAGGACTCTAGGCTAGGAAGCTTGATTTTGAAGGATTGAAGTTCGGGAGTCGAGCTCGGAGGAAAGTTTTTCTTCTTCCCAAATTCTTGGCTATTCGAAGCCAATCTTCAGGTAAGAGAAGCTATATTATAGATTTGTTGGTTGTATAGGAGTTGAGAACTCATTTGGTGCATGAATGTTGAGAAATCAGTGGTTGGATTGATGAACATCTCATTTTTCGGGGTTTTGGGAAAAATGGGGTTTTTGATGATTTTGATGCCTTGAGAAGTTGCATGTTGAATCTGAGGTTGTTTTTGAGTTGTATGAAGCCTATGGGTTATGTTTTATGGATTGCATGTGGCTAGAACTCCAGATATGACTGTTTTAGTGAATAGGGGTCAAACTGCCAGCATTGGTTATAGTTGTTGCGGTTTTTAGAATTTTTAACAAGGTAGATGATGGAACTAGGAATTTGTGTCTTCATAAGAGTTATAGGAAATCTTATTATCTTTCATATGAGATAAGGATGAGCATGATAGGATTAGTATAACTCCCGATACGCCATTTTATGCGAAGGTTACCACTTCACAATAAGTGATTTGGTTAAGTTGTAAGTTGTTTAGGGAGCTTAGGTTGATTTATGTTGTAAAATTGTATGATGATAGAAAGTTGCCAAGTTGATATGTGATGTCTACTGTTGATGTACAATAATGTTATTATGATGTATAAATGATTAATATTATTGAAAGCTACTTTTAAGTTGTAAGTTGCCTTAAAGTTGTTTAGTTGTTTAAAGTTGTTGAAGTTGAGATTTTGATTACTATAGTTGCTTAAATTGTTTACTTAAGATGTTATTATGTTGTTTATTGTTGTAAAGATGACTATTATTGTAAATATGAATGAAGGATATCCATAGTTGTGAATTCGTAAAGTTGATATTATGATGTCTATTGTTGTAAAGTTGTATGAAGATGCCTATTGTTGTAAAGTTATAAAGTTAGGGACATATGGTGAAGATATATGTCCTATGTTGAGATACATAGTACTAAGGTGATAAGTTGAAAGTTGTTTTAAAGTTGAATCCCTTAGTACTGTGTGGGTGACATGGAAGTAGTCAATCCATGTCATGGTTGAATGACCAAATTGAGTAAGGTATCTAGTTAGAGATGTAGTCTTTGACTAGGTACTGGAGGGTGCATGGTACTTGGAGAACAGTGGGTGGGCTAACTCCATATGTGGATTGGTTATGCAATCCAAGGTCGTGGTAGGCCCATACCCAAACCCTTCTGCCCTAACAATAGTACTGAACCTTCGAGTCTGAGTGGCACACCTGAGCAATCGCCTATTATTGTCTATACTTGGTTCTCTTCAGAGTTCCTAACGATGCCCTGTACCTGACCTGGTTAAGATAGGTCAAACGTTGGATTTAGTAAGGTTTATGCCACCTAGACTGTTCAACCTCAATTGTTGGAGATCTCCTAGTTGTATATGCGTGACGATGCATTAGTTGATTTTGCATGTGTTGTTGCATTCAAGTTGCATATAATGTTATATGAATGAGCTAATAGTTGAGTTATTGTATTAAAATTTATGTGGTTGTGTTGTGATGATGAGTTGTTGATCACTAGGACTAGAGGAGAAGTTTTCAAAGTTGTTCATCCCATTATGCGGATTGAGATAGTTGTGGTGCTCTGAGAGCCCAATTTGTTTAAAAACTCTCCTTGGAAAGTTGTCCCTTGGAGTGGATGATGTGTTGTTCTCCTCTAGGACTTAGTTGGTCCCGTGTGTGGACAAGGTCGAGGCACACGTGTATGAAGCAATCACGGTATAGGAGTCAGGCTGAGCTATACCGATTACAAGCGGCCAATTTGAGTAATGTACAATGTGTTGAAAATGTTGTTGCTATTAGATGATGTTATATGTCTATTGTTGTATGTTGTTGAAGTTGTTTATAAGGTTGTAAAGTTGCTATGTTGCCTAATGAAGATGAGTTGAGTAGTTGTTGGCTTAAGTTATTTATATGTTGTGTATTTAATGAAACTAAGTTGTTTACTTGTTGTCTATTGTTGAATTAGTAAGTAGTCGAGATGTATAAGTTGAAAGTAGAATTCTATTGTTGTTTATTATATGTTGATGCTATTATTATGAGTTGTTTATTGTCTCTAGCTTACCCTTGCATGTTTCCATGTGATTTAAATTGCGATGATCATACGATGTATGGGAGCAGGGCATGGATACGCTGGGAGATAGCTGCCAGAGGCCACAGGAGATGCCTGGAGTTGGACTTTTCTTTTTTGTAGGATATTTATAGTAACATATTTTGTTGTACATAACTGGTTGTTGTTGGTTGCTTGATCAACAACTTGTGTTGTAAATATTTTATTATTATTTTAGTATATATATATTCCAGTGTGTAGTGTTGTTTCGTAGTGTGACGACCATGGCGGGTCGTTACATGTAACATTGGCCCTGTTATTGCTGGAGCTGGTTTGGTGGAAGTTGCGATGAGGAAGAGGTAGTATGATAATCCTTTACATACGTAAAAGTTTTATTCTGATATTGGTCGAGTTGCGAACATGGTGTTCAATAGTAACATGTGGCGTTATGTAGTTCATTACGTGAAATCCATAGATTTTTTTTCTATAATAAGTTGTATTTGTTAAAATTTATTCATGCAATAAACATAATGCATTCTATGTTTTTATTAACAAAAGGGCTTCCAAAAGTGACATCATTGATCAATATAGACCATAATTTAGAAAGAGTTGCAACTATTGTTGCCTTTGTCGACTCTATGACACCAACTGGGAACGAGAATTATATTATTAACTTGAAGGTATGATTAGTGATTTTTTGATACATGATAAAGCATAATTTATTTAAATAATTAAGTATATTGATTTTAGGACCCAACTATAATGATTGATGCAAGCTTACATTACAAGGCAAAACAACACCCACAATATGGGGAGGACATTGTTGTTGGTTGTGTGTTAGTTTTGAAACAAGTAATATTTTTTGTGTATGTTTATATAAAAAAATTAATTAAATGTTGAATTAATTTAGTTGATTTTTTTTCTTCAAATTGTTGTGTTTGCCCTAACCTGTATATGTGGTCCTTACTGCTTGAACATAACAAAAAATAATGTACAACGGGTAGGTATAGATAGTGAAATTTAATTTACAAAAATATTAATATTGCATATTAAATAATTAGTATTATATGATAATTGTTTGTTGCATGTTTATTTCAAGTTATTCCGAAGGAAATGTGAATTAATGAGGAAATAATTAATGTACTTTAAGTTAACCTTATTTTTAAATTTAGATGTCTGTAATTTAATGTTTTATTTGGATTGTAAAATTTAAATTTCGAGAACATTATTATTATTTGTGCACTTGATTGAGTTAAATGTATTTTTAGTTATTTGTTTACAATTCCCACAGTATATGTGTGTTATTTTTAAATAATGTAGGGTCCTTGTAGTGTCTCACATGGGCCTATATAAATATAAGATGATGAGTGTGTTATAAGTTCAAAATCTTGAGAAAGAAAAAGGTTGAAGTTCCTCTGCAAGTTAAAATTATAGAAGTTACTTTGAAGTATGGCTTCACCAATAGTGTTTGCACTTGTGTTTCAAAATGTTCACATATTTGAAACCAAATACGGTCTTGATTATGTGATGCAAATGACATCTAGTGGAAGGCTTATCAAACTAAATGAAGACATGAAACTTGTTGATTTATTCAATGAGATACATAGAAGGCTAATCAAAGGGGATAGTAAACGCATCACTCAAGTTCATTATCGTTGTCCAGTTACATCTAAGGAAAGACAAAAGCAATATACTCCATATCCTTTTAACTGTGATGAAGATGTGGCATTTATGTTTCACAGATTTGCTGGAGAAAGGAATGAATTACTAGTGGATTTGTTTGTTATAGTTGAAGATTTTGAGCATGCACAATTCGATATGTGGAATATCGCAAGTTCATTTCAGAGACAAATAAATTTAAGGCAAAAATACTATTTTGGTCCCTTATAATATTTTAAATTTTCAATTTAATCTCACCTTAATTTTTTGTTTCAATTTGGTCCCCAATAAGTTAAATCATTGCAATGTCGGACCTTCCGTCCAAATTTCTTAAATAGAGTTAATTGTTGGCCACGTGGATGCCACGTGGATGCATAGGTGGCAAGGTGCCACGTCTTCCTCCTCCTCCTTCTTTAATGCATCTAGAACGGCCCGTTCTAGATGCACTATTTGTGTGTTAATTTTGCATCTGGAACGGGCCGTTCCAGATGCAAAATTAACACACAAATAATGAAACCAGAATAGGCCATTCTGGTTTCAGAACGAGCCGTTCTGGTCTCAGAACACCAACCCCAAACGGTCAATGATTATAGTTCACGCCCGTGATTCAAAATCACGATTGTGAATTGTTCAAGGAAAAAAAGCCCAAGGTACAAAACATTTCAAACACTAAATTAGGTAATATTTTCAATGGGGGATTGATAACTTCAATTGCTAAAGATTTGGGCTATACACCATTTCTAGACCAATTGCAAGATAGAGAAACTCCTAGAAGTATTAATTATAAGAGTAAAGCTAGAGCCTTCGAAAAATTTGGCCGAATGATTGTCCAAAATTTAAAATATTAATATTTTTTAATAAATTTATTATAAAATAATTATTTAATTTAATATTTTATAATTTAAATTATTATTTTATTCATTCGACAAAATTTCGGATACTCAATTCAGACTATCAATCATTTTCCTAAATATAATACTTGTTATGCAATGTAGTGTATCACGGAACCAGAATGGGTCATTCAGCTTTCAGAACGAGTCGTTCTGCTTGCACTCGTTATGTGTTAAATGTTGTATCTGGAATGGCCTATTCCATGTGTAAAATTAACACACAAATAGTGCACGCAAAACAGGCCGTTCTGATTTCAGAACAGGCCGTTCCAGATGCATAAAAGAAGAGGAGGAGGAAGACGTTGCACCTTGCCACCTATGCATCTACGTAGCATCCACGTGGCCAATAGTTAACTCCGTTTAAGAAATTTAAACGGAAGGTCCGACATTGTAGTGATTTAACTTATTGGGGACCAAATTGAAACAAAAAATTAAGGTGGGACTAAATTGAAAATTTAAAATATTACAAGGGACCAAAATAGTATTTTTACCTAAATTTAATGTAGCTTAGCATGTGTGTTAACTGTTATTGTTTAGTATGTTTAGTGACAATGTTTGGTTGAAGGAGGTTTATGTAGTGTGTTTATTGTCATGTGTGTAGTATGTTAATCTACAATGTTTAGTTATGGGAGGTTTATGTTGTTTGTGTACTGTCAATGTGTAGAGAGAATGTTTAACATTATTGTCTTAATTTTGATGTAGTACTGAAGTGTTAAGTTATGAATAATATTTAAGTGTTTTAATAAGAAATAACAAATTTTGTTGGTTATAATGGAAACGAACAACGGAATACGACCTAAGTGTTGGTTCAAAGAAATTAAGGATGTAGATCCTCTAAAAATTGTGACGTTAACTTTTCATGCATAAGTAGATTTTTAAATTAGTGATAGGGAAAAAAAACACTTGTTCATGGGTTAGAAGAGTTATGTACTAGTGACAGGGAAAAAGAAGGGCTAGGATCGCACCGACGAAATTAAGGGTCAAGATCCTCTCAGATTTATTATGTTCACTATTCATGGGTCAGAAAACTTGTCTACTAGTGACAGGGAAAAAGAAGGGCTATGATCGCACCGATGAAATCAACGGTCAAGATCGTCTCAAATTTGTTATGTTCATTGTTAATGGGTCAGAAAAGTTGTCTACTAGCTCTAAGGAAAAAGAAGGCTAGGATCTCATTGATGAAATCAAGGGTCAAGATTGTCTCGGATTTGTTACGTTCACTATTCATGAGTCAGAAAACTTGTCTACTAGTGACAGGGAAAAAGAAGAACTAGGATCGCACCAACGAAATCAAGGGTCAAGATCGTCTCAGATTTGTTACATTCACTGTTCATGGGTCAAAAAATTTGTGTACTACTGAAAGGGAAAAAGAAGGGCTAAGATCGCACCGATGAAATCAACGGTCAATATCTACTTCATGTTGTTACGTTCATTGTTCATGGGTGAAAAAAACTTGTCTATTAGTGACAGGGAAAAAGAAGGGCTAAGATCGCATTGACAAAATCAAGGGTCAAGATCTACTTCATGTTGTTACATTCATTGTTCATTGGTAAAAAAAACTTGTCTATTGGTGACAAGGAAAAAGAAGGGCTAGGATTGCACCGACAAAATCAAGGGTCAAGATCTACTTCATTTGTTACGTTCATTGTTCATGGGTCAAAAAACTTGTCTATTAGTGACTGGGAAAAAGAAGGGCTAGGATCGCACCGACAAAATCAAGGGTCAAGATCTACTTCATGTTGTTAAGTTCACTATTCATGGGTCAAAAAACTTATCTATTAGTGACAGGGAAAAAGAAGGGATAGGATCGCACCGACAAAATCAAGGGTCGAGATCGTCTCAAATTTGTTACGTTCACTGGTCATGAGTCAGAAAACTTGTCTACTAGTGACAGGGGAAAAGAAGGGTTAGGATCACACCGACAAAATCAATGATCATGATCGTCTCGGAATTGTTACGTTAACTGTTCATCGGTCAAAAAAGTTGTCTACTAGCTTCAGGGAAAAAGAAGGGTTACGATCACACCGACAAAATCAACGATCGAGATCTACTTCATCTTGTAAAAAGAACTGTCTATTGGTCTATAAATAAATGGATGTCATTCATAATTTATCATGAATTTAGTTATTTGTGTTTGTTTTTTGGTCATTTGTTGCATAGTCGTTGTGTTTGTCGTGTAGTTTAAGCCAATTTTGTTTTAAACAATGTCATTCATTTGTCTAATTTATTACAATGGTACGGTTAATCAAACTGCTGAGGGTTGTTCATTCATGGGTCAGAAAAAACTATACGTATTAGTCATGGTATTGATGTTGAATTTTAAAAAAAAAATTCATGTGTAGTTAAAACTTAATGCTTATCAAATAATATCTAAAATAAAATGTAGATATTTGCATTCCATGAATCCTATTTCGTATGAAAGTGGTGATGTATTTGATGATGAAGATCTTGAGTGTATGTTTGATAGTTTTGAGAGACAATATCATATGAATATGATTAAAATGTATGCTTATGTTGATGTTGTTGGGTCATCTTCTGGTTATTGTCCTGATTTAAATGTTACAGTACAAGCAACAGATTTAACATACGACAATGATGGTGAAAGGTTCAATGAATATTATAGAACCATTAGTCCTCGTGACTTGGAAAAAACAACAACTGGACCAGCAACTAACATCCTTACAAATGTTGCATTCTCGCTACCAAGAAATCATCCTGACTCAAAAATTGATTTTGAAACAAACTTGAGTGACGATGATATCAATCCCGAGCAAGTTGATGAAGTTGCAGAGTTGAGTTCATCTAATACAGATGATGACAGATACATCAACGCAAACAACAATGTTATGGTTGAATCACCAAATGAAGTCAACAAACCCCAACCAGGTGAAACACGTTACTATCAAGTTGTACTGTTATATAAACCATTATGTAATTACGTATCTAACATTATAGTTATATTGAATGTAGGGCCCTCAAATAATCCATTTCGGACAGAAACTCCACATTATAGTTATATTGACTAGAGTCATCCTGATCAAGAGAGTTGGTATCGTGATTTAGATGTTCCTAATTCTTGGAGAGTAGGCGATGAGTTGTATGTTGGGCTTCGCTTTCACACAAAAATGACGTGCAAATGGTTGTTAAACATTATTTTACGAATGCACATCAGACTTTTGTTGTGATTGAGTCTAGGCCAAGAGTTTTGTCAGTCATATGCCCTAATAGCAATCAAGGTTGTCTTTGGAAACTAAGGGCAATTATGTCTACTAAAATGAACAACAAATGGGTTATAAAGAAATGAGGCGGCAGATACACATGCATTAACCCAATGTTATCTTGAGATCACAACAAATTGGATTCTAACTTTATATGTTGTTGTATATTAGCTAAGTTAATATAGAAGTTATCAGTTTATACTTATCATTTCACTTGTTTAAAAACAATTTACTTATTATTACATGTTGGACATTATTTAATGTGTACGTATGGTTAGGGAAGATGCTCCGTCTTGATTTCTCTCATTCAAGAAATAATTAGTGGACAATTCAACTATAAGGTTTCCTACTGGAAGGCATGGAAAGCTAAACAAAAGGCAGTTGAGACAGTTTATGGAGACTGAAGTGAGTCGTATGACCTTTTGCCAATGTGGTTCGACAGGTTGGTTGAATATTGTCCTAGGTCTGTCTATAGACTTGAAACAACAAAATACGTGTCAAACAATATAGTGGATCCAAATTTGCGAAAATTTTCTCGAGTGTTTTGGACATTTAAACTAGCCTGTGATGCATTTAACTACACTAAACCCATTATACAAATAGATGAAACATTTTTGTATGGCAAGTATTGAGGCACACTACTGATCGCTACCACACAAGATGGAAATGCTCATGTGTTACCACTTGCATTTGCAATAGTAGAAGGAGAAACATTGAGTGATTGGTCATGATTTTTGTATAACATTCATCGTTATGTTACCAGAAAGCAAGGTATTTGTTTAATAAGTAATCGATACCAAAGCATAAAGTCAACAGTGGCAAATGCCCAAGGGTGGCAACCACTTCACGCATACCATGTATATTGCATTCGGCACATCGCCAGCAACTTCAACCACCGATTCAAGAATACTAAACTAAAAGAAGAACTGATCCACAAAATACTAAAGGAGTTATTGTTTTTTTATATGGTCTATTATTCAGTTTAATTTGATAAACATTAATACATAAACTTCATATATGGTAGGGTACACAACCAGCAAGCATAAATTTGAAAGAAGGTTGGAAAGGTTCCGTGATGTGATCCTTGAAATTTGTCATTGGATCAATGGAATTTCCCTTGAAAAATCAGATCTGGCACACGATAAAGAAGGACATTGATATGGACACATGACAACAAATTTGTCCAAGGCTATCAACAAAGTCCTGAAAGGTACATGAACCTTGCCTATAACTGCGTTAGTTAAATGCACATATGTTAGGTTAGTGGAGTACTTTGTTCAAAGGTTAGGTTAGACAAACACCGAGATTGCTATGGGTAAACATTATTGTCAAAAATTAATGGATACTATAGAAATAAATCAAGAACAGGCAACCTCTCATTTCATTCGCAGGTATGATTATGAGTCTACAAGATTTGAAGTTGAAGAAATGTTCAATCCAGTAACACAATGAGGTGGCAAGGTTTGCAATGTTTTTTTAAGTGAAAGAAAATGTGAGTGTGGTGCTTTTCAGGCATATAGATATCCCTGTTCACATGCAATAGCAGCTTGTGCACACGTTCGTATAAATCCATTAATTTATGTTGATGTTGCATATACTAACGAATACATCAAAATGGCATATTCAGGACAATGGTTCCCACTAGGAAGTCATGAAAATATTCAACCTAATAATGGGCCTCGCATAGTCCCAGATGAGACGATGTTATGTGCAAAGGGACATCCAAAAATCCAGCCGCATTATAAATGAAATGGATTGGACTGAATCTCAAAGGAGACAACGTTGTGGACATTGTAGGCGTGAAGGACATAATATAACTAATTACCCTACGCTAGCTGAAGAAGTTCCTAATAACTCATGAAATGTTTGTATTTGGGTGTTGATTTGAAAATTTGTTACTACGTGTTACTTTATTGTTAAATATTGTGGTAAGCTATTAAAATATTTTATAATCATATGTCGATTGTGCTTCAATGAAACTCTTCTTTTATACAATATAGCATGTCAACAATGTCTATATTAATTGTTACACAATAATAATAATAAAAACTAATTCTTCAAGCTATTCTCTCCATATATCTCCTGTGTAACCAAGTTGTCCAGTGCTATATCAATTGTATAAAAAAAATTCTAATATCATCATACTAAACATTTAGTTAAACAACACAATTTAGAAGAAACAATTATGTTTAAGTAGTAACAACTTATTAATGAAATTACCTATTCATTTCTCTACATGTGCTGGTCATGGGGACTTAGTATACATTGTCTTTGTCTATGGCGAGCACCACGGTCTGGGTTCCTCCGAACTACCTCATCACCACCTCCTTCATCTATCGTTGGGTTTGCATCTTTCGCTGCAAATGCTATATTAAAATCATGGTCTAAACCTGGATGCTGGGAAGAGGTACCCCCACCAAAAAATCCTCTTATATATCCCAAATGTGGCCTGTCCAAATCAATAATCCTGATAGTCCATCAAAGGTGCAGATGGAGACATCATGTCTCCAACATATGGACTAGGTGTAAAGTGGGACATACTCGGAGGCTGCATACTTGGGACATACTCCATCGACATCGACGTCGGGATATGAGCTACATCAAACGCTGATTGCGTGTCAAACCCAAAACTAGTTGAACCATTGATATCAGCAGCAGACATGTCTTGTGCACTATCATACACATACTGTGTGACATCTCCATACGGGTTCAATGTCGTCGGATAATATGTCCCCGCCGATGGCTTAGTTAGAGGAACTTGCATCTGTAAACCTTGGTGATCAACTCGCCTTTGTCGACGAATTAGCCTCCTTCTTTCTCGTCAACCTGCCCCAATGTGCTCCACTTCAACTGGGTCTGGTTGTGCTAATGCTGCAAGTGGAGCCGGTGTAGAAGGGAAACTCACCTTACTCACCTCATCCTGCAGCTACAAGCATTGGCTGATGCTCTCATGCATCGCCGTAAAATCGAAGGAGTGTCAATGTTCTTCATTGGTGCTATGATACATGTGCTCCAAAACATCAGTCTACAAATAACAAAACAATTATAATCAGAACACTAAATTTGTAAATATCTTAAAAGTAATTAATTAAATAGATCCCTAGACTCGTACTCACCACATATCCTTTCTTTGCACTAGGAGAAATCTATTGTCTAGTATGTTTCCTATACCACACCATGTATTATGAGTTATTGCTCAAGTGTGGTGTATCACACGTAGCTTGTGTCCATACACGATGAAATCGTGATTGCCACTCCTGCACAAATTGAATGTGCATGCGTGACCAGTCCGTGTTATCCTTGCCTCACAATGAAAGATCATGTGTTGAGATTTCCGTTGAAACACTTTTGTTATAATTGTAAATCAGTTTAATTCTATCAATGATCTCAAACACGGCAAGTATACCGGTCGTTCAAGTAGTAAAATTATCGTATCCACAGGGATTAGAAGGTAACATAAGCATTTATTGACTATTCGTGACTAAAGAATAATTCCAATTTCATAGTTTGTCATGCAAGTGTAAATTGAAAGTTATGACTATTGGAATGTTTAAACTATAAAATTTGTTTGGTTATGAGTGGAAAAGGCTAGAAATGGTATAATGGTTTTTGTGAGATTGTGGGGTCAGATTTCACCGAACATTATACTAATGAATCCTTAATCTCTTGTTACATACATTGCTTAGTCAACCCATAAGTTTACTCAAACCTAATCCCTTAGAGCAAGAGTCTAGGTGCGGATATTGAATATCAATCCCTTGAGTACCCAATATCTACACCCGCATTACGGACTAGGGTGTAAGACTACTAATGGGCCAAGCTCCATTCCTATATACATTTCCCACTAGGCATTTGTTTCAGAGCTAGTTTCAATGGTTATTTTCCAATACCCAATGGAACCTATATCATGCAAGGAGAATCAATCCAAAGCAAGCATTAAGAATAGAAACATACACAACAATGAATGAACAACATATATATATATATATATATATATATATATATATATATATATCATTGAAAACGTAAGGATTACAATAGAATACGTTGGTTACATCTAACCCCACAAAAAATGGGTAGAACCACTCAAAATAATGAGGGTAAATACAAAATAGAGATGAAGGGAGAATGAAAAAACCGAAGGAAAGACCCACACACGAACGACTCCAAGCTCCGGGAATCCCTTCCACAGCTCCTAAAACGTGCCCAATGTGTGAATGAGGAGAGAAACCCCCGAAATTGTCTTCAAATACGAGCTTGGGGAGTCAGATTAGGGTTACGCGCCCGACGCATAAGTCTTCGCGCCCGGCGCAGGCCTTCCAGGGAAGTTAAGCACTTCCTGCCTCAGTACATGCCCGGCGCAATTCCTTTTACGCCCAGCGCAATGTCTTCTAGAGAGTTTCAGGTACTCTCTTCTCGATCACGCCCGACGCGGGTAATGTGGCGCCCGGCGCAGTCACTCTTCTCTGCTCCTTAGCTTCTTAGATTTCCAATCCAAAGGATCTTCTATCCTCAATTCTCTAGCTCAATACCTGCACAAAAATGAGGTGTATTAAGGTATTGTTAGCTACATTCTGGGTTAGCTATATCTGCACAAAAAATGAATCAAAAAGAGAACAATTATCTTGCAATGGTGCAAAGGATGAGTGGAATTGTTGAATAAGTCTTGTCCAAAAAGAAGCATAATTGAGACTTAACATCATGCAATTTCTCCAAATGAATAGGAGGCGCAGGAATGTGTTGGACCATCCCAAACTATCGCATAACACGATTTGTGTAATGATACTCGACGATGTGAAAATTAATTAAGGGGACAAATGACCTCCATACTTGTGAGTCCTCAAAACAGTAAGGAGGTAATGTAGATAGTAACTCCAAATATGGTTGCCATACAAACTGCAAAACAACATAAAAAATAAGTAGTTAGCAATTATCATTCATAATTACAATTATTTTTTTTCCTGTAAATTTTGCGTAAAACCTTATAAATGAAGACTTACATCTCTTCTCTTCAAATGGTCAAAATACTTTTTATACTTCACAATTTTATCTTTTTTTTCCTCTCTAGGTTTATGCAAGACATTATTCCACTTGTTATTAAAAAAATAAAAAAAAAACCATTAGTACTTCAATATACAAATTTATTTTAAATATTTTTATTCTCAAATCGATCACAAGTAACATACTTACTAACCTTGCCCTTAGAGGAACATGGAATGTAGATAAAGGTGGATGAGGTGGTGCAAGAACAGGTAACCGATACCATGCCCATAATTGCGCCAGAATAGTTGAACTACCAATTTCCTTGTGATCATAATTGGTGCACACGCAGAATTCCATGTACATATTTGCCAACACACATGAGCCCCAACTCATACGACCACAAGCATCAAAGTCTTCTAGCAAAGCCAGGTATTTGAGGGATACAAAGGAGCTAGAGTGATCAGTTAATAGATATCCCCCCGATCATGCATAAAATGAATGCTCTAGTATAGCGTTCCAACTGCTCCTGGCTATGTACATGCCCAAATACATTAGAGAAGTGTCGGTCAATCTAACTCATCCTTAATCAACCGCCAACAAGAACTGACTCAGGGGGTGTCATGCCAAGAAGGCGCTGCACAAGAGCTGCTCAATCCACAGTTGCGTATCCAGTAATGGCACCCTAGAGATCTTCAACCCAAGTAAGATTACAACATCCTCCAGTGTGATAATACACTCGTTGAAGGGCGTGTGAAACGTGTGGGTCTCTAGTCTCCATCGCTCAACTAAGGTAGAAATTAAATGATTGTCTAAAGGAAAGTAACTGATCTGGGTCACTCCCATAAACTCAGCCCTTTGTACAAGATCCCGATTAGCATATGGAATCTCAACCTTGTGCAACTCTGATTGTGTTGCTCTCCTGACCTTTAAAACCCTATCTTGAGCTCCATTTCATATATGCTCAGATATATGGAATGGTAATAGGGAATCGTCGATAGGTCCTGGATGAACAATCTATGTAGACATCTTGATACAATTAAATAAAGAAACAAACATAGTATTAAAGTCAAGAAACACAAATTTTAAATACTATTTATACAAAATCTAAATTATTTTTCAAATTTATTAAATGATAAATTTCATATATCAGTTATTAATAAATATACAATAAAATACAACACTAATTCGTATCATTAATGATTTCTTAAATATTTAAATATACAAATTCTTAATTTATTATTATTTTTAAATTAAAGTTACATAATTTTTCATATTGAGTACTTACGAAAATAATATCATCAATAAACAAGTGGGTTTTAATAAATACAAAACACTAGTCTATTTAACAATTAGTTATTAATATTTCAAATTTTACAATAATATTTGTTGAATATATTTGTTATAATAATTTTAAAACAATATCATTTGTTTAAATATTCTAAATATTTAATTTACATTAATTTTAATAATGTTTACTAATTTCATATTTTATTATAATTAGTTCTTACTTATACTTTTGTGTTTTAAAATATATTTAATAATACAATTTTCTTTATTCATTATTATGACAGTAATTTGTTTTCCTCATTTAATTACAACATACTTATATTACTTCATAATGCATAATTAATTTAGATTTAATAATTAAAAATCATAGTTTATATACGTCTTACAATTATCATTCAAAATTTATTATTTATTATTTAATACAAGATTAAATTTTATCTTTCAATCATAAAATATGTTGCCAATATATTATTATTCCATTAAAATATCTTTTATAACATTACTTGTACGTTTTGTAAATTATACATACTTTCTTTTCACATATTATTTAATATCTAATAATTAATAATTATTACAGTAAATTATTTAATATTTAATAATTAATAATTAATTATGTTTCGTAAATATATTTTACGTAAATTATTTAATATTTAATAATTAATTAATATAAAATACTTGTTTAATTTTACATTATTCTTAATAAATTGTAATTACATTTAGTTAATTTTACTTATTAATTAACAATATTATTTTCTAAAAATAATAGTATTTACGTAAATATTTTTTTTTTATAAATTACTTTAAATACTAATTAAATGCGTTACTGATTTTTTATAATTTACAATTATTACTTTCAAATGTAATATTAACTAATTATTTCTTACATATCAATTTATACTCCACTTAAATATATACAAATAATTTGTACCTAAAAAGTGACTGAATTTTTTTTAATATTCCTACTAACATAAATCATACTACATAAATCATACTACATTACATTCATTCAAATTCTAAATTCAAAATACAACAATTTTCTACCATACAAATACATAAAATTTATTCTATTTACAAATTATATATACAATAATTTATTTTAAATTTAAAATTGTAAATATAATACACAAAATATAATACTTACTTGCAAAAAAATTAACAGCACCTTGTACAATTTTTCCTTCCCTGAAAAATAAAACATTTAAACCATAAAAATTTAAAACTTCAAATTTTTGAATTCAAAAAAATTAAAATTAAAAAAAAAGTAAATTAACATTTTTTTAAAATAAAATACATTTACTTATCGTTAACCAGTCGAAGTCGGGGCCGGAGTGGGAGACCCTCAACGAAGATGATAGATCTGAAAACTATAAAGGAGAGCACAAAATTAAAAATTGAGAGCAAGGAGAAACAGATTCACGGCAGAGGTGAATCAGAGATGGACAAAATGGTGACTATATAATGGCAGATTCACGGCAAAGAGGTGAATTGCAGATAGAGAAAATGGTGATATAAGAGGGTGGGTGGGGGAAGCTGTGTATACAAGGCGCCGGGTGCCCAACATTTTAAGAAAATGCACTGGGCCCCTGCGCCAACCTCTTAAATGCCTCTTAAAGGCTCTGTTCACCAAGTATTGCTTCTGTTCACCAAGTCCCCTGCATGGGGTACATGCCACAGCTGAAGGGACAAGACGCTGGGTCAAGAATGGCGCCTCACATGCATGCGCCAAGTGTGATTTGCAGAAGGCGCACCACGCCCCTGCATCTTCTTTACTACGTGCTACGATGTTCCATGTTGGCAAAAATCACGTATTCTAATAATTTTTATTTTATTAAAGTCAAAAAGCCCCGATAAAGACATCAAGATCGACAATATTGAATAAGTTGATGGAGCTTGTTGAGCTTTATTCGAGTCAAGCCCAGAACTCCACAAGAGAAGAATTTCTCTTAAACACAATTCTTATTTTCTTCCTCTGCATAGTCCACATAATGGTCTTATTTAAAAGTGTGCATGTAACTAACATCCTATTTCCATGCACTAGATAACTAAGATAATAATTTAAATTGCAGAATCAAATAACTAATTGATAAACATAAAGATAAAATAAAGTAATCATGAGATAACAAAATATGTTGCCCATGATGGTGCTCCCTTAATTCTCGGTTCTTTCTTCCTATTTTCTTGGGGTGTATCAGTACCCCTCCCATGGAAAAGGACCTTGTCCTCAAGGGCTGCCTTGGTATAGAGTTCAACTAATAAATCCCATGACTCCCAAGTAGCTTCTTCACGTGGCTTCCCATCCCATTCAACTAGAACTTGGTATTGGTCTCCCAATTCCGGGGTGGTAACGTTGCGTTGTGCGATGATAGCTTGAGGTGTACGCAGTGTGCTTGGTGGGGAGTTGTTATCGCAAACTACTGTTGTTGGAGGGATAGGACCTTTGTATGCTTTAAGCAAAGAAACATGGAAAACTGGATGTATCTTACTGTGAGGTGGTAGGTCCAACTTGTATGCGACCTGGCCGATGCGTTCCATGATACGAAATGGTCCAAAGTATCGCTTGGAGAGCTTAAAATTAAGCCTTCGAGCTGCGGATTGTTGGCGGTAAGCATGAAATTTAGTCCACACCCATTGGTCCACTTCAAAGCTCTTGTCCATGCGTTTAGAATTGGCATACTTTTGCATGCGATGTTGTGCTCTAGTCAGGTTGGCTTGTAGCAGTTTTTGAATTTCTTGGCGGTCTACCAAAGTTAAATCAACTTCATCCACAGATGTTGTGCCTGGGGTGTAAGTAGGCAACAATCTTGGGTTGGAGCCGTATAATGCTTGATGAGGAGTCATCTCTATAGCAGTGTGAAAAGTTGTATTATAACATAGCTCAGCCCATGAAAGGTGAGTGTGCCACTGGTTCGGATGATCAGAAGTGAAGGCACGGAGGTATTGTTCAAGGCATCGGTTGACTACCTCGGTTTGGCCATCGCTTTGTGGGTGGTAAGCAGTGGAATAATGGAGTTTAGTTCCGCCAGAGCGCATGAGTTGACGCCAAAAGGTACTTAAAAAAATTGGGTCTCTGTCGGAGACGATGCCTCGGGGAAGGCCATGAAGCTTTACTATTGAGTCTAAGAAAATATGGGCCACTACTTTAGCTGTGAAACCTAGCTTGAGAGGCAAGAAATGGGCATTTTTTGTCAAGCGATCCACAACAACAAAGATTACTGTATAACCATGGGAAGAGGGAAGACTCACAATGAAGTCCATGGAAATCTCAGTCCATGGGGCGGTAGGAATTGGTAAAGGTTGAAGAAGGCCTGGGGTCTTGGTGGTCATGTATTTTGTCTATTGGCAAGTAACGCATGCAGTCACATATTTTTCCACAGATTGCTTCATGCCTGTCCAGTAAAATTGCTCTGCGACCCTTTTATATGTTTTCAAGGTTCCTGCATGTCCTCCCTATGGGGTAGAGTGAAATTCATGGAGCACTTTTTCAATAATAGGAGAATCCTTTGGGATGTACATACGAGACTGATACAATAGGAGACCATTTTGTAAACAAAATCCAGGGGGAAGCTGGTCACGACGCTGCAGCTCATGATACTTGAGTAGTTCTGGTGCAGATGTATTGGCTTTGCGTAATTCAGATATGATGGCACTTTCAAGTTGGGTATAAATATGGTAGTGAGTAGCTGGTAATCGAGATAAGGAATCTGCAACAGAATTGGTGTTTCCTGCACGATAAACAATATCAAATTCATATCCCAAGAGTTTGGTGAGATAATATTGTTGTTCTAGTGTTTGAATCACTTGTGACATCAAATCTTTCAAACTTTTATGATCTGTTTTGATGGTGAATTTTTTTCCCAGCAAGTAGTGCCTCCATCTTGCGACTGCCTGTGTGATGGCATAAAGTTCACGCACATATGTGGATGCTTTGGTCATCTAGGGAGAGAGCTTCTTACTAAAAAATGCCAAGGGATGGCCGTGTTGGGATAAGATTGCTCCAATGCCCTGTGTGCTTGCATCGATTTCAACCTCAAATGTAGATGAAAAATTAGGAAGAGCGAGGATAGGGGTTGATGTGAGTGCATGCTTGAGTGTCTCAAATGCTAATTTTGCCTCGGGTGTCCAATGAAAACGATCCTGTTTCAACATATCGGTAAGAAGGTATGCGATAGTGGCATATCCCTTTACAAAACGACGGTAATATCCAGTGATTCCCAAGAACCCACGTAATTGCTTAACATTATGGGGTAATGGCCAAGAGACAATGGCTTCTATTTTAGTTGCATCGACTTGAACTCCCTTTGCAGACACAACATGACCCAAGTAATGTACGGATGGTTGAAAAAAATCACATTTAGAGAGCTTAGCAAAGAGAGAATGGTTTTGTAAGGTTGTCAAAACCATACGAAGGTGATGAATGTGATCCTCCTTGCACTTGCTATAGATCAAAATATCGTCAAAGAAAATAGCAACAAATTGACTAAGAAAAGGTTTAAAAATTCGATTCATTGTTGCTTGGAAAGTGGCTGGAGCATTAGTGAGGCCAAATGGCATTACCAAAAATTCGTAGTGCCCATTATGAGTGCGAAAAGCTGTCTTGTGGACATCACCCTCAGCCATGCGAATTTGATGAAATCTCGAGCGTAAATCAAGTTTGGTAAAAATCACTGCCCCATGTAACTCGTCTAGGATCTCATCAATAGTAGGCATTGGGAATAAATAACGAATTTTAATTGCACTGAGAGCACGATAGTCAATACAGAAATGCCAAGAACCATCTTTCTTCTTCACCAAAAGCACTGGAGAAGAAAAAGGGCTAGTGCTATCACGAATGATGCCTGATTGGTGCATTTCAGCCACTAAACGCTCAATCTCTGCCTTTTGGAAATGTGGATATTTATATGGGCAAACTTGGACTGGTTTGGAATCTTGTTGCAAAGGAATTTGATGAGTAGTATCCCGAACAGGAGGTAACCCCTTTGGCTCTTGAAAAACTGTTGCGAATTCAGTTACCAATTGTTGTACAATATCGGGGAGTTCATGAGTGACAGTGGGTTGATCTTCCTGTAGATGTTGCATGGTATAAATAGAAGAAATATCATCATGAAGGAGCATCTTCTGCATACAATTATTTTTTAGCGAGTCTGGGTATAACAATTGCTCCGCATGTAGGATAGTAGGAGTTCCCTTATACATGAATTCCATTGTCAAAAGGTTATAGTCGGTCAGTACTCGACCCAAGCCCTGGAACCATGACAAGCCAAAGACTAAATCGGCACCGGAAATCGCTAAATGATGTATATCAACAGGAAAAGAAACTCCTTGTATTAGGATGGGAATATTAGAACTACAAGTGTTGCACCATAAGAAGTCACCGCTACCCACAATTACTTTAAAGGGTGAGATTGCGGTGGAAGGTATGCTCAAGCGTTGCGCAACCTCAGGCTTAATGAAATTTAGTGAACTGCCACTATCCACCAAAATATTAATGGTGTGTCCTTGGTAGGAGCCCTTCAAACGCAATGTGCGAGGACTATATTCCCCCGAGATAGCGTTGAAACTAATCTCGGGCGTGGTTGCATTGTTTGTGGTTATGTCATCCTTGGTTGTGTCATTTGACAATGTGTGACACATGTCTTGCAAATCTTCGGGAGCTAAGAGGACATAACATTTAGCTTGGCATCTGTGTGAGGGGTTGTATTTTTCATCACAATAATAACAAAGCCCTTGACAACGCCTCTCACGTAGTTCTGCTGTTGTAAAACGTTTGTAAGGAAGTTTAGTGGGTGCTGGATTGGTGTCTGGTGTGTGTGTAAGTGAAAGCGGTGGTGGGTCAATTGGTTTAGTATGTGTTGAGGGGTGTGGAGGAGGTGGTTGGAGGCTTTTGGGGCGGTTATTTGGTAATGTAGAGGGAGAAGAGAAGGGTGGTTTCAAGGATTGTCGTAAGGCTGCATGGTTTTGTTCATGAAGACGGGCTAGGGAAACTGCTTCATGGTAGGATGTTGGTTTGGCCAACCGAAGTTGACACTTCAAGTAATCGTTCAAACCTGCCACAAAAAAACTTATGAGCCATTGATCTGACAAACCTGTGACTTTAGTGGAGAGAGCCTCAAATTGATTTTGATAATCAGCCACTGTGCCTTGTTGTTTCAACTCTTTTAGGGCCTCTTGAGGATTGGTGTAGAGATCTGTGCCAAAGTGTTTGTAGAGCGCATCAACAAAGACCAGCCAATCTTGGGTATAGTTGTTGCGGATTATCCATTTGTACCATGCATAGGCCGGGCCTACCATGTGGAAGCTCGCATATTTAATGCGTTGCTCCAAGGGAATTCCAGTAATATCAAAGTATTCTTCCAAGCGAAAAATCCAATCATCCACATCGGTGCCATCAAACGAGGGAAGGTCACACTTGAGGTCCCTGTAAGATATGCGGGTGGTAGAAGAAGAGGGCTGGCCATTAGGTACGGAATGGTGGGGACCATCTTCATTGTCATCTTTACGGGGGGTGTTGTTCTCAATCATAGTCATCATTTTTGATAAATGAGATTCGATGTGCTCTTGAAAGCTTATGCGTTGTTCTGTATCATGCCGCGTGTCACTCTCAATGCGAGCCAACTCACTTTCTATCTTGCTAAGTCTCGTGCCGTCAGCCATGGGTACTCAATGAAAGCACCAGTGTTGAGCTTTATTCGAGTCAAGCCCAGAACTCCACAAGAGAAGAATTTCTCTTAAACACAATTCTTATTTTCTTCCTCTGCATAGTCCACATAATGGTCTTATTTAAAAGTGTGCATGTAACTAACATCCTATTTCCATGCACTAGATAACTAAGATAATAATTTAAATTGCAGAATCAAATAACTAATTGATAAACATAAAGATAAAATAAAGTAATCATGAGATAACAAAATCTATTGCCCATAATGGTGCTCCCTTAATTCTCGGTTCTTTCTTCCTATTTTCTTGGGGTGTATCAGAGCTCATTTGATCATTGAATAAGTTTATAGTAAATCTAAGTAAATTTAAACCCTAAATCAGTAATCACAAGTTAGTGGAGCTATTCATTTGAACATTGAATAAGTTAATAGTAAATTTAGGTGACAATCTTTATTTGGCTACCACAAATCATTTGTAAGAGCTAACCTTAACCATTATCTACTCACCAAGTATGACTTATAACGAGGATGTCTTTTTTTGATTCTCTTCACCGCCGTGCACGGTCGCCGGTTGCAATTTTTAGCGACCCATTTGTCCATGCAAACCATTTGTTGGCCTTTCTCACCATAACATCTATCTCAAAAAGTAAAAATTAAAAAATTCATACCTAATCTTTGACCACTTATTATTATGCATATTGATATTCACATTAGATGCCTAGTGAGTACAGATAAACAATCAGAGTGCATGATAAAAAAACCCTAGGAGGGTGGAAAAAAAAATTCCAAAGTGCAATCATTTTTTTCTTATGAAAGTATGTAACTAAAACCTGTTTCCTTTTTTTTTTAAAATTATTTTTTTTATAATTTCAGTTTGAGGGTCCATGGGCGCCAAAAACTCCCTCTCCCCCCAAAATTTGCGTCCCCGCCAAAGACAATGGTCCGGAAACGCACCCATTTCATATAAGTTCAACCGACGCTTCAGAACTTCACACTCTCACCCTCTCAAGTGAAAAAAAAAAGCCTTTTGAGGGAAAGGAAGACCCTCACGAAATGGGTTCCGCTTCTCTTCTGGATTCTTCCACTAACAACCCTTCTCAACCCTCTTCTGCTTCAAAATCAGGTAATAACAATACCAATTTTATTGATATATATATATACACCCTTTCCCTCTCTCTTCTTTAGGTTTCATTTTGTTTCATGTGCTTTGCTTCTGTGCCCAAGTAGTCACTACTCTCTGGGGTATGTGTTCTGTTCTCACAGCATGGAATTTTTTGTGTGTTAAGAATGTTTTTTTTTTTTTTTAAACCTTTTCAGACACCCATTTGTGTTTACTCGTGATTTTGTGTTAAAGATTCGATCTTTCGGTTTTGCCGTGGGTTCTAGCTTAGGGGCTTCGGAGTTATTGCAGATTTGACCTTGAAGGGTCATTTTGGTCATTTCTATCGGTAGATTTCTTCTGATTTTTCCTTGTTTCTTTAGCCATATTCTGCCTTCTACTTAGCGATTGTTAATGTTGTTTTTAGTCTTCCATTTTTTTTTTGTTTCTTTAACGATATTCTGCCTTCTATTTACTGTATTTTCCCCCTCATTTCAATTGGATGCACTTGTGAGCATTGGTGACCAAGATCACTGGTTGAGTAACTAAGTGGTTCAATCTTTATGTTTTAATGTCTTCAACGTTCAAATTCAAGTCATGCAGCAATGGTAGATAGCGGAATTAATGGCTTTTTCATAAATGCATTATTGCTAGGTGTAATGACCGGGTATTAGTAATGCATTGCGATGAATAGCAAATAGATTTTAAATCGTCATGTACTTGCTCCCATATTTATCCATTCTATAAATTTTTTTTGATCATTTTGTGGAAGTTCTATTTCCTTTTCCTTTTTTCCCCTTCTATTTTACAGGCATAGTGGATGATTATTATTCTTGGATATCACTTATTTCTGTCACTTTTACAGGCCTTTCTTGATTGTCTTTGTAGTGGCCTTTACACCACCTACACTATTTTCTTTGAAAAATTTATGAATTCATGTTTTTTTGTTCTTGAAATAGGTGTTGAGAACGGTAAGAGTAAACAGAAGTCTGTTGTTTCCAATACTGACGAGGAAGTTGTGGCCAAAGATAAACAAAAGAAGCGAAGTTTGTCGAAGAGCAGTGAGCAGCCAAACGGCAAGAAGAATAAACAGAAATCTGCTGTTTCCAAAACTGAAGAGGAAGTTATGGCTAAAGATAAACAAAAGAAGCAAAATTTGACAGAGAGCGAAGGGCAGTCAAATGACAAGAAGAGTAAACAGAAATCTGTTGCTTCCAAAACTGAAGTGGAAGTTATGGCTAAAGATAAACAAAAGAAGCGAAATTTGTCGGAGAACACTGCAGCTATGCGCAAAATGCCAAAACGTGCTGCAGCGTGTACAAATATGAAGGAGAAGTCCTTTTCAATATCCGAGAAGTCTTGTCTCATTGAAACAGAGGAGGATCAGATTGTAGAAGAAGAAATTCTAGCTGTTCGCATGACTGCTGGACAGGATGATGGTCGTCCAAATAGGAGAATTACAGAGTTCATCCTCCATGGTGAAAGTGGTACAAGACAGCCACTTGAGATGCTGGAAGTTTATGATTTATATATCAGTGGGGTTATACTGCCGCTTGAAGCAAGCACAGGCAAGAAGAAAGAGAAAGGTGTTAGATGTGAAGGCTTTGGTCGAATTGAATCATGGGATATATCTGGCTATGAAGATGGCTCTCCAGTGATATGGCTTTCTACTGATGTTGCTGATTATGAATGCCATAAACCTGCCACTAGTTACAAGAAATATTATGATCATTTCTTTGAAAAGGCCCGTGCATGTATAGAGGTATACAAAAAACTTGCCAAGTCCTCTGGTGGGGACCCTGATATCAGTCTTGATGAGTTGCTTGCAGGTATGGTGCGGTCTATGAGTGATAGCAAATGCTTTACTGGAACTGCATCCATAAAGGATTTTGTTATTTCTCAGGGTGAGTTTATTTATAAGCAACTCATTGGTTTGGACATGACATCCAAGACAAATGACAGGATGTTTGCAGATATCCCTGCTCTTGTTGCTCTTAGAGATGAGAGTAAGAAACAAGCAAACTATGTACATGCTCAAGTAATGCCCTCAGATGGGACTTTAAGGATTGGTTCAGGAATTGGAGATGAAGAAAACAAGAATCAGATGGATTTAGTGGCTTCCGTAGATGAGGAAGATGAGGATGCAAAGCTAGCACGGCTGTTGCAGGAAGAAGAGTATTGGCAATCTATGAAGCAGAAGAAAAACTCCAGATCAACCCCCACATCTAACAAATACTATATCAAAATCAATGAAGATGAGATTGCCAATGATTACCCTCTTCCTGCTTATTATAAAACCTCTGTTCAGGAAGCAGATGAGTTTATACTTTTTGATAATGACTATGATGCGTATAACACTGAAGATCTTCCAAAAAGCATGCTGCATAATTGGTCTTTATACAACTCAGATGCAAGATTGGTTTCCTTGGAACTTCTTCCTATGAAGCCTTGTTCAGACATTGATGTTACCATCTTTGGATCAGGTTCAATGACTCCAGATGATGGAAGTGGGTTCCATCTTGATACTGAGCCTGGCCAATGTTCTTCCACTGGTTCTGGAGCACAGGTTGCTGATGGAATTCCAATTTATCTGAGTGCCATAAAGGAATGGATGATTGAATTTGGATCATCTATGGTTTTTATATCCATCCGGACAGATTTGGCCTGGTATGATGCTTCTTGTCTAAAATAAATGATATTTTTTTTAAAATATATTTCAAATGAAATTAAAATTAGAAAATCATTTGTTTACCTGGTTATTAAATTGTCAATATAAGCTATTTGTATGTTGTAACCAAGTTGTTGCAAGAAATTCAAGTTAACATTTATGGATGAATTTGTCATATGAATGAAACATCTGTGCATACTTATGTAAATTAATCTTAGAATAATTTGGTTCTAAATGTCACAATTCCTATGTAAAATGACAAACAGACTCGATTCATATTTGATTCCTTTCAGGTATAGACTTGGCAAACCATCAAAGCAGTATGCTCCTTGGTATGACACCGTATTGAAAACTGCAAGGCTAGCTATAAGCATTATCACCTTGTTGAAGGAACAGAGCCGAGTATCACGACTTTCCTTTGGAGATGTCATTAAGAAAGTATCTGAGTTTAATCAGAAACATAGTTCTTACATTTCTTCTGATCCATTGACTGTTGAGAGATATGTTGTTGTCCATGGACAGATAATTCTGCAACTGTTTGCAGAATTTCCTGATGACATGATCAGAAAGTCTGCATTTGTGACTGGTCTTGCAAACAAAATGGAAGAGCGACACCATACCAAATGGTTAGTGAAGAAGAAAAAAGTTGTGCCAAGGAGTGAACCAAATTTAAATCCCAGGGCAGCAGTGGGTCCTATTGTATCAAAGAGGAAAGCTATGCAAGCTACAACAACAAGGCTGATCAATAGAATATGGGGAGAGTATTACTCAAACCACTTGCCAGAAGATTCAAAAGAGGGAACTGCTACTGAGTTAAAGGATGAGGATGAAGTGGAGGAACAGGAAGAAAATGAAGATGAGGACAATGAAGACGAGACAATACTTTTGGAGGGAACCCCAAAGCCACATTCAGCTTCAAAGCAGACTAAAACATTTTCTGCTGAGACAGAAATAAGATGGGAAGGGGAACCTGAAGGGAAGACTAGTTCTGGATATCATGTTTATAAACAGGCAATCATTCATGGAGAAGTTGTTTCTGTAGGAAGCTCTGTTTTAGTGGAAGTTGAAGAAGCAGATGAACTTCCAGACATATATTATGTTGAATATATGTTTGAATCAAAGAATGGGAGAAAAATGTTTCATGGTAGGATGATGCAGCGTGGTTTTCAGACTGTTCTTGGCAATGCTGCTAATGAGAGAGAGGTGTTTTTGACTAATGAGTGCAGGGATTTGGGGCTGCAGGATGTCAAGCAGACAGTTGTTGTGAGTATTCAAAAAAAGCCTTGGGGGCATCAGCATCGAAAGGACAATATTGCTGCAGATAGAGTTGACAGGGCTAGAGCAGAAGAAAGGAAGAAGAAAGGACTACCTACTGAATATTACTGTAAAAGCCTGTACTGGCCTGAAAGAGGTGCTTTCTTTAGCCTTCCATTCAATACTATGGGTCTAGGGTCTGGTGTTTGCCCATCTTGCAAAATACAGGACACTCAAAAGGAGAAGGATATTTTCAAAGTACTTTCCTCCAAGTCTGGTTTCCTATTGAAAGGAACCGAGTATTCTCTTAATGATTATATTTATGCAAGTCCTTTTGAATTTGAGGAAAAGATAGAGCAAGGGACCCATAAGAGTGGGAGGAATGTAGGGTTGAAAGCTTATGTTGTGTGCCAAGTGCTTGAGATCATTGTCAAAAAGGAAATAAAACAAGCTGACTCAAGATCTACACAGATCAAAATCAGAAGGTTCTTCAGACCAGAAGATGTATCAGATGAGAAGGCTTACAGCTCTGATATACGAGAGGTATAAGCTACTTAGATGTTAAGTGAGTCAATCCATACACATACATGCACATAGGAGAGATATCAAAATGGTTTTACTGAAAGAGCGACTAAAACTGGCTATTGTTTTTGTATCAGTCTTAGACAGCATGATTCTTTGAATTATTTTAATATGATTTTCTGTAAGTCATCCATGCTTGATCTCACTGATTTTGTATGTTTTTATATTGACTTACATTTCATGATTTATATTTTAGGTGTATTACAGTGAGGAAACACATATAATCTGTGTGCAATCTGTAGAAGGGAAATGTGAAGTCAGAAAGAAGAATGACATTTCTGAACCCAGTGCCCCTGGATTCTTCCAAAATGTATTTTTCTGTGAGTACTTGTATGAGCCTGCCAGTGGCTCGCTGAAGAAGGTATTGTGTTATACAAGTGTATAATGTGCCTGTTAAGGGTTTTTTTTTTTTTTTTTTTTTTTTTTTTGCTTTCCATTTTAAATGAGTGTGGCCTTTGGATATTGAACCAATCTATATCAAGTGGATCTGTTCCCTTTTCATTTAATTACTGTCAACCTTTGTGGTACTGGGAAACAATGATTGCTTTGTGGTGTGTTGCTGTGTGATAGAATCTATCCAGATCTTTATATTCAGTAGTGAAATTTTCAGGAGTTTAAATTTGATTCAATAGTTTAAAAATATTTACACTATTGGTGAACAAGAAAGTGTCACATTCTAGCAACTTTGGTGTTTTACCTGTAGTATAAATCAACTCAATAGGTGGTATCATAATGACATTGTACTCAAAATCAACATTATGTCCAAGTATATGGTATGGTTTTCAATAATTAACTATTTTCTTTTTCAATTGCTTGACAGTTGCCAGCTCATATAAAAGTTAAATATTCAAGTGGACAAACATCTGATGCTGCAGCTAGAAAGAGGAAAGGAAAATGTAAAGAGGGAGATGGTGTCCCAGAGTCTGATAAGGAAGGGAAAACATTAACTGAAAAACGTTTAGCAACCCTAGACATTTTTGCAGGTTGCGGTGGCTTATCACAGGGGTTGCATCAGTCGGGTAATCTTAACTACATTATTGTAGCAAGAAACTCATCTGTATCTGGTATCAATGCATAATATAACATGTTTTATTGCTTAAATGCTTCAGGAGTTTCATCAACTAAATGGGCTATAGAGTATGAAGAGCCGGCTGGTGATGCATTTAAAGCTAATCATCCTGAGGCATTGGTGTTCATTAACAATTGCAATGTTATTCTTAGGTAAATATCCCCATTTAGATAACAGATTCCAGATCCCAAGGTTGATAATAGAATGGAACCCATTTACGTGATTTGGTTAATATATTCTTGTAATGTAGGGCTGTGATGGAAAAATGTGGAGACACAGATGATTGTATCTCAACATCCGAGGCTGCAGAATTGGCTGCAAAGCTTGATGAGAAAGAAATAAGTAGTTTACCCATGCCTGGACAAGTTGATTTCATTAATGGGGGTCCTCCATGCCAAGTTAGTGTTGCTGTTGGCTTTTTTTATTTTATTTTTTATTTTTATCTATTTTGCTGATGAATATAGTTCAGGGTAATTATTTAGTAATGTGTTGTTTCACTTTCAGGGTTTCTCTGGGATGAATAGGTTTAACCAGAGCAGTTGGAGTAAAGTCCAGTGTGAGATGATATTAGCATTCTTATCCTTTGCCGATTATTTCCGGCCAAGGTACTTCTTGTTGGAAAATGTGAGAAACTTTGTGTCTTTCAATAAAGGACAGACACTCCGTTTAACTTTGGCTTCGCTTCTTGAGATGGGTTATCAGGTAAAATTATGTTACTGCATCTTTCTTCCTAAGTAATTGCACTAATAGATGATGATTAGAACCTCAATGAACTAATGAATGCTGATTTACTTGTCCAAAAGGTGAGGTTTGGTATCCTTGAGGCTGGAACATTTGGGGTTTCTCAGTCAAGAAAAAGGGCATTCATATGGGCAGCCTCTCCTGAGGATGTGCTTCCTGAATGGCCAGAACCAGTGCATGTCTTTTCGGCTCCCGAATTGAAGATCAAATTGTCAGAGAATGTCCAGTATGCTGCTGTCCGGAGTACTGCAAATGGTGCTCCATTACGTTCGATAACTGTAAGAGATACCATTGGTGATCTCCCTCCTGTTGGCAATGGAGCCTCAAAAGGAGTTATGGAGGTATGTAAAATAGAAAAGATAGATGTCTTACATTCTTCTACTCTTCAACAGTTTGAGTTGGCTCTATACTCACTACTTACCTGTGTTTTATGTTGCATAGTATCAAAATGATCCTGTCTCGTGGTTTCAAAAGAAGATTCGTGGTGACATAGCTCTCTTGACTGATCATATTTCAAAGGAGATGAACGAATTAAACTTGATTCGATGCCAGAGAATACCTAAGAGGCCAGGTGCTGATTGGCGTGATCTTCCAGATGAGAAGGTGAAGCTAAAATTCTTGTGAATTTGAGCATAAGAATTTGTGGTGTATCTAATTTATGAACTAAAATGAAATGCAGGTAAATTTGTCTACCGGACAAATTGTTGATTTGATACCATGGTGCTTGCCAAACACGGCTAAGCGACATAATCAATGGAAGGGACTGTTTGGTAGGTTGGATTGGCAAGGGAATTTCCCAACTTCCATTACAGACCCTCAACCAATGGGGAAGGTTGGAATGTGCTTCCACCCTGACCAAGATAGGATTCTTACTGTTAGAGAATGTGCTCGGTCTCAAGTAAGTATATTTGCAATGATCGAGTTCAAGTTTTGATTTCTAGTCTTAATAATTACAACATGAAAGCCTAGGAAATTGGAAATATATAAATCTATTAGCTAAGCGTGTCTTTATCCATGAATGCAGGGCTTCCCAGATAGCTATCAATTTTGTGGCAATATCATACACAAGCACAGGCAGATTGGTAATGCTGTGCCTCCTCCTCTGGCATTAGCATTAGGGAGGAAGCTCAAGGAAGCAGTGGATAGTAAGAGCTTCACTTAGAAGATGTCAGATAGTGCAAAAAATCATTCAGGGTTCCAGAAACTAGAAACCCTTGTATATAGTTGATCATTTGTTTTGAGGTTAATTGCTTGTCTAACTTTCCAAAACCAAAGAATTGAATGGATCATTTGTTCTCCCATTGTGTAGTTGACAATTGAGACCAAAATTTGTTTTTGAAATCGTTGACTTGGCATTCAATAGTTAAAATTTATAAAATCATGACAATAAATATTAGTAGGTTTAGACACTTATTTGATATTTATTAGTTTTAAAAGCTAATATAATAATGCTTATCACTTACATAATTAAAATAATTCTTTACTCGTATTATTATACGGGGTTTTATAACAGCTTACATGTCACAAAAATTGCAGATAAAATTCATAAAATACTTCATCGGGTAGCCTTCTCACCTTTCTGTGTCTTTTCTTATTTATTCTTTTATTTTTTTAAAATAGGTTAAAATTGATTTTTGTCTCTTATTTTTTTAACTTTTTTTTGACAGCTGAGAATCAATTCCTTTCTATTTCAATAATACGAGTAATACAAAGGAAAAAGTAAACATGTAAATTCTCAGTTGTATTCTCAGCAAACATGAGTTGCATTATTAGCCCTCCTAGGAACATATTTTAAAAGAAACCATAATTTGCTGATTCAAGAGTTGTCTAATGTGTTGAGCAATGACACCCTCTTCTCCTAGACTGGTTTGATAACCATGGAACAAGTCTATCAGGTTCTTGTAATCTGATTCAAATGGCCCTAATGTAGCAGCCTACGCATAGTCTGTAACAAGGCAAAAGCTTCACCCTCTAGAGGTTGAAAAAGAATGGAAAACTGTTCTATTCTTGCGGCTATAAAAAAGACCATTTGAATCTTTTACACAACAGGTAAAACCTGTGAAATTCTGAGCTCTAAAGAGTGCAACATTATTATTACATTTTACAAAGCTCAAAGGTGGTTTTTGCCAAATTGGCTCCAGGCTACTCCCAGTTCTCATTTGTTGAGCCATTCTCCAATCTTGGAGCATAGTTTAGCTATAAATGCAACTGTACTGTACTTGCCAATTCATCATAATTTTTCCAAAGTATTTCATTCATACGCTTCCAAAAACTCCAGATGTGCATAACAAACTGGTGGTCTTGTTCATCATTAAAAATTTCAAAAAGATGAAACATCACCTTTTTAAATGAGTCGAGAGTCATCAAGAGTGGCTCTATATAATTCCACAACCCTATCAATATCATTCTCCAAATAGTACTACTTCCCGAACAAGTGAAAAAAATAGTGAAAGGAGTTCTCAATGACATTCTCACAAAATAGACGGAACCAGCCCCATCCCACATCCGGCCCCCAAAAATTGTTGGGTCCAGCCAGGCATCTTAGCACGTTAGGTTTGTCCCATTGACTCATCTAACTTATTTTATTTATTTATTTATTTATTTATTATTATTATTATTATTATTATTATTTCTTTATTTTTAATGTTAATTTTAAATAAGTTATATGAGATTTATTATGTGAGTAATCTGTGATTTGTTGTACAATACATATATTATGTATTTGA
The DNA here is from genome assembly GCF_000230855.2 of Cajanus cajan. Taxonomy (NCBI): domain Eukaryota; kingdom Viridiplantae; phylum Streptophyta; class Magnoliopsida; order Fabales; family Fabaceae; genus Cajanus; species Cajanus cajan. Next base: position 7,109,386 of record NC_138517.1, on the reverse strand, counting down.
TTTATTTTATTATTTGTAACTTGAGATTTTTTTTACAGCAAATTTTTTGGAAGAGTTATTATTATTATAATTACATATTATGTGCCAAATTTGAGATTTATTGTACAACAAATCAAATTAAATGTCTTAATTTGAGATTTATTTTATTATTTAGATACACTAATTTATGCTAATTTATATGAGTCTTTTAAATATTAAGAAATAAATATGTTGGAAGATGTATGAATGATTCAAAAATAAATATGCAACTTTTTCCTCATTTTTCTATTTTAATTTTTTTTGATAGGTTGATCTATCAATCCACTCTTAGACGAGACAAGTCAAAGTGTTCAACTCATTTTTACTTGGTGAGTCAACTCAACTCAACTTGATGATCTAACAATGTGATAAGTCAAAATGGGTTAAATAATTTAAATAAACATGATTGACTCATTTTTTCATTCCTACTCAAACGAGATTTTGCATGTAGACAATCTCGTCCTACCTACCATAAAAAACCTTAGTTTGCTGATGAAACATCAAATTCCAAATCTACACCAAGTCACCTCCCACCTTATAATAGTTCTGAACACCAAAGAGATCCATTAATAATTTGAATGTAAATTTAACACAATGGTTTACTAATAGAATAATCTCCCTTAGGAGAATAGTGTGCAAGAAAGAGTCCCAACACCTTGCTCTAAGGACAATAAGATCTTGAACAGTTAAAACCCGCATAGCATCAATAAGAGTAATTTTATCTTAAGTATTTTTATTTTTTTTTAAATTGTACACAAATTTACTTATAAGAAAATGAAATTAAATTAACGTTGATCCATCACACTTTTTTTAAAAATCCACTTAAATCATATTTTTTAAACACATTTTTTAAATTTCTTAATAATTAATTTCTTTCTCCTCCATTATTTATTAAATCACTTTTCCAAACACATCATGATAGAAGAAGTGATTTGACTCCTTTGTTTTCACTTTGTTGGGATACAAGTGGCAAATAACGTGTGACTGTTTTTGAGTGTTAAAAACCAGCGAGCTTCTTCATAAAACCACACATCCTCTCTTCACTTCTCACAAACCATGGAAACTGCAACCCTTCCATGGAAACATCGCTTACTCATTGCCCTCCTTTCCACCCTCGCCGACGCCTCTCGACGCTCCGACGCCACCATCAACCGCCGCCTCTTCAGCCTCGCCGACCGCAAGGCCCCCGCTATCCCCACCTCCGTCCACGCCCTCTCCTCCTCCGACGTCACCGTTCACGCCGCCCGCAACCTCTGGTTCCGCCTCTTCATCCCCTCCTCCTCCGCCGCCTCCCTCCCCGTCATCGTCTACTTCCACGGCGGCGCCTTCGCCTTCTTCGCCGCGGACTCCGCCCCCTACGACGCCGTCTGTCGCCTCCTCTGTCGCTCCCTTAACGCCGTCGTCGTCTCCGTTAACTACCGCCTGGCACCCGAACACCGTTACCCCGCGCAATACGACGACGGTGTCGACGTCCTGAAATTCCTCGACCAAAACGGCGCCGTTTTGCCTCGTTCCGCTGACGTCAGCAAGTGTTTTTTGGCGGGGGATAGCGCGGGTGCCAACCTGGCACACCACGTGGCGGTTCGGGTTTCCAAAGAGGGGCTCCGAACCGTGAATGTCATCGGGTTGGTTTCGGTTCAACCCTTTTTCGGAGGAGAGGAGCGGACCCAATCCGAAATTGAATTGACCCGGGTTCCGATTATTTCGGTGGATCGGTGCGATTGGCACTGGAAGGCGTTTTTTGCCGAATGGGTTGGGCCGGGACCATGAAGCGGTTAACGTGAGTGGGCCCAATGCGGTGGATATTTCGGGCCTGGATTACCCGAATACGATTGTGTTTATGGGTGGGCTTGACCCGTTGCGCGATTGGCAAAGGAAGTATTATGAGTGGTTAAGGAAATCGGGGAAGATGGCTGAGTTAATCGATTATCCAAACGCCATTCACGCTTTTTACTTGTTTCCTGATTTGCCTGAGACTTCTTTCTTTGTTTCTCAAGTGAAGGAGTTTATGATCAAGCAAATGTCCAATGTGAACTGAAGCTTATTATTTTGGTAATTTAATTACTAGTCCATGTAATGATTTGTATTTTCAACAACTTTCTTCTCTTATATAGAAAATGTGAGCTATAATGTTTCCTATTATTAATCTAAAATAATTTTTGTATTATATTATTTTTTGACAGGAAATACTCAATAAATGATTTTTTAATTCAATAAGTAATTACATATTTCGATAATATTGGGAGTATTGCTGAAAAAATATAAATTTAGGATAAGCTATATTGTTATCAACAACAAAGCACTAGTGAAAAAATAGGATACTACGTCACCTATTTTACGTCGGACATACAAACATCTGACGTAATAAAAATGCGGTAGCATGATTTGTAATTTTAGTGAAATTATTTACGTCGGACCTCCTAGGGTTCGACGTAAATTTTAACATCTATGTCGGCTATGCATTGTGTCCGACGTAGATGTTAAAATTTACGTCGGACCCTACTAGGGCCAACGTAAATAATCCAATCGAGAAATAAAAAATTTAAACCCAAACTCATCTCCCGCGTGTTGTGCAATGGAGGCCAGCGAGAAATTCGTCCGCCTCCTCCTCAAATCGTGGCTCTTCCTCACTTATGTCTACTTGTTCATCTACATCTTGCTCTCTTCCGGCGTCATTTTGTACAACAAAGTACCCATTTCTCCTTTTCTTCGTTTTCTTCACTTGACAATGTTTTCTCACTGAAAAAAATGGATTTTTTCATGTCTTGGGGCAATGGGTTCTTTCGCCCAAATACTTGTTCATCCACATGGGGTTCTCTGGGGCGGTTGCATTTGTCCTCGTGAGAGTCTTTAAGGTAACCCATCTTCTTCTACTTGCTACTTTCTTTGTGCAAAATCGTCGTTTTGTTTATTTAGTTTTACGAGGTGGCATCTTCTGCTGAGGTAACCCGTTCTTCATTTTGCATTGCATTCTGAGTTTTTGAAGATGGAGAAGGAAGTGGTCAAGTCCAGGTTGCAAAACGGGCCGTTCTGGTTGGAGAGCGGGCCGTTCTCCGTGCAGAACGGGTCGTTCTCCATTCAGAACGGGCTGTTCTCCATGTCGTTCTCCAACCAAAACGACCCGTTCTGCTTGCAGTCATTTTTTTATATTATTTATTTAAATTTTTTACAACTTTTTACGTCGGACCTTGTAATGTCCGACGTAAATTTACGTCGGTTTTCGCACCTCGACGTAAATTTTTACGTCTCCTGCTTCGACATCGGAGCTTTTTCTAATGTAAAACCTCTAAAATAACCGACGTAAAATGTATATTCTGTACTAGTCAAGTATCTGACTTTTTAATCTTAACAAATTAAAATTAGATTTTTTTTGGACAAATATAGTACATAATTAGATGATGTTATGAAAGAGAGTATTTAATATGGTCTAAGTGATACTAAACTCAAAATATTCTAAAAGTCATATCTTAATGTATGTTTATGGTGACAAAAATGTTGTTGGTATAAAAGATATCATTAAAGATGATGAATCAAATATTAACTATTTATTATTAATAAAATTAATAAATATTTTACACTAATAATATTAACAATAATCTTTGTGTTTAATGTATTATTATGTTATAGATTATATTACATGCACTTTTCAAGTTCTCCTTCTTTCTTTTTTCCCTTTTTTAATTCCATCTTTCTTAATTACATTCAAAACATTTAAAAAATTATAAAAATGAAAATAACGCTATTTGCTGTCAATTTTGATGATAAAGAAATCACGAATGTGGGGACTGAGGCTCTATTGCAATGCATGCATGTCCCTTCATTTGTTTTGTTTTTTTTCGTTTTTTCGTGTATATATGTTAAACAATACGACAAGACCTATATATGTTGGGAAAAAAGGTACAGAATAATAATGACAAGTAAATGGAAATGAATCGTTATTCGTTAATCCAAAATGGATCAATTCCCACTTGGCCTCTTTGCATTGCCATGAGGAAGTTTAATTAATTTCACATGCAATTCCAACAATTCTGCATAGTGACTTTGGCTCTTTTGCATGTGGCTGAAGCTGAACTATATATAGAGAAACGTGAATCATATGAGGATAGTTTATGACAAGAGATAAACTGAGGATGTGGACGGAGAGAAAGCAGTAATGTATTATTGGAGGTACTATCTGATTGCTGGTTCTTTACACGACATCTTTGTTTCTAACAAAAATACCGATTCTTTTTATTACTAATAAATTTGGTATAAGATATTTTCTAAAGAAAGCAATATATATATATATATATATATATATATATATATATATATATATATATATATATATATATAGATAGGGTTATAATTATACCGGTGTAACTTTTACCAAGTATTACACCACTCAATAACTTTATATTAATTTTGAATTTTGTAAATTCAACCGTTAGATTGAAAGTTCGTATCATTTTATACATATATATCAAATTTTGTTAAAATTGAACGACAACTTGAAGGTAATCAAAATGTTTATATTTTAGTGTATTTTGAAATGAATATATTACGTCAATTTTGTTTTATAAAAATGAAATATCAAATCATCTTGGATTAATATAAAATTTCGTATATATAATCTAAGAGATATGAACTTTCAATCTAACGGTTGGATTTACAAAATTCACATTTAATATAAAGTTATTGAGCGGTGTAATACTTAGTAAAAGTTACATCAGTTTTATTATAACCCTTATCATTTTAAAATATATAAATTATTATTTAAAATTTTAAATTTATAATAAATAATTTAAATTGTATCATAATATTAATTTTAAATAGAAATAAGTATATTGTTAATTATAAAAGTAAGTATATATATAAATAAAGATTAATTAAATATAATATAATTATTATTGGTAATATAATTATTATATATATTTTTATATTTTTATAGCGGTCCGGACATACTGAAATGAGAGAGATCCAAAGATAGTATAAGTATAAGATTATATAGTTGAGGATGATTTAAATAAATTAATTTGTACTACTTATACTAACAACATGCATATGCTTTTCGGTAGCTTATCTCATCAGAACTCCATAGATAAGTGTGCTTGACTTGGAGTAATATAGGAATGCATGACCTTCTAGGAAGTTTCCCAAAAGTTGTACAGTAAGGACAAAACACGTTAAAAAGTGAAGTGTCGTGAAATAACATCCTTGAGAGGCCAAATATAAGGGTTGTTACATTAATAAATTTATTAAAATTAAACAAAAATTTTCCCACGAAAATTTTCATAGATAACCTCACTCATAGATAATTCTGTAGGTAAGTCTTTTAAATCTTATCCGTAGATATAATTTGTAGATAATAACTTTCGTGAGTAATCCGTAAATATGTCCATATGTAAGGTTATCTACAGATAAACTTTCCGTAGATAACGTTATCTACAACCATATTACCTACGAATTTTTGGCTGTACATAATCCATAGATAATTAAGATTTATCTACGGATTTTCATGTTTATCTACGGATTTCTTCCGTAGATAATCCTGATTTTTCTTGTAGTGATAAAAATATTTATGTGTTTTGTATGTTTCTTGTTCAAATATAATTACATAAAGATACATTAAATTAACAACTTTCAACATTATAAAAAAAAAAAAGACAACATCTAGCCATAAGTCTAACATGACACATATTTTTCATTATTAATATTATATCATAGTGATCCAGTCATTCTCTTCAGCTTTGCAGTTACATCTAAGGCACAAATGGTAGCATTAAGTCAATATTAAATTTTTTTCAAAAGTGGTTTTTTAAGAATTAAGATGCAAATAGGAGTTGTTTCTTGAAAAAAAAAGTAGAAAACTATTTTTTTTCTTATGAAAAAGTAGTTTAAACAGACACAACAAAAAAGTAAAAAAATTACTTATTTTATTAAAAATAGCATACATAAAAAAATATATAAAAAAAACTTGAACAAACAGGTCTGTTATGTCATCCCTGCTAATAGAAATTAGCACTAATCATGTGATTCATAGATAAACTAATAAAGGGCTTAAAATTCCAAGGAAATTCTATCATGAGCTCCTCACCATACCGCTCCATTTTTTTTTTATCAATGTACCTCATGATATTTAAACACAACATAATATACAAGCCTAATATAATATAAAACAACAAATTTACCCCTAAATGAACAACTGAAGTTTGATCACTTGCAATTTAATCTACATTTTAGTCCTAAAAAACAAGTATTTTCATGCATTTTAGTATTTAAATATGATTAGGATAGCTTGTTATTCTTCCTTTTCTACTTTAATGCATTTTTTGGTATATTTTAGTTGTTTCTAGAGGGTTTAAGCTCAATAAGGGATCATAAAGAGTGAAGGAATTCATGAAGACTACAAGTAAGGAAGATCACGTCGTAACTAGTGATTCACGTCTCACACGCAAAAAGTGAAGATTCTTAAATAGGGTCAATCACGGTCGTGACTCACCAATCACGCCTGTGATTCGCTCTGTCTCAACAATACGTTGAAGGCCGAGGAGATCACAATTGTGACTCACTAGTCACGCCCGTGACACTCTAAAAAAATTGAGAACCCTAATTTTCGTTCCTTGTTCCCCTTTTTATGTAATTTCCTTTTCTCCTATTGCCCTGGTTAGGTTATAAATTAGCGTGTTAAGGTCTAAACCTGCATCTTTTGCTTCAACTTTGTTTTAGAGATTAAAGAGAAGGATTGCACCTGTGCTTTCTACCTCCGAGGTCTGTTTATCTTTTCTTTTCTTTTTATTTCCTTTTTAGGGAAAATTGTCATGATCATGTGTGAGTAGTTCCCTATTTCTGGAATCAGGGCTTAGTCCCTTGAGAACCTTTTGATTAATGCATTATTCAATTTTTTTTATATCTGTTTCAACTTTGATCTTCTTCTTTATATTTTATCTATGAATGTCAATTATCCGTTGCTTTCATAATATTAGATAATTAAGGATAAACTGAAAGGAGAACTTAATTATTAGAACCTAAAGAGATAGACTTAGGATTTCAGTCACGAAAGTAGATTTAGTCCTTCGAGAAATCTTAAATTAACACAATTCTTAATAGGTTTAACTAAACGTTATTACCACGAAAGTAGGAATTAACTTCAATTAGATACGCCTACCTAACCTAAGAAGGTGCGTAGGATAAATTAGGTTAATTTACCTTCAAAAGAAACTGATTAAATTTCTGAATTTTAAATTAATCATAGGAACTCATTCTACGAACCTTGATTCCATCATTCTTCTCTATATTCAAAGTTTCACTTTTTATCAACGATTTCTTTACAATTTACTTAATTCTTCAATCAAATCAATTTCTCTTCAAATTCTTTTCTCTATTTTTAAATTTAAATAAATAATTATAATTATTAGATCAAACACGTAATTCATGTAGATTTGATATTTTATTACTTGACGATAATCGTACACTTGCTATTTTCTCACATCAAAGTTGTAGTTTGAAGAACAGGAGATTCAACTATATTACCAAGCTCAACGGTGCCAGGTTGCCAGCAGATGCAAGGCCAAACAATTGTTTCAAATGTGGAAACTGCTGTCGTTTCTCAATCCCTATGAAAGATGAGGAATCATCACTCATACAAGTCGTAGACTCTGCAATAAAAAGGAAGAAAGAAAAAGTATCATTCCTTTTTGAAACTCAATTAAAGATACATGACAAATTAGCACGGTCTAAAACTAGCAAAGTAAGAAATTTGAAATCAGAACATTGTGAAGAGAATATATAACTAACAAGTCTGAAAGAATGAACCTGCAAGGTTTGGATAACGTGAAGATATAGTAGCCAAACTATAAGATAAAACAAATATACCTTTAAATTACTCATTGAATTGAAGTATCAATGCGAAGGCCGGTGCTAATATCAGTTTCCTATTCTATATTACTAGCATTTGTTTACCACCCCCCACCAAATATCTCATCGGGTTGGAGTGCAATTTTGAAGGGAAAATAAGATAAAGTTAAATAGTGTTAATTTGATAAAACTCAAGGGTGGTTAGTGTTATTTACTTTTTATATAACAGGGTAAAAAAATTGATTATCAGGCCCAAAGTTCTTTAGGAGAGTGAATATTTCGTGAACTCAGTGCTGTTGCCGGTGCAGTTACAATTACTTGCCTCATGGTTTGTCTTTGAATGCCCTTAGAGCATATATGAATATCATAAATTTTAATAATTTTATTTTTTACGTAACATCCGCATCAATTTTTTTGGCTTTTGGCTACCTGAGAAAGTAAAATAATGACATTTAAAGGGGCCAGTTGTCGAACCTTTTTTTTTTTGAACGGCAAATGTTAATGGTTAGTTTGTTAGTTGTTAGTAAGGAGATTCGAACCCACACCCTCTTAGTCACTCAACCTTATATCCCTCTCTCCAAATCACTTGGACCACCCTTATCACTCCTGCCAGTTGTCGAACCTATTGATCCAGTGCAAAACCTCTTATACTACAAATTTGATGTTTAATTTTACACGTAAATACAAGTGGAACCAATTACACTCAAATTTTTCTTTTTCTTTTATTAGCCATATTGAACCTAGAGTATAACAAAAATATATCTAATCACATCTGCTACACTTTTATTTTTTTTGTGTGTGTGTGTATGTCAAAGTGAGACTCCAGGTCGTGTTTGTTGCAGTACTGTACACTCAACCATATCAAGGACTGAATTTTCTATTTGGATAGTCTATGAAAATTACAATAAATTAATACATATACTTTGTTGCATTAAACTTCTGGCTCTCTCCTAATCCCTACTCTTATTGTTTTTATTCACTATTAACTGTTCTAACTAGCTGATGATACAATTGTCAATAGAACTGTATTGAGTCTATTCTAATTGCTGATACTTGGGCCAATTATCTAACAAATCCACACCAAAAAGGAAGTGATTATTCAAAGAGTGGTAAATGGTTGTTTAGTTTACATGTTGACTTTGAGTAACCATTCTTTTTGGCTTTTTTTTTTCTTTGCCGAGTGGTTATTATTTTTGTTTTGGTAGTAATTGTTGTATTTTGTTTATAAAACAAAAATATATTCCAAATGTTATAACACATTCTTCTCTAATTTTTGTGTTCTTCTCCTTTCTGAGATATGCATAAAAACAAGTAACACAACCTTGCTTTAAACAAGAAATTGTTAAAGAAAAAATCTGATGCAAGAAGAAAAAATAATTTGACTTTTAAAAAGAAAAACTGAGCCCAAAAAGAGGGATAAATTATTAAAGAAATTATTGTTGTTCGAAAAGATACTAAACAACAAAAAGCTCTACTTGTATCAGGAGGCAATTGTATATCATAAGAAACCTGCTGGGGAACTGCAGGTAAATTCTGTATGCATAAATAAACAATATTTGTAAAGGACAATCACTTTGAGAATTTGTAACACCTTTTTCTTCCCATTTAAAGTGTACCATTACAATGTAATAAGTTTGTAAAAAAATCAAAGAAGTACGGACAAAGAAAACAGATGAATTCAGAGAATTGAGAAGAATTCTTCTTATTATCTTGGAATGAATACAAAAATTGAATTTATACTATGGAAAAACAACGGAAAGATAAAAAAAAAATCATAAAAGAAAAACTAATTGATTATAACAACCAAGTATTAGATTAAACTGACTAAAAAAATGATTAAAAAAAAATATCAGCTAACACCCCTCCTCAAGCTGGAATGGATGTCAAACATTCCAAACTTGGAAATAATCTGCTCAAAAGGTCCTAGACTAAGAGCTTTAGAAAAAATATCAGATAGCTGATCTGCAGTGAAAATTGGTAGTAAATGTATTAAACTAGCTTGTAATTTTTCTCGAACAATATGGCAATCAAGCTCAATGTATTTGGTTTTAATGGAAAACCAGATTGGAAGCAATGTGGAGGGTTGACTGATTGTCGCAAAACAAAACAATAGGATGAGAACTATGAACACCAAAGTCATGAAGGAGGTAAGAAAGCCATTCAGCCTCACAAGTGCTTTGGGCCAAGGCACGATATTCTACTTCAGCAGAAGATTTGGAAACAGTGACTTGCTTTTTACTCTTCCAAGAGATGAGTGTAGATCCCAAAAAGAAAGAGAACACTGTTACAGAACTACGAGTAATAGAACAAGAAGCCCAATTAGAATCATTATATCCTTTGAGTGTGAGATTAGAAGAAGGGAAGAAAAGTCCCTTTCCAAGAGCATTTTTGACATATTTCAAAACTCTTATTACCTGCACGGATATGAGACTGTATACAAGTATTATTTTTAAATGTGAGTGGTGCAACCGGAATGAGGCAAAAATATTTTTTAATGAAGTTATCACCAATATTTTGTTTTGAAGGAAAAATATTAGAATCCTTTTAAAAAAATGTCTTTGAAATCAGACTTAGGCTTGAAAGTCAATCATGTATAGAGAATGTATTAACACCCTATAACGCCCGTTGAAAACAATATTTTTAATTAATTGCGCAAAACTATATATTTTTACAAATATTTATTTTACTCCTAAAAAATATTTTTGATTTTTATTCTTTATTTTTTTTTTTAAAAGTATTCATTTTTATTTTTAAAAAAAATAATTGGATAAAAATTTAAACTAGCAAATGACTAATCATTAAACTCTAAAATTTGATAACATTAAGGATAGAATTTTTTATTCAAATAATATTATCAATAATTACTATTATTGATTTTTCATGAAATAGAACAATTTTTATTTTACCATATGTGTAAAAGTTTATGATAACAAATGATTATTCTATAAACTTTTATGGTTTACGATATTAAAAGTAGAAGTATTACTCAATAATATCATGAAATATTGCACAAATTAAAATAATTTATATATAAAATAGGTCTCTTTTAATATTTTTAATTAAAAGAAGAAAAAAATTGCATAAAAAATTTATGTTAAGAAATGACTAATCATTAAATTCTCATAATAACCTTAAGGATAGAATTGTTATTCAATTAATGTTATTAATTGTTATATATATATATATATATATATATATATATATATATATTAATATTTTATATAAAAGAATTTTAATTTAAAAAAAAACACATGCACAAGAGTTTAAATTAGCAAATGACTAGTCATTACACATTTACAATAACATTAAAAATAGAATAATTGTTCAATTAATGTTATTGATTGTCGTATATTTTTCAATTAAAAATAACAATCATATTTTTAGAAATCATCCTTTCACAAGAATTTAAGTTAGCAAATAACTAGTCATTAAACATTTACAATAACATTAAAGATAGAATAACTATTCAGTTAATGTTATCAATTGTCATATATTTTTTAAAAATAAATAAATAATAACCATATTCTTGAAAATTATCTTTTCACAAGAATTTAAGCTAGTAAATGATTAGTCATTAAACTCTTATAATCAAATAATGTGAAAATTCATGATAATAAATAATTATTCTATAATCTTTATTTTAAGTAACATTAAAGGCAAAATTGCCGGTCTATTAATGTCACAAATTACTAAAATTATCACTTTTGATAGGAAAAAAAATAGAATCAATAAAATACAATGGTTGTAACATATACACATTAAAAGTTATGACCTTCAAATTTTAATACAGTTAAGTAAATCTTTTTAACATTCTAATGCTTTAACTTAATAAAAATAACTACAAGGAGCATCGATGTAAATCTTTAAACATTCATCAAAGCAAAAAAGAGGAAAAAAACATAAAAGAAACAAAAGAATAAAAAAAAATTGAAGTACATAACTACCCAATAGTTGAATTCAAACAAAAATCAAAAGATCAACATTATTTTTCCTGGATGTTCTTGCTTTATTTATATATAATAAAGAATGAAAATTGATATTTGCATATGAAACATACATTCAAAAAACAAAATAAATACAAAAGAAATGAAAGGGGAAAAATAATTACCTAGGATAGGCAATTGATGGATAACCCATGCAATGCCTCTAAAATCTGTCACATATGTGCACAATGTCAATCACATAAGTCCGCAATTTTGATTTGGAAAAATCACGTGTCCTCCAATCTGATGGGTTATTCTCATAAGTCATAACCCATTATCTCCACTTTCTTAGCAAGTTATCTCCTCAACCAATAATTGCTTAGCTTGTTATTTATTATTTTTAAATTTTTAATTTTTAAATATCTCCTCAACCAGTAATTGCTTTGCTTGTTATTTGTTATTTTTTAATTTTTAATTTTTAAATATCTTATCTCTTTATCCAATGCCTTGGTTTTCTCAACCAAATAAAATTGATTATTTATAATGGGTATGAGTACGAGTATTGTAGGACCTTATTCAGACTTTACCCATTGTCATCCCCAGGAACAAGATGAGTATATGTTTACCTACCCGTACTTCTACTCGTTTTAAATTTTAAGAAACTTAATTTATTTTTTAAAAAAATTTACTTGACATTTATGTAATTCTTATTCTATTTCAAATTTATGTCAAATAAAATTTAACTAATATAATTTTATAATTATTATTCTATGTTAAAATTCTTATTTTTTAATATTTTTTTAAAAAAATATTTAATTAATTTTTAGGTAAGTATAAGACATATATGAATATACTCGATACCTGATGAAGACGGGAATGATGATACAAATTTCATACCCATATGAATTTCACTATCCTCGTTCTCGTAAGTACGTCTCCATCCACTCATTCAACCAAGACCATCGCTAATAGATGGTTCTTTTCTAAATTCTTAAACTATTTTGTAGGATAGTAAAATTCATATCCATCTCGTTGCAAGAACTAAACATGTATGTTTTTTTTTCCCATGAAAACCGTTCTTGAAACCACAACCAACATGGAAATTGAAGTCAATTTATTTCAAATTAATTAATTTTTTACACAAACTTAATTATAATTAATTAATAACTAATTATAATTTTTCCATTATTTTCTTAACTATTTTCTCATTTTAAAATGCAATCTTATACGACTGTCAGTTTACGATGTAATCCCAACTTTAGCAGAATTACATACTAAAAATTTACACAAATTAAAAGTGATATGCATACTTATGTAATTAAATCTTCTCTTATAAATATTTTAATTAAATAATATTTTCTCTTACTAAAAATTTAGGTGTTTCAACTTTAACTTTGAAGTCCTCGTAGGTGGTTTCCCTCCACTCATTCAACCAAGACCATCTCTAATAGATGTTTTTTTTTATATTATTTTTTTTCTAGATTCTTAAACTAATTTACCATTTCTTACTTTTCTTTTCATCGGCCAAAGAAAGTAATATATTAGATGGCAGTACAAGGAGTATTCCACTATTCTACATAATACATAATATGTGGCTCAATACAGACTTGCATATCATTGACCTTCAAAAAAAAAAGAGAGAAAATTCTTTGTTAATTAACCGGACCTAAATTTTATTAATTCAGAAACATGCTCTCGGTCGAGTGCTTCATTTTTTCAGATAATGCTATTTTTGTGTATCCATAACAATCAAACTAGCAAACCAGATAGAACACTACACATTAATTTCTCAAATTCTCTCCTTACTTATTTGCACCACCAGAGAGGATCGATGTGGCTGCGACATGGAGAATTGAATCTTTTATAAGTACCTAGTTCTTAACAACACAAACAGAAAGGAGAGAATTGCAAAGCATTGGAAGTGAGAAGGGACGAGAAATAGAAAAGGTGGGGTTCATAAGTGTGAAAGGGTTGAAAAACAGTGAAAAAAAACTGAATTAATGTGTAATTTGTAATATATAAAAATATAATGGTGTTAGATTAATGTTATACGTCAATCAAGGTTCCACAAAAAAATTTCCAATGCAAGAACCCAAATGACTGGAGAAGCTCTAAAAGTTAATCTAGCACAAGTTAATTTTATCTACAGGAAACCAATTTAAATGCATGTAACAAACACATATACTTCCAACTTGGATTGAATGGAAGAAAGTGCAAACATCAACAAACATAAAATATTTTCCGTAACAAAATTTTTCTCCTAAAAAATAACGGTATAATATTTTAATTGCATTTTCCAAGTTTGTTACACAACTTTTTTTTCCCCTGAAGTTTGTTACACAACCTATACACCATAACATATATACAACCACTTAAGCTAAAATTAATATTATAAAAATAACTGTTTAATAACTTTCCAATACAAGGTCATAAAACTATCCAATTCAGAATTTGATTTATCGAGTCTCTTAGATTATCAAACCAAAATAATTATTCACTATTAAAATCTTTAACACCCTTCAAACAAACACCCAACTCATTTTACGCACCCAAAATTATGAGATATTAGAATCGTTAACCAATTATCAGCCTAGACAATTATCTTTTAACAAAATTCAATTCTACACAACTAACCCCTATATATATGACATATATAAAAGAAATAAAATAATATAAATATAATAAGTAATATAATTTGACACTAAAAGAGAGATAATTAAAGGGAGAATTGATAATTATTGATGGGATCTTTATAAATAAAGGTGTTGAAATACTATTATATTTATTGTTCTTATCCAAACTTCTAAAACTAGTAACAGATATGCAAATCACGCAACAAAAGCACTAGTATTAATGTATTTTTATTATAATAATAATAATATATATGCTAACAACTAAAGAGCCAAAAGCTAACCACATAACTTTTAAATTTGGCAAAGTGGGGACACTAAGTACCCAAAACATGTATCATGGTAAAAGTAAAACTGCATGGCTCTACTCGTTTCATGACTAAACCCTATATTCTATAATATTAATATTAATAATCATCATTTCATGGTTTCAAATCGGAGATCCTCTTGATGAAATCCTTGACTTGTGAAATCAACTGAGAAGATTCGGGCAAATCAGGGAACACGTAAAAAGCATGAATCATAGTTGGATACTCGATCAATTGAGCCTCTTTGCCCGAATTTTTCAACCACTCATAGTACCTCTTTTGCCAATCTTGTAACGGGTCAAACCCACCCACAAACACTAAAGTTTCCGGGTAATCCAAACCCGACAAGTCCTCCGAATTCGGCCCGCTAACGTTTGCCGCCCCGTGATCACGATCCGACCCGTCCGGCAAAAAGGCCTTCCACAGCCAGTCCGTCCTCTCCACCGACACAAGGGGCGCCCCCTTCAGCCGCACCTCCGCCGCCGTCCGCTCCTCCCCACCAAACCACGGCTGGATGGATACCAACCCGACGACCCGGATTTCCCGGAGCCCCGACTTCACGACCCGAACCGCCACATGATGGGCCAAATTTGCGCCGGCGCTGTCGCCGGCGAGGAAGCACTTTGACAGGTCAGCATTTTCCGGCAGCACCGCGCGGTTCTCTTCGAGGAATTTGAGCACGTCCTCGCCGTCGTCGTATTGGGAAGGGTACCGGTGCTCCGGCGTGAGGCGGTAGTTGACGGAGACCACGACGGCGGGGACTCGCCGGCAGAACCGGCGGCAAACGGCGTCGTAAGCGTAGGAGTCTGGGGAGAGGAACGCGTAACCGCCGCCGTGGAAGAAAATGACGACGGGGAGGGTGCTGACGACGGCGGCGGAGGGGGTGAAGAGGCGGAACCAGAGGTTTCGCGTGGCGTCGACGGTGACGTCTTTGGAGGAAACGCCGTTAACGGGGGTTTGGTTGGGGCTGGCTTTGCGATCGAGGAAGTTCATGAGACGGCGGTTAACGGTGCCGTTAGAGCGACGTGCGGCGTCGGAAATTGTAGAGAGAAAGGACAACGAAATGCGTGTCTTCCAAGGAAGAAAGGGTTTAGGTTTAGGGTTTGGGGGTTCGGAGGATTTGGTTTTGGGCGTTTTTGCGGCCATTGTCGTTTGGGAGTTGGGAGAGCGAGTGAGAGGTGAATGTGAATGGGCCAAGACGACACGTAATTTCAATATTTTTTCCGTCGTTCGCAACTGCATTGGTCCTTTTATAGTCGTTGAAGAAAGGTGACTTGTGTTTGCCAGGTCGGTTATACCTGAATGGGAAACAAATGAGGTAACGCCACGTCCAGATTCTAGAAAGAAAACATGAATCTCATTCGACGTTCCACCAGTTTTTTCTCACAAGTTGTCAAATTATAAATGATAAATGTTAATAATTAATAACTAGTGTGGATTTTTTTTATAAAGATTATATAACAATCATTTTAGTATATGCAAATGTTAATTATGTTTATCATTTACATAAATAAATATTATATTTAAATGCATAGGTTATTGTTTAATATATATATATATATATATATTTTTTATTTTTTTTAAACATATAAATTATATATAACAAATAATTTATATTATAAAAAACATTAATATAATTTATTTTAATATATTAATATTTAATTTATAAATTATTATAATAAATAAAAATTAAATTATATAAGAAATTAAAATAATTTATAAACTCTTTTGTTGAGAAAAATTATTAAAAGATTAACATTCCACGTATTACATTATATACTCAGGAATTAAAAAAATTCACCATAATGACTTAGATCTTAATCTGTTTTCAAGCAAATTATTTATCTCCGAAAAATTTTAAGTTTAAACTTCCTCGATTGCTTCCATAAAATTAAT
Source organism: Cajanus cajan (assembly GCF_000230855.2). Classification (NCBI taxonomy): domain Eukaryota; kingdom Viridiplantae; phylum Streptophyta; class Magnoliopsida; order Fabales; family Fabaceae; genus Cajanus; species Cajanus cajan. Next base: position 7,092,775 of record NC_138517.1, on the reverse strand, counting down.
TTAATTCTTATTAATTAGCCATTTTTTTTATATTATTAAGAGAATAACTATAAACTTCTGCTAGTGAGATTTAATTAAATTGTATACGTTAATCTTTAAAATACTTAAACACAAATTATGACGGTTTGTAACCTTAATTTTTTTATAAAATGCATTTTTTTCACTGAATAAAGATATTTCATAATTAAAATAAATTTTTAAGAAGTTAAATTAAAATTCATTGCTAATGTTATCCGCAGATTTGTTTTTACGATAAAAACACTTTATAAAATAGTATTTATAAAAGAGTTAATTACATATACAGTGTAAAGTTTTTTTACACTGGTAACTAATTATATCTTTAATTGTGTCATGTCATTGTTAAAAATAAATGTGTTTACAATGACATGACACAATTAAAAGATATAATTGGTTGCCAGTGTAAAAAAATTTTATACTGACAGTGTATAAGTGATTAACTCTTTATAAAATAGAATGCATGTGGTATTGAGACACCATACTTGTCATTAAAATTACTTTTTATCAACATTTAATAACTTTTAGCATAATTTGTAATAAAAATTAATTAAAATAAAATTACAATGATAATTATGTCCTAACTCGTGCCTAATAAAGTTACAAGCTAATTCATGATCTTTGCTTCTTAGTCATCCCAAATGTGTTTTTCTTAAGAATTTCATATATTTTATCGAAGTTAGTTGTCTTTTTTACTTTAGTCAATTGTTTCACTGCATCATTTTTCTTTTCCATTGTTTTTGCTATATTACCTAACTCATATTTGTCAAAATATGTTTCAACAACGTTTGCTTTATTATTTCTTTTTGTCACCTCTTGGCCTACTAGACAAGACATTGGTGTTTTTGAATCATATTCTTCATAATCATTCAACGCATTTGTATTAGAAGACGTTGAGTATGGTTTGAATTTATAAATCTTTATTTTTTTAAAAGAGTTTTCTATTGATTCAGATTTTCATTTTGGCTCGTTTCTTAACAACCACCATGCATGTTTAAAATTAAATTTATTACTCACATCTTGTAAGTAAATCTTATATACATCTGCCATGATGTCTTTCTCAAAGCTTCCACTTTTCTTTGATTATGAGTTTGTTTGTAACAATCGACAAACAAATGAAATGTTTTATTGATTCGAAATTATTGACTTTTCAACTAACTTGGTTTCCTTTCTAGCGATTGATTGCGATAACTATTATAACTCTCTCTGATTCTTACCCTAAAACTATTTCTTATTTGATTAACTCCCATAATTGGATCATTCGAAATGTTGAGTCACGGTTGAATAAGGAGTGTGTCCTTTTCTACTAAGAAACTAACACATGTTTTTTTTCTTCTAAGTAGATAATTCTTCTCCTTATTGCCCCTCTACATCGTATAATATTGTCTAGTCCAACTTGAAACTTGGATATTAAATCAATTAATAATTTTGCTTTCGCTATCTAATCCCTCCACACCTCTTTTAGAAAATATTGGAGGCCTATAGTTGGATTAGTTGGTAATGGTGGATGCATAAAATAATGAGAATTTGGGAAATTATCAATGATAAAGGGTAGTGGTAGTGGATACATAAAAATAGTAAAAATTTGAAGAATTATCATCAATAAAAAATGATGGTGGTGGATACATAAAAAAATAAAAATTTTGAGAATTTTTTCTAAAAGTGGTAATTAATTTGTAAATAATTCATATAACTTTAAAAATTATATTGATTAGGTTTCATGTGCTAGAATACAAAGAAGATTGAAAATGAATAAAAATAAAAATAAAAATAAAAAAGGATGGTTGATATCAACGGCTAAAGTTCACGGCGTCATCAATTCTAAAGATCTATATCTTTAATAATAGCTTGTAAGTAGATTGTCATCCTTTTTACTCTGAAAATCTGGAAACGAATTAATGTAGCTTGCAAACTGTGCAATCTAAAATAAAGATTATTTATAACGTACAACCATAATTATAGAATCATCAGAATGTTTCTAAATAAATACAAGCTAATGAAGACATTCCCAGCACAATAAAAGCAGAGTAAATTACTTCAATTGGTCATCAGATGATATGATAGAAATGAAATTAAATAAAAGTTAGGCAGTTGTTTGGCTAGGTTCAAAAATTCCTGCCAAATTCAAGGGGTGGATCAATTATATAAAGGCGATAAAAAATATAATAGCTTATCAAAGCAACCAAAACTCTAAAATTCTTCGGCATAATTTTTTTTAAAATTATTAAAAGGATATTTTTAATAAATTAAGTAAGTTTAAAAAATAAATTAGAAAATTTTAAAATAAGTACAAATGTTTAATAAAGAAAGGTTGTGAAAATATTTTGTTATAATAAGTATATGGAGAAAATGTGTTTTTATTATAATTGTTTTTATGTATTTTATTTTATTTATAATAGTTTTTATTTATTTAGAAAAGGGTGGTTTTAAAAAAAAGGGTTTTTTTTTGGGAGAGTAGACAATTTTGTACTTATATGTTTCCATCTTACACTCTTCTTTTCTTTTAAAATCCAAAAATACCAAGAGAAGAATACAGGTTGGAAAGCATATCCCGAAGATCTCCATCTATTTTCAATCATCTATCGAGGTAGAGGGAGTGAATATTCTTACTTTAGAGTGCAAATTAATTATTGGGTAGAGATTGATCCCAAAGTCTTGTCTGTTCATGTGTACCGTGAAGAAGAAATCTAGATTTCAATTTACAAACTATAAATTTATGTTTTATACATTTCAGATGTATCTTATGGATGATAAATGTGTTACATAGTGTGAATTACTTTAATCGTGAATTTTTGAGTACTTCTTGTAAGTTGCATACAATGTCTACATGAAACACAATGAAATTTGAATATAAGAAAATCATAAAATTGAAAACTAAAAATGACCGGAAAAAGTAAAAACAAGATTCAAACAGGGACTTTTGGGTTGGTGAAGAAATAAAGTTAAAGAAAGAACTAACAACAGCCATTACAAAGATTAGAGAATTTAAATCCTAGTCTATGTTCCAATAACACTCGCAGCCTAAAACCCTCCCGTGACTATTTTGTAAATCGGAAACCTAACACCTTTGGTTGCACGAACCCATTTATGCATACGTGCACGCTATAATAACCTTGAAAACCCTCCCACGATTCAAATTTCAAATCTATTTGAATACGAAAACTCTCACCTGATTGATGGCAGGAATCGTACATAGTGTCTCCTACGCTCTCTTTTCGTGTTGCTGAGAGTATGAGACCTTGATGAATGGCATTTCTACTTTTAGCATTCTTCTTTATTTGGATCTATTATTATTAAGAAAAATTTTAGGTTAAACACTTAATTTGGTCCTTTATAATATTTGTTTGTTTTAATTTAGTTTCACTTTAATTTTTAGTTTCAATGTGATTCCTAATAATTTAAATTATTACAATGTTGGACTTCCGTTCAAATTATTTAAACGGAGTTAAATGTTAGTCACGTGGATGTCAGGTGGATGCCACGTAGATGCATAGGTTGATGTCAAATTTCTTAAATGTACCTGGAACTAGAACGGCCCATTCTGGTTTCACATGTGTGTTAATTTTGCATCTGGAACGGGCCATTTCAGATGCAAAATTAACACACCACGAGTGTAGCAGAACGGGCCGTTCTGAAACTAGAACAGACCGTTCTGGTTTTAGAACGGGTCGTTTTGGATTCAGAACGAGCCGTTCCAGAACGTCAACCACATACGTATGTTCAAGAAAATGCCGCAATGTGATTCAAAAATTGAAAATAAAAATTCATAAAATATCATAAATTCAAAGGCAGAAATATGGTTCAGAGATTGAAAACAAAAATTCATAACATAACATATACTAAGAAAGTTCAAAGAAATTACTGAGAAGAAAAATCATCTGGATAATGCTGAAGGTGCTAATAATATATCTTATCCACCATATAACACTGAATGGCTGATAGGATATCAGCATTATCTACTTGTACATGTGATCGTATGGTGAAATGTTGGTCCTGTGTATCTTCTTCCTTTACTTCAGGTTGTACCTCCTCAAGAACATGTTATTGTTGTTGGGGTACATCGGTCAATGTCTTCAAGGGGAAACACCATGTCGTTTCATCCTTGATTGTATAGTGTCAATTTGGTAGTAAGTGGTTCATTCCAGTTTGACTAACAATGAAATAAAACCTGCTACCATTGTCCTTAGTGATGAACTGCATCGTCTTTAATGATACATTGTATAGCCCAAATGTTTAGCAATTGAAGTTATCAATCCCCATTGACAATATTACCAAATCTAGTGTCTGAAATGCTTTGTACCTTGGGTCTTTTTCCTTGCACGATTCACAATCGTGAACTATAATCATCGACCGTTTGTGTTTGGCATTTTGGAATCAGAACGACTCGTTCTGGTTGCACTATTGGTGTGTTAATTTTGTATCTGGAACGGCCCGTTCTAGGTGCAAAATTAACACACCAATAGTGCAACCAGAACGAGTCGTTCTAGTTCCAAATGCATTATAGAAATTTGGCATCCACCTATGCATCTACGTGGCATCCACGTGACCAACAGTTAACTCCATTTAAATAATTTAGACGGAAGTCTGACATTGCACTAATTTAGATTATTAGGGACTAAATTGAAACAAAAAATTAAAGTGGGACTAAATTGAAACAAACAAATATTATAAGGGACCAAATTAAGATTTTAGCCAAAATTTTATTACATACGATTTTTCATACAAGAAGGTAGGGGTGGCAAAACGGGTCAGCCTCACCCATTTTGGCCCGGCCAACTAATGGCCTGCCAAAAATGGGCTGGGCCAGGCCGGCTCGCCAATAGAAAACAGGTTGGGATAGCTGGCATGTCCCGCCTAAGGACGGGCTAGCGGGTCGGCGGGCCAGCCCGCATACCACAAAAAAAATATAAAAAAAATATTTTATGTTCAAATAAAAAAAAACTGCTACAAATAAATAAATATAACTATATGAAATTAAAAATGCATACATATTATACATAATATATGTTCAACAAAAGAAAATTACAAACTTATAACAAAATCAAATAGAAATTAGTCTACTTACACCAAAATCAAAACCAAATTATAAACTTACAAATTACTGATAAACTAAATTTTTGATAGTCCATAAAACAAGTCCAAACACAATTAATCAACTTTAACTTTCTATTTCAAGAACATTAGAAGATCCCTTGAAAGAATTTGTCTCTACTCTTTTGTGTTGATCATCTTCATCCTCATCTTCCACATCAAAATAAATTAAACAAAAAAATTTAAATATAAAAAAATTAAAGTATGTGGGTTGTGACGGGTCAGCCCGCTATTTGGCTTGACGGGCTGGCAGGTTTGGCGGGACGGGTTTGACGGGATGAAATATTGGGCCTGGCCCACCAATTTTTGACGGGCCAACGGGTCGGCCCACGAGTCACAATTCATTTTGCCATCCCTACAAGAAGGTTTTTTACGAATTTTTTCATAAGAAATTTTGTAGAAATTTTTTTATCAAAAAAATTAAAGAAATTGCTGCAAAAAGTTTCTTAAAGTAATTTTTGTGTAAATTTTGTTTTTGCTAAATTTCTTATAAATTTTAAAATTACAAGAAATTATATCATAATTGTGAGTATCAAATCACCATTAATTCTTCCATTATTATCTTTTAAACACTCACAATGAATTCATAATATCCTTTTCACACCTCCAATATATGATTGATCACCTTTTGAAATTTTAGAATGTAGGTTATAGGCCTAAGTCAACCTACAAGATTAACTTGTAAAGTGAGTATTATCTCTAGTTATATATTCTTTAATTGTCTTATTTCTAATCAATATCGGACTTAATATTTTCTTTAAAAATTAATTAGATTATGTCTTGACAAATAAAATTAATTCAATAATATTGAACTACAAAATTATATTATTATAAATTATATTAACTCTTAAAATATTTAATATTCTAAAAAAATAGTCTTTTATTAAATAATTTTATTTTAAAAACTATCATTAAACTAAAATTCATTATCATTAATTTATGCATTTAATTAAAATAAATGTTTAATTAATTAATATTTTAAATTAAAATTAATTTTTATGAAATATTTATAAATAATTTAGTAAAATAATATTTTGTTAAGTAAATAATTTTAATTTTAAAATTTTATGAATTATCATTCAATGAAAATTTATTGTCATTAATTTATCATATTTACAAAATTTTATATTTAATTTAAATTTAAAATTAATTATAATGATATTTATAAATATTTTAGTAAAATAATATTATTTTTAATTAAAAAATTTAATTATTAAATTTATAAATTTAAATATTTTTTTATTTTTTTATATATTAAATTTGTAGGAAAATTCAGAGGAAAAATTATCTGTGAAATTTTTTTGTCATTTATTATAATAATAATAATAAATATTACATGTGAATTTATTTTCACAACAAAAAAAAATCCACATGAAAGATACATATGGTGAAGGCATAGAAATTAATTTTATTGAAGATTAATAAATTATTTTAAGGGTAAATAAGAAGGTAAATGTGAGATCAGAAAGGTTAGTATCTCCTTTATTTATTTTATAGATCCTTATTCCAAAGATATTTGCTCTCAGGATGTCAACAGAGTAGAGCGAATATAGATTTCACTATCTTTGTTCGATCTACATTCTCATACCCTATATTCATTCTTATTTCTATACTTGATGGGTATAAAATTTGTGTCTTCATCAACTATCGAGTATATTTATATCTACTTAAAAATTAATTAAATTCTTTTTTGTAAAAAAAATAAGAATTTTAACATAGAGTAATAATTAAAAAATTATATTAATTAAATTTTATTTGACATAAATTTAAAATACAGTAAGAATATTATATAAATGACAAGTAAATTTTTATAAAAAATATAAAAATTTAAACCAGCTACAAGTATGGGTACGAGACAAATAAATATATATCCACTTTCGTCCTTATACCTAATTTAATAAATCAGATATTAATCATATATGATCAAATCGAGTATTAATCATATATGATCAAAGCGAGTATCTCTTGTTAAAGTCGAAACAAATTCAAATATTACACACAAGTATAAATTTACTTATTATGGTGATACAACTATACTCAATTACACTTTCTCCCCTATCAAATCAAAATTTTAAAATTTCAAAACCACTCTCGGAAGTCAAAAATGCTCTTACTCAAATTCTTCTATTCATTTTCCAATTCATCTATTCATTTAATTTTTGAGTAATTATGTAAAATACGAGTATCATTTATCTTATAATATTAAAAAAATTTTTTTTTACCTTTTTAGCATAGAAAATTATTCAAGTAATTAAAAATATATCAAAATAATAAAGAATTTCATTTATTTTAAAGAAAAAATTTTAAAAATTGAGTATGAGTTTAATTTCAATTTTTAATATTTTAAATTTTAAATTTAATTATTAAATTATTATGATATAAATATTATTAATTAATGTTAAAATAAGAACTTTTTTTTTTACTTTTTAACACGGAAAATTTTTTAAAAATAAAAAATATATAAAAATATCAAAGTTTTTTTTTTCTGAAATAATTTTTTATCTTTATTCATTTTGTGATATAATTTTTAAAATATAAGTAATAGTTTGAAATTTTAGTATTTTTAATTTTTGAATTATTATCTTAAATCACAGTATGATTTTTCGTTAAATTACATATTTTTTTGAAGGGACGTTAAATTACATTTGTAACCTCTCTATTTATATTCATATGTAATTTTAATTTCTCTATTTTAAAATAAAAATATTTAATCTTTTTAATCTAAAAATGTGAAATTTTGATCCTTTTGTCAAAAGATAGTTACTAAATGAAGACATATTTAGTATTTTTAAAATTACACATAGTTATATAAAGTTATAAACTTATTATCTATAAAAAATGATATATATATATATATATATATATATATATATATATATATATATATATATATATAGAAGTATTGCTCACGTAAATAAGTTGCGCATTTAAAAATTTATTACTATATAATTTCTAATTATATAAAATATAAACTTATTATGTATAATAAACAAGATAAAATATAAATTTTTTATTTCTTTGGGATATGGCATGAAGGGTTTGTTTCTTTTGGCAGATATTACTTCTGCTTGTTTTTTTTTTTTTAATTCATTAAATCCCAAAATGGACTAGTTTATCTAAACTTGAACCAAATTTGTTAAAATCATTTTTATTAAAATGGGTTAAGATATTGGGCCAAGGTGTGTGTATTTACTCGCTTTTTGTGTCACTTACGTTTGTATATAACTGTCGCTATATATGAACGAAGCTTCCTAACCAAATAGTATATCACAAAACCAAAATTTTATGTCATAATTAAGTTTGGAATAACTATTTATTAAATGAAATATATGTCGGGGAGCAATCCTGATTCCATGATCATGCAAGGAATAAATAAGTGAACTCGGACTTTTTGGTCAAAGGGATATATTATGATAACTTATTATCTAAATGAGTTTCTAAGTAAATGAGTTTTTCAAAATCTGTAGTCACACTCACACTTAAATAGTAATAAAAAAAATATTAAGTTTTCTAGTTTTTGTGGTGACACTTAATTAATAGAAAAAATAATAAAATAATGAGTGCCACAATTTCTATAAGGACACTTACATCAAATAAAAAAAAAATCCTCTATTGAAGGTGACAACACTAGACAAAAAAAAAAAAAGAAGTTATTCCTTTGTAAGTGGAACAATATTACAAAAAATATATGTTTTTACCGAAAATCTGCTGTAGAGCTGATTCGTCAGGTAAGATCGGTGAGCCTCCTTCGCTGGTACGCTTGATGCTCCAAGATGGGGGTGGTACCTGCAAAAGAGACTCTGATGTTAAAGTTAGGGTTTGTATGAGTGTGAGTCTCGTATAAATAATGCACGTACCTTGGTGTTAATTAGGGTTGTGTTGGGCCTTGGGCCCGAGATCAGTTATGATCTGATTAGGATGACGAGCTGACGTCACACAACGCGTGTCTGAGGTCGTCCTGCGCTGTGGTGCCGGGCTCGGAGCTCGGCTTCGCAGTACGGATAGTACACTTGCCCCCGAGCTCCGAAGACCGTAGGTCGAGGAGTTAAGACCGAGCTTGTCAGGGAGCAGTGACCTTTCGCGCATGCTTGCCTGTCAAGATGCCATGTGTTGCAACTGTCGCCTCGTTCTCGAGAACGTGCAGGCGACGTGGTAACAAGATTGTATTTTTATCTGTTTGATGACGTGGCCTCTTTGGGCCGATGTCGTATTCCGATGTCCATATTTCATGGTCGAGCTAAGGAACTCGGCAATGATGAGTTTACTGCTTGGTCAGACTAGTAAACCTTTGATTGAGTCAATAGATTGGTGAGGGACAAGTCGACAACTTGGATGGCCAGTACACTTGCCCCCCAAGCACCGAGTGATGTAAGAGCGAAGGGGCTTCTGAGGAGCTCCCAAATTTGTTGTTTGAAGGTTCGAGCTCGACCTTGGTTAAGAAAATGTGATCTCAAGGTTTGGACTCGACCTTGGCATATCAAGGTTCGAACTCGACCTTGGTTAAGAAAATGTGATCTCAAGGTTCGGACTCGACCTTGGCATATCAAGGTTCGAACTTGACCTTGGTTAAGAAAATGTGATCTCAAGGTTCGGACTCGACCTTGGCATAACAAGGTTCGAACTCGACCTTGGTTAAGAAAATGTAGTCTCAAGGTTCGGACTCGACCTTGGCATAATAAGGTTCGAACTCGACCTTGGTTAAGAAAATGTAGTCTCAAGATTCGGACTCGACCTTGGCATATCAAGGTTCGAACTCGACCTTGGTTAAGAAAATATGATCTCAAGGTTCGGACTCGACCTTGGCATAACAAGGTTCGAACTCGACCGTGGTTAAGAAAATATGATCTCAAGGTTTGGACTCGACCTTGGCATATCAAGGTTCGAACTCGATCTTGGTTAAGAAAATGTGATCTCAAGGTTCGGACTCGACCTTGGCATATCAAGGTTTGAACTCGACCTTGTTTAAGAAAATGTGATCTCAAGGTTCGAACTCGACCTTGGCATATCAAGGTTCAAACTCGACCTTGGTTAAGAAAATGTGATCTCAAGGTTCGGGCTCGACCTCGGCATATCAAGGTTCGAACTCGACCTTGGTTAAGAAAATGTGATCTCAAGGTTCGGACTCGACCTTGGCATATCAAGGTTCGAACTCGACCTTGGTTAAGAAAATGTGATCTCAAGGTTCGGACTCGACCTTGGCATATCAAGGTTCGAACTCGACCTTGGTTAGTCATCATGGTTAATGTGCCAATACCGAAAATGTATGGGAATGGAGTTGCTTTGTTGATTTATTTCTGAGGGGTGCCTCGTTAAAACCTTCCTTGGCCAAAAACCTTTTTCTTTAGTGGGAAAAAAGGCTGAGGAGGAAAAAGAGTACATCCCCTGAATTTACAAGTTAAGAGAAATAAAATTTGAGGTGGGTGGAATTCCAAGTTCCAAATTTTCCTTTGGAGGGGTCTGTTCTTGCTTCTCCCCGTAATCGCCAAACAAGGTCGCCAACTTTAAATGTTCGTGGTCTGACCTTGGTCTTGCTTTCCTTGTGGTTTGTCGCGAATTGCCTTGCGGAACTCGGCATGCTCCTCCATCTGGATGTACCCAGCAGCGCGAGCTCGGAGCTCGTCCATATCGTGAGGGGCCTCACGACATAGGCTATCGACGAAGGGCCCGGGCTTAAGTGCCATGAGCATGGCATGCAGGGCGACCTCGGGGTTCAGATTTCTGATCTTAACCGAGGTGGCTGCAAATCGCTCCATGAACGCCCGAAGTGGCTCGTCGTCGTTCTGTCTGAGGCTGGCCAGGGCGGCCGAAGTGATGTGGTGAGGTCGGCTCGTTGCATACTGCATTGTGAACCGCCTGACCAGAGTGTTGAAGCTGTCGATTGACTCGGCAGGTAGCTGGGTGTACCAGTTGAGCGCGGCCCCTTTGAGCGAGGTCGAAAAAACCCTACACAGAATAGCATCGTTATTGGTGTAGAGGTTTACCTGTGTGGTATATAGGTCGATGTGCTCATCGGGGTCCGTCGTGCCATCATAGCGATCGAGGTGGAGAGGCTTCCACCCCTGAGGGAGTGGTGTCTCCATGATTCCATCCACAAAGGGATGATGGCGGAAGGTTGCTTAACCCCCTGTGACATGAGTCGGGGCTTTGCTGACTTCATGGACCGATTTGTTCGTCGGAACATGAGACCGATGTGTGGCAGGTCGTGGAGTTGGTGCCCTAGTCGCAGTTCGGGGCTGAGAGACTGAGTGCCCTTCTTCCTCGTGGAGGTTGCTCGCCTCAGGAGGATGATCAGAGGGGCGCCGAGGGAGCTGGGCGCGAATCTGCTCGTTTTCAGCGCGTAGCGCCGCTAGATCTGCTTCATTGGCGGTCTGCATCGCAGCTAGGTCGGTTTTGTGCTGGGCACGCATGTTTCGCAGATCGGTGTCGTGTTGCTGCCGCATCTGTTCGACCTGGTCGATCAGTCTCCTCAATGTGGCTTCGTTGTCCATGGTAGTTGAGTGGTTTGTGTCATCTGTTGCGCGTCTGCTATGACTTCTGGTGAATACCATAAGCGTGGCCGATAAGAGCTGTCTTGATCGGCCCACGGTGGGCGCCAAATGTTCTTACCGGAAATCTGTTGTAGAGCTGATCCGCCAGGTAAGATCGGTGAGCCTCCTTCACTGGTACGCTTGATGCTCCAAGATGGGGGTGGTACCTGCAAAAGAGACTCCGATGCTAAAGTTAGGGTTTGTATGAGTGTGAGTCTCGTATAAATAATGCACGTACCTTGGTGTTAATTAGGGTTGTGTTGGGCCTTGGGCCCGAGATCAGTTATGATCTGATTAGGATGACGAGCTGACGTCACACAGCGCGTGTCCGAGGTCGTCCTGCGCTGTGGTGCCGGGCTCGGAGCTCGGCTTCGCAGTACGGATAGTACAATATATATATATATATAAATATATATCTGTGACTTTATTTTTTAATCACACTTAAATGATTATTTAAAATGTGTTAGAAAATGAGCAACGTTGACCAATAACACTCTATTAACTACTCTATTTCTAAAAATAATTTGAAAATAATCTCATTTAAATAAATTTACATAATAGACTCCTTTATATCAAAAAGTCCTGAGCTCTTTAATGGACGGGTGGTTGGTGAGGGACAGTTGGTGATCTTGGAAAGTCCGAAAGTCTTACCTTATCAAACTTGTACATCCCAACATTTATAAAATGAAATATATTTTTGGTTTAAATATATTTTTATCCTTATAAAATTAACAAGTTTTATTTTAATCTTTATAAATCTTTTCTTTATTTTTTATCTCTATAAAATTAAAATTATTATTTTTAATTATTTTTAATTATTTTTAATTTATTAAAAAATTAAGTAATTATTTTAAGTATTATCTACAATTATTAATAATATTATATTAATATTTAACATTCTTAAAAAAAATTATAAATCTTTAAAATAAATATTATTTATTCACCTTAAAATATCATTCGGGACTTAAAATAATTAGTTTGAATTTTAGGAGGATGAAAACTAAATAAAAATATTTTATAGGGATCAAAATCAAAATTTACTTATTTTATACGGATTAAAAATAATGTTTATAAATTTTAGAAGGATGAAAAACAAAGAAAATTTTTTAAAAAGACCAAAATCAAAATCATCAATTTTATAAGGACTAAAATCATATTTAAACCTATATTTTTCATTCGTAAATTTTCTCTTCTTCTGTAAAGTGAGGTGTAAAAGTTTTAAAATGTTAAACCGAATTATGTTTACTGGATTGATATGTATAAATTGATATATAAAGTAGACTAAATTCTAAAATCCCCGTCTTAATTTTTAATTTAGTTCAATTTAATTTACTAAAAAAAATGAGGAACCAAATTTAGGCTAATAATAAGTTGAATTAACATGCTAGTTTGAATTTATGTTTATATCTTCTTTTTTGTTTTATAAATATTTTAATCTTTACTCATTCAAAATAAATTTACTCTACTAATAGTTGAACCAATGAAAGACATAAGTTCAAGGTTTAATAATCTTAACATAATAATTATATATTCATTATATTTTTCATTATTTTAAGTATAACTTGTTACATTAAATTGGCCATTCTAATAATTTTTTTTTTGTGTTGTATGATTTTTTATTTTAACTTGTTAAAGTTCTATATCTTCTGAAAGTATTTTTTTGTTGATTAATCTATTAGTTAGTCAAAAAAATTGTGTGGTAAGGTGTTAAGTTCTAGCATCGGTCAATCGATATGGTGATCTTGGTAGTAAGTCCTAAAGCTGAGATAGTATATTTGTTGGTTAACTTAGGTGATCCCAATAGAAATTAGAACTAAGCCACAATAATGTATAGGTTAATTAGATGTTATTTGATAATTGTTAATTATGTATACAATTTTTTTTTATTTAAATTAGGAAATTATTAATATATCTTATGCTTATAAATCTTATTTTTGGTCAAAGTGATACAAATTCACTAAGAGCTACCAATAAAGCGCTTTATGCAAGTGAGCTCAAAGTGCACCCCTAGAAGCACGCACATAATCACTCAAAATGAGCTACATAGGTGCTTTGAGCGAGCATATCAGTCCTGAAAGTCCATCAGAATTGTTATAAAAATAGGGTCTCTAAGAGATCTTAGTAGCCCATTCCAATCATACATTACTTTTCTTAACATTATTCTAGAGAAATTAAAGAGAGTTTTTGTGAGGTCACTCTTATAATCACGAATCACTTAAGAGTCTCTCTATTGTTGTATAATCCTTAGTTATGAGTGGCTAAGTTCTCTACTAGTGGAGATTCAGGTAGCTACTAATTAAAATTATGCAAATTTCTTCATTCAATAAAATATTTATTCGATTAATTGTTTTATTCTTTCACTTAATACTCATTTTGACTTGATCAACCTCTACATGATTCTATAATTTTTAATAGAGGTTGGGAATGATCTAGAAAAAACATTAATAGCATTTATTACTAAAAAATTGAGATAAACTTTATCAGTCGACTTTTGATCTTTAACTTAATGTAGGATTGTTAAACAAAAATAATTAAGGAATTGAGATTTCTCTTAAACAACCTAAACTTTCTCACCTAAGAAATTAGAGTTTAAATATAATTGTGGACTATTGAATTAATTATATATATATATAACATTGAATGAAAAATTAAGAGATTTTATATAGGAAAAGTTAGTGAATCAATCTATGAATGCTCTCTTTTTAAATTCAAATTCTTCTCAATTTACTGCTTTATTTTATTTTTGCGTAATTTAATAATTTTGGTCGAACAAATTCAAATTCTTTCTAAATTATCTATTTAATACCAAAATTATATTAAACAATTATAAATCCAATTCCATGTAGATTTGATAACCTAGTTTTTTGTCTAATTTACTACTATAATAATTTGTATACTTGCCAAATGTGTATCATTATCTAATAAAGAAAAAGAACATTTAGAAAAATTAGAATTAGAACAAGAAATGCAAAATCATATTATCCACCATGAACTCATAATTCCAAAAATAAAAGCTCAATTGAACAAATGAAAATTACTTAAGTTATAAATTTCTAATTTTATAAGCTTAGCCTATAACTCTTCTTTGGATAATTCTTTCATTTTCAAATCTGTTAAAGGAAATAACTTAAGAGACATTAGACTATATATATATATATATATATATATATATATATATATATATATATATATATATATATATATTTCTCCTGCAATATTGCAACAATTTGTCAGACAACATATGTTTTCTTATTTGGTAGCCTCTCTGCACAAACACCATATTCCACCCAAACCAAATTGGTTTAATCCTAACACACCTTTTCTAAACATCTTTAGCATTTTATTAAGAAAAACATTTCTCGAAGATATAATAATCAAAATTACAGTGAACTCATTCAAATATATTTGTTAACATTTTAGTTCAACATCAAATAAAATTATCCACTTGCAACTACGATTAGCTAGAATTTAAGTAAATATAATTGATATAACTATAAATAATCATAAAGTAGGCTATAATTAATATCAATTATCCAATTACCCGGGTTTTTATTTATTTATTTATAAATAAAAGGTCTTTCTGGTAAATTGGTCCAAATCACCTAATTTGCCTATAATAAACTGGCTTTACATTGGTTCTTTGCATATATGTTTTTTCAGATTAAAAGAATTGGTTTTTGTCCAATTTTCAATTATACTAGTTTAATCGGTAGATATGATTCAATTTTGACAGTGCAAGTTAAATTGAGGTACTCCCAAGTCCCAACCTTATACGGAAGTATCATGCACTAACGCTATGCATCCTCTCATCCTTCTTTATTTATTTTGGAAGAAACAAATAACACTTTTAAGAAGAAAAAGAAAAATTATACGATAAAACCATAAGTTTTACAAATTACTATCTCCCTTTTTTTATAATAGGCGTTTAAGGTTATTTACACAAACAAAAAAATATAATAATTTTTTTATTTTTATATGATGATTTTGATATTTTTTATTATACAATCTTTCATTTTTATTTCATAGTAAATACATATTAGTTGTCATGTAGTTAGGCGAACTATAAAAGTATAATTGATTTTAATATTTCCTACCATAATTTTTTTTAATTTTTTTTCATAATAAATATATATTAATTATCATGCATGAATTAATTAAAAATTAAGTGAGATTTAAAGATATAATTAATAACAAAAATTAATATTATCTTAAAATTTGAAAATAACGCGTAAATAAAAATAAAATTTTACTTAAAATTATGAAGAATGAAAAAGTAAGTAAAAATAAAATTTTACTAAAAACATGAAGAAATAAATTTTACTTAATTTAAATCAGTGATCGAAAATGTGATGTAACGTTTTTGCAAGGCAGTGCGAATAATATATAAAGTGTAGGTCGAGTCTTGGGATAAAAAATATTATATATCTAAACCAAACAATAATCATTTCAAACCCTTCAAAACAAGCATAGTTATTTTTTCCAAATTATAATAAAATAATGATTACAATTTACAAATGGGAGATTCTCTTGGTGATGAAATCCTTGACTTGTGAGATAAATTCAGATGACTCAGGCAATTCAGGGAATAAATAAAAAGCATGAATCATAGTTGGATACTCAATCAATTCAGCCTTTTTCCCACAATTTTTCAACCACTCATAATACCTCTTTTGCCAATCTTGTAACGGGTCAAACCCACCCACAAACACCACAGTTTCCGGGTAATCCAAACCCGACAAATCCTCCGAATTCGGCCCACACACATTCACCGCTCCGTGATCGCGATCCGACCCGGCCGGTAAAAAGGCCTTCCACAGCCAGTCCGTCCTCGCCACCGACACAATCGGCACCGCATCCAGCCGCTCCTCCGCCGCCGTCCGCTCCTCCCCGCCGAACCACGGCTGGATGGACACCAACCCGACGACCCGAATTCCCCGGAGCCCCGACTTCCCGACCCGAACCGCAACATGATGCGCAATGTTGGCGCCGGCGCTGTCGCCGGCGAGAAAGCACTTTGACACGTCAGCATTTTCCGGCAACACCCCGGGATTCTCGGCGAGGAATTTGAGCACGTCCTCGCCGTCGTCGTATTGGGAAGGCCACCGGTGCTCCGGCGTGTGGCGGTAGTTGACGGAGACCACGACGGCGGGGACTCGCCGGCATAAGCGCCGGCAGAAGGCGTCGTAGACGAAGGAATCCGGCGAGAGGAAGGCGAATCCGCCGCCGTGGAAGAAAATAACGACGGGGAGGCCTGCGGCGGCGGCGGCGGGGGTGAATAGGCGGAACCAGAGGTTTCGTGTGGCATCGACGGTGACGTCTTGGACGGAAACGGCGTTAATGGGGGCTTTGTTGGGGTGGGTTTTACGGTCGAGGAAGTTCATGAGACGGCGGTTAACGGTGCCGTTAGAGCGGCGAACGGCGTCAGTTGCTGCAGTGAGGAAATATATTTGGAGACGGGTCTTCCAAGGAAGAAGCGGTTGTGGTGTTTGGGAGGAAGGCATTGTATGAGTGTTTGAGAGTTTATTGGTTGTTGAAGGCATTGTAGTTTGAGAGTGAGTGAAAGTTCAATAAAATAAGACCCAAGAGGTCGACAAGAACATGTTATGGTCATAAATTATAGTCGTTAAACAAAGGTAGTGGTTGGTAATTGGTATCCCTCACACTAGTCAGTTAGGAAAATAAATGACATTGATGTTTATGGTTTTTTCCTTTTTATTTATAAAAGAGAACAAAGAAAATATTACATTAAAAAATTTATAGTTTTTTTGTTCTCTATTATAAAATAAAAAAATAAAAAAAATTGTATCCTTAAACTAGTAAGTAACCTATGCGCATGTATGGGTGCTTTCCATACTTGATTACTTGTGAAATAACTATTGTTTAAACAACTCTACATTAAATTAAATTGAAATGAAATGAAAATGCATACAAAGGAAAAATACACAAGGTAAATTGTATGTTTAATATAAATGAAATTCATATTTATAAATTATTACAATATCATAAAAACGGGTCATTTTACATTTATTCAAAATTATTTAATTGAAAAATATATAATATCATACAAAATGTAAGTATCAAACTCTATGCAGTTAGATAGATAAGTTGCAGAAGTCTAATTACAAAATAATTGAAACCATACTAACATAGATAATATGGTATTTCTCAATTACCTATTTTAAAAATTAAAATATGGAAATATATAAACAAATATGGAAAATGAAATAGTTATACATAATAATTGAACTTCTAACAAAAAAAAATCATTTCTTTTTAGACATGCATTTTTGTTACAAATAACATGTATCACATGTAAAATTACGTCATAACTAAGTAATTTATTTGAATTCATTAAGGTGTGATTATACATTTATAATAATTAATGGACAACTAAAGATGATATAGAGTAATTCAAGAATTTAAAAATATTTATAAAATTATATAATTTTTAAAACTGATCTTTTTAATAATTTTGTTAATTTAAACTGTGAAATTATAAAATAATTCAATTATTGTACAACTATATTTATTTTATAACTATATTGCAAAAAAAATAAATTTTATTAATTTTATATATTTGGTTATTATTTAAACAAACATTATGATAATATTTAAAAAAATGCTAAATGATTTTTTAAATTTAAATATCAGATGATAAAAAAAAATTATTTTACAACTATATTGTAAATAAAAATAAAAGAAAAGAGTATTCAAGTTCTACAATTTTAGTTCTTTTACATATAAACTTTCTAAGTTTTAGTTTCATCACATTATTGATATTTTGTAAAATACTAATAGTTAAATTGTAGTAGTAGAATTAAAGTTTGAATTAACTTATCATTAATATAGGTTGTCCTTAACACATTTAATATGGTTATAGAATAATTACTATGTACAATATTATAAATTTTATATAAAAGTACTTATTTAGTTAACATCATATCAACCATAATAATAAAGTAAAAAAAATGTATATTATTAAGCATAAATTTTTAAAGACTATTGATATTTGATTTTGTGTTAAATTACAAAAGTTTGAGCTTAACTTTAGACATTTGAGTATGTTTTGTTTGAGAGATTTTTAAGATTAGTTAATTATATTTCTATTAAGAGTCACTAATAACAATAATTTGTTTTTATTTGTATTATCATCTAGTTGGTGCTAAATTATTCTAAAAAAAGTTTAAAACTAAAAATATGTCACTAAAAAACTTTAGTAGTCTCAACTTTTACATGTGACATAATATAGGGAAGTCTAATAACGTAAATTTTTTAGTTTATTCCACACACGCATATTATAAAATTTGTATAAAAGTAATTATTTGGCAAACATCATATCAACCATAATAGCAAAATACAAAAAAAAAAATGTATATTATTATGTATACATTTTTAAAGAGGATTGATATTTGATCTTGTAGTCATAGAACTAAAATTTAACCTCAACTTATCTTGAAGACATTTCTAAAGTTAGATTATAATATGTTTAATTGTTTCTATTCATAATGTCGTCTTGTTGGTGTTAAATTTACTAAAATAAGGTTTAAAAATATAAAAATTTAAAAACAAATTTTACTAAAAATCACTTCAATGATTCCAATTTTTACACGTGACATAATATAGATAAGTCTAATAATGTAAATTTGCTAGTATATTATATATATATATATATATATATATATATATATATATATATATATATATATGTGTGTGTGTGTGTGTGTGTGGTGTGCATAATATTATAAAACTTGTATTAATATAGGTCAATTTTAGACCTTTGAGTATCCATTAGTTGAGACATTTATAAAGTTAGTTTATGATATCGTCTAGTTGATGTTAAATTTTATTAAAAAAATGTTAAAGAACTAAAAAAGGAAAACAAATGTTACTAATAGAATTTGTGGAGAAAAGACACACATTAGAAGAGAGTTATATAGTGTGTATCAAAAACTCACACGTTTGTACAGTGAAAATAAAATAACTTATCAAACGAAGCAGTGGAGAATAGTCAAATGAAGCACTAGAGATTTTTATATTGGTTCGTCTGAACCACCAAGACTACATCCAGTTTTCAATCCAACCATATTGGGTTCCACTAACTTTCACAAAGTTACAAGTATTCTTTTATCAAGCCACTTTTGGCTTAAACCAATGTAATCTTTGACTTGTTTTTTCAAGCAATTATCCAAATATTCTTTGAATAACAAGTCTCTCCAAACTTAACACTAAGTATTCTTTCAACCAAGCCTTTACAGACTCAACACTAAGTATTCTTTTTTACAAGCCTTTCTAAACACTAAGTATTCTTTCACACAAGCCTTTCCAAACTCAACACTAAGTATTCTTTATCACAAGTCTTTACAAGTTCAACACTAAGTATTCTTTTACGCAAGTCTCTCCAAGCTCAAGCTTTACAATAAGGTAATGGATGATTATAGAATTATTTCATCTCTTCTAGATGTGACGTAATCAACAATGGAAGCACAAATCTACAAAGAAATATGTACAAGATTCACAATAAATGTTTCTTTGTAATTTCTCTGCTCTGTATATTTTTGTATGTTTCTCTATACAAAATTTTCTATGTGTATCACTTCTATCTTTTCTTTTCTATATGCATATGTCTTTGTCTTTGTTGTTTGAATACTTGATCCTTTTATAGTAGCTTTAAAGAAGATGACCATTACGGTAACTTTGAGTTGAACTCACAATTTGCTTCAAGAGTTGTTTCATTTGTCTTCTTTACTGATCTTAGATATTACTGTTGATGCATTAAATGCAAGTATTAAATGTATTTCAGCAAAGTGTGTATCTCTTATCTAATCTAACAGGCTACTTATCATCAGAGTAGTTGAAGTCGACATAAAAAAGTCTTTTATAGAGCCTTTTTCGTTATATATGGGATTTTGCTTTTTGCTTTAACAGATTTTGAGGGTTTTAAAACTTTTTTCTTGTTTGATCTGCTAAGGAATAAAACATTTAATGAAATTTAATGTTAGTCTCATTTGGAAGTATACGTTTAATGCATAGGGACAAACTGTATGCTTTGTCTAGTTTTTCTTAAAAAGAAAATCTTTCGTTTGTTATTATTAAAATTTGAGGGATCTAAAATCGTTTTTTGACTTAATAAGATTTTAGTAATCCAAGTTTTACGGGTGACATAAGATAGAGATGTCTAATAATATAAATTTGGTAGTTTATTCCACACACATATATATAGTAGATAAATAGTTTGATAATTCTATAAGCACTATCTCTTATTTGTTTTAGCTTAGTGAGACTTTATTTTTTTAGATGCATTATCTTCTAGTGATATTTTCTCATAAAACTATCATATTTTGAAAATCTCTTTGTAACGATTATATTTTAATTTTTTATTTGAGGAGAGATCCACTTACTTTGAGAGTAAGTTTATATTAACTTATTTCATTCAATACCTAATGTTTAACATCAAACTTTAATGATCTAACCATTAAATTAAAAATTCTTAATGCATAAAGTCTACAAAATTTTAAAAAATTTGAAAACTATTTGATATTTCATTTTATTAATTCAAATTTGAGAACTATTCTCTAAGCTCTAAAGCACATGCGTGAAATTTAAGAACATAAAAACTGATCAGCTCTTTTTAAAAATTAACATTTTCTTAAGCCTCTAGTTAAAACATATTAACTCGGTTGTCTCGAAGATCTCTTTTCTTATTTAATAAATATTACACTATTCTTTAATAAAGTATCATATTTATATTCTAAAATATATTACATAATTAAAATAAATATTAAATAATCCTTATTAATGAAAATAAAATATTAAAATTATTAATAAAATACTTATATTATCTGTTATGAAAAATAGGGTGTTACATGAATTGCATTACTTTTGACATTTATTAGAAGGACAATTTAGTATAATTATTATAGAACTAGTAAAATTTAATATAGATAATTAATTTTTTTAAAAAACAAAATATTTTTTATTTATAATAGAGAACAGAATGAGTATGACTAAGGATGATAACGGGATGAGACAAGAGCAAGTAGTAGTTTTTCATCACCTACCCTATTTAGTGCAGGTATGCATTTAGTGGATATCCATGAAATTTTTATATATCATTGGTTATTTATGAGTATCCATGGATATTTGAGAAAATGTAAAATTTTAAATAAAAGGTAAGAAATAAAATAAAACTTAAATTAAATAATTTTAAAAAATATTATATTAAAAAAGTAATTTTATAAAATATGTTTATACTAAAATAAATAATTATGACACATATATTTGATGTAAAAGTAAAATAAATTTAATTACTTTATATATAATTAAGATTATTTTTAATATTTTTGTCCAATTATTAAGTAAATATCTATTTAATTATTTATGTAAAATTCATAGTAGATTTGATGTGAGTAGGGATGGCAAATATACTCGTACCCGCAGGTAATACCCGAACTCGTCCCGATTTTGATGGGGAATACCCGGTTTGACCAGGTACGGGTACGGGTACGGATATGTACTTACCCGCCCCGTACCCGTACCCGTACCCATCCCCGTTCTCATTTTTAATTTAATACTCACTTTCAATTTAATTATATTAAAAAATTTAAATATTTTTTATGTGTGATTATTTATTATAATATGAGATAAAGAAATAACCTAATTATAATTATAATATAATAAAAAAAATTTAAAAATATTATTTTTTTTACAAAAAATAAAAAATAAAAAAATTGACGGTATGGGTACGGGTACGTGTATACCTGATACCTGACGGGGACGAGAATGAGGATGAAAATCTATACCCGACGAGTATGGGGACGGGGACGGAGATGGGTTTAACTCGCGGGGACGGGAACGACTATCATGAAACCCGTACCCGACCCTCCCCGTTGCCATCCCTAGATGTGAGGGTATGAGTTTTTTTATTTTATATCATCCCTAAATATGATACTTATTTTTTGAATTATTTTTTTTTCATGACACTTATTATGATATATAAAGAATATTTATTATTAATAATTTGGTAAGCATGGATAATAAAAAAATAGTTTTAAATAAATAATTTTAAATCTTTCTAGAACTATACTTCCTCTTAACTTAATCTACACTAATTAATAGAAAGAAAGAAAAACACTTCATATTTCCAATGTATTATCAAATAAAAAGAATATTCTAATTAACAATTCTTTATGAGTAGTTTTATAATGTAAAATAAACAATTGTTCACAAGTAACTAGTGGTTTTAAGAATTTGTAACAAATAAATAAGGGTTTAAATAGAAATAAAAAATAGTTATTAAAATTGTATTTATTGGATCAAACCCTTAACACTAAGTCAAAAGTTATAGTTAGTAGTTAAAACATAACTCTTTCTACTTTATTATAGAAGTCCAAGTGCTAACTTGACCCTCCTAGATCTCCACTACCGGAAAATTGATGTCAATTGACAAAAAAATCTTGCCCTCAACAATTACATGACCTTAGCTCTGATTCTAATTGTTGGGTCGAGTGTTTGTCATTAGGCCAAAAATTATAATTGTTAGTTAAATATAACTTTTTCTATTTAATGGTAACAATCCAAACATCATGTGTCGATTGCGACTTGACTCGACAAACAATCTCCCCCTCAACAATTACTCCCATTGGGAATTGAACACATGACCTTGGCTCTGATTCTAATTGTTGAATTGAGTGTTTACCATTAGACCAAAAGTTATAGTAGTTAGTTAGATATAACTTTTTCTATTTAACAGTAACAATCTAGACATCATTTGTCGATTGCAACTTAACGTACCTAGACTTCTATCACGAACAATTGATGTCACCACTAGTGGAAAAGAGACTTTTTATATCAACTATTTTAAGGTTTTTACATTAGAAAAACTTTCAATGTTAATGCAAGAGACGTAAATTTACGTCGGCGTTTAAGACCGACGTAAAAAAGTTGCAAAACCCAAAAAAAAATTACGCTGGAACGGCCCGTTCTGTAACCAAAACGGTCCGTTCTCCTTGCAGAACGGGCCATTCTCCTTGCAGAAGGGTGTTAGTGACGTTTCTATGTTGGAATCGATACTAAGAGTCGTGTCCCTGACTTGAACTGGTAGTCCATACTCTGCTCCTGTCTGCAGCCAAAGATAAACATTATGATACCATGCAATCTGGTGAATAAAGAAAATAGAAAAGCGAAAGGAGCGAAGAAGATAGGAAA
Source organism: Cajanus cajan (assembly GCF_000230855.2). NCBI lineage: Eukaryota > Viridiplantae > Streptophyta > Magnoliopsida > Fabales > Fabaceae > Cajanus > Cajanus cajan. The sequence continues at coordinate 7,068,938 of NC_138517.1, read as the reverse complement.
GGAACCTTCGAATGTAGGAAAGGAGCGAAGAACGTAGGGAAGGAAATCGGAGCGCTCCCAACCGTGGGCTTACGAAGAATAAGAGGAGAGCAAAGCACCAATAGCGCGCAAAGTGCATGCGAAACGGGCACAAAGAAAAATAAGTGTGGAGAAATGGCCCAAATTGCAGTGCATTCATAAAAAACTCTTTTACGTTAGACTATATAGGGTCTGACGTAAATTCAACAATCTACGTCGGACGTAGCTGATGTCCGACGTAGATTGTTAAATTTACGTCGGACCTTATGTAGTCTAACGTAAAAAAGTTTGCATCATTTTCAAAAATGCTATCGCGTCGTTTTTACGTCGGATATGTTTTGGTCCAACGAGAAAATACAAACATAAAAAACCTGTTTTGCACTAGTGCACCCAACAAATAGTATCTCATTTATATAATAATATTTTTACAAATAATAAATAGGATTATTTCACACTTTTCACGTACTCTCCACTTTTACCTTCCTTTTTTTACCCTCAATAACCACACATAATCACTATTAATTATACAACACAACTAAGAGAAGGTTGTCATTCTCTTTTTTTAACACATGAAGTACCTTTTTTCAATTAGTAGATAATAAAAGAGACATCTTATTTCTATGTACATAATTTCTAGACCATTTTATCCTTATAACTCTTATATTATATCTCATTTTACTTTTTATAACTATTCAAAAATTGTTCAAACTGTTCATTATTAATCACCAACTATTATTCAATTTTAATTGTTTTTGTTTTGTTTTAAAATATACAGGGACATATAATGCAACTCTTAATAACTTTTGTTAGTGTTACTCTGTTTGATAATTCATAATCTACGTTAAATTTCATCCATCTAACTATTAAATTAAAAAATACAAAATAATTTTTTTATATCTATGTGATACTATTAATTTAATTTTACGTATATTTATGAAAAGAATATTATATATTAATTTAAACTTATATAACTTTATATATATATATATATATATATAATTTTACCTTTTATTATTTTAAGTTGTGCCATTAACAATAAAAACTATATCCAAATTCCAAACCTAATATAATATATTAAAGAATATTTCTCATTTGATGCAAGAAATAAATGGGTGAGCTCGTTATTGGGCGGTTGATTGGTGGGGGACACACGGACAGTTGGTGACCTTAAAAAGTTTGAAAGTCTAAAGGGCTCACCATATCAAACTTGTACATGCTAACATTTATAATGATGAACGTTTTTTTTTTCTTTCTTTCATGAGAAATAAGGAGCATTAAAATTTTTAAAAGTGTCAAACTGAATTAAGTTTAATGGATTTATTTGTATAATTTGATTTATAATGTAGATTAAATTCTAAAATTTCATTTTCAATTTAATTTAGTTCAACCAAATTTACTAAAACAAATTGACCATCAACCAACGTGGATTAGGCACATAACAAGTTGAGTTAACATGTTTGATTTTCTTTTTTAATTTTTTTTAATATTAATTTACCTTTTTTTTTTAATAATTTTTAATCTTTTATTCATTGGACTGAAATTGTTACTACTTGAAACCCAAACCATGTTATATGTATACTCTCCTTTAGGCCCATGCTATTCACACATTTTTTTTGCTCTTCACAGATCTTGCTTTGTTTTTTGGATTTTTATATTCTCAAAATATCCTTCTTTCCTCTCACCGTCACACTCACACCAGTTATATTTTGGTGGAATTTACAAAAATAGTTTTCATAATATATTATAGAAACTAATTTTTGCAGTGTAAAAATTTACATCATGAAAACTAATTTATGTAAAACATCATATTTGTAAAAAGGTTACAAAAATAAAGATGGATGGTGGTGCGAAAAGCAGCAAAAAGTTATAAAAAACATCTCCACCCCTTTGAACTTGAATCCATACATTGTGGCCCAAATTTCTGCACCTACTTTTATTCACTACGTGGGTTGCTGCCTCTTTTCAGCTCAAGAGACGAGTCTCATTTTTTTTTTCTTCTTCTTTTTATTTCATTTTCCTTCTTGCTAGATCAAATCACCAGCTCATAACCAGCCCAAAACATATGTAAGGTGGGTGATAGTCTTCTGTTGGGTTGGGCCGGATTGTTAGCCCAATTAGTACACCAACACCAATTTTAATCCAAAAATCACCAAACGGCAAACTCCGACTATTTTTTTTTTTAAATGGACAAACTTAATTCATTTCATTGACAATAATAGAAGTAATACAAGGTGGAATAAAATCAAAATAATGGGTATTAGCATATGATCTTGCTGCCTTGACTAAAGAATGGATAACATGATTTGCTTATTTCCTAATGAACCTAACCTTAAGGTTTTGGTGAGTGGCAAGTAGTGACTGACCCTTGTTAATGAGAAAACCATATTCAGAAAGGTAATGTGTAGAGCCATGTAGGTTAAGGTCATCAACAACTTGTTTATAATCAAGTTCTATGAAGAACTTCACGTAGTCAGATATTGCTAGCCAAGTAATGGCCTCTAGGAAAGCTATAGCCTCTGCATCATGTGAGGGAGGGGAGCCATAATACCAACTAGAGGTAACAACCTTGAACACGCCATATTCATCTCGTACACAGAAAGCAAAATCATACATGTTTGTGTCACAAAACCTTGCAGCATCAATATTGCATGTAAGGTGACCAAGTGGAGGCTTGACCCAATTTTGTGGAGAATGGTTTGGATGGTGGAGTGGGGGTTGTTTGAATATCACATGCCACTAACCATTCAGAAAGGCGTTGACATGCATAAAAAATTGTTGTTGTAGGAGTGGTGGTCACATTATTCCAAAGCTTGTCATTCCTCCTTCTCCATATGCACCATAACATAACTAACATATCAACTTTTTCAGCAACTAAATAGTCCAGAAGCTTGAATATTGTATCTATTATACCCTCTCCATGTTACACAATTTGTCGGATTTTGTACCAAAGGCTAGAAGCTGTAGAAGCTGTCCAAATCTCTTTTGCAATTGTGTACCTAAAGAATGTGTGTCATTCATTCTCTGAGTCTGAATTGTAGGAACCACAAAGCATGGTGCATGTGACAGCAAACTTTGACTATCAGATCTTTTTAGTAACTATGATATTATATAAAGTACCTATTCTAAAAAATAGTAATTAATTTTTCACAAATCTTAAACATATAAAAGATGAATATTCTCTATTTTAACATGACTTATTTCATATCTAAAATTAGAATTCAAACTTAATTAGAGAACACAATTCACTATTACTTATATCAACTAAGGTTAAACTTTTTTTTTTATCACACTTGATTAACTATCAATCACAGAAAATAGGCTTGCTACTTTTTCTTATTTATAAATTTTTTAAGTCTAATGTTGTAACATTAGTGGGGTAGTTTTTTTGCTACAAGAGGGATATCACTTTATTTTGTGCTCCCAAAGTGGTCACTTTGCTGGAGAAACAAAAGCTGGCTCCAACTGTATCTCAATTTCAAATTTAATTTATAATACTTTACCTTTTTCCAAGTGCCAATAACTTTGATAACACAAATATATGTTCTCTGATGACGTTAATTATCAATTGCCAATCTGCCCCCAGTGAGCAAATTTTAAATTCACGTACATGCATCAGTCCCTAATAGCAATAATGCACCAAAAGTTTTGTACATTCTGTGTAGTACGGCAGGCGCATATCGCTTCATTTTGAATGTTAGTATTAATAAAAGTTTAAGATTACAATCTTCAAAGTTCACTTAGTGGCCAACCTTTATTCACTAAATCTTTTCTGTTAACCACTCTTAATAGTTTATAGTGTACCACTTCATATCACATTCTCATTAATTAATTAATGTATCTCGATTGTATTCAAATATAAGTTTTTATGTCGATGAATTAACATAGTGATCAAACATTCTATAATTATATATTATAGAGATCATCTATTTAATAAATAATCTCGTATTTAGTTCTTATCATGTAAAATAAACCTTTTAAAATGACAATATAATGTACAATCAAAATACCATGATCATAATTAGTTGTTGATCCAATGAGATAAAAAATATGTAACAAGAAAAAAAAAACCCAAGTTTCTAGAATTTCTGACTAATGAAGGAATCATGCAACTTCCTTTATGAATAACCCTTTATTAAGCATAAAGTAATAGTATATGGAGTAAGTATATGAATAACCCTTTGCATTTGATACAATTATTAAGATGAAGACAAGTTATATTTATTTGATTATACATAGCATGCTTCTCACTCCGGTGAAGAGAGTTCTTCACCTTTTGTTGGTCAAGCTTTGTTTTTATCAAGTATTAGTGGAAAAAAGGCATTTATGCCTCTTAATATTTATTTTAAAAAAAAAGATAACATAGTAGATAGTTATTAAAAGAGAATGATAGTTATTAATTTTTTTTAATTTTAATTAAATGATATAATGGTTCAATAAATATAGAGATCTAAATTAATTACTAAATAAAATATTTACTTTATATATTATTATAAACTCGAGTCTACTGATCTTAATTTAGATTAATCAATATTTAAAATGTTTTCTAAATACGAAAGCCCTCACTTTCTTTTTTAAAAGAATTATTTGCCTTAACTATATATAATTATAAAAGCAGTCAGCATATATCAATTTTGCTATTTTTTTTAAAAGCAAAGTAAATTTCATAAAGGAAAATTTGAAATTTTACATAAGGAGTGGAGAAGGCCAACAAAGAATGTTAAACTGTTAGATACATAACCTTCAATGCAGCAAATAAAAAAAAAAATAACCTTTGCATTAATTTCTATAACATTTTTTTTTTATGTTTGTGAAAATAAAACGATCTCTTTTTATTTTATTAGTTGAAACTCATCTCTCTTATTTTATAATTTAGCTTTCACATACCATCTATTTTCATAATATTTGTTTATGTGCATCTGTCAAATATCAAAATAATTAAAAGAGTAATTATACAATATTTACAAAATTATGATTTTGTTTATATAAATTTTATATAAAAAAAACAACTTAAAAATAATTTCTTAAATAGAGACATCAAAAATAAGTAATTGTAACAAAGAGAAAAGTCATACACATTAAAAAAAAAAATATTTTTTACCTAGATAATTTTTTGGTTTTATTTATAATTTAACCAAAGTTAAATATAATTAATATTAATTAAGGGAGATCTTTATTTTTTATTAGAGAGGTGGTTTGTGTCATTTAGATAAATTTTAGGAGAAGTTAGTACAATTTCCCTTTCATTTTACTATTCCTAAATCTTTTTTATTTTTTGGTCTCCATTAATTATTCTTTCATTATTAATACTAATAGAGAAAAAAAGGTACTTTATGTCTCTTGATTGTTTTAAAATTAAAGATAAAACAAAAAAATAATAAAATAAATAGTTGTAAGTGATTATTTAGAGAAAATATAATTTTTTAATATTTAAAAGTATAATGATCTATTAAAAAGTATAAAGAAAAAATAATTATACACTTCAATTTTTTTGTTTATGGTGAGTAATATGGAAATACTCCATTGATAAGCCTTTTTGAGTAACTAAAATGAAAAGGTAAAAATGTCTTAACACTTAGGCTTACATCTGTCGCAAGTTTATTAATTTTTAATTAAAATCAGTAATATTATGACCCTGATCTGTTAGATACTTCACAGCCTTTTTGTTATCTCCCTTTCACTTTATTCTAGATTGCTGTTCTCCAAGTAAATATTTCCCGAACACCATCCTTCATAGTTCATACATAATATATTACTCTACCCTTTTTCTCTTTCGTACTTATAATAGTAAAAGTGAGGGATCCAAAAACGAAAACTTGGTAATTGAGCCAATGAAGAGAGCTAGTTGATCTTGTTGAAGCTTTTCTCCAAAGTCATAAAACCAAAAACATGAAACAAAAGTTTGCTAGTTAGGCCCTTAGATGATTTTCCATTATGTTTAAATCTCTTACAAAGATATGAGATCCTTGTGGGAACCTATACATGAAACATTGAAAATAAAAATAATATACATATAATCTAATGAATTAGGCTTAAGAGTCTAGCTAGCTCAACAACTTTGTACCACTTGTCATACTTACAAGTCAAATTGCTTCAATTGTGTTCCACATGTAATCATATAGAAGTATATTACATAACAACACCCGAAATTAAATGATAAGGTTTAAATTCAATATTACTAAATAACTTTTAATTTTAATCATTCATATATAGATTTCCCTTTTTTCCTTTTACTAATATAAGGGTAAACTAACGTGATACTAACAATGCCTCTTTTCAAAGTACAGATTCTAGTCAGATCCATGATTCTAGTGCTTTGTCTCCAAATCAATCAACCAGCGAAAGTTTGGTCATGGACAATGGTTTTGAAGGCTTTCTGAATGCATATGCAGATAATTTATTTTACTTCTTTTTGTGTGTGTTTTTTTTTTAATTTCTTTATTTCAATTAATTAAAATAAATTTGAAAAACAAAAAAAAATTAAATATAAAACCCAAAAACATAAAACTATAAAATAAAATATTAAATATATATTATAAAATATAATTAAAATATATTTTATTATTTAAAAAATATATTAATTAAAGGCGTTAGGGTCCGTACCGACATTGTGTCGCTATGGCTCATAACGCCATTCTTTTTTCTTTTTTTTTTAAATTTTTCTTGTTTTGGTCAATTTTTTTTTAATTTAATATATAAAAAAATAGAAAAAACTTTAAAAAAAATTATTATATTTTAAAATGGGGATTGAGCCCATAACAACTTTACGAAAATTGCTACATCCTATAGCGACTTCTACCGGCTTAAATTAAGCCGTTTACAATTACAAGAAAAAATTTACACGTGACACGTATATCGCTATGGACCATAGTAACACTATAGTAAACTATTTTAAAAGTGTAAATAATTTTAAAACAATCCTATTTATGTAAATAATTTTAAAAAATACCCCAAATTGATGATTCAGTTGGTGAACATAGCATGCCACAATTTCTTGATGCAGCCATCACCACCCAAAAATTCGCCTTAAATACCCCTGCTCACGTTTCCTATGCAGCCGATGTGGACCGTGGAGCCTTGGAAGAGTACCTAAACCAACACCAATATTCTCGATGCATGCAACTACTTTGTGGAAATAATAGAGAACTCCCATGTATGATTGATTCATATATTTTTTATATTATATTATATTATATTATATTATATTATATTATATATCGTATGTATATTTCTTCCTTTTTCTTATTAATATAAGAGTAAATTAATATTATAATTTTCATCTATCAAGTATTTTCTTATATAAATTTTAGAAAAGTAAAAAAATATTTTAAAATTAATTTTAATATATTTAAAAAAATGGGGGAAGCATATCTGTTCCCCTTCCATTCTTGTTATCAACGAAATTAATAAATATTTCATATAATAACATGATTACTAAATAAAATTATGAGTTAATAGAAAATAAAATATTTAAATATTGATATTTCTTTCTCTTTTTAATCAATAAAATGATTACAATAATAGCTAAGAAGATCAAATTCAAGCAAAGACAAATCTAGAGGGAGCATGGGTTTGCTTCATAGTAACAAGATAACAATTCAACAAGCAACCAGGCCAACAGAACACACTTACCTCTAACATGGTTAAATGACCTATTATTAGTGGGTCTTAGTTATTACTTTTCCTTAAACCTCCATGTGGATGGAGTAGATTATTTTACTATTTTATTTTCATAGGCAAAGTTGCTTAAATCACTATTTGCATTCCCTTCGAACACATGAATGATGAATGAAATTTTCTTCTTATTTACTTAGAACTTTCTCGCATTAGTTAAATTAGTAGCCATAATCTATCAAATTGGTGCTTTCATTAAGCTACTATGCCTCCTAAAAACACCACCAAAGATCAAATTCCCAAGGATTTGGATGGTACACTACACCTGATCAATGAAAATCTTAGTGCCTTCTCTACTTAGTATATATTAGTATATGTAGAATATATTTTAGTATAATCTTAATGATAAACTTTCAACAAATATATAGAGTTATGAAGTTTTAATAAGTTTTTGTTACTCGTAAATTTTAATTATTTCATAACATCATTTGATGTTGATTATTTAAATAATTATAAAAGAAAAAAAATGACCTCCCCTTCGTTTTGTTTATAGATTTCTCTACAAACTTAAGTTCTGTTGAATCTATTTTAACCCTTATTACTATATTAATCCTAATGACATTTCCTTCTCGTTCCAATGAAAAAGATGGATTATATTTATAAAAGTTACAAGTAATAAATGCGATTTTAATAAAAGAGAAATGGAGAGATCGATCAATACATGAAAAACTAATGTACACGTGAATATAATACAAGAGACCAAATGAATTGTTGTTAATTAATACTTTAAAAGGCTTTAAATATCAGAGCCAGCCTAGCTAGATAGCTATATGCATACTAACACATTCAAAATTGTAAAGAAAGAACAAAGAGCAAGAAACCATGCATAGTTTAAGCTTAAAAAATGGTTGCTCTTAAACGTGGCCAACATAGGGACAATGTAAGCAAATGTTGGATTCTTGGTGCATGCCATGTGGAGGGTTACGAGTTACAAGGTGACAGCGTCTTAGGGAGAAGTAGCCATTGTTGTTAGCAGTGAATCTTTTTTGTGAAGATGCATCCAATTCTTTAAGTTTCCAATGCCACACCATTCGGCAACTTTTTAATATCATATTATATAATCATCATATAAATCGCTTTCTCTAAGATTGCCCCCAACCAAATCCTGCAAAATGGAACACTAGGCCAATTTAATATATAACACCTGTGTGATCTTTGTTATGCTCCTACCATTCTAAAACAGATTCTGTTTGCTTCACTCTATAACTATTCCTACTAGACCTTAATTAATGAGTTAACTCACTGAACCATTAGTAATCAAAATCAAATTTCTTAACAACTTTGAAAGAGGCTAGGAAAAGGAAATTACTAAGCTGAAATTAAGAAGTTTCCACTTGAAAATACTTTTTTCATTTTAAATTATTTATCATTTTTATAATCTTAATTTATTCATAATATTTATCATTTTTAAAATTAAGAAAGTAATTTTTTTTCTAGTAGTATATTTATTTTTTATTATCTGATTTAAATACTTAATTAAACAATTAAAAAGGAAAAAACAAAACATCAACTAGATGTTTTGAAATAAATTATCACTGAACATATGAATAAACTGATAGTACATAATTATTTTAACTTAATTAATAATTTCATATTCTCCACCCAAAAAAAACAAAAAAAAAACAGTTTCGTATTCGAGTTAATTATTAAGATATACAAATGTGTTAATTATGTAAAGGAAAATTTTTGTCTGTGTTTCAATTATGTGAAAACGTTGCCCCAATAATTGGAAGCAACCAATAATTAATGGCATGGCTACCTCGTGGCAATATCCTGCTGCTCCACGCACAGTATTACAGCTCACTCTCTATCTAAATCTTCACTCAAATTGAGAAACCCTAATCTTATAATCAAGAAAATTTAAATGATTGGAAGAAACAAAAAAAATTGTGAGTGCAATTTCTCAATGGCATTAGGACACGTGTCTTTCTCATTGTGGTTTCGTAGTTTATATATACTGCCCAAAATTGCACCCTATCTTGGTCATGAAATGTACCCCAAATTTTGATACACCAAAAGCTACAACAAGAAGTTAATTATCATTTAACAACACCATGAGGTCACCATCAGCCATCCTCAGGAGCCTCTCCTTGCGGCGGATTCAGCCAGCGGCGGTGGCGCCGCTGCCGGCCACCACCCAATTCAGCCGCGAACTCACGGCGGAGCTCAACACCCTTCTAGCCACTAGTGGTGAACATGGCATGCCACAATTTCTTGATGCAGCCATCACCACCCAAAAAATCGCCTTAAATACCCTTGCTCACGTTTCCTACGCAGCCGATGTGGACCGTGGTGCCTTGGAAGAGTACCTAGAAACCAACACCGATATTCTCGATGCATGCAACTACTTTGTGGAAATGATAGAGGGCACGAAGAAGCACTACGTGGACTCATTGAGAAACGTTGCACGCTTTGTTGAGAGCAATGCAACATCACGTGCGTTGGAGCAATTGGAGTCATGTGAAAAGAGATTCAAAGCAGTGGGAAAGCTTGGTTTGAGAAGAACAATGTTGAGGCAAAAGCTGGTGCATGACACCGAGTTCAGCGAGATTGTGTGTGGATCCAAGGCCATGACCTTGTTCTGCTGCATGTTTCTTGAACATGCTTTGTCTTTTGATTGTTCCAAAGGTGGGTTTCCCATGATGAAGTGTCAGTGTCACCCCATGAGTTGTTCATGGTTGAGGCTTATGCATGAGTTGGCAGAGAGAAGTGGTGAGAAGAAAAGAGGGTGTTTGGTGATGCAAACAGTGAGTGCAGCAAGGGAATTGAAAGAAGAGATTAAGAATAAGAGGGGAAAAGAGATGGTTGGATCTTGTGTTGAGAGAGTGAGGAGTTGCTGCATGGAATTGGAGTGTGGACTTGATTTTGTTGAGGGGAAAGTGAGATATTTGTATAAAAGTTTGATTGATGTTAGAATGGCTTTGCTGGGGATTCTATCCCAGGCTTAGAATTTTTGGATCTGATTAATGTAGTTATAGCAAGTTTGATTAGAAATTGAGTATAGGTGATTATGTATGATGCCATTTTCTGGCAGTCACGGATGTATAGATTTGATCTGAGACATATATTATTGACAAAAACATTGACCTCTTTTTCATCATTAAGTTTATGGCTATTGTTAGTTTCTAGTTTGTAATTTTGAGTTATTCTCATTTGTTTGGTCGTGTTATTTGTGCTAGTTTTGGACATGATGGTAGCTGATGCTAAGTCTATATTTTTGCCAAGTTTAAAAAGTTGAGCGTGAGCCAAATGATTTTCATTTGAAGATGAAGATCCGCCGCTAACACCTTTTAGACTTTTACGATCCACTATACTTATTTGGTAAATTTGGATTTTTTTATAGAAAAAAAAGCATGTACTAGCATAAATTATGACAGTGTCAATTAATACTCCTGTGAAAGAGAGCTGAACTCGCATCGTGGGAATCAGAAGCATATAGTGGAAAGCACTAATCCTGTAATTATCTATTGTGAGAGGTTATTATATGGATGCTTGATATCAGTTCTTATTTTATTCACTATTGGAGTGCGATGACGTGTAGAATTGGTTTTTATAGTGAGAATTCACAAATATCAAGTTCTTATACCTGAAAAGAAAAAAAGTGAGTCTTTTGTGGAATCTACTAAAGTCAATTAAAAACTCAAGTTAAGTTTTCTTTTTGATGCAAAATATAGAAAAATTCTATTTCTGAGATGCTCAACACATGTTTATTTACAACCAACATATTATCCCAGTTGATCGGAGAGAAAGTGAAAGAAAACTGAAAAGTTGACTTCTAGAGGCAAACTTTATTTTAAAAAAAATCTCTTTCTCTTCATCTTAAATTTCATTTTTTTTCTCCTGCCTCGCTTGCCTTTATCTTAGCCGTACATAGTTAAATGTATCTCTTAATTCATTATATTAAAATTGGTATGCAAAAACCTACATGGAGTCCAATATTTTTACGCACGCGTTTTTTTGTTTTTTTCTGTGTTGTTCTTATCATTTGATTCAAATGACTTAAAATCAGACAAGAATAATCCTAAACCCAACTACAGGATTAATATAAAGAAATGAGAAAGAATGATACTGATTAAAATGGAATATAATGAAAGAAAAACTTATTTGGATATATTACGATGAAATGGAACGAAGTTCTCATTTCTCTCATATCAGGGGGAAAAAATTAAAAGCACATAAAAGAATAAGATTGAGTAGGTCCTACTAATTTCTATTATATTTCGTCGTCACTTAAAAAGAAAGTAAGAAAGTTATAATTATCAATTTATTATTGAATTAAAAGCAGAAGTTGATATGATAATAAGGCTACAAGTAAACCCAATATGCAAGAAGAGGCCCAAACCAACAATAGTGTTGATTAATTTGTATCTGTGAAGCCGAATCTCTGTACTAGGAAACTATTACAATTTACACCTTTCGCTGAAGATGTATGTCTCATCTTCACTGTGTTTTTTTTAACGTAAATTACACTCTTCTTTAACAATATGTGCGTTTTAATGGAACCGACTTTTTGCTATAAATTTTTCCTTCTTTTATGACTCTTACATTAGCAGTAATCAGATTCAAATCCTTATTATCAAGTTGAAATATAAAGCTAGCAAAAATCTGAAATTAATATTAGAACTGTTTAAAATTATATTTCACTTTTAAAAATCCCAATATCAATAGTATTTAACAATTAGTTGCCTTGCCTATGAGTATTACAACAAAAGATGTAGGGTACTGAAATATTGTCACAATAAATATTCCTCATCGTAAAGTGGTTCATTTACGCTAAAAGTATAACATCTTATTTTCTGAAGGAGGATAATGTCATTTTCAAAATTAAATAGAATAATACAATTTAAACATCTTGGAGTGAAAATGAGTACAGTTTATCATTTTTTTTCCTCTAATTCATCATCCTCATTCATGGTTTCCCTTAGACCGAGGCTTTCTGTTCCAGGCTGCATGTGCACATATAATTACGATAATTGAGTTTCATGAAAACAATGAGTGATCTTATTTGAATCCTACGTGTAGTTTGATGTTATGATCTCTCTTTGAATTTGTTACTGCAATTTTTCTAGCCAAACATGAGCCCTGTTAGGAACCAAGTCTCACACGAGAGATTACGTGCATGTTTGTTTTAGCATTTCATAATATATTTTCACGTCAATTCTGTCCGGAATGTGAAAGTTAAAACTACTTGTTTTTGATTTGACATGAAAAATCACGTTATTAACACCGAATCAAACACACTATATGAATCAGCAGAGGCAAAGGGCATTTGAAATTTCCTAGCCCGTGCACTGTCATAATGATAAACTAGAATTCAGAACACAAGAAATTCCTGTAAAAAAACAAGAAACATTTAAGTAGCCTGTAAACTACATTATCCTCACACAACTAATCCAATCTCAGTAGCACACTAGCATAGCTTCTACTTTTGAATAAAACCTTTTCTATCCAAGGAAAGTACAAAATTTGACTCACGGTTCTAATCACTCCCAAGCTGACAATTATATGAATGCTGATTCTTTTGTAGGAGGATGGATCTCTTATTCTCTGAATCTCGGCTCCTGTTTTTCTCTTGACTCCAAGAAAGGGCATCTAGGTATCACTCTAGCAGATGACAGAGGATTCAGTATGCTGAATCTCTGAAACATACCAGGACATACAAAGGAAAATCCTTGAAAAAAATTCATGGCAAGATGTCTTTAAAGCATGGTAAAACTTAACAATGCTGACTGACAAGTAAGAAATACATCTAGGAATTTCCTAATCCATGTAGGATTCAAATTATACAATTACTACCTTAACAGAAGTATATAAATTACCTAAAAAGAATTCTTACAAATATAAAATTATCAAACACCAAAGAGTAAATCCGCTGAAGATGCAAATTACATCCTATTGGAACTCCAAAGAAAGTTGACAATATCACTAAATCGTCATCAAAACTGTCTTTGGATGTATAAAATACAAATATCCATTTCGACTGGGAACCAGATTTGCGTTACCTTACATGATTGAGAGACTATCTACTTTCTGTGGAGAATTAAATAAATACCAGTATATCCTTATGTGGTTGTTTACTCGAAACAAAAATAATATAGCAAAATTAAATCTTGGTAACACTTCCAAAGTTTATCCACAAAAATAAATTTGTAAAGTAATCTGCCACAAATCTAGCTAAGGGCAGAATACTAAGCTTGGAACTAACAATATCTGTAGGTGCCACCATCTAAAGCTAATCAGAGAATACATCAAGACGCAGAATCAATACAAAGTGAATTGTCTTTATCTAACCTTTTTTTTTTTTTTTTTCCTTCTATTTGTTACAAAAGGAGTAGAAGCACACCAAGAAGGATATTAGCAAAAGGAATTTTATGGTGAATAACAAGACTCAGTCAATCCAAAGTGAATAGTCTTATCTATCTTTTTCTTCTTTCTTTCTGTTTTTTTGTTTAAAAAGGGAGTGGAAGCAGGAACAAGAGGGATATTGGAAGAAATTGTAAAAAAGGGTCTTAAAGTGAATAATATTCGTGATAATTTGGTTTTAAATCGAGCCTAAAGATATTCTGTAATTCATGTACCCAACCTCACCTAGTGATAATAAGATAATTAGATAAAGGCTATCATTCTTTGTTGTTAAAAAGATCCTTAGACTAACTCATGTATGAGAATTACTAGCACCCAATCAGGACAACAAAATTTGCCATCACATCTAAGTCTAACATAAATAATTCATTAATTCTAGACTTAAATATATTTTTTGTCCTTATAAATATACCAAATTTTGCTTTTATCTCTTCGAATCTGTAAAACTCAGACCTTACACGGATTATTACAATAAAAAATTGGGCAAAATGAAAATTCAGTAATTCACACCAAGAAAAAAGAGACAAGTTTAACACTCATAAATGTGTGAATTCGGTAATAGCCTACATAAAGAGTAAAGCCAGCACAATGGCAAAAGAACATGAATTTAGCAAAAATGTTATCATGCCCACAACAATGTTACTCAATATTAAGCCTCGAACATGAATTAATTGCCAACTCCTAAACCTCAATTTTTTCCAAGCATATAATATCAATTTCAACCCCACCTCCAAAAAACCGTTAGGGTAGGCCTAGCTGTGGTAAGTTAAAATGGTATACAAGACATCTTAAATTAGAACCTTGTTCCTGTTGTGTAATTTTGCCTACCAATGAAGAAAAAACCCACCTCCCAAAAGAAAAGTTCAAAATACTAACCTTGATGACAAATACAATCCTGAATCGTTATTTTCCCCACGTCCCACTACATTCCACTCCCTCCTTCTAAACCACACCATCAACCCTTGCACCATTTTCATTCCCACCATTCTCTTCATAAAACTTCTTCAACTTATAACCCATTGGCAAACCCCTTTGATTCATCTCCTCCAAAATGGACAGCGCCACCTTACCCATCTTCAAATTCACAAGCTTGCTAGCCAAACACCCAAGAAGCTCAGCATCCAACTTTTCATCCTTCCCAACAAAACTCCTGACATACCTCACCGCAAGCTCGTGGCTTTTCATCTTCAAAAGCGCCCCAATAACACTCATGTGCGTTGAGTACAACATGGGAACCCCATCATCCACCATCCTCCTCACCACCATCATAGCCCCCTCCACCTTCCCCGCCCTACACGCGCCCACCACCAGCGCGTCGAACGTACGCGCGTCCTCCCCCATACCCTCCTCCTCCATCCTCCTCAAAACTCCGACCGCCGCCTCCAAATCGCCGGCGAAGCAGTGCGCCATGAGAAAAAAGTTGTGGGCCGTCAAGTCCAGGCCCACTCCAAGCCCAGCCATGTGATCCACCACGCGCCGCGCGTGGCCCATCGATTTTTCCCTAGTGAGGAGGTTGAGGACGGGGTAGAAGGTGCACACGGTGGGGGCGCAGACTCCGTCACGCGCCAAGGAATCTATCACGCGCAGCGCGTCGTCGACGCGTCGGAGCTTGCAGAGGCGCGTGACGAGGGAATCGAGCGCGTTGCGGCGCGTGATTCCTTCATTGAGGTGGGAGAACGTGGCGGTGATGTTGTCGATGAGGGAGGTGGAGAAGGTGGTGGCGGTGATGAAGCTGAAGGTTCGCTTCGTGTTGAAGAAGCCGTCTTGGATGCGCTTGTTGAGGACGTCGCGGAGCGCGTGGAAGTCGCCGGAGCTGCCGGCGTCGGCGACGAGGTCGTCGTAGTAGGCGACGGTGGGGTCGTCCGGGAAGGGCTTCACGGCGAGGGTTGTCGCGAAACGGCGAAGCGTGGAGAGGGAATTAAGGGTTAGGTTTGGGGTTTTGCGGAGAAACGACATCGTTGTAGTTGTCGTTTTTAATTGAAGGGTGTGGTGAAGTTGTCATTTACACTAGTGAAGATGTGAATATATTTTAGTTGAATATTGTATATTTATTGGGAGTCGTAGATATTAAAATTCTTAATAATATAATTTATAATAAATAAATATTTTTAAGTATATAAATTATATTATAACTAATATTTTAATCTATTTATTATATATAATTAAAATTTATAATAAATTATATTTAAATTTAATATGCATAATATTTTAAAATATATAAATTATATTTTATATTTATAATAAATAATTTGTACTGTAAAGAAAATTATTTTTATTTATTTATATTTTATTTTAAAATATTCATATTAAATTCATAAATAATTAGAATAAATAAAAAATTAAATTAAATAAAAAAATTTAAGAAAATTATTAAAAATATTATCATTAAAGAAATGTCCATAAAAATCCTTTTATAAATATTTGTGTTTAATATATAAAAATTGATTAAATTTTTAATAAGTAGATATTATTTTAACATATAAATTATGTGTTTAGAATTGTGATGAATAATTTATATTAAGATATAAGGTAATTATTAATTGATAAAATTAATTTAAAAAAAGGATAAAATAAAAGATTAAAAGAGAAAAAAAAATACATGTGTTTTTGTTAAAAAGAATTTGTAAAATATTCTTAAGAATAATGTCAAAACATTTTTATTTAATATAAGTATTTTTAGAAATTTTTAAACAAATATGTCTAAAATATAATAATCAAGAGAAAAATGTAATCTATCATATATATAATGTGTGTAATTTTTAGTTATCTATTCAAAAATGATTTTTTTATATCATAACTAATTTCATTAAGATCTTTTACGATATGTTTGACTTTAATTTTTATTTTTCAATAAAATCGACATATTCTTCCTCAAAAGTATTTTGATCAAATACTTTGTTTTAAAGAAACTTTATTTTGTCTTTGTTCTCCAATCTATAAATTTCATGGAGGGAAAATAATCTTATTATACTCATGTGTCCTAAAATATTAGATTTAAGAGTCTACATTTTAATATAAAAAAAGGATGTTAACTTTGTCTTATAGAAAATATTAATGAAACATATTGTTTAAAGTTATGTCTTAAAGTCATTCATGTTGTTAGGATTTTGAAATAAACACAGGCTTCTGAAATTATGGAAGACAATTATTGTTATATATTCTATTATCTTTCTTAAAGCTCAACATAAAAGAATGTTATTATATACACACAATTCTTGTAGCACGGGATGATCAACATTCAACTTGAATTACCTCGTTTATGTTCAACATATATACATTTTTGCATTTTAAGATGTATATATGACATGGTGGGGAGCATACTTGTTCCTACTTTTTTTTGTGAAAAAATATTTATGACCAAGTATATAATAATTTCTATATTCACAAAGAACATTGAAAGAAAAAAAAAATATCTCTATAGAGTGTGAATTAATCGACAATCATGGTTCTTAAAAGTTATTATGTGATATAAATAATAGAAACATAACTATTATATTAAATAATTGAAAGAAAGACTAGATTTATTTGCACTAATATAACTATTATATTAAATAATTGAAAGAAAGACTAGATTTATTTGCACTAATATAAGGATATCCTTTATCAAATAAAAGATATATGAAGCGATGTTAACAATTTTCTATTTATCACATTTTTCAAGAGACAAATATTGATATTTTAGTTGAAATTCACTAGGGTGATAAGAGACTAATAAAATAAAAGCTCTATAATGTTCTTATGTTGTTAGGACATGACTTGGTCAATACATCCTAAATTCCTTTTATTTCCTTTTTAAGTTTTCATTTATATAAAAAAGAAACTTAAACTCTAATTCTCTCTATTAAAATAACACTTATTATGTATTTTATATAAATAAGCTATTTATTAATAAAAATATATATTTTTTAAGAATGTTAAGAAATATTAACCTCATCATTGTATTACTCAAATTATTATTTATTCCTAAAAAATTAAAAATATATATCTCAAAAGAAACCTTTCTAATTTAATTGCGAAATGAGAAAGATATTAAACTTTGCAAAATTTATTTTGTTCTATATTATATTTTATTTCTCTGAATATTGAATACTACCTTATTTATTATTATTATTATTATTATTATTATTTATTCTAATATAAAAAGAAAAGAACGAGAGAATACTAAATATTATCTAGTTCCAACAAATATGTATATATATATATATATATATATGAATTAATCATCCATACACTGTCAGTGTTAAGTTTTTTACATCAGTAACCAATCAAATTTTTTAAATTATTTTATTTTATTTTTATTTTATTAAATAAGCAACTAACATGACATTATTAAAAAATATGATTGGTTGTCAATGTAAAAAAACTTTACACTAACAGTATATAAGTAATTAACTATATATATATATATATATATATATATATATAAAGAAAAAATACTATGTATAAAAGTATAATTCGGCAAGATTTCGGTTTTGAATCATGTACCACACTATTACAAGAGTGTTAAGCAGTAAGGAGTAACTAAATTCAAAATAAATAAATAAACAAATAAAATTAGTAATCGTGACTACTAACAAGTAAAACGAAGCGTTTTGAGTTGAGAATAACATGAAATTCTGCCACCATCTTCTTCTTGTATTCATGCTGTTTAGGGTTTCAGAATTTCAGTTTTCTGTTCATCTCTTCACTCATGCATATACACTAATTTCTCCGAGCTTTCTTTTCCGTGACTCGGGAAATTGAAAGTCTCCGACAGCATTGTGCCACCCGGTACGAAGTTTTTGTTCCTTTTTTTATTTCTCATAATCCAAATGTAAAAGAAACAAAAATCGTTTTTTTGTCTGTTTTGCATCTTGGTGGCTGGGGCATACTATTATTTTTTAATTTAGGATTCTTCCTTCCACTAGGGTTTTTGAATTTTTTGTGTATCGTTAAAAAAAAATGAGTTTTTTTTTATGATTCTGCGACTAATTATTTGCGTTTTGGGAATTCCCCTTTCACCGGGGTATTGAATTTTCCTGTGCTTTGTTTGCTAATTGCTATGCTGTGCTGCGTTAATTGTTAGGTTATACTGTGGTTTGCAATTTGCATTGAGAATTTGAGAGGTGAGTAGCATACACATTGATTGATGTTGCAAACTTGCAGTGGCAATGGCTTATGTTGATGAGGATGCTTCTTCTGGCTCTGGAGACGATGTGAACTTGTTGGATGGACACAAGCGTCAGGCCGGTGTCCCGTCGGGTTCTTGCGGTGGCCGGAAGAGAGGCCGGAAAGCGACCGGGGCTGCTATTGTGGATGCTATGCTGGAGATAGCGGCTGCTTCGAAGATGAGGGCAAGTGCAATTGCGAAGAATGAGGAAAGTTTCTCTATAAGCAAGTGCATCAAAGTATTGGACGAGATGCAAGGTGTTGATGAGCGGATTTACTTTCTTGCTTTGGATTTGTTTGAGGACCACCCTAATGCCCGGGAGGTTTTCATCTCTCTTAAGGACGAAAAACGATTGCTGTGGTTGCAGGGCAAATGTGGTGTTTCCTCCAGTTGAATTGTTTGAGAAAATTTTCCTTTTTTCTTTGTTAAAAATGATCCTATACTTTTGTACAGTTAAGTAAATAGCAAGGGATGATTTTAGTTAGTACCTTCACTAATTAGATTTTGTGCTTAATGCCTATTTATTATGAATTTTGAAAGCAAAAACAGCACTTTGTTTTGAACTATTGTTTGACTTGTTTTATGCATGAGCATGATTGTAATGCTTTCTGAACCTATGAACTAGATATATCAGAGAGATATATTATCCATCACTATTCGTACTCTTGAAGTTTATCTCTACAGATACACCAATCAACATGGATGACATTGACCTAGAATTGGATGAGATGGAACTAGTTGCTGCAGCTGCCGGATACTATTACTATAGCTGTCTGACCAAACAGCCTTCCCGTGGTTTATCACCTAGGAGATGTGAATTTATGATGGAAATGCTCAACGGGCATGATGAATTTTCTCGGGAAATGTTGCGGATGGACAAGCATGTATTTCACAAGTTGTGTGGCATTCTCCGTCAAAGAGCTATGTTACGTGACACTGCTGGCGTAATGATAGAGGAGCAGTTAGCAATATTTTTAAACATCATCGGTCACAACGAACGTAACAGGGTGATTCAAGAGCGGTTTCAACACTCTGGTGAAACCATTAGCCGTCACTTTAATAATGTATTGAAGGCTATTAAATCATTGTCACGTGAAGTTTTGCAACCTCCTCAGCTCACAACACCTCCCGAAATTCTCAACAATGCAAGATTTTATCCATATTTCAAGGTTACAATGATCTTTGAGCTCCTTCTTGCTTGCTATTCTACTTAATTCAACTCTTGTCATATGTTTACTACTTGTGCTAGTTTACTGACCTTCTCCGCCAAAAATTTCAGGATTGTATAGGAGTAATTGATGGTATGAACATTCCTGCACATGTGCCAGCTAAAGATCAATCTCGATTCCGCAATAAGAAAGGTATCCTATCTCAAAATGTGCTGGCAGCTTGCACATTTGACCTGCAGTTTATATTCATTTATCCTGGTTGGGAAGGCTCTGTCACCGACTCGAGAGTGTTAAGGGCAGTTCTTGATGACCCAGATCAGAATTTCCCTCAAATACCTCAAGGTTTGGTTCTTATTATATCTGTAGTTTTGGGTTCATTAACTTTCCATATTACACATTACATTAGTGATAACTTGATGTGTTATTTTCTTCTTTGGATGTATTTCATAGGAAAGTATTACCTTGTTGACAAGGGATACTTAAATACAGGAGGGTTTATCGCTCCTTTCCAAGGGGTCCGGTACCAGCATTATGAGTTTCGAGGTGCAAATCAGTTACCAAGAAACGCAAAGGAGCTTTTCAATCACAGGCATTGTTTCCTGAGGAATGCTATCCTGAGGTCATTCAATGTGTTGAAAACTAGATTCCCAATCCTTAAACTTGCTCCTCAGTATTCCTTTCAGATTCAGCGGGATATAGTCATAGCTGGATGTGTTTTGCATAACTTCATTCGCAATGAAGAAAGAAATGACTGGATATTCAGTAGCATTGGGGGGTCGCCGGTGGAGGAAATGTCAGATCTCGATGAACTTCCTGACGTGCCGATGCTTTCTTCAATACAAGAACAACTTGCTTTCTCAATGCGCGATTCAATTGCTGCAGCTATGTGGGATGACTTCTTGAATAAATGGGACGAATGGTGAAATGTTGGCTGGAGGTCATATGTGGGTTTGTTGCAAAGAGCCATGTGACTTGATCTTAACATGGAGCTGATGACCACCTTAACATGTGATCTAATGTTTAGGTCAAAGCTCAATATTTGTGAGTAACATGAAATTTTGTATAGGTTGTGTATATCTTTGTCAAATAATAGTTTTATTAAAATTGAATTGTGAAGGTTGCTTGGTTTAGATGCAAATATTTCTGTGAGGCATATGTACCTAGTTTGCTATAACAGATGCAGCAACTGTATAAATCCCAATCTGAAATTAGCACAAACCAAAATAACTTTCACTACACATTTCAGTATATTTGGTTTGGTGATGCATTTATTGTAATCGATTCAGTTTTCTACATTACCAACCAAGCAGATAACGCATTTTAACAACGTCAGAAAACTCCAAAATGACATGCGTCTAAGTTTGGTGATGCAATGTCAGACATGCAGATAATCATGTGCTTCCTCGTGTTTTTAATTTTTTTCATAATAAAGATTTTTGTTTTACTTTTGAATTTTTTCTTCTGGCCAAAACATCAACACTGAAAAATACTCTGCAAATCTAATAAATACACGAAGTTCCAAAATTTTGCTGATGGCCAAACGAATTATTAGAGCAGGGCTAACAAGTAACAACTTTTATTTTATTTTATTATTTTTATGGAAATTGAACTCGGCAACAAGAGAGTGTATGACATTTATGTATTGTATTCAACAGAATTAGACTTATGTTTTTTTTCTTCTTTGGTTACACAGGATTTTTCTATTTAATTTATATTTATGTTTTTTTAATTACATTATTGATATAAAGTATTTATCGATATTATTGATAAGTAATATTTACCGAAAAGTTTGATCGATAATTTTTAATGATGTATTTTTTAACCATACTTTTTATTAATATTATTCAATTTAATACTTTCTTTAATAGATTCAAAGTCAATTATATCAAATTAACTTTTTTTTAAGTACATGTGAGAATTATTTCATTGGAGGAGAATAATACAAACTTTTCCTTTGGCAAGACTTTGCTTATTAGAAGATCTTTAATATAGAATCTATTTTGAGTTCTTAATCAATTTTTTTGTGGATCTCTCACTATCACTTAAGGTTTAAGAATTATTTCTTTTTTTATTTTAATGAAAAAACTTAATTTATTTTATGGATCTCACATATATATTTTTATTTTTATTTGAGTGAGAATAATAAAAATATATTTTTTTCTATGACGAGAGTTCTAAAATTTTGAGAATACCAAAACGGAAACAACTAAAACTTTATAAGTTAAACTTACGAAGTTTAAGTCTTTGTTTAACCGAAGATGTAAAACATTAATTTTTAGTCATTAACTTTTTTTTTTAAAAAAAATAAACCTTAAACACAACTTAATAAAATTCGTATAAAGAACTAATTGTGCAATCACCTTCATGTTATGAATAAAATATAACAAAAGAGAAGTTACAAAAACAAATCATTAAATAAGAAAGATAAATTTGAGTAATTGTGTTATTGTCTCGAGTTCAATTTTTCATATTATTTTACTAGTTACTATTATATTTGTTATAGATTTTTATTTTACTTCATATTAGTTCATTTATTTATCCAAATGTTTAAGTTTTACACCAACATTGATTGATACAAGTGGTAACAATTTGTATTTTTTAATTAAATTGTTTAGGATTCGAATCTTTATCTTAAGTATAAAATACCTATCTTGTGATCTTGTGTTGTGTGCACTTATCTCGATGGAGATTAATTATGTCTTCTAACTTGGTAAATACTTCGTACTAATATTATAATTATCTAATTTTTTTTTAATTTTATAAATTTGGATCATATAGATGTTTAATTCTTATAAAATAAGATTGTTTTATTTTAATTATGCTAATTTTAATTAACTTCATGTTGAACTTCTCAAATTTAGTTCTTATACCTTTTCTCTTCCTATTTTTTAAAATAAATTATCAATAAATAAAAATAATTTTACTATAATATAAATTATTTATTATAAATTTAAAATATAATTTATATAGTATATATATATAAAATAAACATTTAACCTATGTATTACACAAACTAAATATTTATTTATCATATATTAAATGTTTATTATATATTAAATACAAATGATTATATTTTACAAAATTATTTTTAGAGACTTTTCTTCGATAAGAGAAATTTTAAATATTTTCTTGATTTATCTAAATCAATTTTTATTTATGAATTAAATTTTATTATTTTTAAATTACCTCCTACATATTAAATACAAACAGCTTGCACCACAACATTTTTAAGACTTTTCTACTACGAGAATGTTTTTAGGGATTCTTGTAACTTTACATCTAATTCAGTTTTTATTCATCATAATTATTTATAAATTAAATTTTATTATTTTTAAAAATTATTGATAAATAAAAATAATTTATGCTACAATATAAGTTATTTATCATAAATATAAAATATAACTAGTATTTTACTCACTATATTTCACTTGTTAAATGTTAAAAAAACTAATTTTTTTTATCTATTGATAATTTATATTTAATATATTAAAATTTAAGTTATAAATAAATATGAAATTGAATTAAATAAGGAGTTGATTGAATTCTTAGAAACCCTACTATTAAAAAATAATCTCTAAAAGAGCTTTTATGTAAAATAATCATTCACGTTTAATATATAAAAAATAATTTTATAAAAAATAATCTTTTTGACATTGTAAAATAATTTTATTCAATAAAGAACATTGGATATGATGTACTCTAATCATATTTTACTTTCATTATAAATAATTAAAGGAGACGAGACACTTTGTATTTCTAATAATTATATAGACAGAATATTAAAAATTTGCGTGTAATTATTTGAAAAGGATATAAGAATTTATTTTTTACATTCGAGGAGTATAATGATCCATTAAAAAATGGAGACAAAAAACGATTACATACCTCAGAATCCCTTTTATAATAAGTATAAATATTTTTAAATTAATTTTTTTATTTATAATTTTTAAAAACATTTTTTCCTATATTTATTCTGAATACAATGAAAATGGAGAAAATGACTATTTTCTTATTAGATTAATTAATGAAGTTGAGATACTTTGTACTTATATATTTTATTTAAAAATTTAAAATAAAATAAAAGAATTAAGATTAAAAAATAAAATAAATGATTAAAAATTTAAGAATTTAAGTAATTATGAACAGTTAAATTATTTGAGTAATAAGAATAAAATTAATTTTTAATATTATATTTTATTATTTAAAAATTTTAAAATAAGATTATAAAAAATATAAAATAAAAAACGGTTACAAACTTATGTATATATCGAAATAAATTTTAAAATAAATAATAAAAATTGTTTTAATGGATTTAAGAGATCTAAAAGGTCGTGTGGTTATTCCAACACATCGGATGGGTTGGTTGTTGTTGATTATACAAAATTTAACAATGCCACATTTTGCTACTAAAATAAAAATAATGACACATTTTAAATATTTATTTTATGGAATCTATATATAGAGGGAGCATATCAAGTTATTATGAGAAGGTGAGAAGGTGGAAATATAACCCTTAGATTAATTTTCTCTCACTTGATTAAATCCCAAATTTTCGTTCCCAGAGTATCCACCGCCGGCAACAGTGACTCGTTCCCAGAGTATCCACCGCCGGCAACAGTGACTCGTTCCCAGAGTATCCACCGCCGTCAACAGTGACTAATCTCCTATTGGAGGCACCTCAAAGGGTGGGATAGCTGACTCCAAGATTTAACGTGGCTGCATACACAAGGCAGGATTCGAACTCCTGACCTTGCTTAAGCGTGGATCAACCCAACCCCTACCGCTGAACCACACGCTTGGGGTTAATAATGACTAAGGTTCAATAATCTATAGGCAATAAACTAAAATAATTTTATATTGTAATATATATTATTTATCATAAATTTAAAATATAATTTATATGTTTAAAATATTTATTCATATAAATATTAAATATATTTTATATATTTAAATATAGTATTTATTTATATATAATTTATTATAAATTTTAATTATATAATATACAAGTGTATACTAGTTTATAATACAACTGTAATTCTAATTAAACTATTATTATTATTATTATTATTTATTTCTCCGCATTTTGTGTTGTACTAAACGGTGTGTTCGCATCGCATTCGCATCCTCCCGACAGAGGTAATCAATCCATATAGGCATACATAGCCTACATAGGTCTCTCACAGAGACAAATATATATACCCAACACAAACCTTCAAAAGCCATAACACAACACAACACAACATAACACACTTCCGATACAAGACCCTCCGCGGAACAATTAAGGTTAACTCTCCCCTCACCTTCTAGGGTTTTCTCTTCCTTACTCTCTCCCTGCTCCCATTTTTCAAATGCATTTCACTTTCGTGTCCTGTCGATTTCCCCTTTTTGCTAGTTCTCTAACATTCTAACCTCGCCTAAATTGTTGTTTCGTTAATTCGCTTTTTTTTTTTCCCTGAATTATTTTCCTTTTGTAATTTCTTTCTCGCAGACTTTGAGTTGGATAGTAAGGGTTTGGATTCTTTCTTTGTTTGAGTAACTTGATAATGCCGTTTTTCTAGCTTCATGAACTGCAATTGTTTAATCTTTTCTCCTGCAATTGTGACATTGAATTGAGATTCATCTTTTCCCCTCTCAGCAGGGGAAATGTTGTTTGCTTTCTTCTAGTTATATAGGAGGTCGTGTGTTGAAATTGACTATGTTTCTCATTATATGCTTGGCTGTGGCTGAAACTAGGTCATCTGGTTTCATCTGGTTTGGAGTTATATGATGATGATGATGTCTTTTGACTCTGGCTAATTGGCATTCAATACTTAATTATAGGGTTGTAATTATATTTGTACTGCCTGTAAGTGTTGTGTGTGATGAAGAACAAAAAAAATTCTGATAAGGTTTTATGTTTGTCATGGTATGTGTTAATTTCATATTGAGATTATGGTGAGGATGTTGCTTTGTTGGTTACTGTCTCGTTTACTTAACTGTCATTGTTTCTCTTTGTCGTGTTTCTCGTACGTTGAACATGAAAGTGTTAATTTGATATTGAGATTATGTTGAGGATGTTGCTTTGTCGGTTACTGTCTGGTTGACTGGCATTGTTTCTCTTTGTCGTGTTTCTCGTTGACTAACTTGAATGCAAATGAAAATTGCTTTTGGCCTGATAAATTGTTGTGGCGTTATATAGTTTTCGTTGTTGGCTTGCAGTTATGACATCCGCGTAATGCGTGGAGAGAAGATATAGGAATTGTTTTCGCTGTCAGATTACTTCCTTTTGAGGTTTATGACTGTATTGGGTTTTCACTATGAGTGGTGTACCTAAGAGATCACATGAAGATGCTGTTCATCAGTCTTCAAAGCATTCACATCAAGATTCGGGTACATATTCCAAGTTGATGCCATCAGTTTCAAATGATCACCATATTCCATATGATATAGGTCAGGATTCTCGGGTGGCAAAGGCAATCCGTACTGAACCCCGTGATGCAGATAGAAGATCTCCTCTTCATTCAGTGTATCGGATGCCATCATCTTCAAATGATTCTCATGCAGATCACCCCATTGGAAATGAGAACAGAACAGAATCTAGGGATTTTAAGGAGAGCAGAGATCTCCGGTTTGAGAATCGTGATATAAAGACAGAGAAGAAGGAATTACATGGTGAAGCCAGAAGGGATTCTCAGATTTCTAAGAGTGAGAAGGATGTTCGAGTTGATGGCAGAGGAGAGGACAACAAGGATATCAGACAAGAGCGGGATAGCCATAATGATTCAAAAGGTGACATTAAGACTGATAAGGATGCCTTTGGTATGGTAAGCAGCAACTTGAATTGGAAAGAATCAAAAGAGTATAGGGGTAAGAGATTTTCTGATGCCCCTGGTGGGAGCTTGGATTCCTGGCACACATCACGTGGCAATACACCAGCAGAAGTTGGAAAGGACAGTTCAATGGCAGAAGAAAGGGACTATTTGGAAACTCATGAGGCTGTTGGGGAAAACAAAATTGATTCTAAAAGTGAAGATAGATTTAAAGAAAGAAAAAGAAAGGATGTCAAGCATCGGGATTGGGGAGATAGGGAAAAGGAGAGAAATGATCGCAGAAGCAGTACGCCGGTTAACAATAATGGTGGTGATAACAAAGAATCTGCCAAGGAAGATAGAGATGTAGAAAAATGGGAGAGGGAGAGGAAAGATCTTCCAAAAGAGAAAGAAAGTTTGAAAGAGAAAGAAAAAGATCATAACAAGAGGGAATCATGGAATGGAATGGAGAAAGAAGCTTTGAATGATGAGAAGGAACTTGGTGACGGATCAGCAAAAAATCCTGAGCTAGAAAATGTGTTGCCAGAGCAGAAGAAACAGAAAGATGCTGACAGCTGGAAAAATGTCGATGGAGAAGCTAGAGAGAGGAGGAAAGAAAGGGATGCTGACTTAGAAGGAGATCGACCCGAGAAGCGCATTAAAATTGACAAGCAATCAGAAGATGGAAGTGCTCACGGGGAAGGGACTGGAGAGAAGGAGAGGGAAGTCCATAACTATAATGTTCAACATCGTAAAAGGATCCACAGATCAAGGGGAAGCCCTCAGGTGGCCAATCGCGAGGCTCGTTTTAGATCCCATGCTCATGCTCCAGACAATGAAGAGTATCTTCTTTTCCTCTATTTTTCTTGGTTACTTGTGGGATAAGTGATGACTTACCCAATAAGTATCTTTTATTTTCAAGTATATTTTTAGTTTATACCATGTGATTTGTAGTTATAAAAGATGAAGCTTCAGAATCCTATTAGAAATTCAGAATGATTTGATAATTTTTTCCAATGCATTGTATCTTAATTGCATTTGGGAGGACACTAATGATCTCACGGCTACCTGTTAACATTTTCGAGAATGTAGTCAACTATTGCTCATGTTTATTTTATTGCCTGAAATTTGTAGCAACAAGTGAATTTGTGGGTTAACAAATTAACACCAGGTGTATTTGTCAGCAAACATATCAGTGGCGTAAGTAAACACCTTCAAAAGAATATGCTGAGATGTAATGCTCCTTAATATAACAAATATATATTGACTTTTTTTGTTCTCTGATGCATCAAATATAGATGGACCTCCTATCCATGTCTACAAGAGATAGAAGGGAATAAGGGCAGATATGTAAATAAGAATTAGGTTGTAGAAGAAGCGGAGAGATCTAACAAAATGCATGGTTGTTGTGAGGGAATTGGTGGTTGACAGGCTGGGATCATGCCAGAAATGTGATTATGTGGGGTCCAGACTGGGGTGACGTAGGGTGTGGAATAGTAGTATAGGGGAGTGGACTGACGCCAATAGGGACGAGAGCACAATGTTTTCTCTGTATTCTTTTTTCTTTCCTTATTAGTTTCTTTATCTCCCACTGTTATTCGGTGTTCTTATATTTGGGCTTTTGAATGAATAAGCTTGTGCATTTGAATGTGTATCGGTAAGCCATCAAATATACTTATATATTTATATGCTTAATTGAAATTCAGGTTTTTATCTAGTAGTTGTTTTAAATCTGAAGAATTTTGTTTGGTGAAGAATCAAATATGATTACTATTGCACATTGACCGCAGACTTAATTTTGATTTCTTCTCTTGTCAAATTGTCATTTTTATTCCTCTGTTTTATCTGTACTTCATTAATACCATTTTTGATTTTTGGATTTACAGCCCTTCTTACTAGTTTCAAGTTTTTTTCTTTAACAACTACTTTCTGTTTCATTTATCTTGCAGGTCTCAAGGTATTCTGTCATATTTTGTTTTATCTGGCTCAAAGCTATTTGGCTTGTCATAGATTTGTGCCTTCATGAATTAGTTCGGGTTTTGACAAAAATTGCTCTACTTGGCCCATTGGTTTATGTGATGCGTTCTCTCCTTTCAGACTGGCTCATCCCTTTACACTTCTTTTTTAATGTTGTGTTGTGTGATGGTACCATTATAATGTACATGTCAATTGTTAGTACTTGCCGAAGGAATGCAAAGGATAAGAGGTGGACATCTTTCTAGTCTTCATGCCCATTATATTTAAGTTCTGATATTTCAGGTAAAGCAGAAGTATCTTCTGTTGTTTATAAAGTTGGTGAAAGCATGCAAGAACTGATAAAGTTGTGGAAGGAGTATGAATTATCTCAATCTCAAGTGGAAAAAAATGGTGAAAGCTCTAATATTGGCCCCACTCTTGAAATTCGGATACCTGCTGAGAATGTTACTGCTACAAACCGTCAAGTAAGATCAAACTCTGTTTTTATTAAATTTATGGTCGAGTGTATTGGGGGTTTGGGGAGGGGGGTTTGAGGTTAGTGTCAGATCCACAAGAAGCGCACAAGCTTTTTAACTTGTCTTAATAATATATGTATAATTTTAAATTGTCCCCGTAATTTAAAATGTAGTATAAATAATCAATCTACAATATAAGTATTGCCCCTACAAGTTTATGAGTATTTTCTCACAACTTAAGGTTTTTGAATCTGTCATTGCTTGAGGAGGTGCTTTTGTGCATGCGTTTTACATTGATGATTTTCTACTGCTGGTGAAGCCTCTGTTCTTGTTTTGCTTTCTTTTTTTTGTTTATTCATGACTTTTATAGTATTATTGTATAAATTAAGTTATGGTACATTTGTTTTTTTGTTAAAGAAAAGTTTCAGGACTTTGGTTCATCATGGCCGATAAGTGTTTTCACGAAATGTTTTCTGCCCTAATTCTCATAAAAAAACTTTGTATGTCTTTTTCCCCTCAATTTTTTTTTCTAGTTTCTCTTTTGTTCTATCTTATGTTGTTCATGCGATGGAAGCACGTTTTATAGCCATTCAATGATATTTTAAGGGGGGTGAGGGTGGGTATGGACAGATTTTTTTTTTATTTTTCTTTTCCATCGGCAGGAATTTGTTGGAGTACTTAAGTTAATAAAATGATTTGATGTTGAGAAAGTCTTTTATTTGTTTACTTTTTTTACTCACTTCTATTTGTTTAAATTTAAAATTCAAAATATGAAATTTAATTATGCTTTAGTTGTTGATGCAATACCCAGCTTTGAGAGTATAAATTAATATGTTCAGGTTAGAGGAGGTCAGCTATGGGGGACTGATGTTTACACATATGACTCAGATCTCGTTGCAGGTATGTGTTATTGCTAAGATTTTGCAGGTAGCTTTTGATTGCAAAGGATTGGACTTGATGTGTTTGAAATCAGTACTGATTTTGCATTTTTGCTGTGTAGTTCTCATGCATACAGGTTATTGTCGACCGACAGCTTCTCCTCCTCCCATGGCTGTACAAGAGTTGCGCACAACTATTCGAGTGCTGCCTCCTCAAGATTGTATGTCCTTAAAGATCAGAAAGATGCTCTCTTTCTTCATTGTCTAATAATAGCATCTTGATGCTGCTCTGTTAAATAATATTGAATTGCATCCAAGTAATCTTGAAGTAATATCTGGGAGTAAATATATGGTAAAATGTCCTAGTTTGTGTATATGATAAAAAATTAAAGTCTCCTGGTTGAACTTGGGTTTTCCATTAAGTAATTTTGAAAGATATAGTAGTTATTCTTTTCAAATAAATTCAGTGGCT
Organism: Cajanus cajan; assembly: GCF_000230855.2. Lineage (NCBI taxonomy): Eukaryota > Viridiplantae > Streptophyta > Magnoliopsida > Fabales > Fabaceae > Cajanus > Cajanus cajan. The sequence continues at coordinate 7,037,998 of NC_138517.1, read as the reverse complement.
TATCTGCTTACTGAATTTGGCATTAATTTTGCTTGGTTCATTATTGTACTAATTGTTTTACCTCTGAAAAATTTAAAAATAAACATACAACCAATTACTTGTTTGATTATGACACTGAAATGAATGCTTGAGTACAACTCAAGTGCAAAAATCATTTTTAAATTGAAGGAAATCTTGGACAGAAGGTTGAGGGTTAAAAAAAAGAGTTTGTTGAAGTATAATTTGCAGGACCTAGTAGAAGATCTCGAATGCCAAAAAAATATTATATATAAATAGAGATTCTAATTATAGCAATAAGAAGACTGGGGAATTTTTAAATCTGGTTGGTTATCAATGAGGTTCAGAGCCTTGGTGTTTGAATTTTATTGTAAAGGATATACTCTTTTGAACTGAAAGCTAGTAAGCTACACCGTATATCAAAAGTAGAGGTTCTTTTTGATATCATAAACAGTCATTTCTACTGCACCAAGCACTACTTCAGACTTGGTTAATCGTCTGAGCATAATTTATACATACACCTCTTTACTTAGCAGAAATGAGGTAGTTTGGTTGGTTTCTCAACTTTGCAGTTACTAATTTTGCTTTTACCATTGAAGCTCTGTTTCGAATAATCTAAAGATATTTTGTGTATAATATCAGGCTATATTTCTACCTTGAGAAACAATGTACGTTCCCGTGCTTGGGGTGCTGCAATTGGTTGTAGCTCAATTGGTTGTAGCTATAAAGTTGAGCGGTGCTGCATAGTGAAGGTAGTAATAAAAAGCATGCAAACTGTAATATCCTTCAGCCTTTGAACTTTTTCCCCTGAAGTCATGTTTTCTTCTTTGAAAAATCATCTACTTTAAATTCTTGTCATATAAATAATTTAGTTCAATATTTTCCATGTCAAATATAATGTCCTTTTCTTTCTTATATCATGCATTTTCAGAGAAATTGCTGATTATTTGTTGCTTAAATGCTTTACTTACTAGTCACATAACATGTCCTTCTAAGGAGGACATTATATTTGGGTTGTAAAGGGTTGCTTGTGCTTGCAATGGGGTCTGCACTTTGCACACATTCACATTGTTACCTGTCTGTCTACGAGCTTTGTTTCATTCTCAATTGGACTAGGTAACTGCATAAATATTTAAAACTTAATGGTGATTCTGACCCTTTTTATTTCTTTGGTCTTCAGAAAGGAGGTGGAACTATAGATCTTGAACCTTGCCTTACACATACCTCAACTGTTGAGCCTACCCTTGCACCAGTGACTATTGAGAGGACAATGACTACTAGGGCTGCTGCTTCGGTTTGTCCAATATTTTCATCTTATAATTGCAAACCTTTTCATATTTGCCATCAAATTAGTAGTTATTATCACATTCTGTGCTCATGTTATTTGGCATGGTCTTTGTTCTTCAGAATGCATTGCGGCAGCAAAGATTTGTACGTGAAGTTACAATACAGTACAACCTCTGTAATGAACCTTGGTATGCTAGTATTAGTTGGCAAAGTACAATTTAAAACAATAGCATTGTGTTTTATGATGGAGCAAAAAATATTGAATCCAAGTTTGTGGTATTTTTTGTAATATGTGAAAATGTCTCAACTACTTACATTGTATTGCAGCTTGGTTTTTAAGAGTTTGGTTTGATAAAAGTTTTCCTGTTTTCATTTTTTTTCTCACATTTACTAAATGCTACTGTATTTTGATTCTGTTGTTTCGGTTAAAAACTTTGAAAATAGAAAACAGTGATAACAAGGTAGCTTTTTGTAATTATTTGTGAAAATGGGAAATAAGAATAGAAAATGCTTTTTCAAATCAACCAGGTCCTTATATCTCTTATTCTTCCTCATTTAGATATGAATGCAAATGCATTAGTTCTATTTTGCAGCTTGTCTTGTTTATTGTATTTATTAATTATAAATTTATATTACTTATCAGGATCAAATATAGTATAAGCATTGTTGCTGACAAGGGTCTAAAAAAGCCACTCTATACATCTGCTCGTTTAAAGAAGGGAGAAGTTCTGTATCTAGAGACACACTCATGCAGGTATTTTTTACATGGAAGTTCTTTACTAAAATGAGTGAGCTGTATGTTATATTAATATATTGGCTTCACATTCGATGTTCCTTTTAGAAAATTTTAAGTGCCGCATGTTACTGGTTTACTGCAATGTTTTTATAAATATGAGACCATTTTTGACTTTGTCACCCTCTTCTTCCATTAGTTGCTTCTTATTATCCAGAGCAATGTTTCAGTGTTTTTAGTGTTATTTTATCAAACTCTAAGGATCCACTATGGTTATGAAACATAAGTATGTTCCCATGGTTGTCTTGAAGTTGAGAAACTATAATTATGAGGCTAATTTTTGTAGATATGAGCTGTGCTTTACTGGAGAGAAGATGGTGAAGGCTATACCAGCAACTCAGATGCATGACCCAGATATAGAGAAGTCTCAAAATCACCACCACCATTCCACAAATGGTGACAAAGCTGATTCTGATAATGTCATGGTTGATGTATTTCGATGGTCTCGATGTAAGAATCCTCTACCCCAGAAAGTGATGCGCACAATCGGCATCCCTCTGCCTCTTGAACATGTGGAGGTATATTTGAATCAATCTTTCATCTCTTGTCCATGGTCATGTGAATAGTGTGTTCAGAATTATACTCCTCAATTATGAGTAACTATTGTATTGCTAGAGTATCGAATATTTTCATTTGCCTGTTAGTCTACCTTATCGTTTGTTTAGGCATACACAACCTATGAAAGGGAAGAGGGTGGTAGGGTCTATTTATAAGGTAGAGAGAAAAATCGATGGTAGGTCTTGGAGAAAATGGAACAAAATCCAATACCTTTTTCCATTGTATATTTGTAATCACTACTTCACTCACTAGTCTGAACTTTAGTTTTTTTTTTTTTTTTTTTCCCCAGTCAGTATTCCGCAGGTCTTGTTTTTGCTCATATTTCAGTTTCTGCAACCATCCCTTGGCCTTATACGTAAACTATAATTGGCTTGCTTCAACATATGCAATTGTATTATGTTTGAATTGTACGAAAAATTCCAATTGTGCATTTTGTGATGCAGGTGCTAGAGGAAAACCTGGACTGGGAAGATGTACAGTGGTCGCAAACTGGCGTTTGGATTGCAGGAAAGGAATATACCCTTGCTCGGGTGCATTTCTTGTCAATGAATTAATACCTGGTTCTGGGATGATGTAATGCATGTATACTTTTAAGATTCATATTAAACAGCAAAAATGATAGTGCCTTTTTATGTAACTAGGATACTTTTTTGGTTTTTAATAAAAATTGTTTAATATTTAATAATTTCTTAATTAGGATATATTCTAGGAGCCTTTGCCTCCCATTGTTGTGAATGCTGTCTTGAAATTCAAAGACCTTGACATGTCTTAAATTTAGTTGAAAGGAAGGCTGGTATCAAATTGTATCCATAATCTATAATTTTGTTATGAGTCTATTCAATTAGCCCCCCAGTATAATATAACTCGTGCCTTTTTTTAAACGCGAGTCACTTGTGTTAAATTTATTAGGTTCCTATGATTATATAAGACTAATCAAGAAAAACACAAGATTTTGAACAAACGGTCTAGTGAAATCAAAACCTTCAAAGCTTTTTTCATGTTAATTTACATGTTTATTCTACAAATTTATTCAATTTATAAATTCTAAAAATATTCTTTTATTGTTTTTCTTCTTTAAATTCCTGCAATCAAATTTTAAATACTCTTTTAATAATAGATCGAGTTAAATTTGAGCAATATTATGTTAAGTCTTTTGGATACTATACTTGGATGGAATCCATTTTACTAGTATAATTTTGGTACGTATGCATTTTACTACTTTTATAATTTTGGTACGCATGTTAAGATATGAATCCCTTGTTAAACATTGTGAAATTTTTACTTTATAAATCTTAATATCAAATATTGGTTTGTTAGTGGACCAAAAATTTTAGCCTTAATAATTTTACTCTTAGATTAACCCTAACAATAACCTAACAAAAATAGTATAATTTCACGTGGAACGATGGAGGCTCCGTATAAATCACATAAATGATGGTTTATCACATGTCGCGGTCGAGTCGTTAGTTCTACTTTTGGTTGGATAGAAGCAAATATTTTTGTAAATTATTATTATTATTATTACTATTAAGAATTAGGAATAATTAGAACGCATATTGCGCGTCAAGCAACAACATATTAAGAACAAGAAACGTTAATCGGTACGCCATATTCTATTGAACTACACTGAGGACATTGGCCACCCATGCACCTACCAGCTTTATCATGACACACATATGACATGATTTAATTAATGAAAGAATACAATAATGAGTCCATATTTAATTAATTAAACCTAATCACGATTCTTTAAAGTTATATACAATGTAAGGTACAAAAATATAATAATGACACGTTTCCATCCCACTATAACGTCAACTCATTTGTGTCTCCTCCTCCCATTTCTCTCTCTCCCTCTGTCTATCTATCAATATATACATAGGAAAGTTGAGCTGCGTAGGTGATTGTTGTTGTGTGTACGTGTGACAAAAGTTGATTAAGCATAGAGAGAGAATATCAAGAAGGAAAATAAGAATTGTTAGTAAATATGGCGTTGAAGGACACGTTCTACGTATCTCATGGATCACCAACTTTGTCCATAGATGAGAGCATTGAGGCTAGGAAGTTCTTTGAGTCATGGAAGAAGGAGGTGTTTCCTCAGAGACCCTCTTCTATTCTCGTCATCTCTGGTCATTGGGACACTGCTGTTCCATCCGTCAACGTTGTTGACTCCGTCAACGACACCATCTACGACTTCTATAACTTTCCCAAACAAATGTACCAGGTTTCCACATATTACCCCTATTCACCCACTTATGCATTCTTATTACACGTTTAGTTCATGAGAAATGTTGATAATTCTTAAATTAATTCAACATATTTTTCACAGAGCATATACTTTAAAGATAAATAAATGTATGGCCCATAACTATCTCTTCGCTTTCTATAGCCCATAATTAAAATTTAAAAATAAATATTTTGTTACCATCCCCCTCCAAAACATATATGGTTAGAATATCTTTTCCCTTGGTCAGTAGTAGCATGCAGTGCCATATCATATTATGTTTTGCCCTTTTAAGGATAACTAAATGTATAGTCCATAACTCCACACGTAGGAATGCAATCGCACCCATGTACACAATTATGTCTTGAAGTTCAATTTTTGGTATTCCAAAATAATGCTATGCTTTTTTCCTTTTGGTATCCATTGGAGATGAGAAAGATCCTATAAGTTCCATGGATTAGTTCAGATTTTAAAATTAGATTAGGTATATTTTTTAAGACGGATTCGGTTTATACTCCGAGTCCCGAGTCCCGACATGGTTTAATATCCACAATTTTTTTAAAAGAATATCTTTTTAATTGTATATTAATAATTAATAATAAAATTAATTATAATAAAACTAAATTATATTTTTATCCTTTCTCTTATTCTTTTATATTCATTTTAGTTCTTTATTTGATAAAATATTCATTTTGATCCTTTATCTTTTATATTTTGGATTAATTTAATTCTTTTAAATAATAATAACTTTTAATTTTGTGACACAATTTTGAATCAATTTTTGATTGATTTAAGATATGAAACTTGTAACATTAAATTTAACTATATAAAACTATAAAATTTAATTAATGTTAGAATCCAAAGGAACTATATAAATATAGTAAAAATCGTATGAGACAAATTTCAAGTCTTCAATCAGTTAAAAAATGATATAAAATCATGTTTTAAAATTAAAAATAATTATTATTTTAAAAGGACAAAATTAGTTCAAATTTAAGTGATAAAAGACAAAAATAAACATTTTAAAAAATAAAAGACTAAATTAAATATAACAAATAAGATAAATGATAAAAAATAAAATTTAACCTTATAATAATATTATATTAAATATTTAAAATACATATTGTAAAATATATTTAATTTAACTTTTATATGTTTTTTATTCTAAATTTAACTACACCTAATGTTAGTGTCCATATATTATGTTAACATGTTGGATTGATCCGGTCTCTTCTCATATATTTGAGATCTTAATCAAGTCAAATTAGATTCACATAAATGATCTAGACAAAATTTTGGACTAAATTATGACACCCGTAAATTTGACAAATTTAACTCAACTCGACATTTACTTATCTCTATTGTATATGATAATGAAACTATTAGAATCGGCTTAATAATTAGGACTTGGGATAAATACATAAATACTTTGAGTTCAAAGGTAGTTGGTATTGTTGTAATCTTATTCTTGATAAAAAAAACCTCTGCATGATGATGTTGTTAGGTTGATTTATATAGAAATTTCTTAGATTACATTATGCTTCCTCTACCAGCTTAAATATCCTGCACCTGGAGCTCCAAAATTGGCAAGGAGGGTGAAGGAACTACTCAAGGAATCAGGTTTCAGCCGAGTTGATGAAGATACAAAGCGAGGACTTGATCATGGTGCTTGGGTTCCTCTCTTTTTGATGTACCCAGAAGCTGATATCCCAGTTTGTCAATTATCTGTTCAATCTCACCAAGATGCAACTTATCATTATAACATGGGAAAGGCATTGGCCCCTCTTAAAGATGAAGGTGTTTTGATTATGGGTTCTGGAAGTGCTGTTCACAACTTGAGAGAAATTGATCGTCACTCTAGTACTGTTGCACCCTGGGCTTTAGAATTTGACAATTGGTTGAAAGATTCTCTTCTTCAAGGAAGGTACCCTTTTCCTGTTTTCATCTTCATATTTGATTAATGCAGATGTTAACTACATGGATCTAATTGTTGATGTGCAAGTGTGAATGAAATTCTCATTTTAGATATAATTAAGCATACTGAGTAGTATATAAGTAAAAAAAAAACCTATAAAAACCTGATGTATTAAGATTCTGGATTGAGATGTAGCGTCAAATTCACTCTGGTTTTATCCCCTCTCATGTTACCAACACTAATTGCCATGATTTTGTTTGACATTGGAAAACTAATCATGGAATGTCGTAGAGTTTGTTTGGCTCTTCATGAATTGGTTGTTGAAGTTTTGAATTGCTTTTGTAGATATGAAGATGTAAATCATTATGAAGAGAAAGCACCACATGCAAAAAAAGCTCATCCCTGGCCAGATCACTTTTTCCCATTGCATGTTGCTATTGGTGCTGCTGGTCAAAACTCAAAGGCTAAGCTCATCCATAGCAGTATTGATTTGGGCAGTCTCTCTTATGCCTCTTACCAGTTTACATCTGCTGACAGCTGAACTTTTTAATGCAGAATGGCTGAAGTTCAGTTGCATACCCTCTAAACAATTATTCATTATCAGTGAAGATGTGTTGCTTGCAAGTTTAAATTTATGTTTTTGTGATATGTTGCTAAAAAAAGGATTTATAGTAACTTACTTGTTAATAACAAAAATATCTTCTTATTGAGATGATGGTTGGTGATTAGTCTTTTTTAATTTTGTTTTTGGTGGTGTCGTTTGATTTTAGTAATTGCTCAGGCAATTTCAATATATGTATGTACCGTAATGAATTCTGATATATGCTATATACTTGGATCCTATTGCATTTATAATTCAATGATTTGGGATGATGTGTTGCTTGCAAGTTTAGACTGATGTTTCTATGATATATTGCAAAAAGTTGATTTATAATAACTTAATTATTGTCAATAAAAGAAATTTATTTTCAAGATATGTACCTCCTTTTGTTGTTTGGTTTTAGTAATTGCTTATGTAATTTCAAGATATGCACCCTTTTAATGAAAACTGGTAAAGTGGAAAACTTGAATGAAATCTGATACAGATGATATATGATATGCAGTTAAGGAATAAGCATATCAAATCCTAACATGTGGAAAGCTGTTGTGAATTATAAAAAAGTTAATTTAAATTATAAATTATTGAGTTAAATAATTATTTTATGATATAATTGTTGAGAAATGTCTTCTAGTCACAATTTTAGGGATTTCAATAATTCTTTCATGTCATCACAAGTTAGTTATTGTTACGCGTTGTTTAACATATAGTGAGTTGGATAGTTAGAAATAACTTGTGGAGTTTTATGGAGTAAATTTTTTTAAAAAATAACTGTTTTCATTAATAGATCCTATGAGAGAAACAATCCTTTTTTCATATATCACACACTACCAAGAATTATGTTAAGGGTATGAAATTTTACTTTTAGAGTGTGTGTTAAGAATTTATATTGAATAACCTTTGTTTGAATGGAGGATGATCTATATTTGATCACCAAATATCAAAAGTATGGTGCCTCTACTTAGTCCACTTAAGTAACATTGGACTAAGTTTTGGTGTTAGCCACATAGAAGCAGGGCCGACCTAACATATTTTGAGGCCTAAAGCAAGTTTTCCTTTTTAAAGATGAGAGAGTAGCAAAAAAATCAACAGTCACCCATAAAAAAAGAAACTTTCAACAAAAAATTACAATATTAGAATCGAACCCAATCCTTATAATGCTAGGCTTAGACAATAACTAACAAACCAAAGTTAGTACTGATACAATTAATTCATTAAGTTCTATAAGTAAAAAAATATTTTGGGGGCTTAAAGTTAGGACTTGGGCAGCCTTATGCTTGGATCGGCCCTTCATAGAGGATAAGATAGTTTTGTGAGACTACACAATCTAAATTTTCACGTTATTGGTAAAATTAGATTAACGCGTTCATTTTATAGACTACTGTTTAACCTAATTTGTATTTTTATTGGGTTTATACAATAGAAGTCCAATTTAACTAAATCTTTTGTCAATTAATTAAATTTCATTTAATTAATTAACCATTAAATTAAATCTCATTTAATTTAATGACTTGCTCTAAGTTTTTACTCAATGTGTGTGAACCTTTAGGTTCTCGCTTAGTTGAAAGTCATATTTAAATATCATGCTGAATACAATATTAATCATTATAGACAAATATTAACATCTTGTGATCGATGCATTATTTCCACCCAATTAATGAGAAAAATCGATGGCCCAATTTCAACCTTCTGCAATCATAATTACTTAAGAGTAATTTGTCCCTTTGTCCATATGCCTTTGATTAGAACACGAGACATAAAAGTATCATTCTTGTTAAGTTCAATTATACATTTCTTGATATTCAAGTAGACATTCAAACATGAATAGGTTCAATATCTCATACTGGTCCATTCTCGCATGGTCGCACATATTTCACGTCTCACTTTATTAAAAGTCTCGAGGCATAACTCCCATTATGCCGAAGGGACGAATCCTTTTTATATCACTCACATCCTTCCAAATGATTTATTGTAGACCCAATTAATTAATTACCTTTGTAATTACATTGTCACAGATAACATTTGGTAGCATCAAAGTCTACAACTCCTATGCATAGAAATCATAGTACTCCAAGTTGAAGGACTACTCTACTGTGATAGTCATGAGAGGCTCTTATGACACTTGCATAATTATTATGAAACCTTCTTATAGTGAGTCCATTCGGTATAAGTATTACTCTTAATATTTATATCTGGGTGCCTGATTCAATATCTCATATCCATGACATGTGAGATGTGGTCATCAATTAACTTACACAATAGTCTTAATGTATTATTGTCATCCTAATTAACATAATATTTCATTATGGATAATTTAAGAGTGATGTTCTTTGTTAAAAGAATCTCACAATCAAGTCACACTTTATACATCTTTGAACGAATAGTTTATTCTAAAAATGTTACTATTATACAATGACACAATAATTGAAATGACTAAAATATTTTTACATCAAAGTCATGCTACAAACAAAGGATTGATACTAGAGTTAACTCCAAAAAAGAACATCATGCAATTATGGATGTTTTTTTTTTCTCTTTAAATATTCTATTTTTAATCCAATACCAAACATGAGAAAACATTTTTTTATTGTTGAAAAAGTAATTCAAATTTTAAATTCAAATTTCCAAGGTGTTAGTTAAATTTAAAAAGATATTGTTTAAAATTTAAAATGTTATCTTTATTTTAGGGATTTATTTCATCTTATAATATTAGGATGCATGATGAATAATAAATAATTTTGACATGAAAATAAAGTCATATGAAGGAAATTTTTTTGAAGTTTTGTCAAAAGATTTCTAAAGGTTATGTTTGGATTAATGGCAGATAATAGAAGAATGAATCAAAATATCATGGAATGGAATAGAATGGATGAAAAACATCATTTCATTATTTGAGTAATTTATAATAAATTGGAGTAAATATTCCATTCTATCATTTGAAAAAATAAAGGAGTAAAATAAATTAAAATTTTTCAATTCAATATTACCTTTATTTCACGAAATTGCCTTCTTCAACTAATTGATCTATGCATTAGTTTTTTATGGTATTTTAATTGGGTTAGAGATGTCAAAGTGAGCCAATCCAACTAATTCAAGTTGGTTCACTACGAGTTGATGTTTTAAATAGGTCGACCCAATTTGACTCACTTTCTGGTGAGCCAAGAAAATTTCAACCTGTCTCAATTCATTATAGCTTGTTGGGTTAGATAGGTTGATTCACAAGATTCTTTAAAGTAAAAAAATAAAATGTTTATATTTTTAATAAATAAAATAAATAATTACAACTTTTTCTATTAAGTAATCAAGTCAATCATTGATTCAAATGTAAATACAAAAAAAATATCAATCAAAATTTTAAATGAAAATAACTACATAAAATATAAATACATAATTTTTTTTTAAATTTCTTCATTTTGTAGGAGGTTAAACAGATCAACTCGATTCACTTAAGCTCAAATCTATTTGACTCACAGGTTAAGTGAGTTGGGTTGAAATTTACTAAAAATTGATATAGATTTTTATTTTCTAACCTAGCTTGGCCCGACACGTACTCGTGGTGAAATGAGTTGGCCTATCAGATTAGAGTTCACTTTGACACTAGTATGTCTCAAGTGACACCATTTAATTTGTTGCATTGAAAGATGCTTCAATATGGTAACTCTTATCTCTGTTCTAAAAATATTGTCTCCATAATGTATGTTTTGTTATTAACCAAAACAAAACAAAAAAGAAACTTGATAATAATATCTAACTCAATACAACAATTTTATTTTTTTACTAGTCTCCTCATGCTTGATAATCAATTATGTTTAGTTAGTGTGCTTTTGTATTAGTACATTATCATATATATTATAAAGTTAACCGTTCAAAATACTTTATCATAGTAATTCATGGTTAAAGATCTTAAGAATTATAAGTAAATTTGCAAAATTGAGTAAAAGTCTTTTATCATGTTTTGTTTTTCACATGCATGGGATGTGATTCTATAAGATAGAAAAATAGAAAAGAATAAAAGAGAGGTCAATGCCAATTGTATGTTTGAGCCAAATTTTATAAGGGTAAATAGTAGTTTAGAATTTGAAAAGTTTCATTCCATTATGTACACACCAAATTGGAGGGGAAGAAAAAAAAAATGAAGAAAACATTAGAATGGAATACATTTGATTCCATCCTGCTCCATTCTCACCATTTTCTTCCATCTTCATTTGTATAAAACCAAACAATGGAATTTTTATTCCATCTCACTTCATTAAGTGCTTGGTTTAGAAAGAACTTTTTATTGAGGGATATATACATAACGCTTGTTTTACCAATCACTGTCTGTATTGATGTCATTAGATAGCGCTTTATTAGAAGTTTTATCTATTAATAGACATCGTTCCGTTAGAACACACTTAAAAAAAACTTTCTATTAATAAGATAAACGTTGTCTATAAACGATTTTGGCATAGTGATTCCACTCTTTACCACCAATTAAAACATATCCAAAGTGTTTTTCTAAGTTTTGATAGAAAACTTGTAAGGAAAGTTTCTCAAGTTTCATCATGAAACTTATAATTAAGAAGAGTTTCTCATGTTTTGTTAGAAAACTTGTTGGGAGGGTTTCTCAAGTTTTGCTAAGAATGCATTTTGAGATAATGAACATATCATAAATGTGCGCATGAGGGATTAAACAACATTAAATATATTTGTATATATGGTCTTTCGTTTATGACATTTTCTTTTTGTGTGTTCTCTCATTGTTATGCATATTTCATAAAGAAATTTTTTTAATTCTCAACAGGTATTAGAGCTCACGGTTCACATGGCCTGGTGATATATCACACAAGTATATTGAAGCTTGATGAAACTATTAACGATTTCATGTGTCAAAAGTCTTATTAGTAATGTGAAAATCACGTGACATATTCTATTAATGGTAGCTAATGGCGACACAAGTACATCCAATAATTTATCACTTATGTTGCTTTTTTCGTTTATGCATTCGAAAATGCAAAACTTCCAATGAATATTACTAGTAGGGTGAAAAAGACACTTGTCTTTTATTTTTTTAAAAAAATAATTTAAGAGTAATTGTAGATAATTATTCATGAAATAAGAGTGATTTTTTTTCTAAGAGTATAATAGTCTACTAAAAATAGAGATAAAAAATAATTATACTTACATATATCCCTTTTGTAATATGTAAGATGTATAGATGAAATGTATGATAGTCCACTAAAGGTGAAAATCAAAAACAATTATTTATCACATATTTATTTTATAATAAATATAAATTTTAAGTATTTCAAAAACCACTTTAAGTTGGTAGTAATCTTAACTAAGAGAGACACTGTCTAAAATTTGAACAATATTTTTTTTCTTTACTTCTAAAAATAAATAAGTTGATTTTATGCATTTTGATTTTTTTTAAAAATTTATAATTATTTTTTTTAACAAATTTTCTTTTTCTCTTAAAACTGATTTACAGTATAAAAGTAAATTATTTTGTTATATCTAAACAAAATTAAAAATTTTAAAAATATCTTTTCAACAATTTTACACAAACAAAAATTTATTTTAACTATATAATTAATTATTAAAACAATCTAATTTCCACCATCATGGGTGCAATTTTTTACTCAAATAATATATTTTTAAAAAAATTTTACCCAAATAGCAATTTTGCAAATTTATTTCCCCAACTAGCATCATTTACTGTTCACTTTTTTTTTTTTAATTTTTTTCGCACGTTTGGAACAGCCTGTTTTGCAATCAAAACGGGTCGTTCTGCTTGAACATGCGTTAATTTTGCATCTGAAATGACTCGTTCCAAAATCAGAACGAACCATTCTGACACTTAGAACGGACCGTTCTAAAACTAGAACGGGTCGTTCTAAACTAGATTTTTAGGCCTTTTTAGAAGTTTAGAACGGGCCGTTTTGGTTTTGAAACGGCCCGTTCTGGGAAAGAGGGGAATGTTATATTCAAAAGGTTATTTTGGACCTTTAAACCATGCATTGATGGTTTTGCCTTCTGCAAACCAATTGTTCAAGTTGATGGAACCTTTTTATACAACAAATACAAAGGTACGTTATTGGTCGCAGTTGCGCAAAATGATCGTAACAACATAATTCCTATTGCATTTGCTGTTGTTGAAGGTGAAACTAGCGATGCATGATTTTTTTTTCTTAAGAACTTAAGGCGGTATGTAACACCGCAAGACGAGGTGTGCCTAATTTCTGATCGTCTTGAGGCTATTCGAAGTGCATACTCAAGAAATGGAAGTGGTTGGACAGAAAATAATTTTGTTCATGTCTATTGTATTCGACACACTGCACAAAACTTCATGCGACGATTCAAAAATGCAGCACTGAAGAAGGATGTCGTCAACATGGGTAATTTTATCATTACTTTTTTTTAAACATTTAATAATTAGTTTTCATTATTTAATTATTTTTTTTTCAGCCTATGAGATGACTGAACCTAGATTCTTTTACTATTACAACATAGTAAGAGATACTAATGCTGAAGCAGCCCAATGGTTAGACAACATTCCTAGGAAAAAAAGGACACTAGCATGGGACAATGGACGACGTTGGGGACACATGACAACAAACCTAACTGAGTCTATTAATTCTGTATTGAAGAAAACACAAAATGTGTCAATTTATTCCATGGTAATGGCCACATACACTCGTTGCAACAAGTTTTTCGTTCAAAGAGGCAGGCTAGATGAAATGTGGCTAGATGAAATGTGGTGTGATTGTGGCAAGTTCCAGAAAGTTCATATCCCTTGCTCGCTTCATGCTTACATGCACATCACAACTATCAAACCTACATGTCTCCCATATATACCTTACAACAAGTTGCAAAGGTATACGAAGGATTAGAACAGAGATAGATATTAGAGAACAACATAATCGTGTAAAAAATTGTTCCTATTGTCACACATCTGGTCACACTAGGAAGACATGTCCAAATATTGGTCATGGATTTAGTTCTCGTCACCATTGATTTTATCGTTGTAATGAGTTTTAATAACTTTATTTAGTTATATTTATAATGTTAATATTCAATAAATTTAATTACTTGATGTTACTCTTTGAGACTACGTTGTCTTTGTGTTAAAAGGGTAAATTGTGTTCGCTGCAATGCTAAGTTTGAAGCTAGATTTAAAGGAAACACCTTTGAAGTATGAAACTATAGTGTCTTAAACTTAAAAACACGAGATGATAATAATGAGACCTTGTCTTAATAGATTCGAAACTTGTACGAGTCAAACTGTGACTAATAATGAAAAATATGGATAACCTGCACATCACACTACGAAAACATGTCCAAATAATATATAATTATAATAGTTTATAAGCTAAACATTAAAATTCATATTATATTGGAAAAAAAAAACATTGTGCATAAATTGGCCCGAACGGGCCGTTCCAAAAGCTAAACGGCCCGTTCCAAACTACAAAAAAGGGGCTAAAATTCCTAGTTTAGAACGGGCCATTCCAACATTTAGGTTAAAAACGGCCCGTTCTAGTTTAAGAACGGACCGTTCCATATGCAAAAATAACACTATGAGGCTGCATGCAGAACAGGCTGTTCTGGTTGCAGAACGGACCGTTCCAGATGCAAAATTTCCAGATAACCTGGACTTACAACGAAATTTTTTTTTAAAAATACATAAACAATAAATAGTGCTAGTTGGAGAAATAAATATGCACAGTTACTATTTGGGTAAATATTTTTTGAAAATATATTATTTGAGTAAAGGTGGGAGAATTATTGAAGAGGAAGAAACGTTGTTACACCAAATCGTTTCACCTACCCAAAGGCATTCCTCACCCACCTAACACCTTCATCCTTGACACACATCAGCGTCACTGCGTAGTGCTTTCTAATTACTAATTGGGTAACGACTAACGAATTGTACAATAATAATTCCTTTTTTAATTAATTACACCTAACCATTTCATTTAAAAATTATATATCATGAAAACTATAAAAATACGTTCATGACATTTTCATCTTACTATAAATTTTATTAATAAAAAAATTTAACTACTCTTCAACCAGTATAACTTTTACTCATATAATTATAAATGTTTTATTTTAATTTTATATATGTCATGTTTTTTTCTATTTTAATTTTTGTAGTTAATTGTTACATAAATTAAAAAATAAATAAAATTTATAAAAAAAATACAAAAAATATAAAATAAAATATTTTTAATTATATAGATTATACAGTAAAGTTTATAAATTATATGGGTAAAAATATTACTTTTTAATTTCTCTAAAATTTTCTAAATTCGTTTTCGGGGTTTTTTTTATTATTATTTTTATATTAAATTAGTACTTTTAAAAATAAAATATGTTAAAGTCGATACTTATTTACTAAAGTATACACGCAGAACCGATTTTTTTTTTTTTAAAGCTTAATATTTACTTTTAGCTCCCTCAAATATGAGGTATATTTGTTTATGATCTATTAATTTTAAAGTTAAATTTTTTAATCCTTGAAATAAAAAATATCTTATTTTAATTTTTATATTCAAATATTATTAATGAATCACTCAAATATTATTATACAAAATTCATCAATTAATGTCATTATTAGAAAAAAAAATCAAATTAAACATAATTAATATCACATAAATATTTCAATTTATCATTATAATTTTGCTATGAGTTATCTAAAAGTTAAAACAAGATTTTTTAGAGATTAAATAAATTAATTTTAAATTTAAAAGATCAAACATAATTTTATTTTAAATTTGAAAGATTAATAATATATATAAACCAAGTATAAATAAGGAAGAGTCTATTTTTAGAAAAAGTAATTTATAAAAAAATTATAATAAAAATGCAAAAAACAAATTAAATTTTTTTAGAGGACCCTAGTAACTTTTAGTCGTATTTTAAAGAGGAGAAGAATAATTAAACCATAAAAAAAACAACGTCCACTTATTTGCGTCTCCTCCTTCGTTCTATCTCACATTTGTGTATCTATCTGTATATATATAAAGCAAAGTTGAGTTGAGGAGGAGATTGTTGTTGTGTGTGAGAGAGAAGTTGATTCAGCAAAATAAGAGTGGTTAGTAAATATGGCGTTGAAGGAGACATTCTACATATCTCATGGATCACCCACTTTGTCCATTGATGAGACCCTTGAGGCTAGGAAGTTCCTTCAGTCATGGAAGAAGGACGTCTTTCCTCAGAAACCCACTTCAATTCTCGTCATCTCTGGTCATTGGGAAGCCAAGGTTCCAACGGTCAATGTTGTTGACTCCGTCAACGACACCATCTACGACTTCTATAACTTTCCCAAACAAATGTACCAGGTTTCCACCTAGTACCTCTTAAATTTTGATCACCCCTATTCACCATGTTGTCCATTCTTTGTTTATTTTCAAGTGTTTTTAGTTTAGCAAGAAACGATCATATTCATATGTTTGTCATGACTCATGACTCATGAGTATCTGTTAATTATGTTGTTAGATTTTTCTGTTTGAAAGCAGGTGTTTTTAATCTTTGTGGGAAAATCCTATGTAAAATTCTTGTCCATGAGTAATGTTTGTTCCACCACTTTATAAATGATGAAAAATAAAATTTTGATTCTATTTAGTTCATTGAATGTTAAATTAGGGGCACAAATTTTTTCCCCCAAATATATATGAGGCTATCTTTTTCGCTTTGCCAGCAGCTGGTAGAACCATATTATGTTTGCCCTTTCAGGATATTAGAATCATTTTCCTCTACGTTGGTTTTGGTAGTCCAAAATGTTTAACTTTAAGAAATGAATGTTACTTTAGTCCACGGTGCTGTTTTTCGATTTGACATGGTACTAGACTATTAGGTTGATTTATATAGAAATTTCTTAGATTACATTATGCTTCCTCTACCAGCTTAAATATCCTGCACCTGGAGCTCCAAAATTGGCAAGGAGGGTGAAGGAACTACTCAAGGAATCAGGTTTCAGCCGAGTTGATGAAGATACAAAGCGAG
This sequence comes from Cajanus cajan, assembly GCF_000230855.2. Classification (NCBI taxonomy): domain Eukaryota; kingdom Viridiplantae; phylum Streptophyta; class Magnoliopsida; order Fabales; family Fabaceae; genus Cajanus; species Cajanus cajan. Next base: position 7,020,636 of record NC_138517.1, on the reverse strand, counting down.
GACTTGATCATGGTGCTTGGGTTCCTCTCTTTTTGATGTACCCAGAAGCTGATATCCCAGTTTGTCAATTATCTGTTCAATCTCACCAAGATGCAACTTATCATTATAACATGGGAAAGGCATTGGCCCCTCTTAAAGATGAAGGTGTTTTGATTATGGGTTCTGGAAGTGCTGTTCACAACTTGAGAGAAATTGATCGTCACTCTAGTACTGTTGCACCCTGGGCTTTAGAATTTGACAATTGGTTGAAAGATTCTCTTCTTCAAGGAAGGTACCCTTTTCCTGTTTTCATCTTCATATTTGATTAATGCAGATGTTAACTACATGGATCTAATTGTTGATGTGCAAGTGTGAATGAAATTCTCATTTTAGATATAATTAAGCATACTGAGTAGTATATAAGTAAAAAAAAAACCTATAAAAACCTGATGTATTAAGATTCTGGATTGAGATGTAGCGTCAAATTCACTCTGGTTTTATCCCCTCTCATGTTACCAACACTAATTGCCATGATTTTGTTTGACATTGGAAAACTAATCATGGAATGTCGTAGAGTTTGTTTGGCTCTTCATGAATTGGTTGTTGAAGTTTTGAATTGCTTTTGTAGATATGAAGATGTAAATCATTATGAAGAGAAAGCACCACATGCAAAAAAAGCTCATCCCTGGCCAGATCACTTTTTCCCATTGCATGTTGCTATTGGTGCTGCTGGTCAAAACTCAAAGGCTAAGCTCATCCATAGCAGTATTGATTTGGGCAGTCTCTCTTATGCCTCTTACCAGTTTACATCTGCTGACAGCTGAACTTTTTAATGCAGAATGGCTGAAGTTCAGTTGCATACCCTCTAAACAATTATTCATTATCAGTGAAGATGTGTTGCTTGCAAGTTTAAACATGTTTTTGTGATATGTTGCTATAAATGATACCGTTATGAATGTACCGTTATGAATTCTGATACAAAGGATCTATGACATGCTATATTTCCATTATGTATTATTTTTTTATATATAATTGTTTAATTATAATATGTATTTATAAATAAATTAGTGTTTTCTAAGATAATATACTTGCTAGGTTCTTTTCTCTATCTAATATTATTATTATTATTATTATTATTATTTTAATACGTTATGAACGTGATAGTCTTTTTTCTATTGGTATTGTAATTGCAAGACAAACTTATGAAGAATTTTTTTTAAGAAAGTCATATTTTTCAAGACAAATAATTTGAAATTAGCTATTCATCTTCCATAACAAGTATTTTTATCAAATATTTGTATTATTTATATTGTTATGAATTAAAGTAGTCATCAAGACACTATAGTAGTCTTGAAACGCTATTAAATAAAAAATAATTTCATGCATCCTTGAAATGTGTCTAAAAGACACTATCAAAAGAGAATATTCAATCTCGTTTACTTTATTATTATTTTTTCACCAGAAAGACGAAATATTAATGTTTCATTAACGTAATATATTATGTCATTATTATGTAATCATATTTTTCATATTATGTATTTGATAAAATATTTGTATTTTTTTATAATTATGAAATTTATTTAAATACAATTGGTCTTGAAGACAAAATCATGAAAATATAATTATAAGAACATTTTTTTTTGGCAATGGTCAAATGAAAATTTAAGAATATTTTTCCTCACCAAAAGTGGGAAAAGTTGTGCAAGAATGAAAATTAAAGAATTTTTTTTCTTATTGAAAGTGAGAAAATAATTTAAAAAGTGAAAAGAAAAATAATTTTTACCTGAAGTGAAATTTTTTTCTTCAAAATGTGAAAAAAAGGATAGATAAAGAAACAAATATGATATAAATATTATGTTTAGTCTTTTGATATGAATAAGAGTACCATCGGAAGTAGAATGATTTTGTCAAGGTCATAGTTGAAATATTAAATGATATTTCAAACAATTATAGTGGATAGTGAAGTGGTCCCTAAACCTTTTTAGGTTCATGTGTGATTTATTGAAAGGATTATGAGTCCCTTATTTTTATAATTCAATATTGTTTCTAATCGAATTGGTTGAAATAATTGACATGGTATGTGATTGAATCTTTGTATTGTGCTATTAAATCTTAAAAAGTTTAGTTTTTAAATCTTATTGATAGAATTGATATTATATATTTTCATAATGTTATACGCCTATTATTTTAATCAATGAAGATCATCACTCAAAATCATTCAATTATAACTTGATTGTGATTTGTACAAGAATACTAGGATTCAATGAAAATATGATTCATTTTTATTTCCTTAATTTTTTGATACATTTATAGGGAGAATAATTTTCTTAATTTTTAGCATTATTTTTTTCCCTTAAAGTCAACCTAGCAATGACATAAATACATTTTTATTAAATAATTTTTTTATAAATATAATGAGAAAGAAACTTATTAAGTTTCAAGGATATTCATTTAAATGAGTTTCATATTGAAACAAACAATAAAAGAAATGTAGAATATCTTTATATCATAAAACTTCACTTGAATAAAAAGGAAGTATTGAAAAAATTACCTGTTTTCTCCTATAGATTGTACTGTACGTATGTTAATTAATACAATTGAAATACATACTATTATAAACTAGAACTTTACAAATCAAAATAAATTTGAGGTTTGCCATGACCGGTTGGGTCACCTTAGGACTATCATGATGCAAAAAATAATTGAAAATTCATGCAGACACTTATTGAAGAGCCGGAAGATTCTTTAAACAAATATTTTCTCATGAATTACTTGTTTCTAAGGGAAGTTAATAATTAGACCATTACCAACAAAAATTGAGAATGAATCTATCTTATTTTTGAAATAGATACAAGGTGATATTTGTGGACCAATACACTCCCCATATGGACCATTTAAATATTTTATGATTTTAATTGATGCATCAACAAGATGGTCACATGTTTGTTTATTATCTACTCGCAACTAGGTGTTTGCGAGATTATTAGCTCAACTAATTAGATTAAGAGTTCATTTTTCTGACTACCCAATTAAAAAAATTTGTTTGGATAATGTTGGTTAATTCACATCTCATGCTTTTAATGAGTATTGTATGTTCATTGAAATTGATATTGAACATCTAGTAACACATTTTCATACACAAAATGGACTTGCAGAATCAATTATCAAACATTTAAAACTAATTACAAGATCATTACTCTTGAGATCAAAACTTCCAACGTCAACTTGGGGCATGCAATCTTACATGTTGTGCTATTAATTTGCGTCATGCCAACAAGTTATCACAAATTCTCTCATTTACAATTGATTTTTGGTGAGCAACCCAATATTTTTCATTTAAGAATCTTTGGATGTGATGTATATGTTCCAATTGCCCCACCTAAAAGAACTAAAATGGATCCTTAAAGAAAATTAGGAATATATGTTGGGTATGAATCTTCATCTATAATAAAATATGTTGAACCATTAACTGAAAATTTATTTAGGACTTAGTTTGTCGATTGCCATTTTAATGAGTTGATTTTTTCAACATTAAGGGGAGAACACAAACAACTAGAAAAAGATATTAATTGAAATGAATTATCATTGTATCACTTCAATCCTCGTACAAAACAATGTCAACTAGAAGTTCAAAAAGATAATTCATTTGCAAAATTTAGCCAACCAATTACCAAATGTATTCACGGATCCAAAAGGAGTGACTAAGTCATATGTACCAACTACTAATGCTTCAATAAGAGTCGAAGTCCCTGTTGGACAATCCAATATTGCAAATGAGTCACAAATACGTCTGAAACATGATGGACCAATTGACTCCAAAGATGAGAATCCTCGAATTAAAAAAAAGGGCTAAAGAGAAAAATGACCAAATTGAGGATGTAAACACCCAAAAAAATTCCTATGACATAACTAATATTCCAAATCTAGAAGAAACTCAGATACTTGAAATTATGAAAATGAAGAAATCTTAGTAAATTATGTCATGAATGAAATACGATGGAACCAAAATAACGTTAATATTGATGATGTATTTGCACATAATATAGCCCTAAATATAATAAATGATATTGAGGATCAAGAACCAAAGTCCATCAAAGATTTTCGACAAAGAAATGATTGGCTAAAGTGGAAAGATGTAATTTAGGCAGCATTAGGCTCATTAGCTAAGCAAATATTTTTTGGACCAGTACTACGTACACCAAAAACTGTAAAACCAATTAGATACAAATGATTTTTTTTTGCAAAAATGAAATGAAAATGGTGAAATTGTGAGATACAAAACAAGACTAGTTGTTCAAGAATTTTCACAAAGACTCGGTATTAATTTTGAAGAGACATATTCACCTATAGTGGATGCAAGTACTTTTCGATACTTAATTAGATTGGTTGTACATGAAAAACTTAATTTGCATCTAATGAATGTAGTTACAACATATTGTATGACTCTTTTGATGTTGACATTTATGTGAAACTCCCATTAGGATTTAATTTGCCCAATGATCCAATTTCTAGAGAAGATTATTCGATCAAGTTGAATAAATCTCTATATGGACTAAAACAATCAGGTTGTATGTGGTATAATCAACTAAGTGAATATTTGTTATAAGAAGGATATAAAAATAATCTAATTTTTCCGTGTATATTTATAAAAGGATCTAAAAATGAATTTATCATAGTTGTAGTTTATGTAGATGACATAAACATTATTGAAACTCTTGAAGAGCTTTAAAAAGCAATAGATTGCTTGAAGAAAGAATTTGAAATGAAGGATCAAGGAAGAACAAAGTTTTGCTTAGGACTGCAAATTGAATATTTAGAAAATGGAATTCTTGTGCATCAAGAAACTTACATAACAAAGGTGCTTGAAAGTTTTTATATGGACAAATCACATCCATTATGCACTCCTATAGTTGTAAGATCTTTAGATATTAACAAAGATCCATTTAGATCCCAAGAAAAGGATGAAGAAATATTTGGTCCCAAAGTATCATATCTTAGTGCTATATGAGCACTAATGTATCTTGCTAATTATACACGACTTGATATAACATTTGTTGTTAATTTGTTAGCAAGATATAGTTCTTCACTTACACAAAGACATTGGAATGGAGTTAAACAAATCCTTCATTATCTTAGAGGATATTTGTTTACAAGTGGTGGTACAACCATTTCAGGACAATCTGTAAAACAAACCATATTAGTCGTTTCATTTAATCATGCAAAATTTTTAGCATTACATGAGGCAAGTCGTGAATGTGTTTGACTAAGATTTGTGATTCAACATGTACGAAAAACTTGTGGAAAAATGACATCGTCAATTATATATGAAGATAATGTTGCATGTATTGCACAATTATATATGAAGATAATTGATACGTAAAGGGAGATAGAACAAAACATATTTTGCTGATTTTTTTTTTACTCATGATCTTTAAAAGAATGGTGATATAAATGTTCAACAAGTTCGCTCAAGTGATGACAACCTAACTGATCTCTTTACAAAGCCACTTTCAAGAAAACTTTTTTGAGTAGTTGATTCACAAGATTGGTCTTCGTCGTCTTAAAGATTATATGCATGAGGGGTAAAATAAATATTTATGAATGATGTACTATTTTTCCTTCACTAGGTTTTTATTGTACATGATTTTTTCCAGTAAGATTTTAACAAGGCACATTCTAAATATTGGATATTCAAGGAGAAGTGTTATGAATAATAATTAGTGTCTCAATTAGTGAATGTCAATATTCACTATCAATTATTACCATTTATATTTTCATTATTATGTATTATTCTCTTTTTGTATAATTGTTCAACTATCACATGTACTTATAAACAGATTAATTTTCTCTCAAAGATAATATATCAGTTATATTCTTTTCTCTATCTTATATTATTTTGTTTATTCTCTCCGCTTTATCTTTCTTTTATAACTTTGTGATATGATGCTAAAAAAAGGATTTATAATAACTTACTTATCGTTAATAACAAAAATATCTTCTAATTGAGATGACGGTTGGTGATTAGTCTTTTTTAATTTTATTGTTGTTGGTGTCGTTTGGTTTTAGTAATTGCTCACGCAATTTCAATATATGTATGTACCGTAACCGTAATGAATTCTTATATCCTATATACTTGGATCCTATTGCATTATATATAGTGCACAACTTGGTGCTATATAGGGTGAAAGTTACTGTTTAACTGAATTACTAATTAAACCAACCAACTAACTTAACCAAAGGGTTACAACAAATTATAACATAATGATGGGTGAAAGTTTAGTAAACTAACTGAGATGGTTTCTAGCTCTGTCTTGTGATCCCTGTGAGGCAGACGTTAGGGCTGTTAGCTTATTTCTTTTGTATTCAAATAGTTGCATTTAATTTAACCATTTTGTGTATATTATTTTAATCCCGATAGTTTTATTAAGCACTGTTTGAGAGTGGATGTGATTCAATAATTTTTTTTTTCTCTTCATTTTTTTAATAATTTTTCTTCAGGGTTTGTTTGCTTCTTTTCATACTTGGAGTATAAGATTATAAAGAAAAAAAATGAATTGAGTCACTACCATGAGTTGGTATGTCAAATTATACCTACTACCATTTGAGTCATCCATTCCATGATCACGACAATGACACGATACACATTGGTGTCATTGCAAGCCAATTAGGTAATGGAAGAGTACACTAATGAGTTATGATTTTTTTTTAAAGATAAATTTAGATTAATGCAAAGCATGACCTCATATAAAAATTAGTAATACAGATTTTTTTAATTTTATTTATTAATATATTTAAATTATTTATTAAAATTCTGCTAAAAATTATATCATTGTAAGTAAAATAATTAAATAAGAAGTAAAAATTTTCAAGAAATTTCCACCCATGATAAAATATATTCAAAATGGTATATTACATTGTACCATTTCTTTTAATTAACTAATTCAAGCACAATTTATTTCAAAATTATTGGGAAAAGCATAAAACCTATTAATAACATTTGCATACGCTTCAACATTATCTTTTAATACAAATTTATTTAAATTAGAGTTTAACTTCTATGCAAAATTTTACACAAACAACATTGATTATTGATACACTTTCAAAGTAATATCTATTATCTATTATTACATAAACGTTTTGTTACATAGGTAAATATCACGTAGCATTGTCATATTCGTTATTCTCTATTTAAATTTATTAATTTATTTTTTATTTATTAAAATAAATTATTTTATTTAATTATATTTATTAAAATTTCTGTAACAAATATATTTTTAATTTAATAAATTAATTAAATTTAAAATAAATTTTAATTTAATTATTATATATTTATTAATGAAAATAGTTAAAATTATCTTAAATAAAAGTAATTATATCATTCAAAAATAATTATAAACAATATACATTATTATAACACCTGATTGAAGTAATCTCTGTTGTTGCCCAAAAATTTCGTTGAAATGTCTAATGTTCTGTTTCTTTATTTTATTTTATTTTTTAATTTGTGTGCGCGCCTTTCGTTGTGTCTCTATGATTATGGATGTTTTTAATGCAATTTGTTTTGATTTGTTTGGTGTTTGACTTATAAGTATTTCAAATCAAATAAAAATCCTATACGGTTTAATTTGGTTTGGTTTAAAAATATAATAAAATCCGAATAACTAAACTAAATTGTTTATTTTAGTTCGATTTTTACGACTTTAAAAATCTGTTAAAAATGTAATATTGTTATAAATAGATCATAATTTTCCATATTCTCATACTATCAAGTTTGAAGGTGGGTGGGAGACACACAACGGATGTAACGACCCACCGTGGCCGTCACTACGGAACAACACTACATATTGCTCGAAAATAAATTAAAATAGTATAATAAATATTTACAACACAAGTTGCTAATCAAGCAATAAACAACTAGTTATATACAAGAAAATCTACTACTATAAGGTAGCCTACAAAAAAATAATATCCATCTTCAGGCACCTCCTGTGGCCTCTAGCAGCTACCTCCCAGCCTATCCCTGCCTTGCTCTCATACCACGTATGATCATCGCAATCCAAACCACATGGAGACATGCAAGGGTAAGCTAGAGACAATCAAGGACGGAGCCAAGGGGGGACCTACGGGTGCCACGGCCCCCCCAACAATTTTAATTTTTTTTATATACATATATATTACTATATGGCACATTGGCACCCCCTATTTTTAATATAAACTCAGATAATATGCTTTTGATACTTTAATTTTCATTTATTATAAATTATATATTATTTATTCTCGGCCCCCCAGTATTGAAATCCTGGCTCCGTCCCTAGAGACAATAAACAACTCATAATAATTTAATATTCAACATCTTCGCATTCGACACTTGAGACAAACAACATATATATATATACTATACATCTTAACATTCATTTCAACTTACAACATAACAACACTATCGTCATCTCAACAAGGTCAACATACAACACAATCACAGCTTAACAACATAACAACAAATATACAACTCATATCAACAACAAATCAACTCATCAACAACTTATGCATCGTCATGCATTTCGACTCGGAGATCTCCTACAACATGGTAAGTAGTCTTAGTGGCTAAGTCCTACCGAACCGACAACACAACAAATTTGGATATCAATCCACAACACGATAATGGTTTCTTAGACTTTGCCACTTAAACAAGGAAGTATAGTACTCAGTTAGGAACTAAGTTCCCGACTTCGTACTTTACTCAAATTGGCTACTTGTAATCGATATAGGTTGGTTGACCTGACCCCTATACCGTGGTCACTTTGTAATCGGTATAGCTCAACCTTGCCCCTACACCGTGGTTGCTTTATAATCGGTATAGCTCGACCTTGCCCCTATACCGTGGTCGCTTTATAATCGGTATAGTTCGACCTTGCCCCTATACCGTGGTCGCTTTATAATCGGTATAGCTCGACCTTGCCCCTATACCGTGGTCGCTTTATACACGTGTGCCTCGACCTTGCCCATACACGGGATCAACTAAGTCCTAGAGGAGAACAACACAACGACCACTCCAAGAGACAACTTCCCAAGGAGGGTTTTTCAACAAATTGGGCTCTTAGAGCACCAAAACTATCTCAATCCACACAATAGGATGAACAACTTCGAAAACATCTCCCCTAGTCCTAGTGATCAACAACTTATCATCACAGCTTAATCAGCTTACAACTCAACAACACAGCTTTACAGCAATAGACATCTTAACAACTTTACAGCAATAGACAACTTAACAACTTTACAACAATAAACAACTTAACAACTTTACAGCAATAGGCACCTTAACAACTTTATAGCAATAAGCAACTTAACAACTTTACAACAATAAACAACTTAACAACTTTACAACAATAAACAACTATAGTCATAATCTCAACTTTAACAACTTTAAACAACATAGCAACTTTTTAGCAACATACAACTCTCCTCTAACAACTTGACAACACAGTCTAATAATAACATCTCATCATACTTCACAACGTAAACATGTCCACACATATAGCAACCTTATCAACTTAATTTCAACTAATTTCAACAATATCATAGATCAACACACAACTTGTAAACAACTTCACAACTTAACTACAACATGCATCTCCAAAAACATCATTAATAAATATTTAATCATATATTAGCAACACACAATATTTTCATCACCTAACATAACTCATACTAATCAACCTAAGTACCCAAAGGAGTTCCCAACTCACATACAACCAACAACTTTACAATCTAGCTTCCCTTACCTGAAGATTGGCTCAGGATAGCCAAGAAGCGGAATTCCCTTTTCCGAAGCTCAACCTGGAACTTCAATCCACCCAAAGCAAGCTTCTTAGTCCAGAGTCCTTCTCTCTAAAATTTCTCTCTAAAAACCTCCCTTTCTCCTCAACTACCAACCCCTATTTATAGAAGTTCTGGAGTGACTAGAATGGCCTATTCCGAATTCGGAACGACCTGTTCCGAATCCGGAACGGCCCATTCTGCACTCTTTCACCAAGTACAAAATTTACATGCAGAACGGCTCATTCTGAAATCAGAACGGCCCGTTCTGGGACTCATATCTAGAACGGCCCGTTCTCCATCCAGAATGGCCCGTACTCCCTCCGGAACGGCCCATTCTCAACTATGTTTTATAGGTCAATTCAGTAGTTTGGAACGGCCTGTTCCAGTTTGGGAACGACCCGTTCTGGACTACTAAATCACCCATATTGAGCCTTCTAAAATAATATACTATCACTACAAAAATTTATGTAATTAGTGGCGGTTTTTTTCTGGCGGTTTCAAAAAACCGCCACAAAATATTATATTTCTGGCAGTTATTTTAACCGCCACAAAAGAATGATATTTTTAGCGGTTTAAAACCGCCACAATCTTTAAATACCAGTTCTACCTTTTCATGTCACACGTGGCAACCACTTAGGAGCTCTTTAGTGTGAGTGGACGCGATTTTAATAAAAAAAAGTGAAAAAAATTCCCACCCCAATTTTTTAACTTCGTTCGTTCACTCTCACTCCCAGACCCTCACTCACTCTCCCACTCACTTAGTCCGAGTCCCTCACTCACTCTCTTTCTTGCTTTCCTTCAATCACATTCTCGGTAAGGCTTTACTTAAGTTTCCGCGCTTTCCTTCAACTTTGAATTTCGCCCTAGGTTTTTATTCCTAATTTGATTCCGCAAACTGAAACCTCTATGTTACTAATGCTAGTGTCATATTTTGCACCTTGTTTGCTCTACTTTGCGATGTGAAACAATCGAGGAATATGCAATTGAATCAGTTTAATAGTTTTTGCTGTTGTGAGAAGGGCACGTTTCTATTCGATTTTGAGTGTCTCGTAAGAACCATAATAATTTTGATATGTGCATTTCTATGTCTTCGATTCTTCAGTTATATTTACAGTTAGGGTGTGTTTGTAAAAGAGTTACATTCAACGTTTTGTGAATTGGATCAAGTGAAAGTTTGTTGAATACCATCCTGATGATAAACCAAACGCACACTTCTGTTTTATTTTTGAACCTCGCTGAGCTTGTTATTCCTGCTTGCATTAGTTCTGTTTTTCGATAATTGGTGTTATAATGTGGATGATATTTTGTCACTTGTTTGAACTTCACTGTTGGTGATGCCATTTCTCGTGTAATGTCACGTCTTTTTGTGTTTTGCGAATTTGGTTTGTTAACTTGTTTATTTGTGGAAGGGTGGTATAGCTCACTCAGTCTTGTATGCATTTTTCTTTCCCTGTTTGAATTTTTGGCTCTATTCTTTTTATGTTTCCGCGGTACCCTCAAATTCGAAGGGGTGGCATTTTTGGTTCAGTTCAGGCTTGTAAAATACAATAGGAACTTTTCTGATCATATAAGGCACTGATATTTATTGAAAAGGATAACCTCTCTGAACAACATATACTCTTTTGTACAAATTAATTTTGGTATCATATAAATGATCAAGACTTGCACTAATGCTAATGTGATTTGAGGTTTTCGATGGTTGCTTGGTACTCCTAGTAGTTGTGGAATGAGTGAGAATAATTTAAAAGTATGTTCAATGATGTATTTAAATTGAATGTGCTTAATAGAGTTTTTAACAATTTTGTATTCTAATAGTATAATCGTTAAAAAATTAAATGAGCTTTGCATATTATTTCTATTGTTTTTAATCATACGAAGCGGTTTCTTACATTCGAGCATCTCTAATATAGAGAGTATCTTAACCAAGTTCTTGTAAGATTGGGTTTTTATGTAAGAAAATTAAATGAGAAATGTATTCTATGTTTCTAAAACACTGCTATTAGTTACTTTTCCCGGCTTTGATTGAGATCTAGACATATGATATCTAATCAAACTTTTGTAGATTACATGGTTGACATTGCTTGTGAGGTGGCCCCTTTTAGAATTTAGAATCATAATGCAGATGACAGCTGCAAAACACATAAAAAAGTTATCAAATAATTTCTCATTATCATTTAGCGTGATTTTTGTACTTTACCAGGTTACCACTTCCACCGTGGATATGGTTCAGGATCAAACAGTTGGCTCATACAATTGGAGGTATGTGAGATTCCTGAACTTTGAACTAAGTTCACCAATGACAGGGCACAATAGTAGTTAAACAACTAGGTGATTCAAAATTCTAAATATCAACCACCAACATATACATATACATATACATATATATATATATATATATATATATATATATATATATATGTATTTTAGTGTTTATGTGATTGAGGCTCACATCCATTTCCAATTATCTCAGCCACATTATAAATTGGTTGCCTAGACTGTGTTTAGAAATTATGAGACTTAATTTTATGTTCGAAGCTGAATTTTACTAATTAGTTGTTAGTTGTGCCAAATTTACTTTCAATTTTTTTTTAAAATGTACACACTCTAAAAATGTGTACAAAAAAACATTTTCGTTCGATTAACTGATCATTGAATATTATATGTATTTATTTTATTTATTTCTGCAGTGACAATGCTCTCTCAGTCTCATATTAGGAATAACACACTGTATAAGAGCAGCTCACAACTTAAGTCTTATTTGAATCAAGTTATTAAAAGTAATTTATGTATAAGCCAATTTATAGAATCTTTCTTGTTTAACTTCTCTAAAAACTGATTTAACTAATGCTTTTTAACTTGTAGGAGAAATTTAATTCAGGTCATCTTCTTACAAAATATGATTGAGTGCCCTTAATTTCTGCTGTTTGATTTTTTTCTCACTTTTTACTTTCCAAAACTGTTATTTTAAAAGAATTAAACACTACTAAATAATCAATTGTTCATCTATAATCTATTAAAGTTTTTTGTCTGTTGTTGCTGCATCATCTTTCAATTTTGACAGGACCTTAGTTAATTCATATGGAAGTGAGTCCATCCATATGGAAGTGTCAGCTCAAGGGTCTAAGTCATAATCAATATAAACACTTGAATAATTTAGACAAATGCCAAGCTGCAGGATAGTAATTAATAGTTGTAGCAGTAAGTTAAAATGCCATAATCATTAAGACAATATAAACACTTGAATAAAAGATATAACAATATAAAGCCAATTCCTATGTAGCAGAGAAAGTTTATAAGAAAATAACAAAATACTATTGAAATAGGAAGCATACATATGAAACAAATTGTAGCGGTAGAATCAATATCAGGAAAAATATTATATGCCTCCATAACATATTTGAGAAATTAGGTATAGTTTAAAACAATGAGACAATGAGTCAGGATAAATATGATTAAGCCCACAGTAAAAATGACCTCCAGTACAGGGCATTGGCTTAAAACTACATCTTTCAGGAATTGAAATTCCCGTGCAATGAATGATACAATACATTACACAAGCATGATATATTACTGAAAATACTCCCTTAGTTTGACTAGAAGAAACAAGAGTAAGATTCACACATATGGCAACCTCTGTGACACCCTTCTACCCCATAATAAATAAGTAACAACAATAAGAATAATTCAATAAATATAACATCAAGAAGGGTCCACATATTTTAATAAAAACTCATAGGTTCACAAGTCTTGAAATAAATAGAAATAATAATAATAATAATAATAAAGTTTTACTCTTAAAAGAAAATTATCAAGGTCTCTAAAGAAAAATGAAAGGAATCCAGAATTTACAAATATAAGGTGAATATAAAACTCTTAAAAATAAGTCTCCTCAAATGACAAATAACAATTCATAACTAAAGCATCCTAAATTCATGCCCCAATGTCACATCCTATCAGAGCAGAACCCTTTCCCTTTAGAACTCAACACTATGAGTGCCTTCATCTTCACCTAAAAGAAAACCACATAAAAACAGGACGGTGAGAGATAGATAACATCATATATGAACATAGAGCTACCCAATTCCCACCCCACACCGTACACCAAAATATCATCATTAAATATAAACAACAAATACATCTCATATAATTACCAAACATCATTTTTTTTTCTCAATCATACAAGCTTTCATACACATGCTCACTATATGCTCATACACATCTCCTCTCCTAAGAGTGTCAACTTGGCACTCCGCACAATGGGCGTACCTCGTCAATTCCCTTAGTTGTTGCCAATGCGGGCATACCGTTCTCACACCCTCCTAGGGCCGGTATGTTGCACGGTTAAACACCCAGCGGCCCGTGCAAAGGAAATCCACCCACCGTTAAACCCTCTGTGGCCAGTGAGCTGCGCAGTTAAACACCCAACGGCCCACGCATGGAATGCCTCCCGTCATGGTCCCCCCTGTCTCAACCCCTCTCTGGGCCCAGGGTCCAATGCAATATAGCCACGTCTGGCTTCTCAAGCACCACATGCAACTCATAAGTCTCATGCAACTCATGCATCCCACGTAACTCATAATTAATGCATCTCCATTATATAACATCATCACATGTCAATAACAATCCATGCAATATCATCCTCACATGCTAGGTACCTATCATTAAGTTATCAACATCATAGATCACAAATTTCACATAATTCTTCACACACATCACAATATCTATGACATTCAGTTAATAATTTAACCATAACTCGAGATATACATATCCTTTCTAAGTGATACCAACTCCATTAGAATCCTAACATCAATATCTACAACTTTCATGAAGAACAAAAATCCTAATAAAGTCGTTTAGGTTACCATTCAGGGCTCACAAAAATTGATGTTGTGGTTCGCACACAGATTGGAAGGCTCAAATTGCAACTCACATAACGCGATCAAATATTAATATTTTTACACGATTCTTGTGTCTAAATGGTAGCCCCAGATGTCTAGTTTCTAACAAAACAAACGGCACTCGATTTGGATAACTACACAGAAAGATATCGCAAAATTACAAACGTATGTCGGGGTCCCGACGCCCGACGCCCAAAACTGGTGCTGAGCGCCCAAATCTCTGCCCAGACTCCCCTCTGTGAAATTAAACCTGCGTTTTACGAGTTCCAACAAGGTTTTTACCAATTTTCACTACTTCTACACCCCGTTGGTTCAGTTTAACTCCATTTATATTCTTCATACGTTCCAAATCAATCCATACACATCTCAAGCCTCAAAAATTGGTTTCCATTGGTTTTACAAAAAAAAAAATCTAAACTCTTCTTAACACATAAAATTCAAGTCATAAAATTTAAGGATAAAGAATTAACAAGAAAGCCCCAATGGAATTCAAAAACAATTCAAGAAATAAGTTCTTCCAAATGAATTAAGAATTTAGAACATCGATTGCACAGATAATCGTTCAGAATTTTAAATAGAGTTCCTAGAGGGACTTAGGGATTGCCCTCACTACCCGAACGCCCCTATATTCACATATGAAGAAACCCATCTCCCCCGTACCTGGATGAGCAGAAGATGAATGATCTTGGTGTGATCTAAGATCGTTACTGAGTACTCTTCCTTAGAGCTCTTTGTTTCTCCTCTTTTTTTCCCTAACCCTTCAGAACGCAAATGAGGCAGATAGGGTTAACACCACCTGACTCCTTTCTTAAAATTAATCCATTGGACTGGGTCAACCCAACCCATTTTCCTTCTCTTCTAACCCACTTCTAATTTTCCTCAAAATAATTAAATAAAATAAATACATGTATATTATAAAATATTTTTTTCTCTATAATAATAATATATTTCTGACCCTTAAATATAATAATATAATTTCAATAATAAAATATCATATAAAATCAACCTTCTCTTAAAACATATAAATATTTATTTAAAAATGCTAATAAAAATACTTATTTAATACGTACAAAATAATTGTCCAAAATAATAATTATTTAAAACGTACAAAATAATATTTCCCTATAATTATTAAAATAATTATGACCAAATACCATCTAATAATAATAATAATATAATAATAATAACCTTTTTGAAAATTGGGGTGTTACAACCTCAGAGTGTTTAGCATTGACATTCTCAAATGGAAATCGAAAACCACCAGAAAATGTAAACAACCAAAAATAATAATAATTTTGTGGAGGTTTAAAAATCGTCAGATCTTGAATTGGGTAGAATTAAAATGAATTTTATGGCGGTTTAAAACCGCCAGAAAATGATGAACAAGCCAAACAGAGCTACAATTTTGTGGCGGTTTTGGACCCCAGAAAATGTTAAACAAGTCAAACCAAAATGCATTTTGTGGCGGTTTCAAACCGACAGAAAGAGATTCAATTTTCTGGCGCACAAGACCAGCGTTTACAAAATATCCGCCACAAACGATTTTTGGCGACCGTAGATCCGACAGTTATTAATGACGCCGGTAATGCAATTTGTGGCGATTTTTAACCCCCAGAAACTACCAAAATAACCGCCACAAATCACACATTTTTTTGTAGTGTACGTTACAGCGGAAAACTTTATTTGTTTGTTTGTTTATTTTATGTTGTCGCATTTTTCCTAAAAAGACAAAAATCTATGAAACAAATTTTAAATATGATATATCAATCTATTTTATTAAATAAAGTTAGGCCTAAGGTTACTAGTAATTTTTGTTGGTCGATAAAACACAAAACTTAAATTAATTAACGTTGAGGAAAAATTGAATGTCTAATGGTTTTTTCTTTCTCAATTTTTCATTGTCTAAGAATGACAAAAAAATTTAACCAACTTAAAAATACTTCAAAATTCGATTTGATACTTAATTCATTAAACTTAGTTCATGAATCAAGTGAGTTAAATATGAGTTAAAGATTGAATTATTAGATACATAAATAAATTGATTTTGAGTTTCATGTAATTTGATTTGTTTGATTCATGAATTGACTCAATATATAAATATATAATTTATATAATTAACTTTCTTTTCAATTTCAGCTTATTTGAATTTAAAAAACTTTTAAAACTTAATTATAAGCTAATAATAATAAAAGAAGCAAATACTTTAAAATTTTATGGTTATGAATTGAATTATTTATTTATTTATGTAATGTAGAGTAATTTTAATTTATATAAATTTTAATTATAATTATATTTCTTTAAAGTCGTACCTTCTATTCTTAAAAGAATCAATAGAATAAGTTGTGTTTTATTTTTATTTTTTAAATTAAGTAATCATTTTATTTAAAATCTATTATTAAATTAAAATTTTAAAATGTATAAAGCTCAAAGAAATTGAATATTGATTCACGTGATTCAAACTAAAGAACTAAAATGAATTGTTAACAATGTTGAATTAAATTGAGTTTGAACATAAAATAAAAAAAAAAATTCATATCAAACTCAAATCAAATTACGTGTTCAACTAAATGTTATTAAATTGAGCTGAATTGAACCGAGTTTAACTCAACTAATTTTCATCCCTAACTCTCATGTATACATGCGAGATACCAGCACATATTTTGAAATATATATATATATAAGTTGCGGTTCAATTTAATTTGCATCGGTTTTACGATCTCAAACCACAAATTAAACCGAATTATATGGTTTAATAAAACGAAAAAATCAAACCAAATCGCAAGTATTCAGTTTTTCATCAAATTTCAATTAAATATAATTTATATATTAAATAATATAATATTTATTTTTATACTTTATTATAAAATTTTATTAACTATACTATTAATAATTGCATTACGTCCTTTTAGAATACCCATTGTGTTGTTTGTATTTTTCCTTAACTTTCAAAACAATCTCTCTCCTATAATTTTTTTAGGTTTAAAAATGTTTTTAGTCTTAAATTTAGGATAAATTTAATTTTGGTATCTCAAATTTAAAATTTCTACTTCTAATTTTTGTAATTTTCAAAAATTTTATTTTAGTCTTTTAGATCACCCATAACACATTTAAAAATGATAATTTTGAGATAATTATGCAGTATCATATGAATTTAATGTAATATTTTCACTAATAAAGACACTTATAAATAATTTTTATATGATAATATTTGACAGATTTTCTAACAAAATTTGAGTATAAGAAATAAAATAATATTTTTTTGAAATTATAAGACTAAAAAGACCAATTTTAAATTTAAGGAACTAAAAATAAATTTATCTTAAATTTAAAAGAAGTAAAAATATATTTAAGTTTTTCTTTATTTGGTTTTATTTTTCTTTTCTTCGTAAATTAAATTTTCAAATAACTCTCACACCCTTAAATAATTATCTCACACTTTCTAATTTTTAAATACTAACACATTTAATATTAATTATTTTTATTTTTTATTTTTACATAAAATACACATTTTTTTACACTGGAATATATAATAAACATTTGCCCATCCTAAAATATCAGTTGTGTAAAAGAGCTGCAATCCTTTAAATCAAAACTACTAAAACTGAATCAGTAGGATTGGAGGTTGGAGGTTAGACTAATATGTGTACGGTTTTAGGTTTTGATTAATAAAAAAAATGTAATTATAAATTTATAAGATCTATATATGTTGTTGTTCTAATTTTGATTAATTAAAAAAACATAAATTATACATACACTTGTGGAAAATAAGGTTACTACGTCACCTCTTTTACGTCAAACATACCAAAATACGACATAAAAAAGATGCGGTGACATTTTTGTAAATAACAGTGGACTCTTTTACGTCGGACTAGGTATGGTCCGACGTAAATTATACAATCTACATCGGACACAATACAAGGCCGACGTAGATTATATATTTTATGTTGGACCATACCTAATCCGACGTAAAATATTATTTATATCAGCAACATTTTCGTTCTCTTCCCGTGCGCCTTAGTTTACTTGTCATCAACAACTTAGTTCTCTTCTCTGCACACCTTAGTTTTCTTGCACCTTTCTAAGTTGTTTTGCATTGGGCCTGCACGTTTGAGGTTAGCTTCAACTTAGTTCTCTTCTCTGCATTAGCTTTTGTGTTAATTGTTCATCTGGAACGGCCTGTTCTGCAACCAGAATGAGTCATTCTACTTGAAGTTATTGTTTGTTAATTGTTCATCTAGAACGGGCCATTCTGAAACTCTAATGGGTTGTTCCAGATGAACAATTAACACAAAAATAATGCAGCTGGAACAGACCGTTCTGGTTTAAGAACGGCCCGTTCCAGACACATTAAGTTTGTGTTATTTGTCCATTTGGAACGGCCCGTTCTGGTTTCAGAACGGGCCATTCCAGATGCATTAAATAAGGAGAATTTAATTATTAAGAGGGACCAAATTAGGCATTAACCTTTAGTTTAGCATCGTATTAGTAGAAGTATTTATCGATTTTATCCAAAATTAATATCGATTTTTTAGGGTTGTAGTTTAGGTTAGAATAATTATGAATAACTAAGTCAATAGTTAATTTGTGTTAATATATAGATAATGAATCGAAGTTGGATGCATGCACGTCGCATTAGTCAAGAGTACAGAAATGGAGTTGAAGAGTTATTGCAATTTGCAAGAGAAAATGGAAAACCCATCAAAGGGACATATTATTGTCCATGTGTTCGTTGTTTGAATCAGATATGTCAGGAAGTTGGGGAAATACGTGATCACCTATTTATATTCGTTGTTTTAATGAGAGATTTATTTTTTCAGGATTATGGCAGATTTGGGGTCTAGTAGTGGAAGGAGGGAAGGTAGATCTGTCACTCGATTATCTGGGTTGACATCTGGACGCATTGCCAAGGAGAGGACACCAGTTGAGGTGGATCCTCGTTCTGGCAAGGCGTCAAGCCCAAATGCTGCAAAATTTAGGACCTATTTGGGAGTCTTAGCTCGACGTCATGTTTCTATTATCATTCCATAATGGGATGACGTTGAGGAGGCTGACAAGAACCTCATGCATGTGGCAGGATATTCAGGTATATACTTGCACATCCCTACAATATTATATAACTTAAATACGTTATTTATTATTTGTTGTTATTTTGATAGCAAAAATTTTGACATTCCCAACACTGAGGTCATGAGGAGGAAGATGTTATCTGC
This sequence comes from Cajanus cajan, assembly GCF_000230855.2. Taxonomy (NCBI): domain Eukaryota; kingdom Viridiplantae; phylum Streptophyta; class Magnoliopsida; order Fabales; family Fabaceae; genus Cajanus; species Cajanus cajan. Next base: position 7,000,733 of record NC_138517.1, on the reverse strand, counting down.
CCTTGCCACCAGGTGGAGAGACTTCAAGACTTTCTTGACACGGGAGTATGTATTTGGAGAGCGACAAAATGAGACTCCCTCTCTAAAGTACCAGATTACTGATGAGGAGTGGATGCAATTTCGTGCCACTCGATTGGACCCTTCTTGGCAGGTTAGTTATTGATAATTCTTACATTGACACAAATACTTAAGATATATTTTAATTAATCTAATTTTCTTATTTGTATTATTGCAGGCCAAAAGAGTAGATGCCTAAAAACGACAGAGCAAGAATGATGCACCCCATTTATTGTCAAGAGGGGGATATGAATTAAAAAAAAAGAAATTGATGAAGGCAAGGGCAGAGGCATCAGGGGTTGAGTCTGCTGACCTTGTGGATTCACCTCCCCGCTATGAGATGTGGATAGCAGCTCGAACAAAATCAGATAGGCAAATGACTTCTGAGTCTGCAAGGGTCATTGCTGATAAAATAGTAAGTAAAAATATACAAACTTAGACTCTTAATTTCAACTCATTCAATTTATAAGTGTAGTTTAGGGTATACTTATTGTTAATATGTTACAAGAGGGTTTAGTTGAGCAGACCACCCAGGGCTCATTATTTGTTCCCCATGGTCGGGATGATATACTCACAACGGCCATTGGAAGGCCAGAGCACGCAGGGCGTGTGTGTGGTATTGGTGGTTTTTGGAGTCACCAAGATTACTTTGGTGCACCACCATCGAGGAGTAGTACTGTTGACTCTTGCAGTCAGGAGGCTATGCAGAGAATGGAGATGCAGTTTGAAGAGAAATTGAACAACATTCGACAAGAGTTTGAAAAGAAGTTTGAGCTTTTGGCTCGTTCTCAGCAACAAACTGTAGTTGCTCATGATGGTGTTCGAGTCAACACTAAAGGGAGTTGTGCTACTCTAGATCCCTCAGGGGAACAGACTCACACTGATGTACCAAACCAGTGTGAGTTATATGTTGAGAATGACCCCCCACGGTTAGTGGCTATTGGTTGAGTATTTAAGGGTGGCTCAACCATCCATGGTGTCCCTCTAGAGCCAGATTGGACATGGGTTGTGGTTGACCAAGTTCAAGATTTTGCTGCTCCAGTGCCTTTTCCCAATATAGAGGTTCAACTAGTGGGGCAGGCAACCGACACATTCTTAGCTTGGCCAAAACATTTGGTGATGCCGCTTTTAGCACAGGCAAAGGTAATTCTATTATTGTTCTTTTATATTCTTATAATTCTATTATTATTTAACTAATTTTGATTCTTTCTTTATGATTTTATCAATCGTGGTAAGGAAGTCATGAGAGAACCTGTTATTGATGATGCTGATATCGTAGAAGCTGAGGATGATCCCATATATAGGCTTCTAACCATATTACCACGATTAAAAAAGAAACCAATTCAATTATAGTGAGACATTAGAGTTTTTGGAGTTGATAGCTCTAATGTTCCACTATACGTATCCCTGCCCGATGCATTAGAGATTGTTAGGGGAAACTCCATGTTAAATATATCTATCATACAACTGTGGGCCATGTAAGTGATATTTTCTTTTATGAGTCTAAAATTACAATAATTACATTTAACTTATAATAATTAATTATGTTAGGTACATGGACAAATTGAGTGCGGAGCAAGCACAAGCACATGTATATGGATTTATTGAGCCTCAATCCATCCAAAAATCAGGAAACACTTAGGTCCGATCCAACAATATATGCAAACATGGATGAGTGAATCAGGAAGACATATATACATGGCTCCATACATTGAAGGGTTAGTTTTTTAATTGGTTTTTTAATCATGGTAATTTTATAACTAATTTGTTTGTCATACAATGTAGGTCCCATTGACAGTTAATGATAATCATTCCTAAGGAATACACCGTGGTGTGGTTTTGTTCACTACATCGAAAATCAAGCCACGAAATCTATTTTTCATTATGTTTTAAAACCGTAACTATATATATTGGCTAACATCTATTTTTATTTCAATTAATTAGAATCGTGTCTAGAGTTAATATTTTAAGTGGTAGAGCTAGATCAAAGACATTGCAATTCATATACCCTAAGGTTAGCAAATTAATCAATAGAGGCAATAATATTTGAATTTATCGACTTTTGAAATAATAGTTATTTGTTTCTCATTTTAGTGTAATAAGCAACAAGACTCGTTTGAATGTGACTATTACATCATGTATTAGATGAGAGTCATAGTTTTTGAGGGTATTACTAATTCTTTGGGGCAGGTAATTCATATCAAAAATTTATTTAAGTATATTTACCTTTATGATAATTAAAATTGCATATTAATGACACTTAAATTAATGTTTCAGGTCTTTGAAGATCTATCTCCATTGCCCGAAGATGAAATCATCAAGATAAGAGAATAATGGACAACTTTTTTTCTTCAAAGTATATAATAGTTAGATTTCTAAATTTAGTTAGTTGGATATTATGTTTCTAGTTGCATATGTTCTATAGCTTTTATAGGATAATATGATTTACATTATCTTAATTTATGTTTTTTAAGATTTATATATTATTTTATTTTTGTCATCCAATTTTGAAATATAAATTATATTTGAATTTGTTTTCTGGATTGTCTGGGTTAGGTTTTGTATTTTGGACTGTATGCAGGTTTTAGGTGTATCAAAAAATAATAAAAATTAAAAAAAAACCTAAATTTACGTCAGACATAGTATAGTTCGACGTAAATATTTTAGTGTTTTTTTTTTGTTTTACACCCTTTTTTACGTCGGTTCTAAGGAATGACCGACGTAAATTTACGTTGGTTGTGATAGACGACGTAAATTTACGTCTCCCACATTAACGTCGGACCCTTTTATGACGTAAAAACTTCAAAATAATCGACGTAAATTACCCATTTTGTACTAGTGATAGGATCTTAAATTCATGTTGTTATTTTAATTTCGATTAATAAAAAAAATAAACTATACACCCGATTGAAGTAATCTCCATCATCGTTCAGAGAAGTCGTTGAAATGTCTAATTTTCTGATATTTTGTATGTTAGTTTGTTTCCAATTTGAGTGTCTCCCCTTCATTCTCTCTCACTTTTTTTGTGTCTATATACATACACACAAAAATTGAATTGCTATTGAAAATTTTTTTGCGTCTCTAACAAAAGTTGATCAAAAGCAAAGAGAGAGAATATCAACACAGAAAAAAAGATTCGTTACTAGATACATGGCGTTGAAGGACACATTCTATATATCTCATGGATCACCCACTTTGTCCGTAGATGACTCCATTGATGCTAGGCAGTTTCTTATGTCATGGAAGAAGAACGTGTTTCCTCAAACACCCACTTCAATTCTCATCATTTCTGGTCATTGGGACACCAAGATTCCCACGGTCAACGTTGTTGACTCCATCAATGATACCATCCACGATTTCTATGGGTTCCCCAGAGAAATGTACCAGGTTTCCACCAACTGCACCTTTAAATTTTCATTACCCCTATTCACCATGTTATATTTCTTGAGGACCTATACATGATAATATGCATGCTTGCCATGAGTAACTATTATATTAATTATGTTGTTAGATTTTTCAGTTTTTTGAAAGCAGATTAATTTTCTTAATCATCTCTGTGGCCAAATACTATGTAAAATTCTCGTCCATGAGTAATATTGTGCCACCACTTTATACTTGAAAGGATCAAAAACAAAACTTCTATTCTATTTTGTTCATAGTAATGTTTGTGCCACCACTTTATTCTATTTTGTTCATAAAACAAAACTTGCCAAAATGCTGTTTTTCCATTTGACCTGGGACAAGACTATTCATGGTGATGTTGTTAGGTTGATTTATGTAGAAATCTCTTACAATATTACATACTTCTTCTACTATAGCTTAAATATCCTGCACCTGGAGCTCCAAAATTGGCAAGGAGGGTGAAGGAACTACTCAAGAAATCCGGTTTTGGGCGAGTTGATGAAGATAGAAATCGAGGGCTTGACCATGGTGCTTGGGTTCCTCTCTTTTTGATGTACCCACAAGCTGACATCCCAGTTTGTCAGTTATCTGTTCAATCAAACAAAGATGGAACTCATCATTATAACATAGGGAAGGCATTGGCTCCTCTTAAAGATGAAGGTGTATTGATTATGGGCTCTGGAAGTGCTGTTCACAACTTGAGAGCACTTAATCCTCACTCCACTGTTGCTCCCTGGGCTTTAGAATTTGATAATTGGTTGAAAGATGCTCTTCTTCAAGGAAGGTACCCTTTTCCTGTTTTCATCTTCAATTTTTTTGTTTGGTAAATCAAGGTGTATGTCTTATGGTAATGTTAATAATTAATCTCTAGAATTATATTGAGATTCATATATAAGGATTAACAAATGTCTTTCCAAGATACTGTATAATTAGTATCAAATTCAAGTTGAAATTTGCTTAATGCATAATTGATCTTATTATGGATGTTATATGCATGGATCTAATTACCAAGATACTGTATGACATTGGAAAACTATAGCCATTGAATGTAGTAGAGTTTGACTCTTCATGAATTGCTTTTGTAGATATGAAGATGTAAATCATTATGAACAGAAAGCACCACATGCAAAACAGGCTCATCCCTGGCCAGATCACCTTTATCCATTGCATGTTGCTATTGGTGCTGCTGGTCAAAATTCAAAAGCTAAACTCATCCATAGCGGTATTGAATTGGGTTCTCTCTCTTATGCCTCTTACCAGTTTACATCAGCTGATAGCTGAATTTCTATTACAGAATTGCACATCGATGGTCAGTTGTCTATCCTCTAAACAGTTATTCAATATCAATAAAGATGTGTTGCGCTTACAAGTTTGACTTATGTTTATGCGATATATACAGAAAAATTCACTTATAATATAAATTAAATTACACTTTTGAATTTTCTATTTGTTAATCCACAATTTTGGTTATCCTAATTTAAAATATAGATATTTAATTATCATATTTTTATAAATTTAAAATTTTGATTCTACTGTTATTTGATGTATATTGATTGTTAAATTTTAATGTTAAATTTAACGATTTGTTTCCAATTAAATAGTATTATTTTTTTTATTTGATATATAAAGATAAAAATAAAAAAATAAGATGTAAATTTTTTTGATTGTATTTATTTTAACAAGTTAATAAATCTTATGTATATTTTTTTAATAATTTTTCTTATCTTCAAATATCATGTTGTTAAATGTGAGATCACTTAAGTATAAGTAAATGTTAAAAGTTAAAATCTAATAATTAATAGATGTTAATTTAATGGAATGATCAAATTTTAATGTTTTTAAAATAAAAAAATTAATGGTGTATTTAGATAAGAAATTTTAAATTCTTGGTATTTAAATTAATTTGATTTTAATTTTCATCATTTTTAAAATATTTTGTTTGGATAAGTCAATTCAAATTTCTTAAAATTTAAATTGTTAGTTTGGATATATATAGTAATTTAATTTTACCAAGGTAAAATTGATTTTAAAAATATATTCATATATTGAGATTTTTAAATTAAATTTTATAAAAATAAATATAAGCTATTTTTAAAAAATATTTAATAATTTTAAAATTAATATTAGATAATATTTAATTTTTATTTTTTTTTGGAAGAATTTAATTTAAAATTCTACTATTTTAAAAAATTTCACAAATGCTTAAATTTTAAATTCTTGTAAATTCTTCTTCCAAACAAAACATTTCACTTCAAAAAATTTGAAATTCTTTAATCAAGTCTCTGGATCCTTAAATTTGCATTCTAGATTTCCACAGCTATAGCTGTAGAACCACAGCCATAGCTGCAACTTTCTAACCTTCTGATTTCTTCCTAGATTTTCATAACTATAGCTCTAGAACCATAGCTATGACTGTGGAATTTTGTCTTCCTGAATTTTCTGCAAAAAAGGAAGGAAATCATCATTAATTTTCTACTACTCTTCTATCTTTTAATATAAACTTAATTCTTCCTAATTAGAGTTAAATTATCATATATATATATATATATATATATATATATATATATGAGGAGGGTTCAAACGACACCGGTGTAACTTTTACTTCCTTTATAATTTTTTTAAAAAGAGTAACAAAAGTTGAATGCAATTCATAAATAAAAGACAGTTAACAATTTTGCACATTTTCATGTATTAGTATCGAAGGTGAGATAACTGCATCCTTGCATTTTGGATTTCCTGCCATTCTCTGAAGAGGTTGGTTAATCCTTAATAATAATGTTGGTATGCATTGTCTGCTTTGTTCTTTTCTGAATATTAATATATATATTGAGTTGTTATACTCCAATTGGAGTTACTTGTTCGGCACCAAATTACGACGGTGATCTAAGAGATGATTGGTTTATGGAGCATGCGTGTTTTAGAATTTGATGGCACAGGACATGCTTTTTTTTAGTAGATTAATTAAACTAAACTATACTTTAAAAAATGAACTATTTTTTATTAAAATTAATCTAAATTATATTTTAAGTTCAGTTTTAAAAAATTAAACTAGCAGTTCATTACACTTGAATTATATATATACAAAATTTTATATTAATCCAAAATTATATATACATATTTTAGTGCATAACTATGTTAATCTATTATTTTTGAATATATTATTGATGGTATGAGAATCTAAATTAAGATTTTTAAAAATTACAAAACTAAAAAAATTGGTTTTAAATTTAAAGGACTAAAAATATATTTAAGTTAATTTCTAAATTATTTTAATTTCTTATATTTTAATTAAACAACATAAAATAAATATATTACACACACATATGGATATAGATGCTTTTATTTTTTTATTATTATATTTAGTTCTATTATTATTTTGTACTATTTATTTAGATTATTCATATATATTATCATTTTTGTCATTTTTTTTTATTTTTTAACATATAGTATTAATCTACTTTTATATTTTTATTTTATTAATGCTATTGATATATTATCATTGTAGTAATATTTTTTATTTTTCTTGAAGTTATAGGATTGGTATAATATTATTTTTTTATTCTTTAGGATTTTTAATAGTGTTTATATTCATTATTAGCATTATTTTCATTTACTTTATATTTGGTTGAAAATTATAATTTATATGATTATTTTCTTATAAGTATTAATCACTATTTTATTAGTATTTTAATAAAATTTATCATACATTAACTATTAATTATAATATTATTTTACTGTAACTAATAAATAACTATTTCCATATATATATATATATATATATATTATAAAATAACTAATTTTATAATAAATTGTTTTATTTTATAGGTTACATTATATTTTTGGCCTTTTATTTTATTTATAAAATTTATTTTAATCTTTTATCTTTTAAAATATTCATTTTCATACTTTATTTCTTAATTTGGAGTCAATTTGATCCTTTGAAATGATTAATTTCACTTTTGAGATATGATTTTAATGTTTTTTTTATTAATTTAAAACTTAAAACTTATTGTTAGATTCAATTACATGAAAACTATTGAAAATCAATGCAATTCAAACTAAAATATATCATGATAAAAATCATATAAAAATAAGTTTAAAAAGTAATTGAAATATTCAAAAATCTAATTTCACATTATTTTCTAGTTATTTGTGAGATAAATTTTTGCACATGATTTTTTCTATGTTTATAACCCTTTTTAAATTCTAATGTTAATTTAGTTTTATAATTTTCATATAGGTGAATTTAATATTACAAGTTTCATGTCTCAAATCAATCAAAAGTTATTCAAAATCATGTCTCAAAATTGAAAATAATCATTGTTTTAAAAGGACCAAATTAAACTAAATATAAAAGATAAAGGATCATAATGAATATTTTAATAAATAAAGAATCAAAATGAATATAAGAAATAAGATTAAAAAAATTAAAGGTGTAATTTAACCTATTTTATATTATATTAAAATCAATTTAGTTTTGAATTGTAACATTTTTTTAAATCAATCTACGAAATAAAATTTGCAATTTATCTACTATATTAATAATACAATATGTTTAAAATAATTATGTTTTAACATTATAATATATATATATATATATATATATAATATCATGAATATATCTAAAATATTAATTAAAGTTTTGATTAGAATTTATAATATATATATATATATAATAAAAAAATTAAATAATATAAAAAATAAAATGATACTAAACCCTTAATAAAAGTAAAACTAAAATTTTAAAAAAATGTTACTACAATTATAATATAATGTAGAACACCTACAATAATTGAAAAATGATAATGTAAAATAAAATAAACGATAAAAAAGTGTAGATGAAGATTATAGTCTTACCAATATTTGTCACTTAAAATTACTTTTACTTATATTATAAATATAATATATATTGGTACATTGTTAAAAAAGTGTAGGTAAAGGCTATAGTGACACACAATTAATATATATTGACACAAATATATATTTTTGAATCTTATTTAAATTTAATAGTAAAATTGTGTCTAGGTATCAAAGAAATTTATACCTACGTGCATGCAATGTACTATAATGACAGTTTTTGTATATTAATATTATTGCATGTAACATTTTTTGTAATAAATAATAATATTTTAGTGATTGGAGGGAAGGAGTTGGAATGATAGAAGTATGACAACTTAGTTGTGATATTAATTACGGTCATATTTGTAATCTTTTTTTATTTTTATCACACACACACACACACACACACACACATATATATATATATATATATATATATATATATATATATATATGTGATGAAGAATCCACTTACTCCACTTAAATACTCATGTTTTACGATGAACTAACCATTAAATTAAAAGTTTTTAATGTATATATCAAATTTGTAAAAAAAATTTAAAAATTTAAAATTATTTAATATTTTGTTTCATTAATTCAAATTGATGGATAATTACAAAAATATTTTGTATGTAGATTTAAACTTATATAATGAAGTATCATATGATCTTTAATTTTTTTTATAAAATAAAAACTTGCAGACTTAATCAATACATTAAAAATTTTAGTTCAACGACTAGATTATTAAAATTTGATATAAAATATGAGTTATTGTGTGAAATAAGTCTACATCAAGATTTACTTTTAAAATAAGTGGCTCACTCCTCTCTCTATATATATATATTCATTCTAGAATTGCTAGCGTTTTGTAATATTCACAAGAGCGGAGAAACAATAAAGAATACCACCACCTATTACGAGTTAGGAAGAAACATGGGAATTTGTGTTGTGTCCTAAATTTGCAAGTCATGAAGATCATATATGAGGAAAACAAAGAAGGAATAGAAATATCGGTAGAAAAGTGAGAAAGAATACTACCATCAACGATTAAAGATTAATGGAGTGTTGATGTAACACCCTGAATTTTCTTGTTGATTATTATTTATTAATTAAAGGGGTTTTATGGAGGTTTGCATTAATTTAAAATTATTTATGAAAATTTTTATAAATTCTATTTTTTAGGCTGGAACGGGCCGTTCCAAAAGTGGAACGGGCCGTTCCAAAGAAGAAAAGGACCCATTTTTGTATTTCCAGAACGGGCCGTTCCCAAAGAGAAACGGGCCGTTCCAAGGTTATGAAATTGCCTAAAGACCTTAGCTGGAAACGGGCCGTTCCAACTATGGTTAATCAGTGTTAACGTGAACTTCAGAACGGGGCGTTCTGCTTTTTGAAACGGGCTGCTCTGCTTTTTGGGAACATGCTGTTCCGATTTTGGAACAGGCCGTTCCAGTTGCTAAATTTGCCTATGTTCGAAGGATCCGGAACGGGCAGTTTCGAATCCAATACGGGTGGTTCCGGGGACCCCAGGATGCCTATAAATAGGGGCAAGGGGGGTGAAAATTTTATACTGAGTGAGAAGGTGAAATTTTAGAGAGAGAAAGAGGAGAAAGAGAGAGAAAGAAAGAAAGAAAGAGAGGGAAGGAGAGAGAGAATCCAGAGGAGGAGGCCCTGCTCAAGTTTCAACTCCGCTTATCCAGGTAAGGGGGGAGTGAGAAACCTCGCTCGGGGGTGTGGGGATAATTGTTGGATAGTATGATTGTCGAATTGGCCCCCAATCCCTTGCCGTTATTTTGTTTGCTTTCTATTTAATCTACTTTATTCTTTGTTGAAGGTGCCGTTGTTCTGTTTGATTTTCTATTTACTCTACTTTGTTCTTTGTTGAAGGTGTCGTTGTTCTTCTATTTACTCTACCTTGTTCTTTGTTGAAGTAATAAATGAATATGAAATTAACGTTAAAAATGAATAAGTTTTAATATGAATAAGAATGTCCTTTGTGAATTCTTATGCGGACCTTATGAGGAGTATTTATGACATGACCATATGAAATATGGACAAATGACATGAGACCTAAGAATGGACTATTGAGACAAACTATGATTATGAGACTATGACAAATGAGGACATGATGTACTAAATGAAATTATGTAACAAGTTAAATGTTGAGTCAATGAGATTATGAATGTATGACATGCATCATATGCATATATTACTCCAGGTGTGCCGCTGAGGCCGCATACCCACGATGCTAACAAGGTGTACCTTAGGGTCACCCACGACTAACAAGGTGTACCTTATGGTCACCCACGATGTAACATGCTAATAAGGTGTACCTTATGGTCACCCACGACTAACAAGGTGTACCTTAGGGTCACCCACGATGTAACATGCTAACAAGGTGTACCTTAGGGTCACCAGTGATGATATGTGAAACTTCTTTATGGCGCCACATGCATGCACTTATGAGTCGAGTCCATGACATCCTAGCATGATAAATGAATATATATGTGATATTGATTATTTATGTATGTTATTTACATGTGACTTATATTTGTTGTGTGTGTGTGAGCTATTTAACCTTTATTTTTGCACTTGAAACTGAGTGAGATGTTTCTCACTCCCTTGTTGCTTTTGTATGTGTTTAAATTATGTTGCAGGCGATCAACATCATAAGGATGTGGTTGATGAGGCTTAAGGCTTCAGTTGGGCATGCTCTGATAGGATGTGACATCGGGGCATAGCTAGCTTAGTTTAATATGTTATTGTTTTAATAACTTTAGTTTCTCTTCTTTTGTAATTTCTAACGAAGAGATAACGTAGATAAAGTTTATAATCCAATAAAAGACTCAAATGTACATCTTTGTTATATTTTTATTACATGATTTGGAAGTTATAAATTAATCCCTAACCAGGAGGCACTGCCACCTTTACTGGAGTTAATTTATATTTCCTTTATTATTATTTGTATATATTTGTATATATATATGATTTCTTATTTTTCACTAAATTGTATTGAAAATCTTAATTTCTTTTCTTTTATAATTTCTACATTAGAGTGATGATTTATGAGTTATGAATGTGAATATTCTACCTTGTAATATTTGAGACATTTGTCAACTACGAAAAATTTTATTTACTCAAAAAGAAAAGAAAAAATTGTTTACATTTATTGTATATTAATGTTGGGGTAGAAGGGTGTCATTGATGTAAATGAAATTAGAAAATATCATATCAATCTCTCGTATCTCAAAGTAAATCATGTCATTTCAACTACTCTTTTTTATAAAGGTGTTGTAAGTCAGGACTTTACCATCTTAAAGAAAATTAGTGCTTAGAGAACTCTTGTTAATAGTATATTTTGGTTGGAGTAACTTATCGATGGTATTTGCTGGTTCTTTCACTATATATATAATGCAATATGATTTACTTGTTGGGGGAAAGGATTTACTCTATATTCCTTTATAATAGTTTTGTTTTTTTACAACTTTGATACCTTTTGTATATTTTATTCTCTCATTTAATATATATCTTGTTTGCTGTTAGAAAAGAACCACTAAACCAAAAGATCATATATATATATATATATATATATATATATATATATATATATATATATATATATATTATTTTTTTTTCTTTTTTTTTTTTTGCTACACAATCCATCATACACATATCTACCAATCACACACATCTACCAAACACTCCATCTCACATACACATCTACCAAACACAAACACATAATTGGGTGTATGAAGAAAATATATATCTGCCATAGACAAACACATAATTAGGGTGAATGAAGAAATTATATATGTGCCAAACATAGCCAATAATTTGAATAGGCGTTAGTGAAATGAATAATGATCACCGTGATTTCCTCTCAAATATATATATATATATATATATATATATATATATATAAATAAAGAGGGATCCGTTTATTTTAAAGTAACTAGATTTATTTTATTCAATAACTCATGCTTTACACTAAATTTCAATGATCCAATTTTTGAATTTAAAGTTCTTCATGCATAAATAAATTTATAAATTTTTAGAAAATTTGAAAATCATTTCATACTTCATTTCATTAATTCATATTGATTGATTTTATACATTGATTTAAATTAATAAACTAAAGTATTAAATTATTTTCAAATTTTTTCAAAGAATTTATGAGTTATTAATGAAATTTGATATAAAGGAATTATTTTCAGAGAGCTGCATGTTGCATTTTGGATTTCCTGTTCTTTGGTCAGCTGATATGAATATGTTTTGCAGGTTTGCATTGTCCTTTTTGTTCTTTTCTAAATTTCAGTGTATTGAGTTGTTATAGTACGAGTGGATTAAATTGTTTGGCAGAAATTAATTTATTGTAATAAAATTTTGTCACACATATTTGTATTAAAAATAAATAATTATATGATATATATGAATTGATTAAATTGATCTATATTAAAAAATATAAAAGATTTATGGATATTCGTACTAAATGGAATGAATGACGATAAATTATTATTTCATTTTCGCTCCGCTTTATTATTGGATTAGTTTGACTTAGAATTTTTGTGTTATGTGTTATAAATATATTATAAATTATATCTATTAATTATCTCATGTCACTATAAACACATTTACTTTTAATAGTGACATGATACAATTAAGAGATATAATTAGTTGTCAGTATAAAAAAACTTTACACTGACAACGTATATGTGAAATTTGTATATATATATTATTTTAAATTATGATGACTATATTATCTTTTAAGTTTTTTTTAATATAGATTGATTTAACCAATTCAAACTATCTAATTTGACCACTAAATTATTAAACTATTGTTTGAATCGATTTGGTTTGATTTTTATATCATTGATCAAGCTTTATTCTTTTAAATAAAGTCTTAGATTTGAGTTTCATAATGAAAAATATATTTTGAAAAAGAAAATTCCACTAAAAATTATCAATTATATTTTTTAATAAAAATTAATTATCAACAAGTTCTTCAGTTACATGGCACCAATAATATGATTTGGAGGTTTATAGGTTGACTTGTGTTGAGTTCTATCAAATTTATTACATAATTCAATCTAAATGATTTGGATTGAATTTTTATAAATTTTTTAATCAAATCTAGACTGAACTAACTCAATCAATAAGGGATTGGGTTGAGTTAGATCATTAGGTATAAAAAGTTAAAAATTATTTTTAAAATATTAACATATCCAAGCAAATATATATACAAAAATTCATGTATAAATTAAAATGAAGAACTAATAAATCAATATTAATTATAACTATATAAACGAAAATGAAGATCTAATAAATGATTATTCTTTTAATCATTTTGTCCATATTAAAAATTTAAAACAAATATATCAAAAAAAAAAATATTAAAATAAGATTCTTTTGGTTAAAACTTACTCTTCAATTCAGCACTTATTATTAAATAATTTTTATTATCATTCTTTTTATTATTAAAAAAAAACTGTGAAGCACGTTCCTATTTCATTAGAAATGTTTGGCGGTCAAATGTCTAAAGCACACAGGACAAGGAGAGAAGAAAAGATAGAAAGTGATGATTCTTGTTTCATGGAAGAGAATAATTGTCGCAACCAAGATGGTGACGGGACGCTGAAAAATAAATTAAATAAAAGGAGTCGCCACCAATGTTATTTTTAAGGAAAAACATTAGAAAAATCATAAAATAGAAAATAATCTACGAAAACCAGAGTCATGTAGTTCTTTGGTAGAAAATATTTATGTGTTGATATTTTTAAATTAAATTTTATTTTTGTTAAATATAGGATTCTTGAACTGTCTCAGCTCATTCACCCTAAAAATATAAAATTGACTAAGGTGTACACCAAAGTCAATTCAATAAAATTTTAATTATAATTATTACTAGAGATGTTATGATGTTAAAAAATTTCTTGATTGGACATTTTTGTTTTTGGAGAAAAAATTTAAAGATAAGCTGTCACAACTTGTACTTTAAATTCAAAGGTTAAAAAGATGTCACATTTAATTAACCATTCCTCCAATAAAATTTTTGATACAATAATTTTAGATATTTACATTAAATATTGTAGCACTATATTTTGATATTTAATCACATTTTTAATTTAAATAAGGATTGACAGATATTACTAATATAAAAATAAAATAAAAAGAAGTGAGTTTAATATACTCACAATTCTTCGCTACAGAAGCGGTAACTCGTTGGTCTCTTCCTCTGGGTTCCCTCTGGTCCAAGGTGGAGATGTGTGTGTAAGGTGCCAAGGGCCGCTATTTATAGACTTTCAGGAGGGACTGGAACGGCCCATTCTAAATCCGGAACGGCCTGTTCCGGGGTTGCAATTTTACTCACAATGGCCCTTTTTGAAACGGCCCGTTCCGGGCTAAAATTTTTAGGTATTTTGGTAGTATGGAAACGGTCGTTCTGGGCTAAAAAATATAGGTCTTTTTTGAAGGTTGAAACGACCCGTTCCAGTTTGGGAACGGCCCGTTCTGGGCTAAAATTTATAGAACATTTTTGAAGGTTGGAACGGCCCGTTCCAGTTTTGGAATAGCCCATTCCGGGCATTCCAGTTTTGGAATAGCCCGTTCCGGGCGTTCCAGTTTTGGAACAACCCGTTCCAGGCGAGGATTTATAGGGCATTTTAGAAGGCTGGAACGGCCCGTTCCAGTTTGGGAACGGCCCGTTCTGGGCTTATAAAATCATATAAAAATTACTAAATTACCCTCCACAAAAATATTAAAAATGAGGTGTTACATTTGACTTCTATATTTTGTCTTTTTTATTCTTTCTTGTACATACCTTTTTTGCTATTTTTTTTAAACAAAATTGATATTTCCCGGACGAAATTGAATTACTACAATAATAATAACAATATGGGGTTGAAATTGAAAGAGACATTCTCTTTCTAACGTTCTTCTTGCAAATTACTATTACTACCGTTATTATTCTTCTTTCCATGTGCTTGTTTTTTTTTTTATAATAATTATTATAAAAGTCATATATAAATAATAGATGTGTAATAATTTAAGCTCTATCTTTATGTAATTGTAATTTTTATAATAATTATTATAAAAGTCATATAAAACATGATTTATGATGGGTCGATGTAAAATTTTTACATTACATGTTGATTAAAATCTTCTTAGTTTAACTAGTTTTTAGATTAAATTCTTTGCTCCTTTAAATTATTTGAGCAAGGTTTCCGATAGAAGATTACGATCCGCTGTCGTTTTTGAAAAGATCAGCGAGTGATTATTATAAGAATATTATTTATGTATATGCAATTTATTTATTTGAATGGGTTTGGTCAAAATGATTATCAGCCAAGTTAATTTATTTTCACTTTTAATTTAATATGTACTGTATTTTATCCAAGTTAATTGTATGTAGCATCATGGAGCATGTGAAATTGAGATAGAAAGAAAATAAGCTTGAAGAATAAATAACAAATAATTTGACTTTTGTTAGCGATTGTTTTCTTTTTATTTGGACATTTTTATGAAACAACGAGCCTTTCTGGATAATTTTTTTTAATGACTTTGAAAAAATTAAAAAAAAAATTTCTCTATACAAGCTAAATTAAACTAAAAGTGAAAATAAAATTTTAAAAAATTAGTAAAAAAAAACTTCTACAAATTAATTTATGTATTGTAACTTATTGGAAAAATAAAAATATTTTAATTATATATATATATATATATATTATTTTTCTCTTAGTATTTCTAAATAAACTTATTCAAATAGACTCCATATTGAATAAGTTTCATGGAGTCCATTATTGACTAGCTGGTAGGCCTAAAATTTTTAGGCCAACTAATGTTGATCGATTAAGTTTTCGTTTTCAATATTCTATTAAGCTTTTTTTTTTGGTATCATTGACTTCTATCCCTTATTTCCACAATCCTTTGCCTTTTGAAAACTCGTTTAATCTCAACCAACTGGAATCGAATCATTTATTAATATAAATAAATAGAATATGTAATTAAAGAAATGTGTAGAATCGTGTCATGGAACAACACATTGAAGAGTTTATGTGAGAAACACTTATTTGCTTGACTTACTAAATTACGAGTTGAGCATCTAATCGCTCACCAAATGAACACAAAGAAGTCAAATTCTAGCTGAATTCTGAACGACCAATTTTAATGGAAATTGAAAAGAAAGACAATTAAGGGTATATAAGGTTGTACTGTCTCGGTTACAATCCGACTTTACCATCTATTCGGCCAAGGCAGGGTATCTCGGTGCGCACTTATCTCAGCCTCTTTGCCTCATGGGCTCGAGGCTGGAGGGCAACTGTACTGTCTCGGGTGATATCCGAGATGACCTACAACCCGATCATACCTTGTAACACATCGAGGTCGGTGATGACTCGATAGAGCGTTTGAGGTGAGTCCCTTCGGTCGGAATCCGACTAGGTAATTTGAGTCCAGTTTAGAATCCTCTCACCTGTAAGGACTGAGGAGACCACTCGGCATTAACCCGACTGGGTCCTCGGTATGAACCTAGTCGGTCAGAACCCGACTACACTTGTTCCTTTCAACCCCGCACCATCAAGATAAGAGCGGTTAGGAAAATCCCTTCATTCTCGGGGCCCAAAAGGCCCATGAACGACGTGCCATAAAACCCAAAACCCTAGAGTTGAGAGGGCAGATTACACTTTTGAATGCTCTGGCTTTGCGGCTAGACCTAGGAAAAACCCTAGCGCACCCCGTGACCGGAACATTTTGGCGCCCACCGTGGGGCTACGGTAAAACTGCTCCTACGCCCCGAATCACAGAGAAGAACCAACGGACTACCATGGTGAGAGGCGGCAACCACAACAATGCACAACCTCCTACAATGGAGGAGATGATGGCCATGATCAACGGCTTAAGGGAAGAGAACGCGCGCTCCAGGGAGAGAGAGGAGGCTATTCAACGTGAGAATGAGGAGCTCAGGAGACGAGCGGATGGGATGGAGGCCAGGTTGGAAGCTAGTGTCAGGACGGTAGAGGAGGATGTCATGATGGAAGTCCCTAGGGATTTTCGACCTTTTTCGGAAGCCATAGAGGCCGAGATCATCCCCAGGGATCTTCGCACACCCCAAGTGGAGCCCCTCGACGGGACCCAAGACCCCGATCAGCATTTGATGGACTTCCGAGCTCAAATGCTGATCTGTGGAGGAAGCATGGAAGCGCGGTGCAAGTTATTCATGGGCACGCTCAAGAAGGCAGCGCTGGACTGGTTCAGCGGACTCCCGGACAGGTCAATCACCGACTTTGACGTGTTTAGTCGGCTCTTCATGGCGCAATTCGCCGCTAACAAGAAGAAGCCACCGATCACGTCGGACTTGTTCGACCTAAGGCAGCAACGCGAGGAGTCACTGAAGGATTTCCTGCGAAGGTTCAACGAGACCGCGCTGAGGGTGGCATCGTTGGACGAGAAGATGGCGGTCATTGCATTTCAGAAAGGTTTGAGATCGGGAGCTTTCGACATCGCGCTCGAAAGAGCGAACTGTCAAACGATGTCGGAGGTGAGGGCTTTCGCTCTGAGCCACATCAAAACGGAAGAGAATCAGATCATTAAAAGGGCGGCCGAGAACCGAGAAGCAGGGAGCAGCAATAAGGAGGGAAACAAGCATCTTCGACCGCGCTCAGACTGGAGTAAACGACATGACCAATACAGCAGGAAGGAAAGTAATTACAGGCAGACCGAACAGGGTAGTCGGGCAAGGGGCGAATGGAGGCGCAACAATGAGGAAGAAAAGTTCACTCCACTTACTGTTCCTAGGCGACAAATACTTCACGATGTCAACAATGCATCGTTTTTTGAGTTTCCAGAGGCGACGGAGCGTCAGCTGGGGCCCTCGAAAACCGATTGGTGTGAGTTCCATAGGGCTCACGGACATTCCACAGAAAACTGCTTCGTCTTAGGAAGACAGATCGAACGCCTGATCAAGGAGGGACGACTGAGGGAGTTTGTGGCGAGAAAACAAGAAGGAGGGTCGTCCGACAGGCGATCTAAACGCACACATGACGACGCAAGGAGGGATAGACGTAGAGAGAGATCTCCTCCCAGAGATTCCACTGCAAAGGTCTCGGAAGCTCATCAGCAGCCCATTCATGGGGATTTCAACACCATAGCAGGAGGTTTTGCCGGGGGGGGGTCTACTTCTGCTGCCCGAAAGAGGTACACTCGGTCGGTACTGACAGTTTCAGAATTCAGGCGACCGTCTCAGCCTGAGATTTCATTCTCGGATTCGGATTACGAAGGAGTAGCGCCTCATGAAGATGACCCCATCGTCGTGTCGGCGATCGTCATGGGGTACAATGTGAAGCGCGTGTTGATTGACCAGGGAAGTTCCGCGGATATTTTATTCTGGGAAACTTTTGAGGGAATGAAAATTCCTAACGACCGACTAATTCCTTATGCAGGGACTCTAGTGGGTTTTGCAGGGGACCAAGTCATCGCAAGGGGATACGCCGATTTGGAGACGACCTTCGGCCAAGGAGCTCAGATGAAGACGGTGGTTGTTCGGTACTTGGTGGTCGATGCTCAGTCGTCATATAGTATACTGATCGGCAGGCCGACTTTGAACAAGCTGGGAGCGGTCGTGTCTACCCCCCATCTGAAGCTAAAGTACCCGTTGCCAAATGGTACTGTGGGGGTCCTCAGGGTGGACCAGGAGGTCGCTCGAAAATGCTATGGGGATAGTTTGAAGACACGAAGACGACTGTACACTAAGCAGGTACAGAGGGGGGTCCATTCCGTCGAGCTAGATCCCAGAATGGGTCAGTTTGACCACCGACCCGCCCCAGCAGAAGACGTCAAGGAAGTGGAGGTAATGGAAGGGAGAAACGTAAAGATAGGCACCTCTTTGACTCCAGAAGATGAGGAGAAATTAGTGAGGGTCTTGAAGGATAATGTCTTGGCATTCGCATGGCATTCCAGCGACATGCCTGGAATTGATCCAAACTTTTTGTGTCACAAGTTGGCCATAGACCCTAGTGCAAAGGCAGTAATTCAGAAGAGAAGGAAATTCGGCGAGGAGAAGCGAAGGGCTATCGCGGAAGAGACGCAGAAACTACTGATGGCAGGACACATTCGGGAAATCCAATACCCGACCTGGTTGGCAAACGTAGTCATGGTGCGCAAGAGCAGTGGGAAATGGCGAATGTGTACGGACTTCACCGACCTTAATAAGGCCTGTCCAAAAGACTCGTACCCGCTGCCGAACATAGACTGCCTGGTGGATGGTGCGTCGGGATACGAGTTACTAAGCTTCATGGATGCATACTCGGGGTACAATCAGATCCGAATGCATCCCGCAGATGAGGACAAGACCGCCTTCATAGCGGATCAGGCCAATTTCTGCTACAGAGTCATGCCGTTCGGTCTGAAGAACGCAGGGGCGACTTATCAGCGACTGATGGACAAAATCCTTGTGAATCAGCTCGGTCGGAATGTGGAAGCTTATGTAGACGACATGGTGGTGAAGTCGGAAAGCGTCAGTCGGCACTTTGGCGACTTGCAGGAATTGTTCGATACCATCGGCAAGTTCCAGCTGAAACTGAACCCGGAGAAGTGCTCTTTCGGCGTCCAGGCGGGAAAGTTCCTCGGGTTCCTGTTAACTCACCGCGGCATTGAAGCGAACCCGGACAAGTGCTCGGCGATCATCGACATGAGAAACCCTTCTACAGTAAAGGAGGTACAACAATTAACGGGGAGGATGGCCTCTCTTTCCCGATTTATATCAAGAGCGGCTGACAAAGCCCTGCCTCT
This sequence comes from Cajanus cajan, assembly GCF_000230855.2. Taxonomy (NCBI): domain Eukaryota; kingdom Viridiplantae; phylum Streptophyta; class Magnoliopsida; order Fabales; family Fabaceae; genus Cajanus; species Cajanus cajan. Next base: position 6,980,657 of record NC_138517.1, on the reverse strand, counting down.
TTTTCAATGTCTGAGGAAGAATGACCGGTTCGTTTGGACAACCGAGTGTGAAGAAGCCTTCTCCGAGCTCAAGAAGTCGTTAGCATCCCTGCCGATCTTAACAAAACCACGACTAGACATGCCCTTGTTGGTATACATCTCGGCGTCCGACCGTGCTGTCAGTTTAGTTCTGGTTCAAGAGCGTGAAGCTTCCCAAGTTCCTATTTACTTTGTAAGCAGGGTTTTGCAGGGAGCAGAGACAAGATATCAGAGAATCAAAAAACTAGCCCTCGCTATACTGGTCACTGCGAGGAAATTGAGGCATTATTTCCAGAGTTACGAGGTGATAATTCGTACTGATCATCCGATTCGACAAGTCTTGCAAAAACCCGACCTGGCCGGTAGAATGATGAAATGGTCAGTCGAGCTCTCTGAATTCTCCATCAAGTATGAGCCGAGAGGAGCAATCAAAGCCCAGGTATTGGCCGACTTCCTGATGGAGTTGACCCCTCCAGCCAAGGAAGACACGGTCGGTGAAACCCAATGGATTTTATCAGTTGACGGTGCGTCAAATATAGGAGGAAGCGGAGCTGGAATCGTCTTGGAGGGCCCGGGTGGAATCCTACTAGAACAGTCACTACGGTTTGAGTTTAGGGCAAGCAACAACCAAGCCGAGTACGAGGCGTTATTGGCAGGAATGAGTTTAGCCAAGGAGATGGGTGCGACGAGTTTGTCAGCCAGAAGTGATTCCCAATTGATCACCGGACAAGTGGCGGGAACCTTCCAAGCCAAGGATCCTCAACTGGCCAAGTACTTGGAGAGGGTAAAACTCTTATCGGAAAGTTTCCGAGCATTCACACTTAGCCACGTGCCGCGAGAGCAAAATTTGAGAGCAGACCTCCTATCCAAGTTAGCTAGCACGAAGAAGCCGGGAGCCACTCGATCGGTCATCCAAGAAACTTTAGCTCAGCCGAGTATAAATGAACCACAGGGGAGTGTTCTTTTCATCCAGGAGGAACTCAACTCGTGGATGGCACCTTATATTGCGTACCTGACTCGGGGGGAATTGCCAGAAGATAAAAGGCAAGCATCGCTGATACAAAGAGAGTCGGCCAGGTTTGTGGTTATTAGCGAGAGACTTTACCGAAGAGGTTACAGCTCTCCCCTCCTAAGGTGTCTCACCATGCCACAAGCAAAGAGAGTGATGGATGAGATTCATAGTGGAATGTGCGGAAGCCATATCGGAGGCCGAGCTCTAGTGTATAAAGTCGCCCGAGCAGGATACTTCTGGCCATCCCTAAAAAACGACTGCGTCAACTGGGTCCAGAAGTGCGACGGATGCCAAAGACACGCCCCTTTGCTCCATTCCCCAGCTGAACGACTGCATTCAATTCTGTCCCCATGGCCCTTCCACAAGTGGGGGATTGATATCCTCGGGCCATTTCCGATTGCAATAAGGCAACTGAAATTCTTGATAGTGGCGGTCGACTACTTCAGTAAATGGATCGAGGCGGAACCAGTGGCGACCATCTCGGCAGAGAAAGTAAGAGCTTTCCTCTGGAAGAATGTGGTGTGTAGGTACGGAGTCCCTCAAATGCTTGTTTCCGATAATGGAACCCAGTTTGCAAGCACAAGGGTTCGTGATTTCTGCAAAGAGGTCGGTATCCGAATGACGTTCACGTCGGTCGAACATCCACAATCCAATGGCCAGGCAGAGTCGGCCAATAAGGTAATCCTCTCGGGTCTGAAGAAACGTGTACAAGAGTCAGGCGCGTCATGGGTTGAGGAACTTCCCCGAGTACTATGGTCGTACCACACCACCGTCCACTCGACGACTCAAGATACTCCTTTCAATCTGGTATACGGAACCGACGCCATGATCCCAATTGAGATTGTAGAACCATCAGTCCGCACTACGGCTTTTTCGGCGGAGGAGTCTGACCAGGGCAGGCGAGTTGATTTGGATTTAATCCAAGAGGTTAGAGAAAAAGCAAGAATAAACCAAATAGCGGCCCAGAGAAGAGCAGCCTTCAAGTACAACACAAAGGTGAATCCGAGAGACTTCATCGTAGGCGACCTAGTGTTGAGGCGTGCCCAGCCAATGCAAATGAAGAACAAGCTGTCAGCAAAGTGGGTGGGTCCTTACAAAGTGGACGATGTGGTCGGCAAAGGCGCGTATAGGCTGAGGACCTTGGACGGAGGAATGATACCGAGAACATGGAACGCGGCGAGTTTGCGTTTTTATTATAGCTGATCTTTTGTATTAGGTGCACTCTTTTCCTAACTCAGTATTTTGTCCCCGTAAAAATTTGAGGGGTTTTTTGCTGAGAAGGTTTTTAACGAGGCATCACTCTTTCAATTTCAATAATACATGTCATGTCATTTTTTCGCTATTCATGGCTCATTAACCTTTGTTATTTTGAAGAAGCAAAGACTCGTCACTGATCGGTAAAAATCCGACTGCCGCGAGTATAAAAAAGCAAAGACTCGTCACTGATCGGTAAAAATCCGACTGGCGCGAGTATAAAAAAGCAAAGACTCGTCACTGATCGGTAAAAATCCGACTGCCGCGAGTATAAAAAAGCAAAGACTCGTCACTGATCGGTAAAAATCCGACTGGCGCGAGTATAAAAAAGCAAAGACTCGTCACTGATCGGTAAAAATCCGACTGGCGCGAGTATAAAAAAGCAAAGACTCGTCACTGGTCGGTAAAAATCCGACTGCCGCGAGTATAAAAAAGCAAAGACTCGTCACTGATCGGTAAAAATCCGACTGGCGCGAGTATAAAAAAGCAAAGACTCGTCACTGATCGGTAAAAATCCGACTGCCGCGAGTATAAAAAAGCAAAGACTCGTCACTGATCGGTAAAAATCCGACTGGCGCGAGTATAAAAAAGCAAAGACTCGTCACTGATCGGTAAAAATCCGACTGCCGCGAGTATAAAAAAGCAAAGACTCGTCACTGATCGGTAAAAATCCGACTGCCGCGAGTATAAAAAAGCAAAGACTCGTCACTGATCGGTAAAAATCCGACTGGCGCGAGTATAAAAAAGCAAAGACTCGTCACTGATCGGTAAAAATCCGACTGCCGCGAGTATAAAAAAGCAAAGACTCGTCACTGATCGGTAAAAATCCGACTGGCGCGAGTATAAAAAAGCAAAGACTCGTCACTGATCGGTAAAAATCCGACTGGCGCGAGCGCTGGTGCGACTAGACGACGGCGCGGTTACCTATGCCTCATTTTAACTTTTAAAATTTCCTAGTTCGTCAGCTCACTTCGGAATTTGGTCGATTTCTTCACCAATAACTTTCAAGTTGTCTCCTTCGGTCGGCAATTAGACGATTCTTCCGCCCATTTTGTTTTAACAGAAAGTACTCATATTATTTCAATCGGCAAAAAGGCGACATATCGGTCATGATTTATATTTTTAACTTGAAATTTGCAATTCATTTTACGTAGGCAGCAAGGCGACATATTGGTCATCATTTATGTTTTTAACTTAGAAAAATTTGCAATCATTTTAGGTCGGCAGGAAGGCGACATATTGGTCGTGATTTATGTTTTAAACTTAGAAAATTTTTTATTCATTTTAGGTCGGCAGCAAGGCGACATATTGGTCATCATTTATGTTTTTAACTTAGAAAAATTTGCAATCATTTTAGGTCGGCAGGAAGGCGACATATTGGTCGTGATTTATGTTTTAAACTTAGAAAATTTTTTATTCATTTTAGGTCGGCAGCAAGGCGACATATTGGTCATCATTTATGTTTTTAACTTAGAAAAATTTGCAATTCCATTTGTTGAACCTGAAAGCTAAGTATGCTGGGAAAATATTCAGTTAACTCAGGAAATTTTTTGTGCGTTTTGGAGTTCGAGATTCAACGAAGTATATAGGGGAGGTACTCATTCGCATTGCAAATTTCTGAACCTAGAAAGCTTTTTCTTATAACAAAAACATGAGCATGAGATGAACAATAAGGACCAAAAAGACAATACTCCATAAATGTTCTACAGTAGAGACAACAACCGATAGAAAAACAACAAGTCCAAAAGCCTTGAGGAGTGACGATTAATCATCCTTAGGGGGGTCCACAAGCTCCCCATTTACAATCTCCTTGAAATAGCCAAGCCCTCCGAGATCGATATCAGCATGGAGAAATTTCACTTGAGTGGTGGCAGCGTCAAAACCTTCAACAAACTTGTTCAGCGAGTCCATCTTGGCGGCCTGGAGATCAACCTGCAGCTTCTCGGTTTCCGACTTCGCGACGGCCAATCCGTTCTCAAAGACTTGGGCCGCGTCGGCATTCTTATCCCGCGCGAGTCGAAGCTCTTCCAACTCCTTTTCAAGGGCCGATTTCTCAGAAGCCCAAGTCTTCCTTTCATCATCAAAACCACGCCGGTTCACGAGTAGCTTGTCCCGCTCCGAGGTTACCCAGGCGAGATCTGCCTTACCTTTCTTCACGGTCTCTTCAAGGGAACTGATCTTCTTCCCCTGCAGTTTGATTTCTCGTACCATCCCACGAACTTTGTCCTCATTGATGATTGACAACGCGGACAAGCGGTTAACCAACGATTCGACCCCCTTTGCAATCGAAAAAGGGCTCATTTTTTCCAAGTCATCTTTGTCGCCCTCAAGCAAATCAGTGTGGCGAATATGTGAAGCGTGGTTAAATTTCTCGTCCCAGAAAGACGGAGCTTTGCCCAAGTCGGGGCCGTGATCCACGGGCTCCCAATTTTCCCCGATACACATACTCAGCGTCCGCTCAGCTGACTGAACCTCGACGTCTTTCTCCAGCTCCTCCCCCCCGATCTCGGTCTCGAGATTCACGAGGGTGATGGGATTCTCGGTCTCCCGGCGACGCTTAAGGGGACTCTCGGCGACGCTATCCTTCTTGGGAGGAACTCCCGCACCACTTGTCGCCACCTCGACGGCTTTAGAAGCTTCTTGCTGCTTCCATAATTTCCTCATCTCGCGATTGCTCAAGCTCGCCATTTTCTCTGCGTAAGAGATGAACACACGTTACTATTAAAAGAGGATGTAGAAATAAAATGAAAGAAATGACAGGGGTATCGGCGAGGAACCGACTACCTATATAGATTTTCAATTCACTGGGTCTATTTTCTAAGTCTAGAAGTCTAGTGGTGTTGAAAATCGTTTTGAGCTCCTCAAGTTTTCTAACATCCTTTCGGTCCCCCTCGGCAACTTGCTCCAATGACAAACCACCATAGGATACCGTTCGCCGGTTCCAATACAAAGGGTACCCGTCAAGCAGACTCTCATTACCAGGAGTACAACGAAGGCGAAAATACGATTTCTTAAAATCTTTGTAGGACGACTGGAACAACGTCAGGAGCCCTCGCCCATTGACACCACCAACAGACACCCAGCTAGTACGTTTGCTCACTCGGGTTTCAAAAAAATAGAAAAACTTATCTAAGGAAGGAGAAATACCAAGACCCATACACAAAATTTCAAACCCTCGAACAAACGCCCAACTGTTTGGGTGAAGTTGGGTAGGGGCCACATTCAGTGTCTGAAGCACCCCTTTTTCACATTCAGAAAGGGGCCACCTTACCCTAAGCTTTGAAATCAAGGTAGTATAGCAAAAGGTGAATCTCTCGGAGGGAGCCCCTTTCACGCACACGGGCTCCTCATCGACACAGGGTTCGCAAATAATCACACTATCCCCCCCCTCACACACCACATGCTCACTACAGAAGCTATCAACCATGGCCCACGAGTTCATACAAGAATCACAACGCAAGACATCATCTTTAACCCACTCATACAGTTCCCTATAGTTTATGGAGGCCATTGCAGATGAATAGATTAACTTAAGCAACTACTAAGGATTTCTTTTCTTTTTCTGCGAACAAAAAAGACCAACAGGTTTAAATAGACGCGTACCTTAGGGCACCCAACAACTCTTCCTCACCCAACACCTTCACCGGAACGCCGCGAAACCACCGTGGACCACGGGAAATGAACCACCGCGAAGGAGATGCTAAGCCCTAAAAATGAAGGAAGTGAAAGCAAGGACCAAAGCAGCGAGGGACCTTAGTATATATAGACAAGGAAAGCGTACCAAGAAATCCACCTTTTGAAAACGCACCGTTTATCGAAGAGACGCGCGTTTAAGAGTCACGGCGCAAACCAGGAACGTTACAACTTTCAACAGTAAAGCCCCCACACGTTTCAAGACACGTGGCACTAATATCATCGTTTCTCTAAAAAGCCACCCCGCAATAAATGCGCATCACAGCGACGCAACATGAAGGGACATCACTCGGACAGCTCGGCCGAGGCAGGGCATCTCGGTGCACTTATCTCAGCCTCTTTGCCTCATGGGCTCGAGGCTGGAGGGCAAGTGTACTGTCTCGGTTACAATCTGACTTTATCATCTATTCGACCAAGGCAGGGCATCTCGGTGCACTTATCTCAGCCTCTTTGCCTCATGGGCTCGAGGCTGGAGGGCAAGTGTACTGTCTCGGTTACAATCCGACTTTACCATCTATTCGGCCAAGGCAGGGTATCTCGGTGCGCACTTATCTCAGCCTCTTTGCCTCATGGGCTCGAGGCTGGAGGGCAACTGTACTGTCTCGGGTGATATCCGAGATGACCTACAACCCGATCATACCTTGTAACACATCGAGGTCGGTGATGACTCGATAGAGCGTTTGAGGTGAGTCCCTTCGGTCGGAATCCGACTAGGTAATTTGAGTCCAGTTTAGAATCCTCTCACCTGTAAGGACTGAGGAGACCACTCGGCATTAACCCGACTGGGTCCTTGGTATGAACCTAGTCGGTCAGAACCCGACTACACTTGTTCCTTTCAACCCCGCACCATCAAGATAAGAGCGGTTAGGAAAATCCCTTCATTCTCGGGGCCCAAAAGGCCCATGAACGACGTGCCATAAAACCCAAAACCCTAGAGTTGAGAGGGCAGATTACACTTTTGAATGCTCTGGCTTTGCGGCTGGACCTAGGAAAAACCCTAGCGCACCCCGTGACCGGAACAAAGGTATAGCTGTCTCATTACTTATTTTAACATTGTTACAAAATTCTTTTAATCTTATGTGTCACATATTATAAATTTTGTGTTATCACATACTAAATTCTCTTTAAAAAAATTTTTTGTCATATAATGTTAAAACATCATGAATCAAGTGTTCTCATATTAGGAGAAAATTCATTTAGTACCAAAGCAAATTCATCCCAGTTCTACCATGTATGGTTATTGATTCCTAGTGATCAGATACTCAATTTTGCAAATACTCTCTCAAATTAAATAGTATTGTTTGCTCATATTACATACTTGCTAGCTATGATTTGATCATAATTGATGAAACTGGTTTGGAGATGTGTAATACCCATTTTTTGTATTATTTATTTATTAATGGCAATTTCGTAAATTTTCTTAAAGATAGAGGGTGTTTGGATAACTCGGAATGGGCTATTCTAAAAGCAGAACGGGCCGTTCCAAGCACCAAAAATGAACTAGATTTAAAGATTGAGAACGGGCCCAGAACGGGCCGTTCCAACAAGGAGAATGGGCCGTTCTGATTTTGGAACGGGCCGTTCTAGAAGGAGCACGGGCCGTTCCGGAAGGAGAACGGACCGTTCTGGATGAGTCTCGGAACGGGCCGTTCTGGTTTTAGAACGGGCCGTTCCAGTTCAAAATTTTACGTGGATTTTTCAGGCCCAAAACGGGCGTTCCGCTTTTGGAACGGGCCGTTCCGGGTTAGGCAGGCAGAACTCTATAAATAGGGCGTTAGGGGTGTTGGAAAAGCAGGATTGAGAGAGAAGGTCCTAGAGAGAGAAAGAGGAGAGAGAGAGAAAAAGGGAGAGGAGGGGAAAGAAAGGAAGAGGAATCCAGTAGAGGAGGTTCTGCCAGGGGAGAGAAAAGAGGAGGGAGAGGAGGAGATTCTGCCCGAGTTTCGGTTCTTGTTTAAGGAAGAGGAGGAGGTTCTGCCCGAGTTTTGATTCAGGTTTATCCAAGTAAGGGTAGTACTTATAAGACTTAATCTAGTATGTATGAGCATGATAAGGGTAGTATAAATTTTAATATGTTATTTTGTTTATATGAAGATTATCATTTGTTTAAGTTGATGGTTGTTTTAAGTGTTTAGTTATTTATGTTATTATATTGAATAATTTGGCATGGTTATGGAAATTTTTGGTATGTAATTATGGAATATGCTATATGTGTGTGGTTTGGAAAGCTAATAGAACTTAGAGGGGTAAGGTTATGGTATGGATTAGATCTCTTGGTGAGATCAGGATATAATCTTTGGAAAAATATGAAATTTGGGAATCCCATGGTGAGGATTCCAATGTGGAACTTTTTCAAAGGTTATATAATAAACCACTTCAGATGTTGGGTGGATTCTGAAGTACTCCTCTAAATATTCTATTTGCTACCGGTATGGGTCTAGGCCGAGTCATACCGATGGATTAGGTGGCCCCACAGGGTTACGTGACGACGTAATCCAACTGTATATTATCCATGAGAGGTTATGCGTGAGACATGGGTTGATGACATGTTTCACCGTATCAACACTTGGTTTGGATGGTGTTGAGGCCAACATTTGGTTTGGATGTGTTGGTTACATCATGGATTATACAGTGGTGTGACTTTGTTTTGGATGTGGAATATGTATACATATGGTATGGATTGTATACATTAGTTATGGATTCTTTATTATAATAAAATATGTATGCATTGGCATGGATGTGTATACAATATATTTTGGATTGGTCTATATTTAAATTGGAAATGACTTGTTGGTCTGGATAAATACTGTGGATAAATATCTATTTTAATGATATTTTATTATGATGTACTATGACTGGTTTTATATGTGCTAACCCTTATATTTCCTTGATGTGGACTGTGATGATCTCACTATGTGGAGGAGCAGATCAGGTGTGAGGCTTTGGGATAGCAAGGAGTCTTTCGGATAGCTGTTTTGAGAAGTGGCTAGGTTTAGAGCTTGACCAGCACCTAGGGTGTCTTATTTTGATGTCTTCATGACGTTGTAATTATATTATCTTTTTGGATTACTGTATAACCTTACTGAGGATGACTCTACTATAATATTATGTTATATATTTTAGAAACAATTTTATATGTTATTGTATATTTACACTCTAGCGTAGCTGGCTCTTATTCTATTTTCTTTTATATATATTATTTATCTTTGGTTGGTTCTAGATGTGACGGCCTAGGGTGGGTCGTTACAATTTTGGTATCAGAGCTGCTCGAGTTTCTTTAGGGTTTGTGGGAAATGGTCTTGTTATGTTTCTGTTGTGTGGAAATGGATTTTTTGAAAGGAATTTCTTATGTGTTTTGGTGTAAACTCATGGGTTCCTTGATCTTTTATCTTTATTAGGATGGTTGGTAGGGGAAACCATTCTAATCCTTCTTCAGGTGTAGATGAACGGCAGATTGCTCAGGCTATGGAGCTAATTGTTGCTGCTATTGGACAACAGAATACTTTATTGGCTCAGATGGAGACTAACAGGACTGCAGCTGAAGCAGCTAGGGCTGAGGTACCTGATGAGTATAGGGGCTTGTCATAGTTCAGAAAAGGGAATCCTCCTCAATTTACAGGTGTTGATGGACCTGAAATTGTTGATCAATGGATTGAAGAGATGGAGAAAATCTTCATGGTGATGCAATGCCCCGAGGAGAGGAAGCTAATTTATGTTCTTTATATGTTGGTGGGTGAGGCTAGTTTCTGGTGGAAAGGTGCTCAAGCTATGATGGAAGCTAGAGGGGAGGTGATAAATTGGGAAAATTTCAAAAAGGTATTCCTAGAGAAATATTTTCCAAATAGTGCCAGGTATGCTAAGGAAGCTGAATTTTTGAGACTGCAGCAAGGAAATATGTCAGTACAAGAGTATGTGGTTAAGTTTGAACACTTGGCTAGGTACTATTCTCAAGCTATCACTGAAGCCTGGAGATGCAGGAAGTTCAGTGAAGGTTTAAGGTATGAGCTGAAAAAGACTATTGTTCCTATGGGGATTGTGGAGTTCCCAGTTCTAGTTGAAAAGGCAAAAACAGTTGAGAGATTTGAAGGAGGAAATAGAGTGGCAAAGGGTACAGAGGGATCATCTGGATTTGGGAAGGGGAAACATCCTCAAAAGAGACCATCTCAGCTTCAAATTGGAAATGCTAATAAGAAATCGATGGGGACTACTACTACAGGAGCTGTTCAGAGTATTAAATGTTACACATGTGGAGGCCCACATATGATGAGGGACTGTCCTACAAAGAACTATATGTGTTTTAAATGTGGTAAGGTGGGTCACATGGCTAAAGATTGCAATGTCAAAAATATTCCAGCTAGAGAGAACTAGAAAGTGGATCGGCCTACTGCAGCAGGTCGTGTTTTTGTTTTAACAGGTGCTGAAGCTGAAACGTCATCTGAGCTGGTAAAGGGAAAGGGCAAAGCTGATGGTAATGATATTTCTATTCTATTTGATTCTGGTGCTTCACATTCTTTTATTTCTTATGAATGCGTGACAAGGTTAAATTTAGTTGTGAGTTCCTTGTGTGTGGATCTAGTTGTTTCTACTCCAGCTTCAGGTTTTGTTTTGACTTTTGAGGTTTGTTTGAAATGTTCAGTGGAAGTGGAAGGGCGTTGTTATAAAATAAATTTGTTTGTTTACCTTTATCTGATTTAGATGTGATTTTAGGGATGGATTGGCTTTCTGCCAATAGGATTTTGATAGATTGTTCAGAAAAGAGATTAATCTTTCCTATTGTTGAACAGGAGAGATTTATTTCTAGTGGACAGGTGGATGGGTTGTTGAAGGGTGGAGCTCTTGGGTTTATGATCCTATCTTTTATTAGTATAGAGAATGAAAAGTTGTTGAATAGTATTGATGTTGTTAGAGAATTCCCAGAGGTTTTACCGGATGATGTTCCGGGGTTACCACCAAAGCGAGAGTTAGAATTTAGTATTAATCTTATACCAGGGGCGGGACCAGTGTCTATTTCTCCTTATAGAATGGCACCAACGGAGTTATCTGAATTGAAGAAGCAGGTTGAAGAACTTTTGGAGAAGTAGATGATCTGTGACACCCTCTACCCCATTATTAATATACAACAAATGTAACAATAAAATATTTCTTTTCTTCTTATTGGGTAAATAAAATCTTTCATAGTTGACAAATATTTCAAATATAACAAGGTAGAAGATTCACATTCGTAACTCATAAATCATAACTCCAGTGTAGAAATTATAAAAGAAAAGAAGTTAAGATTTTCAATACAATTTAGTGAAAAACAAGAAATCATATATATACAAATAATAATAAAGGAAATATAAATTAACTCCAGTAAAGGTGGCAGTGCCTCCTAGTTAGGGATTAATTTATACTCCCAAATCATATAATAATAAATATAACAAAGATGTACAATTTGGTCTTTTCTCAAGAACGTTCAAAATTACATAAGAAGAGAAAATTAAAGCTTTTAAAACAATAACATCCCTAAAAAAAACAAGCCTAGTTATGCCCGATGTCACATCCTATCAGAGCATGCCCCACTGAAGCCTTAAGCCTCATCACCAACATCCCCATGATGCTGATCATCTGCAACACAATTTAAAACATATACAAAAACAACAAGGGAGTGAGAAACATCTCACTCAGTTTCAGGTGTAGAAATAAAGGTTAAATAGCCCACACACACACGACAAATATAAGTCACATGTAAATAACATACATAAATAATCAAATATCACATATATATTCATTTATCATGCTATGATGTCATGGACTCAACTCATAAATGCATGCATGTGGCGCCATACGGAAGATTCACAATTCATCGTTGGTGACCCTAAAGTACACCTTGTTAGCATGTTACATCGTGAGTGACCCTAAGGTACACCTTGTTAGTCGTGGGTGACCCTAAGGTACACCTTGTTAGTCGTGGGTGACCATAAGGTACACCTTGTTAGTCGTGGGTATGCGGCCTCAGCGGCACACCTGGAGTAATATATGCATATGATGCATGTCATACATTCATAATCTCATGGACTCAACATTTAACTTATTACATAATTTCATTTAATACATCATGTCCTCATTTTTCATAGTCTCATAATCATAGTTTGTCTCAATAGTCCATTCTTAAGTCTCCTGTCATTTGTCCATATTTCACATGGTCATGTCATCAATACTCCTCATAAGGTCCGCATAGGTATTTACAGAGATTCAGAGAGCATTCTTATTCATATTAAAACTCATGTATTATTAACATTAATTTCATATTCATTTATTACTTCAACAAAGAAAAAGGTAGAGTAAATAGAAAATCAGATAGAACAACGGCACTTTCAACAAAAACAAAGTAGAATAAATAGAAAATCGGACAGAACAACGGCACCTTCAACAAAAAGCAAAGTAGAGTAAATAGAAATTTATACAGAACAACGGCACCTTCAACAAAAAGCAAAGTAGAGTAAATAGAAATTTAGACAGAACAACGGCAAGGGATTGGGGGCCAATCCGACAAACAACTATCCAACAATTATCCCCACACCCCTGAGCGAGGTTCTCACTCCCCCCTTACCTGGATAAGCGGAGTTGAAACTTTGGCAGGGCCTCCTCCTCTGGATCCCCTCTTTCTTTTCCTTTTCTCTCTCTTTCTTTCTTTCTTTCTCTCTCTCTCTCTCTCTCTCTCTCTCTCTCTCTCTCTTCTCTTTCTCTCTCTAGGATTTCACTTTCTTACTGAATATAAAATTTTCACCCCCCCTGCCCCTATTTATAGGCCTCCTGGCGCAACCGGAACGGCCGTACTGATTTCGGAACGGCCCGTTCCGGATCCTTCAGACGTGGGCAAATTTCTCAACTGGAACGGCCCGTTCCAAAACCGGAACGGCCCGTTCCCAAAAAGCAGAACGGCTCGTTCTGTAACCAGAACGGCCCGTTCTCAATCTCAGCAGAACGCCCCGTACTGCTTCCAGAACAGCCCGTTCTCCATACCAGAACGGCCCGTTCCAGGCCCGTTCTGGGTCTTTAAAAACAAGCATATTCCTTCTTTTGGAACGGCCCGTTTTGCATTTGGAACGGCCCGTTCCGAAACCCAGAAATACCCTTGTCCCTTTTATTAAAATTACGAAAATGCCATCAATAATTACGAAAATGCCATTATTAATAAAAATATCTTTTTAAGGAAATTGGGGTGTTACATGATCAGACCTAGTGTATCTCCGTGGGGAGCACCAATGTTATTGGTAAAGAAGAAGGATGGTGGTGTGAGGTTATGTGTGGATTACAGGCAGTTAAATAAATTGACAATCAAGAATAAGTATCCATTGGCAAGGATAGATGATTTGATGGATCAGTTGAGGGGAGCTTCTGTTTTCTCCAAGATTGATTTGAGGTCTGGGTATCACCAGATTTGGGTAAGGGAGGAGGACATACCAAAGACTGCTTTCAGGACTCGGTATGGCCATTATGAGTATGTTGTCATGCCTTTTGGAGTGACGAATGCTCCAACTATTTTCATGGATTATATGAACAGGATTTTCAGACCCTTTCTGGATAAGTTTGTGGTGGTGTTCATTGATGATATTCTGGTTTATTCTAAATCTATGGAAGAACATAGAGAACATCTGAGGATAGTTTTGCAGATATTGAAGGAGAAACAGTTATTTGCAAAGTTTTCGAAATGTGAATTTTGGTTATCTGAAGTTAAGTTCTTGGGTCATGTGATTTCTGCACAAGGAATTGCAGTTGATCCTACTAAGGTGGAGGCGATTTTGAGGTGGGAGCGTCCGAAATCAGTTACTGAAGTTAGAGGTTTTGTGGGATTGGCTGGCTATTATAGAAGATTCATAGAAGGATTTTCTAAAATAGTTATGCCTTTGACACAACTGACCAGGAAGGATCATCCTTTTATATGGACGAAGGAGTGTGAAAGGAGTTTTCAAAAATTAAAAGAAAAGTTGACGTCGTCTCCAGTGTTGATTCTACCAGATCCTAATAAATCTTTTGAGGTTTATTGTGATGCATCTCATCAAGGTTTAGGATGTGTTCTTATGCAAGATAGACAGGTTGTGGCCTATGCATCTAGGCAGTTAAAGACTCATGAACGGAATTATCCTACACATGATCTAGAGTTGGTTGCTGTGGTTTTTGCTTTAAAGATTTGGAGGCATTATCTCTATGGAGCAAAATTTGATGTGTTTAGTGATCATAAGAGTCTAAAATATTTGTTTGATCAGAAAGAGTTAAATATGAGGCAAAGGAGGTGGATTGATTTTTTGAAAGATTATGACTTTCAGTTAATGTACCATCTAGGTAAAGCGAATGTGGTGGCAGATGCTTTGAGTAGAAAATCTCTTCATATGTCTTACATGATGGTTAGAGAAATGGAGTTGGTAGAGAAATTCAGGGATATGAATCTTAATGTTGTGATTGCCCCAAATTTTATTAGTTGTGGTATGACTACCATAACTAGTGATTTCTTGGAAATGGTGAAACAAAAACAAGTTCAGGATACGGGATTGAATAAGGTTAGAGAGTTGTTGGGTTCTGAGAAAGCTGAAGGATTTGAACAAGATATGGATGGAGTCTTGAGGTACAAGAGTAGAATTTGTATTCCACAAGATGAGGAGTTGAAGAAGTTGATACTTGAGGAAGGTCATAAAAGCAAGTTGAGTGTACATCCGGGTATGACAAAAATGTATCAAGATTTGAAGAAAATGTTTTGGTGGAATGGTATGAAGAGGGAGATAGCCGAGTATGTTACATCTTGCATTGTGTGTCAGAAAGCTAAAGTAGAACATCAAAAACCAGGAGGTTTGTTACAAATGATGGAAGTGCCAGAATGGAAATGGGATAGTATAACCATGGATTTTGTTGTTGGATTACCAAGGTCTGCTAAGAATTGTGATTCTATTTGGGTGATCGTGGATAGATTAACTAAGTGTGCTCATTTCCTTCCAGTGAATATAAAGTGGTCCTTGGAAAAGTTAACTCAGTTGTATATTAAGGAGATTGTTAGATTACATGGTGTGCCCTCCAGTATCATCTCTGATAGGGATCCTCGTTTTACTTCTCGATTTTTGGCAGACTTTGCATCAGGCATTAGGAACTAAGCTAAAACTTAGTTCTGCTTACCACCCACAGACTGATGGGCAGTCTGAGAGGACTATTCAATCTTTGGAGGACTTGTTGAGGGCTTGTATTTTGGATCATCTAGGGAGTTGGGAAGAAATCTTACCTTTGGTTGAGTTCACTTATAATAACAGTTTTCACGCAAGTATAGGAATGACACCTTTTGAGGCTCTGTATGGGAGAAAGTGTCGAACACCTTTGTGTTAGTTTAAAGAGGGAGAATCAGTGATGGTGGGACCAGAGATCATCTTACAGACTACTGAAAAGGTGAAACAAATTCAAGAAAGAATGAGAGCTGCTCAGAGTTGGCAAAAGTCTTCTGCAGACAAAAGGAGGAAACCTTTGGAGTTTTCAGAGGGAGAACATGTGTTTTTGAAGGTAACTCCTACCACAGGTGTGGGAAGAGCTATCAAAGCTAAGAAGTTGAATCCTAAGTTTATTAGGCCGTATCAAATTCTCAAGAGGATTGGACCAATGGCATATCAGATTGCATTACCTCCATTTCTGTCTAATCTACATGATGTGTTTCATGTTTCACAATTGAGGAAGTACATTCACGATCCGAGTCATGTCTTGGAATCAGAGGCAGTGCAAATTAAAGAGAATCTAACTTTTGAGAAACAACCAGTTTCAGTGGCAGATAAGAAAGTTAAACAATTGCGAGGTAAATCTATCAATTTGGTGAAGGTTATTTGGGATGAGTTTACTAATGAAGCCACTTGGGAATTGGAAGACAAGATGAAGGATCAATACCCATATCTCTTTTTAAGTAAGTGAATTTTCGAGGACGAAAATTTTTGTTGTTGGGGAGAATTGTAATACCCATTTTTTGTATTATTTATTTATCAATGGCATTTTCGTAAATTTTCTTAAAGATAGAGGGTGTTTGGGTAACTCAGAACGGGTTGTGCCAAAAGCAGAACGGGCCGTTCCAAGCACCAAAAATGAACTAGATTTAAAGATTGAGAACGGGCCCAGAACGGGCCGTTCCAACAAGGAGAACGGGCCGTTCTGATTTTGGAACGGGCCGTTCTAGAAGGAGCACGGGCCGTTCTGGATGAGTCTCGGAACGGGCCGTTCTGGTTTTAGAACGGGCCATTCCAGTTGAAAATTTTACGTGGATTTTTCAGGCCCAGAACGGGCATTCCGCTTTTGGAACGGGTCGTTCTGGGTTAGGCAGACAGAACTCTATAAATAGGGGGTTGGGGGTGTTGGAAAAGCAGGATTGAGAGAGAAGGTCCTAGAGAGAGAAAGAGGAGAGAGAGAGAGAAAAAGGGAGAGGAGGGGAAAGAAAGGAAGAGCAATCCAGTAGAGGAGGTTCTGCCAGGGGAGAGAAAAGAGGAGGGAGAGGAGGAGATTCTGCCCGAGTTTCGGTTCTTGTTTAAGGAAGAGGAGGAGGTTCTGCCCGAGTTTTGATTCAGGTTTATCCAAGTAAGGGTAGTACTTATAAGACTTAATCTAGTATGTATGAGCATGATAAGGGTAGTATAACTTTTAATATGTTATTTTGTTTATATGAAGATTATCATTTGTTTAAGTTGATGGTTGTTTTAAGTGTTTAGTTATTTATGTTATTATATTGAATAATTTGGCATGGTTATGGAAATTTTTGGTATGTAATTATGGAATATGCTATATGTGTGTGGTTTGGAAAGCTAATAGAACTTAGAGGGGTAAGGTTATGGTATGGATTAGATCTCTTGGTGAGATCAGGATATAATCTTTGGAAAAATATGAAATTTGGGAATCCCATGGTGAGGATTCCAATGTGGAACTTTTTCAAAGGTTATATAATAAACCACTTCAGATGTTGGGTGGATTCTGAAGTACTCCTCTAAATATTCTATTTGCTACCGGTATGGGTCTAGGCCGAGTCATACCGATAGATGAGGTGGCCCCACAGGGTTACGTGACGACGTAATCCAACTGTATATTATCCATGAGAGGTTATGCGTGAGACATGGGTTGATGACATGTTTCATCGTATCAACACTTGGTTTGGATGGTGTTGAGGCCAACATTTGGTTTGGATGTGTTGGTTACATCATGGATTATACAGTGGTGTGACTTTGTTTTGGATGTGGAATATGTATACATATGGTATGGATTGTATACATTAGTTATGGATTCTTTATTATAATAAAATATGTATGCATTGGCATGGATGTGTATACAATATATTTTGGATTGGTCTATATTTAAATTGGAAATGACTTGTTGGTCTGGATAAATATTGTGGATAAATATCTGTTTTAATGATATTTTATTATGATGTACTATGATTGGTTTTATATGTGCTAACCCTTATATTTCCATGATGTGGACTGTGATGATCTCACTATGTGGAGGAGCAGATCAGGTGTGAGGCTTTGGAATAACAAGGAGTCTTTCGAATAGCTGTTTTGAGAAGTGGCTAGGTTTAGAGCTTGACCAGCACCTAGGGTGTCTTATTTTGATGTCTTCATGACGTTGTAATTATATTATCTTTTTGGATTACTGTATAACCTTACTGAGGATGACTCTACTATAAAATTATGTTATATATTTTAGAAATAATTTTATATGTTATTGTATATTTACACTCTAGCGTAGCTGGCTTTTATTCTATTTTCTTTTATATATATTATTTATCTTTGGTTGGTTCTAGATGTGACGGCCTAGGGTGGGTCGTTACAAGATGGTTAGAGAATCTCTTCAACTAGTTTTCTTGAGGCTCTTTATCTTTTTTCATGGGGTTCAAAGCTTCAAACTCACAAACAATGGATGAGAAGAGGAGGTGGAGATATGCCACTTTTTAGAGAAGATGAGCAAGAGAAGCTTTGAACTTGTTAAAAGGAAGAATTCCTTTAAAAAGGTTCCTAAAGAAAGAGTTTCTCCAAGAAAGAGAACTAAGACTTTTGAAAGAGAACAAATACGAATTTTGTCCTCAAATGCATCAAAAGTCAATGTCCAAGAGGTGTTTACAAGTATATGTAGGATTTGGTAGCTTGTGGTGCAAGTTAACCTAGTTTAGGTTAAAGATAAACTAAGTTAAATTTACTTGAAGTCAAAACTACTAATCCTAGTTCATTGATTTGAATTTGCATGGTTTATCTCTCACATGTCACTATCTTAAATCTATAATAGTCAATAAGAGTTTGTCGCATGACAAGACAAAGAAAGTGTGACTTATGTCATTATCCTAAATTTAGAACAGTCAATAGAAGATTGCCACTTGACATTGTGTGTAAAGTGTGACTAGGCAAAGTTACGTGACATGTTGGCTTCCTGAATGGCCTAGGAGACATCCATGTCCCTTCATGTTGGATGTCCAACACACTTATTCCAAGCAAATGGACGTCCCACATGAACCAAGAAAGAAAGTCTTTTGGGTCTTTCAAATCCAATACATTCAATTAGTCTTTTCTAGTTACACCCCCCTAAATACTTTATACACTCCTAAAATTAAAAATACAAGAAAATAAATTCTTATACTACTTGACAAAAATACAAGGTCAAAAATAAAAATAAAAAATATTTACAAGAAAAATATACATAAAGAAGAGAAAGTAAGCTACTAAAAAAACCTAAAGTTCAAAAAAAGTTTGGGTCTTCTTCCTTTAAGTCTGGCCACTCTTCTTAACTACTTTTAGACTTGACCATTTGGTATGAT
The DNA here is from genome assembly GCF_000230855.2 of Cajanus cajan. Classification (NCBI taxonomy): domain Eukaryota; kingdom Viridiplantae; phylum Streptophyta; class Magnoliopsida; order Fabales; family Fabaceae; genus Cajanus; species Cajanus cajan. The sequence continues at coordinate 6,961,887 of NC_138517.1, read as the reverse complement.
ATGATCAATAATTCAAATAGAACTACAAATACTAAAAATATTTTTTTTTTAATCTTACTATTTTTCTAACTTCCTCTTTGGATAGTTGCTATGATAATGAGAGATATTTCAAGATTTTAATTAATACACTTGTTTGTTGTGTCGATAGTTAAATAATTTTAGAAACACTAAATAAAATAGAAATGAGAGAATGAAAAGCTAAAGAGAATTTCTCCATACCAATGTCAAATTCCTTAAATTACAACATAAATTTTTTTAAAGGTTTAATAGTTATGCATATTTTTAAAGGTTTAATAGTTATGCATATCCAATTGTGAATGTAAAGTACTTTTACATTTTCAATTAATAAACAAAATACTTTTGGTATGACTTTTTGTAGGACTACTTGAAACTAAAAATGCAATTAAATTTGATTTAATATTTATTTTGGGTAAATAAATGTTATATAATTAATTAGTCTAAATTTACTTTTAAAATAATTGATATTAATATTATTCATAATTTTTTTTTGATGATAGTAGGTCAATAATTAATAGGTTTTTCTATGCATATATATTTTTTTTAAATCCCTATTGTGTAAATTTTCAGTTTATAAACTATTCACACCATTTAATTAACCATCGATTATTATACCAATATTGTTTGAAATAAGTAGTATTAACCTGTGTCATTTAATTAACTTGTTCATAATTCAAATTCTGATCTTATAAAATAAATTATGTTTAGAAGAGAATATTCACTTTATAATTTTGTATGCATTCATAGTCTCCAAAGGAACATGGATACTTTGTACTAATATTATGGTTACATAACAAAATCTCATTATTAAATAATTTTCATTATATCTTTCTTTTTATTGTTTTTTTTTCAACTCTTGTGATACTCGCATTAAAATCATTCGTACAGATAATGACATTGAGTTTTCCATGCATGATTTTTTCAATTCTAAAGGCATTATTCACCAAACTTCTTGCATTGAAACACCGCAACAAAACGACATTGTAGAATGCAAACATCAACACTTACTCAATGTCACACATGCACTTTTATTTCATACCAATTTACCTCATAATTTTTGGAATTTTGCACTATTACATGCAACTTATCTTATTAATTACATTCCTACACCATTTCTTAAAAATGCATCTCCTTATCAAAAACTTCATGGGCACCAATGTGATATTTCTATGCTCAAAATTTTTGGGTGTCTATGTTACATCACCATTACCACTTCCCAACGTAAGAAACTTGACCCGAGAGCCCACCCTAACATCTTCTTAGGTTTCCCACCTCATACCAAAGGTTACCTCACCTATAATTTGCACACCCGTGACCTTGCTATTTCCCGTAATGTCCATTTTTATAAGATCATTTTCCCTACCTACACCAACCACACAATGATCCCTACACTAGTGTCATCTCTCCTATACCTTTTCAATATGACCATACCTATCCTAAAATACCTGCACCCATAGTTGACAATATTAACTCATCTTTATCCAATACTAATCATCTTTCCTCACCTGCACCACCTAGCTCAACCACCATCGTATTTGAAAGACTTCCACAACACTCTTGCATCAACTTCCACCAATTTTCATCCAGGTATTCGTTATCCCATTGAAAATTTTGTATGTTATGATCATCTTTCACCCAAATATCACCATTTTATTGCTTCTATATCTACTATCACCGAACCCACTTCTTATACAGTCGTAAAGAGTGACTGTTGGCTTAAAGCTATGAAAGCTGAAATAAATGCCCTTGAGACAAACCAAACTAGGATGCCCACAACTCTCCCACCTCACAAAACTGCCATTGGATGTCGTTGGATACATAAAGTGAAGTATAATGTTGATGGAACTATCAAACGATACAAAGCTCGCCTTGTCGCCAAAGGGTACACTTAACAAGAAGGATTGGATTTTCTTTTAACTTTTTCCCCAGTTGCTAAACTTACGACTGTGAGACTTCTTCTTGCTTTAGCTACCATTTATAATTGGCACCTTAAACAATTAGATGTCAATAATGCATTTTTACATGGTGAACTACTTGAGGAAGTTTACATGCAATTACCTCCTGGCATGCATCCAACTAATCCCAATCAGGTTTACTAGCTCCAACGTTCATTATATGAGTTAAAACAGGCTAGTCGACAGTGGTTTGCTAAACTATCTTCCTTTCTTCTTAGTCATGGTTATCACCAATCTCCATTTGATCATTCTTTGTTTCTCAAGTTTTCTGGTTCCATGACCACAACACTTCTTTTCTATGTAGATGATATTGTCCTTGCAGGCAATAACATTTCTGAAATACAACATATTACTTAGCTACTTGATGCCACATTCAAGATAAAGGACCTTGGTGATCTCAAATATTTTCTTGGGCTTGAAATTGCTCGAAATAAGTCTGGTATAAACATATCTCAACTAAAATACACACTTGATATCCTATCGGATTGTGGGATGCTTTCCTCTTGCCCGGTTTCCACACCTATGGATTATGGCACTCGCCTCTCTGCAACCATTGGCACTCCTCTCCCAGATCCATCAACTTATCATAGATTTATTGGTAGACTCGTCTATCTTATAACTACTCGTCCTGACATCACTCATGCGGTTCATCATCATATAGTCAGTTTATTTATGCTCCTACCACGACTCATTCTCAAGCTATTTTTCGTATTCTCCGTTACTTGAAACAAGCTCCTGGTTCAGGTATATTTTTGTCAGCAAACAGCACACCTCAACTTAAAGCTTTTAGTGATTCAGATTGGGATGGTTGTCCCGGTACTAGACGCTCAATTACAGGTTTCTCAATCTATCTTGGTGACTCTCTCATTTCTTGGCGTTCTAAGAAGCAACCCACTGTTTCTCGTAGCTCATTAGAAACTGAATATCGTGCTCTGGCTTCCACCACTTGTGAGATCCAATGGTTGACCTACCTCCTTGAAGATCTGTGTATCCAATTTACTCGACCTGCAATCCTCTATTGTGACAATCAATCTGCAATTCAAATAGCTACAAATCAAGTTTTTCATGAGCGAACTAAACATATCGAGATCGATTGCCATATTGTTCGTGAAAAAGTTAATTCTAGTTTGCTCAAACTTCTTCCAGTAACCTCATCTCTTCAACTTGCTGACATCTTCACAAAGGCTTTATCTCCTACATTATTCCAAAGTCTTCGTTCTAAGCTAGGAATGATGAACATACATTCCCAACTTGAGGGGGTTTTAATGATAATTTGTTATATGTATTATAATTTGTTTAGATATTATGTTATTTGCAGTTTCTTGTCTCTTTTTATCTCTATATTTCAATTTCGTTTTCAGCTTGTATATAAGTCATACTTTTCACAATAATAACACCAAGCAAGTTAGCATTATTTTTCGCTCTTCATCTCTCTCTCGTCTATTATCTTTATGTTCAATCTGTCATTTATTTTTCTACCTTGTGCATTCTGTTAGAATTAGCCACAACTAATTGGGAAATTTAAGAAACTAAAAATACAATTAAATATCATCATCAAATAAATAACATACGTGCACATAATCATAAGATAGTACATGACTCAGAGTACAAAATATGTTACCACTAAAAAATTGTTAGTCAAAAGTTGGCTAGTAGAAAAGATAAAAATATTTGAAGCTTGTCTGTCGATTTTGTTGGTAAAAGATACATCAAGCAATTAATTAATTCGGGTATATAGTACGCATAGAATCCAAAACTTGATTGAACATCTTGATTATTATAACAAAAGGTATTAAAGTTGGAGGGCGAAAAACCAAGGATGGTGTTCCCAACGATTACGGGTGTTTAAAACAAAACAAAAATCTAGAATTTCAAAGATACTTCCTAAAAGATAAGATCATGGGATGCGCCCCAGCACTGGAGATTGACGCAACCACACCAATTAGTGGGTGTGGGCTGTGACAACACGATTGTATTATAAATGTGTATCAAACTACATGAAAGGGGTCATCAGATTAATCAAACACATGTATCTTTAATTTTCCTCGGTTTTTTTTTGTCTAATTTAATTTTATCAAATTTATAGCATTAAATTTAAGCTTTGTTATTTTTATCTTCTTCAAGCATTTATATGCATTTTTAACTATTTCACCTACCAATCAATTGCTTCAAGTAAGTAACTTAAGGATCTATACTTGATTGGGAGGTTTCTCCTCTCAACCACTACAACACAAATAGTTTTTAACAATATTTAAAAAATGTTACTTAATTATGTATAAATGTTACTAATAATTTGTTTTAGCAACATATTTTCAAATATTGTATATAGTCTATGTTGCTAAAGACTTTTAATAACATTTTTATATAATTAGGCAACATTTTTCAAATGTTATCAAAGTAGTATTTTTGTAACATTTTAATGATGTTGCCAATATTTTTTTAATTTTATAAAATGATAATTAATTTTAATTTAGATATAATTTTATGCCTTTTAAACTCCTAGGAGTTCTTTGAGAGAAGATTAAAGGCATTCTTAATTATTTTTTTAGGAGAAGACATTCTTAATTCTTAATTAGTTACCACTAATTATATATAAAATATCAAATTTCATTTATCTTAAATATAACTATATGGTTATATATACTCTTTTTGAGTCATTAGTCTATTCGATGTGAGACTTTAATTATGGGTAACAATTAGATATAAGAGAAATATTTTTTTTACTCGATGTAGGACTTTGATTTTAGAAATAATTATAGTAATATTTTTCAAAAAAATGTTGCAAAATAACTTACGTAAAATTTTTTTACTCGATATGGGACTTTGATTTTAAAAACAATTAGAAAAAATAATATTGAAATAAAAATGTTACTCTATCTATAATGACATTTTTAAAAAAGTGTTGCAAAATAATCTATTTGTTTAATATATAGTAACATTTTAACAAATGTAAACAAGAAAATGTTGCTAAAGAATTAAAATCTAGTAGTGAACATTCAAATCTCTTGATCTCACATTCAAATTTTGGAATAATGTGAAACTGAATTTCTTAACGATAATATGTTATATCTATTATAATCTGTTTAGATATTATGTTATTTGTAGTTTGTTATCTCTTTTTATCTTTTTATTTCAGTTTCGTTTTCAGCTTGTATATAAGTCATACTTTTCACAATATTAACACCAAGCAAGTCATCATTATTTATTGCTCTCCATCTCTCTCCGTCTATTATCTTTATGTTCAATCTGTCATTTATTTTTTTGCCTTGTGTGCATTCTGTTATGGTATCAGAGCTCTTCTTGGAAGGGCTCTACTGCGCACTTGTTTTCTGATTCAATATCTGTAAAGATGAGTGGAGATCATGATCAATCTCTCAATGTTCATAGTCACTTTTATCTACATCCAAATGAAAATCCAGCTACAGCTTTTGTTTCTCCTTCCCTTGATTCAACAAATTATCATTCTTGGAGCAAGTCCATGATAACTGCTCTAAGCGCTAAGAATAAATTAGAATTCATTGATGGAAGTGCTCCACAACCATCGAATACCGACAAAATGTATGGAGCTTGGAAGAAGTGTAACAACATGGTGGTTTCTTGGCTGGTACATTCAGTTTTGTCATCAATACGTTAAAGGATTCTCTGGAAGGATCGAGCAGAAGAGATTTGGTGTGACCTTAAAGCTCGATATTCATAAAGAGATCTACTTCGAATTTTAGACTTGTAATTGGAGGCATCCTCTATAAAACAAGGTGATCTTTCTGTCACAGATTTCTTTACTAAACCACGAATAATATGGGATGAATCGGAGAAGTTCAGGCCAGAACCAGTTTGTGTATGCAGTACTAAATGTACATGTAGAGTTACATCCGTTATTGCTAAAAGAAAATTAGAAGATCAAGCAATGCAATTTCTACGAGGACTCAATGATCAATATGTTAATGTAAGATCTCATGTTCTCTTGATGGATCCATTGCCTCCTATTACAAAAATATTTTCATATGTGGCTCAACAAGAAAGAAAATTATCGATGAGTGGAAATTTCATTGCAAATGTCAATATAGGAACAAAACAGAGTTCTATTAATGCTTCTGGCTCGGGTTCAAATTGAAATTTTATGGAAAAACTGGGCACACTGAGAGTACTTGTTATCACAAACATGGCTTTCCTCCCAACTTTGATAACAAGAACAACAAAGGTACATATAACCGTGGGAAAACCTGCACTCATTATGGTAGGAGTGGGCACACTATTGATGTGTGTTATAGGAAACATGGGTTAATTTCCTCCCGGACACCGTCTACATAATTAAAAATCTTCAACCATCAATAATGTTGTGACTGGAGAAGGAAAGGTTGCAGAGATTGATCACCAAGATGTTTGTTTTTCACCTCAACAATATCGAGCTTTATTAGCTTTAATTTAGCAACCACCAAATGCAGCTTCAACATCAAATGCAGCTCACACTAATCAAATTGGTTCCATTTCATCTTGCTCCACACACAAACCTAATGTCTCAGGTAAAGTCGAATCAATTGTTTGCACTACCAACACATAACACATAACTTCTTGGATCCTTGATTCGGGAGCATTTGTCATCTTCCCTTAAATATTTCATATCATATCACATCATTGATCCAATTATTGTACGCCTTCTTACTGGTCACCAAGTCACTGCCACACACTCTAGGATTGTTAAATTTTCTGCAGTTTTTCAGCTCACAGATGTTCTATATGTTCCTTCTTTCACTTTTAATTTAATTTTCATCTCCAAACTTGTCTCTAATATACCATGCCAACTAATTTTTACTGCTAAAAACTGCATTATTCAGGACACAAAAACTCCAATGCAGATTGGTTCAGTTGATGTGAGAGGAGGCTTGTACCAGCTCATGCCCAACCACTTGAATCCACATAGTATACATTCTACCATTGTCCATCCCAAATGTAATGTGATACCCATAGACCTTTGGCATTTTCGCCTAGGCCATTTGTCTAGTGAATGTTTGATGCTTATGAAAGAACACTATCCTTGTTTGAACAGCAATAAAAACTTTACTTGCAATACATGATACATGTCACTATGCCAAACAAAAAAAAACTTCTTTTTCCTCTTAGCAATTCTCACGCTTCACACTCTTTTGCACTCATACACATGGATATGTGGGGACCATACTCCACACCATCTATGCATGGTCATTGATTTTCTTGACAATAGTGGGTGATCATACACGTTACACCTGGATATATTTGATGCAAACTAAAAATGAAACTCGGACACACATCACTAATTTCATCACTTTAGTCGAAAACCAATTTGATACTCGCATTATATTAAAATCATTCGTACAGATAATGACATTGAGTTTTCCATGCATGATTTTTTCAACTCTAAAGGCATTATTCACCAAACTTCTTGCATTGAAACACCGCAACAAACGACATTGTAGAATGCAAACATCAACACTTACTCAATGTCACACGTGCACTTTTATTTCATACCAATTTACCCCATAATTTTTGGAATTTTGCACTATTACATGCAACTTATCTTATTAATTACATTCCTACACCATTTCTTAAAAATGCATCTCCTTATCAAAAACTTCGTGGGCACCAATGTGATATTTCTATGCTCAAAATTTTTGGGTGTCTATGTTACATCACCACTACCACTTCCCGACGTAAGAAACTTGACCCGAGAGCCCACCCTAACATCTTCTTAGGTTTCCCGCCTCATACCAAAGGTTACCTCACCTATAATTTGCACACCCGTGACCTTGCTATTTCCCGTAATGTCCATTTTTATAAGATCATTTTACCTACCTACACCAACCACACAATGATCCCTACACTAGTGTCATCTCTCCTATACCTTTTCAATATGACCATACCTATCCTAAAACACCTGCACCCATAGTTGACAATATTAACTCATCTTTATCCAATACTAATCATCTTTCCTCACCTACACCACCTAGCTCAACCACCATCGTATTTGAAAGACTTCCACAACACTCTTGCTTCAACTTCCACCAATTTTCATCTAGGTATTCGTTATCCCATTGAAAATTATATATGTTATGATCATCTTTCACCCAAATGTCACCATTTTATTGCTTCTATATCTACTATCATCGAACCCACTTCTTATACAGCGGTAAAGAGTGACTGTTGGCTTAAAGCTATGAAAGCTGAAATAGATGCCCTTGAGACAAACCAAACTTGGATGCTCGCAACTCTCCCACCTCACAAAACTGCCATTGGATGTCGTTGGATACATAAAGCGGAGTATAATGTTGATGGAACTATCGAACGATACAAAGCTTGCCTTGTCGCCAAAGGGTACACTTAACAAGAAGGATTGGATTTTCTTGAAACTTTTTCCCCAGTTGCTAAACTTACGACTGTGAGACTTCTTCTTGCTTTAGCTGCCATTTATAATTGGCACCTTAAACAATTAGATGTCAACAAATGCATTTTTACATGGTGAACTACTTAACGAAGTTTACATGCAATTACCTCCTGGCATGCATCCAACTAATCCCAATCAGGTTTGCTAGCTCCAACGTTCATTATATGAGTTAAAACAGGCTAGTTGACAGTGGTTTGCTCAACTATCTTCCTTTCTTCTTAGTCATGGTTATCACCAATCTCCATTTGATCATTCTTTGTTTCTCAAGTTTTCTGGTTCCATGACCACAACACTTCTTGTCTATATAGATGATATTGTCCTTGCAGGCAATAACATTTCTGAAATACAACATATTACTTAGCTACTTGATGCCACATTCAAGATAAAGGACCTTGGTGATCTCAAATATTTTCTTGGGCTTGAAATTGCTCGAAATAAGTCTGGTATAAACATATCTCAACGAAAATACACACTTGATATCCTATCGGATTGTGGGATGCTTTCCTCTTGCCCGGTTTCCACACCTATGGATTATGGCACTCGCCTCTCTGCAACCATTGGCACTCCTCTCCCAGATCCATCAACTTATCATAGATTTATTGGTAGACTCGTCTATCTTATAACTACTCGTCCTGACATCACTCATGGGGTTCATCATCATATAGTTAGTTTATTTATGCTCCTACCACGACTCATTCTCAAGCTATTTTTTGTATTCTCTGTTACTTGAAACAAGCTCCTGGTTCAGGTATATTTTTGTCAGCAAACAGCACACCTCAACTTAAAGCTTTTATTGATTCAGATTGGGATGGTTGTCCCGGTACTAGACGCTCCATTACAGGTTTCTCAATCTATCTTGGTGACTCTCTCATTTCTTGGCGTTCTAAGAAGCAACTCATTGTTTCTCGTAGCTCATTAGAAACTGAATATCGTGCTCTAACTTCCACCACTTGTGAGATCCAATGGCTGACCTACCTCCTTGAAGATCTGTGTATCCAATTTACTCGACCTGCAATCCTCTATTGTGACAATCAATCTGCAATTCAAATAGCTACAAATCAATTTTTTCATGAGCGAACTAAACATATCGAGATCGATTTCCATATTGTTCGTGAAAAAGTTAATTCTAGTTTGCTCAAACTTCTTCCAGTAACCTCATCTCTTCAACTTGCTGACATCTTCACAAAGGCTTTATCTCCTACATTATTCCAAAGTCTTCGTTCTAAGCTAGGAATGATGAACATACATTCCCAACTTGAGGGGGTTTTAATGATAATCTGTTATATGTATTATAATTTGTTTAGATATTATGTTATTTGCAGTTTCTTGTCTCTTTTTATCTCTATATTTCAGTTTCGTTTTCAGCTTGTATATAAGTCATACTTTTCACAATAATAACACCAAGCAAGTTAGCATTATTTTTCGCTCTTCATCTCTCTCTCGTCTATTATCTTTATGTTCAATCTGTCATTTATTTTTCTACCTTGTGCATTCTGTTAGAATTAGCCACAACTAATTGTGAAATTTAAGAAACTAAAAATGCAATTAAATTTGATTTAATATTTATTTTGGGTAAATAAATGTTATATAATTAATTAGTCTAAATTTACTTTTAAAATAATTGATATTAATATTATTTATGAATTTTTTTTTATGATAGTAGGTCAATAATTAATAGGTTTTTCGATATGCATATATATTTTTTTAAAATCCCTATTGTGTAAATTTTCACTTTATAAACTATTCACATCATTTAATTAACCATTGATTATTATACCAACATTGTTTGAAATAAGTAGTATTAACATGTGTCATTTAATTAACTTGTTCATAGTTTAAATTCTGATCTTATAAAATAAATTATGTTTAGAGGAGAATATTCACTTTGTAATTTTGTATGTGTTCATAGTCTCTAAAGAAATGGGAGATATTTTGTACTAATATCATAGTTACATAACAAAAACTCATTATTAAATAATTTTCATTATATCTTTCTTTTTATTATTTTTTAAAAAATAAATTGAGAAGCACGTTCCTATTTCATTGTGAAATGTTTGGCGGTCAAACGTCAAAACCATAGACACGGAGAATATAATAGAGAGTTATTAGAAACTAAAAGACGCAAACACTTGGTTCGATAATCTTCACCCTCATCTATTTCTTTTGTGCTGATCTCTCTCTAAATAGCAGCTTGTTCATTATCTATGAACAAAATCTTCAGCTTTTGTTACGGTCAGGATAATTCCGTAGAAAGCAAAGAAGAAAAGGTAGAAAGTGGTGAATATTGTTCAATTGAAGAGAAGAATATTGGTATGATGAATACGGGGTTGAAGTTGAAAGAGACATTCTACTTGTCACATGGATCACCAACTCTTGTGATAGATGATAGCATCCCTGCATGGAACTTCTTCAGTTCGTGGAAGGAGCTGTTTCCGCCGCGACCCTCTTCCATTCTTGTCATCTCCGGCCACTGGGACACCCATGTCCCCACCGTCAACGTCGTTGATCGGAATGACACCATCTATGATTTCTACGGTTTCCCCAAATCCATGTACAAGGTTCGTAATTACCTATACTGTTTATTATTGTCTGAATATGCTCTTTTTTTTATATTGTTTGAATATGCTATTTTAGAAAGAAAAAATAGAAAGAGAAAATATTCTATAAACAAAAAAACAAAAATGACCATTAGAACCAGTTTAGTGGTATGATTGAGATAAATGTATAAAAATTAATTTAGATTTAATTTTTATTATGATCTTCATATAAAAACAAAAAAACAAAAAAATTAGTATATTAACTTTTACGGTATATATAACTATCTTAAAAATCATATATAATACGATTTATAATTAATTATTAGTGTAAAATTAGATTAATAATCATGTTGATTAAACTCTTCTTAGTTTAACTACTATTTAGACTAAATTCTTGTTCTTTAAAATTTTTAGAACCAGTTTAGTGGTATGATTGAGATAAATGTATAAAAATTAATTTAGATTTAATTTTTATTATCATCTTCATATAAAAACAAAAAGCCAAAAAGAATTATTAATATATTAACTTTTACGGTATATAACTATCTTAAAAATCATATATAATACTATTTAATGATTGATTATTAGTGTAAAATTATATTTATATATATATATATATATATATATATATATATATATATATATATATATATATACCGTTATCATTGAAAAGAGCAAATGATTAATGTAAAAATATTATTTTCGTATTGCATTTTATTTGAATGGGTTTGGTGAAAATGATTATCAGCCAACTAATCTTTCACATTGGAAAGATAATATATTGTCATTAAATATTAAAAATTATTAGTTTTTAAATAGATTTTAAAACAAGTGACAAACTTTTGTGATAAAAAAAAAAAAAAAAAGCTAAACCCACTTTTAATTTTAATATTACTGTATTTTAGCCAAGTTGATTGTGTGTAGCATCATGGTGTGAAATTGAGAGAGAGAGAGAAACTAAAGTATGAATAAGAAATAATTAATTTGACTGTTTCGTTAGCAATTGTTTTTTTTTTTAATTTCCGCGTGTACATTTCTATGAAACAATGTCTTATTGTTTTTAGAAGTTTATGGTTCTGACCTGGTCTAGCTGGTAGCCGTTCATTTTTTCCGCCAACAAATGCCGACTGATGAAGTTTTCGTTTCCAATATTATTTTAAGTTTCTCTTTTTCTTTTGGTATCATTCACTTCTAACCAGTGTTTTAAAAATTGAATCGAATTGGCCGGGTGAACCAGTTGGATCAGAAATTGGTGGTTTAGCCGGTCCGAATCTTAAGTTAGATCGGTTATGCAATCGAACTATTTCAAACTGGATTGAACTGATTAATTTTTTGGTTCAACAGGTGAACCGGTGGGTCAAACCGGTTCAACTACACTTTTTTTATTATTTATTTATTTTTTTTTTTAAAGACCATAAATCAAAAAAATAATAATGAAAATTGAATCTCTTAATAGAAGAGCAAAGAGTCTTATTAAATATAACAATGACTACTTGTTCTAATATATTTATTTGTAATATATATAACTTAAATAAATTTTATAGTATATTATTAATTTTAAATTATATATTTAATAATATAATATCTATGTAAATGTTACATATATTATTTTGTGATATCAATTGCAAACATATTATATATGTACATATTATTTATATTTTTAATTTATATTAATATACAGTTTAACATGTAATTTTTTAAGGTATTTTTTTACAATTTTTTTTAAAATAAAATAGAAGAATTGAAATTTAAAATAAGATATGAATTTATTAAAATTTATAAGTATAAAATATATTTAACATAAATATTTTTAAAAAGAATAATAAAAATCGAGTCATGCGGTTCAACTAGTGACCCACCGGTTCAACCTTTAACCCACTGACCCAGTACCTTAACCGGTTTGATGACCGGTCCAGTTTTTAAAACTATGCTTCTAGCCCTTATTTCTCCCAACCTTCCCTTTTGAAAACTACCTTTAATCTCAACTAAATACAACCGAATCGGATTAATAAATAATTAAAGTATGTAATTCAAGAAACTAGATAGAATTGTGTCTTGGGTGCCACACATTTTTTTTTTATTAATAAAGGGGCTTAAAAACTAATAATAAACTAGAATCTGCGAAGAAAAAAAGAAACAACAGACCAACCAGTTAATAATTAAAAAAATGCGTCTAACTTGGTAGAAAAGTAAAATAATGCACTCTCTCGATGAAAGTTAATTTTAACTTAAAAAAACTATCAGCTACTTAATTTGTTTATCAAAAAACATGAATACAATTTAATTCAAAAATCTCCTGACATCCTGAGAATCTAATTGAGAAGAAAATCTGACTCCTTTATTACAATTCTTGAATGTTGTGTGCCACACATTAAAGAGTATGCAACAAAGAATTATTATTTTTATTTATTAATAACATATTTGAATACAAATTTATAAATATTTTTTAAAGTTTTTTTTTTATCAAAAATAATGCATATTTTTAATAGAAAAATTCTAAAAACACTTTTAATTATAATCAAACAAATTCTTAATAAGAAAAGTTAAGCACCTAATCGCTCTTCCTACGAATATTGTGAACTCAAATTCTTAATCAAACTCTATTGGTTAGGATCCCACCATATATGATTATTGATTCCCCTAATGTTCATATTTAATCTCTTAACTTTTATTTTGTACTAAATAGTTTTGCTGCTCATATTACATACTTGTTGACTATGATTCGATATAATTCAAATAGAAGTACAAATACTTAGTGTTCCTGCTTAGAAACATTTTTCTTTTCATTTCTTCTTCACGGTCTTCTAAGTTTTCGGTGTCGACCGAACACTATCTCCAAAAGGTAGGGAGGGTACCTACAAAGGCACTCCAACGCTCAAATAAGTGTTTGGTAGAGAGCAATAAAGGCTTTTATACTAGATAAATCATATCTCATTTATGTCCCATCACTTGTGTATTTATAGTGACGTGTTTGGGCCTGGTGGGCCTTCTGTCTTGGGAGATGGGTAATCGTTTGATTAACCTTGATCTTTCTTAATTAAGCGCGATAAGCATTGTGTATTAGATAACCTAACTTACCTTTGTCCCATGCGGGTTTACATTCTTTTAGGTGTTCGGCCAAGCTTTTGGCCAAATAAGTGTTCGGTTGTTTTCATGACTGAGGAGGGGTTCGGCCTTCCTCAAAGCCGAAGGGGGGCTCGGTCAAGCTTGAAGCTGGAGGGGTCTTCGGTCATGCTCGAAGCTGAAGGGGTCTTCGGTCATGTTCGAAGTCGAAGGGAGGGATTTAAACGTTTTCCCTTGATGTTCTCTTACCCAGTTTTGAAATAATCCCTTATCTTTTGTTGCGGGATAGGTATTCGGCCATTCGTACGGCCGAGGAGGGGGGTAGTTACCCTTCGGCTGTTGTCCTGGCCGAAGGGGTGTTTGGTCTGGATGAAGACTTATCGGTTGAGGTGCTTCTTTCGGCCTCTTGCTAGGCCGAAGGTACCTTCGTCCTAGGATCCGGGCAAGGGGGGTGTTTACTAGTAGACTTAGAATTCATTATTTTCTTTTAATCTTACTATGTGTCTAGCTTTCCCTATTTTAATGTAGTTATTTTCTGGTCGATAGTTAAATAAGTTCAGATACACTAAATAAAAGAGAAATAAGAGAAAAATAATTTGGATTTAGTTCTGATTCAACCACAAAAAATGTACATGTAAACATAACAGTGCCAAAATCCTTAAATTACAATGGAAAATCTATTACATTGAACTTGTACCCTTTGTTGGCAGCTCAAGTATCCAGCACCAGGGGCTCCACAGTTGGCGAAGAGGGTAAAGGAACTACTCTTGGCATCAGGGTTGAGCCATGTGGATGAAGATAAGAAACGTGGGCTTGACCATGGTGCATGGGTGCCTCTGTACTTGATGTACCCAGAGGCAGATATCCCAGTGTGTCAGCTCTCAGTTTCATCCAACAAAGGTGCTACTTATCACTATAACATGGGAAAAGCTTTGGCCCCTCTTAAGGATGAAGGTGTTCTAATCATTGGCTCTGGCAGTGCCACCCACAACCTCAGATCCATTAGGCCTCGTGGTACCCCACCTGCTCCTTGGGCCACGGCATTTGTGTCCTGGTTAAAAACCTCTCTTCTTGATGGCAGGTGATTAATTAATGCTTTGGTTTCATATTCATCTTCATACTCACATTCTTCTGCATAGAAATTATAAGCCAAGAAAAGGAGAAATTGGTAGGTAGTATAAGATCATGAGTTTCTTATCTTAACCAATCTTTATATGATATGCATTTCAGTTTTTAAGTTTTAGATAGCAACTAGTTAAGGATTGTGTGGTCTAGAGAATCAAAACCACCATAATTTCTATAAGAAAAAAATTGTGAATTTTTTTTTTTATAAGAATAGAAAAATTATAAAGATAGTCACAATGAGAATTGAACCTAGATTTCTATACTTTTAATTATCACAACTCGTTCCCATCCAACTATTGGACCAACCCTAGTAGTTAGAAAAGAATTACGAATATTACACACAATTTTTATAAGGTTTTAAATTCTTAATTGTACAAAGTACTAGAAATATGAGAAAGATACTTTATTTACTTTAATTGTTGGTTGAAAATTATTAGAAATTACACATTTTGTTAGTCTTACTTAATGAGTCCCTTGTAATTTAGTAGTAGGAACTACTAAGATCTATTTTATTTTTTATTGGTAAATGTTAATTATCAGTTATTATGTCAGTGAAAAATTTGAATTTACACCTTCCTTATCACTCCAATTCGGTGTCTCTATCCTAAATCACCAAACCACCTTATAACTCTATCAATCAAGATTTGTGATTTTCAGCAAATAATAGAGATTTTTAAGTAAAAAAAAAATTGAAAAAAGTGTCCCTAGCATCCTTATGAGAAATATTTGCAACACATTGTAAAACTCTTTTTTGACAAACACTCTTCTTAAGTGAAACTCCAAGGGATTTTACAACTGCTTTAAACTAGTTTGAGATTATGAAAGGATAGCATGCTATTCTTATGTATGATTTAATGCAAGTGTTTCGACCCATGGATCTTGTAGATACGAGGATGTAAATGAATACGAAGAGAAGGCCCCGTATGCAAAAATGAATCACCCTTGGCCAGATCACTTTTTCCCATTGCATGTGGCCATGGGAGCTGCTGGTGAAAACGCAAAGGCCAAAGTTGTACACGATACTTGGGACGCTGGTTCTATATCTTATGCTTCTTTCGGGTTTACAGCAGCTAATAGTTGATCACGCTGACTCTTTGATTTTTCTATATTGTTCAATGTTGTCTTAATATGCTGCATAATCAAATCAAATTACAAATACCTTGTTATGATCAGTAAGAACAGGTGAACTGCGTGTTTGTTTATTAATTGGTCTCTAAAGGCCGGTGGCCCAGTTCTTACATACTCTTGTTTTGAAATTTAATATTTTTTAATAGTAGACTTGATATTTAAATTTATAAACTCGTGTAAATTATCTAATTTTTAATAGCCTTGTTGGTAAGAGTTTAGCAAACATATTTTTCATAGTTAGTCCAGTGTGTCATTCCCCTTACTAGCAATTCATTTGGAGATAAGTCGTGTGGGTAGTATTTTCTTGGTTAGTATGGAAATGCAACTGTAAGATTTTATTGGCACCAGGCATTTTTTTAGTGACTAATAATAACAGCAAAGTTAAAATCTAGTGCCTCATACTCTTAAGATGTATATTTAAAACTAATTCAATCTTACAAAATCAACTTTTAATATAAGTTTGGATAAATGGTAAATGATATTATTTTAATAGATTTTAAGATAGATAAGACTTAAATTTTTTTCCCTTACTTTTCCTTTTCTGCATTATTTTTGTTTCTTGTCAAATGGAGTCACATTATTTTCTTTAATATTTTCCATGTTATATTTTTTAACTAAGTTGTAATTCTTCTAATAGATTAAATGAATTAATTGTTAGGTTCGTGCTCATAAAAAGAAGTATTCTTGAATAAATGGTTGCAGACTTTGGGACATGGTTTTTCCCCCAAAGCAGCATGAGGATTAGAAAACAAAAGAAATGACAAACGAGTAGAGAATGAAAATTCAACCGGTTGAGATTGAGAGAAACTAAATTCTTTACATTATAGCTCATAAACAGCATAATACAAATTCACAAGATTTTACGTCTAACAATCTTAGTGGAACCTAGACAAGACTCCACAAAAGGAAAGATCAGGCAACAACAGAGGATCTTAATACACAACTGTGTTTCAGTGGCAAAAAACCTTTCTGCAGAACTGCAAGGAGGATATTGAGGGTGTCAACGCAGAGAATTCAACAGACAATGCCATAGGTCTTTTGTGTATATAACCTAAAATTCTGTGTCAAAGCATGAAACCATGATTTTTGAAACCATGGACCTCGCAAAAGGGATATAGCTCAAGCTATACCTGTCAATCAAAATACCATAGAATGGAAGAAATGTTAAAACGTTACACGTAGAATACAAGTATGGGTAGGATACAAGTTAAATCTAATCTGCTATGCTATATATGTCCATACTAAGAACAGTCATTATATATTTAATGTTTTTCTTTTTGTTATTTTCACAATTTTCTGAGACATTTAATAAATAATACACTTCGAAGAAGATATATTTATGAGAAATATCAGATTATACAAATATGGAAGCGTGTACATCATTAATTTTTAGAAGAAAGCAGGCTAATATTTATACTCTTTTATGCTTTATAAGTATATATTATTAATTATTAATAACAAAACTTGTATAGTTCAAAGTACGGATTTAATTTAACTTTTTTTTTTTATAGTACGGGTTTAATTCTGATCCTATGTAAATCATTTTTTCCATGTCATCTAATCATGCAATGACAGATTGTCAAAAAAAATTTTTGACTAAAATAACTACCTACCGGGGCATAAATACATATTGATAATGGATCAAAATTTAAATATTAAAGTATTTGTTTATCTTTAACGGTCAAGAATTATTTACAGTTTTACCCCATATGGTAATATAATTAACATGCACATACAGCAAAATGCAGGATATATTCAAGAAATTTAAATGGAAGGCATTTGAAAAATTTGTGACATACCAAACAAGTGCCCCAAACTCCAAAATAAGGGCAAGAAGTGTCAGTAACTTGTTGTGAACCTGCTTAATGCAAAGTAATGAGATAATGAGCTATTCAAAGAAAGGCTCTTTATTGTGTTTAAATAAAAGAAAAGACAGATGCGTTTGGACTTACATAAAGAGCACAAAACAAGGCAATTATCATACTTGCAACATATATGGCTGTTGCGTATATACGAACAGGATCAAGCATCATTGTCACTTGTCTTTTAGGACCTATCAGGAATGCTGTGCTGCCATTAAAAAGACTCCCACTTAGCATTTGAAGAAAACAGAACAATTACGTATATGGCGAGTTTAAAAGACAATATATAAAATAGAGCCAATCATAGTTGTTCAACTTTAAATTATTTAGTCAATTTATTTCAAAATACTAAACTTGTAAGAATAAGATGAAACAATAATTTGAAACTAGAAAACAATTTCTACAGAAAAAGACATAAAAAGGGGACATAATTTTTTTTTATAGAGAGAAATCAAATGTTATAAACAAAAAATTAATCTCAAAGATTGCACCTATGGAAAAATTACCACTTCAATACTAGTAATCCCTCGCCGATCAATCTAGCTACTTACAGCACAAATCAATGTTCAAATCATAACCTTTAAATCTACGAGAAAGACATCAGATACACATAATACCGAGTGTTACACCACCCAGGTAAAAGGAAGAAAAAAAAAAATCTGAAGTCCATAATGAGATTATACAAATCAGTCATGCTTATTTTCCATCTTGATGACTTAAGAAAGTAGTTCTATACAGGTTGTTAAAAATTGTTTACTATGAAGTAAGAATCCAAATTATATATCATCTATTTTATTAGAATGAACTCCTAACATTTTGTGACTTTCATCCATAAGAACAAAAATTAAACCATGAAAATCTCTCTTTTAAGCATTGTGATAGATACCCTATTATAACAAGAGTCTATGTGAGGAGAAAGGAAAGTGATTAAGGACCCACATGAGCAACACAGGTGAGGTAAAATGGATATGCATAAGGGGATTCTCTTTTTAACTGTCTAGGCACATGGATGCAGGGGAGGGGAAGAGTGAGGAAGGTGTGAAGTTTGCTAAGGGTGTTAAAAGCAGATAGATGGAGAGAGAAAAGGCAAGAAAGAAATCATTGGGAACAGTAGGACATAGGAGGAAGCTAGGCCCTTCGAGAGCTAGCCTGGTCACTGTAATGCATCATTTATGTTTCTTTCTTATTCAGTTTCTGTGATCTCTGGATTATGTCTCTGTTATCCCGCATTACTTGATAAATTTCATCAATTCATTGTTTGGACTCAGGCCCACAAAGAGAACCAAATCCAATAGAATAGCCTATTGGGTGTAAGAGTCCTATGGCATAAGTTATAATTTGAGGTTCACAGGATTAGTACTGTATTCACTGATATGTAAAGAGTAAAGGTCCTCCCCCCCCCCCCCCCAAAAAAAAAAAAAAAAAAAAACTGTTTTCCATTACTGACAACAACAGAATATTTGAAACCTGTCAATGGAAATCCGTGAACTAGAGACTGTCTAAATTTATCCATGATTCTAATAAATTAAATTGCAAAGCACATGGAACTCAGCATCATAATGTAATTATACAGCTGTAAAACAGATCATACCTTCCGAGTGAAAGCAAATTCCCAAGAGTGAATGTTATCGCAAACTTGATTGGTTTGAAGAAAACAAGCATAGACTGAAACATGGGGGAGGGAAATGCCATTAGTTGGTGCTTATTCTTGTCTGCCAATATAAATTTGAGTGAAAAATCTAAAATTCTACATTAAAGTAGAGAGAGTAATAGTTGTAAGTCATGTTTTCAGAAAGGAAGTGAAAAGAATTACATTCCCATCAAACTTCCATGAAAAAAGATGAGAAACTAATATCAGATTTGTTCACTATCCTCATATTGTATGTATGTAAAAAATAATAATAATAATCTACTCAATTCCAATTATTGATTTAACAGAATCCAAAAATATGAGTTTATTGTTTATGTTCTATAACTATAAGGAAATTTCTGTCTCACCACTACCAAGTTGGCAGTATTAATAATTATTGAATAATTATTGAAAAATTATTGAAAAATCATAATAACACAATCTAATGGTGAACAAATCACAATGGCAAGGTTGCTGCCTTGGGTTACGACTTCATTGGTCATATGTGATACTAGTTGAAGGAACATTCACTGGGACAAGGTGCATATATATGATTTTCCCCAGTCCCTAGAGCCCACACTGCTAGTGTAATAGGAGCCACATCCACTGGACTGCCTTTAGAAATACTTAGAAGCTCTTAGAAAGTGGATTAGGAGCCTAATTCAACCTTACAAAACTGTCTTGTATGGTGAAAATTGTTCTCCACTTATATACACTATTACGACCTTATTCCTAGACAATGTGGGATCTCCAACAGAAGCCACATATAAATTATAAATAACTTAAAACTATATATCAGAGAAATTATATATTACATTTCGAATCTAACTTCTATAAGATTTTTTCAAGTTGAATTGTGATCATGATGTTATCAAAGAGGATGTTAAACTAATATGGTACCAAGTTGAACTGCGTAAAGATAAAAGAATAAAGAAAACATCAAGCATATAAGTAGCTTTTTCTAAAATAAAAATATAGAGAACCAGTAATTCTAACTTAGAACAAAAATTACAAACAATCAAGTAGTCAAAACTCAAAAGCTTACATGTACTTGCGTAGCCAAATTTAAAATTAGTATTCAAGCTTAAGATTAATATTCTACACTGAACTGAAGAACTCGCATACAAGCTTCACTTACTTAACCACAAAAATCATAATGTCAAACTTACCAGTAGTGTACAAGTTAATCCAGCAGCAAAGCATATGGCAAAACCGTATAGTCTCTGGTCACAGACAGAAAGTGTTTTAGTTAAACTATGAAAGACAATTTACAAATAGAAACATGTTAGATGAATCAAATGAATATTTCAATATGACAAGTTTGGGTAAAGAAAAAAACATTATATTGATGCACAATATAGTAAAAAAATCACAAATATAGGAGAAAAGAGGGACTATATTGAGACTAGAGAAAGATGCTAAAAACAGCCTAATGGCCATAATCATAAGAGTTATTCAGGTCTCACAAAAAATCAAGAAAAACTAATATTTCAGGCATTTTCTATAATCCGAGTCCTAACAAACAAATCCCCAACAATAATAGGTAATGTGAATGGAACAATTAAGAAAACATATAGAGAGAGAGAGAGAGAGAGAGAATATCATAATGCTCCTCAAAGTCCTAAGCTTCCTTTAGTTCAATTTTCTAAATTCCTAAAACCAATCTAAACCAGCATGTAGTTCTTGCCTTTCTAGGTCCTCCAAACAACAAAGATATCATCCTCCAAACAGCAAAGATATTATCCTCCAAAACCATTTTTGTTTGAAACAGGAGATATGATTGTATATTTTAAACTACACAGTGTATTGAGACTTTATTCTCAGGAACCTAAAAACATGATACCTCTATAGAGTATAGACTGCATATCTCCAGTCATTAACCAAGTCAGTGGTCACTGGTCACATATTATACCACATATGAACCTAAGAGTTATTGAATGTTAGTTCAATAAGACAATGTAAACATTTCCGTCCAAATGAAATGTACTCCAGTCATCCAGTTCACTTCATCTTCTAACAAATATTTCCTTTATTTCACCCTTTTATGAATGATTTTGTGAAGAAATTTAGTTACTCCGTGATCCATCAGTGAATCCAAAGTTATAAATCTCAGATAGCAGAACTTAGTGGCTGGACCCAAAAACAGAATAGCAAGATAGTAGAATAGTCACCATTTTAAAAAAAATTATATAGTTATAAGTTCTCAAAAATGATAAAAATTACTCAGTTCTTGACATTCACAATTAACAATAAAAAAAGTTGTGCCTTGAACAAAATATACAAGTAAATTCCAACAAAAGTCAAATACAAGTTTCCTAGATATGAACCATCAATTATCAATCATCATCTTCAAAATCCAAGTCTTCTTCTTTATCATTTTCACTACTATAACAGCTTTAGATTTCAGTTTTGAAAATTGAAATCCCAAAAATAGCCCCCCGAAAAAATCCCTAATGTCTCCTTTCTGAGGGCTTTTATCAACACATTGCGTCACTACGGCCATTATTTGGTGCGCTACAGCTGCTACACTAAAGCAGACCCTATAGCACGCAGGGTCCACTCCACAGCGCTGTAGGGGTGCCATTTCAAACCCTGTAATTCATTCTCATTTATCACCTCCAAACTTCAACAGTACACAACAATCTACAATGATAATTTCTATCAGAAAATATCATCTCTATATTTTCTCGAGTTGATTTCTCAAATCCATACCATTTGTGGATTGAAACACTGTAATAACTTCTCAGTATCCAACACCTGTGCTCCCCGCACATTAATGGTTAAAAATATCACTAGAGGAAATTACTTTGCTAATAGCTAATTTTCCTCAAGAACACTGTAAACCGAATTTGGCGAGTAGAGCCAAATAAACCTCGATGTGACTTGTTCTCAAGTAGAGTAGCTCAAAGTTATCGGATACATGATACAGGTATGGGTATGTGATTCAAGTAGGTCAACATATCATGGTTCATCACCTTCTACATTACTATTATAAGACCTTCCTTAAAGTGAACCCAGTTCGCGGTACATGGCACAGTACATTTGATAAAAAAGCATGCATGGTTATTGAGAGAATTATAAGCTTTCCTCGTGTAACAAACAGATCAAAACTTCTCACGCACCTATGACCTATCTTCCAGCCTTATATACAAACTACAACTTCTGATCTGAAAACAGTAAATCAAATCAAATCAAAATACCAAAACATCTTAACCTTTAAAATGATATTAACGGAGAATCAAATCAAAATGCTAAAATAAAACATGGCAAAGTCAAAAACCACAATTAAGGATCAGATCCAAGTCTAAAATGGAGCATATCCATTTTTCAATTATTGTTTTCCTTTTCTACCTCATCGCTATGTATTGTATTTTTACAAGTAACGAATAGAATTTGTGAATGAGAAGGAAAATGGAGCGAAGGAAAAGACCTGTGTGGTGGACAAGGTGCAGTTGCGGTTGAATTCGTCCATCAACGCGAAGGAGTTGCTTTCTCCCAATGCCGCAGTTCGTTGTTCTTCGTCCTCCACTTCCATTCCCACCATCATCTTCACTTTGTCGAAGGCTCTGCTCATCTTTTCCATTGCTTTCCCACGGGAAAATGGAAAGGAAGAAACAAAGGATCTGTGGTTGCGGAAACGAACAGTAACTAACTACTCAAAGTTGCTTCGATTTTCAGAAATTGTGTGTGGAATTTTGACGATGATATCACAACGACTCCACTCAACTGAAACCCAGCTTGGCTCATTGATGGCTTTCTCTTTGTTATTTCTTGTTTTTGTTTTTCTTGTAATTGTGAGGATACGAGGAAAGTTGGGCTTCGAAATTGGGCCCTAATTGCCAAACTGATATATTACTAACAAGGGAAATGATATACACACCCCCATTTCTTTATAAATAATACTCCCTTTTTTTAAAAAAAATAATAAATTCTTAAATTATTCTCATGCACCTCCTTACCTTCCCTTTTTTCCTTTTTAATTTCTGCATTATGTTCTTTCCTTTTTAGTTTTGTTATAAGTTGTAAGCGGATTCAGTATCGAAGGGAAATGTGTCAAATCATATGCATTTTTTCCACCAAGTAATTCTTCTCACTATTTGTTTCGGAAAGTGCTTTCTAGAATAATAAAACTTTTGTTCCGGAAAATATATTTAAGAATAGTAAATTTTTTTATTCTGCAAAGTATTTTCTGGAAGTGTGTTTGTTACATAATTCCGAAAAATATTTTCCGGAATACTAAATTAATGTTCCGGAAAGAACTTTCCGGAATTATATAAGAAACACTTCCAAAAAATGCTTTCCGGAACAATAACTTTACTATTCCGGATAATATTTTCCGGAATGCTAAAATTAACATTTCAATCAACATAATCATATTTAGTTAGAAAAATATTTTAAAAAATTTATTTTTATAAAAGAAATTAAAAGTGTATTTATAAAAAATAGGAGGTGTATATATCATCACCCTACTAACAATCCTAAAACTGAATAGTATGTCTTTTTCCAACTTTTATGTTCCATAAATTGAATATATAACTAAATTTAAATTTAAAATATCTGGTATCTGTAGAGAAAGTTTAATGATTTATAATAACCAATATTTTGAATATATAACTAAATCTTATAATTAACTAATATTTAAGCCTATCACGAGTTAAATATTTATTATATATGATTAAAATTTAAAAAATTATATATAAAAATAAATATTATGTTTAAATATATAAATTATATTTAAAATTTAATTTACAAATAATTATCAATTATTACACACAAATCTCTATCTTGTATAAAGGTATTTTTAGAAACTTTTCTTCGATAGAAGAGTTTTTAAGAATTTTTGTAACTCCCTATATAATTTAATTTTATTTTTATATTTATTTTATAAATTAAATTTTAATATTTTAGAATAAAATACTAATAAATAAAAATAATATTGTGCTGCAATAATATTATTTATCATAAATTTAAAATATAATTTATTTGTTTAAAAGTAGTTATTTATATAAATTTTAAATATATTTGTATATATTTAAATATAATATTTATATATATATAATTTATTATAAATTTTAGTTACATATAATAAACATTTAGTCTGGGCATAGATTAAAATACTAGTGATAAATAAAAATCGAATTAGATAAGAAGTTGAGAAAATTCTTAAAAATCTTCTTCTAAAAAAAAATTCTAAAAACACTCTAATGAAAAATAGTAATTTGTTTTTAATATTTAAAAATTGGTTTATTTTAAAATAATTAAAATGTAATTGATAAATAAAAATTTTTAAAAAAATCTTTAAAGCTCTTTCTCATTAAATAAAAGTTCCTAAAATTTGTACGACATAAGATAGTAGTATATATTTAATATATATATAAGAGATGATTATATATAAATAAATATTACATTTCAATATGAAATTTATATTTAAAGATTGTATGATTAAATATTTTTAAATATATAAATTATATTTTAGATTTAAGTTAAATAATTTATATCGTGAGACTAAGAATATATTTTAAGATATTAAAATTTAATTCATAATTAAATACGATAAATTAAAAAATGGAATTAGATAAGAGATTATAAAAAAAAATCTTTAGAAACGATTCCATCAAATAATAACATATAAGAATGATTTTAAAATAATCGTTCGCATTTTTATATAGGGTGATTGATTATGTAACTTGAATATGATTGATTTTTTAAAGGTATGTGGTATTTTGTCAAAAATAAAAACAATTATTATAATTGTAATAAGATTAAAAAAAAAATACTTTGCATTTTACTATTTTTGAGCCACTTTGTATTTTACATAAAATCATTAAAAAAGACATTTATTTTTTACAAAACGTTATCATATATTCTTTTAAATGCTTAAATAACTGTTAGAAAAACTGTGACTTAACAATCACTTAAAAAAAAAAAAAACTGTTAGAAAAACAGACAAAAAAATTAATTACTTTTTTAAAAAAAAATAAACCCAAATACATTCTTAATATTAACATATATAAATGCTCTTCAATTCATAGAAACAATTATAGAGAGTAAACCATAGACATTATTCATAATTCATAGTGTGTGCTGAACAACAAATCCTTGTTCCTTCCGACTTGATAATTGACATGAATAATACAATTCAGTTTATTTTACGACAATTTGTCCGTACTTCCCCCTTGGAGCCTTGTTTGACATCGAGCATGCTCATCTTGAGCATCCCCTGCTGAAAATCCAAGAAAAACAAGGCCTGGTTCATGGCATAAGAGTTGACAATGTTCCTGGTTTGTGGGCTAGTGTACAAGGTTTGGTCGGAGGTTAGAAGGCCGTTTTTGGAGAGCAAAGCGTTGAAGTACATGTTGTCGAAATCGTTCCTCGTGGCGTCCAAGGGTTGCTCGGCACTGTCGCCACCACTGCATGTCTTGGAGAGTGTCTTTGCGAATTCCGAGTCCAGAGATGGATCCACTGGCCTCAGCCTGTTCTTGAACGAAGAACACCTTGCCACTCCTAATGTGTGAGCTCCTGCACCCTCAAAATCTCCAATCATGATGGGTGTGGTTGAAAATAGTTGAATTAAACTCAATCAAAGTTCATGAAAAAAAAAAAAAAAAAAAAAGCTAAACTTGCAGATTTTTTTTCTTGTTTATTGTTGAACATATACACAATATTTTTTAATGTATTTTTCTTTTCTAACTATTCGTATATGAAAGGTTTTTTAAGTTGTATGGAATAAGTGTCATAAAAGAAATTGATTTTTAAGTGTGGCATAGTAGAAAAGTGTGGTGAAATGTTTGATAATCGACTAGTCATTGGTAAATAAAACATAAACAATCACCTAAATGATAATATTTTCATTAATCTAAAATTGTACCTCTAACTCAAAATCGATTAAAATAAACTATTTTGATTAAGTCAAATACTTTAACATCATAATTATATATGACAACTAAGGTCAAAGATATTTATGTTAAGTTTTTCTTGAAATATATCTAAAAAAAAAATCAAAGATATTAATGCACCAAAACACAACTTACTCCTCTTTTTAAGGTTAAAATGAGTTTGGTTATTCATTTTAAATATTTTAATCTTGAACAATTGTTAGATTTTTTCTAATAAATTTTTCATGACATGACAAAAATATAATGAATTTATG
Source organism: Cajanus cajan (assembly GCF_000230855.2). Lineage (NCBI taxonomy): Eukaryota > Viridiplantae > Streptophyta > Magnoliopsida > Fabales > Fabaceae > Cajanus > Cajanus cajan. Next base: position 6,935,004 of record NC_138517.1, on the reverse strand, counting down.
CTAGAGTTTAGGATATATGATTTGGTTTATTTTAATGTATTGTATTTATGTATTTATGTTACGATATATTTTTGTCATGTCAAGAAAATTTTATTAGAAAAAGTTTAACGATTATTCAAGATCAAAGTATTCAAAATGAATAATCAGACCCGCTTAACATAAATTAAAGAAGAGTTATAAAATTGTGTTTTTACTTTTTGTGGATTAAGATCTCTAATTTTCCATAACAAAAATGTACTGTATTAGGTATAAATCTCCGGCAAGTTTATATTATTCAAATTGTCATTGAAAATATGTTAGTTAAATTAATGAGTACGGAGAATTCTCCATTAATCGGGGAAATTCTAAGGTTGAAGTCCTCTCAAAGTTAAACACAGTGAAAAATAATGATTAATGGTATGTTTATAAGTGTAATGTTTCCACTTTCCAAACACCAGCTAGAAGAATCCCTCCCATACCTCACAAAATGCAAATGAATTAATCAATTTCTTTGATCCATTACCCTACTACACACTACATTTTTTTTTCATCCACTCATTTGTGAGTGCTTTTTCCTCCGTGCATCAACCAAACTATTAACCATGTTTTAAAACTTTAATTAGTGTTTACTAATTTAGAAACATGTCAGAATTTCCTATTTAACACATGGCATGTTCTTTGAACTAATTCAACAGTACATGATAAAAATAGCAAAAGCAGAGAAGCACATTATATTATATTACCTGAGAGAGCCACCATGTCTCTTGCAGAAAACCCATGTTGTCCGAACATCTTGATGAGCTCAGAAGCATTGAAAATGGGAGAAGGCAGATTGATAGTATCCTCAATTTTGGACCTTGTTCCATCCCTCCTTCCTTTTGGTATGTCATATACAGGACCCCCTGCCTGCACATGTCATAAACAATAATATTAGGTAAAATGGAACTTTAATACCACTTAATTACAATTATCTAATTAAAAAAATTTAAGATACACACTTTGAAAATATCATTCAATCAGGGATTTATATGAATAATAAGATAATTGACTTTTATAATAATTATTTTAAGAATTATATATAAGTTTTTTTTTATAAATATAGTATTAGTACGAAACATTCACGACTGAAAACAATAATTAATATTTAAGAATATTTTTCTTCCGAGTCTATCTTTATATTTAAGGACAAGATTTAAACTACAAACAATTTAGTTAAGAAACTCGTCATTATTATTTATATCAACTAGTATTGCTTTCTAATAGGTTATTTGTGTATAAACTTTTGTGCTAATTGTGTATCAAAATTAAACACATGATTGTTACACCCAATATTTGGAAAATAAGGTTCCCAATAAGAAATGTGTAGAAGCTTCATCTTACAAAGAAAACTGCATCTCTAGCAGCCATAGCAAGAATATCAGCGCATGAAACCACTCCTGGGCATTGTGTTTCAAGCTCTTCCTTGATTTCATCTATGATTTCATAGCCTCTCAAACTCAAATTTGCTGGTGAATCCTTTTCTGCTGTGTTGTCCTTAGTGGAGTCGATCAGAACTGAACCATCACATCCCTAGCATACAAAAACACACCATTTTGAAATACCAGCACGTATGATATTCATGAAATCATGATTATAATAAGCTAAGTTAATTACTTAATGTGCAGTTTAAAATTTTGGAAATGGCTTCAAACTATAAGTTTCTAATGGGTAGATAAGGATCAACTTAAAGATCACAAAGTCACATACGTACATAGACTCATATTGTATCATGAATCAACATTTCAAAAGTTTAAACCGATAAGTGAAGACACAAATGTCAATATTACATCTGTAACATTTTCTCGCTGTGTTGTGAAGAGAAATTATGACATGGTTAAAGACCAGCACGTGTCCGTGGTCTGAATAATCTTCATGTGACACGTATATAACTTTTTCAATTCACGATGAAAAAAGGTTAATAAAACTTAGTTATATGACATTATCTTAGACTAATAGATCATATAATAATTTATTAATGTGTAAGTGATTGATGGGTCGTGTGAGAAAGAGAGAAGGGAAAGAGAGAACCTCTATGAAACAGTCATGGAAATGCATTCTAACAAGACCTGCTGCAAGGGTAGGATCATCCTGCAGAGCTCTGTTGACTATGTTCTTAACAATAGGTTCAGCAAAAGGACAGCTCAACAAGTAGTAGTTCATGTTCAAGCCACTTGCTCCCGAACGGAAACCGCTCACTAGTATCATTTCCATGACCAAAAACATTGCCAGAAAATTAGCCATGACAATCGTCAAAGACTTCAAAGATGGTTTGCACAGCATCTTGATGGAACAACAGGGTATATATATATATATACAATACAGTGTACGTGGTGAGAGGATTGAACTTAGTTTGTAGTGTGGCCCAGGAGAATAAAGAAAAGAACCTTTATATAGTTGGGAAAAGCTGGCACACTGCAAAGTAGGGAGTGTTTCAACTCTAAGAGGATTTAAGTTCCTCTTCATGACATAATCTCTTAAAATATTTTTTTTCTTTTAATTAATTTTCATAAAACTTTTTTTTTATAGAGATTTTAATCTGACTTTTAAAATAAGATTATTTTCACTATGAAAATATTTAAAAATGTATTCAAAAATTAAAATATTATTGAGTCTAACTCACTCTTATAAATTAATTTATAAGGTGAGAATTGTTCTTCATTTATATACACTATTATAATTATTTTACTAGTTTACATAAGATTTTTAACACTCTAAAATTGTATTAAATAATAAAATATGTTTAATATTAAAAGAATCCAATACTTTTTTGGTTTGTTAAAAGAGAAATATTAACAACATATTTTTTAATATATTTATCTTAAAATACTCATTCTCATCGATTAAAAATTTATTAAAAATTATAAAATTAAAAGAAAAAAATGTTATTAAATAAAGTGTGAGTCTCACTAAATTTTATATTTTTTTTAATAAATTGTCACCAGCTAAAAGAAATATATTAAAAAAAATCTATTACTAGCATTTCTCTCACTAAAATTAGCTGAACAAGCCAACAAAATATAGCTCAACTTAGTTCTTGAAGTATATACTTAAAAAGATATTAATCATATGTTTGAAAAAGAATTTAACAGGTGAGGGAAAATTCATTTTAATATTTGTACATTTCAAAACATTAGTCTCTCTATCAATTAAAGATATCTTTATTGTACACCAAAAATTAGTAAAAAGACGACTCAAAAAGATAAAGATTATTAATAGAAAGATTTAAAGTCATTTTTGGGCATGATAAAATAGGACACTGAGAACACATATTTCTTAAGTCTATATATATATATAACTAAGATACAAAAATATTTAGTGGCTTCAAGCTTAATTAATTGTTAATTAGTTTCACAAATATAAAAAAAAATAGAATTAAGTACTTTATAAAGATCAGGGATTTTGAAGAAGGAAAAAACTAAGACCCGCGAAGAGTAAAAAGTAAAAAACTCTGGTTATTTTAATATTGTAAGGATAAGTGCACATTCTTTAATTCTATCAAGTTTTAAATTATGGAGAAATAGTAGAAACAGATAATTATATTCTTGACGTGAACGCGTAACATTCTTGATAATGATTTTAGACAGGTTTGGTTGTAATGAAGTGAGCAAGTATATTTTAGAAAATAAAGTGTGTTTATAATTGTTATTATAAAAATAGTAATTAAGATTTATAATAAATCATTTTTTTATAAAATTAATTATAATATTAATCATTAATTTTTTATTTTTTATTTTTTATTTTTTAAATTGTAATTTTTTCACTTTAGAGGAGCTAATCCTTTTATATATGTTTAATGGTTATGTAATTATTTATATTTTTAAAATATTCAAAATTTCAGTGCTTACACATATTCAGCGTGATTAATGTAATTATAAGTAACAACGAATGTGTAGGTATATTAATAATTTAATATTATATTACTATTATACTTACAAATGCAAATGATTGAAAATGAGTTAAATGTAAATAGAATTGAAAAGAAATTTCATAGAGGTGAAAAGTGAAGATTTATTGTACTTTACCGTTTACTTTTGAACAAATGGGATATTGTATTTATATATTTTTTATAAAAAATTCTACAATAAAAAGAGATCGAAAAGAAAAGAGAAAAATATGAAATAAGATCATATGTATATCAATAAGTAGAAGAAAAATAATATTATAAAAATACTGTAAATTAATTATTAATTATTAATTATATATAACACATCTCTTCTCAATTCTTAACAAAGCTTGTTTTCCCATCTTAATAAAATTATATTGGATGCATGTCGATCGCACGAAAGTTACTGAGCAATTTCTCGATTAATTTAGGAGTCTGTACTAGTCTGTAATACTTAAAACCTTTTAAACATGTTGAAATTCAGAATAACTGTGAAGGTTTTTGAGAGACTTTTTTTTTTATATATATACCATTTTTCTTTTTAATTTACCCAACTAACCTCCCACCATGAAGGTTGAGGGAACCGATTTCTCACTTAGACTTTTTCTTTTTTCAGTTCATTAAAAAATTGGTTGCTGGACAACTGAGCTCTGTCTTGGTTTTTTTTTAATTCATTTTTTATTTTATTTTCTATTTTTAATTTTTTAAAAATTATTTTAATTTAATTTAAAATTCAGAATTTAAATTTAAAAAATAATATATTTTAATGTTTAAATTTTATTTTAAAAATATAGATAACTTAATAATTAACTTATTATATTTTTAAATATGTATAATTTATTTAATTTTTTATTTTGCTTTAATAATTATAGATAGTTAATTTTAAATGAAATTTTAAAAAAACTGAAATTAAATTTAATTATTTTATATAAAACATTTAAGTTATATAACAAGAAATATTTACATTATATACTAAATTTTGTATTATAAATCAATGAATATTAGTATGAAATTCTAATTTTTTTTGAATTTTTGAATGACTTTTAAAAGGTGTTACAAATATATATGAGACTTGAAAATGATATCATTGGATTGATTGATATAAAAACTATAGAAAATAAAGCACATCATTGAGAATGACCTTAATGTTCCTCATGGCAAAGTGGTCACAGACGTTCAGTTTCGATACTCAATTTCATGTATCGATGATATATTTCAATATAGAGTGTGTCGTCTTAGGAATGATAAAGATGTACTTTGTATATTTTCATTATTCAAACAAGTACACAACCTAACATGTCTAGAATTATATGCTACAATAAAAGATTTGTCACCAGGTTTTGAAATCTTTGATGGGATGGAAGCACTTGAAAAATACACTGACCAAGCAATGAAGTTAGAAAATACTTTTGAAGACAACTAATATTATATGGTTATGTTATATGTTTTGAATTTACTATGTTTAAGTATTTTTTTACTTTTTTGTATTCATGTTAATTGTCAGGAACAACCGTTATATATTTTTCATTTTAGTGGTTAATCGATGATTGTAATGATGTTAGTAGAGGTGTTTTGCACTTAATATTTTATGTGATTGTTTTATGTCATTGCATAAAAATGTCATTAACTTTATGTCAGGAATCAATTATTTTGCGTTTATGTATCAGAGTGTCATTAACTTTTACATCAAAAATCAATTATTTTGTGTTAGTATATTAGGGTTTCATTAACTTTACGTTAGAAATCAATTGCTTTATGAATGAATGGTTAAGATTTATTCTTCAAAATCAACGAACCACACTTAACCCAAGATTTGCTAATTCTCATACTTAAATGTGAGTATTCTTCTACCCTAAACCAAACATAAACACCTTTGCTTACACAAAATGTCTTCCTAGTCTTTCCATGTCTTGGTTTTCTACATTTTTAAATAGTCAAATAAGTTTTTGTTGTTTTGGCATGCAAGTTACCAACTATGTTAATCTGGTCTTTAATTAATTATCTTAACATGACAAGTGATTTTTGGATGATTCAACTCCCAACATTTGATAGGATTTTAATTGTTTAGCTCGAGTTTATTCATCAGATAGATTATTTTATGTAAGAAATAAATAATATTAAACCCTCATTTTACTTCTTTTTTTTTTACCAACCCTCATTTTACTTTAATAGTTGAAAAGTAAATAGAAGATATGATCATATTAAAAACATAAAGGATTAGATATCATTTTATTAAGGAAGTGAAGAGTAAACAAAAGTTTGAATTAATTAAGGTATCAAAATAAGTTGAATCAAACATATTGATTAACATAATTCATCTACATAGGTTAAGTTAAATTGAATTTTTCAATCTTTCAACTAGCATAAATATTTAATTCAAAAGAGTTAAATGATAAGTTGAGTTGGTTTGATCCATTAATTAGTTTATTGAGTTGACTTGTATTTTTCTTTGATTTTGATCTTTTCATATTAACTTATGATATTTTGTATGTGGTTCATTTATTTACTAAGATTTATTTCTGATTGTATTGTGTACTTATTTTATTGTTGAGGACAAATTTATTTGTGATTGTATTACTAGCTACATTTATAACATTTTTTTTATTATATTTGATCATAAAATTTGAAGATAAATAAAAAAATAGTATATAAATTTTAATAGATTGATGGATCAACTTAATCCAACTCAGTTTTTAATAGTTTAACGGTGAGTTGAGTTGAGTTGTGTTAGCCAATTTCACACTCCTAAAAATAACGAAAAAATAATTTTTAAATAATTAAAAAATATATTAATAATTTTTTATTACAATATTAATCGGGAAAAAAGCAATTTTGTACTAAATTTTATTACTAATTCTTTAATTTGGTTGAGTGGTATGTATATAGGGAAAGTGCAATCCAAATAACAATATTCTACAATCTACCTAACCAAATCTTAAACTGCCGGCTTAGCATAATTTGTTGAATTCGAGTTAGAGGATTAGTTTGACATTTGAAGAGGTCATTAGAGAAGCCTAGAAGTTGAACTTCAAACAATATTGAAATCCAAATGTTAATTAAGCTTTAAGTTTCCCTGTATTCTGATTAATTATTATTACTACGTACATGACGCGATGACTTTTCTGGAATTGGGTCAAATGAACTGAAAACGAAGCAATTAAAGTGGGTTTTGAAGAGTGGCTAGCTGGCTGCCATTTGTAGCTAGAGAGAGAAGTGTGTTATCTCTTTGTGTGAAGTGGGGGCGAAGCTTAATAGTGCAAAAAGGTGGCAAGAGTGCATGAAGCATGAAATTTCAACATTGATCATGTTATCTTGCTAGTGCTTTCAACGCGTCTAAGTTGCATATGTGGCTCATCATCTCTTTCTCTTTATTTATCCATTCCATATGTAGTTGCATATCCATTCCAAGGTGGGGGGGGGACATGATGTTCAATTGTATAGCACTTTATCAAATTCATATTATATCCTCCACTTTTTTTTATTGGATTAGAAGCAAATGTTAATACTTTTAATAAGATATTTTATAATTTTTTAGAAAGTATTAAGTTTATTTTTCATGTTTTGTCTCTATTAAAATTGTAAGTATATTTGTTTCTTGTTGTTGAATGCTAAGACTAGAATTTAAGAAGTAAATATTCTCTCTCATTTTTTGAACTCTTGTCTTTTATCAAGTTTATTTGTATTATTATATAAACTTTGAAATATATGAGGTAATATTTTTACCTCCAAGTCTCCAATTAGTGATAATAACTTAAAAATAAAATTAATACATCATAATCTTATTTTATAAAATAATTATTTTTATTGATATGTGTGATTTTGTTATCGATGTTTTATAACAAAGACATAAGGAAGCATATTTATTTTAGAATCATGAGTGAAGTATATCTACTGATTTTTGCAATAATTAACTTTTGTTAGAAAACTTAGATAGTCATTTTTAATGGAGTCTTTCTTTTTTAATTAATTTTTTTCATTTCAAAAATTGAAAAAAAAAATATTCAAGAGATTCGTGACAAATTAAAAATGTGTTGATAGCTATTTCACATCATACATGATACATCTTTTTATTATTTTAATTTGTCTTAAATTGTTTATTGTTTTTAAAAAAATTATGGAAAAAATATTAATTATTTTTATATTTATGATATTAATATTTTATCTAAATATTTAAATGAATTTACATTTTTTAGAACATTTTTACATTTTTTATAAAAGTATAACTTTGTCGAGGAAAAGTATTTTATCTTAATAATTGTATAATTAATAATATCTCTTTAAAATATATGTGGTACCTTAAATGGACAATAATATGATATAGGAGTATTGTATTTGGTTTTGGAGATTTTAATAAAGCATTAAAATAATATGTAAACTTAAAAAGTTATCAAATCATTATTTAATTTGATAAAAATCACTAAAGTTGACCTCGTGGTAGAAAATTTTAATTATTATATAGAGAGTTGTAGGTTCAAATAATGTTATCATCAATGTAAAAAAAAAAAATTAAGTACAATTTTTTAAATATAATTAATATTATTCTTTAATTATAATATTTGAAAGATTTATGTAAATATATATTAATGAAATTTATGCTAAATTTGGATATATATTAGTAAAGTATGGGGGAAAAATGATAAGTATTGAAAGCAAATTAAAATATATACTATTTGAGAAGCAAATGATTCTTAACATGTGGACTAATTGCTGTTTTGTTGTTTTACAATGATATTTGCCTTATGTATTTTAACATGATTTTAATCCCAAAGCATTATTTGAATATATATATATATATATGCTTGTGTGTTTTTCTGTCAGAAGAAAGCATATATGGTTTTTCAAACTATCCCTAATCACATAGTGCAAGGATCATGCAACATGGCAAGGGATATTTTCTCAATGCCTAAACTTGGATCACCTCAATATAGTATTTTAAATTTGTTTAACAAAATAGTATATTTTCTTATCTCAACTTATTGCAGGCATGACTAAGGTGCCAAAACTTGCATTCAGATACCCTAAGATTCTGAAGTCAAACTTTGCAGAAAAACCATCAATTCCACTTTCTTTGTTTTTTTAATTCTTCCAAGCCCATATGTATCAATTGTTTGCCACAAAACCTAAGAGACAAAACTGTACCATCACTTACCAGCTTCTGCATGCTCCACGAAAGGTTTAGAGTATATTTGGCAAATATTTCAATGCTCAAGCATAGAATGTACTAGACAAATAAAGTGACCAGGCCATGCCAGCTAGCGAACATAACATATCTTGAGAACATAATATACTGAATATGCAACTAAAAAGTTCATTAATACCAACAGATGTTTGTTCTCACTCTTCCCGTAAAGTGACAAATCAAGATTCATAGCGTGTTTGTATCAGCTGTGAGACGTGATTTTTCACGTTTAGGCTGAAGTAAAAAATAGTTATTTCTCTGTAAATTTAGAATCGGACGTGGAAAGAAAAGGAAAACTTGAGTTTAATAATCCAAACCAAACACGCACTCAAATTTCCATTGAAAGAGGTGTTTATATTTGTTGTCTAAGCATAATTTGTAAAATATTGTCTCAAAAAATACATATGAGAAACGGGAAAAAAAAAATACTAGTGAAAAGAATCTGGAATTTGTAGAAAGACATGTTACTGCAGCATTTTACTCATCAAAAATATTTTCTTTTTAATTTCTAAAGTGAATAATTTTTTTAAAAAAAAATATGGGTAAATCATGCTTATGACTTTTACTTTCTTTCTTTTAAAAAAAAAAATCTATTCACATTTTAAAATACGGCCTTTTATTTTAACATAAAAATATTGTTTTAGCTTTTAACATTAAAAAAAAATCACCAAGCTGAAATAGGTTGTGATTAAACTCACAACATCAATTCATATATATTAATCACAAATTTCTATCTTATACGAAAGTGTATTAATTAGTTCTTTGACAAAAGAATTTTTTTTAAAGATTTTCTTAATTTTTTATTTGATTCAATTTTTATTTATTATAATTATTTATAAATTAAATTTTAATATTTTTAAAAAAAATATCAATAAATAAAAATAATATTGTGATATAATATAATTTATTTATTATAAATTTAAAATATAATTTATATATTTTAAAATTTTTTAATACAAATTTTAAATATACTTTAAATATTTAAAAATAATATTTATTTGTATATAATTTATTATAAATTTTAATTATATATAATAAATATTTAGCTTGTACAAAATATTAGTTCTATTTAAATAAAAAAAAAATATTGTATTTAAATATTACGACTTCTATTTAAAACATATTTTACAAACACGATCTACCAATTTTAAAATAAAATCCTGACAGATAAAAAAGCCTGCTATATCTAATGACATCTACTGGGCTTGGGCTTGGGCTTGTGTCTTATGTACAATTAAATTCAGGCCTAAACCAAGGATAAAAATAAGGCTTATGATATATACACCTCTTCTTTTTTTTTTTATAAGTACACCTTCTTTCTAAAAAATATATAATATTATAATTTTTTTTTAAAAAAAATTAATTTTACACTTTTAACTTTCAATTTGTTACTTTCTTCTTCTTATTCACACACTTTTTTTTTCTCTTTCAATTTTCACATGTTACCAAAATAGATAGGGTGAAGGAAAAATAAGAGAGTACATGTAAAAATTGAAAAAAGGAGGAAAGATGTGTGAGAAAAAAGTACTAAATTAAATATTGTAGATGTAAAATTAAAAAATTTAAAATAAAAAATTAAGAATATTTTAAAATTTTAATTATTTTTTTAAAGAAGGTGTACTTATAGAAAAAAGAAGGTGTATATATCATCAACCTAAAAATAAAAGAGAACACGTAACATAAGGCACTTGCAGGCCGTTTCCAAAAAGCAACTGCTAATAGCACTTGTGTTATTGTGTTCATAATCAGTCATTTTTACAATTTCCGCACAATTTTGTTGAAAGTATTTCAAAATTAATAATTTTATGGAACAATGAGTCTCACATTATTTTGTATCGGGCTCATAAAACATTTATTTGTCAATGTTGAATTTGACTTACAAGAGAGATGAATTCATATCGGACCGTTGAATTTGAATTAGCATTCCATTGATTAAAAGTTTTTAGAATTGTAAATGTGTGTTGATGATACACATACACATCCATTTTTTTTTTATCATTGAAAAAAAAAATCCATACATTAAAACTACTAAATTATGTCAGATGAAGTAAATCACGCAAAACTTACTGTTTATAGCTTCTACCATAAAGAGAATTATTTATCAAAGATACAACTAAACATGTACCAAGTCAAATGTCATAAGGACATCAAATACATGATTTAAGTTGACAGAGAAATCTTATATTCTAGTAGATAATAGAAAATTGTTCTAAAATTTCTATAATCATATTATATATTATCCAAAGTAAAAATGATAGTAAGGTATTATCAAATTTAAGTTTCTTAAATAAGATTTCATGTTTGAGTTTTGTATATGAAAAAAAATAAAACATAGTTGTGAGATATGACTTTATTAAAAATAAATAGCTAGATTTTTTTAACATAAATTAGTCATTAACGAAACTAGATTAGCCCCCTCGACTTCATACCTTACTTAATTGATCACTTTTTACATGTATGACTCAATCTTATCTTTTTATACAAATTTGCATTCAGCCACTTCATAATTAGTATGACTTAACTTGACCCACATACTATTCTCACATAAAACCTATAGGAGGCAATTTAAAAAAATAATTTCTCATTCAGGAGCCAACTTACTCACTGGAGGTTTTTCAACTCTAAGCCTTCAAAGCTCCACAACTTATATACACACAATGAAATATTTTAAATTTTAAAACACTTTCACTTTTCTATAATTTTTATGTATTTCAACTTAGACATGTATTTCGTCACTACATGCCTATACAACTTAACATTTTTCATCAACTTACTACATACAACTTAAAACAACATATATATTGCAACTTAATCAACTTCATCAACTTTCATTCATAAGCATCTTACAACTAAAGCCACTTTAAACATCATCATACATCAATGCATAATGAACTATAATCATATGACATCATTTATGTAAGTGAATCATCATACTTCAACACTTGGACAACTTAAAACATCAAATTTCACTTCAACAAACCACAGTCGACACCATCCTCCCAACGCTTGACATCATTGAGGCAAAGAGTCTCTAGCTCACCCACACCTAATGCCAAACCACTTGTGCCCAATGTGGGTGAGGCAGAGAACCTCTATGTTAATCACGCCTAGCGTACCAAAACCTACGTCTAACCTCATCTAAGCATAGAGTCTTTACCTAATTCACGTTTGGCGCCACAAAATTGGCACCCACTGTTGTCTAGGTAAAGAGTATCTATCTTGATCTTACATACCTCCACTCATTTTTGGGCTCGACCTCATTAAGTCAAAGAGCTCCTTAAGTAATCACACCCAACACTTCTCATTTCACGCCTGGTGTAACCAAGTTAGAGAGCTCCTCACTAGCCCAAACACAACACTACCAATCATATTCCCAACATCATCAAGGCAAAAATTCCTAACATGAGTCACACTTGATGCCATAAAAGCACACCCTACATGATGGGAATTCTCACACTTGACAAAATCCTCAAATTGGCTAAAACCTGCAAAAACACTCAACCCAACCAGCATGCAATCCTATTTCTAACACATATACGACGAATATGACACATTTCCAACTCAAAATACCACATGCAATCACTACACTTCAAGGATCACCAAATCCTACTCAAAGCACCTTCACAAACAACACTTAAAGCCAACATCTCCATCTCAGGAATTTCAATTAATTTTAACCATAAAAGAGGAGTTCATACAAGAATTAACAATCAAAATTCAATTATATTCAGCCACAAACTTCCCTTATCTCGAATTGCTCATAAATCAAGAGAAAAAGGCCCAAAGTCTTCAAGGTCGTTGTACAACTTTTCCCGATTTTAGATTCTCAGCTCTTGAAACTTGAATCTCTAATCTACCTCTCCTACTCAACTTAGGGAAAATTTAGAATGTTTTGCAAAGTTAGATAAGGAATGATCGATTCTAGAATCTCTCTCTAGCTTTTGTCTAAACTTTTTGAATATATGAACTCATAAGGTTCGCTATTTAAAAAATACCTTATATATCTCTTCTTTAAACTTGGTCAACTTGACTTCAACTATAACCACTATAGATTCAACTTAACTTTTAAGGGTTCCTTGACCCTTATAACTTTAAAACAACGCAATGTCCAATAATTCAACAATTAAACAACATATAACATATAATTAATCAATAAGACATAAATTCATGTAGTGCTTCATAGTATCTTTTTATATTAAAAAAATTTAGTATCTATATTCAATTTAACTAGTATTTCAGTATCTAAAATGCATAGAGTAATTGTCCATTATATATAACTATAATTTATAATAAAAATTATACATATAAATATCATGTTTGAATATAAAGTACATTTTAAATTTTATATAAATAGATACTTTTAAATATATAAAATATATTTTAGATTTATAATAAATATTTTATATTATAACACAAAATATTAAAATTTATTTTATAAATAAATATAATAAATAAAAATTAAATAAGATAAAAAAAACTTCTAAAAACTAGAATGGAAAAACAAGCCCTAGTCCATTGATCCACTAAAAATTAACAAGTCAGGTTAGACATCCTAGCCTGCGAACTCATCTCGCCAAGCTTGCCAGCCTACAGGCTAATTTTTTATTTTATTTTTAATATTAAGTTTTAGTAAGTCACATGAGATTTATTATCTGAGTAATTTGTGATTTGTTGTGCAACAAATATATTATTCATTTGATTTATTTTATTATATTTAATTTGAGATTTTTTGTGTAGAAATTTTTTTGGAAGAGATATATTATTATAATTACATATCTATTTAATTATGAAGCAAATTTGAGATTTGTTGCACAACAAATCAAACCAAATTGTTGTAATTTAACATTGATTTTATTATTTAGGTACACTAGTGACTAAATTGCACTTTTGGTTCCTCTAATTTTGTGAATCTACAATTTTGGTCTCTCTATTTTAAAATAGAGATATTTAGTCCCATTTTTTTTAAATATAGAATTTTGGTTGTATTGTCAACTTAATGTTTATAAATTGTTAAATTTTGATGTTGTACAATGATCTAACACTACTTAAGTACATGATATTTAGTGACATGAAATGTAGAGATAAAAATTAAAAAATAACATACAAAAAACTATTTTTATATATTTTAATAAGTGATTAATATTTATTTTATTAATAAATCTTGTTTACATGGGTATTTTTTTTATCTATAAATGTCATATTATTAAATGTCGCATCACTTAAATATAAATAAACATTAAAATTTAACAACTAATAGATGTCAATTTGACAAGAGGACAACAATTTTGTGTTGTTAAAATTAAAGGAACCAACTGAGTCCATTTTAAAATAGAAGGACCAAACTTGTAGATTAACAAAAATAGAAGGACTAAAAGTATAATTTAACCTACACTAATTTATGTGAGTCCTTTAAATATTGAGAAATAAATATGTTAAAAAATACTTAAAATAAATATACAAATTTTTTTTAAAAAAATTTAAAATATTTTTTGGCAGACTAACAAGTCAATCCACCCTCAAATAGAGTGACTAGAGTGTCGAGTCCATTTTCATTTGATAGGTCAACTCATCTAACCCTTTTGTATTTAATATATAAGAGTGAATTAATCTTTCTAACTACTTAACTTTTTCAATCTACATTTTTTTAACATACATGTCAATAATAAAAAATAACTTTTTACTATAACTTAAATTGTACTCTATAATTTTTTTAAAAAATAATACCTAAAAATATTTATTTATAATATTTTTAATCATTACATAATTTACATTAAAAGTATTTTACTATAAAATTCAATTATATAAAAACATTTATTTTGATAATATTTATTATTAAAAAAACTAATAATAATATGCTAAAAATATGAAATAATTTTACATTATCATCAAACCACAAATCATAAATTTTTTAAACTTTTAAAATCACCATTATATATTTTTCAATCATTGTATAGAATAAACTTGTAAAAGCTCCTTTTTAACCTAAAAAAACAATTTTTATAAAGCCTAATATTTTATTGTGCCTTAATCGAAAAAAAGGAAGCTACCAAAAAAAAAAAGAAAAAAAAAAAGAGTAAGCATATCAGGTGTATTAAAATAAAAAAATCAGCCCCTACTTATATCCCCAAAGGCCCAAACCCTTATTTTCGTATAGAATTAGGGTTTGCAGTGACAACTTTTGTTTCAGTGTGTTTAGATCAGAATCAGATCGACAACCATGGCGACGCAGATGAGTAAGAAGAGAAAGGTCAATGCTATAATCAATCGGAAGCACCACCATTTTCCTTTTCTCTTTCTCTTTCTTTTCTGTCTCAATTGAACAGTGTTAATGCGCAGTTTGTGGCCGATGGAGTCTTCTTCGCTGAACTGAACGAGGTTCTGACGCGTGAGTTGGCGGAGGACGGTTACTCCGGCGTCGAGGTTAGGGTTACGCCCATGCGCACCGAGATCATCATCAGAGCCACCAGAACTCAAGCCGTTCTCGGTTCGTGCTTCTAGAATCTTCCGTTACTTTTGTGTAATCGATTATTCATTCATTGATTGTTTTGTGTATATATGAATAGGTGAGAAGGGAAGGAGAATTAGGGAACTAACCTCGGTGGTGCAGAAGAGGTTCAAGTTTCCCGAGAACAGTGTTGAGCTTTATGCTGAAAAGGTCAACAACAGAGGTCTTTGTGCTATTGCTCAGGCTGAATCTCTTCGCTACAAGCTCCTTGGTGGCCTTGCTGTTCGTAGGTATGTGTAGTATTCCGCAAATTCATTCATTCTTATATATCTTTTATCATTAGGCACCGATTGTACTTTTGGTTCTTATGAATTTGTGCACTACTTGTTTATGTTTCGCCTGGGTAGGTTTATTTAGAAGCTGGATTACCTTTACTTGTTTATCGTATTTGATTTGACAATTTATTTGCTTGTGTTCGCCTAATGTTGTTCTTATATGTATAAGTAGTCTTGAGATGTTAAGTGGGAATTAAGTCCCTTAGGGGGAGTAAATGATCCTAGGATTGAATAACACTTCCTAGTTATATTAATATACATACTCTTTAACCAAATACAAAGTGTCATATGAAACCATCACAACATGATAGGTGCTTCTTTGTAACCCCTGTTTTATGTTTACTGTATGTTGCGAGGCTAACATTTTGTTCTTTTTCTTCTCACTTTATTGTTTGTTGCCTAATTGTAATATGCTGAGGACTTCTTTCAGTTTTGACTATATTAATATATGGTGTTTTGATAAGTTTTCCCCTGGTCTTTAATGGTAGTGTACGTTGAGGTGATATATTATGTTCTATGTGGTAGCTTCTCATTTTAGACCTGTGTTTCTGTAACAATATATTATGACAGAATTTTTAAACTTTTGCTTAGATTTTTTTTTCACAATTACAATTTTTCCTTCTCCATCTGTGTTGCAACATGATAACCTATATATATCTTAAACTATTTGTTACAGGGCATGTTATGGTGTTTTAAGATTTGTGATGGAAAGCGGTGCCAAGGGATGTGAGGTTTGTCTTATTGAACCAGCTCTAAACTCCTGTTATTATATTGCTTTAAGCAATTTGGTTGTAAATTTGTAATTGCTGTTTGACTTGAGCAGGTCATTGTTAGTGGAAAGTTGAGAGCTCAGAGAGCCAAGTCCATGAAATTCAAGGACGGTTACATGATTTCTTCTGGACAGCCAGTCAAGGATTACATTGACTCTGCAGTCAGACATGTGCTCCTAAGACAGGTTTGCGTTAATGATTCAGATACATGATAGAGTTTCTTTCAAAACTGTGATTTTCATGTTGGCTCATTTTCTTTCATCATGGAGTGACAGTGCTAATCACTTTTTTTCTATGTCTTGTAGGGTGTTCTTGGTATCAAGGTGAAGATCATGCTTGATTGGGATCCTAAAGGGAAACAGGGTCCTAAAACTCCCCTCCCTGATATTGTCACAATCCACACTCCAAAGGATGAGGAAGAATACAAGCCACCAGTTGCTGCTGCTGCTGTTTTGGCAACTGATATTGAGGTCCCTGTTGCTTGAAGTGTAGTAATTGTTAGTGCTCGAGTTCCTAGTATGCAATGTTTGTTGGGGAAAGACTAGTTCAAAATTTTGGTAGTTTCTTTACAGTTTTTACAAAGTACCAAGTATTTAAGCATCAATTAATTTTTTTTAATAATTTAAATCTTCACGCGCTGAGCACTATGAATTCTGTTAGTGATTCAAGCTATTGGTTTTGGTCTGTCTTATTTTCTTTATTCTAATGTTAAATCAAATTTGGACGTGCAGGAGAATTTTAAAAAGCATAAACTTTAGTATTCATTGTTAAAGAAGAAATTGAAACCCTTTTTTGTTAAATTTAAGTATTCATTGTTAAGTTTTCTTTCAAATTTATAGTGAAATTTGGAAACTATTTTTTCTTGGTTTTGATAATGAACGTAAAAGTGTTTTAAAATTGAGTTAAAATCATTTTAGTCAAACGATCTCTTACGGAATTGATTTAGGATGGGAGACATGGTGAAAGAATTGAGTCGTGTGATTTATGGTGTGGGTAAATTACTGTTAGATTCACTAATTCGGTATTAAATGGTCATGATCAATTGTCAGTAACTTTTTCTATCATTTTGTCACATACTTAAAATTATTGTGTATTTCTTTTATCATTCTCATTTGTTGATATATATTTTTCTCATCTTTTCTTTGGACGCCTTTATCCATCTTTAATCCACTTTGATGCACTCTTCGAAGATCTGATCAATGCACCCTTCTTTGAAAAGCATTTCACTTCTTAAAGCCCCAATAGAGACCTCTCTTGTGACTTCACACTATAGCCCAAAATTCCTCTCCGAGTCCGATGTGTGATGAGCAATAATAGCGTTATGTTTCCTTCACTTTTTGAACACAGAAATTACCTAGAAAAATTTTAAGAACAAAGATAAGTCACCTTAAAGTTGAATGGAAAAAAAATTAGAGAAGAAACAGGGAGAACATAAAATGCATACTTTGAGAAGAGGTTGACGTTAGAACAAGGTTAGGTTTTTCCTTATTAGTTCAACCGTTTCCCTTCTCTCGATTTCCCAACCTCATCTTGCAATCCCAAACCTTCATCTTTTCAAATCTAAAGCCTCAAATCTTTCTCTTCTCCCTCCACCACTCTTGTCTTGATCTCTTGCCTTACCCAAGAGTCACAATTGGTTGTGGCCCATAAGTGGTGGAGTCGCTTCTATTAGCAACTCCAAGAGTCCTAAATGTCAATATTTATTTTTAAATAAGTTAGTGATGTGTGTAAAGTAATAACTTATTATAATCGGTAAAAAAGTTTTGATCCATTGTAGAACATTTGGCTCCCTCCTTGTACCCAAGCATTGGTCATCAATGGGCATTATCATTTTAGTTTTGCTGTTGATAAGCATTATGTAATATTTAAAGGAATGTGTGTTTATCGTAAGTCTCCATCTTCTTTGTCCTGCAATTCCTCTCAAGACTCTGCATGTGTCCATTTTCTCTTCATCCTGTCTTTTTCAATGTTAAACTTATTTCTTCTCCGGTCTCTTGTCAATCTCTCATGAAACTTTTATACTCTCTTCATTCTACTTTTCTCTCGTTACACTTACGAGGATTCAATATTAAGACTCGAATACCCTTTAACGAATACTCTCTAACTTTTCTCCATTATGTCTCTTCATCGACGGATTCTAACATGAAGTAGGGAAAAATGTTCCTCATGGATGAGGCACTAAAATGACCGGAAATAACAGGTTTTTAACAGGAAAAATATAAAATAAAAAAAATTACAAAAATATTTGAGAGTTACGGTGGCGCGAACGTCGCTGCACGTGTGACCATGGTGACGTCGCTGCTGCACATGCGGCCACGGTGACGACGTCACTGCGCATGCAGTCACGGTGACGATGTTGTTGCACGTGCGGCCACGGTGACGACGCTGCTGCTGTCCACTGAAGAGGAATCGTCGAAACCCTCACCGTTCGCATCACCGTGGAACAAATCTCGTTCTCTCCGGTTAGCCATAACAAAATTAGATTACGAGCAGAGGAAAGAAATTAGAAACCCTAGGTTTCGCCGCTGTGCGAGCAGCCACAGTGACGTTGTCACTGCGCATGCGGCCACGGTGACGAGGCAGCTGTCCACCGAAGAGGAATCGTCGAAAACTCTCGTCTTTCGAGGGATCGATCGCATCACCGTAGAACAAATCTCGTTTTCTCTGGTTAGCTATAGCGAAATTCGATTACGAGTAGAAGAAAGAAATTGGAAACCCTAGGTTCTGTCGTTGCGCGTGTGGCCATGATGACGCCGCTACGCGTGCGGCCACGGTAACTGACAATGCCGCTGCACTTGCAGTGCACAGCCACGGTGGTTCGACGGGGATGAGTTGAGAAAACAAATTACTGGTTGTGTGAGTTGCCTTATTAGTTGAGAAAACAATCTCATTCGTTAATTTTTTATTATTAATATATCTAATGGCTAAAACTAATGATTCATTCATGAAAGACACTAACTAAGTATATATATGGAGAATTATAATATATATATATATATATGTATATAAACATTTTGGTAGTAATACTCAATTATAATTTCTTGTTTCATGATAAGTATTGTAATCTTAAAATAAATGTTATATTAATTTTTTTAATATAATATTAATTATTTTTTCTCAATAATTTTTTATAATATTCTTTAAAAAGTGGTTATTCTATTATCATTTCTAGGGGGAAAATTAATTATTAGATTAATTTTATAAAATTAACATTTTCTTTCATCAATTTATTATTTTTGTCTGTATAAAATAATTTAGATCAACATTTATTATAAAATGAAGATAATAATTTTAGTTAAAAGAGAAGGACTTACTAAATAAGAATATAACTCATAACTTCTAATTTTCACAAAAATTCATCTAAAAATTATAAGATTTCTTCGAGGAGAACGTTAGAAAAATAAATTCACTTGCTTCAATGCAAGCTCTCTAAGTTGAGTGACAATCCTTCTTTCTTTTAATGTTCTAGACATCAATTTTTGATTGCACATTAATGAACAATCGTTTTTGTTACAATTATCATTAATGCAACTCAATTGTTTCTGAATAATTAAAATAAGTTGTCTCAATAAACCTTTCTTCAACCAAAAATATCGTACAAAGGTACGTTTCACAAACTTTTACAGACTAATTCTGACATTTATTTTATTTTATTTTCACGCATCTAACAAAATACAAATGTTTATTACAATAATAATTCGGCCTAAACATTAATTCCAAAATTCACAAATAAAAATCTTTGAATTATGAATTACTCATGTATCAGTTCAGACATTTATCTTACGATTTTTACTATACAACTGTTGCCTTAAAAAATATATTTTATTCGAAATAAACATGATACAAATTAATTCCAAATACTATATTGACCTAAAAAAAATTATTTGCAATATTGAATATTCAGCAACATTTTCCCCTCAACTAAAATAGGTAAGGCAGTATTTTTTCTTCAAAAAGGGAAAATGAATAATTACTCTAAATAACAACCAAAGGAAGAACATTTAAATGTACGAAATCAGTAAAAAAAAATTAAATACACATTTATAATTTCTTTTAAAGTCCGAAATCAAATACTTAATTGCATTTTGTAAAATTCACCCAAAAAAAGATGACTAAAATAGCACTGGAGGAAAATAACACATACGCACCAATGTCACGAACCACAAACAGAATTCGAACTACAGAAACAAGGGGTAAATATAAAAATAATTTATGCTTGAATCCTTGTACTGGAGTTTAAAAATTCTTGAAAAGATCAGAAACTACAAAAATCCGACTGGGTCTTTGCCAAGAAACACTGCATACTAGGTACTCGGGTGCTATGAATTTCTACTAGACAGCTATTAGAACATTTTCAAGCAACAGGGACCTCGATATCAGTTGCTAAAACAGCAGTAGCAGGTCGGTTGTATTCTTCCTCCTCCTTTGGAGTGTGAATTGTGACAAGATCAGGAAGAGGAGTTTTAGGACCCTGTTTCCCTTTAGGATCCCAGTCAAGCATGATCTTCACCTTGATACCAAGAACACCCTATAAAACACAGGAAAATGTGATTAGGACGTATCACTCCAAGATGAAAGAAAATGAGCCAATAAGAAAATCCTAGTACTATAAATATCAGGTATCCATAAAGAATAGGAGCAAACCTGTCTTAGGAGCACATGTCTAACTGCAGAGTCAATGTAATCCTTGACTGGCTGTCCAGAAGAAATCATGTACCCATCCTTGAATTTCATAGACTTTGCTCTCTGAGCTCTCAACTTTCCACTAACAATGACCTGCTCAAGTCAAACAAATATTACAGCAAAAACATTACATAAAGCAATAAAATAACAGGAGTTTAAAGCTGCTCCAATAAAACAAACCTCGCATCCCTTGGCCCCACTTTCCATCACAAATCTTAAAACACCATAGCAGGCCCTGAAATAAATAGTTTTAAGATATAGAGTTTATAATGCTAACACAAATACACAGAAGGAAAAAACTGCATCAGTGCAAAAAAGTAAACCAGCCATTAAAATTAAAATTGTAATGTAAAATATAGAAATTATAAGTTGTTAAAGAAACACAGATCTAAAAATGAGAAGCTACCATGAATCACATACAGTAACATTACCATTAAACAAGAGAATATTAATAATACCTATTAATAATACCACGTGAAAAATATAAAAGAAATGTTTGGTATATAACAAGAAAAAGAATAGCATTTCAGAAGCATAGCATACAGTAAACACAAAACAGCAATTACAAAGAAGCAATCCATCACATCATGAAGGCCTCATATGGCATTATCGCTTTGGTTACAGAGAAGGTATTTAACAAATGCAAGGGGAAAATAAGGCTAAAGAGGCAAAGTGGCTTGCAAGTATGATTCAATTCAATCCTAGGATCATTTAGTCCTAAGGGACTTAATTCCCAATTGACATCTCAAGACTAATTACACACATAAGAACAACATTAGAGAAATTACCAGTAAATAAATTGTCAAAATCAATTGAGATAAAATTATAATCCAGCATTCAAATCTATATACCATGGTGAAACATAAGCATCAAACTAGTGCACAAACTCATAAAAACCAAAGGTAAAACCAATGCCTAATAAAAAATCTGAAATTAAGATGTATATTAAGAATGAATGAATTTGCGGAATACTACACATACCTACGAACAGCAAGGCCACCAAGGAGCTTGTAGCGAAGAGATTCAGCCTGAGCAATAGCACAAAGACCTCTGTTGTTGACCTTTTCAGCATAAAGCTCAACACTGTTCTCGGGAAACTTGAACCTCTTCTGCACCACCGAGGTTAGTTCCCTAATTCTCCTTCCCTTCTCACCTATTCATACATACACAAAACAATCAATGAATGAATGAATAATGGTAATGGAAGATTCTAGAAGCACGAACCAAGAACGGCTTGGGTTCTGGTGGCTCTGATGATGATCTCGGTACGCATAGGGGTAACCCTAACCTCCACGCCGGAGTAACCGTCCTCCGCCAACTCACGCGTCAGAACCTCGTTCAGTTCAGCGAAGAACACTCCATCCGCAACAAACTGCACATTAACACCGTTCAATATGCAGAAAAAAAAAAAAAAACAGAATAATATTGATAATGATAAGCAGGAAGTGAAAATGTTGGTGTTTCCGATGGATTATAGCACTGACCTTTCTCTTCTTACTCATCTGAGTGGCCATGGTTGTTAGTGGGTACGAAACTCGATCTGATTCTGATCTAAACGCAGAGAGTGAGTGAAACAAAGGTTGTGACTGCAAACCCTAATTCTGGAGAAGTAGGTTTGGGCGCAGATAAAGATTGAATTTATAGGTAAGAGGACGCAGTTAATCCGACGGTTCAGATCACTTGAGTTTAAGATCGTAGGTTTTATTTAAAAATAAAATGAAATTGGGTGAAGAAAAATTATTAATTCTATTTTTTTTTGGTACAATGGAAAATAACTTTATTAATTCCATACTTAAATATGTTTTTATCCTCATAAAATAAACAAATTTTAATTTTGGTTTTTATAATATGTTTTCTTTATTTTTAATATTTTTAAAATCTATAATATTATTTTAAAGTATATATATAATATTATTTTAAAGATTTTCATATAAAAAAATTAAAGGTGTTATTTATAGATATTACTTTAGTTTTTTTTTTGGTAAAAAGATACTACTTTAGATAATCACATAACATTTTAATAAACACATAAGAAGTTAAAAGTATCTTCTAAAAAAAGTAATTAAAAGTGTCATATAATAATAGAGATTAAAACAATAATTTCAAATTTTAAAAGGATAAAAAAAATTAAATGATTAAAATTTTAAAAAATATTATCATTTTGCAATAACTAAACATATTTACGCTTTAATTCTATTAAAAGAGTTTTTTTTTAATATTTCAATATTATTTTTTAAAAAATCATATACGCATAATGAGTGTTGTGACAATATTATGAAATTAGTAGAATTATTATAAATTATAAAAATCATAATGAAAATAATTATAATTTTATAAAATAACTTTTTTTATTACCAATATTAACTTAAATTTTCTGCATTTGTAACAATCAATATTCATACATCAATCACTTAGTTAACTACATAAAGACTCGTCAATTCAAATTGATAGACTTATTTTATTGCAAAGATGATCATAATAGAAATTAAATCTAAGTCTATATTTCTATCATTCCATCTCCTTCTCTCCAATTGTACCGAGATTAAAGTTACAAACATAAATTTATTGATTATTTTTCTTAAGTATAGATTAATTTTTAATTGTCAATTTTGTAATACTGTCCTTTTATTTAAAAAATAATGCCTGTTATGCACTACACTTTTGCAGAAACTTCTCCATTAGATATTACATGGTGCATACACTTATTGTTTCATTATTGTACCTACAATTTAAGAGTACCCATACAGAAAGTTGCTCCTTTGCCTTTGTAATGTAAGGTTCAATAGAAATTAAAAGCTACAAAAATCAAACACCGTTTTCAATTCATTGAAGCAAAATGATTCTCGCAATATAAGTCCAGGAAAAGAAAGATTAATGTGCCCCACTTTAAAGGATAAAAGCCTTCTTGCATTGATCAAAGAGTAACACATGTAAAAAACATTTTTTTAAAAAAATTCCTTTTTGCCAACTCAGAACCCCTATATTTTTCACTGAATTTAAAATTCCTTATACTAGAAAAATAGGAAGTAAATAATACACTTGAAACAACTACACATATCCCTGGTAATGGTACAAGATGAATCCTCATTTTACAGTACAACCAGGATTTCAAAAATTTATGGATTATTTCCAGTATATTGAAGTAATTGAACAACAATGTTCTAGGCTTACACAATACAGTTTGTCAGTAGAAAACAAAACTTATTAATATCTTCAATCAGTAAGATTATGTTGATCTATTCCGCTTCACATTCTGTTGATCAGAGCCTCAGGAACTACAAGAATTATGCACACGCAATGAAAGAATTTCGACTCCAAATTTCAGTTTAATTCTTTTCACCTGCACCTGCACATGACTCCAAAAAGTTAACAGCTAATGCAATAAGAGGGGCAAAAGACTTCACTATTAATGATTTTTTTAAAAGATTTAATGGCTATACACGGTCAGTGTAAAAGCTTTTACACTGTCAACTAATCAAAAGTCTTGGTTGTCATGACTTTTAAGCTAATTGTTTTAAAAGTACAAACTCACTATAATGGTAGTTTGTGACTAGATGAATGTATAAAACTGTTTTACAGTTTTGGTGCATTACCTTTTCTCTTTTTTAAAACACTGGAACTTGATATGATATAATTAAGGAAGACAAAAACCTTTATGGCCAAAATCAAGTTAAAACCTCTTCACATGCCTTGGAAAGGTGATATGAGAAACTTGTTATTTATACACCATGACAGACTTATACACATACTAAAAGCAGGCCAACTAAATTAGTTCACCATTTCCAAGTCAACAAATCAAATAAAAGTGTACCAATTCGGAGAGATATTCACAAGTAGTTCCTACCCAACAGTTGTGTCACACTATCTCACAAGTTCCCAGTCCTCTTTTGACATGTCAAAAATTTCAACACAACCATCCTCAAACATGACCTGCAAAAGCAAAAATAAATGGATACTCATATTTGATGACAATTTTCATCTTAAATGTGAAAATACAACCAAAGAATCTCTTACCGAGTGTTTTCGAGAATGTTTATCAAACCGTTTAATAATTCCAAACCTGTAACATTTTAAGAATGAAAACAATGGAAGTTTATAATCTCTATTGACTTAATTGCAATTTTGGTCCCATGTAATATCAAATCCATAATTTTGATCCCTATATTTTTAATTCCGCAATCTTAGTCCATCAATTTTATAAAATGTGCAATTTTAATCCCTCTATTGAATGATCATCAATTAATCGTTAAAATTGTAACATTGACCATGACCATCATTGGGTAAATGACATGATGATTAGTGAAATTTGGCCTAACATTATTAAATATTTAATTGTCATGTCATTTATTTCTTGTCAAATTATGACTAATGTAACAATTTTCACAATAAAATAGAAAGACCAAAATTGCGAATTTGATAATATAGGGGGTACAAAATTGCGCATTTAAGTTAACCTTAATAATTAATAAAATATAAATAAATGCATAAACCACATGAGACAGTATCACAACATACCGCACATTTCCAAGCTGTTTTATCCTAATAACTTCACCAATGCAATTGTGCAAGCACTTTGATTGGTCAACAACACGAGAACTTCCTGAAACACCAAGTACAACAAAAAGGGACATTTTATAATATAGAAGATAAAATTAAAAGAGGAGGAATAGATTATAGATTTTAAGCATTATTTCTTTCAGAAGAAAAATAAAATAGGATATAGTATATAGTAATAGTAAATGTTGAAAGTAAGGAGCGGAGATGACATAAAAGATGAGCTGAAACCATGTTTTAGTTTTACTACACCACGAGATTAGGTTTATATGACTAACAAAATAAAGAAGCAAGCTCACCAATTTGCAAACCTCCATTATGATAAACCTGTCCAGACAAAAAGCACACAATTAGTCAAAAACAGAGATACTTATAAATTGGTATACATGTAGTACAGACCAAATTCAATAAACGTGATTAAGCTAATTACTTGGGGATAGATCGCATAAGAATAAAAAATGGAAAAGAAAACTGAGAGGATAGAATGACTAGTAGCACCTTTTAAAAGGGGAATGTAATTCCATCAAATGAATGATTTGTCATTCCCTCCATAAAGGGAGTTTTATCATAATACTTTAGTATGTTAGCTTGTGCAGCTGCAGCCAGCTGTCACATTAGGTAACTGACTCATTGAACTTTATCTTTATATGAAATAAATAAATAAAAATATGTGAAATAATTAAAATTTTAAATCAAATCGAGTTGATGAGCTAAACTGAACCATTCTCAAAGTCAAATTGTATTGAGTCGTTTCCAACCCTACTCTCCTATGATTGTTTTGGAGAATGAATTCAATGAACACAGTTTCTGTTCTCTGAATCTATGCTCACCACTAAAATTTCTCTCTTTTTCTTTTAGCATACGTTTGGAATGTGAAATCCCATTGTATTCGAGGAGTCAAGGATTTGTTGGGCCTTGAGACCTCAAGGGAGGATACCTGCAGATCCCCCAAGTCACCACTGGAGTCTGAGGTTGAGACCCCTCACTTCCCGGATCAATGTCCGCCACAGAAGGGAACCGAAACATTCATCTTTCCTTTGTTTGGTTCTTTAAAAGATCAGAGGGAAATGATTAAAAAGTGGGTGGGATTGGGACCAGCAAGTTTATTAATCTCTCCAAAATGGATAGAAAAAGAAAGAGAATGATGCTATATATATATATATATATATATATATATTAAATACCTACAAATATCTTTTAGTTATTGTATATTTTGTTTTATAAGGGAGATTTGTTGTATTTTATAAACATATTTAAACCAAAGATACCTAAGACTAGATTGGATAAACTTCTCTAGAAACACTTTTAGGAGAGAAAATAGGAAAGAAAAATGAAAAGGTTTCTCCATAATGGGTTATGCATTAAGTAAAAAATAAGTTTTTGCGGAAGCCAACATGAGAAAGCTTCTACAAAATTATGCAATTTCATTTTTTCTTCCTACTTTTTTCTCCTTGAAGTGCTTATAAAGAAATTTATCCAAATAAACTTCAACCAACTTACTAAGTTTTTTCTATGATAACCTCAAAAAAAGTGAGGCATCACATAATTTTAATGATATTTGTGTCTGTCCCTCCATATGAAGTGTTGGTTCAAGTGTCTAAACTGACAAAAAAAAATATTTTTTTAATTGGATACCTAATGATTAGAGTTAGACACATGTCCAGGAAGTGCCAGTTTTCAGAAAGTGTCCAACATCACGAAACTTCAAACAAGAGAAGTGGTTGTGCTTCATAGATACACTCTCTCCTATTGTTTAAAATTTACTCAACCCACTCATTAAATAAAAAGACAAACCCACAAAAATTTGTTATTTCTAAGAGTGTGTTTAGAAAAATGTGTTGCTAATTGCTATAGCATTTATGTTGATTGGAGTAAAGATCTAAAAAGGACCATACCAAGATTGTGGGATCGCAAGATTTTCCTACTGTGGCAAATTTGGTTTTCTGGGTAGGGTTGCATGAAACAATAATGTGTTTTAACTTGCTTTTTTCCAGCAAATCAGTGGTTTCTCCTCCTTAACATCACATTACGAACCTCTTCTCACATACTAACACAGTCCCACCTCATTCTTATTCTCTCTCAACCTCTACCTCCGTCTCTTGGTTCTGATTTCTGAACTATTTGGGCTGTAATTCAGTTCAGATTTATGCATGCTTCATTAAACCTACTTTACTTTGCATCTCTCATTCAATGTTATCAAATAACCGTTATGATGCCGCCATAAAGGTATAACATGACGTTTTTGAACCCTTCCACCATTCGCTATCTGTTATTTCCTGTTATATAGCGACATCCGCCATGGCCATGGCTTCATGGCGCCTATGGTAGAATTCCTCCTCATCCTCTTTTTTTTTCTCATCTTTTCTCTTTTGAAGCTCCTAAATTGCGAACAAACAACTATGGTGAGCCTTCTTAGGCCACTAGCCTCCAGCGACCTGAACCATAGCGGCCTAAGCTCCAAAAAGTTTTCCGGCCAACAAATCCAGTGACCCATAAGAGTTCTTTTTGTTTTCTATTTTTTTTTCTTCTTCTTCCTTCCATTTCTTTATTTTTCTCTGTTTTTTCCATCTATTTTTCATTTCTTCAGATGTTCATCATCTTTCTCTCTCTCTCTCTCTCTCTCTCTCTCTCTCTCTCTCTCTCTCTCTCTCTCTCTCTTATTTTATGTGATTGTTCTTGTTCTTCATCTGTTCAATGTTTTTGTTCTCAATTTTTCAAAATTTTGGAATTTATTTATCTATACTTTAGAAATTCATTATCATGTTCTGTTATATTGTTTTTTAAACCTATAATGTTGTTCTCAATTTTTGTTTCACTTATAGCACAATGGTAAGCAGTAAGCACCCAACACTAAAGTCATGCATCCCAAAAGTCTCCTTTTTTTTTATAGTTTTGCTTTTAATATATATATATTATTTTTGTCCGCCATAAGCCGCCACGCCATCCACCATATGTTTATGGCGGATTTTTGGCTTACCGCCATAGACCATTATCCGTTATTGATAACCTTGCTCTCATTAAACATGGCTTCAGTTCATATATTAGTGATTGAACTTTGTAAACTCATGTGACTAATTAGAATCAGAGCCTTATTTAGAATTTTTATGTGAAAAACAAAACATTACGGTATTCCATTGAAAATATACAGTAAGGTGGGAAAAAAAAGGTGAAAGACTTGATGTACAAACCATCTATTCATCGTACCAAAGCATATATAAAAGTCATTCCCTCTTAATTCTTGGATAACTACAACTATAGTCTATCTCTCAACAACCTAAAATCCCAAGCACCTCCTCTGTTGAATATTGAAGTGGCCACTGGCCAGGTTGTTGAAATCAAGCTTTGCCGTAGCAATTTAATCCTCCAGTTACCCACCCCAAATTTTTATGAAAGTTTGTTCCTGTGTGAATCTTCTCTAATGTAAATACAGCACAAATGAAATATAATGCCTAAGACGGTCCTACTAATAATTCTCCCAATAATAACAAAGAAATGACACGTGTTGAACATTCACACCCAAAAACATTATTATACAACTGCTTCTTGGGCTTATAATTTGGAAATTCAGGACCGTAACCACCCACCATAAGGATTTTACCACATATAAAAGGCCCTTTTTACCTTTTCATTAACTTCATTAATCTCATTTTATTGTTATATCATAAGAAAAGAAAGCCACTTTTACGCACAAAAACTCCCAGACATGCAAACACAACAAATAAAACCAAACAAGTCATGGAAATCCAAATTCTCAATCACAAGTCTAATTTGTAACTCAAGAGTCATAGAGACATATATCTACTCTAGATAGATTGGCTATTTATGAGAAGATGAAGCCACCTGATATGCAACTAATTTTAATGCAGCATCTGAAGCCATTTTAGGCTTGGTAGGTCGGACACCCAACTTACGCCTACACTCAGCAGCACCACAGTGGCAATCTTGATCTGCACCAAATTGAACAAACCTGCTACGTAGTTAGAAACATAGAAAACATATCCATATAGAAAATATAGTTCAACTGAAAGGGTGTAATCAATGAAACAGGAAAGTGCACATACTGGTAATCATAAGTCAGATGCTCGCCCTTTTTTATGTCACGAGTCGCAAATATGCCAATTCTTGTTTCACCATCAATTATCCTTAAGATAGAAAAAACATGCACTTGTTAGAGGAAGTACCTAAATCACACTATTAAATGATGATGTAAAATAAATGACCAAATATTGCTACAACATCATATGAATAAAACAATTAGTAGTCAACCATTTCTGCATCTCAGTATTGGGGCAGCAACTATGATTAATGTATCTTGATTTGTTTCCCTTATATGTTGCATCAATCACCATATCTCGATTGATTTCACATAAGTAGAAATTTGTTTCCCCACGATGCTTCATATTCCAAAGCCTTTCCTCACATGTTTTGTCATCAATTACTGTAGAGAAAGGCTCATAAGTAGCTTTTAAGATAATTTAAAGAAACAAAAACTCATTTTATAAATGTAGCCATGAAAACAATTCACTGTCACCTTCTCCAACATATTCGATGACAAACTCCCCAAGCTTGATATCTTCATCCGCCACAATTCCAGAACCACATTTCTCAGTCTACAAACAATATATTAAAATTAAATGTTATTAGAAGAGAAATGCAAGTTTTTATACGTATTCAACTAACCTAGCTAGAATAAGAGCACACATCTATGTGCACAAAAACAGGGTGCTGGTGTTGGGATGGATATAAAAGTGGTTGAAATAATGATAAATGAGGTCGATCAATTAAGAAAGGAAAAAAATTATTAGTTTTCAAATTTCCTTTTATGGTAAAGAATTTATTAGTTTGTTTAGCAAAAACTAATAGAATAAAGACTAAGGAACTTTCAAGACAAAATAGAAGGAAAATACATCCAGTAACTAAAGATAACAGTGATACACACTGCAATATGAGCAGAAATTAAAATGGAGAACATGAAGAATTGATTTTGCAAATGAATAGAAAATACAGGAATAACTTTTTTGAAGACAAACATTCATATATGTTAATCTTCATAGTGTTACGAGGATGGAACAAATTACTGAAAATAATAAAATACGAGAAAATACTGAAATAGATATCAAGATTATAACAAACCAAGAACAAAATCCTGAACCACAAGTTTATACCTTAACCAATTTCATCTTTTTCGCAGGACGACTCTGAAACGGTTTGTTAAGACATGAGCTCCCACATTTACAGCCTGATGAACAGCTAGACTGAAGCATCCTACAGGGACAGTCAACATAATGAATGAATAATTTGACTCAAAATTATGGTGCTATACTTGACTTTATGTTTATGCATTATTAAATAATAAAATAAATAGTATACTCTCTAGAAACAATAATTACTCATTTTAAATATATAACAACACTCCACAGGGAAGACCACTAGCATGATTATTCCAAGATAATAACCCCTTTCAAGCATGGAACAAAACCAATCAAGCTACACGCCTACACCATCCCATTCTTGTTCATTTTGCGGGGTTTTGAGGAATGTAACATGTTTTTCTATCCTGCTCAGCTATGGAAACAATCATTATCAGGGTTCAGGTCAGTAACAATGAGAATAATCAGCAACCCAATAGTGACGATAATGATAAATTGAATCAATATTACAATAATAATAATATATTTCTGAAAAAAGAAATGATTATTTTGGATGGATGGCTGCTGACAATAAAATTTAGAAATTAAGGTAGATTCAGCAATAATACTCAGATGGAGTCAGCGTGTGCTAGAAATGAGAATAAACAAGTAAAAATTTCCATAAAAACACGTACAGATGGAATACTTACCCACAGTGGCAATCTCTTCCACATACACTGGTAGATCCAGGGGAAGGAGTACAGGAACAGAATATGCCATCATCGTCAAACCGAGATTTCTTGACCTTCTTAGTGACATATATATCTTAAATTAATAAGAACAAACAAAAGATTATGTAAACCTATACGTCATTTTAAACTGACAAACTAAGTATAACAGGGTCAAATACTTCAGAAGAAATGAGGAAACTACAAACAACTGAAGATAGCATATGAGCTGGGCCAACATTTACAAATTAGGTTACTGTCCTTTACATGAGAGATTGTGAACATTTCAGGATAATGTGTATGAAGGATACTGCGTTTTATATAGGTGTACTGCATAGGCTTCAATTTATTAATCCAATCTGGAAGTTCAAAGTCAACAGGTTCTCCAAGCACCTTTTCCAACTTGTTGAATACAGATCCAAACCGACTCTCTTCAGGATTCTGTTAAAACAAAAAATGTAAGGAACTCGATATACAGACAAATGCAATTTAAAAAGGTGAAATTCTAATTGATTAACTGAATAGTAAGAGACTACAACAACATATTCTATAAAAAGTAAAATATACAAGGAAACCCTATCAAAACCAAAATACATTGTTTGATTAATAAGGCCATCTTAACTTAAAAGGAGAAATTTAACAGATATAATATAAACAGCAAGAATAAATAGTTTCTATGAGAGAACAATGCTGCAAATCTCAAAAGAAAAAAGAATACACAGAATAAAGAGATGGAATAAGGCACAGCAACTTCAACAGTGGATAATTAAATAAAAAAGAATAAGGAAAAGCTATTCTCTTTTACCAATAGTTGACTTAAGAGAGAGAGAGAGAGAGAGAGAGAGAGAGATACATATGGCAAATAATAGTAAGTTCTCACATCTAATTTCCATGCACTTTGCCAATACCAACATTATCACATTGTAACATTTTAAAGAACTGAAGAGAATGACTAGTCAAAGGTGTACTACTACAACACCAAACAACCTTTTTCATGGCAGGCATGAAATCTGATAGAGTACTGGATATTCCTATGTGATCAGCTTGTATCTCAGTTTCTCAATAGAAGCTCAAACGATAAATCGGATATTGAAAATCAATACCACAAAATCCACATAAGACTTACTTGATTCCTTCCAAAGGCATATTTTGCCTACAATATGAAGAAAATTTTATTAGCTTTAAGCAAAGGCATCAAAATTTATCCTTATGTTTAAGTTTCAAAATCAATAAATCAAAAAACTAGCATCCTTGATCAGATATATACATAAATAGATTTTTCTTCCACATGTTAGTGCAATAACAAACAGAAATTAGACAGTAAGAGCAGTGGAAAGATGGTTCAATACTTATTCCTTTTAGACTGTCAAATGTCAGGAATAAAAGAACAATTAATACACAATAAGGTTCACTAAGAAACTGCAAAGTGAAATTTACAAAAAAAATAAAACCAATTACAAACATGAACATCTAAACAAGATTCCTAACAATCCTATAAGAGTGCCAACTCTTTTTCGCAATTGAGATCCATAATGAGTTATTTCTTCTATGCTGTCTTAATCTTGGTGTTACAATATAAATAATTTAAATGAACAACTAATCTCACTTGTTTTTAAGTCTTTATAACTGCACTTAATCTGTTGATCAATTTTACAACTTCAAATGCGGGAAAAAAAAAGTGCCAGTATAGGAGAACTGTGCAGTAAAATTTAAATGAATATAAATTGAAAAACTAAAAGGACCCTGGCTCACATGCACAGGATTTGGTACACACAAGCAAGGATCAATTTAATTTCCTAAAATCCCATCAATCTCAAATCCTCAAACAAATTGTTCTTTGTAAATTCCAACTGTCATAAAAATGTTCAGAAGAAAATCCCAAAAAGTGCAAGTCTCTCCCTTCACCCAAACAAGAAAAAAGTAATTATATAATTGAAAAATTCAAACTTTTTTCTCCCCTTGTTTTCACAAATAACAATTGAAATCCTACATTCACAAATCACAATTCTCCCCTCCCCCTTCCGTCTTATACTTTTCCATTCCCCCAAACAAGAGAAAATTTCTGAAAGAAAAAATTAATTATATAATCGAAAAATCCAAACTCTCCCCCCTCTCTTGTTTTCCCAAGTCACAAATGAAATCCTACATTCACAAATAACAATTCTCCCCTCCCCCTTCACTCTTCTACTTTTTCCTACACCACCCAGCAAACAAGAGAAAATTCATCAAAGAAAAAAATCATTACTATATAATAATTGACAAATTCAACCCGCCCTCCCCCTGTTTTCACAAATCACAATTGAAATACTACATTCACAAGAATTCTTCCCTCCCGCTTCCCTCTTTTCCTTTCCCCCTTTCATCCCAAAACAAAAGAAAAATCCTAAAAAATATATATATAATTATGTAATTGAAATTTTCAAACTTTTCCCCCATGTTTTCACAAATCACAATCGAAACACTAAATTCACAAATCACAATCCCCCCGGTCCCTCTTTTACTTTTCCCTTTACCCAGACAAGAGAAAAGTTCCTCAAAGCCAAAAGTAATTAAATATATAACTGAAAAATTCAAACTTTTTCCCTCCCCATTTTCTTTCCCCGGACTAGAACTCAGAACAGTGTGAGAAAAACACTGATGGAAAGTAGCCACACACACAAGTGTGAGTAAAGAACCAATTTTTGCGAAAACCCATAAAAAAATCGTTGCGAATGTTAGTGGGACAGTCAAGAAACTTCAAAATCACAAAAGAGTTGGAATGGAATGAGCGAGAATCCAAAAGGGGATTGTAGAAGCAGTGAAAAAGAAGGGCAAAATGGGAATAAGCATCATAATCCAGAGAGAGAGAACCTGGGAGGGTGTTGAAGAAGAACAGAGTGAGCGATTGGAAACAAAAAATGGACGTGACGGTGTGAACGCGTGTATATAACCAACTCAGATAAACTGTCGGGTGCGATTGGTGTTTGATTCTCAGTTGAAGCTTTTCAAACTTCAAACGACATCAGATTCAGAACTTGACCACAAAATAGGGTTCTTTATTATTATTATTATTTTTTAATATTTTGTATTTAACATACAAATTAATGTCAATTATAATGATTGTTAAATAAATTAGAATATTATTAAATAAATAAATCAACCCATATATAAATCACAAACTTGCTCATGAGTGTTTTTAAATTTTTTTACGAGAGAATTTTTTAAAAAAATTAACTTCACATTTAATTTTTATTTATCAATTAATCTTTGTATATAAATCATGAATGAATGTGATAGTTTTTTTGAGATTTTTCTTTAATAAGAAAATCTTTAAGATTTTTTTTCATATCTAATTCAATTTTTATAATTATTTAAGAATAAAATTTAATATTTTTAAAATAAATTATCGATATTTAAATATAATTTATATATTTATTTATTTAAATTTTAAATATAATTATATATTCAAACATAGTAATTATTTATATACATAATTTATTTTAAATTTAGTTATTTATAATAAACATTTAAGTTGTGCATTACACATGCTAATATGCTAGTTATAATTATATATACACAATTACACATTAATTTGACTATGATGGAGAGGTACAAAATTTAAATTTAAGTATAGATTATTTTTTTTTATAACAGTAGTATTGATACAAAGTATCTACTATCGAAAAATTAATTGTATCAAAATAAGGATAATAATATGCACGAAATCTTGCTCCCCTTTGACTTAATCCTACCCTACTTTCACAATAAGCATGATCTTCATAGGCCAGTAACACAGAAAAGCAAGGATAAGTTTGTGGAAGAAAACATCATATCATTAAATATAAGAAATAAACAACTTATAGCAACATATACAGCTTTAGCAACATGTTAATTTTTCAACTTAAAAGCATAATAATAACTTTAACAACATTCACAACTTAATAACATAAATCAACTGAATAACTAATCCACTTAAAGCAATCGGGCAACATAAACAACTACTCAACTAAGCAACATAAACAACTACTCAACTAAGCAACATAAACAACTTAAACAACCGATTAGCTTTAAAGCATAATAGTAACTATAACAACATCCACAACTTAACAATATAAACAACTTAGCAATTGAACAACATAAATAATTGAGTGACTAAACAATTGATGTGTCAGCATGCATAACAACTTATGGAACTTTCCTGCAACTGAGTGAGTATTCTAAGTTACTTGACATTACCAAACCATGATGATTGGTAAAAAAATAAAAAAAAACGATTAACATGGTAACCAAAAACACCGACTAGTATAATAACTAGAAACAATGGTAGACATGGTAACGATAAATAGTTTCTTAAGTTTTGCTACTTACACTAATAAAATTAAATATTATTGTGAACAACTTAGGTATGAGTCTACCACGACTTAAACATGCATAACTAAACACATATGAAATTAGCCTACCGATTATCCTTCAAATATTATGCACTTTTTCAATACTTGGTTAGAGATTTTTGTCTCCGGCCTTATACCATATTCATTGGCCACTTACAACAAGTATGATTGACCTCCACCATATTGTTTCAACTAAAAAACCTAGAGGGGAAAACTTAAAACAACTTCCCAATCAGAAGACATCTTACTAGCTAAAGGGTTTTCAACTTTTAGGCTCTTAGAGCACCACAATGGATATTTACACAATGAGATATTTAAATTTTCAAAAATAATTTTTCTCTCCTCTAGTTTACTTTCAACTTAAAACATGCACCACATGTTTATAACAACTCACTTCATAAAACTTCCAACAACAAGCTACTTCCAAATTTAATCAACTTAAATCATCATAACATATAATCAAATATCAACATTTTATATATTATATTCAATTATCATATTTCAAGTATTTTACAACATCATGAACAACTTACATTCACAACTTAAGCACCATGAAATAAATCAACACAATTTATACAACACTCAGAACATTATCCAATTCAACTTAAACAGCTCAACATGTTTTATTTCAACATTCTACAACATGATTCATCAATCATTAATTACATAATATAACATCACTCTGTAATTATTCAACTTGCAATAACAATATGATAGTACAAACATAAATATCTTGAAAGTCCTAAAAATCATCAAATCAAATTAACTTGGCCCAACGAATTATGCTGATCCTACATGTAACTTCACCATTTTGTGATTTCTTACCTCATAAACTCATCTATTAGTTTTAAAATTGAAATCAAAATCATAGAAATGATTCTAAACAACTTAGATAACATGAATTCATCATTAAATTTGTGACACCCTCTACCCCAACAATTATAAAAACATATTCTTAGTTTAAATAAAATCTTTAGAATTAAAACAATGAATCCATTAATATAAGAGTAGAGAATTCACATTCGTAAACTTCAAACATGGTCAAATGCGGAATTGATAGAAAAATGAATCTTTTCCAAAACAAAATAACAATAAGAAAATCTTAAACTAAGTCTAGTTATGCCCCGATGTCACATATCCTATCAGAGCATGCCCAACTGAAGCCTAAGCCTCGTCACCAACATTCTCGTGCTGATGATCACATGCAACCCAATTTAAACACATACAAAGAACAATAAGGAAGTGAGAAACATCTCACTCATGTTTAGGTGTAGAAATAAATGTTAAATAACACACACACAACAAACATAAGTCACAAGCACAAATCACATGTAAACAATACACATACACAATCAATATCACATGTATACTCATTTATCATGCAATGATGTCATAGACTCGACTCGTAAATGCATGCATGTGTCGCCATACAGAAGTTTCACATTTCTCATCATTTCATCACTAGTGACCCAAGGTACACCTAGAATAGCTTGTTACATTACTGGTATGCGGCATAAGCGGCACGCCTAGAATAAATCATTTCATCACATAGCTTGTTACATCACTGGTATGCGGCCTAAGCAGCACACCTGAAATAAGTCATTTCATCTCATAGCTTGTTACATCACTGGCATGCGGCCTAAACAACACACCTGGAATAAGTCATCTCATCTCATAGCTTGTTACATCACTAGTATGCGACCTAAGCGACACACCTGGAATAAGTCATCTCATCTCATAGCTTGTTACATCACCGGTATGCGGCCTAAGCGGCACACTTGGAATAAATCATATATACACATGATGCATGTCACACATTCACTATTTCATTGACTCAACATTTCACTTGTCATGGAATTTTCATGTCTTATCTCATTTCATCACGTTTCACATTCTCACAGTCATAGTGTTCACATTAGCACATTCTCATTCACATCATGTCTCATGTCATTTGTTCATATTTCACATAGTCATACTCATAATTGTTCCTCGTAGGGTTTCACACAGGAACCCACTGAACACTCTAATTCATATCAAAACTTATCTAATTTTGAAATCAAATACATATTTACACTCTACATCACACAAAGAACACAACAGAACAATCAGAAGGCAAAACAGAAAACATTCATATTTGACTTGTTTTCTCATACAGTTCTCTCAAGAACCCATAGAGCATTCTAATTGATATCATTAAAATTAATCACATATTCATACATCACATCCAACAAAAAACAAAATAGAACAATCAGAAGGCAAAACATAAAACATTCATATTTTGTCTGTTCCTAGAAGCATGCATCAGGCAAGGGATTGGGGGCTAATCCAACTACCCAACAATTATTTCCACACTCCCGAGTGAGGTTTCTCACTCCCCCCTTACCTGGATAAGCAAAAAGAGAAGCTAGAGCGGAATCTGGTTAATCTTCTTCTCTTGATTCTCCTTGGTCTCCAGAGAGTGTGTCTAGAAATAGTGCCAGAGTGCTCTATTTATAGATTTCAGGAGTGACTAGAACGGCCCGTTTCAGATCCGAAATGGCCCGTTTTGGATCCTTTCATCATATGAAAAATTCACATATGGAATGGCCCGTTCTCAAACCAGAACGGCCCGTTCTAGAGATGAGTTTTAACTCACAACGTCCATATTTGGAATGGCCCGTTCCCAACTTTGGAATGACCCGTTCCCAACTAGGGTTATAAGCTATTTTGGTGGTTTGGAACGACTCGTTCTAGACTACTAAATATCAAACTTTTTAATAGCTTGGAATGACCCGTTCCAATTTGGGAACGGCCCGTTCTAGGCTACTAAAACACCTTAAATAAAATTTTATGAAAATTACTAAACCATCCTCAATAAAAGTATGAAAACTGGGGTGTTACAAAATTCAACATACAACATGAATACAACAAGAAATCATAAATTTTAGGTCTTGGGTTCATCAACCCTAAGTTCTCCTTCTTCAACAACTACCTCAAAAAGGATGATAAAGAAAACACAACGAATTCTAACTTTTTGTACGACAACTTCTCCCTTTAATTTTCAACTCCTTAGCTTTGAATCTCTACTTAATTACAATAATCTCTACTTCAGGGAAAAATCAAAACACTTCTAAAAAGTTAAAAGAAAGAGAGATCTCTTTTAGCTTCAAAGTCTATCTCTCTAAACCTTTCTTTAGAAGCTTTAAGAAATGAACTTATGAAGTTCAAATCTTTAGAAAATCTTATATGCTTCTCCTAAACTTTGTCAACTTTGGTCTCAACTTCAAACAAATTAACTTTTAAATTCCCTTGACCTTCAAAGTTTTAAAATAATAACATTTAGAACATAACATCATTTAAAAAAATATATATCATATAATAAAACATCAAATCATACAATGTTACCTCGTTCTCCAATTATAGTTGGAGTTTTGACTTGGTATTATACACTTGTATTTAATGTATATTTAGGCATACTACTAAGATAAAACTTTAACTTTATATGGAGAATAACATCAATTACACCTAAGGAACTATACCTAAATTTTGTCTGAATGATAAATCTCTTTTGAATTTTAAATTTCAAAATCTTTTATTTATTTATTTTATATGCAAATCAAGAGC
Source organism: Cajanus cajan (assembly GCF_000230855.2). NCBI lineage: Eukaryota > Viridiplantae > Streptophyta > Magnoliopsida > Fabales > Fabaceae > Cajanus > Cajanus cajan. Next base: position 6,895,307 of record NC_138517.1, on the reverse strand, counting down.
TCATTTATTTATGTTTTTAGGTGAAAAAACATGAATAGATAATAATACACATGTTGTGTATTTTTTTAATTATGTAAAATCATTCACAAACAACCATGATATGATAAATCAACCTTCCCATATAAATAAAAAATGATTATTCTATATGAGAGTATTTTTAATAATATTTTTTTGACAAGAGAATTTTTAAAAAAATTTTAACTTCATATCTAATTCTGTTTTTATTTATAATAATTATTTATCAATTAAATTTTATATTTCTAAAATAAATATCCAATTAATAAAAATAATATTGTGATACCAGTGTTTTAAAAACCAGATCAAATCGACCAGTCGAACTAGTTAGCTGGTCCGAATCTTAAGTTAGATTAGTTATGCAGTTGGCCTGTTTCAAACGGGATTGAACCGGTCAATTTTCCAGTTCAACCGGTGAACCGGTGGGTCAAACCGGTTCAACCACACTTATATATATATATATATATATATATATATATATATATATTAATTTTTTTAAGGGACCATAAACCACAAAAATAATAATAATAATTGAATCTCTTAATGGAAGAACAAAGAGTCTTATTAAATATAACAATGACTACTTGTTCTAATGTATTTGTTTGTAATATATACAACTTAAATAACTTTTATAGTATATTATTAATTTTAAATTATATATTTAATAATATAATATCTATGTAAATATTACATATATTATTTTGCGATATCAATTGCAAGCATATTATATATGTACATATTATTTATATTTTTAACTTGTATTAATATACAGTTTAACATATAATTTTTTTATGTATTTTTTACAAAATAAAAATAATTTTAAATAAAATAAAAAAATTGAAATTTAAAATAAGATATGAATTTATTAAAATTTATAAGTATAAAATATATTTAACATGAATATTTTAAAAAAATAATAATAAAAATCGAGTCATGTGATTCAACTAGTGACTCATCGGTTCAACCTTTAACCCACTGACCCAGTACTTTAACCGGTTTGATGACCGATCCGGTTTTTAAAACTATGTGTGATTCAATTAAATTATATATCATAAATATAAAATATAATTTTATATATTTAAATATCTATATTTAAAATTTAAAATATAATTTATACATTCAAACATAATATTTATTTATATGTATAATTTATTTTAATTTTTTAACATGTACATTACATATATTAAAATACTAGTTTATTCAATTTTAAAATAATTATTTTACACGTCATTAACTAATATTTTTTTATTAGTTAACAATTAAACTCAACTTATTAGTTTAAAATTGAGTTTAGTAGACGGATTATCATTCACTTAAAAAAATTAATATTTTTTAAAAAATAATTATTATAAAAATCAAAAAAATTATTATACATTCATAATTTCTAATTGAATGTAGATGAAAAAAATTTGACATTATCAATACGATATTATTTATTCTATAAAGTTATTAATGTGATTTTCTAAATACTTGTAAAAAAAATAATATGAAATTACTATTGAAAAGTTTTTGTTAAGTAACGTGTATTTTTTTTTAAAATATAATTACTTTTAAAAATGAAAGTACATTTTATAATTGAAAACAAATAAAAAAAACAACTTGCGTCTTTTATGTATGTACTAATATTTTAGTATGTCAATCTACAAGTTAAATATTTATTATATACAACTAAAAATTATAATATATTATATAATTAAATAATATATTATATAATTAAATAAATATTATGTTGATATATATATATATTGTATTTAAAATCTATATAAATAAATATATTTAAACATCTAAATTATATTTTAGATTTATGATAAAGAAATTATATTATTGAACAAGATTTTTTATTTATTGATAATTTATTTTAAAAATGTAAAAATTTAATTAATAAATAACCATGATAAATAAAAATCAAATTAAATAAGAAGTTAAAAAAATTCTAAAAACTTTCTTATTAAAGACCTTAAAAATATTCTAACGATAGATAGCTGTTTGTGAGATTAATTTTTTTTAAAGAAAAATGATAATAACATTATCTTTTAACATTTTAAAAATCTTTTAATTATTGAATAAATTTATTAAAAACCACTTTGGTAGGTCATGTCTTATTTAATAAATCTCTGTCTTAATACATCTGCAAAATTTATTAAAACTTACAATTTCAAACAAGAGTATTAATAACAATTTTTTTAAAGTCACTTTTTATACACTTTTGATATCATATTTTTAAAAACACGAAGAAAAAGACTATCAATAATAAAAATGGATAAGACCCATTGAGTTAAGTGTCAAATTAAAGTAAAATTATATCTCTAACAATTTTATAAAATGAAAGTTTAACCAATCCAACTACTTAATTACTTGATATTAGTGTTGTCTTACCATATCATAACAAAATAATTGGGTCTTTTGAACAAGGTGGCAAATTTAGATTATTATCACGTAATACAAACAAATAATGGTAATACAAGACAACCAAGTTGTATGGGTCTAGTCTTTTTGGTCTCGACATTTTTCGGGTCAAGATGAAGTAAGTCTTTTATGAAATATTCTAAAATATACATATATTAAATAAAAACAAATAAATACTCAAATTTATTAAAAATGATATATTTTATCTATACCGGAATACTCTTTTAAGTAACTATCTTGACATTCACATTTTATTGATTATATCTTTTTGTTTTAAAAAATCAGAAAAAATAATATTTTTTTTATCAAATTTAAGAATTTGAAACTAATGAAATAATCACAATATCAAATAAATTAATATACTTTTATTACTTAATTTTTATTTTATTTTTAATGGAGGCACGATGTGCTTTGATCTCACTAGTTACTTATATATATAATTTTAACTTATACAGAAATCTATTTTATTTTTCATTCTTTGAAAAAATTTATCTAATAAGACCTTATTCAACAAACTTTTCTTTTATTATTATCATGAAACTTGTTAAAATAAGTTAAAAGGAATTTATAAGAATCATGAGTTATTAGAGTTTGACCTCGATTGGTACTTCGTAAAATTAATTTTAAATTAGAATTAATTATTAAATTATATATTTTATGTTTATTATGCTATAAATTAAGTATTAAGTAATAATATCTTAAAGAAGATGACAATCATGTAGTTATATAAATCAAACTATTCATTCAGCCCCCAAGAAGGAGGAGAAAAAGCAGAAAATAGATCAGAGTTGAACTTTAGATGGAATGGGATACAATGAAACATATAATTTTAAAACCTAAACAAATTTTTGTGAACTTTTGGTACCAATCGACAAGTCAATGAAATTCTATTCGATGTTCTCGATATATTCTTATGCTCTTCCTTTCCTATTGTTTCCGATGCATCCTTTGAGCTAATCAAGTCTCCATTTGATTCCTTGTGTTTCAAAGCCTCAGTTTCATTTACAGCCTAAAAAGGATGGATTTTGAAGCATTAGAAACACATGTGTGCAATAAATTATTTTGGCAGAAACAATTTTAGTAATCTGTAGCCTTACCCCATCATAGCAATGTACCATGCAATCTTTTATGCCATGCAAGTAATCTGAAATCGCATGCAGAATGTGATTAAATTTTAGTAAGAGCAAGGGAGGTTAAGGTTCATAAATTGATTCTATAGCCTTACAAGGGTTTAGAAGTTGAGAATAACCTGAGTATGCTTTGTCCTTGAATATCAGTAAACTGCGTGGCATCAATAGAACTGAGAATGGGTGGTGATCATCAAGCCACTTATCTTTCTCAATCTCAAAAGTTCCTCCATCTGAATTTTTGTCAATATCGTCTTGGGAATCCAGTTTGAATCTGGCATGAGGAGTGAAGTCCATGACAACTGGAGATCCAAGTGAAAGAATAGCTACTACTGGAAAATATGCAGGCCCATCTTGGTGTGGCTGTAGAATTAAAAAACTTCATTCAAAAATAATAACACACAGAAAAATGCACTGTAGAGCTCACTAGTGATCAATTGATCATAATATAAACGTAAGAGATTAATGCTAAATAGTAAATAGTCAACAATGAAATATTACACAATCTACATTTTAATGCTTAGAGGAAGTGCAAATGAATGGCCAGAAACAGGGTTGAGGACTTGAGGTTCAGGAAAACAAACCATTATGCCTTGGTTAGGTAGGTATTCATTGATAAGAACGTGATTCATTGCTGATGGGAATAGCCCAGATTCTTCATATATTTTTTGTGTGAGATTTGTTAACCATGGAGGCACTGTACCAGAGATATAACTGATATTTAGCAGCATATTAAAAAGAAAAGAAAATAATTGCAGGAGACCAATTTTAAAAAAATCATGTGCATATCAATGATGGCAATGTTTTAATCATATTTACTTCATATTCAAAAGTCAACATTTTGCCAACCAAAAGAAAAGTTACAGAATCAGAACCTAAACATATATAAAGACAACAAAATAATTCAATCCACATACTGAACTAAGATGATGACAGAAGTATCAAAGAAGAGAGTCTGGACAACATAAAGTGAATCAACAAAATCTACTGGAACAACCCCACTATTTCTGGTGTGCAAATTCTTATCATCTTGCAGCAGGTACATAAAAGGGTGAAGCAAAAGTAACTAGAAGACTAGCATAACAGTACAGCTCATTGATCACTTTGAAACTATCAAAATGCAGGGAACAAGGTTAACTCCTAGAGCATAGAGATTTCTCACAAGAACTAGAAAACATAATGTGTATTTGTGTAGGTAGCATATTTAGATCATAAAAGAAGTGTAGATTTCCTCACTTACAAACTTGAGGTAGAAGGCCCTTCTCATGGACAACGCCACCTGCAGTCAACAATGACCAGAAAAACAAATTGACATCAATAAGAAAGAAATTTTCACTTCACTTTTGCTGCACCTTAATAATTTGATTGGGTGTATGAGGGGAAATTTGAAACAGGCATGTTCAAATTATATAATTGTGTTGAATGGATACAGGTATTAGTTTCATTATTGGTATCAGAATGAGTATGGGGGTGTTAGTACAACAAAATTTCTAAAACTAAGTATTGGCATGGGAGGATACACCATATAGAAATATAAAAACATAAGCGATGAAGTAAAAAGTCAAAATATAAATACAATTTTCATGATATTCTGACTCAAGTAAGAAAAACATTTAGAAAAGGCACAAGGTTTGATTGTTTGAATGAAGTAAAGTAGCAATTGTTTTATTTAGTAAAAAACCAAACAAAATAGCAATAAAACTTGCTGTAATGCATGACTGGTTTGTACTTGAGAGATAAGTGAGAATCAGATTTCTAACCATGTACCTATCCAACAAATGTTGGTACCCCGTATATATAAACTATTTTGAATATAATATTAGTTAATGACAATGTAAGATCCCCAACACATCGTATTCACACTAAGGACTAAACATCGCAAGCATGAATAAAGTTTGCAAAATTGGATGTTTGTAGATGATTTGATAATAGTTCAATGACAGGTGAGCCAATAAGCCCAACAACAATCACTATGGTAGCTTTTGAAACTCTTAAAATTTGGGTTTTGACTAACTCCAAAAGCTAACTCATGGAGTGTGGGTTTCCCAATTCCCACACTTGTATACACTATTTTGGTTATGTCATTAATCAATGTGAAATACCCAACAGAAATACATACCCATTACAAGTACCACAATGATTTAGTAGTACAGAGTATCCATTCATTACACATGACAATAACAATCAAGCCTTTTCTTACTATGTAGGGTCAACTACATAGATCAAAGCATGCCATAATATTCCACAATAAACCAAGTCTACTCCCCCAAAAACCAAAGACCAATCTTCCGGGAATTATAATACTTACAAGGCAAGTTTAGATTCCCATTTCATTTTTTTTACACGCTTCACTTTTCTGCCATCTCAACCTTCCAAAAATTTAAGTCTTTGATTGTTGTCCAGATTCCAAAAAACCATTTACCTCTATCAGTATATTCTACACACAAGAAAGGGGGTTGGGGAAGAAAAAGAGATTAGAAAGTCATGGATCATACCCCAATTCTGTAGCCTTCTATTCTTCAACGACTTCCACTTTGATGCAGGGGCTCCATAAATCTAATAAAAGAAAATCCATTATTTTAGATGAGAAACATTAGATAGAGCAGTAAGAAGCAGAATGAGAGTGATTACTACGTTGTTGAGAAGAAGGCTTTGGTCACTCTCTGTGATGAAGTCAGGAACATAAAACAGAGTTGGCAAAGACCCAACTTTGTAATGACCCAATTTCTCTTTCACTTCCATCACTCTGCCAAATCAAGGTTTTTCAATGTCATCTAAAAAAATGAAAATAAGAAGAGAAATTTCGTCACAGCAGTATTTAGCAATTACCATGCTATATATTCAGATATAATAAGGGATTGTTGGGTTTTGTTATTTAAGAGAAAGAAAGAGAGGGAGAACCTGTTGAGGCTGCCGGAGGTGAGGTGGCAGCGGCGGAGAGAGACGGCGGTGGTTCGAGTTTGGAAGATGACTGAAATGAAGAATGCACAACTTGACACAAATGCAAATAAATAAATAAAATAATAAGTATTCGATTTGGTCTTGAATTCAATCTCAAAAATCAAAATCTTTCAAATGACGATTATAAGAACGTGATTTTTTTTTTTTTTTAAAAAAGAAATATTTCGTGAGAAGGAATAAATTCGGTTGGAAGAAAAAAAGATAAAATGAGAAATAAGGTGCGTAAAAATAGAGAAGAGAAAAATAAAATTGATTATAAAACATGACTTTTAAAAAAAAATTAATAGTGATATATTATAATTAATTAAAAATTACAATGTATAAGATTTTTAAAATAATTATTATAAAATTAATAAATTTATTATTTATATAAATTGTGATTGATTGATGATGTAAAATTATTTTATATTATTAATTTAATATTATTAAATTCTTTTTAAAATAAAAGTGAATATGAAAATGAGAAATATTTTCTCAAAAGGAAAAGATGGAGTATGTTAGAAAAGAAAGTAAGAAATAAGAAAAAAATAAAATCAGAGTAAATTAAAATCAATGAGAAACAGAATAAAAATATGGACGTTTGATTTAAGGAGAAAAATATTTTCAAAAAGCATTTTTAATATATATTTTTTAAAAATTGACTAAATAAAAAATTATTTGTTTTAAGATTTAATCGATTAAATCTATAAAAAAAATAAGCAAATTTCAATAGAGAAGGTTGAATTTAAATTGATATATAAATATAACTGACCGAACTCTTGTGTACAAGAGTTTTTTTTTCGTCATTTCCTAAATATTTTTGTGTGAAAAAACTCTAATAGTTTCTTTTTTTGTCAATTTCATCTCAACTAAACCCTTTCACCATGGTCTTAGTAAGTCTTGTGGATAAAAAAGGACTCATTAACCATTACAAGACACTTATTAATTACTAAGGTGAAGTTTTTTTTAAAATTATTTTTTTAATAATTAACGAAGAGTGATGTCAATCAGCTTTTTTTTAGTACAATAAGAGGCACTTAGATTAAAAACCTTTTAAAAAATATACACAACCGACATATCAACAAGTAAAGAAATTTGAATCTAAGGAAGAGAGGATTGAAAAACATGAACACCTTATAATAGGACTCTACAATACTTAGCTAAAATATCCTCAACCTAGTTTGCTTAATGGAATACACGTTATCATGTAACATCATGATTATCTCCAATAATATAAATTGCTTTATTTACTAGGAGTAATAGACATGGTATCAGAAACACTCGTCATTTACAAACTTATAAATTGTCATATTGAATCAAACTCTCCTAAAATAGTACCATCAATACCTCTATCTTGTACAACCTTTAATTCGTGATAGATAGCCCATAACTTCGCCTATATCACTGAGCAATGTTCCAAATTACAAGAAGATGCAACAATAAATTCTCACAAATTGTCATGTAAAATCCCTCCACAAGATGCAATACCATCACTCAGTCCCATCATAATTCAGTTTAAAAGATCCCAAAGGAAGCATCTCCCAATAAATGCTTGGATCACCATTGTTCCTCATAAAGCTTGACTTGAAAAGGCAAGTTACGGTTGCTTTGCCAATCTTTGAGGCGTGACCTCTAATCTCATATAATAGCCGACTATTATTTGATCTTTCATTGAATACTACCTTATTTATCCTATGCCATATAGAGTCTAATGCAATTGCAAACAATATACCCCAATCACTTAGTTGGATGAGTGGACCTTAAATTTGTCTCCATCCACATGCATGTATCAAGTGTGAAAATTTTTGACAGAAACTTACCATCTAGTATGACCTTCCACACCTTCGTGACAGGTGCAATCATGTAATACAAGAAGAATATTTTCCTCGTCCTCCACGAATATGGGACACATGGGATAGTGTGTAAGCCCTTTATTGAATCGAAAAACATTTGTAACCAAATATCCTTGATGTAGGAAGTTAATAAGGAAGCCACGTGTCAGCCAATCAATTTAATTTTGATAATCAGTTTAATTTTGATAATTCTGTTAGGATTTTCTAATTTGGTGTTGTTGGTTGTTTTAGTCAGTTGATGCAATGCACCACTATTTAATCTTTTGAAAATAATCTTCTTGTAATCTTTTTTCTCTATTTGATATACAATTCTTCGGATTCATCTTTGAAATCCCTAAATACGTAAGTTCTTCGAATAATCTCTATTCCTAGAACTACCTTCATCAGTGGTATCAGCTTGGACCTTCCATCAGCAGTTATGGCAGAAGCAACTCGTTCTCAAGCAGCGGTACGTGAACAAGAGGAGAGGCCAGGTTGGAAAACAAGATCGTATCGAAACTCGAAGCGCACATAATGGAGATTACCTCTTCAATTCGACAAGCGATTGATGCATCAGTGGATCAGCGAATCTTAGAAACTTTATAGAAGAACCCAGATTCAGATAATGATGCTATAGGACAAGGTTCTATTCGCAGAGGAGCACGCCCTTCGAATTCCAATTATTCTTGCGGAACACGGTTGGCGCGAATTGATTTTTCGCGCTTTGGTGGTGATGCAATTCAACAGTGGATCTATCAATGTGAAACGTATTTTGCGATTGACGGCACTCCTGAAGATTTCATAGTGAAATTGGCTGTAATTCACTTTGAAGGGAAGGCACTACAATGGCATACATCCTTTGTTAAAACTCTTCCAGAAGGTAATCTTCCTAATTGGACTGAATTTAAGAACATACTAATAGATCGCTTTGGTGAAATAGACGACGATCCAATGTCGGAACTTATGAAATTAAGGCAGCAAGGTTCTGTGGGGGAATACCATGATCACTTTGATGCAATAACTTCTAGATTAAACCTAAGTGATACGCACTTGTTAAACTGTTTCGTAGGAGGCTTAAAAAAAGATATTCAAATGACAGTCAAAATGTTTCAGCCCCAAGATTTAAGAAAGGCATTCCAGTTGGCTAAATTGTATGAATCAGCTTCTAGTTCAAACATCCCTACCAAAACTCCTCCTAAATTTCAGCATACACAAACTATTACAAAAGCCATTTTACCTACACATAAACCTATATACAAGCTTACTGATTCGCATACTACCCTAAACCCAAACCAAAGACAAACTAGTAAGAAACTCACACCTGCTTTTATGACTGAGAGGAGATCCAAAGGACTCTGCTACTTCTGTGATGAACCATATAGCCCTACACATGCGTTGACACACAAGAAACTTGAGATTCATGTTCTAGAGGTGAGTGATACTGAGGAGGATATTGTAGACCAGATTGATGACACTCCGGAAGATGGTAGTACTTCGTTGGACCCTCAAATATCAATTAATGCATTGACTGGTATAACTAACTTTAAAACTATGCGAGTGACTGGTTACTATAAGAAGAAGCCCTTGCACATACTCATTGATAGTGGAAGTACCCATAATTTTTTAGATGAGGAGGTGGCTAAGAAATTGGGTTATCCTATAACAGATATTCCTACCTTAAGTGTGGCGGTAACTGATGGAGCTCGAGTAAGCATTACAGCTACTGCTAAGCAGTTTCCGTGGACAATTCAAAACACGGGATTTACCTCAGATATGCTTCTTATACCATTGGGATGTTGTGATGTGGTGCTAGGAATTGAGTGGATGGTTACTCTAGGAGACATTACCTGGAATTTCAATAGGTTGTCCATGCAATTTTATGTTCAAGGTAAGAAGCTGGTATTGAGAGGCGCAACAGGTGAAGGACTTAAGACTGCCAGAAAAAAACAATTACAGAAGACAATTGCCTCTGGTGTGCATTTGTCTATGTTGCAGTTGTGTGACAAGGATAATAGTCTCCTACTACATTCATTAACTACACATGCGGACAGTCACATTATTCCTGAATCTATAGATGAATTATTATTGCAGTTTGATGATATTTTCCAGGAACCTACCAAACTGCCACCTAAAAGAAAAGGTCATGATCATAAAATTCCCTTGGTTACAGGAGCTAATCTTATTAATAAGAGGCCTTACAGGTATGCTAAACAGCAAAAAGATATTATTGACAAGTTGGTGCAAGATTCTCTTAAGTCTGGTATAATACTGAAAAGTAGCAGTCCTTTTGCAAGTCCTGTTGTCCTAGTTGGCAAGAAAGATGGTTCTTGGAGACTCTGTGTTGATTACAGAGATCTTAATAAGCAAACAATTAAGGACAGGTTCCCTATTCCTTTAGTGGATGATCTTTTAGATGAGTTACACGGTTCTATGGTATCTTCTAAAATTCATTTACGGTCCGGTTATAACCAGGTGAGAATGGAGGATAATGATATCCACAAGACTGCATTTAAGACACATGGAGGCCACTTTGAATATTTGGTCATGCCATTCGGCCTAACTAATGCACCAGCCACCTTCCAAGGTCTCATGAATGATGTTTTCAAAGAATATCTGCGAAGGTTTCTTTTGGTGTTTTTTGATGACATCTTAATATACAACAAGGATTTGCAGCATCATCTTTTACATTTGCATATGGTTTTGTTGACTATGAGAAGGAATTCTCTGTATGCTAAGAAATCTAAATGTTACTTTGGTGTAGAAAGAGTTGAGTATTTAGGACATTTTATCACAAAGGATGGTGTATCCACTGACCCTACAAAAATCATGGTTGTCAAGAACTGGCCAATACCAACAACTTTGAAGCAATTGAGGGGATTTTTGGGACTTGTAGGGTATTATAGAAGATTTGTTCGAGGATATGGTAGTATTGCAAGGCCTTTGACTAACATGTTGAAGAAGAATAATTTCCGTTGGTCTGAAGAGGCAAGGACTGCATTTCAATCCCTCAAGGATAGTTTGATCCAATCACCCGTATTAGCATTACCTGACTTCTCTAAGGTGTTTGTGGTTGAAGTTGATGCTTCCGGTTATGGAATTGGTGCTGTACTGATGCAAAATCACCACCTGATTGCTTTTATTAGCAGAGTCCTCAATCTGCAGCAACAATCATTATCCACATATGAGAAGGAATTGTTGGCAGTGGTCTTTGCAGTCCAAAAGTGGAGGCATTATTTGTTGAATACTCACTTTATTATCAGAACAGACCATAGAAGCCTGTAGTATATACTGAGTCAAAGATTGACCACAGCATTCCAACAGAAATGGTTGGTGAAATTGATGGAATTTGATTTTACAATTGAATTCAAACAGGGAAGAGAAAATTTGGCAGCAGATGCCTTATCAAGACAGGACGCAGTCGACTGCCAAGCAATCACCACACTCATACCTGAAAGCAATATGTTGAACAGAATCATAGGCTCTTGGCAGGCTGATCCGGACATAAAAAAATTGATCCAAGATTTATAAACAGATGCTTCATCACATAAGCATCATACTTGGAATCAGAATGATCTCAGAAGGAAGGGAAGATTGGTAGTTGGGAAAGATGTTACCATACAGACTGATTTGTTACAATGGGTACATGCTGGATCTACTAGTGGCCACTCGGGTAGAGAAGTTACATTGAACAAGTTGAAATCAGTTGTGTATTGGAGAGGCATGACCAAAGATGTCAGACGATTTGTGCTAACCTGTGAAATCTGCTAGAAATGTAAATATGACAAATCTGCCTATCCGGGTTTGCTACAACCCTTACCAATTCCAGAGAGGATATGGTAGCATATAACCATGGATTTTATTGAAGGACTGCCAAATTCCAAGGGAAAACAAGTGATCTATCCCTACACTGCTATTGAAGTTGCTCAATCTTTCTTGGACAATGTGTTCAAGTTACATGGTTTTCCAGACTCCATAACCAGTGACAGAGACCCTATATTTGTCAGTCAATTCTGGAAGGACTTGATGTCACTTCAAGGGGTTCAGTTACAACTCTCCTCAGCTTACCATCCCCAAACTGATGGTCAATCCGAGGTTGTGAATAGATGTTTGGAGACATTCTTGAGATGTATGTGTTGTGATACTCCTCATGAGTGGTCTCAATGGCTTCCTCTAGCAGAATGGTGGTACAATACCAACCATCATACTGCCATACAATGCAGTCCTTATGAAGTTATGTTTGGCCAACCTCCTCCAATTTACCTTCCTTATTTACCAGGGGAGTCAAAGGTGGAAGTAATTGATAGAAGTTTGCAGAAACGACAGGAGGCATTAAAGTTAGTAAAGTTTCACATGAAAAAGGCTCAAGAAAGAATGAAGCAATTGGTAGATAAGAAGAGAAGTGATAAATCCTATGAAATTGGTGATTTTGTGTATGTCAAGCTCCATCCATACAAGCAGATTTCAGTAGCATTCATACCTAATGCCAAACTAGCACCTAAGTACTTTGGGCCATTTCTGATCGAAGATAAGATTGGAGCTGTAGCTTACAAGCTAAAGCTTCCACTGGGGTCTAAAATCCATGATGTTTTTCATGTGTCACAGCTTAAAAGGCATGTGGCTGAAACACCAGTTTCAAGTTCCCTTCCTACAGATTCTGATGATGTTATGGGAGGCAAAGAACCTGAGAGAATTCTGGATAGAACAACTGTCAAGAGAGGCAACAAAGCTGTCACCAATGTGTTAGTCAAGTGGAAGCACCAGTTAATAGAAGATGCGACTTGGGAGTTCTTCTTTGACTTGAAGAAGAAGTATCCAGATTTTAATCCTTGAGGTCAAGGATTTTTTGAAGGCAGGGGAATTGATGTAGGAAGTTAATAAAGAAGCCACGTGGCAGCCAATCAATTTAATTTTGATAATCAGTTTAATTTTGATAATCAGTTTAATTTTGATAATTCTGTTAGGATTTTCTAATTTGGTGTTGTTGGTTGTTTTAGTCAGTTGATGCAATGCACCGCTATTTAATCTTTTGAAAATAATCTTCTTGTAATCTTTTTTCTCTATTTGATATACAATTCTTCGAATTCATCTTTGAAATCCCTAAATCCGTAAGTTCTTCGAATAATCTCTATTCCTAGAACTACCTTCATCAATCCTCGAGCTAATTCATTTGAGGCCATGCCATTTCCAAATACAAGCAAATACAAGATTAAGAGTTGCACTTAGATTTTGAATAAGATTGTAGGTGCTGCTCGAGGAGGAAATACTTTCTTGTGAGTAGGCACGACAATCTAACCTGTCCTCGTGGATACTCGCCCGAACCCGTCCTGATTTAGACTGAAAAATTTTGTGTTTATCGAGTTCGAATTTTTCTCGATTGATAAAATCGGGATAGGGGCGGGGACGAGGATGTTAATACCTGCCCCGCCCTGCTTAATAATATAATTAAAAATTTATATATATATATATATATATATATATATATATAACTAAAATTAATAATATTTATATGTAAAAATTTATATTATTTTACTTTACTTTTATTTTTTTAAATTTGTTCATATTTATTTAAAAAGAAAAAAAAAGTAGGAGTAAGAGCAGGGCGAGGAAACTCGAACCTCGCTAGAAACAAGAATGGATACCCAAATTTTACTCCCAAGTAGGTATCGGGAGCGAGGATAGTTTAAATCTGCAGGGACCGGGCCATGCCTACTTGCGAGGCTCCCAAGCAATCATGTCCTCCTCTTCATACAAAATAGGAGGAGCATACCCAGCAATGTGACGTTAGATATCATTAGGAAAAAGTTAGCTTACATGTTGGAGCTCCGAATCATCGAAAGGACTTTCATAACAAGAGACATCTTTCAAATGTTCCTTTGTAGGAACTTCGTGTACAATGACGTTGATTAATGCTGGTGGGTTAGGAAGCCAATAGTCTAACGAAAAGCGAATCTTTGACCCATCACTAACCCTCCAAATAATATTTTCCTTCACTACATCCTAGACTGAACATAAGCCTCACTATAAATTTGAAGCACTGGACCTAGCAGCTATTACAGGTAAAAGGGATCATTCCCACACTTGTATTTGGCCTTAAAAAGTTGCACCCATAACTTGTTAGGTTGGGTACAAAGTTCCCAACAATTTCGCATCATAAATAACAAATTCATATTGCGAGCACTTCAAATGTCTTTCCAAGTCGCTATGCAATTTTCTATGATCAAAACTATCTCCCCATAAGAAGTTGTTGCACTATTTATCTAAATCATCAAATAAATTTCCTACGTAGATAAATTGTTTGCATAGTATGCGAAGACAAAGTTGTAAAAATAGCTTGAGTTAGAATCAGCTTGTCAGCATATGAAAGTTGTGGTGCCTTCTAACCACTCAATTTTTGGTTAACTTTCTCCAAAACACATTTATACATGGTCATGCTAACTCTTTTATGTTGCACAGGGACTCTGAAGTATTTTCCTAAAACATTAGTGTATTGTTAATTTGGTTTTAAATATTTCTAGTTAGGGGTGAGCAACGGGTAGGTTTTGTCGGGTTCGGGTGAAAAATGTCCAACTCGTTGTAAACTGACTTTGAAAAAATGTGACCTATATCCGACCGACTGAGTTTTCGATTTGAGGCGGTTCGGGTTGAAACGAATTCGGATTTGAGTGAGTGGGTACAATTGGGTTTGAATTTTTTTGTAGACCAATTTATCTTAACGAAGATGAAACTTAAAACGATAAATTTTTTTTTTTTAAAATAGTGTATAAAAATAGAATGAAAGTGATAATAGATGGTGTAAGTAGATTCGTAAATAAAATATTTACAAACTAAAGAAGCAAAAATAAAAGATAACAAAATTCATAGTTGTTACATGCAAAAGAAATCTAAAACTAGATTACAAAATTCATAAGAAATCACAGTTGCACAAGTTGTACTCAAAATAGAAATAAGAAGATGGAAAAGAAAAACAAAGAAAGAAGCAAAAAGATAACTCTAAAAATGGACTAGTGTGTTGAGAAGTTGAATGAAGAAGGAAAAGACAAAATAAATATCTAAATTATGAGAAAAAGGAAAAAAATAAGTTACAAATTGATGAATATATTATACTTGAAATAAAGACTTTTAAGTTTGGACCATTATTGTTTAGTTATACAAAAGTAATAAAAATTTAAATTTATTTCATTTTCGGTTGGGTTCGGTTTTTAGCGGGTTTAAAAATTCAAAACCGAACCCGCCCAATATAATCCGTATAAAATCAAAATTTTAACTCGATTTACCCATAAAACCCACCTGAACCCACCCAAAAACAATATTTTTTATCGAGTTTTTCAGATTTAGTTCGGGTCTCGATTTAGTGCTCACCCCTATTTTTAGTACAATGTATCTTTCGTCAAAAATAGACCAATTTCCATTAAAGATTATTTCATATCCAAAACTAAAATTTAAACCCTAGTCAAATTGATTAAGAGAATTTGGTATCACTTGTACTATTACAACATTCATCCCACGAACCCATTGAAACCTCATAACGGTTCGAATGGTCGGAAGCATGAAGTGAACGCGAGAGAGGCCAACAATGGCACACAAAACCCTCTTGAAACCCACTCTCATTCTCTCTCTCCGACTCAACAAAACCTTCATTTCACTTCCCCACCACCCATTTCGCTACTCACGCCCACCCTTTCTCTTCCTCAACACTCACCCAATCTCACTCCTTTCAACAACAAGAAGTATCAACAACAACAACAACAGCAACAACAGCCACACCCTCTTACGGTGCTCCTCCAATTACACGAGCACCACCATCGAGGGTTCAGAACAATGCTACGTGGACCTCACGGACGAGGAGCTGATGCGGCAGTGCGAGGTGGACACCTTCAAGGCCTCGGGACCAGGTGGTCAGCACCGTAACAAGCGTGAGTCCGCAGTGCGCATTAAGCACCTACCCACTGGGATCATTGCTCAGGTTTCGCCCTCTTTCACTCTCAAAATCTCATCTTGCTTCATTTCTCATCATGGGGTTGTTGTTGCTGCTTAGGCTTCTGAGGACCGCTCCCAGCACAAGAACCGCGCTTCCGCGTTGAATCGCCTTCGATCTCTTATTGCTCTAAAAGGTGTTTCTTTTATTGTTTGTTTGCTTGCTGTCCCAGTTTGTTTCATTGTTACTTGTGTTTGTCACATTGCAATTTACATTTGGGATTTGAATCCTGATGATTGATTGATTTTTGCTCTAGACCGCAGCGCCCAAATTTAGTGGACTAGCTAAGTATGAGTAAACCCTCATTTTGGTTTGTTATTTTAGTTTTGGGTCTTGCTAACTAGTGCCCTTAGGACATAGTTAAGGAATCAATATATGGAAAACTACATTAAAATTACACGGGAGTGTTTTGTTACATTTTTCAATAAAATTTGTAATTTTGATTCCTTAACCAGTGCCCTCTCCTCAGGGCACTAATTAGCATTTTCCGACCTAAGGACAAGCTTTTGGCGTTGTTCTCATTTTGCGAGTTATTGATGTGAAATTTCAATTTCAATTTGAGAATGAGAAATGGTAGTTATACACTTTCTTTAACACACTCTTAACTATTGAATGATATTCATTGAAAAAAATGACAAAACTTTGTGAGTTCCACACCCACTTGTTTTAATGGGTTTCACTCATAATTTTGCAGTTTCTAATAAATTCTAACCAAAGGTGAAGAATGTGCTAGAGTGTTCCTTGCATTCCTATTGGACAATAGCATAAAAAGCATGCAAGGAATTGCATCTAAATATTATCCTTTTACCAAAACCTCACTTTTGCCAAAACTTTGGAATTTGCGTTCTTTTCCACGGATGCAAATGACTTGAAATTTTAGTGAAAGTAAGGACTGAAATGTGTGGAGCATACAATGTCAAGAACTAGAGTGAGGTTTCAGTTTCTTATTGAGTAACTACAATGGCAATCAGTGACGTGGCAATATTTTATTGGCCCTTGGGTGCACTAGGATTTTCCAAGGATTTATCCTAGTCTAAAGTAAATATGTATTTACTCTTTACTGATAATTTGCTAGTTAAATAAGCAAAAGATAATCCCTCCCCGCCCTGCCCCCAAAATTTCCTCTTGGTTCCTGTAATGAATTTACCAGAATCAATGTTTTTTAAAATTGAACGAGGGATCCACCTGGCTGTGGCTCAAGGTCATAATTTGATTGGTTCAACTAGTTAAATTAGTGGTTGAGTTGAACCATTTAGTAGATAATGTATTTATGGATAATCAAACTGAGGATATGCTGGTTCACAGTTTGACTAATTGAACTGGCCAGTTTAACATTGACTGTAATGTGTTCAGGGAAGCCCCCACCCCTGCATGTTCAGGATTTACTTACTCTGAGATAAATAGTCATTTTTGCTGATAGATAGTATGTTATTTTCTTGAGCTAGTCAGAAAAAAAGTGGATCTTGAGGCTTATTCACCACCTCGAGAGCTGCTTCAGATACTTCCCCCCAAATCATCCATCAGAGGGTCAGATTGTGGTCCACAAATTGGTCCTAATAACCCAAAATTTGCATTGGTATGTTGTTTGTGACATGTATCTCTTTATCCCTTACTTTTTATTTATTTATTTCTTCTGCATTCACTCATAATAATCACTATTCCAAACCTAGTTGCACCTTAACTACATCTGTTATGGTCCTTTTAACAGGGAATGCAAGCTCTTTTGGATCTGATTTTTGCAGTTGAGGGGACTGTCTCAGAAGCTGCAAAATATCTCGGGTATTTGATATACGCTTAAAGTATGATTTTTTTGTTTTGGTGTGTTCCTGAGTACGTGAGCCTCATTTGTTACTATGATTATATCATTCAGGATTTATAACTTTTGATTTAGAATATCACTTATGGGTGAAAAAATATATTGGATCTGCATATACATGAATAATTGTTTTTACTTGCTAATGAATGTATGCCCCAAAAATTTGATGTTCATTTGACTATTGATTTGAAACTTCATAAAGGAATTACATGGTAGTTTCACACTTCTCATTTTAACATGAAATTATCGCCCCTTTATTCTAGACTAATTTGTTATATTTTTAAGTATAGAGATGGTTATTTTAATTACTGGCTTACTTGTTAATTTGTTCAGACTATTCTATAATTGTTTTGGTGTTTATTAATTATATTGCAGGTTATCCACTGGGGCACTGTCTCGGTTAATCCTATCTGATGATTCACTTAGAAAGGAAGTAAACGATCTGCGGGCATCAAAGGTATACCTTCTGATGGATTCTCTAGAATAATAGCTGTATTTTATTTAATCAGTTCACATTTTATTAAATAAGTAGTTACATAAAATGAAATGAATTTCAGATGGGACTGTTAGCACCCAACCCCCAATTAGGAAATTTTATATTAGAAAAAATAAGGAGGGGCCCAAGGAATCAATTGGTCAAGCCCCTGTTAGCTATTAATTAGGCCTTGCTACTTGACACTTGACAGTAGACCTTGTTAGTAAAAGTGTAAAACTGTCAAAATTATTTAATTGGTTAGGTTGCTATAAATAGGGGCAAGGGCACATAAAGCCGTAAAGGGAGTTAGTTGGTCATTGAGTTTTTTGTGTGGGAGGGGCTAGGCTCTTGACTTAATGGAGACTTTTATTGCAAGACATTCTTGCTCTACTTCACTCTGGGTTCCACTGATCTAGTAGAAGGATATTCAGTGAAATTCTTTATTTCATTCATTCTTTCTATCAAGGACTTTATTTTTTTATCATGTTATTATATATTAAATCTAAAATATGCATACTAAACTGTTTTTCTAATACAATGAAATATTTAAGGCTTAATTATGTTTTTAGTCCTTCAAATTTGGGGTAATTATTTTTTTGTCCCCCCAAATTTAAAACTTGTGTATTTAGTCCCTATAATTTAAAAAATATTGTTTTAGTCCTTGTATATATTTTTTTAGTCCCTTAAATTAAAACATGTGTTTTTAATCCTCAAAATATCAAAATTATTATTTTAGTCTCACATTTAAAATTTATCTTTTCAATCTTTGTAATTTCAAAAAATATTATTTGTCCCTCATGACCACTAATAGTATGATTGATAGTGACAGATTAAGATGATTTTATAGTATCAATTGGTTTAATATGATGTTTTCACCGACAATGACACTAATAGAAGAATTCTATGCAACAAAATTACTAATGACATCTAAGCAGAGGACTAAAATAATATTTTTATTCCTTATATTTTGGGGACTAAAAATGGATGTTTTAAATTTGAAGGACAAAAAAAATATATAGAGAGACTAAAATAATATTTTTTTGAAATTACAAGGACTAAAACAATAAGTTTTAAATTTTAGGGAGCAAAATAATAATTTTTGAAGTACTAACGGTGAAGGACCAAAAAAATACATTATTCAAATTTGAAGGATTAAAAACATAATTAAGCCAATATTTAAATATTATAATTTTCTTCCTATGTATTAGGAAATCAGAGAGTTAGAGGGATATGATTCATAGTCTAGGCAGAAATTCTGTTAATAAATTACTCTTGGGCCTTGTTTTGATAAGTTAAAATCAACTTATGCACCTCAACTTTTGGAGAAGTTAGGTGAGAAAGCTTCTATATGAGTTACATGCATAAGTTGATTTTAGTTCATGTGAGAAACTCGATTCATTTTAGTTTACATTTTTTTTCTCTCTAAGTAATTATGAAGAAGTTTATCCATGTAAGACCAATTTATTTCAATTGTTCATGATGAAGGTTGTCTTCTTTCTTATTGAACAAGCATCTGTTTGGTTTGGGGTTCTTGGTCTACGTTGGGTGTGCTGTTTTCTGTTGCAGATCTCCTTGAAATATATTCTAAAGGTTTTGGCAGAAACTAGGAGTTTATGATTTTTATTACGAGCAGCTGATTCAGTTATGTGCTGTATAGACTGTATTCATTTACATTTTGCTAGAGGCCTTTTTTGTTTTTTTTTGTACAAAATCTTGTATTGGATTCACCAAAAATAATCTTGTATTGAAGAATATTGGTGGGTGATTGATTGATTTTTATAGCCAGAGAAATTAGTTTTAGCTTGATATATCTGTAATTCTACTTTTTAATATCCTTGAAAATCTTATCACTAGCTGACAGAGACTTGATCACTGTTTGTTTTATTATTTTATTTATATGTACTAAATGCTGAATATTCTTATTCTTAGGAAGACTAAAACGTTGTTACATTTTCTTGGAGGCAAAGTTCATTTCAGGAAATGGAACATCACACCATTGTTGTAGTTGTGTGCTCCAGCAAGTAACCTCATTCCCCAAATATGATTTAAAAAGATAACATTTGCTGTGATGCATTTCTCTTCCATTCATTGGCTGAAAAGGAATAGGTGTTTTAACCATTATTGCTACCGCTGATTAGTATTTCTATTTTGCTATAGGGAAGCTCAATATTTAATGGAGATTATAACTTCATATTTTATATATTCTAGTTATTTCATTTTGGAACATTGTACCCCGCCGAATGCTGGGAAATGTTCTTGCATTTGGAAATGCAAGGCATAATCTTTTGTTTGGTATCCTACAGTAAAATAAGATCTTATTCTATAGTTATCCGTTAACCTACATTCAAATTCAACTATAGTCCTTCTGTTATGGTCAAAAAATTAAGATAAGAGTTCTTCTATAATGTTTTTTTTTTTTTTTTTTTTTTGTTATATTTTGTTCTCAGCTTCATGAGAAAGTTCTGTATTTATTTTATCCAACAGTAACTGGGAATCTACTTTTTGGAGCATGAACAGGGTATGAAGCCTCTCAAATAGAAGCTCTCAAATTTTCATTCATTTCTTATGTAGGTACAATTTATTCTATCTCCTGCTCACCGCACATCCACAAATTTGAGTCAACATTTTGAGTATAGTTATGGAATAAAGAAGGAAATACAAAACCGTACATATGCACAGAAATTGGTCAAATAATGGAAAATTATGTTTCTACTCATTGTTATTTTAAATGGCATTTAACACTGGAAAATTGTACTTTCTTGATAGAAGATTATTATGAAATTTTATTACAGTTGTTAGTTATCTTTAGTTTCAGGGTTATTCCATTAGTTCAAGCCTAAAAACTTGACCCAGTTGCAGACTTTAGGTTTTGACTATTTTAGATTTGATCTAAACTTAGTGCAAACTGCAAAATAAAGTATATATTTTAGTCCTACAATTCTACTGCTAACCAAATTAATTCTGAATAACATTATTTTGTATGGTGTTTTTCTTTTGTTCAGAATTCTCAGACGAGGTATTTTCTCCATTGAAGAATTGAGGTTGACAATGAAAAATATTAAAGCTAGTGAGAAGAAATTGGGGTCGGGTAGTTGAATTTTCAGATTGCAGAGAAGAAATTATTCTCCAGAATTCAATGAATACCGTTGAACTCAATGTGCTAAAGGAACATTGAGATGGCAACCTAAATTTAGATCTTATTAAACAGTATAAAGTTCTTAATTTTCTGGTTCTGTATAAAGTTTTTGTTTTTCCTTGTTTATACCAAACATCAAATTAGGTTGACAACGTGAAATACAATATGCAGGTATGTTTGTAGCTCTTATTTTAAAAAAAGTTATAATTATGAATTTCTTGATTTTTTTTTACAGGGTATGTGCTTTGCTTCCTTTTATTCTTTATTTGTTTCTACAGTAACCAATACCAAATTGTTCTTGTAAGTCATGATTTTAATAATATTTCTAAGAACACTCAATGGTATCCACTAACAAGATGAATATACAACAATTAATTGGATAAGAAACGTACATGTAATCATATTCCCCTGGATTTGTCTCTTCCAATTTTACAATGATGTTTCTGTTCAAATTTGACCCTGAGAAAGGTAAAAAACTAGAAAGTGGTGATCTATACAGATAATACGCAATAGAGTGAAGGAATCAAGGTTAGAATGTAATCCATATCTACATCTAAAACCATGGTTACGAAACCAGATGTTGCCTTCGTTTTATCCAAAGAAAAATAAAAGTCTACGTGATTAGTAAAGGGGATTTCACTGAAAAATAAAATTAGACTCAAATCTCTTAAACAAAAATTTCGATTATTATCAATGAAAAAACATGAATTTTTTCTACTAAAGTTAGTTAGTTGACATCCACTTTATTAATCTCTGAGACTTTTTATTTTCTTTGGATAAAACGAAGGCGACATCTGGTTCCGTAACCATGGTTTTAGATGTAGATATGGATTACATTCTAACCTTGATTCCTTCACTCTTTTGCTTATTATCTATAGATCACTTTCTAGTTTTTACCTTTCTCAGGGTCAAATCCCCATCATGTGATTAACAAACTCCACAACCACTGGCTCATAACTCACCACATGTTTTTTGATCAACACCAAAAAACAAAAAAACGTTGCGTGGTAATGCACAGTACTACATCACTCCTAATTGGTCGAAATTATTTTTTCTCCATCTCTCTGTTGTGAAGATTCTGCCTTATCTTGCTGTTTCTTGACTCTGCTTTGTCAATGAGAATATTTGGATGAACAGTTTCCCATTCTCGTACTAGCCACCACATTGAACACGGTATGTCTGTGTCACTGTGAAAGATAACATTTGTTTATTTATGTGCACTATTGTCTTAGTCCATTACTACAACTTTGTCAGCCCTCAAATTGATGCCACACAACACAATCTTAATGCTGTTTTAACACAATCGAGTTGGAAATTGACACGAGGAATCCTCCATAACATGGATATTCCTAGCCGTCAACAGCATATACATTGTAGATCATTGGATGATTTAATGTTGCATTCTAAAAAAAAAGAGGGGGTGGGGGGTGTCATTGAATAAAATAAGAGCATGAAGATTAGTTGTCTATTTAAGAGTGAACAAATTTGTTAAATAGTTTTATATAAACTTCGATATAATTAACATAATGTGGTGTTATAGATAATTATACACTAACTATGTTCGGTTTTATATATGTATGTATACAAAACATTTACCGAAAGAAATCTCTTAACATTTTGTAAAAGTTTCATTTTGCCTTTCTTTTATAAAAATTAAGTTGATTTTTTTTAAAAGCTTTCCAGAAAAAAAATATTTTTGCACCAACTTTTCCTTTAAAAAATAAACAAGTTTAATGATGATGCATTATTTTACGGGCCAACCAATTAAAGACTATTTTACTTTTTTCCTCTTTAATATCTCACTTATTTTTCTTCACTATCAAAGACTCCATTTCATTTTTTAATGTCTATGGTATTTTGTTTATGTAAACCAACAATTATCCTAAATTCAATGTATCAAGATTCAAGAAAATATATTAGTTTATATTTGTTGGGTTATTTTATATTTGTATTTTATAAAGATATAATTTTTATCAGAGGAGCATAATCTAATTTTATTCATTAGATCTCTAAAAATCGTATACAAAATAAATATTGATATTATCTTATTCTAAAAACAAGGAAACAAATCCTAAAATAATCAAAACAAATTAAATCTAAATATATGAAACATAAATAAAAGATTCTTATAAAAAACTAATTTATTCTCCTAAAGATATTTAAACATATTTCGAACACTTCTCCTTAACTAAATATCTTTATCACCTAATTCAAATTTGAATTTCAAAACCTGCCTTTTCTCTTTCTGATTGGTTTCTTCTTTTTGTGATTTTTGTTGTAATCTTTATTGAGTGAGACCATTTTAGCATTTGTCTAAACTTCTCTTTTGAAGGTGTTTTTTATCATCTTCATTCTCCTCTTGATCATCAAACTTGTTTTGAAGACATGCATCTTTGTGCTCTTCACTCGTATCTTAATTTATAATTGACTCCTCCTTCTCCAAATTTAAAGCAAAACTCGCCTTTCATATGAACATCAAATACTTCTTTATTTTTTTTTATATCTTTAATCACACAATTTTTATCTTCAAATAACACTTTATTGCCTTTTCCCAACAACTGAGCAACACTCAACAAAGTTTGATTAATATCAAGAACGTATAAAACATCAGATATTAATTTTAAACCTGAATGACTTTTAATAATAATTGTTCCTTTGCCTTTTATTGTAAAGTCTTGCTCCATTCCCCATTTGGACTTTAGAGGTATCAGTTCTGTTGAGTTCTTTGAAGAGTTATCAGTTATAAGTCATATGGTTTGTACAACTACTATCAATAATCCATACTTTTGAAGATTTTTTGGTCATAAAGCATGACATTGAGAGTAGTTGTTCTTCTTCCTCTTCTTGTTAATCTTCAACAATGTTGGCTTCTTTTTGTTGCTCATGAGATTTGGGTACATATTTTAGGAGTCCTAATTGTTTGCACTTGTTACATTTTGAATTAGCTCTCCACCAACATCTCTGTTGTGGATGATTAGTCCTTTTGCAATAAGGACATGTTAGAAAATTTTGAGTGCTATTATTTTAACTGTTCTCTTAGAACAATTACTTCTTATTTTTGCCACCGTTGTTCTTCTATTTGGCTAAATATACACCCTCCACAGTTCCTTCTTGTCTCATAAGCCTCTTTTGTTCTAATGCTTGCAATGCACGTAGCACCTTTGCCGAAGTGATCTTACTCAGATTCTTTGTGTTCTTTAAGACCGCTATTGAAGCTTCATATCTTTGAGGTATAGTTACTAGAATTTTTTCAATAATTCTAGAATCAAGAAATTGTAATCCTAGCAATACCAAGCAGTTTGTTTGAGTATTGTTTGATTGTCTCAGTCTCCTTCATTCTTTGTAACTCAAATTCTCTCATTAAATTCAATACTTGCATGTTTTGAATCCTTTCATCTCCAACATATTCTTCCTTTAAATAATCTCAAATTGTTTTTGCCAATTTGAGAGTCATGATCCTCGTGAAAATATTTTGTGAAACACAGGCAAAGAGACAACTTTTTGCCTTTGCCTTCTTGATTTTCCTTTCCTTGTGAATTTTTATTTGGGCTATGGTAGGATTGTCTAATAACGTGGAAACATTATAATCTTCTTCTACAGTTTCCTAGAGATCTAAAGCTTCTAGGTATATCTCCATTCTCATCGCCTAAAGATCATAACTTTCTCCATAAAAAATAGGTGGAAAAATTTGTGAAAAATTTATTTTTGCTTCCATCTTCACATGTTGTAACCTTAGCTCTGATACCGATGTTGAGTTATTTTATATCTGTATTTTGAAAGATATAATTTTTTATCAGAATAATATAATCTAATTTTATTCATAAGATCTTTATTTATAGAGAAAAATTATCATACAAGATCAAATATTGATATTATCTTATTCTAAAAACAAGGAAACAAATATTAAAATAATCAAAACAGATCAAATCTAAATATTTGAAACATAAATAAAAGATTCTTATTAAAAATTAATTTATTCTCCTAAAAATATTTAGTCATATTTCTAACAATATTTGATTAAAATAGTAAAAAATGTTGGTTTTTGGTTTTCCTTTTCCTAAACTGTTTTTTTTGCTGTCAAATCATCAGATCACCCGTTGAATTGGTGAAATAGAAAACTTACCTATCAGTCTCACACCAAGGTCAGATTTCGCGACCATGGTTTAATCCATGTAATTTCATTTATGTTACCTTTTATGTCTATAGTTTTTATTTTACTATTACTTTGGTAGTTGTTCATTAGCAAATAACATTGTTACTCTCAAGTCATGTGATTAGAGAAATTATTAAGTAGTGCCAAAAATATTCATAATTTTAGTTAATTAATATATAATATGCATTTAAGTTCTTTAATTTACAAACGAAATTAATAATATTTGATTACGTTTAATATAAAAACTAATTAGGAGCCATATAATCTATGGTCACCTAATAATTTCTTGTGTTACCATGAGTATGCATCTCTAATCAATCAATAGTAATGTCATCAATTTCTCTCTTTTGACTTAACGTTTGGTTTTTGTTGTGTTTGATTTTACTTCATGTTGAAATTCTGATCTGACCAAACTACAGTACCTTGAGGCACAAACATATAGGATTATTATTGGTAGAATAGAATATTGCAACAACACTTTTCTCCTTTGGATCTCTGTGCCAGTGGGTGGGGCTTCAACTTCCCTACCAAAAGCAAAATGAAAGTTGCATGATTATATGGAAAACCTGTGGATGAGAAGAAAGATTTCTCAAAGTCAAAATTATTTTGTATGTTGCGAATGGCAAGAGAGTTAGATGCGGCAGAATCATATTCTCAAGAGAATAAGGTTCTTTTCCACCTTCCACCATCCTCCACTTTTTCCCTCGTTGACTCTTCTAAAATGACATTAAAGTCTATTATGCACTAAACCCCCAAAACTTGAAAGCCTTCCAAGGCAAACTTTATTATTCAATGTTTGTTATTATGATATTGATAGCAATCAATTGGATCTTAGCTTTAACAAATGAAAGCCTTGATGACTATCCTTTGATTAACTCCTATACAAGCCTTTTGGTGCTGTGGCTAATTATTTACTTTGTTCTTATCCATAAATAATTGCTACATGAGTTTTATAAGAAAAAGAAATTTGGTCAGAGAGAAAAAGGCTACACCTAGGGGAAGGTAAAATATCTTTTTAAAGGTAAAAACTAGATACAACTAGGAATAAGGGGAAAACAAACCCAAGAATGCTTATGACTTTTGCATGTATGACATAGCATCTCCTTTACAGCAGCCATGTGCATAACATCGAAGATAAATAATAAGAAAAAGGCATCCAAATGTAACAGGCTTAGGAGGGTAGATGTACCTAGCCTTATTCCTACAACCTATGACCTCCAGGTCACAAAGTAGCAACCTTCCTATTGAATCCTAGAATATTTAGAATTTGTTATACAAACTTAAAAGAGTTTTTTAGAGTTTCTTTATTGAAAATAAAGAGGTTTTTCCATTATAGAAACTATTAAAAACTCTTAAATTAGTATCCGAATAGACTCTTAGTGTGTTTAGTTCAACATGTTGAAACATTTGATTTATGTCAAACCAAAAGCTATTATGTTACTTCAGTGTTTTTATTTGATTTGACCAGAAAAATTGAGTGTGCATAGGTTAAAAACACTAGTCCAAACACCCTATAAGCAGGTATGATAAACTCTTAATTATGCTATGCAAACATTCCACCCCAAGAGATTGTTTCAAATAATTGCTGCATAATTTTAACCAAACAATCATTTTACATCAATCTCTTCAATTCACTACATTAACATGATCGTGTTTAAATGAAAAGAACGATTAGGAGATTAAATTTGGCAATTTCATTAATCTTGCTTGCATTTCTGTCACTTCAAGAGGGCCAACAAAGAAACGAAGCTCTTCCTTTTGTATTATACTCGTTGACTTTGCACGTGGATTATTGCCCTTCTAAAATAGGATATTGCAGTGTTGTTGGGTTTGTAGACTGCTAAGCCATCCCACACAACAATCTAAAAAGTAATAAAACTATTTTATATGATGAATGTTCTTGTCCACATTACAATTCCGTGTTTAAAATATGAAAGATTTGATTCTGCAATTTGTACTGCTTCCAAATTTTTAAGGCCACACTTTTTCTCTCACTCCTCTCCCCACCCACCTTTATATGTGTCTACACCTCCAACTTCTTACCTCTACACATCAAATTGTGCCATTATTCTCCCTAGCAACATTGCACAAGTCCTTCTCCTTTTCTCAAAAGGAAGAAGAATAACAATGGGTGTGGATATACAAGGCAAGCTTCGATTAGCCCTTGGCTCAATGAAAGATCATGCCTCAATTGGCAAGGCCATGATGTACCATTACCACCATGATGGCTTTTCCAACATAGAGATTGCAGTGCTGCGTGCCACAGGCCATGACAATGGCACCATTGATGACAGATACATGCATGAAATCCTCTTCCTCGTGTCAAATTCTCCAGGATCTATCCCCTTCCTTGCCGAAAGGATTTCGCGCCGCCTAGGCAAGACTAAGGATCATGTTGTGGCCCTTAAAACCCTTGTCTTGATCCATCGCCTCCTTAGAGGGGGAAACAGGTCCTTTGAACAAGAGCTATGCAAGGCACACGTCTCAGGTCACCTACAAATTAGTACAAGGTGCTTCACAAGGAGTTCTGACCCTTCAGTTGGTTTCTTACACAAGTATGCAGCATATCTTGAAGAGAGAATGAGTTGGCTCATCAACCAAGCAGGCAAACTTGAGCCTGTGATGTCCAAAGGGTTAGAGTTTAGGCGCTATGATGAGAAATCTATTGATATGGCATTCAGAACATTACCAAAATGCCAAGTGCTTATTGATAAGGTGTTGGAATGCTCACCACATGATGTTTTGTGCTCAGATCATAGCTTGGCTCAGGCTGCTATGAGCAACACCTTGAGGGAAAGCTTCCAAGTTTACATGACATTCTCTGAAAGCATTGCTGCTCTTGTCAACATGTTTTTTGATCTAACAGCATCAGCCAGAGGACTAGCATGTGAGATACTCAAGAAAGCTTCTCTGCAGAGTCAAGGGCTTCATGATCTGTATGAAAGTTGCAAACAAGTGGTTGAAAACAAGAACTTGGATTACCCTTCTGTTCAGATAATCAGCATGAATCATGTAGTGGCATTGGAGCAATTTGGTAGTCCACAAAGTGAACTTGCAGGTTCACATGTCTCTCTATCTAGCATCTCAAGGCCACCTCCAATTTCAGGCCACTTTACAAAATCAAAAGAGATGGAACTATCAGTGGCAGCAGAAGAAAGCAAAAGGAATATTGAAGAGAAAATTGATGTAAATTTGTCACCAACACCAACACCAACTCTTTTTCATTGGACACTAGAGACTAAAATAAGCATGGTTTGGGTGGTGTTTGAAGATGAAGTTCCCAATGAATCACAGGTTCTTCCAGCACAGCAAAAGCTTGGAGGTGTTGAGGAAATAAAAAGTGAATATGGTAGGCCTAGTGTGTTCCTGAATCCATTTTCATCTAGTATTCAAACAAGCATGTCTTCAAAGGCATGAGGCTGCTTAATCAACAAAGTTGGTTGAGTTCTTCAATGGTTTTGGTAAACTAAATAATACTGTGAATCTGAATCATTTCCCTGTTTTACACCATATTATGATGGAAAAGTATATGGTGCTATAGCTTCTGCATACTTCATAAACAACTGTAACATGTGAGTAAATGCTACTGTAAGAAACATGGGGCAAAAATGTTTGGAAGAGTGCTAAAATAGAATAGGTTGTTTTCAGCTATGTGTAATATTATTTTCATAGTTTAATTGTTTTCTGTAGGTACAATGTTTTGGGTGATTAGAGAAAGGAAATTATTATTGTCATCTTTTGTGGGTCATATACTTTGGTGTTAATTTTTGTGTTCAAAGCTACGGTTTAATTTCTTTCTCTTTATAACAGATATATAATTATATTGTATGTGATTATTCTGGTGCAAAGAATAACCATTTTATTAAAAGTAAAAACTATAGTCCTCCAGTATAGAAGACAACGGGCACAAATGGTACAAGATTTGGTTTGAGTTTGTGGTCCTCATGATACAAGTTTGATATCTCCTACAATCATAAAATTTTATTTTGGTGGACATACCTATTCAAGAAAATCTCTTGAATTCAGACCTCTTGTGGGCTTCTACTAATCCTAGTTCCACAAGTGAAGGTTTAAATCAAATTGAGCATGACTAACTACTAAGTGGACAGTGGCATTTGATCAAAGGATCTCCAACATGTTATTAGCTCTCTCCCTCGTAGTCATGAAATGTCATCCCTTATCTATTATTTTTACTTTAAAAAATATAGAAAACAATAAAAACTATAATTCCCTAATTATGAAAAGTGACATCAAAATTATTTTTTTATTATGAAATTTTGAGAAAATTGATGATGAAAACTTTGGTTGAGGAACTAAATATCGCATTTCATAATTAAGGAACTACGGTTATATTTGGATACTAAAATTTGAAATTTTTTTAAAATTGAAATTCATGAAATTTAAATAAAAATGTAAATTTCCATTTGTTTTATCGGAAAAATAAATTTAATTATTTTTAATTCTTAATTTGGATAGAAAATTTTAATTTTCACCTAATATAAAACTTATACATATTTGGATAGGGGAGGGATTCACTTAGTTAAGAGTAATTTTTGGTAGGGATATACCACTAATAACTCATAATCTGTAATAAATTTTAGTGATTTAATTGTTAAAGTAAAAGTTCTTATTATTTTAATGAAGTGTACAAAATTTTGCAAAATTTGAAAATTAATTTATACTCCATTACATAAGTTCAAAGCCATGTGACAATAAAGATGGTCGCAAGGACAATAACAAAATGATGATAGTGATTATGATGACTCATATTAACTTATATTACATATATTTAGTTGGATATCTAGATGTACTGAAATAATTTTAAAATTTCTTAATATTTATTTACTTAAATAAAATTTTAAAGAAATTTTATGAACTTCATTTATTAATATGTTTATTCTAAGGGGACATTTTTTCATACACGAAAATAATGATTCATGGGACTTACAAATTTTGGAAACCACGATTTTTAGAAATAATTAAAATATGTTTGGTTACTTATGAAATTCCCTGAGAATATTTATACATATTTCCTAGAAATTAAAATTTTTTCATGTTTGATTGCAATTGTACGTATATAGATATTTTTCACAAAAATATCTTTTATTAAAATAATCTCGTTAGATATATTTATTTATTCAAATATTATTACAAATATGACATTAAACTTTTTTTAATGATCTAATTACTATTTGATGATAATAAAAAATTGATTACATATATAAACAAATTATATATAATAGTATTTGCAATTAATAAAACTTAAATTATTTTAAAAAGTTTATAATTTGTAGTTAAAGTTATTTAAATAAGTGTTAGGTCAAAAGATGATCTTAGACTCCTTAGGATTTCAAGTTTTAATGTCAAAAATCAAATGTTTTTTAGAGAAAATTTTTGCAAATAAAGCACTAAGATGATTAAGTTATCTAGCCAAACGAATTACTTAATATGAAAGACATGTTTTGATTTCATATCCTTTATGATGTTTACATAATCACTTACATCTATATGATTTCTTAACAAATTGAATCAAAAAGTTTCTACAATGCTCACATTCAACTAAAAGAAACAAAAGAATGCTTGATCCCCCAAATCATGGAAAATGCCAAATAAGGTTGTTCAAAACTACTCTTACCTGACACACACATGATTCCGTTCATTTGGTACTTAAAAGGTGATATATAATTTCATTAATCAAATAAAAGTGACGATTTGATAAAATATATTTAATATACCAATGAAAATTTCTCTCCATAAGGAACAAAGATGAAGACATACAAAACAAACCTGTGAGAAATGTTTAAGGATTCACAATGGTTATCTTCATTGAACCACCTATATAAGGAAGCATGATGATTCAAAAAGAAGAGGAACAATTTTTATTGAACATATTAATATTCATTCTTTCTATAAATCAACCTTGTATTATACTAGTTGTATCACATCTTGAAAATAAGACGGGACATTGTTATCTTACCCAACTATAATTTAGTGTTATTGTTTTGAGCTTGGAGAGACTTGCTTTTAAAAGAATATTTAGTTGTTGAATTCTAGAAAGACTTTGTGTTAAAAGAATCCTTAGGTAGTTGCTTGAAGAGGCAAGTAAAAAAATACTTTGGTTTGAGCCAAAAGTAGCTTGGGAAAAGAATATTTATATCTTTGTATAAGATAGTGAAACTTGATCTCATTAGATCAAAACTGAACGCATAATCTTGGTGGTTGAGATGAATCAGTATAAAAATATCTTGTTTATATTCTTATATTTTCGTATGCACTCCTAACTATAATGATACTACTTTGTTGTTTCAAAACACGTAAGTTTTTGATTGACATTATTCAACCCTTTTTTAGTGTCTTTCTTTTCTCTACAATAAGAATTCAACAAAAGAAATAAACATAGAAAAATGTTACCTTATAATTAAGGATCAAATTATATTATTTTATTTTATTTAAAAAATAAAAAAGTTTTTTATACCAAAAATAAAAAAAATATTATCAAATACCATTAAACTATAGAAGCAAAATACACTTTGATAATATTATTAAAATTAGCAAGTCAAGAAAATAACAAGATATAAGAAAGAGAAATATAAATTAGAGATAGGGGAGAGAAAAAGAGAAGGAGGGAGAGAGGGAGAGAGAGCAAGAGAGAGGGAGAAAGGGAAAAAGATAGAGAGAGAAATAAAGGGAGAGAAAAATAGAAGGAAAGAGTAAAAGAGAGCCAGAGAGATACTTTGGAAGATACAACTCGATTATGTGACATCCTCTACCCTTTATGGACAAATTCAATATTATAAAATAATAATCTAAAAAAAATACTTCATTTAATAATTGAAACTGTGGGTAAAAGGTACCACATTCACAACTTCAAATAACAAGACTAGAAGTAAAACAATTATAATGAATAACAACTATTGCGAAAATATTTTCTTAAGAAAATAAAATAAAGTTCTAGTACAGCAATGAAACGAAATAGTCCTTATCTAAAACACTAATGTTACCTCTTATCATAGCGATCCCAGCAAAAAGGCTTACACATCTCCATTACCATAATCAAATTCATCCACACATACATAACAAAACAAAACACCAAAAAAGAAAAGGGGAGTGAAAAATATCTCTTTGGCTACCGGTATAGGAAATGATCACGTAACCACACACATACAATAACATACTATAAAACATACATATAATTCATCAACAATTATTCTATATATCTATAACATTTTAGCAATCAAAGCAATAATCATTTAGTCACATTCTATTACATCACATCTCTTTACATATTAAAGTCTAGTTCAAACACAATGGATATGTTATATTTATACAAGGACAAGACTATCCTAAACTACAAGCATGTGACGCTAGTAAAATCACTTTATCTTTACCCAAAGGCTGAGTAGTCTAGGAATACATGTCAGGTCAAACCATCACAACACTCTACAATAGAAGGATAAACACCTAGGGTTTTGCTGGTATAGTTGAGTCACATAAGATCCACCCCATGCATACAATGGGCGAGACTGAGGCTTCCCTAACCAAATTATCCCCGAGGATTGATTCCCAAACTTTTACACGAGGGGGCATTTCCTAGCAGCGTATTTCATATTGTATCCATCACAAAAACACATAATGTACATGATGCATGTCACAAACTTTATGCATGGGCATACTAATCAAATTCACATTTCTCATATACTCAATTTCACATTACACTATTCACATCCCTGCTAGGCAATTTAACCAAACTTTCACACTTTTAAGATATATTTAGACTTAATCACATCATTATTCGCACTTTTGTTACATAACACATATATCACATTTTCAAGGATTCACATTAGCATCATACACATTTTTAATTTTCCATACTACATCCCTAAACAGACATACTTCATTTATCATAATCAATTAGTTGTTCATATAGTTCACCTATTAAGATTTATTCACATACATTAATCAACTACATACAATTCAGTTGTAGGCACAAGGTAGTGCTTGACGTGGTATTGTCAAGTTTTTTTCTATAGAACTTATGAATTAGGAATGATACACTTATAATTACAACACTACTAATTTATATCATATTAAGGGGATCTAATGCATAATTGTTTCATTCTAGTCTATAGGTTTCCTATTCATATTTGTTTCTCTAATAATTTGCTTTGTATTAATTCTTAGGATTCTCTTGAGAATCCACAGACACTCATATATTTACAATCAGAGACAATATCATAGATAGCATAACAACATAATCATAACACAAGGGAACAACAAATACATATTTCAATCACAAACAAGTTTTGGATTTAATTCCTCATGAATTCATTCACAAACAACAAGATTAAGGGTTAATTCGACTATCCAATACATAACCCACACTCGAAGCGAGATTCTCACTCCTCTTTATCTTAATGGATGTCAAACTCTTTATTCAAGTCTCCAAGATTGCCTTTGATAGTCTCCAAGGTTGTCTTCAATTTTTCATCCTCTAGATCATAAGGCACGCATTAAAAGTGTTTTTTAGACAACTCTAATCTTACGTATTTATATAAAAACATTAACCCTAACTCATTCATCGACAAAAGTCCAATTAATTATTTCTTATTATTTTAAAAATAAGAAAATAATAACTATTATTATTTCAAAATATCACTCAAAATATAATATTATCCAATTAATTAATTCAAAATTATATATATAAATATATAAGATAATATCTCTTCAAATAAATAATTTCAATATCTTTATTTTCCTTGAAACACATAAGATAATATCTCTTCAAATAATATAATTTTGAAATCTTTATTTTCCTTCAAATACATAAGATAATATCTATTCAAATAATATAATTTTGAAATCTTTATTTTCCTTCAAATACATAAGATAATATCTATTCAAATATTATAATTTTGAAATCTTTATTTTTCTATCTTAAAACATTCTTATCTATAAAACCTTTAAAATAATCAAATCAATACTATCTAATCAAAATACATTAAAACAAATAAAATATATTTATATCTTTAATAATTAATATATCAAGTAATTTCACAAATCTTTCTTTAATTAACAAAAACAATCATAATCATTTTAAAAAAATCTTTAATATAACTATAAAAACTATTTATTTAATTAAAATATCAATAATTTTAGAATATTTAAAATGTTACAAATTATATATTTTCTATTTTAAAAATAATATTTTTTTATATAATTAAAATTTTACTACTAAATTGGGAAAGTAAGATTCTCATCACCGTTATGAAAATATATATATATATATATATATATATATATATATATATTTTAGAAAAATAGATAAAACTGATTATTAAAAAAAAACTTTCTAAAGAAATTTTTTTATATATAAAATAGACATCAAACATGATAAATCAATATTTCGAATCTAAGATTTCTACAAAACTTAAGATTTCCCCTACCGAAATTCGGAGTTTCTAACTTTGGCCTCCTAATACTTATTAATCCAACAGTACTTAATTCCTTCCATATAGGGGAGTTAGTATGATACTCATGAAAATTGAAAGGTTTTGGTACATTAAATTATGTGAATAAATAAATTTTAAAAAATAAATTTAAAATAACATAAATTTTAGATTAAAAATTTGTATAAGATGAATCAATCAAAAAGACTAATTCAAAAAAAATTAATCAAAAGGTCAATTTTTATAACAAATTTTGTTTATATGTAACAAAATTAAAAAATTAAAACAAAAAATTATATTAATATTATAAAAACATTAAAATAAAAAAAAACAGATAATATAACTGAAAAATTAATTTATACTATAAATTCAAAAAAAAATTATCATCAAAGAAAAACTAAAACATATTAACAAAATATTAATATTAAACTTTTTAATTATAATAGATGCTACATTAAGATATAAATTAAAAAATATAAAAATAATATAAAGATATAAAAAAAATTTATACAGATAAATTATTAAAATATTAAGTTAAAATAAAAATAAAATAAGTAAGTACAACAAAAAAAAATAAAAATAAAATAACTGTTTTGGTACCCCACTTATAGTTGGTACCGTAGAATTTCTTTTAGGATATTTGTGTTGAGGCAAATAAGTTGAAAGTATGAATTTAATTTTATTATGATAAGTTGATCTGTCGATTTCATTGTGATTTCATTGTATAACAAGTTCAAGGCCTTGATTTTCTTTAGTGCAGAATAGATTATGATAAATTAATTAAAATAATATAAATACATATCTTTCCTTAAATTATTAAGATTTATCTACGATTTTATTATCGTTAATTGGGTTATAAATATCCTTCATCCTCAAGTATTTCGTTAAGGGAACGCTTCTTGTTTAATTGCTCCAAATTTTCCAGCTGACATCGAGATCATTAATTTCTACGTTTTCTCCTTAAGCCAAACAACATGGATCCACCACTTTGTGCTAATGGCTGTGGCTTCTACTGTTCTGCTGCCAACAAGAACCTTTGTTCAAAGTGTTACGGAGATTATCTCAAAGGAAAATTGATCAAATCAAAGGATGACAAGAAGTTGAATGAGAAAGTTATTGTTCTTGATCATTCATTTAGTTGTCGTAAACCGTGTGATTGTTCTGAAGAATCTATGAGTGAGGGTGTGGCTAATGTTTGTCTAACGGAAGATGGAAGCATGAGTGAGAAGAAAAAGAGGTGCAAGAGCTGCAACAAAAAGGTTGGACTAATAGGGTTCGAGTGTCGTTGTGGGGATGTGTTTTGTGGAAGACATAGATACCCAGAACACCATGCATGCAAAGTTGATTTCAAGCAAATTGCTCGTCAGGCTTTGATTAAACAAAATCCACTGTGCAAGGGTGATAAGTTAGAAGATAGAATTTAGGATTGGTATATAGGAATTATATATCAACGTATCATATCATGAATTGTAAATGTTGCTATTCATTATGAATTTCTTACTCATTGTTTGTTATTAACATTGCTTCCTTTCTAACAAAAGAAAAAT
Organism: Cajanus cajan; assembly: GCF_000230855.2. Lineage (NCBI taxonomy): Eukaryota > Viridiplantae > Streptophyta > Magnoliopsida > Fabales > Fabaceae > Cajanus > Cajanus cajan. Next base: position 6,858,439 of record NC_138517.1, on the reverse strand, counting down.
ATTCTCATAATTTGATGGATTGAAGCAGTGGGTAGCGTCATACATGCACTCACGTATTGTGAGAACATTGTATTTGGTGGAAAATTTTGTGTTCAATTTATTTATTTATTTATTTTTTTAAAATTAACGATAATTAAAGTTTTATAAATTGGGATGATAAAAAAATATGTAGAAGATATTTACAAATAAAATTTATCATAAATTTTAAATGATAAGTAAATGAATACTTGCTCAATAATAAGACAAAGATAAAATAATAAATCTTAATTTTATAAATTAATTTTGTTTAATTTATTTGTATATTATATATATATGCATCCTAATTACTTACTATTAGTATAAATATATGTTATAAAATTATTAATTTTTAATTTTATTTTACTTTGTACTTTTTTTATTTAAAATTTTATATTTTATAAAAAATTTACAGATACACATAAATATCCACGAATATATAAAATATCCATGAATATTTAAATACTAACACTAAAGGTGATGGGAGATGGGGACTACTAATTGCCCTACCCTATTATCATTCCTAATTATTGATGAAATTAGTCTTTTACCTCAATAAACTAGAAGTATTTGTAAATATTCTATATATCTTAAAATATAAATATTTTTAGGATGGGTACTTCATAAACTTGAAGTATTTGTCTTTGCCTCAATAATTTTTTTAATTTATATAAAATTTACATAATTAAATTATAGAATAAATAACAAAGAATAGAGTAGAGAGGGAGACTAATTAGAGAATATCGTATCGAGATTAATTCGAGTCATACGGGTTAAAAGCGACCAAAATTTGATTACGGTATGAAATTGAGGAGTAATGTTGTGGTAGGTACATATCTAAGTTGTTTCATTTTTGACAGAAATATTGGACTTTTCTAGTTTAAATAACAAAATTCGAGAAATTATGTTATATTATAGATTGACATATAAATTTGTCATTGATCTAACAAATAAAAAAGATGATCGTGTTGTTAAGTTAGTTCGATATGATCAAATTATTTAAACTGCTCACATATATTGTAAAAGATTTTTTAGTTGAAATATGTGATAAGACATAAATTGTTATGTTTAACACTTGAGAACCTTAATTTTTTATGAATTATTTAATTGTTTATTCTTACTCTTCTCTTGATTTGAATTCTTTACAATTTACATATGTAAAATAATTAATTATCTTTTCTTTTTTTTATAATTTCAAATATTTAGAGAGGTATTGAAAAGTTAACCTAAATATTGAGAGAGAACAACAAATTCTTTAGATTAATTTACCTTCAAATAGAACGATCGAATATTGGTTAAAACATTTGAATAAATAGGAATTCAATGAACGAATCTTTAATATTGAAAATTTCTTTTATAATAAGCTACCTTAAAAACTCTTTTACTCTTGTTTTTTATTTCTCAATTTTATTTTTAATCAATCTTAAATTGACTCTCAAATTAATCTTTAAAATCTCATTTAGTGAATTAAATTAAATTTAACATTAATAATTATAAAGTCAAACACGTATCAATTGATTGTATAATTTATTAATTACAAGGTTATGTCACTACTAGAAAAGTGTCATTTTTTTGTGAATTTTTCTGTAAAAAAATATTTGCAGAGTTTTTTTGCGAATTTTCTTGCAAAAAAATATTCGCAGAAATTTTTTGCGAATTTTCCTGTAAAAAAAAATTTGCAAAATTTTTTTGCGAATTTATTTACGAAAAATAATTTACAGATATTTCTTACAAATTTTGCTATAATTTTGATAATCATATAAATTTTTTTCCATGGTAAAAATTTACAGAAAATATTATAAGAAATTTATTTTGTTTATTGCATATTTTCTTGTAAAAATAAATTCGCAAGTAATGTTTACTAAATGGTAGAAAAATTTTGCAGGTAACTTTTCCTGCAGATTTTCCTGCAAATTTTAATCCGCAGGGAAAATAAAAAAAATATTTAAATTTATAAGTTTAATATTTAAAAAAAAACTTCAAGTTCTAAATCGATTGAAAATAAGCAATTAAAGAGTATATAAGTTGGGGCAACACCTACCTTATAAGTTAATTTGTATGTTTGAGTATTAGGCTTATAATTTACAATCTTAGAATTTAAAAGATTATGTATCAAATGTTGGAGGCATGGAAATAAATGCTTCGGATGAATTCCTTGTAAGCATTTGAAAGTTAAAAAATTATTGTTAGAATTTATAGTAATTTCTTTAATTTTTTCATAAAAAATATTCTTGCAAAAAAATTCGCAGGAAACTTTCCTGCAATTTTTTTTTGCAGGAAACTTTCCTGCAATTTTTTTTTGCAAGAAACTTTCTTACGAATTTTTTTCGCAAGAAATTTCGCAGGAGAATTTCCTGCGAATTTTAAAATTCACAAAAATATATTATCCACGAAGATATTACCTGTAGATAAAATTTTGTAGAAAAATTTGTAGGAACAACGTTTCCTGCAAATTTTTATGAAAAATTTGCAGGAAAAGTCGCATATAATAAGAGAAATTCTAGTAGTGTGTGTCTAAAGACTTATGCATCTCATTTTAGAAAATCTGTTTCCCTGCTAATTGTCTCGGACTTGATTGTAGCCTTTTTCCAACATAATATTGAATCCGAAAAATAGCATTGCTAAATAATAAAAGCATTTGGAGAGGAAATGTCTTTCCATTACTATCTTCCACCATCATAGAGGCAAACTGCAAGCAGTAGAATGGACAACGATATTAGCTAAAATTAATGTTAAAAACACAAATGCCATTTAGGTAATGCCTCTAGAGAATATTTCAATATCAACACAAGTCATGAGAGAATTATCATTTTGTGGTAGAAACAAGGTTTTGTCCGTAATCGCAACGACTCACAATTTCTGCAATAGAATCGCAATAAATTTGCAATACTATTTTATCCCACATTTTTTGTCAAAAAATATACATAAATTTAAGTTTTAATCTTTCAATCTAATAAGTTTGGTTTCATAAGATAACTCCGCTCACAAGCATCTGTCCAAATGAACGGTTGCTCCTTCCTTGTAAACTAGGTTAGAGGCGCTACTATCTTGGAGAATCCCTCAATGAACCTTCGATAGTAACCCGCTAGACCCACAAAACTCCAAATATCAGTGACAGTTCTTGGACGCTTCCACTGCAACACTGACTCCACCTTAGTCGGATCAACAACAATCCCCTCAACTGAGAACACGTGTCCCAAGAACTTCACTTCCTCCAACCAAAACTCACATTTTGAAAGCTTAGCGTACAACTGCTTCGCCTTCAAAATCTCCAGCACCAACCGCAAGTGCTCTCCATGCTCCTCCAGGGTCCTTGAATAAATTAGGATGTTGTCAATAAACACCACCACAAATTTATCCAAGAAGGGCCAGAAGATCCTGTTCATGTAATCCATGAACACTGCAGGGGCGTTGGTCACACCAAATGGCATCAGAACATACTCATAGTGACCATACCTAGTGCTGAAAGTAGTCTTCGGTATGTCACCCTCCTTCACCCTGATCTGATGATAACCTGACCTCAAGTCAATCTTGGAAAATACAGATGCTCCCCTTAGTTGATCCATTAAGTCATCTATCCGGGGAAGTGGATATTTGTTCTTAATGGTCAACTTGTTCAACTGTCGGTAATCAACACACAGTCGACTACCTCCATCTTTCTTCTTCACCAACAACACGGGAGCACCCCACGGTGATACACTCGGCCGCACCAACTGCTTCTCCAATAGGTTCTCCAACTGACCTTTCATCTCAATTAGTTCAGCAGGAGCCATCCTATAGGGAGCCACCGACACTGGCCCCGCACCTAGAACCAAGTCAATGCTGAACTCCATTTCCCTAACAGGAGGCAACCCAGGCACCACATCAGGGAACACCTCAGCAAAATCCCTCACCACATCAATCTCGGCAATGACCCTTTCGGTCTCCACACTCATGGTAGCAAGCAGAAGATAGCACTCTACTCTATCTCTCAGCAATGATTTAGCTTGGCCAGCTGAAATCAACAGTTCATCCTCCACCTGAGGAAAGATTAGCCTCTTATTGGCACAATCTATAAGGATGCGATTGGCAGACAACCAATCCATCCCCAAGATTATGTCAATGTCCACCAAAGGCAAAAAAATCAAGTTCACCTTATACCCCTTCTCATTCACAATAATCGGACAACCAGCACACAGCTTAGAAGCAACTACCAAAGTAGAAGCGGGCGTCGATACTAGCAGTCTCAACCCCAAATCACACACCGGCACACCTAGCATATCAACACAAGCATAAGATATAAAAGAATGAGAAGCACCAGAGTCGAAAAGAATCATCACATCCTTACCAGCAGCTCTACCCTTCCCCTTCACAAGATCTAAGGAAGTAGAAGCTTCAACCCCAGTCAAAGCGAATACTCTACCAGCTGTAGTAGGTCTGTCACCTCTCTGAGCATCACCTCTCTGGACACCACCCTTCTGAGCATCTCTCTCCGGTTTGTTCCTAGCGGGACAGTTGGTCGACTCATGACCCATCTGATGGCACTTGAAACAATGACTCTCCGTGCGTGGGCAATCCTTGACAAAATAGAGCCTAGCACACCTGTAACATCTGAGAGTGGCACCTTCATCCTGTCTCCCTCCTCTAGCAGCATCAGAAGGTTGCCTAATGACAGGACCCCCTTGCTGTGGTTGGGGCCTATCATATGGCTTCCTCTGATTTCCTCCTCTTTTGGACCCAGTTGGTCCCTTAGCAGTCTTAGTCACACAGTTGCCACCTTCTAACCGCTCAACAACCTTCGCCTTCTCAATTAAGGCCAGAAACTCGGTGATAGTCATAGGCACCACCACCCTCTTCAGCTCTTGCTTTAGATCCTCAGTAAACTTCCTGCATTTTCAAGCCTAAAAAATAGCTTGCGAATAGAAACAAGCCAGGAGCTCGAATCTCATTGCATACTCAGATACCGTCATCCCTCTCTGGTGCAACCGCATGAACTCAGCTTCCTTGGCGTGTCTCACGCTCTCTGGGAAGTACTTCTCCAAGAACACTCTCCTGAAGCACTTCTAGTCAACAGCTACTCCTCTAGCAGTAAGCATATGGTGAGTACCCCTCCACCAATGCTCAACCTCTCTTACTAGCATGTAGACAGCATATGCCAGCCTCCTCTCCTGAGAACATCCCAACACAGTGAAGATCTTCTCTAGCTCACAGATCCAGTGGTCAGCTACCTCTGGGTCTACATCTCCCTTGAACTGTGGAGGATGGCATTTCCGGAACTCAGCAAGATCCCGACTCTCCTGTGACCCCACGGGCCTTGTTGCACCAGTTGCAGCTCTATCAGCGTCCATCCTAGCAAAATAAGCATTTTGCTGTTGCATAGCCATAACCATCATCTCCATGGCATGGGCTATCTGCTCATTGGTTCTATTGTCTACAAAAGTAACAACATCTTTAGTAGACAACAACTAAACCAAACAACAATCAACAACACAACAAACAACAAGGAAATCAGCACAGCATAGAGTTCAGCACAACAAAAGTCTAAAGGAACCACCCCCAAAGAGTGTCCACTAGACTCGAACTGCTCTAATACCACTAAAGTGTAACGACCCAACTGGTCACTACACACAACATAATACACCAGAATCACCACACAGAAAGGAACAAGTATATACATATAGTGTCTAGAATATATATACATACAAGGTCCCAATCTGGCTAGAGTCAGAGTGTACAAAATACATCCACCAATGTTAAATTAAGTAGCAAAATACAAGTACAAACTCAATCGCCATCTGCCAGCTACAGACTCTCTTCAGCCCACCAGCCTAACCCTGTTCTGCTCCCATACATAGTATGATCATCGCAGTCCAAATCACATGGAGACAACAAAGGGTAAGCTAGTGAAAAGAATCAACATGCATATATAAAAATATGAATGATAAATAGCTACAACTATCAGTATATCAGCCAGCTTAACAACATTATCCCATAATATACCACAACATTCAGCAATAACAGCACTGCATAGCGGCAATAACAGCACTGCATAGCAGCATTAACAGCACCACATAGCTGCAATAACAGCACCACATAGTGGCAATAACAGCACCGCATAGCGGCAATAACAGCACCGCATAGCGACAATAATAGCACCGCATAACGACAATAACAACATACAACTCAGCATTAAACAACACAACCAAACAACTCACAGCCCAGCTAACACAGCTCAAGCACAACATAGCACAACTAAACATCTTACAGCACAACAATTTACATCAACTACGTCTTAGCACCCTAATTCAGCAATTATAATCTAACACTACAACAATATTCACCATTTACAGCCCAGCTCAGCATATAACCACATCTATCAACAATTTCAGCAAAATTCAACACACAATAGCCTATAAGTACTCATCACATCCGCGCCCGGCACACGCATGGTCGCGCCTGGCGTGGCACAACCAGAGAGCACCAGGGACCAGCACGCTCGATGCAATTCCCATTGCGCCTGGCATGATAGGAGGCAGAGACCTCAAAAGGTCTCACAAGCGTGGCGTGCTCATCCCGCACTTGACGCAAGAAAGTAGAGACCTCCCTAGGGTCTCATGCCTGGAGCAATATAAATTGTGCCCAACACCACCTCTAGCAGAGACTCCCAAGGAGTCTCTACGCCCGGCGAGATAAAGTCACGCTCGGCACCAAACCAGAACCACAAAACATATGTCACCCACTGATATCGCACCCAGCACTGTCCCTCCATGCCCGTCGTGAGCCATCCAGAGGCTTATATTCTCAAGCTCGCCCGACGCACACATCTTTGCGCCCGGTGGGCTTGCCCAAATGGAGCCCTCTGGTGGTCACGTGCCTGGCACGAAGAACTGCGCCCGGCGTGATACCCAGCAACAACTCACCAAGTTCAAAAATCTCCTCAGAAATCTGTAAAAACAGCTAGGAAATCCACATGCAAACCATCCAATAGTTCACATTTTCATCAAAGAGTTCAAAAGCATCATCTTTTTCAACATGCAACCATAAATAAGTAAAATCCCAAATTTCACCGAACCCCGAAAACCCAAAAATTTATTTTCCTTCAATTTTAGCCAAATATCATCCATCAACAAGTAGCTAATGAGTTTCTAAAACTCATTCTCACCCCAAAAACAACAAAACCTAACTTTCCTTACCTCGGTGCAAGGGTTCTGAGCTCTAGGAAGAAGAAACGGAGGAGAAGATAAAAACGAGCTTGATCGGGGAAAAGAGAGACGAAGAAGAAGAGAAGATCCACGCCCACAACTAGCTCCGATCCACGCCCACAACTAGCTCCGACACCACTAGTCAGCACCTAAACTCCCCATAGCCACCACAAAGGAAGAAAAAGAGAGAGAGTGAGAGCTAAGAGTTGAGAGTGAGTGAGAATGAAAAAGAGTAAAGGTGGGAGGGTGAAACGGAAAAAGGAAAGGAAGAGGTCTCACAATTTTTGGTCAAATTTTTTAAATTATAATCATATTTTCTATAAATTTGACAACTTCTTTGATTCATAAATAGAAATATTAGTATGAGATTTTGTTCTTTTTGTTAAATTGATATTTACTAATCGTTAAATTTTAATGTTTACTTATATTTAAGTGATATCATTTAGTAACATGACATTTAAAAATTAAAAATTAAAAAAATATGTAAATAACATTTTTATTAATAAAATAAATATCAAGCATTCATAGAAAAATATAAAAAATTTATATGTTATTTTTTAATTTTTATTCACATATATCACATCATTAAATATCATGTTACTTAAGTACTGACAAATGATTAAATAATATTAAAATTTAACGATAAAAAAAATTAAATTAGAAATAAGTCAAAAATTTCGTAATTTTAAAAATAAGAGATTAAATATTTATATTTTAAAATAAAGTTAAAATAACAAAAATAAATAAATCAATAATATAATTTAACCTAAATATTTCACAATTATTTTATTATATAACTTAATAAAATATTTTTCATTAATTTCAATTTCTTAAAAATATATGTGCCCATTACCGAATATCGCAGATTAATATATAATTATAACTTTATGTTATACTTATTTTATAGTTTAAGTTGTTATTATTTAATTATTTCATGGAATAAATTCTAATAAAATTAATTGATTAGTTATTGTAATATATTATTTTAATTAACTAACTTAAATTATTTAAATGAATATTATCCGTTTACAATATTTCTTATTTTACCCAAAAAGGTTAAATTTATGATGTCATCAATTTTTTTCTTTAATCATATAATTTATTTTAATAAAATTGAAATATTTCGAATTTAATTTTTTAAATTAGAATAATTTTAATTTTATTAAAATATTTTTTTATTAATTTAAAATATAAATATTATTTCATAAATTCACTTACGCGAAAAATATAAAACTCAAGCATTATACAGTAAAAATTGTGTAAAAATGAATTAAATGTGCCATTAAAAAACTTTAAAAATTAATATCATATTATTTTATGGTATTTAGACTCATTTTCGCATGTTATGTTACATATGTTTTTGACTTTTTTTTATATTTTTTTTTAATAAATAAGTATATAACTCTATTTCAGGAGATCGATTTTTATAAAAATAAATTACTACTTTTAATAATTATTGGTTGACATTTTATTTTTAGTTCCGACATGAGTTAAATTCAAGAGTTAAATTCAATAACTTTTATATAAGTTTAATTAGGCAAATTTTATGTTTCAAGTCGAATACAAAATGTGTTTCAAAATAAAAATTAATAATTGATAAATAAGGATTAAATTTATTTAAATTTGAAAAATAAATATTTTGAAAAATAAAATCTTAAAAATAAAATAAAAAATAAAATTAATTTTAATTACTTCTTTATTCTTTATCCATATTTTGACATAGTGACCCAACACAACAATTCCTTCTTTTTTTTATTCTCAAATTTCATTCATAAATTAGCGACTATTTTTTCTTTCTTGAAAAGTTGTTGTTGAATAAAAATATCATTGTTCTGTATTCATAAATTAGCGGCTATTTTTTCTTTCATAGAAGTTGTTGTTGAATAAAAATATGATTTTTAAATAGCTCTTACAGTTTGTGTAGGAGTTCACTGCATACCCTTCCTGGCTTCCTCCGATATATATATATATATATTTTTTTTTCTTAAAAAGTTGTTGAATAAAAATATCATTGTTAAATAGCTCTTAGGGTTTGTGTAGGAGTTCACTGCAAAGCCTTGCCTAACCGCTGCAGTTTTCTCAGGTCGAGTTGAGGGCCGCCGTTGACTGATCCGATGACCTTAAATGCCTGGCTTCCTCCAATGTCTTTGTCAGTATTAAGGTTTAGGTTTCCAAAGTTTCTTCCTTTTTATGCAAATGCAACCTTCCACTCTCAATCTCTCAATCACGACGATGCCGTTGCCTCATTCAATCGCATGCTCCATATGCATCCTTCCCCACCCATCTTCCATTTTGGCCACATTTTGGGATCCCTTGTCAAGATGAACCATTACCCAACTGCTATTTCCCTTTTCAAACAATTGGAATTCAAAGGTATTACACCAGACCTTGTTACTTTGAGCATCCTCATCAATTGCTTCTGCCACCTCGGTCACATCAATTTTGCCTTTTCTGTGTTCGCCAAGATTCTCAAAATGGGATATAAGCCAAATGCAATTACCTTCAATACACTCATCAAAGGCTTCTGTCTTTGTGGTCAGCTTAGGAAAGCACTGCACTTTCATGATTGCGTTAAAGCTCAAGGATTTCAGTTGAACCATGTTAGTTATGGGACTTTGATCAATGGTCTTTGTAAATCAGGAGAAACAAAGGCCGGCATAGAGTTACTCAGAAGGATTGAAGCGCATTCAATTAAACCTAATGTGGTAATGTATAACACACTCATTGACAGCTTATGCAAAAATAAACTTGTTGCTGATGCCTGTAATTTGTATTCTGAAATGCTTATCAAAAAGATTTCTCCTAATGTTGTCACTTTCAATAGTTTAATGTATGGCTTTTGCATTATGGGTCATTTCAAAGAAGCAATTGCTTTGTTAAATGATATGAAATTAAAAAACAGCAACCCAGATATTTATACCTTCAACATATTGGTTGATGCGTCATGTAAGGAAGGAAAGATAAAAGAAGCTAAAATTGTGATAGCTTCGATGGTAAAAGCAGGTGTGGAACCTAATGTTATTACTTATGATACATTAATAGAGGGATACTTCATGGTTAATGAAGTGAAAAAAGCAAAGCATGTATTCAACTCTATGTCCCAAATAGGAGTGACACCTGACGTTTATAGCTATACTATCATGATTGATGGATTATGTAAGAAGAAAATGATAGATGAAGCCATCAATCTTTTTAAAGACATGCAACGCAAAAATATGATTCCTAATACAGTAACTTATAGTTCACTTATTGATGGTCTGTGCAAATCGGGAAGGATAGCTGATGTTTGGAATCTTGTTGATGAGATGCATGATAGAGGTCAACCTGCCGATATAATTACCTACAGTTCCTTGTTGGATGCTTTATGCAAAAATGGTCATCTAGACAGAGCAATTGCATTATTCAAGAAAATGATTAGTTGGAGAATTCAGCCAAATAAGTACACATATACAATACTTATTGATGGACTGTGCAAAGGTGGAAGACTTGAGAAAGCACAAGAAGTTTTTCGGTATCTTTTGATTAAAGGCCATAATCTGAATGTCGTGACATATAATTCTATGATCAATGGACTTTGTAAAGTGGGGTTGTTTGATGAAGCATTGGCCTTGCAGTCAAAAATGGAAGAGAAAGGTTGCATCCCTGATGCTATAACTTTTGAAATAATTATTTCTGCTCTATTTGAAAAAGACGAGAATGATAAGGCTGAGAAACTGCTCCGAGAAATGATTGCTAGAGGTTTATTGTAAGAGTTAAACTCGGTGAGATGCTTTCTTGTTACTAATAAATAACTCATTGAAAGCAAAAAGTAGTCAATCATTCATTATAACTCATTGAAAGCAAAAAGTAGTCAATCATTCATTCTCTTTATTCGTATTTACTATCCCTTACCTACTTTCAATTGTTTATATATGCAATTGTGTTCCAATGAATCAGCTTCTTTAATCTACTGATGGTCATTATGTTAATTATTTTCAATCCAATTCTGACTAATCTGTGTTTCATCTTGGGTTTAGGGTGAAATTTTTCAGTCAGTTTAATTTCGTCTCTTATTTTACTAGGATATTTTTCTATCATTCTGTTGTGTTTTACATTTTTCTCAACAAAATTGTTAAAGCTTTTTAAAGGACCAATTCATTTTTTTTCCACACTCTACCACTGATAGGATGAAAACTAAAGACTCTATTATTTTGACAATATCTTATAGAACTACCATTACATTCCTCACAGGGTAGTTAATTTGTCCATGTTAACAATGTGGGGTAAATAATTTATTTCTGTTTATGCAGGAGATAGTTGGATTCTAAGGAGCAGCTGCACTAAGGCAATATCTATAGTAGATGCGGACAGGTTAATTAGCAAAAAGCACTAGTGTTTGTTCTTGTCAATAAAAGCCAGGAGCCTAACATTGAAAATTTGATGGTTAAATTTTGCATATATTCAATAACCAGTAGATTTTTTTCATCTAACAATCAAAATGATTGTATTGAATTTCAGTAAAATTTCCATTTTGCAAGTGATTTTTCATTTCAATTACCATGGAATGCATCATGCCAATTTGTGCTTTAAGCTACCTGGCTTTGTGAATTTGGAGGAAAGGGCTATGATTGAACTACTTGTTGGAGACAAGCTTGTTGTGGCCATGCAAATATCAATCTAGACAGAAACCAGAAGGCTGTGTTTCACTCTGTTCTTCTGTATGGGGAGTGCTTATGACTTATTAGCTCTTTGGTTTTTGTTATTTTCCTGGTTTGTGTAAGCTACCTTTGTTGTTAGGCAATGAAAGGTGCTGATTGCATTTTCAAAAAACCCGTGGTCTAGGGTCATGCATGAGTCTTCTGGAATTGTAGATGACATAACATTCAAGTTAAATTTCTCAAGTAGGGACAGGGTGGCTCCAGCCTGGATTCAGTTGTCAAATATTCAATTTTTGCAAAGATGGCTGCTAGAATCTGTCACCTGATGGAATCTTTTGGTTTTGCTGCCTCTACATTAAACTACAGTTATCTTGCCAATAAGGTAAAGTTTTTTTTAACTCGAGAGCCATTCTTTTTATACTGTTAAATGTTGCCCGAAGATAACTTATTTGTAAAATGAAGTGCATAAATAATGTTGTATATACACTTAGGTTTCATATACACAAACCCTTATTTCTAGCCGTGGTATATACAAGTATACAGTTGAAAAGGCCTTCATTTCTAGAATTACAGTCAGTAGTAGGTTTAATAAACATTGAATTCACTATTGTATCAAATTAATATATTATAATAATGCTTGGCCAACTTAAGTCATGCCTCCGCGAGTGTAGATGTTAGCAACACAACCTATGAGTCCAGACCCAAAAGAGAAACTAAGCGGCCCATGAAATTGCAAGACTGTATCTAATATCATGAGGAGTATCAAATAGGATAATAGCTATATAATTTCTGCATTTCTTTGTTTTATTGCATTTTGTTATTATATTCCTCTGTTACTACACTTTATATTCTTTTTTGTTACAGAATTTTGTGGAAAGCCACATATTGACTCACTGTACTGGTTATATAGTACCAATGATTGGGAATGAATGGACCGAAAAGATAATCAATCCGTAGCCTATTCTAGAATAGTTTTAGATATTTATCAGATCATAGCAGTATCTTATCAATTGGTCTGACCTGCCTTCCCTCCAGCCGTTTATTTCATGCTTGTGCAGAAACCCTTTTTGTAGCATAGCTGGCTTCTTCACGTAAACATTGCAAGATACAAATTTAAAATCAAGGCTTTGACGTAAAATATGCTTATTGTTGCTCACAGTTACTTGCATAAAGTTGGATAGATCTTGTATTGCTGCAAAAGCTATAGAGATTGTTGAGACACATCAAAGTACAAGTGGCCAGAATATTTTGATATGAAGATATTTGATTCATTGAAAGCAATATTGACTATGACTATCACTTAAGAGGATTCTGAACTGGTGAATGCCTAGTTCTATGTCTAACCTCATACGATTCATTGGCATATTTTACCAAAATGATTTTCTCACGGTTAGTTCCCAAGTTTTCATTTTTAAATTTGTCCCCAGTGGATAACAATTAGACTTCACTTAAACCTTCTTGATTGTTTCGCCTATCGAACAAAACAATATCGGTCTCCATGTGTAAGGATTTTGATTCATATTTCCCCTTGAAATGGATGTTCAATTTCAAAGAACTTGTATAGTCTTTATAAATCAACTCGAGATGGTGTAGTTGAGCTTGTGCACTGTGGAACCAAAGATCAAGTAGCTGATTTGGTGACAAAACAACTCAAATTGGAAGCTTTTCAAAAAATGTGAGATCGCCTAGTTGTATGTTTCAAAGCAACTACTTTAATCTTTATGTTATGTTCTGATTAAGATAATTATCTCGTGATTCCTGATAAATGTTAATCTTAAATTTTGATATTTTTGTTCCTTAGACTTACCCTGTTATTGGGTGATCTTTCTTATTTGTGTCCTAGTTATGGAACACATATTTCGTCTCTCTTGTTAGATAGATCATTAAGTAATAGTATGGCAACTTAACAAAACTAGACTAATGGACAAAATTTTAGGTATTTACAAAATGCAGAGGGGAAAAGTGAGGATTTTAAAAGTCAAGAGGAAAAATAAAAGTTGACAATTTTATTGAAACGAAAGACACCGTTAACTCAAGAAAAAATAGTAATGTTGCACAACTAAAATACAAAAAGCTAAAATATTGATAATATTTAATTAGATGAAAATTGATGTTGGAGAGAATAAAGTGGTATTAATGTGCATGTCAAATTATTATGGTCCTATTTTAATAAACTTTTCCACAAGAACTTATAGAAAAAAAAATGAATTGAGCTTATTTTATAAGTTGATTGTAAAATCAACTTATGCACACTAGGTTTTATATAAATATGAATATAATTTTGGGTGAAATATGTTTTAGCAGTATTTTGAAAAAGACAATTTTGATTCTCATTTTTTTCTTTTTACGACCGGTGAATTTTCTCCTGACTTTAGTATCCTAATTTTTATAAATAGGGACAAAATTCTCCGATTATCGAAAATATGAGGACTCAAATCATCATTTTGAAGTATATAAACTACAATTAATTTTGACTCAAAATTGATGAACTTAAAACACATTTTACTTTTTTTTTGGTATTATTTTAAAGTTAAACATTTTAATTGTCAATTATAATAATTCCTTTAAAAGAACATTTACAGGATCAAAGTTTAAGGGAATTTGATTTTTCAATCACAAGGTAGCGGGTTCAACGAAGAAAATAGATGTTTATAAAGTTGTTGTTGTTGTTTTTTTTGTTTTTGTTTTTTTTTATAACTTAAATAAGTTCACCAATATGATTTAAATTATGATAATTTAAATGTTTATAAAAAATTTTTTTTGTTACCTTAAATAAGTTCACCAACATAATTCAAATTATCAAAATTTAAAATATATAGAAAAGACATAATTGAAATAAGAGATTTTCTTGAGAGTTATCTTAATGTCATCAGTAAAATTAAAAGATATTTTGTATAAATAATATAATATAAAAAAAAAACTAAAACTAAGGTGAAGGCTAGATGTAAAATTTTTCACATTAAAAAATTCTTTAAATTCATCTTTAATATATATTTTTGGTGCATTAAGTTTGTTTGTGTATATACCTAAATTTACATACATACTTATTAAAGCCGGGCAAAACTTCTCTCTATAATTCTCAGGCCTATCACCTTCCTAAGTCATGTCCAAGCCACCTAGACCATGTCTTTGTAGTCAACATTAAGCCACCCTTTAATTGGTCCAACGAATCAACAACAATGCACTGCCAAAGTTGCAAAAACATTGAAAGGGGCCCCCAAAAATCTCAAATAGTGAAGTGCTTTTATTCAATGAATAGAAAATGACCCCCAAAAACCCCTTTTTCACCGGCCACCCTTTATGTGCCTAGCTAGCCTTCAATTGCATTTAAATTGTGTTCCAAATTTTCATTCATCACCTGTTCTAATGACTTCGTCAGACTTGCCCCCACAGTGCCACTAACCCTATTATCACACAATTACACTTCATCACCACATGTATGTCCAACTTTGTCTCTATCTCTCACCCATTTATTTTAATCCCATGGCAACAATGACTTTCTCAACCAAACCACTGTTGCCTCCACCCAAGTTTGGGTTTACTTGGTTTAGTTGATTTATTGCGGTGGTACACTTGTTTCCACAATAATTGTTGGTGAGATTTAGGGTAGCATGTTTATTATTCTATATCTGAAACTTGTTACTGTAATTCTTACGAAAAAAAATACAGTAATATTATCTAGACAATGGTCTAAGTGTTAAGGAACTAGTTTTTCAATATATTGGAGTTATTTGATATACCAACAAATATCGCCTAAAATTGAAAAATAATGATATAATATAGAAGATGGATCCACTTATTATAAAAGTAAGTCTTTTGTTAGATTTATTTCGTTCAATATTTTATGTTGTATATCAAGTTTTAATGATTTAACTGTTAATTTAAAAATTCTTAATAGATAGATCAAGTCTACAAAGTTTTAAAAAATTTGAAAATTATTTGATACTTTGTTTCATTATTTCAAATCAATAAAAGTAAGTCTTTTGCTACATTTATTTCATTCAATAATTTATGTTATATATCAAATTTTATCAATTTAACTATTAATTTAAAAGTTCTTAATACATAAATCAAGTCTACAAATTTTTTAAAAATTTAAAAATTATTTGATACTTCGTTTCATTATTTCCGATCAATGTATAAAATGTTTGTATAACTATCTATTAATTTGAATTAATGAAATAAAGTACTAAATAATTTTTTTTATTTTTTTTTAAATTTATAGATTTGACCTATAATAACTTTTAAATTAATATTTAGATCATTAAAATTTGATGTAAGTAAATCTCTCTTCTATAATATATATATATATATATATATATATATATATATATATATTTCTTGTAAATAATTTAATACTTGTTATTGGTCTTTAATTTTTTTCCCCTTTAATTCCTTGTATATGAAGATGTTAAAAGAGACAAAAATAAATAGCTTTCTTTTTTAATGAAAAAATCATACATAATAGATTTTCATAAAAAGAAACTAAAAGAAATATTTTTTATTATTATATATTTACATGGACTAAAAATGTATTAAATCAACAATAAAATTTACTATTTTTTAAAATGTACTATAGTCACTATGAAATTAAGCTTATATATAACATTTTACATATTATCTCTATAATACTACCGAATCTATCCCACTACTAGTTCTGTAACCTTTTACTTTGCTGGAATTTTATGATCTCATAGTTGTTATTAGATTTAAATCATAAACCCTAAATCATAAACTCTTAAATTTAGGATAAATTTATTTTTTATCTTTTAAATTTAAAATTATTATTTTTAGTTCTTATAATTTTTAAAAAATTTGTTTTAATTTTTCAGGTTACCAATAATATATTTAAAAGTGATAAATTGGAACAATTATAAATTTAATGTGATGTTTTTACTAAAATAATATATTTTTTGAAATTATAGAAATTAAAAAATTAATTTTTAAATTTAAAAATTAAAAAAAATCTTAAATTTAAAGGACTACAAGAGATGGATGAACGTCAACAACACTATAATTATATGGTTGATAGGATGTATAATTGGCACCTTCAGCGTTATCCAGATGATTTTTCTCCCCAGTAATTTCTCTGAATCGTATTGCCTCACCACAAGCAATTTATGTTATCATTTTCTCTTATTTAGTCTTTGAACTTTCTTAGCATATATATTTAACTCCTTCAAATTTCATACCATATGTATTAAAGTCTTTAAAAACTTAGACCTTAATATATGTATGTTTATAAATTTTGGTATGCTTTGACATTCATACTTGCTGCACTGATGGTTTATTCTTAAAAACAAACCATTAAATTTAAACTTCAAGCAATGCTACAATACTATCATTACTAATTCTTGATAATTCCATTGCAATTAAACCAACATTACAAAAATAACCATCAACAATATCCCAAAAGGTGTCTTTAAATACAAAACACCATATTTCACTACATCAAATAAAACACCCTTCCAAATTGAACCAAGTTGTTACAAATTACATACATTAAAACCAAATTCAACAACAACAAAAAAATTACAACAATTATCAATAACTTCATCCACCATCTTATTGACTTCAAAGAACTCTAGAGATTGTTCATCTTTCTCCTCTGCCTAGTTACCAACAAATCCCTTTCATCCACATATTCCTCTAAAGACCACTTGAAAAAGTTGCATCCTTGTTGTTCAGCATCACCAAACTACAAATTTTTAAAACCAAATAAACAAAACCACAAAATCAGCAATTAGGGCTAAATTAATTTAATTAATTTACATTACATACCTTGTAATTTGGACAACCCCAGAATCTTTTACCAGCATTGGCAGATGTCATTGCTGTTCGCAACACAGCAACCTCTCCGCAATAGCAATAGGGAACAAAATACCTACTACCATGACTTTCAAACCCACTTGAATTCGTGGAGTTCATTGGGCGTGAATTCGCAGACATCCGAGACGTTTGCATTCTTCAACAGTAAACCCTAACTTCAAATCCTACAAATGACAACATGGGGACAACAAAAACTAATTTATCAACAAGAAGAAGAAGAAGAACAACAACAACAAGAAGAAGAACAATAACAAAAGAAGAAGAACTGGGGGCGGACAAAGAAACCTTAAATGAGAATAATGAACACCTACCCATCCACAAAAACATAAACAAGAAGCAAAATAAAAACGCATCCACGTCCCAATCCACGTTGGCATCCGCCTGCCTATTATCAATCCACGTCAGCACCAACTGGCGCCCACGTCCTCAATATTTAACGACGTTAAAGAAATTTTGACGGAAGGACCACATTGAAACCAATTAATTTATTAGGGACTAAATTGAAACCAATTAATTAGTTTGGGACCAAATTGAAACCAAAAATAAAAATGAGACTAAATTGAAACAAAAAATTATTATAAGGGACCAAATTAGGTTTTTAGCCAAATAAAAACTTACAAGTAATAAAAACTTATCAAGTAACATTACAACAAAATTTATTATTACCGATAATTATTTAACGGTAATAAATTAATTGTCTTTATTTTATTATTTAATAAAAGTATTAATGACTAATATATAATTACCATTAAAAATGTATTTACATTACACCAAAATTTATTATTAGTGACAATTATTTATTAAGAAAAACTTTAGTCCCACATCGATTAGAAATAAAATAATTAAAGAGTATATAAATGGATGATAACTTTTACCTTACAAGTTTATTTTGTAAGGTTGAGTTAGATCTATAACTTACTATTCTAAGTTGGTATGAGATTATCACTATTATCAAACCTAATAGTCCCTAAAATTGAGGGGATCGACTATTGATAAGATAATTAAAAAATAAGAAAATTTATGAAAAATATATATAAGTAGAAGACAACCTTCATCTTACAAGTTCCACATCGATTAGTTTTTACCAGTATTTAGAATAATTGCCGCTAAATCTTTTAGCGACACTGCATACAATGGCTAATATGAAAATGCCAGTAAAAAATTTTGTAGTAATTTTTATTGCCACTAAAAATCATATTAAATGCCACTAAAAGTCTATATATATATATATATATATATATATATATTTATATTTATATATATATACTATAGTGACACAATAAATTTTACTAAAAATTATTTTTACTTACACTATAGATGCAATATATATTAGTATATTGTAACATGCAATACATAATATAAACTATAGTAACATATAATACATATTATTAAATCTCATTCAAAATTAATATTAAAATTATATATAATTATATATTAAATAAATTATTTACACACTTTTATATTTTATTGTATATAATCTTTCTTTCTTATAATGTTGAATCGAAATTCAATGTATAATTAAATCACCATTGGTAACTACAATAAGATTAATACTGAAATAGTAAACTAAGGAATCCAATGCATTTTTCTGTGTTTTATTTTTATTTGCTGCATTCTACGATTTTCTATTTTTTTCTTAAAAAAAATACACCTTTTCTAATTCCTACTATATCTAGAACTAAAAAGTGTTATTGAATGGACCTAAAACAGGGCATTATATATATATATATATATATTGTTAGGCCTACTCGAAAGTAGCACGAGTCGAAATAGTGCATGGAGTTCCTCGAAAAATATGATGAAGTTGGCATCTACTAGTGACAGATGTTCGAGATCGAAAAGAATCGTTTCGAGTTGAACAATGATATACTCGAAAATTAGGGAAGTTATTTGGAGTTCTCGCGGGCGCACTAAGGCAGTTATCAAGGTCCAAATCGAGAAAAACAGAACACGTAGGAGAACGATTGAGAAGTTACAATTTAGAGCCACGTAATGAGCATAGTGGAGAGTGGTTATCCTATAATGGCTTACACGCACGAAATTAACCATTCTTGATTTGCTCTATAAATTCAAAAGTTATGCATCTTTATGGGGGTTGGAAAAACTCATACTTGAATAGAGCTCTCAAGCACTCTCCGCCTGCGCATATGGCTTTCGTGCATAGAATCATTTTTGGGTATGGTTGCTTCTTGACCACTTTTCTTTTTTCTTTATAGATTAGGATTAGCTTAGTCTTCTTGCTTCTTGTAATCACTTAATTTTAAATTACGTAAACTTTGATAATGTTGTATTGCTTGAACATTGTGAACCATGATCTGTATAAGAAATATATCTATTGTTCATTCTGTTTATTTAAGCATTTACGTGCATGAACATTATTTTTTGGTAATCATTAACGAATATCTGGCAACCAGTAACTACTAAATTTTCCTCCTACGTTCTCTGTCCTTAAATCAAATACCTAAATTGAAATCATTTTTGGTGCTAGTTCGAATATAAAGAGTCCACAAACAAATTTCACCGTAAACAAATTGGCACGCCCGGTGGGACACTTTTAAATCACAAACATAATTGGACTAGTTTTAGGTATGCATGTTGCATGAGACTTAGGAGTGGAAGAACCATGTCTACATCTAATAATCAGAGAGAAACGAACACGAACAATAATAATCACGTAGATGTAGAACAAGCAAACCTCAATCCTGATAATGTGACTAATGTGACCAGGGGGCAGCATCTTCCCCTGTGTTACTCGAAAATGCAGCTAGGCAAACTAATGTGACTCATGAACTAGCAAATGTCACTAGGGAATATCCCTGGGGTATGCCACCAAATTGGCGGAATACTCAACCTGTACACGTCGAAATCTACCTAGGACCAAATCCACAAATGCACATATCCTCACAGGGATATAATCCTGGACCAAATGGTTTGGGTTTTGTTATGCAATGCCCATATCAACACGTAGGAACAAGTCAGGAAGGTTCCCTGATTCGACAGGGTAGTTATGTACCTATTGGTATTAGCAATCAAGCCATGATGGCTCTTCGATAACAAATGGACCATAGTAATCATGACATGGTCAATTTGTTGTCAACCCAAATGCATAATATAATGACTCCTTTGTATGAATTGATAAACAAAATAGGAGATAAATTGGGAGATGGACCACCCTTGAGAGCCATGAGTGCAAATCTGAATGAGATGGAAAATCTAGGCAGGAATGGAATTTTTCATCAGAACGTAATTCGACCTAATAGGAATCCTAATGATAATTTAGATCAAATGGTAGAGAGGATATTAAATAGGCATGGATTCGATGTAGGTCGACATGAACGTCCTTATTTTGTGTCAGCCTTCCCAGATTACGTAACTCAAGTAGAACTGCCTAGAGAAAAAAACGTCCCAAATTTTTCAAAATTTGTGGGAGAGTTAACTGAGTCTATAGTCGAACATATAACTAGGTATCTATTCGAATGTGGGGATTTAGCGAACAATGAATATTTAAAGATGAATTATTTTCCAAGTTCGTTGACTAAGCACGCTTTTACATGGTTCACAACCTTGCCCCTTAATTCGATACACACTTGGGTTCAATTAGAAGGTAGTTTTTATGAACATTTCTTCAGAGAAGAAACGAAAGTTAGTATAGTTGATCTAATGAACATTAAGAGACAAAGCCATGAAACGTTAGATGACTATTTAAATAGGTTCATGCAATTAAAATCTCGATGTTACACTAACATACCTGAACATGAATTGGTTAGGATTGCAACAACAGGGTTAGATTTCTCGATACGTAAAAATTGGTAAATGAACAGTTGAGAGATATGGCCCAGGTAGCAGAAAAGGTAAGAAGGATCGAACAAATTAAGCTAGAAAAGGAAAGATTAAGAAAGTTTGATAGGTTTGTTCGGAAAGAGAAAGTAGCCTATTTAGAAAATGCCAAGATGAGTGAGGATAAAAATTATGAGATTTCGAGTGAGGATTTTGAGGTTAACTTAGCAGAGTTGCATCCTGGGCCTACTTATCAATGTAAAATGTTAAAACCAGGGGACAATATAGAAGGGAACTTGACTAGGAGATACAGTTTCGATGTGACGAAGGCAGATAAGATATTTGATATCTTGTTAAAAGATAAACAAATTGTACTCCCAGAAAACCATAAAATTCCGCCATTCGAACAAAGAAAAGGGAAGAAATTTTGTAAATATCATAATATGTATGGTCATTGGACTAATAATTGTGTGCATTTCAGGGATATGATCGAAAAAGTGATTATTGATGGTCGCCTTGCTTTCGAGGAAAAGGACATGAAAGTTGACATTGATCCATTTGCTGCTCACACAAGATATGTGGAACCAGTCTCGATGGGAATCAATATGGTCGAGTTCAGTGTAGAGGATGATGAGAACATTGAGCCCATTTCTGATGAAAAACTCGAAGAATTAATGGATGATTTGCCAAGGAAGAGGAACCTATCTATCCAAAAGAGGGAGATAGCCTAGTCGAGTTCCTGTCAAAGAAAAAAGTGGTTGATAAGGAGGTTATGCTCTGTCCTCGATGTAGTGCTATTTTTGATAGAGCTGCTGCAAAGGCTTTTGAGGAGTCAGAAATCATGAAGAGCTACAAAGCTGATAAACTTCGAGAAAAGCCTAAGCCTAATGTTGGCTCGAATGCAGGGTTGACCATGAGGCAGGTGCATATGCCTCAGTATAATGCTCCTATGGGGAAGATGGAGATGTATAATTCATCGAAATTCGGCAATACCTTTGTGCCGAATGCAAATGTTCCTGTAGGCATATGGAATGCCCCACCAAGGCCAATGGTTGGTGGAATGGGTCGAGGCAAGCAAGTGATGAACTATGTTGGACATCCGGTGCAAGGAATTCCCGAAAAACTCTCGACTGTATCCGCAGGGCCTGGTAGATTCTCGACTGGAAGTTATGGGCACGGTTTTCGACAGCCTTTCAATAACTTAACTAAAACTCAGTGGAGGAGACAACAAAAGATGCGAAAGGCTACATTTGAAGGGTTTAGAGGGAACCAGTTTTCGTTTCCTGTACCTTAAAAAGGGGAATCCTCTCAAAATTTCATCGAAGATGATGAGGATTTGATAACTGATTGTTTCGAGAGTGGTTTCGATGATTCCTTGGAAGACATTTGTGGGATAGTGTCAATTCTGCCTTCCGAGTATGCTGGAGCCATGGAATCTGTAAATGAACAAGAGGATATTCATCGATAAGATTTCTTTGATGATCCTAATTATGAGTCCAAGATTGTGTGGGTTAATCAGATCTCGAGGGTTATCCCCAAATTTAATTCAGCTGTCTTCGATTCCCCTACCGAAGAGATGAAGGGTCATCTTAAACCTTTATTACTAACCTTGATGATTGAAGGTCATGAGGTGAACAAGGTATTGGTTGACGGAGGTGCAGCTGTGAATATCTTGCCCAGGACAATGCTCAAGAGGTTTGGGAAGTCCATGGCTGATTTGAAGCCTCATAATATATTGATCTCGGACTATGCAGGAAAGTCTTCACATCCTGAGGGTATGATTCTGCTTGATGTTCAGATTGGGAGCGTAAAACGAACTACTATGTTTATAGTAACTCCGTCCAAGGCAAATTTTAATGTCTTGCTAGGTCGAGAATGGATCCATGGGGTAGGAGTTGTCCCTTCCACGGTGCACCAAAAGATTTTCTTTTGGAACAATGATGAAGGGTTGGAAGTTCTCGAGGCTGATCAAAAAACATATGAGGTAGGTATGTACTTTGCTGACCAACAATTAATGGCATTTGCAAAGACCAAGCCTTTTGATGCCTACAATGCTGGAGTGATGGATGTCGAAGACAGAGTTAAAAAGACTTTTTGTTGGGATGTAAAGAAAGGTTTCGTGATTCGAGCCAAAAAAGATTCGAATCCAATTGGAAAATGAAGGATGAAGATCCTTATTCGAGCTTCTTAGCTCGAATATCGGCCTACATGGCCGATCAAACGGCCAACATGGCCGAGAAATATCGGCCTACATGGCCGATCAAACAGCCAACATGGCCGAGAAAAGACAAGATAGGGAGGTACATACAAATGAAGTTGAGATTGATGAAAATAGCATGGCCACTTTGGCTGAAGAAAAACAAAAAATAAAGAAAGAGGGAATAGATTTCGAGGTCAAAAAGAAAGAAGAAGAACAAAAAAGAAGGAAAGGGGATATAGACTTCGAAGTCGAAAAGAGTGAAGAAAAAGAAAAAACAGAGAAAAGCCGAAGGGACCAGATCGTCTCGAAAGAAAAAGAAAAAGAAAAAATATAAATTAAAATGGACCAAGAGGTCAAAAAGTTAAGAGAAGGCAAAGAGCAAGAGCCAGAACTCAAGTTAGATTGTATTTTCGATAATGCACTGTTGGGATTCGAAAGAACAACTAAGGAAGAACATAAATTAGAATCTCAAGATCCACTCGAGGAAATTAACTTGGGAACTGTCGAAAATAGAAAAGTAACTTATATTAGCAAGCTTTTGCAAAGGGACTTAAAGGAGGAATTAATTCGAGTACTGCATGATTATAAAGATTGCTTTGGATGAGATTATGATGAAATGTCGGGATTAGATCGAGAATTGGTGGAACATAGATTACCCATGATTCCTGGAAAGAAACCTGTCAAGCAAAGCCCTCGAAGGTTCGCTCCTGAAGTAATCGAAAATATCAAGGAAGAAATCGAGAGATTACTGAAAGCAAAGTTCATTAGAACTTTGAGATATGCTGAGTGGATATCGAATGTAGTGCCCGTTATAAAGAAGAATGGAAAGCTCAGGGTATGCATTGACTTTCGAGATCTCAACTTAGCAACACCCAAAGATGAGTATCCTATGCCCATCGTTGAAACTATGATAGACGCTGCTGCAGGTAATGAAATTATGAGTTTACTCGATGGTTATTCGGGATATAACCAAATTTATATTGCAGCTAATGATGTGTTGAAAACTGCCTTTCGATGTTCAGGTGCTTTAGGCGTCTATGAATGGGTGATGATGCCATTTGGATTAAAGAACGCAGGTGCCACTTATCAGAGGGCAATGAATTTAATATTCCATGATTTAATTGGTAAGCTTGTACAAGTTTATATTGAGGACATAATTGTTGGGTCGAAACAAAAGGAGGATCATTTATGCCATTTGAAATTAGCTTTCGAGAGAATGAGAAAACATGGTTTAAAAATGAATCCACTAAAATGTGCTTTTGGTGTTACAGCGGGAGAGTTCCTTGTATTTTTCGTACACCAGAAAGGGATCGAAGTGGATAGAAACAAGACCAAAGTTATCATGGAGACTAAACCTCCATCGAACAAAAAAGAACTTCAATCTCTTATAGGTAAAGTAAATTTTCTGAGAAGATTTATATCGAATTTATCTGGAAAAATTAAAGTGTTTTCTCCTCTTTTACGTCTGAAAAAGGAGCAAGAGTTTCAATGGAAAGAAGAACACCAGAAGGCGTTCGAGGAAATCAAAGAATATTTGGTTCATCCTCCAGTGCTTGCACCACTCTCTAAAGGGAAGCAACTGAAGTTGTACATCTCAGCTAGCGATTCGACTATTATGGGCATGCTGGCGCAAGATGATGATAATGACATCAAAAGAGTCATTTATTATTTAAGTCGAATGTTAGTAGGAGCAGAAACTAGATATACTCTTCTAGAGAAATTATGTTTAAGTCTTTATGTTGCTTGTAGAAAGTTGAAATATTATATTAAGCCTTGTGATGTTGTAATATTTTGTCGAAGTAATGTGATTAAGTATATGTTGTGTAAACCTGTTTTACATTCTCGAGTTGGCAAATGGGCACTTGCATTAACGGAATATTCATTATCTTTCGAGCCGTTAAAAGCAACTAAAGGACAAGCAATCGCAGATTTTCTTGCGGATCACTCGAAAGAAACTGAAGAAGTTAATTACTTAACCACTAAGCCTTGGGAATTATTTTTCGATGGCTCGAAATATGAATTAGGCGCTGGGATAGGTTTATTAATTATTTCGCCTGAAGGGATTCCTACTAAGTTATCATTTAAAACAAATAAAGGATACTCGAATAATGAAACTGAATATCAGGCACTCATTACTAGACTCGAGATCCTTAAAGAGTTAGGCGCTAAGAATGTGGTAATTCGAGGAGATTCACAACTCGTTATCAAACAACTAACTCAGGAATATAAGTGTTTGAATGAAAAATTAAGTGAATTTAAAACTCGAGTTGTGCTGTTACTCAATGTGATAGACTATGGCCAAGGCCAAGGAATCCAAGAGGTGATATCTTAAAAGAACCAAGAGGAATGGGATGATCTTAAAGACCTTTTTCATATGTTTGTACATATAGTAGTTTCTTTGTATAGGCTTATTTTTGCCTTTGTATTTGTGAGGCACTTTACTGGCTTTTATTAGTGATTGTATAATGTTTTTAAGGTGGGTTACTTGGAGAGTTTAACTCCATTTAACCTCCTTTGTTGATACATTCATTTTATATTTTTTCAGTAGGGAAAAAGGGGTGGCATTTAGCAATGCTTGAGGGTGTGACTAGTAATTGGGCCAGAATTGGGCCTAGGCAAAATTTTGCATATTAGACTCATTTTGCTCCTAATTTTTCATAGATTTGATTTAGCTAGGTCTCATCATCATATGATGAACCTAACTAAACCAAATCAAAGAATTTCAAAATAAATCATGGAGCATTTTGGAGCCTTGACCGCGTAGCTTGTGTCTTAGTTCTTGGCCAAAATTGACTAGTTCTTTCTTCAAGTTTTGAAGCTTGCCTTCCAAGTTTCTAAACCTTGGTAGGTTAGGCTGACCTTACCATGGTTCTTAAGTGAACCATGGTCAAGGTTAGCTTCTCCTACAAGTTTTATAAACCATGGAAGGTTAGCTACACCTTACCATGGTTCCTAGTGAACCATGGTTAAGGTTAGCTTCTCCTAGAAGCTACCTCTCCCTATAATTTCGTTTTCTCTTCACTTGTAATCACTTTTGGACATTTATGAGACTAAGAATTCATAATTCTCTCTCATTTTTTTAAGAGTCAATTTCGTGAGAAACTAGTTCCTAGTTTTCTCTCAAAGTTTCTTCTCCTAGAAGCTTGGTTCCTCAAGCTTCTCCACTTCCTCAAGAGGTAACCGAACCTCTCTTAGGTGCTTCTCCACCATTGGAGAATCCTCCAAGGTGATTCCGCCACCTTCAAGGAGTTCAACCTCATGGAGCATTTCGGTCCTAAGCATGGAAGATTGGATGAACATCAATCCTCTCCAAGTACTTCCATCACAATGCATTTCATGAGGTGGAGTTACAACATATTTCTCGATACTCGAATACAATTGCAAATGAATTGGCTCAAGTAGCGTCAGGGTACAAAGTCAGTAAAGAGTGTCTCGAATCTTTGATTCATACACAAAATGAATTGATAGGCCAGCTAGAGACTCTAAGTGTTAGCTCCTCGAGTCAACAAGATTGGAGAAGTAAATTGGTCGAATACTTACAAAATCCCAATCTAAAAGTCGAAAGGAAAATTAAACTCCAAGCCCTCAATTATGTCTTGCTAAATAACGAATTATACAGAAGAAGTTTCGATGGAGTTTTGTTCAAATGTCTTGGGAGTCATGAAAGTTATATAGTTATGGCAGAAATACACGAAGGCATCTGTGGAGCACATCAAGCAGGTGAAAAGATGAAATGGGTTTTGTCGAGGAAAGGTTTTTATTGGCCAACGATGATTAAGGATTGTATCGCATTTGCAAAGAGTTGTGAGGAATGTCAAAAACATGGACCAATACAACAGGTACCCGCAAGCGAATTGCATTCGATTATTAAGCCTTGGCCGTTTCGAGGTTGGGCCATGGACATTATAGGCCAAATACATCCACCCTCCTCGAAAAATCATAAATATATATTGGTCGCTATTGGTTATTTCACAAAATGGGTTGAAGCTATTCCTTTGAAAGAGGTCGAGCAAAAGTACATAATTGATTTTATTGAGGATCATATTATTACAAGGTTTGAGATTCCCCAAACAATCACTACTGATCAAGGCACGGTATTTACAGGTCGAAAAGTTGCTCAATATGCTGAATCGCGGGGAATTAAGTTAATAACTTCAACACCATATTATGCACAAGCAAATGGTCAAGTAGAAGCGGCTAATAAGGTAGTGATTGGTTTAATCAAAAAACATATCTCGAGCAAGCCTCGAAATTGGCATGAAACTCTTGTTCAAGTGCTATGGGCTTATAGAAATTCTCCTAGAGATGCCACGAAGAACACTCCATATAAATTGGTGTATGGACACGAGACTATTCTTCCTATAGATATTAATTTACAATCAATTCATATAAAAAAACAGAATGACTTACCTGTTGAGGATTATTGGAATTTAATGTATTATGAATTGGTTTCGTTAGAGGAAGAAAGATTGATTGCATTACAAAACCTTGTTCAAGAAAAGGAGAAAGTCGAGAAAACATACAATAAGAAAGTCAAGGCACGTCGTTTTCGAGTTGGGGAATTAGTGTTAAAAGTGATCCTTCCCAAGGATTAGAAATCTCGACGTCTAGGAAAATGGTCTTCTAATTGGGAAGGACCCTTTATAATCGAGCAAGTATATTCGAAAAATGCATACGTGATTAAAGAAATCGATTCGAATGTGAGCAAAGTGATAAATGGAAAATACTTAAAATGTTTTCATAACAGAGCAGAATATTAAAATCTTAGTTCAACAAGTCAAAGACAAATCCAGAAATTTAAATGTTCAGAAATTTAATTATTACAAAACTTAGACTTGAAATCCTTGAAAGAATTATAAGCCTCGTCCAAGCTTTGTCTCTGAGCAGCACATTGACTTTCCAAATGTTTTTTATGCTCCAATGTCTTTGTGAGTCTCGAAGAAATTACTTTGCCTTCATCTTTCAAGTTCTTTTAACGTTGAACAACCTCTTGGCTTTGAGTCTTGAGGGTAGCTTGTTTGGCGCGAAGGTCGTTCAACTCACGTTGTAAGGCCTCAATCAAAGTTGTACAGTCCGCCTCCTCCTGTTGTAATTTTTTCAAAGCTGGGATCATCTCTTCGGTAGCTTTGCGAATGGAGATCAGCTCTTCACGAAGTTTTTCGAGCTGAGCACGGTTGCCTTCGCTTTCGACTTCAATCTGAGCCACTTCCTGGAAAGTGTTGGACCACTTTGATTGGAGATCTGAGGCAAGAGTAAAAGACTGGGTAAACTCTTGCAGCTCGATATGGATTGCAGGAGGAAGGTCAGAGAAGGCAAGCAAATCTTCGACCATTTGTTCATCTTTGATTTTGAAGGCTGGGTCGAGGAGGGCTTGATCCAAGTTATCTACATAGGCCTTCAACCTGAAAGACTCAAGTACAGGTTGGAAAGCTGGGGTTGCCTTGGAAACTTTTTCAATCTTCTCTTTTTCTTTTTCTGACCCAGATGGACCACTCGTCCAGTTGTCAAGAACGTCGAAAATACTATTGATATCCTCGTCTTCTTCGTTGAAGAAGCTCATCAAGTCCAAGTCAGTAGAAGGGATCGAGGAAAATCCTTGTATAGAGGATTCGATGCCACCTTGGGTTGAAGGAGAGGTTGTGAAAGGCTTGGGAGATTCAGTCGAACCTATTATAGACAAACACAAGGTGTAAGACAGGTGTTTTCGATAAGACTCATGAAATAATAAAAGTTTGAAAGATAAACAGAATATACCCTTGTTTGGACTCAAGGGAGGTTGGAGCTCGAAAGAGGCTTCACCTTGAGCAGATTGTTGGAGAGCCTCCACATTCGCTAAAGGTTCAGATTGGAGAACCTTGTCCTCCTCGACCTGAGGAGGAATCTCTATCGATGCCACAACTGAAGCAATCTCAGCAACATTTAATTGAGGCGTACCCAACTGCAAACAAATGATAAAGTTTAAGAAAAGGGACTAAGGAAGGAACACAAAAGAGAAAATGGAAAATGCCAACTTGGTAAGATACCCCAGTGATTGGAGCAATGTCTCTTGACATTTCCCGAGAAGAGTCAATTTGGATGACTTCGACATCCTGTGATAAACAAAGGTATTAGAAAAATCGAAGAGAGCAATAAGGAAAGTTAGTCGGAATCAGAAATGAGAGTACCTTGGGGACAGATTTCATTGCATCTTTGAGGAGTTTCTCAATAGGAGGTTTTGGAACCTTTTTAGAGAGGGGAACCACTAGCTTTCCTTTCCCTTTGTCAGGCTTCTTTGTGGTCGAGACCTACTAGAAAATCGAGATGATTGAAGCTCGAAATAGAGTAAGAAAAACATGTTAAGGTAAAAGATTACTCACCGTCTTGGTGCTAGTTGAGTCCATCTTTTGTTTTTTCGAGGCCTCGAGATTCTAAAGAAAAAAAAAGAGGATTAAAGAGAAGCATGAGAGGTATATCATCATCATCACTCTCCCAATCGGGAGTTTGTTCAACGTGTTAGGGAACACATTGAGGAACGGAAGCTGTATAACATAGCATAGAAAGGAGATGAGGTAAGTACAACAAAGAATTCGAGAAAGTTTCTTGGTCATAGTCATTTACTAGGGGGAAGATTAGTGTTATCGACCCAATATAGTGGCCACCATCTTCTTCGAGGAAAATCATACAGGGAACATCTCGCGTAAGTAACTTGATTCTTTACAGGGACTACTTTACGCTCGAAGTAAAGTGGGTCGAGTGTTTTTACCGAAGAAGAGTAAGACAAATATTTAGCTAAACCAAAAAGAGCATTTGGAAGAGGGGGTATACTTTTTGG
Organism: Cajanus cajan; assembly: GCF_000230855.2. Lineage (NCBI taxonomy): Eukaryota > Viridiplantae > Streptophyta > Magnoliopsida > Fabales > Fabaceae > Cajanus > Cajanus cajan. Next base: position 6,827,989 of record NC_138517.1, on the reverse strand, counting down.
ACAAAATTTTCAAAATTAGTTTTTCCTCGAGGATTAATTACCTTTTCTGAGCGAATGTTCCTCTATACCATTTTTGACAGAGAGACAAATGCATCGAAGATGGTTCGGCCAATGTTGTCAGGTCGATAACAGACTTTAAAAAATTGCTCGAATTGATAAATAATAGTTCGGTTCTTGAAAGTATCTGATTGTTTGGGACCCTGAGAAGAAGAAAGAGGAGAATTGATCAGCTTTTTCATAAAATCATCAAAGCTTAGAAGTTTATCAACATAATATGTACACCACCATCGAAGATAACATTTTGAAACTAAGGAGGGAGAGAAATTAGATGGTGTGAGCTTGAGTTCTTTGTCAGGACGAAGAATGGAATCCAATACTTCATGATAATTGCCTTCTTCGACACAAATGTCAACATCGATCCTCTCTGTACGTCGAAGAGGAAGGGGTTTCATCTGACATAACCCAAATTGCCTAGAAAAAAGCTGAGGTTGGTAAGGATAAATCCTAACATCTTTCTGCCTCATACCCGAAATAATGACGTCCCAAGATAGGAACCCAAACCATATTTCAGCCGAAGTTGAGGTGATGTTTCCAACCTGGTTATTCTGTCGAAGCCAAGGTGGACCTATCAAAGTTGGTCGAATAAAAGGGGCTAAATCTTCAGTGAACTCAGTAAAACTGAGAATAGCGTCAATGTATTTTGCAAAATTTTGTATTGAATGTTTCCGAGGAGTAAGAGTGGTCAGACGAGCTCCCTCAAGTTCACATGTCGGAGTGAAGGTTGAAGATAAACAAAGTTTCTTCTCAAAGATCGCATTGAGCCATAACTGAAGTAACCACAATGGCCCGGAGAGATTCTGAGGTCCTGATTCACAAAAAAGGCTCTCTGAAGCTTCATCAAGACAAGTATATAAAGAGGCCAATAAAAGTTTGCTTAAACAAATTTTCCTTTTTGAATGAAGAGCTTGGGCTAGCATATAATAGTACTTCGGAACGTGAAGTGAAGGAGTGCAGAAAACACATGCAGACAACCAATACATTAGGAAAGCAATATGTTCTGAGGTCGAAACGGGCGTATCAGGTTGTCCCATGTGTGCAGTAATGAAAGCTAAGTAGGTCTTTTTATCCCAAGAGATCGAAGTTTCCTTGATCAAAATGTTCTCTTCAAATGCATCAGGATAGAACCTATCCCCAATAGGTGCTAAACCTGTAATGGCAGCAATATCGAGCAAGGTGGGACAGACAAAGCCACAAGGAAACTCAAAAGCTCGAGTTTCTCTGTTCCAGAAGAATATAGCCGAAAGAAGCATATGAGGGTTGAAAAGATGAAGGTCGAACTTAGCTAGTTGAATGAATTCAGAAATACCAGTCTCTATCCACTTCGAGTGCATCGAAGCCTCTACTCGTGTCAACCAAGACATGTGTCTTTCTTTAATAGGAGGGAATGCCCTAAAAATTTTAGTTGTCTCCAAGAAGGGCTAAATCTATGTTTGTGGAATGTATGAAAGGTAGGGTGGAAGAGTCCTCAGGTAGCAAGGTGTTACCAAACTTCTTCTTATTTTGACCAGCAAAAGGACCTAAGAAAGCATGAATGGAACCATTCTCTAAAGAGAAAGGAATAAGTACCTGGGATTGAAAGATCTTCAGGCTTGCTTCTTCCATGCCTGGAATAGGGACGAAGGTATCGTCCCCGTCTGGAACCTTGCAAACTGGAGCATTAGTCATCAGTAAAGGACCTCCTTGAGTGGAAGTTGCAGTGGCCATTATTGTGACAGCAGCCGTGGTAGGAGAAGTTGTAGTGGCCAGAACGGGAGATGATGCAGAAGCAGTAGTGGGAGAAACCGTAGATGCTACGGCGGCAGAAGTAGACGCAGCAGAGGAGGCCATGATAATATTTAAAGGGAGAAAATGGTGTGACTTCAAGAAGAAGAACAAGAACAGCGAGCACCAAGGACCAGAAAAGCGCAAGAAGAAGATGAGAGAAAACTTGCAAACGAAGGAAGTGCTGTGGTGATTTTTACTGTGAGCCGCCAAAAAACCGTTTCCCAAAGATAAGTTTATGGAACAGAGTGAACACACGCCGTCAGGTCAATCAATGTCTTGTCAAACGGTCATTTGCATTAAATGTGGGGTCAGGGTAGGTTTTCATTGAAGAAATATAAAGGCAGTACTTAAACCATCTCGATGAAGAATCGAAAAATGATTCTCGATAGGTATTCAAGTCTCTCCTCGCAGTAAAAGCATGCTCACCACGACTGAATTCCTAGGGGGGCATTTGTTAGGCCTACTCGAAAGTAGCACGATTCGAAATAGTGCATGGAGTTCCTCGAAAAATATTATGAAGTTGGCATCTACTAGTGACAGATGTTCGAGATCGAAAAGAATCGTTTCGAGTTGAACAATGATATACTCGAAAATTAGGGAAGTTATTTGGAGTTCTCGCGGGTGCACTAAGGCAGTTATCAAGGTCCAGATCGAGAAAAATAGAACACGTGGGAGAACGGTTGAGAAGTTACAATTTAGAGTCACGTAATGAGCATAGTGGAGAGCGGTTATCCTATAATGGCTTACACGCACGAAATTAACCATTCTTGATTTGCTCTATAAATTCAAAAGTTATGCATCTTTACGGGGGTCGAAAAAACTCATACATGAATAGATCTCTCAAGCACTCTCCGCCTACGCATATGGCTTTCGTGCATAGAATCATTTTTGGGTATGGTTGCTTCTTGACCACTTTTCTTTTTTCTTTATAGATTAGGATTAGCTTAGTCTTCTTGCTTCTTGTAATCACTTAATTTTAAATTACGTAAACTCTGATAATGTTATAATGGTTGAACATTATGAACCATGATCTGTAAAAGAAATATATCTATTGTTCATTCTATTTATTTAAGCATTTACGTGCATGAACATTATTTTTTGGTAATCATTAACAAATATCTGGCAACCAGTAACTACTAAATTTTCCTCCTACGTTCTCTGTCCTTAAATCAAATACCTAAATTGAAACCGTTTTTGGTGCTAGTTCGAATATAAAAAGTCCACAAAGAAATTTTACCGTAAACACACACACACACACACACACACACACGCACACACACACACGCACACACACACACGCACACACACACACGCACACACACACACGCACACACACACACGCACACACACACACACACACACACACACACACACACACACACACACACACACACACACACACACACACACACACACACACACACACACACACACACACACACACACACACACACACACACACACACACACACACACACACACACACACACACACACACACACACACACACACACACACACACACACACACACACACACACACACACACACACACACACACACACACACACACACACACACACACACACACACACACACACACACACACACACACACACACACACACACACACACACACACACACACACACACACACACACACACACACACACACACACACACACACACACACACACACACACACACACACACACACACACACACACACACACACACACACACACACACACACACACACACACACACACACACAGAGATATATATATATATATATTTATTTTTCAAAGCACCTCAACATGTCTTAACTAAAATCAACGGTTTTTGATATCTTTCTTCTTAACAATTACCTTTATGAATGATTTTATTAAATAAATTACACAACAAGTGTTTTCTTTATTTCATGCATATAAATTTTTTTTTAGTTATAACTCATTTCCTTGGGATCAACTCATTTTAAAAATAAAGTAGTATCTCTATTTGTGATTTCATATGTAAAATAAAGATTAAATTTTAATATTTAATTAAAAAACATCAGTGTCAAACTACTTATGTTATCAGTATTTTTGTTTATTTGCTTAAATTCACTTTTACTCTTTATAATTTTGTATTTGTCTAATTCTAGTTCCTAAAAATTTTATTGCAAATTTAATTCCTTGTAAGCTCATCATCAATATATGTCATTCAAAATTCAACAACAAAAAAAAAAAAATTGGCATAATTTGATCGGATACGGGATACGGTAAATACCCTATTGAAATCAGATGCATCAGGATGTGGGTGTTTGCATATTAGATTAAATCGGTTTTGAATAGAAAAATTATCCAAGTCAATCGCACACTGATTTTCTTAATTCATCATCTACTTAATTATTTTGTTTCAAAAATTTTATCCAATCCAATTCATCCAATCTAAAGTGATTTGGATTGAATCTTTGGTTTTATTCTTACTTTTATTTTTCTTTGAATAAATTGTAAGACATATAATAAACATCATAACAAATAACTGAAAAAATATCGAATATCTCTTTGTTCCGGCCAAGGGGTGCACTAGGGTTTTTTCCTAGATCAAGCCTCAAAGCCAGAGCATTCAAAGGGGTAATCTGCTTTCTTAGCCTTAGGGTTTTAGGTTTTATACTTCGTCGTCCATGAGCCTTATGGGCCCCGAGAACGTAGGAATTTCCTCAACCGTTCTTGCTACGAGGCCGCGCAATGAGTGAGGATTAGTCAAGTCGGATTTTGACCGACTAGGCCTGTGCCAAGGGTCCAATCGGGTAAGTGTCGAGCAGCAATCAAGTCGTATTTTAACCGACTAGGCCTGTGCCAAGGGTCCAATCGGGTAAGCGCCGAGCAGCCCCCTTATAGGCGAGTGGAGTCGAACTAGGAGTGAGTCGGCTCGCGTAGGGATGTCAACTCGGTTGTAGGCCGAGTGGCTTCCAATCAGACAGAGGATCAAGTCGCGTTTTTACCTAGACGGTACACTAGCCTTCCAGCCTTGAGCCGATAAGGCGAGAGGGCTTGTGGCCTGGTAACTTAGTTGGGTATCGACCGAGTAGAGATCAGTCGAATTTTTACCTAGACGGTACACTAGTCAGGTTTTTACCTAGACGGTACACTAGCCTTCCAGCCCTGAGCCGATAAGGCGAGAGGGCTTGTGGCCTGGTAACTTAGTCGGGTATCAACCGAGTAGAGATCATTCGGATTTTTACCTAGACGGTACACTAGCCTTCCAGCCCTGAGCCGATAAGGCGAGAGGGCTTGTGGCCTGGTAACTTAGTCAGGTATCGACCGAGTAGAGATTAGTCGAATTTTTACCTAGACGGTACACTAGTCGGTTATATACCGAGTGACTTTGAGATAGTGGGTCAGCCGGGGTTCTAGTCCTCTGGCGACCAGGAGAAGGATCTAGTCAGAATCTGACTGGGACGGCACACTTGCCTTCCAGCCCTAAGCCTGCAAGGCGTAACGGCTTTCATTGTCCTAAGCTCGAATCCAGATCGGATTTTGGCCGAGCCTTATCGAGGTACGAGGTGTGATCGGTAATCTCCCGACCAGGACGACACAAAAGGCAAATTTGAAGTGTAGCTCGCCCAAATTCCGATTCCAATAACTGGAAAATTTTCTAAGTTGGGATGAGATTTAAAATTACGTCGCCCAAATCCCGAGTGTGAAAGAATAGTTATTCTAATTTTAAAAAACGAGGTTTGAATCGGATCTCGCCTTAATGCCGAGTAAGGGAGATAATAAATATATGCAAAGTCTTCTATGTTAAAATAATCCCCCTGATGTCGAGTAGGAAGGAGGAAATTCAAAATTCCAAGCTGAAAATCACGTTTGAATCAAATGATAAGGAATTGGCCAGATAATGGGTCGTACGCGTATCTTAATATAACAAGTGGACAAAATGGAGTGACATGAGAAATTAAATTTGGCCAATCCAGTCGGCCAATTTTCGAGCCAATATGGCCATCGGCAAAATTTCGATTAATAGATTTGAGAAGATTCACCAAGTTAGAGTAGAGTAATCTACCAAATTCCAACTAGGTCGTCTTGTACCCTGCATAGAAGATTTTCTAATTTTAAAATGAAATTTTAAATAGTCAGTCGGTCGGTATCCGACTCGCATAGAGTGGAATATATAATTAAAAATAAACTTGGCCAAGTACATCGTCCAAGTTCCGATTGCATTCAAATGAAAATTTTTCTGTTAAAAAATGAATCTCGGCTACATTAATCGCCCAAATTCCGATTTGTAAAAATAAGTAAACTGATTTCTAAGTCAAATATTTAAGCTTCAACAGGACAATCGCCTAAATTCCGACTCGTATAAAGAGTGGATAATTTTTCTAACTTTAAGAAGAAATTTTACCAAACCAGACAGTGAGGTTCCGGCTTGTATAATGTTTTAAAGTAAAATTTACGTAGCCATTCGGCTAAATCCCGGCTCGCATAACAGTGGAAACTTTCAAACTTAAAAAGTGATCTTTTCAAAGCTAATCGGCCAGGTTCCGAGTCATATAGAGGTGGAAAATTTCCAAGCTGCAAATTCTTATAAAGTAAGTTGGTCAAGCTCCGAGTTTGTATAACATCATAAAATTTCTTTAAAATGAAAGTTTCCTTTTTCTAGCCTATTCGGTCAAATTCTGACTCGTGAAGAGAAATGGAAAATTTTTGTAAGAAATTATATATGGTCGGTCGAACAAATTCCGATCCGTAAGATGCCGAGTTGCTCGATGAAGTACAACCGGTCCAAAGCTGAGTTGTGCGAGTTCTGGGGTCTTTTCGAAAAGTAATCATTCTAGTCCCGACTTCGCCTGCTTTAGCAATATTGTCGTCGCAATCGCGAGTTTGTCTTCGAGTTATTTATACTCGCCCAGACGGACTTTTGCCGATCAATCACGAGTTTTGTTTTCGAGTTATTTATACTCGCCCAGTCGGATTTTTGCCGACAATCACGAGTTCGTCTTCGAGTTATTTATACTTGCCCAGTCGGTTTTTTACCGACAATCACGAGTTTGGTCTTCGAGTTATTTATACTCGCCCATTCGGATTTTTGCCGACAATCACGAGTTTGTCTTCGAGTTATTTATACTCGCCCAGCCGGACTTTTGCCGACAATCATGAGTTTGTCTTCGAGTTATTTATACTCACCCAGCCGGACTTTTGCCGACAATCACGAGTTTGTCTTCGAGTTATTTATACTCGCCCAGCCGGACTTTTGTCGACAATCACGAGTTTGGTTTTCGAGTTATTTATACTCGCTCAGCCAGACTTTTACCGACAATCACGAGTTTGGTCTTCGAGTTATTTATACTCGTCCAGTCGGACTTTTACCGACAATCACGAGTTTGTCTTCGAGTTATTTATACTCGCCCAGCCGGACTTTTGTCGACAATCAAGAGTTTGGTTTTCGAGTTATTTATACTCGCCCAGCCAGACTTTTGCCGACAATCACGAGTTTGGTCTTCGAGTTATTTATACTCGCCCAGTCGGACTTTTGCCGACAATTACGAGTTTGTCTTCGAGTTATTTATACTCGTCCAGCCGAACTTTTGTCGACAATCACGAGTTTGTCTTCGAGTTATTTATACTCGCTCAGCCGGACTTTTGCCGACAATCATGAGTTTGTCTTCGAGTTATTTATACTCGCCTAGTCAGACTTTTGCCGACAATCACGAGTTTGTCTTCGAGTTATTTATACTCGCCCAGTCGGACTTTTGCCGACAATCACGAGTTTGTCTTCGAGTTATTTATACTCGCCCAGCCAGACTTTTACCGACAATCACGAGTTTGGTCTTCGAGTTATTTATACTCGCCCAGTCAGACTTTTGCCGACAATCACGAGTTTGTCTTCGAGTTATTTATACTCGCCCAGTCGGATTTTTGCTGACAATCACGAGTTTGTCTTCGAGTTATTTATACTCGCCCAGTCAGACTTTTATCGACAATCATGAGTTTGCTGCCTTTAAATAACACACCTATCGATCATGGAAAGATAAAAGAGATGGTATTTAATAAAATTGGAATTATTGGTTAGTGGTGCCTCATTAAAAACCTTCTCAGAAAAAAAAAAAACTTTTCACATTTTTATATGGAATAAAAATCTCTTGGGACGACCCCAGCTTCTCGGCTTTCAGCTACCCTTTTGTTGATTTGCCCCTTCTCCATCTTGATGTGACTCAGGGCGAAAGCTCTCACCTCCGACATCGTTTGACAATTCGCTTTCTCCAGCGCGATGTCGAAAGCTCCAGACCTTAAGCCCTTCTGGAACGCGATGACTGCCATCCTTTCATTCAAGGACGCTATCCTCAAGGTGACCTCATTGAACCTTTGCATAAAGTCCTTCAACAACTCCTCCCGCTATTGTTTGAGGTCGAAAAAGTCCGACGTGATCGGTGGTTTCTTCTTGTTAGTGGCAAACTGTGCCATGAAGAGCCGACTAAAGACATCAAAGTCAGTGATTGATCGGTCAGGGAGACCACTAAACCAATCCAGTGCTGCTTTTTTGAGTGTACCCATGAATAGTTTGCAACGGACTTCCATACTTCCTCCACAAATCAACATTTGAGCGCGAAAAATCATCAAGTGCTGACTGGGATCCTGAGTTCCATCAAAAGGTTCGCCTTGAGGAATCCGATGATCCCTCGAGATGATCTTGGCCTCTATGGCCTCCGAAAAAGGTCGAAAATCTCTAGGGACTTCCATCATGACATCTTCCTCCACCGTCCTGGTGTTGGCCGTTATCATAGCTTGCATCTCGTCCTCCCGCCTCATAATCTCCTCGTTTTCTTGTTGAATAGCCTCATTTCTCTCCCTGGATCGCGCATTCTCCTCCCTCAAAATGTTGATCAATGCCATCATCTCCTCCATGGTAGGGTGTTGTGAGTCGCTGTTGGATGTGCCGCCTCTTGCCATGGTAAAGTGCAGATTCTTCTGTGTTACTTGGGGCGTAGGAAAAGTTTCACCGTAGCCCCACGGTGGGCGCCAAAATGTTCCGGCCAAAGGGTGCACTAGGGTTTTTTCTTAGGTCAAGCCTCAAAGCCAGAGCATTCAAAGGGGTAATCTGCCTTCTTAGCCTTAGGGTTTTAGGTTCTTCGTCGTCCATGGGCCTTATGGGCCCTGAGAACGTAGGGATTTTCTCAACCGTTCTTGCTACAAGGCCGCGCAATGAGTGAGGATTAGTCAAGTCAGATTTTGATCGACTAGGCCTGTGCCAAGGGTCCAATCGGGTAAGCGCCGAGCAGTAGTCAAGTCAGATTTTGACCGACTAGGCCTGTGCCAAGGGTCCAATCGGGTAAGCGCCGAGCAGCCCCCTTATAGGCGAGTGGAGTCAAACTAGGAGTGAGTCGACTCGCGTAGGGATGTCAACTCGGTTGTAGGCCGAGTGGCTTCCAATCAGACAGAGGATCAAGTCAGATTTTTACCTAGACGGTACACTAGCCTTCCAGCCCTGAGCCGATAAGGCGAGAGGGCTTGTGGCCTGGTAACTTAGTCGGGTATCGACCGAGTAGAGATCAGTCGGATTTTTACCTAAACGGTACACTAGTCGGGTTTTTACCTAGACGGTACACTCTTAAGTCATTCTATAGCTAATATTTACCTTGAGGTAGCGAACATCACTCCCACAGATACCAACAGCCTTCATTCTGATTCTGACATCATGGGGTCCTTCCAAAACACAAAATTAATTAAGCCAATGATATGAAAAATAATCTTAGTGGGTAGTACATGCAATTAATCATCATCAATATAGGAAGTTGAATAAAAAAGAGAGAGAATGAAATAATACGGCTACTTAGTGTATGAAAACTGAATACCGAGTCTAGGAAGCTTGAAAGGTTGGATCTTAAGAGTGTTAATATCTACAAGCCAAGCAGCCATATTTTCTTCTTTGCCTTCTCCATGATCATCAATTGACATTCCCCCCTTTCTCATTTTCTCTTTCTCTCTAACCTAAGAAGCTTTTGGATATAATAAGACTTACCCTACAGTACTTTCAGTTATGGCCAAGTGGCATTGCAATCCATGAAGTTCAATTAGTTATAACTCATAAGTGCCCCCTTTTTGTTCACTACTAAGTACTAACTATACTAGGTTTATTTAATTGCAATAAAAATTGTTGATAATATTACTTTTATATGATTTTATTTATTTTTTCTATCACTTTATTTATTGTTAAAAAGAGATATTATTAATGATGAAAATAGATAAACATAAAAATAATATTATATAAATTATTGTTTAATTTTTTATTCATGTTTATTTCAAGTTTATAGTGAAAATAAAATTATTCCAGTTAAATGTTAGTGGAATAATATTTTGCTATTATTATTTAAGTTCTAGAAAAATTTATATATAATTTATTTGTATTTATTTTATTTTATAAGTATTTATAAAAATATTTGGATAAACTTATAAAACATGTAGCTTATAAAATGTTTTGAGTTTATTTCAATATTTAGTATATCTTATTACTTAGTTAATATGAGAATTTGTTGAAAAATATTTCAATTCAAATTCTATCTCTAACATAAATAGTTTTTGTTTTTATCTTTTTCATTCTTTTTCTAAAATTTAGTTATATATTTTTTTTATTACTCCTCTAAGATTTTCGTTCTCCCTCCAAAAGTTTGTGTTACTCTTTATTTTTTTTCTCCTCCAATATTTTTATGTCTCGTCACCCCAAAATCCACATTCTCCAATTATAAAAAAAAATCTCATAACTTTTTTTTCTTAATTTAAAATAGTATATTTGGAATAGTGTTGTTGTTAACAGTTATAAAATGAATTTTTGAATCATGATTTTATAAAATATATGAAATTAATTTTTAAAATTTACAATTCTTTATTTTTAATCATTGTTATGTATATAATTTGTAACACCTCAATTTTCACGGATTATACGAAAGTTCAAAGTCTAATAAGGGTGATTTAGTAGCCTAGAACAGGCTGTTCCTAAACTGGAATGGGTCGTTCTAAACTACTAAAAAGGCCTATAACCCTAGTTAGGAACGGGCCATTCTAGTTTAAGAACGGGTCGTTCTGGATGTAAATTTTACACATGACGAATGAGTCCAAAACGGGCTGTTCCAGATCCAAAATGGACTGTTTCGGCTACTCTTGATGTTTATAAATAGCACGCTCTAGCACTCCCAAAAACACATTTTTCACTTCTAACTCCCTTCTTCTTCTACATTCTCTGAAGATCGAGGGGAATCCAGAGCAGGAGACCAACCAGATCCTGCTTTAGTTTCAGCTACTGTTTATCGAGGTACGGGAGAAAAAGGGAGATTTATGTGTAGAGTTACATGAGGGAATGGGTGGAGAAGAGTTCCTGTAGAATTTTTAATAATTTTATAATTATTTCTACATTAGTGAAAAAAAAGCTTTTAAAATCGATTATTTTTAACTTTTAAAATCGGTTCTGCAACCGATTTTAAAAAAGCCGATTTTAAAAGTTAGACTTTTAAAATCGGTTAAATAACCGATTTTAAAAGTTAACTTTTAAGATCGATTATTTTAGAATAGATCTTAAAAGTCTTGGGTTTGAAAAAATTAAACTGGAACGGGTCATTCCAAAACTGGAACAGGCCGTTCCAGGTTGTTAAAAAGGCTTAAAGTTATAGTTTAGAATGGGCCTGTAAACACCCAATTTCGTCCGGGGGCATACAAATAAGGACATGGACCTCTGTTATGAAGGGAAGGAGCTCCCGAAGCATGCCAACAACAGGACAGGACTTTAGAAGGCCCAAAAGCCCAAAAAAGCTGATTCTAGAAGACTGGAACTGGCTGTTCCAAAACTGGAACGGGCCGTTCCCAATTTGGAATGGGCCGTTCCAAGTTCCTAAAAGGGCTAAAAAACCCTAATTTGAAACGGGCTGTTCCTAAATTGGAACGGGTCATTCCAAGATTGGAACGGGCCATTCCAAGATTAGAACAGGTCGTTCCAAACTCCTCAAAAAAGGGCTAAAACTTTAACTGGAATGGGTCGTTCCTAAACTAGAACGGGTTGTTCCAAGTTATAAAAAGAGCCTAAAGATCCTTGTTTCGAACGCTCGTTCCAGTATACCAAATGACGTGTTAATCTTATCTCTAGAACGGGCCGTTTCAATTTCAGAACAGGCCGTTCCAGTTACAAAATTTACATGAAACGGTCAGATCCAGAGCGGGTCGTTCCAATTTTGGAACGGGCCGTTCTGAACACTTTCTGAAGTCTATAAATAGACAGCTTGGGCACAGTTCTCCAGACTCCAAAATTTCATCCAAAACTCCTTAGAGCTCAAAATTTCTCTCTCTCTCTCTCTCTTATTGTATTTCTTGAGTTTTGTGAGACTTATTGTAGTGTGAAAGGTTGTCACAAAGCACCTAAATCTCCATATTTGAAGATTCAATAGAGCTCGTTCAAGAGGTATTTCAGTCAATCTTCTTCTCTCTCTTTTATTTCTTATCTTTGATAAATATTGTTTATAATAAAAGCAATAATGTAGACATTTTAGGGTCAATTGTATAATTTAAATTTCTACAATGTAAATAGTTATTAATAAAAGGGGATCTAATATTTAATTTATTATTTCTTATCACATTAACTTCATCATAGGGTACCGATTTAGGGCGCTGTAAGGGTGCTTAATACCTTCCCTACATGTAACCGACCCCCGAACCCAATTCTGGTTATCAAGGCCATTATTGGACCTTTTAAAAATCTTTTCTTTTTCCAATGTTTTAAGTAAAATATTGGTGGCGACTCCATGAACCTATTTTCAAAACCATTAATTAAGGATTAGTCTGGTGTCCGGACATTCCTTAATTAATGAGACTTTTAAAAGGATGTCTAAACCATAGGTCGCAAGATCGAAAATTTTTGGGTTGCGAAAGATGGCGACTCCACTGGGGACGTTTAAAGAGGGTCAAGCCCATTTAATTGATGAAGTTAATAAAATAAAAATAATAATTTTAATATTTTTCCCCTTTACTTTGTTTGCTTTATTTGTTTGGCTTTAATATTTGTTTGTTTGTTTAAATTCTGCACCTATTTGAATAAAATTGTACACAATCCTTTGCACACAACAGTTCCCCCTACACCCGGGGGCATGAGGGTAATAAACATAGGGAGTGGTTGACGTACGATCGACCCAAGTTTGGCCTTAGAGCTTGCGAGCCTTGTCGGAAATCACACTCAAGGTGATAACTGGTTACTCTAGCCCGAAATACTGCGACAGACCTTAGAGTTTACCAGGTGACAGCGACAAAGATACTGGGTCCCTATAATGGGAACACCTTGGGGGCCTTAAGACCAGTGAGATTAGAACTGTCCTATACAATGCACTTTTCTTGTAGGGACCACAGACCAAAGATTTAAACATGACTTTTCGCGGGTGTACATTTGTTTGAGCATATGTGTGTTGCATTTGTTTGTGTTTATTTATTTCAAATGGATAAGAATTACAAACAAATAGATATTAATAAAAAATATATGATAAAAAAATGTAACTCCCTTCTATATACCTAAACCTTAAAGCATCATATAGGATAATTTATTTCAAAAAAATAATAACAAAAACAAATAAATATATAGCAAAAATCAAGCTTCATTCCCCTTTAGTAAAAAAAAATGATAAAATTTAGGCAGAAACCAAATGTCATGCATCTTTTAGTTTAGCATATACATTCATTAGAAAATGGATGGCACATAGTATGTAAAGATTTTTGAGAAAGGAGAAAGCGAGTTTAGTAACCACGACATGATGAGAGTATTGTAACGTTCCCAAGTAGGGATGGCAATGGGGCATTATGGGGGCGGGTAATAGCAAATCCGTCCCCGCCCCGCTAGATGAAAATTGGCCCCATACCCATCCCATATCCGCGCGGGTATCCATTAAGCGGGTATCCATGAATTTCTTGAATACCCACGAATATCCATGGATATTTATAAATTTTTTAAGAAATTAAAAAAATTATATTACAAATAATTTTAAGTTTATATTTAATGTCATTGAAATATTAAAAAAAATTCAATGTTAATTTTGAACTTGTATTTAACGTTAATTTTGTTAAAATAATAATAAAAATGCAAGATAATCAATAACTTAAAATACATCAATCTCATAAGTAAGTGAAAGTCTCATGTTACATAGCTACAATTATTCAATCTCATAATTCCAAACGAAAGTAAACAACTAAAAATACATAAATCTTATTGGCTAAGATAGAAAATTAATCAAATTACATCCAACATAATTTATAACATGCTTAACACATGTTGGTAACTTCATCAACCTCACTTTTGTAAGAAAATAAGATGAGAGAGTGTAGTTTTAGGGTTATGTGGTACAAGGATAATTAGGATATTTAAGAAATATTATTAAACGGGTATCCGCGGGTATGGATATCATCATACCCGCCCTCACCCCGTTTATAAACGGGTAAAAAATTATCCGTCCCCATTATTCGCAGGTACCTAATTAGCCTATCCATTTATTATCTGTAGCGGGTTTTACCCGCAGATACCCGCGGGTGCGGGTATTTTTGTCATCCCTATTCCCAAGAAGGGAAGGAAGGATCAGTGGTGGTAGGGACTGGTACGATGCCGGTGAGAAAGGTCATCTTGATTTTAGAGATCATAGCCATACGAAAAGAACGTGACCAGGAATGGAAATTTGGACCGATGAGAGCAGGGGAGACTACAACGGACGACGGGCTCTCACTAGGATGAATGAAAAAGGGACTGGATGGATTCAGACTTGGCTCAATAGGAACGGTTTCAAGATTAGAGGTAGTGGTGATGTTGGAAGGCGATGATGATGCCATTTTGCAGAAAGGGTATCAGCAGAGCTCCAGGGAGGAGCTCTGATACCATAAAAGGATAACAGACAAAAAGAGGAATATTATGAATGAATTTCTGTGTGTATTGATCATGTCAATCATTACATTATATACGGGACATATGCTGTATGGATAAGGACAAAACACAAAAAAAATAATACTCCTAAAATTGTACATCACATAGAATTCTGGAATAATCTAATTATTTACAGCCTGTAAAACAATTTTATGTTTGAGGAATGGTACTGCTATCTTTGTTATTGGGCTCGGCCGAATTACTGGCTTCTTCTTCTTTTATATTTTAAATATTAAAACTATAATATAATTAAAATTTATAATGAATAAATATTTTAAGAAATCCTGAATGTGTTGGTGATAAGTTAGTACATAGGATTTAGGATACATAGATAAGTGTTATCAACGTATTATTATGAATTTATTATTCATTGTTTGTTATTGACGTCGCTTCCTTTTTTATCAATTTGTCTATATTTTGTAAATGGTTTCTTCTTATTGTTTACTTGTAATATAAAAGTAAATGGATCACAAATGAGACGGTAAACAAAATGACATTTACTGTTATTGCTTGATTTTTGGCGTCACGATATTTAAAGTTTCAAATAATCATGACTGTTTTAATTTTTTTTATTTGGGTACCAATTCACTAGTCAAACTTAGTGCCTATTTTTGCATCGGCTTATGATACCACTATTGTTTCTTTCTTTGAAGAATGAGTGTATAAGTTAGCCACAAGATAATATGTGTGTATATGCTCCCATACGCGTGTATCAGATATTAGACACATTTCATGTGTTTCAACCACTAAACACTTGTTTAACCACTATCTCAATCAATTCTTGTGTAATAAGTAATCAAAATTTTCAATTTACGATAAAAAATTGATAAATCTTTTTTGGGTGCTTCGATCAAAAATCAATTGTGCTGGGTAACCTTAATGCATAAGTGAGGTTAAATTCATTTTGCACTTGGTTGATGACTTTATATCTACTTTATAATATAGTTTTACCAACAACCACAGTAAAACTTCCGTATAGCTTTCATCATTTCATGTTTCCTACGTGCTTCTTTTGCTTTTACTGCGAAACCAAACACGTTTAAATACTATCATTGACGCAATTGCGAACATTTGCAACTTTTATGTCATGCAACCAAACCTACTTTGTTCAAGTACTCCAAAGGTAAACAGTAACAAAGGAGAATAAATTTATTGCCGGCTAAAGTTCAACTTAAAAGATTAAAAAAAAAAAAACTGAAACACGGAATCATCAAACAGAAATCTTTTGGAAAAAGATTCCATGATAGAAATATATTTATATATATATATATATATATATATATATAATATTTATATATATATATATATATGAGTTAATCACTTATACACTGCCCGTGTAAAGTTTTTTTTACACTAACAACAAATTATTTCCTTTAATTGTGTCATGTCATTATAAACAAATTTAGGGAGGTGTATTGGATTAGGATTTTAAAAGATTTTTTTAATTGAAAAAAGTCCTGTAGATTTTAAAAGACTTTGCAAGATTTTCATGACTTTTAAGATTTTGTAAGATTCCACAAGACTTTCAATCAGGATTTTAATGGATTATGCAAGACTTTTAAGTTATGATTTTAATGGATTCTGCGGGACTTTGTAGAATTTCATAAATTTTTGAAATAGGATAAGAATTCAAGATTTTTTTTCTTCATACATTTAAATTTGAAAAAGAGTCAAATATAAAAATAATAAAAAAAACAATGATGTCTAGATAAATAAAAATAATATTTTTTCGTATATCATGTCGTTCTAAATAGAATTCACCCACATATTCATAACTATACTAGTTTTACAAACATTAGTATCTTTTTGTTCTTGTTCCTGTATTTTAATAATAGGCTCAAAATTATGATTTTCATTAACTAGTAATGTTGAAGATGAAGGTTCATCCATCACTTCAATTGAAAATTCATCATAATGACATTCTTTACGAAGTAAGTTATGTAGTCCCAGATATGCTAAAAAATATTCTAAACAACATTTCAAATTTTTTATAATTTGTGATTTAAAATATTTTATTTATAATTTTATAAATGATTAAAAAAATAGTGGGAAAAAATAATTTTTTATGAAATTTTTTACAGGTACAGAATAATTTTTTAATTATTCACTCGTGTCTTATGTTAATTTTCTTTTTTAAAATATAAAAATCTTAATTTCATAATATAAAAATTAAAAAAATAAAATTCATAGTAAAAAAAAATAAAAAATGTTGAGTTATAAAAGGGGAAGGATAACAATAATAAATTCAAGAGAGGGAGAGAGATCACAGTTTGTGCTGAGAGGGTTCTTCCCAAACTAAGATCCATTCTTATCTCATTCTACTTACAAAAATCCTAACTCAAATTCATCTTTTACATACATATATATATATATATATATATAAATTTTAGCTTTAATCTTTCCCTTTTCTTAACGCGTATTATAAAAAAAATTAAAATTTTAAGTGTTTTCTATGTTATATAACTGAGGAATAATCTCAATTAAATAGACCAAATAGAGCAAGTCAATTAAAGAGAATGGAGAGAAAAATAGAGCAAGTTAATAACACTATCATTTACGTATAGAAGTTTCACCAAATAGGAGAATGGAATGGGAACAATAGTACAATATTATATATAAGTAGTAGTGCAATATTATTAACAAGAGAAAAAAAATGGAAAAGACATGAGCATAGAAAAAAAAATAAAAGAGATGAAAAACTCACTTGGAAATTCTTGAAGCACTTGAAAAGTCACTTCAAACAATCCTCCAAAATCTTATGGATTTGGATGGGATTGTTTTATGAATTTGGTATTTATAGATACCACTAAAAAGTCCATCAAAATCTCTCTAATAAAACAATCCTTTAAAATCTCTATATTTTTTAATACAATGGATTGTTTTTAAGTTGTAAAAAGTCTCAAATGAATACCAATGAATTTTAATGGACTCTTTAAAATTTTTTTGAAAATCCTGATTGAATATCACTGGATTATTTTTAAGTGACATAAAATCCTGATTGAATACCAATAGATTTTTTTACTCAAAAAAAGTCTTTTAAAATCCTAAACCAATACATCCCCCTTATTTTTAACAGTGACATGGTACAATTAAAGGATATAATTGATTGCCAGTGTAAAAAAACTTTACACCGACAATGTATAGGTGATTAATTATATATATATAATCCCATAGTTGAAACTTGGAAGAGGTATTTTATAACACCTTTGGGTCTCAGCTGCTTCACAGAGCATTTTAGTTATCAAAGAAAGAGATCAGCTGGAATACGGGGTGTATTGGTTTAGGATTTTGTAGGATTTTAAAAGACTTTTTTTGAGTAAAAAAATCTATTAGTATTCAATAAGGATTTTATGTCACTTAAAAAAAATCTAGTGATATTCAATCTGGATTTTCAAGATTTTTTAAAGAGTCCATTAAAATCCATTGGTATTCATTTGAGATTTTTTACAACTTAAAAACAATCCATTGGTAAAATATAAGGATTTTAAATGATTGTTGTGTGAGAGAGATTTTAAAGGACTTTCTAGTGTTATCTATAAATACCAAATTCATAAAACAATCTCATCCAAACCCATTGGATTTTGAAGGATTGTTGGAAGTAACTTTTCAAGAATTTTCAAGTGAGTTTTTTATCTTTTTTTTTTCTATGCTCCTGTCTTCTCCATTTTTTCTCTGCTA
The DNA here is from genome assembly GCF_000230855.2 of Cajanus cajan. NCBI lineage: Eukaryota > Viridiplantae > Streptophyta > Magnoliopsida > Fabales > Fabaceae > Cajanus > Cajanus cajan. The sequence goes on along the minus strand of NC_138517.1, from coordinate 6,809,573 downwards.
AATAATACTGCACTATTGTTCATTGCTCATATATAATATTGTAGTATTGTTCTCATCTCATTCCCCTATTTTGTGAAACTCTGATATGTAAATGATAATGTCATTGATTTTCTCTATTTTTCTGTTCGTTCTCTTTAATTAACTTGTTTTATTTTATTCTATGTAATTGAATTTGTTCCTTTCTATAACACAAAAAAATGCTTAAAATTTTAACTTTTAAGTGGTAATTTTTTTTATAACACACGTTAAGAAAAGAAAAAGGTGAAAGATGAAATTGATATCATAATCTCTACAATATATATATATATATATATAAGATGAATTTGTTAGGGTTTCTGTGAGTAGAATGAGATGAAAATGGATCTTAGTTGGGAGAAGAACCCTCTCAGCATAAAAACTGGGATTTCTCTCCTTCCCTTAAGTTTGTTACTCTTATCTCATCCTTTTACGACTCAACAATTATTTTATTTTTTTTACTATGAATTTTTTTTTTATATTGTAAAATTAGGACTTTTTTATATTTTCAAAAAAGAAAATTAACATAAGACATTACAGTATCTAATTTTTTAGAGTTTAGGATTTATGTCTTCATTAGCTTATTTTTTAAAAGAGGAAATATTATTATTTAAAATAATTTATATTTATAAATATCGTTAAAAATTATCATATAATATATAATTAAAATAATATATATATATACTATATATCTAAATGCTTATTCTTTAAATAATAATAATAATTATAATTATTATTATTATACTAATATTATATATATTGCATATGTAATTAGGTAAATATGTTTTTGGTAGGTTGTGAATTTCCTAATCGACGCCAATTTCATCTACAAGATTTTGCAGGTCAGGGTAATGACCCTGAAAATGAAAAAGAATTCAATTTTCGTCATACGTCTTTAAGGAATGTGATCGAGAAAATATTTGATATTTTTAAATCAAAGTTCACAATTTTTAAGTCAGCACCTCCATTTTTATTTAAGACAAAAGTAGAACTTGTGTTAGTACGTACAACACTACATAACTTTCTACGTAAAGAGTGACATTTTGATAAATTTCCAATTGAAACGGTGGATGAAGCGGTAGATGAACCTTCAACGTTATCAGTTAATGAAGATCATACTTTTGAACCTATTATTCAAACCCAGGAGTAAGACCAAAAAGACGCTAATGCTTGAAAGACTAGTATAACTATGGATATGTTGGTGAATACTATTTAAGAAAATAAGATATTATGGAAAATTATTATTATTATTATTATTATTTATCTAGACATTATTATTTTTTATTATTTTTGTCCTTGACTCTTTAAATTTGAATATATGAAATTTTTTTTGAAATCTTAGTAAATGTCAAAAATCCACGAAAATTCTACAAAATCTCACATAATCCATTAAAATCCTGATTTAAAAGTTTTGCAAAATCTATTAAAATCCTGATTTTAAGTCTTGTAGAATCCTGCAAAATCTTAAAAATCATGAAAATCCTGCAAAGTCTTCTAAAATCTGCAGCATTTTTTTTAACTAAAAAAATCCTTTAAAATCTTAATCCAATACACCTCCCTTAGTTATTTTGTTACATAAAATGATTTTGTGAACGAAATGAGAAATATTTTTGTTAACCAAAGAAAAGTTTGTCCATCAAACTAAATTGTCCGATGATTTCACTTTATTGAGTTCCTACAAGTTCTGACCAGAATTTCCCAGTCAATAAGCAGGATATGAACATTGTCCTTACCACTACTCTAATATGTCCCACACCATGAGGCCTAAGCCTAACAAGCAAGGCTGAATAATCTCATGGTGTGGAAATCCACCCAGAAGCATGTCTGGTTGATACTTATTGAAGGAAAAAACAGATGGAGAAGGTTGAAATTGAGAATGCCTGGCTCCCTTATGAATGTACACCTATTGTCTTCAATGTTACATTGAGGATTAGAATGGCTGAGGATGGATGGAAACCGGTTTTGATGAGGGGGAAATGTAGGTTCTGCTGTAGAAACCGTGGCTTCTTGGGGGTGAGAATGGAAGGAGATGGAAGAGCATGATTGAAACCAGTTCAAGCAACAAGGGGTTTACACACTTGACGTTCTGGTGCAAATCAGGTTCACTAATACCACCTGAAACATGAAATGAAGAAATTTAGAGCAATCTAGATAATTTTTTTAAGAAAACTTCAAGCTAAATGACAGCTCTTTTTTTTTTTTCGGAAGAAAAAAGTAGAACTGTGGCTCAAATATGCAACTATACTACTATAGTAATGCAAAAAGGTCCCCAGATCTTCCATAAGTAAAGTTCAATCAAGAGTGGCACTCAATTTTTTGTCACATCAGTAGACCCATTCTAGCAAATTTGGTGCTTGGTAAAGGAGATTTGTCTCCACTGAAGTGATTTTCTAATTATGTCATGCACACCGAATCATTGACTAATACTATTAATCAAAGTACTTTGCTGTAGTTTTTTGGTTTTGCCTCACCCTATTCAGGCTTGAGTCAAGCAGGACCACTAAAAGTGGTTTAGTTTTCTTACTGAGTTTTAATGCAACTAATTCCTAAGACTCAAAACACTTAATATAGTTTACAGTAGTTTTTTCAGTTAAAATAAAATAAAATTCTATTTATTGTAACAAATATCACGCAAATCCAGGCGATTCTTATCAGTTGATACAGTCACCACAAGAAATTAGTATCATGAATTAATAGTAATTAGGAATGGCAGTTAAAATATGATAAACAAAGACTTCAAGAAGAAAATTCTTATGAATCAGACAGAATCTAAACTTGGTACCATCTTTTTGCACAATTGAACAGTATAAAATATGCTATTCATATAAATATAAAGTCTACCATACAAGAAACATGACTCAGATCCAGCTTTATTATAATAGCAAATCCAAGTGATTCTTACCAGTTGATACAGTCACCACAAGAAATTAGTATCATGAATTAATAGTAATTAGGAATGGCAGTTAAAATAAGATAAACAAAGACTTCAATAAGAAAATTCTTATGAATCAGACAGAATCTAAACTTGGTTCCATCTTTTTGCACAATTGAACAGTATAAAATATGCTATTCATATAAATATAAAGTCTACCATACAAGAAACATGACTCAGATCCAGCTTTATTATAATAGCAAATCCAAGTGATTCTTACCAGTTGATACAGTCACCACAAGAAATTAGTATCATGAATTAACAGTAATTAGGAATGGCAGTTAAAATAAGATAAACAAAGACTTCAATAAGAAAATTCTTATGAATCAGACAGAATCTAAACTTGGTTCCATCTTATTGCAAAATTGAACAGTATAAAATATGCTATTCATATAAATATAAAGTCTACCATACAAGAAACATGACTCAGATCCAGCTTTATTATAATAGCAAATCCAAGTGATTCTTACCAGTTGATACAGTCACCACAAGAAATTAGTATCATGAATTAATAGTAATTAGGAATGGCAGTCTCAAAAAAATAATAAAGGAATGGCAGTTAAAATAAGATAAACAAAGACTTCAATAAGAAAATTCTTATGAATCAGACAGAATCTAAACTTGGTTCCATCTTTTTGCACAATTGAACAGTATAAAATATGCTATTCATATAAATATAAAGTCTACCATACAATAAACATGACTCAGATCCAGCTTTATTATAATAGCAAATCCAAGTGATTCTTACCAGTTGATACAGTCACCACAAGAAATTAGTATCATGAATTAATAGTAATTAGGAATGGCAGTCTCTCAAAAAAAAAAGAAGGAATGGCAGTTAAAATATGATAAACAAAGACTTCAATAAGAAAATTCTTATGAATCAGACAGAATCTAAACTTGGTTCCATCTTTTTGCACAATTGAACAGTATAAAATTTGCTATTAATATAAATATAAAGTCTACCATACAAGAAACATGACTCAGATCCAGATTTATTATAATTAACAAATGCAATTTTACCAATGTTACAAGTATTGTACGATTCGAGCTGCCGATACGAATCGTTGAGTGAATCGTTTTGGTTCTTGGATCGCATCATGAATCACATGAATTGGACCTGAATCACAAGAATCAACACCTAGAGAAGAATCACACAATTCTTGCGTAGATTCTGCAAGGGCTCAGAAGGAGTTACGGCTCCCTTCCACTCGTCCAAAGGCCCTCGCAGTCGGAGTGGCGCTTCTGACAGCCAAAATCACAGAAAATGGCAGCTGGAGTGGGCAAATTGCGCCACACCCACACTGCAATTCTAAATTCTGTTCCCCTTATGGCTGCGCTTGTATCTAGTGGGTCAGAGAACATAAATGACTGGATTCACAACCCTAACACTAAACGGCAGTGCATTGTAATTTTTTTTTTTTTTTTTACTTTAGGAACTTTTTGTGTTTTAGTTGTAACACATGTCAATTTTAACTTTTAACTATTTATATGATATTTAAGTTTTGTCTACTATCAAATAAAAATTATTTAATTGATGTGATAATTATTTATATTTAAGTCACTGTTTAATATCTTTTTATCATAAAACCTGTCTAATATAAAACAGTAAAATCTTTTATAGTTTGAATCACTAGGGTCAGCCTAGTGGTGAAAGGATTGAAGTAGTATGCACAAGGTCTTACGTTCGAACCTTGTTGCTGTCATTGCAATTCTTATAGATAAAAAAAGAATTTGTTATAGATTTTCAAATATGAACATTTAATTAATATATAATAAATTTAATAGCAGAATATTTATTATAAATTTTAATATTATTCTGTTTTAGCATAACTCATGCATCCCATGCTCCTAGAGTTGTTTTATAGTTATTGATCATGAATATGTATTTTAATGTCTTTGTTAGTCGCATATGCTATGTTTTATTATTGAATCATTGATCATGAATCTTACAATTCAATTTGTGATTCAGAAATTGGGCCTTCCAATTCATTATTTGATTCCGATTCTACTACCATGAATTTTACCATTAAACATAATCAGTAAACATAGACTCTGTAAAGAGTTGAGGAATGGGATCTGAATACTAGGGACTACAAATATAAAAATCTGTATGGTGTACCTGCAGAAGATGCCTTGGAGAATCAGGCTAGCTAATGGGACCTGCAACCTGGAAATGGTATGAACAGGCTTATCCTCAATTTTAAAAGTCATCCCAGAACACTACATTTGCATTGTAATCTGCATAACAGAGGCATTAACACAAAATTCAGGTGTGCTAGGCTGCTTGCCCTTGGGTAGTCGACCTTCAAAGGGCTATCATTAACAGCACAAGTCACTGCTTTAACAATAGATTTGGCTGCCACTCTTCCCAAATCCCATCAACTCCTGACCACCTTTTTCCTAACCAACTTGTTCCCGTTCTCACATAAGAAACCAGAATGCCCACCTCCAAATGTTGATATAAACTGCAAGCAGATAGAAGAGGAAATCAACAAGGAAACACACAAAATATTTGAATTTCGAAGTAAATAAGGTATCTTCTTGTGTTGATTGATAAGAAGCTAAACAGGGAAAATGGAACTCTTCATGTTCATACATTTTCAAGCCAAACAGAAAATACCCAGAAAGACACCGCAAAAAAAAGAGAGAATATTATGCTTACCAATTGAGAGTAAGGAAAATAGTGAAAATAAATTATCAGAATTTGATACTAGCAGAGCAGAAACTTTAATGAGGAAAATTGAATGCATTAATGGGTAAAAACAGGAGATAAAAAAATTCAAATGCTGAAGCGTAGGACACCTATATACTTCATACATATATTTTTGTGCTAAATGCCCCTGAAGTCAACCCCTTTTTATGTAACTTTCTGATTAGAGAGAAATCACGAAATAGAAATTGCATAGATAAATTTATAGCTTCTACTCTTCTCAATTAAAGACTAGATAAACATTTTAAACATAGCTTTGTGATGTTGCAGGTGTAAACTATGGAAATACAGAGGAGACTAGGGAGTTCAGCAATAAAACTAAGACTTTTGAATACAATTGTTTGGAAAATGTGAGAACTCTAGGTTCATGTGTGTGGACACCAACCATATTATTGTTTTGCGAGTTGCAACTGTAAGCTACCAGAATCATGCACAGCAAGTCAGCAAGCTTTGAAAACAAGGCCTTCAAGTTGTTGGCATTGAATTGGGTTAATGTCTAGGCAAAAACATGCGGGCTTCTCTGAACTCTTGGATGATTTACCATTCAGAACACCATCATAATCGTAATCTAGGTTTGAATTTCATAGAAGCACATCATTCTGTGCTCTTTCCTGTACTTTCTACCACCTGGTAGTAAACAGTTTAGGGCTATTGAGCCACAATAGTCTAAACCCCATCAATAAGGGGCTTGGTTGACAGTCTAACATCATGATTAGACAGGCTTTCAAAATTGATAATTTGATATGAACCCACATCAAATAATTAAAAATTAATAGACTAAATTCACCAAACTTCAGCTCTGCAGCAACTCTTGGACTGCATTATCTCCTTCGTTAGCAGACAAGGAACGTACAAGCAACTCAACTGTGGTAGCATCTACTGGAAACCCTTTGCCTTTCATTATTTGAAGATATTTTCTACATCTTGAAATATCATATTTTCGCAACAGTCCCTGGACAAAGACATTATAAGAGCATTTATTAGGCAGGCAACCATTCTCTTCCATTTTCCTAAGCAACTCTTCAGCATCATCCATTAGTCCTTCTCTACACAGACCTTTAATCATTATGTTATAAGTATATGAATCAATTTTCAACCCTTTGTCCAGCACAGAAGAAAGAAGGTTCCATGCATCATTCAGTTTACCAGCTTTGCACATTCCATCAAGCACAATATTGTAAATCACAATATCAAGATCTAGACCACTCTTCTCCATCGCCCTAAACAACAACACCGCCTCAGAATCAAGCCAGCATTTAAACAACCCATCCAACACAATGGCACAGGTCTGAAGACTGGGAACCTGTCCATAGTCTTTCATTGTAAAAAACAACTCCCTCGCAGCCTGCGGCTTTCTCACTTCACAAAACCCACCAATAAGACTGCTCCAAGTAAACACATCAGGCTCCATCCCTTCACCAACCATTTCACCCAACAGCCCCATAGCCTTATCCACCTCCTTAACCCTACACCACCCATGAATCAATGAATTATATGTCACATTGCTCGCCGAGCACCCCTCGCGAACCATCAAACCAAACACCCTCATCGCCTCCTCCATCCGGTTCCTCAAACAATACCCGCCAATCAACGAGTTATACGTCACAACATTCGGCTCCACCCCATTCCTCACCATGAAACCCACCACACTCTCCCCCCGCGAAACCAACCCCTCCTTGCAAAAACCATCCACCAAAATCGAAAACGTTTGCACATCCGGTGCAACCCCCTTCTCCACCACCATCTCATTGAACAAAGCCACACCCTCCCTCCACCCACCAAACCCGCCACACAAGCCCTGAATCAAGCAATTGTAAGTCACAACATTAGCCTCAACATCCATCTCACGGAACACCCTCAAAGCCTCACACACCAACCCACTCTTACAAAGCCCATCCAAGATGGCATTATAAACAACAACATTAGGCTCCAAATTCCTCTCCAACATCCTCCTCAAGCACTCCAAAGCACCAGAAACATCCCCGATTTTACACAACCCATTAACCAACGCCCCATAAGTGCGTGCATTACACCTAAACCCTAAAGTTTCAATTTTTTCCGCCAACCTGAGCGCGCGGTTCACGTTACCTTCCATGCAGAGGCCGTTGACGACGGTGTTGAGCGTTACGAGGGTGGGCTCCAACGCGGTCTTGGTCATGAGGCCCAGAACGGCGAATGCTAGCGGTGTGTGGCGGAGGTGGCAGAGGCAGTTGATGACGATGTTGAGAGTGCAGACGTTGGCGGAGGGTGGTCGGAGGGAGTGGAGGATTTTGACGAGGGAAATGGCGGTGGCGTGGCGGTGGAATTTGGCGAGGAGGCCGAACAAGAGGTTGAAGTCTTGGACGAGGGGGAAGGGGGTTAGGGTTAGCATGGTGTGGAAGAGGTCGACGGCGGCGGCGGCGGAGGGGAGGGTGCGGATGGAGGTGAGGAGTTGGGTTCGAGTTGTGATGGGTGGTGGAGAGGAGGAGAAGGGGTGGGAGCGGGAAAGGTGGGAACATGCGAGCGAGGTTGCTCTTTGGATGTTTTGGAGCATTGAGTTAGGGTTGGTTACAGTTTGAGAAGAAGGATAGGGTTTGGAACATTGTGGTTTGGTAGCAAACTTCTATGGTGGTTATGTTTTGAGACGAAGGAACACGAAGGTGGGAGAAGGAACAATGCCCTCTGGTAGCGCCGGTTTCAACACTCAGGGTTAGTTTGGTAACTTACTTTTTTTAATTTTCTTTTAGTAATTTCTCTAATTATGTCTTTATACACTTGATATTTCTTTCCTACCTTTGTTAGACAATGTTAAAAAAAACATTAATCATATGGATTAGAAAGATTAAAAATTTCAACTATAAAAATTAAAATATTTATTTTAAATTATAGAAAATAAAAAAGATTAAAATATATAAGTATATAGACTAAAAATATTTATTTTAAATTATAAAAATAAAAAGGTAAAATAAAAAAATATTAGAAAAGTATTTTAACCTAGTATAATTTATTGTAATATTTTTGTGAAAATCACATTTGATTCATAAAACAAATGGAGGCTAAGTTTGTCATGTGTCCTTTGTCTCAAAACATTTAAGATATAAGTTTAAATATATCGTTAGTCTATCAAATATAAGATAAGTTTATTTTTAATCTCGTAAATTTAAAATTGATATTTTTAATTAAGTAATTTGAAAAAATATTATTTTAATTCTTATATTCAAATTTTGTTAAAGAATATATTAAATTTATCACATAAAATTTATTTATGAGTGTCTTTATTAGTGAAAATTAATATTATCATATTTGACCCAGTAGGTGACTTGGTCAGGGTACTGGATTAGTGGGTCAAGAGGTCAAATCATTAAGTTACCAATTGACTTGCATGACTCAGTTTATATTAAAAAATTATAAATAATTGATAACATGTAAAATTTATGCTTTAGAACAAGTAAAAATATATTATAAAGTTTTCATGAAGAGAGATATTAAAATTTTCAAGATTATAGATACTCATTAAACCAGAATCAGAGTAATTGAACAACATCATAAAAAAAATTAAAAAAATTAAAAACACATGCACAAGCAAGTAGCTACAAAGTAACCTCCACTTAGTCCAACCAACAAATAATAAACAAAATAAAAAAAAATTAAATGTAGTTAATGATTCGTGCACTAGAGCAAGGTTGCATTGTCATGCAATGAGTAGAGATTTCAAACACATCGTTGTATGGGGTGAATATGATGAACACACTACACTAGCAAGATTGCACCATAGTTGTTGGAGTGTGCGACTACGAGAGAGGAGAGACAACAGGTGTTGCGTGGTGCGATTGGAACTGTGTGACGAAGGAGAGCAACAAATGGAGGAGATAGATGAATAGAGGAAAGCCACAAATGTTATATTACTCAAATAAAAAAAACAAAAAAAAAACTCATTGACCTAATCAGGTCAACCAAACCCGTCGAGTTGCATTGGATCACATTAAGTTGAAAGCATCCCCAATCCATTGACTAACTCAAATTGGTTAAATGGTTGATTCTCGGGTCGATCGATTAGACCAGTTAGTCTGAGCAAAGTTTAATAACATTGATGAAAACATTATATTAAACTTAGTTGATACTATATAAATGTCTCAATTTATCACTTTTAGATATGTTATTAGTGATATGAAGAACTAAAACAACATTTTTGAAAATTACAAGACTAAAAATAACAATTTTAAATTTAAGAAATCAAAAATAAATTTATCCTAAATTTAAGAGATTAAAAACATATTTAAACCTAACTCTAACATATATGTATAAAATTGCATCTAAGTATCCGACATTTGATACTCATAGCTAAGCTTGTCCCCCGTCCTTTAAACATCATTTACTCCCCCTTCCTCACTTTCTTCTTCACTAATATCTACAAAAAGATCGTCCTTGTTGATCAATTTTCCATCTTGAACATTTTTCTCAACATGAAGTTCACCAAAGTCAATCCCTAGAGCAATCATTTTAACTTGGTGAACAACCTTGACAAAACCTTTATTATGTTCAATTACAACTTCACATTGAGTTTCAAGGAGTTCATTGTTTAGGTTTTCATTAACTAACTCAACAATTCAGATTCTTTTTTCAGGTCAACAATCTTTTATTACATTAATAGATATAACATCTTGACAAACTTGATTCTTTTCTTTTTGATGTCGTAAGCTTATCTTCAAGGGCTTTAATATTGCTTTCATATCTCCTAATTTTTTATTCAAACTCTTTATTGACCTCTTCTTTCACTTTAAGCTATACCCCATTCTTTATTGTCTTCAACTAATTTAGTGACTCCTCAATCTTAGTAGAATAAGATTGGTTAGCTTTGACAACAAATTGATATGTCTTTGTAGTCTCTTTTGGATTCTTTTTTATATCATTCAACTTAGAATTTGTCAAATTAAGTTGAGCATTTTCAACTTTCAATCTATCCATCTGAATGATATTCTTTTCCCATTTCTTTTTCCAATGATTTATTATTGCTATAAACCTTTGCAAAAAAACTTGTGTAAAATTTAATCTTGGAATTGGACCAACTTTCTCTATAATTGCTTTATCAGCAATGTAAGTATGATCTTCTTTATAAAATATATCTACAGTGAAATTAGCATTCCATAGTGAAGTCACATTGGAGGACATACTCACATGATCTAATCTTGTTAGAGGACGACTTGTATCAAATCTTTGATATATTGATCTTGGTCTAGTTGAAGGTTCGACTTGAGGAACAATAGGTTGGCCTTGAACATTTGGACATGAAGTCTCAAAAGTTGGTTGAGTTGTCAGTCTGACTTAAGAAGCTTCTACTCTAATTTGAGAATTTAGTGGTGGAAATTCAAGATTTGGTGATTGAATATTCTCAATTAAAGGTGAAACATGAAAATAAAAATGTATTAAGTATCAATATATTAATTAAAGGAATAAAATGTAAAATTAGTAAAATCATAAACTTGGAGGGTAAAATTGAATTTTCTTACCATTTCTTGTTGATTAATATTGGTTGTTGGAATCTTTGAGGTATTGATGTCATGCTCGACCTCAATATGATGACTATCATCTACCATGATCTTAGTAGTCGTTCTTTTCTTCCTTTGGCAAGGATGAAGATTACTTTAATCCTCCTGATCATCCAGAATGTCTGGATCTTTTGTGTTGAACTTGACTTTCAATTCACGCCATTTACTTCGACCCATGATCTTTACATATAGGGAAAAACACTATCAAATCTTGAGAAAAACAACAATGGCTAAAATGTGAATCATGTTAATAAATATCACTTTCTAAATCCTTTTGTAGATTTTTTGATTTGGAAAGGAAAAACACTGGTTTACTTTCTAGAGGCTGAGGTAATGGTTGCAATTTATCTATATCTTTCTCTTAAGATGAAGTCAGAATAAAACTCTTAGAACTAGTGAATTTTAAAGGTTGAGATTGCCAATAGGAAGGAAATATAGGCTCCCCATCTAGATTAAAAATATTATCTGATATAGGGTCATTGCAAATAGGTCAGACCCTAAAAAAATTTTCCTTAAAGTTTTTATGAGATTGGTAAAAGTTTGAAAAAATCCTCTTTTAGAGCTACCACTTAGTGAAACCCAACCATGTGGTGACTTTCCAAGTTTTAGTTCATAAAAATGCATAAACTTGATTAAGGATAATTTGATATTAAGACTAAACATAAAACTTGAAAAACACGAAAAACCCTAATTATTTGGATGTAATTGACTAGGGGCTACACTAACCTTTTTCAGAAATTCACGTTCAAAGGAAGAAAAAGGAGTTGAAACTCTGAGGTTTTTAAAAAAAAAATCAGTACACATAAGTATAAGGGGGAGAAGATGAACTTCCAAAATATACACGCTTTTCAGGTTGGCCAAGCTTAATGGATATTTGTCTAGAAAGAGAAGGTGAACAAATCGTCACTCTTTCTCGGAGTAAGCTTATATCAAGCAGAGTCCTACATCTACTTCTAAACTTAACAACAACACCACTTCCAGAAATGAGGATGTGAATATTTTATATTATTCCCTCATCTTTTTCTTTTCTTACTTTCATTTTCACATATGACCACCCTTTCAAATATTTCTTTCTCTTCTCTAACTTTACCCTTACCCTTATCTAATTTCTTAGGAACGGATAACCTAAGGGGGTTAGAGTGGGTGGGAAAAGGGGAAGAACCAAATTCTTTCTCTCCTCCCATACTAAATGTTCCTAAAATGGGAATAAAAGATATAAACTAGGAGGAGTAAAAATTTTATACATGGAATTATAGACAAATCTTGAAGAAATGAACTAACACTCTTCAAGTATCAACAATGGAAGATACAAAAGAGGAGGAGTGGGAATGATGAAGGAAAGAGGAAACAAGAAGGCATGAAATATGAAAGAGAGTATGAGTACAAGACACATATGTAGAGCGTGTAACAACAAAAGTTAATATTCACATATTTATAAGAGTGAGAAATCCCCAAGTAAAGTATCTATTATTATAGGGCTTTATTATCCCAAAGGGTTCTAGTGATGAAAAGACACACCTTAGAAATCTTATGGTCATGAGTAAATGGGAAAATGAAAAATTTCCTTTGAATGATTGTATCCCTTGAAATTTGAAATGTTTTCACCATTAATAATTATTAAAAATATTTATTACATATGACATGTACACGTGGCAAAAATACTTATTACATGTTAATAAATAGACCTCTTAATTTCACTCTTATAGAGCTTAGAGCTTGGAGCTCGGAGCTTAGGGTGCTTATGTACTAACCTTTCGATGACGTAACCTCGAATATATACTTCTATTACTAAGTTGACGTCCCAATCTCTAACTTGTATAATCTATATTAGTCAAGTCAGTATGGAAATTCGATACTTATTGGTATTTAACTTAGATCAGTTTCTTTATAATTATAACAATTATAAAACTGATAAAAATGGACAAGTACAACTAATAAGCAAAGAAGCATATATAACATAACAAACAAGAATATTTAGGAGACTAACTTGATTATCAGAATCATTTTTGCAGGTACCTTCACTACTTGGAGTGAAGATTGTCAATCCAATCCAACACCCATTCATAAGTACAAAGGAAGATCAATCGGGATAATCTCATCATCTAAGTTTATCTCTATAAGAATATACATTTCAAAATATATTTAAATATGAACAATTTGATCGTCTTTAAATTGTTATTCAATTTTTAAAAGATTTGATATAAAACATAGAAAGTAATATGAAATTATAATTCAACGATTAGATCGACAAATTTCACTTATAATATAAAGTATTGAACAGTGTAATAATTGGTAAAAGTTATATTTGTATCATTTGACCCCTTTCCAAAGGAACTATATTGTAATATATTAAGTGTCATCTTCACGCATTATAGTGCAATTGAAATTCTTGACTAGAGTAAGAAAGAAAATCAAGAGGAACTATGTTGCAAATTTGTCAATTTATTTAATGTTGGAAATTCTGTTTACTTCAAGGAAAAAATCATTTGTTTGGATATCCGATGATCCAAACTAAATTAAGCTGATCAACATCAAGTTGGTTTGGTTTGGTTAGACAACAAAAATTATGAAATTTGAACCAATTAAATTTAATTAATTTGTATAGGATTTTCACTCAAACTCGAACTAACTCGACTTGTGAACACCCCTACTTCCATCTAAGGGAATCCTTTTTGAGCTAGGTAGGACCATTGGACGACAAAGCTCTTCCTATGAATATTTCACACAAGTGCATATCTAGAAGTGTGTTGGGAACAAAAAAACTCCTTTTACACATAAGGATAAGAGAACACAAACAGGCCAATGTCATAAAGAAATAGAAAAAAATCACACAAAATTTATTTAACATAGTTCGATTTTCATGCTTATGCCCACAAGGATATTCATTATTTCAATATGCATTATATATATGTTCTTAAAAAGTTTCCCTTCAAGTTTTGTAGGTGAAATATGAAAACCCCTCCTCACAAGTTTTATAAGTGAAACTTGAAAATGTCTTTCTTCACAAGTTTTATGGATGAAACTTGTGAACCCTTCCCTTACAAGTTTAGAAACCCTTGCCTTACAAGTTTTATGAGTGACCCTTCTCTCATTTAAGACGGTGACCCCTCTATAAGTTGGGTGATTTTTCTCATCTCAAGACCATCTATTTATTGACCTAACATCTTAATTCTAAGAGAGAAAACAAATCTCTAAAATAAATATAATATATTTTAATTCTAAATAATATTATCAAAGAATCATTATCTTTTAAAATCTAAATAGCATCTTAAATATTTGAATTTAAAAATTTGAATTATTTTTCCATTAAAATCAAACTCAATAATTATTTTTGACTTAAATATGTTTTTAGTTTATCAAATTTAAGATAAAATTTATTTTGTTTTAAATTTAAAAATGATCTTTTTATTCATGTAATTTTAAAAAAATTTATTTTAGTCTTTATACTCAAATTTTGTTAAAATATTTGTCAAAATCTGTCACATAAAATCTACCGACTAATATATCTGTTAATGAAAATATCATATTAAACTCAGTTAATAGTGTGTAATTATCTCAATATGTCACTTTTAAATATTATTGATGACCTAAGAAATTAAAATAGGAACTTTTAATATTATAAAAACTAAAAATAATAATTTTAAATTTAAATAAGAAAAAATTATTATTAATAGATTAAAAATATATTTAAATCATATTTTAAAAATACATTAGGAAAGTAGTGAATAAAATTAATAAATTCATTGATTTTCACAAAGTCAAAAATGGCGTGCTCAACTTTATAGAAAGTTTCTGTCAATATAAAAAAAACTTTATAAAAAGTAAAAAATGACGTGCTTCCACCTAAGAGATTCGCATACGATGCTTCCACTGTTTTTTTTTTTTATTATACAACATTGTCGATATCTTTATCTGTCATTAGTTTATTGTTATGGTTTGCATCATCAAACTTAATCGCTATTTAGTGTGGGAGAGAAAAGAGAAAAAAATTATAAACTATGGGTTAAAATACTTTTTTTTAATTATTTTTTATTTTATAATTTTACTTACTTTATTTTTAAGTGGTATAAGTTTAAAATAGATTTTTTTTTTCTAATTTTATACTTATTGTTTTCAATCATTTTTATTTTCAATCTTACAAAATTGAAGATACTGATACTATGTCAACACAAAACAAAATTTTTTACAAAATAAGTAATTAACGATAAAATAAAAAAATTTAAAAATTATAAGTATAAAGATTAAAATTTTTTGTCTTAAATTATAATTTAAAAATAATTAAAAAATAAATATAAAAATTAAAAAATTATTTTAAATTATAAAGATTAAAGGATAAAATGATTAAAATTACGTGGAGTAAAAATATATTTCAACCTAAATTATAAATTCAGTGGTTGATGAGAGTCTTGAGATGTTTCAATATCATTGTTCTTTATTTTATGCAGAACCAGAAAAAATAAACAAAAGAAGCTTCATCAATGTAGAGTTTCATTCTTGTTTGATTTTGGAGAGGCAACACTCTTCCATTCACAATCATAGTAACCTTTCTACTTTAGATCTTATGGCTATGAAATCATGTTCTCATGCATCTAGCTATGATGTGCTCCTCAACTAAGAAGGAGAGATTCAACCATAACATGGAAAAATTGGAGAAATGGAAGATGGATCTGCATCAAGTAGCTAACTTGTTAGGCTTTCAACTCAAACATGGGTACCACAACTTACCAATCTTGTTTTTACTTTATAATTTTATTGGATTAAGTTTTACTTGTCTAATGATTTAGAGAAGAAAGAATGCGTGTTAAACTTGACAATATTGGTATCAAGACATGATGCATGCAATGCTTTTAGTTGACTTGATCAAAACTTTTGTTTGAAACAGAAATGGATCCAACTACAAGATTAATGATGCAGTTCAACTGGGGTCACCGGTGCAAGATCTAAGGAAGGTTTTGGATGTTGGTTCTGTTGATGGTGTACACACGATAGAGATCTATGAAATAGGTGGAATAGGAAAAACAACAATTGCTAGCAATTCACAATTTGCTTGCTAACCATGGCTCATGTTTTCTTTCAAATGTTAGAGAAAAATCAAACAAACATGGTTACAACATCTCCAAAGCATCATTCTTTTAAAAATACTTGGAGAGAAGAAAATTAAGTTAGCAAGCGAGAGCAACAAGGAATTTAAAAAATACGGTATAAGATCAAGAGAAATAAGGTTCTCTTGATTCTAGATGATGTTGGCGTGCATGAACAATTACATGCAATTGCTGGATGAGTTGATTGGTTTCCTGGCAGCAGAGTCATCATCACAACTCGAGACAAACAATTGCTAGCTAGCATCTTATGAGGTTAAAAGAACATGTCAGATGAAGAAATTGAATAAGAACCATGTTCTTCAATTGCTGACATGGAAAGCTTTTAAAAAGAAAATAGGTCTTGAACCGTGTAACAACTTGAGCTTCTCGCCTTCCATTGACTTTGGAAGTAATAGGTTCTAACTTGTTTGAAAAAAGTATGAAGAATGGGAATTGCTATCAAACAATACAATAGAATTCCTAATAGTCAAATCTGGAGATTCTTAAAGTAAGCTTTGACGTTACGGAGGAAGAGAAGAAATGTGTTTCTTGACATTGCTTCTTGCTATAAAAGATATGCCTTCATAGAAGTTAATTTTTAAAAATCTTGTTTCATTTGTTGTTTTTATTTTCTTTTTCTATAGTGTTTATGGAGAAATTTACATTGCATGACTTATTGAGGGTATGTGTAAAGAATTTGTCTAGCAGAAATCACCCCAAGAGTCAGACAAGCACAGTAAAGTATGGTTACTAGAAAATATAATTAAAATTTGAGAAGATAAGTGACTCATGAATTGTTTGGTTACTTATCTTGATTTATATTTGTTGACTATCATATGTTCACATCATAGTTTTTTGATTTTTTATTTTCTATAATAAGAAACTTTTTTTCTCTAAACATGTGTATTAAAGTCTGACATATACTTGTACTGTGTTGATTTGTGTCTTTGGCATTTACTGGAACTAGTGAAGTTGAAATCATATGTCTGGATTTTTCCATATTTGCCAAAGAAATAATAGAATGGAATAGAAAATTATTTGTCTTGTTATTGGATGTATCGACATCTCTCGATGGTTTAGTCCCAGGGTATTCATCAATGGCAGTAAATGTTCCCCTGATAGTCTCTGCAACGTAAAATTTCAAGATAATCTGTATGAAGTGCCTTTAGAAAATGAATGATGGAACCATGTTAAAGTTACAATTACGTGTTCTTAAGCAAAGACCAACCACAGTTCCTAAAGCAATTGGAATTCATGTATTTAATCAGAAAAGTAACAGAGGATATTCAATTTGTTAAACCTTGTTGGAAGAGAAAATTAGACTATGATCTCACTAGTTAGGAATCACAAAATCGCGGGTGGCTAAATAGTGTGTTTGTGGACATGGAGGAGATTTCATAGACACAATTTGTGCAACAGCAACAATTTATAGTTTTATGGTGTTGTCTATTGAACTGGGCATGTAGCCATTTACATTTCTTCTTACTTAATCAATGCAGTCAATGTATGATAATGATTACTTGGGGTTCAAATTCAATGGAGTCAAAACAGATAAGGGGCACCATTAATGTCAAATGTGAATTATCTTTTGGCATGCTGTATCACATTAACTGATTTGATTTGCACTTATTAGTTTGATATGTATAAATGGAACAAAAGAAAAGTACTAGGACTAGAGTGCTCAAATGAAATGAGGAACAGGTCACCGTAGACACTGCAGCACCTGGAGCAGTGTGAGCATAGTTTTAGTTGGCATATGCCTTGAAGTTCCATTAGTTTTGTGAATGAGTTGTAAATATTTCAGACAATGCATTATAAATTCAACTCAAACTTTTTCACTTCTGTATGTTGAACTTTTATCTGCTGGTTGTGAATTGTGATAACTGATAAATAATTGATCAGGAAGAATATTGACTTAGACCAGTTAAATTTTGTAAACATATGCTTAGGTTTTAATGCGTCCGTAAAAGGTGAGGTTCATATCGATTTTCTGATGAGATCCAATTCCATACTTGTCAGCATGTCAACAATGATCATGAACCTGAAATTGTTCTTCATTGTTTTGTCTTTACAATTAATTGTGTAGCAGTAATGTCAAGCATTGTTACATGACAAAGCATTGTAAAGGATTACTTATCGGGAAAAACTCAAGTCCCACATCGACTAGAGATTAGGCAATTGAATAATATATAAGTAGAAAGCAACCCTCACCTTACAAGCCGGTTTTGTAGGGTTGAGTTAGGCTTAATCCACTATTCTAACATGGTATCAGAGTCATTTAGATCCACTTTAAAAATAGGTCACCCACCATTGATGCATGCCTCATAAGCATGAGGGGGGTGTATTGGGAAAAACCCAAGTCCCGCCAATCCTAGATCATTAAAAAAGGCCATCCACCATTTATCCACGTACCAAGCTCAATAGTGTTGGACGTGAGGGGGTGTATTGGGAAAAACTCAAGTCCCACATCGACTAGAGATTAGGCAATTGAATAGTATATAAGTGGAAAGCAACCCTCACCTTACAAGCCGGTTTTGTAGGGTTGAGTTAGACTTAAATCCACTATTCTAACATGGTATCAGAGCCGGTTTTGTAGGGTTGAGTTAGACTTAAATCCACTATTCTAACATGGTATCAGAGCCATTTAGATCCACTTTAAAAATGGGTCACCCACCATTGATGCATGCCAAGCTAGTTTTGTAGGGTTGAGTTAGGTTTAATCCACTATTCTAACATGGTATCAGAGCCATTTAGATCCACTTTAAAAATAGGTCACCCACAATTGATGCATGCCTCATAAGCATGAGGGGGTGTATTGGGAAAAACCCAAGTCCCACATCGACTAGAGATTAGGCAATTGAATAATATATAAGTGGAAAGCAACCCTCACCTTACAAGCCGGTTTTGTAGGGTTGAGTTAGACTTAAATCCACTATTCTAACATGGTATCAGAGCCATTTAGATCCACTTTAAAAATGGGTCACCCACCATTGATGCATGCCAAGCTAGTTTTGTAGGGTTGAGTTAGGCTTAATCCACTATTCTAACATGGTATCAGAGCCATTTAGATCAACTTTAAAAATAGGTCACCCACAATTGATGCATGCTTCATAAGCATGAGGGGGTGTATTGGGAAAAACCCAAGTCCCGCCAATCCTAGATCATTAAAAAGGGTCATCCACCATTTATCCACGTACCAAGCCCAATAGTGCTGGACGTGAGGGGGTGTATTGGGAAAAACCCAAGTCCCACATCGACTAGAGATTAGGCAATTGAATAGTATATAAGTGGAAAGCAACCCTCACCTTACAAGCCGGTTTTGTAGGGTTGAGTTAAGCTTAATCCACTATTCTAAGATGGACTATTCTAACATGGTATCAAAGCTGTGACACCCTTCTACCTCATAATAAATAAGTAACAACAATAAGAATAATTCAATAAATATAACATTAAGAAGGGTCCACATAGGTTCACAAGTCTTGAAATAAATAGAAATAATAATAATAATAATAATAAAGTTTTACTCTTAAAAGAAAATTATCAAGGTCTCTAAAGAAAATGAAAGGAATCCAGAATTTACAAATATAAGGTGAATATAAAACTCTTAAAAATAAGTCTCCTCAAACGACAAATAAAAATTCATAACTAAAGCATCCTAAATTCATGCCCCAATGTCACATCCTATCAGAGCAGAACCCTTTCCCTTTAGAGCTCAACACTATGAGTGCCTTCATCTTCACCTAAAAGAAAACCACATAAAAACAGAACGATGAGAGATAGATAACATCATATATGAACATAGAGCTACCAAATTCCCCCCCACACCGTGCACCAAAATATCATCATTAAATATAAACAACAAATACATCTCATATAATTACCAAACATCATTTTTTTTTAATCATACAAGCTTTCATACACATGCTCACTATATGCTCATACACATCTCCTCTCCTAAGAGTCTCAACTTGGCACTCCGCACAATGGGCGTACCTCGTCAATTCCCTTAGTTGTTGTCAATGCGGGCATACCGTTCTCACACCCTCCCAGGGCCGGTATGTTGCACGGTTAAACACCCAGCGGCCCGTGCAAAGGCAATCCACCCACCGTTAAACCCTCTGTGGCCACTGAACTGCGCAGTTAAACACCCAACGGCCCACGCATGGAATGCCTCCCGTCATGGTCCCCCTGTCTCAACCCCTCTCTGGGCCCAGGGTCCAATGCAATGTAGTCATGTCTGGCTTCTCAAGCACCACATGCAACTCATAAGTCTCATGCAACTCATGCATCCCACGTAACTCATAATTAATGCATCTCCATTATATAACATCATCACATGTCAATAACAATCCATGCAATATCATCCTCACATGCTAGGTACCTATCATTAAGTTATCAACATCATAGATCACAAATTTCACATAATTCTTCACACACATCACAATATCTATGACATTCAGTTAATAATTTAACCATAACTCGAGATATACATATCCTTTCTAAGTGATCCCAACTCCATTAGAATCCTAACATCAATATCTACAACTTTCATGAAGAACACAAATCCTAATAAAGTCGTTTAGGTTACCATTCAGGGCTCACAAAAATTGATGTTGTGGTTCGCACACAGATTGGAAGGCTCAAATTGCAACTCACATAACTTGATCAAATATTAATATTTTTACACGATTCTTGTGTCTAAATGGTAGCGCCAGATGTCTAGTTTCTAAAAAAACAAATGGCACTCGATTTGGATAACTACACAGAAAGATATCGCAAAATTACAAACATATGTCGGGGTCCCGACGCCCGACGCCCAAAACTGGCGCTGAACGCCCAAATCTCTGCCCAGACTCCCCTCTGTGAAATTAAACCTGCGTTTTACGAGTTCCAACAAGGTTTTTACCAATTTTCACTACTTCTACACCCCGTTGGTTCAGTTTAATTCCATTTATATTCTTCATACGTTCCAAATCAATCCATACACATCTCAAGCCTCAAAAATTGGTTTCCATTGGTTTTACAAAAAAAATCTAAACTCTTCTTAACACATAAAATTCAAGTCATCAAATTTAAGGATAAAGAATTAACAAGAAAGCCCCAATGGAATTCAAAGACAATTCAAGAAATAAGTTCTTCCAAATGAATTAAGAATTTAGAACATCGATTGCACAGATAATCGTTCAAAATTTTAAATAGAGTTCCTAGAGGGACTTAGGGATTGCCCTCACTACCCGAACACCCCTATATTCACATATGAAGAAACTCATCTCCCCCGTACCTGGATGAGCAGAAGATGAATGGTCTTGGTGTGATCTAAGATCGTTCCTGAGTACTCTTCCTTAGAGCTCTTTGTTTCTCCTCTTTTTTTCCCTAACCCTTCAGAACGCAAATGAGGCAGATAGGGTTAACACCACTTGACTCCTTTCTTAAAATTAATCCATTGGACTGGGTCAACCCAACCCATTTTCCTTCTCTTCTAATCCACTTCTAATTTTCCTCAAAATAATTAAATAAAATAAATACATGTATATTATAAAATATTTTTCCTCTATAATAATAATATATTTATGACCCAAAATATAATAATATAATTTCAATAACAAAATATCATATAAAATCAACCTTCTCTTAAAACATATATAAATATTTATTTAAAAATGCTAATAAAAATACTTATTTAATACGTACAAAATAATTATCCAAAATAATAATTATTTAAAACGTACAAAATAATATTTCTCTATAATTATTAAAATAATTATGACCAAATACCATCTAATAATAATAATAATAATAATAATAATAATAATAATAATAATAATAATAATAACCTTTTTGAAAATTGGGGTGTTACAATACTTCCCCCCTTTTAAGAAATTCATCCTCGAATTTATGAAATGAAGAGGTTCGACTATGACTCCTTGATTAAAATCAAGATTCTTCCTAAACTTCCTAGGCAAACCCACAACAAAGTCTAGACACATTATCTCACTTCCAAACAGGGACATCTAAAGGTTACAAAAGTCCTAAAAGGCTTTTGATGTTCTGTCTTAGACTTATATTATACTAAACATCAGTACACAAACTTCCTCTCCTCCTCTCTTCACCTTAGGCCACCACGCTTCCGCTGCGCCACTCTGATACATGTTAATAGCTCCTAAATGGATGCTAAAAGTACTCTTTTATCCTTCCTCTAAGATCATCTCTTAATTCGGGATTACTAGGCACCCAAATTTTGTTCTTGCACCGCAAAACAACATCGATTCCTACTCAGAAAAGGTTACCTATACTCCTATCAATCTTCTTCACTTGGTTCACTAAGAAAGGATCTGACTCTTGGGCTTTTTCTAATCTCATCCATTAATTCACTAGTCACTTTCGACATACTCAATTCAATGCTTCTAAGGGTAAGCTCACACATCAAGCTTAAGTATGTAAACTCTTCAATCAAATCCAACCTTAAATCATCAAAGACGATAGATGAAAGATCATCCTACTCAAGGTATCTGCCATAATATTAGCTTTTCTTCTATGACCCTCTCTAAAGATCAACCACCTAAGCATAAGTGCACTAGGTACACATACTAGATCTCAAAGTCTTACCACTTCATCTATACCCGAGATAAACACTTATCCATTATCTTGTCTTATAGCCTCATATCTTATCACCAAAATGAATCAACAAATTATGTTCCTCCAATTTTCGTTTAACAATCGACTAGTTATTCGAGTCATACCTAGTTTCACACTACTAAGGATAACCTCATAAGTCAAGCTTAAATCCCTAATTTGAACTAAAAGATCCATCTCTCTAATCATAAGGAAAAGCAAATATAAAGGTTTCCTACTCAAAGCATCGATCACCACATTGGCTTTACCTAGATAACAACTAAGATTAAAATCCTAGTCCTTAAGAAATTCCAACTATCTCCTTTGGTCAAAAGATATTTAAGGCTCTAATGATCACTAAATACCTCAAGCTTAGAATCATATAGGTAGTGTCTCCAAATCTTAGTATAAATATTACAACCGCTAACTTAAAGTCATGGGTAAGGTAATTCCTCTCATGATTTCTCAATTTCCTAGAAGCATAAGCTACTACTGTTCCTTCTTGCATCAACACTCCGCCCAAACCTATCTTAGAAGCACTACTATATACCATAAAAGGCTTACTAAAATCTAGTAATATTAACACTAGTCAATCTTTCCTTAAGAGTTTGGAAACTACTCTCACACTCACTATCCCACATAAAGGAAACTCCTCTTTCTCGTCAATCTAGTCTAAGGTAATGTTATTTTAAGAATTTCCTCAATAACTCTCCTATAATAATAAGCTTATCTAAGAAGACACTTAACCTCACTTATTGAGTTAGGTATCACCCACTGAAATACAACTTCTACCTTAGATAGATCTACATTATACCCCTACTAAAATTACAGGACCTAGAAAACTCTTCTTATACAACCAAAATTCATACTTAGATAACTTAGCCTAAAGCTATCTTGGATAAATCCTCACTCTCAATTCCAATTTGATGATAGCACACGTTAAGGTCAACCTTACTAAACACCCGCTAATTGATCCATAAGGTCATCTATCCTCATATCAACATACATGCATATCAAATCATATTAGAATATCTACTTCAAACAATCGATATATATCATTCCTAAGCATGTACGAATCAATCACCATTTACTCCATATAGTATGTACATGAACCAACTTTACCACATAACATCATACAATCTTAAACAACCTCTCAATCCACCTAACATCTTAGAATCATGACAAAAATCAATTTTTATCCTTGCATTGTCTAACGATTCAAAAATATCATGACACCATACATATCCCTTCAACAATGATCAAAGAAAATGATACCTAGAGAGTTATACTCATCCAAATGATCTCAAACCTATCTCAAAAGAAAGCTAAGAGAATAAGTTAAAACTCTTATGAAGACATAAAATTCTAAAAGATCATCTTCTTAGCTAAAAATTTCAAAAACCGCAGCAGATATATTTGGCGCTTACAGCTAGACCTTTGATCACCAAAGTAGCTATAACTGGAGTTCTAGACCTCCGTTTTACCTGATTCCAATTCCATTGAAAAGATAACGTCCAAGGCTACAACTTTTATGAAGATCATAAAATCTAAATCTGTCAATATCGTAGTCATAATGGCACAACAAAACTGCAGCGAAAATATCCTCTACACCAAACAACAATAGTATATCAATATATCTAAGGCCACAAAAATACATCAACCCTTCCAAACTCACACCTCAACTTCATATTCAAGCTTCCCACTACAATCCTAAACCAAACAACTCACATATTTAGTACAACAGACTTAGAAAATAAAACTCACATGCTACCTAAACCATAAACGGTAAACATGCCAACACCAACACTCAAGGGAATTACCAACATTTCAATCTCTCATCAAGGATACCAAAACTCCAATTCTCTTATACAACCTCCTTGGATTCAATCGCTACAACTATAGATTCTAGAAACTCCATTAACCGTAAACTCTCGACAAATCAATGTCTCACCCAAATCTAAGGTCCCAATAATTTCTAGTTGATTAGCAAGACTTCGTCCACTACTACGGGCACATATGCTCGCAATACGAGCGATACCACTCAACCACTACTTCTTACGTAAGCAAGAAGTATCAAAACAAATAAGCAATCATGAATAGCATCAACTAAGCTATATCATGTCTTTCAGCCAAATTCTGAGAAAACAATATAAGTGTAAGCACAACACTAACAACACAAGGGAAACATCATCATCATCATCATTATCCTCATCATAAAGCAAAACATATTCCATCATTCATCTACCAAAAAAGCATAGTAGACTCATAACTCACGGCCGATTGGATCGACTTGCTCTGATACCACTAAATGTGACACCCTTCTACCCCATAATAAATAAGTAACAACAATAAGAATAATTCAATAAATATAACATCAAGAAAGGTCCACATAGGTTCACAAGTCTTGAAATAAATAGAAATAATAATAATAATAATAATAATAAAGTTTTACTCTTAAAAGAAAATTATCAAGGTCTCTAAAGAAAATGAAAGGAATCCAGAATTTACAAATATAAGGTGAATATAAAACTCTTAAAAATAAGTCTCCTCAAACGACAAATAACAATTCATAACTAAAGCATCCTAAATTCATGCCCCAATGTCACATCCTATCAGAGTAGAACCCTTTCCCTTTAGAACTCAACACTATGAGTGCCTTCATCTTCACCTAAAAGAAAACCACATAAAAACAGGACGGTGAGAGATAGATAACATCATATATGAACATAGAGCTACCCAATTCCCCCCCACACCGTGCACCAAAATATCATCATTAAATATAAACAACAAATACATCTCATATAATTACCAAACATCATTTTTTTTAATCATACAAGCTTTCATACACATGCTCACTATATGCTCATACACATCTCCTCTCCTAAGAGTCTCAACTTGGCACTCCGCACAATGGACGTACCTCGTCAATTCCCTTAGTTGTTGCCAATGCGGGCATACCGTTCTCACACCCTCCCAGGGCCGGTATGTTGCACGGTTAAACACCCAGCGGCCCGTGCAAAGGCAATCCACCCACCGTTAAACCCTCTGTGGCTAGTGAACTGCGCAGTTAAACACCCAACAGCCCACGCATGGAATGCCTCCCGTCATGGTCCCCCCTGTCTCAACCCCTCTTTGGGCCCAGGGTCCAATGCAATATAGTCACGTCTGGCTTCTCAAGCACCACATGCAACTCATAAGTCTCATGCAACTCATGCATCCCACGTAACTCATAATTAATGCATCTCCATTATATAACATCATCACATGTCAATAACAATCCATGCAATATCATCCTCACATGCTAGGTACCTATCATTAAGTTATCAACATCATAGATCACAAATTTCACATAATTCTTCACACACATCACAATATCTATGACATTCAGTTAATAATTTAACCATAACTCGAGATATACATATCCTTTCTAAGTGATCCCAACTCCATTAGAATCCTAACATCAATATCTACAACTTTCATGAAGAACACAAATCCTAATAAAGTCGTTTAGGTTACCATTCAGGGCTCACAAAAATTGATATTGTGGTTCGCACACAGATTGGAAGGCTCAAATTTCAACTCACATAACTTGATCCAATATTAATATTTTTACACGATTCTTGTGTCTAAATGGTAGCCCCAGATGTCTAGTTTCTAACAAAACAAACGGCACTCGATTTGGATAACTACACAGAAAGATATCGCAAAATTACAAACGTATGTCGGGGTCCCGACGCCCGACGCCCAAAACTGGCGCTGAACGCCCAAATCTCTGCCCAGACTCCCCTCTGTGAAATTAAACCTGCGTTTTACGAGTTCCAACAAGGTTTTTACCAATTTTCACTACTTCTACACCCCGTTGGTTCAGTTTAATTCCATTTATATTCTTCATACGTTCTAAATCAATCCATACACATCTCAAGCCTCAAAAATTGGTTTCCATTGGTTTTACAAAAAAAATCTAAACTCTTCTTAACACATAAAATTCAAGTCATCAAATTTAAGGATAAAGAATTAACAAGAAAGCCCCAATGGAATTCAAAGACAATTCAAGAAATAAGTTCTTCCAAATGAATTAAGAATTTAGAACATCGATTACACAGATAATCGTTTAGAATTTTAAATAGAGTTCCTAGAGGGACTTAGGGATTGCCCTCACTACCCGAACACCCCTATATTCACATATGAAGAAACCCATCTCCCCCGTACCTGGATGAGCAGAAGATGAATGGTCTTGGTGTGATCTAAGATCGTTCCTGAGTACTCTTCCTTAGAGCTCTTTGTTTCTCCTCTTTTTTTCCCTAACCCTTCAGAACGCAAATGAGGCAGATAGGGTTAACACCACTTGACTCATTTCTTAAAATTAATCCATTGGACTGGGTCAACCCAACCCATTTTCCTTCTCTTCTAATCCACTTCTAATTTTCCTCAAAATAATTAAATAAAATAAATACATGTATATTATAAAATATTTTTCCTCTATAATAATAATATATTTATGACCCAAAATATAATAATATAATTTCAATAACAAAATATCATATAAAATCAACATTCTCTTAAAACATATATAAATATTTATTTAAAAATGCTAATAAAAATACTTATTTAATACGTACAAAATAATTGTCCAAAATAATAATTATTTAAAACGTACAAAATAATATTCCTCTATAATTATTAAAATAATTATGACCAAATACCATCTAATAATAATAATAATAATAATAATAATAACCTTTTTGAAAATTGGGGTGTTACAAAAGCCATTTAGATCCACTTTAAAAATGGGTCACCCACCATTGATGCATGCCTCATAGGCGTGAGGGGGTGTATTGGAAAAAACCCAAGTCCCGCCAATCCTAGATCATTAAAAAGGGTCACCCACCATTTATCCACGTATCAAGCCCAATAGTGCTGGATGTGAGGAGGTGTATTGGGAAAAACCCAAGTCCCACATCGACTACAGATTAGGCAATTGAATAGTATATAAGTGGAAAGCAACTCTCACCTTACAAACCGGTTTTGTAGGGTTGAGTTAGGCTTAATCCACTATTCTAACATTACTTGATATAATTATCTTCTTTGTACACACATTTATTACTAGTTACTCATTGCAATTGCATAGAGCAAAGAACCTTGTTTCTACCACAAAAATGATAATTCTCTCATAAATTGTGTTGATATTGAAATATTCTCTAGAGGCATTGCCTAAATGGCTTTTGTGTTTTTAGCATTAATTTTTTTTAGTTAATATCCTTTTCCATTTCTACTGCCTGTTTGTCTCTTCTAAGATGGTGGAAGATAGAAATGGAAAGAATTTCCTCTCCAATTGCTTTTTTTATTTAGCAAGGGTATTTTTGGGATTCAATATTATACTGAAAAAGGCTATAGTCAAGTCTGGGACAACTACCAGGGAATCAGATTTTCTAAAATGAGATGCAGAAGACTTTAGACACACATGAGCCTGTAACAAATTATCGAATCCCGCTAATTACTTCTGAATTAATTAATTCTATTTTTTTTATTAAATTATTAAAAAATATTTACCTTCCTTCTCCTTTTAGGACCTATGTGAAAAGAAAGAAAATTCTATACATCTTGATTGTGAAAATCTAAATAGGACAAACTGCCTCTTGTCGGAACAAAACAATTCGAATTAGACTCGGTCAACTAGAATGAATATTATCGATATAGGGGATCTTTCAATTAAGAAGATCCATCAACCTGAAACGAAGAGAAAGAAAGGTCTATCTATTAATAGAATACGTGTCTGACTTTATAATTATTAATATGAGTTAATTATTCATAAATTGTCAGTGTAAAGTTTTTTACACTGCCAACAAATCATATTTTCTAAATTATTTTATTTTATTTTATTTTTATTTGACTAAATAAGCAAATGACATGACACTATTAAAAGTATGATTGGTTGTCAGTATAAAAAAATTTTACACTGACAGTGTATAAGTGATTAACTCTATTAATATTTAGTTAAATTAAACAAATGACATTTAAAAGTACTTAAAGATTAATTTGAGAGTCAAATTAAGATCAATCAAAAATTAAATTAAGAAATAAAAAATAAGAGTAAAAGAGATTTTTAAAGTAGTTTATTATAAAAGAAATTTCTAATATTAAAGATTTGCTCAATAAATTCTTATTTATTCAAACGATTTATTCAATATTTTTCCGTTTTATTAGAAGGTAAATTAATCCAAGATATTTTTTGTTCCCTCTCAAGATATCAAGATATATTTAATTGAATTGACTCTTACTCTTGTAATAGTTATGTTCAATTAAACCCTTTAAAATTTATGTTAATTTAGTTAAGTCTCAAAAAATTAATTTTACTCTTGAGATTTAAAGCTTAAGTCTAATTTTAGGTTTCAATATTTATGTTTATTTCTTAGTACCTCCCTAAATATCTAAAATTATGAAAAGTAATATTTAATTGTTTCACATATGTAAATTGTAAAGAATTCAAATCAAGAGAAGAGCAAGAATAAACAACTGAATAATTCATAAAATTTCAAGATTCTCAAGGGTTAAGCTCCAATCTAAGAAAAATGGAGACTACTCATATATGTTCATAGTAATTGTAATGATCCAATAATTCACTATACTTTGCAGCAGAGTAATTAAGTAGCGAAAAATATAAATCTAATTATTTAAAATTAATATGCAACAGTTCCTAGATATACATGCGACAATATATATATTGTCAAGATTTTTATAGGACAAGCACACCAATCTTTGTAATATAATAAATGGAGGGTTGTCGAACATCAAGAACTTGTAAGATTTTAGTAAAAAAAAATTAAAAATAAAACTTGATAAGGATAAATTTATACAAGACAATATCATATTGCTACAAGTAGAAATAATATCTTTAGTAACTAGAAAACACATAAAGTAAGGATAGAATAGAAATTTATCAAAATATAGAGCTGTTGAGATTAAACAACACCAATCTCACTCTCATGTACTCCTATGATATCTATATATAATCTCCATTACCCAATACCCTTGAATTCACTAAATCCACTCAACCAATTCCTTGATTTAGAAATTCTAAAGACTACAACTTAACAACTGATTCCTCGTGTTATCAAGTTAGAATCCTTGCATTAAATATGAGAAATTTTTCAACTAATAGTTTCAAATCTATTCCTAGTCTGAGGTTGTTAGGTGAGTTGATTCAGAACTAAGTTCAGAAAATGTTTTCCAACTGAAATCCAAACTAAATATTAAAGATGAGTGACCAAATCATCCAAACATTAAGAATAGAATCAAACTCATTGATATTGAAGGATAGAACATCATATATATGAAAATAAAAAGGAATACATAGAGTTTGATGGCTACATTTAATCTCAACAAAAAGAAAAGATTAACCCCTTATAATGATGGGAACCAATTCAAGGTACATGGAAGATGAAAAGAAGAATAAAGGAAAAACTAAAGAACCCTTGTTAATAGTTGGTTCCTAGTCCTCTTTCAAGCTCTACTATGCTCATACCTTGTTTTTCTTCCTCCCCTCTTTTTCTCCCCCTCTTTTCCTTTTTAAATGTTGGCCAAAATAAAATAGAGTAAGAAAGAGAGAGAGGGTAAATGATGACTGAGTTCCTAAGAGCTCTTTAGGGTGAAATAACATGTAATGGTTGAGCCCTTGGTCCAATGACTGAGTGCTTGGGTGCTCCAAAAAATTTTCCTCTCAGACCCTAAACCGCTCACTCTTTTTTCAATTGTTGAGCGGTTTAAGGCTTTCTCCTCCATGCTTCTTGGCCTCAAAATTGCTCAACCTTTTTGCAACCGTTGAGCGGTTTAGGTCTAAGCTGCAACCTTCATCTTTTCTACACCTGCAAAACAAAAACACCTCAAAAATTAATAAAAAACTTTCATCAACTCTCAACAAAAAGTCTTACTTCATATCCTTTTGATTCTATTTACAAGCTTAGGATTTTACTCATAAATTTTATACTAAAATAACTAGATAAGTGTCAAAATTGATTAAACTAATTACACAAATTTGATACTTATCATATTATATATATATATATATATATATATATATATATATATATATATATATATGAAGAGGGTTCAAACGACACCGGTGTAAACTTTTACTAAGTATTACACCGCTCAATAACTTTATATTAAATGTAAATTTTATAAATTCAATCATTAAATTATAACTTCATATCACTTTATATGTTTATATCAAATTTTGTTAAAATTGAACAACAACTTGAAGATAATATAAGTGTTCATATTTTACTATATTTTGAAATGTATATGTTACGTCAATTTTGTTTTATACGAATGAAATATCAAATTATTTTGGATTAATATAAAATTATATATATATGATCTAAGAGTAAATAAATTTCAATCTAGCGATTGTATTTACAAAATTCATATTTAATATAAAGTTATTGAGCGATGTAATATTTAGTAAAAATTACACCGGTATTGTTTAAACCTTCATATATATATATATATATATATATATATATATATATATATATATATATATATATATATATATACTGAGATCATATAAAAAAATCTTATACGCACACATATACACAAACAACTATCCAAACTGTAAAATATAAAATCATAAGTTGTTAGACAAGCAACTATTATACAAATGTTGCCTCAAAACAACACCAACCAAAACACTACCATCTTTAGCATGGAACCACAACCTTCTAGTCCTCTAAACTCAACTTAACAACATAGATCAACATATCAACACAAATACACAACTTAAAGACATAACAACTTTCCAACTTACAACATAACATCTAAACAACATAACAATCTTAACAACTTAGCAATTTATGCATTGTCATGTATTTTAACTAAGAGATTTCTTATAATACAAGTGAGTAGTCTAAGTAACTTGATCATATTAAACCAACTTAACAACATGATCTTTTGTTTGTTGGATCAATAACAAATTCGGATACCAATTAACAATACAATATAATTTCTCAAATTTTGCCACTTAAACTAGAAAAGTCCAATATCTTTTCAAGAATATAATAATTTGGCTATAAACCTATCACGACATTATCTCTCAATTTCATATTTTACTTAAATTTTGGCCCTTCTAAACCAATATAGCTCGACCTAACCTTGATATGGTATCTTCTAAGGACTTATAAAAGATTTGATATATAATCCACTTGAAGAGATAACAATCTCAAAAAATAATTTGACATCCTTTTTTATCGAGTTAATTAAAAGCACCTATTCAAGTATTTAAAAGCATCTAAATTAAATTAAAAAAATTGGGATATTATATGTTCGAATTCCCTCTACTAACACGTATTATTATTCTTCTTCGTCTCCATATTATTATTATTTTGAATGCTCAAAAGATAAAAATCGTATTGATTATAACCTTTTTAATCGCTAATGTTCAAATCATAATAAATAAATAAATAAATACAAGGATGTTTGAATTTTTTGAAGGAACAATCATGATTTTATATTCAACCCTAGATCCACAAGAAAACTTCTACAAAAGGAGGTTTGAGTTTTTTGACAATAGCGTGAGATAGTTAATAGTCCCATCACTCACTCTGTTTAGTGTTGATATCTATTTGATATATATTCATGGATATTTTATACATCCTTAATTATATGTATATGTGAATATTTGATAAAATATAAAATTTTAAATAAAAAAGATAAGAAATAAAATAACAATTATAAAATAAATAATTATAAATACATATTTATATTAAAAATAATTTTATAACATATATTTATACTAAAAATAAGTAATTGCGATGTATATATTTAATGTAAAAATAAATTAAATCAAATTATTCTATATATAAATAAGAATATTTTTAAAGTGCAAGTATCAACAAATACAAATGCTTCACTGTCTTTGTCTTATTATTAAATGAGTATCCATTTACTTATCAATTAAAATTCATAACAAATTTTATTTGCAGATATTTGTTACATGATTTTTATCATTCCTATTTATAATACTGTAATTATCGTTAATTTAAAAATAAATAAATAAATTGAACACAAAATTTTCCACCAAATACAATGTTCTCACAATACGTGCGTGCATGCATGACGCTACCCACTGCTTCAATCCATCAAATTATAAGAATATTTTTCTTTATTAGTTTGAAAGGAAGCAATGTTAATAACACACAATGAGTAAGAAATTCATAATGAATAGCAACATTTGCAATTCATGATATGATACGTTGATATATAATTCCTATATACCAATCCTAAATTCTATCTTCTAACTTATCGCCATTATACAGTGGATTTTGTTTAATCAAAGCCTGACGACCAATTTGCTTGAAATCAACTTTGCATGCATGGTGTTCTGGGTATCTATGTCTTCCACAAAACACATCCCCACAACGACACTCGAACCCTATTAGTCCAACCTTTTTGTTGCAGCTCTTGCACCTCTTTTTCTTCTCACTCATGCTTCCATCTTCCGTTAGACAAACATTAGCAATCATACGGCGACAACTACCTCACTCATAGATTCTTCAGAGCAATCATACGGTTTACGACAACTAGATGAATGATCAAGAACAATAACTTTCTCATTCCACTTCTTGTCATCCTTTGATTTGATCAATTTTCCTTTGAGATAATCTCCGTAACACTTTGAACAAAGGTTCTTGTTGGCAGCAGAACCATAGAAGCCACAGCCATTAGCACAAAGTGGTGGATCCATATTGTTTGGCTTAAGGAGAAAACGTAGAAATTAAAGATCTCGATGTCAGCTAGAAAATTTGGAGCAATTAAACAAGAAGCGTTCCCTTTGTGAAATACTTGAAGGATGAAGGGTATTTATAATCCAATTAATGATAACATAATCTAAATCATTAAGGAAAGGTATATATTTATATTATATCATAGAGAAATCTTAATTAACGATAATAATTGATTTTTTACAATTCATTTTTGGCAGTTACATAATTGATTTAGTCGCTACATGTGAGAAATTTTTAGCGGTTATTTTTTCCTTTTCTATTTATTTTTAATAAATAATAAGTTCAAATTAATGTTGGAAATATTTTGTAAAAATGTAGAAAAATTGGATCTTGCAAATAAATTGAAAATAAAAAATTATAATTAAATTACCATAAAAAATTTATAAAAGAAGATGTTTGTGTATAAACTTACAATCAATTTAAAATTCCTAATAAATCTCAACTAAATATAATTTTATTTGTTAAAATTATATTGAATAACTGAAAATAAAATTGTAATAATAATAAATATCTTATCTAAAATTTATTCAAAATTTAAATAAAATAAAATCTCATAAATCTAACACTCTTTCTTGAAATTTTTCATGAACATTACAAACTTTAGTATTATGAACTCCAAAACTTGATTTATGAAGTGCTAGGTCATCAAGCTGTACTGCACATCAATTCTTGACCTAAATCATTGTCTTCATAGTCATTAAATTTAACTCCTCATGTCTTTAAATACCATTTGTTGGAATTTGTCATATCAAATACATCTTGTATAAAAATGTGACCAAATCTTTCATGTTAAACATTACTCTCATCAATTTTAACAATAACATGGTGATCTTCAACTAAATCAAATTTTAAATAAAAACTATTTTTGGTCATTTCAATCTTTGTAATATCTGAATCATGTTCATTCATGATAAAACAATAATTCTCTTTAAAAGAGATTTCATATTCATTCTTTAACATTTGGAGAACATTAAGAAGATTTTGATCCAATTCTAGAATATAAATAACATTTTTGACAATTATCATGTGACTAGTGCAACCATTTTCAATAAGCCATGTATTCAATTCATGTGGATTGAATTTTTGACATGCCATAAATAAATACTCATCTACATCATCATTTTTTTCTTCAATCACATTTGACTATTTTTCTAGTTGTTGTTAAGACCAATTATTCTTTAATTTGCAATATTTTTTACTATGACAATTTTTTATTGCAAAAATTGTAGTGAAAAAGATGTTTATCTTTAAACCAACAATCTTTTTTAGCATAGTTGGTTCTTTGATAATGAGAACGAGGCAAAAATCTTCTTTTCTCGAAGAACCTTCAACTTTTCCTTTGTTCTTATTGAAATTCTATGACTTTCCAAAATTCCTTTCATTGTGCTTTGCTCAAAATGCACCTTCAACAACTTCATTACTTCTAATGGAGACTCTTTGTTCTTATGCGTGAAGCTTGCTGGTCAATTCAATAACTGTGAGATTTTTCAAATCATAAGGCTCTTCAATTGTAGAAATCTTGGCTTTAAATCTTTCAAGTATCGAAACCATGCACTAGTGCAAAAATTGAATTTAAAATCAGACTTTTAAGATCGGTTACAAGGTAACCGATCTTAAAAGTGACGCGGTGGCAAATTTGTAAATAACATGAACACTTTTAATATCGGTTAAAATTTAACCGATCTTAAAAGTACTTTTAAGATCGGTTACAAAATAACCGATCTTAAAAGTGCCACTTTTAAGATTGGTTATAAAATAACCGATCTTAAAAGTTGCACTTTTAACCGATCTTAAAAGTTCTTTTAAGATCGGTTATTCTATGACCAATTTTAAAAGTGTTACTTTTAAAATCAGTTATTTAAGAACCGATTTTAAAAGTGCCACTTTTAAAATCAGTTATTTCAGAACCGATTTTGTATGTAGTATACAAAATCGGTTCTTCAATAACCGATTTTAAAAGTATCGTCAGAAATCTTTTATATTCTCCTCCATTCTCATTCTCTTTAATCTTTCCCTCCATTCCTTTTTTTAATCTGTGACGCTCTCATTTTCTAAAGTCTCCAATAAGGTAAATTTCGTTGTCGTTTTCGTTTTCATTTTCGTTTTCTCATGTTCTTGTTGTGTCTCTTTTCGTTTTTTCATGCTTTTCTCGTCTCTATTTTCCTTGTAGGTTCAGTTTGGGTAAATTTTGAACCTGGAACGGGCCGTTCTGCGAGGAGAACGGCCGTTCTCCCTTGAGTGCGGGCCGTTCTACTAGGAGAACGGGTCGTTCTCCAAGGAGAATGAGTCGTTTTTTAAGGAGAACGGCCCGTACTGAAAATTAATTTTTAGTCCTTTTGATTAGACTGGAACGGCCCATTCTAGTTTTAAAACGGCCCGTTCCAATTTAATTTTTTTCCCTAGCAGGACTTTTAAGATCGGTTATTAAACAACCGATCTTAAAAGTTAACTTTTAAAATCGGTTGTTTAACCGATTTTAAAAGTCTAACTTTTAAAATCGGCTCTTTCAAAATCGGTTATAGAACCGATTTTAAAAGTCTTTTTTCCACTAGTGATGATTTTTTCAACAAATCTTTTGATATGTAAATGATGTTTCACCAAGAAATCACATTTAGTTCACAACATTCATTTACATGTTAGAATAATCTTTGACAGATTCATTATCTTCCATCTTTATCAATTCAAATTCTTTATTTAATGTGAGAAGTCTAATAGATTTGACTTTACTATTGCCTTTAAATTCATCTTAAATCTTGTCCCACACTTATTTACGTGTTTCCAAGTCCATAATTTTAGTAAAAATACTGTAATTCCTACATGTAAGCAAGTGACGACTTTATCTTTCTTCAACTTCTCCTCCTCATAAACTTTAATTTGTGCAATTGTTGGATTTTCTCTCAATTGTGGTGGATCAGCTTCAGAAATTACGACATTCCATAAATCTTGAGATTTTAAAACAAATTTCATATTAACAATCAAAATATGATAATTTTCACCACTAAACATTGAAATTACACTATGACCCCCTCTTTTAACACCTTATGAAACCAAACTTATTAGATTGAAAGATTAAAACTTAAATTTATGTATATTTTTTGACAAAAAAAAGTGGGATAAAATAGTATTGCAAATTTATTGCGATTCTATTGCAGAAATTGTGAGTCGTTGCGATTACGGGCAAAACCTTATTTCTACCACAAAATGATAATTCTCTCATGACTTGTGTTGATATTGAAATATTCTCTAGAGGCATTACCTAAATGGCTTTTGTGTTTTTAACATTAATTTTAGCTAATATCGTTGTCCATTCTACTGCCTGCAGTTTGCCTCTATGATGGTGGAAGATAGAAATGGAAAGACATTTCCTCTCCAAATGCTTTTGTTATTTAGCAATGCTATTTTTCGGATTCAATATTATGTTGGAAAAAGGCTACAGTCAAGTCCGGGACAATTAGCAGGGAATCAAATTTTCTAAAATGAGATGCAGAAGTCTTTAGACACACATAACCTTGTAATAAATTATACAATCAATTGAATACGTGTTTGACTTTATAATTATTAATATTAAATTTAATTTAATTAAATAAATGAGATTTAAAAGATTAATTTGAGAGTCAATTTAAGATTGATTGAAAATAAAATTGAGAAATAAAAAACAAGAGTAAAAGAGTTTTTAAGGTAGCTTATTATAAAAGAAATTTTCAATATTAAAGATTCGTTCATTGAATTCCTATTTATTCAAATGTTTTAACCAATATTTAATCGTTCTATTTGAAGGTAAATTAATCTAAAGAATTTGTTGTTCTCTCTCAATATTAGGTTAACTTTTCAATACCTCTCTAAATATTTGAAATCATAAAAAAAAATGATAATTAATTATTTTACATATGTAAATTGTAAAGAATTCAAATCAAGAGAAGAGTAAGAATAAACAATTAAATAATTCATAAAATATTAAGGTTCTGAAGTGTTAAACATAACAACTTATGTGTCATCACGTATTTCAACTAAAAAATTTCTTACAATATATGTGAACAGTTTAAATAATTTGATCATATCGAACTAACTTAACGACACGATCATCTTTTTTATTTGTTAGATCAATGACAAATTTATATGTCAATCTATAATATAACATAATTTCTCGAATTTTGTTATTTAAACTAGAAAAGTCCAATATCTTTGTCAAAAATAGAAAAACTTAGATATGTACCTACCACAACATTACTCCTCAATTTCATACCGTAATCAAATTTTGGTCGCTTTTAATCCGTATGACTTGACTTAATCTCGATAAGATATCTTCTAATTAGTCCCTCTCTCTACTTTATTCTTTGTTATTTATTCTATAATTTAATTATGTAAATTTTATATAAATTAAAAAAATTATTGAGGCAAAGATAAATACTTCAAGTTTATGAAGTACCCATCCTAAAAAAATTAATATTTATATTTTAAGATATATAGAATATTTACAAATACTTTTAGTTTATTGAGGCAAAAGACTAATTTTATCAATAATTAATAATTAGGAATGATAATAGGGTAGGACAAGTAGTAATCCCCATCTCCCATCCCGTTTAGTGTTAGTATTTATTAATATTCATGGATATTTTATATATTCGTGGATTATGTGTATCTGTAAATTTTTTATAAAATATAAAATTTTAAATAAAAAAGTATGAAGTAAAATAAAATTAAAAATAAATAATTTTATAACATATATTTATACTAATAATAAGTAATTATGATGCATATATATAATGTACAAATAAATTAAACAAAATTAATTTATATAATTAAGATTTATTAATTTATCTTTGTCTTATTATTGAGCAAGTATTCATTTACTTATCATTTAAAATTTATGATAAATTTTATTTGTAAATATCTTCTACATATTTTTTTATCATCCCAATTTATAAAACTTTAATTATCGTTAATTTTAAAAAAATAAATAAATAAATAAATTGAACACAAAATTTTCCACCAAATACAATGTTCTCACAATACGTGAGTGCATGTATGACGCTACCCACTGCTTCAATCCATCAAATTATGAGAATATTTTTCTTTTGTTAGAAAGGAAGCAATGTTAATAACAAACAATGAGTAAGAAATTCATAATGAATAGCAACATTTACAATTCATGATATGATACGTTGATATATAATTCCTATATACCAATCCTAAATTCTATCTTCTAACTTATCACCCTTGCACAGTGGATTTTGTTTAATCAAAGCCTGACGAGCAATTTGCTTGAAATCAACTTTGCATGCATGGTGTTCTGGGTATCTATGTCTTCCACAAAACACATCCCCACAACGACACTCGAACCCTATTAGTCCAACCTTTTTGTTGCAGCTCTTGCACCTCTTTTTCTTCTCACTCATGCTTCCATCTTCCGTTAGACAAACATTAGCCACACCCTCACTCATAGATTCTTCAGAACAATCACACGGTTTACGACAACTAAATGAATGATCAAGAACAATAACTTTCTCATTCAACTTCTTGTCATCCTTTGATTTGATCAATTTTCCTTTGAGATAATCTCCGTAACACTTTGAACAAAGGTTCTTGTTGGCAGCAGAACAGTAGAAGCCACAGCCATTAGCACAAAGTGGTGGATCCATGTTGTTTGGCTTAAGGAGAAAACGTAGAAATTAATGATCTCGATGTCAGCTGGAAAATTTGGAGCAATTAAACAAGAAGCGTTCCCTTAACGAAATAC
Source organism: Cajanus cajan (assembly GCF_000230855.2). Lineage (NCBI taxonomy): Eukaryota > Viridiplantae > Streptophyta > Magnoliopsida > Fabales > Fabaceae > Cajanus > Cajanus cajan. The sequence goes on along the minus strand of NC_138517.1, from coordinate 6,770,177 downwards.
TTGAGGATGAAGGATATTTATAACCCAATTAACGATAATAAAATCGTAGATAAATCTTAATAATTTAAGGAAAGATATGTATTTATATTATTTTAATTAATTTATCATAATCTATTCTGCACTAAAGAAAATCAAGGCCTTGAACTTGTTATACAATGAAATCACAATGAAATCGACAGATCAACTTATCCTAATAAAATTAAATTCATACTTTCAACTTATTTGCCTCAACACAAATATCCTAATTAATTGGCGGTTCTTTTTTGACACTCAAGATAAACCGCCAACGTTTATACGATAAACTGCCAAAATTGACGTCATTAGGGGCACATTGCATAGCCAAAATGTTGGCACCTATGGAGTCAACTATTTAGCTTGTTATTTGGCTCATTATTTTGCTATACGGAAGGAATTAAGTACTGTTGGATTAATAAATATTAGGAGGCCAAAGTTAGAAACTCCGAATTTTGGTAGGGGAAGTCTTAAGTTTTGTAGAAATCTTAGATTCGAAATATTGATTTATCATGTTTGATATCTATTTTATATATAAAAAAAATTTCTCTAGAAAGTGTTTTTTTAATAATCATTTTTATCTATTTTTCTAAAAAAAAAAAATATTTTCATGACGGTGATGAGAATCTTACTTTCCCAATTTAGTAGTAAAATTTTAATTATATAAAAAACAATATTATTTTTAAAATAGAAAATATATAATTTGTAAATATTCTAAAATTATTGATATTTTAATTAAATAAATAGTTTTTATAGTTATATTAAAGATTTTTTTTAAATGATTATGATTGTTTTTGTTAATTAAAGAAAGATTTGTGAAATTATTTGATATATTAATTATTAAAGATATAAATATATTTTATTTTTTTTAACATATTTTGATTAGATACTATGGCTTTGATTAATTATTTTAGAGGTTTATTAGATAAGAATGTTTTAAGATAAGAAAAATAAATATTTTAAAATTATATTATTTGAATAGATATTATCTTTTATATATATATATATATATATACTTTTGAATTAATTTATTGAGCTAATATTATATTTCAAAATAATAATAGTTATTATTTACTTATTTTTAAAATAGTGATAAATATTTAATTGGACTTTTGTCAATGCATGGGTTAGGGTTAATGTTTTTATATAATGATATGAAATACGTCGCTAGGAAATGCTCTCTTGTGTAAAAGTTTGGGAATACAATCTTCGGAGATAGTTTGGTTTGGGAAGCTCCAATCTCGTCCATTATGTGCATGAGACAGATCTTGCAAGACTTAGCTATACCAATGAAATCCTAGTTGTTTATCCTTCTAGTGTAATGGTTTGACCCAATATGTACTCATATACTATTCAACCTTCAAGTAAGGATAAAGTGGTTTTATTGATGCCATATGCATGTAATTTATGAGAGTCTTATCCTTGCATAAACATAACATATCCATTATGTTTGAACTGTGACTTTAATATGTGAAGAGATGTGATGTAATACAATGTGACTGAATGATTATTGCTTCGATTGCTAAAATGTTATTTATAGAATAATTGTTGATGAATTACATATATGCTGTATAATATGTTATTGTATGTGCGTGGCTACTGAACCATTTTCTATGTTGATAACCAAAGTGGAATGTTTCCCACATCTATTTTCTTTTTTGGTGTTTTGTTTTGTTGTGTATGTGAATGTGGATTTGATTATGGTAATGGAGAGGAGTAAGCCTTTTTGCTGAGATTGCTCTGATAAGATGTGATATCGATGTTTTATATAAGTACTATTTCCTTTTATTATGCATTAGAACTTTAGTTATATTTTCTTAAGAATTTTTTTTTTCGCAATAGTTATTATTTATTGTAAATGTTTTACTTTCAGTCTTGTTATTTGAAGTTGTGAATGTCGTACATTAATTTTACCCACAATTATCAATTATTAAATGAAGTATTTTTTTTAGATTAATATTTTATAATATTAAATTTGTGTATGAAGACTATAGGGTGTCACATAATTGAGTTGCATCTTTCACAATATCTCTCTTGTTCTCTTTCTCTCTCTCTTTTTATGTCTCTCTCCTCCTTTATTTTTCTCTCTGTCTCCATCTTTTTCCCTCTCTCCCTCCCGTATCTCTATTTTCTACCTCTCTTTCTTATGTCTCATTCTTTTCTTGACTTATTAATTTTAATAATATTATCAAAATATATTTTGTTTCCATAATTTAATGGTATTTGATAATTTTTTTATTTTTGTTGTAATTTTTTAAAATGAAATAAAAATATAATTTTATCCTTCTTACTTATAAGGTAACATTTTTTTGTGTTTATTTCTTTTATTGAATTCTTATTGTAGAGAAATGAGAAATACTAGAGGGGATTGAATAATATCGATCAATCAAAAACTTATATTTTTTGAAACAACAAAGTAGTATTGTTACATCAAGGACCGTAGATGAAGATATAAAAATATAAATACAAGATATTTTTATATTGGCTCACCTTAATCACTGAGATTACGTTCAATTCTTGATCTAATGAGATCAAGTTTTACTATCTTATACAAAGATACAAATATTCTTTTTCCAAACTACTTTTGGCTCAAATAAAGTATTGTTTGACTTACTTCTTCAAACAACTATCCAAGTATTATTTCAACACAGTTTCTCCAAGCTTTAATAGCTAAATGTTCTTTTAAAGACAAGTCTTTCCAAACTAAAAATAATAACACTAAATTATAATTGGGTAAAATAATAATGTTGTTTTGTCTTGTTTTCAAGACATGATACAACTAGTATAATATAAAGTTGATTTACAGAAAGAATGAATATGAATATGTTCAATAAAAATGGTTCCTCTTCTTTTTGAATCATCATGCTTCCTTATATAGATGATTCAATGAAGATGACCATTGCAAATCCTTGAGCATCTCTCATAGGCTTACTTCATTTGTCTTCATCTTTGTTCCTTATGAAGAAAAATGTTTGTTGGTACATTAAATATTTGTAGTAAATACATTTTACCAAATTGTCACTTCTTATCTGATCAAGGAAGCCACTTATCACTATTTTGATACCAAATGCGTGAAACCATGTCTGTGATAGGTCAAAGAAAATTTGAATAGCTTTATCTGGAGTTTTCCTTTGATTTAAGGGATTTGTTTATCTTTTTCTGACACAAAACATGTCTTTTTTTCCTTTTAGTTGAATGTGAGTACCGGGGAAGCTTTTCCATTTGATCAGTTAAGAAATCATACACATACAAGTGATTAAGTTATTAGACATCATAAATGATACGAAATCAAAATGTGTCTTTTATACCAAGTATTTTGTCTGACTAGATAACTTAATCGTCTTAGTACTTTATTTGCAAATCTTTTCTCTAGAAAAACATCTATGTTTGTTGACATAAAAACTTGAAATTCTAAGGAGCCTAAGATCATTTTTTAACTTAACACTTATTTAACTAATTTTAACTCCAAATTATAAACTTTTTAAAATAGTTTAAGTTTTATCAAATGCAAATACTATAATATATAATTTGTTTATATATGTAAATAATTTTTATTATCTTCAAAATGTAATTAGATCATAAAAAAAGTTTAATGTCATATTTGTAGTAATATTTGAGTAAAGAAATATATCTAATAAGGTATTTTAATAAAGGGTATTTTTGTAAAAAATATTTATATACATACAACTGTAACCAAATATTTATATATAAATATTTCTAGAAACTTTATGATTAATCAAACAAATTTTAATTATTCCTAAGAATTATGATTATCAAGATTTGTAATTTCCAAGAATAATTATTTCTGTATATGAGAAAATAGGATCCGGATTCTCTAACTTAATGGTGCAAAAATTATAATAACTTTCAACTATTTTAAGTTGTTAGATTATAAAATTATATAAGATTTTGACACTTATTCATAAATAGTAAGTATCCTATCATAAATAAAATATTTCAATTAATGAATAATAAATATTTTTAACATATATTAACTTTACATATTCAGATGATCTCACCTCTTTTTTTATTTCTTTCTTTTTTTTTTAATTTTATTTTTGTCTCTTGATTTTTTTGGATTTTTGGCTTGAAATTCAATAACATGAATTACTACATTTATTATCACTTTTGCCGCAAAACAAAATCGAGAATTTTCAAATTTGAAATATGAGAAAAGTAAACGATAACAAATTAAACATTTTAGTGTCTTTTTTAAAAATTATACAGTAAAATGAATTATAAAAAATTATACATTAAAATTTTTTATTTGTCATTTGTTTTTTTATAGTGCCTAATAAATTAACTCAAATTTAATATAATATAAATAAAAAATAAAATAAAACTGTATGTATATATTATAATGAAATATTTTTTTCATCAAAATAAAAAATCTAAAATCTAAATAAAAATGAAAATAAAGAACCAAAAATCAAATAATCATATCGGTAGAAAAAATAAATTATGCATTCCTAATTCAACTAAAAACTATTAATCTAAAATTACACCAATTGAGAGGATTACATAGTGGAATTTGATTAAATACATACTTAGTTAAACAAAAAAACTTGTCATTCCTAATTTCTCCAAACAGTTATATATGCAGAAAAATTAATTAAGCATCCAACAATGTTTATGCAGACTCATGAGCAAATGAATTATGCAGAAAACATTGTTTCTAATTAATATATATTCTGCAGCAAGCATTTTGCAAAATCAAACTTCAAATGAATTAAGTCAAAACATTGATACTAACATTATAACAACAATAAGGCCAACAACAATGTTAATTGTTCAAATAGTTCTTAAAAAATGAGCTGTATGGTTACATTGACTTCAATGGTATCAAAATATACCAAAGAAAAATACAACACTAATTAATTATAATACTCTTATCAATGATATCAAAATACACCAAACATAAAGTAACAACTAATTATAATATTACTATCAACTAACTTCTTTTCATTGAATCTTAATCAAGGATTGGAGACATGTCATGTAATGATTGACTATTTATATCATCAAGAGGTGCATGCACAATAACAAAAATTAATTAACATGTTTACAAGTAAGCAAAAGAATTGAAAGATAAAAAATATAAAGACAAATGATATTACCATAAAAAATTTAGTAAAACTAAATTGATTTTCTAATGTGTAAGGGAGCTCAAAAGTTGATGATGCTGAACAAGATACCATGTTGGGTTGATGACTTCTCAATTCTTTATCCTAAAACCAAAATGGAAAATTAAAGCAAGTGATAATTCTTGCTTTACAATCAGTTCTAGTCTCAGTTCTATGCTTTCTAACCAAAACATCCCTTTTGTCTATTGATTGTAGTCCTTCCTTACAACAAACAAATCTACATGAGGTAGCAGTACCATATTCTTTTTTAAAATTTACATATCGTCTCCTAACTCCAAAACCAACATGTGCACCATAAGCAAGCCAAAATTTTCAAGCTGCCTCTAAATTATCAAATTCTATATCTACTTTTGGTTTCCAATCAACATTTAAAGATTCCATAATATACTTCCTTTCAGAAGAATGAAAAATAAGAATAAGAAGTAAAAAAAATGATAACTTTGATTTTATATTTGTACATTCAAACACCTCAATTTCATTATCATATAACTATAAACTAAAGAGATGTAAACAAAAAAAATTTAGTTTAAGGATTTCAAATATAAGTTATCGGGATGCTATGCAAGGTCTTTTGGAACATGAAATATTTTTTAAGAAATACCCTTACCGAAATGCTACGCAGCGTCGTATGAAATGAGCTCTTCTGGAGGGTGTTTTGCTACAGTCTCAAAGGGTGGTTTGCAATAGCCCTAGAGGATGTTTTGCAGCAGCTATTGAAGGTGTTTTGGAGAAGAAGATGAAGCCATGGTTGAAGAAGATGAAGCTTCTATTTTGTATTGGAGAAGCTTTCTCATTACGTTTCCGAAAAGTTTTTGAATACGTAACTTAATATATGTTAAAACATTCATTATTCATTAGTTGAAATATTTTATTTATAGCAAGATATTTATTATTTTTAAATACGTGTCAAAATCTTATATAATTTTGTAATCTAAAGACTTAGAATAGTTGAAAGTTATCATAACTTTCGTGCCATTAAGTTAGAGAATCCGGATCCGAAAAAACACACCCTTAGAGTAAACATATTAATAAACTAAGTTTATAAAATTTCTTTAAAGATCTATTAATTAAAAAAAATTAAGAAAATTTAAAATATAAGTTAATGAGCCATCATCATCATTGTTACCACTGTTGTTATTGTTATTGTCACCATATTCTTTGTCACATGACTTTGAACTTATGTAATGAAGTATAATTGATTTTCAAGTTTAACAAAATTTTGTACATTTCAATGATACAATAAAATTTTTTAATTTAACAGTTGAATCATTAAAATTCATTATGGGTTATGAGTTATTGAGTGGTATAACTCTACCAATAATTACTCTTAATTATGTGAATCCATCTCCTATCCAAATATGTATAAGTTTTGCATATGATGAAAATTAAATTATTTTATTAAAGTTAAGAATTAAAAATAGTTAAATTGATTTGTCTAATAAAACATTCAGTGAATGATGGAAATTTGTATTTTTATTTAAATTTCATGAATTTCAAATTTTTAAAATTTTCAAAATTTTATTGTCCAAATACAACCTTAGTTCCTTAATTATGGAATGTGATATTTAAGTTCCTCAAGCAAAGTTTTCATCATCGATTGATTTTTTCAAAATTTCATAATAAAAAAATAATTTTGGTCACTTTTTGTAATTAGGGGATTATAGTTTTTATTATTATTTTAAGTAAAAGTGATAGATACAAGATGACACTTCATAACTATTAGAATGAGAGTTAATAATATGGTAGAGATACTCTGAACAAATATCACTGTTCACTTAGTGATTAGTCGTGTTTAATTTGATTCAGAACTTTAATTGTTGAATGAGGATAGTAGAAACTCATAAAAATTTGGCATCAAGGAATTTCATTGAGTTGGTATGTCCACCAAAATAAGATTTTATAATTGTAGAGGATGTTGAATTAAAGATCACAAACTCAAACCAAATCTTGTACCATATGTACCCATTGCCTATTATACTTGAGGATTATAGATTTTACTAAAATGATTATTCTTTGCACCAGAATAGTCACATACAATATAATTATATATCTATTGCCAAGAGAAAATTAAACTGTAGCTTTGAAAACAAAAAATTAACACCAAACTAAAATATATGACCCACAAAAGATGACAATAATAATTTCCTTCCTCTAATTACCCAAAACGTTGTACCTACTGGTCCAATCCATCAAATTATAAGATTTTTTTTTCTTTTGTTAGAAAGAAAGCAATGTTAATAACAAACACACAACGTGTAAGAAATTCATAATGAATAGCAACATTTACAATTCATGATATGATACGTTGATATATAATTCCTATATATCTATCCTAAATTCTATCTTCTAACTTATCGCCATTACACAGTGGATTTTGTTTAATCAAAGCCTGACGACCAATTTGCTTGAAATCAACTTTGCATGCATGGTGTTCTGGGTATCTATGTCTTCCACAAAACACATCCCCACAACGACACTCGAACCCTATTAGTCCAACCTTTTTGTTGCAGCTCTTGCACCTCTTTTTCTTCTCACTCATGCTTCCATCTTCCGTTAGACAAACATTAGCCATACCCTCACTCATAGATTCTTCTGAACAATCACACGGTTTACGACAACTAGATGAATGATCAAGAACAATAACTTGCTCATTCAAGTTCTTGTCATCCTTTGATTTTTTTTTTTTGAACGGCTAAGAAAATTTTCATTAAAAAGGTACCAGTGGTACCAAAAGAGAAATAAAATAGTATACAACATAACCAAACATACCAGTCTCGTGAAAGGAATAATTATGTCAAGGAAACTACATACCAAACATGTAGATTATTTTAGTGTATACCTAGACATGCATAAACCAGGATTATAGCACCATTGTGAAAAAGTATACCGGAATGTCTTTGTAAATGATGACAGCCACCTCCAACTGTAAACCTGAATCTCGTTCACCAATCTTTCAAAAGAGAAGCTATTATCATTGAACCTGTAACGATTCCTTGTCCTCCACACTGTCCAAGTAGTTGCCAACCATATGGAACGCCAATATACAACCTGTTCGTAGTGTTGAATTGGTCCAGGAATGAAGTTGAAATGATCCAAAATGTTGCTAGGTAGGGGGGCAGGACAGCTAATCCAATTGAGACAAACTTTCCATACCTTGTCCACCACCGGGCAGGTACAGAACAAATGATAATCAGATTCAATATCCTTCTTACAAAATACACATAATGCATCACTATGTGAGAGGACAATTCTCCTCCTAGCCAGATTATCCACCGTCGGGAGACCCCTACTCATCATTCGCCACACAAAAATTTTGGCTTTTGGTGGTGCTGGGATCGACCAGATACAATTAGGTACATCATTATAAGATCCTGCTATAGTTTCAGAGGTGATAGCATGATAAGCATACCTTACTGTATAACTTCCAGACGGTTCACTCTGCCACCCCCATGAATCATCCTGTTCCGGCCTAAGACTATACTCTGTAAGTTGTTGCAATAATTGTTGCTCCAATGATTTCTCCCATTCAAACCTTTCTCGTCTCCAATGTAGCTTCCAAGTCCAACTGTTGTTCGTCCAAGAACCCATATCCTGAACAAGACTATTTTGCTTCTCAGAAATGTTGAATAACCTCGGAAAAACCTTTGCTAGGCAGACTGTTCCCATCCAACTATCTAGCCAAAATCTAACTCTAGATCCTGAACCAATTTTCCACTTAAGTTGCCTTTCAAACCAATTGTCTTGTTCTATACCACCGCATACCAAAAGAAGATCCCTCCACCATATGGAATCACTTCGAGAACTACTTTGAGCACAAAGATTTGTGCCACCTCCATATCTCGAATATAATACCCTAGCCCATAATGAATGTCTTTGATGAAAAATTGACCACCTCCACTTTGCTAGCAAAGCCATATTAAACCTGGTAATTGTAACAACCCACCTTAGGTCATCACATAAATCATCAATCATAATAAATAATATATAATAAAGAAAATATTAGAGCAAAAGCCAGCTACGCTAGAGTGTAAAAATTGTTTTCATAATAGCAAACATAAATATATTAGTCATTCTCAGTAAAATTATACAGTCATCCAAAATATATTAACATTAACCATCAACAGAAACACCCTAGGTGCTGGTCAAGCTCTAAGCCTAGCCACTTCTCAAAGCAGCTACCCAGAAGACTCCTTGTTATCCCATGGCCTCACACCTAATCTGCTCCCCCACATAGTGAGATCATCACAGTTCCACCACATGGAAACATAAGGGTTAGCACGTATAAAACCAACCATAGTATAAATATCATTTAACAATTATTTATTCAAGCCAACATGTATTTCCAAGATAGATATAAACCAATATAATGTATACACCTCCATGCCAATGCATACATATTAATTAAAGAAATCCATAACCATAGTATACAATCCATACCATATGTATACATAATCTACATCCAAAGCAAAGTCACACCACCGTATAATCCATGATGTAACCAACACATCCAAACCAAATGTTGGCCTCAACACCTATCCAAACCAAGTGTTGATACGGTGAAACATGTCAGCAACCCATGTGTCACGCCTAACCTCTCATGGAAAGTATACAGTTGGATTACGTCGTCATGTAACCCTGGTGGGGTCACCTCATCCATCGGTATGACTCGACCCAGACCCATACCGGTAGCAAATAGATACTTAGAGGAGTACTTCAGAATCCACCTAACATCTGAAGCGGTTTACTATATAATCCTTGGAAAATTTCCAAATTGGAAATCCTCACAATGGGATTCCGAAATACCATATTTTCTCCAAAGATTATATCTCTGATCTCACCAAGAGACCTCCCATCCATAACCTTACTCCTCTCAGTCCTATTTACTTTTCCAAACCACATACACATACTTCATAATTATATATATAAACATAATCATAACCATGCCAAATTAAATATCCAAAACAACCACCAACTTGAATAAATAACAACCATCAATTTAAATAAATAACAACCTTCATACAAACAAAATAGCATATTAAAAGTTATACTACTCCTATCATGCTCATGTATACTAGATTAAGTCTTATAAGTACTACCCATACTAGATTAATTTTATAAATGCCACCCTTACTTGGATAAACCTGAATTGAAACTCGGGCAGAAACTGAGACTATAGCACAGCTGCCTCCCCAAGGCTCCTTCCATCTAAAATAGGGGCCGGAGCTAAAACTAGGACAGAACCTCCTCCTCTAGATTTCCCTTGGTCTTCAAAGAGAAGAAGAGGGAAAGAAGAGAGTATGAGAGAAGAGAGGATGAGAATGAGAAGTGTTTCTTGGGATGGTTTGCAATGGAGAAGTGAAGGCCTATTTATAGCCTCCATAACACATTAAAATAATGGAAAATAATGGAAAAATCTTAGACAAAACGAAATGGGATGAGTTGGTGTTGTTAGTGGGATGAGTTGGATGCCATATTCTTTTCCGCACCGATTTTTGACCACCGAATTTGACTTTCTAGACGGCCGAATTTGTGAATGGTTACTTCATGAAAGTTGTAGGGTTTTCTCTTATCTTTCCATAACCACCGACTTTGCATCATTTGGACAATCACAGCCCAAGTTATACCCCAAAAACCGAGACTTGCCAATCAGCCCAGCGAGAAACAATTGTATCAATAAAATTCCAATTTTGACCTTCTATACCACCGAATTTGAAAATAGCTATTTCAGTAAAAGTTGTGCGTTTTTCTCTTATATTTCCATTGAATCCAAGTTTGCATTATTTGAACCCTCACAGCCCAAGTTATACCCCAAAAACCGATACTTGTCAGTCAGCCCAGCGAGAAATGGTTCTTAAAAAATTTCACAACTATCTAATTAGATCCAACAACACATATCTTTCTAAGCATAAATGGAGTGTGAATTATCTATAATTGAAGTAAAATATAACCACCAAATTATGACCAAATACCACATAATAATAATAATAATAGTAATAATCATGTTGAAAACTGAGATGTTACAATTCTCCCCAACAATAAAAATTTTCGTCCCCGAAAATTCACTTACTCAAAAGAGATATGGGTATTGATCCTTCATATTGTCTTCCAACTCCCAAGTGGCTTCATTAGTGTCTGCATCCCAAATAACCTTCACCAAATTGATAGATTTACCTCGCAACTTCTTAACTCTCTTGTCTGCCACTGAAACTGGTTGTTTCTCAAAAGTTAAATTCTCCTTCACTTGCACTGCCTCTGATTCCAAGACATGACTCGGATCGTGAATATACTTTCTCAGTTGTGAAACATGAAACACATCATGCAAATTATATAGGAATGGAGGTAATGCAATCTGATATGCCACTGCTCCAATCCTCTTGAGAATTTGATACGGTCCCAATAAACTTAGGATTCAACTTCTTAGTTTTAATAGCTCTTCCCACACCTGTGGTAGGAGTCACCCTCAAAAATACATGTTCTCCCTCTTTAAACCAACACAAAGGTGTTCTACATTTCCTCACATATAGAGTCTCAAATGGTGCCATTCCTATACATGCGTGAAAATTGTTTTTATAAGTGAACTCGACCAAAGGCAACATTTCTTCCCAACTCCCTAGATGATCCAAAATACAAGCCCTCAACAAGTCCTCCAAAGATTGGATAGTCCTCTCAGACTGCCCATCAGTCTGTGGGTGATAAGCAGAACTGAGTCTCAACTTAGTCCCTAACGCCTGATGCAAACTCTGCCAAAATCAAGATGTAAAACGAGGATCCCTATCAGAGATGATACTGGAGGGCACACCATGTAATCTAACAATCTCCTTAATATACACTTGAGTTAACCTTTCTAAGGACCACTTTATATTCACCGGAAGGAAATGAGCACACTTAGTTAATCTATCCATGATCACCCAAATAGAATCACAATTCTTAGCAGACTTTGGTAATCCAACAACAAAATCCATGGTTATACTATCCCATTTCCATTCAGGGATCTCCATTATTTGTAACAAACCTCCTGGTTTTTGATGTTCCACTTTAGCTTTCTGACACACAATGTAAGATGCAACATACTCAGCTATCTCCTTTTTCATTCCATTCCACCAAAACATTTTCTTCAAATCTTGATACATTTTTGTCATACCCGGATGTACACTCAACTTGCTTTTATGACCTCCCTCAAGTATCAACTTCTTCAACTCTCCATCTTGTGGAATACAAATTCTGCCTTTGTACCTTAAAACCCCATCCATATCTTGTTCAAGATTCTTCCTAAACCTCCTAGGAAAACCCACAACAAAGTTTATACACATTATCTCATTTCCAAATAGGAACATCTAAAGGCTACAAAAGTCCTAAAAGGCACCTAATGTTCTGTCTCAGACTTATACTATACTAAATATGAGTACACACCATCCTCTATTCCTCTCTACACTTAAGGCCACCATGCTTCCACTGCACGACTTTGATACACCTTAGTAGCTCCTCAATGGATACTAAGAGAACACTTGTGTCCTCCCTTTAAGATCATCTTCCTAAATTCAAGATTACTAGGCCATAGATCCTATTATTGAACCCCAAAACATCATCAATTTCCACTCATAAAGGGCTATTTATACCCACCCCTACTAATCCTCTCCACTTGGTTCACTAAGAAAGAATTTAACTCCTAGGCTTCTCTAATCTCGTCCATTAATTCATTAGTTACTTTCAACATACTAAATTCAATGCTCCTAAGGGTGAGCTCACACATCACGCTTAAGTCTCTAAGTTCTTTAGTCAAATCCAACCCTTAAATCATCAAATGTGGTAGGCGAAAGATCATCCTACTCAAGGTATCTGCCAGAATAATATTTTCATTTCTACGACCCTCTCCAAAAATCATGTGCCTAAGCGTAAGTTTTACACAGAATCAATCTCCAAGTCTTACCACCTCATCTATACCGAAGGCAGCTCTTATCCACTACCTTGTCCTATATCCTCTTGTCTTGTTTTCAAAATGAATCAACTAATTATGCTTCTCCAATTTCCTTCAATAATTCACTTGTTACTTTAGTCATACCTAGTCTCATACTACTAAGGGTAACCTCATAAGCCAAACTTAAATCTTTAGACCAAACCAAAAGATCTATCTCTCTAACCATAAGGGAAGATATATCTAGAGGTCTTCTACTCAAAGTATCAACCACCATACTAGCTTTGCCCAAATGACAATTAAGATCAAAATCCTAGTCCTTAAAAATTCCAATTATCTCTTCTTGTCAATAGATATTTAAAATTCTTATGATCGCTAAAAACCTCTAGCTTAGAATCATATATGTAGTGTCTCCAAATCTTAATTAAAATTGTTAACTCAAGGTCATGGGTAAGGTAATTCCTCTCATGAATTTTCAATTGCCTAGAATCACAAGCTACTATCTTTCCTTCATGCATCAACACTCTTCCCGAATCTATCTTAGTAGCTATAGGAAAAGAAAGCAAAGCGATTCCTGTAGTAGAGGCGAGTGAGATGAGAGTAGCCTAAACCTCGAACTGCTATCTTAGAAATTTACTTAATAAATCTCCTATAAATTATCCTAAGAAAACTCTTAATTTTACTAATTGAATTAGGTATCTCTCACTACAACTTCTACCTTAGGTAGCTCTATGTTAAACCTTCACAAGAAATTACATGGCCTAAAACACGCACCTAATACAATCAGAGTCATACTTAGATAATCTAGCCTAAGTTTATCTTGGATATATCTTCACACTTAACTCTAATATGATGGTATCACATCCTAAGATCAAAACCTTTCATTAACACACAAATATCCACTAATTGATCCATAAGGTCACATACTTGCATATCAATTCATATTAGAATACTTCCTTCACATATACTATCCCTAAGCATATATGAATTGATCACCATGAACCAAGCATATCATTTTAATCAACCTTTCAATGACCAAACCTCAAAACATCACCAAATCTATTTTATCCTTGTTATGCCTATCATGACAGTATATATCTATAGAGTTATACTCATCCAAATGATTTCAAACCTGTCTTAAATGAAAGCTAAATGAATAAGCTACAACTCTTAAGATTTCAAAAAGATCACCTTCCTAACTAAAATTTCAACAATCACTTCAAGTATATTCAGCTCTAACAACTAGACTTCTGATCACCAAAGCAGTCATAACTAGAGTTCTAGACCTGCTTTTTACCTGATTCCAGTTCCATTAGAAAGATAGTATCTAAAGCCATAATTCTCATAAAGACCACAAAATCAGATTCTATCAATATGATACTCATACTGGCACAACAAAATTTCAACAAAAATAATCCCCATATCATACAGCATTAGTGTACTAACATACCTTAATCATTCCAAACTCACTCCTTTCCACCTTAAACTCATATTCAAGCTTTTCATTACAATCCTAAACCAAAACAGCTCACAAAATAAAATTCACATACTACCTCAACCATAAAAGTTATCATGCAAGCACCAACACTCAAGGAACGTTCCAATCTCCCATCAAAACTTCAATTCTCAGATACAACCTCTTTGGATTCAATCACTACTACTATAGATTCCTAAATTCCATTAATTGTAAACTCTTGCCAAATCAATGTCTCACCTAAATCTAAGGTGTCAATAATTTCTAGTTGATTATCAAGGCTTTATTCATACTATTGGTACCTAAGCTCACCATAAAGTATTCTATTATCCAATAGTAGCAGCAATTAGCTCCATAGCTCGAGCAATTTGCCGCCCATCCATGCTTGAAGAAGAATTAGAATGATTTCCCCTACCAGTCATCCTAAAAAGGTCAAAGAACTTTATGAGTTTACACGAAACTCATAAGAAATTCCTAATCAAGATTAAGAAACTCATGAGTTACTCATGAAGTTCCTTTCAAAATTCGTTTCCATACAACGGAAACATAACAAGACCATTCCCCACAAATCCTAAAGAGACTTGACCAGCTCTGATACCAAAACTGTAACAACCCACCTTAGGTCATCACATAAATCATCAATCATAATAAATAATATATAATAAAGAAAATATTAGAGCAAAAGCCAGCTACGCTAGAGTGTAAAAATTGTTTTCATAATAGCAAACATAAATATATTAGTCATTCTCAGTAAAATTATATAGTCATCCAAAATATATTAACATTAACCATCAACAGAAACACCCTAGGTGCTGGTCAAGCTCTAAGCCTAGCCACTTCTCAAAGCAGCTACCCAGAAGACTCCTTGCTATCCCATGGCCTCACACCTAATCTGCTCCCCCACATAGTGAGATCATCACAGTTCCACCACATGGAAACATAAGGGTTAGCACGTATAAAACCAACCATAGTATAAATATCATTTAAAAATTATTTATTCAAGCCAACATGTATTTCCAAGATAGATATAAACCAATATAATGTATACACCTCCATGCCAATGCATACATATTAATTAAAGAAATCCATAACCATAGTATACAATCCATACCATATGTATACATAATCTACATCCAAAGCAAAGTCACACCACCGTATAATCCATGATGTAACCAACACATCCAAACCAAATGTTGGCCTCAACACCTATCCAAACCAAGTGTTGATACGGTGAAACATGTCAGCAACCCATGTGTCACGCCTAACCTCTCATGGAAAGTATACAGTTGGATTACGTCGTCACGTAACCCTGGTGGGGTCACCTCATCCATCGGTATGACTCGACCCAGACCCATACCGGTAGCAAATAGATACTTAGAGGAGTACTTCAGAATCCACCTAACATCTGAAGCGGTTTACTATATAATCCTTGGAAAATTTCCAAATTGGAAATCCTCACAATGGGATTCCGAAATACCATATTTTCTCCAAAGATTATATCCCTGATCTCACCAAGAGACCTCCCATCCATAACCTTACTCCTCTCAGTCCTATTTACTTTTCCAAACCACATACACATACTTCATAATTATATATATAAACATAATCATAACCATGCCAAATTAAATATCCAAAACAACCACCAACTTGAATAAATAACAACCATCAATTTAAATAAATAATAACCTTCATACAAACAAAATAGCATATTAAAAGTTATACTACTCCTATCATGCTCATGTATACTAGATTAAGTCTTATAAGTACTACCCATACTAGATTAATTTTATAAATGCCACCCTTACTTGGATAAACCTGAATTGAAACTCGGGCAGAAACTGAGACTATAGCACAGCTGCCTCCCCAAGGCTCCTTCCGTCTAAAATAGGGGCCGGAGCTAAAACTAGGACAGAACCTCCTCCTCTAGATTTCCCTTGGTCTTCAAAGAGAAGAAGAGGGAAAGAAGAGAGTATGAGAGAAGAGAGGATGAGAATGAGAAGTGTTTCTTGGGATGGTTTGCAATGGAGAAGTGAAGGCCTATTTATAGCCTCCATAACACATTAAAATAATGGAAAATAATGGAAAAATCTTAGACAAAACGAAATGGGATGAGTTGGTGTTGTTAGTGGGATGAGTTGGATGCCATATTCTTTTCCGCACCGATTTTTGACCACCGAATTTGACTTTCTAGACGGCCGAATTTGTGAATGGTTACTTCATGAAAGTTGTAGGGTTTTCTCTTAGCTTTCCATAGCCACCGACTTTGCATCATTTGGACAATCACAGCCCAAGTTATACCCCAAAAACCGAGACTTGCCAATCAGCCCAGCGAGAAACAATTGTATCAATAAAATTCCAATTTTGACCTTCTATACGACCGAATTTGAAAATAGCTATTTCAGTAAAAGTTGTGCGTTTTTCTCTTATATTTCCATTGAATCCAAGTTTGCATTATTTGAACCCTCACAGCCCAAGTTATACCCCAAAAACCGATACTTGTCAGTCAGCCCAGCGAGAAATGGTTCTTAAAAAATTTCACAACTATCTAATTAGATCCAACAACACATATCTTTCTAAGCATAAATGGAGTGTGAATTATCTATAATTGAAGTAAAATATAACCACCAAATTATGACCAAATACCACATAATAATAATAATAATAGTAATAATCATGTTGAAAACTGAGATGTTACAATTCTCCCCAACAATAAAAATTTTCGTCCCCGAAAATTCACTTACTCAAAAGAGATATGGGTATTGATCCTTCATATTGTCTTCCAACTCCTAAGTGGCTTCATTAGTGTCTGCATCCCAAATAACCTTCACCAAATTGATAGATTTACCTCGCAACTTCTTAACTCTCTTGTCTGCCACTGAAACTGGTTGTTTCTCAAAAGTTAAATTCTCCTTCACTTGCACTGCCTCTGATTCCAAGACATGACTCGGATCGTGAATATACTTTCTCAGTTGTGAAACATGAAACACATCATGCAAATTATATAGGAATGGAGGTAATGCAATCTGATATGCCACTGCTCCAATCCTCTTGAGAATTTGATACGGTCCCAATAAACTTAGGATTCAACTTCTTAGTTTTAATAGCTCTTCCCACACCTGTGGTAGGAGTCACCCTCAAAAATACATGTTCTCCCTCTTTAAACCAACACAAAGGTGTTCTACATTTCCTCACATATAGAGTCTCAAATGGTGCCATTCCTATACATGCGTGAAAATTGTTTTTATAAGTGAACTCGACCAAAGGCAACATTTCTTCCCAACTCCCTAGATGATCCAAAATACAAGCCCTCAACAAGTCCTCCAAAGATTGGATAGTCCTCTCAGACTGCCCATCAGTCTGTGGGTGATAAGCAGAACTGAGTCTCAACTTAGTCCCTAACGCCTGATGCAAACTCTGCCAAAATCAAGATGTAAAACGAGGATCCCTATCAGAGATGATACTGGAGGGCACACCATGTAATCTAACAATCTCCTTAATATACACTTGAGTTAACCTTTCTAAGGACCACTTTATATTCACCGGAAGGAAATGAGCACACTTAGTTAATCTATCCATGATCACCCAAATAGAATCACAATTCTTAGCAGACTTTGGTAATCCAACAACAAAATCCATGGTTATACTATCCCATTTCCATTCAGGGATCTCCATTATTTGTAACAAACCTCCTGGTTTTTGATGTTCCACTTTAGCTTTCTGACACACAATGTAAGATGCAACATACTCAGCTATCTCCTTTTTCATTCCATTCCACCAAAACATTTTCTTCAAATCTTGATACATTTTTGTCATACCCGGATGTACACTCAACTTGCTTTTATGACCTCCCTCAAGTATCAACTTCTTCAACTCTCCATCTTGTGGAATACAAATTCTACCTTTGTACCTTAAAACCCCATCCATATCTTGTTCAAGATTCTTCCTAAACCTCCTAGGAAAACCCACAACAAAGTTTATACACATTATCTCATTTCCAAATAGGAACATCTAAAGGCTACAAAAGTCCTAAAAGGCACCTAATGTTCTGTCTCAGACTTATACTATACTAAATATGAGTACACACCATCCTCTATTCCTCTCTACACTTAAGGCCACCATGCTTCCACTGCACGACTTTGATACACCTTAGTAGCTCCTCAATGGATACTAAGAGAACACTTGTGTCCTCCCTTTAAGATCATCTTCCTAAATTCAAGATTACTAGGCCATAGATCCTATTATTGAACCCCAAAACATCATCAATTTCCACTCATAAAGGGCTATTTATACCCACCCCTACTAATCCTCTCCACTTGGTTCACTAAGAAAGAATTTAACTCCTAGGCTTCTCTAATCTCGTCCATTAATTCATTAGTTACTTTCAACATACTAAATTCAATGCTCCTAAGGGTGAGCTCACACATCACGCTTAAGTCTCTAAGTTCTTTAGTCAAATCCAACCCTTAAATCATCAAATGTGGTAGGCGAAAGATCATCCTACTCAAGGTATCTGCCAGAATAATATTTTCATTTCTACGACCCTCTCCAAAAATCATGTGCCTAAGCGTAAGTTTTACACAGAATCAATCTCCAAGTCTTACCACCTCATCTATACCGAAGGCAGCTCTTATCCACTACCTTGTCCTATATCCTCTTGTCTTGTTTTCAAAATGAATCAACTAATTATGCTTCTCCAATTTCCTTCAATAATTCACTTGTTACTTTAGTCATACCTAGTCTCATACTACTAAGGGTAACCTCATAAGCCAAACTTAAATCTTTAGACCAAACCAAAAGATCTATCTCTCTAACCATAAGGGAAGATATATCTAGAGGTCTTCTACTCAAAGTATCAACCACCATACTAGCTTTGCCCAAATGACAATTAAGATCAAAATCCTAGTCCTTAAAAATTCCAATTATCTCTTCTTGTCAATAGATATTTAAAATTCTTATGATCGCTAAAAACCTCTAGCTTAGAATCATATATGTAGTGTCTCCAAATCTTAATTAAAATTGTTAACTCAAGGTCATGGGTAAGGTAATTCCTCTCATGAATTTTCAATTGCCTAGAATCACAAGCTACTATCTTTCCTTCATGCATCAACACTCTTCCCGAATCTATCTTAGTAGCTATAGGAAAAGAAAGCAAAGCGATTCCTGTAGTAGAGGCGAGTGAGATGAGAGTAGCCTAAACCTCGAACTGCTATCTTAGAAATTTACTTAATAAATCTCCTATAAATTATCCTAAGAAAACTCTTAATTTTACTAATTGAATTAGGTATCTCTCACTACAACTTCTACCTTAGGTAGCTCTATGTTAAACCTTCACAAGAAATTACATGGCCTAAAACACGCACCTAATACAATCAGAGTCATACTTAGATAATCTAGCCTAAGTTTATCTTGGATATATCTTCACACTTAACTCTAATATGATGGTATCACATCCTAAGATCAAAACCTTTCATTAACACACAAATATCCACTAATTGATCCATAAGGTCACATACTTGCATATCAATTCATATTAGAATACTTCCTTCACATATACTATCCCTAAGCATATATGAATTGATCACCATGAACCAAGCATATCATTTTAATCAACCTTTCAATGACCAAACCTCAAAACATCACCAAATCTATTTTATCCTTGTTATGCCTATCATGACAGTATATATCTATAGAGTTATACTCATCCAAATGATTTCAAACCTGTCTTAAATGAAAGCTAAATGAATAAGCTACAACTCTTAAGATTTCAAAAAGATCACCTTCCTAACTAAAATTTCAACAATCACTTCAAGTATATTCAGCTCTAACAACTAGACTTCTGATCACCAAAGCAGTCATAACTAGAGTTCTAGACCTGCTTTTTACCTGATTCCAGTTCCATTAGAAAGATAGTATCTAAAGCCATAATTCTCATAAAGACCACAAAATCAGATTCTATCAATATGATACTCATACTGGCACAACAAAATTTCAACAAAAATAATCCCCATATCATACAGCATTAGTGTACTAACATACCTTAATCATTCCAAACTCACTCCTTTCCACCTTAAACTCATATTCAAGCTTTTCATTACAATCCTAAACCAAAACAGCTCACAAAATAAAATTCACATACTACCTCAACCATAAAAGTTATCATGCAAGCACCAACACTCAAGGAACGTTCCAATCTCCCATCAAAACTTCAATTCTCAGATACAACCTCTTTGGATTCAATCACTACTACTATAGATTCCTAAATTCCATTAATTGTAAACTCTTGCCAAATCAATGTCTCACCTAAATCTAAGGTGTCAATAATTTCTAGTTGATTATCAAGGCTTTATTCATACTATTGGTACCTAAGCTCACCATAAAGTATTCTATTATCCAATAGTAGCAGCAATTAGCTCCATAGCTCGAGCAATTTGCCGCCCATCCATGCTTGAAGAAGAATTAGAATGATTTCCCCTACCAGTCATCCTAAAAAGGTCAAAGAACTTTATGAGTTTACACGAAACTCATAAGAAATTCCTAATCAAGATTAAGAAACTCATGAGTTACTCATGAAGTTCCTTTCAAAATTCGTTTCCATACAACGGAAACATAACAAGACCATTCCCCACAAATCCTAAAGAGACTTGACCAGCTCTGATACCAAAACAGTAACAACCCACCTTAGGTCATCACATAAATCATCAATCATAATAAATAATATATAATAAAGAAAATATTAGAGCAAAAGCCAGCTACGCTAGAGTGTAAAAATTGTTTTCATAATAGCAAACATAAATATATTAGTCATTCTCAGTAAAATTATATAGTCATCCAAAATATATTAACATTAACCATCAACAGAAACACCCTAGGTGCTGGTCAAGCTCTAAGCCTAGCCACTTCTCAAAGCAGCTACCCAGAAGACTCCTTGCTATCCCATGGCCTCACACCTAATCTGCTCCCCCACATAGTGAGATCATCACAGTTCCACCACATGGAAACATAAGGGTTAGCACGTATAAAACCAACCATAGTATAAATATCATTTAACAATTATTTATTCAAGCCAACATGTATTTCCAAGATAGATATAAACCAATATAATGTATACACCTCCATGCCAATGCATACATATTAATTAAAGAAATCCATAACCATAGTATACAATCCATACCATATGTATACATAATCTACATCCAAAGCAAAGTCACACCACCGTATAATCCATGATGTAACCAACACATCCAAACCAAATGTTGGCCTCAACACCTATCCAAACCAAGTGTTGATACGGTGAAACATGTCAGCAACCCATGTGTCACGCCTAACCTCTCATGGAAAGTATACAGTTGGATTACGTCGTCACGTAACCCTGGTGGGGTCACCTCATCCATCGGTATGACTCGACCCAGACCCATACCGGTAGCAAATAGATACTTAGAGGAGTACTTCAGAATCCACCTAACATCTGAAGCGGTTTACTATATAATCCTTGGAAAATTTCCAAATTGGAAATCCTCACAATGGGATTCCGAAATACCATATTTTCTCCAAAGATTATATCCCTGATCTCACCAAGAGACCTCCCATCCATAACCTTACTCCTCTCAGTCCTATTTACTTTTCCAAACCACATACACATACTTCATAATTATATATATAAACATAATCATAACCATGCCAAATTAAATATCCAAAACAACCACCAACTTGAATAAATAACAACCATCAATTTAAATAAATAACAACCTTCATACAAACAAAATAGAATATTAAAAGTTATACTACTCCTATCATGCTCATGTATACTAGATTAAGTCTTATAAGTACTACCCATACTAGATTAATTTTATAAATGCCACCCTTACTTGGATAAACCTGAATTGAAACTCGGGCAGAAACTGAGACTATAGCACAGCTGCCTCCCCAAGGCTCCTTCCGTCTAAAATAGGGGCCGGAGCTAAAACTAGGACAGAACCTCCTCCTCTAGATTTCCCTTGGTCTTCAAAGAGAAGAAGAGGGAAAGAAGAGAGTATGAGAGAAGAGAGGATGAGAATGAGAAGTGTTTCTTGGGATGGTTTGCAATGGAGAAGTGAAGGCCTATTTATAGCCTCCATAACACATTAAAATAATGGAAAATAATGGAAAAATCTTAGACAAAACGAAATGGGATGAGTTGGTGTTGTTAGTGGGATGAGTTGGATGCCATATTCTTTTCCGCACCGATTTTTGACCACCGAATTTGACTTTCTAGACGGCCGAATTTGTGAATGGTTACTTCATGAAAGTTGTAGGGTTTTCTCTTATCTTTCCATAGCCACCGACTTTGCATCATTTGGACAATCACAGCCCAAGTTATACCCCAAAAACCGAGACTTGCCAATCAGTCCAGCGAGAAACAATTGTATCAATAAAATTCCAATTTTGACCTTCTATACGACCGAATTTGAAAATAGCTATTTCAGTAAAAGTTGTGCGTTTTTCTCTTATATTTCCATTGAATCCAAGTTTGCATTATTTGAACCCTCACAGCCCAAGTTATACCCCAAAAACCGATACTTGTCAGTCAGCCCAGCGAGAAATGGTTCTTAAAAAATTTCACAACTATCTAATTAGATCCAACAACACATATCTTTCTAAGCATAAATGGAGTGTGAATTATCTATAATTGAAGTAAAATATAACCACCAAATTATGACCAAATTCCACATAATAATAATAATAATAGTAATAATCATGTTGAAAACTGAGATGTTACAGTAATATTTTTAACTCCCAATCCCCCCATCTTCTTTGGTAAAGTGATCCTATCCCAGCTTATCCAGCAGATTTTTCTTTGATCTTCCTTACAACCCCATAAAAAGTTTCTTTGTAGACGAACGATTTGTTTGCTGACCTTAACAGGCATTCTGAAGAAGGAAAGAAATAATAATGGTAGGGAAGTTAAGACCGAGTTAATTAAGCATAGTCTACCTGCCATTGATAAGACCTTGCACTTCCAAGAAGATAACTTTTTTTGAATTTTGATAACAATAGGTCTCCATGTCTCAAACTTTCTTGGATTGGCACCAATGGGAATCCCAAGATATGTAAAAGGAAAGGATAGAAGTGAGCAATTCAATAATTGGGCAAAACCTTCCTCCATAGTAGAATCAATTCCCATAGCTCCAAACTTGCTCTTACAAAAGTTGACTTTCAAACCTGAAACCATCTCAAAGCATCTCATCATACTTTTAATTGCCATTACATTCTCTAATTTAGCCTCACCAATAAACATGGTATCATCAGCATATTGGATAATACTGATAGGAACTTGTTGAGATCCAACTTTCACATCACAAAATCTCTTTTGACTAACTGCTTCCCTCATCATTCCCGTTAATCCTTCAGCTACAATTGTGAAAAGGAATGGAGACAATGGATCACCTTGTTTAAGCCCCTTTTTGACACCGAATTCCTCTGAAGGACTACCATTCACAAGTACAGATACTCTGGATGACATGAGACATTCACTTATCCAACTAATCCAAAGGGTATTGAAACCAAGACGTCTTAGCATATACAGAAGATATGTCCAACACACTGAATCATATGCCTTTTCATAATCCACTTTAAAAAATATAGTTGGTTTATTAAGTCTTTTAGCCTCATCCACAACTTCATTTACAACCAATGCACTATGAAGAATATTTCTACCCCCAATAAAGGCACTTTGCCTCTCATCAATAACACTTGGCAAGACACACTTCAATCTATTTGCAAGGACCTTTGATAATATCTTGTACATACAACCTACAAGAGAAATAGGCCTATAATGACTGAGGCATTGAGGATCATTTCTCTTTGGGATTAGAGTGATGAATGTAGAGTTTGATCCCCTGGGTAATTTTCCATTATTGTGAAATTCTCTGATAAAACGACAGATATCCCCACTCAATGTATCCCAGAATTCCTTTATGAATCTAAAACTAAAACCATCAGGACCTGGACACTTGGAACTGCCACATTCCCATACTGCTGACTTAATCTCCACTTCCGTGAAAGGAGCAATAAGCAAGTTATTTTGTTATGAGGATATGACCTTGAAACGGACACCATCTAGTACAGGTCTATGTTGGTACTGTTCTTGGAATCTTTGTTTGAAAAATTGTCTTACATGGTCTTTGACCACCATGGTTTCATCTGACCACACCCCATTTATAAATAACCCCTTCAGTTCATTCTTTCTCCTTCTCCAGTTGATCATTAAGTGAAAAAACTTAGTATTCATGTCTCCCTCCTTGAGCCACGAAACCCTTGATTTTTGAGCTAGAATCGATTCATTTCTAATAGCCACCTCCCAAAACTTATTTTGAAGTTCTAGTCGATCCGACCGTTCAGTTTCATTCAATCCTGTTTCCTCTTCCTTCTTATCCAGACTACTAAGAATATTCACAATCCTTTTCTGTGACGACACTGGATCCTCAAACTTGCAAGAATTCCATTCTCTTAACTTTTGTTTGAGAAGTTTAAGTTTCTCTTTCAATACATAGGCCCCCCATCCATGAACACACAATTCCTTCCATGTATCAACAACAAATTTTTTGAAAGAAGGGTCTTGAAACCAGTGATCGAGCGAGCGAAAAGGTTTCGGTCCCCAGTCTGAATTTGAAACTTGTAGTTTAATTGGACAGTGATCTGAAATGCATCTATCCATGATCATTTGTATACTAGCTGGCCATGCTAAGAACCATTCCCTGGAGACCAAAATCCTGTCTAGCCTGCTCCTTACTGTACCATTTGTCTTGTACCAAGAAAACCGTCTCCCTACAATCGGTAGATCCTCAACTTCCATCTTCTCAATGAAATCATTAAATGCACGCATATCAGATTGACTACAATTCATTCGTCCCATACTCACTCTCTCTGTTTCGCAGCGTATACTGTTGAAATCTCCCACCACACACCAAAGATTGACTGAACTAAGTCTTCTTTTATCTTTTATCTCTTCCCAAACTCCCATACGTGGAACTCTTTGACATGGCGCGTAAACATTAACAATATTCAACCTTAACCCATTATCTTTCCACACCCCTTCCAATCCAAGATAAGATACACCTTCAAAGTGTTGAGATACCTGGAATTTGTCTCCATTCCATAGACATAACAATCCACCCGCAGTATTAATCGCTGGCACAGCTCTCCATTCGCAATTTCCATCCCCCCATAGTAATTTACACAATCTTTCATCAATGTCTTCTTTTTTTGTTTCTTGTATACACACTATCTGAGCATCTTCTTCTACTATCAGCTTCCTGATAACCCTCCACTTAACCTTACCTCCCATCCCCCTGACATTAAAAGATATCAGCTTCATGGATCACCGTCAAGATTCCCATTCCTATTTTGATTTATTAGTTCTTGTCTCTCTTTTTTATCTCTCTCCTCTAAATCCATCAATGTTTTGATAATCTGTTCTTCTTCCCCATTGAACGTGATACCAATTTGTTTCCCCATTTCCCAAATCCTTTTGGCCTCCGCAAAATCATTCTTCATCCAAAACAGCCTATTGCAATTATTTATATCCCCATCCGAAATAGAATTACATAGTGATGATACTGCATTCCTCACTTTACTCCTTGCCGCTTTCCGGTTGCGATGATGTTCCTTGGATCGTATTTCATTTTGTGGTAGAATGTCATCCTTGATCCCTCCCTCTCCACTCTCCTTCTGTGATTTATTTATTCCACTTTTTGATATTGAAGGATTGAATTTTGAACCCCCTATAATTGATGTTTCTGCTTGTGTATTCAACATTTTGATGGAGTCAACATTATTAGTCTCCGTAACATATTCCTCTGCTTGACTAATCCTATCATCATTATCAGACTTTCCAGATTCACCTTCACAAATATCCTGATTATTCACTATGACTTGTCTGAAACTTGATTCTCCAAGCTCAAATGTAGATGGAGCACGAGGAAACACACCATTGAACACTTCTTCACGTAAGTTCGACACCCCAATAGGCCCATATGTTTTTTCCACCACAAATTCATCACTGTCTTCCTCATTCTCTGATAACTCATCCTTCTCAGTTACACTGTCTTCTGAACATTCTGCTGATGATGATATCTTATTTACCTCTCTTTCACTACCTATCGATGACATGAGTGAGCTTTGATTGCACCACAACCTGCATTTGCATTGACTAGCTACACTTGCATTTTCTTCATGAATACGAACCTTAGTGACCATGTCATTGATCTTCACCGAGAAATGTGAATCCACCAAATTGAAGGAGGATGTTTTGATTAACAGCCTTGCAGCATCCAGTCTAGAAAAGGTGTTTATCTGATCATCCATCGCAACTAAGGTGCCCATCGTCGCTATGACTTTTGAGAAGCACTCATAACTCCATAAATGAATAGGAACACCATTACACTTCACCCATACCAACCTATTACCAGGAAGTAAGTTTGGTTCCCACTTTTGAATAGAGTGAAAGAAAGACCAGACGTCAAGTTGATCGTTCAAAACCTCCTCATTCACCCCAGAAATTAAGACCATATCATCTCCCATATACCGAACTTTTGCTTGTTCTCTTCCACAAAGGATCCTAGCTTCTTGTATTTTGTCGAATAAAGTTAAATCCTTCAGTCTACCCACCCAACACTCCTTAATCCACTCTGAATTTACATATTCAGGTACATTGATATGTCATCCTTTGATTTGATCAATTTTCCTTTGAGATAATCTCCGTAACACTTTGAACAAAGGTTCTTGTTGGCAGCAGAACCGTAGAAGCCACAACCATTAGCACAAAGTGGTGGAACCATGTTGTTTGGCTTAAGGAGAAAACGTAGAAATTAAAGATCTCGATGTCACCTTGAAAATTTGGAGCAATTAAACAAGAAGCGTTCCCTTTGTGAAATACTTGAAGGATGAAGGTTTTTATAACCCAATTAACGATAACATAAATCATAATCATTAAGGAAAGGTATATATTTATATTATATCATAGACAAATCTTAATTAACGATAAACCGCCATATAATTGATTTTTTGCGATTCATTTTTGGCTGATTTAGCCGCTACATTTGAGAAAATTTTGGCGGTTATTTTTTCTTTTCAATTCTATTACAAATAAATAAAAAGTTTAAATGAAGACAACGCCTAGAAACATTTTTTTTTTCAATTTACAACTCATATATATATTTACATTGAATATTTTTAACTCCGTCATATTTCCTTACGAACATATTTTTCTCTGTATATTTAGACACTCGATCAACATACATATGTGATTTTTCTTTGTCTCTTATCTTCTCTTTCTTGAACTCGTTCACCGTCTCCGATCTCAACCTTCCTTTCACTGCGACGAACCTCTCCAAGATTGCAACTTCCAACCTCATTACTTTTCCCCTCATTTAGTCGCCAAGATTTAACGTGACAGATTATTTATCCATTATTCGTTTATTCTATTAACAAATAAATTTATTCAATCCACCTATTATATAATAAAAATAAATAATGAATTAGATTCAATTCATCCATTTAATTTTATGGATGATTAATTATTCATCTACTATTTTTTTAAAATTTATTGAATTATAATATAAGATATTTATTTGATTGAGATTTTAAAATATTATCTTAACATAAAAAAGTCTTGTGAATTTTAAAATACTATATAGAAGAATGTAATGACTCATAATATTTGAAATTCTTTATAACATAAAAAAGTCTTGTAAATTTTAAATTCTTTATAAATTTTTTATTTAAACAAAATATTTTATCTCAAAATATTTAAAATTATTAAAAATAAATTAATTAATTTATTTAAAATTTTCATTCAAACACACTCTACAAATTTTTATTCTTTAAATTATTCTATTATAAAATTGTATGAAATTTTGCATAAAATTTTTCTACGAATTCTTGAATTAACAACTAACTTTTCTGTGAATTTGACTTCACTAAAAAATTCGCAGATATATTTCCTGTAATTTTTTTAAAGAAAGCCCTTTTGGCTTAGGTTTAATAGCAAAAGAATATTATCCAGTCCAAAATCAAAATTTTTTAGCACTTTTTTTTTATTTATTTTTTATTTTTTATCTACTAACAAGTTGGAAGGTCTAATACCTTCGTGCATAGCTCCCTTCTCAAGACAATGTTGGAGCTCTAAAAGTTGCTGCCACATAATACTTGATCTGCATAAATTATAACTAATAAAACATTGAAGTGAGGATATGCTTATCGTTTGTTTTCTTTCTTTTTCCTTTTCCATCTAGCTAAATAAATAGAGTAAAGACAATACTTATTATTCTTTATACTTTCTTATTAATTGTCAATCAAACCAACTAGCATTTAAAATTCACCACTCTCTTCATTTTATTTCTTCTTATATTATTTCCAATCATATTCTTTATTTTATACTTTCAAATAGAGTAACTTGTGAGGAAGAATTAAGTGACAGGTCCAAAAGAATACTTGACAATTATGGAATTGTTGATATGAGAGATTTAACTAGTACATATAAGCACTTGTATATTTATATTCTCTTTTTATATTCACTGCCTCAACTAATTGATTTGAATCAAGCAAGGATAACATACATGAGCATGACTATTATAAAAAGTATACAATAGTAAATAAATGGTAATGTTTAGAAATTAGAACAATTAATGAATTTTAGTCAAGAGATCATGGCTCGCAAAATAGTTGAAAACATAATATGATTCTTTTATAACTCAGATTACAATCTAGTCATACAAAGCATCAATTTGCTGACCTCAACCGTTCTACAATCATTTGCAATGTAACTCTAAGCACAGGGAGGATTAATTTCAAAAAGCAAAGGATTTTTCACAATTAAATAAATGTTTCAATATAAAAAGTAAAAGTCATCAATTTATCATCTAAAACAAATTATGGCCCTTAGCAAACATCATTTGAGTGACAGTGATTTCAATATTTAGTTTTATTTTACTTCAGGTGTTTTAATCACAAGCATTTAGTTATTCATTGTGAATTCAGAATTGTAATCAAGCAAAAACAAAGAATATAAACAAGAATAAACCAATAATATCCGTTATTGTTTTCTTCGTTATTGCTTCACCGCTCCAATTCCTCTATTGTTAAATACATCATTCAAATAAAATGTGTGAAAGAAAATAAATAATGTTGTAAAAATTGTATCCATTTTATTGAGTGAAAACTCATTCATTGAACTCTACGGTGGAAACTCAATTTCGTTGAAACTTACGGTGGAAACTCAAATTCATTGAGTATTGTGAGGAATTAATATAGAATAAAAACGAACCTAAAAGCGACGAACAATAGCATGACAAATAAGCACCGAAACCAAACCTGCTGCAATTCCCAATCACCAAAAGCCTAACATTGAACAACGTGTGAGAAGGACCGAACGGAATTAGGGCGAGAAATGAGAGAAAAAAAACGAACAACTAGGGAGAAATCAAACCTGCAATCCCAATCACCAAAAAAGATACTTGTAAATAAAAATTAAGAAATAATATTGAAGATATACCCAGCAAAAAGGAAATAATGAGTGAGAATGAGTGTCACCTTCAACTTTTATATTATCCGTATATATTTAGCTTTTTTTTTTTTTTTTTTTCTTTTTCTGCAGGATGGTTTATCTGAGAATACACAAAGAACTTTTTCTTATATCAATATTTTCCATTGATATAAGAACTCTATCTTAGAATAGTGGATTAAAGTCTAACTTAACCCTACAAAACCGGCTTGTAAGGTGAGGGTTGCTTTCCACTTATATACTATTCAATTGCCTAATCTCTAGTCGATGTGGGACTTGGATTTTTTCCAATACACCCCCTCACGTCCAGCACTATTGGGCTTGGTACGTGGATAAATGGTGGGTGGCCCTTTTTAATGATCTAGGATTGGCGGGACTTGGGTTTTTCCCAATACACCCCCTCACGCCTATGAGACATACATCAATGGTGGGTGGCCCATTTTTAAAGTGGATCTAAATGGCTCTGATACTATGTTAGAATAGTGGATTAAGCCTAACTCAACCCTACAAAACCGGCTTGTAAGGTGAGGGTTGCTTTCCCACTTATATACTATTCAATTGCCTAATCTCTAGCCGATGTGGGACTTGGGAAAAACCCATGTCCCGCCTATCCTAGATCATTAAAAAGGGCCACCTACCATTTATCCACGTACCAAGCCCAATAGTGCTGGACGTGAGGGGGTGTATTGGGAAAAACCCAAGTCCCACATCGGCTAGAGATTAGGCAATTGAATAGTATATAAGTGGGAAAGCAACCCTCACTTTACAAGCCAGTTTTGTAGGGTTGAGTTAGGCTTAATCCACTATTCTAACACTCTAAATCATTAATTATAATACTATTAAATATTACTTATGAATTTATTTTTATAAGAAAAAAATTTACAAGATTTTTACAAATTTTTACAAAAAAAAGTCCTACGATTATCATAATCGTAGTAAAATCTGTAAAAAATTATTATAATATTTTATAAAAAAAGAATTGTAAAAAATATTTATAAATATTTTTTGCAAAAAAATTTACGGAAAGTTCTCGTAGATATTTTGGAATGGAAGTATAACATTCGTTAAGTATTTAGTTGTTGAGTTAATTGTGGACTAGGGAGTTTTATGAGAAATTAATTATTTTAGTTTTCATGTTTTTACATTTAAATGTGGATTAGAGAGTTTTATAGAAATTAATTATTTCAATTATCATGTTTTTATGTTTTTCACTTTTATTTCTATACATTTTGTGATATGAAGAAGTGAGAGAATTAGAAACTGTTGAAGATCATCTCAAAGATTCACATTCTATAATTCTATATCAAGTGTTCATTAAGGTAAGGAAAAGTGAATAGTCTTATTTTAAATATGTGATATATGTTGGGATATTGAAATTGATCCTCAATCTCTTTCTCTTATGTATAGTGATCCTGAATTCCAATCATAATTTATGATTCTATGCTTTATGTTATTCTCTAATATTTTAATTGTTGTTATTGATTGATATGTATATATGATTGCATGTAACTACTCATCTTGTGAATCTTAGATTGTTTTCCTATTAAAAATCTTAGGAAACGAATGTTAAGTGTGACTAAAAGTTACAAAATTGCACCCGAACACCCCTAATGGAAAAAAGAAATATTGTTAATATGTGGGGATCAGTTAAAATAACTTATTTTTATTCATCAATTCCTATATATTAAACATAAATTTTTATTTTGTGGGATTATAATTTTGACTATAATTTTTTTTAATAAAAGAATTTGTAGAAATTTTTTAACTTCTTATATAATTTAATTTTTATTTACCATAATTATTTATAATTAAATATTAATATTTTAAATAAATAATCAATAAATAAAAATAAAATCTTTATTACTATACAAATTATTTATTATAAACTTAAAATATAATCTATATGTTTAAAAATATTTATGTATATTAATTTTAAATATAATTTATTTAATTATTTTTTATTCTAAAATACTAGTAAGGATTAAAAAAAAATTGCGTATGTATAAAGACGTAATTTAAATAATAATAATAACAACAACATTATTATAATTACTTGTAGTAGTATAATGTATAATTTTTACAGTGATGGACTGAAAATTGGCGCAACAAGAAGAGAGACCAATGCCATCAAGCACTCAAAAACGAAACTCGATAGGGACGACCACTACACGTATGTATAAATATATATTTAAATATATGTTTTTTTAGTAATATATATTATTCAAATATTTGTATTTTTATTAAAAATTAAGTACATTAAATTATATTTAATTAGTGTTCTCCAATATTAATGGCACATAAAAATAAAGTTAACTGGTTTCAAATTGTAACGCATTCGATTGTTGAATTATTGAACTAAATAACCAATTCAATACTCCTGTAATTGTTGAGCCGTTACATAATAAATTATAAAACTCTATATTTTACTTAATTAAATTCAATATAATTAATATTTATATACATATATAATATAATTTTAAATAAAAATACATTTTACCCCCATTTTACAAAAGATCACGGATAACCTTCAACCCCATATGCTATATACTCATAAAAGAGACAATAAAAGAGTTTGAAATAACATTAATAAATGAAAAATTGTCATAAAAACTCTCGAATAGAGAATGTTACATTTGTAAAATATAAACTATAACTAAGAAATACAAAAAATAAGTCATTTGCAAAATTGTTAAAAAAATCAAATCATTAACATAAGTCTTAAACATGATGAAAATTGACAAAACATGAAATCTTAACTAAAATTCTGATATCATTTTATCAAAGTTCAAATATCACCAAACATAAGGCTAATAATTAAGTCTCATTTTTAATTAAAGTAAATTTGTTATATAATATTATATCATTTATTTAGTAAAAATTATATTTAATTAAGATTGATAAACCTATTTTGGTCCCTTATAATCTTTTTTTGTTTTAATTTAGTCCCTCATTAATTTTTTGTCTCAATTTGATCCCAAACTAATTAATTGGTTTCAATTTAGTCCCAAATTAATTAATTAGTTTCAATGTGGGACTTCCGTCCAAATTATTTAAACGAAGTTAACTTTTGGCCACGTGGATGCCACGTAGATGCATACGTGGCATCCACGTGGATGAGAATTTTTTTTAAAATACCTGGACCCGGAACGTCCCGTTCTGAAACCGAAACGGGCCGTTCTGGTTGCAAAATTAAAACACCACCAGCGAAGCAGAACGGGCCGTTCTGAAACCAGAACGGCCCGTTCTGCTTTCAAAACGTGACATTCTGAAATCAGAACGGGCCGTTCTGGTTTTAGAACGCCCCGTTTTGGATTCAGAACGACCCGTTCCAAAACTGTGAATAAAATATTCTTTACTTATTACAAAAATATACTTTTACAAAAATATAAATATATAAGATCAGATATATATTTATAATTAATATACTTATATTTTTGTAAAAGTATATTAATATATAACAAGTTATATTTATCAAATTATTATTTTATCTATAAATATATTAATAATATTATTGATATAATATCAAAAATAATAATATACGTTAATTTAAATAGATAAATAATTATTTAATTTTAAAACATTGTATATATATATATATTAAAATTATTAATTTTTAATGGGAGAAACAAAAATCATACTATTATGATATTCGAGGGACTAAAATTGTTCAATTAAAAATTGAAGGACTAAAATCGCGCAATTGCAATCTTTTAAGGACTAAAATTATGCAATTAAAATCTTGGAGATCACAAAACTGCACAATTGTAATACTTGAGGGATAAAAAATGCAATTAAACCAATATTCTTGATTAATTTTATTAAAAAATATAATAATTTTGAAAAATATTTTTTTATGGTAAAAATTTTAAAATTAATTATTTTTATAAAATATAATTATCTTATAAATAGAGTAATAATTTTTTTTTTCTCTTTCTGTTTGAAGAAATATTTAAATATCACTTTATAATTTTTTCCAACTTATTTAAGATTAAAGGAATAAAATGATAAAAATTAATAAGATAAACATAATAAAATAAAATATAAAAAACATATAGATATATTTATTTTATTAGATATAATAACATAATTAAAATATAATTAATAATATATATTTTATAAAATTATTAATATTTTATATATAAATAAAATAAAATAAAATTGGAACGGCCCGTTCTAAAACCGGAACGGGCCGTTCTGGTTGCATTTTGGGTGTGTTAATTTTGCACCTGGAACGGGCCATTCCGGATGCAAGATTAACACACCAAAAGTTCACCCAGAACGGCCCGTTCCGGTTTCAGAACGGGCCGTTTTAGGTCCAGGTGTTTTCAAAAAAATTCTCATCCACGTGGCATCCACGTATATGCCACGTATGTATCTACATGGCGTCCACGTGGTCAAAAGTTAACACCGTTAAAACAATTTGGACGGAAAGTCTCACATTGAAACCAATTAACTAATTTGGGACTAAATTGAAACCAATTAATTAGTTTGGGACCAAATTGAGACCAAAAATTAATGAGAGACTAAATTGAAACAAAAAAAAGATTATAAGGGACCAAAATAGTTT
The DNA here is from genome assembly GCF_000230855.2 of Cajanus cajan. Taxonomy (NCBI): domain Eukaryota; kingdom Viridiplantae; phylum Streptophyta; class Magnoliopsida; order Fabales; family Fabaceae; genus Cajanus; species Cajanus cajan. Next base: position 6,735,530 of record NC_138517.1, on the reverse strand, counting down.
TTTTAGCCAAAAATCAAATCATTAATATAAGTCTTAAACATGATGAAAATTGACAAAACATGAAATGTTAACTAAAATTCTGATATCATTTTATCAAAGTTCAAATATCACCAAACATAAGGCTAATAATTAAGTCTCATTTTTAATTAAAGTAAATTTGTTATATAATATTATATCATTTATTTAGTAAAAATTATATTTAATTAAGATTGATAAACATTATAAAATATTATATTTATTTAATTTAATAATTATAATATATATTTATTAAATGTGTTATTTTTTCATATCAATCTATTAACATTCAAATTATATTATTAAAGTAAAATGCACAGAGACACTAAAATTAATAAAAACATGTTTGTTGTTAATAAAATATTTTATAAATATATGTATATAAGCAGAATTTTTCTCATATATTATTACTTGTAGTATTTATTTATTATAATATTAAATTTATAATGTTAAAAACAAAGTAATTTTTTTCTTTATATTTATTTATTTATTATTTATAGAATCTCAACAGAATTAAATCATTCAGGACCTTATACATATTGTACCGTACCGCTAAACCTCAATGGTTAGTTTTTCTTTATATAATGTTACATATGATTAACTTTGATAATACTATAAAATATTATATTAATTGAATATTTGACTTTTCAATTCAATCTGCACTGATTCAAACATCTAAAAAAATGTTTAAAATTGCATGAAGACTTTGACCAAAACATTAATTATTTCTCATACATGGCAAGACTAACCCTAAGGAAAAACAGTATAAAAGAGATTAATTGGGTGAGGAAAAGAAAGGACATAAACATAAGCCACGAAGCCATCACAGTTTGTGACCCTCTCATTCCTCCTCTTTGCCATTCCATTAGCATTCTCAGAACAAGTTCTAGACAGATTTGGAAAGCCAGTTTTGGCTTCTCGTGCATACTACATTTTGCCAGCACTCTTTGGGCCAACAGGTGGTGGAGTAAGTCCCAATATAACATCTCAAAACACTAAATGCCCAGTTACTATCATACAAGATTTTTCTGAGGCTGAACATGGCAAGCCAGTAAAGTTCACAATGCTAGGAAAGAACAATGGTTTCATCTCCGCAGACTCGCCTTTAGAATTTGCATTTCAAGCCAAGCCTGGTTGTGCTACATCTTCCAACTGGGTCGTGGTTGCTGATGATTTCCCCATGAAATGGATCGGTATTGGCACTGCCAGAGACCATCCAGGGAAGAAACTCATAAATGGAGCCTTCAAAATTCACAAATATAATGTGGGATATAGGCTTGTGTTCTGTCCCACTAATGCTTCTGCTAATTGTTCTAATATTGGCAAGTATAAAGATGAGAATAGATATCGTCTCGTAACAAACACTGACTTTCCCTTCCCTGTTGTCTTTTTGCCTTTCACTGCTTAATTAATTCATGCCACATGCAGATCCACTCAATAAAATCTCCCTCCACCCACTGTTTCAATTTATATATTAGTTTTCAATCTTCAAACCATGCATGCCTACAAATTGTTCTCATTTTTCAATTCAAAAATAAAATTGTTCTTTTATTATTAATTAGGAAGACTCCAATTGTATTTTATTCACTATGCGCGCTTAAGAAAAAAAATCTGGCCAATTTGACCTTGTTCAAGGAATCAAACAAGTTAGCTTAGAGCAGTAAAATTATGTGGCAAAGGTATTGTGACTACTTTGTCTGATGGTTATATATATATATATATTTTTTAAATTACATATAAAATTATTAATAAAAATAATTTGATTCAATCTGGCATAATTTCGATGTGCTAACAGACCAATAAATCTAGAAAAAGAAAAATATAACCTACACAAAACTAGGACCAGGCCTAGTTAATTATTCCATTTTTTCATGTCTAACTCATTTGACAACTCTACTTTTAATTAAAGTAAGCTTACCAAAAACTTTTCTTCAAGACATCCCTCACTGTGCTACATCCTCCAACTGGGTCCTGCTTCTTCATCAATATATATTTCCCCTTCAAATCGATGGCTATTGGTACCAGGGAAGAACCTCATAACTGGAAACTACAAAATTCACAAAAATCAACTTGGATATCAGCTTCTCTTCTGCCCCACCCATGCTGACACTTGTTCTAATATTCACAAAGATATCGTCTTGTCATAACCAATGATACTCCCTTTCAATTTCTCTTTTTGCCTTCTGCTTAATTCATTCAATAAAATCTCCCTCCCCCATTGTTACAATTTATAATTCATTGTCCAAAACCATGCATAACCAAAATTCTACTCATTTTCAATTCAAATATAAGATTTTGTTTTCACTTTTCATTATTATCAAGGAAGAGTCCATTTGTATTTTATTAACTCAGCACGCCTAAGAAAAAAAACTGAGCCGATTTGGCAGAACATCTTTTACATAGCTATGACTTATAATAAATAAATATTTTATTTTATGTTTATAATATATAACTTTATTTTAACAAATTATTTTTAATTATTTATAATTTATCTTGACGGCGTTTCTAACTGATAGAATTGAGATCGGCGATGGTGAACGGGTTCAAGAAAGAGAAGAAGATGAGAGAGAAAGAAAAATCAGATATATATGTATGTTGAGGGTGTCTAAATACAGAGAAAAATATGGTCGTAAGGAAATAGGACGGAGTTAAAAATATTCAATGTAAAAAAAAAAAATAATAATAAAATATATATATATATCTTAGTTTTAAATTTAAAAAAGGAAAAATTGATGTGTTGTTTTAATTTAAACTTTTTATTTATTAAAAATAGAATTGAAAAGGAAAAAATAACGGCCAAAAATAATAAATCAGAAACAAATATAGCAGCTAAATCAATTATGGCGCAAATCAATTATCGTGCCAAAAATGAATGCAAAAAATCAATTATGGTGGTTTATCGTTAATTAAGATTTGTCTAGGATAAGTTGATCTGTCGATTTCATTTTCTAACAAGTTCAAGGCCTTGATTTTCTTTAGTGCAGAATAGATTATGATAAATTAATGAAAATAAATTGTTATTTGAAAGTATGAATTGTATTATTTAGGATTTCGATCATATTGACAACAAGATATCTAGTTTAATAAGAGTTATAGTACTTGATTAAGATTTTATAGCTAATTAGGATTTGTCTAGGATATAATATAAATACATATCTGTTCTTAATTATTAAGATTTATCTACGATTTTATTATCGTTAATTGGGTTATAAATATCCTTCATCCTCAAGTATTTCGCTAAGGGAACGCTTCTTGTTTAATTGCTCCAAATTTTCAAGGTGACATCGAGATCTTTAATTTCTACGTTTTCTCCTTAAGCCAAACAACATGGATCCACCACTTTGTGCTAATGGCTGTGGCTTCTACGGTTCTGCTGCCAACAAGAACCTTTGTTCAAAGTGTTACGGAGATTATCTCAAAGGAAAATTAATCAAATCAAAGGATGACAAGAAGTTGAATGAGAAAGTTATTGTTCTTGATCATTCATCTAGTTGTCGTAAACCGTGTGATTGTTCAGAAGAATCTATGAGTGAGGGTATGGGTAATGTTTGTCTAACGAAAGATGGAAGCATGAGTGAGAAGAAAAAGAGGTGCAAGAGCTGCAACAAAAAGGTTGGACTAATAGGGTTCGAGTGTCGTTGTGGGGATGTGTTTTGTGGAAGACATAGATACCCAGAACACCATGCATGCAAAGTTGATTTCAAGCAAATTGCTCGTCAGGCTTTGATTAAACAAAATCCACTGTGTAAGGGTGATAAGTTACAACATAGAATTTAGTGTAGATATATAGGAATTATATATCAATCATATCATGAATTGTAAATGTTGCTATTCATTATGAATTTCTTACTCATTGTGTGTTATTAACATTGCTTTCTTTCTAACTAAAGAAAAATATTCTTATAATTCGATGGATTGAAGCAGTAGGTATCGTCGTGCATGCACTCACGTATTGTGAGCTCGTTATATTTGGTGGAAAATTTTGCGTGATTTTTTTTTTATTCAAAAATCCTTTTAAGTTAGTGATAATTATAGTATTATAAATAGGGATGATAAAAATTATGTAACAGATATTCGTAGATAAAATTTGTTATAAATTTTAAATTGATAATTAAATGAGTACTCTCTTAATAATGAGAAAAAGAAAGATAGTAAGGTCGTGTATATACAAGCATTTGCATTTTAAAAATATTTCAAATATTTTAAATTATATATAAAATAATTTGGTTTAATTTATAAAATTATTTTAAAAATAAATATGTATTTATAAATATTTTTATTTTTTTTAATTTTATTTTAGTAATATTTTAGTCTGCATAATATACAAGTTAAATATTTATTATATATAATTAAAATTTATAATAAAATATATATAAATATTATGTTTGAATATATAAATCATAATTAAAATTTATATAAATAGATATTTTTAAATGTATAAATTATATTTTAAATTTTTGATAAATAGTTTATATTATAGCATTATATTATTTTTATTTATTGATAATTTATTTTAAAATATTAAAATTTAATTCATAAATAATCATGATAAATAAAGTCTTAATTAGATAAAAAGTTAAAAAATTCTCTTAAAATTCTCTCATTGAAAAAAAATCTTTAAAAAAACTCTCATACAAGATAAAAGTTTGTCTTAATATACATGAGTTGATTTCTTACTTTTTTTTATTTAAAATTTTATGGTGTGTTGGATTAAAATTTCAATAAATTTTAAAAGGTGTTCTTATTATAAAAAGTTTTGTAGTACTCAATCAAGACTTTTTTAATATCAAAAAATTATATGGTACTTAATTAAGATAAATGAGATTTTTTTAAAGAGTATGTTAAAATTTGGTAATATTTAATTAAGATAATCAAGATTTTATTAGGAATATTTTAAAATCTAATGATATTCAAATAAGAGTTTTATTTTTTACTTATAAAAAATTTTTTGGTATTAAAAAATATAGATATTTGAATGAATTGTTTTAAATAATGTTTTATAAGACTTTTTAAAGTATAATTTACATTTAATTGATTAAAACCTTTGAAATTTTGCATAACATGTTTAAAATAGTTTCAATATAAAATTAACAAATACTTCTATTTTGAAATTAATGAATAAGTTAAGTTAGAAACATGAAAAATATAATTTTATATTGAAACTATTTTAACAATAATTAAAATACTTAAAAATTATAATATAGAGTATAATTTCTTTCTACTAATTCAATTTAAAGTGAAATACACACACTCCAATGTATAAAAAGAAAACTTATATTTGATTGGATAATAGAAAACCTTCAATAAATTAAACAATCATAAATATGAATTGAATCCATGTACATTTATATTTATATACTTAATTTTCACATTTCATTAATTAGGGATGACAAAATGAATAAATTTGACCGGTTGTTAACCCACAAAAAATAAATTGTATTGGGTCAACTCAACAGGTAAAATGGGTTGGACGCCTTAGTCTATTTGGCCTAAGGATAAGTTCACAACCCAATAGGTAAGTTTGCGAGAAAATAAGTTTACATATTTATTTTGATTTATTATTTTAATATTTTTTTTCTCAATATCAAAATAACTTTCATAAATCAATGTACCTAAATAATAAAATCAATCCCTAAAAATTAAACACAAGTCTCTATCTTACACGAGTATTTTTAGGAATTTTTCTTTAACTAGAGGGTTTTTAGATATCTTTTTAGCTTCTTATCTAATTTATTTTTTATTTATTATAATTATTTATGAATTAAATTTTCATATTTTAAAAATAAATTATCAATAAATAAAAATAATATTGAGCTATAATATAAATTATTTATCATAAATTTAAAATATAATTCATATATGTTTAAAAATATTTATGTATATAAATTTTAAATATAATTTATATATTAAAAAATAATATTTATTTGTATAATTTATTAAAATTATATATAATAAATATTTTATCTCTGCATTGTACTTGCTAAAATACTAATAAATATCAAATTATAACCGATTTAATTTGACTTGCCGCATAATAAATATCAAATTTTTTGCATAACAAAATAAATATGTAATCTGTAACATATACAAAGGTGATAACATTATTTGGTATACATATTTTTTAAATAATTTTAACTTTAAATTTGTAAATGAAAAAAATAATATTAAGAATTAATTATCTTTAAAAGTATAAAACTCAAACCTGGGACCTAAATTTAAACTAATAATATTATTAAAGAACTTTGACCATGAAAGTAACTTTGACTAAACTTCTTGATTCATATATAAAAAAGAAAGTATTTAAAAGTTATTTGTAACACCCCAATTTTTATAAATTATATTATTATATGTTAGTATTTATTTTAATATTTTAATATATTTTTAGAAGGATTTTTAATATTATTTAGCTATTTGATATGAGCTTTATTTTTATATAAAACATATGATATTTTTACTAAAAGGCAGAAATATATTTTATATTATTTATCTATTTTATGTGAGTTCTATTTTAATATAAAGCTTGATTTTTAATTAATATTTGATTATTTGATATAAGACAGATTTTTATGAAATGTATTTTATTAAAGTTAAATATATGTTCTTTTAATTAAAAAGGAGGAAGTGTATTTGATTATTTTTAATTGTTTATGAGAGGGAAGGGATGACACTTTGGACAATATTTGCTAAATTGTAATTTTATTATTTAATTTATTAATTGAGAAAAGGGGTTAAGGGAAGTTACCAGGAGTTTGAGTCATTTTTATGTAATAAGGAGAACCTAGAGAAGAGGAACAACCAGATTCCTTCGTACTTTGACTTCTGGTCATCAAGGTAAGGGGGAGTGAGAGACCTTACCTGGAGTGTGAGAATATATGTTAGGTAGTCAGGTTGACCCCTAATCCCTTGTTTGATGCATGCCTATAGGAACATGCAAATTGTGAAAAATTTTTGTTTGAATGTTTGATGTTTCTGTTGTGTTCCTTAATGAATGTTGACTGCTGAGCATGAATGTGTCTTTAATTTTGAAATTGGATATGTTTGATAGTAGGAATATTAACCCCAATCATGCCTATGGAAATAGGTACTTTATGAATGTTTTCTATTTTATTTTTTGACTGTTCTATTGCATTTCTTGTATGATTCTAAGTATGAATGTGTGCTTAATTTTGATATTGGATATATTTGATAGCAGAATTGGTCCTTAATCTCTTGTCTGATGCATGCTTTTAGGAACAAGCAAAATGTGAAAGTTTTTTGTTTGAGTGTTTCATGTAACACCCCGAATTTTCTACTAAAATAATATTAGTTATTGTTTATTTTTATATTTATGAAGAATATTTTTATATAGTTATTTTAGTTTATTAAAGGAGGTTTTATAGAATATTGTAAAGGTTTCAATAATTTAAATTATTTATGAAATTCTTTTATAAAATTTTGTTTCTTTAGGTTGGAACGGGCTGTTCCAAAAGTGGAACGGGCCGTTCCAAACAATGAAAATATACTGATGTTGAAGTGGTAGAACGGGCCGTTCCAAATGTGGAACGAGCCGTTCCAATGTAGTAAAATGACTCATTTTGATTTCTCCAGAACGGGCCGTTCCCAAAGAGAAACGGGCCGTTCCGGAATACTAAAAATGCCTAAAAAGGTTAGTTAGAAAAGGGGCGTTCCAGTAAACGGGCCGTTCCGATTTTAGAACGGGCTGTTCCAGTTAAAAATTTTACGTATATTTGAAGGCTCTGGAATGGGCCGTTCCGAGTACGTCAGAAGGCCTATAAATAGGGGCAAGGGGGGGTGAAAAAAAAATATACTGAGTGAGAAGTGAAAATCTTAGAGAGAGAAAGAGAGAAAGAGAGAAAGAAAGAGAAGGAAAGAAAGAGGGAATCCAGAGGAGGAGGTCCTGCCCAAGTTTCAACTCCTGCTTATCCAGGTAAGGGGGGAGTGAGAAACCTCGCTCGGGGGTGTGGGAATAATTGTTGGATAGTTTGATTGTCGGATTGGCCCCCAATCCCTTGCCTGTTGTTCTGTTTTACTTTCTGTTTGCTCTACCTTGTTCCTTATTGGAAGTAATAATAAATATGAAATTAATGTTAAAAATGAATAAGTTTTAATATGAATAAGAATGTTCTTTGTGAATTTCTGTGCGGACCTTATGAGGAGTATTTATGACATGACCATGTGAAATATGCACAAATGACATGAGACATAAGAATGGACTATTGAGACAAGCTATGATTATGAGACTATGAAAAATGATGACATGATGTACTAAATGAAATTTTGTAATAAGTCAAATTTTGAGTTAATGAAATAATGAATGTGTGACATGATATTACTCCAAGTGTGCCACTGAGGCCGCATACCGGTGATGCTAACAAGGTGTACCTTAGAGTCACTGACAGTTGTAACATGCTAACAAGGTGTATCTTAGAGTCACCGACAGTTGTAACATGCTAACAAGGTGTACCTTAGAGTCATCGACAGTTGTAACATGCTAACAAGGTGTACCTTAGGGTCACCGATAGTTGTAACATGCTAATAAGGTGTACCTTAGGGTCACCGACAATTGTAATATGCTAATAAGGTGTACCTTAAGGTCACCCACAGTAGTAACATGCTAACAAGGTGTACTTTAGGGTCACCAATAATGTAACCAGGTGTGCCTTAGGGTCACCAGTGATCAATTGTGAAACTTTCTTATGGCGCCACATGCATGCATTTATGAGTCGAGTCCATGACATCATAGCATGATAAATGAGTATATATGTGATATTGATTATTTATGTGTATTATTTACATGTATCCTATATTTGTTGTGCGTGTGTGTGCTATCTAACCTTTATTTCTACACCTGAAACTGAGTGAGATGTTTCTCACTCCCTTGTTATTCTTGTATATGTTTTAAATTATGTTGCAGATGATCATCATCATGAGGATGTTGGTGATGAGGCATAAGACTTCAGTTGGGCGTGCTTTGATAAGATGTGACATCGGGCATAGCTAGGCTTAGTTTGGGATATTATTGTCTTAAAAGCCTTAGTTTTCTTTTATTCTGTAATTTTGAACGTTCTTGATAAAAGACCAAAATATGTATCTTTGTCATATTATTTTTATTACATGATTTTGAAAGTTATAAATTAATTCCTAACTAGGCGGCACTGCCACCTTTGCTAGAATTAATCTATATTTTCTTTTATATGATTTCTTGAATTTGGATACTTACATGACTTATGAGTTACAAATGTGAATCTTCTACCTTATGATATTTGCGACAATTATTTTATCCATAAAAGAAATTGTCAACTATGAAAGACTTTATTTACTCAAAAAGAAAAAAAAATTATTGTTTACATTTATTGTATATTAATGATGGGGTAGAGGGTGTCACAATTAGTGGTATCAGAGCAGGTCGATCCAATCGACCATGAGTTATGAGTTTACTAAGCTTATTTGGTAGATGAATGATGAATTGAATTGATTGTGAAACTTGAGTGATATGCTAGTGTGATGAATGATTATGTTTATTAATTGTATTATTTTCTTAGACTATGGTTGGTAGAAATGATCGTGCAATTGCTGATGCTCTTCAAGCATTAACACAAGCTATGAATAATAATATTAGGACTGAAGTTACTCCTAACTGCTTGGAGCAATTTCAACGAAATCACCCACCTACCTTTAAAGGAGGATATGACCCAGATGCTGCTATGATTTGGCTAACGGAGATTGAGAAGATCTTCAATGTTATGGATTGTCCCCTCGCTCAGAAGGTGAAGTTGGCCACCTTCATGTTGACTGCTAATGCTCATTTTTGGTGGAAAGGAGCACTTCGGAGTATTATTGATGGGGGGTGCACTTGAATTGGGACAACTTCAAGAAGGCTCAATTTTTTTTATTATTATTTGAATGGCATTTTTGTAATTTAGTAAAGTTATAGGGGTATTTTGGGTTCTGGAACGGGCCGTTCCAAATGTGGAACGGGCCGTTCCAAATGTTGAAAATGTGAGGTTTTTGTAGTCCCAGAACGGCCTTGGAACGGGCCGTTCCGGTATGGAGAACGGGCCGTTCCGGAAAGAGAACGGGCCGTTCTGCTGAGATTGAGAACGGGCCGTTCTGGTTTTTTTTGGGAACGGGCCGTTTCGATTTTGGAACGGGCCGTTCCAGTTGCAAATTTTGCCCAGATTTGAAGGATCCGGAACGGGTCGTTCCGAAATCAGTACAGGCCGTTCCGGGTGCGTCAGATTGCCTATAAATAGGGGCAGGGGGGGTGAAAATTTATATACAGAGTAAGAAAGTGAAATTTTAGAGAGAGAAAGAGGAGAGAGAGAGAGAGAGAGAGAGAGAGAGAGAAAGAAAGAAAGAAAGAGAAGGAAAGAAAAAGAGGGAATCCAGAGGAGGAGGTCCTGCCCAAGTTTCAACTCCGCTTATCCAGGTAAGGGGGGAGTGAGAACCTCGCTCAGGGGTGTGGGGATAATTGTTGGATAGTTGTTTGTCGGATTGGCCCCCAATCCTTTGCCGTTGTTCTGTTTAATTTTCTATTTACTCTACTTTGTTTTTGTTGAAGGTGCCGTTATTCTGTCCGAATTTCTATTTATTCTACTTTGTTATTTGTTAAAGGTGTCGTTGTTCTGTCCGATTTTTTATTTATTCTACTTTGTTCTTTGTTGAAGGTGCCGTAGTTCTGTCCGATTTTCTATTTATTTTACCTTGTTCTTTGTTGAAAGTAATAAATGAATATGAAATTAATGTTAATAATAAATGGGTTTTAATATGAAAAAGAATGCTCTCTGGATCTCTGTGAATACCTATGCGGACCTTAAGAGGAGTATTTATGACATGATATGATTATGAGACTATGACAAATGAGGACATGATGTACTAAATAAAATTTTGTAATAAATTAATGTTGAGTCAATGAGATTATCAATGTATGACATGCATCATATGCATATATTACTCCAGGTGTGCCGCTGAGGTCGCATACCCACGACTAACAAGGTGTACTTTATGGTCACCCACGATGTAACATGCTAATAAGGTGTACCTTATGGTCACCCACGACTAACAAGGTGTACCTTAGGGTCACCCACGATGTAACATGCTAATAAGGTGTACCTTAGGGTCACCAGTGATGATATGTGAAACTTCTTTATGGCGCTACATGCATACATTTATGAGTCGAGTCCATGACATCATAGCATGATAAATGAATATATATGTGATATTTATTATTTATGTATGTTATTTACATGTGACTTATATTTGTTGTGTGTGTGTGTGGGCTATTTAACCTTTATTTTTGCACCTGAAACTGAGTGAGATGTTTCTCACTCCCTTGTTGCTTCTGTATGTGTTTAAATTATGTTGCAGGTGATCTGCATCATGAGGATGTTGGTGATGAGGCTTAAGGCTTCAGTTGGGCATGCTCTGATAGGATGTGACATCGGGGCATAGTAGCTTAGTTTAATATGTTATTGTTTTAATAACTTTAATTTCTCTTCTTTTGTTATTTCTAACGAAGAGATAACGTAGATAAAGTTTATAATTCAAGAAAAATGTATGTTAAGAATTGTAATTTGAACGTTCTTGATAAAAAACCAAAATGTACATCTTTGTTATATTTTTATTATTTTTATTACATGATTTGGAAAATATAAATTAATTCCTAACCAGGAGGCACTGCCACCTTTACTGGAGTTAATTTATATTTCCTTTATTATTATTTATATATATATATATATGTGATTTCTTGTCTTCACTAAATTGTATTGAAAATATTAACTTCTTTTATTTTGTAATTTTTACATTGGAGTTATGATTTATGAATTATGAAGGTGATTCTTCTACCTTATGATATTTTAAGCAAATATTTTATCAAAATATGAAAGATTTTATTTACTCAAAAAGAAAAAAAAAATATATTTGTATTTATTGTGTATTAATGTTGGGGTAGAGGGTGTCACATTTAATGGTATCAGAGCAGGTCGATCCAATCGACCATGAGTTTTGAGTTACTATGCTTATTTGTTTGATGAATGATGGATTGAATTGATTGTGAAATTTGTTGGTATGCTAGTATGATGATTGATTATGTTTATTAATTGTATTATTTTCTTAGATTATGGCTGGTAGAAATGATCGTGCGATTGCTGATGCCCTTCAAGCATTAGCACAAGCTATGAATAATAACAATAGGGCTGAGGTCGCTCCTAACTGGTTGGAGCAATTTCAACGAAATCACCCACCTACCTTTAAAGGAGGATATGACCCAGATGCTGCTATGAATTGGCTAACAGAGATTGAGAAGATTTTCAACGTCATGGATTGTCCTATCACTCAGAAGGTGAAGTTGGCCACCTTCATGTTGACTACTGATGCTCACTTTTGGTGGGAAGGAGCACTTCGGAGGATGATTGATGGAGGGGTGCACTTGAATTGGGACAACTTCAAGAAGGTCTTTCTTGAGAAGTATTTCCCGGATGATGTGAGAAGTCGGAAAGAAATGAAATTCCTTGAGCTGAATTAAGGGAACAACACAGTAGCAGAGTATGTTGCCAAATTTGACGCTTTGGTTCGTTATTGTACACACTACCATGGTGAGGGTGGTGAAAGAGCTAAATGCATAAAATTTGTAAATGGTCTGCGTCCTGAAGTGAAAACTGCAATTAACTATCAGGAGATATATCATTTTCCCACTCTGGTCAATAAGTGCAGTATTTATGATCGGGACAACCGTGATCGTGCTGCTTTCTACAAAGGAGTTGGAGGTCCTATCCGTGCTGTAAGTTCTAGTACTTCGGGTAGGAGTAAGCCTTACTCCGCTTCTAATAGATTTCAAGGGAGTAAAGCTGCTGCTAATAAAAGCAAGTTGCTTACTAGAGGATTCACTGTTAGTACTACTGGAAGTGTTGGAGGGTCTGTGTCCACTCCTTTAGGAAGATGTGGGAAGTGTGGACGTGTTGGTCATAATCAGTCGAGTGTCTTGACAAAGAGATTACCTGCTTCAATTGCAGTGGCAAGGGTCACATCAGCACCCAATGTCCTGAACCACGTAGAACACGTGTTATTGGATTGGGTTCGCAAATTGAGCGTCCAAAGACTGTAGGGAGAGTATTTGCTTTTAGTGGTGCTAAAGCTTCTCGGTCAGAAAATTTGATACAAGGTACTTGTTTCATAGCTGAGATTCCTTTTGTTGTACTATTTGATTCTGGTGCAACCCATTCCTTTATTTCTGTCTCTTGTGTCCAAAAATTGAATTTGCCTGTGTCTTTGTTAGATTTTGATTTAGTTGTTGAAACCCCTACTAATGGTCCTATAACTACATCCCTAGTGTGTTTGAAATGTCCTTTGACAATTTCTGATAAGCAATTTCTAGTTGACTTAATTTGTTTGCCTCTTAGTCAATTAGATGTAATTCTTGGTATGGATTGGTTATCTTCTCACCATGTCCTTTTAAACTGCTTTGAGAAATCTATTTCCTTTGGTGAATGTAAGAGTACGGAATTTCTTAGTGCTGCTGACATTAAAACTTGTTTAAAAGAAAATGAAAGAGTGTACATGATCTTAGCTTCTTTAACACTTGAGACTGATAGTAAGCTAGATGAGATTCCCTTAGTGAGAGAATTTCCAGAAGTATTTCCTAAGGATGTGTCTAGTTTACCACCTGAGAGAGAGATTGAGTTTAGCATAGATGTTAAGTCTCAATTTTACCTCTTTTTGGATGAGGCTTATTGAACAAATTCCACTCATCCTTTGAACCATTGCAATATAATTGTTCTCTTTTTGGTTCATTTTGTGTGCAGATATAACTAACCCAAATTCATCTAACAATACCTTAATCCACCTCATTTTTTGTGCAGGTATTGAGGAAGAGTGGAAAGTTGAAGACTCTTAGGATTGGAAACCTAAGAAGCTAAGGAGCAGAGAAGAGGTTCTGCGCCGGGCTCAATATAACCTGCGCTGGGCGTGACAAAAACAGAGTATTTCATCTCTGCCAGTTATATTAAGCCGGGCGCAAAAGGAATTAAGCCGGGCGCAAAAAGAATTAAGCCGGGCGCAAAAGGAATTGCGCCGGGCTTGTGTTGAGACAGAGAGTGCTTGACTTCTCTGGAAGAACTTGCGCCGGGCGCGAAGAATTGTGCGCCGGGCGCGGAACCCTAATCTGATCTCCCAGGCTCGTATTTGAAGCCATTTTCGGGGATCTTTCTCCCCATTCACACATTGGGCGCCTCCAGGAGCTGCGGAAGGGATTCCCAGGGCTTGGGATCGTCCGTGTGCGGATCTTTCCTTCGGTTCTTCACTTCCTCTTCCATCTCTATTTTGTATTTGCCCTCTTTGTTGAGTGGTTTCACCCATTTTGTGGGGTTAGATGTAACCAACGTACTCTATTGTAATCTTTACGGTTTTAATGATATATATACATGTTGTTTTATTCGTTGTTGTGTTTGTTTCTATTCTTAATGCTTGCTTTGGATTTAATCTCATTGCATGATATAGGTTCCATTGGGTATTGGAAAATAACCCTTGAAACTAGCTCTGAAACAAATGCCTAGTGGGAAATGTATCTAGGAATGGAGCTTAGCCCATTAGTAGTCTTAAACCCTAGCCCGTAATGCGGATGTAGATATTGGGTACTCAAGGGATTGATATTCAATATCCACATCTAGGCTCTTGCTCTAAGGGATTAGGTTTGAGTAAACTTATGGGTTGACTAAGCAATAAATTCAACAAGAGATTAAGGATACATTAGTGTTACGTTTGGTGAAATATGACCCCCACAACCTCACAATACCACAATACCATTCCTTACCTTTTCCACTCACAAAACAATATTTATTTACAGCTTTCATTCCAATAGTCACAACTTTGCATTCACTGCACAAACTATGAAATTGGAATTATTCTTTAGTCACGAATAGTCAATAAATGCTTATATTACCTTCTAATCCCTGTGGATATGATATTTTTACTACTTGAACGGCCGGTATACTTGCCGTGTTTGAGACCGTTGATAGAATTAAACAAATTTACAAATATTAACAAAAGTGTTTCAACGGAATTCTCAACAATAGACTTAGTACCAGGTACCTCACCTATATCTATAGCACCCTATAGGATGTCCCCAACAGAGTTAGTTGAGCTTAAGAAACAAATAGAGGAATTGCAAGGAAAACAATTCATTAGGCCTAGTGTTTCACCTTGGGGAGCACCTGTTTTGTTGGTTAAGAAGAAAGATGGGAGCATGAGATT
This sequence comes from Cajanus cajan, assembly GCF_000230855.2. Classification (NCBI taxonomy): domain Eukaryota; kingdom Viridiplantae; phylum Streptophyta; class Magnoliopsida; order Fabales; family Fabaceae; genus Cajanus; species Cajanus cajan. The sequence continues at coordinate 6,720,269 of NC_138517.1, read as the reverse complement.
GTGTGTAGATTATAGGCAACTGAATAAAGTGACCATTAAGAATAAGTATCCCTTGCCTAGGATAGATGACCTTATGGATCAACTAGTTGGAGCTTGTGTGTTTAGTAAGATAGATTTAAGGTCAGGATACCATCAGATTAGAGTGAGAGCTGAGGATGTTCCTAAGACTGCATTTAGGACCCGCTATGGGCACTATGAGTATTTAGTTATGCCTTTTGGTGTGACTAATGCACCTGGTGTTTTTATGGACTACATGAATAGGATCTTCCATCCTTACTTGGATAGATTTGTAGTGGTTTTCATAGATGATATCCTAGTGTATTCCAAGACTAGGGAGGAGCATGTTGAGCACCTTAGGATCGTTCTTCAAACCCTTAAGGAGAAGCAGTTGTATGCTAAATTGTCAAAATGTGAATTTTGGTTGGATAGTGTGAACTTTCTAGGACATGTGATATCCAAGGGTGGGATAGCTGTAGATCTTGCTAAGGTAGAAGCTGTGTTAGAGTGGAGAACACCTAAATCAGTATTTGAGATTAGGGGTTTCCTAGGACTAGCCGGTTATTACAGAAGGTTCATAGAGAATTTCTCTAGGCTAGCTCTTCCTTTGACTAAGCTGACGAAGAAGGACCAACCTTTTGTGTGGGATTCTAAGTGTGAGGAAAGTTTTCAAGAGCTTAAGAGGAGATTAACTAGTGCCCCTGTGTTAGTATTACCTGATCCTAGTAAGACTTTTGAGGTATTTTGTGATGCTTCTAAATTGGGTTTAGGAGGAGTGCTTATGCAAGAGGGTAAGGTAGTAGCCTATGCTTCTAGACAACTTAAAATTCATGAGCAAAACTATCCTACCCATGACCTTGAGCTAGCCGCAGTAGTATTTGTGCTTAAGTTGTGGAGACATTACTTGTTTGGGTCTAGATTTGAGGTTTTTAGTGACTATAAAAGCCTTAAGTACTTGTTTGACCAAAAGGAATTGAATATGAGGCAGAGAAGATGGTTAGAGTTTCTTAAGGATTATGACTTTCAATTGAACTATCACCCTGGCAAGGCTAATGTTGTAGCTGATGCTTTGAGTAGAAAATCTTTGAAAGTGTCTTCTTTGATGATTAGGGAATTGCAAATGATTGAGGAGTTTAGGGATTTGAGCTTAGGGTGTGAGTTGACTTCTAAGAGTATTAAATTGGGAGCTTTGAAAGTGACTAATAGTTTGATAGATGAGATTAGAGAAGGTCAGAAGGTAGATCATTTCTTATTGAGTCAGGTAGAGAAATTGAGTCAAGGTGTGGAGAGTAAGTTTAGAATTAGAGTGGATGGAGTTTTGAGATTTAAGGATAGGTTGTGTATTCCTAATGTGTCAGAACTTAAGAGAGCAATCCTAGAAGAAGGTCATAAGAGTGTCCTTAGTATCCATCCAGGAGCCACTAAGATGTACCAAGACCTTAAGAAGATGTTTTGGTAGCCTAAGATGAAGAGGGAAGTGGAAGAATTTGTGTATGTTTGCCTAGTTTGTCAGAAAGCTAAGGTAGAACACCAAAAACCTTCAGGTCTGATGCAACCTTTAGATGTGCCTGTGTGGAAATGGGATAGCATCTCTATGGATTTTGTAGTTGGATTACCTAAGACTGTGAAGAACTTGGATGCTATATGGGTCATTGTGGATAGATTGACTAAGTCTGCCCATTTTATTCCCATTAATATTAGGTATCCTTTGGAGAGGTTAACCAAGTTGTACATCAGTGAGATTGTGAGATTGCATGGAGTTCCTACTAGTATAGTGTCTGATAGAGATCCTAGGTTCACTTCTAGATTTTGGGAGAGTTTGCATAAGGCTTTAGGCACTAAGCTTAGATTGAGTTCAGCCTACCATCCCCAAACAGATGGCCAAACTGAGAGAACAATACAATCTTTGGAAGACTTGTTGAGGGCTTGCATCTTGGAACATGGGGGTAGTTGGGATAGTTTCCTACCTTTGATAGAGTTTACCTACAATAACAGCTACCATTCTAGTATTGGGATGGCACCCTATGAGGCTCTGTATGGTAGAAGATGTAGAACACCTTTATGTTGGGTAGAACCTAGAGAGAATGCCATGTTAGGACCTGAGACAGTTCAACAAACTACTGAACAGGTTAAGATGATCCAAGAGAGGATGAAAGCAACCCAGAGTAGGCAAAAGAGTTACAATGACAAGAGGAGAAAAGACCTTGAGTTTAAAGAAGGTGATCATGTATTCCTTAAAGTCACTCCTTGGACAGGAGTAGGCAGAGCACTGAAATCCCGTAAGCTTACTCCACGTTTCATCGGTCCTTATCAAATTCTTAAAAGGATCGGTGAAGTAGCCTATCAAATTGCTTTGCCTCCATCTCTTTCAAATCTCCATAGTGTCTTTCATGTTTCTCAACTCAGAAAGTATGTCCATGATCCTTCCCATATCATTGAGTCTGACAACATTCAGTTGAAGGATAATCTTACTTATGAAACGGTTCCTTTAAGGATTGATGACACGAGAGTAAAACAACTAAGAGGAAAGGAAATCTCTTTGGTTAAGGTCGTTTGGGGAGGAAATATTGAAGAAAGTGCTACATGGGAATTAGTGTAGACCCCTAAAATTGTCCGGGTCGGAAATAAAGCTTGAAGACTCTCGAAGACTGAAGGATAATCAGCCAGAAGGACTCCTCGAAGGCCCTAGGAGGGTTCTCTGTAGGTCTAGAGGTCTTAGAATAGCTCAAAATAAAGAAGTGGAGGGAAAAAGCCCAATACGGCCGTACTGAACTTAATACGGCCGTATTGAAGCTTCAATACGGCCATACTGAAGTCAGTACGACCGTATTGACACTTCAATACAACCGCAGCGAACTCAATACGGGCGTATTGAAATTTCTGAACTTCAATACGACCGTATTGAACTTCAATACGACCGTATTGAAGTTCAAAAATTTCAATACGGCCGTATTGCCCCTGTAGGCCGTATTGCGCCTATTCCCTATAAATATGACGTCAATTGGACGTCATTCCACACTTTTTCACTCAGTTTTGACTCCCTCCTTGAGTATTCTGGGGTTTTTGAGCAGTGTTCTGCCCTAGAAATCTCTCTGGGAGTCGATCCGACGAAGTTCTGGAATTCCGAGCACTTAGCTTGGAGATTCGAACCTAGTCGAAGGGAAATCCTCCGGATTTCCGTAGTCAAAATTTTATAGGAGGGAGCGAGCGGGCTTGTAGAGCGAGGGAACGCCAAAAAGCTTCCCAGTTTTACGAAATATATAAAAGCACGCTTCAAAGGTTTTCTTCTTAAAATCCTTCCTTTTACTGCTTTCTGTTTGTATATTTAACTGTCATCATGTAGATAGTTAATTTATAATCGCTTATAATAAATAGGGGTAATTTAGTAATTTTACGCTGTTATTTTAGAAATAATCTGTCATAGGGAACCCGAAAGGGGCGCTGTGGGGTGCTAACACCTTCCCCACGCGTAACCGACTCCCTTACCCGACTCTGGTTGTAATGGCCGAAGTCGATTTTTGAATCGATTGCCTTATCCTTTTTTCCAATGTTTTGAGTAAAACATTGGTGGCGACTCCAAAGAACCCTCCTTTTGCGAAAACCACTAATCCATGGAGGGTCCCGCTTGGGATTAATATGGATTGGTGAATCATTTAATAAAATTGCTCGTTTGACAAGGTCTCAGTTTGAGAATACGTCATTCTAGCAATCCATATTTTTTTAACAATTAAACGAGTCCAACCATCCTTCGCGAATGCCGAAAGCCCGTTCGGGCCGGTGGCGACAGATGGCGACTCTGCTGGGGAAGCCTCGAGAGTCAGTCCCATTTAGTGACAGATTATTTTTAACAAATAATAGTTAAAATTACTTTATTACCCCTCACTTGTATGATAACATGTTTATCTATTTGGCTTTAATAACTGTTGTATGTTTAATTCCGCAATTGTTTGAAATAAAAACTGCACACAAACCTTTGCACACAACAGTTCCCTCTATACCCGGGGGCATGAGTGATTAACCATAGGGAGTGGATGTTAGTACGGCCGGTTGTCGAATGGGTCTATAGGTGCCCGTAGACCGTTGTCGGAAAACATCACTCAAGGTGATAACCATGAACTTGAGTCCGACGGTGCGTTGGAGCTTTCCATCGACCTACGACAAGAGGAATTGGGTCCCTATAATGGGGGCACCTTGGGGGCCTTTGACCAAGTGAGAACAGTTAGATCCTCCTTGAATATGCACTTTTCTGCAGGAGACCCCCACCTCGTGATTCGCTCGTGACTGTTCGTGGATGAGTGAATTGTTTGTGCATTGATTATGTGACATTGTATGAGCATACATTGCATTATTTAAACATACAACATTCCCTTTTTTTAAATAAGAACAAATGGGAATAAGAATCTTCCATTACATGGTGTTAACATCTACCTTCATCACATTCATATAGGTAGTTTCCCTTTTCACCCAAAAAATAAATACAAAAAATACAAAATACCCAAAAAAGAAAAAAGGTTATTTATCCAAACCAAGCAATATCATGCATCATCTTAGGAACATCCTAAAAACATGATAATGTTTAGTTGAATAAACACTATGCATGCATATTCAACTTCATCATCTCATATCATGCATATAGATCATGGAGAGATCTAGGAGTCATTCATACATCTCTCCTAGTAATTCATTAATAAACATTAATAAAAAGAAAGAAATAATCGATGCGTATGTTCAAGATGGATCGCACGCCATTTGTTATTAAGTGTAAGCCAACAACCGCGCCAAGCGAGCGCACATCAACTCCGTTGTTGGTAATCAAGACGAATAAAGGGGAAGGTCCGACACCATTAAGGATCACAGTCCCAAGGCCTTTCCCTTACAAATCAAATAAGGCTGTGCCGTGGATATACGACATCCACCTTTCTGCCGACAGCGATATCTCTAATATCGCTGGACTTGGGGGCATGACTAGGAGTGGCAGGATCTACACTCCCGATGATCTTCATAACAAAGCCCCCAAGAATAAAGAAAAAGAAGAAAATAAAACCGAGGAAAAAGAATCCGAGGAGGAGACAGACGAGCTGTTAAAGTTTATCCGACAGAGCGAATACTCCATCATGGATCAACTTCATAGGACGCCAGCAAAGATTACGCTGTTGTCGTTGATCCTAAGCTCCGAACCGCATCGGCAAGCTCTGTCGAAAGTCTTGAACGAGGCATATGTGTCGCACACTATCTCCCAAGACAAGTTTGAGGGGATTGTTAGTCACATCAAGGCTAATGATCACCTCACCTTCATCGATGAAGAAATCCCCGCCGAGGGATCAAACCACAACAAGCCCTTGCACATCTCTATAAAGTGCAAGGAGTATCACATCGTTAAAGTCTTGGTAGATAATGGATCTTCCTTGAAAGTGATGCCAAAAAGAACGCTCAAGCAATTGGCAATCAAGGGAGTCCAAACGCGCCCGAGCAACATGATCGTTCGAGCTTTCGACGGTTCTAAAAGAGAAGTAGTGGGAGAAATCAATCTTCCAATCCAAATTGGACCCACTATCTTCAACGTCGAATTTCAAGTGATGGATATCACTCCCGCATACAGCTGTCTCCTCGGCCGACCTTGGATTCATGATGCGAAAGCTATTCCTTCTACGCTCCACCAGAAAGTCAAGTTCATAGTGGGTGACAAACTGGTGACCGAACAAGCTAAAGATGACATACTCATCAGCAAGCCATCCAACATACTTTATGTGGATGCAGCAGAGGAAGCTTTAGAAACCGCCTTCCAAGCATTGGAAATCGCCAATGTTGAAACGTTTCCCCGAGAAATGAAGAAGGTAGCTCATACGCTCACAAAGAACGGATACTTGCCAAGACAAGAATTAGGCAAGGACTCCCAAGGAATCCCGGAGCTACCCATTATCAAAGACAATCCGGGGAAACAAGGGTTAAGATACAACCCTAACAAAGATCAAAGGACGAAGAGGAACCAAGATCCTTCTCGACGTTCTTTAAGCCAGATCTTTAGGAAGGCTGGTTCACAAACCTCAAGGCCAGCTGTTGTCATCAAGTGTCCTTCTCCTTCCGATAGGGATGTATAGACTCAGTGACTATTAGAGATCACTCCTCGGGGACAGCCCGACCCCCGAGCCTCGATAGGGCACATGTTTCCATTATGATTATAATAAAATCATTCTTCATTAATTCTTTATTGCTTCTTTTCTCGCTTGCAATAAAATTCTAGACCACATTATTTTAACCCTGTTTGAATAAACATGAATGAGGTTAAAATCATCTTAATAATAATAAACCCACATCATTTTTATGTGGAAGTGTGTGTGTCAACTTGGAGCACCTTTTCTTGGCCTCAATAAGTGCCATCATGGATAAAGAAATCCTAAAGAGCAAAAGACCCGCTAGGAATCCCACAAAAGGGTGACCTAGGCAAAAGTTAGGGTTACAAAATAAGACCAAAAGACCCGCTAGGAATCCCACAAAAGGGTGACCTAGGCAAAAGTTAGGGTTACAAAATAAGACCAAAAGACCCGCTAGGAATCCCACAAAAGGGTGACCTAGGCAAAAATTAGGGTTACAAAATAATGAATAAAAACAAAAGCCCGCTAAGACACCACAAATGGGTGTTTTAGGCAAAAGTAAGAGCCATCAAAAAAGAAAAAACAGAATAAATCCATGATGGTACCATCAATTGAATTCAACAAAGGGGCTCAAGAAAAGCTATCCAAGTTGTCAAAGCACAATCATTAATAACAAAGATGTGCTTAACCTCATAAGTGTTTAAACAAACAAACCTAAACACAATAAGCCTACCTTGGCCATCCATGCTTACAAAAACAATTTTTCAAAAATAAAATAATCCCCTCTAAAACACAAACTTTTGAAAATATATCCTTTCCTTCTTTTCTCTCTTGTCCCAAACGATTTTTGAATAATCTTGTGGAAACATGGAGATATAGTGGTCAATAGGAGGGTTGACACATCTTCTAAAGAAAGGGAAGAATCATTTGGTTGATGACACCAAAATCAAATATGCATCATTCCTCGGTAACAGAAATCGGCAGAGCACAGTCCGTCTGGAGGAATGGCAAAATCCAAACACAAAAACGCATCGGTTAATTCTTTTGAAAAAAAGAATCAAATAGAATTAGGTGCATCATACTGCATACATGCATACAGATGATAGGTGTACTGGAAGATCACTTATTCTCTGTTTATTGAAAAAACAAGAAATATATAAACTTCAGAAAAAACAATACGCCCGTATCATGTTCAGTACGCCCGTACCAAAATTAGGGTTATGAGCAAATTTTCAATTCAATACGGGCATACTGAAATGGATGCGGCCGTATTGGCCATAAAGAAATTTTCAAAGACCTCGTCATGAGGCAACTACATAAATTAGAAAAAATAGGAAAAATTGCTTGTGTATGACAGCAACAAACAAAATGCAAAGATTCAGAAAATCAACAGCGTCATACAAAATAACTGAGCCTGGAGAGGCTTGCCGAAAGAATACTCTCAAAATAACTGAGCCTGGAGAGGCTTGCCGAAAGAATACTCTCAAAATAACTGAGCCTGGAGAGGCTTGCCGAAAGAATACTCTCAGAATAACTGAGCCTGGAGAGGCTTGCCGAAAGAATACTCTCTCAAAATAACTGAGCCTGGAGAGGCTCGCCGAAATAATACTCTCTCAGAATAACTGAGACATTTCTATACAGAAAAAGCCAAAACCAACAAAAAAGGCAAAAATACAGAAATCAACAAAAATACAGAAAAAGCCGAACTCAACAAAAAAGGCAAAAACACAGAAAAAGCCAAAATCAACAAAAAAGGCAAAAACACAGAAAAAGCCAAAATCGAAAAAAGGGCAAAATACAGAAAATCCAACAAATCATACAGAATAATTGAGCCTGGAGAGGCTCGCCGAAATAATACTTCCTCAGAATAACTAAAGCCTGGAGAGGCTTGCAGAAATAATACTCCCCCAACTGTACAGAATAATTGAGCCTGGAGAGGCTTGCTGAAATAATACTCTCATCAGAATAACTGAGCCTGGAGAGGCTTACTGAAATAATACTCTCTCAGAAATAACTGAGCCTGGAGAGGCTTGCCGAAACAATACTCATTCAGAATAATTGAGCCTGGAGAGGCTCGCCAAAATAATACTCCACATCAAAGAATAAATGAGCCTGGAGAGGCTCGCAGAAATAATACTCCCCAGAGAAAACCTCAACTCAAGCTCATGGAACGAATCCCCAGCAAGAGCTATCAAAGCAAAACCGACGCAATCCCCAATGGAAGTGCGATCATCCAAACAGTATATACAAGTCAAAGGACTTAACACTTCCTCAGTGGAAGATAGCTCTCCGACTCAAAGCGCTGAGTGAGGCTAAGCCTGCAGAGGCTTCCTAAATAATACTCTGGGATACATAAGATCCCTCATTCCCCAATCGCCTACTCAGAGGCATCCCTGCAAAAGGAGAAAAAATCAAAAACATCAATAAATATTCCCCAAGCGGAATTTGGCACTCAGCCGAACACTGAACTCCAATTCCTCAGTCGCCTATATAAGAGGCACTCCTTCAAAAGGAAAAATCATAAAAAGATCAATAATCATTCCCCAAGCGGAATCCGGCTCTCAGCCTATCATTGAATATCAAGATGATCTGCCTAACAGAAGAGGCCAATCACAACCAATGACAAAATCCCCTGGCGGATAACAGCCTACACAGAGGCAACAAAATCCAAGAGTTAAAAAGAGTTACCCGAATAAGGACAACCGGGATACTCCACTCACGTCAAAAGGACGTCAGCCAAACATAAGGCATCGCTCAACTCAGAGAGAGAGCATCTGTGTCTACACCCCAAGGAGTCAAAAATTCCCATGGGTACCAACTAAGCAATGCAAGTTGGGACACAAGAACCTATGAATGACTGCACATCCCCTAGACGGATCCCTGCGTTATCCAGCCCTCAGCGGCACAAAATCAGAAAAACAAACCGTCGAAGCAGCATTGTGGACTGTGGAGACAAACTATACTCAACTACCTCATCTTTGAGAGGCAAAGTCTGGAGAGACGATACTCAAACAAGGTCTGGAGAGACAATACTCAAACAAGGTCTGGAGAGACGGTACTCAAACAAGGTCTGGAGAGACGATACTCAAACAAGGTCTGGAGAGACGGTACTCAAACAAAGTCTGGAGAGACGGTACTCAAGGTCTGGAGAGACAATACTCAAGGTCTGGAGAGACAATACTCAGCCATCAGCGTCGTCAGAGGCACGTTGGTGTTAAACTTAGCTACCGAGGTTGTCAGAAGCGCCGAGGTATGCAACAACCTGGAGAGGCTACTCTATAATTTTCCACCGGAAGACGCTACAAGTCAGAAGGTTGGCACATCACCCGGACAATTGGGTCAACTCCTTTACTTGTCAGCCGGTACACCAAAAGACCGTCCGACTAAGTAAAGGGGGGGCAGCTGTAGACCCCTAAAATTGTCCGGGTCGGAAATAAAGCTTGAAGACTCTCGAAGACTGAAGGATAATCAGCCAGAAGGACTCCTCGAAGGCCCTAGGAGGGTTCTCTGTAGGTCTAGAGGTCTTAGAATAGCTCAAAATAAAGAAGTGGAGGGAAAAAGCCCAATACGGCCGTACTGAACTTAATACGGCCGTATTGAAGCTTCAATACGGCCATACTGAAGTCAGTACGACCGTATTGACACTTCAATACAACCGCAGCGAACTCAATACGGGCGTATTGAAATTTCTGAACTTCAATACGACCGTATTGAACTTCAATACGACCGTATTGAAGTTCAAAAATTTCAATACGGCCGTATTGCCCCTGTAGGCCGTATTGCGCCTATTCCCTATAAATATGACGTCAATTGGACGTCATTCCACACTTTTTCACTCAGTTTTGACTCCCTCCTTGAGTATTCTGGGGTTTTTGAGCAGTGTTCTGCCCTAGAAATCTCTTTGGGAGTCGATCCGACGAAGTTCTGGAATTCCGAGCACTTAGCTTGGAGATTCGAACCTAGTCGAAGGGAAATCCTCCGGATTTCCGTAGTCAAAATTTTATAGGAGGGAGCGAGCGGGCTTGTAGAGCGAGGGAACGCCAAAAAGCTTCCCAGTTTTACGAAATATATAAAAGCACGCTTCAAAGGTTTTCTTCTTAAAATCCTTCCTTTTACTGCTTTCTGTTTGTATATTTAACTGTCATCATGTAGATAGTTAATTTATAATCGCTTATAATAAATAGGGGTAATTTAGTAATTTTACGCTGTTATTTTAGAAATAATCTGTCATAGGGAACCCGAAAGGGGCGCTGTGGGGTGCTAACACCTTCCCCACGCGTAACCGACTCCCTTACCCGACTCTGGTTGTAATGGCCGAAGTCGATTTTTGAATCGATTGCCTTATCCTTTTTTCCAATGTTTTGAGTAAAACATTGGTGGCGACTCCAAAGAACCCTCCTTTTGCGAAAACCACTAATCCATGGAGGGTCCCGCTTGGGATTAATATGGATTGGTGAATCATTTAATAAAATTGCTCGTTTGACAAGGTCTCAGTTTGAGAATACGTCATTCTAGCAATCCATATTTTTTTAACAATTAAACGAGTCCAACCATCCTTCGCGAATGCCGAAAGCCCGTTCGGGCCGGTGGCGACAATTAGAAAGCAAGATGCGAGAAGCTTATCCATTTCTGTTTTCAGGTAAATTTCGGGGACGAAATTTCTAAAAGGAGAGGAGAATTGTAACACTCAATTTTTTATTATTATTATTTGAATGGCATTTTCGTAATTTTAATAAAGTTATAGGGGTATTTTGGGTTCCGGAACGGGCCGTTCCAAAAGTGGAACGGGCCGTTCCAAAAGTGGAACGGGCCGTTCCAAATGTTGAAAATGTGAGGTTTTTGTAGTCCCAGAACGGCCTTGGAACGGGCCGTTCCGGTATGGAGAACGGGCCGTTCCGGAAAGAGAACGGGCCGTTCTGCTGAGATTGAGAACGGGCCATTCTGGTTTTTTTTGGGAACGGGCCGTTTCGATTTTGGAACGGGCCGTTCCAGTTGCAAATTTTGCCCAGATTTGAAGGATCCAGAACGGGCCGTTCCGAAATCAGTACGGGCCGTTCCGGGTGCGTCAAATTGCCTATAAACAGGGGCAGGGGGGTGAAAATTTATATACAGAGTAAGAAAGTGAAATTTTAGAGAGAGAAAGAGGAGAGAGAGAGAGAGAGAGAGAGAGAGAGAGAAAGAAAGAAAGAAAGAGAAGGAAAGAAAAAAAGGGAATCCAGAGGAGGAGGTCCTGCCCAAGTTTCAACTCCGCTTATCCAGGTAAGGGGGGGAGTGAGAACCTCGCTCAGGGGTGTGGGGATAATTGTTGGATAGTTGTTTGTCGGATTGGCCCCCAATCCTTTGCCGTTGTTCTGTTTAATTTTCTATTTACTCTACTTTGTTTTTGTTGAAGGTGTCGTTATTCTGTCCGATTTTCTATTTATTCTACTTTGTTATTTGTTAAAGGTGCCATTGTTCTGTCTGATTTTTTATTTATTCTACTTTGTTCTTTGTTGGAGGTGCCGTAGTTCTGTCCGATTTTCTATTTATTTTACCTTGTTCTTTGTTGAAAGTAATAAATGAATATGAAATTAATGTTAATAATAAATGGGTTTTAATATGAAAAAGAATGCTCTCTGGATCTCTGTGAATACCTATGCGGACCTTAAGAGGAGTATTTATGACATGATATGATTATGAGACTATGACAAATGAGGACATGATGTACTAAATAAAATTTTGTAATAAATTAATGTTGAGTCAATGAGATTATCAATGTATGACATGCATCATATGCATATATTACTCCAGGTGTGCCGCTGAGGCCGCATACCCACGACTAACAAGGTGTACTTTATGGTCACCCACGATGTAACATGCTAATAAGGTGTACCTTATGGTCACCCACGACTAACAAGGTGTACCTTAGGGTCACCCACGATGTAACATGCTAACAAGGTGTACCTTAGGGTCACTAGTGATGATATGTGAAACTTCTTTATGGCGCCACATGCATACATTTATGAGTCGAGTCCATGACATCATAGCATGATAAATGAATATATATGTGATATTTATTATTTATGTATGTTATTTACATGTGACTTATATTTGTTGTGTGTGTGTGTGGGCTATTTAACCTTTATTTTTGCACCTGAAACTGAGTGAGATGTTTCTCACTCCCTTGTTGCTTCTGTATGTGTTTAAATTATGTTGCAGGTGATCTGCATCACGAGGATGTTGGTGATGAGGCTTAAGGCTTCAATTGGGCATGCTCTGATAGGATGTGACATCGGGGCATAGCAGCTTAGTTTAATATGTTATTGTTTTAATAACTTTAATTTCTCTTCTTTTGTTATTTCTAACGAAGAGATAACGTAGATAAAGTTTATAATTCAAGAAAAATGTATATTAAGAATTGTAATTTGAACGTTCTTGATAAAAAACCAAAATGTACATCTTTGTTATATTTTTATTATTTTTATTACATGATTTGGAAAATATAAATTAATTCCTAACCAGGAGACACTGCCACCTTTACTGGAGTTAATTTATATTTCCTTTATTATTATTTATATATATATTTGATTTCTTGTCTTCACTAAATTGTATTGAAAATATTAACTTCTTTTATTTTGTAATTTTTACATTGGAGTTATGATTTATGAATTATGAAGGTGATTCTTCTACCTTATGATATTTTAAGCAAATATTTTATCAAAATATGAAAGATTTTATTTACTCAAAAAGAAAAAAAAATATATTTGTATTTATTGTATATTAATGTTGGGGTAGAGGGTGTCACAGACCTTACGAGGAGTATTTATGACATGACCATGTGAAATATGCACAAATGACATGAGACATAAGAATGGACTATTGAGACAAGCTATGATTATGAGACTATGAAAAATGATGACATGATGTACTAAATGAAATTCTGTAATACGTCAAATGTTGAGTAAATGAAATAATGAATGTGTAACATGCATCATATGCATATATTACTCCAGGTGTGCCGCTGAGGCCGCATACCAGTGATGCTAACAAGGTGTACCTTAGAGTCACCGACAGTTGTAACATGCTAACAAGGTGTACCTTAGAGTCACCGACAGTTGTAACATGCTAACAAGATGTACCTTAGAGTCACCGACAGTTGTAACATGCTAACAAGGTGTACCTTATTTATTTTGATATAATATTTGTAAAATTTAGTACTTATTAGAAGTGATATTATACTATTTTTTTTTTATAAAAATTGATTTACTTTTATATAATTATATTTATATTTGATTTTGTTAGAGGAAATTAATTTTGGAGAGAAGGGGAGTTGACAATTTTGGAGGAAAGGAAGTTGTTGCAAAACTTCTTCCATTAATAGATTATTAAATTAAAATGCACAAAAATACATCAAAATTAATTTAATATTTAATATTGATAAGTTGAAAAAAAAAATGAAAAGTTTGTCTAATAACATTAATGATTTCATATAGATCCACAAAAGAGTCCTAAGAAAACTTCTACAAAAAGAGATTGAGCCACCAAAACACACAACCATCATAAGTCAAGCTGGCTATGAAAGCCTGAACTGTTACTCACCCTCTCTTTCCTCCTCTTTGCCTTCTCCACCAACCTTCTATTATCCTTCTCACAAGGTGCTGAACAAGTCCTAGACAGATATGGAAAACCCCTTATTGCTGCTCGCAAATACTATATTGTGCCAGGCATCTTTGGCCCAACAGGTGGTGGAGTAGGACTAGGTAAAACTGGCAACTCAACATGCCAGTTACTCTTCTACTTGTGAGATTGTGAAGGGCTTGCCAGTGAAATTCCACGTACCACAAAAAAAATACTGGTTTCATCTTCATAGGGCTACCATTAGAAATTGCATCTGAAGAGAAGCCTCAGTGTGCTACATCTTCCAACTGGGTGGCGGTTGTTGATGATTTCCCTTTGAAATGGGTGGGTATTGGTGGTGCAAAAGACCATCCAGGGAAGAAGATCATAACTGGAAGCTTTAACATTCAAGCATTCGATGCATCATATAAGCTTCTGTTTTGTCCCACCATGAGTGCCTCGGCTAGTACTTGTTTTGATATTGGGAGGTACGATGATGTCGGGGGAAGGCGTTTGGTCTTGACCAAAGATCATCCCTATCAAGTTGGGTTTATTGTTGCTGATGCCACTCGAAGCTCCATAGATTGAATTCAATTCAATATCCCTCCTCATGTGTTTATTATATAATAACTTGTAGCAACAAAGTATATACTATGATTAATAGACAATCCCCTCTCTTAACATGTGATCAAAAATTTAATCTATAATCGATATCTATAAAAATAATTCATTAAAAGAAGTCAATATTTTAAACGAATTTTAGTAAATTTAGGAATTAGTTTTTATTTTTTGACTAAAAAATATCTTAATATGGTTGTGAATTTCTGGTATATGTGTGTGTTATTTTCAGCAATTAAGCATCCAATAGATGGGGTTAACACACTCTTCTACATATTATTTTAATTTTTTAACTTATTATGTTTATTTGAGATCACTCTCTATAAATATAATTAACAATTTAACATAAAATTTTATATAATAATATAAAAAAAATGTTATTAAATTAAAATATACAAAAACTATTATTGACAACTTTTTCTTCAGTTGCTTGGTGATAGCTGATATGTATTTTCGTATTTCTTCTGTCTTGATCTCATTTTTCAAATTTATAGATAATGACCGAAACTACAGTTCTCCAATGACGACTTTAGATATGACTTGTTTTTACATGTTAAGGTTGAAACATCAATATATTCTTTAAAATTTCTTATGTAAATCATTACATGACAATTTAATTTCACTTCTGTCAACAAAAAAAAAAAAAAAAGAACGTTTAGTTTCACTAATCACTTTTTCTGAACGGTCAAAATGTATAAATTTGCTCGAGGGTTTATGAAGAAATTTCATGATTGGGCTTATGAATTATTGGGCCCTTACAATCCTTTTCCCTTTATTTTTTTTTTTAATTTTACATTTTCCTAAGTTCATTCGTGTTAGGAAGTGACATGTCCTCAGACATTATTAATATGACCTAGGTGGAGCATTAGATTTAAATTAATCACAAATGTTCCTAAATATCTTTTGGTTTTTGTTCTTTAGTTGTTGTTAAGTTTTAATTATAATCGATGTAAAAACTTATTTTTAACCAATATAAAAAGTCTCCTTTGCAATAGTATTTTTAATGTTTTGATGAATTGTTTTATTTATTAGTGGATGATGAATTGTTTTATTAGATATTGTTCTATTGAACATAATGTTTTTTAAACTACTATGAATTTCATATGATTTTGTGGTTTTATTCTACATTTTGTTGCTTTACTCTATAATTTTACTTGGAAACTCTTTAATAGTTCCGGCACATGTATAATGCAGCACACAAATACACAATACTTTTAAATAGATTTTTTTATTATCTATTAAGATGGTATAACTTATTTTCACTGAATAAATCTTCGTAAAAAATATAGTGATACCTTTAAAAACAGAAATGTAACTAAACAAAAAATCAACACGTGAAAAAGGATTACATAAAACGAGGAGTTACAAGACCTTTCATTTATCATAAACAAGAGTTGCTGAGTCCATATATTAATCTCATTTATTCCAACTTGAATCTAATCTCACGTCTAATATATAAGTGAGAGTGGAAATGTTATATATGCACAAAATTTTCTCACGTAATCAACTGTGATGAAGAAGAGAAGAGACAAAATATAGTCATCATTGATTGGAAATGAGGAATGTGAGAAAATTAGTATGCGTATGTAACATTTCCTAAGTCCCAGGTTTTTATTGGTTCTACAAAAAGCAGCTAACTAACTATGACCTTTGCAAATTATTGTAACCATAAACCTGCAAGCTCTAACAAGTCCTCGTGAACCTTCTCTAAAAATTTTGATGGACGCGCTACATGAGACATGAATGCAAGATTGTGCAAGTATCACAACTTGCTAAAATTACCTAGCATTTTTATTTATGGTTTACACAGTAATGGTACGAAAATTCTCCTGTCGAGAATAGTATACTGCTGATGATCGTGAACACACAAAATCCTGTCGAGAATGGTAACTAATCCCTACTGATGATTGTGAATACACAAAATGATTTTGAATACACACAAGGTGATTATTCTATGTAATTAACATGAGATTGGATGTGCTTATTCCTTCACAAGTTTGACATCAGGATTTCTCATGGTTTTGAGCCACATATCAGCCATGATTCTTGATGAAATGCTCCACAACGAGTCTGGCCCTTTTACCAATGCATGTTTGCCTTTCTTCGCTGACTTTCCCAACCCATATTCAATCAACCACTGCATTGCAGTTAGCCTTTTCTTCTCACTGTCCCATGAACTATTAGTGGCACTCCTCACCTTCAAACCTCCCACATGCATGCTTGTTACCTTGAACCTTTTCTCCTCCTCCTCTTGGTAGTAATCACTCCCCTTTGTGTCTTCTTCACTTGTTGCATGAATAAGCACCACCACAGGACCTCCAACTGCTTCAAACCTTCTCATTGGATCCCTCAGTTGGACAACAAATATGAGTGTGATATTTGATATTGGTTCACCTTCAGAACTTTCAGCTGTGTTACTGTAACCTTGGTCTCTGATCCAATCCTCAAGTGAAACAGCAGAACCTAGTAGGTCCTTGTCTTTGTTCCCTTCCTTTGTGCTGTGTGGAGAAACATCAAAGGGGGCTTCTTCCTCTGCCATATCAGCTTGGATTTTCAAGGCTTCAACTGACATAGACTCAATCTTCTGCATTGTGAAGGCTAGAATTTTCTCTGCAGTAAGTGGGGTTTCATCCACATTCCAAAGTCCTGTTGAAATCCGTTCCTGTCTTCCTGAACTCATTGCACTGGCCATGCTTTTCAGGGCAGAAACTATGCGAGCAGCACTAGAACTGGCTCCTTCTTTGTTTCTTCCTTGTATGATGGCTGAAGCAATGCCTTCAAAAGCAATCTGTTCAGCAGTTTTACCTATCAGTTCATCAAGGGGCATCATGGAGAAAACTTGAGAGCTGAGTTCATGAAGACCAATGCTAGCCAAATTCTGAAACATGACTAAGCCATTTAGGGACTGATTTGACGCCAACACATAAGGCTTTGACATCTGCATGGCTAGCTTTGGAGTGTCATTTCTAGCCATAGCATTATCTAAAGGATTCATAGATGTCAAGTAGCCACCATCCCTTGTTTGAACCACACACCCCAAGCCCTTGCCAAGATCCGGGAGATACACTTTAGATTCTAGTTCTGCCTCAGCAATTTGTAATGGGGGGATTTCAGATTGGTTGATCTTGAAGCCTCTGGCCTTTTGATCCTCAAGCATGTGAAGAAACTCCCTTGTTACAATTTCTTCATCAGAATCCAATCTTAGTGACTCGATTTCCTCACCTTTTGTGTACGTATTGTTATTTTCTCCCATCATGGACTCAAGAGCCTTTATCTGCTTGGCAATTGAATCAAGCTCAGTTAATCTAATCAGGTGCAACTTATCATGCACTATTTCCTTGACAACCTCACTTGAAGCTGATTTCACATTAGATTCTTCTGCTTCATCTTCTTTCTTCTCTTGAACCTCAACCCCTTTATCAACAACCTCAAAATCTGGAAGATCAAAATCTTCCACCTCTTTGCCACCATCAAGTTTCTGAATAGAGGGAGGAGCATCCTGAACTAGTTGTGCATCATCAAGATTCAAATCATCTATATCTTCTGCTAACCTTCTCTGCGAAGGAGTCCAAGCATCACTTCTACTTGTTATTCTTGGACTAGGCAAGCTGAATGATGACTTGGATTTGCGAGCAAATGAGGATGTGAGATTTCTGAACCTGTTGGACTTCTTCAAATTCTCTTCCTGGCTATATATCTGAACTCCTCCTTCTTTCTCCATGATTTGGAAGCTAAGTTTCAGAACTAGTTCTCCTCCTCTTGCCTTCCCTGATAAGCCAAAGCTCATGTCCCACTGCCTCACACGCATGCCTTGATGGCTTTTGTCAATGGACTCTTGAATCAACTGGCTCAAGTCCACACTGCTTCTTCCAAAACCAAGCTCTTTAGCATCAACAGCAACGAGGTATATCCAGAATGGTCTTGGCTCAAACTTAAGCTGCCTTCCACTACCATGGTTGCAATAAACGTGGCACCTTAAGAAAAGGGTCTCTTCAAAGTCTGCAGCACCTTTATCAACCCTTGATGGCATTGTCTGAACACTCCCATCTTTTGTCTCTTTCTTTCTAACACAAACAGAAAGCCTTAGTCCATTCATGGATGAAGGAAGGCCCTGAGCAGTAACCACTTCAACAGAAAACAAACAACTCAGTTTTTGCATTCCAATATGAGAAAGAATCCTCATAGGCTTCCATTTCCAAATCCCTTTCTTGTCACCTGAATTTGCTGTGTCATCAAGCTTTTTGTCTTCTGGTTGAGTTGAAGGTGCCTTGGCTTCTTCATGCTTTTGCCTTGATCTCCATGCAGACAAGGACATGCGGTGAGACCGAGTTTTGTTGCTTTGTTTTCTGTTAACTTTAGCAGTGTCATTGTCATCTTCAAGTTCAACAGATGAGACAAAAGGAGGTGAGGCTCTTGGTAGAGCTAATGAAGCTGTTCTTCTAGTTGTGTTTGAGGTGTGTGATTGGTTAAGGGATTCACTCAGGGACTCTAGCTCTTCAAGGAGCTGTACGTTGGAGTTTCTCTTGGTGGAGTCATCAGCAGCCATTTTTAGTGAACAAAGAAGTTGTTGCTACCAAAATAGAATTGCTGATAAGCGATGATTGTGTCACAACTCAAACAAAGAGAGTTGTGGGAAGAGGAAGAAGATAAGGTGGTGCTCACATGCTTGGAAGGTTGGTTAGTTAACTTAGGTGGAAGGACTATGCTGCATTTAATGATATGATGGAAATAATGAAGGTGTTGGACCTCTCTGAACCAAGAATGTGTATTTGTGGTGGATGAAACATGAACGATGGCATTGGCATTGCATTGCCTTGGTGACCAAGACTGGTTAGTGGTCCCACTGAATTTAATGTTGGTTTTCCCTACACCAGAATGTATGGTGAAGGGTATTTTAATTGATATGGCAACGTCCAAATATGCAATTTTAGTTGTTTTTCATTAAGTCACACGTGCTAACAGTTCATAGGTATTTTTATTTAATTATAGTTTGTTGGCCATTTATTTCATCTTGAAGTCATTTTCTGTTCTTGATGATCATTACTTTCTAAAATTTATGAAGAAAAATATTTGCAATTTAGCCTTTTCTTATACCGGGATTAGGTAGTTACGGCATCATTCATATTTAATCTCTATATTTTTCTTTTGAATATGATTTGCATTTTGTTTAAAAACTGTTGATCAAGATTAATTCACATTCATGGAGTGAAATCTTGAGATTATTGGTCAAATATTATTTTAATATTGATAAATTTTGTAATTAAGTATTATTATCTTTTCATAATTTAAAAAACAAATTATATAAAGAGTTGATCGGGATCATTAAAGTATCTAATAATTTCTCACTTGTTACACTATTTTTGCATGGTGTGCATATAATGATCTTAGCCTCTGCTTGGTGATTTTGCCCTTATAAATTACTCAAGTGATGTCTATAGTTTCGTTGTCTCGTACGATCATGACAGTTCATGAAGCTCTTGCATCGGGTACTACTGCCTCTAGGGATTTATTACTTTTATATTACCCTGTTTTTCATGTCCTTGTCGTTGGAACTTTCTCAAATATGATAGTTGAAAAACACTCCCCATGTTTGGCCTATATCAAGTAAGTGCAATAATTTCTAAATGATTTAGTGAAAATATTTCCTCGTTTCGTTTATGTTGTTGTTAGAGCTCTATTTTTCCATGTGGATTAAAGTATGCCCTCATTGATGGCATTCAGCATCTCCAAAGGAAACAACAATCAACTATGATATATATGAGTAAAGAATATTGAAAATAAGATCAAAATAATATATATATATATATATATATATATATATATAATTTTATAAGTTTTTTTATAGAAGGAAAAATTAATTTTATTAAAAATTGTTAAGATTATACAGGAAGTGCACTTAGCCTATATCTCCCTATATGAGTAATACTATCCGATACTAATAAAACTTTAGAAGTTAGTTTGATAATATTGAGTTAAATTTAAATTTAGATTTTAAAATATAAAATAAAACTTTATTTTAATTGTATTATATTTTTTTTTTCATTGGTATTTATTATAAAAAGTTTAAGATAACATTTGGTTCTTGAATTTTTTATGATTTTTAATTAAGTCTTTAAATTTAAAAAGTTAATTAGATTTTTTTTAATTTAGTTCTTAGAATTAGAAATTTATTTATAATTCGTTAAATTTTACAAAATATTCATTATATTTTCATATCTAAACAATTAAGTCAGATTACTATTTCATGGTATCATCTATATGTATCAAGTTGTAATATCTCTATTTGTAAAAGAAATTTAATGATCTCTTTGATCATAAGAATTCTAGGATAGTAAAAAAATTTAATGGCAAGAATTAAAACCTGATACACATGGATTATGACATAAAACAATAATCTAATATGATTGTTTAGGTATGAGGATTTAAAGAATATTTTGTGAAATTTCACATATTGTAAATGAATTTCTAACTCAAAGAATAAATTACAAAACTAAAAAAAGATGAAGAATTTAATTAAATTTTTTAAGTTAGAGAATTAAAAATCTTCAAGAAAAAGTTCATGAACCAAATGATGTATTAAACCTTTAATAAAAGATTTACTTTAAGAGACTAACTCCATAATGTATGTGTATATATATATATTCTATAATATTACATAATAGTTTTTTTTTATAAAAAAAATTGTAATATGTTTAATATATTTCTACCAACATTGATCGACACAAGTGGTATCGGTTTATATTCCTTAATTAAGTTATTCGATGTTCAAATTATATTTTTGAGTATGAAATAAACTACATTTATTATTATCTTTAATTTGCATGTAAAAATTTTAAACTATAATCATTGTGGGACAAAAAGAATAATGATTAGTCTTATTTTTATGATACAATTTTAAATAATTATAAAATTTGTCTCATTAAATTCAACTATATAAAAATTATGAAATCTAATTATTGTTTGAACTATAAAAAAAAATCATTAACATGATCGAACTTTTCAAGCAATTAAGAAGCTAAAAAAATCTATATATAAAAGATTTAAAATTATGCTCAAAAACTTAAAATAATTATTATTTAAAAATAATATTAATTTAAATTTAAAAATTAAATGGTCAAATTGATTTTTTAAAAGATATAAAACTAAAGTTTTTTAATAAAATAAAAGATAAATATATTTTAACAAAAAATAAAATGTAGGCCAAAAGATTCTCAAATTCTTTATAGAGTATTACACTATACAAGAAATGTTACATATATTGACATAGAAAAAATGTTACTATAGATACAATATATATAAGTATATATCTATTTGACATATAACTACATACAATTTTAGTGTTAATTTTAAATGAGATTTAACAACATATTTTATGTGTCACTATAACCTATACCTACACTTTTAAATAATATACCAACATATATTATATTTATTGTGTAGATAAAAATAATTTTTTAGTAACATATGTAACACCCCAGTTTTCCAAAATGGTTACTATTATTATTATGATATTTGGTAGTTATCTTTTATTTCAAATGTAGCTAATTCATTTATGCTTAATTATAGGCTTTAGAAATATATGTATATTGTTGGGCTTAATTAGATAGTTGTAAACTTTCTTTTCAATAAAATCGTTTTCGCTGGGCTGACTGGCAAACCTCGGTGTTTAGGGCATAACTTGGGCTGTGATGGTCCAAATGATGCAAAATTGGTGTCAATGGAAATCTAAGAGAAAAACGCACAACTTTTACAGAAATAGCCATTTGCAAAATCGGTCGTTTAGGAGGTCAAAATTGGAATTTGATTGATACAATTGTTTCTCGCTGGACTGATTGGCAAGCCTCGGTTTGTGGGGTATAACTTGGTCGGTGGTTGTTCAAATGATACAAACTTGGTGGCTATGGAAAGATAAGAGACAATCCTACAACTTTCATGAAGGAAATATTTTCAGATTCGGCTGTCTATAAGGTCCAAATCAGTAGCTAAAGTCGGTGAGGAAAAGAACATGGCACCAACTCCATTAATTCATCCCACCAACTTTAATAATTCATCTCACTAATTCATTCCACTTAGTTTTGTCTAAGATTTTTTCATTATTTTCCATTTTTTTAATGTGTCTTGAAGGCTATAAATAGCCCTTCACTTCTCCATTGCAAACCATCCCTCAATTCTCATTCTCTCTTCTCTTATACTCTCTTCTTCTCCTCTTCTTCTCTTTGAAGACCTAGAGGAATCCATAGGAGGTGGTTCTATCCTAGTAGAAGGAGCCTAGAGGAGGAAGCTCTTCTTTAGTTTCAGCGCTTGTCATCCAGGTAAGGGGGGAGTGAGAAACCTCGCTCTGGGTGTGGGATTGTATGCTGGGTAGTGGGATTGGCCCCCAATCCTGTGTTTGTTGTATGTCATATTGTTTGTATGTTCTAATTGCTTGGTTAATATACGTGTATGAATAGAAACTATGTTGAGACTATGATTGTGAAAGTTGTGAATATGATGTGATAATGTGAATGTGATGATATGATATGATGATAATATGATATGATGTGATGATGAAATATGATGATGTGAAATGACCAGGAGATAATATGAAATATGGTTGAGACATGAGATATGAAATGTGATAATATGTTAATGAGATATGAAATGACCATGGAAAGTGATAAAGTAATATGAGAATGCATAGAGTCTTGTTTGACATGCATCATATGCATACAATACTCCAGGTGTGCCGCTGAGGCCGCATACCCACGACTAACTAGGTGTACCTTTGGGTCACCCACGATATGATAACCAGGTGTACCTTTGGGTCACCCACGATATGATAACTAGGTGTACCTTTGGGTCACCCACGATATGATAACCAGGTGTACCTTAGGGTCACCCACGATGATATGAGAATCTTCCGTATGGCGCCACATGCATGCATTTGTGAGTCTAGTCAAGAAAACCAATGCATGATATATGTGCAAATATGAGATATTGTTATTTTACGTATGTATTGTTTGTGTTTGGCTATCTAGTATATATTCCTATACTGTGAGCCGAGTGAGATGTTTTCTCACTCCCTTTTTCTTTGTGTTGTTTTTCTTTAACCGTTATACAGGTGATTATCAGCATGAGGCTGAGGATGTTGGTGGTGAAGCTTAGGCTTCTTTATGGGCTATGCTCTGATAGGACATGTGACATCGGGGTATAGATAAGATTAAATTAGGTTGTTAAGGTTATTTTAAATTACTTTGAAAACTTTGAGATTTATTTCTTTGTAATTTCCGCTGATTATGTTTGTTAAAAATGTGATACTCTGTAATCATGTTTGATTATTAAAGTTATATTATTTAAATTTATTGAAGTAGGATATGATGGGTAGAGGGTGTCACATTTAGTGGTATCAGAGCAGGTCGATTCTATCGGCCGTAAGTTATGTTTTTAACATGTTTATTTGATAAATGAATTGATTGTGAGATCTATTATGTTGGTATGATGCTTGCCTATGTCTATTAATTGTATTATTTCTTTAGAATATGGCTGGTAGAAATGATCGTGCGATTGCTGATGCTCTCCAAGCATTAGCCCAAGCTATGAACAACAATAATATGAATGGAGTTGCTCATAACTGGTTGGAGCAATTTCAGAGGAATAATCCACCCACTTTCAAAGGAGGTTATGACCCAGATGCCGCCATGAATTGGTTATCAGAGATCGAGAAAATCTTTAATGTTATGGATTGTCCCCTTACAGAGAGAGTGAAGCTAGCCACCTTCATGCTGACAGCTGATGCTTACTTTTGGTGGGAAGGAGCACTTCGGAGGATAATTGATGGAGGCGTGCACTTGAATTGGGAGAACTTTAAAAGAGTATTTCTTGAGAAATATTTTCCTGATGATGTGAGAAATAGGAAGGAAATGGAATTCCTTGAACTCAAACAAGGAAATGATACTGTGGAAGCTTATGCTGCCAAATTTGATGCTTTGGTCCGCTACTGTACACACTACCATGGTGAGAATGGTGAAAGGGCCAAATGCATAAAGTTTGTAAATGGTCTGCGTCCTGAAGTGAAAACAGCAATTAACTATCAGGAGATATATCATTTTCCCATTCTGGTCAATAAGTGCAGCATTTATGATCGTGACAACCGTGCTCGTGCTGCTTTCTATAAAGGAGCTGGAGGTCCTACTCGTACAGTGAATCCTAGTACTTCTGGTAGGAGTAAGCCTTATTCCACTTCTACAAGATTTCAAGGGAGTATGTCTACTACTAATAGAAGTAAACCCTTTACTAAAGAACCCACTGTGAATACTATTGGAAGTGTTGGAGGATCTACTTTTTCAGGGAGGTGTGGGAAGTGTGGACGTGTTGGTCATAACAAGTCAGAATGTCGTGACAAGGAGATTACCTGTTTCAACTGTAGTGGTAAAGGACATATTAGCACTCAATGTCCTGAACCACCAAGAACACGTGTCGTTGGATCAGGATCGCAAACCGAACGACCAAAGACTGTAGGAAGAGTATTTGCTCTTAGTGGTGTTGAAGCTGCTCAGTCAGAAAATTTGATACAAGGTACTTGTTTCATAGCTGAGACTCCTTTTGTTGTACTATTTGATTCTGGTGCAACTCATTCCTTTATTTCCATCTCTTGTGTCCAAAAACTGAAATTGCCTGTGTCTTTGTTAAATTTTGATTTAGTTGTTGAAACCCCTACTAATGGTTCAGTAACTACATCCCTAGTGTGTTTAAAATGCCCTTTGACAATTTCTGATAAACAGTTTCTAGTTGACTTAATCTGTCTGCCTCTTAGTCAATTAGATGTAATCCTTGGTATGGATTGGCTATCTTCTCACCATGTTCTTTTAAATTGCTTTGATAAATCCATTTCATTTGGTGAATGTAAGAGTACGGAATTTCGTAGTGCTTCTAACATTAAAACTTGTTTAAAGGAAAATGAAAGGGTATACATGATCTTATCTTCATTAACAGTTGAGACTGAGAGTAAGCTAGATGAGATTCCCTTAGTGAGAGAATTTCCAGAAGTATTTCCTAAGGATGTGTCTAGTTTACCACCTGAGAGAGAGATTGAGTTCAGTATAGACTTAGTGCCAGGTACCGCACCCATATTTATAGCACCATATAGGATGTCTCCTAAAGAATTAGTTGAGCTTAAGAAACAGATAGAGGAACTACAAGAGAAACAATTCATTAGGCCTAGTGTTTCACCTTGGGGAGCGCCTGTTCTATTGGTCAAGAAGAAAGATGGGAGCATGAGATTGTGCATAGATTATAGACAATTGAATAAGGTAACCATTAAGAATAAGTATCCATTGCCTAGAATAGATGACCTTATGGACCAGCTAGTTGGGGCTTGTGTGTTTAGTAAGATAGATTTGAGATCAGGTTATCACCAAATCCGAGTGAAATCCGAGGATATCCCAAAGACTGCTTTTAGGACCCGCTATGGGCACTATGAGTATTTAGTGATGCCTTTTGGTGTGACTAATGCACCTAGTGTTTTCATGGACTACATGAATAAGATCTTTCACCCTTACTTGGATAGATTTGTAGTGGTCTTCATAGATGATATTCTAGTATATTCTAAGAATAGGGAGGAGCATGCTGAGCATCTTAGGATCGTTCTTCAAACCCTTAAGGAGAAACAGTTGTATGCTAAATTGGCAAAATGTGAATTTTGGTTGGAGAGTGTAAATTTTTTAGGACATGTGATATCCAAGGATGGGTGTTGAGTGCATTTTTAGGCTTGTTTTGCACTCAACTTTTGGTACTCTTTTTGGGTAATTAGAGATAATATGTATGTTATTTCACTCTTTTTATTTAAATAATTAAGTTATATTATAAGAGTAGAGGAGTAGTAGCAATTTTAAGGAATTTCCTCATATTTTTGCAGAATTTTTGGCTAGGCAGAAATCCACAGCTATAGCTGTGGATCTGGAGCTCGAGCTGTGAAAATTTGGGGAAAAATTGTGAAGTTCCAGAGACTTGAAGCTATAGCTGTAGATCTGGAGCTCGAGCTGTGAATCTGGAGCTCGAGCTGTGAATCTGGGGCTCGAGCTGTGGAAATCTGGAAAGCTGAAGCTCGAGCTGTGAATCTGGAGCTCGAGCTGTGGAAGTCTGAAAAGGGTCCAGAAAGTTGGAGCTATAGCTGTGAATCTACAGCTGTAGCTGTGGAGATAAAAATCACTTTTCTGCCCCTATTTTAAAGCTGATATAAACAAAGGAAAAGAGAGAAACAGTGGGGTACAAAATTAAGGAAAGAAACAAGAAGCACATGAGCACTCAATTAAAAAGAGAGACAAGGAGCCTTAAATTAAGGAGAAACAAACAAGGAAAAAGGGGAAAATCATTAGTGGAAAAACCACTAATTGAACCAATAATGCAAAAACAGCTGTATATACATTGATTGGAGACTACAGCTCAAAAAAAACTAACTGATTGGGGGCTGCAGCTAGGGAGTCACGTAGGAGGAGTCCTGAACCTCTGTTTTTGATCTGCAACTTTGTACTCTCTTATGGAATTTGCTGCAGAATTTGTAATGGCCATGAGTGGCTAATTTCATTGAGGATTGGTTGGATGTAACTATTAACTCTTCTTCTTCTTAAATATATGCATTTTAATTTCATTATTTGTGTTTGATTCTTTCCTTAATGCTTATATCGGCTTGATCACCCGTTGTATGATTTTTGGTTTTTGAATCCAGTTGGAAAACGTTTTTGAAAACCCGAACTGAATCTTGCACCTAATCAATTCTTGTTCTAGGGATAGACTTGATTTGGTTAGTCACATTGTTCAAGTTCTTGGTCTTAATGCGAAGTGTTAAACTCAAAACATAGAGGAATCATGTTTTGAGCTTAATGACTTTAGGATTCAACCTTGAGGAATCTTGTTGGATTACTTAATGAACGTGGAAATAATGGAATTAGAATAGCATTTATTTTAAGAAGATATATGAGTTAGCAAGTGCTTCCGAACCAATCCTTGTTTCTTAATCATTGTCCTTATTACATTTGTTTTATTGTGTTGTTTTAATCTATTTTCATTCATCTGCAATTTGAACATCATTTTCTTATAAATCATTAGAGTAAGAATTACTAATCACTCAAATCCCTGAGGACGATCTTTAAATACTACTTCGAAACTTGGTTCACTTGCCAAATGATGTGTTTGCGATAAAACCATCAATCAAAAACACCATCAAGTTTCTGGCGCCGTTGCCGGGGATTTGGTGCTAATTAGTAATTTTTAATCTTGTGATTTTGCAATTGTGTAGATAATCCATTTTGTGAATAGCTACAATATAGAGATATCTGTCTTGTTGTGTTTTGTGGATTCACCTTCCTGTGCAGATTTCTTAAAAATTGTATGAGAGGAAAAACTCCAGCTGAAGAATTGCATTTTGACCCTGAAATTGAAAGAACAGCAAGGAGGAATAATAGCAGAACAAGAAGGCTGAGACAGTTAGAGAGAATCCTAGAACAACAACAGGATTTTCCAAGTTCTTCTACTTCATCAAATCAACCAATGGCTGAAGACGGAACAGGAAATAATAATGGTGGAAATGGACCAACTAGGCCTCCCAGAAGGACCCTAGGTGATTATGCACAACAACAGGGTCCTAGACATTTCTCTAGCATTGCAGCTCCAAACACTTCTAGAGCCATGGAGATGAAACCTGCCTTCCTTACCTTGGTTAGCTCACAACAATTTGCTGGCCTTGATCATGAAGACCCATACTCACACCTATCAAATTTCTATGAGTTATGTGGAACTATGGGAATTCCTAAGGCTGATGAGGAAGCTGTATATTTGAGGTTGTTTCCATTTTCTTTGACAGGAAAAGCTAAAGTTTGGTTACAATCTCACCCAAATCAAAGTTTGACAAGCTGGGGTGATGTGGAAAATAAGTTTGTGAACCGATTCTATCCTTCATCCAAGTATATTAAGGCCAAGTCAGAAATTACTACTTTCAGGCAAGGTGTAGATGAACCATTTTGTGAAGCCTGGGAGAGATTTAAGTCATTGCTCAGGAAATGTCCTAACCACGGGTTTGAAGATATAGCTCAACTGAATTTCTTTGTGAATGGAATCAAGCCTGAGGTGAAGATGTTATTAGATGCAGCAGCTGGTGGCACCATGATGACTGTGAGTCCAGAGGAAGCCACTCAAATCATAGAATCTCTGGCATCTTCTGATCACCAAGCAGAGCATGGGAGACATCAATCTCATAAAAGAGGAGTTCTCGATCTTAACACTAATGATGCAATTCTTGCTCAGAACAAACTACTGTCTCAACAGATCGAAGCATTGACTAAGCAAATGGCCAAGATTCCGCAACAGCTTCATGCTATTGCTTCTTCTTCAACCCAACAAAAACCTTCTTTAAAATGTGATTTTTGTGGAGGAGATCATCCTAATGGTCACTGTTCAGAAATTCCAAATGAAGAAGAGGTCAACTATGTGGGGAACCAACAACAAGGAGGTAATTTTAATTCCCGTAATTATAACACTAACAATTATATGCAGGGAAATCAAGGTTGGAGAAGCAACAATAACAACCAAGGATATGGATGGAGGAATGAAGCTGGATCATCCAATAGGCCACCACCACAACAACAACAGCAACACCAGCCTGCTTATCCTTCTATGCATGAAAGAACCAGCAAGTTGGAGGATACTCTGAACCAGTTCATGCAGGTATCTATGAACAACCAGAAGAATACAGAGGCATCCATCAAGAACTTGGAGGTGCAGGTGGGTCAGCTAGCTAAACAATTAGCTGACATGTCTAAAGGCCCATTTTCAGCCAACACCAAGACCAACCCCAAGGAGTATTGCCAAGCCATAACAACAAGAAGTGGAAAGGTGGTAGGTGGTGATGTTGGGGTAAGTGAGAAAAATGAAAAGAAAGAAAATGTTGAATTGAGGGGGGTTGAGGAAGAGATTGAGAAGAATGAGGGAGAAAGCAATAAAAATGAGGGTGTAGATAGTGAGAAAATAAAAGAGAAGAATGAAGTTGAGAAGGAGAAAAATAAAAAGAAGGGCAAGGAAGTCATTTCTACTGTTCCTATTAAAGACTTACCTTACCCTCATGCTCCATCTAAGAAAGAGAAGGAAAGACAATTCGCAAGGTTTCTGGATATCATCAAGAAGCTGCAGATTAATATTCCTTTCACTGAAGCCATGGAACAAATGCCCACTTATGCTCGGTTCATGAAGGAATTGTTAACCAAGAAGAGAAGAATTCTTGAAGAGGAGACTGTGGAGCTTGAGGCAGGTTGCAGTGCTATTATACAAAAGTCTCTACCTCAAAAATCTAGAGACCCAGGCAGTTTCACTCTCCCTGTATCAATTGGTAATCTATCAGTGGGTAAGGCACTTTTAGACCTTGGAGCCAGCATTAACTTAATGCCTTTATCCATGCTGAAGAAGATAGGAGAAGTGGAAGTGAGACCTACAAGAATGACCTTACAGTTGGCAGACAGATCTATTAAGCTTCCATATGGCATAGTGGAAGATATGATAGTAAAGGTCGACAAGTTCATGTTTCCAGTTGATTTTGTGATCATGGACATGGAAGAAGATTCGGAAGTTCCACTAATTCTGGGCAGACCCTTCATGAAGACAGCTAGAGTTATCATAGACATGGATGATGGAAAGCTGAAGGTGAGAGTTCAAGATGAAGAGGTGAATTTCAATGTTTTTGAAGCAATGAAGTTTCCTAAAGGCAATAAGGATTGTTTCAGAATTGATGTGTTAGATAATGTGTACTTGGAAACTCAAAGCAATTTCAAGAATTCATCAACATTGGAAAAAGCTTTGTCTATGTTTGATGATGATTTGGATAAAGTTATAGACAAGGAAGTCCAGGATGTGATTGATGCATTGAACAAAGGTGAAAGCTCATCAACCAATGTTCAATCAAAGGAAGAGTTAAGAAAGGAGGTGGAAGATCAAGTAGTGAAGCTGGAGTTGAAACAATTGCCACCACAGTTAAAGTATGTTTTCTTAGAAGAGAATGGTGGGAAACCAATCATAATCAGCAGCCAACTTTCAAAAGAGCAAGAGGAGAGTTTGATTCAAGTGATAAAAGCCAATGAAGGTGCTATTGGTTGGACCCTATCTGATTTGAAAGGAATCAGTCCTGCCTATTGTATGCACAAGATTCATATGGAACAGGATTACAAGCCAGTAGCACAACCTCAAAGACGCTTGAATCCAACTATGAAAGAGGTGGTGAGAAAGGAAGTTACCAAGTTACTTGAAGCTGGTATGATATATCCAATTTCTGACAGTGCTTGGGTTAGTCCTGTGCAAGTTGTGCCTAAGAAAGGAGGTATGACTGTGATTTATAATGAGAAGAATGAATTAATTCCCACTCGTACTGTGACTGGGTGGAGGATGTGCATAGACTACAGGAAGTTGAACCAAGCCACAAGAAAAGATCATTACCCATTGCCTTTCATGGATCAAATGCTTGAAAGGTTAGCAGGGCAAGCTTATTATTGTTTTCTGGATGGTTATTCAGGATACAATCAGATTGTTGTGGATCCGGAAGATCAAGAGAAGACAGCTTTTACTTGTCCCTTTGGTGTAATCGCATACAGGAAGATGCCATTTGGGTTATGTAATGCACCAGCTACCTTTCAACGTTGTATGTTTGCAATCTTCTCTGATTTGGTGGAACAATGCATAGAAATTTTCATGGATGATTTTTCTGTGTTTGGCCCATCTTTTGAAGTTTGTCTTAACAATCTCAGCACTGTACTCAAGCGGTGTGTAGAGACTAACTTGGTGCTAAACTGGGAGAAATGTCATTTCATGGTCAGAGAAGGCATTGTTCTAGGTCACAAAGTCTCTCATAAGGGTATAGAGGTAGATCCAGCAAAGGTTGATATCATCTCAAAGTTGCCACCTCCAATCAATGTGAAGGGGATTAGAAGTTTCTTGGGACATGCAGGATTTTACAGAAGATTTATCAAAGATTTCTCCAAGATAGCTAAGCCTCTTAGTAACCTTCTTATTAAAAATAACAAGTTTGATTTTGATCATGATTGTTTACATGCCTTTGAATTGTTAAAAACCAAGCTTGTTTCAGCTCCTATAATCACTGCTCCAGATTGGAAATTTAATTTTGAATTAATGTGTGATGCAAGTGATTATGCTATAGGAGCTGCTTTGGGCCAAAGGAAGGACAAAATTTTTCATGTTATTCACTATGCAAGTAAGGTGCTGAATGAAAATCAAATTAACTATGCAACAACTGAAAAAGAGTTACTTGCTATAGTGTATGCACTAGAAAAATTTCGTTCTTACCTTGTGGGTTCAAAGATCACTGTTTATACTGATCATGCTGCTATCAAGTATTTGTTGACAAAGGCAGATTCAAAGCCAAGATTGATCCGGTGGATTCTTCTGTTACAAGAGTTTGATTTAGAAATCAAGGACAAGAAGGGGTGTGAGAACCATGTTGCTGATCACCTATCTAGACTTGTCAATGAGGAGGTGACCAATCAAGAAAAAGAAATATTAGAAGAATTTCCAGATGAGAAGTTGTTTGTCGTAAGTGAAAGACCCTGGTTTGCAGATATGGCAAATTACAAAGCAGCAGGGGTTATTCCAGAAGAATACAACTGGCAACAAAAGAAGAAGTTCTTCAGAGATTCTCATCACTATGTCTGGGATGATCCGTATTTGTTCAAGATAGGTGCTGATGGTTTGCTAAGAAGATGTGTATTTGGGGCTGAGATTAGAGATATTCTCTGGCATTGTCATAACTCGCCCTATGGTGGACATTACAATGGGGAAAGAACAGCAGCAAAGATTCTCCAATCTGGATTTTATTGGCCAACTTTGTTCAGAGATGCATATGAACATTGCAAGAGCTGTGATAAGTGTCAAAGAACAGGGACAGTTTCCAAGAGACATGAGTTACCCCTGCAAAACATCTTAGAAGTAGAAATCTTTGATTGTTGGGGAATTGATTTCATTGGGCCCTTGCCATCATCTTTTGGGAATGAGTATATCCTTGTGGCAGTGAATTACGTTTCAAAATGGGTGGAGGCTAGTGCTGTGCAAAAAGCTGATGCCAGAACTGTCATAAAATTTTTGAAGAAAAATATTTTTTGCAGGTTTGGATCACCAAGGGTACTCATTAGTGATGGTGGATCTCACTTTTGTAATGCTCAATTGCAAAAAGTTCTGGAACACTACAAGGTCAGGCACAAGGTCGCCACACCGTATCATCCTCAAACCAATGGGCAGGTGGAGGTATCCAATAGAGAATTGAAGAGGATTCTGGAGAAGACAGTGGCCAGCTCTAGGAAGGATTGGGCCTTAAAGCTAGATGACACACTATGGGCCTATAGGACCGCATTCAAGTCTCCTATTGGGTTCTCACCATTTCAGCTTGTCTATGGTAAAGCCTGTCATCTGCCGGTGGAATTGGAACACAAAGCATTTTGGGCTTTGAAGGCTTTAAATTTTGATTTGAAGGTAGCAGGGGAGAAAAGGAAGCTTCAGTTGCATGAATTGGAAGAAATGAGGTTGCAAGCCTATGAGTCTTCTAAGTCTTACAAGCATAAAGCCAAGATATACCATGACAAGAAGATTCTAAATAGGAACTTCCAACCTGGCCAGCAGGTATTACTGTTCAATTCCAGGTTGAAACTCTTCCCTGGGAAGCTCAAATCTAAGTGGTCAGGTCCTTTCTCAATTAAGTCTGTCAAATCCTATGGAGCCATTGAACTTGAAGATCCTGCCTCTGGAAGGACTTGGTTAGTTAATGGTCAGAGGCTCAAGCATTATTTGGGTGGTGAGATTGAGAGATTCACCACCAGCACATATTTGAAGGAGCCATGAACAAACAAGGTTGTCAAGCTAAAGACATTAAATTAGCATGTTCTTGTTTTAATTGCTGTTTTAAATTCTCAGTTTAGCTTGAGTAGCAGGTAGTTAACAGTTTTTGGTCAAATAGTTGCTTAATTTTAGAATGAGTGTGCTTGATGATTTGCATGTTGTGGAATATGTTTAACATTTATGATTTAGTTTAAGTTGTGTTTACGTGTTGTGTGTTAAAATGTGGGATGTTAGTTTTTTTGTTTTATGTTGATGATGCATTAATTTGGGTGTTAGGTTTGTGATTATTTTGATAATGTAGAGTGTGGAGTGAAATATCTTTGTCCATAGGGAGATTTATTCCATGATGATTGTGGTGTTAAGATGGGTTGTGGCTGAGTTATATTATTGTTGATGATAATTAAGTACATGTTCAACTTAATGTCTAATGTGGAACAATAGTGAAATGCTTTGTGATGTTTGCAGTGTTGGTATAGTAGTTAACCTGAAAAAGAAATGGTAAAATGCTGTTGAGAATTCCGTTGAAACACTTTTGTTAATATTTGTAAATTTGTTTAATTCTATCAACGGTCTCAAACACGGCAAGTATACCGGTCGTTCAAGTAGTAAAAATATCGTATCCACAGGGATTAGAAGGTAATATAAGCATTTATTGACTATTCGTGACTAAAGAATAATTCCAATTTCATAGTTTGTGCAGTGAATGCAAAGTTGTGACTATTGGAATGAAAGTTGTAAATAAATATTGTTTTGTGAGTGGAAAAGGTAAGGAATGGTATTGTGGTATTGTGAGGTTGTGGGGGTCAGATTTCACCAAACGTAACACTAATGTATCCTTAATCTCTTGTTGAATTTATTGCTTAGTCAACCCATAAGTTTACTCAAACCTAATCCCTTAGAGCAAGAGCCTAGATGTGGATATTGAATATCAATCCCTTGAGTACCCAATATCTACATCCGCATTACGGGCTAGGGTTTAAGACTACTAATGGGCTAAGCTCCATTCCTAGATACATTTCCCACTAGGCATTTGTTTCAGAGCTAGTTTCAAGGGTTATTTTCCAATACCGAATGGAACCTATATCATGCAATGAGATTAAATCCAAAGCAAGCATTAAGAATAGAAACAAACACAACAACGAATAAAACAACATGTATATATATCATTAAAACCGTAAAGATTACAATAGAGTACGTTGGTTACATCTAACCCCACAAAATGGGTGAAACCACTCAACAAAGAGGGCAAATACAAAATAGAGATGGAAGAGGAAGTGAAGAACCGAAGGAAAGATCCGCACACGGACGATCCCAAGCCCTGGGAATCCCTTCCGCAGCTCCTGGAGGCGCCCAATGTGTGAATGGGGGTTTCTCCCCCGAAAATGGCTTCAAATACGAGCTTGGGGAGTCAGATTAGGGTTTCGCGCCCGGCGCATAAGTCTTCGCGCCCGGCGCGGGGCCTTCCAGATACTCTCTGCCTTAGGACAAGCCCGGCGCAATTCACATTACGCCCGGCGCAATGGCTCCCAGAGGTGAGATACTCTGTTTTGCTCGCCTGGCGCGGATCACCTTGCGCCCGGCGCAGAACCTCTTCTCTGCTCCTTAGCTTCTTAGATTTCCAATCCTAAGAGTCTTCAACTTTCCACTCTTACTCAATACCTGCACAAAAAATGAGGTGGATTAAGGTATTGTTAGATGAATTTGGGTTAGTTATATCTGCACACAAAATGAACCAAAAAGAGAACAATTATATTGCAATGGTTCAAAGGATGAATGGAATTTGTTCAATAAGTCTCATCCAAAAAGAGGTAAAATTGAGACTTAACAACTCCCCCAAACTTAGAACCTTGCTTGTCCTCAAGCAAAAGGTAATTAATCTAGCAGATAACAAGTAATGCAAGTGAGTCAATTTCTACATCCTAGTTCACTTGTATATTCTTTTCGCAAGCATGAACCTCAGATGAATTTCCAATCACAATTATTGCAATAGAACATGACAAGGTGCAAACAAAGGTTTCAAAAGAGATCAAAGAGCTGAGAAGAGTAATGACTATCTGTGTATGCATCCTCACTAGGAAAATGTTTCTCTCTATGCACACTAGTGTATCAGGGTGAGTGTTTCTCTCTAGTCTACTACTCACGCCACATAATTCAACTTTGCTCTTCGTTTCCAAATGAAACCAGTGGTAAAACAAATGCAGACACTTATCACAAGGTCTTTATTAGGGCAATCTGGGTCAAGTAGGGTCAAGCGGTAGCAGTTTTATGGTTTTTCAAGGATTGAAGGTGCTATAGCTTAAGAGAGCAAATAAGATTTTACAATGATGTCCCTCTCCATACCCCATTACAACAATTTGGCACATGCCCTTTACCTGATCCAAGCCATTAGCCTTTATGAGATGCATATTTACATTTTTGCATCTTAATATTTTTGTTTTTGTTTTGCTTTGTTTTTCTCTTTTTTTTTTATTTTTTTTTTTTTATTTTGTTTTGTAATGGCTGACCACATACTTTCTTCTTCCCAAAATTTCCCATTCTTCAACTCCCCCAAACTTATTTGATGTCATCAGTTTGCTCTCTTAACCAAAACAAGGGTTATGGTTAATTTTCTATGGTTTGGGACAAGTGGAAGGTGTGGTGTTTAGGCTTAGGAAGGTATGGGTCAAGTGGAAAGTGGATATGGCTTTTTGGCTTAGATGATTAACAAAATATGGAAATGTAAATGCCTTGATCATATAAGTGCACAACATAAGCAAACCACCAGGGAAACTCAAGCAAAGTCTATCATGCAACCTAAGCGTAGTTCACTCATAGGTATTTAGGCTCAAACCTCACCCGGCTATGCATCCACAAACTATCAAACTCAGCTCAGTTCTATGATCAACATTGAAACCCGTATGCAACTAGTCATGAACTAAAGATCTAATGTGACTTGAAAATGTCTAAGGTACACACACCATAAACATCAAGCAAACTATAGTCCAGAATCGACCACAAGCAAAACAAGTATCAACAAGATTAAAAACCATGCTAAGGCAGACTATTCACAAAAAGAACCAACAGAGTAATCATCAAAAAGACTATATATAAAAATAGTTAAATACTGAAAATAAAAGACAGAAGAATAAATTGCAATAGACAAAGGTAAACTAAGGTAGGCTCCATCTGCTTCCATCTATGGGGTCTGGTCATCATCATCTCCAAGAGCTGCTCCACCATCATCAACTCCATCAACCTCAGCAGCTCCACTCCCCCAAACTTAGAAGCCTGGTCCCCAGGCCAACCAGTATACGCCTGAAAGTCCTGGTAACCAGAAGTGATTGCAGAGTGTACTCATGAAAGAACATGGTGAGCACAAAAATTATACACAGTGATGACCAAGCAAATATAGCAAAAATGGAGAATATCCTTAGACCAAAATTAAGCACAACATGCATGCACACGGAAATGAACTATAACAATGCAACATAAAGCACACAAACATACAACATACAACAGAACATAAAGAAACATGATTGAAAACAGATAAATATGGGCTGTCAGGAATGTGGTGCGCCGGGCTTAACACAGATGCGCTGGGCTTAATATCAGTAAAAATCAACGAGGTTTCAAAATCTGATATCGCGCCGGGCGTGCGTTAAACGCGCCCGGCGTGGTGGTTCCAGAGACCAAAAATTGAGTACTAGGCCGGGCGCAAAAGAGTCACGCCCGGCGCGTAGTCACTTTAAAAGGTCAATTTGCCCAGGTTTTAAATTAGGATCAGGCCTTATTTCCACCTAGACACAAAATTGCCTCATTCCTCACATTCCAAACAAAATGTACCCTATATTTACCCATTCAAACATGATTCTAACAACTAACACCTAACACAAACAACATATACCACAAAACATATAACACAAAACACAACACATAATACAAAACAACACTTATAACACAGAACAACATGCAACAAAAATCTAAAACACAGTTCAGATCTCTGGGTTGCCTCCCAGGAAGCGCTTGTTTACTGTCCCGAGCCTGACAGTGACCAACTTGAAGTGCTCTACTCTTCTTCTCCTCCTGTTGCTCTTGTTCCTCCTTGCTTTGTGCTCAATCTCATGATTGCTCAACAATTGCTCAGAGGGATTGGTCAATCTTGTTCATAGTACCTAGCATACAAGAGAAAGTAGAGGACTAGAGCGCCCAGGTCAGCTTCAACAATTCATTGCTACCATAAAATGAAAATAAAAGTAAAAGAATAAGTCACAAATAGCTATAAATACTAAATCGCCATTCTAATCCCCGGCAACGGCGCCAAAAACTTGTTGAGAATTCCGTTGAAACACTTTTGTTAATATTTGTAAATTTGTTTAATTCTATCAACGGTCTCAAACACGGCAAGTATACCGGTCGTTCAAGTAGTAAAAATATCGTATCCACAGGGATTAGAAGGTAATATAAGCATTTATTGACTATTCGTGACTAAAGAATAATTCCAATTTCATAGTTTGTGCAGTGAATGCAAAGTTGTGACTATTGGAATGAAAGCTGTAAATAAATATTGTTTTGTGAGTGGAAAAGGTAAGGAATGGTATTGTGGTATTGTGAGGTTGTGGGGGTCAGATTTCACCAAACGTAACACTAATGTATCCTTAATCTCTTGTTGAATTTATTGCTTAGTCAACCCATAAGTTTACTCAAACCTAATCCCTTAGAGCAAGAGCCTAGATGTGGATATTGAATATCAATCCCTTGAGTACCCAATATCTACATCCGCATTACGGGCTAGGGTTTAAGACTACTAATGGGCTAAGCTCCATTCCTAGATACATTTCCCACTAGGCATTTGTTTCAGAGCTAGTTTCAAGGGTTATTTTCCAATACCGAATGGAACCTATATCATGCAATGAGATTAAATCCAAAGCAAGCATTAAGAATAGAAACAAACACAACAACGAATAAAACAACATGTATATATATCATTAAAACCGTAAAGATTACAATAGAGTACGTTGGTTACATCTAACCCCACAAAATGGGTGAAACCACTCAACAAAGAGGGCAAATACAAAATAGAGATGGAAGAGGAAGTGAAGAACCGAAGGAAAGATCCGCACACGGACGATCCCAAGCCCTGGGAATCCCTTCCGCAGCTCCTGGAGGCGCCCAATGTGTGAATGGGGGTTTCTCCCCCGAAAATGGCTTCAAATACGAGCTTGGGGAGTCAGATTAGGGTTTCGCGCCCGGCGCATAAGTCTTCGCGCCCGGCGCGGGGCCTTCCAGATACTCTCTGCCTTAGGACAAGCCCGGCGCAATTCACATTACGCCCGGCGCAATGGCTCCCAGAGGTGAGATACTCTGTTTTGCTCGCCTGGCGCGGATCACCTTGCGCCCGGCGCAGAACCTCTTCTCTGCTCCTTAGCTTCTTAGATTTCCAATCCTAAGAGTCTTCAACTTTCCACTCTTACTCAATACCTGCACAAAAAATGAGGTGGATTAAGGTATTGTTAGATGAATTTGGGTTAGTTATATCTGCACACAAAATGAACCAAAAAGAGAACAATTATATTGCAATGGTTCAAAGGATGAATGGAATTTGTTCAATAAGTCTCATCCAAAAAGAGGTAAAATTGAGACTTAACAAATGCTCAAGAAGAATGAACGTAGTGCTATTTAGAAGAGAAAAGCTTAGAATTTTAATTCTAAGACCCAGCGCTGCAGCTTTGATACCAACGCCTTAGCGCCAAGTCTCTGGATGCATCAATTAAGCTCAAAATTTCCAGCGCTGGAGCGCCAGGCTCCACAGCCAAAGCGCCAAGTCTCTGGAGCTCACCCTTGATCCCAAAATTTTAGCGCTCAAGCGCCACAATCTGCAGCTAAAGCGCCAAGTCTCTGTTTAAGCCAATTTGTATGTCAAAATTTTCAGCGCTGAAGCGCCAAATTTCACCGCTCAAGCGCCAGGCCTCTGGAGCTCATTTCTAAGTTTAAAATTCCACAGCTTGAGCGCCAGGCTCCACAGCCATGGCGCTAACTCTCTGGAGCTCACATTTGATCTCAAAATTTCACAGCTGCAGCGCCAAATTTTGCAGCTAAGGCGCTAACTCTCTGTTCTAGCATCAATTGCTTATGATAGTTCCAGCGCTCAAGCGTTGGCTTTTGCAGCTATGGCGCCAACTCTCTGGAGTTCTCTTTTGAACTCTCAAACCTCCACAGCTCAAGCGTCAAGAGGTACAGCTAGGGCGCTCAAACTTGGACCCCTTGTGATATGTTATAACTCAGCGCTCAAGCGCCAATTTCCACCGCCATAGCGCCAACTCTCTGTTGGTGTCTTTGTTCATGTTAAATTTCAGCGCTTAAGCGCCCAGCTCCAGCGCTATAGCGCCAACTCTCTGGAGTATTTGGAGAGGTCTTTCAACACAGCGCTCAAGCGCTGGATTCTACAGCTGAAGCGCCAAGTCTCTGGCGCCAATTCTGAAACTTTGGTACTTAAAATGCATGATAAATGAAACTTTATTAAGCATTTTGAGTCACTTCAAAACTGAATCCGTCTATCTCTACCTCTTCAGTTCTCTTTTCTCCCACACACGAAACCCTCCATCTCTTCACTATTCATCTTCCTCCTCACTTTCTCACTAGAAAGTTGCTAATTTGAAGTCTCAAGACTCCATTTTTCTTCAACCATTCCACCCAAAAACACTAAATCATCCATCTTTTGCTAAGATTCAAGGTAACAGTTCTCATCTTTCTTCCTCCTTCACAATGCTCTTCGTGTTTGTGTGCTTTTCATCCTCTTGAATTCTTTTCTTAATCATCTTCTCAAATTTTGAACTTTTTGATTGGCTTGAAGTACACAAGTGTGAAATGCATGAATTTTGGTGATTGAATCTTTAATGTAATACATGCATGAGCTCTCAAATTTCGTGCTTGCTTTGTGTTTGATAAAATGCTTGAATGAGAAGGGTTTTCAATTTAAATGCCAAATGCACATTATTCTTATATGGTCATGAATTTTATGAAGCTTTTATGCACTATTCATCTCACATGAACAACATGCATATTCATCATATTCAACATCCCTCATGCATATTCATCATTTTTGGGTTCTTTGATCATCATGAAAATACAATGTGGAATTGATTTTCTTCTTGAACTGAAAAGTTTAGATGGAGGGTTGTTTTGGTGTGCATGAATGGCTAATTCTCATCTCTGCCTGTTATGTGTTAACAAAATGCTCAAGTCAAAAATGATCTCATTTTTCAAGCAAAATAACCTCTGTGGTGGGTTTCAATGTGTGGCATGCGTTGGGTGTGAGTGATCATGTTTGTAAATTTCAGGCATGCATTGTATACAATTCTAAAGCTAAATGAAATGTACAGATCCTCATGTAGTGGAATGATAGCAATATCTCTTTTGCCTCTTGAAGAATTCTCTGATTCACTAATGTGCTAACATGGTTGCAAGCATGGTTTTGATTTTTCAGATGGTTCGTTCAAAAGGGGCAGGTACAGGCAGAAGTTCTAAAGCTACTCATGAGATCTCAGCTGATAGAAAAAGAAAGAAAGTGGTCACTTCCTCACCAACTTCATCAGCCACCCCTTCTGAGGACGAAGAAGCACCACCCTCACCTCGGCCAACCAGAAAGTTCACTTTTCTGCCAAGCCGATTTCGCACCAGGCACAAGCAACAAAGATTTTTGGATCTAGAAGGCCGCCAGATTATAGCTGAACGTCCAGTGGTTGAAATGCTTCCTCTATTAGATTTCTCGCATGAATATCAAAGGAGGAAGTGGACCAAACTTGGTGAGCCAGAAGAAAAATATAATGAAAGCATCATCCGAGAGTTCTTTGCTAATGCCTTTGCTATCCGACCTGACTGCAAGGATAGAGTCTCATGGGTAAGAGGCAAAATCATTCCTTATGATCCAGTGGCCATTAACACCTACTTGGAAACTGAGTATACTATCCCAGAACAAGATGATTATAGGAAACTCATGAGGACAACTATGGATGAAGAAATGTCGACTTTGATGCTTGAGACTTTGAGCCTGCCTGGAAGCCAATACCAAACAGGCACCAAGAGCCAGCCCACACACATTCTTCGAGCTGATCTGAAATCACTTGTGCGGTTATGGCAAGCCTTCCTCTACAGCAATGTCGTCCCACTCACGCACACCTCTGACATAACCATCTCCAAGGCAAAGCTAATTTTTTGTATACTGTTGCAGAAGGATGTGGACATAGCAACTCTAATATCAGATGAAATTCACGCTATTGTCCTTTCTAAGCCTTCTAAATCTGGTGCTGTTAGACCCCTAGCTTTCCCTGGACTGATTACAGGTTTGTGCAAAGCTAAAGGAGTGGTGATTCCTCAGCCGCTGGTTCCAATTAGGAGGAAGATAGATCATTTGTTTGTCAATGCTCGTTGCTATAATCAACGAGAGTTTCCTCGGGCTTCTCGCAGATCACGCCCACCACCTACCCAAACCTCACCACCAGCTCCTTCACCTCCAGTTCAACCAACTGGATCCTTTGATTTATCTGACATGCAGGCTTGTATGATGCAACAATTTCAGCGCATGGAGGAGCAGCACCAGTTGGAAATAGCTCATCTCCGCCATGTCCAACTTCAACAAGCTGCCAATCATCGAGGGCAGGTGGCTTTGCATTCTTATTTTTACCACTACACTCAGAATCAGGCCAGTACCGGTGAAAGCTTATATCCTTGGCCTACACCGGAGCAATTTCAAGATGTTATTCTGTGGCCTGGGGACAGCCCTGTTTTTCCAGGAGGGGGTGATGCACAAGGCGAACAGGTGATGGACTCTGAAGGAGAAGATGAGGAAGGAGGAGATGATGGATCACTATCACCCACCTTTTGAGGCAGCTTAAATTCAAGTC
The DNA here is from genome assembly GCF_000230855.2 of Cajanus cajan. Taxonomy (NCBI): domain Eukaryota; kingdom Viridiplantae; phylum Streptophyta; class Magnoliopsida; order Fabales; family Fabaceae; genus Cajanus; species Cajanus cajan. Next base: position 6,678,229 of record NC_138517.1, on the reverse strand, counting down.
ATTTTAATTTCAGTTATTTAGTTTTCATTTCGTTTGGACTATTTTGCTGGTTTACTGGTTTTAGTGTTCTTGCTTGAACTTTTGGTGGTCATTACCTGTTTTGGTGGTTTATTAATCTGATGTTTTGGTTTGAACTTGTTGTGTTCATAGTTGCATTTTTAATGTCTTTGGTTGAAATGTGGGGATAGTAAAAATAAAAAATAAAAATAAAAATAAAAATAAAAAAAAAATAAAAATAAAAAATAAAAAATAAAAAAAAAAAATAAATAAATAAATAAATAAATAAAAATAAATAAATAAATAAATATAAATAAATAAATAAATTTTTTGAAAATAAAGGAAATGAGATGACTTTTAGATCAACAAAAAGTTAAAACACATCTTTTGATTCACCTTAAAATGGTTTGTTTTGAGACTTGTTTTGAGGTTGCATTCATCCAACTTTGTTTGATCATGAAATTGTGAGTTATTTGATTAGCATGGCATGAAAGATCAATAAATGAACATTTAGCCAAGCTGGTGAGTGAGAGTGACTAAACAATGCATATGTCATATATATTTCCACTTTTGAGAGCCATCATCATAGCATATGTGTTTGCATTGGTTGAATCTTGAATGATTGTTCTTGTGAGAAAGTTTTGGACAGGATCAAGGCATTCCATTGTAAATAACTGAAATCTTTTTAAGCCTAGAACCAAACAGCCAGCCAGAATTGAATCTATTCTTCAAAACCTGTTTGAGCTTTAACCTTCAAATCACCTTAAACCTTTCCCAAATGCCAACTCATCACCCTCCAAAACTTTTGAGAGTGAAATGAAAATGAATTGGGAATTAAGTTGGGGTAGTTGGTTAGAGTTGTCAAGTTGAGAGAAAATGGAGAAAGTAAGCCAATGCAATTTGAAGGGAAGAGTCACCTCTCTTTCATGTTTTTCTACTTATAGTCAAGTGTGCTTGTTAGTTTCATCTTACCATTATCCTGTATTCAAAAAAAAAAAAAAAAAAAAAAATCAAAACAAATCAAGAGCCAAATAAGCAAGCACCTGTACAAAAAGTCTTAAAAGAGAGAGAGACCTCTTGAAATCTAGGCAAAGAACTTTAAGGAAAGAGGGTGTGTAATTAGAGGAAGATTTTGGGCTGAGAGATTTGGTTGGAGTTGAATATTTAGAGTGAGCAAAGTGGAGTGTTTGGTTCATGTTCATTTTACTCTCTTGAGTTTAAACCCTGTTAATCTGAAAAACCACATTCCTTTGTTAACCAAGCCTCAGTCAACCCTCAACTTTCCAAAAAAGTCCTTGTGATCCTTAATTTCTCTCAAAGAGTAGTACTGAAGAGATGATATCAATGCTTATGTTCATAGAAATGATGAATGGACTTGAGAGAAACACTCACCCTGGAGAGCCATTGTTGAGAGAGTATGTTCAGATATTGGTTTGTAATGTTCATGCTATGATTTGCCTTGCAATTTTTGTGTTTGGGCATGGTTGTTGTTGTGGGCACCTCAGTGAGTAGAAATTGGTTTTTGATGGTGAATTGATTGAATGTTTACCTATTGTTGATATAGAAGAAATCTTATGGTAGGAAGTAACCTTTTTGGTTTTTGATTGGTATCTTGTTGGGGACCAACAAGAGATTAAGTTGGGGTAGTTGTTGAGTGCATTTTTAGGCTTGTTTTGCACTCAACTTTTGGTACTCTTTTTGGGTAATTAGAGATAATATGTATGTTATTTCACTCTTTTTATTTAAATAATTAAGTTATATTATAAGAGTAGAGGAGTAGTAGCAATTTTAAGGAATTTCCTCATATTTTTGCAGAATTTTTGGCTAGGCAGAAATCCACAGCTATAGCTGTGGATCTGGAGCTCGAGCTGTGAAAATTTGGGGAAAAATTGTGAAGTTCCAGAGACTTGAAGCTATAGCTGTAGATCTGGAGCTCGAGCTGTGAATCTGGAGCTCGAGCTGTGAATCTGGGGCTCGAGCTGTGGAAATCTGGAAAGCTGAAGCTCGAGCTGTGAATCTGGAGCTCGAGCTGTGGAAGTCTGAAAAGGGTCCAGAAAGTTGGAGCTATAGCTGTGAATCTACAGCTGTAGCTGTGGAGATAAAAATCACTTTTCTGCCCCTATTTTAAAGCTGATATAAACAAAGGAAAAGAGAGAAACAGTGGGGTACAAAATTAAGGAAAGAAACAAGAAGCACATGAGCACTCAATTAAAAAGAGAGACAAGGAGCCTTAAATTAAGGAGAAACAAACAAGGAAAAAGGGGAAAATCATTAGTGGAAAAACCACTAATTGAACCAATAATGCAAAAACAGCTGTATATACATTGATTGGAGACTACAGCTCAAAAAAAACTAACTGATTGGGGGCTGCAGCTAGGGAGTCACGTAGGAGGAGTCCTGAACCTCTGTTTTTGATCTGCAACTTTGTACTCTCTTATGGAATTTGCTGCAGAATTTGTAATGGCCATGAGTGGCTAATTTCATTGAGGATTGGTTGGATGTAACTATTAACTCTTCTTCTTCTTAAATATATGCATTTTAATTTCATTATTTGTGTTTGATTCTTTCCTTAATGCTTATATCGGCTTGATCACCCGTTGTATGATTTTTGGTTTTTGAATCCAGTTGGAAAACGTTTTTGAAAACCCGAACTGAATCTTGCACCTAATCAATTCTTGTTCTAGGGATAGACTTGATTTGGTTAGTCACATTGTTCAAGTTCTTGGTCTTAATGCGAAGTGTTAAACTCAAAACATAGAGGAATCATGTTTTGAGCTTAATGACTTTAGGATTCAACCTTGAGGAATCTTGTTGGATTACTTAATGAACGTGGAAATAATGGAATTAGAATAGCATTTATTTTAAGAAGATATATGAGTTAGCAAGTGCTTCCGAACCAATCCTTGTTTCTTAATCATTGTCCTTATTACATTTGTTTTATTGTGTTGTTTTAATCTATTTTCATTCATCTGCAATTTGAACATCATTTTCTTATAAATCATTAGAGTAAGAATTACTAATCACTCAAATCCCTGAGGACGATCTTTAAATACTACTTCGAAACTTGGTTCACTTGCCAAATGATGTGTTTGCGATAAAACCATCAATCAAAAACACCATCAATGGGATAGCTGTAGATCCTTCTAAGGTAGAGGCGGTTCTTGAATGGAAAACACCTAAGTCAGTTTTTGAGATTAGGAGTTTTCTAGGACTAGCTGGGTATTATAGGAGATTTATAGAGGGTTTTTCTAAATTAGCTTTACCTTTGACCAAATTGACTAGGAAAAACCAACCTTTTGTGTGGGACTCTAAGTGTGAAGAGAGTTTTCAAGAACTTAAGAAAAGACTAACTAGTGCTCCTGTGTTAGTATTACCTGACCCTAGCAAGACTTTTGAGGTATTTTGTGATGCTTCCAAATCAGGTTTAGGTGGAGTACTTATGCAGGAAAGAAGGGTAGTAGCCTATGCATCTAGACAACTTAAAACCCATGAACAGAACTATCCTACTCATGACCTTGAGTTAGCTGCTATAGTTTTTGTACTTAAGTTGTGGAGGCACTACTTGTTTGGCTCTAGATTTGAGGTGTTTAGTGATCATAAAAGCCTTAAGTACTTGTTTGACCAAAAAGAATTAAATTAGAGACAGAGAAGATGGTTAGAGTTTCTTAAGGACTATGACTTTCAGTTGAACTATCACCCCGGCAAAGCTAATGTGGTAGCTGACGCTTTGAGTAGGAAATCCTTGAGAATTTCTTCTTTAATGATGAGGGAATTGCACATGATTGAGGAATTTAGGGATATGAGTTTAGGGTGTGAGCTAACTCCTAAGAGTATTAGGTTGGGAACCTTGAAGGTGACTAATAACTTGATAGATGAAATTAGAAAAGGTCAGAAGGTAGATCCTTTCTTATTGAGTCAAGCTGAGAAGTTGAATCAAGGTGTGAAAAGTGAATTTAGAATTGGAATAGATGGAGTATTGAGATTTAAGGATAGGTTGTGTATTCCTGGTGTGCCTGAACTTAAGAGAACAATTCTTGAAGAAGGACATAGGAGTAGCCTTAGTATTCATCCTGGAGCCACTAAGATGTACCAAGACCTTAAGAAGATGTTTTGGTGGCCTAAGATGAAGAAGGAAGTGGAGGAATTTGTGTATGCCTGCCTAGTATGTCAAAAAGCTAAGGTAGAACACCAAAAACCTTCAGGTTTGATGCAACCTTTGGATGTGCCTGTATGGAAATGGGATAGCATCTCTATGGATTTCATAGTTGGATTACCTAAAACTACGAAAAACCTAGATGCTATATGGGTCATTGTAGATAGATTGACTAAGTCTGCCCATTTTATTCCCATTAACATTAGATACTCTTTGGAGAGACTAACCAAGTTGTACATAAGTGAGATTGTGAGATTGCATGGGGTTCCTACTAGTATAGTTTCTGACAGAGATCCTAGGTTTACTTCTAGATTTTGGGACAGTTTACATGAGGCTCTAGGCACTAAGCTTAGATTGAGTTCAGCCTACCATCCCCAAACAGATGGCCAAACCGAAAGAACTATTCAATCTTTGGAAGACTTGTTGAGAGCTTGCATCTTAGAACATGGGGGTAGTTGGGATAGTTTCCTACCTTTGATAGAATTTACCTACAACAATAGCTACCATTCCAGTATTGGGATGGCACCCTATGAAGCTCTATATGGTAGGAGATGTAGAACACCCTTGTGTTGGGTAGAACCTGGAGAGAATGTTATCTTAGGACCTGAGATAGTTCAACAAACTACTGAACAAGTTAAGATGATCCAGGAGAGAATGAGAGCAGCTCAAAGTAGGCAGAAGAGTTACAGTGATAAGAGGAGAAAGGACCTTGAGTTTAATGAAGGTGATCATGTATTCCTTAAAGTTACTCCTTGGACAGGAGTAGGCAGAGCACTAAAATCTCGTAAGCTTACTCCACGTTTCATTGGTCCTTATCAAATCCTTAAAAGGATTGGTGAAGTAGCCTATCAAATTGCCTTACCCCCATCTCTTTCAAATCTTCATAATGTCTTTCATGTTTCCCAACTCAGAAAATATGTCCATGATCCTTCCCATATCATTGAGTCTGACAACGTTCAATTGAAAGATAATCTCACCTATGAAACAGTTCCTTTAAGAATTGATGATACGAGGGTGAAACAACTAAGAGGAAAGGAAATTCCTTTGGTTAAGGTCGTTTGGGGAGGAAATTTTGAAGAAAATGCTACCTGGGAATTAGAAAGCAAGATGCGTGAAGTTTATCCATTCCTATTTTCAGGTAAATTTCGAGGACGAAATTTCTTAAAGGAGGGGAGAATTGTAACACCCCAGTTTTCCAAAATGGTTACTATTATTATTATGATATTTGGTAGTTATCTTTTATTTCAAATGTAGCTAATTCATTTATGCTTAATTATAGGCTTTAGAAATATATGTATATTGTTGGGCTTAATTAGATAGTTGTAAACTTTCTTTTCAATAAAATCGTTTTCGCTGGGCTGACTGGCAAACCTCGGTGTTTAGGGCATAACTTGGGCTGTGATGGTCCAAATGATGCAAAATTGGTGTCAATGGAAATCTAAGAGAAAAACGCACAACTTTTACAGAAATAGCCATTTGCAAAATCGGTCGTTTAGGAGGTCAAAATTGGAATTTGATTGATACAATTGTTTCTCGCTGGACTGATTGGCAAGCCTCGGTTTGTGGGGTATAACTTGGTCGGTGGTTGTTCAAATGATACAAACTTGGTGGCTATGGAAAGATAAGAGAAAATCCTACAACTTTCATGAAGGAAATATTTTCAGATTCGGCTGTCTATAAGGTCCAAATCAGTAGCTAAAGTCGGTGAGGAAAAGAACATGGCACCAACTCCATTAATTCATCCCACCAACTTTAATAATTCATCTCACTAATTCATTCCACTTAGTTTTGTCTAAGATTTTTTCATTATTTTCCATTTTTTTAATGTGTCTTGAAGGCTATAAATAGCCCTTCACTTCTCCATTGCAAACCATCCCTCAATTCTCATTCTCTCTTCTCTTATACTCTCTTCTTCTCCTCTTCTTCTCTTTGAAGACCTAGAGGAATCCATAGGAGGTGGTTCTATCCTAGTAGAAGGAGCCTAGAGGAGGAAGCTCTTCTTTAGTTTCAGCGCTTGTCATCCAGGTAAGGGGGGAGTGAGAAACCTCGCTCTGGGTGTGGGATTGTATGCTGGGTAGTGGGATTGGCCCCCAATCCTGTGTTTGTTGTATGTCATATTGTTTGTATGTTCTAATTGCTTGGTTAATATACGTGTATGAATAGAAACTATGTTGAGACTATGATTGTGAAAGTTGTGAATATGATGTGATAATGTGAATGTGATGATATGATATGATGATAATATGATATGATGTGATGATGAAATATGATGATGTGAAATGACCAGGAGATAATATGAAATATGGTTGAGACATGAGATATGAAATGTGATAATATGTTAATGAGATATGAAATGACCATGGAAAGTGATAAAGTAATATGAGAATGCATAGAGTCTTGTTTGACATGCATCATATGCATACAATACTCCAGGTGTGCCGCTGAGGCCGCATACCCACGACTAACTAGGTGTACCTTTGGGTCACCCACGATATGATAACCAGGTGTACCTTTGGGTCACCCACGATATGATAACTAGGTGTACCTTTGGGTCACCCACGATATGATAACCAGGTGTACCTTAGGGTCACCCACGATGATATGAGAATCTTCCGTATGGCGCCACATGCATGCATTTGTGAGTCTAGTCAAGAAAACCAATGCATGATATATGTGCAAATATGAGATATTGTTATTTTACGTATGTATTGTTTGTGTTTGGCTATCTAGTATATATTCCTATACTGTGAGCCGAGTGAGATGTTTTCTCACTCCCTTTTTCTTTGTGTTGTTTTTCTTTAACCGTTATACAGGTGATTATCAGCATGAGGCTGAGGATGTTGGTGGTGAAGCTTAGGCTTCTTTATGGGCTATGCTCTGATAGGACATGTGACATCGGGGTATAGATAAGATTAAATTAGGTTGTTAAGGTTATTTTAAATTACTTTGAAAACTTTGAGATTTATTTCTTTGTAATTTCCGCTGATTATGTTTGTTAAAAATGTGATACTCTGTAATCATGTTTGATTATTAAAGTTATATTATTTAAATTTATTGAAGTAGGATATGATGGGTAGAGGGTGTCACAACATATATTGTGTTACTATAAGGTGTGTTATTATATGACAATATAAGGTGTGTTAATATATGACAATTTTCTTGTAGTGTTAGTTATTCCAAACCTTGGGCTTGGTGATATTGAAGTGTCATGTTGACTTTATTCTTTGCTATGGGCTCGAATCCTTTGAATGGGGTCCAAGTGTTATTAATGTTTGGGAACCCCATGCTTGGAAGGTAGGTTGATTAACTTGAGGTGGGAAGACTATACTATTAATTGATAATGATGAAAGCAGTGAAGTTGGTGGACCTTTCTCGACCAAGAAAATCTGATGAAGTAAATTTGTGGTGAATAAAACATGAACGGTGTCATTGCATTGCTTTGCCTTGCCTTGCCTTGGTGACCATGACAACTTCGAAAATTAATAGGCAAAGTGGCCCCATTGAATTTAATGTTTGGTTTTCCCTAGTCAGATGCAAGGTGTAATTAGTAACCGTGATGATGATAAACTTTGTAATGATGACGAATTTCAATTGGTGTGGGAGAAGCAGAGGAAATATGTAACAACATATTAGTCAAAGATCGATGTGAAAAAGCTTGGTGATTTTAACATACCCTTTTGTTCAATTCAACCATTTTCATTCGAATTGGATCAATTTGGAAAGATTGCATGAAAAGTAGAACAGTAATTAAAGAGTTCAGTCAAGCAGAGTGGTCAGAAAGGATTAAGAGGATGTAAATAATTGCCTGGCTATGCTGCAACCATGTAAGCTAGTAAACAATATATACCATTTGAGTCATAGATGTTGAAAGAGAAAGGCTTTTTAAGTTCAAGAGCATACGTGTCCAAGAGTAGACACACAACATTTTTTCTTTCTTGTCTCAAGACACATAAGAAAATAACGTTCAGAAAAGTTTAGGTGAAAAGAGGAAGAAAATAGGCCCACCAAACATACGCAGGTTTGCACCAAAGCAGTAAATAAAAAGTGTTTTTTGCACTTCCTGTCATTCAGAAGCCAAAATATTGAATTTCTCAAATTTGAAAGCAAGTTATGAACTTATGACACATTTATAAAATGTCGTGCAGATGCATTTTACACAATACTTATTAAAAATATATACGAACAGAAATTTGACATCTATTTATTATATTACAATTAAGATTATCAGTTTTTTATTTTGACACTTTCCAATACAGTTTGAACATTTTTTACACGATTTAAACACAAGAGAATAAGCTGACACGTTCCCTAAATATTTATCTAACATTTATATTACAAAAAATTAATAGTCAATTAATTTATAAATATTATAAAGCTCATAATACATTTATTCTTTTTTATATTTTGTGAGGTTGTTTTAACTTTTAAGAAATATGTATCATATAAAAATTAATATATATATATATATATATATATATATATATAGTTTTCTTGTTTTATATTTTAAAATTTAAATATTAGTTATGTTTGTGTCCGTATCAAAATCGGTACTTCGTTGTTTATGTATGTGTCGTGCTAGAATTAATAGTACTTCAGCCTATGGAAGAGACATATTTTATTTGATTTTCAGGTCAAATTTATTTGACTTTTTATTTTTTGGCAGACCTGATCGATGCTGATTTCTACTGTTGAAGTTGTCATGTCTCTTGCTTTTAGCCATGATTCTATTTCTTATTCATCTATAGTGAAGAACAATTTTTGTTGCTTTAGTTTTGTTATTGTGTTTTAAGTTTAAAATCCCACCCTAGCTACATATGTGAAAGTCTCCCCCTCTAGCATGTATCTAGAATCAATTAGAACAATTTGAAGCTCCCTCTAATTGCTTTGAGAAAGACAAGATGATGCAGTAAGCCTTTCTTATTGTATAATCATATTTCATGTTGCATTCACAACAAGGAACAACATTTGCAGGTGTAAGTCTTTCCCATTTTGCAAGGCTAAACTATAGTATTTTCATGTTGAATTGTTTTCTTTTTATATCTTTTTTTTTATTTTATAAATTAGATCAATTCAGTCTCTTTATTATTAAAAGATTTATTTAGTCTTTAAACTTTTTTTAAAAAACGATGTGATGTATTTCTTTTCATCCAATTAAAACTAATAACGTTAAATTTTTATACCTATAGTGATGTATGTAATTTTTTTTTAATTTATCACGTGTATAAAGAGCTAACATTGTTAGTTTCAATTAAATAAAAAATAATACACATTATATTATTTTAAAAATTAAGATACAATTAAACCTTTTAATATTATAAGTAAACCAAATTGAATTAGTTAAATAAAATGAAGGGAAAAAGTAATTTATATAAATGACACAATAATTAATATTTGATAATATTTAAATTAAATTATACTTTTAGTTCTTATTTTTATCTCATTTTTCACTTTTATGAGATAAAAATGAGAATTGAAGTAAACTTTAGTTTAAAGATTATTAAATATTGATTCTTAAGTCATTTATATAATATTAAATTATAATTAATATTACGATTTTAATGACTAATGAATGAATATTTATTGAAGAGATCAAGATTATATATTTTATAAATTAAAGAATCTATTTATATTGAATATTTAAAAATATAGGATAAACTTTATAGAGATCAAAATTATAATTTAATTTTTTCCCCTCTCATTTAGTCTCTATACAGCCTAGAAAAAAGAATGGAAATGAAAAAGTGAAAATTAGTATGTGTTTGTTATGTGAAAAATGAGAGAGGTAAGAAATAAAAAATATGATCTCACACCATTTTATTTTCACGCTTAACTAACAAGAAATGATGAATAAATTTGTCCTACCGACGAATTCATTTGAATAAGTCACACATTTATTAGATTAAATGTTTGTTTTATTCTTATTTCTTTGTTTTTTTTTTTTTAAAGTCTCTCGCATTCGATTAAAAGAAAACATTCATTATTTATTAATTCGTTCGAATAAAAGATTGTAATGTTATCACAATATCACTAAAATCAACTGAATTTTTTTTTAATTTAATTGATTAAAATAAAAAAAAATTTATTAAAAATAAAATATTTTTTTATTTTTTTATTCCTTTCTTGATTTTCTTATTTATTTTCTCTTTTTAATTTTATATACTTTATCTCTCATTTTTTTATTTTCTATTTTTTTTACTTATTTTTACTTTATTTTATTTATTTATTTCTTCTTTTTTATTTTATATATATATTATTTCTCATATATTTCTTTCCATCTTACCAAACATACATAATATTATTTCTAACTTATTTCTCTTAAGCCAAACAATCAAATTTTTAGTCTATTTCTTATTTATTTTTACTCATTTATATTTCTCTCATATTTTTTTTCACATTATTTTTCACTTATTTCACTTCTCTTGACCGAATATAGTACAAGTGTGTTGTTTAACTAATAAGATCATAATATTATTTAAAAAAAAACTAGTATAATTTGATACTTGACTAGATTTATTCATAAAGTGTGAGTGACATAACAATATCGTGTCATTAATAAAATTATGATATTATAAAATAATTATGAAGATAATAATTTTAATCAATTCGGTTCTCAAATTAAGAAATTTGTGAAGTGCAAGTTTATGATCAAACTAACTAAACTAAATTTATTTGATTTGAATTAAATTAATAAATAAATTAAACAAACTTAATTTATTTATTTCATACAGTGGATTTTATTGGATTATCAAAACTTACGAACACCCTGATGCCCCGCAAATGATAGGAGTCTCAATCTCCAGGATCTAATCCCATTCCCATCTTTGATGGTTCTCCGAAATTTATAAAAAAATAAATAAATAAATAAATAAAAGAGAGGTTGTGTGTGTTCCACGTGACAAATAAAATAATCCTCCCCGAGCCGCGAAGCATTCATCCGTAATTTAATAACCTCTCTTTAATTTATTTTATTTAATAAATCCTAATACTAAATTTAAGATTCCTCTTCTTCGTGGAGCTCATCAATCTATTTTATTCAACTCCTTATGCATAGACTTTCTTTTTTTTTTAATCTTTTTATGGGCATAGTATATCTAATGTCCAAAAATTGATAATCAATAAATAATTTATATTTGTGATCGAGTTCCGTTGCATTAATGGGCATTAATTTGTAATCTCAAGCGTGTGATTCAGGGTAAGGAATTGATCCACGCTTAAGTAAGGTCAAGTGTTCGAATTCTGCCTTGTGTATGTAGCCGCGTTAAATCTTGAGGCTACCTATCCCACCCTTTGAAGTGCATCTAACGTAGCGAGAAAACTAGTCACTATTATCGGTGGTGGATACTCTAGGAACGAAAAAAAAAAAAAACATTAATTTGTTAAAAAACGAAAAAGAAAAGTAAACTGTCTTTTATCCACTAATAAATAGGTCATTAATTATTTTATTTCAAATCTCAGTGAGTATTTATAACTTGTACTATTATTAAAAAAAATAAAACTGGTCGTGCCCTCTATTGTGGGATTGCTACAAATAAGCCTAATTCGTTGGTAAGATATAAAATAAAAACAGTAAATTAATTTCTAGGTCTCATCCCTATAATACTATATATTGTACCCAAAAAACTATTATATATATTCCTATAATTTAAAATTATAAAATGAATCCAGTTTCTAAAATAAAACTATATAGAACAAAGAAATAAAAATATATACCCTTAATTCAAAATAAATTAAATTTATAGAAAACCCTAATTTAAATCCTAATTTGTCAATACTTCCATCCTTATCCAATTGCCGTACATGCGTGTGTATATATATAATTTTAAACTACAACCATGCAGATCGATCTTCATTTGTATCTTTCTTTTCTTTATATTTCTCTACCTATATTACAAGTAGAATAATTAAATATATAGTCATACATTGATTCACTCGTTCATCTCATTTCAATCTTATCCTTTTCATATCTCTCTTCAATTTCTTATATCGATATCACATGCATGTACACCCTTTCTCTCTAGCTATACCCATTTATTACCTACCACGTATAGTTCACTTCTGAACTCTTTCTGATTAATTTGTATTCTTTTCCTCTCTAGATCTCTGCCCAAAATTGGATTGTATATGTAATAATTAATGCATCATATTAATTTTCAAATTGAAACACGTGCACTAGCTGCATATGTGTAACTATATATAGAGCTAAGGCAAATCCAGCAAAACACACTAGTACACAACATTTCTAGCAATATATACTTAACCATGAAGCCAGTGCTACTTCTTACACTCTCCTTCCTCCCCCTCTTTGCTTTCTTAACTAACCTTCCATTAGCTTTCTCAAATGAAGTTGAACAAGTTGTGGATACCAAAGGCAAGCCCATTTTCCCTGGTGCTACATACTACATTATGCCAGCATTATTTGGGGCAGCTGGTGGTGGAGTGAAACTTGGCAAGACTGCAAACTCAAGGTGCCCAGTTACTGTTTTGCAAGACTTTTCAGAAGTGGTTCGTGGTCTTCCAGTGAGATTCAAGATACCTGGAATAAGCCCTGGCATCATCTTTACAGGTACTCATCAATAATTTCATTTCATTAATTATATATGTTAAATGCAACATCATAAATAAACTCAATCCCTTAAATAAAATCTCAACTTCAAATATTTAGATAAAATAATATAGTTAAAAAGAGAAACTCTATTCAAAGAAAAATTATTAACTAAGAATCACCAAATATTCATGCATGATCCTAATGAATCTTTAAGTTTTTCAATCTACTACAAAAAATTAATAACACTATATTACATATATATCATATGAAGATTAATTATTAAGAATCATATAATTCAAGACTATGTAATATTCTTTTTTATTAGTAGTTAATTAAGTTTTTTGACAGACATTAATTATTGATAAAGTTAATGAATACTTTATAGTAATAACATAATTAATTGTGTGTTAAGTCATTTATATGTTTTGAAGTTTCCGCAAATATATATCCCTGTAGGTACCCCACTGGAAATTGAGTTTGCATGGAAGCCAGGGTGTGCTGAATCCTCGAAATGGGTGGTGTTTGTGGACAATGAAATTGAAAAGGCATGTGTGGGAATTGGTGGTCCTGAAGATCATCCAGGGCAACAAACCCGTAGTGGCACATTCCACATTGAGAAATACAATTTTGGATATAAGCTTGTGTTTTGTATCAATGGCTCTTCCGTTTGTTTGGATATTGGGAGGTTTGATGCTAACAATGGTGAGAGTGGAAGACGGTTGAATCTCACTGAGCATGAGGCCTTCGACCTTGTTTTCGTAGAGGCTTCTGACTATGAAGAAATAATTAAGTCTGTAGTTTGAATCAAATGTCTCAGCTAGATATATAGCATTGAGTGAATGTAATATCATACGTTGTTGTTGTGACATGCATTAACTCAATCTGCTCTTAGTTGCTAACAGCTAGCTAGAACCTTAGTATGCAGCCATTGAATAAGTGAAATAATATGGTTGTGATTTCTCACTTCAGTCTATGAGCTTACAAATACTCACTTTAGTACTTTAATCCTTGTGACAACAATTTTTTTTATGTTTTAGTTCCCATTAATATTTTTTTCTCTTTTTTTTTTCTTCAGATTTTGATTGTTTTAAATCCTCTTACATCAATTAATTCTCATTATTAAATTGGAAAGTCTAGAAGTTACAAAATTTAGATACATTTCCGAGTAGTTATTTGTGTTATTAATCATTACAATGACGAGGAGATTAGTCACTGCTGTCGGCGGTGGATACTCCAGGAACGAACCTAAAAAAAATCTTATTTTATAAAACACTTTGATATATATAATGTATCAAATCAATCATTTTAATTGTGTTACATCAAATGCTGTAAGTATCATGTTAGTTTTATATGTACAAATTTTTATACTTTAAATTGTCTTCAGTTGTCATATCTCTATGTTCTTTAATGCTACTACAGAATTTAAAAATAAAAAAAATTGTTAAAACGTGAAAATTTTGAAAACAAAAATATTTTTCTCACGCATTACTACCTAATTGAGGTGGATTTTGGCACCAATATGACAAAATATTATGTGATATAGAAATCAAACAAATTGCAAACTTTCATGTTTCTAAGAGTTGTGTGGTGTAAAATTAAAATAATATACCAAATTCTCACTATTGAAGCGAGTATCCTAATGTAACAAGAGGAAATTAAAGGGGAGTTCATGAGAAAACAAAGGGTGGGAGCTAAGAAGATGAGGAGCAAGAAGAAAGGAGCTAGATAATGTCAAAGCGGACTAAATAATTAAAAAAACAATTCATATGGATGCGATAGAATAAAATACATATGTATAAAAGAAAACTCATAAAGGCTAAAATTGATAACTTTTTAAGTATAGAAATTAAAAGTTAAAAATTATACAAAGTATAGAACATAATATAAAATAGTACAAATATAGAGTAAAATTTAAAGTGCAATATATGTTAGTGATATGTCATCAATTCCATGTAATTCATTATTAATGGCATTAACTTTTTCTTTTTAATAATAAAAATAAAAAAGAAATTAAAAGTGTTTGTATATATAGAAAATAAAATGGATAGTTTTTAAGTTTAGAAATCAAGAGAAATAAGTGATATATTATTGATGTAAAATAATTTTCTCTCTCACTCAATTATAAATCACCATTAATTGTAAGTTGTTAATTTTTAAAATAAACAAATTAAAAATCATACCAACATTATATTCAATTGATTGACAATATAAAATAAATTTACATTGTTAGTGTATCACCATAAATTCATAAGCTAAATGGTAAAATTTGTAGCATTATAAGAATCAAATTAATTGTTTAATTTACGTATAACTAATTATACCAACAAAGTGTGACATAATTGCTAGAAATAACTTTGTCATTAAACAAATTATTTTGGAGAGCTCAACTCCTTTTATATATATATATATATATATATATGTGTAAAGAAAAGGAGAAGATCAAATGACATTAATATAACTTTTATGAATTATTGAACTGCTTAATAATTTTATATTAAATATAAATTTTATTAATTTAATTGTTGAATAATAATTTGTTATAATGTATGTTAATTTTGTTAAACTTTAACAATAATTTAAAGATAATCAAATTATTCATATTTTAATATATTTTAAAATTAATATATTATGTCAATTTTAATTTATATAAATAAAATATTAAATATTTTAAATTAATATAAAATCTTATATATATATATATATATATAATCTAAGAGTAAGATATTTTTAATCAAATAATAAATTTTGAAAAATTCACATTTAATATAAAATTATTAAATGATGTAATAATTAAAAAAAATTATATTAAAAAAAATATATATAAGGTAGGATTCGAATCTCTGACTCTACTTAACTATTAACTTCTATCACTAAATCACACGCTTGGATTACATTAGTTATTCACTTTAAAATATTGTGTGAACGGAAGTAAAAATATCAATCCATTAAACCCTATTCCGTGGACTAATCCCATCATAATTTGACGGTTCTCCCAAATAACAACAAAAGGTTGTGTTCCACGTGACAAATAAAATATTCCTCCCCGTGGAACACTCATCAGTAATTTAATATTAAATTTATTTATTAAGATCGTTGGAGCTCATCATGAATTTATTTTAACTCTTTATGCCTAGTCATTTTGTTAAAAGAAAAAAAAAACTTTATGTTTTATCTATATTAAATTAGTATTTTAATTTTTATAATATACAAATTAAATACTTATTATATATATATATAATATAAATTTAAAATAAATTATACATATAAATAAATATTATGTTAAAATATATACATTGTATTTAAAATTTGAATAAATAGATATTTTTAAGTATATAAATTATATTTTAGATTTATGATAAGTAATTTATATTAGAATTTAAAATTATTTTTATTTATAATAATTAAATTTAAAAATATTAAAAAATATTTTTATAAAGAATTATAATAAATAAAAATTAAATTAGATATTAAAATTAAAAAAAATTGGTAATTTTTTTTTAAAATCACTCTCATATAAGATAATCTTTTGTGTTTTATATCTAGACTATAGGTTAATAATTATTTTATTTCCAAATTCCTTTATTAATTTATAAATTGTCATTATATATTTTTTAAGTAAAAAAAAATTGCCCTCTCCTTTTGTACAGTAAGCATGGAAATACTACAGTGAAGCCTAGCTAATTAAATTGGTAGATTTAAAATGAAAATAGTAAATTAATTTCTATGTGTCATGTTATTGTACCAAAAAAAAAAACTATTAAATATATTTCTAAACTCAAAATTATAACGAGTCAGGTCATTTTTTATTACTAAAATGAAGACTATATAGGATAATAAAATTAAAAATATACACCCTTAATATAAAATTGTCTAAATCCATAGAATACCCTAATTTAAATTCTAATTTTTTAACACTTATTTTAACTTGGCAACTACTTCCGAACAAGAGTCCTAAATCCATCCTTATCCAATTGTTGTACATGGATGTGTATCTGATGTTAAACTACAATCCTATATATATTAGAAGCAATCATAATAAGTATACACATTAAATAAAATCATAATTTAATTTTTATTTAAATATAAAATTGTGATCGCATATATTACTATATTGTTAGACATAAAGTAACAAGTATTGTTTAATGATGGTTACTTTATTGTTATGCAATGAAGATCTTCATGTGTATCTTTCTTTTCTTTATATCTCTCAGCATCTTATATTTAAGAGTCGTTCAATTTGCTAAAAATAATTATGATACTGAGAAAAATAAATATAATTATTTTTTATTTAAATTACAAAAATATTATAAGACAAGACAAACAAGGTCAAAAAAAAATAAGACTAAAATTTTGTTTTTTATTATTCAATAAATTATGAAACAATTTTTTATTTCAAGTACTAAAACATTGATCATTATCATCGTTATTGTAATACTAACATCATTTTGACATCTATTATTGTCACCTAACATCATTGTTGACACTCACTACTACACTATCATAGTCGCTCATCATTATTGTAGTTGTCATAACAATAAAATTAGTCTTGAAATTTTATGTGTCTTAAACAAAATGATAAATTTAAATTTTTATATATTTTTTTGATAACTATACTGTATTGGTATAATATTTTTTGACTTTACTAAACTTGGTTGGTCATCCGATATCTTCCTTATTAAGGAGATTGAATTTAGTATCATTCAAATTACAACTTGTTGATTTGAACAGTTATATATAAAAATTTATAACATAAAAATAGATACATAATTTAATTAAAAATAATATATTTTATGATATTAAATATATAACACAATATTAACAAATATAAAAGAGATACTTTATATTTTTATTAATTTATTTTTATATTATCATTTATTATAAAACCTTATATAAATAAATTTGAGGATCTCCACATTAAAATGATTAAAAGAAGACAAATTTTGAAGGATTAAAATCAAACTTGAAAAATTATATAGTGACTAAAAATATTTTATTCTTTAATAAATATTATATACTAAGTAAATAAGAATTTAAAATTATATCACAAAATTATATATAAATACAATATATATATATAATATAATTTTATTTTTAAAAGTAATATACAATAATATAAAAAAAAGTTCTCAAAATTCTAATTTGTTTTAAAAAAAAATTGGGCCTCTTAGTGATAGACTTGAGACACCACACCTACAGACTACCTTCGGGACCAGTCCTACATAACAATTTATACCGTCATTATTTTTTATTAAAATATTAATAATGTATTATAATAACTGATATTAAAATAAATATGATTAAATTTAACATTATTTTATTTGTGATTATATTAAAAAAAAAAATTTTCCCGACAACTTAAATTTTTGTAATGTATTATTCTTCTTATATATAAACGGATACTTAAAATAAAAAATATAAATTATACTCATACATCAAATTTCTCGTTCATCTCATTTTTAATCTTATCCTTTACTCTGATCTCTCTGTCTCCCTTTCTTTATTATATCACATGTTCATCCTTTCTTGTTATGTGTATTTATTTATAACATCTCATACATTTAATTACCTTACAACACATACTTCACTTTGGATTCTTTCTGTGTTTTCTCTCTCTCTCTCTCTTGTACCATAATTGGACTGTATTTTATTATAATATATGTATCATTTTTCAATTTAAAACACGTGCCACTCACCGCATCTTTACTATGATCTATCTATATATAGTGGCAAAGGCAAATCCAGCGAAAGAAATCACACAAGTACAAGATCTCTAGCTATACATAGAGAGTAACTTAACTATGAAGGCTGTGCTACTACTAACCCTCTCCTTCCTCCCCCTCTTTGCTTTCTTCACCAACCTTCCATTAGTTTTGTCAGATGAAGTTGAACAAGTTGTGGATATAAATGCCAACCCTATTTTCCCTGGTAGCACTTACTACATCATCCCAGCAATCCGTGGCCCACCTGGTGGTGGGGTCAAACTTGGCCTGACTTCAAACACAAACTGCCCAGTTACTGTTTTGCAAGACTTTTCAGAAGTGATTCGTGGTCTTCCAGTGAGATTTAAGATACCTGGAATAAGCCCTGGCATCATCTTTACAGGTACTCATCAATAATTTCATTTCATTAACTATGCATGATATATAAATGTCTTTTAACAACGCAATTGATTTTCTTAAGTAAAATTTCATGTTGGAGTTTGTGGATAGAAAAACATTATCAGAGAGATCCACTAATTGAAAAAATTAATCATTATCAAAGTGGATGAATATTATATCTTATAATAATAATATAACTAATATGGTTGTGTTAAGCACTTCATATGTTTTGATTCTGGAAATATCCTCCTGCAGGTACCCCACTGGAAATAGAGTTCGCAAGGAAGCCAGGGTGTACTGAATCCTCGAAATGGGTGGTGTTTGTGGACAACGAAATCCAGAAGGCATGTGTGGGAATTGGTGGTCCTAAAGATCATCCAGGCCAACAAACTATGAGTGGCACATTTCACATTCAGAAGTACAAATTTGGGTACAAGCTTGTGTTTTGTGTCAATGGCACTTCCACTTGTTTGGATATTGGGAGGTTTGATGCTAAAAATGGTGAGAGTGGAAGGCGTTTGAATCTCACCGAGCATGAGGCCTTCGACCTTGTTTTTGTAGAGGCTTCTGACTACGAAGCAATTATTAAGTCTGTGGTTTGAATCAAATATCTCGAGGCTAGATAGTAGTGTTGAGTTAATGTCATCATAGTTGTTGTTCTGGTTTCTGTTGCAAACAGCTAGAAGTGGAACCACAATATGCAAACGTTGAATAAGTGAAATAATATGGTCATGCTCTATTGTTTTCCTACTTTTGTCTCATGTCTCTCTAAATAGTAAAGATTACTACAATGATACCATTCTTTTAAACTTCGGACTTAAAATGAAAATCACTTCTCCCATTATTACTACCCTCTACCCTAAGTTTCGTTTCACATTTTAGTAATTTTGATTATTAATTTAATTATAATATTAATGTAGTATTAAATAGTTTTTCTATTATATTTTTAATTTTTTTATTAATATATTCTTTAAGTATTATTGAAAATTTAAAAAGTTTTTAAAGATTTATCATAGAAATTTATATGATTATTATTAATTGTATTTTTAAAATTTCATGCTAAAATTTCAATCTTCAAACAAAATAAAAAAGAAGGTATTAACTATCAGTAATAAAATAGTTTTTTAATTTCTTGTAACTAATTAGAAAAGTATTAGGATATCAAAGTTTGTTAGCATTATGTCTTTTTTAATTAAGACTCAATTTGATTTTCTGTTTAAACACATGGAGTAGTTTTAATTAATATTGGTTGTAAGATCAAGGCATTAAAAAAGTATTAGGGTATCAAAGCTTGTTAGCATCATGTCTTTTTTGATTAAGAACTGAATTTCATTTTCTATTTAATTATAGAGTCGCTTTCAATTTAAACATAGAATTGCGACAATTTAATAATGAGTAAGAGTTATGTTTCTTTATTAAACTAAAAATAATATTAAAATAAAGTTTATCTTCACATTAAATGTAAAATAAATTATATTAAAGACACTTTATTTTGTGTGTGCCTATAAACATAAATTACTTTTTTCGGCGATATATCATGGTTAAAAACAAAATATATTAGGTTCAGTTACAAGTTTTTAACTCTAAAAACTAAGTGAGAAAAATAATTATCTCTTAATATTCTAAAGATAACTTTTATTCAATCCGTACATGTGACTCTGACTCTTTGAGTGCTTCCACGTCCAACGATTTCATCTCTACAACAAAAAAGTATTATTATCAATAATTATTTAACAATAATAAATTAATTATTTTAATTTTATTATTTAATAAAAATATTAATAAATAATATATAATAGTTACTCAAGATGTATTTACATCACACAAAAATTTATTATTATTGATAATTATTTATTAAGAAAAATTTAAGTCTCATTTCGACTAAAGATATAAGATAATTAAAGAGTATATGAATAACAACTCTCATTTTATAAGTTTATTTTGTAGGATTGAATTAGACCTATAACTTATTATTCTATGTTGGTATTAAATTACTCATCATTACCAAACTCAATAGTGCTAAACTTAACGGATATATTAAACAAAATATAAATTTCACATTAGACAAAATAATTAATTAGGAGATAAGATAATTTAAAAAATGAAATTAAAAATATATAAATAAAGGACAACCCTCATCTTACAATAAAAAATGCCACAAAAACTTAAAGGTCTTTACCAATATGCAAAATAATTGTCTATAAATATTTTAACGATATTGCATATAATGACTAATGTGAAAGTACTAGTAAATAATTTTATAACAATTTTTATTTGTCACTAAAAGTCATATTAAATATTACTAAAAATTTATTTTGTTGTAGTAAAATTTTATTTTCTCTTTTAATTATTTTTAAAATATTAAAATTGTATAAGTAATTTTTAAGTGTTAAATATCTATTAATTAATTTCTTAAGCTGATATATTTTATTCATGTGAGATTAATTTGAATTTTCTAATATTTAGTATGATTAAATTATATATTTTTTAATTTAGAGCTATTTTGAGACAATAATATTGTAAAAATAAAATAGATAATCTATCCAAATATCGAAAATAAACTGGACATTTATAGTATTAATTATCATAAAAGTACTGAGACACCCACGTGGTTCAGTAAGCCACTTGCAAAACTATATACAAAAGAAGATTATGGTCCTCGTGGCCCTCGAGGAACTCATGAAAATATTTTTTTATATGTACCTTTACTACTTTGTTTGTTTAATATTGAAAGTGATATATATGCTAGTGGATTCCAATTACATGCATTTTTATTTTTTTTGTTTTTAATTATGCTCTTTGTTTCAAGGATTTTGTTGAGTTATATATTGTTTAGAGATATTGTATTTATTCAATAAAAGTATATAATAATCAATTTTTCATTAAATCAATTATTTTATTTTATATATTTTTTATTTGTAAAAGAGTTATATAGTTTTGTTGTATAAATAGAATTTTCTATTATTTATACTTATTTCTATAATAATTTCTTGCAATTCAATTTATTACTCATTTTATCTTAAACTTATTTTCTTCTTTTTCCTCTAACATCTGCAAATGTTAGTAAATTTGAAGAGGCGAAATTTCTTTTAATAATAGCTAGCTTATAAATAATAATATATATATAAAATGTGTATATGTTCACGACATCATTTATAATTCTTTGGTTAAAAACCTTTTTTGATTCTTGATAATATTTTTTTGTTTCAATTTAGTTTCACTTTAATTTTAGGTTTCAATTTGGTCCCCAATAATTTAAATCATTGCAATTTGGGATTTCCGTCCAAATGATTTAAACGGGGTTAACTCCCGCTGACGTGGATGCTAGGTGAATGTCACGTAGATGCACAGGTGGATGCCAAATGTCATGAATACACCTGGAACTAGAACGACCCGTTCTAAAACCAGAACGACCCGTTCTGCATGCACATGTTATGTGTTAAGTTTGCAACTAGAACGGGCCGTTCCAAATACAAATTTAAGACAACATGAGTGCAGCAGAACGGGCCGTTCTAAAACCAGAACAGCCCGTTCTGAAACCAGAACGGGCCGTTCTGTTGTTAGAACAGGCCGTTCTGAATTCAGAACGGCCCGTTCCAGAACGCCAACTCATGCTTTTTATTGTATTTTTTTTTATATCTATATTAATAAAAATATAATAAATAAAAAATATAATAAATTAATATTCATTTATGAATAAAACTAAAAAAAAAAAGAATCAAATAAGATAAGACATTCCAAAATCCTTCTTTGATTTGAACTTATCCAGTTCAAAATCTTGACTAAAATGTCGCAATGTGATTCAAAAATTGAAAATAAAAATTTATAATATATTATAAATTCAAAGACAGAAATATGGTTCAGAAATTGAAAACAAAAATTCAGAACATAACATATACTAAAAAAGTTCAAAGAAATTATTAAGAAAGGAAATCATCTGGATAACGCTGAAGGGAAACCCTAAATCACAAAAATTCAGGTTGTACCTCCTCAAGAACAGGTTTTTATTGTTGGGGTACATCGTCAATGACTTCAAGGGGAAACACCGTTTCGTTTCATCCTTGACTGTATAGTGTCAATTTGGTAGTAAGTGGTTCACTCTAGTTTGACTAACAATGAAATAAAACTTGTTACCATTGTCCTTAATGATACACTGCATCGTCCTTAATGATACACTGTATAGCCTAAATATATAGCAATTGAAGTTATCAATCCACATTAACAATATTACCAAATCTAGTGTATGAAATGCTTTGTACTTTGGTTTTTTCTGCACGAAATTTTGGAACCAGAACGGCCCATTCTGAAACCAGAATAGCCCGTTCTAGTTACACTATTGGTATGTTAATTTTGCATCTGGAACGGCCCGTTCCAGGTACAAAATTTACACACCAATAGTGCAACCAGAACGGGCCGTTCTGGTTTTAGAACGGGTCATTCTGGTTCCAGGTGTATTCAAGTATTTTGGGATCCACATACGTGGCATCTACGTGGCATCCACCTGACATCCACGTGGCCACCAGTTAACTCCGTTTAAATCATTTAGACGGAAGTCCTAAATTGCAATGATTTAAATTATTGGGGACCAAATTGAGACCTAAAATTAAAGTGAGACTAAATTGAAACAAAAAAATATTATAAGAGACTAAAAAAGGTTTTTAACCTAATTCTTTCTACTTAATTATATATTAAATTATATTGTCTTTAACTTAATTTGACCAGCGGGCACATAAATTAATTAATATAGTATTGTTAAACTTAACTAATGAACTTGAATTCAAATTCAAAATATACATATGCATTAAATATTAGAGAGAATTTTGTTATTTATAACTATCCTATTCAATTATCTTATATTTCTAACACTCTTGTTATAAATAAGGATCACGATGTTATTTTATCTTCTATACAAGAATTAAAAAAAAATACAACTATAGTAAATACGGTAAATATTAATTTTATGGAAATGATGGGTTGTGTTACGTAAGAATCAGAAACGAAAGAAGAAAAACTGTTATATGAATTTTATTGTATGTATTATTATGCAAAATTAGTTACAGAGCTGAATATATATAAGACCAGTTACAACAATCTCTACCTTGGTCTTATATTCAGTAACATTATAGTTTTAACCAGTATCTGTAACATTCAGTAGCTTCAAACAAAACTCAAATTTATTTGAAGGTAATGCTTTTGTAAGCATGTCTGCTGCATTTTCTTCTGTAGCCACCTTTTCAATCTTTACAACATCACTTGCAACCACATCTCTGACAAAATGGAACTTCACATCAACATGTTTAGTTCTTTCATGATGCACTTGATTCTTTGTCAAACATATTGCACTCTGATTATCACAGTAAATCGAAGTAGTTTCAAGCTCCTCACCCAATAGCAATTCCGAAACTAACCCCCTTAACCATAAGGCTTCCTTTACTGCTTCGCATGCTGCCATGTATTCAGCTTCAGTAGATGATAAAGCAACCACCCCTTGCAAATTTGCTTTCCAACTAACTGTGTTTCCAAACACTTTGAAAACATATCCAGTTATGGATTTCCTTGTATCAATGCTCCCCGCAAAATCAGAGTCAACAAAACCTTCTATCTCTGGAACTCCACCTTGACTAATATACTTCAGCCCCACATCAGTAGTTCCACAAAGATATCTCAAGACCCATTTTACATCTTCCCAATGTGGTTTACCAGGATTGGCCATAAACCTGCTGATGACACTCATAGCATATGCCAAATCTGGTCTGCAACACACCATTGCATACATGATACTCCCAATTGCAGAAGAATAGGGCAATCTTTGCATGTAAGCTAATTCTTCATCTGTTTGTGGCTCTTGCTCCTTAGATAACTTGAAATGTTGTGCAAGTGGTGTTACCACTGGCTTTGCAGCTGTCATCTCAAATCTGTCTAAGACCCTTTTGATGTAATTTTCTTGAGACAGATACAACACTTTACTGTCCCTTTTCCTCTTAATTTCCATGCCAAGTATCTTCCTAGCATGCCCAAGTTCCTTCATTTCAAATTCAGAATTTAACAACTCCTTCAATCTTTCAATTTCACCAATACTTTGACTCGCCAATAGCATATCATCAACATATAACAACAAATAAATTGGTTTCTCAACTGTATGACCTTTAAAATAAACACAGCAGTCATACTTGCTCCTTGAGAATCCAATCTTCTCCATATACTCATCAAAACGCTTGTACCACATCCTTGGTGATTGTTTGAGACCATAAAGGGATCTCTTCAACAAACATACTTGATTCTCTGTACCCTCCTTGATGAACCCATCTGGCTGTTTCATATAAATTGTCTCATCCAACTCTCCATGGAGAAAAGCTGTTCTAACATCCATTTGTTCAAGCTCCATATCGAAATGAGTCACCATTGCAAGTATCATTCTTATAGAGCTGTGCTTGACTACGGGTGAGAAGATTTCCTTGTAATCCAACCCTTCTCTCTGTGTGAATCCACGTGCAACCAACCTTGCTTTGAATCGTGCTTTCTCAATTCCAGGAATACCCTCTTTCCTTTTAAAAATCCATTTGCTTCCCACAATCTTTTGTTCCTTAGGCTTGTCCACCAAAATCCAGGTCTGGTTCTTCTCCAGTGAACCCATTTCCTCCTTCATAGCTTTTAACCAACTATTTTTGTCTTTACTCCTCATGGCTTCAGAATACGACTTGGGTTCATCATGATCTTCAAGCTCTAATCCCACTGTGAAAGCAAATGAGACGAGATCAGCATGCCCATATCTCTGTGGTGCTTTATGTGCCCTTCTTTCTCTGTCCCTTGCCAAGCTATAACTTTGAATGGACCTTTCTTCATCGTCTAGTTCTTGTTGGAGTATATGTTGTTGCCTTTGAGTTGCAGTTTCAGCCTCTGTTATAACTGTAGACTCCACCTCAATTTTAATTGTTTGATCTTGAGACTTCTCATGAATCTCTACCTTTGATGGCTTCACCAAATTCGCCATCTCAATTTCATTGAATACTACATCCCTACTAATCAAACACTTCTTGTATCCAGGCTCCAAGCACCATAATCTGTAGCCTTTAACTCCTTCGGGATACCCAATGAAAATGCATTTTAAAGCTCTTGGTTCAAGCTTATCTTGCTTAATATGAGCATAAGCAATGCAACCAAAAACCCTCAGTTCAGAGTAATCAACCTTTCTTCCACTCCAAACCTCTTGTGGTGTCTTAAAATTCAAAGCTGTAGATGGACACCTGTTAATACAATACACTGCTGAACTTACGGCCTCTACCCAGAAACTCTTTGGTAATCCAGCATGATTCAGCATACACCTTACACGCTCAAGGATAGTTCTATTGAACCTCTCAGCTAACCCATTTTGTTGAGGTGTGCCTCTCACTGTTTTATGCCTTGCCACTCCATTTTCTCTACAGAATTTACTGAATTTCTCATCACAAAATTCAAGGCCATTATCAATCCTTAATTTCTTCAAATTCCTTCCTGTTTGTGTTTCAACCAGGACTTTCCATTCCTTAAACCTGTCAAACAATTCATTTTTCTATTTAAGAAAATAGACCCAGACCTTCCTTGAGAAATCATCAACAATGGACAGAAAATACCTTGCTCCTCCGTGAGATTCAGTCCTGGATGGCCCCCATAAATCTGAGTGCACATAATCAAGAACTCCTCCACTCGAGTGTGTGCTTGTTGAGAACTTCAATCTACTTGCTTTACCCATCCCACAATGCTCACAAAACTCCAATGGCTCTATCTTATCTCGTCCAAACACACCTTGTTTAGCTAGTTCATCCAGTCCTCTTTGGCTGACATGACCCAATCTGTGATGCCATAGTTTGGTAGCCACATCTGATGTAATAGTTGCATTGGACGATCCTATAACATTAGAAGATCTTGCAACTACAGTTTGACCAACAAGAGAGTAATAAAGCCAATTCTTCCTGACCCCCTTTAAGATCACTAATGAACCTTTGAACACCCTCAAACTTCCTTGATCACACTTGTAAGCATATCCTCCTTGATCCAGAGTTCCAAGAGAAATTAAATTTCTCTTGAGTTCTGGAACATGTCTTACATCTTATAGCACTCTGTCCATGCCGTCAAACATTCGTAGCCTTACGGAACCAATTCCTATCACCTTACAAGCTTTATTATTTCCCAACAAGACTGTGCCTCCGTCAACTTGGCTGTAAGTTTTGAACCAGTCCTTATTTGGGGTCATGTGGAATGAACAACCAGAGTCCAAGATCCATTCTTTGTGTGTGTCTTGGTCTGTAATGGCCAACACCTCAGCACTTTCATAACCATCTTGAGCTACAGCCACATCTCCAATGTGTTTGTTTCGTTCATTGGACCTTTCTCTGTTTGGACAATCTTTCTTGAAATGTCCTTCTGTGTCACAAATGAAACACCTCTTGTTCTTACCTTTGGATTTTGATCTTGAAGATTTCTTTTGCTTGAAGTCTTTCTTTTCTTGCCTTCCTCGTGTGAATAGGCCCTCAGCCACTTGTTCATCTTTTGAGTCACCGTTTCTTTGGATTTCCTTCGAGTTCAATGCTGCCTTAACTTCTGCCATTGTAAGAGATGCCTTCCCATACAACATTGTATCAACAAAATGCTCGAATCTCTTTGGCAAAGAGAACTCAGCAAGATCATTGCTTGATCTTCATCATCAATCTTCACATCAATACTCTTCAAATCCAGGACGATTTTATTAAAATCATCCACGTGTTTCTTCAAAGATTTTTCTTCCTCCATTTGCAGCGTATACAAACGTTTCTTGAGATATAATCTGTTGGCTAAAGATCTCTTTAAGTATAGAGACTCTAACTTCTTCCAGATTTCCATGGCGGTCTTCTCCTCTGCAACTTCACGAAGAACTTCATCTCCAAGGCTGAGCAAGATTGCACTGTGGGCTTTCTTTAAAACCTCAGTGCGCTTCCTCTCCTCCACCTTCATGATGGCTTCATCCGACAATGCAGCATCCAAGCCTTGATGAACCAGCAACGCATTCATCTTTACTCGCCAAAGACTGAAATCACCTAAGCCTGAGAACTTCTCGATTTCCATCTTAGCCATCGCCATTTTTCTCAAACTCAACCAAAGCTCTTGATACCACTTGTTACGTAAGAATCAGAAACGAAAGAAGAAAAACTGTTATATGAATTTTATTGTATGTATTATTATGCAAAATTAGTTACAGAGCTGAATATATATAAGACCAATTACAACAAGTTGAGACTAAATATTTATCCAGAAAACTTAATAGCTATGGTGAAAAAATTGGACTCGCAAAAATTCAACATTGTAACTGTAGTTGATCAATTGAGCATTACAACTATAGGAAAAAGTTGAGTTGGCAAAAATCTAGCACTGAAGTGCCAAATTGAGTATTATAACAATGAAGATAAATGATCAAATTTGGTCTTGAGGTCTTTATGAAAGTTATAATTTTGGATGTTAGTTTTACAATGACTTTGGAATTACCTAAAAATAAAGTCTAGAACTCAAGTTATGACTTTTTTTTAGCGAACAAAGGTCAAACTATCAATTTTTACATAAACTACCGCGATTTTTGAGGATCAGCATAGTAGATGATGGAATTAGAGAACTTGAGGTCTTCCTGAGAGTAGTATATAATTTTTTATCTTTCATATGAGATAAAGAAAAAAAAATTTGTCGGTAAAACTCCAATTGTGCTGTGTTATGCAGAAGTATTGTTGTATGTTAGTTGATGATTAAATGTTAAAAATGTTATATATTACTTCTCTTATAATACGTGGTAATATATGATGCTATGAGATATTAAGTGTTGAAATATAATGAATTGTTGATATTTAAATGATAATAAATGATGATAAACATTATTCATATTGATGTTGAGTTTTATATTGTTGATTAATTTGATGAAAGTTGAAAATTGTAAAATTGTAGGCTATATAAAGCGAAAAAGATGTGAACATGTGGTTGAGATGCATGTATAAGTTGAGATACATAGATGCTAGAGGTGAATTAAGTTGTTTCCCTTTAGCAACTATATGATTTTGGTATGAAAGTAGTTGAATCATATCTTAGTTGAATGACTAACTGAGTAAAGTACAAAGTCGGGAGTTAAATTCTCAAACCTAGTATTGAAGGGTTGTGGAAGGTAATCAGTGGGTTAATCTCATAAGTGACTTAATTAAGCTAGTTAATGTTGTGGTAGGCTCATACCAGACTATTCTACCATGACATAGTATCATACTTCCTTGTTTAAGTGGCAAAATTTGAGAAATCAAACTAAATTGTCTATATTTGGCTCTTATGAGGCCTAATGATCTTATACCTGACCTAGCTGAGATAGGTCTAACATTGTGATTCGACAAGGACAAATCACTTAAATTGCTCACCTCAATTGTAGGAAATCTCCTTAGTTGAAATGTGTAACAATGCATGTTCTTGTGTAGAAAATACTATGTTGTTGTGATGATTAGCGGTATTGAGACTATTGTGATGATGAATTAATATTATGTTGTTGTAAGCTAAGTTGTTATGCTGGAATGTGTTGTATATTGTGATGTCTTGCATTGTTAGTATTGTAGATGAGATGGTGATGTGAAGATGTGACTAGCATTGTTGATGTTTTGTATTAAATATATGTTTCTTTTTACTCTAGCTTATCCTTGCATGTTTTCATATGGTTTAGACTATAATAATCATACTTTGTATGGAAGCAGAGCAGCGATAGGTATGTGATGTTGCTGACTAGGTGGCCATTAAGAGTATGACAGAGTTGGATATATTTTGTACTATAGTTGTGTAGTGCTATATGTAGAAGTTACTTCTTAGACAACTATAGGTGTATACTTTACCTTGTTGGGTCATTGTATTTATATCATATATTTTTGTATAGTTGTTTCACATGTATGGTATATAGTACATGACCTGATATTAGTAAACTTACACTCTTGAGATTTTAGTATATATACGTTCAAGTAATAATGTCATTAGTGTAGAGATCATGACGAATCGCTACATGAAACTTCAATTTTAGAAAACAATTAAAAGCGAAGAAGTATACTTTTTATATATCACTCTTTTACTCGATATTGAACTTAATTTTAAAAGACAATTATAAAGAACAATATTGAGATTAAAAAAAATATTTCCACCTATAATAACATTTTCTAAAACAAATGTAATAATTCATTAACTATCTATTAATATTTTAATAAATGTAAGTACATAAATAATGTTAAAGATGTTAAATTTAGTAGTATAAGTAGAAGAAAATCTTTTAGGTAAGCCAGAACATATACATTTAGAATTATGAAATATTAATTGAAAACCAACTATATTCATTTAGCATGTTTCAGAGATTCAAAATATAAACATACAAGAATGAAAACGATCTTAAAATGCAAATTCAGTCAACAAAATATAGAAGATTACAAAGACTTGAATTTAAATGTAAAAATGAAATGTAGAAGTTTTGGTGATTTAAATTGATTATTAAATAAAATCTAAAATGAAAATGTATGTAAATTCCTAGAAATGTTAAAATTTAAAAAGGAAAGAATGTGTAGAAGAAAGGAAATGGGAGAAAGATAAAAGCAATAAATTAAGAAAATAAAAGACTGCAATGATAAAAAGGAAAAAAATTGTAATGCTAAATTGTAAATGTATGAATATATTTCGAAAACAACTAGAAAGTAAAAATGAAAGGGAAAAAAAGAGAAATACAATTCAACGTAAATGCAAAGAAAATATAAGCAAATAAATTAAAATGTATGCAGAGTCTACTGTGCCCACATATAAAACAAATGGTTCACCCATGAACCACTGTAATAAATATTTTAATAAATGATTTACACAGTTAGATATACTAATAAAAAAAATATATCATGTCAATTTGGGCTTCTTGAACTATTATGATAGTTATGGCCATTATTGGAAGTCTTGCGTGGGTTTAAGTTGTGAAAATATAAATACAATAGAAAACCCTCACATCTTATATTTGTAAATTGTTGTAAAAATATATGTTTTAATTTGAAACAGTTCTTTCCAAGAAAACTCCAATAATCTGATATTATTGAGGACTTATTTTACCAATCAATAGTCGAGGACTTGAGTAACATTGTTTATGGAGAAAAAGAGGTTGCGGATTGTGGTTGTTTTGGGAAACAGTCCATTGGCTCAAATGTTTAACCTGTTTGTTACAAAAGAAACACTAGAGAAATTGAATATAGGGAGAAGAAATGAGTAACAAATAAAAATAGAGTTGTTTAATGTAAGAGAATTATGACATATAAGAAATAAGAAGACGAGTCTCACTTTCAAGCACTATATTAAAATTAGTCTTTTGCAACTATTATTTTTAGCAGTTATATAAATAACTATTATTTTTTTTACCAGCAATTAAATAATGGTTAGTATATTTAGGATCGTTAATACTATTACCGATATTTATATAGAATACTGGTAAAGATCTACTAAATTGTTAGGAACACTTATTTTTTTAGTGGCAATTCTAGTAGTCATTTTAAAGGCCATTAAAAATTATTTTTTTTCAATTGTTTCCTTTCTATCCATTTGGTGACTTTTATTTATTGCTAGTAAAACCTTAAATAATTTATTCCTATCATTTCCGTTTCTAATTAAATTCATAATTTATATACTTTTTATAAGATGAGGATTGTCTTCTATTTATATATTTTTTAATTTATTTTTTTAATTATCTTATGTCTTAAGAGATGTGAGAGTTCCAAGGTAAAAGTTGTTCTCTAATTATTTTATAGCACACTATTGAACTTAGTAATAGTTGGTGATTTGATATATGTACCAACTTAGAATAGTGAATTAAGAGTCCAACTCAACCCTACAAAACTAACTTGTAAGATGATAGTTATCACTCATTTATATACTTTAATTATTTATTCTTTAATCGATGTAAGACTTAAATTTTTCTCAATAAATAATTATCATTAATAGTAAACTTTGGTGTAATGTAAATACAATTTTAGTGATTGTTATATATTAGCCATTAATATTTTTATTATATAATTAAATAGTATAATTAATTTATTAGTATTAAATAATTATCGTTAATAATAAATTTTATTGTAGTGAAATTTTCATACAGATGGAAATGTTATAGAAGAGTTAAGCTGATAATATTTATTTATGATTTTTTATTGACAGTTTTAGAACCAATAAAAAATGTATATTAATGATTATTTTTTTTTGTAATTCTGGCTGTCAGAAATTGTTATAATTATTTTTAAAATTTTTAAATAAAAATTAGCAGTTTAAACAATATTTGAATAAATAAAAATGCTATTTAAATATGTTTTAATGTTTACAAATTCAAATTTTATTCAATTAGGAAACTTTTATTTGAATTCCATAATAAAACTTTTTATATTATATTCAAATATTGTATATACTTTAAATTTATTTAGTTAATTTAAATTTATTATTTTAATTAGTTTTAATCTAAAAATTATTTATTTAGTTATATTATTTTTATTTAATTAATTAAAATTAAAATAATTTTAAAAAAATATTTAAAAATATTTATTTTCTATTCCTCTTTTTGACTCTATTTTATTTATTTATATTTATTTATTTTTCTTATATTTTTTTAATATATACTTTATTTCTTAGTGTTCTTACCGGAAATCTGCTGTAGAGCTGATCCGCCAGGTAAGATCGGTGAGCCTCCTTCGCGGGTACGCTGGTGCTCCAAGATGGGGGTGGTACCTGCAAAAGAGACTCCGATGCTCAAGTTCGTGTTTGTGGGAGTATTAGTCTCGTATAAATAATGCACGTACCTTAGTATGAATTAGGGTTTTACTGGGCCTTGGGCCCGAGATCAGTTATGACCTATTTGGGTGACGAGCTGACGTCACATAGCGCGTGTCCGAGGTCGTCTTGCGCTGTGATACCGAGCTGGGAGCTCGGCTTCGCAGTACGGATAGTACACTAGCCCCCCGAGCTCCGAAGACCGTAGGTCAAGGAGTTAAGACTGAGCTCGTCAAGGAACAGTGACCTTTCGCGTATACCTGCCTATCATGATGTCATGTGTCATGGCCGAGCTGAAGAGCTCGGCAATAATGAGTTTACTGCTTGGTTAGGCTGGTAAACCTTTGACCGAGTCAGCAGATTGGTGAGGGACAAGTCGGCTGGCCAGTACACTTGCCCCCCAAGCACCGAGTGCTGTAAGAGCAAAGGGGCTTTTGAGGAGCTCCCAAATTTGTTGTTTGAAGGTTCAAATTTGACCTTGTGATCTTCAAGGTTCGACCTCGACATCGGTTAAAAAAATGTGATCTCAGGATTCGGACTCGATCTCGGTATGTCAAGGTTCGAACTTGACCTCGGTTAAGAAAATGTGATCTCAAGGTTCGGACTCGACCTCTAGCGCATCAAAATTCGAACTCGACCTCGGTTAAGAAAATGTAGTCTCAAGGTTCGGACTCGACCTTGGCATATCAAGGTTCGAACTCGACCTTGGTTAAGAAAATGTAGTCTCAAGGTTCGGACTCGACCTTGGCATATTAAGGTTCGAACTCGACCTCGGTTAAGAAAATGTGATCTCAAGGTTCGAACTTGACCTTGGCATATCAAGGTTCGAACTCGACCTCGGTTAAGAAAATGTGATCTCAAGGTTCAGACTTGACCTTGGCATATCAAGGTTCGAACTCGACCTCGGTTAAGAAAATGTGATCTCAAGGTTCGGACTCGACCTTGGCATATCAAGGTTCGAACTCGACCTTGGTTAAGAAAATGTAGTCTCAAGGTTTGGACTCGACCTTGGCATATCAAGGTTCGAACTCGACCTCGGTTAAGAAAATGTGATCTCAAGGTTCGAACTCGACCTTGGCATATCAAGGTTCGAACTCGACCTTGGCATATCAAGGTTCGAACTCGACCTCAGTTAAGAAAATGTGATCTCAAGGTTCGGACTCGACCTTGGCATATCAAGGCTCGAACTCGACCTCAGTTAAGAAAATGTGATCTCAAGGTTCGGACTCGACCTTGGCATATCAAGGTTCGAACTCGACCTTGGTTAAGAAAATGTAGTCTCAAGGTTTGGACTCGACCTAGGCATATCAAGGTTCGAACTCGACCTCGGTTAAGAAAATGTGATCTCAAGGTTCGGACTCGACCTTGGCATATCAAGGTTCGAACTCGACCTTGGTTAAGAAAATGTGTTCTCAAGGTTCGGACTCGACCTTGGCAAGTCGTCATGGTTAATGTGCCAATACCAAAAATGTATGGGAATGAAGTTGCTTTATTGATTTATTTCTGAGGTGTGCCTCGTTAAAACCTTCCTTGGCCAAAAACCCTTTTCTTTAGTGGGAAAAAGGGCTGAGGAGGAAAAAGAGTACATCACCTGAATTTACAAGTTAAGAGAAATAAAATTTGAGGTGGGTGGAATTCCAGGTTCCAAATTTTCCTTTGGAGGGGTCTGTTCTTGCATCTCTCACCCCACCAAACAAGGTCGCCAACTTTAAATGTTTGTGGCTTGACCTTGGTCTTGCTTTCCTTATGGTTTGTTGCGAACCTGGTCACGAAAAGCAGAGTGCTCTTCCATCTGAATGTACCCTGCAGCTCGGGCACGGAATTCGTCCATATCAAGAGGAGATCGTAGACACAGGCTGTCCACGAAAGGTCCAGGCTTGAGCGCCATGAGCATGGCGTGTAGGGAGACCTCGGGGTTCAATTTTTGAATCTTGACCGAGATACTGGCAAAGCGTTCCATGAACGCCCTTAGTGATTCGTCGTCGCCCTGTCTGAGACTAGCCAAGGCGGCTGATGTGACATGGTGAGGTCGACTCGTGGCATACTGCGCCGTGAATCGCCTTACCAGAGTGTACTAGTTGAGCGCTGCCCCCTTGAGCGAGGTCGGGAAAACCCTACACAGAATAACATCTTTATTAGTGTATAGGTTTACCTGTGTAATGTACAGATCGACGTGCTCGTCTGGGTCTGTCGTGCCGTCGTAACGATTGAGGTGGAGAGGCTTCCACCCCTGAGGGAGTGGTGTCTCCATGATGCCGTCCACAAAGGGATGACGGCGGAAGGTTGCTTGACCCCCTGTGACATGAGTTGAGGCTTTGCTGACTTCATGGACCGATTTGTTCGTCGGAACATGAGACCGATGCGTGGCAGGTCGTGGAGTCGGTGCCCTAGTCGCAGTTCAGGGCTGAGAGACCGAGTGCCCTTCTTCCTCGTGGAGGTTGCTCGCCTCAGAAGGATGATCAGAGGGGCGCCGAAGGAGCTGGGCGCGAATCCGCTCATTTTCAGCGCGTAGCGCCGCTAGATCTGCTTCATTGGCAGTCCGCATCGCAGCTAAGTCAGTTTCGTGCTGGGCACGCATGTTTCGCAGATCGGCGTCGTGTTGCTGCCGCATCTGTTCGACCTGGTCGATCAGTCTCCTCAATGTGGCTTCGTTGTCCATGGTAGTTGAGTGGTTTGCGTCGTCTGTTGCGCGTCTGCTATGACTTCTGGTGAATACCATAAGCGTGGCCGATAAGAGCTGTCTTGATCGGCCCCACGGTGGGCGCCAAATGTTCTTACCGGAAATCTGCTGTAGAGCTGATCCGCCAGGTAAGATCGGTGAGCCTCCTTCGCGGGTACGCTGGTGCTCCAAGATGGGGGTGGTACCTGCAAAAGAGACTCCGATGCTCAAGTTCGTGTTTGTGGGAGTATTAGTCTCGTATAAATAATGCACGTATCTTAGTATGAATTAGGGTTTTACTGGGCCTTGGGCCCGAGATCAGTTATGACCTATTTGGGTGACGAGCTGACGTCACATAGCGCGTGTCCGAGGTCGTCTTGCGCTGTGATACCGAGCTAGGAGCTCGGCTTCGCAGTACGGATAGTACACTTAGATATTTTTCTTTAACTAAATAACTAAATTTTCATTCTATTTTTTCCCCTATTCTCTTCACGTATTTCTCTCTTCTATGTTTCTCTCCGCTCTATTTCTCGAATATTAACAAGTTGTGTATCCTCCAAGTTTCCTATCAATCTTCTCCTAGTTCCAAGTTAGTCCTCTCACATCTCAGTAACTGAAGGTTTACCACTATCCTGTATATTGACCATAAGAGGGTTGAAATCAATCTCTCAATGCCAGCCTCCTTCAATCTCATTAATCTTAAACCACATTTAAATAGCAGTCTCATTATTCAATATACCATTGAGTATCTCATTAGGAAGATGATTGAACAATTGAATATTACGGTACGTACCAACCACTTTATTATTGTCGAAGGACACTACTTCCAAAATTTGAGTATATAGGGGTGGAAAAGTGGGTTACAAGTTACAACCTAACAGGGCTACCAAATTCAGGAATATGGATAAGTTGGAAAAATACCTTGGCTTTCATATGGTGTAGGGTTGTGTCACAAAGAACCTTTTTGCTAAGGTCCAAGCCAGGCTCAGAACCTGGAGGAGGAAGTTGCTTAATAGGCCTAGCTGAGTCACTCTTGTGAACTCGGGGTTTGTTTCAATTCTAGCTTATTGTATGCAGACTTAGGGCATCTGTGACAAGCTATATATAGGTTTAGCCGACGCTTCATTTCGAGTGATGAAGGGAAGAGGAAGATGCACCTGGTTGATTGGGATACCTAGCTAGTTGATTGTGTTCTTTGTTTGGAGTCCTAACTAGGCATTAATTTCTTGCACCACGTGAGTGGCAACGACCTTTGCCCATGGTGTGGTGATGGAGGGGAAGAGGCCTCAGCCTCTCACGTGTTGTTGAGGTACAGGTTTGCACCAGTAACATGGTATCTTTAACTCCAACGTGGCTGGTGTGTGGAACGTGTTGCAGCATATTCATTAACTGCATGTTGCCATACAGCATGCATACGCATCTTCTTCCTTGCTAGAGGGACGCATGTCAAGTGAGAGGCAGGTGACTTGCCTTAAGGCGACTCCTAGGCTCCTTTTCATGTCGTTGTCGTTGTTGTTGGGATCGATGCTACCTCTTACCTACATCGTGGTCTGCCTCTGTCACACAACCTCGCCCGAACATCAACAGAACTACAAAAGGCTCTTTTCTTCCCAAATCAATTTTTGTTTTCGTGATTGTGAATTTTACTTTTACAAGACGCAATTAGCAGAAATCAAGACTGCAAATTTTTCTTTTCTACTCTATGATTTACCTTTCATCTTCTTGATTAACGGGATTGATTTTCCCTTTTTATATTTTGATTTTCCTTTTATGCTATTAATTGAATTCAGTTTATTAATATTCTTGATACAATATTGTTGTTTTGGAATTCATTTCTAAACTATGTACATAGTTTTTTTTTTGGACCGCAAAAGATAAATATATTATAACAACCAAAACCTATATACAATATATCTCAAACAAACCTACCAAACTATGTCATCCCTCCTAATCAAGGTTAATAGGTACTTTACATTTAATCAACATTAATAAATTGCCATTTAACCCAGGCTTACCAATTATGCTGCACCAATTGTTAGTCAAGTAGTCTCGTATAACTTAAGAGGGTGGTGAATTAAGTTATCTAATTTTTCTTCTCTTTATAAGTTTTTCTAACTTTTTTTCTTATAAATTCAATATCATAAATAAATTGTATGTAATGATGCAAAAACTTCACAACAAAATTAAAAATATAGGGAAAGAGAATTGTAAACTTGATTTTGTATAAGGATTTAGACTTACTCTTGAGGTCAATGGATCCTAAGTATAAGATCTGTGTGTGTGTGACTTACACCTAAGGTCAATGGATCTTAACTATATTTGTGTGTGTGTGTGTGATATCGAATTTGAGCGACCAACCGTTAAATTAAAATCTTTTAATGTATAAATCAAGTCTACACATTTAAAAAAATTGAAAATTGTTTATTACTTCGTTTCATTATTTCAAATCAACGTAAAAAAATAATTTTATGAATATCCATCAATTTGAATTAATAAAACTAAGTATCAAATAATTTTCAAATAATTTAAAATTTTGTAAACTTGATTTTATGCATCAAGAACTTTTAATTCGATGATTAGATCGTTAAAATTTGGTGTAAAACATGAGTTATTGAGTGAAATGAGTCTACCAAATCTTACTTAAGTTTCAAATAATTTAAAAATTTGTAAACTTGATTTTATACATCAATAAGAACTTTTAATATTCGATGATTAGATTGTTAAAATTTGATGTAGAACATAAGTTATTAAGTGAAATGAGTCTACCAAAGCTTACTCTTATAATAAGTGAATATATATATATATATATATATATATATATATATATTATATATATATATATGAGTACGTAGGAATTCACTTACCCTAAGAGTAAGTCTATTTAGACTTATTCGTCTCAATAATTCATATTATACATCAAATTTCAATAATTAAATCGTTGAATTAAAAGTTCTTGGTGCATAGATCAAATTTACAAATTTTTAAAGAATTTAAAAATTATTTGTTACTTTGTTTCATTAATTCAAATCAACATATATAAAATATTTTTATAATTATCCGTCAATTTGATATTAGTGGATTGAAATATCAAATGTTTTCAAATATTTTAAAAATTTTGTAAATATATGCTTTAAGAACTTTTAATTTAATATTTAGATTGTTAAAATTTGATGTACAACATGAGTTATTGAGTGAAGTAAGTGGATCTCTCTTCTTTCTCTTTCTGCATGTGTGTGACACACACAAACACATCAAATTTTTACGATACACCTATTAAATTAAAAATTATTAATACATATATTAAGTTTACAGATGTTTAAAAAAATTTAAAAACTATTTGATACTCTAATTTATTAATTCAAATTGACGGTAATCATAAAATCATTTTATATGTTCATTTGAATTTAATTATGAAATAAAGTATCAATTTGTTTTCAAATTTTAAAAAAAAATATGTACACTTGATCTATACATTAAGAACTTTAATTTAAGGGCTGAATCATTAAAATTTGATGTAGAACATAAATTATTGAGTGGAATAAATCAAGTTAGATTTACTCTTGAAATATATATATATATATATATATATATATATATATATATATATATGCGTTACATTACAAACTATCATTTATAGCTAGCTGTTGATTTTTATAATAAGAAAAAAGTCATTCTAACGTAGATATTTAATTGGTTAATAGTTAATTTTTTTTACATTATTAGTGCATGACTATTAACCTTGAATAAAAATGTATTTAAATCTTATTTTACTTTACTTATGTGTGGTATGGTCAAGATTCATTGACACTGGTATCAAAATTAGTAAAATTAAATGTAATAATATTATTTTTAATAATATTACTAAATGATGAATTTATTGAATATAATAAGGGTAATATACCTTCCAATTATGAATATAAAAAATAATAATAATAAGAGTCTTTTGCTAACCAGTATCTTAAGAACATTGAATAAGAAATAAATATATATGTAGAAAGTTTTCATTGAAAACTAAAATAAAGTTATATGAAAGAATATATAGATACATTTTTCAATGAAAGTTTTCTAGTTTTGATTCCTTAATCAATGCACTGCTAAGGAGACTGGTTAACATTTTCCAAAAAATAATTTAGGTTCACTAAGAAAGTGGATTAATATCATTTGATTGCACTAATGTCATTTAAAAAATAACTTAATTAATTTTCTAAACTACTTTTTTTAAAATTTGATATTGAGAAGAAAAAAATATTGAAAATACAATCTCACGAAGAAATATTGAATATGATAAAATAAAATAGAAAAAATTAATTAAAGTTTACTTATATTTAAAACTATCAAACTTGTATATTTTTTGTTTATTATATTCAGAACCACAGGGAGAATATATATTTATAGATTCATTTATTGTAATATTGAATGTAATATATATTTATAGCTTCATTGATTACATTTATTATATTCAGTAAAAGTATTATATTTCAATAAATGCAACATTTAATAATATCGTTAAAATAACCTATATTTGATAAATATAATAATTGGTGGTGAGAGCAAGTGTATTGGAATTTAACGATTTTAACCACTATGATATTTAGTTTTTTTAAAAAATTATTTATGCACTTTGAAGGTGAATGTGAGATGTGAATATCTTGGTTGACAATGTGATTATTTCAGTAGTTGAAAAGAGGAACTCTAAGCTTATGTGATGTGTAATATAATATACTCAAGTTTGCTTAGTATTTAGAATTAGGAGTAACATTATGTTTTTCATTTTATGTTGCTTGAGGATAAATAAGATTTAAATTTGGTGTGTTTTGATAATTGTTAAATATATCAATATATTTTATTTAATTTAGGTAATTATTAAGCATATCTTATACTTTAGAGTCTTATTTTTGTTAAAAATAAATATAAAAAATAATTTTGTTTATTTTTTAAGTTTATTTTGGTTGTTTGAACAAGACAAGACAAAAAGTACTTGAAAGTGTTAAGTCAGACGAAGCAATTCCCAACAAGGTTTTGAATAAAACAAATATAATACATGTTGTTACTTCTAACAAGTGTGTTAATGTTTCAGAAAAACATAAGTACAAGAAGTTTGAAGAATAGAGTATGTGCATGTTCTAGAAGAAGAGGAAGAAAAGTTCCAAGCCAGACGAAAAGATAGCAAATACAAGACAAAGCGTACTACCAGTCGAAGTTTTGAAGTATCATTTAAGGCAAAGCAAAACTTCAAAGCTTCATACGATATAGACCAAAGACAAAAAAGCTTCATGTATTAGATGAACATAAGTCTAGACAAAGCAAATCATGAAGATCAAAACAAAGTCAAATGAGAGATGGAATATGAAATGTGCGCCAGATGACTATGAGTCTAATTTCAGACAAAGGTGTGTCAAGGACAACCCCAAGCGCAATATAAGAAATAAGACGAAGCACTGTAGACACCCAATTTCGTCCGGGGGGCACACAAATAAAGAAATGGACCTCCATTACGAAGGGTAGGGGCTTCCGAAGTAGGCAAACAACAAGACAAGACATTAGAAGGCCCAAAGGCCAAATAAGGTGGTTTCAGTAGCCCGGAACGGGCCGTTCCAAAAGCAGAACGGGCCGTTCTGAATCCCGGAACGGGCCGTTCCAATATAAGAACGGGTCGTTCCAACGTAACTGAAATCAACTAAATATTTTGGGTGGAACGGGCCGTTCCAATAACAGAACGGGCTGTTCCAAACAAGGAAAATCTGGAACGGGACGTTCTGGAAAAGGAAAATTTGTGTTACTTTCTACTCTGGAACGGGCCGTTCCGTTTTCAGAACGGGTCGTTCCAGGGTACGAAATTTACACATAATAATTGGGCCAGAACGAGCCGTTCCGAAACTGGAACAGGCCGTTCTGGCCCACTGCTGATCCTTATAAATTGAAGTCTTGGGCACCGTTCTCCTGGCGGCCAGAGAAATTTCGAATAAGACTCCTTTGAGCACGAAAATTCTCTATCTCTCTCCCTTCTATTATATTTTTTGAGATTTGTGTCGCATCTCTATATTCTCTCTCTCTCCTATTGTATTTCTTGAGATTTGTGAGGCATACTGTAGTGTGAAAGGTCGCCACAAAGCACCTTTTTCATATTTGAAGATTCAATAAAGCTTGTTCAAGAGGTATTTCAGCTAATCTTCTTCTCTTCCTTTTATTTCTTATCTTTATCTTTTTTTTGTTATAATAAACATCATAATGTAGATATTTTAGGGTTAATCGCTTAACTTATATTTTAAGCATGATTTATATTTTAAGCATGTAAATAAATATTAATAAAGGGGATTCAATATTTAATTTATTAATTTTTATAATGTTAACTTCATCATAGGGTACCAATTGAGGGCGCTGTAGGGGCGCTTAATAAATTCCCTACACGTAATCGACCCCCGAACCCAATTCTGGTTATCAAGGCCATAGTTGGATCTTTAAAAAACCTTTTCTTTTTCCAATGTTTTGAGTAAAATATTGGTGGCGACTCCATGAACCTATTTTCAAAAACCATTAATTAAGGATTAGTCTGGTGTCCGGGCATTCCTTAATTAATGAGACTTTTAAAAGGATGTCTAAACCATACGTCGCGAGATCGGAAATTTTCGGGTTGCGACAGATGGCGACTCCACTGGGGACGTTTAAAGAGGGTCAGGCCCATTTAATTGATGGAGTTAATAAAATAAAAATAATAAATTAAATATTTTTCCCCTTTACTTTATTTGTTTTATTTGTTTGGCTTTAATATTTGTTTGTTTGTTTATTTAAATTTTGCACCTGTTTGAATAAAATTGTACACAAATCTTTGCACACAACAGTTCCCCCTACACCCGGGGGCATGAGGGTAATAAACATAGGGAGTGGTTGACGTACGACCGGCCCAAGTTTGGCTTTGGAGCTTGCGAGCCTTGTCGGAAATCACACTCAAGGTGATAACCGGTTACTCTAGCCCGAAATACTGCGACAGACCTTAGAGTTTGCCAAGTGACGGCGACAGAGATACTGGGTCCCTATAATGGGGGCACCTTGGGGGCCTTAAGACCAGTGAGATTAGAACCGTCCTATACAATGCACTTTTCTTGCAGGGACCACAGACCAAGGATTTAAAACGTGACTGTTTGCGGGTGTACATTTGTTCGAGCATATGCGTGTTGCATTTGTTTGTATTTATTTATTTCAAATAGATAAGAATTACAAACAAGTAGATATCAATATAAAAAAAAATATGATAAAAATTTTAATTCCCTTCTGTATACCCTAACTCTAAAGCATCATATAGGGTAGTTTATTTCAAAAAAAAAAAAATATATATATATATAGCAAAAAAAATCATGCATCATAACTCTTAGTTAAAAACATGATAAAGTTTAGGCAAAAAATAAATATCATGCATCTCCTAGGATAGTACATTAGCATACATTCATTAGAAATGGAAGACACATGTAATAGTATGCAAAGAATGTTCTCTAAACAAAAATCAATGAGAATGATATCCGTTGAATTTCTCATATGTCTTTGCATCCTGTAACATCCCAAATTTTAGTCAATGAAAAGAAATATTTTTTATGTATTTATTATGTGAATAAGTATTTTATTTATGTATTTTACTATTCACATATACGTATTTTACTATTTATATATACGTATTTTACTATTTATGTATACATATTTTACTATTCATATATACATATTTATGAATAGTGTTTTACTATGCAAATAGTGAATGGCTGCGCATGAGGGGCGGCTACGAGGGGCTGCGGATTCTTAAGTTTCAAAATTATAATTAATTTGAATATTTTAATGAATAGTGCATAGTAACTTATAATATTATTTTAATGAATAGTGCATAGTGCATAGTAACTTCAAAATTTCTATAAATAGGGGCCTAAGGTTTTGAAAATTCAGAATTCTAGAGAGAAGGAAATTCTGGAGAAATAGAGAGAGAAAGTAAGAGAGAGAAAAGGAGAAAGAAAAGGAGATTCTGCTCTAGTGTCTTGTTTAAGGAGAAAGAAGAGGAGATTCTGCCCAAGTTTCTAGAGAGATATTGCACTAGTTTCAACTCCTACTTATCTAGGTAAGGGGGAGGAGAACCTTATCTTTTTAAAATTTTATATACTATTATGTATAATTATTTATGCAT
Organism: Cajanus cajan; assembly: GCF_000230855.2. Taxonomy (NCBI): domain Eukaryota; kingdom Viridiplantae; phylum Streptophyta; class Magnoliopsida; order Fabales; family Fabaceae; genus Cajanus; species Cajanus cajan. The sequence continues at coordinate 6,634,825 of NC_138517.1, read as the reverse complement.
TTATTTGATTATATTTATTTAGTGGGGTGCCCCTAACCTCACTATATTTATATATTTATTCAGTGAGGTGTTCCTAACCTCATCTAACTACTTAACTTTTAATTACTATGTTATTGTTATAATTATTCAGTGAGGTGTTCTTAACCTCATTTAACTACTTAACTTTTAATTACAATGTTTATTTATGTTATTATTATATTTATTCAGTGAGGTGTTCCTAACCTCATCTAACTACTTAACTTTTAATTATTATGTTATTTATTTACGTTATTATTTAGTGGGGTGTTTCTAACCTCATATATTTGTTTAACCTTTAATTACTATTACTTATTCTATGATTATCCTTATCCATAATAATTATTAATATATTCACATTTTATATTATTTAATTATTTTATAATAAATATATTTATTATCAACTATGACATAGTTCTGTTAAAGTCTCTCTGACTCAAATTGTTATTATTTCTTCACGTATTTATGAAGATAAATATTGTTCTATGGCCATAGACGATAAAGTTTGAATTATTTGTAGCTGGAGGTTTAACCTTGGGGATTTAAATGAGTAAGAAATGGAGGTGAAATATCTTTTGTTGGTTGGTGTTATAATGATGCTCATTTATCCTGACTAGTCACTACAAGTATAATTCAAATTTTATTGTATCAAGAAAATCTAATATTTAATCTGTATATATATATTTATATATATATATATATGTTAAAATTTTGTTTATAAATAATTATGTTTATTCGTTCGAATTATTGTATTTATTGGATATTGTTCTTACTCCTTTCTTTTCTTTGTTTTTAAATTAAATATATTTTAAAATAGATGGATCAACTTGAGATTCCAGATCATTTTGCTGTTATTGTTACTGCTGTCCTACATGGAAGGAAATTGGAATATGGAGGCTATTTGATGGATCTGTTATAACTTACTTGTCAATCATATTATTTTAATTGTAATTTTCTTTCCGTTATGAATATATATATATTTTATTAAAAAAGTAAGGAAGAGGAATAATGTGTAAAATAATACGTTATTCTAAATATTTTAGAAAGATATGTCATGTATTAAATTCACAAAATATTCTTTTCTTTACTTTTATTTTTATTAAATAAATATATAGATATTGTTAATGATATAATTTTGAAAAATAATTATAAAATTTTATAATTTGTATTAAATAAATTGGGTATTAGAATTAGGCGTTACATTAATGGTATCAGAGCGGTCAATCCAATCGGCCGTGAGTTATGAGTTTACTATGCTTGTTTGGTAAACGAAGTCTATAGTTGCAGTGATTAAATCCAAGGAGGATGTATGTCGAGAATTGGAGTTTTAAATTTTTTTTTTTAAGGCTAAAGTGTACAATGATGATGTTTGTCTTGTGTTGATGTTGTTGAATTTGATATTGCTAAGTTAATTTGTAATTAGAGGAAAGATAGTCATGATAGTGTTAGCCAACTCGAATTATTAGAACCTTGGATGGGAGGTGATATATTGAGTGTACTAAGAGTTTATGATTGGTGAAGTTTCTGACATCTATAGTTGTAGCAGGTTGAATCTAAAGGTGGTTGTCTCTTTGGTGAGAGATCGAAATGATGGTAATTCCCTTAAGTGTTATTATTGGTATGTTAATTATTTAAGGTTTAGGTAGCATGTGAGTTGTTTTGATTAAGAAAAGTAAGGAGACTTGAATGAGAAATTAAGGAGTGAATTTGGAAAGAGTTGAGGTATTTCGTGGCATTAGATATATTGATACATTATTGCTATTTGGTGTCGAAAATATTTTCACTATAGTTTGTTGTGATAGTATGAGTATTATATCGACAAAATTTATATTTTGAGGTCTTTATGAAGAATATGGCATTAGATAGTATCTTTTCAATAGAACTAGGATAAGATGAAACAAAAATCTAGAACTTCAAGTTATGACTGCCTTGGTTATTAAAAATTTAGTAAGCACTGAATTTATTAGTGGTGATATTTAAATCTTTAGCTAAAGAGATGATCTCTTGGAAATCTTATGTCTTCATAAAGAGTTGTAGCTTATTCACTTAACTTTCGTTTGAGATAGGTTTGAAATCACTTGGATGAATACAACTCTGTGTGTCAGGTAGATATATGCTATCATGATATTTTGAGTTGTTAGGCATAAAAATAGATTTAAATATGATATTTTGAGGTTTTGTATTTGATAGGTCGATTAAAATGATATAATGCAAAGTAGTAAAAAGTTGGTTCTTGTACATGCTATAGGATGTAAACAATGATCAAGTCATACATGCTTAGGAATGATATTTATGAAAAAGGTATTCTAATATGATTTGATATACATGTATGTAGAAATAATAATAGATGACTTTATGGATCAATCAGTGTAGGGTTGTGATAATAAAATGTTTTTGACCTTAGGATGTGAGATGATCATATTAGAGTATAGATTTAAACTAGATTGTCTAAGTATGAATTTGGATTGTATGAGGTGAGTATTTTAGACCATGAAATTTCTTGCGGAGGAAGATCTACCTAAGTTGTGCTTAAATGAGAGATACTTGAGTCAATTAGTAAAATCAGGAGTCTTGTTTGATAGTTTATATGAAAATTCAGTGAGTAATTTTTTTTTTTTAACAGCTGTTCATGGTTTAAACTGCTCTCACTATAAAAATTGCTTTTGCCTTCGTTTCTTTGGTTATTAAGATATTTCAGTTCACTAGATTGTTTCTTGCCTACCCTTGGAATTAACCGTAAGGATAATCTATATCAGGAATTCTTGAACCTATGTATATTTTTAAATACCCAAATCATTTCGTTGCTTACTTCTTTGAATTACTTACTATTACCTTTGACTGAATTGACTAGAAAGGAGTTACATTAGTATGGGATAATAATTGAGGAAGTAGTTTTCAAACTCTTAAGGAAAGATTGACTAGTGTTAATATTACTAAGATTTGGAGACACTAACTATATGATTCTATGGTTGAGGTATTTAGTGATCATAAGAACCTTAAATATCTTTTGACCAAAGGGGTTGAATACGAGATAAAAGAAGTAGTTGAAATTTCTTAAGGAGTAAAATTTTGATCTTATTATTTGGCTAAAGCCATTGTGGTGATTGATGTTTTGAGGAAATCTTTATCTTTCATTATGATTAGAGAGATGAATCTTTTTGGCTCAGATTAGAAATTTAAGTTTGGATTATAAGGTTACTTCTAGTATTGTGAGATTAAGTATGAATAACGAATGGATTGTTGAAGAAAATTATAGGAGCATAATTAGTTGATTTATTTTGGTAACAAGTTATAAGGCTATAGGTTAAGGTGATGGATATGATTATGACTTGGGTGAAGATGAAATGGTGAAACTAGAAAACTGATATGGATACCGAGTGTACATTATGCTTAGGTACCTGATCTTTAGAATTGATCATAGAAGAGTTTGAATTGGTTGTAGATGAAGTAATAAAATTAGTGATCTGATATGTGTATCTAATGATTAGGTGTTGATATTGTGGCAAATATCTGGATTACGATGATAACCAAATTATTATTTTGATGATTTAAGGATTGAATTTGATTGCAGAATTTAGAAACTTATGCTTGATGTATAAGATTACCTTAGTAGCATTGAATTATTTATGTTGGAAGTAACTATCGGATTAATAGATAAGATTAGAGGAACTAGGAGTTAGATCCTTTATTAGTGACCCAAGTAAGCAAGAGATTAAAAAGGACACAGTTGGATGTTTAGTTATAAAACTTGAAAGGACATAAGAGTACCCTTAACATTTATTTAGGAGTTACTAAAATGTATCAGAGTGGCGCAGGGGAAGCATGATGGTCTAATATAGAAAGAGAAGTAGAGAACTTGAATCAAGGTAGGAGAGTGAGTTTAAATTTGGAGTGGATGGAGTTTTGAGATTTAAGGATAAGTTGGGCATTCCTAGTGTGCTAGAATTTAATAAAGCAATCCTAGAAAAAGGTCATAAGAGTATCTTTAGTATCCATTCAGAAACTACTAAGATGTACCAAAATCTTAAGAAGATATTTTGTGACCTAAGATGAAGAGAGGAGTAAAGCAATTGTATATTTGTGGTTAGCATACTAGAAGTTTTTTTTTAAGAATCTTGTAGCACTTAGATGCTCCATTTTGGAAGTAAGATGGTGAATAGATAGACCCTAGTGGAAGATTTGTCTAAGACGCTTAAGAAATTGATTTTGTTTGTGTTTAAGTGGATAAATTCGTCAAGATCTTTCCCTAAGCAAATCCTTTGAGGAAATTGATAAAAGTTGTACATCAACAAGGTAGTGATGTTGCATAAGAATTAGAAGTAAGAATGCGAAGAGTTTACCATTGCAAAAATTTCGGGGACGAAATTTCTAAAAGGAGGGGAGAATTGTAACATCCCAAATTTTAGTCAATGAAAAGAAATATTTTTTATGTATTTATTATGTGAATAAGTATTTTATTTATGTATTTTACTATTCACATATACGTATTTTACTATTTATGTATACGTATTTTACTATTTATGTATACATATTTTACTATTCATATATACGTATTTATGAATAGTGTTTTACTATGCAAATAGTGAATGGCTGCGCATGAGGGGCGGCTACGAGGGGCTGCGGATTCTTAAGTTTCAAAATTATAATTAATTTGAATATTTTAATGAATAGTGCATAGTAACTTATAATATTATTTTAATGAATAGTGCATAGTGCATAGTAACTTCAAAATTTCTATAAATAGGGGCCTAAGGTTTTGAAAATTCAGAATTCTAGAGAGAAGGAAATTCTGGAGAAATAGAGAGAGAAAGTAAGAGAGAGAAAAGGAGAAAGAAAAGGAGATTCTGCTCTAGTGTCTTGTTTAAGGAGAAAGAAGAGGAGATTCTGCCCAAGTTTCTAGAGAGATATTGCACTAGTTTCAACTCCTACTTATCTAGGTAAGGGGGAGGAGAACCTTATCTTTTTAAAATTTTATATACTATTATGTATAATTATTTATGCATTTATTTGATTATATTTATTTAGTGGGGTGCCCCTAACCTCACTATATTTATATATTTATTCAGTGAGGTGTTCCTAACCTCATCTAACTACTTAACTTTTAATTACTATGTTATTGTTATAATTATTCAGTGAGGTGTTCTTAACCTCATTTAACTACTTAACTTTTAATTACAATGTTTATTTATGTTATTATTATATTTATTCAGTGAGGTGTTCCTAACCTCATCTAACTACTTAACTTTTAATTATTATGTTATTTATTTACGTTATTATTTAGTGGGGTGTTTCTAACCTCATATATTTGTTTAACCTTTAATTACTATTACTTATTCTATGATTATCCTTATCCATAATAATTATTAATATATTCACATTTTATATTATTTAATTATTTTATAATAAATATATTTATTATCAACTATGACATAGTTCTGTTAAAGTCTCTCTGACTCAAATTGTTATTATTTCTTCACGTATTTATGAAGATAAATATTGTTCTATGGCCATAGACGATAAAGTTTGAATTATTTGTAGCTGGAGGTTTAACCTTGGGGATTTAAATGAGTAAGAAATGGAGGTGAAATATCTTTTGTTGGTTGGTGTTATAATGATGCTCATTTATCCTGACTAGTCACTACAAGTATAATTTAAATTTTATTGTATCAAGAAAATCTAATATTTAATCTGTATATATATATTTATATATATATATATATATGTTAAAATTTTGTTTATAAATAATTATGTTTATTCGTTCGAATTATTGTATTTATTGGATATTGTTCTTACTCCTTTCTTTTCTTTGTTTTTAAATTAAATATATTTTAAAATAGATGGATCAACTTGAGATTCCAGATCATTTTGCTGTTATTGTTACTGCTGTCCTACATGGAAGGAAATTGGAATATGGAGGCTATTTGATGGATCTGTTATAACTTACTTGTCAATCATATTATTTTAATTGTAATTTTCTTTCCGTTATGAATATATATATATTTTATTAAAAAAGTAAGGAAGAGGAATAATGTGTAAAATAATACGTTATTCTAAATATTTTAGAAAGATATGTCATGTATTAAATTCACAAAATATTCTTTTCTTTACTTTTATTTTTATTAAATAAATATATAGATATTGTTAATGATATAATTTTGAAAAATAATTATAAAATTTTATAATTTGTATTAAATAAATTGGGTATTAGAATTAGGCGTTACACATCCTATTTTATGTTTCATATAGATAACACGTCTTCCTTGTAAATAATAAATATGAATAAAAAGGGAAATCTAATTTGTGCGTGTTAGCCGGATAATGGAAATTACTGTAATCAAATGCGAACCTGATACATCAAATCGGGAAACACTTATCAGTAATTAGGGGCATCACACGCCCAAATCGACGATTCAAACAGCGAGACTTTTCCATGACGAAATGACAATTGTCGGGATAGGAGGAATGCTCAAGAATGGACGAATCCTTGCTTCTAGGGAATCACAAGACAAAATCCAATTGAGAAATAAAGACATTGCGCGACGAAAACCCGCTAGGATGAAAACCCGTAAAGGGCGTCCTAGGCAAAAATTAGGGTAAAAGAAAAAAAGAATTAAAATCCCGATAGGATACGTCCTATGCAAAAGTTAGGGATATATAAAAATGTCTCTCTGAGTTAAAATCGAAAGGTGGCTCGAGTATTCCCTTCGAACGCAAGAATTCATAAAGATTTCACTCCCAGTTCGAAACACCGACGTCCAATCAAGCGAAACAGTCTTTTTGAAATTATCAAATCATCCATGACAATTTCTAGGGGGCAACCTTTGTCTATCTCTCTGTGTACGAATCACGAACTCGGGGCATGCCCGGGCCTTCGAGCTTTGTTAAAGGGGCACGTGTAAATTGAAAGTACTATTTTAAATGCCATAACACTCTTTTGTTTCTCTTCTCCCTCTAAATATCCATTCTAGGCCTCATCCATCAACACCCTTAACAAACAAAATGCATTTGCAACAAAGATGTTACTCAATAATAGCATGGAAAGGATAACAAATGAACAATCAGAATTCAAACATGACTAGGGTTTGATAAAATAAAGACATCCCATACCTCATGAGTGCTGCAAAAAATGAAGGCCCGACAGGAAACCCACTAAGGGGGCTGCGCAAAAGTTAGGGCAAGATCTACTAGGCAACCCACAATCCAAAAAGGGAAACCTAGGCAAAAGTAAGGATCCAAAGAAAGTGTCCGCTAGGGAACACATCTCAAGTAACCTAGGCAAAAGCTAGGACATCAAAGCAGCGATCTGAGTTGAAAACCGAAAGGCGGCTCAGGGAATCATCTAAACAAAGCACAACCCCAGGTCATCACTCCGCTTTCCAAAAAGGCTAAAACACAATGATAACTTCCTTGTAGCGAATACATTTTGTTTGATAACCCTAAACACCAAAGCCTACCTTGGCCAGCCCTTCTTCTAAAAACCCTTTTTTTGAAAAATCCCTTCTAACAACCCTTATGAGAAAGATAAATAAATACAAACATCCCTTCTTTTTCTCTTAACCCTTATGGCATTAAAATAACACTGAAAAGATACACAGAAAATGCACAGTGAATACTCACAGAGAGAAGGCTGAGATGTCCTCGAATAGAGGTTAGAGACGCTTGACCACACATCGACTGGATAGTCAAGGAGCCACTGAAGCTTGGGCTCAAAAGAACATAACCCGACAGTAATCAAGATTGACATGGATAGAAAGAAATCATCAACATTAACCTTAATGCGTACAGGTTAATTTCCCGACATATAAAAAAAAAAAAAAAACGAATTGCATCTTTAGGAATAAACACATGAGCATAAACTGCATCGCATGCATATGAGTTAGGGGCATATGGAAGGGCGTTACAGAAAAAAATATAAATAAAAGAATCATTCTTGTTTTGCATTTTCCATGCATCCATGCATTCTACTTGCTATGAGTCAGATGGAGTCATCAGGACGAAGCCAAAGCTCAAAAGCCAAGCATGAGTCGAAACGGTGACAAACAAAAACCCCAAGTGATTCTATGTGCCCACTAAGCAAAGACACATCAATAGTGGAATAGAATGGAATCGACCAAGCAAGCAACTATAAGCATGAAGAGGCCACCACGCCTTACTTCTTCACCAAATGAAAGATGATCCAAGAGAATGCCAGACTAGGAATGGTTTCCTCACCAAAGCCAGGAGTGGCTTCCAAATTAATACTCATCAATAAAGATTGAGCAAATAACATCGCGGGAATGGAGCCCTCCACCAATGATGACAATAAAGAGCAAAAAGCAACAACATGAGAAAAAGGCAAGCTTCGTACATGTTGAAAAAGCTGAAGCATTTAAGAAAATAGCAGAAAAAGGCAAGCTTCGTACATGTTGAAAAGCCGAAGCATTTAAGAAAATCGCAGGAAAAGGCAAGCTTCAAATATGAAAAAGCCGAAGCTAAACAAAAAATAAAATAATATAAAAATAATATAAAAAAAGAAAAAAGCTACCACAAACAGGCGCCTGGAGAGGCATCACAATACTTATGTGGCAGGGGCAACACTGGAATCCCTGCTAGCCATCCACTGCCCACCAACACAGGGGCACATCAAACATCTCATGCCCATCCACCTAGGGGCAGTCTTTCATCCCACAACACCAACAAGGAAAGCCAAGAAAGGGAAACACAAATTCCAATTAACAGCATCTGAACAAAAATAGCCCAAATTAAAGGCATCACGACACACCTCCTGCCCAACATCCTTGGGGCAATATCTACCAAAATTCAAGCAAACCAATGAGGGCACCGACAGTTTCCTCAAAATACAACAAAGGTCTGGAGAGACTGTACTCGTATCCCAATCCGGTATACGATAAAGCCGTGAGGGAAAGGTCTGGAGAGACTGTACTCGCATCCCAATCCGGTATACGACAAAGCCGTGAGGGAAAGGTCTGGAGAGACTGTACTCAAATCCCAATCCGGTATACGACAAAGTCGTGAGGGAAAGGTCTGGAGAGACTGTACTCGCATCCCAATCCGATATACGACAAAGCCGTGAGGGAAAGGTCTGGAGAGACTGTACTCGCATCCTAATCCGGTATACGACAAAGCCGTGAGGGAAAGGTCTGGAGAGACTGTATTCACATCCCAATCTGGTATACGACAAAGCCGTGGGGAAAGGTCTGGAGAGACTGTACTCACATCCCAATCCGGTATACGACAAAGCCGCGAGGGAAAGGTCTGGAGAGACTGTAGTCATCTCCCAATCCGGTATACGACAAAGCCGTGAGGGAAGCTAAGCTACGAAAATACTCCCTTTTCAACAAGCTACAAATAAAAGAACGCACTATCACAAGAGACACAATGGAGCATCTACTTGAAGATCGAAGATCAGGTGTACAGTTTGTTAGCCTTGTTACCCAATAAAGTATGCAACCAACACTCAACTACTCTAAAGGGCGAGGACACGAGCAAATACACCTATCCAAGAGAAGGAACGTAGAAGCGCCAACACCAAAGAGACGAGGAGGAGACCCGGACGAAATGTCTACGTCTTTACTTACCTTTGGAAAAGCAACACATAGCTATTCCAAAGGACAAGTAAAGAGGGGCAGCTGTAGACACCCAATTTCGTCCGGGGGGCACACAAATAAAGAAATGGACCTCCATTACGAAGGGTAGGGGCTTCCGAAGTAGGCAAACAACAAGACAAGACATTAGAAGGCCTAAAGGCCAAATAAGGTGGTTTCAGTAGCCCGGAACGGGCCGTTCCAAAAGCGGAACGGGCCGTTCTGAATCCCGGAACGGGCCGTTCCAATATAAGAACGGGCCGTTCCAACGTAACTGAAATCAACTAAATATTTTGGGTGGAACGGGCCGTTCCAATAACAGAACGGGCCGTTCCAAACAAGGCAAATCTGGAACGGGACGTTCTGGAAAAGGAAAATTTGTGTTACTTTCTACTCTGGAATGGGCCGTTCCGTTTTCAGAACGGGCCGTTCCAGGGTACGAAATTTACACATAATAATTGGGCCAGAACGGGCCGTTCCGAAACTGGAACAGGCCGTTCTGGCCCACTGCTGATCCCTATAAATTGAAGTCTTGGGCACCGTTCTCCTGGCGGCCAGAGAAATTTCGAATAAGACTCCTTTGAGCACGAAAATTCTCTATCTCTCTCCCTTCTATTATATTTTTTGAGATTTGTGTTGCATCTCTATATTCTCTCTTTCTCCTATTGTATTTCTTGAGATTTGTGAGGCATACTGTAGTGTGAAAGGTCGCCACAAAGCACCTTTTTCATATTTGAAGATTCAATAAAGCTTGTTCAAGAGGTATTTCAGCTAATCTTCTTCTCTTCCTTTTATTTCTTATCTTTATCTTTTTTTTGTTATAATAAACATCATAATGTAGATATTTTAGGGTTAATCGCTTAACTTATATTTTAAGCATGATTTATATTTTAAGCATGTAAATAAATATTAATAAAGGGGATTCAATATTTAATTTATTAATTTTTATAATGTTAACTTCATCATAGGGTACCAATTGAGGGTGCTGTAGGGGTGCTTAATACCTTCCCTACACGTAATCGACCCCCGAACCCAATTCTGGTTATCAAGGCCATAGTTGGATCTTTAAAAAACCTTTTCTTTTTCCAATGTTTTGAGTAAAATATTGGTGGCGACTCCATAAACCTATTTTCAAAAACCATTAATTAAGGATTAGTCTGGTGTCCGGGCATTCCTTAATTAATGATACTTTTAAAAGGATGTCTAAACCATACGTCGCGAGATCGGAAATTTTCGGGTTGCGACAAGCACTGGTCAAGAATCAGAAGAAAGTCAACAACACATCAGACGAAGGACAACACAGACTGAAAGATATTCTAGACGAAAACAAAGTCTGTCTATCTAAAATGTTGACCAGACCAAAAGAGAGTCAAAGCATCAATGTCAAATGCTCAGACGAAGATCAAGACTTGAGATGCAAATGGATTAACAGACGCAGACAAAGACTGCCTTGAAAGCATATGAAGAATCAAGTCTCAAGGACAACTCAGGCATCGTATACGATCATATAAAAGCTCTCAACATGATCGCGTGAGTAAAAGATGAAGATAAGCAAGAGAAAATCAAGCGCAGAAGCAAAAACATGCATGTGTCAGAAAAAGTACATTACTTTTTCAGATAAGGACAATACTCTACAGCTACGCGACCGGAAAAGGACAAAAAAGTTCCTAGGCCTCTGCTAAAGTCAGACACAGCTGCTAACAAAGCGAAGAAAACTTCACGCAATGTCTATGAACAGGAAGCAACATTTAATGCAAGATCTTGAGCATTAAATGAAATATCAACTAGTCATGAACGACTACATCTGCTTTAACGAGCACTTGCAACGGACAAATTTTACAAGACTATATATATATCACTACTTCAAACCTTGAAAGGTTGGCTTTTGCATTAACATAAAGTGATATCAAGCCCAAGAAACAGAAGAGTCAGAGATAGAGCGTTCATAGTCAAATGTACAATGTTGCATTGTATTTATCTCTGTAGACTAAGGAGTTCTAAGTGTAACTTAGGAACACAAACCTTAGTGAGTGTAGAAACCTTTGTATCCTCTCTGTGAGAGTAAACCAAACACTCAAATCAAATCATCTATCTATCATTTGTAAAGCCTAAAGAGGCTAGAGAAAGAATACTTGTAAAAGCCTGGAGAGGTTTGTCAAAGATTACTCACTACGAGCTAGAAGTGGCTGACTAAATAATACTAGCGCTAATGGTGAAGTTAGCGGGCCAGGAGTTGGTCAATAATACTCATTGAGAGCCAGAAGTGGCTGAACAAAGAATACTAGCGTTGACGAGTGAAGTTGACGAACCAGGAGTGTTGAGAATAATTGGGACCAGGAGTGGTTGTGACCTGGGTGGTCTAGAATACTCACTACGAGCCTGAAGAGGCTGATTAAAGAATACTAGAGCCAATGAGTGAAGTTGGCCAACCAGGAGTGGTCGTGACCTGGGTGGTCTATAATACTCACTGCGAGCCTGAAGAGGCTGAACAAATAATACTTGTACTTCATTGAAAATCTAGTAGAATCTTTCAATTGAAGGAGATTGGACATAACTCAGTTTGAGGGAACTAGTAGAAAAATACTTGCAGTATTTTTCCTTGTTGCAGACGTACTTTATTTAGTTAATTTAATATACTGAAAACTTCATCCAATGTTTATCGACTATTACAACCATCTTCAAATGAAAACCACACTTGTTCAATTTATTTTCTTAAAGAACATATTTCTTTTAAGAATAGTATTTTCCATGTGCAGACGATAAACTCTTAGAGGCACAGATTTTTGTTGAACTAATCTTGCACAATTTCAGTTAAGCATTCAAAGTAATATTTTTATTGGACGAAGAAAGAGTCTCTTGCGAAAACGTTCTAAAATTCCTTTGTTCACACACACACATATTCAACCCTCCCCTTCTATGTGTTTTTCCGCTAACCTCAGAAAGTATCAAGAATTTTTCACTTAGAGGGAGAATGAAGCACTACCTAGAGCAACCATTTGTTTGCTAAAGCGAATCACTTTGGTTGCTTAAGCAATACAACACTACAAACATCTATCAAGTCTATCAACTAGCTCACTTAATACCGAGCCATTTGGGTCATTTAAGCAAAATTATGTAGGAGAAAACTCATTTGGGCCGATTAAGAAAGGTGACATAGAAGAAAGTTTATTTTAAACAAAATTAAAGCTCGAGAGAAAGGAAAGACACTCCACATGTTGTATATATTTTATAAAAATTTGAGAAAATAAAGGGTGTTGTTGTTAGGGATTTACATAGTTAACTCTACTCCTTGTAATTCTTCATATTCTTATTCAATAAAGACTTTTATTCAATTAATTATTCTTCTTTTGTTCTTAATGCTTGTTTTGACTTAATCACTCATTGCACAATCTTATAGATTAAATATTGAGGATGAAGAATCCTTTTGAAACTACAATATGTAGAATAACACTAACAATGTTCATTACTAGGAATAAAATTAGTCAACATTTTAGACCTACAATCTTATGTTTAATACACTTTTATAATAAATTTTATATTTTAATAATTTTTGTTATATAAAATAGTGTAAAATGATATTCCGTGTGTTTGCGTATTTTATATAAAAATAGACAATAAACAATAAAAATAATTATGTTAAATATGAGTGAGTAATTAACAATTAAAAATTATGAGTAGTTTTGAATAATTATTTAAAAGGTATGAGATGTTTGAAAAATAAAATTATGAAGACGTAAATTAAAAATAATAAAAATATATATAAAAAAAAGTATGAAAGAGAAAATATAATTTTGAAAATTTAGGATAACAATGTGTGCACCAAAAGGATATAACGACTTTATTAATTAATCTAGAGATTAAAAAATTATTTCAAACAAGAGCACTTTTAAATATTATTATTCAACAAAAACGTTTTTAACTATTTTTCTTCAATAAAAACCTTTTTGAGAATTTTCTTAAAATCTTATGTTTTTAATTTACTATTTTCTATTTTTATTTTTATTTTTAAATTAAATTTTAATATTTTTTTAAATAAATAATCTATAATTAAAATATTTTCCTATAATAATATAAAAGTATTTATTTCATATATATTTTCAATTTATTATTTACATATTAAAAATTATTCATTATAAATTTCAACTACATGAAATAAAAGTTTATCATGTTCAATAATTTTAAGAGTTTTTAAAAAAATTAAAATTGATTTTAGTTATAGCAAGTTAAATAACTGGTTATGGTATATAACTGATTTTTAAAAAGTTAAAATCAGTTATGATAAACTAAAATAAATTATGAAAAAAAAAGATTAATAATCACTTAATATTTATTATTAATTTTTATAATTATTTTTAAATAATTAATTATTATAATGTTGATTAACTATAGTAATAATTAATTTTTTTAATGTAAGATCAATAAATAAATAAAGACTATTGAGATAAGAAGAATTACTCGACATATAAAAGGGGTCACTATTTTAAATGAAAGAGAAATTCATATAAAGGGGGTGTCCAAGTTTCACCAAAAAACTTGCGAAGGAAAGTTTACAAGTTTCGATAGTGTACTTACCGGGGATTTGTTGTAGAGGCGATCCTCCGAATAAGGTCGATGAGCCTCCTTCACTGATACGTTGATGCTCCAAGATGGGGGTGGTACCTGCAAAAGAGACTCCGATGCTAAAGTTAGGGTTTGTATGAGTATGAATCTCCTATAAATAATGCACGTACCTTGGTGTAAATTAGGGTTTCCTTGGGCCTTGGGCTTGAGATTGGTTATGATCTGATTAGGTAGTGGATCTCGTCGGGACCGAGATCTCCTGAGATCAGTTATAATCTACATAAGTACTGAGCTGACGTCGCGTAGCGCGTGCTCGAGGTCAGCTCATGTTGTGGTACCGAGCTCGGAGCTCAGCTTCGGAGTATGGATAGTACACTAGCCCCCCGAGCTCCGAAGACCGTAGGTCGAGGAGTTAAGACCGAGCTTGTTGGAGGAAAGTGACCTTTCGCGCACGCCTTCTTGCTAAGATGTCATGTGTCATAGCTGTCCTTTCTCGAAAGTGTGCAGGCAGCGTGCGAGATAGGGTGACAGTTATGTAATTATGATTGGTGCTCGTCATAATGGGGGTCATTAAATGTGTTTCCAGTTATGCCCCCTGTCTGACACGTGTTGTGGCCGTTTGGATTTTGGAAAAACCCCTTTTTTTCTCATTCGCGCCTCTTCACTTTTTCACTTTACTCATTTTCGCTCTTTCATCTTCTCGCACACGTCTTTTCTCTTGTTTCTGCTCGTTCTCCGTCTCCATATTCTCCGTTTCTGCCGCCGTTTCCGGTAACCTAGTCATTGTTACGGTTCTTTTCTGAGGAAGAGTATCAGGTACTTCCTTTCTGTAGTCTTCTCTTTTCCTCTTCCCCAATCTTCTTCGAGTCTTTCTTGTTTTTTCCATGGCGCTGGTTTTCGCAGGCGAGGTCGGAGGTTCCTATCGTGGACTTTCCAGTTACCGAGCAAGGGACGCCGGCTTTCGCCTCTGTCGAGGCTCGTGGCAAAGGGCCGAGTTTTGAGTTCCCCGTGTCCACCCCTGCAGCTTCGGCGCCACCGTCTGGTTCGTCGCAGGGGGCATCCCAAAGCCGATACATAGCCCACGGCTTCAGGAAGGGCCTCTCCAAGGTGCGATTGGACCATGTGAGCGCCTCGGCTGACATGGACTCGTTATGGAGCGCGGGGGTGACCGCTGAGAAGTTCTTCCCTCCAGGCTCGCTAAGCTCTGAAGACCAAGGGCTGATAGATGAGGTCGGGCCTGTGGATAGCTTTGACGCCGCCCAGGTCCTTCTGTAGAGGGCTATGGCCATTATGGGCCACTGGAAGCCTCAGTGGTCCAAGCAGCAGGAGGACCTAGCCAGACTGAGGGGCCGAGTTCAACCCCTGAGGGACGACAACAAGGTCCTGGAGGGGGAGAATAAGGTTCTTAAGGAGGAGCACAAGGTCCTAAGTGTCGAGCTCTGAGCTGTGAGGGGGGATCTTGCGAGGGTGCAGAAGTCCCTGGAGATTGTTCTGCGCTCGAACGAGAACTATGCTTCTCAGGTGGGCGAGCTGCAGGGGTTGGCCTCCTCGTCCCGAAGTCGGGTGCACTTCCTCGAAGATGAGGTGACGTCTTCTCGTGGTCGGGTTCGCTCTTTGGAAGATGAAGTAACTTCCCTGAAGAGTGAGCTTGCGACGGCGGCCGACAAGGGCCTCTGCGACGAGGTCATGATTGGTGGCAAAGAGGAGGAGGTCGCCACCTTGAAAGCTGAGCTAGCGAGGCAGGAGGCGGCGAGGGAGGCGCTGGAGGAAACCGAACGATCTATCGTGGTTGAACACAAGCGGGGTTCCTCAAGGCAGCTCGCCAGGCAAGGCTTCTTGCCCCGGGGTTCAACTTCTCTGCCATGCACGTGGAGAAGGTAGTCTGCTTTGGGAAGCTGGTAAAGGAGGACGACCTCAAGGGCAGCTCCAGCGAGAATGCCTCAGTGTAGGCCATTATTGTTGTAGCTTAGTTGATGTTTTTCTGTTTTACTTTTCTGTTGGAATTTAAGTATAGAACTTTGGGATATCGCTTTGTATATATATATATATATATATTTCTGTCTTTTTGCATTTTTGCTTTTGGATTTGTTTTTTGCTGTTTGCGATGTGGGACACGTGTTTGACGTTTTGTTGTTTGTACTTAATTTCGGGTTTTTTAGTGATTTTTGTGAAGGTTTGAACTCGACCTCGGATAAGAGTATTAAGGTTCGTATTTGACCTCAAAATAGAGTTAGGTAAACCTTCACAATGTTCGAATTCGACCTCAGATAAGAGTATTTAAGGTTCGTATTCGACCTCATAATAGAGTCAGGTGAACTTTCACAAGGTTCGAACTCGACCTTGGATAAGAGTATTAAGGTTCGTATTCGACCTCAAAATAGGGTTAGGTAAACCTTCACACGGTTCGAATTCGACCTCGGATAAGAGTATTTAAGGTTCGTACTCGACCTCATAATAGAGTCAGGTGAACTTTCACAAGGTTCGAACTCGACCTTGGATAAGAGTATTAAGGTTCGTATTCGACCTCAAAATAGAGCTAGGTAAACCTTCACACGGTTCGAATTCGACCTCGGATAAGAGTATTTAAGGTTTGTACTCGACCTCATAATAGAGTCAGGTGAACTTTCACAAGGTTCGAACTCGACCTTGGATTTAAGGTTCGTATTCGACCTCAAAATAGAGTTAGGTAAACCTTCACACGGTTCGAATTCGACCTCGGATAAGAGTATTTAAGGTTCGTACTCGACCTCATAATGGAGTCAGGTGAACTTTCACAAGGTTCGAACTCGACCTCGGATAAGAGTATTAAGGTTCGTATTCGACCTCATAATAGAGTCAGGTGAACTTTCACAAGGTTCGAACTCGACCTCGGATAAGAGTATTAAGGTTCATATTCGACCTCAAAATAGAGTTAGGTAAACCTTCACAAGGTTCGAATTCGACCTCGAATTTTCATTGTTTTAACTTCTGTAAAGGTTCGTACTCGACCTTGAGTTGACATAAAGCGTAAAATAATGCGAAAATGAATTCAAGTGAATGAGTCATTGTATTGATTATTTGGGTGTGCCTCGTTAAAAACCCTCTCAGCCAAAACCCGTTTTTCTGTTCTTTCGGGATGAAGGACTGAGGCGGGAAAAGAATGCACGACTCGTTCGTACAAGACTAACTGAAATAGGGTTTAAGATGTGCGGCGCTCCGAGTTCGTAGGGGAGTCCTTCTTGCTTTGCTTGCTGGATGAGGAGATCTTTAGACTCTCGGCGTAGCATTGCCGAGCTGTCTTCTGATTTGCTTTGACAGAGATGATTTTACCGTCATTTCCTGGGAACTTCATGGTGAGGTGTGGAGTGGATACCACCGCTCCGAGCTGATTCAATGTCGGCCTCCCAATGATGATGTTATAGGAGGTGTTGGCCTCCACGAGAAGGTATCGAATCATGATTCTCCTTGTATTCAGAAAAGTTCCGAAGGTGGTCAGCAGGTCTATGTATGCCCGGGTGTGCACTCGTTCTCCTGCAAAACTGACTAGGGGCTCTGTATGGGGTTGGATGAGAGAGTGGGGGACATCTAACTTGAGGAACGTTGGCCAATATAAGACGTCAGCCGAACTTCCTTGGTCTATAAGCGTCTTCTGAACCTCCCAGTTGGCTATTTCTACGACGATGACCATGGGGTCATCTTGGTTAGGGCTGACACCGACGTAGTCCTCGTTAGAAAAAGAGATCGGCGGTGAACTCTGGTGCGAGGCCGAGGTGGTAGAGTGGACACAGTTGATGTTCCGCAGGTGTCTCTTTCGGGCGGAGCTGCTGGCGCCTCCTCCAGCGAAACCTCCTGCGATTGTGTTGATTACTCCCCGTAAGGGAGCTGATCCTGTCTCCTGGCTTATCTCGGCTTGTACTGCTCCGCCATCATTTTGTTGGGAGCCTGAGGGTTGGTCCGTGCGAGCTCCCGAACCACGACCTCTGCCTCGTCCCTGCCCGCCATAGCCTCCTCGATGGCCCTGCTGTCGGTGGACATATTGGCCGAGGTGACCTACTTGAATGAGTTCTTCAATACGATCTCGGAGCGTGCGGCACTCCTCAGTGGTGTGGCCATGATTCCTGTGGTACCGACAGTGTTTGGATTTGTCGGCACTGTTGGGAGTGTGACCTGGCAGTGGCAAGGTGAGCAAGTTGTTGTTGCTAACTTCCTCCAGGATATGTACTCGAGGCGTGTTCAGGGGAGTATAGAAGTCATATCTTCCCCCTCTGTTTGCTCTGGCCGATTTCTTGAACTGGTTGTCATTGTTGACTTTAACCTTATCCTTGTGACCCTGCTCTGTCTTTGCTGGTCCTTTTCCACGAACTTGGTCACGGAAAGCGGAGTGTTCCTCCATCTAGATGTAGCCTGCAGCGCGAGCGCGGAGCTCGTCCATGTCGCGGGGAGATTCACGACATAGGCTGTCAACAAACGGGCCAGGCTTGAGTGCCATGAGCATGGCATGCAGGGCGACCTCAGGATTCAGATTCCTAATCTTGATAGAGGTGGCGACAAATTGTTCCATGAACGCCCGGAGTGGTTCATCGTCGTTTTGCCTGAGACTGGCCAAGGCGGCCGAAGTGACATGATGAGGTCGGCTCGTCGCATAATGCGCTGTGAACCTTCTGACTAGGGTGCCGAAACTGTCAATGGACTCGGCAGGCAGTTGGGTGTACCAGTTGAGCGCGGCCCCTTTGAGCGAGGTCGGAAAAAATCTACACAGAATAACGTCATTGTTAGTGTATAGGTTTACCTGTGTTGTGTATAGGTCGACGTGCTCGTCCGGATCCGTCGTGCCATCGTAGCGATCAAGGTGGAGAGGTTTCCACCCATGAGGGAGTGGTGTCTCCATGATGCCATCCACAAAAGGGTGGCGGCGGAAGGTTGCTTGTTCTCCTGCAACGTGAGTAGGGGCCTTGCTGACTTCATGGGCTGACTTATGCGTCGGCGCATGAGACCGATGTGTAGTAGGCCGCTGAGTCGGTACCCTAGTCACGGTCCGGGGTTGAGAAACTGAGTGCTCCTCTTCCTCATTGTGGTTGTTCGTATGAGGGGGGTGATCAGAGTGTCGCCGCAGGAGTTGAGCACGAATCATCTCGTTTTTCGCGCGTAGAGTCGCTAGGTCAGCCTCATTAGCGGTCCGCATTGCGGCTAGGTCGGTTTCGTGCTTGGCACGCATGTTCTGCAGATCGGCGTCGTGTTGTTGTCGCATCTGTTCGACCTGATCAATCAACCTCCTCAATGCAGCTTCGTTATCCATGGTAGATGGATGATCTGGGTCGTCTGTTGCGCATCTGCTATGGCTCCTGGTGCAAACCATAAGCGTGGCCGATAAGAGCTGTCTTGATCAGCCCCACGGTGGGCGCCAAATGTACTTACCGGGGATTTGCTGTAGAGGTGATCCTCCGAGTAAGGTCGATGAGCCTCCTTCACTGGTACGTTGATGCTCCAAGATGGGGGTGGTACCTGCAAAAGAGACTCCGATGCTAAAGTTAGGGTTTGTATGAGTATGAATCTCCTATAAATAATGCACGTACCTTGGTGTAAATTAGGGTTGCCTTGGGCCTTGGGCCTGAGATTGGTTATGATCTGATTAGGTAGTGGATCTCGTCGAGACCGAGATCTCCTGAGATCAGTTATGATCTATATAAGTACTGAGCTGACGTCGCGTAGCGCGTGCCCGAGGTCAGCTCGTGTTGTGGTACCGAGCTCGGAGCTCGGCTTCAGAGTATGGATAGTACAGATAGAAAACTTGTGAAGGAGAGTTTTCAAATGTCGCTAGAAAACTTGTGAGAGAGAGTTCCTAAGTTTCACCCACAAAACTTTAAGAGAAGATTTTCAAGATATATATGTAATATATTTTGACATATATAATAAATATTCTTGTAGACATAGATATATTTTCACCCACGTTAAATATATTTTGTGTGATATTTTTCTATTTCTTTATGATGTTGACTTATTTGTATTTTCTCATCCTCATGCTTAAAAGAATTTTTTTTGTTCTCAACATGTTCTTCCATTCTTTATCTTTATTGTGCTCTTCAAACAATTTTTTATTTTTTCTATTTAAAATTAAGTTAGATTAATTAATCATAGCACAAATCCATGTGAATTCGATACTTGTACTACTAAAGACATTGGTTAACATTTCTCAAGAAATAATTCTTATTGACTAAAAAAGTGAATTAATATCATTTGATTCTGAGTTTTAAAAACTAGCTCAGACGACCGATAAATTCAAAGAAAAGCACAACATGAAAATCAAACACTGTTTATGAAAGAGCAAAGAGTCTTATCAAACATAACAGTGATCATTTGTTTTGATATATTTATTTATAATATATGCAGCTTAAATAACTTTTGTAGTATATTATTAATTTTAAATTATATATTTAATAATATAATATCTCTATAGATATTAGATATATTATTTTGTGATATCAATTGCAAGTATATTATATATACATATTATTTATATTTTTAATTTGTATTAATATGTAGTTTAGCATGCAATTTTTTAATGTATTTCTTTATACAAAATAAAAATAAAGATAATTTTAAATAAAATGGCGTGGAATTTGAAATTTAAGATATGAATTTATTGAAATTTATAAGTATAAAATATATTTAATATGTATATTTTTGAAAAAAAAAATAAAAACTGAATCATGCATGTAACACTCATTCTACCCCATCACATATATTATAATAATATAAAAAAATAAAGAAATAAATTTTCAATAAAGGTAAAATGGTTCACATAAATCCTTCATAAACATACTTCAATAACCAAATGATTTAAAAATTGAATTTAAAATAATAAAAGTTCAATAAATGTTCCAAAAAAGATCAATATAACTCCAAATACAAATAAACTTCATTTCTAGAAAACCCTTGTCCCAATGTCACACTATTAGAGCACACTCATGACTTAGTTATTGGCATCCTGGATGCTACTCATATCTAGATCTTCCTTACCTAAAAATAATAACAAGATGTACAGTGAGAAAAGAAAACATTTCTATACAAAGCACACCAAGAAATTTCACAATATAGTTTAATACTAAGTATAATATAAAATCAAAAGTTCCAACATTCAAACATGTGCAATTTTGTTTATATCCAATCAATAATTTCCATCATCAAATCTCAAACCATATATGTACACACATCATCCATATCCACCATATCACACAACCAGCACCATGTCAAGCTCACGCCATCACTATCGTATCACACACCCACCCGGTGTCGTGCCATGTCGACATATCTGCTAATTGTAATACACATCCTAGACTATGTCATGCTAACACCATCGTTGTAGCATTACATGCCCAGTTTCATGCCACGCTGACATATATGCTAATTCTCACACATATCTTACATTATGTCATGCTCACGTCACTATTGTCGCATCACATGCCCAGCGTCGTGCCATGCATACATTTGTGCCAAGATATCACACCACAGTCCACAATTCAATTCCACATCACATGCA
Organism: Cajanus cajan; assembly: GCF_000230855.2. NCBI lineage: Eukaryota > Viridiplantae > Streptophyta > Magnoliopsida > Fabales > Fabaceae > Cajanus > Cajanus cajan. The sequence goes on along the minus strand of NC_138517.1, from coordinate 6,613,150 downwards.
CAACCAATATTTCCACATAAAATAATAGGTCATACACATATCTTGCACAACCTCCTCATACACATCAATCTTTTAATTCGCAACTAGTTTACATTCCATCCAACACACCATTTATATCTCTTCATACAATAGTCATTATTGAACATCATACTATTCACAACCATCATCAAAATCCATCAATATAATACCATATTTCACAATCTAACATCAAACTCATTAAAGCATATCATAAGTATTATACAACATCACTAAGAAATCATAAAGTATCACAAACATGCCAAAAAGGGAGTCCCAAAACGTCAAAGATGCAAACTAAAATAAAATATCCACGTCGGGTGTAAATCCTGACAACTTGACCTCTGCTCACTATTTTGACCAAAACTTGAGTTATACACATCCTTTTGAGTGATTCCAAAGCCATTAGAAAGCTAACTCCCAAAGATACAACCTTTGTTAAGAACACGAAGCCTAAAAATTTCGTTAAGATCACCTCACATGGATCACAACATAAAACTTAATATTTTGTGCATCGGAATGGAGACTTAACTTATAACTAGCATAACTCAATCAATTCTTAACATTTTTACTCAATTCTAGAGTCTAAATTATAGTCCTAAGTGTCTACTTTCTAACCCAACAAACAAAAATTGATTTGGTTAATCACACAGAAAGATATTACAAAAATACTAAGGTACATTCATAAGTAAAATCTCTCAATTACTCATTAATTCATATAATTAAGGGTGCTCATCAATCTACAAGAATCCTAACTTATAGAGCACATTCCAATAAATCCAATTATCATCTAGATCATCAATTTTACCAAATAATATAACAACCACATTTATAAATTAATATAAAACCCGATTGAATCATCAATTTTATAGAATCTTAACTCAAATAGTAAAATCTCCAATTTTTTCAAAACCTAATTCACAGACATTTTTCTACAATTTCGTTCTCTCTCCCTGATCATCATCTTTGCTAATTTTTCGCATATTCCTAATCTTCAATACACATAGAATTTAATGGAATCATTGATTCTTCAAACAAAAAATAATTGTAAATTTACCAATAACACAACGAAATTTCTCCTCTACCCATTCCCTCATGTGACTTTGCATACAAATAAACCCTTTTCCCCGTAATTGATTACGCAAATCTAATTAGTCTTGGTGTGATCTGAGACCGTTTCTGAGTATTCCTCTTTAGAGTTTTCTATTTCTCCTCCTTCATTCTCTTACTTCTTTAGAAATGCTAAATGAAAAATTGATGAGGGTTAGTTTGTCAACCCCCTTCCTTTTCATTTCCTTAAGCAGGGTCAACCCAGCCCAACTCAATTTCGACCCGTTTCTCCTTTTTCTCCAAAAATATTTATTAATATATATATATATATACATATATATATATATATATAATATAATATAATATATTTTTTCTCTATAATAATAATAATATATTTTTTACTTAAAATATAATAATATAATTTCAATATCAAAATATCCTATGAAATCAACCTTTTAGATTTTATAATAAAATATAGGCTAAAACCCTATTTTGGTCCCTTATAATAATTGTTTGTTTCAATTTAGTCCCACTTTTATTTTTTGTCTCAATTTGGTCCCTCATAAGTTAATTGGTTTCAATTTGGGACTTCCGTCCAAATTATTTAAACGGAGTTAACTATTGGCCACGTAGATGCATACGTGGATGCCACGTGGATGCCAAATTCTATTAAAACACCTAGAACCAGAACGGCCCGTTCTAAAACCAGAACGAGCCGTTCTGGATGCACTCTTGGTGTGTTAATTTTGCATCTGAAACGGGTCGCTCTAGATGCAAGATTAACACAATACTAGTACATCAGAACGGCCCGTTTTGAAACCAGAACAGCCCGTTCTGGCTTCAGAACGGGACGTTCTGGATTCAGAACGGCCCGTTCCAAGACAGAATAAAATATTCTTTATTAATTTTATTAAAAAATATAATAATTTTGAAAAATATTTTTTTATGGTAAAAATTTTAAAATTATTTATTTTTATAAAACACAATTGTCTTATAAATAGAGTAAAAACTTTTTCTTTTTCTCTTTCTGTCTGAAGAAATATTTAAGTGTCACTTTATAATTTTTTGCAACTTATTTAAAATTAGAGGAATAAAATCATAAAAATTAATAGGATAAACATAATAAAATTATTAATTTATTTTCTTTTAGTATCTTCTAAATTTTTACATTCATTTAAAACAAAAATATTTATTATATTAGATATAACAACATAATTAAAATATAATTAATAATATATATTTTATAAAATTATTAATATTTTATATATAAAAAAAATGAAAAAAAATTTAGTGGGGGCAAGTGCCCCCACTATGATTAACTTAGCTCTGTCCCTGCATATGGTTGTGGTGAAATGTTAGTCCTGAGTATCCTCTTCCTGTACTTCAGGTTCTACCTCTTCAAGAACAGGTTGTTGTTGTTGGCGTACATCGTTAATGACTTCATGGAAAAATATTGTCATTTCATCCTTTACTGTATAGTGTCAATTTGGTAATAAGTGGTTCACTCCAGTTTGAAATGAAATAAAATCTGCTATCATTGTCTTTAGTGATACATTGCATTGTCCTTAATAATACACTATATAGTCTAACTATTTAGAAATTGATTTTCAATTTCTATTGACAATATTACCAAATTCAGTGTTTGAAATGCTTTGTACCTTGGGTCTTTTTCCTTCCATGATTCACAACCGTGAACTATAATCATTGATCGTTTATGCATAGCAATCTGGAACCAGAACGGCCCGTTCTGAAACCAGAACGGCCTATTTTGGTTGCACTTTTAGTGTGTAAATTTTGCACCTGGAACGGGCCGTTCCGGATGCAAAATTTACACACTAAAAGTGCAACTAGAACGGGCCGTTCTGGTTTCAGAATGGGCCGTTCTGGTTCCATGTATTTTCAAAAAATTGGCATCCACGTGGCATCCACCTATGCATCTACGTGGCATCCACGTGGACACACAGTTAACTCCGTTTAAATAATTTGGACGGAAGTCCCAAATTGAAACAAATTAATTTATTAGGGACCAAATTGAGACCAATTAATTTATTTGGGACCAAATTGAAACCAAAAATAAAAGTGGGACTAAATTGAAACAAACAATTATTACAAGGGACGAAAATAGATTTTTAACCTAAAATATATAATTAGTTGACTCCTAAATTATCCCTTAAAATATATAAATAATTATTTAAAATGCTAAAAGTAAGTTATTTAATACGTACAAAATAATTATTTAAAACGTACAAAATAATATTCCCTTTTGATAATAAAATAATTTTGACCAAATATTATATAATAATAATTTTTTTAAAAAAAAATGGGGTGTTACAATGCGGTTCAATTAGTGACCCGTCGATTCAATCTTTGATCCGTTGACCTAATACCATAACCGCAGTTTGATGATCGATCTGATTTTTAAGACTATGATTTGATTGCACTAATCTCATTTTAAAAGAAATAACTTAATTTCCTCAAGTACCTTTTCTAAAACTTCACATTAAGAATAAAAAATTGAAAATACAATCTAAATTAAGTGAAGAAGTATTTGATATGATACCTTTAAATAAAAGAAAAAAAAGTTATTGAGTTTTATTTATTTTTAAAACGATCAAACTTGCATTTTTTTCCTTATATTTTAAATAGGGATTGGAATAGATCAGGCCTTAAACAGAGACTTATGACCTAATCTCTTTAAAGTCTAATCTAGCTTAGTATATTTAATAAAAAAAAAGGTTGGGTTTAAACTTTTAAAAAAGTCTATTTATATCAAGAAAACAAAAAAAAAAAGCCAGGCTCAAGATTATAAAAAACTCTATTAGGTTTGATAGACCAACCTATTTATTTATATAATATAATAAAAAAAGTAATATATATATATATATATATATATTATTAAAAATATAAATAAATGAATGAATTTATAAAATAAAAAATAAATTATCAATATTTAAAATATTTTTATATAATTATTTTTTTTCATTATAGACTTATAAGGTTACAACATGTGTATGAGTGTATATCAACATACATAATTACATATGAATTGTTCTTTCAATAAAAAAATGATTCAATTTTTTTCTATATTTTTAAAAATAAATTAATTTTAATAATATTGAGTAAACTATATTTAAAAATTTTATTAATTTTTAAAAATTAAACAAGAGAGAACCTATATCCACTACACCAAAATTAGTTTTTTGTGGCAATTAATTTATTCTTTAATGGCCATATAAATGGCCATTATTATTTTTACCAACATCTAAATAATGACTGGTGTATCCAGGATCGCTAATGCTATTACCGACATTTATATAAAATGCTGATAAATACCTACTAAATTGTCGGGAAAGCTTATTATTCTTAGTGACAATTCTAGTTGTAACATCCTAAAATTTAAATATAATATTATTATATTATTATTAAAATAGTAATCATTTTTTTTAGAGCATGATATTTTATAATTTTAATACATTAAAATCTTGTTGTCAAAATTTTCAGAAATTAAAATGAAAATAGATAATATTTAGTTAAGATTCAAAAATCTTGTTTATGATGTATTATTTTAGAATAATATTTTAATTATAAATTATTACAATATATATATATATATATATATATATATATATTCTGGTAAATTTAATTTTTATTTTTCTAATAAACATTTGAATTATTATATAAAGATACGTATAAATATATATATGTATATATATGCGGATCACCATTTTTTTCTTTTCTTGGCAAAATTTTTTCTTAATTTAAATAAAAAATCCAATGCAATAAATGCACGGATAAGAAGTGCAGGGATAAGCCTCGCAACTCAGCACCTTATCCCGCGAAATTCAAATCAATTCCGATATTATCTAATTGTAACTATAGGTACCAACGGAGGTGTAATTGAACGAACTTGTATTAATTTTACCATTACATATTAACTATGTAATCATTACTTAGAGTGCTATAAATAGGTTCAATTGTGGTAAAATTGGAGAAATCAAAGACTGACGGTAATAGAAGCAATAGAGAGACGTAAGTGAAGAGAGAAAAAAAAGGAGAAGAAAGAAAGAGAGACAGTGAGCGAAGTAAGAAATTCCTTTTACACAACCACTTCTTGATAAATCTACATTTCAAGGTAAGGGGGAGGAGAATCTTATCTCTTTAAAATTTTATCTACTACTATATTTATTTATTTATGTTATTTTTTATGTATATTTATCTAGTGAGGTGTCCCTAACCTCATTTATTTGCTTAAACTATGCTTATTTTTGTCTATAATAATTATTAAGGTGTTTATATTTTATATTGTTTAATTATTTTATAATGATTGTCATATTTATTTACATCATTGGTACTCTTAATGTATTCTTTTTACGTAACTATATTTATTGTAAATATATTTATAATCAACTATGATATAGTTGTGATATCTTGGACTCGTTTTGTTGTTATTTTTTCACGTATTTATGAAGATAAATATTGTTCTATGGCCATAGAAGATAAAGTTTGAATTATTTGTAGCTGGAGGTTTAACCTTGGGGATTTAAATGAGTAAGAAAAGAAGGTGAAATATCCTATTGTTGGTTAAGGTGAAATATCCTTTTATTGGTTGATATTATGATGATGCTCATTTATCCTGACTAGTCACTACAAGTATAATTCAAATTTTATTATATCATGAAAATCTAATATATGATCTGTATATATATTTATATATATATATATATATGTTTAATACTGATTATAAATAATTTTGTATATTCTTTTGAATTATTGTATTTTTTTGGATATTGTTCTCACTCCTTTCTTTTCTTTGTTTTTAAAATTAAATATATTATAAAATAGATGGATCTACTTGGGATTCCAGAACATTTTGCAGTTGTTATTATCGCTGTCCTACTTGGGAGAAATTGGAATATGGAGACTATTTGATGGATTTGTTATAATTTTATTTGTCAACCATATTATTTCAATTGTAATTTTCTTTTCACTATCAATGTAAATATTATAATAGAAGTGGAAGAAAGAAATAATGTGTAAAATAACACGTTATTCTAAATATTTTAGAACGATATGTCATGTACAAAATATTTTTTTTCTTTATCTTTATCTTCATTAAAATAAATATATATTGTTAATGATATAATTACGAGAATATGTTATAAGGAAATATATAATTATTATTATATACATTAAGGCGTTACATTAAGTGGTATTAGAGTAGGTCGAACCAATCGGCCGTGAGTTATGAGTTTACTCTGCTTGTTTGATAGACGGAGTCTATAATTTTTTAGCGATTGAATCCAATGAGGTTTTGAATGTTTTGATGAAAGGTCAAAATGTGCATCTTTGTTTTTTTTTTTTACATGATTTGGAAGTTATAAATTATTCCTAACTAGGAGGCACTGCCACCTTTACTGGAATTAATTTATATTTCCTTTATTACTTTTAAATCTTATTATATGATTTATTAAATTTGATGCTTACATATTGATTTTTATGGGTTAGGTTGTATGAGGATTTTATTTTAGTTTCTAAATTCTCTGTGCCAAATATGTAAGTTGTTTGGTTAGGATTGTAGGAAGAAGCTTAAATAATGGTTTGGAAGTATTTTAAGGTATTTTTGGGGCTTTAGACTTTGGTGCACTCTTTTGCTGATCTATGCAGGAAATGTCTTAGCTGCAATTTTATTGTGCTAGTACAAGTATTATATTGACAGAGTATTATATTGATAGAGTTGGATTTTATGATCTTCATAAAAGTTGTAGTCTTGGATGTTAACTTGTCAAAGGCACCAAAATAAGGTACAATAGAGATCTAGAACTTCCGTTATGAATATTTTAGTGAGCAAAGGTCTAGCTATTAGCGCTGATTATATCTATTATAATTCTTGAAATTTTAGCTAAGTATATGATCATTTTAGAATTTCAAGTCTTCATAAGAGTGATAGTTTATCCTGTTAGCTTTCTTTTGGTGATAGGTTTGAGATCATTTGGATGAGTATAATTTCCTATGTATCATTTTCTTTGATAGTTGTTAAAGGGATATATATGTTATCATGATGTTTGTGAGTTATTACGAAATTGATTTTATTCTGATGTTCTGAGGTGTTGTCTTGTGGATCAAAAATTTCTTTAAGGTTGTAAGATGCTATGAGGTTAAGTTGGTTCATGTACATGTACATGTTATATGGTGTAAATGGTGATTGATTCATACATGCTTAAGGATGGTATATATAAAGGTTTAAAGTAGGTATTCTAATATGATTTGATATGCATGTATGTTGATATATGGATAGATGACCTTAGAGATCAATTAATGAATATTTGTGTGTTTAGTGAGATTGACCTTAGGATGTGATATCATCATATTAGAATTGAGGGTGAAAATATATTCAAGATAGCTTTACGCCAAGCTATTTAAGTATGAATTTCTATTGTATGAAGTGAATTTTCTAGGTTTTGTAATTTCTAGTGGAGATATAATGTATATCTATCTATGGTAGAAGTTGTGTTTAAGTGGGAGATACCTAAGTCAATTAGTAAGGTTAAGAGTTTTCTTGCATTAACTTAAATATAAGAGATTTATTGAGGAAATTTCTAAAATAACATTACTTTTGTTTGGATTAACCAAGAAGAGAGAGTTGCCTTTATGGAATAGTAAGTGAAGGTAATTTTCAAACTCTTAAGGAAAAATTGATTACCAGGCTCTAGTAAGTGTTATGTGTTATATAGTGATGCTTCGAAGACAGGTTTGAGTGGATTGTTGATGCAAGAAGGAAAGGTAGTAGCTTATATTTCTAGGCATCTAGGTATGGAAAATTCATGAGAAAAAAATTACCTTACCCATAACCTTGAATTAGAGATTGTAATATTTACACTTTGGAGGCATTACTGGTATGATTCTAAGTTTGAGATATTTAGTGATCATAAGAATCTTACATATCTGTTTGATTCAAAGGAGTTAAATATGAGACAAAAGAGATAGTTGGAAACTGTTGAGGATTAAGATTTTAATCTTAGTTGTTTGGAAAAAGCCAATGTAGTGGTCGGTACTTTGAGTAGGAAACCTCTATATCTTCCCTTATGATTAAAGGGATATATCTTTTAGCTCACATTAGGAACTTAAGTTTGACTTGTGAAATTACTCCTAGTAGTGTGAAACTAGGTATGACTCGAGTAAAGAATGGACTATTGAAGGAAAAAATTAGAGAAACATAATTAATTGATTCATTTTGATGGCAAGACTTGAGACCATAAGACAAGGTAGTAAATATGAGGTTGTCTTGGGTATAGATAGGGTGGTAAGGCTTAGAGTTTGATTATACGTACCTAGTAAACTTACGCTGAAGTACTTGATCCATTGGAGAAGGTCATAAAAATTAAAGTAATATGGTGGCAAATGTCTTAATTAGGATGATCATTCATCTATCATTTTTGATAAGGTAAGGGTTGAATTTGATTGAGGAGATTAGAAACTTAAGCGTGATGTGTAAGCTCACCCTTAAGAGCATTGAATTGAGTATGTTGAAAGGACTAATAGATTAATGGATGTGATTAGAGGACCCAGGAGTTAAATCGTTTCTTAGTGAGCCAAGTGGAAAAAATTGGTAGAGGTATAGATAACTCTTTACGCTTGGAAGTTGATGGTGTTTTGAGGTTCAAAGATAGAATCTATGTGCCTAGTAATCCCGAATTAAGGAAGATGATCTTAGAGGAAGGACATAAAGGTACTTTTAGTATTCATTTAGGAGTTACTAAAATGTATCAGAGTGGCGCAGCGGAAGCATGGTGGTCTAAGGTGAAAAGAAAAGTAAAGGAGATGGTTAGAGTTTCTTAAAGATTATGACTTCCAATTGAATTATCACCCCGGTAAGGCATATGTTGTGGCTGACACTTTAAGTGGAAAATCTTTGAGAGTGTTTTCTTTGATGATTATGGAATTGCATATGATTGAGGAGTTTAGGGATCTAAACTTAAGGTGTAAATTGACCTTTAAGAGTATTAAGTTGGGAGTTTTGAGAGTAACTAATAGCTTGATAGATGAGATTAAAGAAGGTCAGAAGGTAAATCCTTTCTTATTGAGTCAAGTAGAGAAGTTGAATCAAGGTGTGGAGAGTGAGCTTAGATTTGGAGTGGATGGAATGTTGAGATCTAAGAATAGGTTGTACATTCCTATTATGCCAGAGCTTAAGAGAGCAATCCTAGAAGAAAGTCATAGAAGTAGTCTTAGTATCCATCCAGGAGTCACTAAGATGTACTAAGATCTTAAAAAGATGTTTTTGGTGGCCTAAGATGAAGAAGAAAGTGGAGGAATTTATGAATGCTTGCTTAGTATGTTAGAAAGCTAAGGTAGAACACCAAAAACTTTCAAATCTAATGCAACCTTTAGACGTCCTAGTTTGAAAATAAGATTCTGTATCTATGATCTTAGTTGTAGTTATGTATGATATTCTTAAGAAATTTGATCTTATGGATAGACTTACCGAATTTGCTCACCTTGTACTTCTTAACATCAGACATTCTTAGGAGAGATTGATAAAGTGATACATTCATAAGGTAGTAATGTTACATGAAAATTTCTAAAAGGAGGAGAGAATTGTAACATCCTAAAATTTAAATATAATATTATTATATTATTATTAAAATAGTATTCAATTTTTTTTAAAGCATGATATTTTATAATTTTAATACATTAAAATTTTATTGTCAAAATTTTCAGAAATGAAAATGAAAATAGATAATATTTAGTTAAGATTCAAAAATCTTGTTTATGATGTATTATTTTAGAATAATATTTTAATTATAAATTATTACAATATATATATATATATATATATATATATTTGGTAAATTTAATTTTTATTTTTCTAATAAACATTTGAATTATTATATAAAGATACGTATAAATATATATATGTATATATATGCGGATCACCATTTTTTTCTTTTCTTGGCAAAATTTTTTCTTAATTTAAAAAAAAAAATCCAATGCAATAAATGCACGGATAAGAAGTGCAGGGATAAGCCTCCAAACTCAGCACCTTATCCCGCGGAATTCAAATCAATTCCGATATTATCTAATTGTAACTATAGGTACCAACGGAGGTGTAATTGAACGAACTTGTATTAATTTTACCATTACATATTAACTATGTAATCATTACTTAGAGTGCTATAAATAGGTTTAATTGTGGTAAAATTGGAGACATCAAAGACTGACGGTAATAGAAGCAATAGAGAGACGTAAGTGAAGAGAGAGAAAAAAGGAGAAGAAAGAAAGAGAGACAGTGAGCGAAGTAAGAAATTCTTTTTACACAACCACTTCTTGATAAATCTACATTTCAAGGTAAAGGGGAGGAGAATCTTATCTCTTTAAAATTTTATCTACTACTATGTTTATTTATTTATGTTATTTTTTATGTATATTTATCTAGTGAGGTGTCCCTAACCTCATTTATTTGCTTAAACTATGCTTATTTTTGTCTATAATAATTATTAAGGTGTTTATATTTTATATTGTTTAATTATTTTATAATGATTGTCATATTTATTTATATCATTGGTACTCTTAATGTATTCTTTTTACGTAACTATATTTATTGTAAATATATTTATAATCAACTATGATATAGTTGTGATATCTTGGACTCGTTTTGTTGTTATTTTTTTCACGTATTTATGAAGATAAATATTGTTCTATGGCCATAGAAGATAAAGTTTGAATTATTTGTAGCTGGAGGTTTAACCTTGGGGATTTAAATGAGTAAGAAAAGAAGGTGAAATATCCTATTGTTGGTTAAGGTGAAATATCCTTTTATTGGTTGATATTATGATGATGCTCATTTATCCTGACTAGTCACTACAAGTATAATTCAAATTTTATTGTATCATGAAAATCTAATATATGATCTGTATATATATTTATATATATATATATGTTTAATACTGATTATAAATAATTATGTATATTCTTTTGAATTATTGTATTTTTTTTTTATATTGTTCTCACTCCTTTCTTTTCTTTGTTTTTAAAATTAAATATATTATAAAATAGATGGATCTACTTGGGATTCCAGATCATTTTGCAGTTGTTATTATCGCTCTCCTACTTGGGAGAAATTGGAATATAGAGACTATTTGATGGATTTGTTATAATTTTATTTGTCAACCATATTATTTCAATTGTAATTTTCTTTTCACTATCAATGTAAATATTATAATAGAAGTGGAAGAAAGAAATAATGTGTAAAATAGCACGTTATTCTAAATATTTTAGAACGATATGTCATGTATAAAATATTTTTTTTCTTTATCTTTATCTTCATTAAAATAAATATATATTGTTAGTGATATAATTGCGAGAATATGTTATAAGGAAATATATAATTATTATTATATACATTAAGGCTATTTTTATCTCTAGTTGATGTGGGATTTGTAAGATGAGAGTTGTCTTCTACTTATATATTTTTTAATTTATTTTTTAAATTGTCTTGTCTCTTAAAAGATGTGAGATTTATAAGGTGAAAGTTCACTACTAGAAAAATTAAAATTAGAGAGGGAATGAATCTGTCACAAAATAGTATAAAATCCATCAAAAATAAATTAGTGACAAAATTTGTGATGGAACTGATTTCGTCATAAAAATTGGCGTCACAAAATATTTAGTAACGGATAATTTCAGTCCGTCACAGTTAATGACGGAATTAAGGCATCACAAATTCTGTCACTAATTTCTAATATTAAATGTACATAAATTAACAAAATTCCGTCACAAATTGTGACGAACTTAGTGAGGGACTTGTTTCCTTCACAAATTTGTGACGGAATTTGTGAGGGATATGTGTCTCTTATTAATGCCAAAAGTTGAGAGGGATGTTGGTCTCTCAAGAGGGTTCTATTTCACAACATTTCACTTTTTATCATGTTTTATCCTTACTTGAACAATTTCTGAGAGACTTCCCAGAAGGTCACTCATCCCTATATTACCTCAAGTCAAGCACGCTTATTTGCGAAGTTCTTATGAAATAAGCTACCAAAATGTATATGCATGTTGTCAGTATAACTTGTACAAATTAATTCATTTAAGTCATCCTCTACTATACAATCTCATACTTGTACTATAATAATAATAATATATAATAATTTTATATTACGAATAATAATAATAATAATAATAATAATATATTTAATTAATATTTATTTATATATACTTACTTTTATAATTAACAATCTACTTATTTCTATTTAAAATTATAATTTACATTATTTATTTTTATAATTATAATGATAATATAATTTATAAAATTATAAATATTTATTTATTACATACCTATAAATTAAATTTTAACATTTTAAATAAATTATTAAATAATTTAATATATTTATTTATCTTAAATCAATGATATAAAATTCAAAAAATGTATTTATCCTTGTTTTATTTTCTAATTATCAATCATTAATAAAATACTAACTTAAAATCTTATTTAATTATATCATAATATTTTCACATCAAATTTAAAATCAGATATTAGTTATACAAAAATATTAAGATCATAAAGTAAATTGTCAATAAGATTTTAGTTAAATAATTTAAAATAATTAATATTTTAATTATATTATTAATTAGAAAATAATTTATTCAAAGCTAATTAATTTTTTCTATATTAATTATTAGTAAAATTTAATAACTTTTAATTTAACAACTGGATCGATGAAATTCAACACACACCATGAGTTATTAAGCGGAATTACTTTACAAAGAATTATTTCGTAAATTATTTGATTTCTCCACACTCTCTCTCTCTCTCTATATATATATACATATATATATATATATAGAGAGAGAGAGAGAGGAGGGTTATAATAACACCGGTATAACTTAATTTTACTAAGTATTACACCGCTCGATAACTTTATATTAAATGTGAATTTTGTAAATCCAACCATTAGATTCAAAGTTCATATCACTTTATATGTTTATATCAAATTTTGTTAACTTCCTATGGGGAGATAATGTAGATCACAGGAGACATCATGCCATTGGGTGGCAGAAATTATGTCTACCAAAGGAACATGGGGGGCTTGGTTTGAGACGGATGCGTGATGTCAATACATCATTCATGATGAAAAATTGTTGGAGTTTTATAATAGAGCCTCACAAACTATGGGTGAAGGTTATCAGAGCTAAGTATAAATGTTTAAATGACACTATCCCAAAAGTCGAGAGGAGACCCAGAATGTCTAACTTATGGCAAGGTATATGTGATTCATGGAATTTGGTGATCCATCAGGTGCGGTGGAGAGTAGGTAATGGTCGAAGAGTTAACTTTTGGTTAGATAATTGGCTATCTGGAAACTCTCATCTTCTTCAAAAGGCCTTGGTGGATATTCCCCTAGTTGACCTATTCAAATCAGTCAAAGAATACACAAATGAGCAAGGGGAATGGGAGCTTTCGCAGATTGAGTCATGGATCCCTCATGAGTTATGGATAGATATTCAGAGTCAATCTCCACCATCAGATGATGCTGGAATGGATAGGGTGATTTGGAATCAGACCTTGGATGGAGAGTTTACAATTAAATCAGCTTATGGTGTTGCTGCAAATCTTTCCCTTCCCCCTAGATCCCCCTTGTTTAAAACTATTTGGAAGTGGAAGGGCCCTGAAAGGGTTCGTGTATTCTTATGGAGAGTAGCACATGGAAGTTTATTGACAAACTCTTGTCGTGCTCAACGTAGAATGACGATGAATCCATTGTGCAGTATCTGCTTACAGGGTGAGGAAGATAGCCTACATGTGCTCAAGGATTGCAGATTTGCCCAAGAAGTGTGGTCTAAGTCATGTAGAGATTCATCTTGGATGCTTGCGGATCAAGATAATTTACAGCCCTAGTTGTTGAAGAACTTATCAAACTCTAATCGTTCCCCTCCTGGGTGGAACTATAGATTTGCTATTACGTTGGATTCATTATGGCACTGCCGAAACAAAGCCATTTTTCAGGGCCAATCCATCACAGCTAATCAAGTAGTTGCTGAAATAAATGCTCGAATGATATCTGCTACCACATATGGTCTTAATCAACAATCACAAGTTGGGGAAGTTAATTATAGCTCTAGACTCAATTGGATGAAACCTCCAGAAGGTATTCTGAAACTAAATTGTGATGGGGCTGTGTCTAGAGAGAATATGGCCTCATGTGGGGGAGTGATCCGGGACTCAGATGGCAGGTTCGTGGTGGCATTCACAGGGAAGTTAGGTATGTGCTCCATCCTTAAATCGGAGCTCTGGGCCATTCTACATGGATTGCGCATTCTAGTTAATAGGAATTTGGGTCGTCAGGTGATAATTGAGTCGGATTCTTCCACTACAGTGAGACTTGTTAATGAAGGTTGCTTTGGTTCTCACCCATATTTTGACCTTGTTTAAGAGATAAGAGAGCTGAGTAATCAATTCTCCTTGTTTTCATGTTACTATATTTTAAGAGAAGTTAATTTAGTTGCGGACATTCTTCCTAAGCGCAGGATGGTTTTAGAGGAAGACTTTTTTGTTTACGAGTCTCCTCCGTCTTTTATTTATCACTTGTTATTAACAGATAATTCTGCTTTTCTTTTAATTTATTGATTATTTGATCGGGCTTTAGCCCCTTATTTTACCAAAAAAAAATATCATAATATTTTCACATCAAATTTAAAACCAGATATAAGTTATACAAAAATATTAAGATCATATAGCACATTGTCAATAAGATTTTAGTTGAATAATTTAAAATAATTAATATTTCAATTATATAGTTAATTAGCAAATAATTTATTCCAAAACTAATTAATTTTGTCTATATTAATTATTAGTAAAATTTAACAACTTTTAATTTACCAATTGGATCGATGAAATTCAACGCACACCATGAGTTATTGAGCAAAATTACTTTACCAAGAATTATTTCATAAATTATTTGATTCCTCCACACTCTCTCTCTCTCTCAAAGGCAGAGAGGAGGATTATACTAACACCCGTGTAACTTTTACTAAGTATTAGACACTGTTTAATAATTTTATATTAAATGTGAATTTTGTAAATTCAACCGTTAGATTACTATAAAAATATAATAATGTATAATAATTATATTACAAATAATAATAATATATTTAATTAATCTTTATTTATATATACTTACTTTTATAATTAACAATCTACTTATTTATATTTAAAATTATAATTTAAATTATTTATTTATATAATTTAAAATGATAATATAATTTATAAAATTATAAATATTTATTTAATACATAGTTATAAATTAAATTTTAACATTTTAAATAAATTATTACAAAATTGAATATATTTATTTATCTTAAATCAAAGATATAAAATTCAAAAAATGTATTTATCCTTATTTATTTTATAATTATCAACCATTAATAAAATACTAACTTTAAATCTTATATAATTATATCATAATATTTTCACATCAAATTTAAACCTAAATATTAGTTATACAAAAATATTAAGATCATATAGTAAATTGTCAATAAAATTTTAGTTAAATAATTTAAAATAATTAATGTTTCAATTATATTATTAATTAACAAATAATTTATTCCAAAACTAATTAATTTTTTCTATATTAATTATTTAAAATTTAATAACTTTTAATTTAACAATTAGATTGACGAAATTCAACACATACTATGAGTTATTGAGCGAAATAACTTTACCAAGAGATTTTTTAAATTATTTGATTTCTCCACTCTCTTTCTTTCTCTCTCTATCCCTCTTTCTTTTAGAGAGAGAGAGAGAGAGGAGAGTTATACTAACACTGGTGTAACTTTTACTAAGTATTACACACCGCTCAATAACTTTATATTAAATGTGAATTTTATAAATCTAACCGTTAGATTACTATAAAATTATAATAATATATAATAATTGTATTACAAATAATAATAATAATATATTTAATTAATCTTTATTTATATATACTTACTTTTATAATTAACAATCTACTTATTTCTATTTAAAATTATAATTTAAATTATTTATTTTATAATTTATAATTATAATATAATTTAAAAAATTATAAATATTTATTTATTTCATACTTATAAATTAAATTTAAACAATTTAAATAAATTATTAAATAATTTAATATATTTATTTATCTTAAAATCAAAGATATAAAATTTAAAAAATATATTTATCCTTGTTTCATTTTATAATTATCAACCATTATTAAAATCTAATTATATCATAATATTTTCACATCAAATTTAAAACGAGATATTAGTTATATCAAAATATTAAGATCATATAGTAAATTGTCAATAAGATTTTAGTTTAATAATTTAAAATGTTTCAATTATTTTGTTAATGAGCAAATAATTTCTTCCAAAGCTAATCAATTTTTTCTATATTAATTATTAGTAAAATTTAATAACTTTTAATTTAACAGTTGAATCGATGAAATTCAACACACACCATGAGTTGTTGAGTAGAAGAACTTTACCAAGAGTTATTTTGTAAGTTATTTGATTCCTCCTCTCTCTCTCTCTCTCTGTATATATATATATATATATATATATATATATATATACATATATATAGACAGAGAGGGGGGGTTATAATAACACCGGTGTAACTTAATTTTACTAAGTATTACACCGCTCAATAACTTTATATTAAATGTGAATTTTATAAATCCAACCGTTAGATTCAAAGTTCATATCACTTTATATGTTTATATCAAATTTTGTTAAAATTGAAGAACAACGTGAAGGTAATCAAAATGTTCATATTATAGTATATTTTGAAATGTATATATTACATTAATTTTGTTTTATAAGAATGAAGTATCAAATCATCTTGGATTAATATAAATTTTGTATATATGATTTAAGAGTAAAGAATTTTCAATTTAACGGTTGGATTTACAAAATTCTCATTTAATATAAAGTTATTGAGCGGTGTAATACTTAGTAAAAGTTATACCGGTGTTATTATAACTCTCCTCATATATATATATATATGTATATATATATATATATATGGACCTTTTTTAATATATAATTGTCAATTTTCATAAAAAATTCTTAAATTTTTGACAAATATAAATTTGTCAGACATATTCCATGAGTAATATAACTTTTTCTATGAGTTTTTTTCCATTAAAAATATTAAATTTTTTGACAAATAAATTTGTTATAATTTAAAAAAAATAACATATATTCTTTAATTCTGTATAATTCTTACATATAAAAATTTCATAAATAAAATTTAATATTTTAAGAGGGATCAATAATTTCTCACAAATTTTGTAGCTATTTATGACGGAATTTTTGACAAAATACAAATGTTGACAAAAATTTCGTCACAAAATCCATCACTGACTTATTTATTATAGTATTGTGACGCATTTTTGTGAGAAAATATTTATAGAGGAACTTAATCCGTCACAAAATCCGTCACTAATTTTTTTTTTTATTCAGTGACGAAAATTGTGATGAATTTTTTAGAGACAAAATATAATCCGTCATTAATTTTATTTTTTTATTCAGTAACGAAATTTGTGACGGATTTTTCAGAGACAAAATTTAATTCGTCACTAATTTATTTTTTTTATTCATAGATAAATTTTGTGACAGATTTTTTAGAGACAAAATTTAACCCGTCACAAAATCCGTCACTAATTTTATTTTTTTATTCATAGACAAAATTTGTGATGGATTTTTTAGAGACAAAATTTATTCCGTCACAAAATCCGTCACTAACTTTTTTTTTATTTAGTGACGAAATTTGTGATGGATTTTTTAGAAACAAAATTTAATCCGTCACAAAATCCGTCACTAATTTCAATAAATGGCCGTCCGTCACAAAAAAATAAGATTCCCTCACAAAATTCGACGATATTTTTTCCGTCACAAATATTAATTTTTCTAGTTCTAATTGTTTTATGACATTATTGAATGACTTGGTAATAGTAGATGATTTCATATCAATTTAGAATAGTGAATTAGAAGTCTAATTACTCAACTCTATAAAATTAACTTATAAAATAATAGTTATTACTTACTTATATATACTATTTAATTATCTTATCTCTAATCATATGAGACCTAAGTTTTTTCCAATAAATAATTATCGCTAAGTAAACTTTAGTGTAATATAAATACATTTTTAGTGATTGTCATTAAATAATTGTTGTTAATAGCAAATTTTGTTGTAGTGATTTAAAAAATTATTTATTGTAAAATTGAATGCAATATATAAACACATTTATAATTTATGAAATTCAATAAATGCAGCATTTGATAATATCGTTAAAGTAAAGTATACATAGTAAACACTTAAAAATTTATTTGTTTAGACATTAAAAGGTGAGTTGAATTTACGTGTATATAAAGGGAAGTAGAGCATGTGTAGGGAAGAGGCATAGTTATCGAGTGAATTAACCATGAAGGCTGCACTAGTAGTCTTTGGTTTCCTCAGCATTATCTTCTCACTTGGTTTGTCAGCTCCGAGATTTCGGGTTGATCAAGTGCGAGACTCACTAGGCAATGCCGTTTTCCCAGGTATGTCATACTACATCGTCCCCTACGATCAACCCGGTGGTGGAATCAAACTCGACAATCTAGGACAAGCATATGAATGCCCAGTTACTTTTCTGCAAGACTATACCAGAAAATTCCGTGGCGTGGCTCTGCAATTCAAAGTACATGGAATAACTATTGGTCCTGGCCTCATCTTTACTGGTAGTGGTATGTACTTTTCTTTTTCTTTTTCTGATCTGCTGGATCACTTTTAATAAAATTTAATCTCACAATTAAAAAGAACGTGTCTTAAACTAAATTCAACTTTGATAATATTTAATTTTTGTAATTTTGATTTCTGACATTAAAAGAATACTAAATTAGTTCTGGGGTTGTTAAATTTGTGTGACATTTTTTCAAAAAGTTACCCATAATTAAGTGTTGAAGTAGTGTGTTAAACCCTAATTAATGTGTAATGTTTATGGAAATATTACCTATAGGTAGCCCACTGTTAGTGAAGGTAACGCAGGGTCAAAAGCCTTTTTGTGCTTCATCAGACGAAGTGGTGATGTATTTGTCCAAGAAAATTAACAAGATATGTCTGGGTATTGGAGGTCCAGAAGATCATTATTATTCGCCTACGTTTAATGGCAGGTTTCACTTTGAGCAACCTGATATACCTTATGCATACTATCTTGTGTTCTGCCATTCTGACGCACCAGAGAATTGTACCGCCCTTGGGAGGTTTGATAATCACGAGGGTGGAAGTCGTTTGGTTTTCGCTGACAATGATACCAAACCCATCAAATTTTTGTTGGTTAATACTCTAGACAAACCCCCTCCCACCAATGTAAAGAATTAACAAGTAAAATAATGTTTAATTATGATTTCTTGTTTTCTCAATTCTCTTTTTATACAAGCCCAAAACGAAAGCACTACCAGCTATACAAACACATGAGAAGTTCATTCACAACACATAATGACACACACTACACTCAACAGTCAACAGTCCTGTAAGTCCATGCATGATTAAGTTTAAATAACATGATCATAACCATATAATCATTTAATCATTAACTAATTATTATAATTTAATGATAACCAATTTTAATAATTAGTTATGATTTACATCAACAGATTTTAAATTTTCAATAACAGTTTATACAACTGGTTTTGAAAAAAGAAGAAGGTAATTTTATGATTAATACACTTTTATAATAATTTTTATATTTTAGCAATTATTGTTATATAAAATAGTAAAATGATATTCCGTGTGTTTGTGTATTTTATATCAAAATAAAATACACAATAAAACTAATTATGTTAAATATCAGTGAGTAATTAATAATTAAAAATTATGAGTAGTTTTGAATAATTACTTAAAAGATATGAGATCTTTGAAAAATAAAACTATAAAGAAGTAAATTAAAAAGAATAAAATATATATATATAAAAAGTATGAAAGAGAAAATAATGTTTTGAAAATTTAGGATAACACAATTAATAAAATGTGTACACCAAAAATATGTATCATCTTTATTAATTAATATAAAAGTATGGATTAAAAAATTATTTCAAACAATAACACTTTTAAATATTAGTATTCAACAAAAACGATTTTAAATATTTTTCTTCAATAAAAACCTTTTTGAGAATTTTCTTAAAATCTTATGTTTTTAATTTATTATTTTTATTTTTATTTTTAAATTAAATTTTAATATTTTTTAAATAAATAATATACAATTAAAATATTTTCCTATAATAATATAAAAGTATTTATTTTATATATTTTTTCAATTTATTATTTATATACTAAAAAGTATTCATTATAAATTTCAAATACATGAAATAAAAGTTTATCATGTTCAATAATTTTAAGAGATTTTAAAAAAATTAAAATTGATTTTAGTTATAGCAAGTTAAATATTTGGTTATGGTATATAACCGATTTTTAAAAGTCAAAACCAGTTATGATAAACAAAAATCAATTAAGAAAAAAAAATTTATGATTCCACTTAATATATATTATTAATTTTTATGATTATTTTTTAAATAATTAATTATTATAAAGTTGAATAATTATAATAATGGTTAATTTTTTAATAATCAATTATTTTGGTCACTCCCATTAATTTGATTCTTAAAATCAACCTTTGTATATTAAACATGAAATTCTATCTTATACAAGCACGTTTAAGAATTTTTTTTTCAACGAAAGAATTTGTAGGAATTTTTATAACTTTTTATATAATTTGATTTTTATTTATCATAATTATTTATTAATTAAATATTAATATTTTAAAAATTATCAGTAAATAAAAAAATTACAGTACAAATTATTTATTAAAAATCTAAAATATAATTTATATATTTAAATATAATTTTATATATAGTTTATTATGAATCTTAATTATATTGTATGATAAACATGCATGCACATTATGCTAAGATTAAATCTACCTAAATTTACTCTATTCAATAACTTATACTTTATAAAAAAAATTAATAATTCAACTGTTGAATTAAAAGTGCATAATGAATAAATTAAGTTTACAAATTTTTTAAAATTTTGAAAATTATTTGATATTCTATTTCATTAATTCAAATTAATGGATAATCATAAAGGTATTTTATACATTGATTTAAATTAATGAAATGAAGTATCAAATAATTTTAAATTTTAAGAAAAATTATAAATTTGATTTATACATTAAAAAATTTTAATTCAATAATTAAATTGTTAAAATTTGATGTAAAACACGAGTTATTGAATGAATAAGTCTAAATATATTTATCCTTAGAGTAAGTATATCTATCCTTTCTTTATATATATATAATTTTAATTAAATATAATAAATATGTATATACATTATACTAGTATTTCTTTAATGCTTGCAATTGAATTATATAAGTCATTTTTCAAATATTAAAATTATAATAAATACGTAATATTTTATGTGATAAAAACTTATTCAATTAATATCTAAATATTAGTAAGATATATTGATTTAAAGATTAAACTAACAAATATTAAATACAGGAAAAATTACTTATGTAATTTTATTATTTTAAGAATTAAATAAAGGAGAGCATTATACTTAAGAAACTAAATTAATTATTTATTTATTTTAGTATTACTTTTACTTTTTTTATAAGAAATAAGTTATAATTGTTTTTACTTTAACTTGTTTAT
Source organism: Cajanus cajan (assembly GCF_000230855.2). Classification (NCBI taxonomy): domain Eukaryota; kingdom Viridiplantae; phylum Streptophyta; class Magnoliopsida; order Fabales; family Fabaceae; genus Cajanus; species Cajanus cajan. Next base: position 6,591,369 of record NC_138517.1, on the reverse strand, counting down.
TGTAAAAAAGTTTTAGATAGTATATTATATATACATAAAATGTAGAAACTTTTAAGTAAATGTTGCTTAAATTTAAAATAAAAGTTTCGTTTAATTTTTTTTTTCTTTTAAGCTCCTTTTCAAAATTAAAATTAAAATTCAAAATAGTCTCTCTCTTTTTAGTAAAACTAAATATTGAATTTTTTATTTATTTGTTGATAAAAATATAAGAATTTCTATATAAAACAACTTATGTACTAAAATTTCTTTTATTTCAATACTAAATTTAGAAATTGTCCTAGTCCGACCAAATGATCATTTGGTGGCAGTTTGACAGAGGATTGTTACTCAAGAAGCATCCGGAACATGATGGAACATTCTTGTGCCCTCTTTCACTTCGAGAACCGACTTTTCCTCCAAACAAAAATTCATAATACTATGCTGGAACTTTCTTCATCTCTCTACACTTCACTAAAACGTTCTTATTCGGTGCATGGAATTTTCAAGAACCACGATAGTCCTTTGCCACATTATCTCCCCCTCTATATATGTGACTACCTTGTACCTTACATGTTCAATCAGTTTCAAGACAAACTTTAGATATAGCCAAAGTCCAACACATTATCCACTGCTTTCGATTTTCTGAGTACCCAAACAGAAGGCACATACACATTCAAAAATACAAATGAGGCACTTATTACTAATAATACCACTGATCTTGCTTGTTCTTGCTGGTTTTCCATTCAAAGCAAAAGGGTCTCTGCTACCTTTTACAGATCGACCTAGTACTCTCTTGGCTGATCTGTGGTCTGATCGTTTCCCTGATCCATTTCGGGTGTTAGAGCAAGTCCCATTTGGGGTTGTCAAAGACGAGTCATTCATGGCTGTGTCACCTGCAAGAGTAGATTGGAAGGAGACACCAGAGGGACATGTTATAATGCTGGACGTGCCAGGAATGAAGAAAGATGAGATCAAGATAGAAGTGGAGGGGAATAGGGTGCTGAGAGTGAGCGGAGAAAGGAAGAAGGAGGAGGAGAAGGAAGGGGATCACTGGCATAGAGTGGAGAGATCCTGTGGCAAATTCTGGAGGCAGTTCAAGGTGCCAGATAATGTGGACTTGGATTCTGTCGAGGCTAAGCTGGAGAATGGAGTGCTTACTCTCACAATGAACAAGTTGTCACCTAATGAGATCAAAGGTCCAAGGGTGGTGAGCATTGTAGGGGATGATGAGCAGACTGCCAAGCTCAAGGGTAATAAGGGCAAGCAAGAGCTTTGAATAATAGATAAATGATGATTATACTCCTACAGACTTCTCGTGTGCCAGTAAATGATCAGTAAAAATGGGTTTGTAGTTGGGTTTTTATGAATAAATGGGTTCTACTAAGATCTTCGGTTGTGTTCATGTAATGAGTTATCCTTGAGTTAATCTTGTTTGATAATATTATTTTGCAGTCTTGCTCCAAATTTGGCCTTTAGATTAATAATGTTAACAACATGAGAATAGTATAATTATGTAGTGCCAAAATCTTATATAAGAATGTTATATGGTATAATAGTATAATTAATAATGTTATGTAACATTTTAAATAAAAAAAATGCATACCACAGTAATATGGGATTCAATCGAAGGGTGGATTTCTGTTTTCCATCTATTAAAGCTCTCAAAATACATAATATATAGCATTCAGCAACAAAGATATTTAGACATTAGAACGTTGAAACCTTTGGTAGTATAATGTCGGTGAAGTTTTTGTTATGCCAGCATGAGTCAATACTAGTTCAAAGAAATAAAAACAAGAGTATGAATTTCCCTCCGGTCACGGGATTTCACAGGCTTGAACCACATCGGCCAGATAATAGGAAAACACGGATTGTGGGCAAGTCATCCATTTGCAGTTTACCTTGCTTAAAACAGTCCAGTAGCAAACTAACACAAAACAATGCTACTGGACTAAATTCAGAAAGCATGTTGATATGATCCAGCAATTGACTAAGCTACAAAATTTTGAAACAGTTAGAATTCTCTATTATTTCTTTATCCTCGAAGACTAAAAGAATAAATTAAATCAGTGGTCAAACAGTCGAACCAAAATGGAGTTTCACGAGAGTTTCTCTACCCAAATTATGTTTTCAACTAAATGCTCGTAGCCAAAATTATCTTGCTCTGCATCAACAACCACAGTGAGCACAAAACCACCCGAAGCAGAATCTGATTCATTCCTTCTACTTCTCTGTTCTTTCGATGAATCTTCACAGTTCACAGCAGCAAAAGAGAAGAATAATTACATTAAATATGTATCCCCACAAAAATCCTTTGCCGTAAGACTGTACTGTACATGCAAGGAACCAGATACAAGCTCAGCACTGGTGTTTTAAAAAGTTTAGGGTTTCTATTTATTGAAGAACACCGCATCTTCCTCTGTGTTTAATCATCCAAATGTGGTACGGTGATTTACAAAGTTTTGAGATCAAGGACTACAGTTCAACCATGATTTCATTTCGAAAACCTATGAGACTTTCCAAGATACTGTACATCTCATATGTCTTTGGATTCGATTTATCAAGAGAATAGAACTGATGAACCTGGTCATCAATCTCAATCCAGCTGCACCCTGGAACTTTATATGACTTTTGCTGCTTCAATGCCCTCCACACATTCCTCACTTCATCCCACTTCCCCAACTCCCCATATACATTAGCCAACATTATCCCATAACCTCCATTATATGGATCTATTTCAATCAATTTTTTAGCTGCAAATTCTGCCAAGTCCGTTCGGCCATGAACCTTACATCCATTAAGCAAAGAACCCCAAACAACCTCATCCGGTTCCATGCTCATACCCTCGACAACTTCCATCGCCTCATCAAACCTCCCTGCTCGACCAAGAAGGTCTATCAAACACCCGTAATGCTCAATCTGCGGCTCAATCCCATACTCCCGAACCATCATCTCAAAATACCAATAACCATGCTCAACCAATCCACCATGAGTACAAGCGTTCAACACACCAATGAAGGTAACCTCATCCGGTCTCACACCATTGCCACACTCCACCATTCGCTCAAAAACGGCAATTGCACTGTCACTCTTCCCATGCAGCGCGAAACAGTTGATCATGGAGTTCCACGAAGTCAACCCCTTCTCCGGATTCATCTCAAAAACCTTCCTTGCCTGCTTAAGATTTCCACATTTCCCATACATATCCACAAGGGCATTCGACACAAACGAATCAAACACAAACAAACTCTTGTACACATAACCATGTATCCATCTCCCAAGCTGGAGCATCCCCGTGTGGCCGCAAGCCGAAAGAGCACAAACCACAGTAACCCCATTCGGCCTATTATTACCCTCCCAAACCATTTTCCTAAACAACTCAATCCCCTGAGTGAAAGCCCCATTCTGAGTGCACCCAGCAATGAGGGCATTCCAAGACGGAACGTCCCTCTCGGGCATTTCACCAAACACCCTCACCGCACTCTCGACGTCCCCAACCCTCGCATACCCAGAAACCATAGCAGTAAAAGACACGACATTTCTCTCAGACATTTCGTCGAACACCTTGCGCGCGTCCCCCAACCCGACGGAAAGCTTAGAGTAGGAGTCCACGAGGGCGGTTTGCACAACTGGGTATCTTAGAAACCCCGTTTGGACGATGTGGGCATGGACGGAAGCGGTGGCGCGTGGGTGGGGGGAGGCTTTGAGCGCGTGGGGGAAGATGAAGTGGTTGGGGCGGGGGGGCGCTCCGCGGAGCATGCGGCGGAAGAGGGCGAAGGCGGAGGAGTGGGTGGCGGGGCGGGCGGCGTAGGCGGTGATGAGGGCGGTGAAGAGGTGGGTGTTGGGGGAGGGGAGGTGGTCGAAGATGAGGCGCGCGTGGGAGAGGTTGGAGAGAGTGAGGGCGCAGAAGCGAATGAGCTTGAAGGCGTAGAAGTCGGTGTGGGCGTGGCCCAGTGTGGTGAGGTAGCCTTGGAGTTGTTTCAGGTGCTCAAGGTTGTTGCTCTTGCTCAGTGTTTCTAACACATGTTGGTTCAGCTCAACCCTCATTTGCTTCTATCAAACTACAACATCTGCTCTTCAACTTCAACTATTATATAAATTCCTTTAAAATTTTGTTTTTATATCAATTTTTCTCACACGTTCTAAACAAATTTTAATAGTGGTTAACTTTAAATATTCTAAAATTGTTATAGGAGAAAGTCTTTAACTTGCTCAAAACTCAATATTATAGCTAAGCATAACACTAAATTGAGAAACAATTATTAGAAAAATCTTTAATTTAACTCATAATAATTAATAATTTTAAGATTTTCCCTTATGATTATTTTTGCACCAATAATAAGAAGATTGACCAGATTATATTTAGACCAATTTAATCACATTAAAATTAAATCTATTATCTTTAAGTTAATTTTATTATATTTAGATCGAATTTGTTATACTTAAAAGTGATAAATGAATAGATCGAATAATTTTTTTACGAAGATTATAATGGATCGGATAAAAATAACTCATTAATTAATTTAAATTCATTAAAGTTTATATAAAAATTTATACATCCAATCCATCTAAAATAAAATAAAAATTAACTTAATCTATCCATTAACAATTTTTTCTTTCATAGATAGATATTCAATCTATCGATAAAAATGTTTTAAAAATTTAATAATTTTTTTAAAATATTTTATTTTTTTCTTTTTTTTTATAAGTCATTATATTTTTATATAATCTTCTAAAACTCACAAAACTTTTTGTTTATGTCAAAATAGTCCTTTAATTCTCAATCTAATAAATATCTCATATACCATTTAATGGATTATGAAAAAGTAGCAAATAGATTATTAATCATCCATAAAATTAAATTAATGAACTAGATTCGATTCAATTTATTATTTATTTTTATTATAATTGATGAATTGGATATATTTACTTGTAGATAAATCAAATGAAAGATGGATAAATAGATTCATTTGTCACTCCTAGTCACACTTAACTTTCTTATGCTTAGACTTAATAATTCACATGTGATATAGAACATTATGTAACAAATTATTCATTTAGCGTTTAACTTAACTTTCTTATGCCTAGACTTAATATTCATTTACTTTAAAACTAAGTTTACTTAAACTTATTTCATTTAATAATTCATGTTTTGATCATTCAATCGTTAAATTAAAAAATTTTAATATATGAATTAAATTTGCAAAGATTTTATTCAATTGTTAAATTAAATTTTTTAGTATATAGATCAAATATGTAAAATTTTTAAAAACAAATTGAAAATAATTTAATATTTCTTTTCATTAATTTAAATTATTGGATAATTTTTAAAATATTTTATACATTAATTTAAATTAATAAAATAAAGTATCAAATAATTTTTGAATTTTTTTAAAATTTGTAAATTTAATTTATATACTAAAAACTTTTTATTTAATCATTAAATTATTGATATTTAATATAGAATATGAGTTATTGACTAAATAAAGTTTAAGTAAATGCATGTATGTGTTTGTATACCATTTTCATATGTATATCATTGTCAACTCTCAATATTAAAGTAAACGTGACTCAAAAATAATGTAACTTTTGTTTTAATAACAAAAGACATAAACTTAAAATTAATTTTACTAATAATCAAACATTAAGTAAACATAATTATCGTGATTTCAAATGCAACGAACATGATTCGAGACATAAGGGTTTATGTAAAAAACAAATTGAAATTATCCATATTGAAATTCTACAAAATTATTCTAAATAAATTTACATAAATGTTTAAGCTCTATAAGGGTTTATGTAAAAAACAAATAAAGCTCCATTACAAATTTTGAATAAGATATTTAAATAAAGTGTGTATGTAAACATTTAGATCAGCAAAGAATATGCTAGAACATAGCTTAATAAAGAAAAGTATATATATATATATATATATATATATATATATATATATATATATATATATATATATATATGAGGAGGGTTCAAATGACACCGGTGTAACTTTTACTAAATGTTACACCACTCAATAACTTTATATTAATTTTGAATTTTGAAAATTCAACCGTTAGATTGAAAATTTATATCTCTTAGATCATATATATCAAATTTTGTTAAATTTGAACAACATCTTGAAGGTAATCAAAGTGTTCATATTTTAGTGTATTTTAAAATGAATATATTACGTCAATTTTGTTTTATAAGAATGAAGTATCAAATCATCTTGGATTAATATAAAATTTTGTATATATGATCTAAGAGATATGAGCTTTCGATTTAACGGTTAGATTTTTAGAATTCAAAATTAATATAAAGTTATTGAACGGTGTAACACTTAATAAAAATTACACCAGTGTCTTTTGAACCCTCCTCTATATAATTTTTATTTTAATTTTAATGACGTATCATGTATTAAATATTTTAACTTGAAAAGTAAATGGTCGAAATCAGAATAATCCAATATATTTATTGATTCTGATTAGGGAAAAAAAAAATCATTTGAGAAACGAAATCAATTTGTAAGGGACTGTATTAATCTTTAAAGGAGTTAAATATCTTACATATATGGACACGACTGAAGATCATGCTACTAGATCTGATATACAAAACAAAATTGAGTAATATCCTAAAAAAAGCAAATAAAAAAGGGCATGAAACTGATACATTCAACCTCAACAGTTGAAGACAGCTACTGCAATATCGGAACAAAAGTGAAATCCTCCACAAATTGTGACAGTAAATATAACATTGCTAAAAAAAAATTGACAAAATTCACCTATGTTCAATGATGATTGGATAAGAGAAAGTGATTGGAATCTCTCATCCATCCAATAGTTATTTGCAATGTCAACTCATTTTGGATTCTCTTTTGTCAAAAGAATTCTGATTTTCTAGTATTCTCTTAATTCCTTGCAGGAGCCAGAGATCTCCTTTAGCATGCTACATACCCTTGCTGTTACAAGCTACTGCATATCTTCTTTCTCTTTGACCTCTATCAAAGTTTCTACTTCCTGCACCTCTTTGCCTTTTCCCCCTTTTTCTTTCTCAAGTTTTCCCATATCATTGACCACTTCCACATTGTTGTCTTTTTTCAAGCTACCATTTGTTTCTTTTACATCACTATCTTCGTTGTTTGCCATGTCTTCCTCCTTCACAACTTCTATTACCTGAAGAAGTTCAAGTGGAGTAGCAGCTGGATCCAGCACCCTGCAACCCTTTGGAGCATCTGGAGCTTCTTGACCAGTGAGTAGGTGTGAAGGTATTTGATGAGAAAATCGAAACATCTCTTCCCTCGGAATGATTCTGATTTCACTTGGATCTAAGTGGTGATGAAATACTGTTTTGTATCCAGCCACTTTGACCAGAGGAATAACATCTATACCATGTCCTTCAAAAAAATCCTCTAGTACTTCAACCACATCAAACTTACGTATAATCTCATCTTCTGTTAGTTCATTCCAGTCAGGAGACCAATTCCTATAGATGGCCCAAACATCCCCTTTCCTGGGATATATAGAAATGGCTCCATCAGTACCTGGTCTCCACCTAACCTTGTGAGAGAAAAAATTAGTTGAGCTACAGAGTTCGTGTCTGCTCATTCTGAAATCCCCACAAGTTTTTGAAAAGCCCGAAGCAACCCAATTTAGGGGGCCCAGTTCACTGTTGGTATTCGGATTGAGCCAACTGATCTGCATCATGAATGGATTCAGGGAGATGATGTTGTGAATCATTGCATAACATCGAGGCATCCCATCATCATTATCATACACCGCCCATACTTGATTTTTATCAAAAGATCTTTCAGTTCGATCCTTGAAAAAATCATGGAAATCAGGATCTGGCACATCAACAGGTGTTGTTTCCAAAAATTTCCTAGAACTCGCAAATGACTTGATCATTCGGGATCCACTCTTTCTGTCTTCTGACTTCTCAGCATTATCTCCAGCACACATCTCAGAGTTTCTTAAACAATTTTCTCCTTTCTCGATCACTTTTTGGAAGTCATTTCCACTCTCTTTCACCACTGTTTTATCAACAATATTTGACTGAATTTCCTTGAGTTTATTGCTAATTTCTTTTCTAGCTTTCTCCACAAGAAGATTCCGAAGTTCAACTGGGGAGATATCTCCCACTCTGCCGGTCTTTTTGATTCCATTAACCTTATATTCAAAACAACCCTTTTTAGAAGAGTTTGTTCCCTCACCATGGTTACTCACACTTGCTTCCTCCACGCCCCCTCTTCTTCTCTTAGCAGGATTATAGTAACTCCTTTTAGAAGCATGCTGCTTCCTTTTTAATGCCTCTTCTCTTTTGCTGGCTGCTTGTGCTTCCTCACGATCACGTTTCACCTTATCATATGCCTGCTGAACCACACTTGCAGCTTGAGCCACATTAGAAACACCAGATGTTTTTGAGAATGGAGCCCACTGGAAACTGGCTTTTTTATTGGAGTTAGTCTTACTGTAAGACCCTGCTCCAGCATTTGGGACTGCCATCTTATTCTTTCCAGAAGCATTAGATTTGCTTTTACCAGGTAAATGGCGGTTGAAATTTTGATTATTCTGTGAAAAATTCCATTGAGCCGCAGGCCTAATACCACTTGCAGGTGGAGGAGCAGTTTCTTTAGCAACAAATGCCTCATGACAGTTGGGACATAAGAGTTTAAGGTTAACATAAACACTAAGATACTCATACTGCATTTTGCATCGATGGCAAACAGTCCAAAATGTATTTGCTTTTGACTTATGGGTAGAAGATGATGCATGCTCTTTATCAATATTCTTCGAAGAAGATGCATTTGAAGGGGAAGTCTTCTTGGCAAAATTGTAACTCCCATTAGGCCTGGTTTGTGTTGACGAACCTCCAAACTTAGTAGAAACTTTTGGTGCTTTTCCACTTCTGTGGTCATATGCTGCCCTTTTAGTTTTGTCTGATAGTAAACTCCATGCCTCTGAGATGAGTTTGAAGGCCCCATCAGCTCCAACGGACTTGTTCTTATCAGGGTGAAGCATGAGAGCTAGCTTCCTGTATTGTTTCCTGACTGTATCATCATCAGCAAGGGGGTCCACACCAAGTACTCCATACCAATCTGCTTCTCCATTTGTTTTATTCTCAGCAGAAAGATAAACATCAAGTGTTGCTATCATTTGAGAAATACCCTCAAGAGCAGGAAATAAATTTAGGGCCTTCAAAGCAAATTTCTTTGCACCCAATGTATCCTTTGCAGCAAACTTCCTCTCAGCAATTTCTCTAGCTCTGGTGGCCTCATCCTTATTGCACTCCATTTCAGTCACCAGCTTTCTCAATGTTCTTGTTTACTTTCTCAATAGGTGGTTGTGATATAACTATATCAACATCTCAATCTTAAAATATTCTGCTTCTTTAAACATTTCTACATATTTGAGTTACCATACAGCTTTGAAAAAGCAATTTGTCCATGGCCACTGAAACCTGTAAAGACAAAAACATGTTTCAGTTAATATATTAACAACGCACGTCGCAAATTGAATTCAATCTAGTTCAAATACAGAAAATACACAAGCAATATTATTCTGGGCAATGCTACAGTATGCTTAAGTTTACAGATGCATCACCAATGATCAGCATTTACAAATTACACAAGGGCTACACAGCTTAAAAGAATGGAACCTAAACAAGTTTTTAAAAATGATCAAAAAGCAGCAATCAAGCATCTAGCTGCAACAAGACCATTATTATCTTAACAAATAACACTAGTAAAAGTAATTATGCTATGCAGAACCAAATTTTGTTGTATTTGGAATTGAATCTAAATTGACAAGCCCAAAATAGCAGCACAGAGCAGCTGAACCCAAATCCACTATAGCGGATGGCAGACTGGACACTGTTAAAATACTAACATACACATTAATTAATTATACTACAGTCTACACTATACATGTAAGTGCTACACAATAAAGATTCGCCCAGCACTAATAGGGGCAACATTGCGAGATTCCCCACCCCAAAACAGCCTAATCAATACTCTTACAAGGGGAATAATTTGGGTTTTACGAACCCTTATCAGAGTTGCAGTGCTTTTGCATGCAAAAGGCCAAAATTTTGGAAGCTATTGTGGGAGCGATGGCCGCAAGCAAAAAACACGATACAATTGTGCCTGTAGCAGTCCACAGCCACTCCACAATATACCACAACTATCGTGCTGCTATAGTAGGGCTACCGACAACTACAAACTGTATGGTAGGAAATTAATTAACTTTTTGTATTTCGGTAGTTTGGTACAGAAATGGAAGTTTTCATTTTACTCAATTATATCAATCAATGTTCTAAAAGCCCTAACCAGGGCATCCAGTTCAACCCATTAGACCTTTAAATTAACAACTTGAATAGCAAATCAGATTCAATCATATTCAAATATAGAAAATACAGGGGAAATATTATGTGAGCAATGCTACAATACCCTTGACCCTAAAAATACACCTACTCATTGGCCAACAATTAATAAATATTGAGCAGCTGAAGTGTTCAAAAGAGTATGACCTAAAAGTTTTGGAAAAAGAAACAAAGCAGCACTCAAGCATTGCATAACAAGTATGCCAGTTACATTTACAGTTTTCAGATAACAAATGCAAGGCATTCCATTTCATTACATCAACATTTTAAAACCCTAACTAGACCAACTGATTTGACCAGTAAGACTGTGAATCAGCAGTCTCTCCTGTTGATCCCCATCATTCCTTACTATCAACGTAACCTATTAAACAGATAAAACCGTCAACAAGAGGTTTCAGCCCCCTCGGCAATTTGATTTAAGACAAATTTGCATTATGCATTTATGTCATTAGGCACATCCCATGGATATGGAATCTACCTACAAACTAATAACACTAAATGAAAATAAACAAGGAAACAAAATCCAGTAAGACTGGAAAATTATCAATACCACAGGCCAGGAAACAAATGTAAACAGAACCAATTCAATTCCCCTACTAATCTATAATCCATCACAGGCCACACAACTTAATAACTTTTGACATGAAAAATCAAATTTCTCAAAATTGAAGTAAGCAGCAATAGCAGAATTCTAAATTACCAATCGCTGAAGAACTCAAAAACACGAACACGCCGAATCTTCCAAAACAAGAACCTCAGGAAAAGCTCTGGCACTCTATGGCGATCACCAAAGGCGAGATTCTGACAAAGGGGGACGAAACCCTAAATATCAATATCAACAATAACAAAAGAAAAATAAGAATGAAGAAAAATGAAAAACAAGGGCAACCCCAAAACCAGTTAAAGTCAACGATTTTGGATTAAAAAGTGAGAATAAAAGGGGATAAAGCAAAAGGGGTAAAAGAAGCACGAAATAACACCATTTTTTTGTGCAGTGAAGAAGGAAAAGTGGGACTTACGGTAACGGAATTGAAGATCGTTGGAGAGGAAAGAAGAAACGATTTGGGTGAGAGTGGTTTTGTTTCGTTCCCTCTCTTCTTCTCCTATGGCTTGGTTACGAAATTCTCATGCCTTTACACCTTCTCTCTTATGTTCAGGGTCACACACTACCTCTCTTCACAATAATAATGTTTTTTCTTTACTTTTCTTTTGTACAAAGAATATTATGATATCTCAGCACATTATATAATATTTGGTGTGAAGGAGTATTAAATATTTATGATTGATAACTCAGGACATTTTATATGGGTAATCTCATGTGATTTTTACGAGGTGGCTTAGTTTCTTGTTTGTTTATTTTTCCGAGGAATAAAAAAAAATGTGATTTTTACCACTATATATAATTTTTTTAAGGAATGTAACAGTATGTTTAAGATCTGCGTTTTTTATTTTTAATATAGAGTTAATTTATAAAAGTTCTATATTTGAATAATATGGAATTTTTAAGAATTAAAAAGTAAGTGACTTTTTTTTAATTAAGAAAAATATCTACTATTTATAGGATTTTTTTACATATACCATTTGTAGGAATTAATAAATATAGGATTGATTCAAAATATATTGCTCTCAATTGACAATTAGAATTATTCTTTCATAAATAATTACAATGAGTAACTCGACAGAATTTAATCAATTTTTTTTCGTTAACTTAGGAAATTAAATCAATAATTTTATTTCTTTATAATCAATTCAATCATTATTAGAGACTTAGAATTCTATTTTATCATCAATTCAATCATCATTCACATTTTTTTATTATTTTTTATTAAAGAAAATATTGGTTTACTTATATGACTTATGTACATTGAATTTATGTTGATGTATATACTTTTATTTCTTTATTTTAAAAATATTAAATTGGATAATAATGAATCTATATTGATATAATATATATTTTTATTTTTAAAAAAAATAATTTATAATATATTTATTATAATAAATGTTTTTCTGTTTTAAAATTTGACTTTAAAATATATTTTTAATGATTATCTCTTATATATGAAAAGCATTTAGTTCAAGATATTCGATATTTATGTTCTCCTCAATCAAATATCAAGATTAAGTCTCTAATTAAAGCATAAATTTGTGATCAAAGCTATCACTTTGTTATTATAAGAATTAATTCAATGAGAATGAGTTATATTTTCTTATTAATAAAAAAATATATAATCTCATATATTTTTTGCTAAACTATATTGAACTATTTTAAATGGAATCTAGTAAAAAAAATGTATAAGATATGAAATTTTAGGAATTAAGATGTGAGTAATGATTTTATTTTTAAATTAAGAAAATATCTAATATTTATAGAAAATAATAAATAAAAGATTGACTAATTGAGATATTGAATTTATATCGATATATAATTTTTTATTTAAAAATATATAAATAGATAATATTAATTATTCATTTATATAATTTAATTTTGTTCTTAAAAAATAAACTAGAATATATATTTATTAAAATAAATTCTTTTCTTAGTTTTAAAATTTGACTTTTAAACATACTCTTAATGACACATCTCTTTTATGTTTTTGACTAGATTACATATTTATTAAAACAAATGTATCTTTTTTATTTTAAAATTTGACTTTTTAACGTGCTCTTAATGACGCCAGTTTTATATGTTTATAATAACTTACATATTTATTAAAATAAATGTTTTTCAATTTTAAAATTTGACTTTTAAATATATTCTTAACGACACATTTCTTATATGTTTTTACTGGATTACATATATTTTTTTATTTAATATAATAGAAAATATATAAGAGATGTGTCATTATCTATTTGTTTGAATGTCACATTTATATATGAGATTCATTCATAAAAATAAAAATAAAAAACATTAAATACACTTGTCCAAATTATTTTTTAATCATTTTGATATTTAGAGTTGTAAACTTATTTTCATGTCGCAAAAATAACAAAGCCTCGATCTAAAGATTGTTATAGATTCTAATAAATCAAAACCACAAATAGTATAAATGTTTATATTTTTCAAGCATTTCCTCGAAGTTAAAAATTTTATTCTCTTTAAATAAAGAAAGAAAAAATTATAAAGATGATTGTAATGAAATTTATAATAAGGGTTTCATACTCTTCTTTTTCACATTAATAATCTTTTATTATAATAAGCAATTAATCTATCTTAATGTCTAGGGTAAGAAATCATTTGAGTCACGTTATGAGTTTTATGTTTTTTATATTATTAAAAAAAACACATTGCATATCGAAGTAATCTAGTAAAAAATATAAGATGTAATATCCTATTTTTTAAAAATAAATAAATTATTTTAATAATATATTATATTATAGGCTAAATTAATTTATTAATAAAGCTTATAGTATAAGTGGTGGATGTTTTTATTAAATAAAATAAAAATAGACTATGAGTTTGAAGGAACTCATTGAGTTTAGATTCTTTAGCCTAAGTCAAAGCCTTATTAATAAGAGAGGAGAAAGGGTTTAGGTCATACGCATCAAATCTTCTAAAGCTCTAAAAGTGCTTGCAAGGGACACGTCACTAGGGAGACAACAATGTAGATGGAACATAATAATCCAATATGGAATTAATGGATATCGGTGACACATTAGAGGACACGTCATAGAGGAAACCCTAGAGAAAAATCCTATGGAATGTGTGGAATAATTTTGGATTGGGGAGATTGTGGTCATTATCTTGAAGATCATCATTTAAGGTAAGAAAGGGAAGTGAGATTGTCTCATCTTTGTGGCAAGTATAAAGGGTTTAGGTAGTGAGGTGATTCTTGAGCTTCCTTAGAACTTATATTTGATATTTGTTGCATTTGATGAAATGATTGTAAATATGAGATTGTTTCTATTGTATACCTATGGTGATGAATGAATTTTATGAATTATGATATGGATTTACCATATGTCATATATTTGGTTCTTTAAAGGTTTAGGCTTTTGTTTGTGAATTGGATGCTTTGTATGAATTAAATGTTATGCATTTGAATATGTAATGGAAGTTTATCTTGTAGTGACCCACCATAGTCGCTACAATTCGTATAATCACCAACTAGCAGTGGAACTACTCACATGTTTAAGATTTCGTACTCATTGTACATGGATATAGACATTATGATTTGTATATAAGTATAAGTGCAACTAAGAATAGCTCAATAAATATATACAGTATATGTACAATCATCCGACATAAAGCAATATAGAATCCTAAGTACTGGTCAAATACTATTATACATATCATCAAAAACTGTCTAAGACAAGAATATACTGCCAAAATGGCCTTGTAACATCTCTATGAAGTCTACTTTGACTAATCATGTCCTACTCCCATGAAAAATCATGATCATCGCAATCCAAACCATATGAAAAACACACAAGGGTAAGTTAGATTTTAAAAACATATTAGTACATGAAAGAATATCTATACTACTCACCAACATGTAAACCAACCAAAACACCTCATGATTTACAACATTCACCAAACAACACAATATCAATATGTTTGAAAGTTATCCACCAAGACATATCAAACAATAATATACTCATCCAATGTATATGAATGTTGAGAATTCCGTTGAAACACTTTTGTTAATATTTGTAAATTTGTTTAATTCTATCAACGGTCTCAAACACGGCAAGTATACCGGCCGTTCAAGTAGTAAAAATATCGTATCCACAGGGATTAGAAGGTAATATAAGCATTTATTGACTATTCGTGACTAAAGAATAATTCCAATTTCATAGTTTGTGCAGTGAATGCAAAGTTGTGACTATTGGAATGAAAGCTGTAAATAAATATTGTTTTGTGAGTGGAAAAGGTAAGGAATGGTATTGTGGTATTGTGAGGTTGTGGGGGTCAGATTTCACCAAACGTAACACTAATGTATCCTTAATCTCTTGTTGAATTTATTGCTTAGTCAACCCATAAGTTTACTCAAACCTAATCCCTTAGAGCAAGAGCCTAGATGTGGATATTGAATATCAATCCCTTGAGTACCCAATATCTACATCCGCATTACGGGCTAGGGTTTAAGACTACTAATGGGCTAAGCTCCATTCCTAGATACATTTCCCACTAGGCATTTGTTTCAGAGCTAGTTTCAAGGGTTATTTTCCAATACCCAATGGAACCTATATCATGCAATGAGATTAAATCCAAAGCAAGCATTAAGAATAGAAACAAACACAACAACGAATAAAACAACATGTATATATATCATTAAAACCGTAAAGATTACAATAGAGTACGTTGGTTACATCTAACCCCACAAAATGGGTGAAACCACTCAACAAAGAGGGCAAATACAAAATAGAGATGGAAGAGGAAGTGAAGAACCGAAGGAAAGATCCGCACACGGACGATCCCAAGCCCTGGGAATCCCTTCCGCAGCTCCTGGAGGCGCCCAATGTGTGAATGGGGAGAAAGATCCCCGAAAATGGCTTCAAATACGAGCCTGGGAGATCAGATTAGGGTTCCGCGCCCGGCGCACAATTCTTCGCGCCCGGCGCAAGTTCTTCCAGAGAAGTCAAGCACTCTCTGTCTCAACACAAGCCCGGCGCAATTCCTTTTGCGCCCGGCTTAATTCTTTTTGCGCCCGGCTTAATTCCTTTTGCGCCCGGCTTAATATAACTGGCAGAGATGAAATACTCTGTTTTTGTCACGCCCAGCGCAGGTTATATTGAGCCCGGCGCAGAACTTCTTCTCTGCTCCTTAGCTTCTTAGGTTTCCAATCCTAAGAGCCTTCAACTTTCCACTCTTCCTCAATACCTGCACAAAAAATGAGGTGGATTAAGGTATTGTTAGATGAATTTGGGTTAGTTATATCTGCACACAAAATGAACCAAAAAGAGAACAATTATATTGCAATGGTTCAAAGGATGAGTGGAATTTGTTCAATAAGCCTCATCCAAAAAGAGGTAAAATTGAGACTTAACAACTCCCCCAAACTTAGAACCTTGCTTGTCCTCAAGCAAAAGGTAATTAATCTAGCAGATAACAAACAATGCAAGTGAGTCAATTTCTACATCCTAGTTCACTTGTATCTTCTTTTCGCAAGCATGAACCTCAGATGAATTTCCAATCACAATTATTGCAATAGAACATGACAAGGTGCAAACAAAGGTTTCAAAAGAGATCAAAGAGCTGAGAAGAGTAATGACTATCTGTGTATGCATCCTCACTAGGAAAATGTTTCTCTCTATGCACACTAGTGTATCAGGGTGAGTGTTTCTCTCTAGTCTACTACTCACGCCACATAATTCAACTTTGCTCTTCGTTTCCAAATGAAACCAGTGGTAAAACAAATGCAGACACTTATCACAAGGTCTTTATTAGGGCAATCTGGGTCAAGCAGGGTCAAGCGGTAGCAGTTTTATGGTTTTTCAAAGATTGAAGGTGCTATAGCTTAAGAGAGCAAATAAGATTTTACAATGATGTCCCTCTCCATACCCCATTACAACAATTAAGCACATGCCCCTAACCGGATCCAAGCCATTAGCCTTATTGTTTTTGTTTTGCTTTTTGTTTTTTGTTTTTGTTTTTGTTTTTGTTTTTTTTTTTTTTTTGTTTTTTTTTGTTTTTTTTTTTTTTTTTTAATGGCTGACCACATACTTTCTTCTTCCCAAATTTCCTCATTCTTCAACTCTCCCAAACTTATTTGATGTCATCATTTTGCTCTCTTAACCAAGGCAAAGGTTATGGTTAATTTTCCATGGTTTGGGACAAGTGGAAGGTGTGGTGTTTAGGCCTAGGAAGGTATGGGTCAAGTGGAAAGTGGATATGGCTTTTTGGCTTAGATGATTAACAAAATATGGAAATGTAAATGCCTTGATCATATAAGTGCACAACATAAGCAAACCACCAGGGAAACTCAAGCAAAGTCTATCATGCAACCTAAGCGTAGTTCACTCATAAGTGTTTTAGGCTCAAACCTCACCCGGCTATGCATCCACAAATTATCAAACTCAGCTCAGTTCTATGATCAACATTGAAACCCGTATGCAACTAGTCATGAACTAAAGATCTAATGTGACTTGAAAATGTCTAAGGTACACACACCATAAACATCAAGCAAACTATAATCCAGAATCGATCACAAGCAGAACAAGTATCAACAAGATTAAAAACCATGCTAAGACAGACTATTCACAAAAGAACCAACAAAGTAATCATCAAAAAGACTATATATAAAAATAGTTAAATACTGAAAATAAAAGACAGAAGAATAAATTGCAATAGACAAAGGTAAACTAAGGTAGGCTCCATCTGCTTCCATCTATGGGGTCTGGTCATCATCATCTCCAAGAGCTGCTCCACCATCATCAACTCCATCAACCTCAGCAGCTCCACTCCCCCAAACTTAGGAGCCTGGTCCCCAGGCCAACCAGTATACGCCTGAAAGTCCTGGTAACCAGAAGTGATTGCAGAGTGTACTCATGAAAGAACATGGTGAGCACAAAATTTATACACAGTGATGACCAAGCAAATATAGCAAAAATGGAGAATATCCTTAGACCAAAATTAAGCACAACATGCATGCACACGGAAATGAACTATAACAATGCAACATAAAGCACACAAACATACAACATACAACAGAACATAAAGAAACATGATTGAAAACAGATAAATATGGGCTGTCAGGAATGTGGTGCGCCGGGCTTAACACAGATGCGCCGGGCTTAATATCAGTAAAAATCAATGAGGTTTCAAAATCTGATATCGCGCCGGGCGTGCGTTAAACGCGCCCGGCGTGGTGGGTTCCAGAGACCACAATTCGAGTCTTGCGCTGGGCGCGAGGTGAAGCGCGCCGGGCGCATAACCCTGATATGGTCAGTTTTGCCTAAATTTACTTTGAGATAAGGCCTGATTTCCACCTAGATACAGAGTTACCTCTTCCTCACACTCCCAACAAGATGTACCCTATATTTACCCACTCAAGCATGATTCTAACAATCAACATCTAACACAAAATAATACATACCACAAACCAACATATAACACAAACAACGTGTACACAAAACAATCATGCATAACAAACATTAACACTAAAATCTACAACAGAATGAAAGGACAAACACATAAACAAAGTCAGATCTCTGGGTTGCCTCCCAGGAAGCGCTTGTTTACTGTCCCGAGCCTGACAGTGACCAACTTGAAGTGCTCTACTCTCCTTCTCCTCCTGTTGCTCTTGTTCCTCCTTGCTTTGTGCTCAATCTGAGGATTGCTCAGCAACTGCTCAGAGGAATTGGTCAATCTACTTCACAGTTCCTTGCATACAAGAGAAAGCAGAGGACTAGAGCGCACAGGTTAGCTTCAACAATTCATTACCAACACACAAATAAAAATAACAATAAAAACAAAGAATAAGTCACAAATAGCTACAAATACTAAATCGCCATTCTAATCCCCGGCAACGGCGCCAAAAACTTGTTGAGAATTCCGTTGAAACACTTTTGTTAATATTTGTAAATTTGTTTAATTCTATCAACGGTCTCAAACACGGCAAGTATACCGGCCGTTCAAGTAGTAAAAATATCGTATCCACAGGGATTAGAAGGTAATATAAGCATTTATTGACTATTCGTGACTAAAGAATAATTCCAATTTCATAGTTTGTGCAGTGAATGCAAAGTTGTGACTATTGGAATGAAAGCTGTAAATAAATATTGTTTTGTGAGTGGAAAAGGTAAGGAATGGTATTGTGGTATTGTGAGGTTGTGGGGGTCAGATTTCACCAAACGTAACACTAATGTATCCTTAATCTCTTGTTGAATTTATTGCTTAGTCAACCCATAAGTTTACTCAAACCTAATCCCTTAGAGCAAGAGCCTAGATGTGGATATTGAATATCAATCCCTTGAGTACCCAATATCTACATCCGCATTACGGGCTAGGGTTTAAGACTACTAATGGGCTAAGCTCCATTCCTAGATACATTTCCCACTAGGCATTTGTTTCAGAGCTAGTTTCAAGGGTTATTTTCCAATACCCAATGGAACCTATATCATGCAATGAGATTAAATCCAAAGCAAGCATTAAGAATAGAAACAAACACAACAACGAATAAAACAACATGTATATATATCATTAAAACCGTAAAGATTACAATAGAGTACGTTGGTTACATCTAACCCCACAAAATGGGTGAAACCACTCAACAAAGAGGGCAAATACAAAATAGAGATGGAAGAGGAAGTGAAGAACCGAAGGAAAGATCCGCACACGGACGATCCCAAGCCCTGGGAATCCCTTCCGCAGCTCCTGGAGGCGCCCAATGTGTGAATGGGGAGAAAGATCCCCGAAAATGGCTTCAAATACGAGCCTGGGAGATCAGATTAGGGTTCCGCGCCCGGCGCACAATTCTTCGCGCCCGGCGCAAGTTCTTCCAGAGAAGTCAAGCACTCTCTGTCTCAACACAAGCCCGGCGCAATTCCTTTTGCGCCCGGCTTAATTCTTTTTGCGCCCGGCTTAATTCCTTTTGCGCCCGGCTTAATATAACTGGCAGAGATGAAATACTCTGTTTTTGTCACGCCCAGCGCAGGTTATATTGAGCCCGGCGCAGAACTTCTTCTCTGCTCCTTAGCTTCTTAGGTTTCCAATCCTAAGAGTCTTCAACTTTCCACTCTTCCTCAATACCTGCACAAAAAATGAGGTGGATTAAGGTATTGTTAGATGAATTTGGGTTAGTTATATCTGCACACAAAATGAACCAAAAAGAGAACAATTATATTGCAATGGTTCAAAGGATGAGTGGAATTTGTTCAATAAGCCTCATCCAAAAAGAGGTAAAATTGAGACTTAACAATGAACATACCAATCAACAACACATCATGTACATACACCTCA
Organism: Cajanus cajan; assembly: GCF_000230855.2. Classification (NCBI taxonomy): domain Eukaryota; kingdom Viridiplantae; phylum Streptophyta; class Magnoliopsida; order Fabales; family Fabaceae; genus Cajanus; species Cajanus cajan. Next base: position 6,571,118 of record NC_138517.1, on the reverse strand, counting down.
ATTAATGCGTTGCCATGCATTCACCTACAAAGATCTCCTAACACACTAGAGTAGTCTAAGTGGCTTGATCCTATCAAACCAATCCAATCGTTTTCATGCCAAAATATGCTTGCTTAATCATAACTAAAATGGGATAACAATCCCTAACTTCTGATTTCTTGGGTGTCACCACTTACACTAGGAAATTTTAGTCCCACTGTTAGGATTAATATAGTTGGGTATAGGTGTACCACAACCTTGACATGCATTACCAAGTCACATGTGGAGTTAGTCCATTAATTATCTGCAAGGAATCACGTAACCCTTCCAATAATCAGTTAAGAATTATAGTCATCAACTTCATACTTTACTCCACATTAATTAAGGACCTACAGGAGACTCAATAAAATCCACTTCAAGAGTTTCACCCTTATTCAATGAGGGTTTTCAACAATTGACCTCCCAAAGCACCAAAACAAGATTCCTTAAATGGGATCTTCACTTTCTAAACAACATTATCTCTTCTAGTCCTAAGTCAATCAACATACTTTAATGCTTAGGGCATTCTTAACTTCAACACATCAACATACATCTTCTATATACATCAACCTAGGTCAATGCATATAAAGATCAAATCACACCAATCATGTATAACATATCAATACTTAATACCTCAACCAATAATAGCATACCAATGCCTAACAATTCATCCAAGTATAACATATCAATGCTCAATAATTCATTCAATAATAGCATATCAATACTTATTCAACATTTCAACCATGCAATTTATAGCATATTAATCATACATAGCATATCAATGCTAGACAACTTAATCCAAATAGCACATTAATGCTTGTCATCATTATCATACATCATAATTATGTATCAAGATGCAACTTACCAAAATCAATTATAGTACAAAGACAACCTTCACATAACTTAGCACAATTAGAGTTTCACTAATCCAATTAAACTTATATTTATCTCATGTGAAAGATAAGAAGATTATCTACAACTCTTATGAAACCCTCAAGTTCTAACTCCATTATCTACTATAGTGAAAACCACAAAAACCACAACAATTTGCCTAAATATTAACAACTTGACCTTTGCTCACTAAAAAGGTCATAACTAGAGTTTTAAACCTCCTTTTTAGGTGATTATAAATCCATTGGAAAGCTAACATCTATGGCTACAACTTTTATTAAGACAACAAAGTCTAATTTGGAAATCACTAAACTACTTAGCTATTTCAACACCACTCAACAAATTCTTTCTAGAAACACACCTAATTCTGATCTACAATTCAGCTTAACTGTTTCATAACAACTTAGTTGTTTCCTTCTAGAGACACCCTCATTTCTCATTTTCAATTCCACTCAGCCATTTTAAAATGACTTAATCGTTTCCTTCCAGAGACACTCTTATTTCTCATTTTTATTTTGCTTAGTCATTTCATAACAGAGACCATATCTATTTTTCATGATTTGGGGGTTTCCAAACCTCTTCATCCCATCTCAAGCTTTCTACAAACTCCAATCTCAATTTTAAACCATAAAAACTCATCTAAACCACTAGAATGCCTCAATTTCCAACAACAAAATAACTCTTAACAAAAATTGGATGCAAAATCAAGGTTCCCTCAAAAATCCCAATACCACAAAAATGCCCAAGAAACTAAGAACATCAAGTCTCCTTGCAAATCAGTTTAACATTCAAACAATTATGCATCAATGAGCATTCATACCACACATTCAACATAAAAAATCCACACAATCATCCACCAAGATCAAGTCCTAGCTCCCTTTACCTTGATTCTGAGCTCTCTAAAGGGGAAGAAAAGAGGAAGAGAAGAGAAGAACCCCAAAACTCCTGTAGTTGCACCACAACTCTTTCTGCTCCTTATTTCCAAGCTCTACAAACCCTCCACCACTATCAATCCCTTTTCTACAACTCGATGGGTCTAAAAGAAGAAGAATAATAATAGAGTTAGTTTTGCAAAAAGTGGAAAATTCCCAATGTTACATATCTTTTCTTCTTCTTCTGTTTAAAATGTCTTAAGAGTTGATTAAACACATATTTCATTAATAGTTGTTAGTAATTTGTTTAATAGTGAAAGTAGTGCTTTACTATTTGAAAATACTTGTATGAACGTATCTTAGTATTTTGGTTATTTCTCTTTGTGTAATTAACCAAAGAGTTATGTTTATTGTGTTGGAAAGTAAACATTAAGGGATATAGTTTAAACTCTAAAATCACATTAGAATGTTAAGAAATGATCAAGTTATGTGAGTTAGAAGATGTGCCTCACATTCAGTGCATGAAAAGTAACCTTTGTACCTTGTAAGCCTTGTGAGGAGACTAAAATGATTGAATTAAGTTTAGTGGTATTCATAAAAGTTGGTAGCCTTGGATGTTAGCTTTTCAATGCAATAGGATCACCCAAAAAGAAGGTATAGAACTCAAGATATGATCAAATTAGTGAGGAAAAGTTAAGTTGTCAGGTTTAGGCTTGAATGTACGTTGTGGTTTTGTAATTATTAAAAATAGTATATGGTAAAATAAACCCTCAAGGTCAACATAAAAGCTATAGATAATTTTCTTACCATTTGAATAAAATTGAGATCAACTTGATATAACTCTAGATATTGCACTTAGACCACACAATATCATAGAAACTTAAGATAAGAAGAGACAGTTTGTGAGCTATAATGGTGAGTTATTTTATCCTTTAAGTGCTTAATTTTTGGAATGGTTTGAGATACTTATATTAATAGTTAAGAAAGAGAAAGTATAAAAGGGAATATTTGAAAATAACTTATGAGTGGGTTATGATGAAAATGTGAAATTATATTTGTAAGACCTTATGCTTAAGACCTTGTGCATGTATGGGATATGAGATGTTTATGAATGATGAGCATGATATGAGAGGCATGAGAACTTTATATGTTATACAAGATGATTATTCGTAATGTGATATGAAATGGTTATGTGTGGTGTGATATGAAATGTTGATGTATAACTTGAGAACCTTGAGTGCAACATTTAAGACGTTTAACATATTATGAGAAAATCCAGACAAAGCTTGGTCTATTGGAGAAGTTCAGACATAGAGGTTTGGCAACACAACGATAATGGTGTTTTGCAGTTACATTATTGATTTTGTTTGATGAAGATGTATGAGAGTCCATGTATTCATTCATAGTTGTGATACTCTGACTGGCTCCTAATAGTTGAGAATGGATTGAGAGGGTCATGTAGTGTGATAATTTAGTTCATGTGCTTCTATGCTACCTCGTATTTGGAACACCTTTAATGATATTGGAGAATGGTGCCACATGCATATTGATGAATAAGAGAATAAGTCTGCATAAGTTCTTAAGGAATATTAATAGGTGGTTGATGTTGGTGTGTTGAATGAGAATAATTTATAGATGTTTAACTTGGTGTGAATGACATTGTTCTTAGATACTATCTTTATCTTTTATATGTTTTTATACATGTGTGAGACATAGTCTCACTCCTCTTGTTTTGTTGTTGCTTTCTTGTTTAGGTTAAAGACATGCAAGAGTTTATCATGTAGATGAGGTTGAACATGAAAGGGACAAAGCTTGAGGCTTTAGTTTTTTTCTTTTTTGGTCTTATTCTGATTAGTGGAACATCGAGTCTAAAGGATGTTAATTTTTACTTTATATATTTTTCAACAACCATGTTTTTAGCCTTAGTATTATTTTGAGGATATTTATTTTAGACTTAGAGTTTGCTTTATTATGTTTTGCTTTCGTTGAGGATTTGTAAATGTCAATTTGTGTCTCTATCTACTAACTTATGTCTTATTTCATTTTCCTTTTGTATTTAAGAGTTTTTATTTGATAAATAAAATGTGTGAAACCTTTTACACATTTAATTGAAGAGCTTTATTTTATCTTTTATTAAGGACACATCTCCCTAACATAATATTTAATAAATCTTTTGGAATAAAAGAGTGTCACATATGAGATATGTCATTAAGAGTATATTTGAAAGTCAAATTTAAAAATTAACAAACATTTATTTTAATAAATTTATTATTATTTAACTTTTTTAAACGTAATATAGTAAAAAACATAAAATAGATATTTCATTAAGAGTGTGTTTGAAAGTTGAATCTTAAAACTAAAACAAAATATTTATTTTGTTAAATATATATAATTTATAAAAACATCTTAAAAGTAATATATTAAAAAAATATAAAAGACGTGCTATATTTAAAATTTAATTTTTAAACATTTAATTTTAGATATATGTGGTGAAATTTTAAAAGTATACATAAGTGATTAATTGGACAAGTTATGAAATTGTAATTTTTCAATCTCATGTTATCTTAAAACATTCCTCTTCTTGTATTTTTTTTTTTTATAATTTTTTTTGTTCATATTTTGTGAAATTTTAGATATAGAATTATGTGGAGAAAAGAGACACATTAGAAAGGAAGTGAATAGTGTCATAAAAAATTCATTTTCTCGAAACAGTAAAGTAGTAGTGAGATTGTAAGAGAGCAGATGAAAAGTAAGGTAAGAAAAACACACATAATTTTTATATTGGTTCGTCTCAACTATCGACCTGATCAAGTTTCACTAATTTTTACAATGATACAAGTATTATTTCACAAGCAACTACCCAAGTGTTCTTTAAACACAGTCTCTCCAAGCTTCAATCAACAAAATATTCTTTTATAGTCAAGTCTCTCTAGGTTCAAAACAACCAAGTATTCTTTTACAGTAAAGTCTCTTCAAACTCAAAGCAACTAAGTATTCTTTTACAATCAAGTCTCTTTAAGTTCAAAATAATCAAGTATTATTTTACAATCAAGCATCTTTAGACTCAAAGCAATAACATAAAATTAAAATTAGGTAAGCTAACAATGTTATTTTGTCTTACTATCAATATGTGATATATCCAATTAATTATTAAGTTTTTTAGAACAAAAAAAATGAAATGTACAAAGATCATGTAAATATTTATCTTCGTCATCGTCATTCTTTTTGAATTTTCAAGTTTATTTATATAAGAGTTTCACGAATATAATTGCTGCAAATTTTTAAGCATCTATCACATACTTGCTTCATTTGTCTTCATTTTTGTTCAATATAGAAAAAAATGTCTATTGGTGCATTAAATGTATTTTATCAAATTGTCACGTCTTATCTAATCAAATAAGCTACTTGTCATCTTTTAGCTACTAAAATAGAGGAATCATATGTGTGTCAATTTGAAGTAACTTTGCTTTTCTTGCAATTTTTTGTGCTTTATGAGATTTGCTAGTCATTTTTTTGATGCAAAACATACCTTTAGTTCCTTTAGTGTATTGAATAAATTTTTCCTTTCAATCTGTTAAGGAATCATGTAGACAAAGATGATTTCGTTATCAAACATCATAAATGATATACATACAACATATTTGTCTTATAGTTGAAGTGTTTCATCTATGAGACTTAAAGTCCTAATAATTAATCATCTTATTTTTATTTATCTTAAAGCTTGATTTAAAAAAAATTATTCTTTTAAAAAAAATATCTATATTTGTTATCATTAAAACTAAAAGCTTAAAAGATTTAAGATCATCTTTTAATTTAACAAATTAATTAGGTGAACTATAAAGTTTTAGGATTAATATAAGGTTAGGGTACTTGTTGAACAATCAATAAAATTTTAAAGTTATTGATAATGTATCTCCTTATATTTTTTTATTGAACTATTTAATGATTTATTTTGTATGCATATTGTAAAATTTTGATATATTCATAAATAAAATTAAATACACTTTCTCAATGAGGTTTTTTTTAAATTATTTTGAGATCAATTTGGGATTGTATATTTATTTTTATGTTGCAAATAGCTAAGTCTCAATCTAAAAGTTGTTCTAAATTTCATAAAATCAAAATCACAAATAATATAAATATTTGTCATTCAAGCATCAATATTCTAAAAGTTAAAAACTTAATTTAAGAATTAATGATTCAGGTCGATCACAATTTACTTTGACAAGCAATTAATATATCTTAGCAACTAGGGAAAGAAATTATGTGTACCATGCTACGAACTTTATGATTTTCTATGTTTATTAAAAAAAAATAGCTTGTCAAAGTAAAAATCAGTTACTTATAAAAAATAAAAATAATTAGCTACAATTTAATTTTAGTTGTTATCTAAATGAATGATGTTAAAAGTTATGTATCGTGAGTTTGAAATTATTTTACATTGACATTCAAGTAAATCCTTTTATTTTACCAATAAGGTTCAAAACACTACAACTACAATTTGACTTCTTCATTGAGTATATAGAAGGAATTTTTTTTTTAGAGAAGCATGACTCATTTAAAAAAATAGTTTTCAACTATCAATTGAGATAATTTTGGTACACAGAAGAATGTCTTTTATTATGTCAATTAGATAATTTTATTTTAATTAAATTAAAAATAAACAAAACTTAAAACTTTATTATGTTGTTTAACTTAAAAAACTTAAACTCACCTAAATACTTTCTTTTGTTTGACCACTTAATCCATTATGTTGTTATTTCTTTTGTTGCTCCACATTTTTTTTATATAGGTTTGTTAGAAAACATTTTTGTGAGTGTTGAAGAAGCAACCTATTGAGTAGTATATGTCTATTTTAGACTAGGATTCAAAAACTATAACCCATTTCTTTTTCTTTCTTTTTTTCCCTTTATTGCTTGCATTTTTTTATTGTGCATTATTTATGTTGTTTCTCTATATCTTTTATACTAGGTTGATTTTACAAGATTTCCATAAGTTTTGTTGGAGGGAGAACTTGAGTGAATATGCATATGTGCTTTGTTGGGACTTAATTTATGTCATTGATACGAAAGTTTTATTTTACTATGATTCAACAACTTATTTCTTTAATTTTTCATGGCTCTCAAACATATCAAATAATAAAATTTTAGCATTTTATTGTTGGTGAAACTATTTATTATATTAGGTTGATTTGACAAGGTTTCCCTAAATGTTGTTGGAGGAGGAAATTGAATGAGTATGCATATGTGTTTTGTTGGGACTCAATTTGTGTCATTGTTATGAAAGTTTTTTTTTTTTTATGATTCAAAAACTTATTTCTTCTGTTTATCATGGCTCACAAACACATCAAATAATAAAATCTTAGTATTTTATTATTGGTAAATCTATTTATTATACTTAAACACTTGTATATTATGAAAAACATTTTCACTATTCTTTGTCTCACATGCCAAAGACTTGCACATTATTAATTTTATTCCAAAATTGATTCTTTGAAATATTGTATGTGTAAAAATGCTTATTATTATGTTTATATTTCTTAAATTGGTTTATGATGATAGGTATGCTTGAAGATTCTATCACGGTTAATTTTGAATAGATTTAAAAGTGCTTTTGTGGATTGTTCCAATATTAAACTACCATTAAAGTTTTCCCCAGATACATACAAATGAACAAGTTTGCATCAATTGAAGATGCAAAGAATTATAACACAAAGTATGGAAATAAAAAAAAGGTTTAAGTTTTTTATGGGGCATGTTACTAAATTAAGAATCATTGGTATAATAATTGGCTAAGAGATATTTTGTAAAAACAAGAGGGGGGCTTATACATACAACAAAACAAAAATTAGTCTTACAATCAGTGTTATCATAATCAAATCGGTCAATGACTTAGCATGGACCTCATGAATTACAACACAACATAATACAAGGGCCTAGTGTAAGATAATGTTATATATAAAGAAAAGTGAAGATATGTGGATTATTTTTAAATTTGTAAAAGATCAAAAACCATGAATCTCCCCCTTCAAAAAAAAGTTTGTAGTTTTTTTAGTACATGAAAAGAAAAGTGAAGTGTAAAATAATTTATTAATGTGTTGAATGATTTAGGTTTACACCCTAGCAACATTTTTCTTATGTACTCAAATAAGTATGATTAATTGATGATATTGAATTTAGTCAACAATATGTTTTTGATTACGTACCTAAGTGAATAAAGATAAAAACAATTAGAAAAGGGAGATGATATTAACATATTTCAAGAATTGTGAATTAAAAAGTATTGAGTTTTTTTATGCATTTCAAATGGATGCAATAAAACTATGAGCAAATTATTTTTCTGGTTGATTCAAGGTCTATTATAGGTTACAAATATTTTGGTGATGTTGTAAATCTTCATCTAACATACTTAATAAATAGATACAAGTTGTTTTTCATCTTATATATCGGAGTCAATCATCATAACAATCCATTATTTTTTGTTTTTCTCCATTATGGGATGAAACGAAAGAAATCTTTGTTTGGTTACTAAATATTTGGTTAGAAGAAATATTTAAGAATTCATCTTAAAATTATTATCACAAACTAAAAAGTCGTTATCACTAATATAGTAGGAAGGGTGTTTACTCATGTTAATTATCATTATTGTATGAGGTGCATTGGGAAAAAAATCTTAAAGTACTTGAACTATATTTATCATTGATATAGTAAATTTAAAAAATCAATTTTACAAGTGTTTCATGAATTTCTCATTATTGGAGAATTTGAATTTGATTGAGATTGAATAATAGATAAATATAAGTTACAAGATAGTAAATGACTAAAATGTCCATCACCCAAAAAAATAAAAGTGTGACTTTTTTTTATGGATTTAATGAACTAAAGTACTCTAGTGTGCAAATTTATGAAGAAAAAAAATATGAAAAAGATCTTGATTAGCATTATAACAAGAAAAAATGCATCACTTTGAGAATTTTGTACCCAATTAAAGAAAATTCTTCAAAAATTTATAAAAAAAAACATGTTTAGGATATTTTAAGATAAAATGGTTGTCTATTAAAAATTTATTATGAAAATTTTGAATTTTTCACCAAAGTGTCCATATATAACATTCATCAAAATTCAAAAATAAGTCAACCTATCATGCAACTTTTTGTGTTAATTCAAAGAAACCAAATTATATTTGTCATATGTTTAAATTTTTAAGTATTTATTATAAAAATGTATTAACAATATTCATAAAAAAATTAATTTTTCCCTCCGCACATTATTTATTTATAAATATATTCTATATTGAATCATTAATTCCAAGAAGGAAAAAGATAAAGTACCAACAAGTGAAAATTTTGAAGAAGGTAGCAACAAATTCTACACTTTACTGTTTAACAGTGTTATGATTCAATCTTTGATCTATTTGAAAGAGATTCACGATAAAAAAAAATCATAATATTATAATTCGAGTTTTGCTAAAAATAATGATAAAACTTTGTTTACTAGAACTTGAAGAATATAATAATTCAACATAATTATTCCTAATGTATCCAATGAAACTATAACTTCATGTGATTCTCCACTTATGACAACTAAAAGACGTACATAAACTTTCAGAATAAAAGACAACTTGAAGATGCTTAAAATATGTTAATTTAGGACATCAACATTTGTAGTAGTATCAAATGCGAAAATTCAATTTTACTTATACTCTCATACATGTGAATATTTTTTTAAAATATTTTTAGGACATCAATGTCAGTCTCAATAAGTGAAATTTACCAATTCCTCCACACAAAAATGAAAGTATGAAAGGTGACATAATGACAAACATGACAAACCCTTGTCCTTAGATAAAATATTGATTACGTTACTAAACACTTAAAATAGATCAAGAGCCATCTTGTATATTTTGTTTAGATTGACCAGTATTCTTGATAAAGTAGACTAAAATATAAATGCTACCTAATTTAGGACCCAAGTATGGATTGTTAGTCATCCAACATACAAGTGTAGTGTGGCCTATGATCCAACTACACAAGTTTAAAAAATGAATAGTCCATTAATGAAAATAGTTAAAAAAAATTAATGTGCCTACTTAAATTACCTAAAATTACAAATAATTAAAAACTAAAATACTCAACAAACCTTGTCTATTACTTTTGAAAACAACAATTGTCGTGCTTTGACACACTTTCCTTGGTGACAATCACTCAACTAAAAAACATTCACAATATTTGTCAACAATCACACCTTTCTCTAATCACTACTTCACCACTCATCACCTCCAAAACATGCTACCTTTTCTCGTTTAGTCTTTTAATGGCCTTTTCTTTGATAACGATTGTAACACACTAAATTTTCTCTTTTTTTCAATTAATCCTAACCTTTATATTAATTATGTATCTTTATTAACTTCATTAAAGTTGACAAAATGGGCTACTCAATCCACTACAAGTCAGTTTGATACGTGCCATGAGTTATAATTAACAAGCTAGGTCAGAATGGCTCAGATTAAATTTAATCTTCTAAATTGATGTCTAAACTTAACTCACAAGCCTAGTCCTATTCAACCATGTGTTCTTCAAACTGGCATGACATTTAAATTTCTTCTTAGTTTTTTTTCCCAAAACAAGTTAGATAATTATTTATTTTTATTGACATATTTATGTAATTAATGTAATAAATAAAGTATAATTAATTATTTTATTATATTATTAAATTTTAAAAAAATATATTAAAAATTGATAATGTGAGAATTTTTATAATTATTTTTAATGTGAAAAACACTTGTATATAATATGTTAATTTTATCTATCATTTTATAAAAAAAATGTAGTGAAAAATACCTACAAATATATAATATTCAACCATTTGGGAAAAAGTTTGTAAAACTATAATTTTATTTAGTCCTTGTCTCTTAATTATTAAGTTTTTCTCAACCACTTAGCAAAATTTAATAAGAAAGTGAACAGTCCATAGTTTGACCGGACAAGTTCAACCTGAACCTGTTTATGACTCGAGCTTTATTGAATCAAGCTAAAAAAATTGTATTTAATTCCAATTTTAAACTTAGAGCAAATCCTATAATTTATTGAGTAAATTTGAGCTAGTTCAACTAGTCCAACCTATTTTGTGACACCCCCTACCCCGTATACCATAAACACATAATTAATGAAATTCGAATAACTCAATCTTTCATTATTAAAATACCAAACGTGTTCAGATAGAGAGCACCACATTCATGACTTAAACAAATAACATAATCAACGAAAATTACAAAATAAATAAGGCTAAGGTTTTTAAAATAATTTAATAGAAATAACATCCTAATCTAATCCTATCTACGCCCGATGTCACATGTCCTATCAGAGCAAAAACCAACATTGAAGCCTAAGTTTCATCACCAACATCCTCAGCCTCATGCTGATGATCACCTGTATAACAACCAAAGGAAAACAACACAAAAGGAAAGGGAGTGAGAAACATCTCAATCTAGCTCATGATGTAGGAATACACAATGAATAGTCAAACACAAACAAGACATGTATATGTACATAACATTGATAGATTAACAACAATATCACATCCCACTCATCCAAGACATAAAAATCACTTTAGAATATAACATTAAAATGCACATGTAATGGACACAAACTACTTATTATCGTGCATGTGGCGCCAGTAACACATCACGTGATGCATTCCCGCTAGTAACACGCGTAGAGTAGTCTAGGAGTACATGCTAGGTCACACCTTCTGCACACTCTTATTAGAAGGACATACTACTAGGGTCTAGTCAGGATAGCTAAGCCGCGCAAGATACATCCCATGCACACAATGGGTGAGACTGAGACTTACAAACCAAGCTATCCCCAATAACTAATCCCCAAGCTTTTACACAAGGGGGTCTTCCCTGGCGTTGTATTCCATATCGTACCCTTAAAAACATTTATGCAAATGATGCATGTAAATCAAGACTCTATGAATTCTCATATCACATTATCATGTCTCATTATCATATAACATTTTCATGTAATTCCGTCGTATCAAATTTTCTCACATCACATACTCATCAATTATATTCATTAGAGGATAACATTGAATAACACAAGAGATTCACATCATTGCATATCATAGATCACAAGAGGGAAGTAACACATGATTCATATTATACCAATAGAATTCATCAAACAAAAAAGGAAAGAAGCATAACAAGACAATTGGCGCTCAACCCCAGATTGGGCGCTCAGCACAAGGATTCTAGAGAGTAATTTTAACTCTCTGGTTAAGCCACGCTAAGCGTGGAATCTCACGCTTAGCGTGGGCACGCTAAGCCTCAAGCTCACGCTTAGCCTGAGGGTCACAAACAACATTATCAACTTTTTGTCACCTTGATGCTTAGCGCCAGAAATGATGCTTAGCGTGGTTTTTGGGATCAGAACTCTATAGATCTGCGATTTTTCGTATTTTGTATCCAAATCATTGATCTCTTTATACAATCAGTAAAAACGTTATAAATCATACGATAAATATTTAAAACAATACAATTTACTTATACAATTATATCTTCAAACAATCTTCTCTTATAACTACCGATGCATTCTCTTAGGGTTTTTCATAGGAGCCCATAGATCTCAAATCATACAATTACAATTCTAAAACTGAAATTAATCATTTATTCAAGCAATTCATACAATTAATTACATACAAGAAGAACAATAAATGAAACAGACACAATTAGGGAAAACCCCTCATACATAAGCATACAACAAACATAGGATTGGAGGCCAATCCCATTACCCAACATACATTCCCACACCCAGAGCGAGGTTTCTCACTTTCCCCTTACTTTGTTGAGCAGAAAAAGATAAATGGTTAAATCTAGGGTGGTTACCTCCTTCTTATGGTTCTCCGAGCTCTGAAGCGTAAACGTTTACGCGAGGAAAATGTAAAATGTAAAACTTATCAACCTTCTCTTTTTTTTTTCTTTTTAAAACCTAACCTCCCTTTAACCCTTTAGTAAAAATGTGAACCATGGTTATCAAAATAATTCCCCTTCCCTTATTATAATTAATTAAATAATATAACCTTTAATTATAAAACCTCACAATATATATTCATATAAAATAATTGCCAATAGTAAAATATTTAATTATCACAAATGTGATAAATAATAATAATAAAATAATTATTAACCAGCTCTTATTAATAAAATACAATATCAAAATTATTAATAAAATACTATAATATATTTTATAAAAACATGGTGTTACATATTTTACCAACTCTATTCATTAAAGAGAATTTAGCATGTTAAAGTAAAAAAAGTAGTGTTGGGTTCTCACAAAAACAAAAGAGTAATTTAGTTTTTTTAATACTAAGTGTTACAATTATATAACATTGTGTACATGAAGGAGTTATTGAAAAGACAAAAAAAAAATTATTATTGGGTGACATTTTAAGGAGAGTTTGTCTAATTCTTTTTAAGAGGACATTTAATACACAAAAAATATTTTCATATTAGGAATCATAATTCATAAGAATCATAAATCTCGTGAATGATCATTCCTATGAATAATTACAATTTGTTTGGTTGTCCACAAATATTGTTTTAAAATATTTATAATTTTATATAAAAATAAAAAAAATTTACTGCATTAAATAAGCAAATACAAGTAATGTGATATTTTTACCCCCATTAAAACTTTTTTTTTTAACTTGAGAACATTGGTTTTCCACCTCCATTATGAGAAATTGATGTAAAAAATATATATGGAAATAATGTTTCTCAATAATATTATATTTTACATAATAAACTTAACATGAAAAACTAACATTCCTAACTTTAAATTTCTAGAAAAGTAAAATTATTTTGTATATTAAACATCTCTTAAAAAAAATGATATAATAATTACAAGTTCTTAGGAGAGAAAAGTACATATTGTTTTAATTAAAATAAATTAATCAAAAAATTATCCATGATGACTGATGAGATAATAAAAAGTAAAAAAAATATTAACCACACAATTGAAATTTATTAAAAATTACACAATCATGATAAAAACTTATTAAATAAAATTCAAGAGTCATAAGATTTTATAATTTTTAATAAATTTTAACTAATACAAAATAATATATTTAAAATAATATGTTGATAGTCTTCTCTAAAAAAGTAAAAAAGTACTTCTAATCAAATATAAGAAAGAAAAATAATCTTAAATATGAATATCTTTTAATTAATTTCACTTTATTTAATGATATTATTTTTAAAAAAAAGCTTTTCATTAAAATTATATTTATAATGAGATCGAATCTTAATGAAAAGTATTTAAAAAAAATGTTATTTTACAAATACGATTGGTGAAATTAAATAATATTTAATTAACATAAGTAATAAGTTATTAAGTTAAACTTTTATCAAAACATTTATTTAAAAATAAAAATTATTACCTAAAATAAATCAGCATTTTGTATATAAAATAATAGAAAAAAATAATTGTTCTTTAAAAAATTAAAATGGCGTGACGAATTTCATTAATGGCTGTCATGCTCATGCAATTGATTAAATCTATGGGATAGCCTTGCATCTACTACATACACACACATCAAACAATAAATAGCCATCAAAAAATGAACGTCCAAGACAAAACATTGACAAATTTCTTTGCAACCGTTGACCATGGGTGGTGTTTTGCTGCTATGCCTATGCTTTTCATTATTTTTAGAAACCAAACCAAACCAAAATTGTAGCTAATGGCTGCAAACAATGCACAGCAGAAGGTGGTGAGAGCTAATTAATATTAACAAAATGGATTACACATCACATGGTCAAACTGTCAAAAAAATAGGATTAAAAAAAAAAGCAAAAAAAAAAAAAAGAAAACATCACCCACTACATGATACACTTCCTCAAATCACAGATATAGAGAGAGACAAACGTATGTCATGTTCTTCGTGTTGGCAGTTTTCTTTCCTTCTCCGATAAACACTCTCTAACTCTATCTTCTTGCTCAATCCTCTCCCCTCCAATCCATTTTCTCTCTCTTACCCTTTTTCTTCTCCCTCGCATAAATTCACGCCCACCCACTTCACAATCCGCGCACGCAGATCCAAAGTTCTTAACTTTTTCGCCGTTCCTCGCGAATTCCCCAACCGGGTCATCCGAATTCTCAACATTACTGTGCTGTTTAAGCCAACCCTAAGTCCCTGTTTTCAATCCCAATTTTCCCAATTTTTTTTTTTTTTTTTATCGTGTTTTCCGGATCAGAATCCCCGACCCATGTCGCGAATCTTTGGTAGATGGACGAAGGCGAAGGAAATGGCGGCGCTTCCGAGGTGTCTGCCACGTGGGCACCGCTCAACCGGGTTCAATTCGTGTCCGGTCACGACCCACCGGAGCATGGTCGCCGGCCACCGCCGGCGCGACGCTCCGGTGGGGCTGCAGGAGCGGTACAAGTGGGATCGCGGCGGGTCGGACGACAACCCGACCCGGAAGATCCTGGCCGAGGCTAATTGCCCACGTTGCACCAAAGACATGAACCTTATTTTCTCCAATCGCCACTTTACCATCCCACCAAGTGAGTCTAGTTCTGAATTGGGTGGTGGGGGAGAAAAAGAAAAGGGTTACCAAGCAGTGAATCGTTGCCCAACTTGCAAAACTGCTTATTACTTTCGCCCGTTTGACACTGCACCTCTGCAAGGTACCTTTGTGGAGATTGGTAGGGTCAGTAGTACTAACAATAATGGTGTTAATAATGTGAGTGGTAAGGGGCAATCTCCTAGGAGGATCACACATGGGAAGGGCAAAGAGGGTGGTAGTAGTAGTAGTAAGAGTGGTCAAGGGGGAGAGGAATTTGGGCCTAAGAGTAATAGTAATGCAAGTAAATGGCTTGAAGTGTCATTGTGGGAGACTTTGATGTCCTACAATGGTGGTGGTGGTAATGGTAATGGTGATCATGGCGAGCCACCTGAGTCGTGGCCGCCGGGTGGTAGTAATGGGAATGGGAATGGTTTGGCTGTGCATACTCCTCCAGGCCCACCTTTTGCACCTGGGATTAATGTTTTCCGGGCTACGGGGCCACGGAATGGTGGTTCAGGTGGTGGAGGGGGGGGCGATGGTGAGAAGACCGCCTGGGGAGGGTCTAATTTGGGGAAGGATTTGCCCTCACCAAAAGAGATCTGTAAGGGTCTTGACAAGTTTGTCATTGGTCAAGAGAGAGCCAAGAAGGTATCTTGTTTGCCTGAATTTTGTTTTGCTGTGCTTTTAGTTGGCTTGCTGATGTGCAATTATGTGTCAATGCACTCTTTGTGGTTTGTTTACGATGCAAAATGAGGATAGAAAGAAAATTAGTGTAAGTGTAGATATCTTTTCTAGATTCATTGTCGTAGTTTTGAAGTTGATTCCTCTGGTTTTCTTTCACTCACTCTTTGTATATCCAAAACAAATAGACTTGATGATATCTTACAAGTTGCTGCAAATGCATTGTTTTGACTTTACCTCATTAATGGTTTATGTTTCTGTTGAAGGTGCTTTCTGTAGCTGTTTATAACCATTATAAAAGGATATACCATGCCACTTTACAGAAAGGGTTAGTTCTTATACTACCTTAGTGGAATTACAACTGATTCCTCATTTCCCCCTTTTTCTTACTCATCTTCACGTATAAACTAATGCATGCCATGATAAATATATGGGGAATTTACAAAATGTCAAACTCAGTTTGTTCTTTCACATTACCTATTTGCTCTGCTTGAATTGGTGGGTTTCAATACTAGGCCAGTGCCGTCAGGCGCAGATTCAGGAGCTTCAGAAGTGTTAGATGATGACGATAATGTGGAGCTAGAAAAGAGTAATGTTCTCCTGATGGGTCCAACAGGGTCAGGTGTGACATTCATTAACACTGTTTTATTTCCTTTTACTTATATAATACATTGCTTGCTCTGTTCATATCAGTATCTGTAATTACAGCATGCCTGCAATGCTAATCTAAATTTTATCAAATAGGGAAGACATTACTTGCTAAAACACTGGCTCGATTTGTGAATGTTCCGTTTGTCATTGCTGATGCAACAACCTTAACACAGGCAAGTATGAATTCATTTGTGAGGTAATGTTAGAATTTGTAAAACAAAGAGTACGGCATAAACAAGTTAAATGATGCAGATTTATCCATTTTCCGGTGCCAAAGATCTGATTTTCTTTTCTTCTTATTATAGAGATAAGAATGTATTTGGTATGTTGTTCTGGATGCATTGATGCAATCAATTTTTACTTTCAACTGAAACTTTTGGTATTCAACAGTAGTTACTATTTCTAATTTTGTTTCATAGTTGGCTCTCTTGTCCTTGGACAATTTTTTGTTTTTGTTATTGACCTAAAATAGGATTCTAATTTGTAGGCCGGTTATGTTGGAGAAGACGTTGAATCAATACTGTATAAACTACTTGCGGTATGTGTACTGTTCTGTACCATTATGATGTTTGATTAAATTATCAATTTTTCTTTTCTAGGAATGACCTTGTTTATCGATTTTCAGTATCCTAGCTATTCTTAGTTTTTTTCCCTTTGATGCTCGCTTATATTATACAGTTGATGATGAATCAAATTTCTTATAATAGAGTTTGTTACATTCAGGGAAGCTTCCTTGCTTTAGAAACTTAATTGAAAATGATAAAGGTCAGCCAAATTCCTTAACAATTTATATTAGCTGTAGACAAGAAAAAATTAGCTTGCTCCCATTATTTTGTCAATATCATTCTGCCCATATAATAATCAATAACTATTTACTTGTGTTGTCAAGTTAGAAATTTTCTAAATTATTAAAACATTCTCAATTTATGCTGGATTTCTTCCCTCGTTGGTTATGTGATGGAGTAGCATTTTGTGCTTCAATTTTGAGCCACAATGACAAGAATGAGACATTAAAATGAATAAGTTTAGCTTGTTCTTTTTTTATTTAAAAAAAAATCTGGCTATCATGAAGATGTGAAATGTAGTCAGTGTAGAGACCAAGAATTAGTCATCTTTTATAAAAAAAATAATTAAGAATAACTTTGTTAATATTTTAATAAATAAATCCTCATGGCATGTGCTGTTTTTTGGAGTCATAACATTCATTAGAAATACCCTTTCATGTAAACCCAAGAATACAATTATAGTTAAAAAAATATTTAAACAAAAAGAAAAGGTTCCTGATATGCATGGATACATGTCAAGGAGCAAGCTAGAGTCTGAATCTTCTCATCTACTGTTCTTCTGTGGAAAGATTGTTATTTTTATCTTGTTTGTAGTTGCACTTCCTTCCATCTCATTGCTATACTGGTATTTTTGCCCTACAGGCAGCAGATTTCAATGTTGCGGCAGCTCAACAAGGAATAATTTACATTGATGAAGTTGACAAAATAACTAAGAAGGTTTCTTTGCTAATTTAACTGGGGATAAGTATATACTTTCTTATCCACTATAAATTTTAAGTGTTATGGTATATATTTTTACAGGCTGAGAGCTTAAATATCAGCCGGGATGTTTCCGGGGAGGGTGTTCAGCAGGCATTATTGAAAATGCTTGAAGGAACTGTAAGTAAAGGATCCAGAATGCATTTGTTGCTAACTGATTTATAGAATTATCGTATCTTATTTACACTGCAACTGTAACCTTAAAATTTGACAAGCAATTTGTTCAAGTAGGTTTACATCTTGAGCTTCTATTCCATTATATGTACAAGGGTATTTAACTGGTGATTGACTGGTAGCAAACAGTATTGGATGCATTAATGGTAATTTTAATTAGATTTAGAAAGAACAATATATTATTTTCCATGGTGAGATCTTATTTTTTCAGTGAGACGAAAATTGAAACATGAGGCATGATTTGAATTTATGCACTGGTGTTGGTTATAAGGTTTAGTAAGAGCAAACATTGATTATTTGTGCGGAATGTTTTGAAGAGAGGAGCTAAATTGATTAGTACCATTCTTACAGTATCCTAAACTTGGAATGATTTCTTATTCTCTAGATTGTAAATGTCCCTGAGAAAGGAGCTAGGAAGCATCCACGGGGGGATAACATTCAGGTATGTTGTTTGGAAGAATAACATCTTTTGCCATTCCTTTTCATTTTATTCATTTGTGTAGTAGCATGTGATTAGACAAATTTTCTTGCCTTGTTTTTGTTTTCTCTTGTCTTGAATCTTGAAATATTTGTTTATATTTTAGAAAAACATTTCTATCATCACAAATCTTATGATTATTGTATCTTTCTAATTGGAAAAAGAATGAAAAAATGATAATGGTACAATTACCTCATTGGTTGGTGAACAATAATCCACACCCTGTCAATGTGGGCCAGCTTGGCTAGTACAGTTTGCATATAACTACACTTGTACATTTTTTCAATAATCTTCCATTCATTTTTTATCTTATGTAGATCGACACAAAAAATATTCTTTTTATATGTGGTGGAGCATTTATTGATCTTGAAAAAACCATTTCAGAGAGGTAAATGTTTTGGCCTTTGTCTTGCAAAATTTTTTGTTCACAAATCATAGATTCTTTACATATGTCTCAGTTTCTGCCAGAGCAGTCACTAACTTATTTATCAAATAAATCAGACGACAAGATTCTTCTATTGGTTTTGGAGCACCAGTTCGTTCCAATATGAGAAATGGTGGAATAACAGATTCTGCAGTAACATCCTCTTTACTGGAATCAGTGAGTATTGGCTCTTATTATCTGAAATATTAATCTCCTTCCTTATAATTGTAAGACTAGATAGATAGATGGATACTGTAAGCAATTGCATCTTGTAAATAATGCATTTAAGCTACCATGGTGTTGTGTTTTTTTTTCAAATCTTCCAACACCAGATAGACACAGACACAGTAGTGAGATAATGAATTGTTGTAGCTGGCAACCATCATAATGAATCTAAAATGTTGCATTTAATATTTTTCAGGTAGAAAGTGCTGATCTTATTGCATATGGCCTCATACCAGAGTTTATTGGACGATTCCCCATCTTAGTCAGCTTGTCAGCTTTAACTGAAGATCAACTTATGATGGTATTCCTACATAGTTTATATTGTCTTCAATCATATCATATCTTATCCTTATTTCTCTAAACATTTTGGTGCTCCAACAACTGATTCTGGTTGCCTTTTGCTGCCAATGATGATTTTGTTCTGTCATTTCTAATGCTTTCTACATTTAAAGACTAGAGTCCATATGGGTTTTTAGCCACCTCGAAGCTTTAAATCTTTATTGTTCTCGTATCAAATCAAGGTTTTGTTATATATTTATCATTTTTATATTTTAAATAATAAACTTCAATATTTTTATAAAGATAATAAACTTGGTAAAAAGAAAAATAGTCACATTTGGTCTGTGCAAGTGCATGGTTTGTATTTAATAGTATAGAAAGCATCAGAATAAATGAATTGGATTTTTTATTGTTCTTTTGACTAGAATATGAACCTATAACATGATATAAAGTGTAAAAGGAAAAGTTAACATATAATTTTTTCTCACACACACACACATATATAAAAATCTTAAAAATTTACGTAAAATAGTTTTAATTTGTAATTGTAATGAAAACCGGAAGTTCCTTAAAAGATGGGTAGTTGTAAATGATGGTTCTCTGTTCATATTGACACTTTGGTGTCCTCTCTTTCCGGTTACAGTAGACAATAAACATTGGCACATTTTTTAAAGAGAGGAATCACGTTTCTATTAATATACATTACTTCATATGTAAAAAAGGAGTTTGAGTTATTTTTTTCCCCAGTGGACCCATAATTTTTTTGCCATCAATTCCTTTTAGCAGCAACTTGATATCATCTAAAAATTTTCCCATCTGAAAAGAGTATATGTTGGTTTAGATTTTTAGACTTGCTGTCATGTGGAATACTTAATTTTGGCTGCTTTAGGAAGAGTTATAGTTGTTAAATTTCATCTTAAAACCAATTGATATTAAGCGAAGTTGTCCAATATATGCCTATCAAACAGGTGAACCTACCATAATAGGCAATTTATCAAGATGAACTATAAACTCTAATACCATGTTAGATTCCATCTTAAAATTAATTGACATTAAGTGAAACTTGAATATTAAGATTTGAGAAAAATAGTGTGCGTTGCCCACACTTCTTTCATTTTTATTATATATAACATATTGAGTACATAGAAATACTGAACCCTAGGAGTCTAAGACACACATCAGACATATAAAAGAAATATTAAATAAATACAAAGGCTTCTCTAATAAGCTATTCTAACACTCCCCCTCAAGCTGGAGCATATAGGTTGTATGCACCAAGCTTGGAACATAAAAACTGAATGCGAGGCCCCCTCAATGACTTAGTCATAACATCTGCAAGTTGTTCATTGGATGTGACAAATTTGGTAACAATTTCCTTAGATAGCAACTTCTCTCTAACAAAATGACAGTCAACTTCTATATGTTTAGTTCTCTCATGAAATACTGGATTGGAGGCAATGTGGAGTGCAACTTGATTATCACAATACAACTTCATTGGATGACCTTCACAAAACTTTAACTCCTGAAGAAGTTGCTTAATCCACATAAGTTCACAAGTAATTAAGGCCATAGCACGATATTCAGCCTCAGCACTGGATCGAGCAACAACATTTTGCTTCTTACTCTTCCAAGATATGAGATTTCCACCTAGGAACACACAGTAGCCAGTAGTAGAGCGTCGGTCTATAGGACAACCAGCCCAATCAGCATCACAATAGCCAGAAATTTGGCTGTCTCCTTTGTCCTCATACAATAATCCTTGTCCTGGTGCCTTTTTGATATATCTAAGGATACGTAAAACAGCATTCCAATGATCAATATGAGGGGCCTGCATGAATTGACTAACAATCCCTACTGCAAAAGAAAGATCAGGTCTTGTGATTGTGAGATAAATAAGCTTCCCAACCAATCTTCTATATCTCTCTGGGTCTGTGAACGGTTCACCTTGATCAGCCATCAACTTTTGGTTAGGATCCATAGGACTATCAATGGGCTTGCAATCCAACATGCCAGTTTCCTTCAAGATATCAATAGCACATTTTCTTTGTGAAATCACAATGCCTTCCTTTGATTGAGCAACCTCAATACCCAAAAAATATCTCAGATGCCCAAGGTCTTTGGTCTGGAAATGACTAAACAAATGTTTCTTCAATTGAGAGATTGTAGTTGCATCATTCCCTGTAATCACTATGTCATCAACATAAACAATCAAATAAACACATCTCCCAGGTGAAGTGTGACAATAGAACACTGAATGATCTGCTTCACTCCTTTTCAACTCAAAATTCTGCACCACATGACTAAATTTTCCGAACCAAGCCTGAGGAGATTGTTTGAGACCATAAAGGGATCTTCGCAATCTGCAAACCAAACCAGACTCCCCCTGAGCAACAAACCCAGGAGGTTGCTCCATGTAAATTTCCTCCTCCAACTCCCCATGAAGAAATGCATTTTTAATATCTAATTGGTGGAGAGGCCAATGCCGAATAGCTGCCATAGCAAGGAAGAGACGAACTGTAGGGATTTTGGCCACAGGAGAAAAGGTATCACCATAATCTAGGCCATAAATTTGAGTATATCCCTTGGCCACCAATCCGGCTTTGAGTCGATCAACTGTACCATCAGGCCCAACTTTAATAGCATAGACCCATCTACAACCAACTAGTTGTTTACCAGGAGGAAGTGGAACTAGCTCCCATGTACCACTATGCTCAAGAGCTTGCATTTCAACAATCATTGCTTGTCTCCATCCAGGATGACCAAGAGCCTCATGAACATTTTTAGGAATGGTAAGAGGAGATATAGAAGAGACAAAGGAGAAATACAAGGGGGATAAGCGATGATAACTCAGAAAATTATAAATAGGATGAGGGTTTCGAGTAGACCGAATACCTTTTTGAAGAGCAATGGGCCATCCTGAGTTATCCTCACCAGGATCCGTAGCAGGGACATCTGATGGTGAAGGACATGAAACCGGTGACTTTTCAGGTAATGTTGGATCAATTTGTCGTGCTCGACGTTGATATGTGACAAGAGGAGGTGGAGTAGCTTGAATAGGAGTAGTTCCGGGAATAATAGACTAAGTAACCTCTTGGTTATGAAGTGAAATTTGAGGTGGAATGGAAACATGAGAACAAACTGGTAGCACCTCTTCTACTGAAAGAGAATCATGAGTGGTGCATGAGAAAAAAGGAGTTTGTTCAAAGAAGGTGACATCTGCAGACATGTAGAATTTTCTGGTCTCTGGAGAGTAACACCTATACCCTTTCTGAAGACGGGAATAGCGTAAGAAAATACACTTAATGGCTCTAGCAGATAGTTTATCCAAACCAGGAGAGACATTATGGACAAAACATGTACACCCAAAGACACGAGGTGAGACATGAAACAAGGGTTCCTTAGGATAAATAATGGAGTAAGGGATTTTATTTTCAAGGGAAGAAGAGGGCATTCTGTTTATTAAAAAACAAGAAGTGAGGATTGCATCACCCCAATGATGTACCAGAACATTTGCATTGAGCATTAGGGTGCGTGCAGTCTCCACAAGGTGCCTATTTTTCCTTTCTGCTATTCCATTTTGTTGGGGTGTATGTGGACATGTAGACTGATGTAAGACACCCTGTGAGGATAGGAAAGAGGATAATTCAGAAGAGAAATACTCTTTTGCATTGTCACTTCTAAAAATTTTAATTATTCTCCCAAATTGGTTTTTTGATTTCATTGAAGAAAGACATGAAAATAGACAACAGTTCAGAACGATCTTTCATTAGATATACCCAAGTACATCGAGAAAATTCATCAATAAATGTTATAAAATATCTGAAACCAAAAAGATGTTACACGACTTGGACCCCAAATATCAGAATGAATGGTGGTGAAAATTGAGTTACATCTTTTATCGGTTCGCTTGGGAAAAGACGACCTAACATGTTTGCCTAATTGACATGATTCACAACCTAACTCTTCTAAATTTTTAAGATTAGGAACCAAAAGTTTCAGCTTGGATAGACTTGGGTGACCCAAACGATCATGCAAGAGTTTGGGTGATAAAACAGCAACACAAGACACAAGTGGTTGTGTTTCAAAATAGTAGAGACCACTAGATTTATGTCCTGCACCAATCTTCCGACCCGTACCACGTTCCTGAATAACAAAAGATTCAGCATTAAAGGTTACTGAACAATTTAAAGATTTGGTTAACTGACTTAAAGAGATTAAGTTGAAAGGACAATTAGGAATAAACAACACAGAGTTTAAATGTAGTGAGGGAGACAGAGAGACTTGACCAATTCCTTTGGGAGCAATTCTGGATCCATCTGCTAAGGTAATAAGGTGAGGGGATTTAAGTGGAGACATGGTAGAAAACATAGACTTATTACCAGTTATGTGATCAGAGGCTCCTGAATCAAGGATCCATGGACTTTGATTTGCAGTTGAATGAGAAATACAAGCAGTAGAAACAGTAGTGGTAGAGAAAGATTGAGCTTGATTCATGGATTTCCATTGAAGATATTTCTGATAGTCATCTTTAGGGACCATTCTATCAGTTTTTTTTAATTTCTTGGACAGATTTGCAAAACCATGAAGAGAATAACAATTCTCTTGGATATGACCTATCCTCTTGCAGTATGAGCATTGAGGACAAACACTTCTCCCTTGACTAGAAACCATTGCAGAAGCTTCAACCTGACCTGGAGATGCCATACGAAGAAGAGGGAACAACTGGAACAACCGGAGAAGATGAACAGTGACCGCAACTCAAAGAGAAGATGAACAGTGACTGCAACTCAAACGAACAACTTGAACAACACACTGAGGTCTGAAACAGACCCAGACAGCTTGGGCGAGCACAACGATGGCGGCGCGGTGGACTTCCGGCGGCCAGAAGGCGGCGCGTGAGACACACGCGCGTGACGGACCAGACAGTTGGAGCGGCGCGTGGGAGCGCGTGGAGACTTCGATGCGCTCAAAACCACCAGGGTTGGGTTGCGCTCAAAGAGGCGCACCAAACCCTAAGTTCGCTGGAGAATTTGGTCGCCGGCGGCGGCGGACGGCGGCGGACAGCGGCGGACGACAGAGCGGGATCGGACCCGCTCTGATACCAACTTGAATATTAAGATTTGAGAAAAATAGTGTGCGTTGCCCACACTTCTTTCATTTTTATTATATATAACATATTGAGTACATAGAAATACTGAACCCTAGGAGTCTAAGACACACATCAGACATATAAAAGAAATATTAAATAAATACAAAGGCTTCTCTAATAAGCTATTCTAACCAGTGATTTAAAAACCGGACCGAACTGGCCGGTCGGACCGGTTGGACCGGGAACCGGTGGTCCAGCCGGTCCGAATCTTAAGTTGGATCGGTTATGCAGTCGACCCGTTTCAAACCGGATTGAACCGGTCAATTTTCCGGTTCAACCGGTGAACCGGTGGGTCAAACCGGTTCAACCATTTTTTCTTTTTTTCTTTTTATAAATTTTTTAAGGGACCATAAACCACAAAATAATAATGAAAATTGAATCTCTTAATAGAAAAGCAAGGAGTCTTATTAAATATAACAATGACTACTTGTTCTAATATATTTGTTTGCAATATATACAACTTAAATAACTTTTATAGTATATTATTAATTTTAAATTATATATTTAATAATATAATATTTATGTAAATATTACATATATTATCTTGTGGTATTAATTGCAAGCATATTATATATGTACATATTATTTATATTTTTAATTTGTATTAATATACCGTTTAACATGTAATTTTTTATGTATTTTTTTACAAAATAAAAATAAAAATAATTTTAAATAAGATAGAAAAATTGAAATTTAAAATAAGATATGAATTTATTAAAATTTATAAGTATAAAATATGTTTAATATGAATATTTTTTTAATAAAAATAAATAAAAACCAAGTCATGCGGTTCAACTAATGACCCACCAGTTCAACCTTTGACCCACTGACCCAGTACCTTAACCGGTTCGATAACCGGTCCAGTTTTTAAAACTATGATTCTAACAGTGAAGTTTCCCAATAATTATATAAGTTTCATCTCAATAATTGAGGTAGACAATGTGAGATTTTTCAACAATAGTTATTACTTATTTTGGCTTCCAGCATCTTATAGTTATTTCTTATAGTCATATAACTGTTGTTTGGTTTACAGGTTCTCACAGAACCAAAAAATGCTCTTGGTAAGCAGTACAAGAAATTATTTAGCATGAATAATGTAAGCATCTCTCTCTTGCTCTGCCTGCTTCCATGCATGCGTGTGTGTGTGAGAGAGACTTGTGAGTGTTCCTGTATGTATGTAGTGTGAAAACCTGAACTGATGTGGCCACTTGATCCTTTTCATTCCAAACCAACATAATTTAGGTATACCGAGATGCTAACCACTCAAACTAATAATCTGTTAAAGTGATTGATTCAATGATTGTCCATGGCAGACTATTCTAATAATTACTCACTAAATTGATATATCTTTTGTTTCAAATACCGTGTATAATTCATCACGTAGTCTCCCTCCCTTTTTTTCCAAAGACATCTAAGTATCCCTGAATCTCCTTATTTTTTTTATTATTTGATGTTGCCTGTAGCCTGTCTCAAAACCATTTTGGAACATGACATAGAAGCCTGATCAGAATCAACCTTGGTTGATTTAGTTTGCCATGATTTCTGGGTCATTTGGTGTTGGTCTTTGCTACGCCAACCTGATCAACATGTTTTTGCCTTTTGAGCAAATCATTCAAATTGTCCTGCATGTGGGCGGCGTGTCTATTTGTTTAATCTTATTTTTGCAATTAAGAGTGCAAGTGAGTAGCTTGTAAAGTGGACAAAGGGAAGTCTATTTATCTAAAACATCACCCCTACTCTTCAGGTTAAGTTGCACTACACAGAGAATGCTCTAAGACTGATAGCAAAGAAAGCAATGGCCAAAAATACTGGTGCCAGAGGATTGAGAGCCTTACTGGAAAACATTTTAACCGAAGCCATGTATGAGGTATTGAAGGGTTTGTTTATTCTTAAAATATGTATAAACTATCTTCAAGTATCACAAACTATCATCATTCTCTACGTTTTTATACTAATATATGCGATGCTTATGTGCACCAGATTCCTGATATTAAGACAGGAAGCGACCGAGTAGATGCAGTTGTTGTTGATGAAGAGTCAGTAGGGTCGCTAACTTCCCCCGGATGTGGAGGGAAAATCCTTCGCGGAGATGGTGCATTGGAGCAGTTCCTAGCTAAGATCAAGGATTCGGCGGTATGATCTTACATTTGAACATGAGCCGGCTAATGTGTTAGATTTATGTTTGGGTATTGAACATTTTATAAATAGTAAATTACACTGATACCTGTTTAGATTTCGTCAAATTGCATGCACACTCCTACCTCTTCTAACCCTACACTAACTTCTTATTTGTTTGAAAAAATTACACTAACACCCTTTTGACATTACACAAACTTTCCTTAATTCTTTAAAAAATATTATACCATATATTCCCCAATAATGGAGGTTGTTTTAAACATTTAAAAAGCAAAAGAGTTATTTGCAATTTCACGAAATCCAAGTGTCATTGTAATTTATTCTTATATAAAAACTATCAATTTTTTTTAAGTTACCTTGTTGTAGTCTCTCTGCTATGGTTTCCTTCATGTGCATCATTATGAGCTATGAGGATGTTGTATCAAGTTTCGACTAAATTTAAACTTTTGCAGAGTGTTGACGTAGCTGAATCAGATTTACAAGAGGGGGATTCAGAGCTTTCATCAAGAGCCATGAGCATGTAATATTATTATATTCACCATATTCAGTGTATAATTTGTCACTGTCATTTGTAAAAATCACATTAAAAGGAATTGCTGTAATTATCCTTTGTATAACAGCATAGCTACTGGTCTAAGTTCACTGGATAGGAAAGAAATAATAGAAGAGAAAAGAAAGGTGTAGTGTAGCATTGCTAATTTAGGCAGCACGTTATACAAAATTTCAATCATTGTTGAGCAAGTCTCACTGAAGACATTTTTTCTTTTGTACTGGACTACTGATTTCACCACTTGAACTAATGATTTAGTTATATTTAACTATTGTGCCAAGGGTCCCCTTCAAATGAAGATTATGCTTATGTAAATGAAACTGACCATGGAATAATAATGATAAATGAAATGGGTCACCTCATTTTCTATGCAAAGGTGCCTTGTTGAATTAATCCGATCAAAAGGGTTCAACAAGAAAAAAAGCGGAAGAAAGAAAGTGGTGAATATGCATCACTTTGCTATCGACCATTATCGACCAATCATGAATGTAGTGCTTTTTCTAATGATATTTTTTTTTATTAGGAATGAAAGTGAAAAAAGGAAGAGAAGAGAAAATAAAAATAATGAGTAAAAAAAAAAAATATATATATATATATATATATATATAATAAAAGAAAAGTAAGGATAAACTCATGCAAGTCATTTTGTTCTACGGAAGCAATTTTCCCTCTTTCTTTTTGTCCATTTTGGATTAATTAAAAAATCTGTGGTCCCATATGCTGTTACACCGTTCTTTCTCTCTTGAAACCAAATCAAATGGTGGGAGGAGCAAATTCTACCATATTTTCTTCACCCTTTCTTCCATCCTCCCAATTTTGGTTGTTTCAAACACATAGTAAATGTTTATTTATGGAATGTGTAAATCTAGATTTCATGGAGCATGCTGTTAGACACCGATAAATGCAATCATAACACTAAAGTATATGAGAAAAAATGATTAATAATTTATTAATTTGGTAATGTTTTGTTGAGTATTGGACTCCTTCCCTATGTGGAAAAAAATCCAAGATTGAGAAGTCTAAATTTTGTCTCACTTAAAAATCAAGTGGAGAGGGATTTCTTAGGGAAAGAGACAGAATGAATTACACAACAGTCAGCGAGAGAAAAAAGAAAGAAAGAGAGCAAAAAAATTGGTTTGCATACACAAAGCAATTTTAGTAAAATTGTGATCATCACTTCATTTACCGTTTGATCAGGCTGGAAATTTGACGACAGGTTCTTAACACGGTGATCTTTCGTTTTGATTGTTGGGATCATGGATTAGAGGTTTGTGGTTGGAGAAATCAATTTCGCACAATTGCTTTGATTTGAGGTTTCTTCTTTTTTATTCTTCAGTTAGAAGACCTTGTTACCTTAATATATTGGTTAGTTGTAAGCATTTGTTTATGCATTTAATTAGTCTCTCTTGTACCCTTATTTGATCATAATGGAGCTTGATTGAGTGGTTTGTACCAGTGAGTTTTTACTTCACAGATTGAGAGGGTTTTCTTATGTTAAATATATGTGTTTCTTTGTGATTATTTTCTACCATTTATTTGTTTTGTTGCTTCTAGTTGGTTTTTGCAAGTTGGGGAATTATTTTCGCTACGTACTTTGGTACTTTTGATTATAGTATTGTTGTTTCTCCTATCATGTTTCGATGTAATAAGTGGTTTTCTTTATTTTAAGATGTATTAGATGATATCTTCCAAACAAAAACTAGCTTTATCACAATCATTAATGTGAGAAATTGTGAATAGACATAGTTGATGCAGTTGTAATTGTAAATAACAATCATACTTAATTCAAAAATAATGATGTTGTAATTGAAATTATGATCATATTTAATTGATACAGTTCAGGATTTAGGATTTAAAGTAAGATATATTAAATGGTATATTCTAAGAAAAAATCAATTAGTTTTATCACAATCATTGATGTAAAAAATTGTGAACAAATATGAATGTTGCAACCACAATTGCATCATAATGACTTCAAAAATCTTGATGTTGCGGTCAAAATTGTAGTTGCATATAATCAATGCAATTATTATTTTAGTCAAGGTGATTCCAAAAATCTTGATGTTACAATTGAAATTCCAAAAATCTTGATGGTGCAATTGAAATTGCAGTTGAAGACTTTTTTTAAAACCTTGGATTAGAAATATAAAGTTACTTTGTATGGTCATATACAAGAAAATTCAAAATAATAATAAGGAATATCATAGAAATTCATTGTTTAATTAATTAATATAAAAAAAACCAATAAAGTGTGTAATTTGTAGAAGTTATTATGTCTAATAGCTTTCTAACAAATTAATTACCTAACTAGTGATATTTTTAATAAACTACTCATAACAACAACATATATTCACAACAACATATATTCATAGTTTAGAAGTACCAAATCACCGGTCTTCAAAGCTTAGCGCTTTTAATTTTTGGGTCAAATATGTTTTTAGTCCCTTAAATTTAAGATAAATTTATTTTTAGTCCTTTAACTTTAAAACTAGTCTTTATACTCAAATTTTGTTAAGAAATTCGTCAAATATTGTCGTATAACTTTTTATACAAGTGTAAAATATCATATTAAATTTAATTGATACTACATAATTATTTTAATTTGTCACTTTTAGATATGTTATTAGTGATTTGAAAGACTAAAATAATTTTTAAAAACTAAAGAAACTAAAAATAACAAATTTGAATTTAAAGGACAAAAATAAATTTACCCTAAATATAATAAATTAAAAATATATTTAACCCTTAAAAGGAAATTTGAAATCTTGGATTCTAACCTTGAAATCGCAGAGGTTAGTGTTCTTTTTGGTTAGGTGTTTTCATTTGACCCATAATCAACATAGCAAGATCCTAATCAAGTGTTTTTACTTTCATTAATAACTTCACTTGGGAATTTAAACAAGCGACATCATAGAATATATTTAATACAGCTCCGACTGAAAAATTATGTACATTGTTTCTAAAGTAGATATTTCCTCATGTACCCAACTTTCTCATATTTTGTATGGTTGATGTAAAATCTGATATTACTAACAAGCCCTACGAGTGCAATTCAGCCCGCTTCCCTTAAAAAAAAATTAATTTCAAGTTTTGTTAATAATAATGATTAAAAAAAACTTTAAATAGTTAAGCAGATTTATTGACATAAACTATTTATTAGTAAATTGATAAATATTTCAAACCAATAGCATAATTACAACCTAAATAAAAAAAATAACATTAAAAAAAATAGAATGGTAGTCGTAATTCATTGCCCGTATTCTGGTTTAGGATTTCCATATCAACTATGGATGAACAATGGCATGAGGAGTCTCCATTAAAATATATTTATGTTACCCTACCCTCTTCCAAAACTATACCCTAATATTTTGTTGCTCTCGCTGGCAATCTTGTAAAGAAACTTCTAAACAAGTTGCAGTTTATCTCTTGATACATGTTTGAATAGGGTTTGTTTAGTACAATCCAGTAGAATCTAGCAACTATAGCCATAGTGAGTAGTAATTACTTGATCAAGTTCATACATGACATATCATTAGGCCACAACTGTAGAAGAAAGTTTTATTTATAGTTACACATTATTTTTTCAAGCTGTAGTGCTTCTTCACAGCTTCAATCACTTCCCAAGTAATGTTCATTCCTTTTGGGAAGACAACTAAATCACCAGCCCCAATTTCAAAAGATCCAACAGACCCTTCAACAGTAACCTTCACTTTTCCCTCAAGCAGATACATAGTCTCTTCTTCTTTAAAGGACCATGGAATTTTGGTTGGACCTCCTTCCCACCTGTTGATGTTCAAAGAAACTTAAGATAGTATGAAAAATGAAAAGATAGGAAAGAACCAAAGCACTGCAAAATGCAAAACCAAGAAAAGATATAAACTTGCGCAGACAAATGCAGGTTTTACATGATTGAAATGTGCAAGCCATTTCTTTGTGCTGCCCCCTTAAACTGATTAAACAATGCATTTTAGTGTAGCATAGAGTAATTACATGCATGCATCAAAAGTCAAAATAAAGGGGCATTATCTCTGTAGCCTAATGTCATGGCTTTGCTTGTGACTAAAGGAGGAAAACTAAAAAGGAAACTTATAAATATTGTTTAACATCTAAGCTTGGTGCATAAAGCTGCAATTTAGTTCCATATTATCATTCACCATCAACTAAGTACAAAGTTTTCAAGGACAGAAATCAATATGGATCCTGTTGTACATAAATTCCTATAAATAACCAAGAAGATAAAATTTGAAACAATAGAAAATCGTTCTGATATAAGTCTAAGATCCCTTTATTTATGGCTTTCTTTTTGCTACTGTGTCACATGTATTTGTTTTAGATCCCTTGAGAAGAAACAATCATCCAGACCTTTTAAAGCACTGAAGACTTAAAAAAATTGTCATAATTTAGATTAATGTTACAGTCTATATGATGTTATAGTACAGAAGACTTTAAAAAGTTGTCATAACTTAGACAATGTTACTCTCTACATGATTTAAACACATACAGTTGAAGACTTAAACTTTATAAATATGACATGGTTATACTTTTTTCAACTCTTTTATTAAACAAGTATGCCAATATTACAAAAGGTACCACTTTCACAATGGGTCAAGATATGTAATCTTTAAACTATATAGGTGTTTCTCTTTTTCCTTTCTCTAAGAAACATAAGGAATCAGAACATGAAATCAACAGAGCCAAAAATTAGGAGCTAAACCACAGGCACAACACAAGGATGATGAGGGTAAAAGAAGCATTATCTTTCAGGAAACCATACACAGAGAAACCAGTGAAAGGTTGGACAGAAATTGCCTAACCAGTCAAATTACAAGATAAACCTCTCAAGAACCTAGAAAGATGCCAATGATGGTGCAGGTTGATGGATTTAAGAGCAAGCAACATAGCACAAACAAATGGTACAATCATACAAATGACAACAAGAGTCTGTTTGGATAAACTTCTCTAAAAACACTTTTAGTGGGGAAAAATTGAGAAGGAAAGATAAAATAAGCTTCTTCATAAGCTAGACTTGGCTTATGCATATACTAGTTTATAGAAGCTTTCTCATGTAACTTCTTAAAAAAAATTACAAATTAATTTATGTATGAGCTAGTTTTAGCTTATAGAGAAGGTTATTTCATCTTTCCTTCATATATTTTTTTTCCGAAGTACTTATCGAGAAATTTATCCAAATAGGCTATAGGTAGATTATTGTTGATCAGCCACACAAACACCCCAGAAAAAGATTTGACTCTCTAAACTGAGTAAGAGTAAAATACATAATTTCACTCCATGAAAAAAATCAACTGTTGGAATTTCTAACACATCCATGATTTATTTACTGTTGAAAGGAGATGGATCCGATTACCTAATCTTACAAGGATCCTGCTCTTCTAAAGCGAGTAGCACACTCTAGAAGGAAAGTAATATCATACATTGATATGAAAATCAAATTAACAACCGATTTTCTCATACTGGAATCATTTACTCCAATCTTATTCACTTTATAACCTTCAAATCCACCATACAATAACTTTTGAGATAGGAGTGGAAAGCACAAAAATGACCAAAACCCAAAATTTGTAATGCGAAAAGCTTGAAACTTTGAATGAGACACATCATGGACAACAGTGAAAACTGAGTAACATAGGGTGATACTTGAAAACAAAAAACAAAAAAACAAAAAAAAAAAGTGAAAAGAAAGAGAAAGAGAAAGTTACTTGGACCAAGTTGCAACTCCAAGCTGGTTGAGTTTGGATTGAGGTGGGTTCTTCTCTATCTTCACTCCGAACACCTCAAAGGTTTTCATAGCGGTTTCCTTTGGCATAAGCACTAGAAAGGAGAGAGAGAGAAGCAGAGGAACAAAAACAAGCAGTGACAAACGCAGCACAGACACAGAGGGCTTCATTGAAGTTTCTGTATTTCAAGTTTCAACAATTAATTCTGTAATGGGGAACGAAACACTTCCACTTTAAGTTCGTAATAATCACATTAGATTACAGAATCAATTCTAAAAAGATTTCCCTTTTCATTGCAATATTTGGATACTGTTGCCACTTTGGGGCCTTTTTTTTTCTAAAGACAAAAAGAAAAGTGAATTAAGTCCTCGCTCTAAAGGGTATTTTATTTATTAATAATTTTAATTTATAATATTTGAAAACTAAAAATAAATAGTATAAAGTACCCAGATTAATGATATCCTTAAAAACTAAAATAAATTGATTTATTATTGATTGAAAAAAATGTTAAATATGATAAGTTAATTAGTAATTTTTATTTTAAAAAATTTCATCTTAAAGTTCACTTTAGACCTACACCTAGTCTGATATACACATAAAAATTACAGACCTAAAAAAGTTATAAATTAACATGTTTAAGAGGAAAAAAAAACTAATCATCCTTTTATTTTAAAAGATTAAAAAAAAATTAAAATGATGTTTAAGTATAAAAATATGAATGAAACTAGACTCTCTTTTTTTTATTAGTAAAATATATTACAAAAATGTTAACGAATCTTCCAACTACTAAGCCTAGTCTAATCGTTTATAACTTAGCCTACTTAACCTCGTAATAATTAATGAGCGTAAAATATATTTAATTAAAAGTATAAAGTAAATTATTTTCATTCATATGTATCTTACTTTTTTACTATAAGATACTTGCAACATAACTCCAATCTATGAATTTGGACTTTGCAACTTTTTATCACAAAATAGAATTTTTGTTTTCATCTAAGTTTTACTTTACTCATAAATTGAAAGACTTTCAACGTGTTTTCAGTAGGCAATATATGACATTCTCATTCAAAATAACCTTTACATTATCTTTAGACGGCTTTGAAGTCCAAGTCCCTAAAGTGCAATTAAAGATTTGTGTTAAAGTTGTGTTCACATGAATTATAGTCAGCTAGTCATGAACACACTGGGCCGAAGATGTACAAGATTGCACAAATATCAGATATATCGAATCTCCTAAGATATAACGTGGTCGTCCTAGCTATACGTAGCCAAACAATAGAAAAAATAGAATTATATACATGAACAATGGCCAAAAAGTCAAGAATGCAAAAAGTTATAATGCGTGTTTGATTTTCATTTTTAAACGTAATTTTATCTTCTCTTTCCACGTCCATATATTAATTTACATAAAAACTGTTATTTTTTACTTCTACTTAAACATGACATGATTTTCTACATCTGACTCTAATTCAAACACGCTCATAATTAGATGAGAGGAGCGTTTTGAGAAAGCTTGATATTGCATAAGAATAGAGAAGTCATAAGGTAAGTTTGTGTCCTATTTATAGTAAATTTTGAAAACTTACCTTAGTTAAGTGTCATAAGTACTTTTAAATGGTTTGGATGGGTTATTCGTGGTTCTCCGTTTAATTAATGGTTAATTTAATTTATTAAAGTCACTTTTGGTTACAATTTGTGGTCTATTTATCTCAATTTGGCTATTTTCTAATCTTTTATAGTCCATTTCATTTCATCGTATTTGTGACAAAATAAATTTCCGGGGTGTTGATCTTTCGACATAACTTTTTACTGGTTGGACACATTATGCAGACAAACTGACGAGCCAAAGTTCTGTGATATAAACTACATGCTATGCTATTGGCCTTTATATACATGTACAGAAACGTTGGATACATTAGAAGCTAGCACCTAATCAATGAATCAGGCATGTCCTGTTCACGATTTCTTTCACTTTCTAGTATCATTGAATCCGTTTCTCAAGCTAGGAATTAAGCATGCATGATAACACTTGAACATGGCCTGCATTTTGTCAGATTTCATCACACAATCATTCTTGCCTCCTCGCTGTCAGGAATTATAATGTCAAGCCTCATCATGGGCTTGTACTCATCTGGAATCTGTGCACCAGCTTGCATGCACACTTCAACCACAGCCGGAGCCTTTCCATAATATCTCCTCAGTGAAGAGTCCAAGGGAGGCCCACTAGGATCTCTAACATGCCACACATAATTTGGAGGAAAAACTTCATCCACAGTTGCATCCTGCCAACCATGCTTCCCATCCCTCCACTGGTGCTTAAATGCACCGCAGAGCTTAGCATTGTGACCCCATGGTCCTACATGAACCTCGGTGCAATAACCACACGCTTTCACACTGTATTTCCTCATCAACTTCCTGACACCCTTTTTCACAGTTTCATATGCGCCCATCGTTTCTTGGGCAATTTTAGGTAAATCTGACAATGATGGTCGTGGAAATCGCTCAGAAGCTCTGTAAGTATCAAAATCATTGAGTGAAGAGGGGTCTGCAAAGCGCCATGGTTTAGGTTCCTCTAAATTTCCACCTCTGTCGATTACTCTCCTCCCTAACATCCGGACAGGATTGGTCCTTCGGCGTGAAGGATATTCAGGGATATCCACACCAGCTTGAATGCATAGCTCAACAACAGCTGGAATCCGGTCATATTCAAATCGTGTATCATGTTTAATACGCCTACCAAACGGGTCAAAAAGATGATAAGACTCAATTGGGACAAGTATATCATTGACGGAACCCTTCACCCATGAATGAGAACTATGTCGCCTCCGATTATAAGCACCAGAACAATCCCGAATGTGGTGCCCAGTTTTAGCTACATGAACTTCTGAGCATTCACTACATGAATTCAATTGATAAGAGTATAATATCAGCCTTAAAAATAAATGAAACAAATGCAAAGCAACTAGGACATTGACTGAAAATATATAATATAATCTACCTACAGCCATGAACAGGAATGACATGCAAGAGCTGGGCAAGACCTTTTATCAGAAGCTTCCAAGCATCAAATACTTCATAGGCAACAGGAACTAGGTCTGGAACAAGCAATCCATTCTTTGGAGGCTCAAGAGGTTTCTCTATTCCCATGTGTGCAAGTTTCCTGTCCTCCCTTGCAGCCTGTTTGATTTCCTTAAAGGGAATAGAGAATGGTTTTTTCTTATTCTTAGGTAAAACTGGTGGGAAATCTACATTTTGTGGTAATTCTTTCCGTCTCCACACAGTTCCATTGCTTTTGGGCCTTCTACTGGCACAAACTACAACTCCAGGCAATGTTGCTCCACTCTTGTGAAATTGTTGGTACTTAAACTGCAAAACAAACAAAACTAAAGTGTAATTCCAACTAGGTCGTTTGAAAGATAAACAAAAGAACCATATTATATTTAAAAGACTTGCAGTTTACTTTCTTCAGTAACAGACAAAGGATAACAAACTTCCTCGGCAATTTCTATAATTAATCAGTAGCAGTAAGGGAGAAAGCCCCAATAAACTATTGAGTATTGGGAAGAGCAAAAAATGGATAAGAAATAAATTCATTAAAATTTGAGAATCACTTGGCCAACCTCTGAGAACCATATTATATTTAAGGATGTGGTCTTGAGATTAGAGAACTCCAAAAGACATTGAGAACAAGATTCATTCTAAGCAACACACATTAGAAAAGCACTCCAATATAAAATCGTTGGTTGCTTAATATCAAGAGATTAAGTTAATGCGATAGTGATACTTTTATTTCCTTTAGCAGTTGCTTCCCCCATGCTTGTATATTAAATTTCATCAGAGGAATGAACCAAGATGATGTTAGAAATATGTACAATATTAAATAAAGACAAATAGGAGAAAAGCAAATAAAACCTTCAAACAAAGAGAATATGACTTAGAAGCTGACAGGTGCGGCCAGATTAGCTCAAGGCTGGGGGAAGCACCTGCAAATCAAAAATCATATTAAAACAAGATAGAGTTGTTGTTGATGTTGTTCCCCTTATTGAATGGCATTCCAGAAAATTGTTGAGAAAAATGAAAAGGGTAACTCACAGTTATGAGAAGCATCCCATAATGCAGAAGAAAGCAGTGGCAGCCCCATGTATGTTTTTTCTCTGTTACTGTAGCTCACTGCAAACAAGAACAACAGAATCAAACAAAGCTGTTTTAACAACATTGAATCAACACATGACGAACATAGGGAAAAAGAAACAAAGAATATAAATTTAGTGCAGCAATTCGTGGCAACAGAGAAGATGAGAGCTAGGGTTTCGAAATTTTGTCTGAGCACAGAAACTAATTAGTGCTATGCTAATTCTTTGTTCCTTTCTAAACATTGAACAATTGATTTACACAAGTGTTTGATCCCTTCGTATTACAAGTCTCCTAGGTCCGTGTAGCCTATGTTTGTCTAAAATACAATCCATTTATCAAATAACAACATATAAGTCATATTTGCAAGAAAGTTAGTTATATGCCCACCCTAGTTTTATGGTTTTTCAAACTCTGGTACAAAGTCCAGAGCAGGAATCCTTCCCAACTTTAGTAGGCTACTAGTTGTGGTTGACCATAACATTGTGGCTGTCCAGTGTTAAACACAAACTTTGATTATAACTTCTAGGAGCTGGAAACCCTAAATCCAACTACTTAACTCACTGAAGCAATTTTACAAACACCTCATAGGCATATTTATTCTCGTGCTTCTGGAATAGTCGATTCTAATCCTATTACTCACCCCAAACAGTGCACTTGAAAACGGTACCGTTTGATAGTTCCAATTATGGATTACGACAAAACGAAAATCATAACATAGCAGAGAAAATGTAAGAACTAAGAAGCAATCATCAAAATTGAAAAGCTTGGTGGTTCTAAAACCCTACCTCAGAACCCGTCGCTCGTTATTCTTCCTCCCATTATCTCTACCGAGCGCGAAAGAGAACACATGTAGCAAGTGATATTTATGATTTTTTTCTGATAGATTTTATTTGTGTATTTTGTTTTTTTTTGGTAGAATTTTTGTCAAATGGATTTAAATGGGTTAAATATTTATTTTATATAATTAAAATTTAAAAGAAATTATATATATAAATAAATATTATACTTAAATATTAAATTATATTTTAGATTTACAATAAATAATTTATATTGTAATCTAAGATTATTTTTATTTATTTATAATTATTTTAAAAATATTTAAATTTAATTCATAAATAATTAGGATAAATAAAAATAAATTTAAATATAAAACCTCTCTCATAAAAAAAAAAGTCAAAAAATATTTTTGTACTACAAGTTAGTTAGAGCCCAACCTATGATGGAGTTTCTTTTAGATTGATCAAAATATAAATCTGACTCAGTCTTCCAAAATAAAATACATAAAACAACATTCGATTAAACCCATTTTGCCATCCATATAAAAAACTGTAAATTTTAATTTTTATAGACACAAAAAGAATTACTCACAATTATAAATCACCACAAAACACCATGTAAGGACTAAAGCGTATAATCTTATTGTATAATGACTAAAATTTAAAATGAAAACAATTATAAGGACCAGATAACTGGTTCAACTTAAAAATTATTAGAGTTTTATAATGAAAAAAAAAATGATAAGAGTTTAAAATAATTTAAAATCTAAAGTTATAATTACTTGAAAATATTTTTATATATAAAATAAAAAATGAAAATATATTTTATATTTATCAGTTGATACAATAATTAATTTCATCGGATACTTTAATAATTTAACTTTTAACTTTTCATGGATTTTTGTTTAGCTTTAACTTTTAACTTTTCAATAAATTAATTAATTAGGCGAAAACATACCTCAGCAAAAGAAAAAGAGTATGCACTATGAACCTTAATCAAACTTACTTTCTTCTGGGAACAAGCACTGGCTGTAGATTATCGGCACTAGATCTGCTGGTAGTGTATTCTTCCTCTCTTTCTCGCCAATTTCATGCCATCAATTCACTTTTCTTAAAGGCCAAAGCTCTAAGAATCACACTGTCTAGCCCTTCATTTACCATTCCATAAAAGTGTCACTAATCATTGGGAAGAAATTGACGAATCTGTTCTCCATTTCTAGCCATACTGTATTTTGTTGATCAAGAAATAGGAAGTGGCACATCTGACTCCTTATCTGTTTGTTGTGTATCCGATGGAACAGTGCTCAGTGAAATAACTCCTAAAAGAAATTCCTTTCAGTTCGCAAAGTTTTAGAGTGTTTGTATGAATGATTTAAAAATGTGGTAAATTGATCAATGTGGCAAGTACTTGATTGTTCGAGCACCACGCACATATATATTGAATTTTAGTAATATGATTCTAATTACTTGTAACATGGGTATGAGGGAAAGGTATTGTTATCAATTTATTAAATGTTAATTCAATAATAAAATATATTTTTTTATTAAAAATAACCCAATGAATTACTTGATGAGTAACAGTAATCAGGCCAAATGGCAACTATCATTTTACCAGTATCAGCTTTTTTATGGGCAAATGAAGAAAATGAAACAAAAGTATAGAGATAGCAAAAATAATACGAGAGTAACACCTTTACCAATAAACACTGAAATCTACTTCAAAGTTCTTATTTCATTAAACATTACAGCAAATTGTTCATGAAAGTCCTCATATTTCATTCATTAGGAATATCCCTTTGTAGGATTTATTCAAAGTTATAGTGCTTGTCAACTGCAACCGAAACATCCCAAGTGCAACTCATCCCTTTCGGAAACTCGACAAAATCACCAGCAGCAATTTCTACTGATTCGTTTGCCCCACTTGGGGTAACCTTCACTTTTCCTTCCAAGAGATAGCATGTCTCTTTAGACTCATATGTCCATGGGAATTTGCTTGGAGGGCAACCCCATCTGTTTTACATCAGAATGTGAGTCGTGCAGAGAGAAACAACTTCATAAAAGAAAGAACAAACATGTAGTTGAAGAAAATCTAGTTAAGAGTAAAAGCTTTTGTATTGAAAGTTTAAGCCCCAGTTTGTTCTGGCATTGGAAAATCAATTCATGCACTGTCTACAGAAAAATACATGTTTCAATGCAAGTTTACAGTTGAAATTAATTTGGACAAACATCCTAATCACATTCAATAATTCAAAAAAAAAAATCAATAAAAATCAAATCTGCCCAACTTTAAAACAAATGACCCTATTAAAAATGAAATAGCCACAGTCCAATAAGTGATAACATTTTAGTGCAAGCAACCTCAACTGAAGTGAGCAACATGCAAACCAGAAAGATAAAATTTATAAAATTAAAACCAAAACATGTACATTGTTCAAAAGTTTATCCACCAATCTTGATTAGTGATCTCAATTTTACAAAGCCATCCATGATAATGCCAAGGTGATGAATTAATTCCAGCTACGCATTAGGCCTCTTTTATTGAACCTCATCTCTGCAGTCGATTTTTATACTGAAATTCACCAACGGATTTTGATCTACCAAACCACAAATGCAAAGCACATGACTAACTTAAGGGTATCGTATATCTGAAAATAGTATTTGACATTGTTTAGCAGATAACGGTCCCTGATTCAGTTGAATATCCCAAGAGAACATTTTGAGTATAAAATGATTAAAACATGTTTGATACTTATTTCAAATTAGAACTTGCCAACAGCCATCATTATATCACTAATTCACTATTAACAGTAAAATCCTCCTATGAAACACAGCCAATAGTTCAATAGAAATCATACTAAGTAGCAAATAGCAACGACTTATCTTTTGCCTGCACATAGAAAAATCGTTCTGGAAAATTGGATGGTAATCAGAAATATAGTTAAAAGGTGCAACATTATTTAATCTGTCACCATCAATTGCATTGCAAAATTCAGGGACAATCACCTAGCTTTGTCAAACTGATGAGGAAGCAATATGATAATTTGTTGGGTCTCCTAATACTTATTATCACTATAGGACACATCTACAACAAAGTCCAACATAGTTAAATAGATACCTTAGTTCCTTAAGCATATTAGCAGGGGGTTTGATTCCCTAACAGTACGTATGAAGAAGACTTTATTGAGAGAAACAAAACCCACTTTGGTTATCTCTATGCATCTAAAGGTATTAGAGTCTGTTTGAATAAACTTATCCCGAAACACTTCTAGGAGGAAAAACTAGGAAGGAAAATCAAAATAAGGTCCTTCATAAACAAAAACTTATGCATGAACTGAAAATAAGATTTTGGATAAGCTAATAGGAAATTTTTTTATAAATTAGCTTATACATAAGCTAATTTTAACTCATGAAAAATTATAGTTATTTCATTTTACCTCCTTAATTGTCTCTCCTATAAGTATTTCAAGAAAAGTTTCCTCAAACACACTTAGTCGACTATCACTTGGAGTCCGTGCAATCCAAAAATAAAAACTATAGGACACATCACAATGCAGTCAAGTCAAATATTATCGCTACACTTTAGTAGTTTCTTTCTTTCTCCATCATATATAATTCTTTTTTGCTATGATGAGCAACTACTAAATTCTGTTGCATTTGAATAATAAATCCCTATTCTATTCATACTTGCATTCAAATTATACCATTAACCATTTGTTACACAATTTCAAATACATGTTAAAATAAAAGTCTCGTTTTCAACGAAATGCCTTAAACAAATTATTTTAAAATATATATATTTCCAGACTTTAACGATGTTAGTCTTCCTTACCTTTCGAAAACACAGAATTTTCCATGATTGCCTAAGTTGTCGGAAACATAAATAGTATTACATAGAAAGTATCAGAAATAAAACTAACCACAATCCCTTGGT
Organism: Cajanus cajan; assembly: GCF_000230855.2. Lineage (NCBI taxonomy): Eukaryota > Viridiplantae > Streptophyta > Magnoliopsida > Fabales > Fabaceae > Cajanus > Cajanus cajan. The sequence continues at coordinate 6,528,898 of NC_138517.1, read as the reverse complement.
ACCCAATGATCAAGAAGACCAAGCAATAAATGTGTATGTAAAAGTTTAGGGTAAAATTAAGAGAAAAAGGAAGAGGGTAAAGAAATGAAGTATACTTGGGCCATTGCCTAACACCAAGTTGAGTGAGCTTGTCTTCGGGAGGGTTCCTCTCGATTTTAATGCCCAATTTCTCGCTGACATACTCATATTCTCTCTTCTTAGGTTATCGTTGGATCACTGCAAAAGACGATTTTTTGGTTTAGGGTATGGTTTTCACTTTCCAGGACATGAAAGGCAGTTTTTGGTTTCCTAGATAATCAGAGAGTGGTTTAATGCTATGTGCCTTTGTCATTTTCGACATACACCGTTTTTGTAAATCTTAAATCAAAAACTTTAATTTTATAATGGTTAGTAACTATTTAAAAAAAATTAAAATTTTTAAGAAATATAATTTTTTGAAAAATTATTTTTATCTTATTTTTCATAAAAACATTCTTATAAAGTTAGAAATCCAACTTTCTTAAATTAAGGTGAAAGTTTTATATATATATAAAAAAAATCATTTTTTAAAAAAAGTTAATAAATATTTTTTTATCGATTATCATTTCAACAACAAATACAAAAATAAATTAATTTTATTGATTAATTAAAATATAAATTAAATTAAATAATTTATTATATTTTTTTTATCACGTTTAATTATATTATTTTAAAGAAAATTAGTACAATATTTCATGTATAAATTTTTAATAAATTAGTTTATTGTATTTCTTATTATAATTTTTATTAGATAAAAATTACTATTTATTTTTTTTTTATCATTTTTCTTGTTAATCTAATAATAAAAATTAAATGATTATATAATATTCATAAGATATGATATTTTATAATTATTTAAAATTTATAAATTATAAAACTATTTTTCTAATTTCTTATTATAACTTTTAACTTCTAAGTTTAACAAATTATTTAAGAAAAATAATATTACTTTTATTTGACCTATATTTTAATTTTAATTATTATTTTGATTGTTAATTTAACTTTTTTTTATCATAAAAGTTATATTTTATACTTTAATTTACTGTTATTTTTCATATTATTTAATCATATTTAAATTATTGATATGATATTTTTATGTTAAATTATGACCTGATACAATGAAAAAGAAATTTATTTTTTTTTATAAAAAAAACATTTATATAACTAGAAAGTAATATTGTAATCAAATGTGAGAATAAATATATTGATATTTTCATGAATTTTTATAAATAATCAAAAGAATTTTAACCATTCTAAAAAAATCATGATTCTCAAATTTTGTAATTTTCATTAATCATGATTTTTAAATATATAAAAAAATTTCCTATCAAACACCCTCATAATGATATGATCTAAGAAAATATGATTGAATTATTTTTTTTCTTATAATTTTATAAAATTTAAATTTTGTCTTTATATTAAAAAAATGTATGAATGAAGAAAAGTTTCGTTTAACAAACAATTAATTCAAAACATGTACAATCGTATGAGTCATTCCACTATTGTCGCATATTTTACAATGAACTAAATAATTTAATATATAATTAAATTCAGGAAATTACTATAAGTAGAATTAATATTTATATTTATCTTATAAAATAAACATTGTTTGAAGTTATATATTTTTTACTTAGGTACTATTATTTAAAATATTTGTTTAGGTTTCTGATAGAATTTATGAGAATAACTCGTAGGTATCATTAGCTTACTCAAAGAGAAAGATGTGAGGCCCAAAATGAAAAAAGGTCTTACAAGATGGGGAAATATGGTCCAACTTCAACTAAATGAAGCAATAAAAGATCATGTCAGCAAAAGCAAGCCTGCAATGGGCATGTTGTTTTGGGGAAAATGCATGCATAGTAGTTGGTACTTGGTGCCCCTACCTAATGTAAACTTCAAAGCTATCTGTCTTCAAACATATTGGATCAGTGCATCCACATTGCATAAAGTAATACTGCATGCAAAAAAAGCCTTTTTCTCCTTATAATACCTCCAAAAATTGTATTATTGTCCAGAGACCAACAAACCATGTCAATAGGTGCACAAATTATGGCACCAACTCAAGAATGTCATTTGTTATTGTTCACTTCAATAGCCTACAAAACATCAATTCAAATCTAGGATAATAAAAAAATCAAGAAAAATATAATGGTAATTAGTTACTTTACTTTTCTTGATACCTAGCTAATTGGTTAAGAGTGATTAAGTGGAGGTTTAGGAATATTTTCTACAACAAAAATAAAGCATTAGTGAAACACCTCATGCCTTATCTTGGTTGAGATTTTAATATATTCTTTTAATATTTAGTCAAGTTCAATATATTATAGAAGTACCATCAAATTATCAAAATAATCGATAGTTATTTGTAAGACTCGTAACACATCTTTCCCTATTCTTCTCATTTTCCTTTTTCTTCACTTGCATTTGCTCTTGGTTCCCTAAGGCTCAGATTCTTTCTCTTAGGCTGAGGTGTTGAGCACCAAAGGGATCCATCTCTCCCAACTCACGGACGTTCGAAGCTAGCTTTGGGCGCGGAGCTTTCTTTTGCTCTTTTTTTCCATTCTTCTCTTCCCGGAGCTCGGAATCTTCTCCACCGAGGTAAGGGAAGCTAGTTTTTGTAGATTGTTGGCTGAAGATGAGTTCTAGAAGCTCATTGTTGTTTGATGATGGATGATTTTGGATGAGATTGACGAAAAATGGATTTTTCCGGGGTTTCGAGGTTTGGGTGAAAATTTTGGGATTTTCATTGATCTGAGGTTACATGTTGGAAATGAGATGCTTTTATTGATGTTTGATGGAAATGTAAACTTGTGGATGGTTACATGTTGGTTTTATGGTGGTTTTCGTAGATTTTGGTGAAATTTTTGAAGTAGGTGAGGATTCCTGTTTGAAATTGCGCCGGGCGCAGTTCTTCGCGGCGGGCGTGAGTTGAAATGGGAATCCTTGGGTGAATCACGCCGGGCATGGGAAGGACCACGCGGGGCGCACTATGCGCTGGGCGCAGGATGATTGCGCCGGGCGCAATAGACCTCTGTAGGTCTCTGGGTGAGAATTGCGCCGGGCGAGATTTTAATGCGCCGGGCGTGCATTTGATTTTCAGAATTTGACTTTATAGTATTCATGAAAGTTGTATCCTTGGATGTTAGCTTTCCAATGGCACTGGAATCACCCAAAAAGGAGTTTTAGAACTCTAGATATGGCTATTTTAGTGAAGAGGGGTCGAGTTGCTAGTTTTGTTTATAGCTGTTGCGGTTTTTATCATTTTTAACAAAGTAGATGAAGGAATTAGGTCTTGGTGTCTTCATGAGAATTGTAGGAAATCTTCTTATATTTCATATGAGATAAGGATGAGTATGGTAGGAGTAGTATAACTCCTGATGTGCTATTTTCTGTGAAGGTTGCCATTTCACATTTAGTGATTTGGTTAAGTTGAAAGTTGTTTTAGGTGCTTAGGTTGATTGGTGTTGTTTGGGTGGGTAATTTGATAAGATAGATGAGTTATAAATAAGGTGGATGAGCCGTATTATGTGTTGAATATGTTATATGTTGTATAAGCTGTTAATGATGAATGTTGTTGAGCTGAGTTGATGAATATAATGTGATGACTTGTGGTTAACGCTGCTTGTTGATGTTGAGCTGTATCAGTTGTATACTTTTGTAAGTTGATATGTTGAGTGTATCAGTTGTATACTGTTGTAAGTTGATATGTTGAGCTGTATCAGTTGTATACTATTGTAAGTTGATATGTTGAGCTGTATCAGTTGTATACTGTTGTAAGTTGATATGTTGAGCTGTATCAGTTGTATGCTGTTGTAAGTTGATATGTTGAGCTGTATCAGTTGTATACTGTTGTAAGTTGATATGTTGAGCTGTATCAGTTGTATATTGTTGTAAGTTGATATGTTGAGCTGTATCAGTTGTATACTGTTATAAGTTGATATGTTGAGTTGTATCAGTTGTATACTGTTGTAAGTTGATATGTTGAGTTGTATCAGTTTTATATTGTTGTAAGTTGTGTTGTGTTGTATGTTGATATGAGTTGTTGTTGGCCGAAAGGCTGAGTTGTTGTAGGCCGAAAGGCTGAGTTGTTGTAGGCCGAAAGGCTAAATTGTCGTAGGCCGAAAGGCTGAGTTGTTGTAGGCCGTAAGGCTGAGTTGTTGTAGGCCGTAAGACTGAGCTGTTGATCACTAAGGCTAGAGGAAATGTTTTTCGAAACTTCCTCATCCCATTGTGTGGATTGAGTGGCTGTGGTGCTCTTGGAGCCCAATTTGTTGAAAACCTTCCCTGGAAAGCTGACCCTTGGAGTGGTAACTTGCTGTTCTCCTCTAAGTCTTAGTGGTCCCGTGTGTGGGCAAGGTCGAGGCACACGTGTACAAAGCGACCACGGTATAAGGGCCAGGTCGAGCTATACCGATTATAAGCGACCAATACTAACTTATATGCATGACGACGCATTGTATGTTTTATTGCTGTTATGATGTATGGCTGATGAATTGTATGCTGATGATGTGAGATGTGTGCTGTTATTGCTAAATGTTGTGGTATTTTAAGTTGATGTTGTTAAGCTGGTTGATGTGCTGATAACTGTAGTTGTTTTCTATTCACATATTTATATATGTATGTTGTTTCCTTTCACTAGCTTACCCTTTGTTGTTTCCATGTGGTTTGGACTGCGATGATCATACTATGTATGGGAGCAGAGCAGGGATAGGTTGGTGGCTAGTGGTGAGTCTGCAGCTGGCAGGCGGAGCTGATCCTTGTTGATGTTTTGTTGTTTCAGCTACTTGGTGTAGTAGCTTTAGATGTATTTTTGTACATTTTGAATCTAGTCAGACTTGGACATGTATATATGTATATTCTAGACACTATATGTATACGCTTGTTCCTTTCTGTCCGGTTTTCAGGTGTACTGTGTAGTGTGTAGTGACCAGCCGAGTCGTTACATTATTAATCTTTGTTTATTTAGTATTTTTGTGCATAGAGGTTTCCACACACACATATTTTTACATTAGTAAGATATTTGTCCACTTTAGACTTAAGTCCTCAAAGTTTTATTTTTGATCATCTCTCAAAAGATCTCTTACCAATGGTGACCCATAGAATTTAGTCATGTTCTAGATACTTGCATCGTTAAGTCACCATAGTAGAACATGCCTCCTAACTCTCTTTGTTACCAAGAAGACTCTCTTTCCTATATGGATTCACCATTAGGAAAACTTTCGATACAAGTTTCCGACCCGTAAGTAATACCCGAACCCGTCTCGATTTTGACGGGAAACACTTGATTTGATTGAGTACGGGTACGGGTAAAACTTGATATATTAAACCGAGTACAAGTATATACTTACCCGTCCCGTACCCGTCCTAGTCCTCGTCCCCATCCTCAATTTAATACCCAACCCCGATTTAATTGTGTTAAAGAATTTTAATATTTTATTATGTGTAATTATTTATTATAATGTGAAACATTTATAGTTGTTTAATTATTAAGAAGTCTTTTGATTAAAATATGAGATAGAGAAACAACCTAATTATAATTGTAATATAATGGAAAAATAATTTAAAAATATTGTGTATTTTTTTGCAAAAAAAATAATTTTTGATGGGTACGGGTATGGGTATACCTGATACCCGATGGGGATGGGGAAGACAATTATATATCCGATGGGTAGGTTTGAGTTGCGGGGACAGGGACGGGTATTATGAAACTCGTACCCGACCCGCTCTGTTGCCATTCCTAGATACAAGGGATCCTATATCTGAATTCACTTATAAATCATCATACTCACCAAACCAGAAGACTTTCAATACAAAGGATCTTATATCCGAATTCACTTACCAACCATCATACTCACCAAACTAGTCACCTAGTCGACCTCTAATACCACTTTTTTACTGTGCACTAGGATTCTTACATCCCCACAGATTACGCCACTTATTAGGGTGCACCAAGGTGGTACCCTACACACATGTCCACATTGATATGATATTATTAACTTTAGGTTTAAACCCTCATAATTTTGCTTTGATATTCTCTCAAAAGGCTTCATACTAATGAAGCATGTGTGTATTTTATAAACCCATGGTTCTCCCTCCTTTCCAAATGATATGGACCTCAATTTCACTTTTCAACAATCCTTCCCTTAAATAAAGGATCACAATTTAACCTCCCATTGAGCAAATAAACCACAAGTATTTAATGGTACTCCTTACTTTTCCATCATTAATTCACCACAACGGGACACATCCTTAACCTTTATCTTAAATGTAATTAATCTAAAGTGAGTCTTAAGATATTGATGCGAGGACAAAAAATTTAAGACTCTTTATTTAATTCATAGATTATATTCACTTGTGTTCGATTAAAAATATTTTATAATAAGTATTGAATATAGTAATATTTTTTTATAAAAAAAGGACTAATGGTATTTTTGGTAAAAAAAATAAATAAAGGAGTAATAGTATTGAAAAAAATTCATGTTAGTCATTTCATCGGTATCTTATTAAATTGAACACACATTATTATTTTTCGTTGATTAATCTTTTTTGTTGATAGAATTCTCGAAGTAAGCATTAATTTTTCTCTCAATTCAAAGGACCAGTTTGTTTCCATCAAAAGCATGTTTAAAAAATGTAGAAAAGTTGCACTCAGCTAAATAAATAACGAACATGGTCTTCCATCTTATTAATAAAATACAGCCCATGTGAACAAATTTCGATTAAGTTGATTATATTTTTTCAGTGAAGTCATTTGAGCCTGTCGCATGGCCAATTCTTAGGTTAACCAGTTTGACTAGTTGATTCAATAATTTTTTTTGACATTGGGTCTATTCAATCTACCATTAATAATTTCCTATAGTTTGTAAACAATTCATATGCCAATCTGGCACATCACTTACTTCATAACTTATTATAACTTTTTGACAAAAAAAAACTTGATAACTTATATTTATGATAATTTTACGTTATTAAAAAAAATCGGATTGTACATGCATTTTTAATTTAAAATATAAATAACAAGAAAAAAATATTGAAATTTCAATATATTTAATTCAAATAAAAACATAAGTAGTTTATATTAGGAGAAAATTAGAAAGGAACAATTTAAAAAATTTTGAAAAAAATAATAGTATGGAAGTATAACCAATTAAATTTGACACAAAAAATGTTATTACATATTCCTTCCGTTTTTTTTAAGAGGTATAATTGTTTTCCAATAGATATACTCTTATGTAATAAAATGATACCTTCCTTTACAATGATATGCTCAAATTGAAGATTGAATCTGATTCCTTTAAGAAATACAAAGTATCAAACTATTAAAGCTAACAACATGTAATTCTCTGTGTCTTCTTAATTGTTAAATTTTAGTAAATTTTGTTTTTTTTTTGTTTTCTTTAAAGTTTAAAACAATATTAATTATATTAATTTTGTCAATTAAAACATAAATTTTAATTAATTTATACATTGACAACTAATGTCAATTTATTACAAATAAACATAGAATAAGGTATAATAGAAAAAATCAAAATTATTTTTTAAAAAACAAAAAAAATTATTTTTTAATTTGTGTATAAAAACTTTAAATGTACTATTAGAAAGGAACGAAGGTAGTATTGAAAAATATCGAACTAATACGATAGACAAATAATAAGGGGTTGAAGTTATATAGACAATACTCTAGGTTTGAATTTGTTATCGTTATTGCAATTTTTTTTTATTAATCAAAAAATTAAATGACGTTACACATAATTCAAAAGTATCACCAATGAGTATGACTTGCATTATTAATAGACAATAAATACATTATTAAAGGATACTAAATTAGCCATTAATATATTTCATATTTCTCTTATATTTTTTTTTTATAATTAGGAAATATTTTGAAATTCATTTTTCCCTTTCTCAAAATATTTTCTTTTTTAAGTAAAAAAATCAAGTACTAAATTGTTTATTGTATTAAAGATCGAAATTAGTATATCTATTCCATTTTTAAAATAAAAAAAAGTAAGATGTGCATTAACTATATAAAAAAGTTTGATATGTCATCAATGATAATATATGTCTATTCTATATATTAAAGTGATTAGTTGTGAACTTTAAGACACTATGTGAACTATATCTATGAATAAAAAAATTATATAAAATTTTTATATATCATCAAATGACAAACCAATATGTATATTATATATACCAATTTTATAATAATTATATTAGAGATGACTTAACTCTTAAAATCTTTTAACTCTACGGTTCTTAATGACAACTAACAACAATGTAATTTATACAATTATTTATATAGTTAAATCAAACATCACAAAATTGAATGTGTTGCATTTTCCACATAATTGTTCTAATGTAGAGAGAAGAAACAAACATTCTCATGTTATAATGTAGTAAAAATTTCACACTATTTACTTGTTTAATGTAATAAAAATCTTCAATTCCCTTTCATAGACAATATTTATAAATATTTCAAAAAATATATATTTATAATCAAGTAAATATATTTTAATTATAAAAAAATACAAATATTTATGATTCATATAAATTATGATTTTTGGTAAATTTTTTCATATATCAAGCACTTCTTAAAAAAACATGTCAAAATAAATTTTAATTAATTGATGGTATAAAATCTTTTACACTCAATCATTCAATAAAAAATATTTTATTACTCTGTTTTTTTAAGTGTCATATTTAAAAAAAAAAATTGTTCCTTCTTATTTGTCATTTTTAGATTTCAAGATAATATTAACTATTTTACTCAATTATACTCTTAATTTTTAATTATTTTATAAAAAAATTATTATTCCAACCAATAGTATCCTTTTATTTTTAAGTATATTTTAGTAAAAAATAAATAACCAATAGTATTTGGAGAAAGAAAAGGTTATTGAACACTTTTAAACATAAGAGAAGAAATTGATGATAGTTAATTAGGAGAATTTTGTGAAAACAAATAATTCAAAAAGAGTAGAATAAAAAATATATTAACAAAGTCTCTTAAAATTAGAAAAATTAATAATTTCTCTAGTAACTCCAATTTAACCCAAATGACACTTAATTAAGAAGATGACATTTAATTAAAAACCGTGGGAGTATTGGTTAATATTGAAAATAGTCTACATGCCAACAATGTGAATTTTTTTTACATAATCATTCAATCAAAATTTAATATTAATAATAAACTTATTAACTTATATAAAAAATATTTAAAAATAATGCATTATGTAAAAAAATTATTAGGAGTGCATAACCAATAACCTTTTATTAATATTATAACAAAGTTAAAGTTTAGTCTTTATATTTTGTAAATAATTTTTAGTTTTTTTCATCATAAAAAATTAAAAACTTATTATAACTTTTGCTATCAATCAATTAAAAGTAGTAATAAATATATCTTTTTAAAGCATTTATTATAAAAATTTAAAATTCCATTAATATAAAATTTAATAATTTGATGATTATGAAAGAATTATTTATTCATATTTTTACTTTGATGAAATTCAATTATCTTTGTATTTTATATTTTTATGTATACTTGCAAGTTGCAACTGAGATATAATTTAGATTATTTATGTAATGACCCACCTGTCCGTCACACTATAGAACAACTAGTTAAACCGGGAAGACCTAAATTTACACCGGTATCTTAAATTTGCTTATCTTAGATATCAAACTGAAGATGAAAAGAGAAACGAAGAATATCACTACCGTGTAAACAAATAGTTTTAGAGTAAGCATTATAAAATCTTCAAGATAATTAAAAAATGACAAAGAAAGAGAATAGATTCTCTTATATTACACATTTTGTTTCTTTTAATAAATACTAAGTTTTTAAAAAATGAAGTGATTATGAGGATATATATATACTTATACACTGAAGTAGAATATGCATATAAAGGAATATATACATATATCTAGCATGAGGCTCAACAAGTCAAAATATATCTAATACTAACAAAATGCTACGCCAAGGTAGCCTACACAAAATCAGCTCCAGCCCTCCTCGGTTGCACTGCTACTACTCTCCAGTTTATCCCTGCTTTGCTCCCATACACAATATGATCATCGCAGTCCAAACTACATGGAAAACATGCAAGGGTAAGCTAGTGAAAATAATCAACATATAAATATCTATAAACAGCCTTCAACTTAACAACACCATCATCATTCTCAAAAGGTTTAACATACAACACATAACAACACACAACTCAATCACAGCTTCACAACACAACATCACATATACAACTCATATCAACATCAATTAAACACATCAACATCTTATGCGTCGTCACACATTTCAACTCGAAGATCTCCTACAACATAGGTGAGCAGTTTAAGTGGCTAGGTCTTACCGAACCGACAACAAAGAACCATTTTGGGCTTGATAGGTAAACAATAAATTTGGATATCAATCCCCAGCACGATAACGATTTCTCAAACTTTGTCACTTAAACAAGGAAGTATAGTACTATGTCAAGATAGAACAACTGGGTTTAGGCCTACCACGACATTAGCTAGCTCAACTAAGCTATTTATGGGATTAGCCTACCGACTATCCTCCAAATACTACAATCCTCTGATACTCGGTTAGGAACTAAGTTCTCGACTTCGTACTTTACTCAAATTGGCCTCTTGTAATCGGTATAGCTCAACATGACCCCTATACCGTGGTCGCTTTGTACACGTGTGCCTCGACCTTGCCCACACACAAGACCAACTAAGTCCTAGAGGAGAACAACACAACGTCCACTCCAAGGGACAACTTCCCAAGGAGGGTTTTCAACAAATTGGACTCTCTAAGCACCACAGCTTTCTCAATCCACACAATGGGATGAGTAACTTTGAAAACATCTCCGCTAGTCCTAGTGATCAACAACTCATCATCACAGCTCAACTCTACTACTTAAACAACATGATCAAACTCAACAACTTAACGGCTCAACTCATAATCTACAACTCAATCATCATAAAATAATATCTTTTAACACATAGTGCAACATACAACTTTCATCACACAGCTACATCTTCTCATCATATCACAAAATTCAACATTTTCTAAGTCATAGAATCAAACACCTTCACGCCCGACGCAAGTAAACTCACGCCGGCCTGAACCCAACCCAAGAGCTCTAAAGCTCTTCCATGCCTGACGTATCATCATCACGCTCGCGCGTGTTGGGAGGCAAAGACTTCCAGGAGTCTCCCAAGCCCGGCGTGTCAAAATCGCGCTCGGCGCAACTCAGGCAGAGAGACCTCACCAAGGTCTCACGCCCGGCGCGCTCATTCTGCGCTTGGCGCCACCCCAGGCAGAGAACCCCAAGGAGTCTCTACGCCCGACGATATCAAATCACGTTCGGTACCATATCAGTAACTCAAAATTTTGAGCCACTATCTGATATCACGTCCGGCGCGGTTCTCCCCATGCTCAGCGTGATTCATCCAGAGACTTTCATTCCTAACCTCGCCCGGTGCAACCAACCTAGCACCCGGCGTGCTTGGACAATGGAGTTTCCTAATGAACACACGCCCGGCGCCAAGAACTACGCCCAGCGTGAATTCAAACAGTAACCCTCACAACTTCAAAATTTCAAACAACAACTTGCAAATCAGCCAGCTCAAACACATGCAATCCATGAAATGAACTACATTTACATGATACGACTCAAAAACAAGCTTTATTTCAACATGCAACCATCAAACGCATCGAAATCACTATTTTCTCAATTTTTCTGAAACCACGAAAATGAGAATTTTTTCAAAATCAACCAACGATTCCCAACGTTCTTACTCCCAATGAGTTCTATAATTCCTATACAGCAAACAAGTTTACAATCTAATTTCCCTTACCTTGGAAAAGAAGGATCCGAGCTCCAGGGAAGAGAAAGAAAAGAAGAAGAAGGAGAATGTCTGCGCTTCCGACTAGCTACCCACAATTCTATAGAGCACCTTCAATACCACAAGGAGACTTAGAAAGTTCAAATGAGAGAATAAGAAATGAGGAGAAAATAAGAGTGTTAAGGGGAAGAAGGAAAAAGAAGCGGATCTTACAATTTATATTGTTGTTAGAAATATTCATTGATGATGATGATTAGTTTTGATCTTGTATAAGTTAGTGTTTAACTTTTATCTAAATTTTTTATTAAAGAGTATTTTTCGAATGTGTCAATTTGAATGTGTCTTATTAAAAGAATATTTAATAGTAATAATTCCCGTTTCTATTATTTGTCTCTTTTGGTAATTTGATCTTCAGAATTTAATATTTAATTTAATGTTTTTGGAAAAAATGAAATTGGAATTTGTTGTACAGTTTTTTCTTTTTACTCAATTTGTTTTTTTTTTTGTTGTTGAGTTATGAAATTAAAATTCATAATATTGATTATTTCGTTACGATTATGAGGAATTGGTGAGCAGTGTAGTGTGTTGTGTGTAGAAGTGGCACTCTATAATTTCACGTTTCTCTTCTCTATCACAAAGTTGAAACCAACATCAGAGACAGAGAAAGATGAACGGCGACGACAACAAGGGTTTGCTGTGGAAGCTTCCGGAGATTAAGTCCGACAACTTCGGCAAGGTGGGCCCCGCCTTCGGCATCGGCGCCGGCTGCGGCCTCGGTTTCGGCGTTGGCCTTCTCGGAGGTCGCATTCTTCAACCCTATTTCAATTTCGCATGCTTCTTGTTATGTCATGCTTAAATTCTATTTCCATGAACCATTATGTGCCATGGACTCGTACTTTTTCTAGTATGTGCAATATTAGCTTCAACGCCGTTTGGATTGTGGAAATAAGGGTTATTTATTTATTTATTTTTACAAATTTTGAAAAACAAACAATAGAGGAAAAATATGGTTTCGAGTTTGAGTTCAGGTTTGCAATTATGTTAAATATGCAGACAGAGAACTTTGTTGTCTATAATAGTACTATCCTGGTTGAAGGATCGCCTCTAAAAGAGGACCTGTTGTTTGTAGAAAAATACATGGTAAAAAGATGGTGCCTTTTTTTGTAATTAATAAATGAAAACAGAAAAACCTATAGTGTCAAGTTTAGCAGAAGAGACTAATTTCTCACAACTGGGTGAATCAAGGTTTAAAATTTAAATCCTTGCTGGGATAGGTGTAAACATTTAGTGTTTGACTGTGTCTCGAACGATATTACTTTCAAAGGAGAATATCTATAGGAAGTGGGAGCTGAAAAAATGAAGGGAAACAGAAAAACGTTTTCAACCTCATAGACCTTTATTTGTCATTTGAGCTTAAGTTTGCAGTTAAAAAATTGAAATCTCAAAATCCATAGTGTTGAAGGTGCAGTATTTATTTATTTATTTATTTTTGTATTTTGGTTGTTGACTAATTATTAATTAATGGTTTGGAGCCAATTAGGAATTTAGGATGAAGGACTCTCTGGGAGTCGGGAGAGAGAAGTCTGAGTGCTGAATTGTGAGAAAAGGGAAGAGCTAACAATGGAATTGTAGTTTTGTTTTTGGAGATGCTGGCATTAAGTTGTTGAATGAGGGTGACCCCTTTTTTGAAATAATTGGTGGGACAGGGACTAGTAAATTGTTCTAAGCGATAAATGAATGAAAGAGGGTACTCCCCCAGTTGCTCAGTTGCACATTATGATTGTTTTATGCACTTTAGGATTTTGCTCCCCTCTTGGGCCTAAAGTTGACTAAATGTGAGTGCAAGTCATTAATAAACTACAGTGTGTAACATTACAAATTCCTCTTTTGATAGTAATATCTGTTAAATAGTTAAATTTCCCTGAGAGTGTTGTGCAGGATTTGGGTAAATTTTGGTGCTCGCTTGTTGGTTTGATCTTATGGTATAAACCAGACATTTACAACTATGGTAAGGGAATCTCTTAAATTGTTTTATTTAGGAAGAGACTTTGTTGAAATCCTTACTCTGGTTTATGCCTTCTGACAAATGATTGTTAATTCCTTTGTGTAATTGGTGTAAAATATAACTAAAAACTAAAATAATATAATAGTGAGATGTAATGTGCTACTTTTCAGCTTCTTGTTTCAACCTTGCTGTTGATTTCTCTTCTCATTCCTTTGCATCCGTCTAAGCTTGTAGATTATGTAGCACGGATTCGGACACGATACGGAGACACGACACAGACAAGGACACAACATATATATAATATATAATATAAATAATATGACAAAAATATTATATATTAATTTAACAAGAACCTACTAGGTCTCAAAAAAAATTATTGAGACATCATATTCATAATTTTCTTTTTAAATTTCAAATCCTCCCTTCATTTTTTTTATTTTTATTAAAAAAATTTCTTTTCTATTACGTGAAAGTTAAATAAGAAGAGATAAAATAATTCTCTTCATTATTTATTTTTATCAATTTTTTTCTTTTTTATTTTTTTAAAATATCAAATCTTACCTTCTTTGTTTCTATTTTTTTGGGGATTTTTTTTTCTTTTTTTCTAAAAAGATCTCAAATCATCCTTTCTTTGTTCTATTTTTGTTGAGATTTATTCTTTTTTTTATAAAAAATCTCAAATTCACGTATCGAATAGTACATCGAGATAGAGACGTATTTATTTGCAGGTGTCTGCGATGGAGACACATCAGTTTTGTAGGTGTCCATGATAGAGACGTGTTCAATTTATGTGGACACGGTCTGTCGAAGTATTCGAGATGCATCCACAGTGTGTTCGTTCCCAAAGAGTGTCAGACTCAGGGACACAACAGTCTCATGCTATGTCCGTGCAACATAGCTTGTAGATGCCTTTTCAGATGCTGCCACTAGTACTAATAATTGGGATCATCCCTTGCTCTATAGTAACAGAGAGATGTAGTTTATGCTGCTTGTTTATCTGGTTCATATTTTAAGTTTGAACATACTCCCTGCTGCCTTGTTTTGTGCTTCTCATAGATCTTCACAAAATATTTGTTTCACTCCAGGAGTGGGTTTTGGCCCTGGAATTCCTGGTTTCCAGGTTGGTTTTGGATTTGGTGCTGGGTGCGGTGTTGGTTTAGGGTTTGGCTATGGTGTGGGCAAAGGAATTGCACAAGACGAGAACAAGAGGTACTCTAATGTTGGGAATCCTTTCCGTGGTTCTGGAAGCATAGTTTCTGAGTAAGTAAATTGTCTAAGTATCCGTACTTTTATGCTCTTTTTGGTGTGGATATGCTCATTTGTCTGAACCCTTTTATGCTGTTTCATTTTACTATTTTACTGATAATTGGTCAAAGTCTTCTCTATTTTCTTTGCTAATACTTTTACATTTATTACCAAAAGAGATGAAATTCCTGTATTTGATATTTTTTTGAAAGTTTTTTATATTTAAGTTTGAATATAGAAATGTAAAAGAGAATCAAATAATAATTCACATAGAAAAAAGAATAATTTTTCTGTGATAAGACTTTGTTATCTAATACAATTGTTATTTTTACATTTCTTCAAGGGCCTATTTATTTCAAAGGAGGGGAGGAGAGGGTAGAGATTTCGATGGAAGGGAGGGGAGGGGAAGGATTTTAAAAAATAATTAACCTTTGTACCTTTATAATTTTGAATTTAATAACACAAGCAAGGATATTTTGAACATTACACTATAAATGTTTTAAAACCCCTCCCCTCCCTCCAAATCTCCCCCAATATTGGAGGGGAGCTAAAATTAAATGAGAAATTTTACTCTTCTCCATTCTCCTCCTAAAGTTTATAAAAGCCCCTTCCGTTCTCTCCATTTCTCTCCAACCAAACACTATGTAAACCTTTGTTCATATAATTTTGTTTGTTCAATTAATTTCTCAATTATCTGGTTAGGTTGACAGATTTATTAATGTTGGTACTAATTTTATATTGTGAAGATCGTGAT
Organism: Cajanus cajan; assembly: GCF_000230855.2. Taxonomy (NCBI): domain Eukaryota; kingdom Viridiplantae; phylum Streptophyta; class Magnoliopsida; order Fabales; family Fabaceae; genus Cajanus; species Cajanus cajan. Next base: position 6,513,032 of record NC_138517.1, on the reverse strand, counting down.
TTAGATGTGGCATTGAGAAAATTCAAGAAACTGTTTGCAATTTGACATATCCATGCTTGTTAATTGCTCTAACAGAAAACACCAAAACTTGAAATTGAAAGCGAGTTTGTTGAATTTTTTATTATAATATGCCACTTTTCACAAATAATTTTGGTAATGTGAAAAGCTTAAAGCCTTGTTGTTCGAATATGAATTCTTTAGGTTTGTAGCTTCACATGATTTGACATTATGCTTCAAAAAAAATCTTGTTTGATATTCTTTTACGAGGGATATTTTGCTAACGGTATGTGGTTATAATGGCCCCTATTATCTATTCTTCAGATATACCGTTGCTGCAAAGATCTTGATGCATGAAAGATTTTTATACATCTGAAATTGTTCAATAGCTAGTTTTCAAATTCCGTTTCATTTTTAACGTCATTTAAATATTCCATGTTATTTTCAGGGATGATATTACTGCACTAGTGGACGACCTTGTCATTAATACTAAAAAGCTTATCCGGGCAACATCAAAAGAAATTGAGAAGTGGAGAAGATAATGGAAGAGGCCATTTTAAGTACAATTGTGTAAACAAAAAACACTCTGCCAGTATTTTGCATTCTATAGACTAAATCAAGGCACAGCATATTCAGACTGTGTCAGTGTACATGAGATACTACATTTTTATATTAATATTTACTGGGGGCTATTATTTTTCCTGAATTGAAATCGAATTCCACCATTGTACATAACTGGGGTATGATTTGACTGAATACCACAATATTGTGAAGTAACCAGCGCATTAGTGAGGCCCTGTAAGCTAATTTTCCTAGGTTATGGTTAATTTCCAGCAAATCATGAGATGAACTGTAGTGTTATTAATACCGACTTCGACTAGTCGATTGAGTTGGTCTGACTGGCAACCGATAAGTATAGCTGGTCCGAAATCGATATTGGAGGAAATTCTATGGAACTGGTGTGACCTGGCTGGTTTTTTGAGTGAATTTCTGAGCTGGCTGGTTGCAGTGGTCCCAGTGACCTAGAAGGTTTTGAGTGAATTGGTGTGTTGCGAGTTTAATCGGATTTTTAAAAGTGTGGTATGATTTTTATTTTATTTTTTTAATATTTTTTTAAGTTTGAAATTTACAAGTTATGAATTTTTTAATATATAGTACATGTAGTTTAATCAGTGATTTATCGGTTCTACTAGTTCTTTATTAATCCAATGTCTTGAATGAGTTGATAACTGGCCCAAAGTCTTATAATATTGGATGAATCTTCTGTTATCAAAGTTGGAGAAAAGGCTTAACATTGCCTGAAATCTTAAGTTATTTATTTGAAGGGCGGGGTGTGTTTTAACAAATTCTGAAATACTTGCAAATATTTTAGAAAATCAACGAGTAAATTCTTGAATGGAAGAACAATCACTTCCCCCTCTGTGTAATGTCAACTTGGAAGCACTCACAATGGTGCTGCAACCATCTAGAAAAGACCTTGTGCCGTTGTGCGGAGCTAAAGTTGCAAACTCGGTATTTTTTAAAATCTTCGTTTGTGAAGTTTTGTGGTCCATATACGATTTGTTGAAATTCTTCTTTCACCATGCAAATCCGCCCATAGAATCCCCCCAGAAGAAAACAAATTATTTTCATCCTTACTGCGAGTGTTACTACTTACTACAATTATGTGGTAGTCATTATTTCTACTGATTGTAGAAAATTACAAAAAACAAAAAACCTAGCTTTTGTAGGTAAAGGGAATGAAAATGGATGATAGAAAAAAGTCCAAGTGGTTTGAGGATAAAACATGTTATCCAAAACCAAGCATTCTTCCAGCTCAGGAGATACCATCATCCCTCACACATCAGGAATTAGCCAATCAAATCATTGCATTGGATTACAATTCCCTCACGTAGACCAATCAAAGTCCATGTTCATGAATCTGACATGGCGCGTCCACATCCACCAGTCCATGCATATAGTATCTGCATCTCCATCTTCCTACTCCTCCATCCTTTATCCTCCTGCTTGTGAATCAGCACCACATTCACCTGAGTTTGTGAGGCTTCCAAAGCATGGCATCCCTTGCAGCTTCCACTGCTGCTGCTTCCCTTGGCATGTCAGAAATGCTTGGAAACCCCATCAACCTCAGTGGTGCCACAAGGCCGGCTCCATCTCCCTCTAGCCCTGCCTCCTTCAAGACTGTGGCCCTTTTCTCCAAGAAGAAGGCACCACCACCACCACCAAAGAAAGCTGTTGCTGTCTCTCCTGCCAATGAGGAGCTTGCCAAGTGGTATGGTAAGTCCCCAAGATACGTTTGTTTCAACTGTTATGTAACTTATGTTACTTCAACTGTGTTCTTTTGACACTTCAATCGAAGGAAGATAACTAATAGTATGTTTGGTTTCACTTCCACTAAGCCTTCAATGTCGGTCCATCTTAAAGCTACTCTGAGTAGTAGAAGCCTGTTTAGATAAAATCTTAGAAGAGACTCTATTAAGATAAAGAGTTTTTTTTTAGTAAAAATGCTCTGAAAAACTTTATTAAGCTTACAAATTAGCTAGTCAATGAGTGTTGGACATGAGTTTGAACTCACTTCCAAACATGCACTAACTAGTTGCTAAACCTATTTTTGTTTCATTTGTTGGCAGGTCCTGACAGGAGGATCTTCTTGCCAGACGGTCTCTTGGACCGATCCGAGATCCCGGAGTACTTGACCGGAGAAGTCCCCGGAGAGTATGTGGCTTTTCCTCTCTTCTAGTCCACTTTAACTCACATTGCCTTGCAAGGCATCGAACAAACTGTTTGAAATTTTTTGGTTCTTCTTTTGCTTAATTGGGTAATCTGTGTTCATGCAGCTATGGTTATGACCCCTTTGGTCTTAGCAAGAAGCCAGAAGACTTTGCCAAGTATGTCTAAAACTCCATCTAGATATCTATGTATGTGATAATGTAACATTAATTATGTTCTAATGTTGCGGTTGGTGGTCTGATGCAGATATCAGGCTTTTGAGTTGATTCACGCCAGATGGGCAATGCTTGGTGCTGCTGGATTCATCATTCCCGAGGCATTCAACAAATATGGAGCAAACTGTGGTCCCGAGGCTGTTTGGTTCAAGGTTTGCAAGCTTTATAGTAGTAAATTATAGTAACAACCGTTACTATGTCAAGACCAAGAACACTTTCTTTTATGACACATAATAAATGAAGTTCCATAGATCTTAGAGCATCTCCAATGGAGTTGGTGTCACATCACTGTCATATCAACTCTGGCCTACTTTATGGGTTGCTTAACTTTTAGCAAAATTGCTTCTATAAGCAACTTTGCTAAAATTTAAGCAACCCATAAAGTGGGCCAAAACTGATATGGCAGTGATGTATAAGCAACCCCCATTAGAGATGCTCTTACAAGTACTAATGCAAGACTCTTCAGTTTCTCTTCTATGAGCAAAACAACTGTGTAAATGACCGTTCTGGTGCAAACTCAATATAAACTTGAAAGAATTTTTTTTCCCATTTATTTTACCCATCTCATCTTCAATTTTTAGTGTTCATTGTTAACCATTCTTAAACTATCCTGATAATTGTGCAAATAATCTATTTTTCTTTTCACTAGAGTTACTCTCAACATTTCAATTTAGAACATAGCAGCATTTCATTTTGTGATTGCATTGTTCACACTAAGCCAAGTCAATTTTCTGTATGGAATTAATGCAGACAGGAGCTCTGCTTCTTGATGGGGGTACGTTGAACTACTTCGGGAAACCCATCCCCATCAATCTTATTGTGGCTGTCATTGCTGAGATTGTTCTTGTGGGAGGTGCTGAGTACTACAGAATTATCAATGGCCTGGTATGTAAATTTGTCAATTTGAATATTTATTTGCAGTCATTGTCAATACATGTTCTAAACCCTACTTATTACAACAAGGTTATTAGTTATTCAACTGAACCATCTTATTACTGTTTTATTTCTGAATTAAGTGAATTAACCCATGTATATTAGCACCGTGTTCATAAATTTGAAAGAATTTGTAACAAAACTTTTGGTGCGTGAGTATGTTGGATGAACAGTTGTAAACTAAATTTTCTATAATCTCAACTTTTTATAATTGATTTTGGCTAAAATTGAGTTTAAAGGGAAATGTTATGTTTAGAAACTTTATCTCAAAATCAAGTCAAATGAGTTATGTTTAGAAACTTTATCTCAAAAGCATGTCTGCAGTACAGTTTAGGACAAAACTTAGTTATAGTATCATAGGTACTGTTAATGTTGATCACCAATCAGAGTTAAAATTTTATCTCAGTAATATGCATTTACATTTAATGCAAATCTCAGTAATATATACTCATGCATATTATTGAAGTGAAATTTCAACTCTAATTGGAGATTAACAGCAGTCCCTAAGTTTTGTCCCTAAAGTTTATCAAAAAATTCCCACCCCAACCCAAAAGCTACATTTTTTTAGCCTCTAGTTAAATGTGCTTTTAAGGAAAAACTTTATTATTGTAGACATAATACTTTTTTCTACAAAATCTCATTTGACAATTTCAAAAGCTAGTTTGTGGACATGAATGTTCCCCAAATACTTCATCAACTGACTTACGAAATGTGACCAATTTTGGGCAGAACTTTGAAGACAAACTTCATCCAGGTGGTCCATTTGACCCATTGGGGCTTGCAAATGATCCAGACCAGGCTGCACTCTTAAAGGTGAAGGAAATCAAGAATGGAAGACTTGCCATGTTTGCCATGCTTGGATTCTACTTCCAAGCCTATGTCACTGGAGAAGGCCCTGTTGAGAACCTTGCAAAACATCTCAGTGACCCTTTTGGCAACAACTTGCTCACTGTCATTGCTGGCTCTGCTGAGAGAGCTCCAACTCTCTGAATCATTCATCTTCATCTTCTTCTCCAGTCTTAATGTACAATACATATCACTGAGATTTTATTAAGGCATTTTGCTTTCTTCCTTGGAACTCAACTTGCTCCACTTTCTTGAATTTCTTCCAATTTTTGTGTCCAATTACATAAATAAATCAGACTACAAAACACTAAATGGAAACAAATTCTTAATTATGAACTTAATACAGTATACTGCTTGAGTTATTTTAACTAATATTTTGGACTAAATCATAGAAATATATCAGCCAGTGGTTGGCCTTCAGAGTTTGTAGATCAACCGATGTGTATCTTAGTCCATACTTGATATAGACATCATTTGACAATATCAGAAGGTAATCACAACAGAAGCAAAAGAAATATACAAGGAAATTATATATAGTCAAAATCATTAACTTCACGATAAGTTAAATTCAGAAATAAATTCTATACTGTTGTGCCAAAAATTAGTTGCAAAAGCATGAGGATTTTCATCTAGTTAACTCCCAATAATATATGCAAGCTAATGAAATATGTTTTTTTATTTTATTTTATTTTATGTGTAGTTACTAGTTGAAGCTCATTTTCAACTCAAATATCGATGATACTTTTTGTTTTTTTTTTTACTTAATAAGGAGGTAAATTCCTTTCTATCGATTAACAAGTCATTAATTTAAGTAAAATTTTGAATTTGAATCTTACGAATAGAAAAAATATAATTCAAAGGATAAATTCTATTAAAGGTAATTAGTTAAGTTCCATGACAGAAATTAATCATCAGTAAAATTAATATATATTTCATATCAATAATATGATTATAAAAATAAAAAAAAATCTTTCTTACTAGTTAGGTCATATAGATATAAAGTAATGTATGCAGTTGTGACTCCATACCTAAACTAGAAATATTTTAAAGCAAAACATTGATTGAAGCTCATTTAGTGCATGAGCAAACAAGACAAGGAACCTACATTACGTACTTCCTAATTTTGAAATGCAATTTCAAACTCTGTATTTGGTATCATCAATCTCGTGAATGCATAATTTCCTCGAACACACCAATGCCACCATAATTTTTTTATGATAAACACGAAGATGAGAGTAATACATGTATGAAAGGAAGGATAATACAATTAGGCTGCATAGTAAAACTTACAAATAGTACAATTAAAACTTAGTGGACTAAAGTTGAACAATTGTCATACTTGAAGGATAAAAATGCATTTAACTCCTTTTCATTTTGTTCGTTTTGTTATCTCCATTGTTTTGAGACGTTGAAGGAGTATTTTATGAGGTTTGTCTTACTATGATTTTTTATTTCGTCTTTCATATTAAAATCACTAATGTATATAGGCTAGCCATTTTAATTTTTTTCTCTTAATGTCTCATGCAACAACCAAATCACTTGATCAACAAATTTACTTACACTTGTGGGCTTTATTATGGAACCAGTAAATCTAAAGTCTGCCCAACAAAATTTAAAAACCTTTCGGTATTTTGTTTTTGTAAATTAAAGTATTTCTTAATGGAAAGTTAAGTTCTAATCTTAATTCTGACTGCATGTTTAAACAACAAAGTTATATACCAATCATGTCATATTTTATTTATTAAAAGCCTTTCAGTATTATACTATGCACCAATTTTCCTAAAATTGTATTAGTTAATGAATTAGTTAATGCACTTGTTTAAGGTTCAATAATTGAATTATAAACAAATTGGTATTAATAAAATAATAATAATAATTAAAATAATACTAAGTAACTAAAATAAAATACAACTTTACTTCTTAATTTAAAATATATACAAAAGTTTAAATTAAATATATTTTTTAAGTTTAATTCGATAATACACAATAATATTTAGTAGGAATAACACGTTCATATTTAAAAAAAAAAATCAATAAATAACACATACAATTCTTTTTAGGACAAAGTAAACCATATAGGTTCATTTATAATAATAGATTCAATATATATAAAAAGGTATAAACTCATGATCATGTAAATTAGCATAAAATCTAGACTCTAACTAAAGTAAAAGTGACTCAATTAGCTTGTCTACAGATAAATTTGACAATATAATTCAATTTTTCTAATGAAAGTTGCCTCACACTTTCTCAAAATAGAGTCAACTTCACTGTTCATAAAATTTTTTCATGTTACAACATTGACAATCAGATTCAACAACAATTTATGATAACATATGCAAGCCTCGTAACTCTAGTGTCCATAATTAGCAAAATCAGCAGCATTGATTGATGTTGCATTTTAGTGCTCCGCTAGACAGTTTCTCCTAAGACAATGTAGCATAAATTAAGGTTGCAATACGAGATTTTTTTTTCTTGTCTTGCGCAAACTTTCAATTATTAATCATATCTATATAGGTTAAAGGAGAAATTTGTTGTAAACTCCACAATATTCAATATCTTATCATTTATTCCCTTCCATATACACCAACCCATAATCAATTTCTCTTTTTCTATTTCAATAAAATTTGCAACACATGCAATTTTATTATTAACACTTCTATCTGTTGTATAAAAGTGTTTAACAATTGAGAAGGCTCGACTTCTGACTAGAGGTGATTCAATTATTTCTTCACACTCTAATAGGTTAGGCATCATACAACACAACCACTTGTCCAAGAATAAGAGAGGCTTGGATTTCATTAATTTCTCTTCATCCATTCCGTTGCATTAAATTTGAGTTGTAAAGTTATGAAGTTTTTTATTTTTCTGAAAAATCTTTCTCTATAGCAAATTTGTTTAGAGTATATTTATTCATCAATTACATTAAGCTAAATTCATCATATACTTCGAATTAAATCATTAATGCCCTTTTGCTCACATATTTTACATACAAACTCAATTTAGAAACATTTTTTTATTTTCTTTTAAAGTTAATCATCCATATACTACCAGTGTAAAATTTTTTATACTGACAACCAATCAAATCTTTTAAATTATTTTATTTTATTTTTATTTCATTAAATAAGAAAATGACATGACACTATTAAAAGATATGATTGGTTGCCAATGTAAAAAAGCTTTACACTGGCAGTGTATAGGTGATTAACTTTTTTTTTTCTTTCAAATTGTCCATTTAATATTGAGTCCTTTTTTTTCTTCTTTTGGATCATTGTTAGCAAATACGAAAATAAGGTGGCAGATGTTAAACACACCTCCACTCTCGTATCAACACACCCCCTTTTTAAAAAAAAATATATAAAATGTCTAAATTACCCTTTAAAAAAAATGAAATTCCTAAATTTACACCTCCCTTCCTCGCACCCCCTTATCCTGTATAAGCATGTAAACTTTAGTCTAGAACGACACCAAAACGGGCCGTTTTGCAAGAAGAACGTCTCGTTCTGCTTTCAGAACGGCCCGTTCTGCAAGCAGTACGGCCCGTCCTGCAAGCAGTACAGGCCGTGCTGCTTGCAGTACGGGCCGTTCTGGGGCCGTTCTGTTGCAGTACAGGGCACCGCGTCACTTTTAAAATGGCTACTTTACGACTGATTTTAAAACTCCAATTTTAAAAATCATTTTTGTACTAGTGTTTCTTTCCATAGAACAAGTAAGAGTCTTTCTCTTACAAGACCACCTGCTGACATTGCGCACCCCTCTTCTTTCTCTTTGTGGCACTCCTCTTCTTCTTCTTTTTTTTCCCGCACCTCGCACACCCCTCTTCTTTCTCTTTCTAGCACTCCTCTTCTTCTTCTTCTTACTGTTACGGAAAGTTCTTTCCGGAATTATATAAAAATGTTCCGGAAAATACTTTCCATAATATTAAATTCTTATTCCGGAAAGTATTTTCCGGAAATGTTTTGTTACATAATTCCGGAAAGTACTTTCCATAATATTAAAGTTACTATTACGGAAAGTTCTTTCCGGAATTATATGAACAATAATTTTACTATTCCGGAAAGTACTTTCCGGAATGCTAATGACTGTAAAAGTACTTTCCGGAATGCTAATGATTGTAAAAGAGCCTTTCTTATGCTGGTTATGGTGGGGCTAGTCCTTTTTTTCTATTCAGAATGACTGTAAAAGTATATTACTTAATGACATTGAGCGGAAAGAGACTTTGAGAAAAAGAGGGGTGTGGAGTGTGGGGTGCGAGGTAGGGGGTGCGGGAAAGGGAGGTGTAAATTTAGGAATTTCATTTTTTTTAAGGGTAATTTAGACATTTTATATATTTTTTTTAAAAAGGGGGTGTATTTATATGAGAGTGGAGGTGTGTTTATCATCGGCCAAATAAGTTCAATAAGATCGGGACAGAAGCCCAGTCCGGAAAAAAGCAGTGCACTGACAAACACACTTCTGAGTTTTGTTATCTTAAGCTTGGGCCGTGTAGAAATAAGGCTGGCCTGTAATACATAAGTTACTTATTTTTTTTCCTCATCACACTTTTCATTTTTTTACATTTTAAAAAATATTTTTTTTAAATATTAAAAATAATTTTGGAAGCCAATTGCTACCTCCAAAGGCAGGTAAACCAAGATGTCGAACGCAATGGAACACGGATCCATTAAACATGTTCTTGAAGGGAAAAAAATGTGCATTAAAAATAGTTAAAATTTGTTTGAATGTAAGTTTTTAAGAATTTATGAGAATTTACTTATAAAAAAAAAATTCAAGTGGAGAAGTTCTCTAAAACATCTTATAATTTATATGCAAATAGACTCTCAATCAAATTTTTATTGAGATTAATTATTAACATTCTATATTAATAATATAATCAATTCCTATATCTTAAATACAAATTTCTATCTTATATAAAAAAATTTTAGAGATTTTTCGTTGATGAGAGAATTTTTAGAATTTTTTTTAACTTCTTATATTATTCAATTTTTATTAATCATAATTATTTCTAAATTAAATTTAATATTTAAAATTAAAGCTTTATTAAAAACAAACCATCATCTCCATAAATTAATCTAATCTAAAGACGCACATAACATAATAACGACCTAACGTTCATTTTGGAAGGTTTTTTATTTTTTATTTTTTATTTTTTTCATTGAAAAGCTGTTTAGTCAAGTTGGGGCTGGTCCCTCCTAAACCAATAAATTCTAACTTTTCATCTTTAATGTCTATGTACTAAGACATAGTAGTTAGTGAGAGACGTGAAAACATTTGCATGCAAATAAATATGTTAACTTCTAATGAAAATATATCTCGGTTGGTTATAAACTAGTCTGGTAAGAACCAGTTTTTTGTAGCATGGTATTGAACTATTGTTTTTTTTAGCATGATATACATATACTTAATTAATAGTTAAACCATCTAAGGAAAGGGATAAAGGTAGTCCTAATATTATTTATTTACATAACTTGGATACTTGGGTCCATCGCCATCATTAACAGCTTTATGCTTGGAATCTTGGGTTTTTTCCCTTTTGTATTTTTCTTTTTCATCCTTTTCTCCTAGTGCAATATGTGAACGACACCCTAAGCTTTCTGCATATCCTATCAAAAAGAGATGCCCTTCACGTTGATGTTGACCCTAGAATAGCATCCTAAAAGAGAACATTTGTTTAAGTGGCATGCACAAACCACACATGCAAATAAAGTCTATCAACTATCAATGGTTTAAATGATATTGAGTTTGATTAATTAATTTAAACAAAATTTTGGATTTAAATTTTGCAAATTTAAAAAAAGTATTTGGAAGCAAAGATTATATTAAAAGTAATCAGTCAAATTTTTTAATAAAAACTATTTATTAACAATATTGATGAATATTTTGTATTATTAATAATTTAATAAAAAAGACACTTCATCAAGGTAGACAATGGAAAACTTCCAAGAAAGTTTCTCCAATTAAGACAACACAAGATATCATGAAAGTTTCTTCAATTAAGACAACATAAGATATCATGCAATTACAAAATGGAATGTGGCCAATATATCCACCACAAGATAATTGGATCTGAAGTGACCATCATGATTTTTTCACTCTTGGTGTCAATAGTGATGCAAAGTTACCTTTGGATTGTGAATCACATGGATAGACAAAAAAAAATGATGTTAGTATATGTCAGCACCATGCATGGATAGTGATTACAATGTGTTGCAACTATCATAATTAATTTACATGTTTGTTCCTCCCCTTCTATGTTGATGGTTGTTCCATACTACCCAACAGAAATGAGAGAATGACGGGAATAATTTCTAGTCACATGACCTCAAAATCAAATCCATGTTTTTTATGATTATAGAGTAGTAGTTTCCATCATTATGTGGGGCTTATTGGTTTGAAGGAAGATTTCGAAGTTTATTCTTTTTTTCTTTTCTTCCTTTTTCCACTGTCACGATAGGAAATGGGAGGTTAGGAATAATATGGTGTGTTATGATTATAATCAAATGCATGTTGATTCAATGAAGTTAATATTGTTTTAGAAAAAAATAGTTATTTTTTTTAATCCATCAAAATTACAGTAATAAGTAGTCTCCAACAAAAGAAGTGTCATCTCCATATGACATTTCAGCAACTAAACCTCCAATCTAGTCTTACTCTGCTCTCATATAAATGTAATCATCGTAATATAACAACAAAGAATTTGAACGGGTAAACTTGAATTCAAAAGAATGAACATAATGTAGAAGTAAATAACTATCTATATGAGATAATTAACTACATCAACAAAATACAACAGACAACTTAAGCTCAAATTCAATAACATAATTCAACATCCATCACAACTCTTTCACTTAACAACTTTCAACTTGTCAACTCAATATACGAACATCATTACTTGTGAACAATTTAGTCACATAACAACTAAACACATCAACTTTAAACACAATACAACTTAACAACATATTAACATGACAACATAATGTTTTGTCATGCATTTCAACTAAAATATCTCTTACAATGTGATGAACAATCTAAGTGACTTAATCCTATTGAATCAACTTAACAACGCATTTTTTGGGCTTACTAAATCAACAACAAATTTAGATATCAATTCACAACATAACATTATTTCTTAGATTTTATCACTTAGACTAGAAAAGTCCAATATCCCTGTTAGGAATAAAATAGTTTGAGTATGAGTTTACCACAACTTTACCATATATAACTAAGCATATATGGAATTAGCCCACTAACTGTCCTCCAAATACTATGCATTTTCCAGTACTTAAGGATTTTAGCCCTCGATCATGTACCTTACTCGATTGGTCACTTCTAAATCAGTGTGATTCAACCTTACCCTCATATGATTTCAACTAATGACCTAGAGGAGACTTAACACTTTACTTCAAGAGACAACTATACTCATTTAAGGACTTTTCAACAACTAGACTTTTGGAACACCACAATGTACATATCCTCACAATGGGATATTCGTTTTTTAAAATAACACGTCCCTTCTAGTCCTAAGCCAACAACACAACACAACCACATGCATTAAGCATTCACTACACAACCTTTTTCAACATTATACATTTTATTATTATCCAATTCTACTACTAGTCAACTTTCAACTCACTCAACTCAAAACATTATCATATGAAGCAATTATCATTATAATTCAACATTTAAAATCAACTAAGTTAAAATTTTTCATTCAACATAACCACACTTGGTGCCATTTAATCCACACCAGACGCTAGTGAGATAGAGAGCCTCTAGCTCACCCATGCCTAAATCCATACACTTGCACTTAATGTGAATGAGACAAGGAGTCTTTGTACACCACACCCGACGTCACAAGATCTACACTCGATGTCATTCAGGTAGAGGGTCTTTGTCTAAATCACACTTGATGTTGTATAGGTAGAGAGCCATTGACCTAATCATGCTTGATGCCACAAATCTTGGGTTAGGCATCACCGAGTCAAATAATTCGTAAATAAATCATGCCCCCAACCCACGCCTAAAGAGGACAAGTCATAAAGCCTCCAATTGACTCATATCTGACGCTACTAATCTCGCACTCGACGTTAGTGAAATAGAGAGCCTCTAACCTGCATCATGTCTGATGCTATAAAGTTGCGCTCAACATGATAACAAATTCTACACTTGACAGAGTCGCGATCTTGCCCCAACACCTAAAATTCTGCAAACTAGTCCAACATGTAGCTTAAGAACAACTTATAAACAAGTAAAACGACCCAAAATCACCATTTTGAACAACATGCTACCATTATAAGGTCTTAAGATTATTCTCTTCTCCTCAACACATTCATAACCCACGAAACTCAAACATAAGAATTTCATTCCCAACTTCAACCACAATAATATATAATTCAGGCATGAATTCAACAAAAACAATTCGACAGAACAATCTAAGAGCTTCCTTTACCTCAAATCACTCCTAAGAGAGAAAAGGAATGGAAGGAAAAGGAGAATCGTCAAACTCTCCATGACATCTCAACCTCAAATTCTTAGCTTCCAAGCTTGAATCCACCAATATACTATTGTTACTCAGCTCAAGGAAGGATCTAGAACACTCTTGCAGAATCAAAAGAAGATGAGAAAAGTCTTTTTGGCTCCAAAGCTCCTATTTGTAACTTCTCTCTAAGTTTTCTTAAGAAAATGAATTTATGAAATTAAAATCTTAAGAAAATCTCATATACCTTCTCTTAAATTGGGTCAAATTTGATCTTAACTCAAAACAACTCCTAAACAATTAAACTTATAAGAATTTCTAAACCTTAAAAGCTTTACAACAATTAAACAACCAACACATAATCATTTGCATCAATAAAATTAATAAATAATTATAAAACTCATAGTCTTAGATGAAGAGTTGAGATAATGTGTATAGATTCTAAGTTCAAACCTTAATGTTGTTAAAAATAAAGTGGTGAGAGAAAAAAATGTAATAAAATACAAAGGAGATAAAAATAAAAAAAACAAATGAAAATAAGATAAGAAAAGAAAGTGAGTATAAGTTGAATGTTTTCAATTTAAATTTGACTATACAAGTAATTTAAATTTAACATTTGTGTTTAGGTTGTTTGAAAGAAGAAAAAAATTACACTCTCTTTTCCTAAAATTATATGTTTAAAAAATCACGTTGTTTTAACAGTAATATGTGTTACAAAGTAAATTATATTTGGTATTCCTTACTATTTTATTATTATAACTCACAAAGTATAGGGAATGTTCTTAAAAATGATTATGACGAGTTTACAAGTAATAGTTAGTTTAAATTGATGTTTATGTTCATATAACAGTCTCATGATACGAAAGTTAGTTTAAATGAGTAGAAATATGAACAAGAAGCATCAAAGTCATATTTAATTGATTCTCATTTTATTAATTGATTGTATTAATTGAATACATCTTTCAACTGTAAAGTCCATAAATTAAAATATTCTTCATTTTATCTTTTTCTCTTGTTTCTTTAATAAAAACATTTTTATTTTTATTATTTTCATTCACTTGTTTTTCTTTTTTTAGTATAATTTACCAAATATTTTTTTTTTGTGTATTTCTTTTATTCTTATCAATCACCTCATTTGTGTTTACCTTCATGTTTTTGCCAAGGCTTCGTGCAAAAAGCTCCAACAACACCCTACTATTGACCTAATTTCGATAGGGCATGGGATTCCAAGCTACAAGCTATAACAAATCCAAGCCCTCAAAAGCATCATCGTACAATATTTAAATGTTACCATGCCAAAACCTCATTTTTGGGTGCTTATTAACTTTTTAATTAAATCTTATCTTTAGTAAATCAAGGCACTGCAACATGGTTGCCCCTATAAAATGTACTAGACATTCACATTATGCTCCAATCTCCAAAAAGGCCAATCCAACACAGCTAATCTTTGTGAAGGAATCTGTGCTGCCTCTGCACAAGGACAAAGTAGAAAAAGTTGCACCACCAATTGTGATTTTTCATTCAATTTATTTATGACTAAACTATTGGTAATGACATACAAGTACTTTATCTACTTTCTTTTAGTAAAATCTTTCCATATTCTTCTAACTCTTAACCAGATGTTTGTTAGGTGCATCCAGACTCTTGTTTGTCTTACCAATTGGACCATTGTGCTTCTTTCACATAATTATGAGTTCATTAATCATAGCTTGATAATTCATAGGATAAGCTTATCTATCACAAGTCGCTAATACGAATAATTTGTTAATAAAATATTGACTTTAAGTTTTATATAAAAAATATTAAAAATGAAGATTTTAAAATATTAGTCCAATTATTCAACAAGAATATTTCATACTAATAATATAATTATAAAAAAATAAATGACCAACTTAATAAAACAATGCCATATTTATTATTCACTTATTATACCATGAATTCCCAATTCTGGGATTATTTTTATGTCTATGATCAATAAGTTGTGCATAGTCGTGGTCCAATTCTCTGTAGTATATTTTTTATGTGCTATCTTTCAAATAAAATATTCCAACCAAATTGTCAGTAATCTACATCTACTTACAATACAAACAAAGTATTTCATGTTTGTCTTATTTTATAGTGGCATTTTTTTATTTGGTTTTGCACATACTATTTAAAAATTGAAATGATTGAATAAGTTTGTAAATAAGTATACTCTTGTCAATTATTTTAGACCATGCTGCCAATTGGGCAAAGGAACAAAACAAAAGGTGCATGGATATTTTAACTTATATTAACATTTGGGAGAAATGGAAACAATGTGAATGATTCAAACCAAGGAATCTTCCATAATAATTGTCCAATATTATGCAGAACATGATGGAAGGTGCTAATTGAAAATCAGAAGCTAATGAGAAAATGCAATGAAGATTATCTTTTTGTAATATGAATTAAGAAGTGAAGGAGAGAGAGGGTGGTGTGGTGTGGTTGTGAAGTGGGAAGGGGTGTCAGCAACAGCAACCTCTGAAACATCACACAAATGGGGGAGACCCCAAAAAAGCAGAGAAAAAGTACTTTGAGAAAACCCACTTTTCAGGTTTTCATTCTTTAATATATGTACTAGTTCATTTCTTTAAACTAATAAATTCATTAACTTGTCAAAAAAAGAAAAGTTCATTAACTTACATTCATCTAATTATTCAAAAGTATTATTTAATCCAATTAAAACACACAAACAACGTAATTAAGAAAAAAAAACTATATTTAAACTTTGTGACTAAAAATACTCATAAAAACAATATATATATGATTTTAGATCATTTTTAATAAATAATTCTTATATGAGTTCTTAAAATAAGAATATGTTCATAATTATTATTAGAGTGCAATAACATGCCTTTCACGTGATAAATTAGTTTTTATATAAAAACCTAGTTTTTGAAAAGAAAAAAAATATTGGTTTGTTATAAAACTCACATCAGACGATTTAAGAATTTAAGTTCTTAAATAAAAAGAAAGAATAGAAACTGTTTTTAAATCGTATGTTGTAACTTGTACTGAATGGCTCATAAATAATGCATTAAGAACCCAAAACTAATTCTACAATTAGAAACACTCTTAGATTCGAAGAATTTAATTGTGCTCATTATAATTTTTATGGATAAAAAAATAATTTTACTTAGTTCATAAATTATATGTATGATAATTTTATTAAATTTTATAACAATTAATTTCTTATATTTAATTATAAATAAAAATAATAAATTATCTGTTAATTATGAAATTTAGCCAATACCATTTAATTTTGTTATTTTTAATCAAAATATTCTTCTTCTTACTATCTTTCATTTAAGTTTGATATTAAAAATAAAAAATAATAAAAAATAAAATCTCAATTAAATAAAAAATATGTTGACCATATAAATAATGATTTTTTCAATTGTTTGACAATAATTTTTTTTATTTCAACCATGCACAATTATTAAATTCATTTACGATATTTAATAACAATAACAAAATTTAATTTAATACCAGAGTAGTTTAGAACCATATATTAAATTCTAAAATTATTATGGAGAAAATTTGTGTTCTTATCCTTTGTTGTTGACTAACTTTAATTTTAAACCAATGAAGAGGAAGGCGTGCTTGAGCTTACGATGGGTCCGAGAACAGAGGATCATGGCCGAGTTTGAATTTGAAATTGTTGATTATACGAGGGAATCTGTGCCCACGCCAAGAAGATTTCTGCACGTGCCGGATAGGCGCGTGTTGCCCAGTCGCTCATGCTCTATACAACCCACGTGGCAGATGTTTCACGATTAACACAGTGGGACCCACACAAATTAATTGCCACCGTTGATTTTTTATGCTCAAATTATTGCTACTTGCACCGTCTTTTTAAGAAATAAGAATTCAATAAAAGAAAGGAAAATTTTAAAACTATTTTTCTCTCTATTTTTTAAAAGAATATTTTTCTAACTTAAAAGTTGATAAAAAAGGAAAAAATATTTATATGATGTAAGTTTTATAAAACTATCAATATAAGAAAAATAGTCTAAGAACTTTTTCACATTATTATTTAATTCAAATTTGTAACGGCCCGACAGGCCGCTACACTTCAATCACAGCATACCGGAAATACTAGACAGAATAGAACGAGTATATAAATATAGAATCTAGAATATAAATATATACATATGTCCCGAGTCCGACTAGAGTTAGGGCATGCAAAACAAGAATTTTATCAGAAGTCACTATGCCAAGTGACTAAAACAAACAAAACATCCATAGAAGTCAGCTCCATCTATCAGTTGCCGACTCATCGCTATCCACCTCCTATCCCTGCTCTGCTCCCGTACATAGTACGATCATAGCAGTCCAACCACATGGAAACACAAAGGGTAAGCTAGCATAAAGAAACAACATATAGAAAGATTTTTAAGAAAATATAAACAACCACGAATATTTACACTTCATCAACATACATTTCCTCGGTTTTTAACATTATCATCAATAAGCATACAATGCGTTGTCACGCATATCAACTCGGAGATCTCCTACAACAACTCAGCCTTTCGGCCTACAACAACTCAGCCTTTACGGCCTACAACAACTCAGCCTTGCGGCCTACAACAACTCAGCCTTGTGGCCTACAACAACTCACACCAACATTCCAACACAACTCAACTTATACATCTCAACACAACAACTTACAACACAACACAAATGTACAGCTCAGCATATCAACTCCACAGTTCAACATATCATCTACAACATAACACCACTTCTCAACACATTCACCAGATACAACTCAATGTCAACAACAACTTATCTACTAGTCATCATTTCATAACCTTCCATTTCCATTCAACTCAACATGAAACATCATACATAACAGTCTCATCTCCGCGCCCGGCGCACACGTGGTTGCGCCCAGCGCAGCGCAACCAGAGAGCACCAGGGGACCAGCGCGCCCAGCGCAGGTGTGCCCGCGCCCGGCGGGACTCAGCCAAAGAACCCAAAGCTCTCTCACGCTTGGCGCCATGGCTATTGCACCCAGCGCTGGCCAGGCAGAGACTCAAAGGAGTCTCACGCGCCCGGCGTACCTAAACCCGCGCCCAGCGCGGGGAAGGCAGAGACTCCCTTAGTCTCGCGCCCAGCGCACTTTATTTTGCGCTCAGCGCCCACAAGGCAGAGACTCCTAAGGAGTCTCACGCCCAGCACGACAAGGGGCGCGCTCAATGCCCGACAAAACACCCAAAACCTGCCACAACTAGTATCGCGCCCAACGCGGTCCAGGTCACGCCCAGCGCGGGCCAGCCGGAGACCCACATCTCCAAGCGCGCCCAGCGCATTCATCATTGCGCTCGGCGAGCTTGGCCAAATGGGGTCTCCTGGTGACCACGCGCTTAGCGCGAAGAACCGTGCTCAGCGCGAAGCTCAGCAGCAGCCATCCATGTTTGAAAAAATTCTTCAAACAATCTGCAAAACAACCAGAACTCCACATGCAATCGGTTCGAATTACCACAATTTCATCCAAGAGTCCAAAAATACCACCTTTTTCAACATGCAACAACAATTCAAAGATTTTCCCCAAAATTTCTCAACAACCTCGAAACCCCAAAGAAAACAAGCTTTCTTTCAATTCTAGCCATGAATCAGACACCAACAAGCATCTAATGAGTTTATAGAACTCGTCCACAGTCAAGAACAGCGAAAAAGAAACAAAAACACTAGCTTCCCTTACCTCGGGTGAAAATCCCGAGCTCCGGAAAGCTTGAGCGGAAGAGAAGAGTAAACTAGGGAGCTTGAATGCAGGAGGAAGGAGAGGGGAACCCAACACCAGCTAGCACACCTCACAACCCAGCACCACCACCTTGAGTTCAAGCGAAGGGGAAAAGAAGGGTTTAGTTCAAAAATGAGAGGGAGAGGGTAGGGCCTTGTGGAAGAAAAGAAGAAAATCAGAAGGGGGTCTCACAAAATTTACTAAATTTATTAATTTTTATAATAACTATTTCATAGTCATAAATATTATAATTTATAATTGATTGACATAATTAATAATTTTATATTCATAAAATTCATTAAATATTTAATTTCATTAATTAAATTACTTATTACACCCTAAACTTAATTAAAAACATTACATATGTAATAAAAAAATCGTTTGGGAAAATAATCTTTAAAGTTGTTTTTTTCTTAAAAAAAAAAGTAATCTTTCAAGTGAAGTAACAAGTACGTGCTCTGTTCTTATTCAGTAATCAGTACTGAACTAGGCCCAATAATCCTGGTTTGACCATTTTTGAAAATTAAAGTTGATACTTTTATTTTTTTAAAATATTTTATTCTGCTAGATGTCAATAATATTTAAATATTATTTCTAATTATTAATAAAAATCATTTTTTTATATAAAATCAACACTTTTACAACAACATAGCACTTTTTTAATCATAATTTTTAAATGCATTTAATATTTTTTAAAAAAAATTATAGATTAATAATTGTATATATTACTTGGACAAAATTTCGAAGACATTACTTATGAACAAATTAAATATTAATATTTAATGTATAATTTCATTCAAAATTTCATGTAATAATGATTAATGGAAATATGATACTAGTAACAAGTCACCAAAAAGAGAAAGTACTATATAGTAACAAAATTTTAACATGTGAAGTAACATTGTTAAAATATATGACTTGCCCGATTTACCCAATAAATAATGATAACTATTGGCAATAATAACTTTGAAATTTCAGCATCCTGAGGTAGGCAGACTTTGCCCTTGAACCTCAAGATTCCATCTCCTCCTAATTCGAAGCCAACAGCCTTCTCAGTACCCAACAACCCAAGAAGCTTCACCAGCTCGGCATCTTGTAACTGCTTAAGTCCAACCTGCCTCAAGAACTCACTAGTTACGGTAACTGTCCCACAACTAATGTGATCCTCAGCTAACTCCACACCGAGGTTCAAATCTCGGAATTTCTCAATTAGTTCCAACTCCCTCACCATTATACTCGCTATGTGGATGGATTTCCTACTCAACGCGTCCGCCACAACATTGGCATTACCAGGATGATACATGAACTAGAAGTCATAGTCCTTCAGAAACTCCATCCACCGTCTCTGCCTCATGTTCAGCTCCTTCTGGTCAAATAGATACTTCAGACTCTTATGATCACTAAAGACGCTGAACCGAGCACCATACAAATAGTGTCGCCATATCTTCAAGGCAAAAACAACAGCTGCCAACTCCAAGTCATGAGTGGGATAAGTCCTCTCATGGTTCTTCAGCTGCCTTGAAGCATAGGCCACCACCTTCCCATGTTGCATCAGCACACACCCAAGACCCTGGTGAGAAGCGTCACAATACACATTAAAGGGCTCACCAGAATCCGGCAACACCAACACAGGAGAAGTAGTCAACCTCCTCTTCAACTCCTCAAAACTTCGCTCACAGGCATCTGTCCAAATGAACGGCTGCTCCTTCCTCGTCAACTGGGTCAGAGGCGCTGCTATCTTGGAGAATCCTTCAATGAACCGACGATAGTAGCCTGCTAATCCCACAAAGCTCCGAATATCATTGACAGTCCTCGGACGCTCCCACTACAACACCGACTCCACCTTAGCCGGATCAACAGCAATCCCCTCAGCTGAAATCACGTGGCCTAAGAACTTCACTTCATCTAACTAGAACTCACATTTTGAAAGCTTAGCATACAGCTGCTTCGCCTTCAAAACCTCCAGCACCATCTTCAAATGCTCTCCATGCTCTTCCCGGGTTCTTGAATAAACCAAGATATCATCAATGAACACTACTACGAATTTGTCCAAGAATGGCCGAAAGATCCTGTTCATGTAATCCATGAACACTGCAGGGGCGTTGGTCACACCAAACGGCATCACGACGTACTCATAGTGACCATACCTAGTCCTGAATGCAGTCTTCGGTATGTCACCCTCCTTCACCCTAATCTGGTGATAGCCTGACCTCAAATCGATCTTAGAAAATATCGATGCTCCTCTTAATTGATCCATCAAGTCATCTATCCGGGGAAGAGGATATTTGTTCTTAATGGTCAACTTGTTCAACTGCCGGTAATCCACACAGAGACGACTACCCCCATCCTTCTTCTTCACCAGCAACACAGGAGCACCCCACGGTGAAACGCTCGGCCGCACTAACTGCTTTGCCAATAGGTCCTCCAACTGACCCTTCAACTCCATCAGCTTGGCAGGAGCCATCCTGTAGGGAGCCACCGACACTGGCCCCGCACCTGGAACCAGATCAATGCCAAACTCCATCTCCCTTACAGGAGGCAACCCAGACACTTCATCAGGAAATACTTCAGCAAAGTCTCTCACCACATCCATCTTAGAAATGACTCCTTCAGTCTCCACACTCATCATGGCAAGCAGAAGACAACACTCTGCTCCATCTCGCAACCATGATTCAGCTTGACCAGCTGAAATCAATAACTCATCTTCCTCCTGTGGAAAGATCAACGTCTATTGGCACAATCTATAAGAATACGATTGGCAGATAACCAATCCATCCCCAAGATTATGTCAATATCAACCAAAGGCAAACAAATCAAGTTTACCTTGTACTTCTTCCCATTCACAACAATGGGGCAGCCAGCACACAGCTCAGAAGCGACTACTGAAGCAGAAGCGGGCGTCGACACTAGCAGTCTCAACCCCAAATCACACACAGGCACTCTGTTGAGATTTCCGTTGAAGTACTTTTGTTATAATTGTAAATCAGTGTAATTCTATCAACGGTCTCAAACACGGCAAGTATACCGGCCGTTCAAGTAGTAAAAATATCGTATCCACAGGGATTAGAAGGTAATATAAGCATTTATTGACTATTCGTGACTAAAGAATAATTCCAATTTCATAGTTTGTGCAGTGAATTCAAAGTTGTGACTATTGGAATGAAAGCTGTAAATAAATATTGTTTTGTGAGTGGAAAAGGTAAGGAATGGTATTGTGGTATTGTGAGGTTGTGGGGGTAAGATTTCACCGAACGTAACACTAATGTATCCTTAATCTCTTGTTGAATTCATTGCTTAGTCAACCCAAGAGTTTACTCAAACCTAATCCCTTAGAGAAAGAGCCTAGGTGCGGATATTGAATATCAATCCCTTGAGTACCCAATATCTACACCCGCATTACGGGCTAGGGTTTAAGACTACTAATGGGTCAAGCTCTATCCCTAGATACAATCACCACTAGGCATATGTTTCAGAACTAGTTTCAAAGGTTATTTTCCAATACCCATGGAACCTTAAATCATGCAAAGGGTGATCAATCCAAAGCAAGCATTACGAATAGAAACAAACACAACAAAGAATAAAACAACATGTATATATATCATTAAAACCGTAAAGATTACAATAGAGTACGTTGGTTACATCTAACCCCACAAAATGGGTGAAACCACTCACAACAATGAGGGCAAATACAAAATAGAGATGGAAGAGGAAGTGAAGAACCGAAGGAAAGATCCGCACACAGACGATCCCAAGCCCTGGGAATCCCTTCCGCAGCTTCTGGAGGCGCCCAATGCGAGAATGGAGGTTTCTCCCCCGAAAATGGCTTCAAATACGAGCCTGGGAGTCAGATTAGGGTTCATGCGCCCGGCGCATAAGTCTTCGCGCCCGACGCATGGCCTTCCAAATGCCCTCTGTCTTCAGTACAAGCCCGGCGCAATTCATATTGCGCCCGGCTCAATAGCTTCCAGAGGTGAAATGCTCTGTTTTGCTCGCCCGGCGCGGATCACCTTGCGCCCGGCGCATAACCTCTTCTCTGCTCCTTAGCTCCTTTGGTTTCCAATCCTATGGATCTTCAATCCTCAAGTCCCTAGCTCAATACCTGCACAAAAAATGAGGTGTATTAAGGTATTGTTAGCTAAATTTGGGTTAGTTATATCTGCACACAAAAAGAACCAAAAAGAGAACAATTATATTGCAATGGTTCAAAGGATGAGTGGAATTTGTTCAATAAGTCTCATCCAAAAAGAGGTAAAATTGAGACTTAACAACTCCCCAAAATAGCAACACAGGCATAGGAAATAAAAGAATGGGAAGCCCCAGAATCAAACAAAAGCATCACATCCTTACCAGCAGCCTTGCCCTTCCCCTTCACTAGGTCAGAAGAAGTCGAAGCCTCAGCACCAGTCAAAGCGAACACCCTACCAGCTGTAGTGGGTCTGTCACCCCTCTGAGTCTCAGTCCTCTGCACACTACACCTCTGAGTATCAGCCCTCTGTGCATCACTCCTCGGTGTGCTCCTCTCTGGTCTACTCCTGGTGGGACAGTTGAAAGACACATGGCCCATCTGCTGACATCTGAAACATCTGCTCTCAATGTGTGGACAATCCCTGATCAAATGGGATCCGCCACACCTGTAACACCTAAGGGCAGCACCTCCACCCTGTCCTCCTCCTCTGGCAGTCTCAGCAGGTTGCCTAATAATAGGACCCCTTTGCTGTGGCTGGGGCCTATCATACGGCTTCCCCTGACTTCCACTTCCTCTCTTGGACCCAGCTGGTCCCTCAACAGCTCTAATTACCCTGCTACTCCCTTCTAACCTCTCTACAATCTTCGCCTTCTCTACTAAGGCAGGAAACTCGATGATGGCCATAGGCACCACCACCTTCTTCAACTCATACTTCAGCCCCTCAGCAAATTTTCTGCACTTCCAGGCCTCAGAAATAGCCTGTGAATAAAAACGAGCCAAGTGCTCGAACTTCAATGCATACTCTGATACAGACATCCCACCCTGATGTAATCGTAAAAACTCGGCCTCCTTGGCATACCTCACGCTCTCCGGATAATACTTCTCGATAAACACTGTCCTAAAACACTCCCAATCCACTGTAACTCCCATAGCAGCAAGCATCTGGCAAGTGTTTCTCCACCAATGTTCGGCCTCTCCTACTAGCATATACACAGCATATGCCAACCTCTTATCTAGAGAACACCCCAGAACATTAAAGATCTTCTCTAGCTCACGTATCCAGCGGTCAGCTACCTCTGGATCCGCTTCACCTGTAAACTGTGGGGGATGACACTTCCGGAACTCAGCCAGGTCCCGGCTTTCCTGTGACCCCGTGGGTCTTTTTGCACCAGCTGCAGCTCTCTCAGCTTCCATCCTAGCAAAATATGCATTTTGCTGCTGCATAGCCATAACCATCATCTCTATGGCACGGGCTATCTGTTCGTTGGTTCTAGTCATCGTCTACAAAATAACAGCATCTTTAGTACATTACCACTCACCCAAACAACAACTATCAACACAGTAGTTCATCACATCAATTAGCATAGCAAGCAACACAACAAGGCAACACAACACAGAGTTAACACAACAAAAGCCTAAAGGAACCACCCCCAAAGAGTGTCCACTAGACTCGACCTGCTCTGATACAACTAAAGTGTAACGACCTGACAGGCCGCTACACTTCAATCACAGCATACCGGAAACACTAGACAGAATAGAACGAGTATATAAATATAGAGTCTAGAATATAAATATATACATATGTCCCGAGTCCGACTAGAGTTAGGGCATGCAAAACAAGAATTTCATCAGAAGTCACTATGCCAAGTGACTAAAACAAACAAAACATCCATAGAAGTCAGCTCCATCTATCAGCTGCTGACTCATCGCTATCCACCTCCTATCCCTGCTCTGCTCCCGTACATAGTACGATCATAGCAGTCCAACCACATGGAAACACAAAGGGTAAGCTAGCATAAAGAAACAACATATAGAAAGATTTTTAAGAAAATATAAACAACCACGAATATTTACACTTCATCAACATACATTCCCTCGGTTTTTAACATTATCATCAATAAGCATACAATGCGTCGTCACGCATATCAACTCGGAGATCTCCAACAACAACTCAGCCTTTCGGCCTACAACAACTCAGCCTTTACGGCCTACAACAACTCAGCCTTGCGGCCTACAACAACTCAGCCTTGCGGCCTACAACAAGTCACACCAACATTCCAACACAACTCAACTTATACATCTCAACACAACAACTTACAACACAACACAAATGTACAACTCAGCATATCAACTCCACAGTTCAACATATCATCTACAACATAACACCACTTCTCAACACATTCACCAGATACAACTCAATGTCAACAACAACTTATCTACTAGTCATCATTTCATAACCTTCCATTTCCATTCAACTCAACATGAAACATCATACATAACAGTCTCATCTCCGCGCCCGGCGCACACGTGGTTGCGCCCAGCGCAGCGCAACCAGAGAGCACCAGGGGACCAGCGCAGGTGTGCCCGCGCCCGGCAGGACTCAGCCAGAGAACCCAAAGCTCTCTCGCGCTTGGCGCCATGGCTATTGCGCCCAGCGCTGGCCAGGCAGAGACTCAGAGGAGTCTCACGCACCCGGCGTACCTAAACCCGCGCCCAGCGCGGGGAAGGCAGAGACTCCCTTGGTCTCGCGCCCAACGCACTTCATTTTACGCTCAGCGCTCACAAGGCAGAGACTCCCAAGGAGTCTCACGCCCAGCGCGACAAGGGGCGCGCTCAGTGCCCGACAAAACACCCAAAACCTGCCACAACTAGTATCGCACCCAACGCGGTCCAGGTCACGCCCAGCGCGGGCCAGCCAGAGACCCACATCTCCAAGCGCGCCCAGCGCATTCATCATTGCGCTCGACGAGCTTGGCCAAATGGGGTCTCTTGGTGACCACGCGCTCAGCGCGAAGCTCAGCAGCAGCCAACCATTTTCGAAAAAATTCTTCAAACAATCTGCAAAACAACCAGAACTCCACATGCAATCGGTTCGAATTACCACAATTTCATCCAAGAGTCCAAAAATACCACCTTTTTCAACATGCAACAACAATTCAAAGATTTTCCCCAAAATTTCTCAACAACCCCGAAACCCCAAAGAAAACAAGCTTTCTTTCAATTCCAGCCATGAATCAGACACCAACAAGCATCTAATGAGTTTATAGAACTCGTCCACAGTCAAGAACAACGAAAAAGAAACAAAAACACTAGCTTCCCTTACCTCGGGTGAAAATTCCGAGCTCCGGAAAGCTTGAGCGGAAGAGAAGAGTAAACTAGGGAGCTTGAATGCAGGAGGAAGGAGAGGGGAACCCAACACCAGCTAGCACACCTCACAACCCAACACCACCACCTTGAGTTCAAGCGAAGGGGAAAAGAAGGGTTCAGTTCAAAAATGAGAGGGAGAGGGTAGGGCCTTGTGGAAGAAAAGAAGCAAATCAGAAGGGGGTCTCACAAAATTTACTAAATATATTAATTTTTATAATAACTATTTCATAGTCATAGATATTATAATTTATAATTGATTGACATAATTAATAATTTTATATTCATAAAATTCATTAAATATTTAATTTCATTAATTAAATTACTTAATACACCCTAAACTTAATTAAAAACATTACATATGTAATAAAAAAATCGTTTGGGAAAATAAGCTTTAAAGTTGTTTTTTTCTTAAAAAAAAAAGTAATCTTTCAAGTGAAGTAACAAGTACAAGTGCTCTGTTCTTATTCAGTAATCAGTACTGAACTAGGCCCAATAATCCTGGTTTGACCATTTTTGAAAATTAAAGTTGATACTTTTATTTTTTTAAAATATTTTATTCTGCTAGATGTCAATAATATTTAAATATTATTTCTAATTATTAATAAAAATCATTTTTTTTATATAAAATCAACACTTTTACAACAACATAGCACTTTTTTAATCATAATTTTTAAATGCATTTAATATTTTTTTTAAAAAATTATAGATTAATAATTGTATATATTACTTGGACAAAATTTCGAAGACATTACTTATGAACAAATTAAATATTAATATTTAATGTATAATTTCATTCAAAACTTCATGTAATAATGATTAATGGAAATATGATACTAGTAACAAGTCACCAAAAAGAGAAAGTACTATATAGTAACAAAATTTTAACATGTGAAGTAACATTGTTAAAATATATGACTTGCCCGATTTACCCAACAAATAATGATAACTATTGGCAATAATAACTTTGAAATGATTATTTTCTTTGACGTGAGTTTGGTACCAATAGCGATTATTCACGCTGTACTATGATCAGCATACTATACAAGGCCTTGATCTTATGTTGCATACATTTCATTCTAGTGTTCTTGTTATTATTTGGAATCTCAAATTATTGTAGTGCATGTCTAAATATCATCTAAAATCCATGTAATTCAGCATTTTTGTGTCAAATTTGTGATAGAGATCCAAAAACCAGTTATATTAGCTTCAATGTGACATGTCTCCTTCTTTGTTAACAAATATAAGTGTATTTGATTAGTAATGTATAATTTTATGCAAAGAGAAAAAAGAAGTAACCAATGCATCATTATTTTAAAAATAAATTGAATATAAAATTAGTAAAATTTTCATTTCATGATTTAATTGACTCAAGTTAAAATGAAATATTTCATAATAAGAGATAACTAATCAAACTAGATTATTCTATTTAAAATTTAGTCTAAATTTTAAACGATAGTGTAATATAAGATACTAAGATATAGTAAATTTTAAACTTTATACAAATTTTAGAATGTCAAACATTTTTTTAATGTTAAATATTTTTCACTGAAGAATTTGAATTTTGTATAACTATTTTAGATTATAAAAATTTTCTTTTGACTATTTAATATCACTATATATCTAAAATTTAAATCCAACATCAGTTAAATTAAAACAACTTATAACAGTTAAGTCACATATTAGATGGACAAAACTAATTTGAATAGTTTAAATATTTTTTAACGACCTAAACTTTGAAAGTAATGAACTTGATATTTACATGTTTAGACCTCATTAACATTTAAATTTACATAAATATTTGAATAAAACATAAAGTTGAGAGAGATTAATATAGTATCTTGAAACAATTGAGTGAGTTTTCTTGGTAGGTGGTAGAATCTGTGTATTGATTTTAGCTATGATAATCTTGGCATGGCACACAAACTATGACACTATCTTACTTTTTCAGCACCCCAAAAAGAATGGCCATGCAATATCATAGGACAAAGGTTATGTTCATGTCTTCCATCCCAATACACATCACTTCCAATTCCAACTTTATATATAATATAAAAAGAAAAAAATTTGCTTCGAATTTGGAGTACCCCAATGCTACTTAAGAATCATCACACATGTTGTGAAAGTGCAATCAATCCAACGGCCAACAGTGCATCATAAGTTGCATGCAAGTGCAATGCAACACTACACTAAAACGGTTTCTTTTTTCTTCTTCTTATTATTAGAATTAGAATTGGAATTAAGTGTGTTTGAACGACTTATTAAACTAATTTCGAATAAAACTCACTTATAAAATTAATTTTATAATAAGGTGATTTGTGTTTTTATTTTAAAATTTAGTACTCTTTTTTGGGGGTTGATTTTACTATTCATATAAAGATTCGAATAATATATATATATATATATATATATATATATATATATATATATAAAAGATATACCTAATTTTTTGCTCAACAATTAATAATAAAATTTAACATAATTTTTATCCAATGTAAAAAATCGCTTAATATTTATTTGAGTGGGTATTTGTAATTTTTCAAAATTAGTTAAAAGTGATTTTAAATTTATTTTGATGTGATTAAAAATTTTACATTATTTAAAAATTAAGATAAAAAATAATTTATAAACACTTTATCTTTAATTTCTAAGACACATTTTTAATAATAAAATTGTGATTGTCTAACGAATACTAAAACGAAAAATATCTAAGACACAATGACTTATTTAAGTATTTTTAAAAATTTTAGAAATTAGACTAATTGAAATTAATAAACACATTCCCTCTTTAATCTTCGAAATGTGTTGTTTCAATAACAAAATCGTGATAGTCCGGTAGACGTCAAAACAAATAATTCCTTAAAAGTTCTTAATACATTCTATCCACAACCTTTACAACACGTCTTTTTAACAATAAAATTGTCACCGTTTAATTAACATAAAAATGAACGATACCTCAAAATTTTTTAAACGAAACTATTGTCGAAAAAAAATAAAATCATTTGAAGTTTGATTTAATTATAATGTAAATTTTAATTTAATGTAAAATATACTCTTTTATTACTTTTAGTAAAATTGAAATTTAAAAGAAAATATAATTTTAAGTTAAATTAGTGAGTAGATTTATTAGTAAATTTAAAATAATTAATAGATATCTTTTTTTTGCAATGTTTTAATGTTTAAAATGATAGAGAGTGAATGATTATCTATTTTTTTAATTGAATTCTTTATATTTATGATGTAAACTTTTTAATCAAGTTTTAAAATTGCCATAATATTATTATTTTATGAGAATTTTAGTGCGTGTTTGGTTTTAATTTATAAACGTAATTTTTCTTTCTCTTTCTACGTTTAGAAGTAAATTTACGTGAAAATTTCAATTATTTAATTCTCATAAACATGAAATTTCACGTATAAAAGCTGAAGTAAACATGCACTTAGCTGTCAGAACTTAATCCTAAAAAAATTACTTTGTTTTTAAGAACAGGGACCTAATTTTTTTAATTTTAAAACCTGTTTTGAAATTTCCAAGTATTTATGGCTTATTTGTTTTGCAATTACCTTTTTTTAATAAAAAAGCAATTCACTACTTACTTTGCCGTTTATATATTGGAAAGTGAAAGAAGTTTATTTAACCGGTATTGAGCCATTTTTCAAATATATATTTAAAATTTATTGTGTGTTTGAATAAAAATTGAATTGAATTTAATTCATTTTTATTTTAAAATAATAATTTTATTCTTTTTAAATTTTATACATTAAAAAGTAAAAATATACATTTTAATACTATGAAATAATATCCAAACTTCGATTTTACTTTAAAACAACTAAACATTTATATTTTTTTTATTAAAATTACGTTTTACAAAAAGTGAAATAAATCTCCATTCTCATAATCAAACTCTAGTAACTTTGAATTTAATTCAATTTTATAAAATTAATTTATAAAGTAAAAATTACTCACCATTTATATATTTTTTAATATTTTATTTTTAATTAAAGTGAGAGTTAAGTTTTTTTTTCTTCTATACAAACAAACAAAGAAGTGACATTTCAAGATAATTTTAAATGTTTTTGACGTAAATTCAAACGAATTTTTTACGTAAATAATATTTTTTTTTTAAAATTTACTAAAATAACACCTGTACAACTTTATTTACACAACTAGAACCGTTTATTGTTCACACTCAGAATTCGGTTTCCGTGGAACCGAATTCTGAGCTTCAAAATTTTTTTTTCTCTTTTTTTGTGCTCAGAATTTGGTTTCCCGGGAACCGAATTCTGAGTTGTTTTTAATTTTTTTTTTTTTTTGCGTTTTCTGCTAGTTTGCGCAAGTCTGGGAAGCAGAACGGCCCGTTCCGGAAGCAGAACGGCCCGTTCTGCTTAAACACAGAGTGTTTTTTTTTAAATTGGAACGGCCCGTTCTAATGTTAAAAAAAACACTCAATGTGTTTAAGCAGAACGGGCCGTTCTGCTTCCAGAACGGCCTGTTCCACTTCCCACACTCGCGGAAAATCAGCCATAAACAAAAAAAAAAAAAAAAAACTCAGAATTCGGTTCCCGGAAATCGAATTCTGAGCACAAAAAAAGAAAAAAAAAATTTTGAAGCTCAGAATTCGGGTCTCCAGGAACCGAATTCTGAGTATGAACAGTAAATGGTTCTAGTTGTGTAAATAAAGTTACACATGTGTTATTTTGGTAAATTTAAAAAAAAAATATTATTTACGTTAAAAATTCAAATTCAAACACCCAAATTAAAATGTGAAAAATAACCTCTACTAAAAAAATTTCTTTATCATTATTATTTTCTTCTTTCTGATATCACCCTTTAGTTTCTGACAAGTCCACTTCCCTGCATCTTTTGTCACTCCCACCACCACTTCTCTCTTTGGCCTAGTTAGAAAGAAAGAACACACACCTGTGACTTGTGTTACAGAAGCAACTAAAACATTCTCCACAACAACAAACCTTGAGTTAAAAAAACAACTCTGTTGGTTGTATCCTCAACCATTTCCGTCTCAACATGTCTTGTTCAGTGCACCTCCTTCTCCTCACCTTCTTCCTCCTGGCTTTGCTCTTACACCCTCCATGTGTTTTTGGTAATGATGAGCTTAGAGCCCTTTTGGACCTGAAATCCAGTTTGGATCCAGAGGGGCATTTTCTGTCCTCATGGACCATGGATGGCAACCCATGTGGCGGTTCCTTTGAGGGAGTGGCTTGCAATGAGAAGGGTCAGGTGGCAAATGTGTCTTTGCAGGGAAAAGGCCTCTCTGGGAGGCTCTCACCAGCCATTGGTGGACTCAAGCACTTGACAGGACTTTACTTGCATTATAACTCTTTGTATGGAGAGATTCCAAGGGAAGTTGCAAACATGACCCAACTTAGTGACTTGTACTTGAATGTGAATCACCTCTCTGGAGAAATCCCACCCGAGGTTGGCAAGATGGAGAATCTTCAAGGTAAAATGGAACTTTCGGTTTTCTGCACCTTGATTTGGCTTTGGTTGTTTTTGATTGAAAAAAAATGGAACTTTCAGTTTTCTGCACCTGATTTGGCTTCATGTGGTTCTTGTTGAAGCTTTTGTGGGGTTTTGAATGTTGTGTGGTTGTGGGTTTTGCTGAAAGATTTGAGCTTGATTTTGTTTATTTGCTGTGCCATTTAGTTTCGTTTCATTTGATTGACTTTTTTTACCCCTCTTATTGTTGGTTTTCTAAGTTTTCTCGCACTGTGATTTTCCAGAATAGTTAATTCACGTGAAGGAAAAAGGAATCATAGCTTTAAATGCTTTTACAGTATATGGTTATGGGCATGTTTTTTAGTGCAATCTCCTTTAGAAGGCGCTTTGTGTAACTAAAAGTTGATTTTGAACAACCTGATGTTAACTGGTTTAATTGCAAGAGGTAGGTATGAACTAGAAAATTAAAGGGTTACAGTGTTATTAATCTCTTGGCCCAGTTTCTGAACTCTATTTAATGGTTTTTCTTGAAATTGTCTGCTTTTCTTTTCTGGATAAATGAAGGATTTAATTCAATGAATTCTACACCAGCATTTTACAAAGTGTTCATTAGAGGAATCTAAGCATATTACTGTTGACAGCTACCACTTTGAACTTTGATGACTATTACTAACCTTCTCCCAAGATTAGTATTTGTTCATTAGAGCTGAAAATGCAACCCGAAAATTTGTTTGTTTGTTTGTACTGTTTTCTTTGGCTTTCCTGAGGAATAATGTTTGTTTGGTGGTTCAGATTTGGGAGTTTTCTTATTTGGAATTTTTTTACTTGCTATGCAGTTTTGCAGCTTTGCTATAATCAGTTAACCGGAAGCATACCTACACAGCTTGGTGATTTGAAAAAGCTTAGTGTTCTTGCTCTTCAGTCAAACCAGTTGGCTGGAGCTATCCCTGCTAGTCTAGGTGATTTGGGAATGTTGATGAGGCTAGATTTGAGCTCTAATAGTCTCTTTGGTTCCATTCCCACCAAACTAGCTGATATTCCTTCTCTGCAAGTTTTGGATGTTCACAACAATACTCTCTCTGGGAATGTACCTCCTGGTAATATTGATGTTACACTTTCATTTTACTTTATTGCTTTTCTATCTGTCCATTTTTTCATTGATGTTTGTCTTCTTTTTCATCAGAAATTATCAAATCTGATATATGTTTGTTTTGCTTTCTTTGGTTTAATGAAGCTCTGAAGAGACTAGAGGATGGATTTGTGTATGAAGAAAACATGGGATTATGTGGGGTTGGGTTTTCATCCTTGAAAGTTTGCACTGCTTCAGAACATGTCAATCTCACTCAACCAGAACCATATGGAGCAGGAGTCGGTGGTCTGTCTAGAGATATCCCTGAAACTGCTAATGTAAAGTTGCCTTGTAATACAACTCAGTGCCAAAATCCATCAAAATCCAAACAAGCAACATCTATTACAGTTGGCATAGTTCTAGCTACGATTGCAGTATCAGCAATTGGTATTTTGACGTTCACTATGTATCGTCGGCGGAAACAAAGGCTTGGAAGTGCATTTGATATCTCTGAAGGCCGTCTTAGTACAGATCAAGCCAAGGGTATATACAGGAAAAATGGATCTCCTTTGGTCAGCCTTGAGTACTCTAATGGATGGGACCCTTTGGCCGATAGCAAGAATTTCAATGGGGATAGGCAAGATGTGTTCCAGAGTTTCAGATTCAACTTGGAAGAAGTGGAGTCTGCTACTCAGTATTTCTCAGAGATGAATTTGTTGGGTAAGAGCAACTTTAGTGCAACGTATAAAGGAGTTTTGAGAGACGGTTCTGTTGTTGCTGTTAAGAGCATCAGTAAAACTAGTTGCAAATCGGACGAAGCTGAATTTTTGAAGGGATTGAACATCTTGACCTCACTGAGGAATGAGAATTTAGTGAGGCTGAGAGGATTTTGTTGTTCAAGGGGACGAGGTGAATGCTTCCTGGTCTATGATTTTGTTTCAAATGGAAATCTGATGCGCTACCTTGACGTGAAAGAAGGTGATGGAGAAGTCCTCGAATGGTCAACTAGAGTTTCTATTGCGAAAGGGATTGCTAAAGGTTACTCTTCCATCATGCCCTTTTTAAAAATAATTTACTTTCCTTTAGTTTGATACTTCAACTATTTTTAGAAATCATTAGATAAAAGGCAGTGGTTAGCGAATAACTCTGAGCATCTCTTTTCTCACTACTACTCAGATGCTTCAAGAGATGCCAACACCACTACAAAGTATATATTATATTATATTACATGTTATCATGTGCTGTAAATAAACACATAATTGGTTTCCCCCTATTATTCTCAGCTTAGTGACAAACCTCTAGCTTCATTGTAAGATTAATTTTCCTTTAAAATTGTTGCGATTGATTTGCATTCATTTGAATTAATATTCATTAGGATCCTAATAAGAAGTGAATCAAGTGATATATTCTCATGATTTCCAATCTTCATGTGTATGCTGAAACCTTGTTTTCTTGACCAGGTATAGCATATTTACATGCAAACAAAGCAAACAAACCAGCCCTTGTTCACCAAAACATCTCAGCGGAGAAAGTGCACATTGATCAGCGGTACAACCCGTTGCTTTCAGATTCCGGCCTGTACAAGCTTCTCACCAATGACATTGTCTTCTCAGCGCTAAAGGGTAGTGCAGCAAAGGGTTACCTGGCTCCAGAATACACCACCACTGGCCGGTTCACCGAGAAGAGCGATGTTTATGCATTTGGGGTGCTTCTTTTCCAGATCCTCACTGGGAAGCAGAAGATCACAAGCGCGATGCGCCTTGCTGCAGAGTCCTTCAGATTCCCAGAATTCATCGACCCGAATCTGCATGGCAGGTTTTTTGAATATGAGGCGGCTAAACTGGCGAGAATGGCCTTACTTTGCTCCCATGAGTCTCCATTTGAGAGGCCAAACTTGGAAGCCATTGTTCAAGAACTTGGAAATTGTAGTAGCTGTCTCTGATTTGAGTTTTACTTTGACTACTTTAACCATCAAAACCACACCAGTTTTCTAGTATTTGGCCACTAGCTCATGGTCATGGTGGTGGTGACCTTGTAAGTCTTGACATTTTTCCATGTCCTTAATTAAGGAGTAAGGACTAGTTTTTATGTGAATGAATGCCTTGACATTTCACATTAGGTTGTAGCCTAAGGAAGGGATTTTTAATTTTTTTATTTCATTTCAGCCATTTATTTTCTCTAATCACATGTTATTGTTGGCTTTATTTTCTTCTTTTTTTTCTTTCTTTTGGGTTTTGTGATTGAATGCTCTCTTATTTTAATTCATCCCTTTCCAACCAACCATGGACATAAAGGAAAAGCTATATCTCCATCAATAGAAATGCACGTCATGAATGCAATGAATCTAATTCCCTAGTGCTACAATACTTTTTTGGCTACTATTAGTATTAGCACTTTGTAAAGCCCCCATTTCCTTTTCTAGTTTGTGGAATGCTGATTCTAGACGATTAGTTTGGGTTGTTCACTTTGTAGTGGTGCTTTTTAGTGCTATGGCTTAGACATTTCTTTCCTCTAGTATATGAATATATATGTGATATAAATAGGAATTTGAGGCTGGCACGTGCTCGTGCAACTTTAATGTAATTTAATGTTTATAAAAAGCTTATTAAATATGGAGCAAGTTAAACAATAATTGTTCAAGTAATTCTCTTTCCAATTACATCAAGTGTTTCTAGAAAAGTGTTTCTGTAGCATTTTAATTTTTCCTGTATTTTCACTATGTGATGGCTGCTGTTAGTTACCACTACCAGCCTACCCGCAAACATTAGGGGCCATTAATAGGTGCTGGATCCAACTCACAAACCTTGCTGTGCATGTTTATTATTACAAGTTTCTTTTTGGTACATATGTAACTGTAACCATTGATATTTGGAGACCCCATGCTAGTAAAAGCATGCCTGCGAATTGTTGAATTGATGATTCACAGGAATAAAGTCCTGTCATTCTTGTGGGGTTTCACTTATTTATTTAACTCACTTCTAATTCTTTATCTACACTAACAGGTAACATTTTTCCCATAATTTCATAAATGGTGTAGGGTTGTCACACCACTCTAAACTATTATTATCTCACTTCTTATTTTGGATAAAATTTCTACCAACAAAATAATGAAGAAAAATGCTAACTAGTGTCTTTATTTTTTGTTTGGATGATAGAAGTATAATAGAAGTAGAAAAGAAAGAAGTGTGAATATGTTTTAAAAGGATATATTTACCCTTAAAAAATATTTATATAATTCATATTAAAAAGATAAAAATGTCATTTTAACCATCGGCCTCACTATTTTCTTTCTTGCTTGCACCAAAATCTCTTCATCATGGAAGAGATTTTTTTTAAAATTTTTTTAATGTGGACTGTACGAATATTTTCTCTTTCCTCATTTCTCACTCTTCCCAAATAACATTAAACTTACTTTTTTCTCGTGGAAAAATGTATCTACACATTTTCCTTGTAACCTTATCTTTGTATCTACATATTGATTTGTTAACTAGTGCCCTTAGACACTGATAAGTGTAACGACCCGGCAGGCCGCAACACTCACAATTATAGCACACCGGAAACACTAGACAGAATAGAACGAGTATATAGATATAGTGTCTAGAATATAAATATATACATATGTTCCAAATCCGACTAGAGTTAGAGTATGCAATATATAAGGATTACATCAAAAGTCACTATGCCAAGTGACCAAACCAAAACAAAGCATCCATAGGAGTCAGCTCCATCTATCAGCTGCCGATTCATCACTATCTACCGCCTATCCCTGCTCTGCTCCCGTACACAGTACGATCATAGCAGTCCAACCACATGGAAAC
Organism: Cajanus cajan; assembly: GCF_000230855.2. Classification (NCBI taxonomy): domain Eukaryota; kingdom Viridiplantae; phylum Streptophyta; class Magnoliopsida; order Fabales; family Fabaceae; genus Cajanus; species Cajanus cajan. The sequence continues at coordinate 6,476,399 of NC_138517.1, read as the reverse complement.
ACAAAGGGTAAGCTAGCATAAAAAGGAACAAAATATGGAAAATTTTTAACAATAACAGCAATTACGACCACCAACGAATCGTCAATTAGCATCCAGTCAGTTATTTCCACACAGATTCACCAATACACACAAGATGCGTCGTCACGCATATCACCTCGGAGATCTCCTACAACACCTCAGCCTTTCGGCCTACAACTCCTCAGCCTTTCGGCCTACAACACCTCAGCCTTTCGGCCTACAACAAACAATAGCAACACACAGTACAACACAACTATACCGACAACACATCAATTTCACGGTTCAACATATCATCTATAATATAAAACTACTTTTTAGTCTGTTCACCAGAACAATTTAATATCAACTTCAACGTTATCTACTAGACGTCATGTCATAACTTTCCAATTCAATTCAACTCAACATAAGCATCATATTCAATAATTTCATCTCCGCGCCCGGCGCACACGTGGTTGCGCCCAGCGCGGCGCAACCAGAGAGCACCAGGGGCCAACGCGCCCAGCGCAGGTGTACCCGCGCCCGGCGGGACTCACCCAGAGAACCCAAGGCCCTCTCGCGCTTGGCACAATCGCCATTGCGCCCAGCGCTGGCCAGCCAGAGACTCAAGGAGTCTCATGCGCCCGGCGCATCGAACCACGCGCACAGCGCGGGGGAGGCAGAGACCTCCATTGGTCTCGCACCCAGCGCAATTCAAATTGCGCCCAGCGCCCACAAGGCAGAGACTCCTAAGGAGTCTCGCGCCCAGCGAGACAAGGGGCGCGCTCAGCGCCCAAAGGAAGAATCACAAAACCTGCCACAACTGGTATCGCGCCCAACGCGGTCCAAGTCACGCTCAGCGCGGGCCAGCCAGAGACCCACAATCTCAAGCGCGCGCAGCGCACTCTTCATGGCGCTCAACGAGCTTGACCAAATGGGGTCTCTTGATGGCCGCGCGCCCAAGCGCGAAGAACCCCGCTCAGCGCGAAGCTCAGTAGCAGCCAACCTTTTTCGAAAAATTTCATCAAAGACCTGCGAAAAGAGCAGAAACTTCACATGCAATAGGTTCAAAACACTACATTTTCATCTAAGAGTCCAAAAGTACTGCCTTTTCCAACATGCAACAACAATCAAGGCTATTCCCCAAAATTTCTCAACAACCCCGAAAACCCCAAAAACAACAAGTTTCTCTTAATCCAGCCACGAATCAACCATCTACAAGCATCCAACGAGTTTCTAGAACTCGTCCACAACCAAAAATAGCGAAAAAGAGCAAAAATACTAGCTTCCCTTACCTCGGGTGAAGATTCCGAGTTCCGGGAAGCTTTGAACAGAGGAGAAAAGAGAACTAATGAGCTTCGAATGCAAGAGGAAGGAGAGGGGATCCCGACACCAGCTAGCACACCTCACAACTCAGCACCACCACCTTGAGTTCAAATAAGGAGAGAAAAGAGTTTTAGAGGATTGAAGGAAAGAGGCTTCAGTTCAAAATGAGAGGGAGAGGGTGAGGTCTGGTGGAAGAAAGGAAAAAGTCAGAAAAGGGGTCTCACAATAAGCATGATCCAATAATATAGAGAAGAGACTGATCTCTTACCCCACAAATCAAAGTTTAAATCTTTAATGAAAGAGGTACTTACATTTGGTATTTAGTATTAGTCAACCAAATAGGTCTTGGATATTTCTAATATCAAACTGTATAGAAAACTTAATTAGCTTGTCACATTTTTAGGAACAGATCTAGAAATATGAAAAAGAGGGATCAACATCATTTTTTTTAACATACACTACCAAAAGAAATCTAAAAAAGACATGTTAAGTATTAGGTTTGCTGTAAGTAGTATAGTCTTTGTTATTATAAGGTATATTATGAACATAAACATTATATATTTATATTAATAATATGATATAACATACTAATAGTATGATACACCAATATTATATATAAACTTTATCAACAAGAGAATGTTTTATGTTATGAAATCTATTTTGTTTTTATTAATTTTCTATTTATATTTCGACCAATTGGCTTTTTCATCAAAATAATATAATTTTCAATTATTATAATAAAACATAAATAATTCTAGTTATTTAACTAATAATATTTATAATATTAAATCAATATGTACTTATATATCTGCAAACTGAAACTGTTTTTATTAAGTAATTTTTCGTATTTCCGTAATTATATATTGTTCATATATTAAATTTATTTTCAAAGTTTTCCTATATTCAAAGTTTTTTAAAACATATTTTATATCTATTTTTTAAAAATTTATAAAATTGTATAATTTCACTAATTCATATTTAATATAAATATAGTATTCATTTACTTTAATTTTATAATTATTAATCATAAATATTTAAAAATTTTATTCTTAATTTATATTAATATTCCAGATTTTTATATATAACTGTTTTAATTGATTGAAACTCGGATTTTACAGAAAATTGTATTATAGATTTATATTTTATGTAATTTGCAATTTTATAAACAACAATAGTAAAATTTTCAAGGTTTTTTGTTTTATTTAAATCAGTACCATTTGTACATATACTATATATTATCAACTCCTACATATAAAACATGAACAATTATTTTATGTGAGAGTGTTTCTAGGATCTTTTTATCAATGAGAATTTTTAAGAATTCTTTTAACTTCATATATAATTCAATTTTTATTTATCATAATTATTTATGAATTTAATTTTAATATTTTTAAAATAAATTATTAATAAATAAAAATAATCTTGTATTATGATATAAATTATTTATCATAAATCTAAAATATGTTTCATTTATTTAAAAATATTTATTTATTCAAATTTTAAATATAATTAATATATTTAAATATAATATTTATTTGTGTACATAATTTATTTTAAATGTTAGTTATATATATAAATATTTATCATATTCATTCCACATGCTAAAAATACAAATTGATATATTATTTATCAAAATAAATAGTGGATATTATATCTCATTATCGTCATTGTGAAGGATGCACAGTGCTAGTGGGCTGGCGTTGATTCCGGGACGATACAAGCTCACCAAAATAGTGGGCCTTGCAGGAATAGTGGGCCTAGTGTCTTAACCAAAACCAATTTGGGCTTTGACTTTTACATAATCCTTTTCTTTGCCTTCCCACTTCTCGATATTTTGTTTTAATTAAAATTTATATTTCAGCCTTTGATTTTCACACAATCCTTTTCTTTATCTTCCTACTTCTCATTTTTAATTAAAATTTCTATTTTATTCATCCCTATACACTACCTTCCTGAATTCTACACTCTAAATATACAAATATGGACTCATGCATAGCAAAATACTAAATAAGGGTCTTTCATGTATAAATAAGGCTAACCTTAGGTTAGCGCACAGTTGGGCACCATAATCTAGCTTCCGGTTCATCCCTCATCGCCAATTTATCTTACCATAAATGGTCCACTTGGAGCTCTCGATTTTGTGGAGTGGCTCAATAAAGCAACCACACCATCTTACCTATTTAAAGTTTGAGAATAGGTCGAGGGCATTGTGCCCCCGATGCCTCTAATCATTGGCTTTATTCAATAAAACTCGCTCGTAGGCTCTAGCTATCCTAAGGAAACTTTGAAGGGAACCAATTACTAGACGGTTCGATTAGTCTTTTGTCCCAATACCCAAGTAGACGAACAATTTGAATGTTAGTATCGTTATTGGCCTCCACCAGAGTTTCCTCTAGCTTCGCCTAGCTCATGCATAGTTCACCATCTTTTGGGTCCCGACAAATAATAAGATTCCACTAGAGCTACATAGGAAGCACAAGGAGAAGAAAGTTCACAAGGAGAAAGAGCCTTATCGAAGTGGTCATCATAAGAGGAGGGGTGAAGAGCGGGGTCACGAAGAAAAGCCCAAGAAGTTGAAACAACAAACTTTTCATGACCCCTCCCGTGGGACTTTGGCCATCCCCCTAACCATATGCAGTCATAGATTCCTCGATGTTATAAAGTAGGAAATGATATCCTCTTGAGTGGGGGATTTTTTATGAGTTGCAATCTTGGTCAATTGTGCTTTCCCAAACATGGTGTTGGAGTTGATTGCCGAGAGCACCAAGGTGAATCAGAAACTTGAGGAATATCAAAAGGTTGTTGTTGAGGCCTTGGTTGCAAATAATGGCATTGTGGAGGAAAAAAAGTACAAAGGGGAAATATATAGGTTGCACTAAAAGGTTGACACCCTAAAATTGAACATGAAAATTAGAGAGAAGGATAAGAGGAAAAGTGGGGGACAAGGCCAACCGAGCTCATGCCGATTATGTTGCTTATAAGAAGTATGTGAAGAAGAGGATTGTTGAATAGCATGAGACTGGTTTTAATTTGACCATTTGACAAGTGAAACGTTTTTGGAACTTGTTAGAAGATTTTGAATTTGACTTGGGGTAAGACTTTTACCAATGAACATTCATGTCATTTGTCGACATGCTAAAAGGGGTCGTGTCGGACAATAAGGCCTCTTCACAAAAAGAATGCGCCTTCGGCCACAGTGATGAAGAAACAAACTTTGATGTTAAGGATGATCAGGCCGAGAGCCATGGTGAAGAAGAGAACGATGCAGTTAACTAGTAATTTTGATGTAATGGACGAGTTTGCCCTTTTGTTCTTTTTGTTTTTGGGTTAGGCATTCTGATGCAATATTTTGTACGTTGGGATGATATTACCCCTTAATAAAGTTCTCTTATTTTCTTTAACATTTGATTATGCATATATGTTGAAATTTTCTAAGTTATCCCAAAGCACATTCATGTACTAAAGTTCAATATGAAACCTTGTAGTAACTAAGGGGAAATGAATGTCAAAGGTATATCATTGGCCGAGTGGTCACTCGAGAAGGAAAATGTGTGACAATTTGAACAATAAAATCGAAAGTACATCTTTGGTCGAGCGAAGACTCGTGAAGGAAACCTTGCCATGATTTTATTCCAAGTGAAAATTGAAAGTACATCCTTGAATGATTGAAGACTTAGGATAAGAACCTATCAAAGGCCAATTTAGAAGAGTTTATTAAACAACTTAAAGACTAGAGTGTGTTTATGCTTTTATCAACAATGAATGAACATTAAGGGGAAGCAAAAAAAGTTTGTCTATTCATAGGCATATTCTGGAACCTCCTTTACACTTTTCTCCTCATTTTTTCTATTTTTAACATCATTCAAATTTTAATATTTTATCATGTAATATGTAAAGATAACAAGAAATGGTGTACGTTTGATAATAATTAATTCTTTTGTAATTATATAGCTTTATAATATAAATGTTCAAGGTTTTGATTGACTTTTTTTCTTTCTTTTTTTAGTTTCTTTCTTCCTCTAGAATCAATTAACTAGTTCCCTTTCGCCAAACTTAAACCTCATTGATCTTTTAGCTTAAAAGTTACTTTAAATTAAAATTTAAAATATAGGTTTTAAAAATAGAGTAAAAATGGTATAAAAAAAAAGAGAGAGTAAAAGTTATTAAAAAAATTTCATTCTTTTTAATTTAAAAGAGATGATAAAAGAGAGACATATTGATATGTGGATAAACCAATACATGATTATTTTAGTTTAATTAATGATTTCAAGTTCAAATCTTAGAATATGCAATTATGTTAAATATTTGGAAGAACTTTATTGTCTATAATGATTATATTTGACTTGAATATAATTGTTTTTGATAGAGAACATGTGTAGTATTTTTTTTATCCATTCTTTAATTAAAGAGGTGCAATATGAAGATTCTCCAAGAATTCACTCATCCTAGAACATATGTAGTATTTGACTTGAATACGATTGTTTTAGGTAAGTAACATATGTAGTATAAAAAAAGGAAAATGATAAGAAAGTAAGAGAGAGAGAGGGTGGAGAAAGAGAAAAGAGAAAAGAGAAGTGAACATTTTCTTGAAATTTTCAACAATTTTTTTAGTTACTTTTTTATTTTATAAAACTAAAGTTTTTTTTTTTTAATTTTTTAAGTGGATTTTAAAAAATATATTTGTCCCAGCTCTTTCTTTTAAAGAAAAATAAAAAAATTCAAAAAATAGAAAAATTGGGACAAACTCATAAGAAGAAAAAGAGATTCTTTTTAAGATTTACGCGTATATTTATATCTGTAAAATATTTTTTAGATACTTAAAAGCCTATTTGAAACATAAAAAAAAAAGAAAGATAAAAGAAAAAAAATATACATATAAGATAATGTGATTTGATAGTAAAAAAGACAGAAAAAAATGTCTTAAATAAAATGTTTAGGTAACATGATGTGATACGAAGAGAAATCGAGAAAGAAAGTGTTAAATGAAGTGTTTAAAAAAATTAAATATTTAAAAACATGCTCTCAATGACTTCAAATGTTCTCAAGAAAACTTTTTGGGGAGGTTTTTTTTTTTTTTTTTTTGTTATGGTCCTTTCATGTGCTACAAAGAGGACATGGGACAATAAAGTTTGGGCTAGAGTCTACAATGGTTTTATTTTGTTCTCTCTTCATTAGATTAGAAGTACATCCAAGACAACAACAAAAATTTTCAAATCCGAATTCTATCTAATATATCTCTATAATTTGCTATATACATTTGAAGCAAGACCAACTCCAAGTTCCTTTTTAATTGCAAAATTTAAGTACTCCATTTTCCCATGGTGGCTAAATAATCCTAGTCTTGTCAATTTGCATCCCAATAAACCAACTACAAGACTAAGCTTGAATCACTTTCCCTTATGGAACTCTAATCCTATACACATGTTCTTCACCAGTGCATTTATCCACCTTAACAATCCAACGACTACTTCTGGTCTTACTCATGCCAGATCCACATTTTGGACTAGTACCAATTGCTCCAAATCTTGTCACAAGAAGCCCTTTTCCTATAGGCAACAACTGAGTCTTTGATCCACAAGACCACCAAGCCCCTTTAGAGCTAAGTGCATTGTAACCAACAACAATTGCGCCATTTTTCATGCCACCACATTGGATTGCTCCAACAATCTCTCCATGGCTCACAAGGTTGCAATCAATTAGCACAAAATCTGCTTGGCTTAACAGCACTAGCTCTTGTTGAGCCTCTCCAACTATGAATTGGACTTGGCTAGCATTGACTCCAAGGGCATTTTTTGAGGCACTTAAGTATTCATGGCTAGGGACAATGCAACAAACATGGCCACCAATTTGGTGTGCAGCAGTGACCAATGCTAGTGTGGTGGAGTCTGCTGCACCAGCACATGCCATAACCATTTGTTGTGCATTGTTGCCAGCTGCCAGTGCTGATATGAATTCTGCAACAGCTGGCTCTTTGGCCTTTTGACCCTGTTCAAAAGAATATTCCAAAATCAATATCAAAAAAGATTGTTAAGGAAAAAAATTGTATAACAAGAGAATATTAAATGGAAAAAACTTATGCACAGTTTCTCAAATACTATTGGGATTAATTTTTTTATTTATTTATCAGAATTGGGGTTTTCTCCAAGTAACTCTCGTAATAAAAGTTTTGCATTAAAAATCAACAATAAAACTTATATTTTAATTGGAGAACAATACAAAAGGACTTTTCCTTCGATGCTCGTTGTGTTAAAATGGTTTTGGTGACCCTCTGCTAACAACCATAACATGTTGCTAGTGTGTTAGATGTACAACATTACCATTTTTTAGAAAATGAATGTGGAAAAATAATCCATGTTCATGTGGTTGGTTTTTTAGCAAGGGAACATCAAAATTTGCTCAACATAATAGGCACGAAGAAATTCGATAGAAACAGTATTTAAGTTTTGCAAATTTTGAGAAGTTTAGAAAGAAACTTTTTTGGTTAAGAGGTTAAGACATAAAGAGAATATACATACTCACCAGTTTCAATGTGTTGAGAAAGGCTTTTGTGGCATTTTCTGCAGACCAGCAACCCATGACTTTGAATTATAAGGCTCTTTTAGGTCCCTGAGATTATTTTTTTTTTCTTGGATTGAATGAAAGAGGTTCTTCAAAGTTTTGATGCAAATGTTGTGTGCCTTGGAAGGTTATATATATGCAAAGATCTCGCTGGACACATGTGGTGGGTCATGTTCATTCAAACGTGTCATATTTCAAAATATGGAAAATATGTGTGATAGTGGAATTTAATATATACCAAAACAAAAAATGTTTTTTTTTTCACACCAAAAAGGAATAAAATTATTTATATGCTCAATTTAGGTGGATTCATTCATTAAAAAATCATTATTTATTCGGTTATGATTCGTGTACTCTATAAGAAAGTCACTTTTTGCTAATTTTCCTTATAGAAGTTGGTTAACTAAGAAGAAAATACAAAATTTGATTAAAAAATGATGAAGAAAATTAAAGGGCAAGCACGCGGTTTGATTATTTTTCACGCGGAATATATACTACTTCCTACATTCGTTTTTAATTAAAAAATTCTTTCAACTAAATTACACCCTTTAAAAAATTTAATTAATTTAGTTAAAAATATTGAATTATTCAATAATTTCAATTACTTTTTAAAATTATTTTTTCTTTTCACTTAATCATTTTTCAACTAATTAATTAATATTTGTAAAAGAGATATTTATCTATTTATCTAATTTTTTTTTTAATTCTAACAAGAGAAATTTTTTATTAAATTAATTTCAAAAATTTATTATCTTTTGTATAAAAAATTATTTATTAAATAAAAGTATTTTAGATAAAATATAATTAATGTAATTGATAATTAAAAAAATATAAAATAGACAAGAAAAAAAATGAAAAAATCTTATTTACAAGTACAACTATGCTGGTATATGTTATAAAATACATAAGATACGGTATTCATATTTAATCGATTTCATCAATCTTTATGTTGACATAATGGAAAGTTGAACTTCGTAGATATTGACATGACATGAATAAAAAGCATTCAATGATTTAAAACTTTAAAAAGATAGCCTAAAATTGCACTAATTTGACTTGTTTTATGTTGTAATAAAGGGGAATAACGTTTTGGATTTAAACCAAATTGTTATTTAGGAAATGTTAGTAGCTAGTTTCCAGTTTGGATTTTGTTCGTGGGCAATTCGATAATTTATATATTGAAGTTTATTCTTGGTGATTAAGTTTTTGGTTGTCTCAAGAAAATTCTTATCAACTAAGTATTGTGTTTTTATCAATTTTTGGTTGTATTAAATCTGTGAAAAAGAAATTGAGAACGTCACATGTTATAATTTAAAAAATGAACTATACTCTTAAAAAGATTAATAAGAGAAAAATGTAAAATGTATTGTTGAGATGAATAGAGATAAAACTTCGAACTTTAGTATGGTTATCGTAATTCTAATGAATATATATGTGTGTGAATCTTATAAATTGGATAAATAAATAAAATAAAAAATGAAAGAAATATGTCTCCATCTGAGGAGCGAATTTTTAGTGTGATGTCATAAAAAAAAATTATTATTTTTTCTTTATTTGTTGTGCTTTAAATAAAGTGACATGCAAATTTTCCACTACCTTATTTTATTTTTAATTTTTTTCATCTTATTTCCATTAAAACAAACATTCATGGATAAATATTTTATGAAAAGAAATAAAAATCATTCTTAGTAAAGTTAATTGAAATTTAAAATATTGTTTATTAAATAATTACTATTAAACATATAGATCAACTAGTGCGAGATTATTTTAGTTCAACTAATATATAATAATAAATTAGAGTCACCAATATATAGTTGTGTTAAGTACTTCGAGGGGGAGTTTTATCATGTATGGTGATCATATGTGACTCAATGAGGGATGTTTATAATAAAAGTATACATGATTTAAAAGAAATTAAGTAGTTAAAAATTATTAATTATGTTGTGAATGAGATTTAAAGAATTGAAGTTTGTTTTGGAATTAACCTCACATCTTTATTGAAATATAACAATATAAATTTATATAAGATAGATTGATACTAGTAGGAATAGACAACATGTTAATTCTCATAATTGCTAAAATAGAATTAACCAACTAATATCCTCACATATATCTTTTCTTTTAATTCCTCATGTAGAAAGATTGTCTTAACATCCATTTGTTCCAATTCCATGTGCAACCAAGGCAAGAAGAATCCTGATGGAGTTGTGCTTGACCACAAGAGAAAAGATTTCAATGAATCAACCCCTTTGTTATATGTGAAGCCCCTTGCAACTAGTCTTGCTTTAAATCTAGCATTTTCTACCTCTTTTATACTTTTTTCCCTCTTGAATAACCACTTACATCCAACAATGGATTGTCCTTTTGGACAATCAATAAGGGACCACATCTGATTCTAAATTAGAGAATTCATTTCTTCCTCCATTATAGCAATCCATCTAGCCTTACCTATGTTGGTAGTGGCCTCTTCATAGGTCTGAGGTTCACCTTGCTCTTCAATCACTTTTCCAGCTATGAAAACAAAAGAGATTAGGTCAACATGGCCACACCTTATAAGAGCTTTGATCATTATCCTCTTTCTATTTATAGCAAGGTAGTAGTCCTAATGTGGAAGATCTCTTGCTTGCTCCTAATCTAGGATCTTGTTTGCACCTTTAGTTTCATCTTCATCAATAGTAGAATTATGTTGACTAGGGATAGATTCTTTAGTCTTTATTTCTGCTTGAATGTTCTATAGTTCAATGGGCTTTAATGAGACAATTAAATTTGCGATTTAAAACTCATTAAAGACTAACTCTCTACTTACTATGAACTTCTTGTATCCAAATTCTAGGCACCAAAGCTTGTAACCTTTGACTCCTGTAGGGTAGCCTATGAGTACACATTTTAGAGCCCTTGGCCCCAACTTATCCTACTTAAGATGGACATATGTAATGCATCCAAAGGTCTTTAGCTCATCATAGTTGGTCTTCCTTCCACTCTAAGTTTCTTGAGAGGTTTTTGAACCCCAAAGCTTTTAAGGGACTTTTGTTTATGTAGTATACAACAATACTTACTACCTTAGCCTAGAATGTCTTTGGTAATCTAGCATGATTCGACATGCACCTTAAACTCTAAAGAATGGTTCTATTGAACCTTTTTTGCCAAGCCATTCTACTGTGGAGTTCCCCTCAGGATTAAATGCCTAGCTATCCCACTCTTTTTGCATAAATTTTTGAACTTGTCATCACAAAACAAGTCTATTATCTGTCTCGAGTTTTTTTTTCCCAATTTGAGTTTCAATTAAGACTTTCCATAACCTAAACATATTTATAGCTTCATTCTCATACTTAAGGAGATAAACCTAAACTTTTCGTGAATGATCATCAACCAAAGGAAGAAAGTACCTTGCTCCTCCATGTGACTCAGTCCTAGCTAGTTCCTATAGGTTTAGATGTATATTATCAAGAGGTTCCTTAATGATGTGGTTGTTGTTGGAAACCTAATCCTTTTTGCCTTTCCAATGACACAATGCTCTTAAAATTCTAGGGGTTCAATTCAACATTGACCAAAGGTACCTTGTTTGGTCAATTCTTCCATCCCTCTTTGGCTTATGTGAGCCAATATGTGATGCCAAAGTCTCATGTTGTCATTAGTGGCAATGTTGGCAAAGTATGTTACCATTGTTTGACCAACAATAAGGGAATATAGCCAATTTATTCTCACTACTTTCATGATTAGTTGCCCTTTCTTGAGGATATCAAGACTACCATGATTGCATTTGTAGTCATACGCTTCTCTATCCATAGTACCTAGAGAAATAAGATTTCTTCTCAATTTTGGAACATGCCTAACATCACTTAGGACCCTTTCTTCACCATTGTACATTCTGAACCTTAAAGATCTTATGCTAATAGCCTTACATAGGTTGTCGAGATGCAATTAAAGTCCCACTTAAAACATAAGGATAGAAATGAGTTTATATACACATATACTTGTCTCAATTGTTAAGAGACCTTTTGGGTGATGACCAACAATAAAACCATGAGGGCTTAGTCTAAAAGTAGACAATATTTTACCAATGTTAAGACATGTGTGTGTGGAAATCCTTGGGTGCACAACAATGGTATTAGAGCTTAGATAATGGAATTGGAATGAGATTTAAGAGCGTAGGATCCAAGAGTGGGATCATCCTTGTATTGAAAGCCTTTTTAAAGGTGGGTCCATATATGGAAGAGAGTCTACCTAATAACATAGAGGGTTAGAAGGCGTGTTCTGCTATCGTGAATTAATAATGGAGCAATAATGCAAGTATTTAGAGTGCAATTAAGCTTTATTGGCCACAATCGAATATACTCATAGATTGATATATAACTTCTACTACAAAAAGGAGGTAAATCATGATCTTTTGTTTGAGAAAAAGGTTATTAGGAAGCAATCAAAGTCCCATGTCCTTAGAACATAAGGATAGAAATGGGTTTATATACACACACAATTATCTTCATTGTTAAAAGACCTTTTGGGAGATGACAAAAAGTAAAACCACGAGGATTTTGGCCTAAAGTGGACAATATCTTACCAATGTGGAGATATGTGTGTAGAAAACCCTGGGTGCACAATAATAGTATCAAAGTCTAGTTCGAACAAATGACTGATGACTGATTTATTAAACTAGTATTAAGCAATGGAATTAGTTATAGACGCCAATAGTGAATTGGTGTAGGATCCAAGAATGAGATCATCCTTGTATTGAAAATTCTCCCTAGAGATGTGGAAGATGTGTCTCGTTGATGTGCAACGGTGGTGTAAGTAGGTCACCATTAAATACTCATGGATGAAAAAAAGACTTTTGCTTGAGGAAAAAACAGACCATCTAGAAGAGATTCACAGTTAAGGGAGAGTGTTGGAGTTCAAGTGTAAAGTGAGTCCCGTATCAATTAAAGTTTGGTATGTTAAGTAGTATATAAATGAGAAGATCCACCTACCTAATACCTTAAGGTTTTGGGTTATGATGCGGTGTCAAGTTCACTTGTGTGGTTTACTCACTACCTTTGGATGAAGTGTTCCCCGATGTAAAACTCACTAACCCAATAGTCAATTCACTCTTGGCATCTACAATGAATTCCATTGCTCAATACTCATTTGAGTCGATCATTAGTCACTTGGTCGAACAAGGCTCTGCTACCACTTGTTGTGAATGGGATTCAAAGAATTGAAGTATATTTTTGGAACTAACCTCACTTTATTGAAATGTAAAAATATGAATTTATACAAGAGAGATTGATACTAACAAGAATAGAAGACCTGTTAATTCTTATAACTACTAAAACAAAATTAATTAACCAACAAATAACAAAAAGCACAACTCCACTAATCTAGCAACTAATTCTATCTTAACCAATACTAATAGCATATAGATTTAATCAATGTTTTAAAAATCGGATTAGTCATTATAATTAATAATATAATTAATTAATTAAAGCAAACTTTTGGACAAAGTAAGCACGAATTTTTTAAACTTAAGAATCAATTCCCTTTTTAATGATTTGAATGAAATGAAGCATGTTGTAAGCACACTCTTGGACAGAGTGAGCACCTTTGGCAGACATGCAAAGTGCATCACTTTGAGAGGTATGTTGCTATTTTTTAAAAAGCAATTTGATTTCCTTTGGGGATGGGATTACCATCAGATTTTGGTTGGATCGTTGGTTACCTTCTAGTATAGTGTTGAAAGATATGGCACTTTAGGATATTATGGGCAATACTTTATTTCTCATTGGTTGTGATTATTGTTTGGTTGGTGGTATGTGAGATGTTCATGATTTTAGTATTTTCTTCCACATATTTATAGAGAGGAAATTTTGGGAATGGTAGGTCCCCATTCAACTCTTGGTAGGGATAAGTTTGTGTGGGCCCTTACAATTGATGATAGCTTTTCTACTCAATTTGTGTATAGGTTGCTGGAGGGGAATTTTTCAAGCAGAAGGTTTGAAATATAGCGGCTTATCTGGTCCCTAAATATCAAGCCAAGAGAGTTGTTTTCTTTGGAAGGCCCTTCATGATAGTATTATGACTAATATGTTTATAGATAATAGAGAAATCTTGCTTGGATGCAAGTTATCCTTTGTGTAGAGTGTCAAAAATACTCTTCATCTACTTAGAGGCCGTGATTGGGTGCAACACCTCCCCTCGATACTTTTTTAATGGGTATTTGAGTACTTGAATCATACACAATTTGAAAGATGAGCATAGGATGATCAAAGGGATTCCATGGAGTATTTTGTTTTCTGTTACTAGCAATTCTATTTGGCCAACTCAAAACAAGGTGGTTTTTGCGCTATCCTCTTATTCTTGTATGACTGTAGCAAGGCACTAGTTCAGTCATGCCAATGATTTTGTGACGAGGGATGTGGTTTGGATCCCTCTAGTGTAAGGTGTTCTAAAATTTAATACAAATATATTAGTGAGAATGATAAAATTGCATGTGACTTGTGTGAGTGTAGCTCGGGATCATCTAGGGCAATGGTAGTTTGGGTTTCTCAAGAAGTTGAGGTCTTCTAATGTGTTATTGGCTAAGCTTTGGGGTATTTTATTTGCCCTTCAAGTTGCTTAGGATAAAGGAGTTAGAAGGATGATCATTGAGAGTGATTTTTCCTTATCAATTCACCTTGTTAATGTTGGTATTCTACCACACCATCCATGTTTTCCTATTGTTGGCATTATTCATCATTGGATGCAAAAAGAATGGGATGTTAATCCTTCATGTACTGAGGAAGGCTAATGATGTTTTGGATTTTCTTTCCTCTTTAGCACATATGTAAGCAATTGGTATGCATGTGATTAATAGACCTTCTATTAGAAGTGTTTTGTTTCTTTTGAAAGATGTTATGGATGCTTGTTCCACTCATAAAGTGCATAATGTAATTTAGGGTCTTTTTTGGCCCTCCTCATAATTAAAAAAAAAGCAAGTTGGTTGGACTAAGAAGTTATTTTTTAACCAAATTGCTGACATCAACATGGGTTGATTATATAAACAATCTGAAAACATATTCGAATCGAACATAGGTGTGGGTTTGAATTCAACCGATTAGACTGACTAGTTCGATTCAAGTTTTAAAACTATGGATTGAATATAGACCATTACACAATAAATTGAATTGGAGATTAAATTTTATTCTAAGTGTGTGAGGCTTCATTGTCTTAAAAATGTATGTTTTATGATATTAAAAATTTCCTTAATAAGTTCAAATTTACTAAAAATTATTAATGAATTAGAGATGAAGTTTTATTCTAAGTGTGTGAGGTTTCACATTTCTTTACAGATATGAGCTTTTATGATATTAGAAAGTTCTTCAATAAGTTTAAATTTACTTATATATATATATATATATATATATATATATATATATATATATATATATATAAAGTTTAAGTGAGTTTGTTACGAGAACTTATCAAGTTAGGGTAGGTCTCGAAACTTTATGAACGCTTATATAGATACTTACATATTATCCACTAATAAAATTCTAAGATCAATAAAAATCGAATCCAAATTTTATATATATATTGTTCCTTACCAACTAGAGCAACCTTTATTAACTAATACCGATGCAAATACTTAAAACCATATGTTTAAAACTTATAAATATAATTTGGGGACTATTTAAAGGAGCTTCTTTATGAGTAACAATTGATGACTCAATTAGTGGATACCAATATTCAATATACATTATTATAATTTATATTTTCATTATGTATTATTCTCTTTTTGTGTAATTGTTCAGTTAATATATGTATTTATAAATAAACTAGTCCTCTCCCATAGACAATGTATCAATCAAATTTTTTTCTCCTTCTCATATTGTCTTATTTATTCTCTCTATTTTATCTCTTTTTATAACATTATTCAATTTTATTTGAGAAATTTTATCAAATAAATATTTAAGTAAGTTAGCTGTTTATTCTAATAGTCGATTCTTAATCTATAGTTTGGCTAAAAAGAATAAACTTACAACTTTTCATTTTTTTTTAAGTAGCTTTCGTTAAATAAGTGTCCATGTAATAAGTTTCAAAACTATATTTACTAAACTATAATCCTTATTTGTGTGTGTTAATACATAACTTTTGAATTTATTAACTTGAGAAATGTTAATAATTGATTTTAATATTTTTAATACTCTTTATTATTAGTTAAAAGTCACATACTTTTGCAAATATATTACCATTAAATTAAGTGAGATTTATTAAACAAGATACTGATTTATAAAATTTGTGATTTAAAAAATTTAATTAATAATATTAAAAATATTAATAAATAAGTCTTAAACAGAACATTACTTAGTCTTTCATATTCAATTTGTTTCAAATAAAAAATCTAATTTTGAAATGGACTTAAATATATTTTTTGTCCCACAAATTTGGGATAATTTATTTTGTCTATCAAATTTAAAATTGTTTTTAGTTCTTGTAATTTTAAAAAATCTTATTTTAGTCTATCAGATCATCAATAACATATTTGAAAGTAATAAATTGAGATAGTTATACAATATCAATTGAATTTATTATGATGTTTTCACTAATAGGAACATTAATAGATAAATTTTATTAGAGCTATATCAAAGTGGGTTAAAACTTATGAGTCAACTTGGCCCATCACGAGTTTGAATCGAGTTGAGCCAGAAAATTTTGTCTTGGCTCATGAATTGGCTCACCTAATATATTTTTATATTTTTTATTTTACTTTTTATATTTCTAAATGTTAATTTATGTGATTATACATTTATACTATTTACTAAATTTTGTACATACTAGTTGTGAATTATGATAATTAGTGTCGATTTGATATTATTTATCAATATTTTATGTAACAACTTTGATTTTATAAGTTGGTTGTGGATAATATCTAATTCCTTTTTGACATTTTATTTATTTTATTTGTTAACATAGTTGTAATTCTAAAATATAGGATTATAATATATAATTTTTATAAAATTTAATAATTTTTTTAATTTTTTTAATTTAAGTGAGTCAACCCATTTAACCTATTAGTCCATAGTAAGCTAGGCCAGGTTTTTTTTTAAGTTCACTTAAAAGTGAGCCGACCTAAGTTGGTCGACTTATAGCCCAACCCGTGGTGGGTCAGACTGGATCGAATCGAGCTGGGTTACTCATTTTGACAACTCAAGATTTTATATGATAATATTTGATAAGTTTTCTAACAAAATTTGAATATAAAGATTAAAATAAGATTTTTTTTTAAAATTAATAAGACTAAAAATAATAATTTTAATTTTTTAAAAAAATTTATTTTAAATTAAAAAAATTAAAAATATATTTAAACCTTTTAAAATGTTGACAATAGACATAAGTCTTCCCTAATTCGCGGCTTTGCCCCAAATAATTTGAGCTTCCATTCAATAATAAAACAATCATTTAAAAGCATAATTTAAATGCCCAAACACAATATCTTCGTCACTGTATGGCTTCCAAAATATTTTACCATTGTAGCTGAGCTGTAATGTCCGATATATGTATCATCATTTCCATTAAAAAAAACTTATGATTACTATATATAACAAAATTCTCTTTCTAAATTTTTTATTTAATGATATTATATAATCCCACACTAATTAATCTATACGTCTAAATTGTATATCTATAAATATGTGATAAAAAGTTTAAAATATTTTTATTTAAAAAGTACTTAACATATTTAGAATATAAAATATTCAGTATTAATTTTTTATCTAAAATATCTTGACGGCCAAGAACATGCAATTTAACAAATAAATAATTTTTTTAAAATCGATTATTTTTTACTTTTAAAATCGGTTTTGTAACCAATTTTAAAAGAGTTGATTTTAAAAATTAAACTTTTAAAACCGGTTATTTAACTAATTTTAAAAGTTAACTTTTAAGATCGGTTGGTTTACAACTGATTTTAAAAGTTCTGGGCGAGAAAAAAAAATTAAACTGGAACGGGCCGTTCCAGATTATTAAAAAAGAATTTTTGAAGAACGGAGTCAGAACAGCCCGTTCTCCTTTCAGTACGGGTCGTTCTGCTTGGAGAACGGGCTGTTAAAAAAGAATAATAAATAGTATACTATTTATTATTCTTTATTTTTTTTGCATATAAAAAAAGATAAAATGAAAAAAAATATACAAATAATATAGATGATGTAATATAAGAATCAATAATAAATCTCTTATATATATTACCCAAAAGAAACACACATGCAAACAAATATATATAATTGGAAGACCCTAGAGACGTGCCAACGCCAAACATTAAATTAAAGGTAGCATACATAATTGTTTGGAAGGTGAAAATAGCTTGCTATGGTACATCTAGAAGCCTTGTTTGATTCTTTATGCTCTGGGAAACCCTAACACAGATCTAGATCACATCAAGTTGCTTCCCCTACCAAAAACATTGTTAACAATGCGAACCCCATCGATTAATTTTCTGTCTAATGGTCTCCATTATATGATCATACTCATTTGTCTGCTTCTGTGCAATGCAATTAATTGCTGGACCTCGTGGGAAGTGTTCAATCTAACTTTTCTCCATATTTAATATCCCATAAAAATTAATAATTCAAATAACCATTCCCCTTTTCCGTGCAAGCTCCAATAGGATAACATGATGAATCTGATTAATAAGGGGGAAATAATTAAATAAATGTGTGTCTTTAGACTATATATAGATTGTGGTCGATGCTTTTTGGGTACGTGCATCCATGGAGATGGAGGGTGCATGCTATAGTATGGATCAGCATACCTCATTTATAAAATTTGTCGTACGTACAATTTATACTGTACCATTGTTTTTCTGTGTACGAAATCAAGCATACAAAGTATGCAGAAAGAAAAAAAAAAAAGAAACTTCGTATGGCGTATCCATAAGGTTCATTATCTCAAACACGTAAAAACTACGTATGCATTCATGCATTTGATCTTAGTTTTGAGACATCGTGGACACAAAAACGACAAAAAATAAAATGAAACCTTTTTTCATATTATATTTTTTTTTCTCGAGATTGAATTCCCATATGCAATGCGTAGTGTTGGACGTGAAAGAGTGTATTGAGAAAAATTTAAGTCTCACATCGATTAGAGATTAGGCAATTGAATAGTATATAAGTGGAAAGCAACCCCCACCTTACAAGCCAGTTTTGTAGAGTTGAATTAGACTTAAATCCACTATTCTAAGAGATTTAGTCACATTTGGACCAACTCGGTCACATTTAAGTTGATCTAGTCATGTTAAGATTAACTAATTATTGTCTACATAGGATAGTAAGTTTATCTATTTGATAACTATAAAATAGTTTCATGCTATCACAGGTATACACACATTCTCTAATTCTTTGTTACTCTATTAAATTAAATATTCAATGACTTGGACATTGGATTGTAGTTAAGTGATCACCGATGTTTTGCTCTTGTTATTGGTGTCGCTTCGTAGCTAAATTTGTCTTACTAAGTGATGGAGGTCTATGGGCCAAGGACCCAATTACTAAGGCTATGATAGTCAGGAGATTAGAGAAGGATTGAGTTAACTCCAGGAAAAAGTTCATAGTGCTTTTTAGCTAACTGTATACTAAAGTTCATGTAGATTAGGGTTGGCCCACTTGGGTTTGTAATTTTAGTTACGGGCCTTGTATTTTGACCGAGTAAAATAGGCTTATTTTTGGGTCATGTATTCGATCATTTTAGGATTAGAATTGAATATGTGCATGTGCAACTTCATTATTATGTAATTTAGATTACATTTGAATTGCATTTGGGACCATGTGATCGACCATGTGGATTAGTGCACATGGCATGCTCCAAATGCCACTCAAATGCATTATAAATCACATTTAAATGAAGTAGGCACATGGTGGTAGCACATGGGTGGGGATTTGGATGGTCCAAATTTGAATTTTGAATTCAAATTTGACGCCTAAGGTTAATCTAAACCATACCATGATTTAGCTTAACCTTAGGTTAGGCTAACTTCCTCCACACACTTCTTAGGCTTATATATATATATATATATATATATATATATATATATATATATATATATATATATCTACTTAGGTGTGTAATTTGACACTTTAGAGTATTATATGAAAGCATTCTTTAGCAACTCTCTCCCTAGCCGAAAGTCCTCTTGTGAGAGCTCTTCTCCAGATTGTCTTGAGCTATCCTCTTTTTAGCTTTAAGCTTAGGCTTATTCTACCTGAGGAACTTGGTTCAAGCTTGAGCAACACTTCTCCTTCTTCTTCTTTGGATCATCTCCTTGAATCGTTCTCAAGGATCTCAAGGAGTTGAAACTTGTCACTATAAGAAATGTTACATATAGTGACATATAAAGTGTTACTATAGGTACATTATATATATGTATATATCTATTTGATATATAGCTACACACAATTTTAGTGTTGATATTAAATCAGATTTAACAATATATTTTGTGTCACTATAGTCTATGTCCACACTTTTTAACAATATATCAACATATATTGTATTTATTATGTAAGTAAAAGTAGTTTTTAGTGACAATTTTTGTGTCACTATAAAGTGTGTATCATTATATGATATTTTTCTTGTAGTGTGTGAAATTATATTTTTTGTATAATAAAAATGTAATTAATTCAAATATTGAATTATGTGGAATATTAGATTTTTATTACATATATCAAATTTTACATGATTTAAACTTTTTTAGATATATAATTTAATCTTAGATATCTACATATACTTTAAATACATTTAGACTTTTTTTTATTATATATTTAATCTAATTAATTTAAGTAATAAATATAACAGTTAAATTAATTAAATTTGTAATTATTAATGTAGAATAGTATTTTATGATGACTTTTTATGACAATTCCAATCAACTAGCCATAAAAGAATGACACAATGATATTTTTGTAGATAATATAAAATTTTCTATATAAAAAATAGACAACTAACCAATATTAAAAAAATTGAGGCATTTTTGTAAATAATGTAAAATTTTATATATTGGTTTAACAAGTAAATAATATAGAAAGCACTTTTTATAACCATTAAGCAACTGTCACAAAATATAATTTGTTCATTTTGAATCTAGATTTTTCTGGCACATCCAGCTAAATTATTTTTCTGTTTTACTTTTATTTGTTTTTGCATTTTCTATTGATATTGTGTGGTAGCAGGAATGAAAATGTTGTGGTGGAAATGGTGAACATGACGATGGGAAACAATGTGAAGGGATATTGTGGAAGGTGGATGTTGAAGTAGCAGTAGTTAAACATGAAGGACCAAGAGTCACAATGAAAAAGGAAGAGCGCAACAAAACAATTATTGATTTAAAAAAGAGACTATATATATATATTTTTTAAATCAATAATTTAAATACCAAATAAAATTATGTTAAATCCTACATTTTTATTAAAGAAATTAGAAATATTAAATTGATTTTCTAACAATAACACAAACCTGTATAATTGCCACCATTTGTGACCCTTGTGTAATGTGTTCATATACCGGAGATTGAAAACAAAGCTAAAAGACCGAGTTGACCCCTTTTTATTGAGTCAAATACAAAAATATTTCAAATATATATGGTTTCAATTTTTGGTGTAACCAATTCAACCATTTAAGCTGATCCAATTGTGAGAACATCGTTTGAAAGTACAAGGCTTGAAAGGGGTCATTCTCAATAAGATTTTGAGATTATGGGTGGGCTTCAAAATTGATCCAATGGAGGTACCAAATGAGGGTGCCCAATAAGCTAAGTCATGGTTTGCTAAGTGTCTAAATAATTTTAATAGAAAGGAAGATGTTATAATTTTAAAAAAATAATGAACTAAGTGGCCAATATATATATATATAATTTGACATTTTTATCAATGAAAGCTCAATAATTATACCTTGTCTCACACAGTCATGATAAAATAGACTTCCATGGACTATGATAAAGTTTTCCTTCAAATCGGAGCAAACATGTTATATTAGTTGTAGGAAGATTTTAGTTTGAAATGTCTTCCAATTTTAATGAGAAATTTATTTTTAATGTGGTACATTTTGCCTAGATTTAATTCATTATTTCAATAACATGAGTTCAGTTTTGTAATAGTTAAAACTATATTAAAGGAATATGTTAGAAAATGGATTAAGAGCTTAATTTAATCTTATAATATTAATTATTAGATAATTATTGTTTTTTATTTTTATTTATAAACATTAGTATAACCATCTTCTTGCTCGATTTAGAATCTCCAACAAAATTTGAGTTATAGTATGATGAAAAACAATGGTGGGAGGTTGATTTTCTTAACCCCTTTCCCTTTTAACTCCAGCTATGACGTGTGTTGTTTCTAATTTTTAACATATTTAGATTGCTTTATAGTCTTAAAAACTATTTACATTTGTTAGAAAATTATTTGTAAAATAGATGGTAAGGACAATTGGTGCTATGTACCTAAAAGAAACTAAACATGGAAGGGAGAAAGATGTTGCTATTCTAACGAACTTTCACAACAATAGTAACTATGTTTGATTTCACATTGGAAATCTGTAATCTTAGTTAGTCAACTTCAAACGTAACGTTCATATATTTGATATTTTTTCACATTCTGTTGAGTGTAATTACAAACAAACCTTACTTGAAATAAAAAATTAGAATAGTGTTAATTTTTTTAAAAATTGATTAGAGAGTTAAGTTCAACTCAACTTAAATTTCAAACAATAATTCAGACATGCATAACAAAGTTTAGAGAAAACATTTGCATTACAATCATCTACATATTAAGAGAGTCACATAAAAATATCTCTCTCCCTTTCCTTTCTATATAAGGATACTATTGAATCAATAGTTGGAAATTAAATTTTTTTATTAGTAGAGATAAACAAAGTGAATTTTATCTCTTTTAACAATTTTTTTTTCATACACATAACTCTAATAACATGTTTAAAAAGTTCAACTATATATCTACTAATATAATATTTTCATTTTTTCTAATTAAACTAACAACATTATAGCGATTTTTTTTGTCATGTAACGAGAAGTTAATATTTTAAATTGGACAGGTATAATTTTTAAAAATTAATAATAGGATCGAATTAAACTAATTAAATAAAAAGAAAAAAAATAACGGGTCAATGGAGTTTTCATCTGAAGTATAACGATTATACATCAACTTGTCACGTTAGAATAATTTCATTTGCAAAATAAGTGAAACAATCATGAAATTAACTAGAATATAATGTATATTATTATAATATAATGCTTTATAAATAATAACATATAATATTATATTTTTTGGTAAATTATGTATAACATTATATAATATATGATGAGATAATTTAAAAAAGTAAAATGAAAAAATATGGAGAAAAAAATCTTCAATTTATAACACCTAATTAAAAACACATACAAGCCTTTTGAGATGGAACATTGTAGTCTCTATTTAAATAATTTTATAATCTATTATAAAAGAAAAGGCGAAACATAACTTTTTTTATTTTATTAAACTATCTCAAATGAATGAATGGTTGTTATTTTTCTATTCCATTAAAGTGAATTAATGTGACATTTAGATGGAGAACTAATTTTTTTCATAAGAACTAAATCTTATTGGATTTCAACAGTAAATCGAAGCATATAAGTGTGGGAAAATAAATTTTAGCATTGGAGTGAAAATTGACATGTGTTCTTAAAGCTTAGATGTAAATAAGGAGCACTCTAGAAAGTGGTTAATAACTCGATTTTAATATTATAATTGAAGATGTTTTTATATTCTATTTTATTTACATTCTTTTTTAAGCTATTAAAAATAAAGGTTTAATTACATTTTTTTATTCAAATAATTTTATAAATTTTACTTTTTAATTTTTATAATTAATTTTTCTCATTTTTAATTCTTATGCATGTCATTTTTTTAACTTTTAACCTTTATAGCGACATAAACATCTCCTTTTAGTTTTTTTTTTTTATAGTTTTATAAATGAATCCTAGGGGGTTAACCTAAACAAGTGGTTTATCATACTCAACTGTAACGTAGTGAGTAGATTTCAGAGTTTAGTTGACTCTAGAGAAAATAGTATATAGGATTTCTCTGAGAAGGGAACTTCATAAGTTCATTCTCAAAGAAAATTAGATAGAAGTTTTAGAGAGAAGGACTCTGGGTCTGTGAGCTCCTTTCTCTCCCAAATTTATCTGTTTGATTCCTTTTCTCTTCTAGATTACTAATCTCTTCTGTCTTCTCTTGAAATTTAGGCTAGGAAGCTTGCTATTGGTGGATTGAAGTTCGCGAGTCGAGCTTTGAGAGAATTTCTTCTTCTCTGTTCTTGGAGATTCTAAGCTAATTTTTTAGGTGAAGGAAGCTAAAATGTAGATTGATTGGGTGCATGTGAGTTTATGAACTCAATGGGGGCACGAATCTTGGGAATCAATGGCTGAATTGAAGGATTTCTCATTTTTCACGGCTTTTGCGAAAAATTGGATTTTTGGTGATTTTGATGCGTCTCGTAGATCCATATTGAATTAGAGGTTGTTTTCTAGTTGTATGGAGTCTATGTGTTTCAATTCTTGGATTGCATGTGGTTGGATTTCCTGATTTTCAAGTATTCGAGGCGAAATTCTAAGTTTTGGGAGGTTGCTATATGAATTTGCGTCAGGCGCATGTTCTTGGCGCCGAGCGTGCATTCATCAGAGAAACCATTTATTGATCACGCCGGGCACGAGGTTAGTCGCGTCGGGTGCGATTGTAAATGAGAGTCTTTGGATGAATTCGCGCCAAGCGTGAGGAGAACCACGCCGGGCGTGATATCAAATAGTGGCTTGGTGGGTGTTTTACTGATAAGGCATCGGGCCCAGGGTAAGCGCCGGGTGTGGAGACCTCTGGAGGTCTCTGTCTGGATGGCGTCGGGCGTAGGGTGGGTGCGCCGGGAGTGGAGACTCCTATGAGTCTCTACTTCAAGGACGCTGGGCATGGGGATTTCACGCTGGGCGTGGATGAGATTTTGGACTCTCGGGTTGGGTTTAGGCCGGGCACAAGCTGATCGTGTCGGGCATGAAAGAGCTTAGGGGTCTCAGGTAGAGCTGTCAAAGTGGGCCGGGACCTGTGGGCCAACCCGACCCACCTTGAAAACGGGCCGGGCCAGGCAAAAAAAATTTGAAGTTTTATAGTAGGTGGGTATATCTCAACCTGGCCCACTTTCATCCCGGCCCACCCGGGCTAAACCCGTGGTAGGCCGGGTAGCCCACCAACCCACCATTTTTTTTTGCAATAAAAATTTAAGTATGATTTGTAATTAATTTTGTATGATGGGATATTGAAAATTTTTATTTTAGACTTTTATCATGATTTGCATTTAATTTTGTAAGATGAATTATGATTTATGACTATTAATTATGCTAATTTATGACTATTATGTTAATTTATAATTAATTTAAAATTTAAAATTTTGTTGATATTTTTTATTTTTTAATTTTTGGTGGGCTGGTGGGCTGGCCCGTATAACCCACCAACCCGTGGTGGGCCGGGCTGGGCCAATTTTTTTTTGAGAAAATTAAAAGTGGGCCGGGTTGGGTTGGCTCGTTTTTAAAGTGGGTCAAGGTGGGCCGGTCCATGTGGGCCGGGTTGGCCCGTTTTGACAGCTCTAGTCTCAGGTTGGATGTTAGGCCGGGCGTGAGTGGGCTGCGCCGGGCGTGAATGTACTTGATGTTTTTGATTGAAAATTATGTTTATGCATGTTTAAAGTTGAAGATTTGATCATGTATGGATGATATATGATGTATGATTCATATGTATGCTTGATAATGGCATGTATGAATGTTTAAATATGATATGACATGTGTATATGTTCATATGAGGATGATATTGATCATGATGGTGGATTAACCATGTGTGATGTATGATGCATTATTGTTGATGCCTTATGGCATGTGTCTAGCCTAGGACTTAAGAAGAGGGAAATATTTTTGAACTAGAAGAACTCACATAGAATTTCTTGAGAGTGGTGCTTGGATAGACCAGTAATATAAATGAGAGTGGTGTTTAGATAGGCCCTTGTTTTGGGTGAGAGTGGTTCTTGAATAAGCTACTGGTTTGGGTGAGTCTCCTCTAAGTCCCTAGCTAGTGTTGGAGCGGGGTATGAGATTGAAGGTTATTCCCTTAACCAAGTATTGGGGAAGGTGCGTGGTTCTTTGCGGATAGTCGGTGGGCGAACTCCACAAGTGACTTGGTAATGCATGCCAAGGTCGTGGTAAACCTATACGCAGCTGTGCTATACCTGACGGTGAAACCAGACTTCCAATTGTGTAAGTGACATCATCCGAGTAAACCCGAGTGATGATTTATATCCTGTTTAGCTGTGACCAAGCGGGGGTATTGGACGTGAAAACAGTTGGGGTGATTTTGGTAGGATTGGGATGTCACTTATACTGCTCTACTGTTAGGGAAATCTCTTAGGTGTATGCGTGACGACGCATTAGATGATAGATATGCATTGATATCTTTCATGTGTTGTTTAATTGCATGATTGTTGTTATGATGAAGTGTATGGTATTTGACTTCATGATTTGATGATTTGATAGTTGAGTAGCATAGATATTTTATTATTATGCTTGCATGGTTGTTTATTGAACTCTAGCTTACCCTTCTGTTTCCATGTGGATGGACTGCGATGGGAGCAGGTCAGGGTTAGGTTAGTGTTGGTGGGGCTATTGCTGACGAGATCAGGTGTTTTGTCACAGTGTCGGAGTCAGTTGGAGTGTTGACTAGTCGTGCTTGACCGGTATTAAGGTGATATTATTTGGATGACAGTACATATTTAGTGTTATATTTTGTACATAGAAACATAATTTTATTTTATATATATATATATATATATATATATATATATATATACCTGTATGTATGAGTTATCTAGTTTTAATATTTCTCTTTGTTCACTATTAGTAGTGCGATTTTACTGAGTGTAGGGACCATGGCGGGTCGTTACACAACAATTAACATTCGTTATATTAAAATCAATAACATAAACTCTACACCAAATCATTACTTTCTATTCACTTCATTTGACCATTGACCAACTTTGCCCGCAACCATATCTGTCACCACCATTTTCGTGATTGTATTTACTATCATTGCAACCTTATTAAGGCTACATGAGACTAAGAACAAACAAACCAGAGATTGAGTAGAGGCATGAATCTGAATCTAAAAGAGAAAAAAAATGGTGGGATAGTTTGCTTTGTCTATAATTATGTCGTAGTTACCACTCACAAGACCAAGTTGCGGTCCACAATTGTGTGGCCACATTGTGGTCCGCACTTGCACAACCATGTTGCACCTTTGTGTTGCCATCCACCTTTGTGCCTCCACTGTGATTTGTAGTTGCATGCCTTCGCACCCATTGTGTGTCCATGCAACTTTGTGATTTGCATTCTCTCACTTTTGTTGCAAGTGGTATACACTTGATTCATTTGTTTGCATCTATCGCTACATGCAATCTTCACTTGTGTTGTCTTGTCTTGTCTCCTTTGCATCAAACCTACGAAACAAAAACCAGACCCAAAGAGGGAAAGGGAAAAAATGGTGCCATCGTTAAAAATTTTCTCTCACGACGTTGCATGGTGGAGAATAGTCTCTATTCTAGTATGTTTAAATGTAGTTTATTAATACCTCTTTCCTTATCCCATTAAAACGTCTTTTAAAGGACAAAATTGAAGTGGTTCAACGAGTACTAAAGCAGACAATACCTCATATACGATGATTCTAATAACATCAGCAAACTTTCAGTCAAAACAATTTCCAACATAGACACCAGTGATCATGTGAAAATGAGATTGCTAAGATGTAGTGAGAATGGTGCCCCCTAATACGCTGAGTCTCATATTAATTTAAAAGATAAAATTAGTGGAGCATGGTGGTTCACTTATAAAGATGGACCACCTTAATCTCTGTCAATTTTGTAAATTCATTTTTTTAGTTTTATAGTTACATAATTTTTTTTATTTCCTATAAAAATAGATAATAAAAACTAATAAATAATAAAAAATAGTATGTGTAAAAACTAAACCAATATGTCTTAACTATAAAAATTAAAAGATAAAATTTATAAAACTATAAAAACCAAATGATAATTAAACTTTAAAAAAAATATTGTTTAAATTAAAGGAACATCTGCTGATTCTGAATTTCTTATTATAAGTTTATTTTATATCAATAAAAATGTTCCAATATAAGACTTTGTGGACAATAACCAAAATTTCATAATTTTTTAAAATTAAATTCATTTTTAATTATTAAATTTTTGTCAATTTTTATTTTGATTTATGAATATTTTATTTACTAGTTTTAGCTTTTAAATTTTGATTCATTTTCAGTTTTAATAACTAAATTTTTCTGAAACGTGAAGATATTTTTGTCATAAAAACAATTTTAAAAATAAAAAAATAAAAAAATGTGTTGACATATAATTATTTTAATTTGGGGAGTTGGAATAAGAAGGCGTGGTTTTGGAGTAGCAAAAGAAGCAACGATGGGAAACACGTTCTGCCTCTTCTGTGGTTGCGTCGGTCAATCCAGCGTCGGCGTCGTCGAACAGTGGGGTCGCTTCCACCGCCTCGCCCAACCAGGCTTCCACCTCTTCAACCCCCTCGCCGGCGAATGCCTCGCCGGAATCCTCTCCACCAGGATCTCCTCCCTCGACGTCCGCATCGAAACCAAAACCAAGGTCCCTAACCTAACCTATTCAATTTCTCAATTTCTTTTTTTTTTTTTTTTTTCCTTTTTAATATGAACGTTGATGGACAATAGAGGAATACAAGTTGATTTTAATTTCGAATTGCGGTGCAGGACAATGTGTTTGTGCAGTTGCTGTGTTCAATTCAATACCGAGTCATTAAGGAAAACGCGGACGATGCTTTCTACGAGTTGCAAAACCCTCAGGAGCAGATCCAGGCTTATGTTTTTGATGGTTCTGCTTCTTTAACGCTTCTTTTTTCTATACGCATGCATGTCAATTCATTGTTTTAATTATGTGGTTTGGTGTTTCAGTCACGCGTGCGATTGTTCCCAGAATGAACTTGGATCAGCTATTTGAGCAGAAGGGTGAGGTTGCCAAAGCTGTATTGGAGGAGCTTGAAAAGGTTAACATACTTCTTTTGTTTATGTAGTTCATGGCTATTCTATTGAAAAAAGTGAGTGACTTATTTTGTATGCGAATTGGACTATCTTAATCATTGGATCAGAAGTAATTTAGATAAAACTCATCAATCGCCAAGATGAGAGAAGGAAATACGTGGCAAGCTTTGTTTATACTGTCGATTCCTTGGTTGTATGTACGGAAAATATTTAATTAGAAGAGACTAAACCTACTTTTGTGATCTCTATACTTTGAAAGTAATTATTTTCCAACTATCAATTGGAAGATATCCCCGCTGCACACAAAAATACGAAA
Source organism: Cajanus cajan (assembly GCF_000230855.2). Taxonomy (NCBI): domain Eukaryota; kingdom Viridiplantae; phylum Streptophyta; class Magnoliopsida; order Fabales; family Fabaceae; genus Cajanus; species Cajanus cajan. Next base: position 6,447,092 of record NC_138517.1, on the reverse strand, counting down.
AAAAAAATAAAAGTTTTGGCCATTTTTAATGAAATATGTAAAAACTGGCTGGTGAAGAGAACCATAGTTGTTTGTGACGTATAAAATTATTTCTTTTCCTTTTAAAACTATAAATTGCTGGTTTGATAAATGAAACTATGAGAGTTTATGTTTAAGCATCTGTTTTGAAATATGATATAACTGTAAGATTGTTCACATATGCTTGATTATTTATCTGCGTACTGATGTCTTTATCTCCTGAGTTTCTGTATCAGGTGATGGGAGAATATGGATATAGTATAGAGCACATACTCATGGTTGATATTATACCTGATCCTGCTGTGCGTAAGGCAATGAATGAGATCAATGCAGGTAATACTACTACTCCATAGTTTTCAGAGCCCTTTTTTTATGGAAATATCAAGCAGTGACATGTATGTATTTATATCATAGTTTCTCCCTTGGAAAATACTCCTCTTAGGTGAGTTTGTCTATAAAAGTGATCAAGAGCCTTTGAATTTGATGGAAATAGATAGGATGGAATAAATTGGGAAATAATAAAATAAAACCTCCGTTTCATTGTTTGAAGATGTTATGATGAAATAGATCAAAATTCTCTAGTTTAAAAGGAGTTGTTATGATGGAATAGCACATACATGTTCCATCTTATACCTCCCGAATTGTGGGGAAAGAAAAATGAAAAGATAAATAATGAAATAAGATGAAATAAATTTTACTAGTTTTCATTATATTCCACCTTCATTTTATCAATTCAAACAATGAAAATATGGAACATAGAAGAGTGTTAGCAACGCACACTTCTTAACACACTCTCTTACTAGTTAAAATTATGATAGAGATTCATTAAATAAGATATGAGAGCCACCAAATTTTGTATTTCAATAAATCTCAACCAATAAGAGGTGTGTTCAAAATAGCATGTCAGAGAATATATTACTAGTATTTCTCATGGAGCGTTATACCATTATATTCCATTTCCGTTCATTCCATTCTTTTTCACCAATCCAAACATTACTGGGTTTAGATTTTGATACACTTTATTGCATGCAATAGTATTTATTGAGGATTTATTATATTTTTACAGCGCAAAGGATGCAACTTGCTAGCGAGTACAAAGGAGAAGCTGAAAAGGTGTTGCTAGTTAAAAAAGCAGAGGCTGAAGCCGAAGCCAAGTATTTGGGTGGGGTTGGTGTGGCCAGGCAGCGACAGGCTATCACAGATGGCTTGAGAGAGAACATCCTCAACTTCTCTCACAAGGTAGAGGGCACTAACGCTAAGGAGGTGATGGATCTTATCATGATTACTCAGTACTTTGACACAATCAAAGACCTTGGGAACTCATCAAAGAACACCACTGTTTTTATACCCCATGGACCTGGCCACGTCAGGGATATTGGTGAGCAGATACGCAATGGACTGATGGAAGCATCTAGTGCTCAAGTAAATATGGAGGAGTGATTTTGTAAAGTTTGCCTTAGAAAGTATCTCTGTCTAACAATCACACACACAATAATACTCGTGTATTTAATATGTTTATGCTTAATTTTGAAGAAAAGTTTTGATCAGTTGGAATTTATAAAATAAGATGCTTTTCAGTTGTATTGTGATGGAAACAGTCAGTACTGAGTGCTCTAGTAAATATGGTGTGATTTTATAATATTGCCTCCGAAAGTATATCTATCTCAGTCTTACACGTACATAATGGTATTATAGTGGTATAACTCGTGTATGTGATATTTCTGCTTAATTTTGTAGAAGAAAAGTTTTGATTAGTTGGAAGCTGTAAGATATTTTTCAGTCGTATTATATAATCTTTAGAAATTCAATGACATGCAATCTGATTTATAGGAATTAAAAAAACAATAAGAATTTTTTATTTTTTGCTTTCCTGTTTTAATATGTATTTAAGCTTGTGGACAAGCCCGCGTAACTTGTGGTGCCCCACATTGTTAAGGTTGGAAAGTGTCTGGTTTCAATATATTATAAGTTGGAAACAGTTTCAGCTTCTATTTTCCAGATTCAGATAAAAATAGAGAGCAAATGAAAGAATATTATTCCTTAAATTAAATGTATTAAACAGTACAGCTTAGGGATGGCAAATATACCCGTACCCGTGGGTAATACCCGAACCCGTTCCGACTTTGACGGGGAATACCCGATTTGACCGGGTACGGGTACGGGTAAAACCCGATATATTGAATCGGGTACGGGTACGGGTATGTACTTACCCGCCCCGTACCCGTACCCGTTCTCATTTTTAATTTAATATTCACTTTTAATTTAATTATATTAAAAAAATTTAATATTTTTTTATGTATGATTATTTATTATAATGTGAGATAAAAAAATAACCTAATTATAATTATAATATAATATAAAAAAATAATTTAAAAATATTATTTTTTAAAAAAAAATAAAAAATAAAAAAATTGACGAGTACGGGTACGGGTACGGGTATCTCCGATACCCGACGGGGACGGGGATGGGGATGAAAATCCATACCCGATGGGTATGGGGACGGGGATGGGGATGAGTTTTACTTGCGGGGACGGGGACGGGTATCATGAAACCCGTACCCGCCCCGCCCCGTTGCCATCCCTAGTACAGCTTCATAACAAGATTTTAAATAAATAATTTCTCCTTTATAATTTTCGACATTGTATAATATTTAAACATTATTGAAACAATCTTAAAATAGACATCGTAGCAAGCCAATCATCCCCATACGTAGCATCCAACGTCTACATCTATTTTGTCCGGAGTTTTGAGTTGCTCATTCTCCAGCCTGTAACATGCTCGAATACCTGAAAACTTCAACTTCAAAAACGACAATTAAGGGATGAATATTGTGGAAAACTACTGCTTTATGTTGTTCAATACAACCCAAAAAATATGATAAAACTGAAATAATGTTGGTTTAAGGAAATAACCTCAAAGAAAAAGCTATTGGTAGTGATACATATCCAAGTTAGAATAGAAGTTTTTGGAAAAATGAGATCTATACAAGATAGTCAATAAGAGCTATACAGCAATTTAGCATAATCAAGCTATTGATTGTTCAGTACATCTACATAATAATAGAAATGAAAGTGTACAAACCTCAGGCAACTGTAAATAATTGACGGTCATAGAGGGCGTTCTTCAAGAATCAGACAAAAGCATTAAAAAGCAAGAGCACCCTTTAATAAGCCAATTGCAGAACTGTTCATCAATGCAAATAAACAACTCAGAGGGCACCCTTTAAGCATAAAGGGAATTCTTCCTTCCGTGATCATTGCTTTCTTATTTGTATGTAATCAAAGGAACTTATCCTATCTTTTTGCGCTAGCTAAAAAAGCCTCTCATCATACCTCTGTCTTGCCAACTCAACATGTGAATGAGTTTGCCATATAAATAAATGCTCCATTGTGTCAAAGATGGGCAAAAAGGGAAGGAGGAATGTTGAACATATTTAACATATGTAGCACTTCCCTTATCTACCAGTAGTCTTTGCAAGAACAGAATCCATCTTTGAAGTGGTGATACCTTGTCCTGTCTCTAACTATAATTACTCGATTGTAAACCTTGGAGATGAATTTTGTTGCTTGATGACAATCCCCGCAAACTCTTAAATTCTTTACAATGCGAATTGGAGTTCCATGTGCTGTGTTCATCAATCCAAAAGCAATAGCCAACTTCTCACTGTGTACAGACAGAGCAGTCTCTTTATCTTCCTCATCATAAATATCATGCAAAAGTTCTCCTAATTCTGGTACATACCCAGCACTCTTCAACTTGATTGTCATCTCATCCAAAAATGAATAAATCTCCCTACTTTGAGGATGGGATCGATCTCCAACAAGGAATTGATGGAACGTCCCCTTCAATTCAATTGAGCTGCAACCAGGAATCTTTTTTCTATCACTACTGATTTCATTCTTCTCTCTCAGCATTCTTGCTTCATTCCATCTCCCAGATGTAGAATATATATTACTCAATAGAACATGACACCCTATATGGTTAGGATCCATGTCTTTAATGATCTTGCCTATTCGATATCCCCGCTCCATATCTTTGTAAATTCTACAAGCATTCAACAGTGCTCCCCAAATTGCAACATCTGGGGCCACGGGCATACTTGATATCATGTCTTCAGCCTCTTCCAAGAGACCAGCACGACCAAGTAGATCTACCATGCATCCATAATGCTCTATTTCAGGAGCAATTGCATAATCACTAACCATCAATCTGAAATATAATTTTCCCTCCTCGACCATATATCCATGACTACAAGCATTCAGCAAGGCAATGAAAGTGACTTTATTAGGAGAAACCTTTTCAGCCTTCATTTGTTCAAAGACATTTATGGCCTCATCGGGTTTTCCATGCATCGCAAACCCACCGATCATGGCATTCCAAGGCCAAACTTTTTGCTTTACCTTGTGTTCAAGGAAAACTCTCGATGCTGATTCTATCTCTCCACACTTTGCATACATGTCAACGATGCTAGCAAGAAGCCTCTCATTCATCTTAATCTCAGCCCTCCCAATATAAGCATGGATCCACTTTCCTTGATCCAAGGCTACTAGATTTGAACAGGCTACAAGAGCACTTACAAGGGTATATGCATTTGGCTTGGAACCTATTTGCAACATCTTGTGGAAGAATTCCAAAGCCTCCATGAAACAACCAACCTATAATAAGCATGAAGCAACTTTAGACATAGTCCATAAAAAATTAAGTTTAATACAACAAAATATGATATACTTTCAACTGCATACTAGTAAAATGTCCACTTCAAAGGAACAAGACAATCATGTAAAATGTTGGTATAATTATTTTGTTTACTTTCCAATCCAGCAATACCTGAACATAACCAGCTATTATAGTACTCCATGACACAACATCTCGCTCTTGCATTCCATCAAACAATTCCTTAGCTTGACTCATTTTACCGGATCCAACGTAGGCGGCAATCATGGTGTTCCAAGAATACAAGTCTCTATCCACAGCCCATTGAAAGACCTTCTGGCTCTCCTCCACTAGTCTCCACTTCCCATACATTCCAATCAATGCATTCACAACAAACACATTGTTCACCAAACCAACTTTCACGGCATGAACGTGAACCTGCTCCCCTTCCTGCACGCCCAACCCATTGCCACAGGCACCAAAAGCAAACACAAAGCTATACCGATTCGGGGAAAGGCCTGAATGGCGGGTTAACGAGCGGAACACCACAAGGGAGTTGTGGCAGGAATGGGGTGATAAAGAATGTGCTTTGATCATGGTGTTGTAAATGAACAAGTCTGGTTCAGGAATTTGATCAAACAGTTTGTGGGCATACGAAAGAGAGGCGCAAGCAGCAAGCTTGAGGAGCTTGTTGGCTGAAACAGGGTGTGAGATTAGAGCTGTGGTTATTAATTGGGCATGGGTCTGCTTAATTTGTTGCATTGATTTGCATGAGTCAATCAAAGGGACAAGTCTATAATAGTGATCAGAATGAAAAGGTTTTGCAGAGGTCGTGTAGAACCGAATCATGTTTTGAAAAAGTACTGGTTCTGTTATTTTGGTAATAAATAAGTGTGGATTCTGACTTCAACTTAGGACAATGGACAATTAGCCCAATCTTCTCAACACGATTGGGCCTATTTCAAATGGGCTGGGCCCTTTTGCGCATTGGCAAATTAAAGGCCAAGTTATGGGCTGTAACTGTACTAAGGACTAAGGAATTATTATTGAAGAGGTTGGAAAATATGTCGAGAAAAACTAATAACATAGTCTTTGTTAGTCTTTTTTTTTTTTATAATTTTTTTTAATTACACTTTTATGCGTGTTTCATTAAGAGCATTTGGGACTAGGGACGACAAATATACCCGTACCTGCGGGTAATACCCGAACCCGTCCTGACTTTAACGGGAAATACCCAGTTTGACCGGGTACGGGTACGGGTACGGGTACGGGTATGTACTTACCCGCCCCGTACCCGTACCCGTACCCGTCCCCGTCCCCGTCCCCGTTCCCATTTTTAATTTAATATCCACTTTCAATTTAATTTTATTAAAGGATTTTAATATTTTTTTTATGTGTAATTATTTATTATAATATGAAATAAAGAAATAACCTAATTATAATTATAATATAATTAAAAAAATAATTTAAAAATATTATATTTATAAAAAAAAAAAATTGGCGGGTACGGGTACGGGTACGGGTATACCCGATACCCGATGGGGACGGGAATGGGGATGAAAATCACATACTCGACGGATACGGATATGGGAACGGGAATGAGTTTGGCTCGCGGGGACGGGGACGGGTATCATGAAACTCGTACTCGCCCCGCCCCGTTGCCATCCCTATTTGAGACGGATTAAAATTTAGAAATTTTAGTTGTTTTTGAGTGAAAAAAAAGGTTATTTAAAAATAAGTTGCATATTTGTCTATTTGAGATAATAACTGAAATTTGTAAAACAAAAATTGAAAAATAAATTGTTTTCTTGCATATAAAAATTTAAAATTCATGATTGTTTCTTGTTTTAAGTATAATCAATTAGTGAAATAATTTAGTTTTTAATGTTATTCCAAACACATTTTAAATGTGTAGATTTCATTCTTTATTTGGTGTGTTTCGATTGTAAATTAATTGTATTTGTGTTGTGTGCTTTTCATGCATGTCTATTCAATTTTTCAGTTCAAAAATTTAGAACTTATGTTTTATTGCGTCACAATTTCTAAAAGGAACTTATGTCTATTAAGGATACATTTGAGTTTTTTCATATTTGAGAAACATAATTTCTAAAAATTATAAAATTCTAATGAATTATGATTCTTAAGAATAATTAAAATGTATTTTATTAATCATAAATGTTCTATATATATATATATATATATATATATATATATATATATATATACTTAATAATCAATGATTTTTACTAAATTAAATAGGAAAATAAAGGTAACATACATTTTACTGGAATAAGGCTTTCCATTTAATTTAAAAATGTTAGATTCTCATCTACCTTTCATAAGAATAAAATTAATTTTTCCAACTACATATTCATGAAAAAGTAAAAAAAATAAAAATAAAAATAAACTTTTGTACCAAACACTTCTTTAAAGGTACATTCATGTAGTTTGACGCAGTCTACACAGGTAAATTCATGCTCATTCAACTTAAATGAATAAAAAAAAAAATTGGAATTTGAGTTATTACTCATTACTGCAGAAACTGAAGGTTGCTGCTGTTTGCTCAGTAGGGTGTAAATAGGCTATGGATCCAATAGGTCCTTGAACGTATACTGTTATAACAGAATCTTCTGAGGACTTTACAGGAACTTACATTGGCCCACATATTAAATGGATCAACTCAATTACTTTCATTTAATTTAAATTTCAAAAACAAAAAAAATCACTTCAGTCCAATGAAAGTCCAACCCATCAGCCATCTTGGTTTGAGCCTTTATCCCAATTTCACACACTTACTGATTATGCACATTATTAGTATTTCTTCTAGTTCATCTTATTAATGCCAACTATTAATAGACTTTAATGATGATTCATGTTTGTAGAAAATTCAATTTGTCAACCTCAATGAGCGTTGCAAGTAACACTCATTTGATGTGGCCACATATCATAAAGTTAAATAAAAAAGATTCCATAAAATTATTCATTGTATTTAATATGAAAAAAGATGATGATCATACATTAGAAGATTACATGTATTTATAAGAGAATAAGAAAATCAACTAATCTGAATTCTGAACCATCATCTAATCTCATTTTTAATTTTTTCATCTTGAGCTGAGTAACACTTGGACTAACTGGCATATTGTTAAGGTCTTCTTATTCTTTGTTCCCTAGCCTTTTACTATTTACTATTACTAGCTGCAATGAATTTGTATTTTTATTATATAAAAAAGGTTAACCGATCAAGAACAGATTCTTCAACTGTTACTGAAAAGTTTTGCTTCAACAACACTATTCAACCACGCAACTTCTAATGAGAATCTGTATTTTTATATTAAATTGAATTTCTTCACCTCTGTCTTTGACTTTGTTAAAACAAACCCCTTGCAACTTGGAGTTGATTTGTAATACATTGTATATAATATTTTGTGAAAAATAAAAAGAAACTGTATGCACACGTGTTTATGAATAATATATAATTAACAGGTTAGAGTAATTTACACTTAACAAAAATGACTAACATGATATTGCATAACATTACAAACTAATATGATTAACAACCCAATACACCTAATTAAGAATCTTAGGATGCTATTAGGTTTAAAGTGGTCCAATGGGATTACACTTACATGTGTTTTTGCTACGAAGCTGAGTACAATAATAGGTTTTGGTGGCCAGTTGTAGGAATTGTTTGGGAGTACAACAGTAATTATGAAAATAGAGGAATACAAGAAAGAAAAGTATAATAAAGCTTTGTAATGATCATACACGATAAGCATTATTAGGTGAGGTAAGGTAAAATCCAGATTTGATGGCTGCACTAATTTGTTCTCTGTGAGAGTAAAGTTCTAACTAAGACGACAAAAAATCATTATTAACATCAGATATGTATTCATTTTAATTAATTCTCTCTCTAAACAAGATTAAGCTTTATTAGCTTTGAACTTGAAAAACCTTCTAGGGTTTTCTAGGGCAAGAAAAAAAAAAGGATCATAACATAGTATATAGCATTATCTTGAAATGAGATCTCATAAGAACTTCATCAATTGCTTTCAGAATGAGGGTATAGTTAGCTTTCAAGTGTGAATGATTATTGGTTGGTCACTTTCCCAAAGTAGAGTAATCCAATTGAGTAATAAAAATCTTGCTGATTGGTGCTATTATACATGTTACTCTTCGATTGTTACATCTCTCTCCTCTCTGCAAATTATAAGTTCATATTTATGTACTAGTCTTTGTCTAATGTCTATCTTCTAACAATGCTAGGACCCATCATACCTTTTAATTGATGCAAATTTAGAGGATGTCTAGGTAATAGGCTAATAATATATACAATAATAATTAAGTCTCTTAATCTAATAATTATTTACAAAACCCTAAATCATGCTATATAGAAAATTAATTTAATATTTTTAATATCGATTTCTATCAATATTAAAATAATATTTAATTAGTAGAAATTACATCATACAAATATAAATTAATTTTTATTGTTTGTTTTGGGACATTGTTTGGACTATAAAAAAATATTAGTATTATTATTTCAAAAAATTTCCTGATTCTGTTGAAATGGGGGCCACTTATACAAGAGCCAATTATGCCATAGATTGGTGGGATATAAACAGTGAAGACAGAATGAGAAAAGGAAAGAAATGTGATGAAGGGAAGATTTGTTTGGGCAAAGTTTGTAGGGTCCTGCTTTAAGTGGGAGCTGCAAAAGTAACACACCATGTGATGGAAAATAGCACATAATGGCTTGTACTTAAAGTTTGATGCCTAACTAGTGTATGCAGTGACATAACTACTGCAGTAAATGTCTAATTTAACATGGTATTATTTCTTCATCTATCATTATATACCATGTCCATTCATTGAACCTTACAAGAAGGGGTCATGATTATGTTAAGTGAGTTAATTACAATTAGCAAAATTTTAAATAATATTAACTAATGGTGCTTTTTGAATTTGGTATGAATTACTGTCTCCAAAATAGACAGACACCTCTCTACTAAACATTCGCAATTTGCATGAATATGATGTCATTGGTCTTTGTTACAAAGTATTGTTTGAAATTGATATTTGAACTCTTTGAAACCATGTAAGGCTGAAAACAAATTCAGATATAATCAAAATATCTATAATCCACTGTCAATCTGAGCCTCAGATTTGCGATATTCCCCCTCTGTCTCTTTAATTTGCACAGGAAATTTTAGCTTATGATATTAGCACAAAAAGCATTATTAAAAACAAAGGGTGAGGAGATAGAATATTTTTATGTAAAGAAATTGAAGCTTCATGATACTAGTTTTCACTAAGAATTGGTCACGTGAGATGAGTCTTGGTTTAAAGTTTTGCAATTGCATAGGAAAGACAAATGGCTTTAAGAGAGAGTCTTTAAAATAAGAAACTTTTATCATATTTTATAAGTTTTTTGAATGAGAATTTGTTAATACATACATTTAAGGTTGATTTTAAATATAGATTAACTTTAAGCTAAAATCCATGATAGCTTAGAATTGTTATCGTTAGGAACTATTAAAACACTAATTTAACACATTTTTCTTTCTTTTCTCTTTATCTTTATGTTTTTTTTTAGAAAAAAAATCAATACTTCAATATCCATATATCAAACACAAACATTCATCTCACGCGATAATATTTTTAGAGATTTTTTTTCAACAAGAGGATTTTTAAAATTTTATTTAACTTTTTATCTAATTTAATTTTTTATTTATCATAATTATTTATAAATTAAATTTTAATATTTTAAAATAAATTATTAATAAATAAAAATAATATTTTACTATAATATAAATTATTTATCATAAATATAAAATATAATTTATATATTCAAACATTATATATATATATATAATTTATTATACATTTTAATTATATATATAATTGACTCAAAAAAATTTCAAGCATTGCTTCCTGTAAATTTCCAGATGTTGATTTGATGAGGATAATTTCAGTGTGATTTACATAATTATTTTATTGTAGTTGGAATAAATGTTAATTAGAAAATCAAAATTGCTTATTCCCCACCAGGCATAGCTTTATATCTTTTTGAAATCTCTGCGTCTAACACTGTCACAATCATTTATGGTAATTTCATAAACTATAGTTTGGCTGACCGTACGACATATGGAACAAATAGTTTCTTTCTGAAAAAAATGTAGATATTTTAATATCTTATATGTATTGTATGCAAAAATAATGTCATATGTCAATAATAAACATAACACTGAAATTAATTTAAGACAAATAAGAGGTTGTGTAATTCTTTTAATAATGATAAGATGTTGTGTTGAATAGTTCCCAAATTAATTAATTTAGTTTATTTTTTTTAAATCATGTTTATTTGGTCCTCCTAGATAATTATTTTACTCAAAGTATAAGATTGTCAAAGTATAAAGTCTATTTAATCATATCTATACTTTATAATTGATATGGGGTCTCAAAAGATCATTTTAGATAATTTATGTTACTTAAATCGTCCAACTATTAAGAGTATTTCTTTTTTTTACACCACCAGCTATTAATTAAGAGTATTATTACTCATCTAGTTCTTTATTCATATAAATATTATATTTAGGATAAATTATCCTTTATCTTATTTTTAATTTATTTTGATTTTTTATTTTTTGAAATGTTTATTTTGATTCTTTGTCTCTTAAATTTGGATATATCTAATTCTTTTTGAAATAATAATTATTTTTAATTTTGAGAGATAATTTTAATCTTCTATTAACCAATTCAAAACTTAAAACTTGGTTCATTAAATTCACTCATATGAAAAGTATGAAATAAAATTTAAATCTAAAAGAGTTATAAACATAATCAAAATTATGGGAAAAATATATCTTTGAGCAATTAAAAAATCATATAAAAAAAATTAGAATTATTTTTATTATTTTTTACTTATTTATATACAGTTTTTTATCATGTTTATAATACTTTTTTATTTAAACTTTAGTTATATTTAATAATTTTTATATAAATGAATATGATTAAAGAAATTTTAAGTCTTGAATCGATTAATAAAATAATCATCTCTCAAAATTAAAAATAATCATTATTTTAAAATGATCAAATAGATTTAAATTTAGGAGATAAAAGACTAAAATAAATATTTTAAAAATAAAAAATCTAAATAAATCTAAAAATTAAGATAAAAGAATTAAAAAATATAATTTAGTCTTATATTTATTTTAGATTTAACATCAAATTATATTATTTAAAACCTCAAGACTTGTGACATGTAAAATAAATGAATAATAATAACGTATTTTTGAAGGAACATGTGGTTGTAAAAAATTTAATGTAAAAAGTAGTTAGCTGAATTAGTTGTATAAATAATAGGGGAGAGAGTAAATAAGTTACTTTTCTTGAATGAATAGTAATTTTTGTAGTTTGAAAAGTTTAAAGTACATATAGGTATAGGTATAGATTTTTTTTGGGTATAGATATAGATTGCCACTTTCATTGTAACAATTTAAAATTTGATTTGAGAATCAAGAGTGTAAGCAGGTTTGAATATTGACTATAAACCAAATTAACCCAACTCGATACCAGGAAAAACTGTGAAACATGGAATTTTCACATCATGAAATACCCTTTTGGCTGAAATATGGCAAAACAGAAAAATCCAAATAAAAAGAAAATCCTAACCTAAACACACAATATACCTAGCAGAATAGGTGTGTATTCACGTGATCCACAACTTAATTTCTTTTTATATGTAAATTATCTTCAAAATAAACCCTTTTAGATAAAAATACAAAATAAAACTTGAAAACTTTATTAGATACAATAAGTATATATTTAAAAAAAAAAAAAAAAAGAGTCTATTTTCTGGTGGCTCAAGTCACAAGCTTACCCTCCAGTTTTGTTGTCCTCTTTCTATCAACGTGTATAACATTTGTTATGATTGCCATGCCCTAAAAAACAAGGAATAATACGTGCTTACATTATTACACAAAATGTTTCTACGAGTTCTAACACTTTAGAGGACCCCTTGTGTAGGGGTAGGTAAAGGTAGGGCTAGTTGGTATGTAGCAAGGAAAAACCATAGATCTTGAAACCCACGGTCAAGATTTTGTTAGGAGATGAATTGATTAATGTGTAATCATTGTCACACAGTCCACATTTTGATCGGAGAACAATTAATTGATTAAGGTGTAATCATTGTCATTATCACAATCTCAAAAATTTTCAAATCTACCAAAATACTACCAAAGGTTAAAGTTTACATGGTTAGTTAGCTGATTGGCATCAAAAAGACAAGGAGAAGGAGGGAATATCAACTGTGTCTCAAATCACCTCCAAAATATTCCTTGTGAGATTAAGGTTTACACTTTTGTATGAGTAAAAGTGTAATTGAAATCAGAATATTAAATTACCTAATTCAAGGTAGTAAAAGCTAGAGCACTAGCTATGTGATTCTTTGGTGGAGATGGGAATTAGTATCTTTTCATGTTGACCTTTTACATGATCTTATCATGTGAAAAATTTACATCTATGTTTTTTTATACATGTAAAAATATAAACAAGATTTTACTTTACCTATTAAATTGTGTATCTTTTTTATTTCATATTTAATATCTGTGAAAAAAAGATTCAACAAGATAAAATCATATGAAAAATTCAACCGGAGAAAATTGCTACATCAATTCTCATAATTTTTTAAATTATTACTCGAATTTAATGACTATACACAGATATTTATTTATTATAAAAATTAATAAACTCTCCATATGTATGATTTGGATTAAATGTCAATTAATAGCTTATTTTCTCGTATTACTCTCGCAAATTTTCTTTTGGGTTTTGGAAGCAAAGGGGAGCTTGTGTGATCACTCCCACAAGCACTAGATACATGGCAATGGAAGAGCTCTTTGTTTTGGATTTTCATTCATGTATGAAAGAATTTGTAAGCCATGAAAAGAATCAGTAAAATCATGAGGGTAATGAAGGGTTAAAAGTCAAAATACAAGGCCATAACACAAATTACAAGGTAACAAAAATTTATCTTGAATCCTAAAATAAGGGGGGTTGTGTTTAGTGGGAAGAAAAAGGAGAGACATTAAAAAGAAAGATTAATCATGGGGGAACATTGAAAGTGTGAAGATTCTTGTAAAAAGATGGCCTTGTCCTATGCCAATCATAACATCCTCCTCTTCTATACAAGAACAACCAGACTGGAATGAAAAATGAAATTATACCATACAACAAGCAAAAGGGAAAAAATTTAAATTTAAAATTAAAAAGAAAAAGAAAAAAAAGGGTCTTTTCCTTTTAGTTGGTCAGCAGTCAGAATTGCTTGCCATTGCCGACATGATCCACTGTCACTACACCAAATTGAGTAGAAAGATAAATCAGTTCTGAAGAAATCAGCAATACAGCACCCTACACTACTAATGAGTTCAGTAAGCCACATAACTTTTTCATTTACAACCTTGTTTGACTTTTTGCCACACATTAAGGAGCTACAGAAACTTTCATTATTTCTTGCCTTGAGGTGGTTGGAGATACTTAAACCAATATACTCCAAGGCAAGAACAGTAAATTCAATGTGACACATAACAGTGCAGTTAAATATACAACACAAAACGAATTAACATTGTTGAGAGTGATGCTACATAATATGTAGGAATTTCATCATAATGAGAAAGAGTGAAGAAAAGTTGGTAGAGAAAAGGAGTGGCTAAGGCTAACTTGGTGCCAGTTTCAAGCTGCTGTACGTGCAGTAAAAGGACATACTGTTCCATGATTTATTATGGAATGTAGTACTAGAGTCCTCATTCAAAAGCAGCAGTATCTATGAATATCACCAATCACAAGTTTAAAATAACTTGGGTACAATTTTTACTGTCTTTGTTATTATTGTTTTAATGCATCCTGAAGCTTTTCATTGATTATTCTGTACCAAAACAAGAATTGCTCTTCGATATAATATAATATTATATATATATATATATATATATATATATATATAATCTTTTATTAGCAAGAGATTGCCTTAGTAGTAAAAGGCCTACTACAGAAAAATTGTCTTCTTTTAACAACCAAATTCTTTATTTCTTAGATGCATTAGGGCCTTTTTGATTTACACTAGAATTAATTCCTCTCATTGTACAAAAGGTTCTAATATAAAATCTATACTTGAGTTTAGTGGTTCAAAATCAATTATATCAAAATATTTTCTACAAAATAAATTAAGCACTTAGATGTCAGAAATCCATTAATTAATAGGCTGCATATTGCGATAGCCCTGCTGTTCATGTTTCATGTGTTCTTCTTGCACAGAGGGAGAGGAAGAGGTAGTATTATTGACTAGGACACTGTTGCATCAGGTTGATAGTATATCAGAATTTAATTACATAATTTAATGAAATTTATAAAAGCATGACAACAACAACAAAAAGGGTGTCATGGCATATGACTGACAAGAAGGGTGAAAAATGATATGAAATTTCATCACCACCAGAACCCTTGAACCACCAACCTGCTGTTCATGGCTCCAATAATCTCTGAAACATTGAGGCTGCATATTGCGATAGGGTCTAAACCATATCATGTGCCTTCTCATACCGACAAGCCTTTTCCTTTTTTATTTTTTGAGGCTACACTCCTTGTTTCAACTTTTTTCCAAGCCTTTTTAGCAATCATGGCAACCTAAACGGTTAATTCTGCAAAATTCCAATTTTCAACATTGAGATAAACATGGCACATAAGGCCCCATTAACAAATATATTATCACAAAAATAAATGTTTCAAACGAAAGTTACCAAAGGTTGTGGGACATTAGCTAAACAAAAACAATAATAACATTCACATATACATAGAGAGAGAGAGAGAGAGAAACAGTATGTGGATCGATGTGAAGGAAGGCCACTCATACTCATACCTCACTCTCCTTTGACCATGACACCATTGACATGGATATCCACTCTCCATTGTGGGCCTACTCATTTTGTAGTAACAAACACACCAGGAGATATGCCAGATTATCTATGACTATGCGTAATGCTTCTTCGGATACAAAAATTCTTATCTTCTTCCGAGGTTGACACACGTCAAAACCATGTTGTGTTTGCCACCCCACCCTACTACTGCTTCAAGCCATTCCAATTCTGCACCAAAAAGTAACATTCAAATTTTGGGAGCCCCCCATTTTTGTGTCACATTTGTAGTAACTCAACTCCATATTCATGAGAGCATCTAGTGACAAGAGTACACACCACACCACATCATTTGAGATTGCCTCCATCATGAAGGAATATAATGAATTTCATCAGATTTTTTATTTGATATGGTTTTCAGGTATAGTGTTCCCATTTTTGTGATGAACAATCATGCGGTCTCTAGTTGTGGTGAAACATGACTATGATCATATGTAGAGATAGATAAAGCTATGCTTTTTTCACAATAAAATAAAATAAATGAAGGGGCATGCTTGACTTGTGACAATTTTATAAACTGTTGAGAACAGAAGACGCCAAATCTTGACTCAATTTTCAAAGGTGAGACCAAAAAACAGCCAGATATATGTTTCCACTTTCCTCTAAAGGCACTCACATGCTTCTATAGCCCTCCCTATGAAAGAGAGAGAGACCAAGGAGCAACATATACCGTTAGAATAGAAATGCTGTCCTTACAGCTTGGAAGTAGAAATTTACTTGAAAGTGGACTTAAGCTGAGTTACTGGCTCACAGTATGGTGGACCTTAATAGTTGATAACAATTGAAAATATAACAAGTAATTGAGAATTCTCTTATTTTTTGGCTCCTAGGATAACATAAGAGTTAAGAGTAGTTGGGGTGAGTCCAACAACAGTATGGTCCATACCCAAGTGGTTTTAAAAATCAGGAAACATGAAGAGAACTCTTTATCTTGCTAGACCCTACGAGGAACTGAAACTTCCACATCAGGCAGTTTGCAGAAAGCAGTGAGACATCTTTTGTTCTTTGGTCAACTCAGTTTAGAACTAAACTGGAGCATTAAAGTCTTTGGATGTGATGGAAATCAGGTGGTCAAACAGTATGATAATTCATCCAATTCTATTCAGTCACACAAATTAGCGTGGCAAGCAGAATCTGTAGACTATGTATTATGTTATGGCATATCAAGACATGAACTATCAATTGAGATATATAATCAAAATTCCATGGACTATTTGTAGCGTCCTTTTCCCCATTCGGGAGAAGAAATCATGTTAATGACACCCCGTGATGTCATTTAAACGTAGTTATCGTTGAGAAAACATTAAAATAAATTAACTAATTAATTGCTCCAGACATAAAAGCTTTCCTCTTTTTTTAAATAAATAAATAAATAAATAAACTTTTCATTCAGACCATAAAATTCAGTTTGCTTTGAATTTTTAAATATTTTGCACGAGTGCTTTATATCATATCAATGTCAACAGCTAAAAAAGAGAACCACGGAGTCTTAAAGAAAATTAATCAAATCCTGAAAGCTATTTCCACTCCAGTATTTGAGCTACACTAAGTGAAGCAGAAGAACAAGTAGAAGAAGAATTAGGAATTAAACATGGCATTGCTAGTTAAGGCAAATTTTAGACATGCATTGATGAAGCGCATCTTTTTAAGTTGCAGACTGATATTAGAAATAGGACTCAACAATCATTCTCATTACAAAATCACTAAGCAAAATTTTTGTGACATTCATCTTGCTCCTTTCCTGGATTGTTGTTATGCTGATAAAAGAGCAAGGCTTCTTCCTTTACAAACCCTAAAATTACAAAATATTGCTGGAAAAAAAGATTGATGATTCATTAGAATCAAAGCTGATCATAACACAGTCACTAACAACATGCTTTTTTTTTGCCCCTCTAATATTCCTTCTGTTTCAACCCAAAGCCATGAAAAATTTCCCGCTAGATGTAAGGGAATAATAGAAGAGTTATGGAAAGAATCTAATAAATCCTAAAATTACACAATTCTATAAGAGTTGAAAAAAAGCACATTACACTAATGGAGCATCAGCATAGACCTCAGCCAGCATGCCATCCTCACTACCAGACATGGCAAACAGCTCTGCATCCTTTTCTTCCTCACTAGAGAAGTCTCTCCTTTCAAGCTTTGCATGAGCTGCAATATATATCATTTTCTGAGCCCTCTCCAAGGCAACTCTTGACTGCTTATTAGCTGAAATTTTCCTCATAAAAGACCAATTACTCTTAAACCCACATGAAGTCGCATGAAGAAAAATGAGCCTCACTGCAATCTTCCCCAGGGATTTAAACTCACTCAAACAAGTTTCCCACACAAGTCTACTGCTCAACGGATTGGCAACCTTCATCTTCCCGGTTACCGGATCCCTTTGCTTCATCTGAACAGCCTGTGCATAAAGCGGATCAAGCCCCTCCGACCTCCACTTCATGAGCTCCATCAACACAACATGAGCCTCTTCCCGCGTAGCCAGCCTTGTCAGTAACTTATCCACATCCTTCTCCTGTTCTCTTGTCAAACACTTGAACGGTGGAAGATACTTGCCACTCGCATCCTTGATCAAGTAAAGCGGATCAAGTATAAACGCCGCCGCCCACGCGGGGTGGTAATTCTTCCTAAACCTCTTGTCCACTATCTTCTCCACAGGTCCTTCCACAATGTTGTACTTCCCACACCACTCCTTCACCTTGCCCCTCAACTCCTCCCAAAGAGGCAAACACCGGCCGATCAACGGCCTCTCGGCCTCAACATCCTGCACCATCCCCCTAACAAGCTTCACAAGCGAATAAACCGCCTCCAACTCATTCCAAAACCCCTCACTCTGCACCATCCCCGCGACCTCCCTGGCCAAAGGATCCTCCATACACACCACCTTGAACACATCCTCCATCACCACCATCTGCATCACCCTAGCACAGCTCAAAACATCCTCCAGCAATGGTAACACCACATGGAAGTTCCTCAAAGGGTCACATTTGGGCGAAGGCACGCGAATCAGGCCGCCACCACAGTCCATCTCCTGCGCCCTGCACTTGAGAAACACGCTCCTCACACGACACTCGCCATCCACAAACCTCCCCACCTTCAAACAGCCCTCCACAACAGAGCGGAAAAGGGGCAACTGGCGGCTAAAATCCTTGATCAAACTAGCGAACCCCTGAACCTGGCAAGAGGTGTTGACCATCCAATGGTGCTGCACCTCCAAATTCCTCAACGCCTTGGCCTTAAACTTATCCGCCACAATCCCCACACAGCGTTGCACCCCAGTTCCCGTAACCGCCGTAACGGTCTCCCACAAAACCTCCTCAGCATACTTGGAATTGTCGACACCCCCGGTGAAGAAAGCCTTCTGAAAAACACTAGTCCCATTGGGGAGATTAACAAGAAACTTGACAAAACCCTCTCCTTCAGCACAACAGAGAGGAAAGCAATGAGTCGCAGCCGCAGCAGCAGCAGCAGCATTCTTCCATCCATCACTGGCGAGCTGGAAAAACATGGCATCCCTTATCCTAGCCTCGGAGTCAGCCTTGGCCTCCCCGAACCTAGAATGAAGCCTGGGCCCAGAAAGCTCCCTTCGCAAGTGAGTGGGCAAACCAACCTGGGTGAGAAAAGCTTGAAACTTGGGGTGGTGGAGGGCGGAGAGAGAGACAGAGCCGAAGGAGTCATAGAACCAATCGAAAAGAAGGTGGAAAGCGGAATTGACCTGGTCCTTGGACAAAGCAGGGCCAGGAGAAGTTTTGGGGCTTTTGAGTTTTTTGACACTGTCTTGGAACATTGCGAGAGCGGAGAAGTCGTCTTTGCCGCCGGAGAGAGTGAGGGGGTGGGAGTACTCGATCATGGGCAAGGAGTGATTCTGGTAGGAGGGGGGGGGAGGGGGAGGTGGAGGGGGAGGGGGAGGAGCAGGGGCGCTTGCGATTGGAGGAGGGGGTGATGGAAGAAATGGGGAGGGGAGAGGGAAGCGAAGAGGTGAAGTTGGAGCAGGTGCCGCGCTTGAGGTGTTCGGAGGCCGTGCGGGAGGGGTTGGAGGCGGAGAAGAGGGAGTGGCAGAGGGAGCATTTGAGTTTGACGGACTTGGGGAGGCCCGTGTCCGGGTGGGGGAGGAGGATGGGCTCCAGGTGGGCCCAGTACCAGGCCCCTTTCCCCTTGATGGCCTTCGTGCGGACTGTCAGGAGGCCCTCGAACCGCTTGCTGGCGGCGCGGGAGGCTGCGTCTGTCGTCGTCGTTGTTGTTGTTGTTGTTGTTTCTGAGCTCATCGCTTGCAGCTGGTGGAGGCTCAGGACGCTGCCTTCACATTTAGCCATACACCACCACACCCTGCATATACCATATACAATTATAGACTATAGCCTCCACCTCCTCAACCTCAACCTCAACCTCAACGCTCAACAGGAACAACCAACTACAACTACAACTACGACTCACTCACTCTCTCACTCACTCAACCAAATTTCTATTTCTCAACCAAAAGCCTACCCAATTTTTAAAGCAACTTTTTTTTTTTTTTTTTACTTTTTAGATTAACCATATATTAACTACTAGGTTAGTTTTTTTACCGTAAGACTTTACTTAAGAAATATGAATGTTGGTAGTGATATAATATAGTATAGTTGAAGATTTAAATCAATTAATTTATTTAATATTTCAAAATTAAAAGAAAAACATTCCCTTTTTGTTTTAAGAAAAAAAAAATCTTAAGACGTGCTTATACATTATTTTAATAAATATATGACATATAATTTTTATTTACTTAAAAAGAATATTAACACGCTTTTTAATATTATTCTTACCATCGTAAATTTATTTAACTATTACATGTTTAAAATAAATATAATTTTAAATTAAAAAATGTAGCTTTTATTTTAACAAATACAAACAAATGGCTGAGATGTTTTCATCATAAATGAAGAAATAACTAAAGTCCAAGAAAGAGGAAGAGTTGGATATGGTGATTTTGATTGGTTTTATAAATGGAGGAGACCTTAGTCTCCATTTCAACAGGATCCTATTCCAAGAGTAACGTCCGAAGAAGAATTTATGGTTCAAAGCTTTTCTCAAATCACTTTCTTCCCTAACAAAAAGAAAAGAAAAGCTCTTAAAATTTTGAAGGTTAACTTCAATTATTAAGCTACTTGTTTACTTTTGTCGTCTTCTTATTTGATTCATTCCCCCATTACCACTCTAATTGCGCTCCACTATCAAGGCCTTAATTAATTAAACTTTTGCAAAAAGGATAGCACAATTTTTTTTTTCAGTTAAAAACAACTTTTTTTTTCTTGTAAAATTGTTATTGTACATTGATAATGGGTAGTAATAGATATGTGATGAGTTGAAGTGATATATACAAAATTTTATATTCAAACTCTATTGTTATCGTTATAATTTCGTTTGTTAGTAAGATTGTTAATAAGATAGGTTAAGGACAAGTTTTATTTTCTCCATTTTTTTCCATAAAAGGCAAAACAAGTTTGGATTCAAATTTTGAAGATGTGGATTTATGTTTTCAAAATACATTCTCATCCTCTATTAAATTTTGTTGAGATTGAGTAAACTCACGAAAAATCCATCATATTTTTTTTTATAATTTTAATTTTCTTATACATTTTAAATAAATTAAATTTTAAGTTAATAATTATATGATAATATAAATAACATATAATAATAATGAATAAGAAATAACTTACAAATAGATAATTTAAGAATTAAGTTATATTTTTAGCTAAACATATAATTTTAACTTTGTTACTTGATGTGGGAATATGGCTAAATATCTGTAGGAGAATTATATTTCAAATATTTATATTTAATCTGTTTTGATTATTTTAGGATTTGTTTCCTTATTTTTAGAATAGGATAATATTAATATTTGATTTTGTATAACAAATTTTCTCTATAAATAGAGACTCATGAATAAAACTAGATTATGTTCCTCTGATAAAAATAACTCTTATAAAATATCTCCTCAGACAAATACCATAAAATAACTCCATCATTGGTATCTAGAGCTAAGGTTACGATCTTGGATATGGAAGCAGAAACAAACTTTTCACAAATTTTTCCACCTATTTTTGATGGAGAAAGTTACGATCTTTGGACAGTGAGAATGGAAGCATACCTAGAAGCTTTAGATCTCTAGGAAGCCGTAGAAGAAGATTATGATGTTTCCGCGTTTCTAGACAATCCTACCGTAGCCCAAATGAAAATTCACAAGGAAAAGAAAATCAAGAAGGCAAAGGCAAAAAGTTGTATCTTTGCCTGTGTTTCACAAAATGTTTTCACCAGGATTATGACTCTCAAATCGGCAAAAATAATTTGGGATTATCTAAAGAAAGAATATGTTAGAGATGAAAGGATTCGAAGCATGCAAGTATTAAATTTAATGAGAGAATTTGAAATACAGAGAATGAAGGAGACTGAGACAATCAAACAATACTCTGACAAACTGCTTGGCATTGCTAATAAGGTACGATTACTAGGAATGCAATTTCTTGATTCTAGAATTGTTGAAAAAATTCTAGTAACTATACCTGAAAGATATGAAGCTTCAATAGCGGCTTTGGAGAACACAAAGAATCTAAGTAAGATCACTTTGACAAAGGTGTTATATGCATTGCAAGCATTAGAACAAAGAAGGCTTATGAGAGAAGAAGGATCTATGGAGGGTGTATATTTAGCCAAATGGAAGAACAACAATGGTGCCAAAAATAAGAAGAAGGAATTGTTCCAAGAGAACAGTCAAAATAATAGCACTAAAATTTTCCATCATGTCCTTATTGCAAAAAGACTAATCATCCATAACAGAGATGTTGGTGGAGACCTGATTCAAAATGTGACAAGTGCGGACAATTTGGACACCTAAAACATGTATCCAAATCTCATGAACAACAAGAAGAAACCAACATTGTTAAAGATCAACAAGAAGAGGAAGAAGAACAACTACTTTCAATGTCATGATTTATGACAAAAAAAAAACTCAAAAGCTTAGATTATTGATAATGGTTGTACAAACATATGACTTATGATCGAGAACTCTTCAAAGAACTCAACACAATAAAGTCAATATATATATATATATATATATATATATATAAGGATATTTATGTAAATTGAATATTAGCAAGTACGGATATCCGTGGATATGGGTACTATGATACTTGTACCCGCCACATTAACATGCGGATATAAAAAATACTCATACTCGTTATCCATGGATATTTATTTATAATATCTATTTTCTTTCTGTTACAAATATTATTTGTGGATACTTGCAAGTTTGAAATTTTTTGACATCCCTACTTGCAACTCTAAGTCTCCTATGAGATTAATCATCGACTATCCTTCAAATACTAAGTCCTCCAAATACTCAGTTAGGAACTAAGTTCTCAACCTTGTACTTTACCTGAATGATTGCTATATACATGTATGTCTCAACTTTGCCCACATACAAATTTCACATAAAACTAGAAGAAACAACTTAAAACAACTATTCATTTAGAAACTAGCTTACTTATTATAGGGTTCTCAACTGGGCTTACGAAGCACCACAACTTATATCAACACAATGGGATATTTTCATTTTAACACATCTTTTACTCTCCCCGAGTTTTTAGTATCTTAACAAAGACATGTATCTATACCACATGTTTAACAACTTAATTAACTATAACATCAATACAACTTTACAATTTTATCATCCATCAAATGCAACTTAAAACATCATACATCTTACAACTTAATCAACTTCATCAATTCTCATCATAGACAACTTTAACCATCATCATTCAAAAATAAACAATTCATCATACTTCAACATGTAAACAACTTAGAACATCATACTTCATTTCAACATATCACGTCCAGTGCCATTCTAAGCGCGCCCAACACTATTGAGATAAAGAGGTTTTTGTCCCCCTCTCCCATGTCCAATGTCAATCCTCTAGCGTCCGTTGTGGGTGAGGCATAAAACCTTTTAAATCTCTCATGCTTAGCAAGAAAAAACTCACGTTCGACCTTAATCAAGGAGAGAGTTTCCACCTAACTCATGTCTCACACCACTCAACCTACGCCTGATGTGATCCACTGACTTGATCACACTGGGCACCATGCCTCTAGGGCTTAGGGTCACCAAGATAGAGAATTCTTCAGTTCTCAAGCTTGGCGTCACTCATTCCACACCTGACATGACTAAATTAGAGGACTCATCACTGATCCACGTCCAATCTACTAATCTGATGTCCGACATGATCAAGGTAGAGAGTCCCTTAACTTGAGCCACAATCAGTGCAATGAAGGCATGCCCAACACGATGCTTGTTTCTACACATAGCAAAATCACCAAATGTATTCTCAAAACTTGCAATCCAACCAACCAAGAAAACATGCAAACCAACATACAACATATATGAACCGTAAATAACACCAAACCAACTCAAAACAACACATGCAAGTATCCAAAATCAAAATCACTCAAGTTACTGAAGAACACCATTTCAAGAGCACTCCTAACAACACCTTTGAATTGCAACCTTCACTAATTCAATCATGCAAACGACAAATTCAATTCAATAGTAAGCATTCAACACCGTTAATCAAGTCACAAAGTTTTCCTTATCTCTAGTCAATCAACTGAGAAGAGGAGTAGAAGAAGAGAACTTTGTACAACTTTAACTTGAAATTTCCAACTTCAGGAGCTCGAATCTGTAAGACCCCCCTTCCCTCTCTTTTTCCCTTCCTTCACTTCCAACCACTCCAACTCTCTCTTCTTCCCTCTCATTCTCTTTTCTCTGAATTGGTGGCTTTAGGTGCTGAGCCAGGGGCAGGTGGAGCAAGTTGAGGGTGGTGTTTCCTTTCAAGTTTAACATTCTACTCCGGACAAGCTCTTTCTTCTTCTCCGCTCAAGCTCCCAGAACTCGGAATCTTCACCCGAGGTAAGGGAAGCTAGTTAATTACTGTGTTTGGCCAGGAATGAGTGCATATGCTCATTTGTGGTTGAATGATCGCTGACTTTGAGCTGAGATTTACTGAACAAAATGGGATTTTGGGGTTTTTTCCGGGGTTGGATAAATTTTAGGGTTTTTGATGATTTTGTGATTGCATGTTGGAAATGGATCGTTTTTATTGATATTTGATGAAAGAGGAAGCTTTCAGATGGTTTGTATGTTGGATTTGTGGTTGTTTTTGCAGGTTTTGGTTAAGGTTTTCGAAATGGTGAGGTTGCTGCTGAGCTTCGCGCTGAGCGGGGTTCTTCGCGCCTGGGCGCGCGGCCACCAGGAGACCCCATTTGGCTAAGCTCGCTGAGCGCAATGATGAGTGCGCTGAGCGCGCTTGAGAATGTGGTTCTCTGGCTGGCCCGCGCTAGGCGCGATGCAAGTTGTGACAGGTTTTGGTCTTTTTGTTGGGCGCTGAGCGCGCCCTTTATCGCGCTGGGCGTGAGACTCTTTAAGAGTCTCTGCCTTGTGGGCGCTGGGCGCAATTTGAATTGCGCTAGGCACGAGACCAAGGGAGGTCTCTGCCTTCCCTGCGCTGGGCGCGGGTTTTGGTGCGCCGGGCGCATGAGACTCCTTGAGTCTCTGCCCGGCCAGCGCTGGGCGCAAAGACTATTGCGCTAAGCGCGAGATAGTCTTGGGTTCTCTGGTTGAGTCCCGCTGGGCGCACTGGCCCCCTGGTGCTCTCTGGTTGCGCTGCGCTGGGCGCAGCCACGTGTGCGCCGGGCGCGGAGATGGGATGATTATGTATGAAGTTTTGTGCTGATTTGAATTGAAATAAAAGGTTATGAAATGATGTCTAGCAGATAAAGTTATTATTGATATTAAATTGTATCTGATGAATGTGTTGAGAAGTGGTGTTATGTTGTAGCTGATTTGTTGAACTGTGAAGTTGATATGTTGAGTTGTACGTTTGTGTTGTGTTGTGAGTTGATATGTTGAGATGTATAAGTTATGTTGTGTTGGAATATTGATGTGAGTTGTTGTAGGCCGCAAGGTTGAGTTGTTGTAGGCCGCAAGGCTGAGTTGCTGTAGGCCGTAAGGCTGAGTTGTTGTAGGCCGAAAGGCTGAGTTGTTGTAGGAGATCTCTGAGTTGATATGCGTGACGACGCATTACATTCTTATTGATGATAATGTTGAAAACTGATGGAATGTATGTTGATGAAGTGTACATAGTCGTGTTTGTTTCTTTTTTTTCTTAAAAATCTTTCCATATGCTATTTTTTTTATGCTAGCTTACCCTTTGTGTTTCCATGTGGCTGGACTGCTATGATCGTACTATGTACGGGAGCAGAGCAGTGATAGAAGGTGGATAGCGATGAGTCGGCAACTGATAGATGGAGCTGACATCTAAGAATGTTTTGTTTGTTTTAGTCACTAGGCATAGTGACTTCTGATGTAATTCTTGTTTTACATACCCTAACTCTAGTCGGATTCGGGACATATGTATATACTTATATTCTAGACTCTATATATATATACTTGTTCTATTCTGTCTAGTGTTTCCGGTGTGTTTTGTTGATGAGTGGAATGGCCAGCCGGGTCGTTACAGAATCCCTTACTAAGCAAGTGGATCAACTATAAGAAGGAAGAAAGAAAGGATTTCAAGTAGAAGAAGAGGATAATTTCTTCAGGCTCTAGAGAATATTTCTCTGATTTTTCTTAAAACTTGAACTCATGAGATTCGTGTCTTAAGAAAAACCTTTATACCATCCCTAGAAGTAAACTAACTTAACTTTGTTTGAAATTATCTTAAAAACAACTTAACTCTTCAAAATCTCTTGACCCCAAAGCTTTAAAACAACATTTAATCATATATCATATATAATTAAATTACAACATCTAAAACATGGTGTTTCAACTTAAATTCAATAAATTTGATATATTTTGTACATATATTATCCTCTTTATAAAGTATAGTTTATTATTATTTAACATATTTTTAAAAACTACCTTACCTCAAAATAGGACTCCTTCCAAAAGAAAAATTCCAGTAGCAATAAAATAAAATAAATCCAACTTTTGAATTGAATTAATTAAGCATAGCGGATGATAATCGATAATTTCTCTCGTGACCTTGATTCCAAGTATCATAAAGGTAATCACTTTTTTCAAATTTAGTTTTTTTTTACATATGAATTATGCATTAGATAAAATCATACGGTTTAGTTTTTTTCTTTTTTAAGGTTATTAGTATTTTCTATAAGTAGAGAGACAATCTTCTTCAAAAATTTAATAAATACTAAAATCATATTGTTTATAAATTGTCTATACAGGAATATGTGCCGTATATAAGAGTTTTTTTTTTCTTAAAAAAAAACCACATATAAGAGTTACTTGTATCTTTTAACATACTGTGAATTTTACTAACAACATACTATAAATACTGAAATCATATAGTTTATAAATTGTCTATTCAGGAATATGTGCCGTATATAAGAGTTTTTTTTTTCTTTCTTCCTTTTTTTTTTATAACAAAAACCATATATAATAGTTACTTGTATCGTTTAACATACTATAACTTTTACTAACAACGGCTAAACTAAATTAAAAAATAAAAATAAAAATATACAAGAAAAATACAACTGAAAAAATATAGAAGAGAAATGACTAACGAGAAAAAGAGAAAGATGAAAACAATATATATCAAGACCTTTTAACAATTTGTGCTGGAAAAATTCCAAAACTTTAAAATTGAGAAATCATATTCATCATTATTTTTTTTCAAAGTAGAAGTGTAACGACTCGGCTATTCACTACACACAGCACAACACACTAGAAACACCACACAGAAAGGAACAAGTGTATACATATAGGGTCTAGAATATATACATATACAAGGTCCAAGTCTGGATAGAGTTAAAGTGTACAAAATACAACAAATACTACTACACCAAGTAGCTAAAACAACAAAAAGACATCAACAGCCATCAGCACAATCTACCCTCTGCAGTCCTGCCACTAGCCACCCACCTATCCCTGCTCTGCTCCCATACATAGTATGATCATTGCAGTTCAAACACCATGGAAACAACAAAGGGTAAGCTAGTGATAAGAAATCAACATATATATATAACAATATATATGAATGTAAATAACTACAGCTATCAGCACATCAACCAGCTTATACTATACAACAACATTCGACAATATCAGCACCGTAAAGCGACAATATCAGCACTGCATAGCAGCAATAACAGCACCACTCTAGTGGCTATAACAGCACCGCATGGCGGCAATAACAACACCATCTTAACGGCTATAACAACACCACAATAATGGCTATAAAGATACTGACATAACGGCTATAACAGCACCACAATAGTGTCCATACACAACAAACATCTCAGCAATATATAGCACAGCAAATCAACATACGGCACAACTAAGTAGTATTCAACACAGCTTACTACTCACAACTTAGCTCAGCATTCTATAGTACATCAATATTATAATTTAGCATTTAAAATTCTTCAATCACAGTCCAGCTCAGCGCAGTAATATACATCTATTTCAGCTTAGTTCAGCATAAAACAACATCTCTCAGCAATTTCAGCAAAATTTAACAACTATAAGCATATAAGTCAACATCATCATACGCGCCCGGCACACTCATGGTCGCGCCCAGTGCGGCTCAACCAGAGAGCACCAAGGGCCAGCGCGCCTGGCACAAGACTGCTCGCGCCCGGTGTGACCCAGCCAGAGTCCAAGACTGTCACGCGCCTGGCGCAATTCAGATTGCGCCCAGCGCATGCCCAGGCAGAGACTCCATGGAGTCTCACGCGCCCAGCGTGCCTAGACCCGCGCCCGTCGCGGGAAAGGCAGAGACCTCCCCTTGGTCTCGCGCCCAGTGCAATTTGAATTGCGCCCAGCGCCCTCATGGCAGAGACTCCCAAGGAGTCCCCGTGCCCAGCGCGACAAGGGTCGCGCTCAGCGCCGAACCAAAAACCCCAAAACATGCTACAACTGGCATCGCGCCCAGCGCGGTCCAAGTCACGCCCAGCGCGGGCCATCCAGAGACCCACATTCTCAAGCGTGCCCGGCGCACCCACCATTGCGCCCGGCGGGCTTGCTCAAATAGAGTCTCCTGGTGGTCACGCGCCCGACGCGAAGAACGGCGCTCAGCACGAAGCTCAGCAGCAACTCACCAAGTTCGAAAATCTTGCCCAAATCCTGCAAAAATTGACATATCTAGCACATGCAAACCAACCAAAAGTTCACATTTTCATCAAACATCTCAAAAATACCATCTTTTCGCACATGCAACCATTAGAAATCAAAAACCCAAATTTCACCCAAAACCCAGAAAACCCCAAAGTCAAGTTTACTTCCATTTCAGCCAAGATTACCAAATCATCAAACAACAATGAGCTTCTTGAGCCCAATTTCAGCAAATCAATATGCAAGAACCTAGCTTCCCTTACCTCGGTGAAGAAATCCGAGCTTCCAGGAAAGAAACGAGCTAGAACGGGGAAGAGAAGAAGAGAAAAGAATATCCGCACCAAACAAGTCCAAACCCTCAAGGATCAGCACCTTGAATCCAAACAAAGAAACACAAGATTGAAGGAGAGAATCAGCAAAGTGAGAGTAGAGAGTGTTGTGAGTGAGAGCGGAGGAAGGAAAAGAAAATTAGGGTCTCACAAGAAGCATATTTTTTTTTGTTATCATTTAAAATTGTTTTTTTCTTGTATATAGTTTTTGGTGATGAGAAAGAATGTATCGATCGAGCAAGATGAGATTACAATATTTTTTTTTGTCCTGCATGATATTTATAATCGAAATACTTACCTCTATTTTCACCCTGCCAAAATGAATTAAAGTATGTCACCACTAAATGAAATTGGTGATATCAACGACAAATTAAGGGTTTATCTGTTTTATAATGAATCAATTCCTCTCATGGCACTCATGTAAAACCATTTTTTTTACACTATTCTTTTTTTAATTTAATAGACATATCCATTATCAGCATAAAAACTTTTAAATTATTAATTAATTAAAAATTATTTTGACATGCCTTTAAAAGTATTTATTTTAGAATAATATAATAATTTATAAAACAATTTATACAATATCATTTATGTGTCTATATCTCTTTTGCTCTATTATTTATATAACATTTCAAACTTTGTTTTCTCTCCTCTCTTTCATTGTAAAATTTGTGAAATAATTTATAGTAAAGTATTATTTTCCTTTATTTTATAAGTTAATAAATTTATCAGAAATATGCTTTTAAAAAAAACTTGTCATGAAAATCAATTTGTAATCGGATGATTATATAAATAAAATTTCATTGTCACTATATACTACTTATTCATTTTTTCCCCTATAATGAGATCAATTAAATATGTTATTCATCTCTAGCTAGTCTATTTTCATAGTATGTCGTAATTTATTTATTTATTTACCTTCCTCTATATTTAACTATTAGAGTATCGTCCTTACTATTGACTGTATAATATATAAGCAAATGAACTTCCATTACGAATTTTCAATAATTCTAACACATTTGTAATAACTTAAGTGGCAGTACAGATATGCCTTAGGCAACGCATTTACACTCTACTCTAAAAACTAATGATGTATGTGTTTTGAGTTATAGATTTTGTTTTTACCTTCTTTAAATTTATATATTAAATTTAGTGTCTTTAATTTTTTAATTGTTGTAAATTTTTATTTTTTTATTGACTAGTTTCATTTTTATATTTGGTCTCTTTTCAGCTCATTTTATTTTATTTTTAATGAGTATTTTTCCTTTTTAATGTAATATTCATGTCATGATATATATATATATATATATATATATATATATATATATATAATTTATTCTTTAAAACAAATTGCCCCATTGATTCAAGATTCTGGATCCCCTACTAAACATAACTATTAGAATACAATAATATTTTACATTCAATTTGAAATTTATTATTATGATACCATAATTATTTTAGATCTTTCCAAAAACGAACATCATTATTTATTAATGCATCACACCTAATAATATTTAGTGTGAAAGGGTATATTAAAATATAACTTCAATCCTACATCAACTAGAATATATAAATAAAGAGAATTTTCATCTAATAAATTAATTTTGTAAGATTTAATTAAATCTAAATTCACTTTAATGAGACAGTACATGATTGATTAATGTTTAGTCATAATAATTTATAATAACATATAGACGTGTTACAACTATCAGAAGCCTCTATCTTTTTTTATCATTACTGCAATATTTGTGTCATGATCGATGGAAAATGATGAACAGGATTGATCATTATCCATCCAACTAAAATATTTTCGATATGTTAATGAGTTAAATAAGCAGTTTTTGCTTTCTATATAATGGAGTAATCAATACGTTTCTTTACTACTAATCTACGATCAACATGACTTCTGGCATATATGTCTTAATTCACATCATCTAATTAGTGAAAACACCCCACAAATGCAATCTCTCATAAATCATGATTTGGTGATAATTAATACTAAAGTATATATTATGTAAAAAAAAAAAAAAAGTGGGGAAAAGAAGAGAGAGAGAGAGAGGATGAATAAATCAACAGTGTATATGATTGGGATGAAAAGTCAAAGGTATACACAAACTTGGTTTTGGTGAGGAGGGTGATGAAATAATTTCACCTAAAGCATGTGGTTGTTAAGCATAGACTTTACATGTATTATCAGGTGTTATGTCTCATTCACCTTTTAAAAGAGAAAAATAAAAGGGGCATAACAACACATTGTAATCGATTCTTTTATGTGAACTTTTGTAAACATGGACAGTATTTTATGTCATATAATTAATGGCTCATCTTTTGCAAATTATATGTGTACTGAGAGAAGCAACCAAGACAATTGGACGTGTTTTCATTTTATTTTTTAATTCCTTCACTTGAGATATGACCTTTTTCATCACTTATTGTTAATTAGTTGAGTAGAACTTAAGACTAGTGCTATAATTTTCCCATGACGACGCCATAAGAATAATTCTCAATCTGGAAACTCTGAATAAAAATAGAGATTGTTTGGTACAATCAATGGGGAACAGAAACTTTATAATATCGTTCCCCATTTAAAAAAAAAAGAATTTGTTTTCTCCATGCATGCATTTTTATCACACTACATCAAAATTAGTTTTTTGTGGCAATTAATTTATTATTTAGCGGCCATATAAATAGTCATTATTTTTTTTACCAGCATTTAAATAATGACTGGTGTATCCAGTATCGCTAATACTATTATCGGCATTTATATAAAATGCTGGTAAAGATCTACTAAATTGTCGGAAAAACTTATTTTTTTTAGTGGCAATTCTAGTAACCATTTTAAAGGCTATTAAAAATTATTATTTTTTAATTCTCATTTACTTTAAATAATTTATTCTTATAATTTCCTTTTCTAAATTCATAACTTATATACTTTTTTATCTCTACTCGATGTGAGATTTGTAAGATGAGAGTTATCTTTTATTTATATATTTTTAAATTTATTTTTTTAATTGTCTTGTCTTTTAAGAGATGTGAGATTTATAAGGTGAAAGTTGTTCTCTAATTGTTTTATAGTACTATTGAACTTGGTAACAATGGGTAATTTGATACTAATTTAGAATAGTAAATTAGGAGTCAACCCTATAAAATGAACCTGTAAGGTGATAGTTATTACTCACTTATATACTATTTAATTATCTTATCTCTAATCGATGTGGGACTTAAGTTTTTTCTAATAAATAATTGTCGTTAATAGTAAACTTTAGTGTAATATAAATATATTTTTAATGACTATTATATATTAGCCATTAATATTTTTATATATGGTGGCAATTAAATTATTACCATTAAATAATTATCATTAATAACAAATTTTGTTGTAGTGATCAATAAATAAGGAGTATAAATTTTTTGTACAACCTAGTAAAAAAAATATTCATTCCACATTGTACTAAAAAAAATGTGGGGTACAATATAGAAATATACGGGGCAATAACTTGAATTTTTTAAAATAAGATTGAATTTGTTTTCGTCCTATAAATATATAATGGATTTTGATTTTAGCCTTTATATCAATTATTTTGAGATGAAATGTGACATAACATATTAAATGCATGTATTGCATCATTAAATTATATAATAGAAAATTTTAAAAAAAATTTATAAATACTAAAACTAATTAAAAAAATATTAAAACCAACAATATTTTTAGGTACTATAAAGACTAGAAATATATAAAACTTTTTAAAATATTATTAAAATATTTAAATAATATTATATAATAATAATAATAATGATGATAATTTAAAGAATATACAATTACCAAATTTTATCAAGTCAATCATTTAAATTGAATTTTTTCATCAAGTATGTAACACTATATGTTTTGATTAATTGTTGGGTTTTGTAATAATTGTATGTGAGGTGTGATTGACTCTGAAAGTTAAGAAATTCTTAAGAATTTAATTAGTTCTAAAGATTTTCTAATTAAAGGTTCAATTTGATCTTGAAAGAGGAAAATATATAAGATTTCTTTTTATATTCGTGCCTCAACCTCATTCTCAAAGAAACTAGAGAGATGAACTAGAGAGAAAGAATCTAGAACTAGTGTTCCTTCTTCTTCATTCTATGCTGCTTGATGGTGTAAGAGATCCTTGAGAATCAGAGAATTGTGATTCAAAGCTACTTGGAGCTAAAAATCAAGGATGGTGGTGGGAAGTTTCCCAATACTCAAAGTACTTGTATGATGTTGGATTATTTGCATCATATGTTGGTTGATGATATGATTTTTCATGGTTATTGCATGGTGGAATTTTCAGTTATGGACTAAAGTATGTTGAGTTTGTTGTTATTGAAGCATGTTGGATTGACTTTTGGTGATTTGAGATAATCTTGGGTTGCCTGCATTATTTCTTGTTGGAAATGAGTGATTCATGATTGGTATATGTGGATTATATTGTTGCATGCTTGGGTTGTTTGAGTTTTAGACTTTTAGGTGACATGGACGTAATTTGTTGGTTTTTTGAGTGTAGAACTGACCATTATGTTAGGCGCATCTTTATAGTGCCAAACATGGTTCAATATCAGGGACACTCTATCTTGCTCATGTTAGACATAAGATTAGTGGCGTCGAGCGTGAAGAGAGAGAGAATTGCCTCAAGTTGAACTAGTGTTTAACGTGGTTTGAATGATACCAAGTGTGAGGTAAGAGAATTGGTTGTGCTTGTATTAGCACCAAGCGCCAAAGAAGTGACGTCGGGTGTGAGATGAGAGAACACTACAAGAAAAAAGGTAATTACTCCTTGCAAAACGGGCTATTCTCTTTGCAGAACAGGCCATTCTTCTTTTAGAACGGGTCATTCTCCTTTCAGAATTGGTCGTTCTCATTGCAGAACCCTAAATTCAAAATTTACCAGAATAAACCAACAACAAAAGTAGAGACACGAGAAGAGCATGAGAATGTTACCTTGATATAGTAGTCTTGCAAAGAAAATGAAAAGTTGGAGACTTTAGATGAGAGCACGAGAGAGTAAAAAAAGGAAAAGAGGGAAAAATCAAAGAGAATGAGAATGGAGGGAAAGATAAAAGGTTTCTGATGATACTTTTAAAATCGGTTATCTAAGAACCGACTTTAAAAGTAACACTTTTAAAATCGGTCATAAAATAACTGATCTTAAAAGTACTTTTAAGATCGGTTATTTTATGACCGATTTTAAAAGTTATGTCTGATACAACTTTTAAGATCGGTTCTTTTGTAACTGATCTTAAAAGTTGTGTCAGACATACCTTTTAAGATCGGTCATAAAATAAACGATCTTAAAAGTACTTTTAAGATCGGTTAAAATTTAACCGATCTTAAAAGTGTTCATATTATTTACAAAATTACTACCACGTCACTTTTAAAATCGGTTACCTTTTAACCGATCTTAAAACTCTGCTTTTAAATCCAATTTTCGCACTAGTGATAAGATAGTTTAAATATACAAAATATGATCTAATATATAATTAAATTAATAAATTATTTATTATAAAACTTTATTTTAACATATAATACTTTATTAAAATGTAAGTAAATATTTGCTATAAATATTTTACTAAAACTTATACTTGATGTCAAACGAACTCAACTCATAATAAAATAGTTACAACTATATAAGGTTAGCCCTATAAAAAGTAAAACTAATTAAAAGTAACTTTATAATAGATGAAAGCTTTTAGATAGATACCAATTAATATACTCCTTCAATCCTTTACAAATAATTATTCATCGAAATAGTTTTCCACGCATCAACAAAAATTAATAATGTTTTTATAAATTTAATCATATTATTAATTAATTTATTTATTAAAAATATGCAAACACAACAACTTTTTTAAAAAATATTATTAGAAATATAAATAAAAATATATAATTAATACTACATTAAAAAAATAAAGTGACACTTGTTTTAAGACTTATTTTTTTTAACAAAATATTGATCTATTTTGTTCCAATTAAAATAAAGTTATTATTGTTATGGAGAAAAAACCCTAATATACATGGTAAAATAATTAATTTTGTAAGTACTTTCTTTGTCTTATAATAAATGTTATGTAAAAAAAAAAGTGTCATTTTAACTTTTCATAATTATATTTTTTCATTTATATACATATTATGTGTCAAGTTTTATTATTAGGCTTAACATACCACCTCTCTCTCACACACATATAGTTCTTAAGTTTTAGGTGATAGAATTGAGATAATATACACAATATTTTAAATTTGTTTTTTATTAACACCATCATAATCTTCAAAAAAAAAATTGAACAAGCAATTCAAATAATTAACCACCATTATATTGTTAAACTATATACTAACAAACAATTAGGTAATTGCAACAAAAGCTCTTCATTAACTCAAAGTCCTTTCACCTTAGCACAACTCGCTTGTAATTCACATACCAAGTTTGGAATGGTCCTAACCACCTATATAGATCCTTCATTCCTTTATAGGGCTCAATGACTAATCTAAAACTTAATTATACCACTCAAAGTTTGCAGTACACGATACTTCCTATTCTTGAAAACAAAAATCCCTATTCACATTAGGATTTTCGAATCACTAGAGACTTAATGTATGATAATATATGGTCTTATATTTTTAACTTTTTTGTGATTATTGTACACACAAAAATATTATATTACATTCAAACACAAATAATAGGGCAACGATTACCTAAATTTAATCATGGATGGACTCTGAACTGAAGTATGTATAAATAAGCTACATTAATTTAATTTGGTCATTACATGATGGTTAAACTTACTGCCTTGAGTGAATTTTAGGGTTGCTATTTTTGGAGATAGCCCTAGTTTTACCAAACGCACACATTTTTGAAATTCATGTTTGAACTTTAGGGCTTCGTACTAAGGCAGGTGAATTAAACAACATCCAATATTCATTCATTCATTCATCCATGTGACAATCTCTCTTTTTCTATAGAGCGTATTATATGGAGCTATCATTAATTATCATTATGATTAATCATTACATAATACATATTACCACATGTGTCTTATAAATATTGGCCTTATATTTGTTATCAACAAGTAGGGTACACAAAAAGTTCAAACACACAATCAATAATCTTTCTTTTCCTTTCTTGTCAGTATATTCGGCTTTGCGATATTGTAATAATAACTGTCTTTCATTCTACGATATCCCTTACTTATCAACGCCCATAACACATACCAATAATGACACTTAATTCCTAACATCAACATGTATTCAAATTTCCAACAAAATATATTGTTTCATATCTCCCTCGTGGTGTCATCATATTTTTTCATAAAAACATATTATCACATTAAGGTTTTTAGTGATATTTCTTTTTCTTTTTTTCTTTTCCTCGAGATGTATTGCATGTAGTCATGCATGTATGGCCTTTATTTCAAATCATGCGTTTGAAAACCTATTGAGTCGAAAGTGCAATTCGAAATTATTTCAGTTATTATTCCTATCATGGCCTTCCCCATCTTTTTTTTTTTTTTTTGAATTACAGTCGTAGATAATCTAGATAGGAATTGAGAACCTAGCAATATAAAATTTCATCTTGTGACCAATGATAATGACACGACAACTTGTGTTGCTATTATAAAATAGAATTATTTGAGTTCATAATTTAGTAGTTGAATCCATATATACGCAAGGAATGTTAATTTTGAGTAATATATTACTCACACTATTATGATACAGTTAAAAATTAATTGTAATTCTTAAATAATGGTGGAGTATGAACTCTAATTTGATCTTTGGAAACTTCAAATGAGGAGTGATTTATTAATATAAACTTGTAACTAAAGTTGACAAATTAATTAAGAAGAGTTGATAAGTAGTTTATTGTTGGAATTGAAGTAGGATTAAAGAAGGAAGTAATTATAGGTGAATGTGGAAGTATTATTGATAAATATATGGTGAAGAATAGTATATAATAATTGAATGATAGGGAAGCAAAGAAAAGGTTGATACGGTAGGGTATGTATATCCCAAAAAGAAAACAAAGGCGGAAAGAAAAACTTGCTTTGTCTTCTCACGCGCTTAGATTACTATTTTAACCATTCCACCAACTAAATTATATATATACTTCATCAAAAATCTATTAAATTAGTTCTTCCAATGAACCAAATGATAAAATGGTATTTCAACATATAAGCTATCAATAAATTCAATACTTAAAATTATAATATTCGATTGAATTATTCTCTATTTTTTAAAAGAAAATTATAAAATAGTTTCAAAGATAGTAAATAATTGATATACATTTAATCCATTCGTTATTAGTAGGTACTATCTAACAACGTTAAAATAGGTGTAAAGAAAACACTGTTAAAATGTAAATGTTAAGTGTTTGAATGACAATTAACTAAGCACACATATATACGTGGTTGTCACGTAATATATGACGATAATAATTGAAATATTAGTGGAATAGTATTTAAATTTTCCTTCTTTTATGTCTTTGTTTTTTTTTAATTAATTTTTCATTAGTCTTGTGATCTATCTATCGAAAAAAATGTCAATGACATTAACTTTCAAAATCAAATTATGTGACCTAATTAAATGAAATTACTCAACCTTTCTTTAGTCTTAAAAAAGGTACCGTTCCTCCATTTAATTAAGTATATTTCAAACAACTTGAATTTAGTAATTAATGTTATGACACTCGGATAGATTAGAAGACTAATGAAATATTAATGGTTGAGGAAAGACAGAAAAAAAATATATCATTGTTTCATCAATATTTTAATCATTTTTATTATTATGACTTTATAATCATATATGTATGTCTTTTCTAAAATAAAATTACGTATATTTAGTTGACTGTCACTCTAGCACTTAATGCGCCAATACAACATTTTGATAGTGTTAAATAACACCAACTAACAACAAAGAACTTTTTTTTTTTTTTTTTTAATTGAAGGAACTAAATTTATTGATAATTTTTAATTTTAGTTGCTATTTTTAATTTCAATAATTAATTTAGTGGATCATTGTGATTTTAAAATCTAATTAGATTGATTTTTTTAATAATATTATTAATACAAAATATTCATTAATTTTATCAATGATTAATTTTTAACAAAAAATCTAACTAACTATTTTTAATGAGATTTTTTTTCTTAATTATTTTTTTTTCATATATAAGTCTCAAATTCGAAACATTTTGTGAGAATATAAAATTCAATTTCTTTCTTATCAAAGACTTGGTAAACTGATTAAATTAATTGATAAGTTACAATTTTAATAACTATTTAATTTATTAAATCCAAGAATCAATTTGACCAACCATTATGATTTTAAAAATAAATCGGTTCTTCAACATTTATTTGACCTCTGAATTTAAAAATCATATATGACCCTACACATTTAGGAATTAAATTAATTAATGCACACTAAAATAAAAATAAATTGAATAATCACATATATTAAAAATAAAAATAATTACCAATATGTCATCAAATATAATATGAATTTAGATTCTTTAAATAATGTATTATATTTGAGGCTTGTGGATAAAAGATTAAAAGATGAAGATTTTTCTAAATATAATAAGAGTAACAAAATGAGTTGAATCTATTAAATTAACTTAACTAACCTGTACAAAAATATTGGAATGAGTTAGGTAATTAATTCAACAACTTCTTCATTTAATTCACTAATTAGATGGGTTAAAAGTAGGATGAGATAGGTTAATTTGCTAGATTGACCCGTTTAATTCACTGATATTTTATGTATATATAAATAAGCTTATATTTTATATAATTAAAAAAAACATGATTTATTCAAGTTTATAGAATAAAAGAATGATGTATTAAAAATAATTAAATTAGTGGTTTTAAAATATTTTTGTTATTTTCTTTTTACTTGATTTTTATTTTTGTATAATTTTTAACAAATTATATTTTTCAACTCACTTTGTGTCAGGTGGAGCAACCTGTCTTGTCCCTATTTTACTATTTTTGGAAGGTTATGGTGCTTTTCCACCCTTAAAAAATAGTTAGTCAAATTTTTAAATGAAAATTAATTATCAATAAATTTAATAAATAGTTTTCACGAACAGGATAGGGAAAAAAATGAAATCAAATTGAGTGGTTCTTGATATCAGGTGTAAACTAAATGATACTTATCATTTTTAAGGACTACACAATTTGTTTTTGCAATTTTAAACACCTAAATGATCAGTGATCATCATAATTCCATAAAACTAATTTACATTTTATATTCATTTGTTATAAAAGAAATAAACTAAAATTCTATGACAAAAAAAAATTGAGGAAGGGAGTTGGGCCCACCATTGTCCCCTCTTTCCTTACCAATTATCTAATCCAGATTCCAAACCAACCCTAGTTTTATAGGGTCGGTAAAAATTTTCCAAAAGTAAATTCAAATTCATTTTATTTTTGGAGTCAAAAGTGAAAACGATATATTTCTTTTAAAAAAAAAAATTCATTGGGAAGAGCAATTCACTCGATTATGTTGAAAAGATTCTCACTAAAAAATATCTATTTTATTGTGTACATGGACGCATAATGAAAAAAAAAATCATTACTTGTTTTTTATAAATATATAAATCATATTCATAAACACAAATAAAAAACCTCGTATAAATTTAATGAGTCTGAACCATACATTTTCACTAATCGTACTCGATCCAATTAAATGTGCATTTGAATTGAAATGCAAGTTACTAGCTGATCTGAAGAATGTGAATGAGTTTTCTTTTCTTGGTTGCAAAATGGTCAAATACCAAAAAAGAAAGAAGAACAACAAACTGAAATATTAATTCATGTCACATGACAAGCTGAATTCTAATTATAGAAGCTTAGTGGTTATTTCTTGAAGATTCCGTAATAAACTTTATGCAACTTAAGAACATTATGAAATTATAAACTCTCAACTTTCTGTTGGTAGTGACAGGTTTTAGTTGACGAATTAAAGAATTGTATGTATAACCCCATCATCACTCCAATATGGCCAAGACTCAAGTCCTACACTTCCATCAAAGAATTAAATTCAATGGATATCTTCCTTTAATCATATTCATTTACACGAATTCCACTCCTTGTGGAATACGTCTTCTAATGCCTAATTATTAAATAATATATGCACCTGCACTCCATGGAAACTATTATAAATAAATATATACAAAAGCTTTGAATCACATGTGAATAGTAATGGTATCAATTGGTGATGCTTTAAAACGAGTATTAGGATAAAGAGGGTTTCTTTTTCTTAGTTCTTACATAAACTTTACGTAAGATTTCTATGCATATATAAACAAAAATACCAATTTTACATATATCAGAAAAGTTAATTACAAACATTTTAATTTTTATGATTTTACATATAATATACGTTATGCTCTTAATTGTTATTTTAGAGATATTTTTTAATTAAGAGTATCAAATAAAATTCACTTAATTAAATTTTGGTTCAAAATTGTTTAATATGTGTTATTTTTTATACAAACTACACTGAGCAACCAGTCAAAGACCCAGCAAAACTGAGTTATAGTAGGAGAGGTTCTTAAAGAAAAATGAATATTTGAGATCGAATTGTGATACATTAGTTAAAGGAAAAACAATTATACATATGATACGTAATTGACATTACATATGAGAATGTTTGTTTATTGCGGCCACCAAACATTGGGAACGTTGTTGGTGTGGCATGCCACAGAGCAGCTCCTGATGATGTTGAGCCATAAATAAGATACTCAACATGTGATCATTTCTTGTTTCTTGTGCCCATCAACACTTGTCCTCTCCTAACTCACAATCTCCATATTCTTCTACATTAGGAAAATGGTTCATGGCTAAATTATATCTTATTTATGTTTTTTTTCTTCATAGATATCTATGGAGTGACTCAATGCAGATCATTAAAAGCTAGTTTGCTTTTGCAAGATGTGATTTTTGTTAGTTTAACTGACAAAAAATTGGATCTGAAAGTAATACATTTTGATAAATTGTTTTAGATTTTATATTATTTTATCATTTAACCTTATCTACTAACACTAAATTATTATAATTTAATTAATTGTCCTATGAATCCTTAAGTATATTAAATATTTAGGAAAAAAAGTTTTATCATAGTAATTCTATTTCACATGCACAAATTACCTGAAATAGTCTTGTATGTATAAAACAAAAAACAAAAAAAACTTTCTATTACTCTGATAAAAAGCCACACGTGTTTGTGGGTAAGAAGCCATATGTATTACTCGAAAGTATGCTCCCATTCATGAAGAATTGCATGTGTTTTATAATTTAATCGGATTAAAAGTAAATAAATAAATAAAGAAGAAGAGAGAATTAAAGAGGAAGGAAGTAAAAATGAGGTAAAAGCAGGAAGAGATAACGTAAAGTACATTATTGTTTATTTCTTATAAAAAAGACTGGAACAAAATTTTATATTGTTTGGATAGATGAAATTGGAAAATAATGATATAAGATTTATTTCTATTCGTTTGGTGATACAAAAAAGGGAAGAAAAATAAATAAAAAAAATATTATGAAAAGACAATTTTCTCTATTTAATAATTTTTTTAATATTTAATTTATGATGAAATATACATGATAACTGTTACATACTTAATAATTTTGTTTTATACATATTTTTAAAAAAATTACTTTAATGCATCCTCTACTTTTTTATTTTTAATTTATCTTCGGCTTAAAATAAAATTGGCTGCCTAATATTATAGAACTGTAGCTGCAAATATGATTGCAAAAAAGAAGTAAAAACAAATAAACACAAACACTTCCAAGTGTTCAACTCAACTACTAATCACGATTCACGGGTACGATAGAAGGAAAAGAATTATTGAGAAGCCCCCAGATTTTCCTTACATCTCCTTCACTATTCTCAAATATACAAACAAGGAAAATATCTTATAAGTTATAACCTTCCTAAATCACCCAAAAACAAATAAAGGATTAAAGTAAGAACATTGGAAAGTTAACGCAATTTTCCTTATAAACTAGTAATAACACTATTATTATTAGTTAAAATTCATGACCTCCAGTAGAAGAAATAAGTCTCACTTCCTTTTTAGCATACCTTATTCCCTATTTAATTAATTCTATGCGAATTTCAACTATTAATTAAAAAAAATGCATTAAAAAGGTGTCAAATAGTATATTGTTAACATTTTTCTTTCTGCATATTACCTTTAGCGTGATAACAAGACATGTAGAATAAATTTTATTACAACTAAAAGTTTGGGTTATATCGCCTTTATAACACTAAAATGACATTCTAAAAAGTATCAAACTAGAGGCATATAATGGTGTATCATGTAGAAGGATTAAGGGTAGAAAAATTGCAGCCTTAGTAGAGAAAAGAACAAGGCTTGTTTGTTAAGATGAAACTTCATTGTATTTGAATACGCAGTCATACAAACGCCCCCCAAGAAATTGAGCCACCTCAGGATGTTTCACCTAAGAAACAAATAAGGGATCATCAGAGATCAAATGTTCATTATTGTAGCCAGGTAAAATAGTGAATGGTAACGTGTATTACCATTCCAATCTTGAGGGAATCACATTTAAATTGAGCATAGAGATTTGTTTCTATTCCACGGCCCTGTCAAAAGAATTAGATTAGTATTTCATATTTGAATTTGGAAAACCCTTCTTTGTATGATGGGGTTATGATATATAATGCAATTGTGAAATCCAATGAGGAAACCTTTTTTGATCCAACCAATGACGAAACTAATTGCTTGTTTGGCTATTTTTAATTTTGATAACAAAAACGTTATTGTGCACCGGAGGTTACCACACGCATACACATGTCTCCACATTGGTGAGATATTGTCCGCTTTGGGCCTTCTGCCCTCACAGTTTTGCTTTTGGACATTACCATAAAGGTCTCTCAACCAATAGAGACAATTGTGTGTATACAAACCCATGTTCATCCTCTTATTTGAATAATGTGAGACTTTGCTTGCATCCCAACAAACGTTACCTGATTTTTACCTTTTTTTTTCTATTCTGTTTTCAATGTGTTGTATAAGGAAATAGAAATGGAAAACATTTTATCAAGTAAACAGGCCATAAGTTTCAGTCTTTGCAAATGTGGAAAATATCCTAGAATAACCTACATGGTGCCAAACTATTTTTAAGAGTTGATGTCAAAATCTAGATGAAATAACTCAAATAATGTACATGCTGGAGCACTAAACAGAGGGTACAAGGGTGTTTGTGTTGAACTGTTGATACATAAGGGAGCCTATACCTTTGGCATTAAGTGTATAAGTCTTCGCCATTTAAATATTATTCAACGTTCCCAGGCTCAAATTACATAAAACTTCTTACTCACACTATTAACACTCCCAAGTCCCAACAATCTTCGCCATCGAGCAAGAGAACCTCCATCCATGTACTCCCCATTGGGCAGGAGCCTGTTTTTTGCATTCATGATATTTGATGGCCAC
Organism: Cajanus cajan; assembly: GCF_000230855.2. Classification (NCBI taxonomy): domain Eukaryota; kingdom Viridiplantae; phylum Streptophyta; class Magnoliopsida; order Fabales; family Fabaceae; genus Cajanus; species Cajanus cajan. The sequence continues at coordinate 6,403,492 of NC_138517.1, read as the reverse complement.
ATTGTGCTAGTAATGTCATTGGCTAATCATCAATGGGACACACCTCCTAAACTTCATGTTGTTAAGATTTTTGACACAAGAATCGTTATATGAATTCACTATCAATTCTGCTTCCTTTTAATACTTGTCAAAGTCGGTCACCTAGTCACGTGCTCACATCATATACCACTGTTGGATTGTGACAGGAGTCCAAAACACGAAGATGATCTCTATCAATAGACTAAGTGAAAACCACACACAAATGAACTGGACACCACACAACCAAAAATCTTGAGACATTAAAAACGCGGGCCCTTACACTTAAATGTTGCTTAATTAACTCGTTTTGTCTAAATTTAGATTTCTGCTCACACTTGACACTCCTAACAGTCTAAACTAAACAAATCTATGAAAAAACAGCTTGACCTGACAATGAATTTTATTGCTTTTTCAAAGGTCTTTCCAGTATCACACTATTAAGTACTAAGAACAGAAATAACTTTGCGGTTTTGTTTTATTTTTCATATAAATTTTGTAATTACAGGATAAAAGATTCAAAGAAACTAAAATAGATATGAAATGTAAAATTGTATTATTCACAATAAAGTAAGAGGGAATGCATATATAGACTCTCAAGCAAGCTAACTAAGGTGCTGACACACGATGAAACACAAGTGATGTTGAACATATTTATTAATTAAATGCATCGTGGATGCATTTACTTCATACACATGTTTAACATCACTTGGTGTCTGCATCGTAGTTATCGTATACATTAGTATTGGAGAAGTAACACAAGATATTAATGTTGATCAAGTTTGAAATTTGGGAAAAGATACTAAGATAATAGTGGACTTTAATTGTATTGAATAAGGAATAAATAATAATTCATGATTGTTCAATGCATTCGTCAGTAAGATCGCCAAACGATCAAAATATTGTTCTATTGACCTTCATAATTGGCCTAAAATATTGAGATCATTAAACAACAAACAATGAAACTAGATACACATAAACAATGAGACTTCATAATCCTTAATCTCACTACTTTTCTGAATGATTTTTTTAGTAACATTCATATTTGGATTCAATGATATCTTTTTAAGGAAAAGCTCCATTTTGATTATGACAAGGGCGAACCTTGGGGTACAAAAACCTTAGGAGCTAGATGGAAGGACTACAAGAGTGTGCTTAAAAGGAATCACATCAAACCAAACAAAAATAAGGAGGAGATAATTACAAATGTTCTTTATAACGAGGACATTGGTCAATGTTCAAACATTGTTGACACCGACATGACCAAAGAAATTACATAATAATTACTTCAACTTGTTCTTATATGCTATACTATGTACAATTTTGTTGATGTTTGCTTTTATAATTGTAGGAACTGAGTAATAAAAACAAACAAAATTGCAAAAAAATTAAAAACAAATGCTAAAGGTGGCATGAGCAATGTGAGGAAAGCACATGAAATAATATATTGCAATGTATAATATCAAATTTTGGTAACAACCATATATTCTTAATTTTGGTTCATGATTTAAAATTGTGTAACTTTTGATTCATTTTAATCAAATCATGGTAGAAGAAACAAGTAAACTGGCATGGATGTCAAGATAAAGTTAGTCAAACTTATTTGGTTAAGGAAGATGAAAGTTATGTCAATGATGATGCAAGACAATTGTATAGAAGTTAATTTTGTTATGTAACTGCATTCAACAATATCGTGCAAATATATTTATGATGCATTTCTTTCATGCTATTAACAATTTTTTGTGAAATAAATCTATTGCGTACCTACCTACTCTAGAAGTTAGTCTAAAAGAATGAAGGATAAAAGAACATTTATAACTTTGTTAGTGGTGTAGTTTTGCTTATAATTGTTAGTTACACTTTCAGTTATTTATTTGGTTTATGTTCAAGTGTGTGGTGTCAACTTTTTATAGAGTATATAAATGTATTCCTTCTCACTTCATTGTGAATAATATATTTTTCCTCTTCAGATCTATTTTAATTTCATTAAATCTTTTATGGTACCCATAACTTGAGAAGCTCCTTTTATGGCCTCAGATCCTCCTTCACCGAAAAGCAAGGCAAATCCAGTGTTGTAGTCTGATCTTCGGCCAAATATTATCCATTCAACTCATTTTAAGATAGAACCTATTACGAGGCCATACGTGATACGTGTATCCATTTTAATTTAAAAATGATTTTTTAAAACCATCTTTATCAAATAAAAATCTTAGGCAAAAGAAAATTATTAAAAATTATTATACATTAATTTTTTCCATTATTTTTAATAAATTTCTTCTGCATTTTATTTATTGATTGAATAGAAAGAAAAAAAAAACAATTGCAAATTTCAAAATCACCTCAATAAATTTTAGATAATACCTAACTATACTCTCATTATATTTTTTTAAGAAAATTAAATTTTCTATATCTCACATAAGTTATTTATAAATTTCATATATACAAGTTACACTTTTTAATTGTTTTTTAAATAACCATAGCATATAATGTAGTAAAAAAAAGCTATGTAAAACATAAAATATAATAAATTAGTTAAAAATAATATATGATACAATAAGTAAAAAACAATTATCTATTTGAATTTTAATGTTTATTTTTCCAATTACTTAGTAATTAGTTAATTTAAGCTTTAACTTTAGATGGTTTAAGGCTTTAAACACTTTATTTCTATTAAGTGTTGTTTAAGTACTATGAATTTTTATTATTAAAAACAATTAATGTATGAATTTTGAGTTATTTTTCTATTTTTGAATTATATATATATAAGAGGATTCAAATGACACTAGTGTAATTTTTATTAAGTATTACACCACTTAACAACTTTATATTAAATGTGAATTTTGTAAATTCAACCATTGAAAATTTTGTTAAAATTAAAACAATTTGAAGATAATAAAAGTGTTCATATTTTATTATATTTTAAAATGTATATATTACGTCAATTTTATTTGATAAAAATGAAGTATCAAATTATTTTAGATTAATATAAAATTTTATATATATGATCTAAGAGTAAAGAATTTTCAATCTAACGGTTGGATTTATAAAACTTACATTTAATATAAAGTTATTGAGCGATATAATACTTTGTATATATATATATATATCCAACTACAATGTTATCCCATTTTTGAGGTTGACCGCCCTACTTTGCTATCCGAAATTAACTAGAGTTTTACGCTGTCAGTTACCTTCTCTTACGTGATCTCGGAGAAGTTTGATGAAAAGAATTTTCTTGTTTGGAAGCAGCAAGTTGAACTTGTGCTTAAGGCGCATTGATTGTATTGTTTTGTTGTTAGCCTTGAGACACTGATCCTATTCCTTTCTCTATCCTATAAAAACCCAAGGAATAGAGAATTCCGAGTACTGCACCCGGGAACTTCAAGATCAGTTAGTTCTTTTTTCTTTTTCTTTTTTTTTGTCTTGCCATAAGGATCTCCCGTGGCAAGCCAAGGAAAAATGCCCCATAGATTATCTTATCATCTTTCTACCTCAACTTCCTCTGATGCCATAAAAGATTCAAAGAAACTAAAATATATCTGAAGTAAAATTGTATTATTCACAATAAAGTGAGGGCTCCATTTATACAGACTATAGAGAGTCTTATAGTCTCAAGCAAGTTACATTATAGTGCTGACACATCACACTAATAACAGAAGGTGTAAATAAGAATAAGGTGTTGACTCGGCAAACTAACAGAATGTGTAACTAACAATTATTAGCAAGAATACATCTCTAACACAGGCAATTAATCCCATTTGTGAACCACTTTTATGTTATCTTAGACTTATAAGTTGTCATTTTTCCCCGTTTCCATACACTAGCAAAATAGTTTTAAATCCTTAAAGGAATGAAACTTGCTTTCCTTGAATTGTGTAGTCCAAAAAATTCTATGATTTGATGCCTAACAAATCCAAGATGATATGTAAATAGACTTCTTCCATTCTAATTGGATGTTTCTATTGAGCAAAATAACTAATCTGAGTTTCCATAGCATCTAAGATTTTACATTTTTTTTTACCAGAAATGTTAGATGATTCATACCAGCATTCTTTCAAGAACTTTCCCTCAATTTTATAAGATTTTTAAAGTCAACATCAGAAGGTGTTGCTCAAAGTCCAAAAACTGTTGTGTTCTAACTTTTCAGAGCCAATTTTTTAATCCACGACCAGCACTAGCCTGTGACATTCAGTAGTGCTAATACTATTTCCCTTGTTGCCTAACTTAGAGTATCAAAGCTCAGCAATGCATCTATCAATTAATCCATCAATTGAGAAAAAGTTTCCAACAATATCGAGGGGAAAACTTACCATCCCTTCTAAGATGACAAGATCTGCATCGCTGGCAAGGTAAGCAAGCTCCTGTGATACTCTTGTAAGATCAATAACCTGCAACATTCAACAAATCAAGAAAGATGTAATCATCATACAGGTTAATGATCTTATATCAAATGTTCAAATACCATAATTTTCATAAATAACAAAAATCATTGCTCATTTTCTTACAGGTAAATCATTGCCAGAGTTGGCAATTAAAAGATTTGAAGTACTGACACCCACAAGCTGTCCTTCTTCATCCTTTAACTGGATAAGTGGAAGCCAACACCACAGAGTTAGCAGAGTATATGGCAATTTCAAAAAACATTATATAAAACTTATCTTCATTACCTTTGCTATAATTTCAACTAGCTCAGAACAAGTCACATCATTGATGGATGGTAAGTCATTAGCAGCCAATACAACCTGCATTCATAGAGAATCACATAAAATACGTTGAAGATGGCAGCTGTAAGAACAGCATATCAGAAGAAGTTTCAATTTCAAACATATAATTAAAATGAAAAAAGAAAAAGACTAATGAACATCTACAACAAGACAATCATTGACACGTTTTATTCACATATTAGAATTCAAATGATTGATTTTGAATTAAAATATCACAAAAATTTGCTTTAATGGCTTTGGTAAATGTAAAGATGCAAAAATACTTGCGGCAGTGCGCTACCAATGTTACAGTTTGGTCCATGTGGACAATAACTCTAGTATTTTGAAAGACATTTCAATGGCATAGAACTTGATTTGGTAAAATTTTATGCATTTGAGTCCTATTTTTTAGTAAGGCACTTTGTAATTGAGGAAACCCTTGTTAGTGATTGGACAGCTTTGCTACGTTGATTTTCTTTTTCTTCTGCTTTATATGTTTTGTTCTTGTATTAATAAAGGTTCCTTTTTATCCATCTCGTTGTCATATTTTTATCTTCATTTAAATGATTTTTTTCATTTATAAATAAATAAAATGTCAGCAAACCTGACTCCCACGCCGAAGTAGTTCTCTTGCAAATGGCATAATACCCAAAATGATATCTGCACCAGAGTTATCTACAAATATGATAACCTGCCATGATAAAAAGGCACATATTACAACAGTAGAAAATATGCCAGAAGACAAAATTTCAATAAGTAATGATAAAATTGTATCTCTTTATACATATGAAACTTGCCTTCTTCCATGGCTTCTTGCTCCATTTAATTTTGAAAGTGTCAAGATCATCAATAACCCAAGGTCGAGGAACAAGATTTTGACAACTAGCCAAAAAGGACATTCCATCCTTAGAGAAAACCTCTGCAAGCTTCAAGAAATTGTGAAAACAATAAGGTAATACATAAAGTACAAATAGATAAGTTTTACTTTTACACACTAATGCATATGATTGTGAGAAATAGAAGAACAGTTTTCTTCTAGAAGGAAAATAAATTCAGATGAAAGTAAAGTTTTAAGAATATACCCATGCAAAATTACAGCAACCAAGAGAAGTTGATAAGGAACATTGTATTTTAACTAAGGATAATTTGCCACACCATTCTTCACACAACAATGAGGAACTAAACCAAATAATATCAGAAAATGGGATAACACCAGTGACAAATAGACAGTGGTAGTACTACTACTACCAGCAACCAACTAAGGAAAGATGAGGAATATTTTATTTTAAGGATAATTAGCCCTTATTCTTCACACATCACAGGAACTAAACTAAACCAAATGATGGGAAAGAGGAAGGAATGGATAAAGGGGTTGGTACTGTGACATGCAACATAACAGAATATTCAGATAGAGATTGCAACTTAACCAAGTATAATTGACATTTGAAATTTTGAATGAACAAGTAGGTGTAGTCTGGTTTGGCAGAGTCTTAATATAGTCATGCAAAGTTATCAAAAGAATGCATAATAGATCATCCTACCTGTGCAGAACCAAGATCAAATATATTTCCAGCAAAAATTCCTCTAACTAGATTCTCAAGTCGCTTGCCTTCATCTTCAATGGCATCATTAAGACGAACAACATTCTCAAATAGTGAAATGGCTTTTGCATTTTCTTCATCCTATTGCAATCAATTAGAAAAGAGTAAACTACCTTGGGTGAAATAAAACTAAATTGAGAATTAATAATGTCATGTTACCACCCCAGCCCTCCTTAATTAAAATTGATAACAACGTAGGTTTAAGTTCTTCTCAACTTTGGCTAATGATCTGTAAAGCTTTTCAACCAACTAAATCTGAAAACAATTCCATTAAATTTTCCTCCATAATTTATGCAAGATGTTAAATTTATTAAACTACAATCAGACAGGCACACAATTTTATTGAACATTTTTTTTTATCCATAGCAGCATAGAAGTAACAAATGGCATCCCAAATAGCAGTTAAATCTACCTTGACTTTTTTGAAAATATCTCTGAATCCCAATTCTCTTAGCACTAGCTCACGAAGTCTGCAGAGAAGCTGGAAAATTGCCCCAACCACCAACCAGAAAGGACAACAAAAAAATAAAAATAAAAAAACAATGAAAGAAATTAAACACACCACCAAATTGCTGCTTTTTCTTCTAATTCCTTTTTCAGGGGAGTGGGGATTAGGGTATAATTTTAGCTTTAGTATAGAACATACAATGCAATCAGGAGGCCCACCATGACTTTCAGGATCTTTCTTCAAATCTTCCAGTATGTCAGTGTATCTTTTGTAGGGAATGCAAAAATAAAATACACAATTATTAAATCCATGAGTTATTATGTGATAGAAATAAGAAGAATGGAATCACCTTTCAGCAAATTTTTCAGCTTTACTTGCAGCATCAGGAACAGAAGTATCATTCTCTGCGCGCTTCCTGTCAAATCAAGGCTAAATGATGATGTAAATTGTAAACACAAAAGACACCAATAATGAAATTCTTGCAATAATATGAAAAAAAAAATCACATATTTCACTAAAAAATCCATTGATGGTTGTTTTAATATTTCCATCTATGAGTACTTCTAATTGACTTAATTAGAAAGAAGCAACTCTCGAAAGTTAGTAAATTGAGCAAAGACAGGCTAATAAATATGCGTTAAGAGAGACAGACAAATCGATTGGCCAGTTGGTGGTTTTAGGTTGATTCAGAATAGAAGAAAAGTACATCAATAAATTCACAAATTATTATTAAAAATTTAAAACAATTGAAACATTTATTTGCTATAGACTTTACTATGATCATGGACATTTTGATCCTTTGTTAACATTAATGACGCTCATAGTTAACGTTCGCCAAACACTCAACTGCTCATAAAGCATCTTTACTATTACTTATCTTATAACAACTCTAACATCAGCCTTTATATGCAAGTTTTGGACTTTGGGTTGCAACCTCTAGAAAGTCACAAGAAGAACAAAACAAACCCTAACCCAGTGATAAGAAATAGGAAGAACAACTGGAGCCCCAATTGTCCAACCACTTTGGCAGTAACTCCCTGCAGAAGTTAAATTTTACAAATAATTTCAAGGTGCTATTCTGAAAGCTAAGAAACTAACAAATGGTAATAATGTTGCCACCTGAAAATGCTGTTCATCCCTCACCGGTCACCACCAGCATATATACAACCATTCCAAACACATATCGGTTAAAAATGAAAATCGTAATTAAAAACCAAATCCAACTACAAGACTAGAAAGCTCGACTTAATTTATAATGCAATTAGAAAACAAATCAAATAAATTAGTATACATACATACCCATAAACATACATAAACAAATACAAGTCGTAACTATAACAGTAATAGCAGTATTAAAATTTGCACTTAGGTAAAGATCTTTAGGTACTTATGAAGTTGGTATGCAATGAAATTGGAGTTTCATCATGGTCCCCTGCACAATTCTGATTATCATAAAATTTGCATAATCATCGAAAAGTGGTTAGCACAAGTGATTTGGTAGTAGATGTGCCGGTCAGCCAAAAACCGAAATTCGATCTTTGGTTTGGACATGGAGCTACAATTGGAGAAACACTTTACCCTACCTAGCGTGAAAATGAGTTATACCTTCTTACTTAAATAAATAAAATAAAAATAAAAAAACGAATAATCAAATATCACGAAATGAGTACCCTGAGCAAAACCCCACAGGGGGAAGAAAACAAAAGGACCCATTTTTTTTAATCAATCTAAAAAATAAAAAGCACCAATTTTTACCATAATCGAGAACAAAAGAAGCCATTGGCGGTTAAAACGAGCAAAAGGGTATGCTATGAAAGATGAAAAACCGCGAATCGGGCAGCAAAAAAAAAAAAAAAAAAAAGTTTTAGAGCAAAGAGAAGTGGTAACGCACTTGAAAGAGGGGATTGAGTTGAGGAAGAGATCAATCCAAGAGATTTCGGTGGGAGTGGGCTTGCGGGGGTTGTCGGAGGGGAATCTGTAGGGAATGGTGCATGCTCTGTAGTTGGAATCGATTGGCGTAAGCAACAGAGGAAATTCCACAAGCTCTGAAGCGCTTTCCATCTGAGAGAGAGATCCAAGTTGTGTTGTTGTGAGAAAGAACAAGAATCGCAATCACAGAGAGAAAGAGAGAGAAAGCGTGACGTAGTCCTCACTTTCCCTTCCCACACATTCTCGCTGCTCCAAATCTTCACCTTCCTTTGCCTTCATTGCTCAAAAAATTCAATTATTTTCTAAATAACCAAAATTAGGTAAATATTTTATTTTTCTTATTTTAATTATCGATTATATTTTTGTTTAACCAAATTTACTCGAAAATAATTTTGAAATGTTTAATTTTACTTAAGTACATAAAGAAGAAAAAAAAAAAACAACTCTTTTATATAGTAAATTATTTGTAAAAGAAAAAAAATTGAAAAAATAATTACAAGCTTTATATTTTTTAATTAAAGAAAACAACTTATTTTTTTAGAAGAAAAAAAATTGCTTATAAAGTTAAGTTATTGTCCTAACCATTTTGTTTTTTTTCTTCTTTTTTTCACAAACAACTTTTCCTTTCAAAAACAGCTGAAATTACAGGAAGTTCTTTTTCCCCAAACATACTATAAATGTAATACCAATACATGTTCATAACATACAATTTATTACATCTTCAGAAATAAAATAACTTTAATATACTGAATATTAATGAACTAGTTAAATTATTTCACTAGATTGATGATTAAACCTTAAACCCTACATCATGTTAAATATTACTGCACTATTCATTAATTAATTAAAAATTAATATTAATATGAATTTGAATTATTTATTATAAAGTTTTAAACACACATACATAATATTTGTGATTATTATATAAATTATTTATTTTTATAACCTTTTTATGATCAGTATTTTTGTTGGTTCAATACATATAATAAAATTTTACTTTATATAATTAAAATTTATTATAAATGCTTATTTTTAAATATAAAGTATATTATTATTATTATTAAAATTTATAATGATAAAAAAATTTATCATATGAATTATATTTTAAATTTATAATGAATACCTTATATTTTTAATATAAAGTTATTTTTAACTATTCGTATTTTAAAATATTAAAACTTAATTTAAAAAAATAGATCGAAAGATCCAAGGTATCAAGAAAAAAAATTCTAAGAATATTCGCATGGAAGAGATTTTATGCGAATTTAATGAGAGGTTTTAATGCATTAGTATGTTATTGATTTTTAAAAAAATTTAAAATTAGGTCCTTAATTTTTTTGACACTAGATTAGGTCCGTAATTACAAAAATTATAATTGAATAACTTTAATTTCTATAAAACCACAAAAAAATTTTAACTATTCACATTTTAAAAATATTAAAATTTGATTTGATTTATAAAAAAAATAGACCGAAGGATTTAAGGGGTCAAGAAAAAAAATTCTAAGAATATTCGCATGGAAGAGATTTTATGCGAATTTAACGAGAGGTTTTAATACGTTAGTAAGTTATTTATTTTTTAAAAAATTAAAATTAGGTTCTTAATTATTATTATTTTACACCAGATTAGGTCCGTAATTACAAAAAATTATAATTGAATAACTATAATTTCTATAAAAACCACCACGAATTTTTATTTTTTAACACAAGTTGCAAAACTTGTAGAAAATTAAAGTCTAATTATAAATGTTTAGTTTAGTGATCTAATTATAAACTATAAAGAAATTCAAAATCCAGTAACATATTAATACTTATATAGTGTTTTAGATGCATTGCTTTGTCCTTAAAATGTATTAATAGAAAAAAAGAATTTCTACCACCTAATTATCTTGAAAAATAAATAAATAAAATTGTCGATACAGTATAAACCTAAACATTTACACTGAATTTAGTACCTGTTAATTATACAATTTATAACTTTTTAATATGTAGTTTTTTATCTATCGAAATTATCTTAATAAACAGTTTAATGATTATGCATGAAAAATAGTATTTATATAATGATTTGAATGTTGTTATAAAATTATTCTACGGTGAAAGGACATTAACATTGAATTTCAAATGACCAATTTGAAATGAAGGAAAGAAATTGGAGAGTCAAAGAAAAAATTGAAATTTTGATTGAAGGAACAATGGAGAGAGACAAAATTTAAAATTTATCCAACAGAATAGAGAAGTTTTTTTTTTTTTTAGAATCATGATACTTGAAAATAACATATTTAGAAATCATGATTTTTTATTTTTTTTGGGTAAAGATTAGAAATCATGATAAAAAATCATGATTTTGAGAATAGTTAAAATTAATTTAGTTATTCATAAAAAAATTTAGAAGTATAAATTTTTTATGTTTTATTAGAATATTACTTTTTTTTTCTTCATCCAAACCAAAAATAAACACATAGTTACCGTGTCTTTTTCCAAGAATGAAGTGTATGTTATTGTCCAATTTTTTATTCAATACTCATTTGTCAAATAAATTTCTTCTTTTAATTTTCTTTCTTTCTTCCTTTCTCTCGATTAAAATTCTCATCTTTCTAACCCAATTTATATTTCTCATCTTTTTTCATTTAAAATTCTATTAATTAAAACTGTATTCTATATAATCTTATACATGTTTTAATTAGTGTTATTTTCGATTAAACATTTACATTCTTACATCAACATCAAATGAATACATATAACATGTTAGTAATTGTAATTCAAGATGTTCAATACATGTCATATTGTTGCAAAATAGTAACAAAAGTTAGTAAAAATCATGGTATAAATAAATTCTCAAGTTAAAAACCAAGTTGCTAGTTTATATTAAAAACTAAAGAATTCAAGTTAATAAATTTAAAGTCCCATTAATAAAAGTATGTTTGTTGATTAAAATCTTGTTGAAGAAGTTACTTATTCGAGAGTTATTACCATTTGAAGTTATGGAAACCAAATTTGATAGATAACATAGTGTGATTGCAGGAAAACCAGTTTAGACATAATTCATAAGGATTTGTATTAATAGTTGATAATATTCCAACAAGCCAAACCATAGAGAAAAATATAGTGCCCTATTTTCTCGCTTCAAAATCCCACGCTCAAAAAACCTATATTCTCTTAAAAGAAGACTAGTTTAATTTTGGCAAAAATACAAAAGCCCCACAGAATCTTATTCAAATGCTGCTTAGTGATCCTGTGCTAAACAACAATCAGTAGGGTTCCACTGGGGCTCTGAATTTGGAACCAGCATACACAGCAGCAGAACCAAGTTCCTCCTCAATCCTCAGAAGCTGCAATAACACAGCCCAGAGAAGGGTAAGTGACAATTGTTTCCAAGGTATTCAAGTAACTCAGTTCATCTGAAAAAGAAAAAAGAAATGATAATCTTGGCGGTTTTTACCTGGTTGTACTTGGCCATCCTTTCAAATCGGCAGGGAGCTCCAGTTTTGATTTGCCCCTGTTAAATAATCCACAAAAGATGATCAAATTATATCAGCTATCAGCTTAAAGTAAAAAATTCGTGTTTCAAAATATATACACAATTTATCCGAAAAGGCACCACTGGAACCAAAAAGAGAAGATGATACGATTAAACAAGCTTCTAGCAACTTACAGTTGCTAACCCAACTGCGAGGTCAGCGATGAACGTATCCTCAGTTTCACCGCTACAAAAACCAAGATGGAACACATTAGTAAGCACATGCAAAGAATAATACAATGTCGGAAAACAGAACAAATGGATAGAAGGGGATAAAGAAAAACAATGAAACATTTTTAGACATCAAGTACCTCCTGTGGCTAGTCATGACACCCCAACCAGCTTTTTTAGACATTCTCACAGCTTCAATACTTTCAGTTACACTACCAATTTGATTCACCTGACATTCATATAAATAAATAAATAAATTTCCTAGTTATAGTTGATAGAGAACTTCAGATTAAAATCATAACCTAATTAACATGGAAAAGGCAAAAGTTAATTTACCTTCAACAGAAGGGCATTGCAAGCCTTCTCCTGAATTGCTTTCTCCACACGCTGCAGAGTTAATAATAGACAGAATATTGTCAAAATGATGCATGTTTGCAGAACATAGCCCACAGGTTTTGAAGTTAATATATCATACCTTTGGATTGGTGACAAGGAGATCATCACCAACAATTTGCACCTGCTGACCAACTTCAGCCGTTAATTTTGCATAGTGCTCCCAGTCATCCTGGTCAAATGAATCCTCAATGGACACAATTGGATAATCTGTCACATATGATTTGTACACATTCTTCAAGCTGTCTCCTGAGATTTTTTGTGATCCATCATTGTTCTGCAATAAGGTAGTCAATTTTATAGTTAAAGCATTTGACAAAGAAATACTTCTCAACTGAGGAAGATGAAAATTTAAGGAAAAAATGGGAAAAAATTTGTAATCTTTCAACCTCTTCCTTAAAATTCAAGTCATATGTTTTGTCCTTGCTGCCATAAAATTCTGAAGCAGCAACGTCCATCCCAATTACAACCTGTGGTAATAGTAATTAATTAGCCATATATTAAGATGCTAAAACAGATTTAGTAGATGAAGACTCAACCTTTCCAGTGTAACCAGCTTTGGCAACTTTAGCTTTTTGTATTTTAGTTGTGCAACATTACTATTTTTTCTTGAGTTAACGGTGTCTTTCGTTTCAATAAAATTGTCAACTTTTATTTTTCCTCTTGACTTTTAAAATCCTCACTTTTCCCCTCTGCATTTTGTAAATACCTAAAATTTTGTCCATTAGTCTAGTTTTGTTACGTTGCCATACTATTACTTAATGATCTATCTAACAAGAGAGACGAAATATGTGTTCCAGAACTAGGACACAAATAAGAAAGATCACCCAATAACAGGGTAAGCCTAAGGAACAAAAATATCAAAATTTAAGATTAACATTTATCAGGAATCACGAGATAATTATCTTAATCAGAACATAACATAAAGATTAAAGTAGTTGCTTTGAAACATACACCTAGGCGATCTCACATTTTTTGAAAAGCTTCCAGTTTGAGTTGTTTTGTCACCAAATCAGCTACTTGATCTTTGGTTCCACAGTGCACAAGCTCAACTACACCATCTCGAGTTGATTTATAAAGACTATACAAGTTCTTTGAAATTGAACATCCATTTCAAGGGGAAATATGAATCAAAATCCTTACACATGGAGACCGATATTGTTTTGTTCGATAGGCGAAACAATCAAGAAGGTTTAAGTGAAGTCTAATTGTTATCCACGGGGGACAAATTTAAAAATGAAAACTTGGGAACTAACCGTGAGAAAATCATTTTGGTAAAATATACCAATGAATCGTATGAGGTTAGACATAGAACTAGGCATTCACCAGTTCAGAATCCTCTTAAGTGATCACTTACCAAGAAGACTGTGTTACACGGGTCAGCAAAAAGCATCAATTTCACCACGAGGTACCTTGCAGATGACAGTCATAGTCAATATTGCTTTCCAATGAATCAAATATCTTCATATCAAAATATTCTGGCCACTTGTACTTTGATGTGTCTCAACAATCTCTATAGATTTTGCAGCAATACAAGATCTATCCAACTTTATGCAAGTAACTGTGAGCAACAATAAGCATATTTTACGTTAAAGCCTTGATTTTAAATTTGTATCTTGCAATGTTTACGTGAAGAAGCCAGCTATGCTACAAAAAGGGTTTCTGCACAAGCATGAAATAAACGGCTGGAGGGAAGGCAGGTCAGACCAATTGATAAGATACTGCTATGATCTGATAAATATCTAAAACTATTCTAGAATAGGCTACGGATTGATTATCTTTTCGGTCCATTCATTCCCAATCATTGGTACTATATAACCAGTACAGTGAGTCAATATGTGGCTTTCCACAAAATTCTGTAACAAAAAAGAATATAAAGTGTAGTAACAGAGGAATATAATAAAAAAATGCAATAAAACAAAGAAATGCAGAAATTATATAGCTATTATCCTATTTGATACTCCTCATGATATTAGATACAGTCTTGCAATTTCATGGGCCGCTTAGTTTCTCTTTTGGGTCTGGACTCATAGGTTGTGTTGCTAACATCTACACTAGCGGAGGCATAACTTAAGTTGGCCAAGCATTATTATAATATATTAATTTGATACAATTGTGAACTCAATGTTTATTAAACCTACTGACTGTAATTCTAGAAATGAAGGTCTTTTCAACTGTATACTTGTATATACCACAGCTAGAAACAAGGGTTTGTGTATATGAAACCTAAGTGTATATACAACATTATTTATGCACTTCATTTTACAAATAAGTTATCTTCGGGCAACATTTAACAGTATAAAAAGAATGGCTCTTGAGTTAAAAAAAACTTTACCTTATTGGCAAGATAACTGTAGTTTAATGTAGAGGCAGCAAAACCAAAAGATTCCATCAGGTGACAGAGATTCTAGCAGCCATCTTTGCAAAAATTGAATATTTGACAACTGAATTGAGGCTCGAGCCACCCTGTCCCTACTTAAGAGATTTAACTTGAATGCTATGTCATCTACAATTCCAGAAGACTCATGACCCTAGACCACAGGTTTTTTGAAAATGCAATCAGCACCTTTCATTGCCTAACAACAAAGGTAGCTTACACAAACCAGGAAAATAACAAAAACCAAAGAGCTAATAAGTCATAAGCACTCCCCACACAGAAGAACAGAGTGAAACACAGCCTTCTGGTTTCTGTCTAGATTGATATTTGCATGGCCACAACAAGCTTGTCTCCAACAAGTAGTTCAATCATAGCCCTTTCCTCCAAATTCACAAAGCCAGGTAGCTTAAAGCACAAATTGGCATGATGCATTCCATGGTAATTGAAATGAAAAATCACTTGCAAAATGGAAATTTTACTGAAATTCAATACAATCATTTGATTGTTAGATGAAAAAAATCTACTGGTTATTGAATATATGCAAAATTTAACCATCAAATTTTCAATGTTAGGCTCCTAGCTTTTATTGACAAGAACAAACACTAGTGCTTTTTGCTAATTAACCTGTCCGCATCTACTATAGATATTGCCTTAGTGCAGCTGCTCCTTAGAATCCAACTATCTCCTGCATAAACAGAAATAAATTATTTACCCCACATTGTTAACATGGACAAATTAACTACCCTGTGAGGAATGTAATGGTAGTTCTATAAGATATTGTCAAAATAATAGAGTCTTTAGTTTTCATCCTATCAGTGGTAGAGTGTGGAAAAAAAATGAATTGGTCCTTTAAAAAGCTTTAACAATTTTGTTGAGAAAAATGTAAAACACAACAGAATGATAGAAAAATATCCTAGTAAAATAAGAGACGAAATTAAACTGACTGAAAAATTTCACCCTAAACCCAAGATGAAACACAGATTAGTCAGAATTGGATTGAAAATAGTTAACATAATGACCATCAGTAGATTAAAGAAGCTGATTCATTGGAACACAATTGCATATATAAACAATTGAAAGTAGGTAAGGAATAGTAAATACGAATAAAGAGAATGAATGATTGACTACTTTTTGCTTTCAATGAGTTATAATGAATGATTGACTACTTTTTGCTTTCAATGAGTTATTTATTAGTAACTAGAAAGCATCTCACCTGATTTAACACTTACAATAAGCCTCTAGCAATCATTTCTCGGAGAAGTTCCTCTGCCTTATCATTCTCGTCTTTTTCAAATAGAGCAGAAATAATTATTTCAAAAGTTATAGCATCAGGGATGCAACCTTTCTCTTCCATTTTTGACTGCAAGGCCAATGCTTCATCAAACAACCCCACTTTACAAAGTCCATTGATCATAGAATTATATGTCACGACATTCAGATTATGGCCTTTAATCAAAAGATACCGAAAAACTTCTTGTGCTTTCTTGAGTCTTCCACCTTTGCACAGTCCATCAATAAGTATTGTGTATATGTACTTATTTGGCTGAATTCTCCAACTAATCATTTTCTTGAATAATGCAATTGCTCTGTCTAGATGACCATTTTTGAATAAAGCATCCAATAAGGAACTGTAGGTAATTATATTGGCAGGTTGACCTCTACAATGCATCTCATCAACAAGATCCCAAACATCAGCTATCCTTCCCGATTTGCACAGACCATCAATAAGTGAAGTATAAGTTACTGTATCAGGAATCATATTTTTGCGTTGCATGTCTTCAAAAAGATTGATGGCTTCATCTACCATTTTCTTCTTACATAATCCATCAATCATGATAGTATAGCTATAAACATCAGGTGCCACTCTTATTTCGGACATAGTGTTGAATACATGCTTTGCTTTTCTCACTTCATTAACCATGCAGTATCCATCCATTAATGTATTATAAGTAATAACATTAGGTTCCACATCTGATTTTACCATCGAAGCTATCACAATTTTAGCTTCTTTTATCTTTCCTTGCTTACATGACGCATCAACCAATATGTTGAAGGTATAAATATCTGGGTTGATATTTTTTAATTTCATATCATTTAACAAAGCAATTGCTTCTTTGAAATGACCCATAATACAAAAGCCATACATTAAACTATTGAAAGTGACAACATCCGGAGAAATCTTTTTGATAAGCATTTTAGAATACAAATTACAGGCATCAGCAACAAGTTTATTTTTGCATAAGCCGTCAATGATTGTGTTATACATTACCACATCAGGCTTAATTGAATGCCCTTCAATCCTTTTGAGCAACTGTATGGCGGCCTTTGTTTCTCCTGATTTACATAGACCATTGATCAAAGTCCCATAACTAACATGGTCCAACTGAAATCCTTGAGCTTTAACGCAATCATGAAAGTGCAGTGCTTTCCTAAGCTGACCACAAAGACATAA
Organism: Cajanus cajan; assembly: GCF_000230855.2. Classification (NCBI taxonomy): domain Eukaryota; kingdom Viridiplantae; phylum Streptophyta; class Magnoliopsida; order Fabales; family Fabaceae; genus Cajanus; species Cajanus cajan. Next base: position 6,385,887 of record NC_138517.1, on the reverse strand, counting down.
ACCTTTGATGAGTGTTGTGTGGGTTATTGCATCTGGCTTATATCCCATTTTGAGAATCTTGGCAAACACAGAAAAGGCAAAATTGATGTGACCGAGGTGGCAGAAGCAATTGATGAGGATGCTCAAAGTAACAATATTTGGTGTAATACCTTTGAATTCCAATTGTTTGGAAAGGGAAATAGCAGTTGGGTAATGGTTCATCTTGACAAGGGATCCCAAAATGTGGCCAAAATGGAAGATGGGTGGGGAAGGATGCATATGGAGCATGCGATTGAATGAGGCAACGGCATCGTCGTGATTGAGAGATTGAGAGTGGAAGGTTGCATTTGCATAAAAAGGAAGAAACTTTGGAAACCTAAACCTTAATACTGACAAAGACATTGGAGGAAGCCAGGCATTTAAGGTCATCGGATCAGTCAACGGCGGAGAAGGAGTAGCCCTCCGATAGCACAGGTTCCGGCTTCGACGGTAGCCCTCAACCCGACCTGAGAAAACTGCAGCGGTTAGGCAAGGCTTTGCAGTGAACTCCTACACAAACCGAAAGAGCTATCTGCTAATTTATGAATGAAAACAGAACAATCATATATTTATTCAACAACAACTTTTTAAGAAAGAGAAAATAGCCGCTGATTTTTGAAGGAAAACAACATTCATATTCACGCAATTTACGTTTGATTCAGTTTTCTAACTGCTGAATATACTCTTTACAGATAGTTTCATATTATATTAGTTTAAATAGAAACACGATTAATATAATTAAAATTTAGAAAAAAGTTGTTCACCTAGTTTTTAAAATCTACTCATTTCTTCTATGATAATATGTGAAAAAGAAAAAAAAAATAGAAATGGATTCAGAATATACTAATGTGTTTATTCTTTATTTCTGCATTATGTTCATGATTCTTTAATATTTTTTTTTTAAAAAAATCTCACCCCGTTAGTTATGATATGTTTCTGAATATTTTTGTTGGTTCAATACATATAATAAAATTTTACTTTATATAATTAAAATTTATTATAAATGCTTATTTTTAAATATAAAGTATATTATTATTATTATTAAAATTTATAATGATAAAAAAAAATTTATCATATGAATTATATTTTAAATTTATAATGAATAACTTATATTTTTAATATAAAGTTATTTTTAACTATTCATATTTTTAAAATATTAAAACTTAATTTTAAAAAATAGACCAAAAGATCCAAGGTGTCAAGAAAAAAATTCTAAGAATATTCCCATGGAAGAGATTTTATGCGAATTTAATGAGAGGTTTTAATGCATTAGTATGTTATTGATTTTTAAAAAAATTTAAAATTAGGTCCTTAATTTTTTTGACACCAGATTAGGTCCGTAATTACAAAAATTATAATTGAATAACTTTAATTTCTATAAAATCACAACAAATTTTTAACTATTCACATTTTAAAAATATTAAAATTTGATTTGATTTATAAAAAAAAATAGACCGAAAGATCTAAGGGGTCAAGAAAATTTTTTTTAAGAATATTCATGGAAGAGATTTTATGCGAATTTAACGAGAAGTTTTAATACGTTAGCAAGTTATTTATTTTTTTAAAAATTAAAATTAGGTTCTTAATTATTATTATTTTACACCAGATTAGGTCCGTAATTACAAAAAATTATAATTGAATAACTTAACACAAGTTGCAAAACTTTTAGAAAATTAAAGTCTAATTTCAAATGTTTAGTTTAGTGATCTAATTATAAACTATAAAGAAATTCAAAATCCAGTAACATATTAATACTTATATAGTGTTTTAGATGCATTGCTTTGTCCTTAAAATGTATTAATAGAAAAAAAAAAGAATTTCTACCACCTAATTATCTTGAAAAATAAATAAATAAAATTGTCGATACAGTATAAACCTAAACATTTACACTGAATTTAGTACCGGTTAATTATACAATTTATAACTTTTTAATATGTAGTTTTTTATCTGTGGAAATTATCTTAATAAACAGTTTAATGATTATGCTTGTAAAATAGTATTTATATAATGATTTGAATGTTGTTATAAAATTATTCTACGGTGAAAGGACATTAACATTGAATTCAAATGACCAATTTGAAATGAAGGAAAGAAATTGGAGGGTGAAGGAAAAAATTGAAATTTTGATTGAAGGAACAATGGAGAGAGACAAAATTTAAAATTTATCCAATAGAATAGAGAAGTTTTTTTTTTCTTTTGAATCATGATACTTGAAAATAACATATTTAGAAATCATGATTTTTTATTTTTTTTTTGTAAAGATTAGAAATCATGATAAAAAAATCATGATTTTGAGAATAGTTAAAATTAATTTAGTTATTCATAAAAAAATTTAGAAGTATAATTTTTTTTTGTTTTATTAGAATATTACTTTTTTTTTTCTTCATCCAACCCAAAAATAAACACATAGTTACCGTGTTTTTTTTCCAAGAATAAAGTGTATGTTATTGTCCAATTTTTTATTCAATACTCATTTGTCAAATAAATTTCTTCTTTTAATTTTCTTTCTTTCTTCCTTTCTCTCGATATATCATTCGCATCTTTCTAACCCAATTTATATTTCTCATCTTTTTTCATTTAAAATTCTATTAATTAAAACTGTATTCTATATAATCTTATTCATGTTTTAATTAGTGTTCTTTTCGATTAAACATTTACATTCTTACATCAACATCAAATGAACACATATAACATGTTAGTAATTGTAATTCAAGATGTTCAATATATGTCATATTGTTGCAAAATAGTAACAAAAGTTAGTAAAAATCATGGTATAAATAAATTCTCAAGTTAAAAACCAAGTTGCTAGTTTATATTAAAAACTAAAGAATTCAAGTTAATAAATTTAAAGTTCCATTAATAAAAGTATGTTTGTTGATTAAAATCTTGTTGAAGAAGTTACTTATTCGAGAGTTATTACCATTTGAAGTTATGGAAACCAAATTTGATAGATAACATAGTGTGATTGCAGGAAAACCAGTTTAGACATAATTCATAAGGATTTGTATTAATAGTTGATAATATTCCAACAAGCCAAACCATAGAGAAAAATATAGTGCCCTATTTTCTCGCTTCAAAATCCCACGCTCAAAAAACCTATATTCTCTTAAAAGAAGACTAGTTTAATTTTGGCAAAAATACAAAAGCCCCACGGAATCTTATTCAAATGCTACTTAGTGATCCTGTGCTAAACAACAATCAGTAGGGTTCCACTGGGGCTCTGAATTTGGTGAATTTGGAACCAGCATACACAGCAGCAGAACCAAGTTCCTCCTCAATCCTCAGAAGCTGCAATAACACAGCCCAGAGAAGGGTAAGTGACAATTGTTTCCAAGGTATTCAAGTAACTCAGTTCATCTGAAAAAGAAAAAAGAAATGATAATCTTGGCGGTTTTTACCTGGTTGTACTAGGCAAGCCTTTCAGATCGGCAGGGAGCTCCAGTTTTGATTTGCCCCTGTTAAATAATCCACAAAAGATGATCAAATTATATCAGCTATCAGCTTAAAGTAAAAAATTCGTGTTTCAAAATATATACACAATTTGTCCGAAAAGGCACCACTGGAACCAAAAAGAGAAGATGATACGATTAAACAAGCTTCTAGCAACTTACAGTTGCTAACCCAACTGCGAGGTCAGCGATGAACGTATCCTCAGTTTCACCACTACAAAAACCAAGATGGAACACATTAGTAAGCACATGCAAAGAATAATACAATGTCGGAAAACAGAACAAATGGATACAAGGGGATAAAGAAAAACAATGAAACTTTTTTAGACATCAAGTAAGCACATGCAAAGAATAATATAATGTTGGAAAACAGAACAAATGGATACAAGGGGATAAAGAAAAACAATGAAACATTTTTAGACATCAAGTACCTCCTGTGGCTAGTCATGACACCCCAACCAGCTTTTTTAGACATTCTCACAGCTTCAATACTTTCAGTTACACTACCAATTTGATTCACCTGACATTCATATAAATAAATAAATAAATTTCCTAGTTATAGTTGATAGAGAACTTCAGATTAAAAACATAACCTAATTAACATGGAAAAGGAAAAAGTTAATTTACCTTCAACAGAAGGGCATTGCAAGCCTTCTCCTGAATTGCTTTCTCCACACGCTGCAGAGTTAATAATAGACAGAATATTGTCAAAATGATGCATGTTTGCAGAACATAGCCCACAGGTTTTGAAGTTAATATAGCATTCCTTTGGATTGGTGACAAGGAGATCATCACCAACAATTTGCACCTGCTGACCAACTTCAGCCGTTAATTTTGCATAGTGCTCCCAGTCATCCTGGTCAAATGGATCCTCAATGGACACAATTGGATAATCTGTCACATATGATTTGTACACATTCTTCAAGCTGTCTCCTGAGATTTTTTGTGATCCATCCTTGTTCTGCAATAAGGTAGTCAATTTTATAGTTAAAGCATTTGACAAAGAAATACTTCTCAACTGAGGAAGATGAAAATTTAAGGAAAAAATGGGGAAAAATTTGTAATTTTTCAACCTCTTCCTTAAAATTCAAGTCATATGTTTTGTCCTTGCTGCCATAAAATTCTGAAGCAGCAACGTCCATCCCAATTACAACCTGTGGTAATAGTAATTAATTAGCCATATATTAAGATGCTAAAACAGATTTAGTAGATGAAGACTCAACCTTTCCAGTGTAACCAGCTTTGGCAATGGCAGTCTTCAGAAGCTCGAGACCTTCTTTGTTTTCCTGTAAATTTAACAGAAAAAACATACAATGTGGGGTGATAAAATTATATTGAACCAGCAGATATAGATAGTTAATGCTCGGTGTACACTGTACAGTAACAGCAGAAAAACATGATAATCTTTTATATATTTTTGGATTATTGAATAAAGATATTGATATGCAGAGAATATAAATAGCTCAGTTAAAAATTATTTATATTTCTTTTAAATAATGCTTAGATCTCTCAAACCAAAAGGAGCAGGTAAGGACCTGGATATTAGGAGCAAAGCCACCTTCATCACCAACGTTGGTAGCATCCTGTCCGTACTTCTTTTTAATCACCGCCTGCGAGATGAACAGATCAACATCTCAAATTATGACCACTAGTAACAATGATTTTTCCTTTCATCCAAATATTTTTAATTTTAAAAAGAAAACTGATGAAAAGGACAGTAACCTTAAGATGATGGTACACTTCTACACCCATTTTCATTGCTTCTTTGAAGGAAGATGCCCCGACAGGGAGAATCATAAACTCCTGTAGAAGACATAGGGTAAGTAATTCAATAAATAAATAATATATATATATATATATATATATATACGTGTTCAATTGCAATATTAAATAGACATTACCTGCATTGCTAGCTTATTTCCTGCATGTGAGCCTCCATTAATAACATTGAATGAAGGCACAGGCAGTACCAAATTCTTGTTACCAGCCAGATTGGCGATGCGCTAAAAATTAAAAATAGAAAGCAGACCATGAGAATACAAGATACACAAATAGGAACTATTATTAGTGAAACCTCACATACCTTGTACAGTTGAATTTTCTTCACTGCAGCACCGGCCTTACAGACAGCAAGTGACTAATGTGTAGTCTGGGTTTGGTATCTTCTTCTATCATTTTTCCAAAACATAATTAACATAAAGAGCAAACCTTGTAACTTAAATTAAAACAAAGACACAAACTATGGAAACAGTACAGGGAAGAAATCAGTCCTACTTGTAGTTCTGTTGGTTGGTGGTGGTGAATATATTATGAGCTTGCATATGAAGAGTTCAGCCATTTGTGTATACATCTGGAGATCAAGGTTTTCCACATTTGGTATATCACTTGCACCAAAGAATTTTACTCTGGCAGAGGAACCTAGTTCAACATTACAAAATGCATCAGAAGATTTATCACAGAAATGAACACACTTGGTTCATTCAAGAATTAACAAGTCCAAAATAGAAATGCTACCCCCTCTATAATATGTTACTTGACATTCAAAGTTTGTTCTTGTTGTGACTCACAAAACAGAACAAGTTTCTGTAAACTCATTTGGGTGGAAACAAAATGTGAAGGGGGAATTTCCATGTGCAAATTGCACAATGTTTATCTCTTAGCTCACATGGATAACTAACAATACGCACGTAGAAACAACCAAACTGCATCACATAAACGATATGAACATTTATACATAGAATTATTTTACTTTTTGTATTCACTCATTAACTTCAAATTCAATATCCAACTCACTCAGAGCACAAAGAATCAACTTTCGTTTTCTTCTTGAAGGATCAATTGATACAAAAATATAACACAAGCACATCATTACCCTTTCACATTCCAACTCTTAAAATTAAAAAACAAAAGCAATACAAAAAGAAAATCTCCCAAATCTAGAAGCCATGATCATTTTGTAATTCGACAAGGTTCATCTACCTCGTTATTGTCCCAGTATAGAATGATAGAAAAAGCAAACTAATAAGAGTAGAAACTGATTTAATTGAAAATTTTCACCCTTGGGTTTTGGGCCCCCTTCATACGTGGAAAATAGGCCCAAATGTATAAGTTATTTATGTCTTATTTAACCAAGTGAGAAAGGTCAAATTAGAGTTGAGAGTGAGAGGCTCATTAATGAGAGAGAACAGTTGCAAACAAATATAGAGAAGAGAAGAGAAAATCATAGTGCAGTTTGCATATCCATAGGATGAAGCACATTAGATGGAATTGGAATGAAAATAAATTGAAATAACCATCGGCAGATTAGAGAAGCCGACTGCTGACACATTGGAACACATTTGCATATATAAGTGATTGAAAATAGGTTACGTATAGTTAATATGAATCAAGAGAATCAATGACTAACTATTTTTTGCCACAAATCAAATGACCTAGTTATTCTTTAGTAACTAGAAAGCATCTCACCTGATTTAACACTTACAATAAGCCTCTAGTAATCATTTCTTGGAGAAGTTCCTCTGCCTTATCATTCTCGTCTTTTTCAAATAGAGAAGAAATAATTATTTCAAAAGTTATAGCATCAGGGATGCAACCTTTCTCTTCCATTTTTGACTGCAAGGCCAATGCTTCATCAAACAACCCCACTTTACAAAGTCCATTGATCATAGCATTATATGTCACGACATCCAGATGATGGCCTTTAATCAAAAGATACTGAAAAGCTTCTTGTGCTTTCTCAAGTCTTCCACCTTTGCACAGTGCATCGATAAGTATTGTGTACGTGTACTTATTTGGCTGAATTCTCCAACTAATCATTTTCTTGAATAATGCAATTGCTCTATCTAGATGACCATTTTTGCATAAAGCATCCAATAAGGAACTGTAGGTAATTATATTGGCAGGTTGACCTCTATCATGCATCTCATCAACAAGATTCCAAACATCAGCTATCCTTCCCGATTTGCACAGACCATCAATAAGTGAACTATAAGTTACTGTATTAGGAATCATATTTTTGCGTTGCATGTCTTCAAAAAGATTGATGGCTTCATCTATCATTTTCTTCTTACATAATCCATCAATCATGATAGTATAGCTATAAACATCAGGTGCCACTCCTATTTGGGACATAGAGTTGAATACATGCTTTGCTTTTTTCACTTCATTAACCATGCAGTATCCCTCTATTAATGTACTATAAGTAATAACATCAAATTCCACACCTGCTTTTACCATCGAAGCTATCACAATTTTAGCTTCTTTTATCTTTCCTTCCTTACATGACGCATCAACCAATATGTTAAAGGTAACAATATCTGGGTTGATGTTTTTCAATTTCATATTATTTAAAAAAGCAATTGCTTCTTTGAAATGACCCATAATGCAAAAGCCATACATTAAACTATTGAAAGTGACAACATTCGGAGAAATCTTTTTGATAAGCATTTCAGAATACAAATTACAGGCATCAGCAACAAGTTTATTTTTGCATAAGCTGTCAATGAGTGTGTTATACATTACCACATTAGGTTTAATTGAATGCCCTTCAATCCTTTTGAGTAACTCTATGCCAGCCTTTGTTTCTCCTGATTTACAAAGACCATTGATCAAAGTCCCATAACTAACATGGTTCAACTGAAATCCTTGAGCTTTAACGCAATCATGAAATTGCAGTGCTTTCCTAAGCTGACCACAAAGACAGAAGCCTTTGATGAGTGTATTGAAGGTAATTGCATTTGGCTTATATCCCATTTTGAGAATCTTGGCGAACACAGAAAAGGCAAAATTGATGTGACCGAGGTGGCAGAAGCAATTGATGAGGATGCTCAAAGTAACAAGGTCTGGTGTAATACCTTTGAATTCCAATTGTTTGGAAAGGGAAATAGCAGTTGGGTAATGGTTCATCTTGACAAGGGATCCCAAAATGTGGTTAAAATGGAAGATGGGTGGGGAAGGATGCATATGGAGCATGCGATTGAATGAGGCAACGGCATCGTCGTGATTGAGAGATTGAGAGTGGAAGGTTGCATTTGCATAAAAAGGAAGAAACTTTGGAAACCTAAACCTTAATACTGACAAAGACATTGGAGGAAGCCAGGCATTTAAGGTCATCGGATCAGTCAACGGCGGAGAAGGAGTAGCCCTCCGATAGCACAGGTTCCGGCTTCGACGGTAGCCCTCAACCCGACCTGAGAAAACTGCAGCGGTTAGGCAAGGCTTTGCAGTGAACTCCTACACAAACCCTAAGAGCTATCTGCTAATTTATGAATGAAAACAGAACATTCATATATTTATTCAACAACAACTTTTTAAGAAAGAGAAAATAGCTGCTGATTTTTGAAGGAAAACAACATTCATATTCACCCAATTTACCTTTGATTCAGTTTTCTAACTGCTGAATATACTCCTTACAGATACTTTCATATCATATTAGTTTAAATAGAAACACGATTTATATAATTAAAATTCAGAAAAAAGTTGTTCACCTAGTTTTTAAAATCTACTCATTTCTATGATAACATGTGAAAAAGAAAAAAAAAATAGAAATGGATTCAGAATACACTAATGTGTTTATTCTTTATTTCTGCATTATGTTCATGATTCTTTAATTTTTTTTTTAAAAAAATCTCACCCCGTTAGTTATGATATGTTTCTGAATATTTTTTTTGAAAAAAATATATCTCTATGTCTGCATTACATACTCATTTAGTGACTTTTTTTTATTTTATTTTGTTGGTATTTTACATGTGAAGGAGTCAAAAATAGAGAATTGTGAGTATGATAAGCCTAATATAGGATGTTGCATCTCTTAGTTCATTTTGTTGAAAAAGTAACTACACCGTTGTAGGATGAACTAAGTAAATGAAATAGCATAAAAAAAGAAAAAAAGATATTGGGGCATGGGTAGTGATACTTCATGTGGTTAAGGGTAGTGTTTTATAATACACTACTACAGTTTTTAATGATTAAAGTACACACTGTTATTTTGAATAATTTATTTTTTATTAATAATGTATAATTAATGTTATTTTATAAAGAGGTATATGTGTTATTTAAATAAATAAATAAGAGAGATTAGTATTCACTTAAAAATTAGAGAAGATGTGTGAGTAATATAAAGAAATTTTAGGAGAGATTAGTGGAATTTTCCCTTAAATTTATATTTTATAATAATTTTTTTAATATATAAATTATATTATAATTAAAAATTATTATAAATAAATATTTTATTATATTATAAAATGATAATAAAAAATTTATATTGAGATACAATAAAACTATTTTTAATTATTGATAATTTAAAAAAATTACATAATTTAATTATTTTTGTCTAATAAAAAGGTATAACTCATTCTTGCTAGATTAATGTTATAAGGATAGAATAGTATTTTTAGTCACAACTTCATGCTTAAATTGAAGATCAAATCAGGATCTATAGTTAAAGAACATATGTCATATATATTATGTTTAATATTTGGTTCAATGGTTGATCATGTGTATAATTAAATATTTTATAAAAAAATTAATAAGTCATTAATTTAAGTAAAATTAGATTCAATTTTTTAAAAAAAAAATATATGATCTCATGTTTGAATATTATGAATAAAAAAATGTAATTGAAATACAAGACTTCAACAAAAATGGAGAGTTGAATTTTTTTAGTGATAATCATCCATAAAATCAATAAATACTTCACATTAATAACGTGTGTATATATATATATATATATATATATATATAAAAGAAGGGATTCGTTTATTCTATGAGTAAGTTTACCTAAATTTACTTCATTTAATAATTCATGTTCTTCATTAAATTTTAATAATCCAGCTGTTGAATTCAAAGTTCTTAATGCATAGATCAAGTCTACAAATTTTTAAAAATTTTGAAAATCATTTGATACTTCATTTTATTAATTCAAATCAACGTATAAAATGATTTTATGATTATCCGACCATTTGAATCAATGAAATAAAGTATCAAATAATTTTTAAATTTTTTTAAAGAGTTGCATACTTAATGTATACATTAAGAACTTTAAATTTAACAGTTGAATTATTAAAATTTGATGTAAAATGTGAGTTATTGAATGAGATAAGTTTAGATAAACTTATTCATGAAATAAACTAATTTCTTTTAAACATATATAGACTAAAATCCTCATAAATGACACCTCTGATGTATTGTTTATCCACAATAGATTTGTCATTTACAGGTTTACAACATAATAATAAAATCATGGTCAAAGCATAGAAGACACGAGCCAAATTATGAATTTAACACCATAACGGATGCATGAGAACAAGTATGTTTACCAAAGCAAACAAATCATAGATAAGTACTAACACTAAAAACATTTATTCCAAGGATTAACATATATTTTTTAATATGTATACTTTTACTTATCTTATTTTATAGTTTTTATAGTTTAAAACAAACTTTTTATTCTTTATATTTATCCTTTTCAATATTTTTTAGTTTATATAGTTTAAGGTAAATCCTTTTAATCCATATTGATAATTATCTTCTAATGTTGGGTTGATGTGGTTAAAGTTTTCAATTTTGTGAGAATAAAAAAAAAAGTGTCTCAATAATTAACGTCATAGGTGAAGGTACGTACGAAAGTAACATAAAATATCGAGAAACCTAATTTAGAGTAATTTTAACAAAATAAAATCTGCATCAGAGACAATTGAATTAGTCCCTATAGTTAAAGGTAGATGTTTTTAGTTTATATCGTTAATATTTTTATAACTTTGTGTTGATGTGATAAAAAAAACTTTAATTTCGTGAGAATAAAAAAGTGTTTCAACTATAAGTGTTACATATGAGGGTACAAAAAAGACATGAAGTGTCAAGAAATCTAATTTAGAATAACTCTAACAAAATAAAATTGACATCAAATACACAAAAAATTTTAAATTAATATCTTGGTTACATCAATACGAAAAGGACAACATTACAACAACAAAAAATTAATGACAGAGATTAAAAAATTAAAAAATTATAAGTATAGAGACTTAAAAGTATACAAACTAAAAGGTAATGTAAGTGATATTATAGAGACTAAATAATATTTTAACATATTTTTAATTATAGAAACTAAAAAGATAAAATAAAGTGAAACTATAAAAATAAAAAGACATTTCAACCAGTTTTTAATCTACTATATATCTCTGTGTGTTACTAAAGTTATTTTAATAACTACTATACATATTAGAAAAAAAGAGGTACTCTCTAGTTATAAAAAATAAAATAATGAGTGATTATTTAGACAGAGATTTGGAAACCAAATATCTTTGAAGTAGAAAAAAGAGATAATAAATAAAAAGATTAAAGATAATAAAAGAAAAAGTAATTTAGAATTAGTTATAAGGATAAATTAGCTCAAAATTTGTGTATATAAAATTAGAATATCTCTTTTATTAATAGTATAGATATAAATGAAATAGGCAAATTTACATAATTAGATTTCTCTATATTTTATCACATGTAAATGTTGAGGTTGCTAAAGTCTTTTTAGTAACATTTTCTCTTTAGTTTTTTTTTAAAACTTTTTTTAATTTTAAAAAATAATCTTTTTTGAAACTCAAAAGAAATTATAATAAAAAAGAATATTTTATTTTATAATTAAATCTTTAATCTAAACTCTAATGTCACCAAATTCTTTTTTAAAACTTAAAAATGCCGCTTAATAAAAAATAATCAGTCCCTATATATTAGATACAAACATCTATCTTGTACAAGAATGTTTTTTAAAAAAATTCTTCAAGGGTTTATAAGAATTTTTTTAACTTTTATTTAATTTTTTTTTACATGGGATAGAAATATATATCTAGAAAAAAATATATTTTTATTTAGAAGTCCAATTCTAATATATAAATTTTTAAATAATGTTTATTTCATAAGTAATAGAAAAAGAAAAATAGTTGTGCGTAAGCACGAATTACTTATTAATTATGAGAAGAAGAAAAAAAAAAGAAAAAAATTGAAAAAATATATTTTATGATCGTGACTGATTACAAATCAACTTTTATTTGTATAAAAATCTCTTAAAAGTAATTTTTTTTTATCACTTTTTAAAGGCTAAACATTATTCCTAATCTCGTCAGGAAACAACAAATTAAAGTTCATTTTTTTTTAATTTTGAGCACCAATTAACCTTCTTGTTGGTTTATGCCGGATATATCCATCTCTGTCAAATATGAAAAATTGAAAATTGATCTCATGCAAAAGTTATGTACCAGCTCTGTCAAATATATATGTGTTCTTACCGGAGATCTGCTGTAGTGATGATCCGCCAAGTAAGATCGGTGAGCCTCCTTCACTGGTACGTTGGTGCTCCAAGATGGGGGTGGTACCTGCAAAAGAGACTCTGATGCCAAAATTAGGGTTTGTATGAGTATGAGTCTCGTATAAGTAATGCACGTACCTTGATGTGAATTAGGGTTGCGTTGGGCCTTGGGCCCGATGATCCGGTTTCAGAACGAGCCATTCTGGGTCCAGGTGTTTTCAAAAAAATTATCATCCACGTGACATCCACGTATGCATCTACGTGGCATCCACGTGGCCAAAAGTAAACTCCGTTTAAATAATTTGGACGGAAGTGCCACATTGAAACTAATTAATTAATTTGGGACTAAATTAAAACCAATTAATTAGTTTGGGACCAAATTGAAACCAAAAATAAAAGTGAGACTAAATTAAAACAAACAATTAATATAAGGGACCAAAATAGGGTTTTAACCTTGATTTTTTTTAAAACATTTGTTTGTTAAAAATAATTAATAATTAATTAACATCAACGAATTATGGTGTGTAAATCTACAATAATGATTATCATTACATAAAGTAAGATTATGAATCACAAAAATATTAGAATGGCTGAAGTTGTTTATGTTAGGATGTAAGTAAAGTCTCATATCATTCAAACAAAGACATGTATTTATATATACACAATTGTCTTTATTAGTAGAAAGGTCTTTTTGGATGATGCACAACTGTTTAACCTTCATTTTTTTTTTCATGAGTTATATATACATAATGTTGTACAATAAAATATAAAAACTACGCATAGATTTTTATTTTCTATGATAATATGAAAAAAAAAATACACTTATATTCTCTATATTTTTTTAAAATTGTATTCAATATCCTTTTATAATTTAGATATATGATAAGATCTATTAAAAAAAAATGTTACGCAAATCTCTTGACCCCAAAAATGCTTGTGAGGTGAGATGCATATGATTTTTAATGAATTTTTCTTTCTCGAAAATGCTCTCATCTTCTCCAATCATTCTCAGTAACAATATATAGATGGTCGGGTTAACAATTTCTAATCATTTAATGAGTAGCAAAGATCCTGAATATACAAAAATGGAAAATTAATTGGTTATTCCATGCAATAGGTATGACTGACAACTTCAATTATATGAACTATCTAAATTTAACATACTTACTTCTTGTTGTGACACTGTTTGTCCCATGCATTGAGTATATTTCAGGGGGGAAATTTGTTGAAAGAGATACATTAAAATTGAAAGGCCAATCAGCAATAATGCCCGAGGTTTGCTCTCATGACATGATTGTGCATTAAGTTGTGAATAAAAGCTATCATGTACTAATATGATGTGTATATTATTTTTCTCTATTGTCTTGCTAATGTTGTGAAACCAAAAGCAAAGTCAGAAAATCCTACTCTTGAAGCAAAGGCCGAAGCAGATGCATCAACTAATTCAGTAGCAAAAATTGACCATGAAAATGCAATTCCTACACATAAAGCAAATGTTTTAATTCCTTGATGGTTTACAAATTAAGCAAATTAGCCAACTATCCCTCTTAAGAGGAGGAAGCACGTGAGGATGGAGGTGTAAGTGGCAATGGTGTAGTTAAGGAAGTTGAAGGAGACTAAGGAGAGGGAGAGGTAAGAGAAATAGTTAGAGAAGATAAGGATATTTTAGAGAGAAAAAAATTCACTGAAGTCATGTACAGGTTATGACATGCATCTTTGGATTCAGGACAGTTCCATGTAACATTTATTTATTTTTTAAAGAATCTTACTATAAATTTAAATTATGAAAAAGTATTAAGTACAATTTTTAAAAAAATATATGGACACTAACATAATTTAATCTATTAAAATTTGTTCTGACTATGATAGAAGTGGAATAAAAAAAAAAAGCATTACTAATATTTATTTTTTGTGAAAATGATTAAAAGCTCTTGAAAAGAAAATAATCTTTCTAAAAAAAAACAGAAAGTTCTGAGGTCTGTTATGGGGGAAGGAATTTGTCATAAAAAAAATTATCTCTAATTAGTTAAATAAAATAATTATTAATTTTAAAATATTTATTTCACTATAAATTAATCATAATATATATTTACTTTATTTATACACATTTATTTATTTTTTTATGAAGATTAAGTATTATTATTATTATTATTATTATTATTATTGTGAAAAAAGAAAATTTCATGATTACGTAACTCTATTATAAAAATATTTGTGTGTGAATATTTTAAATTTTAAAATTTTTAAACTGATACAATTTATAGTTATAAAAATTAGAGGTGAATATTTAAACCAATCTACTATCGCATTCTAATTTTATTTACCATTTTAATTTTTTTTATAACAATTTAATTTTGCTTGTAACATTTTTCATTATAGAAGAGAGTTTTAAGAGATTAAATTGTTAAAATTTGTCTCTTTAAAATTAAAAAAATCTTACAATTAATTAATCATTTTTTTATTTAATATTTTAATATTTGTATTTTTTATTAATAAATTATAGAGCTTAATTTTAAATAATATTAAAAAATCTTACTTTGTTTATATACACAAAATGACTAAATGAATGAATAAAAACATATATTGTTATGTAGAAAGCAAAAACGAGATAAATAGAATGTAAACAAAGAAGAAAAAAAAAAAGGTGAGCCAATTCAGACCAATTTGACCAAAAAAAAAATGAATTTTTAATAAATTTATTAAATTGGGGTTGCAGATTGGTTGTATCAAAGCTCAATCAGTTAATTAAGTGACGTAAATCATCTAACACTCATGTTAACTCAAATTAATATTTTGAATTATTTAATTAAGACTTAAATATATTTTTAAGTTATTTTAAAATGAACAAGTTTTGATTATGATTTTTTTTTAAATCTTCTTTCTATTTTTCATTTTTATAAAATGTATAAGCATTATTTTTTATCCTCATAAAATGAAAAAATTGATTTTGATCCTTGTAATTTATTTTATTTATTTTCATCTCCTAAAATTTAAAATTATTATTATTTATTCTTGATAATCATTTTAAAATATATAAATAAACATATATTTTAAGGATCTATAAACTTTTTAAAAATAATATATGGTGACAAAGTAAATTATAAATACAATCTGAGACGATTACTTGACTTACAAATAATCTTATAAATAGTTAAATATGATTACATAATAATAAAGATTAAAAATATAATTTCAAATTTTAGAAAAATTAAAAATTTAAAAAATTTACAAAGATTAAAATTAAAATCTATTCATTTTTTCAAGATCTAAAAATATGTTTAAATGTTAACTTAATTGCTTATATCATTCAAAATTCAAATTATTACCTACAGTACAGGATATCAATGACAGGTGCTTCTAGTAGAAACTCACTCAAAGACCAAGTTATAATTATTCAATAACTCCCAGACATTAAAATCCTCTCATAGGATTACCCACCCCGTGAAAAAAGTAATGTACTAGGAGGCACTCCTTCGGTCAGGCAATAGGCCGAAAGGGGTGCCCGAGCCGACGAAAACACACCACCCCTTCGGCTGGAGGATACGCTGAACACACCCTCTCGGCCAAAGGGGGTACCCTAGGACTCCCTTACCACTAGAACACCCATCAAAACCTCTCGGTATTAAGCTGGGCCGAACACCTCCTCGGCCTTGACCTAGGCCGAACACCTCCTCGGCATTGACCTAAGCCGAACACCTCTCCGACCTTGGAGGAGGCCGAACACCCTTTTAGGCCTCATGCCTAGCCGAAGACTTCAACAAAGCAGATCACAAGCAACACTGCCATCAAGGACGAGTCAAACACCTCCTCGGCCTTGACCTAAGCCGAACACCTCCTCGGCATTGACCTAGGCCGAACACCTTTTCGGCCTTGGGGGAGGCTGAACACCCTTTCGGCCTTATGCCTAGCCGAGGACTTCAACAAAGAGCAGATCACAAACAACACGTGGCAAGTTAGATACTTATTATGCGCTAATTACCATGCCAGATTAAGAGGAGATTAAGGCTAACTCAAGTGTTACCCATCTCCCAAGACTGAAGGCCCACCAGGCCCAATTGTGTCACTATAAATACACAGGTGATGTGACATAAAAAGGTACGATTTATTCCATATAAAAGCACTTATTGCTCTGCACCGAATACTTATTTGATCATCGGAGTGCCTTTGCAGGTACCCTCCCCACCTCACGGAGACAACATCCGGTCGGCAACAAAGACTTAGAAGATCGAGAAGGAAGAACGACAAGAGGAGTGTTTCTACGCAGGAACATTTTGGCGCCAACCGTGGGACCGAAACCAGAACGGTTCTCGACCCTAAAGCAAGATGGTAACAACCAGGAGTCAGCAGGAGAACACAACCGACTACCCTTTCGGGATGCCCCGAGACACCATTAGGCGGCAAACTAACCAGAATGAGGATGGAATGGAAGAGTCGTACGTGGACCGGTCTCAACAGCCTAACCCGTCGTCGGCCATCGAGCAACTGAAGGCCGAAATGATGGAACTCAAAAGGCTCCGAGAAAAGGACGCCCACGAGCTGTCGCTCTTGAGAAAGGAGAATGCAGAGCTAAGAAGCGATAACCGATCATGGCATCCGTCCCACGATATCCTCAACACCCAATCAACCCGGGATCATGGGGAATCGTCCGGATGGTACAAGGAAACGAGGGACCCTAGGCCTACAGCAGGAGTGACGACCACTACCCTTGATCAATAGCGACGACAGGGAAGGACCCTATTCACCCCGGACATTGCCGGAGCCCACCTACCTGACAATTGGAAGAATCTGACCCCTGGAAAAGTACGACGGAACAACCGATCCAGAGGAACACCTTGATGCGTTCGTTACCCAGATCAGTTTGTACACCGAAGATGACGCAATTATGTGTAAAGTTTTTCCCACCTCACTGAAGGGGCCGACACTCAATTGGTTCACGAGGCTTCCCCCCAGATCAGTAGACTCATTCACGGCCCTATCGTCTCGGTTCGTGATACAATTTGCCACGAGCCGTCCTCATCAGCTCACGTCAATCGCATTGGTCAACATCCGCCAAGAAAAGAAGGAACCTCTTAGAACTTTCATGGAAAGGTTCGGAAAAATGACATTATCCATTTGTAACTTGGACCCGGCCGTAGCAATGCATCACTTGACCACGGCGCTGCGACCCAGACCCTTCGTCAACAGCCTGTGCAAAAAACCACCCCGAGACCTGGATGACCTGAGGCAGAGAGCCACGAAATACATGCAGATGGAAGAATTGGCCGAATTTCGAAGTCAGAACCGGCCCGACCTATTTCTCGCCAAAAAAGAAAGTGAGAAGGAACCTTCCAAGCCCCGGCCCCGAGACGTAATTGATCAAGAAAAGAATGCCAGGGGTCCCAGATATATGCACTATACACCGCTCAACACCAGCACAACCAAAGTGTTGGAACAAGCCTTGGCCACAAAAGTCCTAGCAGTTCCTCGGAGAGCTATGACTCCGCCCCACGCGGATAAGACGAAAGCATGTCAGTTTCACCGGAATAGGGGGCACACTACTGAAGAGTGCTCTGCGCTTCGGGATCGCATCGAGGATCTCATCAAAGCAGGCCACCTTCAAAACTTTACCCGGTCGACAGATAATAGAAGGAACGACTACCGTCCTGACCGAAGGGGTGCCTCCTAGTACAAAAGGGAGAATCAGGACCGAGCACCTCCACGGAAATGATCTCGTGAACGCAGCCGATCTCAAGAAAAGAACCAACAGCGAGACCGAGATCAACCTAGACGAATAATCAACACCATCGCCGGAGGATTCGCGAGCGGTGGAAGCTCGTCCTCGGCCCGCAGGAGACATCTGAGGGCAATCAAGTCGGTTAACGCCATTGGCCGAGCAACCCCGATTCATATGCCCCCTATTACATTTACTGATCAGGACTTTCAAGGTGTTGACCCCGTGCAAGATGACCCCATGGTCATCAGCGTGGAAATCAACAACTGCATAGTAAAGAAAACCCTTGTTGACCAGGGGAGCTCGACGGATATCCTATACTGGAAAACATTCGAGCAGCTCGGCATCCCTGAACAAGAGCTAACGCCTTATGATGAGCCCTTGGTAGGATTTTCGGGCGAACGAGTAGACACTCGGGGGACAATAGATTTGTACACTTACTTTGGAGAAGAGCAGTATAGAAGAAGGATCAAGGTACGTTATGTGGTGGTGCATGCAAACACATCGTATAACATCTTATTAGGCCGACCCTCCCTGAACAAGCTCCGAGCCATCGTCTCCACTCCCCACTTGGCTATGAAGTTTCCTTCAGAGGAGGGTACGATCATTACTCTGCACGCCGATCAAAAAACTGCCCGAGAATGCTACTTCGCTAGCCTGAAGGTGCCTCCCACCCCGAAACCAAGACTAGACGTCAACGTCATCGGTGACGTCAACCGAATATCGATGGAAGGCTTGGAGCTTGATCCAAGAATGGAGGACGAGGATAGGGTCGAACCCGTAGAAACAACGATTCCTTTCCAACTCAGAAAAAGTGAGGAGCAGGTCACTTATTTGAGCTCCCAATTGTCTGAGACGGAAGCAAAAGACATTAGGCAAGTCCTACAGAAGTACTCGGACCTTTTCGCCTGGATGGCAGCTGATATGCCGGGCATAGATCCAGATTTCCACTGTCATCGGCTCTCGGTGTGCCGCGACGCCAAACCGATTGCCCAAAAGAAAAGAAAAATGGGCGGAGACAGAGCCCGAGCAGTAAAGGAAGAAACGATGAAGTTACTTCAGGCAGGATTTATAAGGGAAGTGAAGTATTCCACCTGGCTGGCAAACGTCGTTATGGTCAAGAAATCGAATGGTAAGTGGAGGATGTGCACCGATTACACAGATTTGAACAAGGCATGCCCAAAGGACGTTTACCCACTACCTCACATCGATGCACTGGTGGACGGAGCGGCGGGCCACAAAAGATTAAGTTTCCTCGACGCGTACTCGGGGTATAATCAAATACCCATGTACCCGCCGGACGAAGAAAAAACGGCGTTCATCACCGACTCGGCAAATTTCTGTTACAAGGTAATGCCCTTCGGCCTGAGGAATGCCGGTGCCACCTACTAGAGACTCATGGACAAGATCTTCCGACACCAAATAGGAACCTGCCTAGAAGTTTATGTGGATGATATGGTAATCAAATCCAATTCGTCCAGTGACCACTTAAAAGACCTCAGCACCATTTTTGATGAAGTTAGACGACACCACATGCGGTTGAACCCGAAAAAATGCACCTTCAAGGTAGCCGGCGGAAAATTCTTGGGATTCATGTTGTCGAAAAGGGGCATAGAGGCCAACCGTGACAAGTGCCAAGCTATCATCAGTATGAAAAGCCCTCATAACATAAAAGAAGTCCAGCAGTTGGCCGGACGAATCGCTTCCTTAGCTCGTTTCCTGCCATGCATGGCGGAAAAATCAAGACCTATAATGTCCTTGCTAAAAAAGGCCACCAAATTCCAATGGACCGAGGAATGTGAGTGGGCTTTTCAAAACTTTAAGACAATGCTCACAACCCCACCATTGTTGACCAAACCGGACCCTGGTCTCGACATGATAGTGTACATATCAGTATCAGACAAGGCCATCAGTACCGTTTTGGTGCAAGAAAAAACGGAACAGACGCCGGTGTACTTCGTCAGTCGAGCGCTACAAGACGCCGAGACGAGGTATCAACATCTCGAAAAGATAGTCTTGGCCCTTGTACATACCGCCAGCCGTCTTCGACACTATTTTCAGAGCCATCGGGTGCTTGTCCGAATAGATAGCCCCATAACTAAGGTCCTGCGCAAGCCGGAACTGGCAGGACGAATGGTGGCCTAGTCTATAGAGCTGTCTCAGTTCGAAATTCGTTTCGAACCAAGAGGGCCTGTCAAAGCACAAAGCATGGCCGATTTCGTAAACGAATTCACGCCACAAATACCCCCCGAATCCCCCCTCTGGACTTTACACGTAGACGGGTCATCAAACCAACGAGGCAGTGGCGCTGACATTATTTTGGAAGGCCCTAGCCAGGTAGTAATCGAACAGTCCTTGCGATTCGGCTTCAAAACGTCCAACAACCAAGCCGAGTACGAAGCCCTTTTGGCAGGCCTGAGGTTGGCGCAGGACCTAGGTGTTACCAAAATACAATGTTAGAGTGATTCACAGGTGGTGACAGGCCAAGTTAACGGTACTTTCCAAATCAGGGAACCAACACTGTTGTTATACTTCCACGCTTTCCAGAAGCTGAAGAGCGACTTTGAAGATGTCCAAGTTAAACACACGCCCCGAGAGCTCAACACGAGAGCTGATCAGTTGGCTAAGCTAGCCAGCAGCAAGAAGATCAGTCATTTGCGCAGCATGATGCAGCAAGAACTACACAAGCCCAGCATCACCCAAGCCGAATGTTTGCAGGTCCAGCAGGGAACACCCAATTGGATGACCGGGATAGTCGAGCATCTCACAACCGGATCATTACCCACTAATCCCTTGGAGGAAAAAAAGATGAAAATCGTGGCGGCCCGATACACCCTAATTGCTGGGGAATTGTACAAGAGGGGGATGTCGACACCATTATTGAAATGTTTGGCACCGGAACAAGCACAATACGTGGTCAGGCAAATCCACGAAGGCATATGTGGAACTCACTCGGGCGGTCGAACCCTTGCCACCAAAGTCATCCGAGCCGGATACTATTGGCCAACCCTACTCACGGATTGTGTCAATTTTGTTCAACAATGCAAGCCGAAGTAGCAAACAAGGTCATCCTCAAAGAGTTGAAACGACGACTCGGGCAAGTTAAAGGAACATGGCCCGACTGTTTGCCC
This sequence comes from Cajanus cajan, assembly GCF_000230855.2. NCBI lineage: Eukaryota > Viridiplantae > Streptophyta > Magnoliopsida > Fabales > Fabaceae > Cajanus > Cajanus cajan. The sequence goes on along the minus strand of NC_138517.1, from coordinate 6,364,284 downwards.
GAACTCTTATGGGCCTACCATTGTACCCCACAGAGCTCAACTAGAGAAACACCTTTTCGGTTAACCTACAGCACGGATGCCATGATTCCAGTGGAAGTAGGTGAACCTTCCTTGAGACGAACAATATTCGATGAATGAACCAATGGGGAAGCACTAAACATCGAACTGGATTTAGTTGAGGAAGCACGTGATCAAGCCCTCATCAATATGGAGGCTTGCCGAACCAGGCTAATCAGGAAACACCAAACGAAGATCAAACCCCGCGAATTCCAACCCGGCAACTTGGTCTGGCGAGTTACAAGAGACGCGCGACGGGACAAATCCCAGGGAAAGTTGGCACCTAACTGGGATGACCCTTATTGCATAATGCACAATTTACAAAACGGAGCATATAAGTTAGAAGAACTAACAGGGAAGGCTATCCCTCGGACGTGGAATGCAACACACTTGAAGCATTACTTTAGTTAGCATACACCATGTAATTCTGTTTCGGTGCACTCTTTTCCTTTTTCAGGTTTTCTCCTCTTAGAAAAATGTGAAAAGAGGTTTTCCTGATAAAAAGGTTTTTAACGAGGCACCATGATAGACTATGGCCAAGGCCAAGGAATCCAAGAGGTGATATACTGAAAGAACCAAGAGGAATGGGATGATCTTAAAGACCTTTTTCATATATTTTGTAAATAGTCTCTTGTATAGGTTATTTTGCCTTTGTATTTGTGAGGCACTTTACTTGCTTTTTCCTAGTGTTTGTATATTGTTTTTAAGGTAGGCTACTTGGAGAGTTTAGCTCCATTTAACCTCCCTAGATGATACATTCATTTTATATTTTTTCAGTAGGGAAAAGGGGGTGACATTTAGCAATGCTTGTGGGTGTAACAAGTAATTGGGCCAGAACTGGGCCTAGGCAAAATTTTGCATATTGGACTCATTTTGCTCCTAATTTTTCATAGATTTGATTTAGCTAGGTTTCATCATCATATGATGAACCTAACTAAACCAAATCAAACATTTTTGAATTAATTCAAGGAGCAAATTGGACCCAAGGCCGCCTAGCTTCATCCTTGTTCTTTGGCCGAATTGAACTTGTTACTCTCCAAGGTTTGAAGCTTGCTTTGCAAGCTTCTCAAACCTTGGACGGTTTAGGCAACCTAACCATGGTTCTTAAATGAACCATGGTCAAGGTTGGCTTCTCCCACAAGCTACCTAAACTGTGGGAGTTAAAGTTTACCCTACCATGGTTCCTAGTGAACCATGGTTAGGGATAACTTCTCCTACAAGCTACCCTCTCCTATATATTTGATTTTCCTACACTTGTACTCACTTTTGACAAATTTGAGAAATATAATCTGAATTTCTCTCCCACTCAAGAGTCACAAAAATCGAAGAGAACCCTCACTCTAAGGATTCTCTCAAAGTGCTTCTACTTTTGGCTTGGTTCCTAAAGCTTCCTTCACAAGCTTAAGGAGTGGCCGAACCTCCTTCATAGACTTCACCTCCATTGAAGCTTCTTCAAAGGAGATTTCAGAGATCTTAAAGAGTAAACCTCAAGGCATTTCGGTCCTTAGCATGGAACTCTTGAAGAAACATCAATGTACTTCAACTAGTTCCATCACACCATATCAATGAAACAAGCCATTCTTCAAAAAACTTTTGTGCTCAGTCTAATCGTAAGCCAAAACTTAAATCCCTCCCGAGCACTCTCGCTCGGCCAAGGTTGAATTAAATAATCCCTCCCGAGACATCCTCTCGGTCAAGGTTGAATAAAATAATCCCTCCCGAGCACTCTCGCTCGGCCAAGGTTGAATGACATAATCCCTCCCGAGACATCCTCTCGGTCAAGGTTGAATAAAATAATCCCTCCCGAGCACTCTCGCTCGGCCAAGGTTGAATGACATAATCCCTCCCGAGACATCCTCTCGGCCAAAGTTGAACGTAATAATCCCTCCCGAGACATCCTCTTGGCCAAGGTTGAACGTAATAATCCCTCCCGAGACATCCTCTCGGCCAAGGTTGAGCAAAATAATCCCTCCCGAGACATCCTCTCGGCCAAGGTTGAACGTAATCATCCCTCCCGAGACATCCTCTCGGCCAAGGTTGAACATAATAATCTCTCCCGAGATGTCCTTTCGGCCAAGGTTGAACGAAGTAATCCCTCCCGAGATGTCCTCGCGGCCAAGGTTGAACGAACTATTCCCTCCCGAGCACATTAGCTCGGCCAAGGACGAATAAGTCAATCCCCCGCGAACTCAATCGATCAAAGAACAACACCCCGAGCATTCTTCACCTGCCAAAGTCGAACAAAATTACAAGACTATCTTGGCTAGAGAAGAAAACTTGGCCTTTTTCCAAGTACTTACTATTTGGTTAACGGTGAGCAAAGTTTACTTCCCGAGAAACCCCCTCAACCGAAGTCAAACTACAGTATCTCACCCGAGTACCCCTTCACTCGACCAAGGTCGAACAAAGTTACTTTGCCCACCAAAAAGGAAATTCCAGCCCTATCGGCCAAAAGAAAACAAGTCATTCTCCAACATAAGTCCGAACCAATTCGCGCGATAAACATAGGTTGTCCACTTAAAGAGCAAAAACATAAGAGTCCAAATAGGAAAGAAGTAGATTCATTGAAGTCAAAACGGCACTATCGGCCGGAGGGTACAAACAAGTATGGCTCATTCGGCCCAAAAGAATCAAAAAGAAAGCAAAAAATACCCTATTCCTATACATCATCAACAAAATAGATGTATCACTCAATAAACACCTCAGTCAGCATGAATGGTCTCCTCGGTCTCCTCGTCGTCATTCACAGTCGCACCAGGATCTTCCATGGGAGCCGACCGAGGTGGGGCCGCCTCATCCGGCTCAATGTTGTCGGGGGCATCATTAAAGTCTAGATACGCCCCCTGGAAGAAGTCCTTGCTGAGTTCGAAGGAAAAGTTTGGGGAAAAATGCCGAAGTGGGTCGCTTGCCGAGCACAATGCCAAAACCCTTCCTCGTGCTCCTTGATAATTTTGCCCTCAACTTCGGCCCGGAAAGTAGCCATGGCAGCCTTGGCCTCGGCCTTCACTTGCTGTTCCCGAGCCGTAAGTTCCTGCACCTCTTGGACCCTCATCCGTTCGGCATCTTCCGCCACAAGAGCCCGGCCTTCCATCTCAGCATAAGCCTCTCTTAACCGAGCCACCTCGGCCTCCAACGTCAACTTCTATGTAGTGGTATTTACAAAGCACCCGGAACGCTTGCATATAAGCCCATGCGTTTGGGTGCAACTGCGTCGGGGCCACGTTCAACACACGAAGGACCCCCATCTGAAAATCTTCGAAGGGGAGCGACATCCCGAGCTCTCGAAAGAAACACTCGTACATGTAGAAAAAATCTCTGATTCCTTCCCGCTTCGCAAGAAAAACCAGATCAAGCTCCCCCGGGCCTTCGGCCCGGCATCGACGCAGCAGAATAGGATAAGGATCCCAACCTTCCCATCGGCCTAACGTGCAAAGACCAAGAAGACGTATCACGGCAGCCCTCTCATGAAAACGAGAGAAGTACGCCGCCACCTCACCATCGACCCAATCATACCCCCGGATTTCACATAGAGGGTACTTCTGCCTATAATCCCCGGGGCTCATCTCGGCGTCAGGCAAATCCGACCCGGATGAAGAACTCCCAGACTCCCCACTACGCTCAGGGCCCGACCCAGCATGACCCCCAATCATTTCCACTTCGGCGTTGAAGGCTAACATCTCGGCCTCGACATCTTGTGCTGAAACCCTATCACTAGCCGACGACCCTGATGACAATGTCACACCTTCGGTGGCCATTATCAACAAAAAAAAATCTAAACACAAAAAATGAATCTTTAGGAGTACTCGACTCACACGAAATGATAGAGGCAGTATAATTACAAAGAAGGCATGAGGAATGGAGTCCCATCCCCACACCTTATATAGACCACACAAAGCAACCCAAGAGGCTCGTAATAAATGCGCCTGAACGCGAAGAGTCATAACCCTAGGGCGCGAAACCCAAAGGAGGCCATGGCATGCAACAGTCACTATCCACACGACACACCTCCCGAAGAACACGTCTCCCCAAAAACAAAACCCTAAAATAACCCCGAACCATTTCAACACATCAAACCCCTTCGTCATTCATCCTGGGGCTTGGGGGGGTAGTGTACTAGGAGGCACCCCTTCGGTCAGGCAATAGGCCGAAAGGGGTGCCCGAGCCGTCGAAAACACACCACCTCTTCGGCTGGAGGATGCGCTGAACACACCCTCTCGGCCAAAGGGGGTACCCCAGGACTCCCTTACCACTAGAACACCCATCAAAACCTCTCGGTATTAAGCTGGGCCGAACACCTCCTCGGCCTTGACCTAGGCCGAACACCTCCTCGGCATTGACCTAAGTCGAACAACGCTCCGACCTTGGAGGAGGCCGAACACCCTTTCGGCCTCATGCCTAGCCGAGGACTTCAACAAAGCAGATCACAAGCAACACTGCCATCAAGGACGAGTCAAACACCTCCTCGGCCTTGACCTAAGCCGAACACCTCCTCGGCCTTGACCTAAGCCGAACACCTCCTCGTCATTGACCTAGGCCGAACACCTTTTCGGCCTTGGGGGAGGCCGAACACCCTTTCGGCCTTATGCCTAGCCGAGGACTTCAACAAAGAGCAGATCACAAACAACACGTGGCAGGTTAGATACTTATTATGCGCTAATTACCATGCCAGATTAAGAGGAGATTAAGGCTAACTCAAGTGTTACCCATCTCCCAAGAATGAAGGCCCACCAGGCCCAATTGTGTCACTATAAATACACAAGTGATGTGACATAAAAAGGTACGATTTATTCCATATAAAAGCACTTATTGCTCTGCACCGAATACTTACTTGATCGTCGGAGTGCCTTTGCAGGTACCCTCCCCACCTCACGGAGACAACATCTGGTCGGCACCAAAGACTTAGAAGATCGAGAAGGAAGAACGATAAGAGGAGTGTTTCTACGCAGGAACAAGTAACATTAGAGAGATTCAAACCCCCACTCATGAAGAATTAAAAGTTCAATTTGAATCTTTAACCCCTAACATTAATTTATGTTGTGACAAATTTGATATTAGTAAGTGTTAGAAAGTGTACTATCCGTACCACTATACCGAGTTCGAGCTCGGCATCCCAGCGTGGAGTGACTTCGAATACGCGTTAGGCGACGTCAGCCTGACATCCAAATAGGTCATAACTGATCTCAGGCCCAAGGCCCAATGAAACCCTAATTCACACCAAGGTACGTGCATTACTTATACGAGACTCATACACCCACAAACACTAACTTTAGCATCAGAGTCTCTTTTGTAGGTACCACCCCCGCCTTGGAATAGTAAGCGTACCCAGTAAAGGAGGCTCACCGATCTTACCCAATGGATTGTCCCCTACGACCGATCTCCGGTAAGAACATTTGGCGCCCACCGTGGGGCCGATCAAGACAGCTCTTATCGGCCACGCTTATGGTTTTCACCCGAAGCCATAGTAGACAAGCAACAGACGACCTAAATCGCCCAACGAACATGGACAACGAAGCGGCATTAAGGAGACTGATCGAACAGGTTGAGCAGATGCAGTAGCAACACACCGCTAATCTGCAAAACATTTGTGCCATGCACGAAACTGACCTAGCGGCGCTGCGTACCGCAAACGAGGCTGACCTGGAGGCGCTACGCGCCGAGAACGAGCGTATTCGCGCTTAGCTTCCTCGGCGCCCTTCTGATCAGCCCCCTCAACCGAGTAGTCAACACGAAGAGGAGGGGCACTTGGTCTCTGAACCCCCAACTGCACCTAGGGCACCGATTCCCCGACCTGCTACACATCGGTCGCACGCACCAACAAATAGGTCAGACCATGAAGTCAACAATGCTCCTGCCCCGGTCCCTGGAAATCGGACGAGCATTCGTTGCCACCCCTTTGTGGACGACATCATGGAGACGCCTCTACCCTTTGGCTGGAAGCCCCTCCACATCGACCACTACGACGGCACGACAGATCCAGACGAGCACATTGACTTATACGTCACACAGGTAAACCTATACACTAATGACGATGTTGTTCTGTGCAGGGTTTTTCCAACCTCGCTTAAGGGTGCAGTGCTCGCCTAGTATACCCAATTGTCGACAGGATCGATTGACAACTTTGACACCCTGGTCAGAAGGTTTACGATGCAATATGCAACGAGCTGGCCTCATCATATTACGTCAGCTGCTCTGGCCAGTCTCAAACAGAGCGACGACGAACCTCTAAGAACGTTCATGGAGCGTTTTGCCAGCATCTCAGTTAAGATTCAAAATTTGAATCTCGAGGTTGCCCTACATGCCATGCTTATGGCACTAAAGCCAGGACTGTTTGTCGACAGCCTGTGTCGGTGACCCCCTGTTGACATGGACGAACTCCGCGCCCGGGCTGCAGGCTACATCTAGATGGAAGAGCACTTTGCTTTTTGTGACCAGGTTCGGGGTAAATCGTAGACAAAGTCGAACCAAGGCCACAAAGATAAAGTGAAGGTCACCAACGATAGTCAGTTCAAGAAGACTGCTAGGGCAAATAAAGGGGGGAGATACGACTTCTACACTCCCCTGAATGCGCCTCGAGTACACATCCTAAAGGAGGCCAGCAACAACAACCTGCTCACCCTGCCACCACCAGGACACAGCCCCAACAGTGCAGACAAATCTAAGCATTGCCGATACCATAGGAATCATGGTCACACAACCGAGGAGTGTCGTACACTTAGGGATCGTATAGAGGAGCTCGTCCAAGCGGGACACCTCGGACAATACGTCCAACGGCAACAAGGCCACCGAGGAGGCTACAATGGACGAGGACGAGACAAAGGTCGCAGTTCTGGAGCTCGCACGGACCAGCCCTCTAGCTCTCAACAAAATGCTGGGGGCGTAGTGCGAGCGGAGGTAAGCCAAGAAACAGGGTCAGCTCCCTTGCGGGGAGTTATCAACACAATTGTAGGAGGCTTCGCAGGGGGAGGCTCCAGCAGCTCAGCATGAAAAAGACACCTGTGTAATATCAACAACGTCCACTCTGCTACCTCGGCCCCGCACCAAAGCTCACCATCAATCACCTTCACCAACGATGACTACACTGGCATCTGTCCAAATCAAGACGACCCGATGGTCATCACGGTCGAGGTCGCCAACTGGGAGGTTCACAAGACGCTGATCGATCAAGGCAGCTCGGCTGATGTCCTATACTGGCTGACGTTTCTCAGGTTAGACATCCCTCATTCCCTCATCCAGCCTCACACGGAACCCCTAGTCAGTTTTGCAGGAGAACGAGTTCACACTCGAGGGTATGTGGACCTGCTAACAACCTTCGGGACCTCTCCTGACTCAAGGAGGATCATGGTCTGATACCTCCTCGTAGAAGCCAACACGTCTTACAACATAATCATTGGAAGGTCGACATTGAACCAACTTAGAGTAGTGGTGTCTACCCCACACCTCACAATGAAGTTCCTAGAGAACAGTGGTAGGGTCATCTCCGTCAAGGCGAACCAGAAGACAGCTCGGCAGTGTTATGCCGAAATTTTGAAGGTCTCGCTATCTGAGGAGCGCCGCAAAAATGACCCTCCTACTGTGGCTCATATCGCCCACATGGACATCACCGACCTAGATCCAAGGTCGGACTCCCACGAAGAGCGGCTGACCCCCATTGATGAGCTCGATGACCTCCAGATTGGCAAACTCCCTGGACAGTGCACCAAAATAAGCAGGCAACTAAACCTGGAGCTACGGCGATAGCTTGAAGCCGAAATCTACAAGAACATCGACCTCTTTGCATGGTCCAGCGCCAACATGCCAGGTATAGATGCTAACGTGGTACTAGTAAAGAAGAGCTCGGGGAAGTGGCACATGTGCGTCGACTACACTGATTTGAATAAAGTGTGCCCCAAGGACTCATATCCCTTACCAAGCATTGACAGATTGGTCGATGGAGCACCCGGGCACGCCCTCCTCAGCTTTCTCGAGCTTACTCCAGGTACAACCAGATCATGATGTACCCACCAGACGAGGTGCACACATCGTTCATCATCGACCACGCCAACTTTTGCTACCGAGTGATGCCATTTGGTCTCAAAAATGCAGGGGCCACTTACCAGTGATTGATGGACAAAGTTTTCCACCAGTAGATCGGGCGAAACATGCAGGAAACACAACATGCGCCTCAACCCAGAGAAGTGCGTCTTCACCATCCAGGGAGGTAAATTCCTTGGCTTCATGATCACTAACAGGGGGATTGAGGCCAACCCGGAGAAGTGCAAAGCCATCATCCAGATGCAGAGCCCTCAAAGGCTCAAACTATGAAGGAAGTCCAATGCCTGGCAGGAAGGTTGGTTTCCCTCTCCCGTTTTATCCCCAGGTTGGCAGAGAAGGCATGGTCCATCTTCACCCTGCTGCGAAAGCCGAAGAATTTCGAGTGGACGGACTAGTGCGAAGAGGCTTTTAGGAGCTTCAAAGCCTTCCTCACGACTCTGTCAATCCTCTAGAGGCCGCATCACCACGCCAACCTCCTCCTCTACCTAGCCGTGGCAGAAGGCGCAATCAACGCGATTATAGTACAAGAGCACCAAAAAGTGCAGACGCCGATCTACTTTATCAACTGAGTTCTCCAAGACACGAAGAAACGGTATCAGATGATTGAAAAGCTCACACTAGCACTCGTCATCGCAGCTCGGCGTCTCCGACCTTACTTTCAAAGCCACTAGGTGGTCGTCAAAACTGACTACCCAATCAAACAAATCCTAAGGAAGCCGGAGCTCGCCGGACGAATGATAACTTGGTCAGTAGAACTGTCTAAGTTCGGTATCATGTATGAAAGTCGAGGTCCCCTCAAAGCCCAATGCCTAGCAGACTTTGTGGCCAAACTAACTCCAACATCGGTCGACGAACAACAGGTATGGACTTTACATGTTGATGGGTCCTCCAATTCTAAAGGTGGTGGTGCAGGTATTATTCTGGAAGGGCCAAATCACGTCACCTTGGAGCAATCTCTCACGTTTGGCTTCAAAGTGACAAACAACCAAGCAGAATATGAAGCGCTTCTCACAGGCCTAAGGTTGGCTCACGACCTCGGAGCGCGGAGAGTGAGTTGCAACAACGACTCAAAGCTCATGGTAGAACAGCTCAATAGGGCATACCAGACCAACGAAACCCTTCTGCAGAGGTACTTCCATATGGCATCACAGAAGATCTCGTCCTTCGACGAGTTCACCGTACATCATGTACCACGAGAACAAAATGCCAGAGCCGACCTCCTATCGAAGCTCGCCAGTACCAAACGCCCTAGGCAACATCGAACCATCATCCAGGAGACCCTGCATTCACCCAGCTTAGACGACAACGTCGTCAACACCAACGAAAATGGAGACCTCAGATGGATGACAGGTATTTGGAATTATTTAAAGGAGGGAACTTTGCCCGAGGATAAAGATGAAGCTCAGAAGATGAGGGTACGGTCAGCTAAGTTCGTCATTGTCGGAGACGAACTGTTCAAACGTGGCCTCTCCGCCCCATTGTTCAAATGCCTAACCGAGCCTCAAGCTACGTATGTCATCGAGGAGATACATCAAGGGATATGTGGTATGCACTCCGGAGCGCGCTCAATGGTGACTAGGGTACTCCGAGCTGGGTAGTACTAGCCCACATTGAAGTCGAACTGCCAAGCCTACGTGCAAAGGTGTAAGGAATGCCAGCAGTTCGGCAATGCACATCGGCAACCACTCGAAGCCCTCCACCAGATGATGTCATCCTGGCCTTTTTCCCAGTGGGAAATGGATATCCTTGGACCATTCCCCTCGCAAAAGGTCAACTCAAATTCCTCCTGGTGGCAATTGATTACTTCACCAAGTGGATCGAGGCGTGCCCACTCGCCAAGATCACCGCCGAAAATGTACAAAAATTCACCTAGAAGAGCATCATATGCAGGTTCGACATCCCTCATTCCCTTGTTACCAATAATGGCAGGCAGTTCATTGCACAAAGCTTTGAGGACTTCCTACGTGAGCTCGGTATCAGACACCTCCCGACCTCGGTGGAGCACCCCCATACCAATGGCCAAGCCGAAGTTGTGAACAAGGTGATACTCCGAAAGCTCAAGAAGCGGCTAGGGACCAGCAAAGGACAATGGGCCGATGGACTCCCCAGCATCCTTTGGGCATACCATTGCACCCTCTAGTTAACGATGCAAGAAACACCTTATAGGCTAACTTACGGAGCTGACCCATGATCCGAGTGGAAGTCGGGGAGACATCTCATCAATGCCAAGTTTTCGACAGTGAACAGAACGCTCAGGAGATAGCAGCCGACCTTGACCTGATTGACGAGCTCAGAGAGGAAGCTCGAATCCATGAAGAAACCTGTAAACTCTGAGCTTCCAGAAGATACAACACGCGAGTTCGACCTCGCTCTTTCTGAATTGGCGACCTGGTGTGGCGACTCCTAGGCGAAGCACGGAGGGACCCATCGGAAGGAAAACTTGCACCCAACTGGGATGGCCCATTTCGAGTTATAGAAGACCTAGAGAACAGGGCGTATCGTCTAGAAAAGCTTAGCGGCAAAGCCATCCCAAGAACTTGGAATGCCACGCATCTCAAGTTTTATTTTAGCTGAAATTGTAAGAATGAGTTGTGCACTCTTTTTCCGCCTCAGTCTTTTGTCCCAAAAAATAGAAAAATGGGTTTTGGCTGAGAGGGTTTTTAACGAGGCACACCCATAACCTTAATAAAAGAACTCATTCTTTCTCTATTCATATTCCCTTAACTCTACATCATTTTATCATAAGATGCTATATGTTAAGCCGGGGTCGAGTTCGAACCTTGGCACGAGCCATTTTACTTAAAGCCGAGGTCGAGTTCGAACCTTGGTACAATTCATTTTACTCTAAGCCGAGATCGAGTTTGAATCTCTGTACGATTCATTATACTTTTAGCCGAGGTCGAGTTCAAACCTTGGTACAATTCATTTTACTTAAAGTCGAGGTCGAGTTCGAACCTTGGTACAATTCATTATACTTTAAGCCGAGGTCGAGTTTGAACCTTGGTACAATTCATTATACTTTAAGCTGAGGTCGGGTTCGAACCTTGGTGCGATTTACCCTATATTAAACCAAGGTCAAGTTCGAACCTTGGTACGATTTACTTAATATTAAGCCGAAGTCGAATTCAAACCTTGGTACAATTTACCTTATGTCACTCCGAGGACGAGTTCGAACCTCGGTGCAAATTACCTTTCGCCGAGGTCGAGTCCGAACCTTGAGGTTTAAATTTCACCTTAGGTCGAGTTCGAACTTGGGAACGAATTCTCTCATCTTACGCGAAGGTCGAGTTTAAACCATAATACGAATCTACGTTAAGCCAAGTTTAAACGTGTTTTCAAAACACACAAACGGGGCGAATACTAAGCCTCAAACACGAGCGCAAAACCAAAGGAAAAAATGACACATCAAAAGCACAAGATGACAGATAATATATACATAGCAAGTTCGTATGTTCAACACATAGGAAAAGAAAACAGAACGAAATAAACTAAACTATTACAAAGCCTAGCAGCCTAGGCAGAGGTATTGTCACTCGAGCTGTCCTGGAGGTCGTCTTCCTTCACCAATCTCCCGAAGCGCACCTCTTTTTCCACATGCATAGCGGAGAGGTTAACCCCAGGTGTAAGCAACCTCGCCTGACGAGCTGCCTTGATCAAACCTCTCTTATGCTCAAACAAGACAGCTCACTCGGTCTCCGCAAGCTTCCTCTCCAACTCCGCCTTGGCATTGGCCATCTTGTCAAGATCCACCCTCAACGCCACGACCTCCTCTTCCTTGCCACTAAGAATCACCTCGTCGTAGAGACGCTTCTCGGCAGCCTGCCCCAGTTCAGCCTTCAGCGCTGAAACTTCGTCTTCAAGATTGCGAGCTCGATTCTGAGAGAAGGAGGAGAGTTCCTAGAGCTCACCAACCTGAGCGGCATAGACTTTGTTGGATCTCAAGACGATCTCCAGGGACTTCTGGACCCTCGCGAGGAAGACATCAATCCAAGAGATTTCGGTGGGAATGGGCTTGCGGGGGTTGTCGGAGGGGAATCTATAGGGAATGGTGCATGCTCTGTAGTTAGAACCGATTGGCGTAAGCAACAGAGGAAATTCCACAAGATCTGAAGCGCTTTCCATCTGAGAGATCCAAGTTGTGTTGTTGTGAGAAAGAAGAAGAATCGCAATCACAGAGAGAAAGAGAGAAAGCGTGACGTAGTCCTCACTTTCCCTTCCCACACATTCTCGCTGCTCCATCATTACTTGTTAGTCAAGTAGCCTCGTGTAACTTAAGAGGGGGGGTGAATTAAGTTATATAATTTTTCTTCTCTTTATTAGTTTTTCTAACTTCTTTCTTATAAAATCAATATCATAAACAATTTGCACGTAATGATGCAAAAAACTTCACAAAAAAATTAAAAGTATAGGGATAGAGAATTGCAAACTTGATTTTATACTGGTTCGGCCAACCTTGCCTACATCCAGTCCTCAAGTCACCCACTTGAGATTTTTCACTATGCTTGTAACCTTTACAAGACTCAAATTCTCCAACACCTAGGAATTCTCTTTCCTCATGTTGAGAATCACAGACCACCAAGGAGAACAACAATTTTCCCTTTACAGATCAATAGAAAAGATGAATGAAGTAGAACAACTCTCTTTGAAGAGTGGATTTTACACTTTGTTGATCTAGTAGAACTCTTTAGATAATATTTGCAAATGATTTTTGGCCAAGTGATTGTAAAGATAATTTTTCACAATTGAGTTCGTAACCTTTTTCTGAAAAATTATTGGTATTTATAGATGATTGTTTCATAGGTCATGACTTTTCATGAAGAGTTGTGTCTTTCTAAAATTTTCCAGAAAATAGGCTCTGGTAATCGATTACAAGACTTGGTAATCGATTACAACGGTTTAATTTCAAAACGTTTGGAACGTTGTAAAATTTAAATTCAAATTTTGGAACTTTTATCTTCTGGTAATCGATTATAGGGAATGGGTAATCGATTACCAGAGCACGTTTTAATAAGTGCATTTTGAACATATGAGATTCATCCTCTAGTAATCGATTACATGTACTCGTAATCGATTACCAGACTCTTTAAAACAATAATTGCCTTATTAAAACTTAAAATATAGAAAACCTTTATTTTCAAAACCTTATTAATATAAAAGATTATATTTGAGTTTTCTTGAAATTCTTTATTTTAAATGGCCAAGAACCTTATGCAATTTTTCTAAAGATTTCTTTTTACATATAAAGTTAGGTTAACAAGACTTATCTAAAATACATTGAGATTTTTGTTTCTTGAACACCTTGCTTTAACTTGACCTCTTGTTTTCTACAATTTGTTTGGCATCATCAAAATCTTTTACATGCGTTCTTCCACATTCTCCCCCTTTTTGATGATGACAACATACTGTAAATGGAAAGAAACAAAAAATAGTGTATATCGATCACTCCCCCTTAGTCTCCCCCTTAATAAATCATTGTTTGATGTTAATTTTATTTTATAAAAAAATTTGATCAGAAATAGACAGTTGTAGTGATCAGGTTAAATTGTTCACATCAAAATATTCAATTTTTGATCAGAAATAAATTATCCCTTTTTCTTCTTTCCTTTCCTCTCCCCCTTTGGCAACATCAAAAGGAATGAGACAATATATATAAAAAAAATATAGAATGAGATAAACAAACACCATTCAGAACCAAAAGTCAAATATGTCCCTACACAAAATAGTCAGAGTCAAGCAAGCAGAATTACCCTAGAACATACTAATCAAAAGTTCAGAAATTGACTAAAAATAGTCCAAAACATAAAATAAACTAAAAGAGCAACTAACAGAATCACAGACAACTATCTACTCGGAAGGGCGTCTAAGAGATTTTACTTCCTCCTCAAGACGAGTCATTCGAGTGTCAAGAGAATCAAAACGTTCACCAACATAGAACTGGAGATCTCTAATTTCATTGAGAACATCCGAGAGAAGTGCTGATGAAGGATCTTGAGGAGGTGGAGACGGAGTCCTATCATCAGTGTCTACTGCTTGAAAATCCCGCTTCTTGACCCAGGTGTTATCCAGTGTTTTCTTGTACCCAAAGGAAGCAATTGCATTTGCCCCAATCTCAAAGACCCTCTTAACTGGAACCCAAGTTTCATCCTCCAGAGGAACATTGAAATGTTTCAAAATAGTAGTTATGAAGTGTGGGTATGGAAGAGAAGCATTAGCTCACAAGGCCTTATTCATTCGGCTTCTAATCAGATGAGCCCAGCTAAACTCCCGGCCAGTGATTAGAGCCCATATCAAGATTAAGTCCTCCTCTGATGCCTGTGCAAGGTTAGTCGTGCGGGGAAGCAGTACCCGAACAATTATATAATGCATGAAACGAAAATCAAATTTAATTGATCCTGCCAATAATCTTCCAGTCATATCAGCATTTTCCACACAAATCATACTTCGGGCATTGGGATGGGAATATTCTGGTTTCCATGTATCCGGAATCGTTCCCTCAAACAGAGTACCTTGATCTTTTAATTTTGACAAATCCCGAAACAGAGACTGATTTACCACTATTGGAATTTTTTTAACCTCACTGTAAAGAACTCCATTCCTAATTTCCAAATTACTGTAAAAGACCGGGACTAATTTTGGATAAACAGGGTTCGTCATTGACATAAAATCCAACAACCCAGAATTTTTAAAAATCGTATAACACTCAAATGATTCCCCTTCAAAAAAATCAATACTGATATACTTGGGATCAACAATATTTCTCTCAGAAAATAACTGGTAGTACCTATCTCGTTGTTCGTCTGTGGAGAACAGAGCGAGAGCACGTCCAGTGTATGGAATGGGATTCGTAGGAGTAGGAGCGTCGTCGGAAGAAGGCTGTTGGCGGCGCCTGGCGGTGGTTGAACGTGACGAAGAACCCTTATGACGATTTGATGAATCCGCCATTTGAGTGATTGTTTTGAAAAATACAATCGGTATAATTGAAGAGAATTGAAAATGAAGAAGAAAGGAACAAACGGGACTTGATTTCGTTAAGATTTGAGAAAGATATGAAGATTTCAAAATGTTTGGGCGCGGAGGGTTTTGGGGATTTTTCGTGAGGAAGAAGACGAACTGCACGAATATAAGTGCAGATACGTCGTGTAATCGATTACACTCATATGGTAATCGATTACACGTTTCCAGATTTGTGCATTTTCGCTACTGGTAATCGATTACAATTCATGGTAATCGATTACCTTTACCCAGAAGGTGAAACACGCTCACACACATTGGTAATCGATTACATGTGTACCAGAACAAGCAACTACGCTCTGGTAATCGATTACTTGACCGTGTAATTGATTACAGTTGTTCAAATTTTCAGAACATTTATATATTCCCTCTAGTAATCGATTACCTTACCCTGTAATTGATTACAATTCTTAAAATTGTAACTTTTTCCAATAGAATCAAAAAGTAATGTGAGAATAGTCTAGAATCCCCAATTCTTGCCTAATTGAAAAGAAGTTTTCTTTTGGTAAGGGCTTTGTGAATATATCAGCTAATTGATTCTTTGTTTCAACAAATTCTAGAACACAATCTCCTTTTTGAACATGATCTCTAAGAAAATGATGTCTTATCTCAATATGCTTTGTTCTAGAATGAAGAACTGGATTTTTAGAGAGATTGATAGCACTAGTATTATCACACTTAATTGGAATATGATCTATTGATAAACCATAATCAGATAGTTGTTGTTTCATCCATAGTATTTGTGCACAACAACTTCCAGCAGCAATATATTCTGCTTCAGCAGTAGATAAAGCAACACTATTTTGCTTTTTACTATGCCATGATACTAAAGCGGATCCAATAAAATGGCATGTTCCACTAGTACTCTTTCTATCAGTTTTACACCCAGCAAAATCAGAATCGGAGTAGCCTACTAGATTGAAAGGCATATTTTTAGGATACCATAGACCTAGATTTGTGGTTCCTAACAAATATCTCATAATTCTTTTAACAGCACTCAAATGAGATTCTTTAGGGTTAGATTGGTATCTAGCACATAAACAAACACTGAACATAATATCAGGTCTACTTGCAGATAAATATAAGAGAGATCCAATCATACCTCTATATTTCTTTACATCTATGGATTCTCCCACTTCATCTTTGTCAAGGTAGCAAGTAGTGCTCATTGGTGTTGCCATTGATTTAGCATTCTCCATTTCAAACCTATTGAGCAATTCTTTACAGTATTTGCTTTGATTAATAAAAATTCCATTTTTGGTTTGCCTTATTTGTAGTCCAAGGAAAAAATTTAGTTCTCCCATCATGGACATTTCAAATTCACTTTGCATATCATTTGAAAATTCCTTGCACAAGTAGTCATTAGTAGCTCCAAAAATAATATCATCAACATAGATTTGGACTAAAAGGATGTCATTCATTTTTCTTTTGATAAAGAGAGTAGTATCAACTTTTCCCTTTGTAAATTCTTTTTCTAAAAGATATTTACTAAGTCTTTCATACCATGCCCTAGGAGCTTGTTTTAATCCATAAAGAGCCTTTTTCAATTTAAAGACATGGTTTGGAAATTCTGAGTTCTCAAAACCGGGGGGTTGTTCTACATAAACTTCTTCTTGAATAAAACCATTTAGAAAAGAACTTTTAACATCCATTTGGTATAATTTGAAGTCCATTATTGATGCATAGGCAAGTAACATCCTAATGGCTTCTAGTCTTGCTACTGGTGCATATGTTTCTTCATAATCTATGCCTTCTTCTTGATTATAACCTTTAGCAACTAATCTAGCTTTATTTCTAATGACTAAACCATGTTCATCAAATTTGTTTCTAAAAATCCATTTTGTTCCTATAATGGGATGATTAGTGGGTCTATTTACCAAATCTCATACTTGATTTCTCTCAAATTGATTTAATTCTTCTTGCATAACATTAATCCAATGTTCATCATTTAAAGCTTCATCAATATTTTTAACTTCTATTTCAGAAACAAAAGACATATTGTTGCATGCTTCTTTTAGAGAGTTTCTAGTAATTACCCCTTTTGTTATATCTCCAATGATATTTTCAAGAGGATGATTTCTTGAGATTCTCCACTCTCCTTGAGGATTGATGTTTGTTTGACCTTCTTGGATTGTTGAATCCTCTTTTTCTTTATCTTTGTCATCCTTGTGAGTTTGCTCATTAATATGAGTATCTTCAAAGCTTTCTACAATTTCATCAATAACATCTCTTCTTGGACAAACAAGGTTAGTTTCATCAAATACAACATGTATTGATTCCTCAATAGTCATAGTTATTTTGTTGTATATTCTAAATGATTTACTATTTAGAGAGTATCCAAGAAATATCCCCTCATCAGATTTAGCATCAAATTTTCCTAAGTTATCTTTTCCATTATTAAGTACAAAACATTTGCATCCAAAAATTTGAAGATGTGAAATATTAGGTTTTCTTCCATTCAATAACTCATAAGGAGTTTTCTTAAGAATAGGTCTAATCAAGGCTCTATTCATAGTATAACATGCAGTGTTGACAGCTTCTGCCCAAAAATATTTGGGGAGTTTTGAATCATTAAGCATTGTTCTTGCTAATTCTTCTAATGATCTATTCTTTCTTTCTACTACTCCATTTTGTTGTGGAGTTCTAGGTGCAGAAAAGTTATGTTCAATTCCATTTTCTTCACAAAATAAATCAAAATCTTTATTTTCAAACTTTTTTCCATGATCACTTCTAATGGAGACAATCTTAAGGTTTTTCTTATTTTGAATTAGTTTAGAAAATTTTCTAAAGACACCAAATGTATCACTTTTATTAGCAAGAAATAAGGTCCAAGTGTACCTAGAGAAATCATCCACTAAGACAAGACCATAGTAACTTTCACCAAAGCTCATAGTTCTAGAAGGTCCAAATAAGTCCATATGCAAGAGTTCTAAGGGTCTTGTGGTTGTAACAATATTCTTTGGTTTGAAAGATACTTTTACTTGTTTTCCTTTTTGGCAAGCATCACATAATTTATTTTTCTCAAATTTAATTTTTGGTAGTCCTATTACTAAATCTTTTGAGATTAATTTATTTAAGTGTTCCATGTTTATGTGAGCAATCCTTTTATGCCATAACCAAGATTCATCATTTTTACTCATGAGGCATTGAGAATGTTTAGGATTATTTTCTATTTTTATTTTATATACATTGTTAATTCTAAATCCCACTATCTTAACTTGTTTATCATTTTTGTGTTCAATTAGACATTTTTGTGAATCAAACGATACTGAAAAACCTTTATCAAAAAGTTGGCTAACACTTAATAGACTATGTTTAAGACCTTCTACAAGTAAAACATTTTCTATGGAAGTTGAGAAATTTGTACCAATTTTTCCAATGCCAAGAATTTTTCCTCTGTTGTTGTCTCCATAGGTTACATGTCCACTTCTTTTAGGAGTGAAGTCAATAAATTTTGAAGCATCTCCTGTCATGTGCTTGGAACATCCACTATTAATGTACCAAGTTTGGTTGCTAGAAACCTTCAAGACAAAGAAAGGTTTGATTTAGGTACCCAAGTTTTCTTTGGGTCCTTAATGTTAGTATTAACAGAATAACCTTTTGGAATCCACACCAAATTCTTGAGATTGTTAAAATTCTTTCTAATATAGCAGTTTGAAGAATTATGACCTTTCTTCCCACAATAAAAACATGTTATGAAAGGAAAACTAGGAACTTGAGTGGGAACAAAGAAATTTTTGTACTCTTTATGTTGTTTTTGAGGATTATATCCTAATCCTGTCTTATCAAACATACATTTTTGCTTTCCTAATATTATATCTAAATTGTTTCTTCCATTTGTAAATTTTGCAAGAGTGTTTCTTAAATTACTAATTTCTTCCTTAAATTTATTGCAAGTTGAACATGGATGATTTGCTTTATTTGTATCTATCTTAGTTTTAACTTCATGTTTTTCATTTTTAGAATTAATCATCTTAATTTTAGTTTTGAGATTATCTAATTCATTATTTAATTTTGAAATCTCGTTTTCTAATTTAGAAATTGTTTTCTTATAAGATGATACTAATTTTGCAAGTTTAAATGACTCTTTATGTAAATCATTGAATGCATTTTGAAGTTCATCATATGAGATTGAGATATCATTGTTAGAAGATGTTACCTCTTCTTCGCTTTCGTAGTCATTTGCCATAAGTCCCAATTTTACAACTTCATTTTCAGAGTCACTTGTAGAATCTGTGTCATTTTCTTCCCAAGTGATATATGCTTTCTTCCCCTTCTTTTCTTTGAGACTTTTCTTATTAGATTTCTCCATCCTTCTTTTATAGATTGGACATTCTAATATCAAATGTCCTGGTTGATTACATTCATAGCATTTTGGAGTTGAAGAAGAATCTTCTCCTTTCTTCTTATTGTTGAAGTTGATTCTTTTTCGGTTTCCTTTGTTTCTAAGGAATTTGTTGAATCTCTTTATAAAGAGGCTGAAATCCTCATCATCCTCTAAACCATCTTCCTCAATATTTTCTTCTTTCTCATCTTCTTGTTGAATAGATGATGATGTTTTGAGTGCTATCCCTTTCTTTCTTTTATCACTTTCCTCATTTTGATTCAGTCTCATTAATTCCATTTCATGTTCTTGGAGTTTTCCGAACAATGAGGCAAGAGGCATGGTTGTCAGATCTTTTGATTCAGCAATTGCAGTCACTTTCGGTTGCCATTCCCTACTCAAACATCTCAAAACTTTGTTAACAAGATCTTCATTAGGAAACACTTTTCCTAGAGATGCAAGATGATTAATTATATGTGTAAATCTTTGTTGCATGTCTTGTATGCTTTCATTTTGATTCATTCTAAATAATTCATATTCATGAGTGAGAGTGTTTATCCTAGATCTTTTCACATCATTAGTGCCTTCATGTGTTACTTCAAGTGTATCCCACATTTCTTTAGCACTCTTACAATTTGAAATTCTAAAATATTCATCAATTCCTAAAGCAGAAGTGATTATATTTTTGGCTTTTAAGTTATATTGAACCTTTCTTCTATCATCTTCACTCCATTGTTCTCTGGGCAAATTTTTTATTTCATGACCTACTACAATAGTGGGAATGAAAGGACCAATTTCAATAGCATCCCATATGTTTAAGTCTATGGCTTCTATAAAAATTTGAATCCTAGATTTCCAATAATGATATCCTACCCCATTGAATATAGGAGGTCTATTAATAGAGTTTCCTTCAGGAAATAACAAATTTGATGAGGCCATTTCAAATCTTGAAGCTTTTAAGCCTTATACAAGAAACCTACTCTTGATACCACTTGTTAGTCAAGTAGCCTCGTGTAACTTAAGAGGGGGGGTGAATTAAGTTATATAATTTTTCTTCTCTTTATTAGTTTTTCTAACTTCTTTCTTATAAAATCAATATCATAAACAATTTGTACGTAATGATGCAAAAAACTTCACAACAAAATTAAAAGTATAGGGATAGAGAATTGCAAACTTGATTTTATACTGGTTCGGCCAACCTTGCCTACATCCAGTCCTCAAGTCACCCACTTGAGATTTTTCACTATGCTTGTAACCTTTACAAGACTCAAATTCTCCAACACCTAGGAATTCTCTTTCCTCATGTTGAGAATCACAGACCACCAAGGACAACAACAATTTCCCCTTTACAGATCAATAGAAAAGATGAATGAAGTAGAACAACTCTCTTTGAAGAGTGGATTTTACACTTTGTTGATCTAGTAGAACTCTTTAGATAATATTTGCAAATGATTTTTGGCCAAGTGATTATAAAGATAATTTTTCACAATTGAGTTCGTAACCTTTTTCTGAAAAATTATTGGTATTTATAGATGATTGTTTCATAGGTCATGACTTTTCATGAAGAGTTGTGTCTTTCTAAAATTTTCCAGAAAATAGGCTCTGGTAATCGATTACAAGACTTGGTAATCGATTACAACGGTTTAATTTCAAAACGTTTGGAACGTTGTAAAATTTAAATTCAAATTTTAGAACTTTTATCATCTGGTAATCGATTACAGGGAATGGGTAATCGATTACCAGAGCACGTTTTAATAAGTGCATTTTATTCAATACTCATTTGTCAAATAATTTTCTTCTTTTAATTTTCTGTCTTTCTTCCTTTCTCTCGATATATCATTCGCATCTTTCTAACCCAATTTATATTTCTCATCTTTTTTCATTTAAAATTCTATTAATTAAAACTGTATTCTATATAATCTTATTCATGTTTTAATTAGTGTTATTTTCGATTAAACATTTACATTCTTACATCAACATCAAATGAATACATATAACATGTTAGTAATTGTAATTCAAGATGTTCAACACATGTCATATTGTTGCAAAATAGTAACAAAAGTTAGTAAAAATCATGGTATAAATAAATTCTCAAGTTAAAAACCAAATTGCTAGTTTATATTAAAAACTAAAGAATTCAAGTTAATAAATGTAAAGTCCCATTAATAAAAGTATGTTTGTTGATTAAAATCTTGTTGAAGAAGTTACTTATTCGAGAGTTATTACCATTTAAAGTTATGGAAACCAAATTTGATAGATAACATAGTGTGATTGCAGGAAAACCAGTTTAGACATAATTCATAAGGATTTGTATTAATAGTTGATAATATTCCAACAAGCCAAACCATAGAGAAAAATATAGTGCCCTATTTTCTCGCTTCAAAATCCCACGCTCAAAAAACCTATATTCTCTTAAAAGAAGACTAGTTTAATTTTGGCAAAAATACAAAAGCCCCACAGAATCTTATTCAAATGCTACTTAGTGATCCTGTGCTAAACAACAATCAGTAGGGTTCCACTGGGGCTCTGAATTTGGAACCAGCATACACAGCAGCAGAACCAAGTTCCTCCTCAATCCTCAGAAGCTGCAATAACACAGCCCAGAGAAGGGTAAGTGACAATTGTTTCCAAGGTATTCAAGTAACTCAGTTCATCTGAAAAAGAAAAAAGAAATGATAATCTTGGCGGTTTTTACCTGGTTGTACTTGGCAAGCCTTTCAGATCGGCAGGGAGCTCCAGTTTTGATTTGCCCCTGTTAAATAATCCACAAAAGATGATCAAATTATATCAGCTATCAGCTAAAGGTAAAAAATTCGTGTTTCAAAATTTAGACACAATTTGTCCGAAAAGACACCACTGGAGCCAAAAAAGATGATACGAATAAACAAGCTTCTGATAACTTACGGTTGCTAACCCAACTGCGAGGTCAGCGATGAAGGTATCCTCAGTTTCACCACTACAAAAACCAAGATGGAACACATTAGTAAGCACATGCAAAGAATAATACAATGTCGGAAAACAGAACAAATGGATACAAGGGGATAAAGAAAAACAATGAAACTTTTTTAGACATCAAGTAAGCACATGCAAAGAATAATATAATGTTGGAAAACAGAACAAATGGATACAAGGGGATAAAGAAAAACAATGAAACATTTTTAGACATCAAGTACCTCCTGTGGCTAGTCATGACACCCCAACCAGCTTTTTTAGACATTCTCACAGCTTCAATACTTTCAGTTACACTACCAATTTGATTCACCTGACATTCATATAAATAAATAAATAAATTTCCTAGTTATAGTTGATAGAGAACTTCAGATTAAAAACATAACCTAATTAACATGGTAAAGGCAAAAGTTAATTTACCTTCAACAGAAAGGCATTGCAAGCCTTCTCCTGAATTGCTTTCTCCACACGCTGCAGAGTTAATAATAGACAGAATATTGTCAAAATGATGCATGTTTGCAGAACATAGCCCACAGGTTTTGAAGTTAATATAGCATACCTTTGGATTGGTGACAAGGAGATCATCACCAACAATTTGCACCTGCTGACCAACTTCAGCCGTTAATTTTGCATAGTGCTCCCAGTCATCCTGGTCAAATGGATCCTCAATGGACACAATTGGATAATCTGTCACATATGATTTGTACACATTCTTCAAGCTGTCTCCTGAGATTTTTTGTGATCCATCATTGTTCTGCAATAAGGTAGTCAATTTTATAGTTAAAGCATTTGACAAAGAAATACTTCTCAACTGAGGAAGATGAAAATTTAAGGAAAAAATGGGAAAAAATTTGTAATCTTTCAACCTCTTCCTTAAAATTCAAGTCATATGTTTTGTCCTTGCTGCCATAAAATTCTGAAGCAGCAACGTCCATCCCAATTACAACCTGTGGTAATAGTAATTAATTAGCCATATATTAAGATGCTAAAACAGATTTAGTAGATGAAGACTCAACCTTTCCAGTGTAACCAGCTTTGGCAACTTTAGCTTTTTGTATTTTAGTTGTGCAACATTACTATTTTTTCTTGAGTTAACGGTGTCTTTCGTTTCAATAAAATTGTCAACTTTTATTTTTCCTCTTGACTTTTAAAATCCTCACTTTTCCCCTCTGCATTTTGTAAATACCTAAAATTTTGTCCATTAGTCTAGTTTTGTTACGTTGCCATACTATTACTTAATGATCTATCTAACAAGAGAGACGAAATATGTGTTCCATAACTAGGACACAAATAAGAAAGATCACCCAATAACAGGGTAAGCCTAAGGAACAAAAATATCAAAATTTAAGATTAACATTTATCAGGAATCACGAGATAATTATCTTAATCAGAACATAACATAAAGATTAAAGTAGTTGCTTTGAAACATACACCTAGGCGATCTCACATTTTTTGAAAAGCTTCCAGTTTGAGTTGTTTTGTCACCAAATCAGCTACTTGATCTTTGGTTCCACAGTGCACAAGCTCAACTACACCATCTCGAGTTGATTTATAAAGACTATACAAGTTCTTTGAAATTGAACATCCATTTCAAGGGGAAATATGAATCAAAATCCTTACACATGGAGACCGATATTGTTTTGTTCGATAGACGAAACAATCAAGAAGGTTTAAGTGAAGTCTAATTGTTATCCACGGGGGACAAATTTAAAAATGAAAACTTGGGAACTAACCGTGAGAAAATCATTTTGGTAAAATATACCAATGAATCGTATGAGGTTAGACATAGAACTAGGCATTCACCAGTTCAGAATCCTCTTAAGTGATCACTTACCAAGAAGACTGTGTTACACGGGTCAGCCAAAAGCATCAATTTCACCACGAGGTACCTTGCAGATGACAGTCATAGTCAATATTGCTTTCCAATGAATCAAATATCTTCATATCAAAATATTCTGGCCACTTGTACTTTGATGTGTCTCAACAATCTCTATAGATTTTGCAGCAATACAAGATCTATCCAACTTTATGCAAGTAACTGTGAGCAACAATAAGCATATTTTACGTTAAAGCCTTGATTTTAAATTTGTATCTTGCAATGTTTACGTGAAGAAGCCAGCTATGCTACAAAAAGGGTTTCTGCACAAGCATGAAATAAACGGCTGGAGGGAAGGCAGGTCAGACCAATTGATAAGATACTGCTATGATCTGATAAATATCTAAAACTATTCTAGAATAGGCTACGGATTGATTATCTTTTCGGTCCATTCATTCCCAATCATTGGTACTATATAACCAGTACAGTGAGTCAATATGTGGCTTTCCACAAAATTCTGTAACAAAAAAGAATATAAAGTGTAGTAACAGAGGAATATAATATAATAACAAAATGCAATAAAACAAAGAAATGCAGAAATTATATAGCTATTATCCTATTTGATACTCCTCATGATATTAGATACAGTCTTGCAATTTCATGGGCCGCTTAGTTTCTCTTTTGGGTCTGGACTCATAGGTTGTGTTGCTAACATCTACACTAGCGGAGGCATGACTTAAGTTGGCCAAGCATTATTATAATATATTAATTTGATACAATTGTGAACTCAATGTTTATTAAACCTACTGACTGTAATTCTAGAAATGAAGGTCTTTTCAACTGTATACTTGTATATACCACAGCTAGAAACAAGGGTTTGTGTATATGAAACCTAAGTGTATATACAACATTATTTATGCACTTCATTTTACAAATAAGTTATCTTCGGGCAACATTTAACAGTATAAAAAGAATGGCTCTTGAGTTAAAAAAAACTTTACCTTATTGGCAAGATAACTGTAGTTTAATGTAGAGGCAGCAAA
Source organism: Cajanus cajan (assembly GCF_000230855.2). Taxonomy (NCBI): domain Eukaryota; kingdom Viridiplantae; phylum Streptophyta; class Magnoliopsida; order Fabales; family Fabaceae; genus Cajanus; species Cajanus cajan. The sequence goes on along the minus strand of NC_138517.1, from coordinate 6,339,053 downwards.
ACCAAAAGATTCCATCAGGTGACAGAGATTCTAGCAGCCATCTTTGCAAAAATTGAATATTTGACAACTGAATTGAGGCTCGAGCCACCCTGTCCCTACTTAAGAGATTTAACTTGAATGCTATGTCATCTACAATTCCAGAAGACTCATGACCCTAGACCACAGGTTTTTTGAAAATGCAATCAGCACCTTTCATTGCCTAACAACAAAGGTAGCTTACACAAACCAGGAAAATAACAAAAACCAAAGAGCTAATAAGTCATAAGCACTCCCCACACAGAAGAACAGAGTGAAACACAGCCTTCTGGTTTCTGTCTAGATTGATATTTGCATGGCCACAACAAGCTTGTCTCCAACAAGTAGTTCAATCATAGCCCTTTCCTCCAAATTCACAAAGCCAGGTAGCTTAAAGCACAAATTGGCATGATGCATTCCATGGTAATTGAAATGAAAAATCACTTGCAAAATGGAAATTTTACTGAAATTCAATACAATCATTTGATTGTTAGATGAAAAAAATCTACTGGTTATTGAATATATGCAAAATTTAACCATCAAATTTTCAATGTTAGGCTCCTAGCTTTTATTGACAAGAACAAACACTAGTGCTTTTTGCTAATTAACCTGTCCGCATCTACTATAGATATTGCCTTAGTGCAGCTGCTCCTTAGAATCCAACTATCTCCCGCATAAACAGAAATAAATTATTTACCCCACATTGTTAACATGGACAAATTAACTACCCTGTGAGGAATGTAATGGTAGTTCTATAAGATATTGTCAAAATAATAGAGTCTTTAGTTTTCATCCTATCAGTGGTAGAGTGTGGAAAAAAAATGAATTGGTCCTTTAAAAAGCTTTAACAATTTTGTTGAGAAAAATGTAAAACACAACAGAATGATAGAAAAATATCCTAGTAAAATAAGAGACGAAATTAAACTGACTGAAAAATTTCACCCTAAACCCAAGATGAAACACAGATTAGTCAGAATTGGATTGAAAATAGTTAACATAATGACCACCAGTAGATTAAAGAAGCTGATTCATTGGAACACAATTGCATATATAAACAATTGAAAGTAGGTAAGGAATAGTAAATACGAATAAAGAGAATGAATGATTGACTACTTTTTGCTTTCAATGAGTTATAATGAATGATTGACTACTTTTTGCTTTCAATGAGTTATTTATTAGTAACTAGAAAGCATCTCACCTGATTTAACACTTACAATAAGCCTCTAGCAATCATTTCTCGGAGAAGTTCCTCTGCCTTATCATTCTCGTCTTTTTCAAATAGAGCAGAAATAATTATTTCAAAAGTTATAGCATCAGGAATGCAACCTTTCTCTTCCATTATTGACTGCAAGGCCAATGCTTCATCAAACAACCCCACTTTACAAAGTCCATTGATCATAGAATTATATGTCACGACATTCAGATTATGGCCTTTAATCAAAAGATACCGAAAAACTTCTTGTGCTTTCTCAAGTCTTCCACCTTTGCACAGTCCATCAATAAGTATTGTGTATGTGTACTTATTTGGCTGAATTCTCCAACTAATCATTTTCTTGAATAATGCAATTCCTCTATCTAGATGACCATTTTTGCATAAAGCATCCAATAAGGAACTGTAGGTAATTATATTGGCAGGTTGACCTCTATCATGCATCTCATCAACAAGATTCCAAACATCAGCTATCCTTCCCGATTTGCACAGACCATCAATAAGTGAACTATAAGTTACTGTATCAGGAATTATATTTTTATTTTTGCGTTGCATGTCTTCAAAAAGATTGATGGCTTCATCTATCATTTTCTTCTTACATAATCCATCAATCATGATATTATAGCTAATAACACTAGGTGTCACTCCTATTTGGGACATAGAGTTGAATACATGCTTTGCTTTTTTCACTTCATTTACCATGCAGTATCCGTCCATTAATGTATTATAAGTAATAACATTAGGTTCCACATCTGATTTTACCATCGAAGCTATCACAATTTTAGCTTCTTTTATCTTTCCTTCCTTACATGAGGCATCAACCAATATGTTGAAGGTATAAATATCTGGGTTGATGTTTTTTAATTTCATATCATTTAACAAAGCAATTGCTTCTTTGAAATGACCCATAATACAAAAGCCATACATTAAACTACTGAAAGTGACAACATCCGGAGAAATCTTTTTGATAAGCATTTTAGAATACAAATTACAGGCATCAGCAACAAGTTTATTTTTGCATAAGCTGTCAATGAGTGTGTTATACATTACCACATTAGGTTTAATTGAATGCCCTTCAATCCTTTTGAGTAACTCTATGCCAGCCTTTGTTTCTCCTGATTTACAAAGACCATCGATCAAAGTCCCATAACTAACATGGTTCAACTGAAATCCTTGAGCTTTAACGCAATCATGAAATTGCAGTGCTTTCCTAAGCTGACCACAAAGACAGAAGCCTTTGATGAGTGTATTGAAGGTAATTGCATCTGGCTTATATCCCATTTTGAGAATCTTGGCGAACACAGAAAAGGCAAAATTGATGTGACCGAGGTGGCAGAAGCAATTGATGAGGATGCTCAAAGTAACAAGGTCTGGTGTAATACCTTTGAATTCCAATTGTTTGGAAAGGGAAATAGCAGTTGGGTAATGCTTCATCTTGACAAGGGATCCCAAAATGTGGTTAAAATGGAAGATGGGTGGGGAAGGATGCATATGGAGCATGCGATTGAATGAGGCAACGGCATCGTCGTGATTGAGAGATTGAGAGTGGAAGCTTGCATTTGCATAAAAAGGAAGAAACTTTGGAAACCTAAACCTTAATACTGACAAAGACATTGGAGGAAGCCAGGCATTTAAGGTCATCAGATCAGTCAACGGCGGAGAAGGAGTAGCCCTCCGATAGCACAGGTTCCGGCTTCGACGGTAGCCCTCAACTCGACCTGAGAAAACTGCAGCGGTTAGGCAAGGGTTTGCAGTGAACTCCTACACAAACCCTAAGAGCTAGTTTCTAAAATCTACTCATTTCTTCTATGATAACACGTGAAAAAGAAAAAGAAAATAGAAATGGATTCAGAATACACTAATGTGTTTATTCTTTATTTCTGCATTATGTTCATGCTTCTTTAATTTTTTTTTTTAAAAAATCTCACCCCGTTAGTTATGATATGTTTCTGAATATTTTTGTTGGTTCAATACATATAATAAAATTTTACTTTATATAATTAAAATTTATTATAAATGCTTATTTTTAAATATAAAGTATATTATTATTATTATTAAAATTTATAATGATAAAAAAAATTTATCATATGAATTATATTTTAAATTTATAATGAATAACTTATATTTTTAATATAAAGTTATTTTTAACTATTCGTATTTTTAAAATATTAAAACTTAATTTAAAAAAATAGATCGAAAGATCCAAGGTGTCAAGAAAAAAATTCTAAGAATATTCGCATGGAAGAGATTTTATGCGAATTTAATGAGAGGTTTTAATGCATTAGTATGTTATTGATTTTTAAAAAAATTTAAAATTAGGTCCTTAATTTTTTTGACACCAGATTAGGTCCGTAATTACAAAAATTATAATTGAATAACTTTAATTTCTATAAAACCACAAAAAAATTTTAACTATTCACATTTTAAAAATATTAAAATTTGATTTGATTTATAAAAAAAATAGACCGAAAGATCTAAGGGGTCAAGAAAAAAAATTCTAAGAATATTCGCATGGAAGAGATTTTATGCGAATTTAACGAGAGGTTTTAATACGTTAGTAAGTTATTTATTTTTTAAAAAATTAAAATTAGGTTCTTATTTAGAGAAGTTTTTTTTTTTTTTAGAATCATGATACTTGAAAATAACATATTTAGAAATCATGATTTTTTATTTTTTTTGGGTAAAGATTAGAAATCATGATAAAAAATCATGATTTTGAGAATAGTTAAAATTAATTTAGTTATTCATAAAAAAATTTAGAAGTATAAATTTTTTGTTTTATTAGAATATTACTTTTTTTTTTCTTCATCCAAACCAAAAATAAACACATAGTTACCGTGTCTTTTTCCAAGAATGAAGTGTATGTTATTGTCCAATTTTTTATTCAATACTCATTTGTCAAATAAATTTCTTCTTTTAATTTTCATTCTTTCTTCCTTTCTCTCGATATATCATTCGCATCTTTCTAACCCAATTTATATTTCTCATCTTTTTTCATTTAAAATTCTATTAATTAAAACTGTATTCTATATAATCTTATACATGTTTTAATTAGTGTTATTTTCGATTAAACATTTACATTCTTACATCAACATCAAATGAATACATATAACATGTTAGTAATTGTAATTCAAGATGTTCAATACATGTCATATTGTTGCAAAATAGTAACAAAAGTTAGTAAAAATCATGGTATAAATAAATTCTCAAGTTAAAAACCAAGTTGCTAGTTTATATTAAAAACTAAAGAATTCAAGTTAATAAATTTAAAGTCCCATTAATAAAAGTATGTTTGTTGATTAAAATCTTGTTGAAGAAGTTACTTATTCGAGAGTTATTACCATTTGAAGTTATGGAAACCAAATTTGATAGATAACATAGTGTGATTGCAGGAAAACCAGTTTAGACATAATTCATAAGGATTTGTATTAATAGTTGATAATATTCCAACAAGCCAAACCATAGAGAAAAATATAGTGCCCTATTTTCTCGCTTCAAAATCCCACGCTCAAAAAACCTATATTCTCTTAAAAGAAGACTAGTTTAATTTTGGCAAAAATACAAAAGCCCCACAGAATCTTATTCAAATGCTGCTTAGTGATCCTGTGCTAAACAACAATCAGTAGGGTTCCACTGGGGCTCTGAATTTGGAACCAGCATACACAGCAGCAGAACCAAGTTCCTCCTCAATCCTCAGAAGCTGCAATAACACAGCCCAGGGAAGGGTAAGTGACAATTGTTTCCAAGGTATTCAAGTAATTCAGTTCATCTGAAAAAGAAAAAAGAAATGATAATCTTGGCGGTTTTTACCTGGTTGTACTTGGCAAGCCTTTCAGATCGGCAGGGAGCTCCAGTTTTGATTTGTCCCTGTTAAATAATCCACAAAAGATGATCAAATTATATCAGCTATCAGCTTAAGGTAAAAAATTCGTGTTTCAAAATTTAGACACAATTTGTCCGAAAAGACACCACTGGAACCAAAAAAGATGGTACGATTAAACAAGCTTCTGACAACTTACAGTTGCTAACCCAACTGCGAGGTCAGCGATGAAGGTATCCTCAGTTTCACCACTACAAAAACCAAGATGAAACACATTAGTAAGCACATGCAAAGAATAATACAATGTCGGAAAACAGAACAAATGGATACAAGGGGATAAAGAAAAACAATGAAACTTTTTTAGACATCAAGTACCTCCTGTGGCTAGTCATGACACCCCAACCATCACAGCTTCAATACTTTCAGTTACACTACCAATTTGATTCACCTGACATTCATATAAATAAATAAATAAATTTCCTAGTTATAGTTGATAGAGAACTTCAGATTAAAAACATAACCTAATTAACATGGAAAAGGCAAAAGTTAATTTACCTTCAACAGAAGGGCATTGCAAGCCTTCTCCTGAATTGCTTTCTCCACACGCTGCAGAGTTAATAATAAGACAGAATATTGTCAAAATGATGCATGTTTGCAGAACATAGCCCACAGGTTTTGAAGTTAATATAGCATACCTTTGGATTGGTGACAAGGAGATCATCACCAACAATTTGCACCTGCTGACCAACTTCAGCCGTTAATTTTGCATAGTGCTCCCAGTCATCCTGGTCAAATGGATCCTCAATGGACACAATTGGATAATCTGTCACATATGATTTGTACACATTCTTCAAGCTGTCTCCTGAGATTTTTTGTGATCCATCATTGTTCTGCAACAAGGTAGTCAATTTTATAGTTAAAGCATTTGACAAAGAAATACTTCTCAACTGAGGAAGATGAAAATTTAAGGAAAAAATGGGAAAAAATTTGTAATTTTTCAACCTCTTCCTTAAAATTCAAGTCATATGTTTTGTCCTTGCTGCCATAAAATTCTGAAGCAGCAACGTCCATCCCAATTACAACCTGTGGTAATAGTAATTAATTAGCCATATATTAAGATGCTAAAACAGATTTAGTAGATGAAGACTCAACCTTTCCAGTGTAACCAGCTTTGGCAATGGCAGTCTTCAGAAGCTCGAGACCTTCTTTGTTTTCCTGTAAATTTAACAGAAAAAACATACAATGTGGGGTGATAAAATTGTATTGAACCAGCAGTTATAGATAGTTAATGCTCGGTGTACACTGTACAGTAACAGCAGAAAAACATGATAATCTTTTATATATTTTTGGATTATTGAATAAAGATATTGATATGCAGAGAATATAAATAGCTCAGTTAAAAATTATTTATATTTCTTTTAAATAATGCTTAGATCTCTCAAACCAAAAGGAGCAGGTAAGGACCTGGATATTAGGAGCAAAGCCACCTTCATCACCAACGTTGGTAGCATCCTGTCCGTACTTCTTTTTAATCACCGCCTGCGAGATGAACAGATCAACATCTCAAATTATGACCACTAGTAACAATGATTTTTCCTTTCATCCAAATATTTTTAATTTTAAAAAGAAAACTGATGAAAAGGACAGTAACCTTAAGATGATGGTACACTTCTACACCCATTTTCATTGCTTCTTTGAAGGAAGATGCCCCGACAGGGCGAATCATAAACTCCTGTAGAAGACGTAGGGTAAGTAATTCAATAAATAAATAATATATATATATATATATATACGTGTTCAATTGCAATATTAAATAGACATTACCTGCATTGCTAGCTTATTTCCTGCATGTGAGCCTCCATTGATAACATTGAATGAAGGCACAGGCAGTACCAAATTCTTGTTACCAGCCAGATTGGCGATGTGCTAAAAATTAAAAATAGAAAGCAGACCATGAGAATACAAGATACACAAATAGGAACTATTATTAGTGAAACCTCACATACCTTGTACAGTTGAATTTTCTTCACTGCAGCACCGGCCTTACAGACAGCAAGTGACTAATGTGTAGTCTGGCTTTGGTATCTTCTTCTATCATTTTTCCAAAACATAATTAACATAAAGAGCAAACCTTGTAACTTAAATTAAAAACAAAGACACAAACTATGGAAACAGTACAGGGAAGAAATCAGTCCTACTTGTAGTTCTGTTGGTTGGTGGTGGTGAATATATTATGAGCTTGCATATGAAGAGTTCAGCCATTTGTCTATACATCTGGAGATCAAGGTTTTCCACATTTGGTATATCACTTGCACCAAAGAATTTTACTCTGGCAGAGGAACCTAGTTCAACATTACAAAATGCATCAGAAGATTTATCACAGAAATGAACACACTTGGTTCATTCAAGAATTAACAAGTCCAAAATAGAAATGCTACCCCCTCTATAATATGTTGACATACAAAGTTTGTTCTTGTTGTGACTCACAAAACAGAACAAGTTTCTGTAAACTCATTTGGGTGGAAACAAAATGTGAAGGGGGAATTTCCATGTGCAAATTGCACAATGTTTATCTCTTAGCTCACATGGATAACTAATAATACGCACGTAGAAACAACCAAACTGCATCACATAAACGATATGAACATTTATACATAGAATTATTTTACTTTTTGTATTCACTCATTAACTTCAAATTCAATATCCAACTCACTCAGAGCACAAAGAATCAACTTTCGTTTTCTTCTTGAAGGATCAATTGATACAAAAATATAACACAAGCACATCATTACCCTTTCACATTCCAACTCTTAAAATTAAAAAACAAAAGCAATACAAAAAGAAAATCTCCCAAATCTAGAAGCCATGATCATTTTGTAATTCGACAAGGTTCATCTACCTCGTTATTGTCCCAGTATAGAATGATAGAAAAAGCAAACTAATAAGAGTAGAAACTGATTTAATTGAAAATTTTCACCCTTGGGTTTTGGGCCCCCTTCATACGTGGAAAATAGACCCAAATGTATAAGTTATTTATGTCTTATTTAACCAAGTGAGAAAGATCAAATTAGAGTTGAGAGTGAGAGGCTCATTAATGAGAGAGAACAGTTGCAAACAAATATAGAGAAGAGAAGAGAAAATCATAGTGCAGTTTGCATATCCATAGGATGAAGCACATTAGATGGAATTGGAATGAAAATAAATTGAAATAACCATCGGCAGATTAGAGAAGCCGACTGCTGACACATTGGAACACATTTGCATATATAAGTGATTGAAAATAGGTTACTTATAGTTAATATGAATCAAGAGAATCAATGACTAACTATTTTTTGCCACAAATCAAATGACCTAGTTATTCTTTAGTAACTAGAAAGCATCTCACCTGATTTAACACTTACAATAAGCCTCTAGCAATCATTTCTCGGAGAAGTTCCTCTGCCTTATCATTCTCGTCTTTTTCAAATAGAGAAGAAATAATTATTTCAAAAGTTATAGCATCAGGGATGCAACCTTTCTCTTCCATTTTTGACTGCAAGGCCAATGCTTCATCAAACAACCCCACTTTACAAAGTCCATTGATCATAGCATTATATGTCACGACATCCAGATGATGGCCTTTAATCAAAAGATACTGAAAAGCTTCTTGTGCTTTCTCAAGTCTTCCACCTTTGCACAGTCCATCAATAAGTATTGTATATGTGTACTTATTTGGCTGAATTCTCCAACTAATCATTTTCTTGAATAATGCAATTGCTCTGTCTAGATGACCATTTTTGCATAAAGCATCCAATAAGGAACTGTAGGTAATTATATTGGCAGGTTGACCTCTATCATGCATCTCATCAACAAGATTCCAAACATCAGCTATCCTTCCCGATTTGCACAGACTATCAATAAGTGAATTATAAGTTACTGTATTAGGAATCATATTTTTGCGTTGCATGTCTTCAAAAAGATTGATGGCTTCATCTATCATTTTCTTCTTACATAATCCATCAATCATGATAGTATAGCTATAAACGTTAGGTGCCACTCCTATTTGGGACATAGAGTTGAATACATGCTTTGCTTTTTTCACTTCATTAACCATGAAGTATCCCTCTATTAATGTATCATAAGTAATAACATTAGGTTCCACACCTGCTTTTACCATCAAAGCTATCACAATTTTAGCTTCTTTTATCTTTCCTTCCTTACATGACGCATCAACCAATATGTTGAAGGTATAAATATCTGGGTTGCTGTTTTTTAATTTCATATCATTTAACAAAGCAATTGCTTCTTTGAAATGACCCATAATGCAAAAGCCATACATTAAACTATTGAAAGTGACAACATTAGGAGAAATCTTTTTGATAAGCATTTCAGAATACAAATTACAGGCATCAGCAACAAGTTTATTTTTGCATAAGCTGTCAATGAGTGTGTTATACATTACCACATTAGGTTTAATTGAATGCGCTTCAATCCTTCTGAGTAACTCTATGCCAGCCTTTGTTTCTCCTGATTTACAAAGACCATTGATCAAAGTCCCATAACTAACATGGTTCAACTGAAATCCTTGAGCTTTAACGCAATCATGAAAGTGCAGTGCTTTCTTAAGCTGACCACAAAGACATAAACCTTTGATGAGTGTTGTGAGGGTTATTGCATCTGGCTTATATCCCATTTTGAGAATCTTGGCGAACACAGAAAAGGCAAAATTGATGTGACCGAGGTGGCAGAAGCAGTTGATGAGGATGCTCAAAATAACAATATTTGGTGTAATACCTTTGAATTCCAATTGTTTGGAAAGCGAAATAGCAGTTGGGTAATGGTTCATCTTGACAAGGGATCCCAAAATGTGGCCAAAATGGAAGATGGGTGGGGAAGGATGCATATGGAGCATGCGATTGAATGAGGCAACGGCATCGTCGTGATTGAGAGATTGAGAGTGGAAGGTTGCATTTGCATAAAAAGGAAGAAACTTTGGAAACCTAAACCTTAATACTGACAAAGACATTGGAGGAAGCCAGGCATTTAAGGTCATCAGATCAGTCAACGGCGGAGAAGGAGTAGCGACGGTAGCCCTCCGATAACACAGGTTCCGGCTGAGAAAACTGCAGCGGTTAGGCAAGGGTTTGCAGTGAACTCCTACACAAACCGAAAGAGCTATCTGCTAATTTATGAATGAAAACAGAACAATCATATATTTATTCAACAACAACTTTTAAGAAAGAGAAAATAGCAGCTGATTTTTGAAGGAAAACAACATTCATATTCACGCAATTTACGTTTGATTCAGTTTTCTAACTGCTGAATATAGTTTAAATAGAAACACGATTTATATAATTAAAACTTAGAAAAAAGTTGTTCACCTAGTTTTTAAAATCTACTCATTTCTTCTATGATAACATGTGAAAAAGAAAAAGAAAATAAAAATGGATTCAGAATACACTAATGTGTTTATTCTTTATTTCTGCATTATGTTCATGATTCTTTAATTTTTTTTTTTAAAAAATCTCACCCCGTTAGTGACTCTTTTTTTTTTTTTATTTTGTTGGTATTTTACATGTGAAGGAGTAAAAATAGAGAATTGTAAGTATGATAAGCCTAATATAGGATGCTGCATCTCTTAGTTCATTTTGTTGAAAAAGTAACTACACCGTTGTAGGATGAACTAAGTAAATGAAATAGCATAAAAAAAGAAAAAAAGATATTAGGGCATGGGTAGTGATACTTCATGTGGTTAAGGGTAGTGTTTTATAATACACTACTACAGTTTTTAATGATTAAAGTACACACTGTTATTTTGAATAATTTATTTTTTATTAATAATGTATAATTAATGTTATTTTATAAAGAGGTATATGTGTTATTTAAATAAATAAATAAGAGAGATTAGTATTCACTTAAAAATTAGAGAGGATGTGTGAGTAATATAAAGAAATTTTAGGAGAGATTAGTGGAATTTTCCCTTGAATTTATATTTTATAATAATTTTTTTAATATATAAATTATATTATAATTAAAAATTATTATAAATAAATATTTTATTATATTATAAAATGATAATAAAAAATTTATATTGAGATACAATAAAACTATTTTTAATTATTGATAATTTAAAAAAATTACATAATTAAATTATTTTTGTCTAATAAAAAGGTATAACTCATTCTTGCTAGATTAATGTTATAAGGATAGAATAGTATTTTTAGTCACAACTTCATGCTCAAATTGAAGATCAAATCATGATCTATAGTTAAACAACATATGTCATGTATATTATGTTTAATATTTGGTTCAATGGTTGATCATGTGTATAATTAAATATTTTATAAAAAAATTAATAAGTCATTAATTTAAGTAAAATTAGATTCAATTTTTTTTAAAAAAAATATGATCTCATGTTTGAATATTATGAATAAAAAAATGTAATTGAAAGATAAGACTTCAACAAAAATGGAGAGTTGAATTTTTTTAGTGGTTATCATCCATAAAATCAATAAATACTTCACATTAATAATGTGTATATATATATATATATATATATATATATATATATATATATATAAGAAGGGATTCGTTTATGCTATGAGTAAGTTTACCTAAATTTACTTCATTTAATAATTCATGTTCTTCATTAAATTTTAATAATCCAACTGTTGAATTCAAAGTTCTTAATGCATAGATCAAGTCTACAAATTTTTAAAAATTTTGAAAATCATTTGATACTTCATTTTATTAATTCAAATCAACGTATAAAATGATTTTATGATTATCCGACCATTTGAATCAATGAAATAAAATATCAAATAATTTTTAAATTTTTTTAAAGAGTTGCATACTTAATCTATACATTAAGAACTTTAAATTCAACAGTTGAATTATTAAAATTTGATGTAAGACGTGAGTTATTGAATGAGATAAGTTTAGATAAACTTATTCATGAAATAAACTAATTTCTTTTAAACATATATAGACTAAAATCCTCATAAATGACACCTCTGATGTATTGTTTATCCACAATAAATTTGTCATTTACAAGTTTACAACATAATAATAAAATCATGGTCAAAGCATAGAAGACACGAGCCAAATTATGAATTTAACACCATAACGGATGCATGAGAACAAGTATGTTTACCAAAGCAAACAAATCATAGATAAGTACTAACACTAAAAACATTTATTCCAAGGATTAACATATATTTTTTAATATGTATACTTTTACTTATCTTATTTTATAGTTTAAAACAAACTTTTTCTTCTTTATATTTATCCTTTTCAATATTTTTTAGTTTATATAGTTTAAGGTAAATCCTTTTAATCCATATTGATAATTATCTTCTAATGTTGTGTTGATGTGGTTAAAGTTTTCAATTTTGTGAGAATAAAAAAAAAGTGTCTCAATAATTAACGTCATAGGTGAAGGTACGTACGAAAGTAACATAAAGTATCGAAAAACCTAATTTAGAGTAATTTTAACAAAATAAAATCTGCATCAGAGACAGTTGAATTAGTCCCTATAGTTAAAGGTAGATGTTTTTAGTTTATATCGTTAATATTTTTATAACTTTGTGTTGATGTGATAAAAAAAACTTTAATTTCGTGAGAATAAAAAAGTGTTTCAACTATGAGTGTTACATATGAGGGTACAAAAAAGACATGAAGTGTCAAGAAATCTAATTTAGAATAATTCTAACAAAATAAAATTGACATTAAATACACAAAAAATTTTAAATTAATATCTTGGTTACATCAATACGAAAAGGAAAACATTACAACAAAAAAAAAAAATTAATGACAAAGATTAAAAAATTAAAAAAATTATAAGTATAGAGACTTAAAAGTATACAAACTAAAAGGTAATGTAAATGATATTATAGAGACTAAATAATATTTTAACATATTTTAAATTATAGAAACTAAAAAGATAAAATAAAGTGAAATTATAAAAATAAAAAGACATTTCAACCAGATTTTAATCTACTATATATCTCTGTGTGTGTTACTAAAGTTATTTTAATAACTACTATACATATTAGAAGAAAAAAAAGAGGTACTCTCTAGTTATAAAAAATAAAATAATGAGTGATTATTTAGACAGAGATTTGGAAACCAAATATCTTTGAAGTAGAGAAAAGAGATAATAAATAAATAGATTAAAGATAATAAAAGAAAAAGTAATTTAGAATTAGTTATAAGGATAAATTAGTTCAAAATTTGTGTATACAAAATTAGAATATCTCTTTTATTAATAGTATAGATATAAATGGAATAGGCAAATTTACATAATTAGATTTCTCTATATTTTATCACATGTAAATGTTGAGGTTGCTAAAGTCTTTTCAGTAACATTTTCTCTTTAGTTTTTTTTTTTTAACTTTTTTTAATTTTAAAAAATAATCTTTTTTGAAACTCAAAAGAAATTATAATATAAAAGAATATTTTATTTTATAATTAAATCTTTAATCTAAACTCTAATGTCACCAAAAAAAATTTTAAAACTTAAAAATGCCGTTTAATAAAAAATAATGAGTCCCTATATATTAGATACAAACATCTATCTTGTACAAGAATGTTTTTAAAAAAATTCTTCAAGGGTTTATAAGAATTTTTTTAACTTTTATTTAATTTTTTTTACATGGGATAGAAATATATATCTAGAAAAAAAAAAAGATATTTTTATTTAGAAGTCCAATTCTAATATATAAATTTTTAAATAATGTTTATTTCATAAGTAATAGAAAAAGAAAAATAGTTGTGCATAAGCACGAATTACTTATTAATTATGAGAAGAAGAAAAAAAAAAGAAAAAAAAAAGAAAAAAATTGAAAAAATATATTTTATGATCGTGACTGATTACAAATCAAATTTTATTTGTATAAAAATCTCTTAAAAGTATATATATTTTTTTATCACTTTTTAAAGGCTAAACATTCTTCCTAATCTTGTCAGGAAACAACAAATTAAAGTTCTTTTTTTTTTTTTTTTAATTTTGAGCACCAATTAATCTTCTTGTTGGTTTATGCCAGATATATCCTTCTCTGTCAAATATAAAAAATTGAAAATTGATCTCATGCAAAAATTATGTACCAGCTCTGTCAAATATATATGTGTTCTTACCGGAGATCTGCTGTAGTAATGATCCACCAAGTAAGATTGGTGAACCTCCTTCACTGGTACCTTGGTGCTCCAAGATGGGGGTGGTACCTGCAAAAGAGACTCTGATGTCAAAGTTAGGATTTGTATGAGTATGAGTCTCGTATAAGTAATGCACGTACCTTAGTGTGAATTAGGATTGCGTTGGGCCTTGGGCCCGATGATCCGGTTTCAGAACGGGCCGTTCTGGGTCCAGGTATTTTCAAAAAAATTATCATCCACGTGGCATCCACGTGGCCAAAAGTTAACTCCGTTTAAATAATTTGGACGGAAGTGCCACATTAAAACTACTTAATTAATTTGGGACTAAATTGAAACCAATTAATTAGTTTGGGACCAAATTGAAACCAAAAATAAAAGTGAGACTAAATTGAAACAAACAATTAATATAAGGGACCAAAATAGGGTTTTAACTTTTAACCTTGATTTTTTTTAAAACATTTGTTTGTTAAAAATAATTAATAATTAATTAACATCAACGAATTACGGTGTGTAAATCTACAATAATGATTATCATTACATAAAGTAAGATTATGAATCACAAAAATATTAGAATGGCTAAAGTTGTTTATGTTAGGATGTAAGTAAAGTCTCACATCATTCAAATAAAGACATGTATTTATATATACACAATTGTCTTTATTAATAGAAAGGTCTTTTTGGATGATGCACAACTGTTTAACCTTTCATTTTTTTTTCATGAGTTATATATACATAATGTTGTACAATAAAATATAAAAACTACGCATAGATTTTTATTTTCTATGATAATATGAAAAAAAAATACACTTATATTCTCTATATTTTTTTAAAATTGTATTCAATATCCTTTTATAATTTAGATATATGATAAGATCTATTAAAAAAAAATGTTACGCAAATCTCTTGACCCCAAAAATGCTTGTGAGGTGAGATGCATATGATTTTTAATGAATTTTTCTTTCTCGAAAATGCTCTCATCTTCTCCAATCATTCTCAGTAACAATATATAGATGGTCGGGTTAACAATTTCTAATCATTTAATGAGTAGCAAAGATCCTGAATATACAAAAATGGAAAATTAATTGGTTATTCCATGCAATAGGTATGACTGACAACTTCAATTATATGAACTATCTAAATTTAACATACTTACTTCTTGTTGTGACACTGTTTGTCCCATGCATTGAGTATATTTCAGGGGGGAAATTTGTTGAAAGAGATACATTAAAATTGAAAGGCCAATCAGCAATAATGCCCGAGGTTTGCTCTCATGACATGATTGTGCATTAAGTTGTGAATAAAAGCTATCATGTACTAATATGATGTGTATATTATTTTTCTCTATTGTCTTGCTAATGTTGTGAAACCAAAAGCAAAGTCAGAAAATCCTACTCTTGAAGCAAAGGCCGAAGCAGATGCATCAACTAATTCAGTAGCAAAAATTGACCATGAAAATGCAATTCCTACACATAAAGCAAATGTTTTAATTCCTTGATGGTTTACAAATTAAGAAAATTAGCCAACTATCTCTGTGGGACATCCTATGGAGCACTAGATAGTTATTATAAAGCTACGTATATATTTCATTAATTCCCTTTTTCTATACTGTTGCATTGCTACTACAAAATAAAATGATAAATAGTGGATCTTATTTTGCGGAGGTTTTAAAACCTTCCTTAAATTATTAAAATCTGTTATTTTTTTGATTAATTTGTAGAGGTTTATAACCTCCTCTAATTAAAATATTATTTTAATTTATAGAGGTTTATAACCTTCCCTAATTAAAAAATATTTCCTCACTTAAATATTTTTTCTCTAAAAGTTAAAATAAAAGGAAATTAGTATGTGACTCTACAAGTACTTCCCTCTCAAAAGATAAAAAAAATCTTTTCAACTCCCTCTTAAAAGAATCAGAAAAAGAAATCCCTAAACCCTCTTTATCAGTACATGGCTCCTTAATGTATCCTAAATCCTGTGATGATTCAAGTGCCTCCAAAGTGAACCCTAAATCCTGTTTGCATCATTTTGATTCCTTCTGCCTTGGACGCTCTTCCTCTGTTTTGTATTTATTGCACGTGCAATTCAACAAGGTTAGCTTCACCTTTCCAAACTTCATTTGCAATGATATTTTATTTATTTGGAGCGTTAAATCACTATTCATATATTGGTGTTTGTTTAACGTTTGAATACATGACCAATGCTTTTGACTCATTCCTCCTTTTTCAAATCCCTTAAAGTTGCCCGTGGATAATCTAATCCATCAATATCATAATTCCACCCACAAAACAAGTACGAGAATTTTATTTTATTAATATATATCTTTTTGAAGTTTGGATAAAGATAAACGTAAACGCAAGAGACGGAGATCTATGAGGTAGTGTTTGTTTCCAGTGATTTACTGTTTACGAGCAACGAAAGGTGAAGAAAGTGAGTGTTTGTTTCCGGTGATTTGCAAAGAAAGAAAGGCGAAGAAAAGGGGGAGAAGCTGAGATGTCATCCTCGCGTTTTTGCGAAGAAACGAGATGAAAGCCACGTAAGATTTGAGAAAACCCGATAATACCCTGTCCAAAAGCTGAAAAGAGGTGAAAAATTGAAGCAAAAATATGCTAACATTGAAGGGTATTTAGCTAAAGAGTCTCTTACCTTTTGTTTTCGATACATTAAAGATATCGAGACAAGGTTTAATAGACCTAAACGTGTTTGTGATGACCCAAATGACAGTGAGACTTCTTTCGTGTCCTCTATCTTTCCACCAATTGGTAAACCAGTAGGAGCTCGCTCAATGTTCACTTTAACTCCAATGCAAAAATTGCAAGCTCATCGATATGTGCTCCTTAATTGCACAATAGTCACACCATATGTGGAGTAAGTAAAATGAGATAAATTTTAATTATTAATCTACTTAAAAATAATAACCATGTGTATTGATTATAATAATTAATTTATGTAGTGAATTTAAACAATTTATAAAAAAGAGCTCAAGAGGAAGAAGACCTTCATCAACAGAGATAGAGAAGAGAGTCAATAAAGAGTTTGTTGATTGGTTTAGAAAACGGGTGAGTAGTCATTTAGTGGTGAGAGACATTTTTTTACCATATTTGTTTTAAACTCTAACTTCTAATCTTTTTAGATTATGAATCCAGACACAATGAATGAAATGTCTACTGATCTAAAGTTTATAGCACGAGGACCATTGGATAATGCAACAAGATTTACTGCATATAATATTAATGGGTTCAAATTTCGAACCTTGGCTCGAGAAGAGGGATTAAAAACACAAAATAGTGGTGTTTTTTTAACATCCAATACATCATGTGTTTCAAGTAGCGTTGATGGCAACTTAAGGCAAGCATATTTACCTTATTATGGGAAGTTGGAAGATATCATTGAGATTAACTATTATGGTCGGTTTACTGTTATCCTTTTCAAATGTAAATGGGCAGATACTACACGAAATAAAGGGTATAAAAAGGATTATTGGAATTTTAGTTGTGTTAATTTTGATAGATTGATTCATATTGGCGATCATGAAGAACATGAACCATACATTGAAGCATCTCAAGCACAAATGGTGTATTATGTAAATGATGTAGTCAATGCAGGATGGAGTGTTGTTGTACACATAAAGCCAAGAGATTTATATGACATGGGGGAAGAAGTAGAAGAAAATGCATATGAAAATGAGTCATACCAAGAGCAAGAACTTGAACAATTTTTTAGGCTTGATGATCAGTATGTACAATTGGCTACAAACCATCTAAATGATGATATAGTTGACTGAAGTTTGACTCCTAAAATAGTAAGAAGTTCACACTTGTCTAAATATTATTATTTATTGTTGCACTTCTTTAAAGGTAATAATTTGACTTATAAATGTTGTTATTATTTCATTTATTAATTATTTTAATTTTGTTTTAATTTACATAGTATGTCATGTTTAATTTTGTTGTTCTTTATTTATTCTTCTCATAATATTGTTGTCATGAATATGTAGTCATGCCAAAAGTGAAGCGTTTTAGAAATGCACAAAAATCAGTACCTCAACCACAATGTGATACACCTCTAACACAAGCTCCAACACATTCTGTTCCAGCAATGAATCCTGAAATTTCTTCCCTACCTAGTGATTCCTCACAAGCTCCTGAAGTCCCAACTGTTAATGTCCCTCTTTCTCATGTATCAACTTCTGAAGTTCCACAAGAAGATGAAACAACAAGACTTCATGTTGGACGTGAGTCTACACAATGTTGGACTATTGAGGCAATAGGTATATGAGTATTGTATTTTTTTTTTAATTATCATCATATGAAGTATATTACAATTTCTTATTAAGAAATTCTTTTATTGTCAAAGACTCTGAAGAAACGATCAAGAAGATTAAGGTGAAAGTTAGAGGAGTCAATAACTTACCTAGGGAGTTACGCATCATTGTGAATTTTGATGACCAAGGCCAAGCAATTGGTGAAGCACAAGCCTTGCTTGCAGGATTTCTTGGAACACTGGCATCTGATTGCAAGTTATTTCCTATGGATTATGATAGGTGGTCTGGACCTTCAAGAGTACCTAAAACTTATTTTGATGATTGCTTTGAAACAATTTTAAAGGTATGTTAATTAGTTATATATAACTTTGTATAACTACATTGCTTATATTTTCCTATCTTAACTATTTTTCATATATATCTCTATTATTTTGCATATGATATTGACAAATTTGTTTTTTTTAAGCCTCGATTTTATTTTAAGATTAATGAAGCTAGTGCAAAACGGTATTGCAAATTGAGTATGGGAAGAAAATAGGCTGCAAATAGGCAAAGCTTATGGAATGAATTCAATGATCCATCCAAAACAAGAGATGAAATCATAAGAAATGTGCCGATAGGCATAGATAAAGATCAATGGGCTCGTTTTGTTCATTATCGTCAAAAAACCATCAATATTGGTACAATTATATTATTTTAATTATTAAATTGTTTTTTTATAGCTAATTATATGATTACTATTACAATTTGTAACCTTCAAATTGCTTTGCTTATAGGAACTTTGTAGGAGAAATAAAGAAATTCGAAGCAAGCAAGTTATTCCACTCACTCGTGGATCCAAAGCTAATCCTAGAAGAAGAAATGAGTTGGTAATGACTCTATATGTTAACTTTTACTATTTAAAGAAGTTAAATGTTTACTTACTCTTTATTTATCTTAGTTGTTAGAAACTGGGAAGGTACCAAGTCGTGGACAATTATATATTGAAACTCATAAAAGGAAAGATGGATCATTTGTAACTGAAGAAGCAAAGACTATAGCGGTATGTTTTTTTTAGAAACATTATTTTCAAGTATTGTGCCTAATCTTAAAACTTTTATATTTGATTTTGTTACATGCCTGCAGGAACAAATTGAAGTAGGATTGACTCAAAGCACAGTTGATGAATCTGAAGTTTCTCCTCTTGATGTTGTTGGTAGAGTGTTAGGGTCAGAGCACTTTGGGAGAGTGCGATGCATGGGATTGGGAGCTGTTCTTTCTAATACATTCAAGAATACAAGACTTCGAGTTTTTAGCCTGAGCTCTTCTTCATCTGGTGTTGTCTTTCCATCTTCAAACCAAAGGCAAGAGAAGTACAACAATTTAGAATAAGCTTTTAAGGCCTACATGATAATGAAAGAAGGAAGGATCCTTGAAGAATTATATAGTTATTTCACTCCTGAAACACATGTAAGTAATTAATGTGCATTATGTATATGTGAGGTATCCCTAAAACTTGTTAATGTAATACACAATATTCTCTTAAAACTGTTTGACATATGTCTATAGTTAATTAATTTATTCATATTATTAAGGAAATATATTTTGTAATTGGTAGGGGTGCTTATTAAGCTAATATATAGTTTTGTAGGTAGATTTTATAGTTAACCAACAATATTGAGCCACATCTCTTCATTAACATCATTGTCTAATTTTCTTCATTTTGGCTGGTTCTTAATACTCTTTATCTCAAGTTAGGTCTATAAGTAAACATACATGATCAAAGTAATAACTATGCATAAGTTTGGAATATTAAAATAATTGTTTGGAATTGATTTTTTTATTATTGATTGTCATTATGATATAGTATGTGTGATACACCCTTGAATATAGTATATATAACTAACTATTTTTACTTTTCTTATTTCAGTCAAATGATGCTTCAAGTGTTCCTAATATACCTTTGGATGCAAGAGGATCTTCTAGTGCTAGCAACCCTTAGTTTGCTTATAATGTATTTTGGATTTAAAGTTTAATTAGTACAAGACTAATATTACTTTGTTATGGATTTTATGTCATACTTTGATTTACAATAGAAATTTGAATTGTAAATTTTTGAACTATACACTGTTATTTTTGTTATTGGAAATATAATTTCTAAGTCCATATTACGAGTATTCTTTTATTACATTTTTTTATAGATATGATAAGAAAATGGGAAATTGTAATACATGTAGATTATGAAATTAAAATAAGTATAAAAAATTGTCATATACAATAGGGAGAATTAGAAACTCGACTCTAAAATCTCTATTGTCAGAATGCTTTAAAAAAAAAACCTTCATAGTTAGTATAGTTTTAAAACATCTTTCAATAAACCTTCATAGTTAGCGTAGGTTTAAAGCCTCCTTTAAAAAACCTCCATAGTTAGTGTAGGTTTAAAACCTCCTTTAAAAAACCTCCATAGTTAGCGTAGGTTTGAAACCTCCTTTAGAAAACCTCCACAGTTAGTGTATGTTTAAAACCTCCACAAAAAAACCTCCGCAAAATACTATCGATAACGGAGGTTTTTAAAACCCCGCTAATTGCTTGTGACGAATGTAACTGCGGAGGTTTTTGAAAACCTCTGCAATTTATTTTGCGGAGGGTAAAAGCCTCCACTAAACGCAAAAATAACCTCCATTGTTTAGCACATTTGTTGTTAAGAGGAGGAAGCACGTGAGGATGGAGGTGTAAGTGGCAATGGTGTAGTTAAGGAAGTTGAAGGAGACTAAGGAAAAGGAGAGGTAAGTGAAATAGTTAGAGAAGATAAGGATATTTTAGAGAGAGAAAAATTCACTAAAGTCATGTACAGGTTATGACATGCATTTTTTTGGATTCAGGAGAGTTCGATGTAATATTTATTTAATTTTTAAAAAATCTTACTATAAATTTAAATTATGAAAAAGTATTAAGTACAATTTTTAAAAAAATATATGGACACTAACATAATTTAATCTATTAAAATTTGTTCTGACTATGATAGAAGTGGAATAAAAAAAAAAGCATTACTAATATTTATTTTTTGTGAAAATGATTAAAAGCTCTTGAAAAGAAAATAATCTTTCTAAAAAAAACACAGAAAGTTCTGAGGTCTGTTATGGGGGAAGGAATTTGTCATAAAAAAAATTATCTCTAATTAGTTAAATAAAATAATTATTAATTTTAAAATATTTATTTCACTATAAATTAATCATAATATATATTTACTTTATTTATACACATTTATTTATTTTTTTATGAAGATTAAGTATTATTATTATTATTATTATTATTATTATTATTATTATTGTGAAAAAAGAAAATTTCATGATTACGTAACTCTATTATAAAAATATTTGTGTGTGAATATTTTAAATTTTAAAATTTTTAAACTGATACAATTTATAGTTATAAAAATTAGAGGTGAATATTTAAACCAATCTACTATCGCATTCTAATTTTATTTACCATTTTAATTTTTTTTATAACAATTTAATTTTGCTTGTAACATTTTTCATTATAGAAGAGAGTTTTAAGAGATTAAATTGTCAAAATTTGTCTCTTTAAAATTAAAAAGATCTTACAATTAATTAATCATTTTTTTATTTAATATTTTTATTTTTTATTTTTTATTAATAAATTATAGAGCTTAATTTTAAATAATATTAAAAAATCTTACTTTGTTTATATACACAAAATGACTAAATGAATGAATAAAAACATATATTGTTATGTAGAAAGCAAAAACGAGATAAATAGAATGTAAAAAAAGAAGAAAAAAAAGGTGAGCCAATTCAGACCAATTTGACCCAAAAAAAAATGAATTTTTAATAAATTTATTAAATTGGGGTTGTAGATTGGTTGTATCAAAGCTCAATCAGTTAATTAAGTGACGTAAATCCATAGTTTTAAAAATCGGACCGGTCATCGAACCGGTTAAGGTACTGGGTCAGTGGGTCAAAGGTTGAACCGGTGGGTCACTAGTTGAACCGCATGACTCGATTTTTATTTATTTTTATTAAAAAGTATTCATACTAAATATATTTTATACTTATAAATTTTAATAAATTCATATCTTATTTTAAATTTCAATTTTTCTATCTTATTTAAATTTATTTTTATTTTTATTTTGTAAAAAAATACATAAAAAAATTACATGTTAAACGGTATATTAATACAAATTAAAAATATAAATAATATGTACATATATAATATACTTGCAATTAATATCAGAAAATAATATATGTAATATTTACATAGATATTACATTATTAAATATATAATTTAAAATTAATAATATACTATAAAAGTTATTTAAGTTGTATATATTACAAACAAATATATTAGAACAAGTAGTCATTGTTATATTTAATAAGACTCCTTGCTTTTTCATTAAGAGATTCAATTTTCATTATTATTTTTGTGATTTATGGTCCCTTAAAAAAATTAAAAAAAAAAAAGTGGTTGAACCGGTTTGACCCACCGATTCACCGGTTGAACCGGAAAATTGACCGGTTCAATCCGGTTTGAAACGGGTCGACTGCATAACCAATCCAACTTCAGATTCAGACCGGCTGGACCACCGGTTCCCGGTCCAACCGGTCCGACCGGCCGGGTCGATCCGGGTTTTAAAACACTGCGTAAATCATCTAACACTCATGTTAACTCAAATTAATATTTTGAATTATTTAATTAAGACTTAAATATATTTTTAAGTTATTTTAAAATGAACAAGTTTTGATTATGATTTTTTTTTTAAATCTTCTTTCTATTTTTCATTTTTATAAAATGTATAAGCATTATTTTTTTATCCTCATAAAATGAAAAAATTGATTTTGATCCTTGTAATTTATTTTATTTATTTTCATCTCCTAAAATTTAAAATTATTATTTATTCTTGATAATCATTTTAAAATATATAAATAAACATATATTTTAAGGATCTATAAACTTTTTAAAAATAATATATGGTGACAAAGTAAATTATAAATACAATCTGAGACGATTACTTGACTTACAAATAATCTTATAAATAGTTAAATATGATTACATAATAATAAAGATTAAAAATATAATTTCAAATTTTAGAAAAATTAAAAATTAAAAAAATTTACAGAGATTAAAATTAAAATCTATTCATTTTTTCAAGATCTAAAAATATGTTTAAATGTTAACTTAATTGCTTATATCATTCAAAATTCAAATTATTACCTACAGTACAGGATATCAATGATAAGTGCTTCTAGTAGAAACTCACTCAAAGACCAAGTTATAATTATTCAATAACTCCCAGACATTAAAATCCTCTCATAGGATTACCCACCCCGTGAAAAAAGTAATGTACTAGGAGGCACCCCTTCGGTCAGGCAATAGGCTGAAAGGGGTGCTCGAGCCGACGAAAACACACCACCCCTTCGGTTGGAGGATGCGCTGAACACACCCTCTCGGCCAAAGGGGGTACCCCAGGACTCCCTTACCACTAGAACACCCATCAAAACCTCTCGGTATTAAGCTGGGCCGAACACCTCCTCGGCCTTGATCTAGGCCGAACACCTCCTCGGCATTGACCTAAGCCGAACACCTCTCCGACCTTGGAGGAGGCCGAACACCCTTTCGGCCTCATGCCTAGCCGAGGACTTCAACAAAGCAGATTTATAGATGATTGTTTCATAGGTCATGACTTTTCATGAAGAGTTGTGTCTTTCTAAAATTTTCCAGAAAATAGGCTCTGATAATCGATTACAAGACTTGGTAATCGATTACAACGGTTTAATTTCAAAACGTTTGGAACGTTGTAAAATTTAAATTCAAATTTTGGAACTTTTATCTTTTGGTAATCGATTACAGGGAATGGGTAATCGATTACCAGAGCACGTTTTAATAAGTGCATTTTGAACATATGAGATTCATCCTCTGGTAATCGATTACATGTACTCGTAATCGATTACCAGACTCTTTAAAACAATAATTGCCTTATTAAAACTTAAAATATAGAAAACCTTTATTTTCAAAACCTTATTAATATAAAAGATTATATTTGAGTTTTCTTGAAATTCTTTATTTTAAATGGCCAAGAACCTTATGCAATTTTTCTAAAGATTTCTTTTTACATATAAAGCTAGGTTAACAAAACTTATCTAAAATACATTGAGATTTTTGTTTCTTGAATACCTTGCTTTAACTTGACCTCTTGTTTTCTACAATTTGTTTGGCATCATCAAAATCTTTTACATGCGTTCTTCCACATTCTCCCCCTTTTTGATGATGACAAGATACTGTAAATGGAAAGAAACAAAAAACAGTGTATATCGATCACTCCCCCTTAGTCTCCCCCTTAATAAATCATTGTTTGATGTTAATTTTATTTTATAAAAAAATTTGATCAGAAATAGACAGTTGTAGTGATCAGGTTAAATTGTTCACATCAAAATATTCAATTTTTGATCAGAAATAAATTATCACTTTTTCTTCTTTCCTTTCCTCTCCCCCTTTGGCAACATCAAAAGGAATGAGACAATATATATAAAAAATATAGAATGAGATAAACAAACACCATTCAAAACCAAAAGTCAAATATGTCCCTACACAAAATAGTCAGAGTCAAGCAAGCAGAATTACCCTAGAACATACTAATCAAAAGTTCAGAAATTGACTAAAAATAGTCCAAAACATAAAATAAACTAAAAGAGCAACTAACAGAATCACAGACAACTATCTACTCGGAAAGGCGTCTAAGAGATTTTACTTCCTCCTCAAGACGAGTCATTCGAGTGTCAAGAGAATCAAAACGTTCACCAACATAGAACCGGAGATCTCTAATTTCATTAAGAACATCCGAGAAAAGTGCTGATGAAGGATCTTGAGGAGGTGGAGACGGAGTCCTATCATCAGTGTCTACTACTTGAAAATCCCGCTTTTTGACCCAGGTGTTATCCAGTGTTTTCTTGTACCCAAAGGAAGCAATTGCATTTGCCCCAATCTCAAAGACCCTCTTAACTGGAACCCAAGTTTCATCCTCCAGAGGAACATTGAAATGTTTCAAAATAGTAGTTATGAAGTGTGGGTATGGAAGAGAAGCATTAGCTCGCAAGGCCTTATTCATTCGGCTTCTAATCAGATGAGCCCAGCTAAACTCCTGGCCAGTGATTAGAGCCCATATCAAGATTAAGTCCTCCTCTGATGCTTGTGCAAGGTTAGTCGTGCGGGGAAGCAGTACCCGAACAATTATATAATGCATGAAATGAAAATCAAATTTAATTGATCCTGCCAATAATCTTCCAGTCATATCAGCATTTTCCACACAAATCATACTTCGGGCATTGGGATGGGAATATTCTGGTTTCCATGTATCCGGAATCGTTCCCTCAAACAGAGTACCTTGATCTTTTAATTTTAACAAATCCCGGAATAGAGACTGATTTACCACTATTGGAATTTTTTTAACCTCACTGTAAAGAACTCCATTCCTAATTTCCAAATTACTGTAAAAGACCCGGACTAATTCTGGATAAACAGGGTTCGTCATTGACATAAAATCCAACAACCCAGAATTTTTAAAAATCGTATAACACTCAAATGATTCCCCTTCAAAAAAATCAATATTGATATACTTGGGATCAACAATATTTCTCTCAGAAAATAACTGGTAGTACCTATCTCGTTGTTCTTCTGTGGAGAACAGAGCGAGAGCACGTCCAGTGTATGGAATGGGATTCGTAGGAGTAGGAGCGTCGTCGGAAGGAGGCTGTTGGCGGCGCCTGGCGGTGGTTGAACGTGACGAAGAACCATTATGACGCTTTGATGAATCCGCCATTTGAGTGATTGTTTTGAAAAATTCAATCGGTAGAATTGAAGAGAATTGAAAATGAAGAAGAAAGGAACAAACGGGACTTGATTTCGTTAAGATTTGAGAAAGATATGAAGATTTCAAAATGTTAGGGCGCGGAGGGTTTTGGGGATTTTTCGTGAGGAAGAAGACGAACTGCACGAATATAAGTGCAGATACGTCGTGTAATCGATTACACCATATGGTAATCGATTACACGTTTCCAGATTTGTGCATTTTCGCTACTGGTAATCGATTACAATTCATGGTAATCGATTACCTTTACCCAGAAGGTGAAACACGCTCTGGTAATCGATTACACACATTGGTAATCGATTACATGTGTACCAAAACAAGCAACTACGCTCTGGTAATCGATTACTTGACCGTGTAATTGATTACAGTTGTTCAAATTTTCAGAACAATTATATATTCCCTCTAGTAATCGATTACCTTACCCTATAATTGATTACTATTCTTAAAATTGTAACTTTTTCCAATAGAATCAAAAAGTAATGTGAGAATAGCTAGAATCCCCAATTCTTGCCTAATTGAAAAAAAGTTTTCTTTTGGTAAGGGCTTTGTGAATATATCAGCTAATTGATTCTTTGTTTCAACAAATTCTAGAACACAATCTCCTTTTTGAACATGATCTCTAAGAAAATGATGTCTTATCTCAATATGCTTTGTTCTAGAATGAAGAACTGGATTTTTAGAGAGATTGATAGCACTAGTATTATCACACTTAATTGGAATATGATCTATTGATAAACCATAATCAGATAGTTGTTGTTTCATCCATAGTATTTGTGCACAACAACTTCTAGCAGCAATATATTCTGCTTCAGCAGTAGATAAAGCAACACTATTTTGCTTTTTACTATGCCATGATACTAAAGCGGATCCAATAAAATGGCATGTTCCACTAGTACTCTTTCTATCAGTTTTACACCCAGCAAAATCAGAATCGGAGTAGCCTACTAGATTGAAAGGCATATTTTTAGGATACCATAGACCTAGATTTGTGGTTCCTAACAAATATCTCATAATTCTTTTAACAGCACTCAAATGAGATTCTTTAGGGTTAGATTGGTATCTAGCACATAAACAAACACTGAACATAATATCAGGTCTAGTTGCAGATAAATATAAGAGAGATCCAATCATACCTCTATATTTCTTTACATTTATGGTTTTTCCCACTTCATCTTTGTCAAGGTAGCAAGTAGTGCTCATTGGTGTTGCCATTGATTTAGCATTCTCCATTTCAAACCTATTGAGCAATTCTTTACAGTATTTTCTTTGATTAATAAAAATTCCATTTTTGGTTTGCCTTATTTGTAGTCCAAGGAAAAAATTTAGTTCTCCCATCATGGACATTTCAAATTCACTTTGCATATCATTTGAAAATTCCTTGCACAAGTAGTCATTAGTAGCTCCAAAAATAATATCATCAACATAGATTTGGACTAAAAGGATGTCATTCATTTTTCTTTTGATAAAGAGAGTAGTATCAACTTTTCCCTTTGTAAATTCTTTTTCCAAAAGATATTTACTAAGTCTTTCATACCATGCCGTAGGAGCTTGTTTTAATCCATAAAGAGCCTTTTTCAATTTAAAGACATGGTTTGGAAATTCTGAGTTCTCAAAACCGAGGGGTTGTTCTACATAAACTTCTTCTTGAATAAAACCATTTAGAAAAGCACTTTTAACATCCATTTGGTATAATTTGAAGTCCATTATTGATGCATAGGCAAGTAACATCCTAATGGTTTCTAGTCTTGCTACTGGTGCATATGTTTCTTCATAATCTATGCCTTCTTCTTGATTATAACCTTTAGCAACTAATCTAGCTTTATTTCTAATGACTAAACCATGTTCATCAAATTTGTTTCTAAAAATCCATTTTGTTCCTATAACGGGATGATTAGTGGGTCTATTTACCAAATCCCATACTTGATTTCTCTCAAATTGATTTAATTCTTCTTGCATAGCATTAATCCAATGTTCATCATTTAAAGCTTCATCAATATTTTTAACTTCTATTTCAGAAACAAAAGACATATTGTTGCATGCTTCTTTTAGAGAGTTTCTAGTAATTACCCCTTTTGTTATATCTCCAATGATATTTTCAAGAGGATGATTTCTTGAGATTCTCCACTCTCTTTGAGGATTGATGTTTGTTTGACCTTCTTGGATTGTTGAATCCTCTTTTTCTTTATCTTTGTCATCCTTGTGAGTTTGCTCATTAATATGAGTATCTTCAAAGCTTTCTACAATTTCATCAATAACATCTCTTCTTGTACAAACAAGGTTAGTTTCATCAAATACAACATGTATTGATTCCTCAATAGTCATAGTTCTTTTGTTGTATATTCTAAATGATTTACTATTTAGAGAGTATCCAAGAAATATCCCCTCATCAGATTTAGCATCAAATTTTCCTAAATTATCTTTTCCATTATTAAGTACAAAACATTTGCATCCAAAAATGTGAAGATGTGAAATATTAGGTTTTCTTCCATTGAATAACTCATAAGGAGTTTTCTTAAGAATAGATCTAATCAAGGCTCTATTCATAGTATAGCATGCAGTGTTGACAGCTTCTGCCCAAAAATATTTGGGGAGTTTTGAATCATTAAGCATTGTTCTTGCTAATTCTTCTAATGATCTATTCTTTCTTTCTACTACTCCATTTTGTTGTGGAGTTCTAGGAGCAGAAAAGTTATGTTCAATTCCATTTTCTTCACAAAATAAATCAAAATCTTTATTTTCAAACTCTTTTCCATGATCACTTCTAATGGAGACAATCTTAAGGTTTTTCTTATTTTGAATTAGTTTAGCAAATTTTCTAAAGACACCAAATGTATCACTTTTATTAGCAAGAAATAAGGTCCAAGTGTACCTAGAGAAATCATCCACTAAGACAAGACCATAGTAACTTCCACCAAAGCTCATAGTTCTAGAAGTTCCAAATAAGTCCATATGCAAGAGTTCTAAGGGTCTTGTGGTTGTAACAATATTCTTTGGTTTGAAAGATACTTTTACTTGTTTTCCTTTTTGGCAAGCATCACATAATTTATTTTTCTCAAATTTAATTTTTGGTAGTCCTATTACTAAATCTTTTGAGATTAATTTATTTAAGTGTTCCATGTTTATGTGAGCAATCCTTTTATGCCATAACCAAGATTCATCATTTTTACTCATGAGGCATTGAGAATGTTTAGGATTATTTTCTATTTTTATTTTATATACATTGTTAATTCTAAATCCCACTATCTTAACTTGTTTATCATTTTTGTGTTCAATTAGACATTTTTGTGAATCAAACGATACTCAAAAACCTTTATCACAAAGTTGGCTAACACTTAATAGACTATGTTTAAGACCTTCTACAAGTAAAACATTTTCTATGGAAGTTGAGAAATTTGTACCAATTTTTCCAATGCCAAGAATTTTTCCTCTGTTGTTGTCTCCATAGGTTACATGTCCACTTCTTTTAGGAGTGAAGTCAATAAATTTTGAAGCATCTCCTGTCATGTGCTTGGAACATCCACTATCAATGTACCAAGTTTGGTTTCTTCCCACAATAAAAACATGTTATGAAAGGAAAACTAGGAACTTGAGTGGGAACAAAGAAATTTTTGTACTCTTTATGTTGTTTTTGAGGATTATATCCTAATCCTGTCTTATCAAACATACATTTTTGCTTTCCTAATATTATATCTAAATTGTTTCTTCCATTTGTAAATTTTGCAAGAGTGTTTCTTAAATTACTAATTTCTTCCTTAAATTTATTGCAAGTTGAACATGGATGATTTGCTTTATTTGTATCTATCTTAGTTTTAACTTCATGTTTTTCATTTTTAGAATTAATCATCTTAATTTCAGTTTTGAGATTATCTAATTCATTATTTAATTTTGAAATCTTGTTTTCTAATTTAGAAATTGTTTTCTTATAAGATGATACTAATTTTGCAAGTTTAAATGACTCTTTATGTAAATCATTGAATGCATTTTGAAGTTCATCATATGAGATTGAGATATCATTGTTAGAAGATGTTACCTCTTCTTCGCTTTCGTAGTCATTTGCCATAAGTCCCAAATTTACAACTTCATTTTCAGAGTCACTTGTAGAATCTGTGTCATTTTCTTCCCAAGTGATATATGCTTTCTTCCCCTTCTTTTCTTTGAGACTTTTCTTATTAGATTTCTCCATCCTTCTTTTATAGATTGGACATTCTAATATCAAATGTCTTGGTTGATTACATTCATAGCATTTTGGAGTTGAAGAAGAATCTTCTCCTTTCTTCTTATTGTTAAAGTTGATTCTTTTTCGGTTTCCTTTGTTTCTAAGGAATTTGTTGAATCTCTTTATAAAGAGGCTGAAATCCTCATCATCCTCTAAACCATCTTCCTCAATATTTTCTTCTTTCTCATCTTCTTGTTGAATAGATGATGATGTTTTGAGTGCTATCCCTTTCTTTCTTTTATCACTTTCCTCATTTTGATTCAGTCTCATTAATTCCATTTCATGTTCTTGGAGTTTTCTGAACAATGAGGCAAGAGGCATGGTTGTCAGATCTTTTGATTCAGCAATTGCAGTCACTTTCGGTTGCCATTCCCTACTCAAACATCTCAAAACTTTGTTAACAAGATCTTCATTAGGAAACACTTTTCCTAGAGATGCAAGATGATTAATTATATGTGTAAATCTTTTTTGCATGTCTTGTATGCTTTCATTTTGATTCATTCTAAATAATTCATATTCATGAGTGAGAGTGTTTATCCTAGATCTTTTCACATCATTAGTACCTTCATGTGTTACTTCAAGTGTATCCCACATTTCTTTAGCACTCTTACAATTTGAAATTCTAAAATATTCATCAATTCCTAAAGCAGAAGTAATTATATTTTTGGCTTTTAAGTTATATTGAACCTTTCTTCTATCATCTTCACTCCATTGTTCTCTAGGCAAATTTTTTATTTTATGACCTACTACAACAGTGGGAATGAAAGGACCAATTTCAATAGCATCCCATATGTTTAAGTCTATGGCTTCTATAAAAATTTGCATCCTAGATTTCCAATAATGATATCCTACCCCATTGAATATAGGAGGTCTATTAATAGAGTTTCTTTCAGGAAATAACAAATTTGATGAGGCCATTTCAAATCTTGAAGCTTTTAAGCCTTATACAAGAAACCTGTTCTTGATACCACTTGTTAATCAAGTAGCCTCGTGTAACTTAAGAGGGGGGGGTGAATTAAGTTATATAATTTTTCTTCTCTTTATTAGTTTTTCTAACTTCTTTCTTATAAAATCAATATCATAAACAATTTGTACGTAATGATGCAAAAAAATTCACAACAAAACTAAAAGTATAGGGATAGAAAATTGCAAACTTGATTTTATACTGGTTCGGCCAACCTTGCCTACATCCAATCCTCAAGTCACCCACTTGAGATTTTTCACTATGCTTGTAACCTTTACAAGACTCAAATTCTCCAACACCTAGGAATTCTCTTTCCTCGTGTTGAGAATCACAGACCACCAAGGAGAACAACAATTTCCCCTTTACAGATCAATAGAAAAGATGAATGAAGTAGAACAACTCTCTTTGAAGAGTGGATTTTACACTTTGTTGATCTAGTAGAACTCTTTAGATAATATTTACAAATGATTTTTGGCCAAGTGATTGTAAAGATAATTTTTCACAATTGAGTTTGTAACCTTTTTCTGAAAAATTATTGGTATTTATAGATGATTGTTTCATAGGTCATATGACTTTCATGAAGAGTTGTGTCTTTCTAAAATTTTCCAGAAAATAGGCTCTGGTGATCGATTACAAGACTTGGTAATCGATTACAACGGTTTAATTTCAAAACGTTTGGAACGTTGTAAAATTTAAATTCAAATTTTAGAACTTTTATTTTCTAGTAATCGATTACAGGGAATGGATAATCGATTACCAGAACACGTTTTAATAAGTGCATTTTATTCAATACTCATTTGTCAAATAAATTTCTTCTTTTAATTTTCTGTCTTTCTTCCTTTCTCTCAATATATCATTCGCATCTTTCTAACCCAATTTATATTTCTCATCTTTTTTCATTTAAAATTCTATTAATTAAAACTGTATTCTATATAATCTTATTCATGTTTTAATTAGTGTTATTTTCGATTAAACATTTACATTCTTACATCAACATCAAATGAATACATATAACATGTTAGTAATTGTAATTCAAGATGTTCAATACATGTCATATTGTTGCAAAATAGTAACAAAAGTTAGTAAAAATCATGGTATAAATAAATTCTCAAGTTAAAAACCAAGTTGCTAGTTTATATTAAAAACTAAAGAATTCAAGTTAATAAATGTAAAGTCCCATTAATAAAAGTATGTTTGTTGATTAAAATCTTGTTGAAGAAGTTACTTATTCGAGAGTTATTACCATTTAAAGTTATGGAAACCAAATTTGATAGATAACATAGTGTGATTGCAGGAAAACCAGTTTAGACTTAATTCATAAGGATTTGTATTAATAGTTGATAATATTCCAACAAGCCAAACCATAGAGAAAAATATAGTGCCCTATTTTCTCGCTTCAAAATCCCACGCTCAAAAAACCTATATTCTCTTAAAAGAAGACTAGTTTAATTTTGGCAAAAATACAAAAGCCCCACAGAATCTTATTCAAATGCTGCTTAGTGATCCTGTGCTAAACAACAATCAGTAGGGTTCCACTGGGGCTCTGAATTTGGAACCAGCATACACAGCAGCAGAACCAAGTTCCTCCTCAATCCTCAGAAGCTGCAATAACACAGCCCAGGGAAGGGTAAGTGACAATTGTTTCCAAGGTATTCAAGTAATTCAGTTCATCTGAAAAAGAAAAAAGAAATGATAATCTTGGCGGTTTTTACCTGGTTGTACTTGGCAAGCCTTTCAGATCGGCAGGGAGCTCCAGTTTTGATTTGTCCCTGTTAAATAATCCACAAAAGATGATCAAATTATATCAGCTATCAGCTTAAGGTAAAAAATTCGTGTTTCAAAATTTAGACACAATTTGTCCGAAAAGACACCACTGGAACCAAAAAAGATGGTACGATTAAACAAGCTTCTGACAACTTACAGTTGCTAACCCAACTGCGAGGTCAGCGATGAAGGTATCCTCAGTTTCACCACTACAAAAACCAAGATGAAACACATTAGTAAGCACATGCAAAGAATAATACAATGTCGGAAAACAGAACAAATGGATACAAGGGGATAAAGAAAAACAATGAAACTTTTTTAGACATCAAGTACCTCCTGTGGCTAGTCATGACACCCCAACCAGCTTTTTTAGACATTCTCACAGCTTCAATACTTTCAGTTACACTACCAATTTGATTCACCTGACATTCATATAAATAAATAAATAAATTTCCTAGTTATAGTTGATAGAGAACTTCAGATTAAAAACATAACCTAATTAACATGGAAAAGGCAAAAGTTAATTTACCTTCAACAGAAGGGCATTGCAAGCCTTCTCCTGAATTGCTTTCTCCACACGCTGCAGAGTTAATAATAGACAGAATATTGTCAAAATGATGCATGTTTGCAGAACATAGCCCACAGGTTTTGAAGTTAATATAGCATACCTTTGGATTGGTGACAAGGAGATCATCACCAACAATTTGCACCTGCTGACCAACTTCAGCCGTTAATTTTGCATAGTGCTCCCAGTCATCCTGGTCAAATGGATCCTCAATGGACACAATTGGATAATCTGTCACATATGATTTGTACACATTCTTCAAGCTGTCTCCTGAGATTTTTTGTGATCCATCATTGTTCTGCAATAAGGTAGTCAATTTTATAGTTAAAGCATTTGACAAAGAAATACTTCTCAACTGAGGAAGATGAAAATTTAAGGAAAAAATGGGAAAAAATTTGTAATTTTTCAACCTCTTCCTTAAAATTCAAGTCATATGTTTTGTCCTTGCTGCCATAAAATTCTGAAGCAGCAACGTCCATCCCAATTACAACCTGTGGTAATAGTAATTAATTAGCCATATATTAAGATGCTAAAACAGATTTAGTAGATGAAGACTCAACCTTTCCAGTGTAACCAGCTTTGGCAATGGCAGTCTTCAGAAGCTCGAGACCTTCTTTGTTTTCCTGTAAATTTAACAGAAAAAACATACAATGTGGGGTGATAAAATTGTGTTGAACCAGCAGATATAGATAGTTAATGCTCGGTGTACACTGTACAGTAACAGCAGAAAAACATGATAATCTTTTATATATTTTTGGATTATTGAATAAAGATATTGATATGCAGAGAATATAAATAGCTCAGTTAAAAATTATTTATATTTCTTTTAAATAATGCTTAGATCTCTCAAACCAAAAGGAGCAGGTAAGGACCTGGATATTAGGAGCAAAGCCACCTTCATCACCAACGTTGGTAGCATCCTGTCCGTACTTCTTTTTAATCACCGCCTGCGAGATGAACAGATCAACATCTCAAATTATGACCACTAGTAACAATGATTTTTCCTTTCATCCAAATATTTTTAATTTTAAAAAGAAAACTGATGAAAAGGACAGTAACCTTAAGATGATGGTACACTTCTACACCCATTTTCATTGCTTCTTTGAAGGAAGATGCCCCGACAGGGAGAATCATAAACTCCTGTAGAAGACGTAGGGTAAGTAATTCAATAAATAAATAAAATATATATATATATATATATATATATATATATATATATATATATATATATATATATACACGTGTTCAATTGCAATATTAAATAGACATTACCTGCATTGCTAGCTTATTTCCTGCATGTGAGCCTCCATTGATAACATTGAATGAAGGCACAGGCAGTACCAAATTCTTGTTACCAGCCAGATTGGCGATGTGCTAAAAATTAAAAATAGAAAGCAGACCATGAGAACACAAGATACACAAATAGGAACTATTATTAGTGAAACCTCACATACCTTGTACAGTGGAATTTTCTTCACTGCAGCACCGGCCTTACAGACAGCAAGTGACACTGCCAATATAGCATTGGCTCCAAGCTGAAATATTCAATATTGTGGAAACCCAATTAACATAAAATGGATGGCCAATGCTGCTACAAAAAGATGCAGCCACTGAACTCAATAAGCTAGAAACAGAACATATAGTGATACCTTCTGCTTGCACCACCCCCATTCATTAACAGTTCCATCAAGCTGCTGTACCATAAAGTTGTCAAGTTCAGTCTGCTTGGTTGGGTCCTGAAAAGGCAGGAAACAAATAACAGATGAAATCAATTATCCACCACTAGCATGTTTCAAACAATATGCTATAATCCAATTTTACGTCTGCACAATACCTTGCCAACCAAAGCAGGTGCTATAATTTTATTCACATTCTCCACAGCCTACGCCAAGGAAAATATAAAATCTTATCATCAGCTCCAACGCATTAAAAAAGTAAATAATAAAATTTAAAAAAAAAAAAAAACAAATGAAAATCAAGAGAGATCCAGATCCTCAGCAGCCAGGGAATGCATGCATTCAAGTCGGTCAACCATAACTGTTGGATGAAGATCGAGCAGCTCAGATTTGGTATATCCGATTTATAATATACATGCGTGAATGCATGCTTGTAATCCATTTTCCAAAACGACTTGTAAACACATCAAAGTAAAAAAAAAAAAAAACAAAAAAATGAAGCATCGTGCACCTTGAGAACACCTTTCCCGAGGTAGTCTGATCCTCCATCCCTCAATTCCAGAGCTTCATAGACACCTTTACAGAAAGCAAACCAAGTTAAGACAAACCACTCTCAGATATCTACGCAATACAACACGCAACAAAACCTACGCATTCCACTTATAGTCAATTAACTACCACACTCCAAACTCAACAATCCCATTCGGCATGATAATGACACATCAAGCAGAATAACACAAACAATAACTCATACAACAATGAAAACAAAAACACGTCTCCTTCTCTCTCTCTCTCTCTCTCTCGTACAAACAACGATGAATTATTCACCTGTTGAAGCACCGCTAGGCACAGCGGCTCTGGCGAAGATTCCATCGCTAAGAGTAACATCAACCTGTGACAGTAACAAACCACATTCAGAATCGATAAACTATAGCTTCGCATAAACAAGTTCCGTCATAAAAAAATGTAGAACGTGAATTAATTTATCTCTCATTTTCCCGCACATTCAGTAACGACAAGCCACATCTCCACATTAACCAGTTCCGAAACAAAAGTAGAACAAAAACCTTTCTATCCAACACTGAAAACAGAACGTGAATTCATTTTCATCTCGTTTTCCCCGCACATTTTCTCAACAATGTCGAAACAGAAACGATAAACCATAGGTTCGCATAAATCAGTTCCGTAACAAAAGTAGAATAAAAAAACCATATCCAACAGTGAGAACAGAAGGTGAAGTCATTTTTGTGTGATTTTCTCAACAGAAAAAGGAAAAGGAGTGAGAGAAGAAAGCGAGGCTCACTTCGACGGTTGGATTCCCACGGCTGTCGAAGATCTGGCGAGCCTTGATGACCTTGATCGTTGCCATTGTCACGAATCGCAGAGTGTCGCTGTGATTTTCCGACCCTTTTTTCTCGTGAAAATGAACAAGGTGGATACAATATATAGTGGGTTGGGACGTGGGCATCACGGAAGAGCGCTGAATCTGGACCGTTGGGCGTGGAAAAGGAGGATGACGTGGACGGCTGAGATGGGGTTCTAAAGCGCATGGTGAGACTCTTGCTCCGATGCGAGTGGGGCCCACGAGACGAATATGCTCTCTTTCTTTCTAGGTGCCGGAAACAACGTTCAATTCAATCGTCGGAATTCCAAACCAATATTTTTTTATTAAAACATTTTAAATATTTTCAAATTTATGATGAGGTGTATTAATAATATTTTTGTTTTTAATTTCTTAATCAATACACGTTCATTAGATTTATTTGATTTTTATTAGGGTCAATTTTATGATAATTCTGATCAGTTAGAAGTGAAAGGAAGTTATATGAAATGGAACGTTTCATTAATTGTTCTAGAAGAAACTCACTTTCAATTCTCCCATTGATTTTTTTTCGAGTTAAAAATGCATTATTATAGAAGCACATAAATCATCTTTCGTTTTAACCTTCACATGCGACATAAGTTTGGTATATGTATCCATCCTTAATCTTCCTCAATTTCACACCAAGCTAGAAAACAATATATATTGTCTTGTGTCTTGTTTTACCAGAATAAAAATGATATGAAAAGGAGTGGTTTGAGAGCACCTAGTTCTGATAAAGGGTTCTTTGTTTTGGAAAAAGCAGTTTATTGTTTTGTCAGTAAAAGGTTTCGTTGGTGGTTTTCACACATGGACCAGGTTGATTTGTAAAATTCAAGGTCCGTAGGCATCAGTGGCCAACAGTTTTTGCGTTCTGATTTCTATAGCTATTTGGGCTGTATTTGAATTTTTTTAAAACATTTGTTGGTTATAAATAATTAACTTCAACGAATTACAGCGATTATAAACATACAATAATGATTATCAATACAGAAAGTAACACTATGAATCCCAAGTAAGATATTGGAATGGCTGAAGTTGTTTCACGTTCATATTTTTTTTATTTTTTTTGTCATGAGTTATACACAATGCTGTACAATAAAATATAAAAACTACACATAGATTTTATTTTCCATGATAATATGAAAAAAAAATTAAATTAATTACACTCATATTCCCTATTTTTTTAAAAAAAATTGTGTTGGATATCCCATCATAATTTAGATATATAATAAAACCTATTAAAAGAATAATAAATGTTACACAAATCTCTCCTCATTCCAAAAATGTTTGTCATATGATAAGTACATCATTTTTAATGAATTATTCTCTCTCAAAAATGCACTCATCTTCTCTAATTACTCTACCTTTTCAATATCCTTCAACTTCCTCTCCACCCTCCACATCACCACCACCAAATAGTTATTGTAATTAAGCTACTTGTATATTTCATTAATTCTCTTTTCTATTATGTTGCATTGGCTCTCCCTTAAGGAGGTGACGATGGTACAGTTAAGGAAGTAGTGAGTGAAGTAGTCAGAGAATATGAGAGCATTTTTAAGGAGAGAGAAATTCACTAAACTCGTGTTGGTCGCATTATACGCATCTTTGGATTTAAGGGAGGTTGATGTAACATTCATTGAGTATTAAGTATAATTTAAAATATATATATATATATATATATATATATATATGAATGCTAATATAATTTATTTTATGAAAAATTGTTGCGATTACAATAGTAGTGGGACGGAAAAAAAATCATTACTAATATTTATTTGAGAAAATTATGAAAAACTCTTAAAAAGAAAATAACCTTTTTGGAAAGAAAAACAAAAGTTCTAAGGTCTACAATGCGAAAAGGTATTCGTCATAAAGAAAATTATTTCTAATTAATTAAATAAAATAATTATCAATTTTAAAATATTTATTTTATTCTAAATTAATTATAATAAGTATTTACTTTATTTATATACATTTATTTATTTATTTATTTATGAAGATTATTATTTATTATTATGAAAAAAATTAATAATTACGTAACTCTTTTATAAAAAAATCTTTGTGTGTGAATATTTTAAATTTGATTTTATATTAAATTTTGAACATTTTGAATTGTCACAATTTATAGTTATAAAAATTAGAGGTGTATATTTAAACCAATCTACTATCACATTCTAATTTTATTTACCATTTTAATTTTTTTTATAACAATTTAATTTTGCTTTCGACATTTTTCATTATAGAAGAGAGTTTTAAGAGATTACATTGTCAAAATTACTGTCTTTAAAATTAAAAAGATGTTACAACTAATTAATTATTTTTTTATTTAATACTTTACTATTTTTAATTTTTATTAATAAATTTATAAAGCTTAATTTCAAACAATATTAAAAAAATCTTACTTTGTTTATATGCACAAAATGACTAAATGAAAAAGAAATAAAAAAAATGTATAAAAAAACATATATTGTTGTGTAGAAAACAAAAATGAGATAAATAAAATGTTTTAAAAAATAAAAGTGAGCCATTTCAAACCAATTTGACAAAAAAAAATGAATTTTTAATAAATTTATTAAATTGGGATTGCTAGATTGGTTGTATCAAAGCTTATCAATTGGTTAGTTAAATGATGTGAATCTCTGATAAATTGCATCAACTCAAATTAGTAATTTGAATTATTTACTTAAGGTTTAATTTTTTTTTAAATGAACAAGTTTTGATTATGGTTGTTGTAAAATCATCTCTTTATTTTTCATCCTTATAAAATTTGTAAGCATTGTTTTTCATTCTTGTAAAATGAATAAAAATTAGTTTTGATCCTTGTAATTTATTTCATTTTATTTTCACCCCTCTAAAATTTAAAGTCATTGTTATTTGTTCTTGATTATCATTTTAAGATATATAAATAACATATGTTTTAAGAATCTATAAATTATTTTTGGAGATGTCACACATGGACAAAATATCACATACAATATATAGATACAACATGAAATGGTCACTTAACTTATAAATAATCACATAAGTAGTTAAATATGATTACATAATAATAATCATAATAAGGATTAAAAACATAGTTGCAAATTTTAGAAAGATAAAAAAAAATTATAAAGATCAAAATCAAAATTTATTTGTTTTTCAAAAACTAAAAATATATTTAAATTTTACTTTAATTACATGTATCATTCAAATTATTACCTACGAGGTGCCAATAGCAAATGTTGTTAATAGAAGTCCACTTAAAATTCCCTTTACAACTATTCAACTAACTCCTAGACACCAACATCCTCTCAGAAGATTGTCGACCAAATAAAAAGGATAAACTAAAGAAATTCAGATCTCCACCCGTAAAGAATTGAAAGTTCAATATGAAACTTTAACCACTAACATTAATTTGTGTTGCGGCAAATATGATATTAGCAAGTGTTAGAAAGTCTTACGAAGGATGTGGTTTGTCATTGTGAATTTGTAATGACGACGACATTTGTTTCCATAATCTCTAACATGAAAATTTTATTTTCTATAAATTTTTTTCTTAGGTTTCATAGTTTGTACGTAATTGATGAGAAAATAAGTCATGCCCCAATCACAAATATTTAAATGCTGAAGGAAGACCTGAACCATAGTGTCTCAAGATAAATGCTACATATTTAAATTTGTAGTAGTTTTTTTTTTTTATCATATTTATCAATGTACATGGCATTCCACTTGTTAGATATGTGGCATTCCACATGTTTTTGAAGTTTCCCAATTTGAAGGTTTGGGTTTGTCATGGGCCATGAATTTTGGTAGATTTACAGTCTAATAGTTTAGGTTTAGGTCAGGCCCAATAGAATACAAGTTTTGATTATAATTGAATTTTTATGCCTTCACGTTAATACAGATGGAACTTATTTTGGTGCTTGAGAAAAATTGTTGACCGACTCTAGCAGTTTGCTTAATTTATAGTATAAATAATTCTATCTAAGTCAAGAGGAAAATATTTTAATAAAATCATTGAAAATAAACGATTTCACATTTTGGAAAACTATAAACAAAGAGACAACAAGTGAGAAAGCAATAAAAAAAACAATTAATTTGACTCTTAAATCTAATGCAATTGAAAGTCAACCAAGTTAGATAAACAATAATTGTTGATGGATATGCTTCAATCATCAATGTTAAAACGTGCAATGACTTTACCCTTTCAGTTTCTTTTTTATTTTCAGAAACTTCAATACATATTGATTGAGTTGTTCCCCTGAATTTCTTAGTTGGTTCTTCCAATTAACCCAAGATTAAGAACTTTAACTGAAGCAACAAAATATAACTGCCATAAACATGAGAAAATTAAAATCTAGAATAAAATGATTAACAGCACAATATCAAGATAAACTATATTAAACTACAAACAACCGAACCGATTCCCATTCATATCAAAAGACATATTTTAAGCAAGTCTATGCATGAGTTTGGGGTTAATTCTTATATACGACAATGCTAGCCAGTTCCCACAACTAGCAGTTGTGTGTATGCAATGCATATTAAACTAAAACAAGAGCAACCATTTAATAAGAATTGTACCACCATTTGAACTTGTCAAAAGTCACTATTTATAAAATATATTGAATTTAAAGTGCAGGTTATAGCACTGTTACATCAGCAATTTTGTTTTTACCATACAGTATTTTGAGAGAGTTGTAGCTTCATGGTTAAAATTCATCATCTTTCACTTTTTTCCTTGCAAAAAACCTTTCTTTTTACACACAAATTACAGACTATTTCAGATTATTTCAAGAGCCTCACATTTCAAAGACTCTCCATCTCTCTTTTAAAATTTACTCTTCTCTCCTTTAGCACCAATGATATTTCTCTAGACAACAAATTCTGGAAATAATCATTACATTAATCAATCGTTGTAAAATTCTGGACAAATAATTGCAATTACGGATGAAGCCTAATACATGTCAGGTCATGTTAGTTTTACTGTTAATTTAATATTCTTTCAATGAATTTCAGTTGATTTTATTAAATTAGTTTGATACTTGTGTGTTATTGTGAGCTTGTTGCCATCAGGATATATTAGGCTTTGCCCTCTCCCTGTAATCTGGTTGGACTCATCAAATTTTGTGCAAGCTTATGCTTTCCAAGTCCACACATTATAAAATAACAAGCAAAGGGAACTAATGCTGCATTCTGTATTTGTCCATGAAACTGTAAATCTATAAACAGACATTAGGTTGTACAGCCACACTGACTAATGTGTAGTCTGGCTTTGGTATCTTCTATCATTTTTCCAAAACATAATTAACATAAAAAGCAAACCTTGTACCTTAAATTAAAAACAAAGCCACAAACTATGGAGACAGTACAAGGAAGAAATCAGTCCTACTTGTAGTTCTGTTGGTTGGTAGTGGTGAATATATTATGAGCTTGCATATGAGGAGTTCAGCCATTTGTCTATACATCTGGAGATCAAGGTTTTCCACATTTGGTATATCACTTGCACCAAAGAATTTTACTCTGGCAGAGGAACCTAGTTCAACAATACAAAATGCATCAGAAGATTTATCACAGAAATGAACACACTTAGTTCATTCAAGAATTAACAAGTCCAAAACAGAAATGCTACTCCCTCTATAATATGTTACTTGACATTCAAAGTTTGTTCTTGTTGAGACTCACAAAACAGAACAAGTTTCTGTAAACTTATTTGGGTGGAAACAAAATGTGAAGGGGGAATTTCCATGAGCAAATTGCACAATGTTTATCTCTTAGCTCACATGGATAACTAACAATACGCACGTAGAAACAACCAAGCTGCATCACATAAACGATATGAACATTTATACATAGAACTAATTTACATTTTGTATTCACTCATTACAAACTTCAAATTCAATATCCAACTCACTCATAGAGCACAAAGAATTAACTTTCGTTTTTTTCTTGAAGGATCAATTGATACAAAAATATAACACAGGCACATCATTACCCTTTCACGTTCTAATTCTTAAAATTAAAAAACAAAAGCAACACAAAAAGAAAATCTCCCAAATCTAGAAGCGGTGATCATTTTGTTATTCGACAAGGTTCATCTACCTCATTATTGTCCCAGTATAGAATGATAGAAAAAGCAAACTAAAAAGAGTAGAAACTGATTTGATTGAAAATTTTCACCCTTGGGTTTTGGGTCCCTTCATATGTGGAAAATAGGCCCAAATGTATAAGTTATTTATGTCTTGTTTAACCAAGTGAGAAAGGTCAAATTAGAGTTGAGAGTGAGCGACTCATTATTCAGAGAGAACAGCTGCAAACAAATATAGAGAAGAGAAGAGAAAATCATAGTGCAGTTTGCATATCCATAGGATGAAGCACATTAGATGGAATTAGAATGAAAATAAATTGAAATAACCATTGGCATATTAGAGAAGCCGACTGGTGACTCGTTGGAACACATCTGCATATATAAGTGATTGATAGTAGGTTACGTATAGTTAATATGAATCAAGAGAATCAATGACTAACTACTTTTTGCCACAAATCAAATGACCTAGTTATTCTTTAGTAACTAGAAAGCATCTCACCTGATTTAACACTTACAATAAGCCTCTAGCAATCATTTCTCGGAGAAGTTCCTCTGCCTTATCATTCTCGTCTTTTTCAAATAGAGCAGAAATAATTATTTCAAAAGTTATAGCATCAGGGATGCAACCTTTCTCTTCCATTTTTGACTGCAAGGCCAATGCTTCATCAAACAACCCCACTTTACAAAGTCCATTGATCATAGAATTATATGTCACGACATTCAGATTATGGCCTTTAATCAAAAGATACCGAAAAACTTCTTGTGCTTTCTCAAGTCTTCCACCTTTGCACAGTCCATCAATAAGTATTGTATATGTGTACTTATTTGGCTGAATTCTCCAACTAATCATTTTCTTGAATAATGCAATTGCTCTGTCTAGATGACCATTTTTGCATAAAGCATCCAATAAGGAACTGTAGGTAATTATATTGGCAGGTTGACCTCTATCATGCATCTCATCAACAAGATTCCAAACATCAGCTATCCTTCCCGATTTGCACAGACTATCAATAAGTGAATTATAAGTTACTGTATTAGGAATCATATTTTTGCGTTGCATGTCTTCAAAAAGATTGATGGCTTCATCTATCATTTTCTTCTTACATAATCCATCAATCATGATAGTATAGCTATAAACGTTAGGTGCCACTCCTATTTGGGACATAGAGTTGAATACATGCTTTGCTTTTTTCACTTCATTAACCATGAAGTATCCCTCTATTAATGTATCATAAGTAATAACATTAGGTTCCACACCTGCTTTTACCATCAAAGCTATCACAATTTTAGCTTCTTTTATCTTTCCTTCCTTACATGACGCATCAACCAATATGTTGAAGGTATAAATATCTGGGTTGCTGTTTTTTAATTTCATATCATTTAACAAAGCAATTGCTTCTTTGAAATGACCCATAATGCAAAAGCCATACATTAAACTATTGAAAGTGACAACATTAGGAGAAATCTTTTTGATAAGCATTTCAGAATACAAATTACAGGCATCAGCAACAAGTTTATTTTTGCATAAGCTGTCAATGAGTGTGTTATACATTACCACATTAGGTTTAATTGAATGCGCTTCAATCCTTCTGAGTAACTCTATGCCAGCCTTTGTTTCTCCTGATTTACAAAGACCATTGATCAAAGTCCCATAACTAACATGGTTCAACTGAAATCCTTGAGCTTTAACGCAATCATGAAAGTGCAGTGCTTTCCTAAGCTGACCACAAAGACATAAACCTTTGATGAGTGTTGTGAGGGTTATTGCATCTGGCTTATATCCCATTTTGAGAATCTTGGCGAACACAGAAAAGGCAAAATTGATGTGACCGAGGTGGCAGAAGCAGTTGATGAGGATGC
This sequence comes from Cajanus cajan, assembly GCF_000230855.2. Classification (NCBI taxonomy): domain Eukaryota; kingdom Viridiplantae; phylum Streptophyta; class Magnoliopsida; order Fabales; family Fabaceae; genus Cajanus; species Cajanus cajan. The sequence goes on along the minus strand of NC_138517.1, from coordinate 6,294,279 downwards.
TCAAAATAACAATATTTGGTGTAATACCTTTGAATTCCAATTGTTTGGAAAGCGAAATAGCAGTTGGGTAATGGTTCATCTTGACAAGGGATCCCAAAATGTGGCCAAAATGGAAGATGGGTGGGGAAGGATGCATATGGAGCATGCGATTGAATGAGGCAACGGCATCGTCGTGATTGAGAGATTGAGAGTGGAAGGTTGCATTTGCATAAAAAGGAAGAAACTTTGGAAACCTAAACCTTAATACTGACAAAGACATTGGAGGAAGCCAGGCATTTAAGGTCATCAGATCAGTCAACGGCGGAGAAGGAGTAGCGACGGTAGCCCTCCGATAACACAGGTTCCGGCTTCGACGGTAGCCCTCAACTCGACCTGAGAAAACTGCAGCGGTTAGGCAAGGGTTTGCAGTGAACTCCTACACAAACCTAAGAGCTATTTAACAATGATATTTTTATTCAACAACTTTTTAAGAAAAAAAAAAAGTAGCCGCTAATTTATGAATGATAACAGAACAATCATATATTTATTCAACAACAACTTTTAAGAAAGAGAAAATAACAGCTGATTTTTGAAGGAAAACAACATTCATATTCACGCAATTTACGTTTGATTCAGTTTTCTAACTGCTGAATATAGTTTAAATAGAAACACGATTTATATAATTAAAACTTAGAAAAAAGTTGTTCACCTAGTTTTTAAAATCTACTCATTTCTTCTATGATAACATGTGAAAAAGAAAAAAAAAATAAAAATGGATTCAGAATACACTAATGTGTTTATTCTTTATTTCTGCATTATGTTCATGATTCTTTAATTTTTTTTTAAAAAAAATCTCACCCCGTTAGTGACTTTTTTATTATTTATTTTGTTGGTATTTTACATGTGAAGGAGTAAAAATAGAGAATTGTGAGTATGATAAGCCTAATATAGGATGTTGCATCTCTTAGTTCATTTTGTTGAAAAAGTAACTACACCGTTGTAGGATGAACTAAGTAAATGAAATAGCATAAAAAAAGAAAAAAAGATATTGGGGCATGGGTAGTGATACTTCATGTGGTTAAGGGTAGTGTTTTATAATACACTACTACAGTTTTTAATGATTAAAGTACACACTGTTATTTTGAATAATTTATTTTTTATTAATAATGTATAATTAATGTTATTTTATAAAGAGGTATATGTGTTATTTAAATAAATAAGTAAGAGAGATTAGTATTCACTTAAAAATTAGAGAGGATGTGTGAGTAATATAAAGAAATTTTAGGAGAGATTAGTGGAATTTTCCCTTAAATTTATATTTTATAATAATTTTTTTAATATATAAATTATATTATAATTAAAAATTATTATAAATAAATATTTTATTATATTATAAAATGATAATAAAAAATTTATATTGAGATACAATAAAACTATTTTTAATTATTGATAATTTAAAAAAATTACATAATTTAATTATTTTTGTCTAATAAAAAGGTATAACTCATTCTTGCTAGATTAATGTTATAAGGATAGAATAGTATTTTTAGTCACAACTTCATGCTTAAATTGAATATCAAATCATGATCTATATAGTTAAAGAACATATGTCATGTATATTATGTTTAATATTTGGTTCAATGGTTGATCATGTGTATAATTAAATATTTTATAAAAAAAAATTAATAAGTCATTAATTTAAGTAAAATTAGATTCAATTTTTTTAAAAAAAATATCACTACAAGAAAAATCAGCATTATCTACGGAAAAAATCCGTAGATAATGATGAAAATCCGTAGATAACTGATAATTATCTACGAATTATCTACGAAAAAAATCTGTAGATAATAAGGTCGTAGATAACATTATCTACGGAAAATTTTCCATAAATAACGTTATCTACGGATTTTATCTACGGATATAGAATTTATCTACAGAAATTTCCGTAGATAACTGATTTCAACATAGAACTATTTCTTGGGGAGCCAAATATATCCATACACAATGTTATAGAAGCTGATGAGAAAAACATATAAACAAAAATTAAAGGAAAACAATCTGATACATTTCATCAAAAACAATTGGATCCATCAGAAAACATATAAAAAAAAATCAAAAGACATCAATCTGATCCATTTAATAAAAATTAAAATTTCTCTCCCACTTTCTGTGACAAATGCACATTCATGAAACCAAATCTACTATAAACATAAGAAATAAGGACTCACTATCCAAATCTAAATGAACAATTTAAAACAGACACGTCTCCGTTCAACAAGGCACCAATAAGTATGTAGCGTATAGACTAGGACTGGGAAATAGCACAAAGAATCCTCAACCAGTCCACACAATTATCAGGAACGCCTGACTCACCAAGACAAGCTCCCTATTTCCCCTTCCGTTCTCACCTATATTTCACTAACCCAAAATAATAAACAAACCAAGAATACAAGCAACAAAAAACAAATCATTAAATATGAGAAGCATTAGATTCCAATGAAAAATTCAAAACTCCAAATAAGATGCAACCATGCACCAAGAACAGTTTGAGTGGCTCTGGTGATGATTTTGAATGTTAGGAGAGATTTTAGAGTCATCACAGCCTAATTTTTGAATAGCAAGTCCATAAAGATACAACCGATGCTTCATTCCTTCCATTATTTTGAGGATTTTCTTGGTTTAGATTTAGTCATATATATATATTCTCCTATTGACAAAGCAACTGCCTCCATAATAAGAGTCTTTCACACGTTAATTTTTGGTCACCACATAGAAAGATAGTGAACCCAATATAGCACTACTATATGGTTTGAGGTGATTGCTAGAAGAATCTTATATTTAAATCAAACATGTCCCATAATGGCTATGGTGCCATTCGATCAATTCCTTATGCAAGTTATGATTGCGTAGCAGTACTGAAAGATGAAAAATAGAAACCATATTGGTTACTGTTAATGGAGATAGATTATTAACTTATGATGATTACTTTTGAAGCAGTGCAGGTCCCAAAAGTAAAGTCACACCAAATGTTGGCCTACTGAGGGTATTCCCTTGACCATTGATGTAATTTCAACCGGCCCACATCTCTATTTATTATTATCAATTAAATCACTACTTTTAAATATTTATATTGCTTTTATACTATTTAATTATTATTCCAGAGTCATAGCAGTGTACGTAGTGCTTACACTTGCACATGTCCCATACATACATTTCATAACTCTAAAACTTAGATTCTACCTCCATAACTGCTGACGCATATCAATCATACTAATACTATATTCAGACACTTTCTATATAATCAATTCCCAGCCTCAGAATTACTGTCAAAAGTTGAAAAAGTTATTTGCTGTTTTGACTTTAAGTGATTTTATTATTGATTTTAATCGAATAGAAAATTAATTCAAACTCATGCTATATATGCAGACTTCATTGCCTTTCTGGTATTACTTATCGAAATTAAAAAAGAAGTCTAAAGTAATCATTAGCATAACAAACTAGTTCCAGTAGAGAGGGTGGGGGAGTGCATGCATGCTTCAAACCTGCCTATGTGAAATTAGATTTTCTTTGGTTAGCATTAGCATAACAACTCCTTCACAAAATTACACTGATAAATCTGATTTTCATTGATGTTTCAGGCTTTTAGATAACTGAAATCATCCTCTTGCTAATGTAGATTAAACCATTAGATAGGCAAATGCTTATTTTGGCTTTCTGTGTAAGATTTAGATACATAACTACTTGATACATAATAACCATTAGATATTCATAATGCTTATTTTGGTTGAAAACGTGCAGAACAGACTGAATGTGCTAATTATGCAGACACCCGTGTTAACCACCAATTCACCTGACAATGAAGGTCAGTAGAAATCCTAGTTGATCCAACGTTGGAAACAGCATAACAAGGAAATTTCCCCGCATGTGTAATTTAATTTTAATACTATCAAGAGCTGATACTAATGAATGGAAGGCAAAGGTGGTGATTATGCTAAGAATATATTTGAACAAGCTAGAATGTAGGCAATAGAATGAAGTTGGTCAAGGAGACACAAGTCACAGAGAATGTTTCTGGTCCCAGTGACTCCAAAGTGTGACTAAACAAGGAGTGGGACGTGGCCTTCCAGCATTCTTCATGAATATGTTTTGCTGCCCCAAAACCACATGCTTTTTGGACCCTAAGTCATGCATGCTTCCCTTTTTATTTTAATTTCTCACCTCAGTATGATCAGCACCACCACTAGCTAAATGATGTTCTTATCTTAATTCATAAAAAAGACAAACTCATCATGGTTTATCATCATGAGCGGAAGGAGAATAATCAGTGACCTCTTTAGCCAACTCATTCAAATTTTAAAAAGACAAATATGAAGGCTGGTAACTTTTGCTGCACTATTAGGACCACTGTCAGAAAACTTCAAGACAATGAAAACGAGGGGTGAAAAAAATGAACCAATTTACCCCCCCTCCTATGTTACTTATCAACATGAATGCACAGTATAACTTCATCAACACATTACACCTGAAAGTAAAACTTAATAAATTGTAGGAACAATATATATAAATTATTGCAAGTATATATAAATAGACGAGGCAGAGGAGAGGCAAGTATATATAAATTCTTACAAGAATGAATGCTGATGCATCAAATATATAAAAAACTATTTTCAGAATTTAAAGTGTGAAAGATGGAAGTCTTCTTCTTTTATAGGATGAAATTAGAAAATTCCAGAAAGGGAGATATGGAATTGAGAACAAACAATATAAATCACAAAGAGCAGAGAAGAGAAAACAGAATCAAAGAACATAAGATATTGCTAATACTCATCATGGTACCTTGTTTCACAACAGGAGACATTACTGACATAGATTTTCCTTCCTGACCTGAAAGATACAAATGAATATATTATAGAAACAAGTCACAAGTATTTGGAAAAGATACACTGATGGAAGTCTGGATGCTAAACCTTCAAAATTAATGGGAATGTACACAAAAGCCAAACAACAACCAACGTCCTCTTTGGTCAAGTTATACTCAGATGTACCTACTGATACTAACAAAAAGCTTCTGCATAGATTTTCCACAATGAAACAAGAGTAAAGAGCTTACTAAGTTCAATGAGGGATGAAAACAAATTAAATTTTTAAACAAAACAAAAGCAGGAAGCATCCCCAAAGCACTGTAAAAAATGCAATTCTAATTTGCAAAAGCACAAATAAGTCTAGAATAAAGGAATTTATATTTTAACTTGATGCTTCCATGCCCTTTAGTAAAGTGCAAAGAAGAGAATACAGACCCGGAATCCCTGTTTTCCCGTAACTAAGAAATGTTTGGCTATGATGCTTGTTTCATTCTCAGCACCACCTAAAGTAATAAATGTCAAAATAATTGGTGATCTACGAGAGAATAGCAAGGTCACTGCAACTGGTATTTTTACAAATGCTGAACGAAGCTTATTTTTACAGAGCAGAATGAAAGCTTAAATAAATAAAAGTATAAAAATTGAGGAATAATGAAAGCGAGAAACAGAGCAGAGAAGCCATAAAATACCTAATACAAGGAGGTGTGGTGGCCGGCGAGGGACTGCTGGAACGATTTAACACAGCTGGAGGTGTGGTGGCCGGCGAGGGACTGTTGGAACGGTTTAACACAAAACGAGGTGTGGTGGCCAACGAGGGACTGTTGGAACAGTTTAACGGAGAAGGATCTATGGTGGCCGGCGAGGGAGTGTTGCAGCCGTTTAACAGAGAAGAGAGGAGGTCTATTAACACGAAAGTTTCAAAACATATTTCGTATATCAGCATTATTTTTAATTTTTGTTTCTGCTCAGTTTTTTTAAAATAAATAAATAAATAAACATTTATTTTAAAATTTAATTTGAATCAAACATGTTATTATTAATATTAAATAATATTAAATTTTCTAATATTAAATTTAATATATTAAAATTAATTAAATATTTGTATTTAAGAAATTATTACAGATTTTAGACATATTTTAAAGTTTTTATTTTATTAAATTAATTAAAAATTAATTATATTTTATCACTTTTTAATAAAGTGAGTGAATGATAATAAATTAATTAAAATTTTAAAATATATTTTTATTAAAAATAACTTTTTGGTCAATATGGTGACTAAAAAGTATTATAATAAATAATGAAATTAAATAAATTAATTCTTATAATGATTATTTTTTTCATAATGCTAAATTAAATATTTTAATTATTTTATAATAAATTAAAATGAAAATATAATAAAATATGTTAACTGATATTTTAAATAAAATATATTAAAATATTATAATCAAAAGAAATTTAATATTAAATCAAAATATTATATAAATTATAACTAAACTATATTGTGATATTAAATTTATTATATATTAAAATTAATTATATATTTGTATCAAATAAATTGCTCTAGATTTTGGATTTTATTTATTATGTTTTATAATAAATAAAATCCAATATTAAATCAAAAGATTATAACAATCATAACTCAAATCCAGGTAAATATCTTTCACAATCAAAAGAAATTCAATATTAAATCAAAAGATAAAAAAAAATTATAACTAAAATATTTATAAATTTTATAATATTAAATTTAGTATATATTAAAATTAATTAATTAAATATTTGAATTTAAGAAATTGTTACAGATTTTAGATATATATTTTAAAGTTTTTATTTTATTAAATTAATTAAAAATTAATTATATTTTATCACTTTTTAATCAAGTGAGTGAATGATAATGAATTAACTAAAATTTTAAAATATATTTTAATTAAAAATAATTTTTTTGTAAATACGGTAACTAAAAAGTATTATAATAAATAATTTAATTAAAAAAGAATAAATTTTATAATGATTATTTTTTGATGATGTTAAATTAAATATTCTAATTATTTTATAATAAATAAAAATGAAAAGATAATAAAAATATGTTTTACCTACGGATATTTCCGTAGATAACTGGACATTATCTACGGAAAAAATTCCGTAGATAATATTTCATAGATAATTAAACGTTATTTACGAAAAAATTTCCGTAGATAATAACAGTTTTTCTTGTAGTGTATATCTCATGTTTGAATATTATGAATAAAAAAATGTAATTGAAAGATAAGACTTCAACAAAAATGGAGAGTTGAATTTTTTAGTGATAATCATCCATAAAATCAATAAATACTTCACATTAATAACGTGTATATATATATATATATATATATATATATATATATATATATATATATATATATATATATATAAGAAGAGATTCGTTTATTCTATGAGTAAGTTTACCTAAATTTACTTCATTTAATAATTCATGTTCTTCATTAAATTTTAATAATCCAACTATTGAATTCAAAGTTCTTAATGCATAGATCAAGTCTACAAATTTTTAAAATTTTTAAAAATCATTTGATACTTCATTTTATTAATTCAAATCAACGTATAAAATGATTTTATGATTATCCGACCATTTGAATCAATGAAATAAAGTACCAAATAATTTTTAAATTTTTTTAAAGAGTTGCATACTTAATCTATACATTAAGAACTTTTAATTTAACAGTTGAATTATTAAAATTTGATGTAAAACGTGAGTTATTGAATGAGATAAGTTTAGATAAAATTATTCATGAAATAAACTAATTTCTTTTAAACATATATAGACTAAAATCCTCATAAATGACACCTCTGATGTATTGTTTATCCACAATAGCTTTGTCATTTACAAGTTTACAACATAATAATAAAATCATGGTCAAAGCATAGAAGACACGAGCCAAATTATGAATTTAACACCATAACGGATGCATGAGAACAAGTATGTTTACCAAAGCAAACAAATCATAGATAAGTACTAACACTAAAAACATTTATTCCAAGGATTAACATATATTTTTTAATATTTATACTTTTACTTATCTTATTTTATAGTTTTTATAGTTTAAAACAAACTTTTTATTCTTTATATTTATCCTTTTCAATATTTTTTAGTTTATATAGTTTAAGGTAAATCCTTTTAATCCATATTGATAATTATCTTCTAATGTTGTGTTGATGTGGTTAAAGTTTTCAATTTTGTGAGAATAAAAAAAGTGTCTCAATAATTAACGTCGTAGGTGAAGGTACGTACGAAAGTAACATAAAGTATCGAGAAACCTAATTTAGAGTAATTTTAACAAAATAAAATCTGCATCAGAGACAATTGAATTAGTCCTTATAGTTAAAGGTAGATGTTTTTAGTTTATATCGTTAATATTTTTATAACTTTGTGTTGATGTGATAAAAAAAAACTTTAATTTCGTGAGAATAAAAAAGTGTTTCAACTATGAGTGTTACATATGAAGGTATAAAAAAGACATGAAGTGTCAAGAAATCTAATTTAGAATAACTCTAACAAAATAAAATTGACATCAAATAACAAAATTTTTAAATTAATATCTTGATTACATCAATACGAAAAGGACAACATTACAACAAAAAAAAATTAATGACAGAGATAAAAAAATTAGAAGAAAAATAATATTTATTTTAGTAACATTTTCTCTTTATTTATTTTTTTTAACTTTTTTTAATTTTAAAAAATAATATTTTTTGAAACTCAAAAGAAATTATAATAAAAAAGAATATTTTATTTTATAATTAAATATTTAATCTAAACTCTAATGTCACCAAATTCTTTTTTAAAACTTAAAAATGCTGCTTAATAAAAAATAATAAGTCCCTATATATTAGATACAAACATCTATCTTGTACAAGAATGTTTTTAAAAAAAATTCTTCAAGGGTTTATAAGAATTTTTTTAACTTTTATTTAATTTTTTTTACATGGGATAGAAATATATATATAGAAAAAAAGATATTTTTATTTAGAAGTCCAATTCTAATATATAAATTTTTAAATAATGTTTATTTCATAAGTAATAAAAAAAGAAAAATAGTTGTGCGTAAGCACGAATTACTTATTAATTATGAGAAGAAGAAAAATAAATAAATAAATTGAAAAAATATATTTTATGATCGTGACTGATTACAAATCAACTTTTATTTGTATAAAAATCTCTTAAAAGTAAATATTTTTTTTTTATCACTTTTTAAAGGCTAAACATTCTTCCTAATCTTGTCAGGAAACAACAAATTAAAGTTCATTTTTATTTTTAAATTTTGAGCACCAATTAATCTTCTTGTTGGTTTATGCCGGATATATCCATCTCTGTCAAATATGAAAAATTGAAAATTGATCTCATGCAAAAGTTATGTACCAGCTCTGTCAAATATATATGTGTTTTTACCGGAGATCTGTTGTAGTGATGATCCGCCAAGTAAGATCGGTGAGCCTCCTTCACTGGTACGTTGGTGCTCCAAGATGGGGGTGGTACCTGCAAAAGAGACTCTGATGCCAAAGTTAAGGTTTGTATGAGTATGAGTCTCGTATAAATAATGCATGTACCTTGGTGTGAATTAGGGTTGCGTTGGGCCTTGGGCCCGAGATCGGTTGTGACCTGTTTAAGTGATGAGCTGATGTCACACAGCGCGTATCCGAGGTTGTCTTGCGCTGTGATGCCGAGCTGGGAGCTCGGCTTCGCAGTACGGATAGTACACTAGCCCCCCGAGCTCCGAAGACCGTGGGTCGAGGAGTTTAGTACCGAACTCGTCAGGGAGCAGTGACCTTTCACGTATGTCTGCCTGTCAAGATGCCACGTGTTGCAACTGTCGTTTCATATTTCAAAACGCGAGGTCGGAGCGTTAATGGGCATGACAGTTATGCAATGATGGCTTCCTCTATCATAATGGGCCTCATTTAATGCGTGGTCAGGCATGTTCCCTGGGTGACATGCGTTGTGACCGTTTTGAATTTTGGGGTACTCTTTTCTCTCACTCGCGCCTCTTCCCTTTTCCACTTTACTCTTTTTTATTCTTGTGGCTTCTTGCGCACATTGTTCTTCTTCGTTTATGTTCGTCCTCTGTCTCCATTTTCTCAGTTTCCGCCGCCGTTTCTGGCAACCCCGTCATTGTTAGAGTTATTTTCTGAGGAAGAGTATCAGGTACTTCCTTTCTACGATTTTCTTTCTCCTTCTTCCCAAATCTTCTTCGAGTCTTTTGTTTCTTAATGGCTAGAGAGGGTGGTGCCGGTTCTTCTGTCCCTACCAAGGGTAAAGGCAAGGCGCGCGGCAAGGTGGTGGCCACCGGAACGGCTGCCGCCGAAAAGAAGAAGGCGGAGAACCCGCCTAAGGATCCCGTCCCTGGCGTTCCTGGCTATGAATGGGTCAAGCGCGACGTGGGTGAGTTCCAGAGTGTGTTTAGGTCCTTTCTCGAGGTCAATGCGGTCTGGAGGTCACACAGGATCTGTGACCCTTCCATCTCCCAAAAGATTCGGCTTGAACCCTGTCAAGCTGATGAGCGTGTGTACATGGGGAGTTCTACAGACCTTCCCCATTTATATGTTTATCAGTGTTTCTTTAGGGATTTAGGTGTTTGTCTTCCTTTCACTCAATTTGAGTGTAATTTTTTGAATTTCATCAACTCGGCTCCTTGCTAGTTGCACCCCAATAGTTGAGGTTTTTTGAGGGCTTTCCAAGTCCTGTGCTCGGCCCTGGGGATAGAGGTGTCTCTTCCCGTTTTTCTCCATTTTTACCAGCTGAAAATAGGGGTTCCTCCTTATGGTTTGCTGTGTTTGAGTGGGAGTAAGGATGGGGGTCTGTATACCCTTTATCCCAATCATATAAAAATTTCAAACAAGAATTTTTTCGTGTGGCGCTTGTGGATGTCGACTCGATGGAGGATGGGGCGTTCTACTTTGGTGGGTTGCCGAAGTTTCCCATCTACTGGCGGCAAGCCCCGGCTAGGTTTCACGGGGAAGGGAAATTGCAAATGACAGCGGCAGAGTCGGCCGCCATAAAAAATCTTGAAGTGCTTCCTCACCCGCTGGATTGCAAGCTCGTCCTGTCGCTTGCGAACTCGGCTTACAAGGAGAGGGGTTTAGAGAGTGAGTATTCCATTTTTCATAGATTTTTAGGGTTTGTAGAAGCTAATTTTGCTGATATGTCTATTCTTTCTGTCTGCAAGCATCATGGGCAGGAACAAGTGGCACGAGCTGAAGCATCGCTACAATGTTGCTAAAATTGAGGTTTCGGAGCCTCAGGAGGAGGAGGTGTCCCCCCTAAAGACAAACTGAAAAAGAAAGAGGGGAGGAAAAGAGGTCGGGGGACCTCTGCCCCTCGTAGTGCCGAGGAGGTGACCTCTAGGGCCGCTGATGCCGATGCGGTCGATCTCACTAGGAGCTCTCCACCGCCCGAGGAGGTTCCTCGAACGTCGGTTGAGGAAGGGACTCAGGTTGCTGGGGAGGCTGCCCAAGTCGCCGAGGTGAGTGTCTTGCTTACTTTAACTTTCCTTCTATGTTGGTTTTTCTTGGTTCGTTGAGGTACTATCGCTTTTTATAGGCAGGGAACGCTGCTGAGGTGGTGGCCCAGGTTGCTGAGCAAGTCGCCCAGGCCGCCGTGGTGAGTACCTAGCTTTTGTTTTTTCTTCTATTTTCTCTATTTGTTCTTTTGTGTTATGACATAGGGTTGTTTTTTGGAGGAGAATAAGGCCTTGAAGGAGGAGAACAAGGTTCTAGGTGCTGCCCTCGGCGAAGCGAAAATGCAGGGGGCCGAGCTTCGAGCTGCGAGGGGAGACCTCGCGAGGGTTCAGAAGTCTCTGGAGATCGCCTTGCGGTCCAATGAGGCTTATGCTTCCCAAGTGGGTGAGCTGCAGGAGCTCGCCGCCTCATCCCGAGGTCGGGTGCGCTTCTTGGAAGATGAGGTGACGTCTTCCCGTGGTCGGGTGCGCTCTTTAGAGGATGAAGTGACAAAGAGGAGGAGGTTGCCGCTTTGAGAGTGGACCTTGCGAAGCTGGAGGCGGAGAGGGCGGTGTTGGAGAAGAAGCTTGAGGAAACCGAGCGGTCCATCGTGGTTGAGCATAAGAGGGGTTTCCTCAAGGCGGCTCACCAGGCGAGGCTACTTGCCCCGGGGTTCGACTTCTCCACCATGCATGTGGAGAAAGTGATCTGTTTTGGTAAGCTGGTGAAGGAGGACGGCCTCGAGGACAGCTCAAGTGAGAATGCCTCTGCTTAGGCCGTTTTTGTAATAATTTAGCTTATTTTTCCGTGTTTGATTTTTTCCTTTGAATTCATGTGTTGAACTCTGCGTACATTGTCGTGTATATATATATTTTTTGCCTATGTGCTGTTGTGCTTTTCTTTGACTTCGCGTTCAGGCTTGATTTTATCCTGTTTGCGCGATTTTAAAACACGTTCAGCATTTGCTGTGTATTTTTGTACTTTGTGGCGTTTAGACCCGATTTAAAGTAAGGTGGTTTTTTCCAAGGTTCCAATCCGACCTTGGGTGGAATTGAGATGTTTCGCCGTGAGGTTCAAACTTGACCTCGAATGGATTAGGCCGAGGTTCGAACTCAACCTTGGATTGCTCGTACCAAGGTTCGAACTCGACCTTGAGTGGATTATGCCAAGATTCAAACTTGACCTTGAGTGGATTATGCCATGCCAAGGTTCGAACTCGACCTTGAGTGGATTATACCAAGGTTCGAACTCGACCTTGAGCGGATTATGCCAAGGTTCGAACTCGACCTTGAGTGGATTATACCAAGGTTTGAACTCGACCTTGAGTGGGTCATTCTGAGGTTCGAACTCGACCTAGAGTTGATCATGTCGGGGTTTGAATTCGACCTCGGAGTAAAGTAGGATGAATTGTACGAAGGTTCGAACTCGACCTTGAATTTAGTGTTGTATGAATGGTGTCAAGGTTCGGACTCGACCTCGGATTAAAGTAGGATGAATTGTACGAAGGTTCGAACTCAACCTTGAATTTAGTGTTGTATGAACGGCGTCAAGGTTCGGACTCGACCTCAGACTAAAGTAGGATGAATTGTATGAAGGTTCGAACTCGACCTTGAATTTAGTATAGAACATTTTATGGTAAAATGGTGCAAGATTAAGAAAGTATGAATGGAACAGAATGAGTCATTTTATTGATTGTTTGTATGTGCCTTGTTAAAAACCCTCTCAGCCAAAACCAATTTTTCTGTTTTTTTGGATAAAAGACTGAGGCAGGAAAAGAGTGCACAGCTCATTCGTCAGTGGGATGTCTCTCCGACTTCCACTGGGATCATTGCGTCAGCTTCGTAAGTCAGCCTGTAAGGCGTCTCTTGCGTTGTTGAATGGGGGTGCAATGATATGCCCAGAGGATGCTGGAAAGCTCGTCGGTCCACTGTCTTTTGGCGTTCCCTAGCCGCTTCTTAAGTTCCCGGAAGATGACCTTGTTGGCTGCTTCGGCTTGGCCATTGGTCTGGGAGTGTTCCACCGAGGTTGGGAGATGCTTGATACCGAGCTCACAGAGGAAGTCCTCGAAGCCCTGTGCGATGAATTGCCGGCTGTTGTCGGTAACAAGGGTGTGAGGGATTCCGAATCTGCAAACAATATTCCTCCAGGTGAACCTTTGCACATTTTCAGTTATGATTTTGGCGAGTGGGCATGCCTCTATCCACTTGGTGAAGTAGTCAATCGCCACTAGGAGGAACTTCAGCTGACCTTTCGCAGGGGGGAATGGCCCGAGGATGTCCATTCCCCACTGGGAGAAAGGCCATGACGACATCATATGGTGAAGAGCTTCGGGCGGTTGTAGATGTGTGTTTCCGAACTGCTGGCATTTTTTGCACTTTTGTACGTAGTCCTGCAATCTGATTTCAGAGTGGGCTAGTAGTATCCAGCTTGGAGTACTCTGGTCGCCATTGAGCGTGCCCCGGAATGTATGCCACATATGCCCCGGTGAATTTCCTCGGTGACATAGGCTGCCTGAGGCACAGTCAAGCACTTGAGCAGTGGGGTGGAGATGCCACGCTTGAATAGTTCGTCGCTGATAATCACAAACTTAGCCGATCTCATCCTCATCTTCCGAGCTTCGTCCTTATCTTCGGGCAAGATTCCTTCTTTCAAGTAGCTCCAGATGCCTGTCATCCAACCTTGGTCTCCACTGTTGCTGGTGTTGACGACTTTGTCGTCTAGGCTGGGTGAGTGCAGGGTCTCCTGGATAATGGTTCGATGTTGTCCAAGGTGTTTGGTGCTGTAGACCCCTAAAATTGTCTGGGTCGGAAATAAAGCTTGAAGACTCTTGAGGACTGAAGGAAAGTCAGCCAGAAGGACTCATGGAAGGCCCTAGGAGGATTCTTTGTAGGTCTAGAGGTCTTGTAATAAGCTCAAAATAAGGAAGTGGAGGGAATGAAGCCCAATACGGCCTCCCAAAAGTTCAGTACGGCCGTATTGAACATTTTGAACTACAATACGGCCGCACTGAACTCAATACGGCCGGATTGAAGTTCACTACGGCCGCACTGAACTCAATACGGCCGTATTGAGGTTTTTTGAACTTCAATACGGCCGTACTGAATTCAATACGGCCGTATTGTAGTTCAAAACTTCAATACGGGCCGTATTGACTCCAGGGCCCGTATTGCGCCTGTTCCCTATAAATAAGACGTCATTTGGACGTCATTCAACACTTTTACACTGAGTTTTAACCCTCTTCTTGAGTATTCTGGGTTTTTTTGAGCAGTGCTCTGCCTAGAAATCACTCGGAGAGTTGATCCGACAAAGTTCTCGAGTTCTGAGCTTTTTGCTTGAGTCTCGAACTGAGTCGAAGGGAAATCCTCCGGATTTCCATAGTTAAAATTTTCTAGGAGGGAGCGAGCGGGTTTGTAGAGCGAGGGAACACCAAAAAGCTTCCCAGTTTTACTTGAATATAAAAGCACGCTTCAAAGGTTTCTTCTTAAGACCTTCCTTTTACTGCTTTCTGTGTGTATATTTAACTGTCATCATGTAGATAGTTAAGTTATAATTGTTTAGAATAAATAGGGGTAATTTAGTAATTTTGCACTATTATTTTTAGAAATAATCTGTCATAGGGAACCCGAAAGGGGCGTTGTGGGGTGCTAACACCTTCCCCACGCGTAACCGACTCCCTTACCCGACTCTGGTTGTCATGGCCGAAGTCGATTTTTGAATCGATTGCCTTAAACTTCTTTTTCCAATGTTTTGAGTAAAACATTGATGGCGACTCCATGAACCCTTCCTTTTTATGAAAACCGCTAATCCATGGAGGGTCCCGCTTGGGATTAACATGGATTGGTGAGCCTTTTAATAAAATTGCTCGTTTGACAAGGTCTCAGTTTGAGAATAAGTCATTCTAGCAATCCATATTTTTAAAACAAATAAAAGAGTCCAACCATCCTTCGCGAATACCGAAAGCCCGTTTCGGGCCGGTGGCGACAGATGGCGACTCCACTGGGGAAGCCTCGAGAGTCAGTCCCATTTAGTGATGGATTATTTTCAAAATAATAGTTTAAAATTACTTTATTACCCCTTGCGTGTATGATAACATGCTTTATCTATTTGGCTTTAATAACTGTTGTATTTTTAAATTCTCGCAATTGTTTGAAATAAAAACTGCACACAAACCTTTGCACACAACAGTTCCCTCTATACCCGGGGGCATGAGTGGAAAGCCATAGGGAGTGGATGTTAGTACGGCCGGTTGTCGAATGGGTCTATAGGTGCCCGTAGACCGTTGTCGGAAAACATCACTCAAGGTGATAACCATGAACTCAAATCCGACAGTGCGTTGGAACTTTCCATCGACTTACGACGAGAGGAATTGGGTCCCTATAATGGGGGCACCTTGGGGGCCTCAGACCGGTGAGAACAGTTAGAACCACCTTGAATATGCACTTTTCTGCAGGATACCCCTACCTCGTGATTCGCTCGTGACTGTTCGTGGATGAGTGAATTGTTTGTGCATTGTTTATGTGACATTGTTTGAGCATACATTGCATTTCTTTAAACATACAACATTCCTATTCCTTTTTAAATAAGAATAAATAGAAATAAGAATCTTCCATTACATGGTGTTAACATCTACCTTCATCACATTCATATAGGTAGTTTCCCTTTTCACCCTAAAAATACAAAAAAAATATATATATTCAAAAAACAAAGAAAAATGATATTTATCCAAACCAAGCAATATCATGCATCATCTTAGGGACATCCTAAAAACATGATAATGCTTAGTTGAATAAACACAATGCATGCATATTCAACGTCATCATCTCATATCATGCATTCTTATCAAAGATCATGGAGGGATCTAGATTTGCATTTCATACATCCCTCCTAGTAATTCATTAATAAACATTAATAAAAAGAAAGAATTAATCGATGCGTATGTTCAAGATGGATCGCACGCCGTTTGTTATTAAGTGTAAGCCAACAACCGCGCCAAGCGAGCATACGTCAACTCCGTTGTTGGTAATCAAGACAAACAAAGGGGAAGGTCCAACGCCGTTAAGGATCATCGCTCCAAGGCCTTTTCCCTACGAATCAAATAAGGTTGTGCCATGGATATACGACATCCATTCTTCTGCCAACAGCGATTTCTCTAACATCGCTGGACTTGGGGGCATGACTAGGAGTGGCAGGATCTACACTCCCGAAGATCTTCATGATAAAGCCCCCAAGAATAAAGAAAAAGAAGAAAAGAAAACCGAGGAAAAAGAATCCGAGAAGGAGACTGATGAGCTGTTAAAAATCATCAAACAAAGCGAGTATTCCATTGTGGATCAACTTCACAAGACACCAGCAAAGATCACTTTGTTGTCGTTGATCCTAAGCTCCGAACCGCATCGGCAAGCTCTGTTGAAAGTCTTGAACGAGGCATACGTGTCGCACACTATCTCCCAAGACAAATTTGAGGGGATTGTTAGTCACATCACGGCTAGTGATCACCTCTCTTTCACCGATGAAGAGATCCCCGCTGAGGGACCAAACCACAATAAGCCCTTGCACATCTCTGTAAAGTGCAAGGAATATCTCATCGCTAAAGTCTTGGTGGATAATGGATCTTCCTTGAACGTGATGCCAAAAAGAATGTTCGATCAAAAGGCAATCAAGGGAGTCCAAATGCGCCCGAGCAACATGATCGTTCGAGCTTTCGACGTTTCTAAAAGAGAAGTGGTGGGAGAGATCAATCTTCCAATCCAAATTGGACCCACTATCTTTAATGTCGAATTCCAAGTGATGGACATTACTCCCGCATACAGCTGTCTCCTTGGCCGACCTTGGATTCATGATGCAAAAGTTGTTCCTTCTACGCTCCACCAGAAAGTCAAATTCATTGTGGGTGACAAGCTGGTGACTGTACAAGCTGAAGACGACATACTCATCAGCAAACCATCCACCATACCTTACGTGTATGCAGCGGAGGAAGCTTTAGAAACCGCCTTCCAAGCATTGGAAATCGCCAATGTCGAAACGTTTCCCCGAGAAATGAAGAAGGTAGCCTCCATGCTCACCAAGAATGGATACTTGCCAGGACAAGGACTTGGCAAGGATTCCCAAGGAATTCCCGAGCTACCCACTATCAAGGATAATCCGGGGAAACAAGGGTTAGGATACAACCCTAATAAAGATCAAAGGACGAAGAGGAACCAAGATCCTTCTCGACGTTCTTTAAGCCAGATCTTTAGGAAGGCCGGTTCACAAGCGTCAAGACCGGTCGTCGTCATCAAGTGTTCTTCTCCTTCTGATAGGGATGTATAGACCTGATGACTATTAGAGATTACTCCTCGGGGACAGCCCGACCCCCGAGCCTCGATAGGGCACATGTTTCCATTATGATT
Organism: Cajanus cajan; assembly: GCF_000230855.2. Classification (NCBI taxonomy): domain Eukaryota; kingdom Viridiplantae; phylum Streptophyta; class Magnoliopsida; order Fabales; family Fabaceae; genus Cajanus; species Cajanus cajan. The sequence continues at coordinate 6,276,563 of NC_138517.1, read as the reverse complement.
ATAATAAAATCATTCTTTATTCTTTCTTATTGCTTCTTTTCTTGCTTGCAATAAATCTCTAGACCACATTATTTTAACCCTGTTTGAATAAGCATGAATGAGGTTAAAATTGTCTTAATAACAATAAACCCACATCATTTTTATGTGGAAGTGTGCGTGACAACTTAGAGCACCTTTCCTTGGCCTCGACAAGTGCCATCATGGATAAAAAGAAATCTTTTAAAACAAAAAAAGCTCGGCAGGAAACCCAAAAAGGGGGCTGTGCAAAAATAAGAGCAAAAGACCCGCTAGGAATCCCACGAAAGGGTGACCTAGGCAAAAGTTAGGGTTGCAAAAATGAACAAAAACAAAAGTCCGCTAAAACGCCACAAAAGGGTGTTTTAGGCAAAAATAAGGACAATCAAAAAGCGAAAAGAAATCCATGATGGTACCATGAACAGAATTCAAAAAGAAAAAGTTCAGGGAAAGCTATCTAAGTTGTCAAATCACAACGTCAATAACAAGATTTGATTAACTTCATAAATGCTTAAACAAACAAGCCTAAACACAATAAGCCTACCTTGGCCAGCCATTCTTACAAAAACCATTTTTCAAAATGAAAATAAAAACCCCTCTAAAACACAAACTTTCGAAAAATATATACCTTTCCTTTCTTTTCTCTCTTGTCCCAAGCGATTTTAGGATAATCTAGTGGAAACATTGAGATATAGTGGTCAATAGGAGGGTTGACATATCTTCTAAAGGAAGGGAAGAATCACTTGGTTGATAACACCAAATCTCAATATAACACGCATCATTCCTCGGCTACAGAAATCGGCATCGCACAGCCCGTCTGGAGGAATGGCAAAATTCAAACAGAGAAACGCATCGGTTAATTCTTTTGAAAAATGAATCAAATAGAATTAGATGCATCATACCGCATACATGCATACAGATGATAGGTGTACTGGAAGATCACTTATTCTCTGTTTATTAAAAAAAAAAAAAAATCAAACTTCAGAAAAAACAAATGCGCCCGTATCATGTTCAGTACACCCGTACTAAAAATAGGGTTATGAACAAATTTTCAACTCAATACGGGCGTACTGAAATGGATATGGCCGTATTAGCCACAAAGAAATTTTCAAAGACCTCTTCATGAGGCAATTGCATAAAATAGAAAAAATAGGAAAAATTGCTTGTGTATGGCAGCGGTCAACAGAAAAAGTCGAAAAATCGACAAAAAAGGCAAAAATACAGAAAAAGCCAAAAATCAACAAAAAAAGGCAAAATACAGAAAACCCAACAAATCGTACAGAATAATTGAGCCTGGAGAGGCTTGCCGAAATAATACTCATACAGAATAACTGAGCCTGGAGAGGCTTGCCGAAATAATACTCTCAGAATAACTGAGCTTGGAGAGGCTTGCCGAAATAATACTCTCTCAGAATAATTGAGCCTGGAGAGGCTCGCCGAAATAATACTCTCTCAGAATAACTGAGCCTGGAGAGGCTCGCCGAAATAATACTCTCTCAGAATAACTGAGCCTGGAGAGGCTTGCCGAAATAATACTCCTACAAAATAATTGAGCCTGGAGAGGCTCGCTGAAATAATACTCTCTCAGAATAACTGAGCCTGGAGAGGCTCGCCGAAATAATACTCTCTCAGAATAACTGAGCCTGGAGAGGCTTGCCGAAATAATACTCCCACAGAATAACTGAGCCTGGAGAGGCTTGCCAAAATAATACTCCCCAAAGATATTTTAGCTTTCACTCTTGGACCAAATTTCCCAGAGAAAGCTATCCAAACCAGATCATCGAAATTCCCCAACGGAAGCATGATCCAAACAAAATATCCAAATCAAAGGACCTAAACTTCCTCAGTGGAAGATAGCTTTCCAACTCAAACGAAGAGTGAAGCTAAGCCTGAAGAGGCTTTCTAAATAATACTCTGGGATACATAAGAACTTCAAATCCCCAGTCGCCTACACAGAGGCATTCCTACAAAAAGCAAAAATCCAAAAAGATCAATAACAATTCCCCAAGCGGAATTTGGCTTTTCAGCCAATCATTGAACATCAAGATGATATGCCTAACAGAAGAGGCTAATCAAAATCAACGACAAAATCCCCCAGCGGATAACAGCCTACACAGAGGCAACAAAATCAGAAAATCAAAGAGAGACACCCGAATAAGGATAACCGGGATACTCCACCAACGTCAAAGGACGTCAGCCAAACATAAGGCATCGCTCAATTCAAGAAGAGCATCTGTGTCTACACCCCAAGGAGTCAGAAATTCCCCATGGGTACCAACTATGCAAATGCAAGTTGGGGCACAAGAACCTATGAATGACTGCACATCCCCTAGACGGATCCCTGCGTTATCCAGCCCTCAGTGGCACAAAATCAAAATCAAACCGTCGAAGCAGCATCGTGGACTGTGGAGACAAAATCATCTCAAAGCCTAAGAGGCAGTACTCAGCTACCCAGTTGTCGAGAGCACCGAGGTATGCACAAGCCTAAGAGGCAATACTCAGCTATCCAGTTGTCGAGAGCACCGAGGTATGCACAAGCCTGGAGAGGCAATACTCAGCTACCCAGTTGTCGAGAGCACCGAGGTATGCACAAGCCTGGAGAGGCGGTACTCAGCTACCCAGTTGTCGAGAGCACCGAGGTATGCACAAGCCTGGAGAGGCGCTACTCAGCTACCCAGTTGTCGAGAGCACCGAGGTATGCACAAGCCTGGAGAGGCGGTACTCAGCTACCCAGTTGTCGAGAGCACCGAGGTATGCACAAGCCTGGAGAGGCGGTACTCAGCTACCCAGTTGTCGAGAGCACCGAGGTATGCACAAGCCTGGAGAGGCGGTACTCAGCTACCCAGTTGTCGAGAGCACCGAGGTATGCACAAGCCTGGAGAGGCGGTACTCAGCTACCCAGTTGTCGAGAGCACCGAGGTATGCACAAGCCTGGAGAGGCGGAACTCAGCTACCCAGTTGTCGAGAGCACCGAGGTATGCAATGAGCATGGAGAGGCGACGACTAATACTCACCCTGGAGAGGGCAAACTCAACCTGGAGAGGCTACTCAACAATTTTCCCACCTGAAGACACTACAAGTCGGAAGGATGGCTTATTCCCCGGACAATTGGGTCAACTCCTTTACTTATCAAACGGTACACCAAAAGGCCGTTTGACTAAGTAAAGGGGGGGCAGCTGTAGACCCCTAAAATTGTCCGGGTCGGAAATAAAGCTTGAAGACTCTTGAGGACTGAAGGAAAGTCAGCCAGAAGGACTCATGGAAGGCCCTAGGAGGATTCTCTGTAGGTCTAGAGGTCTTGTAATAAGCTCAAAATAAGGAAGTGGAGGGAATGAAGCCCAATACGGTCTCCCAAAAGTTCAGTACGGCCGTATTGAACATTTTGAACTACAATACGGCCGCACTGAACTCAATACGGCCGGATTGAAGTTCACTACGGCCGCACTGAACTCAATACGGCCGTATTGAGGTTTTTTGAACTTCAATACGGCCGTACTGAATTCAATACGGCCGTATTGTAGTTCAAAACTTCAATACGGGCCGTATTGACTCCAGGGCCCGTATTGCGCTTGTTCCCTATAAATAAGACGTCATTTGGACGTCATTCAACACTTTTACACTGAGTTTTAACCCTCTTCTTGAGTATTCTGGGTTTTTTTGAGCAGTGCTCTGCCTAGAAATCACTCGGAGAGTTGATCCGACAAAGTTCTCGAGTTCTGAGCTTTTTGCTTGAGTCTCGAACTGAGTCGAAGGGAAATCCTCCGGATTTCCATAGTTAAAATTTTCTAGGAGGGAGCGAGCGGGCTTGTAGAGCGAGGGAACGCCAAAAAGCTTCCCAGTTTTACTTGAATATAAAAGCACGCTTCAAAGGTTTCTTCTTAAGACCTTCCTTTTACTGCTTTCTGTGTGTATATTTAACTGTCATCATGTAGATAGTTAAGTTATAATTGTTTAGAATAAATAGGGGTAATTTAGTAATTTCGCACTATTATTTTTAGAAATAATCTGTCATAAGGAACCCGAAAGGGGCGCTGTGGGGTGCTAACACCTTCCCCACGCGTAACCGACTCCCTTACCCGACTCTGGTTGTCATGGCCGAAGTCGATTTTTGAATAGATTGCCTTAAACTTCTTTTTCCAATGTTTTGAGTAAAACATTGATGGCGACTCCATGAACCCTTCCTTTTTATGAAAACCGCTAATCCATGGAGGGTCCCGCTTGGGATTAACATGGATTGGTGAGCCTTTTAATAAAATTGCTCGTTTGACAAGGTCTCAGTTTGAGAATAAGTCATTCTAGCAATCCATATTTTTAAAACAAATAAAAGAGTCCAACCATCCTTCGCGAATGCCGAAAGCCCGTTTCGGGCCGGTGGCGACAGGTGCTGGCGAGCTTTGATAGGAGATCAGCTTGGGCATTTTGTTCTCGCAGTACGTGTTGTATAGTGAACTCGTCGAAAGACGAGATTTGTTGTGATGTCGTGTGAAAGTACCATTGTAGGAGGACGTCCTTGGCCTGGTATGTTCCGCTGAGTTGCTCTACCATGAGCTTCGAGTCGCTGTTGCAACTAACTCTCCGAGCCCCGAGGTCGCGAGCCAACCTTAGGCCTGCTAGCAGTGCCTCATACTCCGCCTGGTTGTTGGTCACCTTGAAGCTGAACTTAAGGGATTGCTCAAAAGTGACTTGGTTTGGTCCTTCCAATATGATACCTGCACCACCACCCTTAGAGTTGGAGGACCCGTCAACGTGTAAAGTCCATACTTGTGGTTCCTCGGCAGAAGTGGGCGTGAGCTCGGCTACGAAGTCGGCCAGGCATTTGAGCTTTCAGGGCGCCACGACTTTCGTACTAGATGCCGAACTCGGACAACTCGACCGACCATGCAATCATTCATCCGGCGAGCTCTGGCTTTCTCAGGATTTGCTTTATGGGGTAGTCAGTTTTGACTATCACCTGGTGGCTCTGGAAGTAAGGTCGGAGATGCCGAGCTGCGGTGATGAGTGTCAGTGCCAACTTTTCGATCATTTGGTACCGTTTCTTCGCATCTTGGAGGACTCGGCTGATGAAGTAGATCGACGTCTTCACTTTATGATGTTCTTGCACTATCACTGCACTGATGGCATTTTCTGCTATAGCCAAGTGAAGGAGGAGGTCAGTTTTGTGATCCGGCCTCTATAGGATTGGCGGAGTCGTGAGAAAGGTTTTGAAACTTCAGAAAGTTTCCTCGCACTGTTCCGTCCACTGGAAGTCTTTTGGCTTCCGTAGTAGAGTGAAGATTGGCCCTGCCTTCTCCGCGAGTCTGGGGATGAAACGAGACAGTGAGACTAACCTTCCGGCTAGGCGTTGGAATTTTTTCACCGTTTGAGGACTCTGCATCTGGATGATGGCTTTGCACTTCTCAGGGTTGGCCATGATTCCTCTGCTAGTGATCATGAAACCGAGGAACTTACCTCCCTGGACGCCGAAGACACATTTCTCCGGGTTGAGACGCATGTTGTGTCTCCTGATTTGGCTGAACACCTCGACGAGGTCGGCAGCATGGTCCGCGGCTGAGGTGGTTTTGACCACCATGTCGTCAACGTAGACCTCCATATTCCGGCCAATCTGCTGGTGGAAAACCTTGTCTATCAGTCGCTGGTAAGTGGCACCCGCGTTCTTGAGACCGAAGGGCATCACTCGATAGCAGTAATTAGAGTGATTAGTGATGAATGACGTGTGCACCTCGTCTGGTGGGTACATCATGATTTGGTTGTACCTGGAGTAAGCATCGAGGAAACTGAGGAGGGCGTGCCCGGATGCTCCATCGATCAGCCTGTCGATGCTCGGCAAGGGGTATGAGTCCTTGGGGCATGCCTTGTTCAAGTCGGTATAGTCGACGCACATTCGCCATTTCCCCGAGCTCTTTTTTACCAACACCACATTTTCCAGCCATGTGGTGTACCTAATCTCATGAATGAAGCCGACGTTCAGCAACTTTTGTGTCTCGGTGATGATGGCCTCCCGCCTTTCACCACCGACCTTCCTCTTCCTCTAGGCCACTGGCCTTGCCTCCTTGTGTATCGCTAACCTGCGACAGATGAAGTCAGCGTTTATACCTAGCATGTCGGCACTGGACCAAGCAAAGAGGTTGGTGTTCTTGAGGATCTCAGCTTCGATCTGTTGCCGCAACTCCGGGCTTAACTGCTTGTTGATTTTTGTGCACTACTCGGGGAGTTTCCCAATCTGGAGGTCATCGAGCTCGTCAATGGGACTTGGCCGTTCATCATGGGAGTCGGACCTCGGATCGAGGTCAGCGATCTCCACGTGGGTGATGTGAGCCACCGTAGGGGGGTCGCTCTTGCACTGCTCGCTGGGTTGGGAGATTTTCAGGCTCTCGGTGTAGCATTGCCGAGCTATTTTTTGGTTTACCTTGACGAAAATAATCTTCCCACCACTCCCCGGGAATTTCATGGTGAGGTGTGGAGTAGACACCACTGCTCCGAGTTGATTCAAGGTTGGTCTCCCTATGATTATGTTATAGGAGGTGTTGGCTTCCACGAGGAGGTATCGGACCATGATCCGCCTTGTGTCTGGAGAGGTCCCGAAAGTAGTCAGCAAATCCACGTATTCCCGAGTGTGTACTCGCTCTCCTGCAAAACTAACTAGGGGCTCTATGTGAGGTTGGATGAGAGAGTGAGAGATGTCTAACCTGAGGAAGGTCGGCCAATACAGGACGTCAGCCGAGCTCCCTTGGTCTATCAGTGTCTTGTGAACCTCCCAATTAGCTACCTTTACGGCTATGACCATGGGGTCATCCTGGTTGGGGCTGACGCCAGCATAGTCGTCGTGGTGAAGGTTATGGGCGGTGAGCTTTGGTGCGAGGCCGAGGTAGTGGAGTGGATGCCGTTGATATTGCGCAGGTGCCTCTTCCGGGCTAAGCTGCTGGCGCCTCCCCCTGCGAAACCACTTGCAATTGTGTTGATTACTCCCCGTAGGTGGGCCGATCCTGTTTCCTGCCTTACCTCGGCTTGCACTGCTCCACTGTCGTTTTGCTGAGAACCATAGGGTTGGTCCGTGCGAGTTCCCGAACTGCAGCCTCTACCTCGTCCTCGTCCACCAAAGCCTCCTCAGTGACCCTGCTGTCGTTGGACATTGGCCGAGGTGGCCCTCTTGAATGAGCTCCTCAATGCGGTCTCAGAGTGTGCGACACTCCTTAGTGGTGTGATCGTGGTTTCTGTAATATCAGCAGTGCTTCGACTTGTCCGCACTGTTCGGAGTGTGACCTAGCGGTGGTAGGGTTAGTAGGTTGCTGTTACTGGCCTCCTCCAGGATGTGAACTCTAGGCGTGTTCAGGGGAGTGTAGAAGTCGTATTGATGGGTTCCTTCTCCATGAAATGATGTAGAGATGAAGGAGAGGAAGCCTTGCCCTTGATCTAGGTTCAACAAGGTGGACAAAAGGAGGATATATGGTGAAGGAAAGGAAGTTGGCGTGAAATGATGGTGTTTGGGCGGAAGCACTTAGGGTGGAGGTGTTTGGGTGCTCAAAGTTGGCTCACTCCAAGGTAGGTGGAGGCCACTCTAGGTCTCACTCTCCAAGGGTGGAGAATGAAGGTAGGCTAGCCGAATTTAGCTAGGGACTAAGGATAGGGACTTGAGGCATAAGAATGCTCACTCAAATTCATATACATCCAAAGTGTTTACAAGTGGTGGGGTGTGGGGTTTTTATAGGAGGAGTTGCATTTAGGGTTGCATTTAGGGTTGTATGGCCGAAAATGCTAAGGCCAAATGCACTCCAAATGCAATGCCAAATTAACCCTAGATGCAACTTGGTGGCCAAGTTTGGAATCTATGGGTTTAGATTGGCTATAACAAGGTGCATGATAAGACCATGCAACCTTTGCCCTTCACTTGGGCCTAAGCCTTTCTAACACCAAAAATAGGTCCAAACTTTGCCAAAAATTGCGTCACCTCCTCTAAAACACCTTAGCCCAAAAATTGAAAACCCTAATTATCTAAAGCACCCCATAATACAAGGGTAAAATAGGAAATACAAAGAAAGTAAATCCTATGACTAAAATACCCCAAAATACAAGGGTAAAATTGGAATAAACCAAATAAATCCTACACTACTCAAAATTAGTCATAGCATTGGACCATGTGATGGGTTTCACATGAAGTACCATGGATGGTCCTCCATCACGTATCTCCCTCCTTGCCTGTCCTGGCAGTTTTCTTGAATTGGTTGTCGTTGGTGACCTTCATCTTGTCTTTGTGGCCATTGTCGGGTTTCGCCTGTGATTTCTCGCAAGCCTGGTCACGGAAGGCAGAGTGTTCCTCCATTTGGATATACCCAACAGCACGGGCGCGGAGCTCGTCCATATCACGAGGAGCTTCACGACATAGACTGTCGACGAACGGTCCGGGCTTGAGTGCCATGAGCATGGCGTGCAGGGGACCTCGGGATTCAGATTTCTGATCTTTACCGAGGTGGCGGCAAATTGTTCCATGAACGCCCGGAGTGGCTAGTCGTCGTTCTGTCTGAGGCTGGCCAGAGCGACTAACGTGATGTGATGAGGTCGGCTCGTTGCATATTGTGCCGTGAATCGCCTGACCAGAGTGCTGAAACTGTCGATCGACTTAGCGGGGAGCTGGGTGTACCAATTGAGTGCAGCCCCCTTAAGCGAGGTCAGAAAAACCCTGCATAGTATAGCGTCCTCATTAGTATAGAGGTTTACCTGTGTGGTGTATAGATCGATGTGCTCGTCTGGATCTGTTGTGTCGTCGTAACGGTCAAGGTGGAGAGGCTTCCACCCAAAAGGGAGAGGTGTCTCCTTGATGCCGTCCACAAAAGGATTATGGCGGAAGGTCGTCTGATTCCCCGTGTCGTGGGCGGGAGTGTTGCTGACGTCATGCGCCGACCTGTTCGTCGATACGTGAGACAGATGTGTGGCAGGCCTGGGAGTCGGTGCCCTAGCCGCTGTTGGCGGTTGAGAAACCGAGTGCCCTTCATCCGCATGCAGGTTACTTTGTGGAGGGGGTTGATCCGAGGGACGCCGAGGGAGTTGAGCGCGAATACGCTCGTTCTAGGCACGTAGTGCCGCTAGGTCAGCTTCATTAGCGGTACGCATCGCTGCTAGGTCAGTTTCGTGCTTGGCACGCATACTTTGTAGATCGGCGGCGTGTTGTTGCCGCATCTGTTCAACCTGCTCGATCAGTCTTCTCAATGCTGATTCGTTATCCATGGTAGTTGTGTGATCTAGGTCGTTTGTTGCGTGTCTACTATGGCTTCTGGTGAAAACCATAAGCGTGGCCAATAAGAGCTGTCTTGATCGGCCCCACGGTGGGCGCCAAATTTCCTTACCGGAGATCTGCTGTAGAGATGATCCGCCAAGTAAGATCGGTGAGCCTCCTTCACTGGTACGTTGGTGCTCCAAGATAAGGGTGGTACCTACAAAAGAGACACTGATGCCAAAATTAGGGTTTGTATGAGTATGAGTCTCGTATAAGTAATACACGTACCTTGGTGTAAATTAGGGTTGCATTGGGCCTTAGACCCGAGATCGGTTGTGACCTGTTTAAGTGACGAGCTGACGTCACACAGAGCGTATCCGAGGTCATCTTGCGCTGTGATGTCGAGCTAGGAGCTCAGCTTCGCAGTACAGTTAATACAATATGTATAAATTAAATCAGTAAAGTAAAACATTCCAAGAGCAATTCATGTATGTACGTATAGATTTTTCTTAATATATATATATTGATATAGATATTAGATATATACACAAACGTGTGACACAATCTTTCAGTATCTCCTTTATACACGAAATCAGTCCTTGAAAATAGTGTTAATTAAAAACACATGAAGATAACAAAAGTTTAAGGATATTAGATTAGAGTTCGCTCTTCTTTTTATTGAGTACATTTATAATTGCTTTACTTATAGTGTTATGCATGGTTGTTAGGCCACAAGGCTGAAATATTGGGTAAACTAGTTCAATTTAACTGTTCTCTACATCACATCATCTTGAACTACTTCCCAATTCACAATGATTTTCCAACTTGGATGTAACAAATATAAGTATGTGGTTGAATAGACTTTTTTCAAGTACTTCTAACTCAAAAAAAAAATTGAATTTTTTTTTATAAACTAAAATTAGGTAATGCGTGAATAAAAAATATGAGTTTGAAGAAGTTAATAAAAGAGTTTTTACAAATTAATTTATACATAAAGTAATTTTAATTTTTAAAAAAGTTTATTACATATTTTTTTTCTAATTTTTACTTTTGGAAAAATTTACATAAACAGACTCTAACTAGATTTCAACAAATATCAAAGTTTAGTAATGAGATCTTAAGATGAGGAAGAAATGGAGATTACAGCCTTTAAGTCAGCAAGGCACTCAGTTGGAAGACCAAGAAAGGAATTTACAAGGAAATCATCGATAGGATCAACTGTTGCCACACCAACCAATCTGCATTTTCCCTCTTTATCCAATCTCTTGCCTCTTCCACTCTTCACAATGCCCTTTGATTCTTCAGATGTCAACACTGTCTTCACCAGCAGTGGGGCAGCCTTATAGAGACTACCAGCAGAAAAAATGAATCTGGCCTTGAACTCAAGATCAACCTTGTAAAAAAAATTAAAAAAAAAAACCGAAGCAACCATATCATTAATTGGGTGGTTATATATGGAACTAAACTAATTAGAGAGACACCTTTGGCAAATTAAAATAAGATCATGCTTGACCAACTGTTTTTGCCTTTACAATGCAGAAGTTTCTCTAATTAACTTTGGCAGTGTAAATTCTTTTTATATTGTTATTTTATCGCAAATTAATATATATAGAGAGTAAATTTATTGACTTTAATTATAACTGTTATAGAAGCTATATGACAGATGATTTTTGAATGATTAGTGGTACAAAATTTTCACACAGATAATGAATGTCTATTAAACTATTGTATTTCACTCATCTTTCTCTAAAATCAGTCCTAAAAGAAAATTTGAAACAAACACACTGCAAAGCATTAATTAGGGTCACTAAAAGTTGTACACATAACATTTGTTTGAATAAATTTCTCTAAAATTACTTCTAGGAGGAAAAAAATAGGAAATTAAAATTAGTTTATAAATAAATTAATTTGTAAAAGCTCTATAATATAATTTTTCTAAAAAAGTTATACATAAGCTTATATATAAAATAAGTTTTATCATATAAAAAAATTTATTTCATTTTTTCTTCATTTTTTTTTCCAAAAGAATTATAGAAAAATTTATCAAAACATACCAATAATGCACAATCCTTTGAAGTTGAAGTATAATCTCGAGAACTTATGTTTACCTTGCCAGATTCTTGGTTAATACTTCCTTGGAATGCTTGTGGAACTATATCAATCTTCAAAAATGGTGGCAATGGCAATCCAAGAAACTTGGTTGTAGAACTTGTTAGTGGTGGAATATACAAAGTTTCAAGATCAAATGAAACAGGAAGGTCATTTTCGGTTGAATTCTCTGTGACCTTCGCACCAACTCCAGTTCCTATTCCCCCTTCAGCATCATACTCAAAGTCAGGATACCTTGAAATTCCAAGCCTGCAACCCTTTTCTGTCTTGAAACTGACAGTGTAAGACTCGGTTGTTGAGGGTTCAATGCTTGTGGAAATGATATTTTCCTGTTTTTCACTTGAAAAGGAAAAGAAGATAGTGCTTCTTCTTCTAAACTTTGATTTCTTGGTGCACAATTTGCATGGAAATGGTGGGCTTAAGGAGTTTATTTTGCAACTCATCTAGTGTGTGTGGTTTAATGTGCTTTGAAGATAGTTTAAAATAGATATTTTTAATTTATATACTTACCTTTTACAATCATTTTTAATTTTTATAGTTTAAGATAAATTATTTTTATTCTTATATTTGTAGTTCTTTTAATTCTTTTACTACATGTCGTTAATTTTTTTTTAATTTTATCTATTTTTTTATTGGTATAATATATAGAGATATTCAATTTTATAGAGTGAAAAAAAAAGGTATTTCATAATGGGTATCCTAGTTAAGGGCACAATCTTCAATTTTAAGGTGAAATATTTCAATAATTAAAGTGGTCCAACAAAAATCTCTGAAGGACTACTATGTTAGATATTGTAATTTAAGGATGCATTTTTGCTTATCTACACTAGTCTTACAAAAAGGAAAGGAATTTTATTAGGAAATAGTTGAGAGGGAAATCATTAAACAATAAACATTAAGGTGAGTGAAGCTAACATCGGAACTTGAAGAATTATCTTTAATTTTACTAATTGGTACAATAATCAAACATTTATTAAATTTTATTTGAGTTTCCCATCCAAAAATAACTCACATGACTTCTCTTTTCGGAATATGTAGGAGTAGGTGCATTCCTATACTTTCTGTTTTGCCTGAAATACCAAAGTCAACCCAAGATTAAGAACTTTAACTGAAGCAACTAAATATAACTGCCATAAACATGAGAAAATTAAAATCTAGAATAAAATGATTAACAACACTACATCAAGATAAACTATGTATTCCTAAATATTAAACTACAAACAATTGATTCCCATTCATATCAAAAGACAGACATATTTTAAGCAAGTCTATGCATGAGTTTGGGGTTAATTTTTATATACCACAATGCTATCCAGTTCCCACAACTAGCAGTTGTGTATATGCAATGCATATTAAACTAAAACAAGAGCAACCATTTAATAAGAATTGTACCACCATTTGAAGTTGTCAAAAGTCACTATTTATATAAAATATATTGAATTTAAAGTGCAGGTTATAGCACTGTTACATCAGCAATTTTGTTTTTACCATACAGTATTTTGACAGAGTTGTAGCTTCATGGTTAAAATTCATCATCTTTCACTTTTTTCCTTGCAAAAAACCTTTCTTTTTACACACGAATTACAGACTATTTCAGATTATTTCAAGAGCCTCACATTTCAAAGACTCTCAATCTCTCTTTTAAAATTTACTCTTCTCTCCTTTAGCACCAATGATATTTCTCTAGACAACAAATTCTGGAAATAATCATTACATTAATCAATCGTTGTAAAATTCTGGACAAATAATTGCAATTACGGATGAAGCCTAATACATGTCAGGTCATGTTAGTTTTACTGTTAATTTAATATTCTTTCAATGAATTTCAGTTGATTTTATTAAATTAGTTTGATACTTGTGTGTTATTGTGAGCTTGTTGCCATCAGGATATATTAGGCTTTGCCCTCTCCCTGTAATCTGGTTGGACTCATCAAATTTTGTGCAAGCTTATGCTTTCCAAGTCCACACATTATAAAATAACAAGCAAAGGGAACTAATGCTACATTCTGTATTTGTCCATGAAACTGTAAATCTATAAACAAACATTAGGTTGTACAGCCACACTGACTAATGTGTAGTCTGGCTTTGGTATCTTCTTCTATCATTTTTCCAAAACATAATTAACATAAAAAGCAAACCTTGTACCTTAAATTAAAAACAAAGCCACAAACTATGGAGACAGTACAAGGAAGAAATCAGTCCTACTTGTAGTTCTGTTGGTTGGTAGTGGTGAATATATTATGAGCTTGCATATGAGGAGTTCAGCCATTTGTCTATACATCTGGAGATCAAGGTTTTCCACATTTGGTATATCACTTGCACCAAAGAATTTTACTCTGGCAGAGGAACCTAGTTCAACATTACAAAATGCATCAGAAGATTTATTACAGAAATGAACACACTTAGTTCATTCAAGAATTAACAAGTCCAAAACAGAAATGCTACTCCCTCTATAATATGTTACTTGACATTCAAAGTTTGTTCTTGTTGAGACTCACAAAACAGAAAAAGTTTCTGTAAACTTATTTGGGTGGAAACAAAATGTGAAGGGGGAATTTCCATGAGCAAATTGCACAATGTTTATCTCTTAGCTCACATGGATAACTAATAATACGCACGTAGAAACAACCAAGCTGCATCACATAAACGATATGAACATTTATACATAGAACTAATTTACATTTTGTATTCACTCATTACAAACTTCAAATTCAATATCCAACTCACTCATAGAGCACAAAGAATTAACTTTCATTTTTTTCTTGAAGGATCAATTGATACAAAAATATAACACAGGCACATCATTACCCTTTCACGTTCTAATTCTTAAAATTAAAAAACAAAAGCAACACAAAAAGAAAATCTCCCAAATCTAGAAGCGGTGATCATTTTGTTATTCGACAAGGTTCATCTACCTCATTATTGTCCCAGTATAGAATGATAGAAAAAGCAAACTAAAAAGAGTAGAAACTGATTTGATTGAAAATTTTCACCCTTGGGTTTTGGGTCCCTTCATATGTGGAAAATAGGCCCAAATGTATAAGTTATTTATGTCTTATTTAACCAAGTGAGGAAGGTCAAATTAGAGTTGAGAGTGAGCGACTCATTATTCAGAGAGAATAGCTGCAAACAAATATAGAGAAGAGAAGAGAAAATCATAGTGCAGTTTGCATATCCATAGGATGAAGCACATTAGATGGAATTAGAATGAAAATAAATTGAAATAACCATTGGCATATTAGAGAAGCCGACTGGTGACTCGTTGGAACACATCTGCATATATAAGTGATTGAAAGTAGGTTACGTATAGTTAATATGAATCAAGAGAATCAATGACTAACTATTTTTTGCCACAAATCAAATGATCTAGTTATTCTTTAGTAACTAAAAAGCATCTCACCTTATTTAACACTTACAATAAGCCTCTAGCAATCATTTCTCGGAGAAGTTCCTCTGCCTTATCATTCTCGTCTTTTTCTAATAGAGCAGAAATAATTATTTCAAAAGTTATAGCATCAGGGATGCAACCTTTCTCTTCCATTTTTGATTGCAAGGCCAATGCTTCATCAAACAACCCCACTTTACAAAGTCCATTGATCATAGAATTATATGTCACGACATTCAGATTATGGCCTTTAATCAAAAGATACCGAAAAACTTCTTGTGCTTTCTCAAGTCTTCCACCTTTGCACAGTCCATCAATAAGTATTGTGTATGTGTACTTATTTGGCTGAATTCTCCAACTAATCATTTTCTTGAATAATGCAATTGCTCTATCTAGATGACCATTTTTGCATAAAGCATCCAATAAGGAACTGTAGGTAATTATATTGGCAGGTTGACCTCTATCATGCATCTCATCAACAAGATTCCAAACATCAGCTATCCTTCCCGATTTGCACAGACCATCAATAAGTGAACTATAAGTTATTGTATCAGGAATCATATTTTTGCGTTGCATGTCTTCAAAAAGATTGATGGCTTCATCTATCATTTTCTTCTTACATAATCCATCAATCATGATAGTATAGCTAATAACACTAGGTGCCACTCCTATTTGGGACATAGAGTTGAATACATGCTTTGCTTTTTTCACTTCATTAACCATGCAGTATCCCTCTATTAATGTACTATAAGTAATAACATTAGGTTCCACACCTGCTTTTACCATCGAAGCTATCACAATTTTAGCTTCTTTTATCTTTCCTTCCTTACATGACCCATCAACCAATACGTTAAAGGTAACAATATTTGGGTTGATGTTTTTCAATTTCATATCATTTAAAAAAGCAATTGCTTCTTTGAAATGACCCATAATGCAAAAGCCATACATTAAACTATTGAAAGTGACAACATCTGGAGAAATCTTTTTAACAAGCATTTCAGAATACAAATTACAGGCATCAGCAACAAGTTTATTTTTGCATAAGCTGTCAATGATTGTGTTATACATTACCACATCAGGTTTAATTGAATGCCCTTCAATCCTTTTGAGTACCTCTATGCCAGCCTTTGTTTCTCCTGCTTTACAAAGACCATTGATCAAAGTCCCATAACTAACATGGTTCAACTGAAATCCTTGAGCTTTAACGCAATCATGAAATTGCAGTGCTTTTCTAAGCTGACCACAAAGACATAAACCTTTGATGAGTGTTGTGAGGGTTATTGCATCTGACTTATATCCCATTTTGAGAATCTTGGCGAACACAGAAAAGGCAAAATTGATGTGACCGAGGTGGCAGAAGCAGTTGATGAGGATGTTGAAAGTAACAAGGTCTAGTGTAATACCTTTGAATTCTAATTGTTTGGAAAGGGAAATAGCAGTTGGGTAATGGTTCATCTTGACAAGGGATCCCAAAATGTGGCCAAAATGGAAGATGGGTGGGGAAGGATGCATATGGAGCATGCGATTGAATGAGGCAACGGCATCGTCGTGATTGAGAGATTGAGAGTGGAAGCTTGCATTTGCATAAGAAGGAAGAAACTTTGGAAACCTAAACCTTAATACTGACAAAGACATTGGAGCAAGCCAGGCATTTAAGGTCATCGGATCAGTCAACGGCGGAGAAGGAGTAGCCCTCCGATAGCACAGGTTCCGGCTTCGACGGTAGCCCTCAACTCGACCTGAGAAAACTGCAGCGGTTAGGCAAGGCTTTGCAGTGAACTCCTACACAAACCGAAAGAGCTATCTGCTAATTTATGAATGAAAACAGAACAATCATATATTTATTCAACAACAACTTTTAAGAAAGAGAAAATAGCAGCTGATTTTTTAAGGAAAACAACATTCATATTCACGCAATTTACGTTTGATTCAGTTTTCTAACTGCTGAATATACTCCTTACAGATACTTTCATATCATATTAGTTTAAATTGAAACACGATTTATATAATTAAAATTTAGAAAAAAGTTGTTCACCTAGTTTTTAAAATCTACTCATTTCTTCTATGATAACATGTGAAAAAGAAAAAAAAAATAGAAATGGATTCAGAATACACTAATGTGTTTATTCTTTATTTCTGCATTATGTTCATGATTCTTTAATTTTTTTTTTAAAAAAAATCTCACCCCGTTAGTTATGATATGTTTCTGAATATTTTTTTTGAAAAAAATATATTTCTATGTCTGCATTACATACTCATTTAGTGACTTTTTCTTTTATTTTGTTGGTATTTTACATGTGAAGGAGTCAAAAATAGAGAATTGTGAGTAGAGCTGTCAAAATGGGCTTGGCCCGGCGAGCCAACCCGGCTCACCACGGGTTCGAGCCGGGTTGGGTTAAAATTTTTTTAAAATTTTAATACGGGTCAAATTTGAACCCGGCTCACCACCAACCCGGCTCACCCGGGTTGAACCCGTGGTGAGCCGGACTGGCCCACCAACCCGTGATTAATTTTTTTTTTTTGAAAAAAATACAATAATTATTGGGTCATGGTGCAGTCTAATATGAGACAATAATAATTTAATTTTGGATTGTGATTTGTAATTTGTGATTTTGGATTGTATTTGAAGTTTAAGATAATTTTGGATTATATTTATCTATTTGAGATTATTTAGATTTGATTTGATTGTATTTAAAATTATCATTTAATATTTGGGATGAATAATTCATTTAAGGATGTCTTAGTTAAGAATTTCATATTTTTAAAATAAGTTTAAATTTTTGGGCTTTAGTTGTATATTAAGAAAAAAAAATGAAATTTTTTTTTTAAGGTGAGCTAACCCGTTTAACCCACCAACCCGTGGTGGGCCGGGCTGGGCTCAATTTTTTTGAGCTCACTGATAAATGAGCCGTTGGAGTGGTCCATCAAATGGCCAACCTGTGGTGGGCCGGGCCGGGCTGAATAGCACGTTTTGACAGCTCTAATTGTGAGTATGATAAGCCTAATATAGGATGTTGCATCTCTTAGTTCATTTTGTTGAAAAAGTAACTACACCGTTGTAGGATAAACTAAGTAAATGAAATAGCATAAAAAAAAGATATTGGGGCATGGGTAGTGATACTTCATGTGGTTAAGGGTAGTGTTTTATAATACACTACTACAGTTTTTAATGATTAAAGTACACACTGTTATTTTGAATAATTTATTTTTTATTAATAATGTATAATTAATGTTATTTTATAAAGAGGTATATGTGTTATTTAAATAAATAAATAAGAGAGATTAGTATTCACTTAAAAATTAGAGAGGATGTGTGAGTAATATAAAGAAATTTTAGGAGAGATTAGTGGAATTTTCCCTTGAATTTATATTTTATAATAATTTTTTTAATATATAAATTATATTATAATTAAAAATTATTATAAATAAATATTTTATTATATTATAAAATGATAATAAAAAATTTATATTGAGATACAATAAAACTATTTTTAATTATTGATAATTTAAAAAAATTACATAATTTAATTATTTTTGTCTAATAAAAAGGTATAACTCATTCTTGCTAGATTAATGTTATAAGGATAGAATAGTATTTTTAGTCACAACTTCATGCTCAAATTGAAGATCAAATCATGATCTATAGTTAAAGAACATATGTCATGTATATTATGTTTAATATTTGGTTCAATGGTTGATCATGTGTATAATTAAATATTTTATAAAAAAATTAATAAGTCATTAATTTAAGTAAAATTAGATTCAATTTTTTTTAAAAAAAATATGATCTCATGTTTGAATATTATGAATAAAAAAATGTAATTGAAAGATAAGACTTCAACAAAAATAGAGAGTTGAATTTTTTTAGTGGTTATCATCCATAAAATCAATAAATACTTCACATTAATAATGTGCATATATATATATATATATATATATATAAGAAGGGATTCGTTTATGCTATGAGTAAGTTTACCTAAATTTACTTCATTTAATAATTCATGTTCTTCATTAAATTTTAATAATCCAACTGTTGAATTCAAAGTTCTTAATGCATAGATCAAGTCTACAAATTTTTAAAAATTTTGAAAATCATTTGATACTTCATTTTATTAATTCAAATCAACGTATAAAATGATTTTATGATTATCCGACCATTTGAATCAATGAAATAAAATACCAAATAATTTTTAAATTTTTTTAAAGAGTTGCATACTTAATCTATACATTAAGAACTTTAAATTCAACAGTTGAATTATTAAAATTTGATGTAAAACGTGAGTTATTGAATGAGATAAGTTTAGATAAACTTATTCATGAAATAAACTAATTTCTTTTAAACATATATAGACTAAAATCCTCATAAATGACACCTCTGATGTATTGTTTATCCACAATAGATTTGTCATTTACAAGTTTACAACATAATAATAAAATCATGGTCAAAGCATACAAGACACGAGCCAAATTATGAATTTAACACCATAACGGATGCATGAGAACAAGTATGTTTACCAAAGCAAACAAATCATAGATAAGTACTAACACTAAAAACATTTATTCCAAGGATTAACATATATTTTTTAATATGTATACTTTTACTTATCTTATTTTATAGTTTAAAACAAACTTTTTCTTCTTTGTATTTATCCTTTTCAATATTTTTTAGTTTATATAGTTTAAGGTAAATCCTTTTAATCCATATTGATAATTATCTTCTAATGTTGTGTTGATGTGGTTAAAGTTTTCAATTTTGTGAGAATAAAAAAAAAGTGTCTCAATAATTAACGTCATAGGTGAAGGTACGTACGAAAGTAACATAAAGTATCGAAAAACCTAATTTAGAGTAATTTTAACAAAATAAAATCTGCATCAGAGACAATTGAATTAGTCCCTATAGTTAAAGGTAGATGTTTTTAGTTTATATCGTTAATATTTTTATAACTTTGTGTTGATGTGATAAAAAAAAACTTTAATTTCGTGAGAATAAAAAAGTGTTTCAACTATGAGTGTTACATATGAGGGTACAAAAAAGACATGAAGTGTCAAGAAATCTAATTTAGAATAATTCTAACAAAATAAAATTGACATTAAATACACAAAAAATTTTAAATTAATATCTTGGTTACATCAATACGAAAAGGAAAACATTACAACAACAAAAAAAAATTAATGACAAAGATTAAAAAATTAAAAAAATTATAAGTATAGAGACTTAAAAGTATACAAACTAAAAGGTAATGTAAATGATATTATAGAGACTAAATAATATTTTAACATATTTTAAATTATAGAAACTAAAAAGATAAAATAAAGTGAAATTATAAAAATAAAAAGACATTTCAACCAGATTTTAATCTACTATATATCTCTGTGTGTGTTACTAAAGTTATTTTAATAACTACTATACATATTAGAAGAAGAAAAAGAGGTACTCTCTAGTTATAAAAAATAAAATAATGAGTGATTATTTAGACAGAGATTTGGAAACCAAATATCTTTGAAGTAGAGAAAAGAGATAATAAATAAATAGATTAAAGATAATAAAAGAAAAAGTAATTTAGAATTAGTTATAAGGATAAATTAGTTCAAAATTTGTGTATACAAAATTAGAATATCTCTTTTATTAATAGTATAGATATAAATGGAATAGGCAAATTTACATAATTAGATTTCTCTATATTTTATCACATGTAAATGTTGAGGTTGCTAAAGTCTTTTCAGTAACATTTTCTCTTTAATTTTTTTTTTTAACTTTTTTTAATTTTAAAAAATAATCTTTTTTGAAACTCAAAAGAAATTATAATATAAAAGAATATTTTATTTTATAATTAAATCTTTAATCTAAACTCTAATGTCACCAAAAAAATTTTAAAAACTTAAAAATGCCGTTTAATAAAAAATAATCAGTCCCTATATATTAGATACAAACATCTATCTTGTACAAGAATGTTTTTAAAAAAAATTCTTCAAGGGTTTATAAGAATTTTTTTAACTTTTATTTAATTTTTTTTACATGGGATAGAAATATATATCTAGAAAAAAAAGATATTTTTATTTAGAAGTCCAATTCTAATATATAAAATTTTTAAATAATGTTTATTTCATAAGTAATAGAAAAAGAAAAATAGTTGTGCATAAGCACGAATTACTTATTAATTATGAGAAGAAGAAAAAAAAAAGAAAAAAATTGAAAAAATATATTTTATGATCGTGACTGATTACAAATCAACTTTTATTTGTATAAAAATCTCTTAAAAGTATATATATTTTTTTATCACTTTTTAAAGGCTAAACATTCTTCCTAATCTTGTCAGGAAACAACAAATTAAAGTTCTTTTTTTTTTTTTTTAATTTTGAGCACCAATTAATCTTCTTGTTGGTTTATGCCAGATATATCCTTCTCTGTCAAATATAAAAAATTGAAAATTGATCTCATGCAAAAATTATGTACCAGCTCTGTCAAATATATATGTGTTCTTACCGGAGATCTGCTGTAGTAATGATCCACCAAGTAAGATTGGTGAGCCTCCTTCACTGGTACGTTGGTGCTCCAAGATGGGGGTGGTACCTGCAAAAGAGACTCTGATGTCAAAGTTAGGGTTTGTATGAGTATGAGTCTCGTATAAGTAATGCACGTACTTTAGTGTGAATTAGGATTGCGTTGGGCCTTGGGCCCGATGATCCAGTTTCAGAACGGGTCGTTCTGGGTCCAGGTATTTTCAAAAAAATTATCATCCATGTGGCATCCACGTGGCCAAAAGTTAACTCCGTTTAAATAATTTGGACGGAAGTGCCACATTAAAACTAATTAATTAATTTGGGACTAAATTGAAACCAACTAATTAGTTTGGGACCAAATTGAAACCAAAAATAAAAGTGAGACTAAATTGAAACAAACAATTAATATAAGGGACCAAAATAGAGTTTTAACTTTTAACCTTGATTTTTTTTAAAACATTTGTTTGTTAAAAATAATTAATAATTAATTAACATCAACGAGTTACGGTGTGTAAATCTACAATAATGATTATCATTACATAAAGTAAGATTATGAATCACAAAAATATTAGAATGGCTGAAGTTGTTTATGTTAGGATGTAAGTAAAGTCTCACATCATTCAAATAAAGACATGTATTTATATATACACAATTGTCTTTATTAATAGAAAGGTCTTTTTGGATGATGCACAACTGTTTAACCTTTCATTTTTTTTTCATGAGTTATATATACATAATGTTGTACAATAAAATATAAAAACTACGCATAGATTTTTATTTTCTATGATAATATGAAAAAAAAATACACTTATATTCTCTATATTTTTTTAAAATTGTATTCAATATCCTTTTATAATTTAGATATATGATAAGATCTATTAAAAAAAATGTTACGCAAATCTCTTGACCCCAAAAATGCTTGTGAGGTGAGATGCATATGATTTTTAATGAATTTTTCTTTCTCGAAAATGCTCTCATCTTCTCCAATCATTCTTAGTAACAATATATAGATGGTCGGGTTAACAATTTCTAATCATTTAATGAGTAGCAAAGATCCTGAATATACAAAAATGGAAAATTAATTGGTTATTCCATGCAATAGGTATGACCGACAACTTCAATTATATGAACTATCTAAATTTAACGTACTTACTTCTTGTTGTGACACTGTTTGTCCCATGCATTGAGTATATTTCAGGGGGGAAATTTGTTGAAAGAGATACATTAAAATTGAAAGGCCAATCAGCAATAATGCCCGAGGTTTGCTCTCATGACATGATTGTGCATTAAGTTGTGAATAAAAGCTATCATGTACTAATATGATGTGTATATTATTTTTCTCTATTGTCTTGCTAATGTTGTGAAACCAAAAGCAAAGTCAGAAAATCCTACTCTTGAAGCAAAGGCCGAAGCAGATGCATCAACTAATTCAGTAGCAAAAATTGACCATGAAAATGCAATTCCTACACATAAAGCAAATGTTTTAATTCCTTGATGTTTTACAAATTAAGAAAATTAGCCAACTATCTCTGTGGGACATCCTATGGAGCACTAGATAGTTATTATAAAGCTACGTATATATTTCATTAATTCCCTTTTTCTATACTGTTGCATTGCTACTACAAAATAAAATGATAAATAGTGGATCTTATTTTGCGGAGGTTTTAAAACCTTCCTTAAATTATTAAAATCTGTTATTTTTTTGATTAATTTGTAGAGGTTTATAACCTCCTCTAATTAAAATATTATTTTAATTTATAGAGGTTTATAACCTTCCCTAATTAAAAAATATTTCCTCACTTAAATATTTTTTTCTCTAAAAGTTAAAATAAAAGGAAATTAGTATGTGACTCTACAAGTACTTCCCTCTCAAAAGATAAAAAAAATCTTTTCATTTCCCTCTTAAAAGAATCAGAAAAAGAAATCCCTAAACCCTCTTTATCAGTACATGGCTCCTTAATGTATCCTATATCCTGTGATGATTCAAGTGCCTCCAAAGTGAACCCTAAATCCTGTTTGCATCATTTTGATTCCTTCTGCCTTGGACGCTCTTCCTCTGTTTTGTATTTATTGCACGTGCAATTCAACAAGGTTAGCTTCACCTTTCCAAACTTCATTTGCAATGAAATTTTATTTATTTGGAGCGTTAAATCACTATTCATATATTGGTGTTTGTTTAACGTTTGAATACATGACCAATGCTTTTGACTCATTCCTCCTTTTTCAAATCCCTTAAAGTTGCCCGTGGATAATCTAATCCATCAATATCATAATTCCACCCACAAAACAAGTACGAGAATTTTATTTTATTAATATATATCTTTTTGAAGTTTGGATAAAGATAAACGTAAACGCAAGAGACGGAGATCTATGAGGTAGTGTTTGTTTCCAGTGATTTACTGTTTACGAGCAACGAAAGGTGAAGAAAGTGAGTGTTTGTTTCCGGTGATTTGCAAAGAAAGAAAGGCGAAGAAAAGGGGGAGAAGCCGAGATGTCATCCTCGCGTTTTTGCGAAGAAACGAGATGAAAGCCACGTAAGATTTGAGAAAACCCGATAATACCCTGTCCAAAAGCTGAAAAGAGGTGAAAAATTGAAGCAAAAATATGCTAACATTGAAGGGTATTTAGCTAAAGAGTCTCTTACCTTTTGTTTTCGATACATTAAAGATATCGAGACAAGGTTTAATAGACCTAAACGTGTTTGTGATGACCCAAATGACAGTGAGACTTCTTTCGTGTCCTCTATCTTCCCACCAATTGGTAAACCAGTAGGAGCTCGCTCAATGTTCACTTTAACTCCAATGCAAAAATTGCAAGCTCATCGATATGTGCTCCTTAATTGCACAATAGTCACGCCATATGTGGAGTAAGTAAAATGAGATAAATTTTAATTATTAATCTACTTAAAAATAATAACCATGTGTATTGATTATAATAATTAATTTATGTAGTGAATTTAGACAATTTATAAAAAGGAGCTCAAGAGGAAGAAGACCTTCATCAACAGAGATAGAGAAGAGAGTCAATAAAGAGTTTGTTGATTGGTTTAGAAAATGGGTGAGTAGTCATTTAGTGGTGAGAGACATTTTTTTACCATATTTGTTTTAAACTCTAACTTCTAATCTTTTTAGATTATGAATCCAGACACAATGAATGAAATGTCTACTGATCTAAAGTTTCTAGCACGAGGACCATTGGATAATGCAACAAGATTTACTGCATATAATATTAATGGGTTCAAATTTCGAACCTTGGCTCGAGAAGAGGGATTAAAAACACAAAATAGTGGTGTTTTTTTAACATCCAATACATCATGTGTTTCAAGTAGCGTTGATGGCAACTTAAGGCAAGCAGATTTACCTTATTATGGGAAGTTGGAAGATATCATTGAGATTAACTATTATGGTCGGTTTACTGTTATCCTTTTCAAATGTAAATGGGCAGATACTACACGAAATAGAGGGTATAAAAAGGATTATTGGAATTTTAGTTGTGTTAATTTTGATAGATTGATTCATATTGGCGATCATGAAGAACATGAACCATACATTGAAGCATCTCAAGCACAAATGGTGTATTATGTAAATGATGTAGTCAATGCAGGATGGAGTGTTGTTATACACATAAAGCCAAGAGATTTATATGACATGGGGGAAGAAGTAGAAGAAAATGCATATGAAAATGAGCCACACCAAGAGCAAGAACTTGAACAATTTTTTAGGCTTGATGATCAGTATGTACAATTGGCTACAAACCATCTAAATGATGATATAGTTGACTGAAGTTTGACTCCTAAAATAGTAAGAAGTTCACACTTGTCTAAATATTATTATTTATTGTTGCACTTCTTTAAAGGTAATAATTTGACTTATAAATGTTGTTATTATTTCATTTATTAATTATTTTAATTTTGTTTTAATTTACATAGTATGTCATGTTTAATTTTGTTGTTCTTTATTTATTCTTCTCATAATATTGTTGTCATGAATATGTAGTCATGCCAAAAGTGAAGCGTTTTAGAAATGCACAAAAATCAGCACCTCAACCACAATGTGATACACCTCTAACACAAGCTCCAACACATTCTGTTCCAGCAATGAATCCTGAAATTTCTTCCCTACCTAGTGATTCCTCACAAGCTCCTGAAGTCCCAACTGTTAATGTCCCTCTTTCTCATGTATCAACTTCTGAAGTTCCACAAGAAGATGAAACAACAAGACTTTATGTTGGACGTGAGTCTACACAATGTTGGACTATTGAGGCAATAGGTATATGAGTATTGTATTTTTTTTTTAATTATCATCATATGAAGTATATTACAATTTCTTATTAAGAAATTCTTTTATTGTCAAGGACTCTGAAGAAACGATCAAGAAGATTAAGGTGAAAGTTAGAGGAGTCAATAACTTACCTAGGGAGTTACGCATCATTGTGAATTTTGATGACCAAGGCCAAGCAATTGGTGAAGCACAAGCCTTGCTTGCAGGATTTCTTGGAACACTGGCATCTGATTGCAAGTTATTTCCTATGGATTATGATAGGTGGTCTGGACCTTCAAGAGTACCTAAAACTTATTTTGATGATTGCTTTGAAACAATTTTAAAGGTATGTTAATTAGTTATATATAACTTTGTATAACTACATTGCTTATATTTTCCTATCTTAACTATTTTTCATATATATCTCTATTATTTTGCATATGATATTGACAAATTTGTTTTTTTTAAGCCTCGATTTTATTTTAAGATTAATGAAGCTAGTGCAAAACGGTATTGCAAATTGAGTATGGGAAGAAAATAGGCTGCAAATAGGCAAAGCTTATGGAATGAATTCAATGATCCATCCAAAACAAGAGATGAAATCATAAGAAATGTGCCGATAGGCATAGATAAAGATCAATGGGCTCGTTTTGTTCATTATCGTCAAAAACCATCAATATTGGTACAATTATATTGTTTTAATTATTAAATTGTTTTTTTATAGCTAATTATATGATTACTATTACAATTTGTAACCTTCAAATTGCTTTGCTTATAGGAACTTTGTAGGAGAAATAAAGAAATTCGAAGCAAGCAAGTTATTCCACACACTCGTGGATCCAAAGCTAATCCTAGAAGAAGAAATGAGTTGGTAATGACTCTATATGTTAACTTTTACTATTTAAAGAAGTTAAATGTTTACTTACTCTTTATTTATCTTAGTTGTTAGAAACTGGGAAGGTACCAAGTCGTGGACAATTATATATTGAAACTCATAAAAGGAAAGATGGATCATTTGTAAATGAAGAAGCAAAGACTATAGCGGTATGTTTTTTTTAGAAACATTATTTTCAAGTATTGTGCCTAATCTTAAAACTTTTATATTTGATTTTGTTACATGCCTGCAGGAACAAATTGAAGTAGGATTGACTCAAAGCACAGTTGATGAATCTGAAGTTTCTCCTCTTGATGTTGTTGGTAGAGTGTTAGGGTCAGAGCACTTTGGGAGAGTGCGATGCATGGGATTGGGAGCTGTTCTTTCTAATACATTCAAGAATACAAGACTTCGAGTTTTTAGCCTGAGCTCTTCTTCATCTGGTGTTGTCTTTCCATCTTCAAACCAATGGCAAGAGAAGTACAACAATTTAGAATAAGCTTTTAAGGCCTACATGATAATGAAAGAAGGAAGGATCCCTGAAGAATTAGATAGTTATTTCACTCCTGAAACACATGTAAGTAATTAATGTGCATTATGTATATGTGAGGTATCCCTAAAACTTGTTAATGTAATACACAATATTCTCTTAAAACTGTTTGACATATGTCTATAGTTAATTAATTTATTCATATTATTAAGGAAATATATTTTGTAATTGGTAGGGGTGCTTATTAAGCTAATATATAGTTTTGTAGGTAGATTTTATAGTTAACCAACAATATTGAGCCACATCTCTTCATTAACATCATTGTCTAATTTTCTTCATTTTGTATGGTTCTTAATACTCTTTATCTCAAGTTAGGTCTATAAGTAAACATACATGATCAAAGTAATAACTATGCATAAGTTTGGAATATTAAAATAATTGTTTGGAATTGATTTTTTTATTATTGATTGTCATTATGATATAGTATGTGTGATACACCCTTGAATATAGTATATATAACTAACTATTTTTACTTTTCTTATTTCAGTCAAATGATGCTTCAAGTGTTCTTAATACACCTTTGGATGCAAGAGGATCTTCTAGTGCTAGCAACCCTTAGTTTGCTTATAATGTATTTTGGATTTAAAGTTTAATTAGTACAAGACTAATATTACTTTGTTATGGATTTTATGTCATACTTTGATTTACAATAGAAATTTGAATTGTAAATTTTTGAACTATACACTATTATTTTTGTTATTGGAAATATAATTTCTAAGTCCATATTACGAGTATTCTTTTATTACATTTTTTTATAGATATGATAAGAAAATGGGAAATTGTAATACATGTAGATTATGAAATTAAAATAAGTATAAAAAATTTTCATATACAATAGGGAGAATTAGAAACTCGACTCTAAAATCTCTATTGTCAGAATGCTTTAAAAAAAAACCTTCATAGTTAGTATAGTTTTAAAACATCTTTCAATAAACCTTCATAGTTAGCGTAGGTTTAAAGCCTCCTTTAAAAAACCTCCATAGTTAGTGTAGGTTTAAAACCTCCTTTAAAAAACCTCCATAGTTAGCGTAGGTTTGAAACCTCCTTTAGAAAACCTCCACAGTTAGTGTATGTTTAAAACCTCCACAAAAAAACCTCCGCAAAATACTATCGATAACGGAGGTTTTTAAAACCCCGCTAATTTCTTGTGACGAATGTAACTGCGGAGGTTTTTGAAAACCTCTGCAATTTATTTTGCGGAGGGTAAAAGCCTCCACTAAACGCAAAAATAACCTCCATTATTTAGCACATTTGTTGTTAAGAGGAGGAAGCACGTGAGGATGGAGGTGTAAGTGGCAATGGTGTAGTTAAGGAAGTTGAAGAAGACTAAGGAAAATGAGAGGTAAGTGAAATAGTTAGAGAAGATAAGGATATTTTAGAGAGAAAAGAATTCACTAAAGTCATGTACAGGTTATGACATGCATTTTTTTGGATTCAGGAGAGTTCGATGTAATATTTATTTAATTTTTAAAAAATCTTACTATAAATTTAAATTATGAAAAAGTATTAAGTACAATTTTTAAAAAAATATATGGACACTAACATAATTTAATCTATTAAAATTTGTTCTGACTATGATAGAAGTGGAATAAAAAAAAAAAAGCATTACTAATATTTATTTTTTGTGAAAATGATTAAAAGCTCTTGAAAAGAAAATAATCTTTCTATAAAAAAAAAGAAAGTTCTGAGGTCTGTTATGGGGGAAGGAATTTGTCATAAAAAAAATATCTCTAATTAGTTAAATAAAATAATTATTAATTTTAAAATATTTATTTCACTATAAATTAATCATAATAAATATTTACTTTATTTATACACATTTATTTATTTTTTATGAAGATTAAGTATTATTATTATTATTATTATTATTATTATTATTATTATTATTATTATTATTATTATTATTATTATTGTGAAAAAAGAAAATTTCATGATTACGTAACTCTATTATAAAAATATTTGTGTGTGAATATTTTTAATTTTATTTTATATTAAATTTTAACATTTTTAAACTGTTACAATTTATAGTTATAAAAATGAGAGGTGAATATTTAAACCAATCTACTATCGCATTCTAATTTTATTTACCATTTTAATTCTTTTTATAACAATTTGATTTTGCTTGTAACATTTTTCATTATAGAAGAGAGTTTTAAGAGATTAAATTGTCAAAATTTGTCTCTTTAAAATTAAAAAGATCTTACAATTAATTAATCATTTTTTTATTTAATTTTTTAATTTTTTATTAATAAATTATAGAGCTTAATTTTAAATAATATTAAAAAAATCTTACTTTGTTTATATACACAAAATGACTAAATGAAAAGAAATGAATAAAAACATATATTGTTATGTAGAAAGCAAAAATGAGATAAATAGAATGTAAAAAAAAAAAAAAAAAAAAAAAAAAAAAAAGGTGAGCCAATTCAAACCAATTTGACCCAAAAAAAAATGATTTTTTTAATAAATTTATTAAATTGGGGTTGTAGATTGGTTGTATGAAAGTTCAATCAGTTAATTAAGTGACGTAAATCTCGTTAACTCAAATTAATATTTTGAATTATTTAATTAAGACTTAAATATATTTTTAATTTATTTTAAAATGAACAAGTTTTGATTATGATTTTTTTTGCAAAATCTTCTCTCTATTTTTCATTTTTATAAAATGTATAAGCATTATTTTTTTATTCTCATAAAATGAACAAAAAAATTGATTTTGATCCTTGTAATTTATTTTATTTATTTTCATTTCCTAAAATTTAAAGTCATTATTATTTGTTCTTGATGATTATTTTAAAATATATAAATAAACATATATTTTAAGGATCTATAAACTTTTTAAAAATAATATATGGTGACAAAGTAAATTATAAATACAATCTGAGACGATTACTTGACTTATAAATAATCTTATAAATAGTTAAATATAAATACATAATAATAATAAAGACTAAAAATATAATTTCAAATTTTAGAAAAATTAAAAATTAAAAAATATTACAGAGATTAAAATTAAAATCTATTCATTTTTTCAAGATCTAAAAATATGTTTAAATGTTAACTTAATTGCTTATATCATTCAAAATTCAAATTATTACCTACAGGATATCAATGACAGGTGCTTCTAGTAGAAACTCACTCAAAGACTAAGTTCTAACTATTCAATTAACTCCCAGACATTAACATCCTCTCATAGGATTACCCACCATGTGAAAAAAGTAACATTAGAGAGATTCAAACCCCCCACTCATGTAGAATTAAAAGTTCAATTTGAAACTTTAACCCCTAACATTAATGTGTTGTGACAAATTTGATATTAGTGAGTGTTAGAAAGTAGCATGTGGTTTGTCATGGTGAATTTGTAATGACGATTTGTATCCATAATCTCCAACATGAAAAGTTTATATATTTTCTATAAATTTTTTTCTTAGGTTTCATAGTTTGTATGTAATTGATGAGAAAATAAGCCACGCCTGAATCATAAATATTTAAGAGTTAATCACCTATACACTGTTAATGTAAAATTTTTTTATACTGGTAATCAATTATATTTTTTAATTGTGTCATATCACTATAAACATATTTACTTTTAACAGCAACATGACACAATTAAAAGATATAATTGATTGTCAGTGTAAAAAAAACTTTACACTAACAATATATAAATGATTAACTTAATATTTAAATGCTAAGGAAGATTTGAACCATAGTGTCTCGATATAAATGCTAAATATTTAAATTTGTAGTAGTTTTTCTTTTTATCATATTTATCAATGTACATGTCATTCCACTTGTTAGATATGTGGCATTCCACATGTTTTTGAAGTTTCCCAATTTGAAGGTTTGGGTTTGTCATGGGCCAAGAATTTTGGTAGATTTACAGTCTAATAGTTTAGGTTTAGGTCAGGCCCAATAGAATACAAGTTTTGATTATAATTAAATTTTTATGCCTTCACGTTAATACAAATGGAACTTATTTTGGTGCTTGAGAAAAATTGTTGACTGACTCTAGCAGTTTGCTTAATTTATATAAATAATTCTATCTAAGTCAAGAGGAAAATATTTTAATAAAATCATTGAAAATAATCCATTTCACATTTTGGAAAACTATAAACAAAGAGACAACAAGTGAGAAAGCAATCAAAAGAACAATTAATTTGACTCTTAAATATAATGCAATTGAAAGTCAACCAAATTAGATAAACAATAATTGTTGATGGGTATGCTTCAATCATCAATATTAAAACGTGCAATGACTTTACCCTTTCTGTGCTTTTTTTTTTTTTTTTTTTTTTCAGAAACTTCAATACATAATGATTGAGTTGTTCCCCTGAATTTCTTAGTTGGTTCGTCCAATTATATAACATTGATTTGGAACTTTGAACCTGAACTATTTTTCAACCCTCTCAGTATGAACGACTTATAATTAGTCCATATAAATTAATTGATTTGAAGAGGAAATTAAAAAAAAAATACCAATCATAAGAAGTGAGATAATAAAATGTATACATTAAGATTAAAAAATAAAAAATAAAAAAAGCTGGACCAAACTTATTTGTTTGAATTTCAGTATTAAAAGAAAAACTTAAAAAGGAATAAGGGTGCCTATACTCTTTAAAGTGCATTGACGATATGCAATTCCTGGTAGTAGAAAGGACTTTCAAACAATTTAGATAAGTTTCTCAATGAAGCATTTATAATAAGAAAATGAAAAGACTAAATCTGAATCAAATTTATTTTATTTGAAATTTAAAACTAATTTATACATTTTAATTTATAAAAAAAGTTAGACGATAAAACCTTCTCAAAAGGTTAAAATGCATAAAAATAAAAATAAAAATAAAAACGTCTTTGATTTATCTATCGAATTTTTATTTTATTTTATTTGTTTCTTGTGTAAATGTATAATAAAAAATTTATCCAAATTATCTCTGTTATCTTCAATTCTCAATGTAATTCTCTTCCAGTATTTTACTAAGCATCTTATGTATAGAGTAAAATATCTTAGCACTTATAAGATTTTGTGAAATTGTATATAATTTTTCTGATTCTTTTTATCTTTCTAATAATTTTCTCAATTGTTTTAAAAATATGATTTTGACATTCTCCTTGATATTACATGTATTTTTCAATAAAGAGTGTTGTTGTAAATGTTAAAAAACAAAAAGATTATGTGCAATGTCAAGAAATTTCAAGAAGCACTTATGTAATTGACTCTTATATTTAAGGTTTTAAAAAATCAGTTTTATTTTTTATATAAAATATTTACTATCAACATGATACTCTTAAAATATGTGTATAACTGTTGTAAATTATTCAAGTACAATCTTATTATTTAATTAGCAAAAGTTGAGAACAATAGATTTACATGTATTTTAAATTATTTTTACCTCCAAGAAAGGCTACTAAAATTAGTATAGATCTTGGAAATGGTTGTCTGTGGATTTGAAGAGAGATCAATTATTGTATGTTAATTGGCTTATGGATCCTATTTCTTGTATCAAGTGTGTATCCTAGTTCTGTAATTTGTAAACAGGGTGGAGTAGCATAACACTATCCGTAACTTTTTCTATTTCTCAACATTTCTGTATTTGGGTTTGGCACCCCTAGTGCCTCCTTAATACAAATTTCTCTTAGCTGATCAAAAAAAAAAAAAGTATAGAGCTTAAAATTCATAAATAAATATATGGTATATAAAAAATATTTTGATGAAAGTGCTATTAATATGATTTGACATTTAACTAAATATTTTTTATAATTAAAGTGTATATATTAGATCAATTTGGTTTTTTTATTATTATGAAAATCTGAACAATTTTCAAAATATAAAATTGTTTCATTTTTTATTTGAATCTTAAAAATTGAAAACCTTTGGATGAAGATGAATTGAAAAAGTATTGTGTATTTTTAAAAATGAAAATATTGCAAGTATAAATGTTATATATATATATATAATTATATGCATTGTTTATAAAATATTATTAATCTTTGTGATTAAATATTATCATTAAAATAATTTTTCAAATTTAAAATTTAAAATTTTATTTAGAATTATGTTAAAGTTGTTTACTAATGATATATCCAAATGATGATAAAAAATTAATTTATTTCAAAATATAAAGATTAAATTTTATTTTTTTAACAAAGTCTCTCCTATATGTATAATACAATCAAAGAAATAAATTTTTGTCAATATATTTAAAAAATTTAACTATTTATTAACTGTGATGAATTTTGTTTATTGTAACAATCCAACAGGTCATGACATAGACTATAATACAATTACTACACAGTGGAAGGCTAAACGACATACATTAGAATTAGAGTTTATATTACAATTAGTAATTGGTATCCAATATATACACCATATATACAAAATACAATATCAATTGTAAAATAAACCTAAATGTCAGTCAGCATGTATACAAAATTCGATTACATAAGAGTAGCCTATAACTAAACCTAGCCACCTCCAGTGTGACTATCCTCTAATTACACAAGTCATCCTGCTAATCTTATCCTGCTTTTATACCAAGTATAATCATCATAGTTTCCACCATAAGAAAAACACAAGGTAAGCTAGTGAAAAGAATTCAACATACAACTTATTAAACATCATCATATTAAATCCTACAACATGGCAACATCATGATCATAGCAACTAAATGAATCACAACATATTCGTCACATTAAGTAATTCAACTAACAACATGACATCATCAACATGGCAGCTTAACAACTCACAACATATTCATCACATCAGTATGCATACATTTGCATCATCTAATGCATCATCACACATATTAATTATGAAGATTTCCTACATCTTAGGTTGAGCGATTTAAATGGTTTGACCTTACCGAATTAAAACGGTTAGTAT
This sequence comes from Cajanus cajan, assembly GCF_000230855.2. Classification (NCBI taxonomy): domain Eukaryota; kingdom Viridiplantae; phylum Streptophyta; class Magnoliopsida; order Fabales; family Fabaceae; genus Cajanus; species Cajanus cajan. The sequence goes on along the minus strand of NC_138517.1, from coordinate 6,242,782 downwards.
AATACCATAATCAACAACTGACACTGAGGTAAGAAATAACAACTAGCATAAGGTTAGAAGCAACATCTAACATAAGTTAGATTGACTTTTCATATTTCATCAATTAACACAAGGAAGTGTGGTACTGTGTTTAGATAGAACAACTTGGATATGAGCTTACTACGACATTAGTTTGCAATATTAAGTCGTTTATGGGATTAGCCCACCGACTATTCTCCAAATATCACAACCCTCTAATATTAGGTTAACAACTAAGTCCCCGACTCGGTACTTTACTCAATTAGTCGATTTATACACATGTGTTTTACCTTGCCCACACACAAATACCACATAAAACCTAGAGGAGACGACTGAAAAATAACTTACCCATTAGAAGCCAAATTACCTATTGAAGGGTTCAACTGGGCCCTTGGAGCATCGTAACGTATATCCACACAATGAAATATTTAGTTCAAAAACATCTTTAACTCTCCTCTAGTTTCTATGTATTGTAGCTAAGATATGTATATAACACACATATCTATAGCTTATCAGCATTTAACAACATACAACTCATGCTATGTTCAACTTTCAACTACATAACAGGTCAACTAAAACAACGTAAGCAACATACATCTTCACAATGTTCACAACTTTGAATAAACACCATTAGAAATCAATTTAAGCAACTAAACAACTTACAACTTTGCAACATACTTTAACTTACTACATATCAACATACCACATCTTACTATACTACTTGTACAACTTATTCATCATACATCAACTGTAAAACAATACTTGACAATCAACTATTCATCATACAACTTATCTATCCTCAATCAATTGAAAAACATCATTAAAATACAGCTTTTAATAATCCAAATTGTGTTTGACGCCACTCACTGTGAGCTAAGCATCACTAAGGAAAGAGCTCATTGTCCCGCCCATGCATGGCATCACACCACTTGTGCCCAGTGTGGTTGAGGTATAGAGTATCCACACTTCCTCGCCTAGCATGGCAACATCCACGCCCGACCCTGATTAGACAGAGAGCTCTTTGCTTGACTCACGCCTAGTGTAAGACCTGTGAACCTCCTTCACTCTCATTTTCTCTCAAACCTCTAAACCTTTATTGTTGTTTTCTTTTCCCCAAGGCTGAGGTGGTGAGAACTAGGGTTGTGAAGCAAGGTTCATCGTCCATTCTTCTTCTTTTTCAACCCTAGAGTCGTGCAAACACTTCTTCTCCCTTCTCTTTAGCCCGGAGTTGCATTGTTGTCCCATTTTCTTCTTCTTCAACCTTGGAGTAGCTCGGAGTTCGTCATTCACCTCGTTTTGAGGTAAGGGACGCTAGGATTTGGGGTTTTGGGTTGAAAACATGTGACTATTAAATAGATTGAAGGTTTAATGTTGATAAATTGATGAAATCTGTAGTTGAGGGTTTAATTCAAGGAATTTTATGTTGAAATTGGGGTTTTTGGTTGTTCTTGATGTAAGATTGAAATGTGATGATTTCCTTGAGTTTTTGGGAATGCATTTTGCTTTTCTTCTGAATTTTGAGTTGTATGTTGTTGGGGTTGAAGGATTTTGGGGTTGCATGTTTTGATCATTGCATGGGTTGAGAGGAATTGGAGATGAAATTGTTCATCTACTAGTATGAATTTCTGGGTTTGGGATGCTAAGCGTGGGTTTTCATGCTTAGCGTGACAATTTGGAAATGTTGCTAGAACTCTGAGGCTAAGTGTGGGATTCTACGCTTAGCGTGAGAGTGAGATGTGCCTCTGGAAGGCTGATGCTGAGCATGGACTTTTGGGCTTAATGAGAGCTGAGTTGTGCCTCTAAGGCTGAGGCTGAGCATGAGTTTCTACGTTGAGCGTGGGGACTTGCTTAATAAATTTCTTTTCCAAATGAGTTGGTTGTTTCTTGATGAATGACCTATATGTATAAAGCTTGTTTTTTAAGTTGTATTATTGTTAAATGATGATGAATAAGTTGTAGAGATGTTGTATGATAAGGAACTTTAGGTGTTGAATGTTGATGAGTATATGTTGACAATTGTGTTGTGAAATTGTATAGTTATATTGGGATATTATATGAACAATGTTGATATGTCATTGAGATGTATGATGAGTAGAAAGTCAAATATAAGTGTAGACACCCAATTTCGTCCGGGAGCATACAAACAAGAGAATGGACCTCTGTTACGAAGGGAAAGAGCTCCCGAAGCATGCAAACATCAAGATAGGACATCAGAAGGCCCAAAGGCCCAAATTAATTATTTTTAGAGGCCCAGAACGGGCCGTTCCAAAAACGGAACGAGCCGTTCCCAAGTCCAGAACAGGCCGTTCTCGAATTGGAACGGGCCGTTCTAAGGCTCCTAAAAAGCCTATAATTTGTAGGCTGGAACGGGCCGTTCCAACTAGAATGGGCCATTCCAATCTCCTAAAAAAGGGCTTTTAAACTTAACTGGAACGGGCCATTCCGAAACTGGAACGGGCCGTTCCAAGTTATAAAAATGGCTAAAAACTCTTTATTGGAACGGGCCGTTCTGGTATATGAAAAGGGGCCCAAAATTTGTACCCAGAACGGGCCGTTCTCATTTCAGAACGGGCCGTTCTAGTTCCCCGGAACGAGCCGTTCTGAGGTACAAAAATAAGGCTTAACGGCCAGATCCAGAACGGGCCGTTCCGATTTTGGAACGGGCCATTCTAGACCTTTTCTGAAGTCTATAAATAGACTGCTGGGGCTCATTTCTCAAGACTCCAAAAAAATTTCGTCCAGACTCCCTAGAGCATGAAATTTCTCTCTTTTCCTCTCTTCCCCTCTCTTTTGTATTTCTTGAGATTTTTGTGAGGCATTGTAGTGTGAAAGGTTGCCACAAAGCACCTAAAATCTTCCTGTTTTGAAGATTTAATAGAGCTCATTCAAGAGGTATTTCATTAATCTCTTTCTCTCCCTTTTTTTATTTATTTATTTCTTATCTGTAATTAATATTGTTATAATAAAAATAATCATGTAGACATTTAGGATTAATTGTATAAATTAAAGCATGTAAATAATCATTAATAAAAGGGGATTTAATATTTTTATTATTATTATTTATAATACTAACTTCATCATAGGGTACCAATTAAGGGCGTTGTAGGGGTGTTTAATATCTTCCCTACACGTAACCGACCCCCGAACTCAATTCTGGTTATCAAGGCCATTATTGGATTCTTTTTTTTTTATAAAGAAAAACCTTTTCTTTTTCCAATGTTTTGAGCAAAACATTGGTGGCGACTCCATGAACCATTTTTCAAAACCATTAATTAAGGATTAGTCTGGTGTCCGAGCATTCCTTAATTGATGAGACTTTTAAAAGGATGTCTAAACCATTAGTCACGAGATCGAAAAAATTCGGGTTGCGACAGATGGCGACTTCACTAGGGACGTTCAAAGAGGGTCAAGCCCATTAATTGATGAAGTTAATAAAATAAAAAAAATAATAATTTAAATATTTTTCCCCTTTATTTTGTTTGCTTTATTTGTTTGGCTTTATTATCTGTATGCATGTTTAAATTCAGCATTTGTTTGGAATATAAATTGTACACAAACCTTTGCACACAACAGTTCCCCCTACACCCGGGGGCATGAGGGTATTAAACATAGGGAGTGACTGACGTACGACCAGCCTAAGTTTGGCCTTGGAGCCTGCGAGCTTTGTCGGAAATCACACTCAAGGTGATAACCGGTTACTCTAGCCCGAAATGCTGCGACAGACCTTAGAGTTTGCCAGGTGACGGCGACAGAGATATTGGGTCCCTATAATGGGGGCACCTTGGGGGCCTTAAAGACCAGTGAGATTAAAACCGTCCTATACAACGCACTTTTCTTGACAGGGACCACAGACCAAGGATTTGATCATGATCGTTCGTGGGTGTACATTGATTGAGCATATGTGTGTGCATTTGTTTGTATTATTTTGTTCTAATAAGATGGATTAAAATTTTATAATAAGCAAACAATAATAATAATAATAAAAATCTTATACCCCTTTTGTACATTCTTAGATCAGCATTCCATTCAACATCATATAGGTAGTTTCCTTTTTGGTAAAAAAAAAATCAATAAAAGAAATCTCATATTTACCATGCATCATTCCCCCTTTAGATAATAGAAACATGATAAAGAGTAGGCAAAAAAAAAGAACATGCATATCATATATTTAGAATCACAAGGGGATTTGTATCTAAGACAAGAAATTAGTGTGACCTCTGTGACATCATAAAATATTATGAAGAGGAACACCGATAACTCACCTCGCTCAAGGATGAGCCATCGAATCTTTATTAGAAATTCCCTTTCATGCATTTACATCCAAATAGTTTAATAGAAAACTATTCATTGTCACTCGAAGGTGTCTCCTAAGCACTCCATACTCACGAAGCTCAAGGAGAAAGAGTCATGGAAGCTCTACAAGAAGGAAGTCGGGTACTTTTTATGGAGTTCATACAGCTCAAACAACAAATGACTAAGATGATTGATGCCATGACCAGAATGCAACACGACATCGACCATACTAGAGGATGTTTGAATACTCTAGAAGAAAGATTGAGAGTTGTCGAAACACACAATTTTGACGGTAAAGAAGCTGCTGAAATCACAAAACCCCCACAGTCCGAGGATATTCAATCAAAAGGGATCTACGAGAGAAAAGGAAAGGATGCTACCACCCTCCCCGTCTTTCCTCGAAATCTTAAAATAGTCTCAAAAGCACAAAGGACTTTTCACGAAATTCCTATGAGCTATGCCGACTTGCTTCCTCAACTGTTGGAGGCCTCAATGTTGGTAAAAGCCCCACCACAAAGAAAGCAACAACCGCCTTACCCCTTATGGTATAGGCCCGAGGAAACTTGCGATTATCACGCCGGGGCAGCAGGGCATTCTATTGAAAATTGCAAGGCCTTGAAGCTTCGCGTACAAGAGCTTATCGACACTGGGCGACTCAAGTTTGAGGCCAACAGACTAGACATCAACGAACGACCATGATAACTAGTAATTTGGGAATGATCTATTGAAAGCTGTTGAGGGTTCTCTCTTAAAAAAAAATTAAAGTTAAAATTACTTTAAGTTCATGTTTAACTCATGACCTTCGCCCACGATCATGAGTTCAAAATAAGGGCTTGTTTTATTTTTACATTCATCAATAACATACGTCATTTCCATAAAACTCTTGTGTCTATTCTTTTCTCTCTTATGTCACACATTAAATTCAGAAATCAATCACCATAAAAAAAAAAAAACAAACATGACCGAAGATAATAAAATTAATCAAAGCTTCGAACATCTACAACGCATTATCTGAGTCTAAGGTAGAAAATAAGATCACCTCCTCGAAACACAAAAAATAAGAAAGTGATCAGAAGAGTCTTACACAAGATTCTTATTGCATAAGAAGAGTCTTGCAAAAAAAAAATAATAATAAACAACTTTCGCCCAATTTGACCGACAAAGGAACCACAAATCTCGGCTCATGAAAGAACTCTCTTTCAACACCCGTAAGTGAGGGCAACATCTTTCTCCTTGGTGTACGGGAATGGGGGGCAATGTTAATCATCAAATACGCTGGTCCTCCCAAACACGGATGGTAGGAGATTTTGTCAAAGCAAAGAAGTGTTATGCCAAAAATAATATCACTTGCAAAATACTGCTAGGATGAAAACCTGTAAATGGCATCTTAGGCAAAAAAAAATCGAAAGTTCCCGCTAGTACACGTCCTAGGCAAAAATTAGGGATCTAAAAAAGCATAAAAATAGCAAGTGATGATTCTCATAGTTAAAAGCTAAAAGGCGACTTGAACACTTCTATGAGGGGCCAAATTCTGCGAAGACTCTGCCTGAGACTCGGATGTGTAGTTTAAGATAATTAGGAGAATGATTATAATAATTATCCAAGGAAATGTTTGTTTAAAAAACTTAAACACTCATCTACCTCCACTACCCATTCATTCTAAATCATCCTACCTCCATTAACCATTCATTCTATATCATCTTTTTCTTTCCTTTCTGTCTTGTTCAATCTTAATGACGTATATTGTTGATGGTTGTCAAAATTTAAACAAGTACAAAAAAAAAAAGAAAAAAAATGAAAATGACCCGCTAGGATGAAAACCCGTAAAGGGCATCCTAGGCAAAAATTAGGGCAAATGAAAAAAGCAAGAAAATACCCGCTAGGATGCATCCTAGGCAAAAGTTAGGGTTTTTGAACAAAAAAAAAATAACAAAAGAAAACAAAGAAAACCCCAAGACAGTTTGATACCAAGTGGCCAATACAACTAAAGTTATGCATCAATTAGGGTAGTTTATTCGTGAGAAGGAGAAAAGGAAAGCCACCTTCTAAAAAACACTAAAAATCAAAACATGCATGACATGCATCCAATAAGCATTTCACACACTTAGAAAGCTTTCTTTATCCAATGGGAATTATTCAAAATAAATAAATAAATAAATCTTGCATAAATAAGCATTAGCATAGAAGCATCATTGCATAACATGCATATGACATAAGTGTGCATAAAAGGGTATAAGTTCATTTAAAAAAAAAACAAAAACAAAAATTTGAAAAAATCCAATCCATTCCTGCTTTGCATTTTCTTTTGCATTCTTGCATTCTTGTGTGTGTCTATCCATTACTTGTCGGAGGAATCAAGAGGCCGAAGCACTCGTAAAAAAGGATCAACAACTAGACAGTGCCTTAAAGCCAAGATCATGTCAAAAGGCATAGCCCCCAACAAGGGCATTCCATACAAGTGGTTTCATATAGCCACCAAGAAACAAAAGACATGTCAACAACAAGACGGGATAGAACTGGACGAGGAAGAATAATCAAGTCCACAAGCATGAAGAGGCTTTCGCGCCCTACTCCTCAATTGAATGAAGAATGATTCAAGAGAATGCCAAGACTAGGAATGGTTTCCTTACCAAAGCCAGGAGTGGCTTCCAAAATAATACTCGTCAATAAATATTAAGCAAATAACATCATCATGGGATGGGATCCCTCCACCAATGATGATGACAAAAGATAAAACAGAAAAAGGCAAGCTTCATACATGTTGAAAAAGCCGAAGCATTTAGAAAAATAGTAGAAAAAGGCAAGCTTCAAATATGAAAAAGTCGAAGCTAAGAAAGCAAAATTTAGAAAAAAAAATATTACAAGCAGGCGCCTGGAGAGGCATCACAATACTCACCTTGACAAGAACAACAACAAACATTTCCTGCCCATCCACCTAGGGGCAGTCTTTCATTCCACAACCATCCACCAACAATCAAATAATCAATCATCAAAAAGACTTAGCATTGCGCCTGGAGAGGCATCACAATACTCAAGTGACAGGGGCAACACTGGAATCCCTGCCAACCATCCACTTCGCTGCCCACCAACACAGGGGCACATCAAAACTCTCCTGCCCATCCATCTGGGGGCAGTCTTTCATCGCACAACACCATTGAGAAGACATCAAGTACAAAAGAAAAGTGGGTTACCTGACCTTAGTGAAAGGGTTGCTAGATCCCCAAAACTAGTACAAAGTGGGTTACCTGACCTTAGTGAAAAGGGTTGCTAGATCCCCAAAACTAGTACAAAGTTGGTTACCTGACCTTAGTTAAAGGGTTGCTAGATCCCCAAAACTAGTACAAAATGGGTTACCTGAATTTAGTGAAAGGGTTGCTAGATCCTCAAAACTAGTACAAGATCGAAGAGGGTTACCTAACCTCAAAGCGAAAGAAGCTACACATTATCACAAGAGAAACAACGTAGGAGCATCACACAAAGAGACAAAGAGAAGACCCGAACGAAATGTCTACGTCTTTACTTGCCTTTGAAAAAGCAACACATAGTTATTCCAAAGGACAAGTAAAGAGGGGCAGCTGTAGACACCCAATTTCGTCCGGGAGCATACAAACAAGAGAATGGACCTCTGTTACGAAGGGAAAGAGCTTCCGAAGCATGCAAACATCAAGATAGGACATCAGAAGGCCCAAAGGCCCAAATTAATTATTTTTAGAGGCCCAGAACGGGCCGTTCCAAAAACGGAACGGGCCGTTCCCAAGTCCAGAACGGGCCGTTCCAAGGCTCCTAAAAATCCTATAATTTGTAGGTTGGAACGGGCCATTCCAATTGGAATGGGCCGTTCCAATCTCCTAAAAAAGGGCTTTTAACCTTAACTGGAACGGGCCTTTCCAAGTTATAAAAATGGCTAAAAACTCTTTATTGGAACGGGCCGTTCTGGTATATGAAAAGGGGCCCAAAATTTGTACCCAGAACGGGCCGTTCTCATTTCAGAACGGGCCGTTCTGGTTCCCCGAAACGGGCCGTTCCGATTTCAGAACGGGCCATTCTGGGGTACAAAAATAAGGCTCAATGACCAGATCCAGAACGGGTCGTTCTGATTTTGGAACGGGCCGTTCTGGACCCTTTCTGAAGTCTATAAATAGATTGTTGGGGCTCATTTCTCAAGACTCCAAAAAAATTTCGTCCAGACTCCCTAGAGCACGAAATTTCTCTCTTTTCCTCTCTTCCCCTCTCTTTTGTATTTCTTGAGATTTTTGTGAGGCATTGTAGTGTGAAAGGTTGCCACAAAGCACCTAAAATCTTCCTGTTTTGAAGATTTAATAGAGCTCATTCAAGAGGTATTTCATTAATCTCTTTCTCTCCCTTTATTTATTTATTTATTTCTTATCTGTAATTAATATTGTTATAATAAAAATAATCATGTAGACATTTAGGATTAATTGTATAAATTAAAGCATGTAAATAATCATTAATAAAAGGGGATTTAATATTTTTATTATTATTATTTATAATACTAACTTCATCATATGGTACCAATTAAGGGCGTTGTAGGGGTGCTTAATATCTTCCCTACACGTAACCGACCCCCGAACCCAATTCTGGTTATCAAGACCATTATTGGATTCTTTTTTTTTTTTTTAAGAAAAACCTTTTCTTTTTCCAATGTTTTGAGTAAAACATTTGTGGCGACTCCATGAACCATTTTTTAAAACCATTAATTAAGGATTAGTCTGGTGTCCGAGCATTCCTTAATTGATGAGACTTTTAAAAGGATGTCTAAACCATTAGTCGCGAGATCGAAAAAATCCGGGTTGCGACAATAAGTAGTGATGATTGAGTTGTAAGACGTTGAGATGCATGTTGAGCATAGTGTTGTAAACTATTTGTGTAGCTGAGTAGTTGAGTAGTGATGATATGAGTTGAAAAGTTGTGTGTTGACTAAGTTGTTGTGCTGAAAATATAATGAGTTATTGTGTTGTTGTTTTGAGTTGTTAAGTTGAACTGTGCTGCTCAGTTGTGTGTTGATTGAGTTGTGATGATGAGTTATTGATCACTAGGACTAGGGAAGATGTTTCTGAAGTTGCTCATCCCATGTGCGGATTGAGATAGTTGTGGTGCTCTAAAAGCCCAATTTGTTGAAAAAACCTCATCGGGAAGTTGTCCTTTGGAGTGGATGTTGTGTTGTTATCCTCTAGGACTTAGTTGATCCCGTGTGTGGGTAAAGTCGAGGCACACATGTATAAAGCGACCACGGTATAGGGGCTAAGTCGAGCTATACCGATTACAAACGACCAATTCGAGTAAAGTACGAAGTCAAAAACTTAGTTCCAAACCGAGTATCAGAGGGTTATAGTAGTTGGAGGATAGTCAGTAGGCTAATCCCATAAGTTGCTTAGTTGAGCTAGCTAATGTCGTGATAGGCCTAAACCTAGCTATCTTATCTTGATATACTACTATACTTCCTTGTTTAAGTGGAAAAGTCTGAGAAACTGTTATCGTGTTATGGATTTTTATCCAAATTTTTTGTTTACCTAGCAAGCCCAAAAAGGTTCTTTGTTGTGTGTTCGGTACAACCTAACCACTTAGACTACTCACCTTGTGTTGTAGGAGATCTCTGAGTTGAAATGCATGACAGCGTATATGTGTTGATGTGTTGATACAATGTTGATATGTGTTGTATTGTTGAAGTGATATTAAGATGTATAGTATATGTGTTGTTTGTAGCTCGTGTTGGATGTGAAAATGAATTTATGTGTTGATGTGTTGCATACGTAATTATATGAGTTGTTTATTTTAGCTAGCTTACCCTTGCATGTTTCCATATGGTTTAGACTGCGATGATCATACGTTGTATGGGAGCAAGGCAATGATAGATTGGAGAGTAGTAGTGGAGCCCATAGGTGATGCCTGGAGTTGGATTTCGTTTTGTAGACTACCGGTTGTTGGTAGATACTTTTGTATAGATATTTGTATATAGTTACTGGACAAGCAACATAGTTGTACATATTCATGAGACGTAGATGTGCTTATATTATTACTATTTCAGTATATGTATATGTGTAGTTAGTTGTTTGTTGCGCAGTGTGGCGGCCATAGCGGATCGTTACACTCTAGCATCCCACACTTTAGCGCCCAACATGAATCAAGGCTGAAACGAGTTTTTCCCTCATGTTTGATGCCATTTAGCCCATGCCCGGCGTGATTCTAATGCAAGATGAGTTTTTCTCCTCATGTATGGCGCCACCAATCTTGCGCTTAACGTGAGTGAGACAGATACCTCTCCTTTAGAACTATGTTCGACACTTTAAAGGCGCACCCAACATGATATTATATTTTGCACTTGTGCAGAACCCGATTTTGCCTAATACCTGAAATCTAGCAAATTCCAGTCATATGCAACATAAATAACATCCATACAAAATATACAATATAAATTCATACAAAAAACAACATGCAACTAAAATCGATCACCAATCGATCATGAACCTCCATGAACATATAACCCACAAAATCCCTTTTTCAACCTCATCCTTAAATCAATCAATTGAAATAGGCAACTCATTCCAATCATCACAGTCACATAAGGCATCCCTAATTTGAATCACTGCTTCCCTTATCTCTTGGAGACTAAAATCCGTAAGAGGGAACGAAGAGGAGTGACTTCGCACACCACTGACTCAAGGTTTTCCGACCTCGATACTCAGACTCTCTCACCACCTCTTATGATCAGGTGTGAAAATGATAAAGAAGGAAGAGTTTTAGTGAAAATGAAAGGGAAGAGAGAAAGGAAGGAAGAAAGAAAAAGAAGAAGAGTAATCTTCTATCTAGCTTCTCTCTAAGGTCTATAGCTTTCTTTGAAAATAGTCTTCCTTCTGGACTTTTTCTGGCTTCATTTATCTTTGATCCAACCCTTTATAGATCAACGTGCTTTTAGGGTCTCTTAATCCCAGAATTCTCAACAATAACTGTCAAATCAAATAATAAAGATATGAGATGACAATATTACATTTATAATTATGGGTAAAAATCAAAAAGGACAAAGTTAAAGGATAAATTAAATTAAATTTGTTAGTTTATATATTTTGAGTAGTGGAATGTTAAAAAATACTAATATTATATAATTTTAATTAATAATTGTGTAGTCTAATTAGAAAATGAGAATTAACTGGCTATATTAAGCATAAATTTCACTCTCAGAAATTATAGGCCCTGTTCATTTATTTGGGTCTCATTCACTTAAATATCTATTAAGACTAGACAAGCTGTGAACATCGTTGGTGACATTTTCAAAGCTCATAAAACAACACATTTTTCTACATTCAACACTGTTTGGTTGCAGAGTTAGGTCCTTGGTCATTTTCAGTTAGTCATAGTCAAAAATCCCAAGATCTCCAAACAACATTAAAAAAAATCACAATCCATTCGTTGTTTTTTCTTTTCAAATTTCCCATGATTATAAAATTAAACCTAAGCAAGAGAGTAGGCATAGAAACCAAACACACGTAAAAGTTTTGGTGGTTGATGATGTCGAGTTATGACATAGGGCTGTGCCTATGACTGGCCAAGAAAGCTCCATGTGATGCTCTTTGTATAGTCCAAAAGTCTTTTGATTAATCAATAAACTACGCCCCCACATACAGTTGGAAGAACTTTCCCACAGACATTATTAATACATGAATCAATCAATTATTATACAAATCTATATTATAATGTTACATTCCATAGCTTCCACTACACAAAATGTGTATTGTATTGTTACAATTTCCCTCGATATTAGTTCGATGTGTTTATTAACTTTCTTTATGACTAATTTTTGTTAAAAAAATCAAATCGATTATTTTTGGTGGATTTTTTACTTTTAATTATAATTTTTTCAATCATAAAACTCAAAAATGAGATTTTGTTTAAAGGTATTTGATCGATTTCATTCGTATGAATGACTTGATAATATATTATATTGTATTGTTACATTCTTGATAGCTTTCACACACCACACTTGACAAGCAACATCTTAAAATTTGCTACAAATAAAGGTTCTTTCCACGTTTGCATCTATCCAAAAGTGCTTTAAATAGGCATCAAAATCATCAAATTGCATATACAGTTCCTCCCTTGTTCTCACTCCTTCACCACTACCCTCTCACTCTTTGGTACCCTTGTGCGTGTTTGTTTCCTAATTGCTCTCAACCATGTTGGATTCTGTGTTGGAGTTCATCACTCAAGCTGCTTCCAGCTCAGCATTCATTTTCTGCTTCTGCAATTTGATCATAGTCATCATCCTAGTGGACTTGAAGCCTAGCCTCAGCATTCATCAAGAAAGTGAAATCCCTCTTTCAAAGGGTGCAAATCAGAAACAAGGATCAAACTCCAAGCCCCTAGTGGAGAAAGACACAACATCATTGCCACAAGAAGTAGAAGTGTCACATGATCAGGAAGCCGAAGCAGATGAAAGCATTGAAATCGAAGGGAATGATGATTGCAGCAATGAAGAAGAGGAAAAAGTGGAAGGTGGTGATAAAGTCAACAACAACTATGACGATGACGACGACAATAACGATAATGATGATGAACTGAAGAGAAGAGTGGAAGAATTTATAGAGAAAGTTAACAAAGGGTGGAAGGAAGAATTGTTGAGCACATCAAGCATGGTATAGGACTCACGTAATAAGGAAAGTTAGGCCTTAACTTTGGGTTATTAAACATGTGAGAGCTTGTGTTAAATTTTGTTGTGTTATGCCATTGAAGAAAATAACTTAGAAATAGTTGTTTATATGTGCATACATAATTTCTCTGGTTCGGACCAGAAATCAATCCCTCATGTCAACCAAAGTACTTTTGGTAAATGTTAAACCAGAAAATGAAAGTTGAGTGAGTGAGTGAGTTGCCATGGAAGAAAGAAGATAAAAATTTTCCATGAAGAACTTTATTCTTGCACATGTCACAAGGATAAGGGGAAAAAGTGATGTGCATAAAGAGCATGCTTGGAAGAAGCATATGAAGGGATTCCTTTCTTTTTTTCTTTTTTATTTCTTTTCTTGTAAAAAGAAACATTTTGTGGGAATTTCTTTATTGCTACATATTCCTTTTCTTTTTCCTGATATTGGATGCACCAGCCACGAAGGGACCTCTAATTTCTTTCTGGTAATTTGGATGAAACATAGCAAAAAGGTTGTGGCAAAATTGTTGATAGGCAAATTTCATGGCTTCGGGGTACTATAAATGTATCTTTGTGTTATAAAGTCTACCAATAATTGATTTTTTTTCTTTCGATTTTTGTCTCACCGAACACTTTATGCTAAATTAACTAAATTGATTCTTGTACTTTATTTTAAAGCACTTTCTTGTGCAGGAATCGGTTTCTGCTGTGTAAGATCCACTCATGGGAAGTTTCTTATACAGTTATTCTATCAATCCTTATATAAAATGAAAAAAAGTGTAAAGTTTATTTATATCAGAAAAAACATGGATTAGAAGTAAATATTAATTATAATTCAATCAAAATACTATTTAATAAATATTTTATAAAACATTACAATAAACTTATGAAATGACAAATTTATAAATATCCAAGCCCAATACGCCACCATTAATACAGTATTACACAACTTGTCAACTTATTATCTCATTCCACTGTTATAGTATTACACTTTTTTTAAATCACAATCATACTTCCAAGGCTTTTTAACATTTGTAACGTAGTTTTTGAAATTATTTATGTCTTTGCGACAATTTTACTTATGGGTTCAGCAATTTTTATTTTTTTATCATTACAGTTGATAATAATCCTATTTTAATAATCTCATTTTTATTTTTTTTTTATTGATTCTTATGACCAATGTTATCAGCATTTTTTTTTTATAGTTTCGGATTAGGGGTGGGCATTGATCGATTTTTTTAAAAAATCGATCCAAACTGATCCGATCTGCTTTTAAATGGATTGGTTTAGTAGATTCCGATCTGATCCAGTTTACATCCGATTTTGAACCGAACATAATTAATAGATTAGTTTTGAACCAATTTCGATCCAAATTTATGGATTAATCCATTTCTAAAATGGATCGGATAAAAACCAGTTTAAAACCAGTTTTTCTTAACCAGTTTTTTGAAACTAGATTCTTAAAACAGATTTTTTAACCAGATTTTTTAAACCAATTTTTTGAACCAGATTTCGTAAAGCAATTTTTTTTAACCCAATTTTTAAATTTGTTTTTTAATCATATTTTTTTACCAATATTTTTAAACCCAGATTTTAAAAATATTTTTTAGAAGTAAAAGGAATAAACTATAACATGAAAAAATAAGAAAGAGAGATATCTTAAATTTGATTTTTTTTTAAAATTGACTAAACTCAAATTGTATAAACTTAATTTCATTAAAAAAATTGACTAAAGTGAAGATACACATTTAATTTGTTATTTGTGTAACATAATTCTAGTTTAATTTTATGTTTAATAGTTTATTTGTAATATTTTTATTAGAAAATAAAAAAGTTAAATAACATTTACTGAAATTAATATCATATTGTATAAATAAATATTGAAATAAAAAGCAGATTGAAATTAAAAAAAAAATGATTGAAGTATGATTAACCCGTCAGCGTAACTACTGTTGAAAAAAACAAAAAACAAATATAAACAAATATAAGAGACTCAAGAGTGCAGTGCGACTGCGTAGCCGCGTAGAAGACTAGGAGCACTGGATCAGCGCAGTTGGCCGCAGCGACAGTTTGATACGGAAAAAGTAAAAATTGATTTTTTTTAAGGGTTTTGATCCGAACCGTTTTAAATAAACTGGTTTGGTTAATTGGTTTTTTCTAAATCGGTTCAGTTCGGATATTTTATGTTTGGATCGGTTATTTTTTGGATCAGTTCAGTTCAATTTTAAATAGTTTGATTCGGTTTGATTTTTTTGCATACCCCTATTTAAGTGGATTGATATTTTTTTTAATTAAAAATTGAATTTTGATATCGGATTTAAGTATAGAGTTATAATTGAAAATATCATTTTACTTTAATTGAGACCAATATAGTATAAAAAAGTTATACTTATTAAAAAAAATGAAGGTAGAGGTGTCAGGAAGATAAATGAGTGTATATATGATTTTAATGACATTAGTGTATGTTAATATGTTATAGCTCTAAAATCTCTCACTTGTCACAAGAGTCTTACCTTCCTTTAACTTTTAGCTTCGTTAGATTAATTTTAAGATTTTTGAACTTCGACCACATACCAAACTCATTGAGTAGAGAGAATAACAACCATTACAAATTATACTTCATCTTTATTATAATAAGTGTTATGTAAGAACAATAAACAAATTTCAAAATAAATATCATTTTAACTTTTTAATATAATAATAATTTTTTATTTTTTTCGTTTATATTTTTAATAATTTGTTAGAAAGTTGTGTTGTACTATTTTTGGCAAAAAGATTAATAATAAAATTAATTTTGTAAGATTTTTTTTTATCTATCTACTATTTTTCTTGGTTTGTGTAAAAAACATACAAAACGGATATTTTATTATGTGATAGGAGGAATACAATTTTAATTGTCTTAAATATAACAATAGAAATAACCATCATGGCCATCATGTTCATTATTAATACCATGACCATGATTATTTTGATGAGGATTTAGCCCCTTTTTTTATTAATTTAGTTGAATGGTATTTTTTTATATTATAATAACTTTTTTATTATTACTTTATTATTTTTATTTTTATTGTTATTTATAATTTTGTTTATTTTAACATAATATCATATAATTTGAAATATGGTAATTCTTTTATAAATTAACAATTGTCTACAACCAAGTGATTAATAAAGATTAATATTGTTTGAAATTATCCATGATACTACCATCACCATTTATTAGTTTCATTTATTATCCATTGTTAATAAAGATCAAGATTATTTTAAATTATCTATAGATTCTATTTCATGTACTTATTATTTTTACTTATTATTATAAAAATAATATTTTAAGAAGACATTTATTATATGATAGAAGTGTAACTTCAGTTGTATCAATTGAAATAACCACCACCATCATTGCTTCGATTATCAATATCATGACTATGATTGCTTTAATGAATAGATTTAGACTTCTAATTTTTTATTTATCAATTTAGTTGTACAGTATATTTTTGATATTATAATAAATTTTCATTATTATATATTTTAATTTGTTATAATTTTATTTATTTTAACATAACATCATATAATTTGAATTAATAATTACTTATAATTAAAACTAATAATTATTATAATTCTTTTTAGAAATAACAATTAACTACAACCAAGTCGTTAATAAAGATTAAGATTCTTTGAATTATCCATTGTTACCAGTGATTGGGCCTTCCCTAGATTCCATTAAAAAGTTATGTTCATTTATTGCCAGTTTAGCTATAGATAATTGCCTATAACTACTCATTGAATATAACAATTTGGTCATCTAATATAAAGAGCAGAGCAATTTATCGAAGACCTCACTTTGATTTTTTTTAACCCTTTTATTTCCAACAAAAATATATCTATGGAATTTTTAAAAAATAATTATTACTAAAATACCGTAAGTCTTTTTTGTTAATTATTATTTTTAGCAATAATTATATATTGTGATATTTTGATGTGTGGTTTGGAGAGAGGGTTTCTTTGGACAAAGATCTAGTTTAACCCAAAGGGAAGTAATATATAAGGTTTTTCTTTAAATTTGAGCTTCATAAATTAGTTCTTAAGAAATTTTAAAGAGACACTAGAGAGAAGAGTTCCAAAGTTTTAATTCTTCTTCTTATTCTTTCTAGGCATCCCAAGTGCATAGAGATTGTTGTTGGTGGTTGATTCAAAGTCAGATAGTACATTGAGAATCTAGGTGGAGTAGGTGCAGAGCTTATGATTGCTTGGAGTTCGGAGTCATTTCTTCTCCATCTCTTTGCTTGGAGTTGAGGTAAGTTGATGGAAACACTTGGAGAGGATTGATATTCTTCCAAGCTTTCCATGCAAGGACCGAAATGCTCCATGAGGTTGAACTCCTTGAAGGTGACAGAATCACCTTGGAGGATCCAATGGTGGAGAAGCACCTAAGAGAGGTTCGGTTACCTCTTGAAGAAGTGGAGAAGCTTGAGGAACCAAGCTTCTAGGAGAAGGAACTTTGAGAGAAAACCTAGGAGAAGGTTTCTCACAAAATTTGACTCTTGAAAATGAGAGAGAAATCTGATTTCTAATTCTCATAAATGTCCAAAAGTGAATACAAGAGAAGGTTTTACAAATATATAGGGAGAGGTAGCTTCTAGGAGAAGCTAACCTTAACCATGGTTCACTAGGAACCATGGTAAGGTGAAGCTAACCATCCATGGTTTCTAAAACTTGTAGGAGAAGCTAACTTTGACCATGGTTCACTTAAGAACCATGGTAAGGTCAGCCAAACCTACCAAGGTTTAGAAACTTGGAGGAGAAGCTTCAAAAACCAAGAGGTGTAGCTTAGAATTTCGGCCAAGGAAGAACAAATGAGCTAGGTGGCCTTGTCTCCATTTCCTCCTTTGATTTATTTCAAAAAATGTTGATTTGGTTTAGTTAGGTTCATCAAATGATGATGAGACCTAGCTAAATCAAATCTATGAAAAATTAGGAGTGAAATGAGTCCAATATGCAAAATTTTGCCTAGGCCCAACTCAGGCCCAATTTCTAAACACACTCCCTAGCTTTGCTAAATGCCACCCCTTTTTCCCTACTGAAAAAATACAAAATGAATGTATCAACTAGGGAGGTTAAATGGAGCTAAACTCTCCAAGTAGCCTACCTTAAAATCAATATACAAACACTAGAAAAAAAACAAGTAAAGTGCCTCACAAATACAAAGGCAAAAATAACTTATACAAAAGAACTACTATATGTACAAACATAAGAAAAAGGTCTTTAAGATCATCCCATTCCTCTTGGTTCTTTTAGTATATCACCTCTTGGAGTTGAGGTAAATCAAGCTAGAACTAATTTCATGTTGAATTGTTGAGTGGTTGTGTATGAATTAGTTGCAATGGGTGAAGTTGTGTTGTTAAATCACATGATTTGAAGTAGATTATGGAACTTTGGTGTTCTTGGTTTTTCAAGAGAAAATTTGTTGAAATTAGTGGATCTTGTATTGCATGTGTTGTTTATTGATTGAAATGAGCTATGGATGTGCATACGCATATTGTGTTACATTGCATGTTGGTATTTTCTAATTTTCAGGTGGTTTGAGCCAAGTTCATGGATTTGCAAGTGCAGAACTTACTGCCGCATCAAGCATACTTTCATGGCACCGAGTGTGCTTTCATGGCGTTGAGTATGGTTTCAACCAGGGGTACTCTATCTTACTTATGTTGGACACAAGATTGGTGGCTCTAAGCATGAGGAGAAAGAATTGTCTCGAGTTGAAATGATGTTGGGTGTGGTTTGAATGTCATCAAGCATTAGGTGAGAGAATTTACTTTACCTAGATTGGATGCCAAGGAGTGGCGTCGGACGTGAGGAGAGAGACTCGTCTCTACTTGATTTGGGATCAGGCATGGGACTTTGTCATGCCAAACATGATGGCCCAGTAGTTCCCCACCTCACTACAAGGAAAATGATGAATTGCGACGAGCAAATTGCGACGGTTATCATGAAACCGTCGTCGCTTTGATATTGCGACCCTTCATACCACGATTTCTCCCAACCGTCGCAAAATTTTCCAATATTGCGACGGTTGGAAGAAACCGTCGCAAAATTTTTCAACATTGCGACGGTTTCTCTCAAAACCGTCACAAAATTTTTAAACATTGCGACGGTTTTTTCCCAACTGTTGCAAAATTTTCCAACATTGCGACGATTTCTCCCAACTGTCGCAAAATTTTCCAACATTGCGACGGTTCCTCCCAACCGTCGCAATTTACAAGACAAAAATTGAAATTAAAATTCACACAAAATCATGCACACTCCAAAATTATATAATTTTACTTTCAATAAAAAATAGAAAAATAAAATCATAATGACATGTAATTACATTTAGAAATGTTAAAAAGGAAAAAATACTTTAATATACTATATTAATTATATTTCTCTATCTTTTAAATTATTTTAGAATTAAATTTTTATGTTAATCCTAGGAAGCTAAAAGTTATATATATATATATATATATATATATATATATATATGTTACATTTTTTTATGTGTTAGTAAAATTAATAATACATATTAATTGTGGATTAAATCGAGAATATTGAAAAAATAATAAATAATTTATTAAATTTATTATTTTAATGATTAATTAAATATGAGATATTTGATAAATTAATTATCTTTTCACAAATAATAACTTAAAAATCACTTCTATGTTTGAATATAATACACACACATACACATATATATATAACCCCCATTTAATTAGGATTTAAAATTTATTTTTAGTACAAACTAAATATTATTTTGTTCAAAAATTACAGTGAAATTTGATAAAGTTTAGGATTAAAAATATATTTAATAATAGATTAAAACAAAAGTAATATTTTTCTTTTGGAAGTATTATATTATCTTAATAAATTATATTTTATTAACAATTTTATATATTTTGTTTAATACGAGATACACAATTATCATCAAAAAAATTATATCTATATATATATATATATAGAGAGAGAGAGAGAGATAGGAGGAGAAATCAAATGACTCACAAAGTAACTCTTAATAAAGTTACTCCATTCAATAACTCATGGTATAAGTTAAATTTTATCGATCCAATTATGAAATTAAAAGTTATTAAATTTTAGTAATAATTAATATAGAAAAAATTGATTTGAAAATAAAACAAGGATAAATACATTTTTTGAATTTTATATCTTAGATTTAAGATGAATAAATAAATTAAGTTAATTAATAATTTATTTAAAATGTTAAAATTTAATTTATAAAAATAATATTTTAAACTAGAAAGGTTATAATAACACTAGTGTAACTTTTACTAAGTATTACACCGCTCAATAACTTTATATTAAATGTGAATTTTATAAATTCAACCATTAGATTGAAAGTTTTTTACTCTTAAATCATATATACAAAAATTTTATATTAATTCAAGATGATTTGATACTTCATTCTTGTAAAAAAAATTGATGTAATATATACATTTTAAAATATACTAAAATATGAACACTTTGATTACCTTCAAGTTGTTCAACTTTAACAAAATTTGATATAAACATATAAAGTGATATGAACTTTCAATCAAATGGTTGGATTTACAAAATTCACATTTAATATAAGATTATCAAGCGGTGTAATACTTAGTAAAAGTTACACCGGTGTTATTATAACATTTCTCATTTTAAAATATATAAAATTATTATTTAAAATTTTAAATTTATAATAAATAATTTAAATTATATCATAATATTAATTTTAAATAGAAATAAGTAGATTGTTAATTATAAAAGTAAGTATATATATAAATAAAGATTAATTAAATATAATATAATTATTATTAGTAATATAATTATTATATATTTATAACGGTTCGGACACACCGAAATGAGAGGGATCCAAAGATAGTATAAGTTTGAGATTGTATAGTTGAGAATGATTTAAATGAATTAATTTGTACTACTTATACTGACAACATGTATCTGCTTTTCTGTAACTTATCTCATCAGAACTCCATAATTAAGTGTGCTTGACTTGGAGTAATACAGGGATGGGTGACCTTCTGGAAAGTTTCCCAGAAATTGTGTAAGTAAGGATAAAACATGCTAAAAAGTGAAGTATTGTGAAATAGAATCCTTGAGAAGAATAGCAACCGAATTTGAAACGTCTAAAAAATTTAATAAAATAAAAAATAAATATTTAGTGACTGATTTAGAGGCAGTTAGTGCGACGGGTGTTGTAAGGGTCGCAATTCCAATTTTGCGACGGTTTGTGCAACGGTTCCAGTAACCGTCGCAAAATTCACTCGTGACAGACATTTTTGCGATGGTTGGTGAACCGTCGCAATGGCGTCTTTGCGGCAGTTCTAACCGTCACAATGTAGGTCATATAACTGTCGCAAAATCGTCATTTTCTTGTAGTGCCTCAACCACGCCAAGTACGAGTTGAATCGTATCGAACATGGGCAAGGTAGAGAGCTTCCTGCGTCAATAGCACTAAGCGTAAGGTGTGTAGCACCAAGCATAAGTGGTTCTTTAATAGTTTGATGTTTATATGATTGGTTGGTGAACATAAATAAGATTAATGAATCTATTGTATGTTGTATGGTAATTGTTGGTATTTGATCTATATATATTAATTGGGGTAATATATGTAGATGATTATATGTTGTTAGATCTATATCCATTGATCTAGGGTAATGCATATAGTTGATAATTGTTGAGGTGTGATGCTGAGAATACTTTAGGCACTTAGGCATGATTTATTGACTTGTTGAGGTGTGATGTTGAAAATGTTTTAGGCATTTAGACATGATTTATTGATCTTGTTAAGGTGTGACATTGAGAATGCTTTAGGCATTTAGGAATGATTATTGACTTGTTGAGATGTGATGTTGAAAATGCTATAGGCATTTAGGCATGTTGATTAGCTTGAGACTACATGAGAGGTTGTTTTAGAAAGTTGGTGTGGAGAAAATAGAGATACTAGAAAGGAAGTTGAATAGTGTCAATCAAAAACTCACACTTTCTGTAAATAGTGAAGTAGTAACTTTAGAAAGAAGTGCAAACAAAGAGTTAAAAGACAAAACACAGGGGATTTTTATATCAGTTTGTCTCAACCACCGAGACTACGTCCAATTCTTGATCCAACTAAATCAAGTTCTACTATCTTATACAAAGATACAAGTATTCTTTTCCAAGTCACTTCTGGTTCAAACCTAAGTGTTCTTTGATTTGCCTATTCAAGCAACTTTTCAAGTATTCTTTTAACACAAAGCCTCTCCAGGCTTTAACAGTCAATTATTATTTTGACACAAACCCTTTTCAAGCTTTAACAACAAGTATTCTTTTACAATCAAGCCTCTCTAGGCTCAAAATACATGAGTAATCTTTAACAAAGTAGCCTCTCCACTTTCAAAGCAATAACACAAAGTTAAAGTTGGATAAACTAACACTGTTATTTTTTCTTACTATCAACACATGATACAACCAATCAAGTGCATAGTCTTTTTACAAAAAGAATGAATATAAATTTATACCACAAGTGATCTCTCTTTCTTTATAGATTTCAAACTTCCTTTTCTAGGACTTTAATGAAGATGATCGTTGCAAACCTTGAGCATCTCTCATAGGTTTGCTTTGTTTGTCTTTAGTTTTTCATTCCTTGTGGAAAAAAGTGTCAGTTGGCGCATTAATTACTTGCATTAAATGCATTTCACCAAATTGTCACTTCTTATCTAATCAAGGAAACTACTTATTACCTTTTAGGTACTGAACAAGTAGATTCATGTGTGTGTTAGCTCAAAACAACTTTGTTTTGAGGATTTTTGTGATTCACAAAATTCACTTGTCTTTTTCTGACAAAAATCATGTCCTTCTCTTTTATCATTGCAAGTACCGAGGAATTTATTTTGTTTTGATCTGTTAAGGAATAATATATACAAAAATAAATTTATTTATCAAACATGATAAATGATAATAATTCAAAGTAAATGCCTTACAAATGAAGTATTTTGTTTATTAAACATTTATGTCAAGATAATGGATCATCTTAGTGCATTCGTCTTATATAGAGCATTCATCTTATTGAATGATTTAAACACTCTTCTCAAACAAAACGTTTGTGTTTGTTATCATTAAAACTTTATACATAAGGGATCTAATATTATCTTTCAACTTAACAGTTGGATATCTCATTGTGTGGATATTGGTGTGGTGCTCTACGAGTCCAGTTGTTGAAAACCTTCATTGAGTAGATATTATCTCTTGGAGTAGATTATCGAGTCCCTTCTAGATCCTTAGTTGATGTTGGACTAATGTATGATATCAAAGGCTACAATCCTTAATTAATTATTGGAGAGGTGCGTGATACTCTAAAGATAGTTACCTGGGATGTAATCCATAAGGGACTTGGTTAATGCATGTCAATGTAGTGATAACCACATACCCAAGCTATGTTATACCTAATATTGATACTGGACTTTCCTAGTTTAAGTGGTGACATCTGAGAAATCATGTTGTAGGTATTCGTATCCCATTGGTTGTTGATCTAATAGGCATGAAAAAGATCATGTTGGTCCGGTAAGGTCAAGTCACTTAGATTACTCATCTTGGTGTCGGAGATCTCCGTAAGTGAATGTGCGACGATGCATTAGTTAAGGTGTATGCATATGATGTGATGTAATTTGATTTTGTTGATATCCTTTGGTATTTACATGATTGTATGATATGATTATGGTGTAAGTTTGATTTGCTTAAGTTGTTTGCCTTTGAAACTTGTTGATGTCATGTTGAGTGTTGTATGATGT
The DNA here is from genome assembly GCF_000230855.2 of Cajanus cajan. NCBI lineage: Eukaryota > Viridiplantae > Streptophyta > Magnoliopsida > Fabales > Fabaceae > Cajanus > Cajanus cajan. The sequence continues at coordinate 6,219,010 of NC_138517.1, read as the reverse complement.
AAATCATGAGGTACATGTTAGGCGGTTTACATGTTGTTATGGGTAGTATAGTTGTATTTCCTCTATACTTGTTATATGTTGATTCTTTTGAAATCTACCTTACCCTTGCATATTATTTGGTGGTTGGACTAAGATGATCATGATATTTCATGGAGCAGGGCAAGGTTAGCTAGAAAGAGGATCCTATTTTGTGTGGTCATGTTGATAGATGGCTTATTGTGGGTTCTTTTGGCTACCCAGGTGTAACTAGAGGTATAGAAGTTGTTTGACTGATAACTTAGGGTTTCTTACTACACACACACACACACACACATATATATATATTTGCGATCATAAAGATATTTTATTTTCCTAACTGTTTTACACTTATGTATATATTATGGTACATATATCCTGATGGATTGAATATTAATCCTGGGTATTAAAGTTGTTTTCTGCTGCTAGATATGTTGAGTTGTTAAATATAGGGATCATAGTGAGCTATTACAATAGATATTTGTTATTTCAGTTGACTTTTAACCATTAATAATAACATTTTTAAAGTGAAAGTTGTAAATGTGATAATCAACTTAAGTAGTTTGATATATTATTATATTTTTATACATTCTTTTTATAAAGAAGTCCTTTGGTTACAAATTTATGATTGAGTTAGGTCTTATGTTTGATAATAGATTAATCCTACTTAACCTTACTTTTGGTTACATAATTTTCAATTGTGTTTGTTAAGTAAAAATGATTAATCAATGTGTTTTGTTATTATGATAATAGTTTAATTTACCTAATCTTGATGTTAACATGACCAACATGCGACTTAATTGGGTAAAGGAAGGTATGACTTTAGAATTGATGATATTCTAATAAGTTGACTACTTTCTTAGTTTTTTACTTATCCATTTTAAAGGATATCATATAAACTAAAAAAGCGTGATTATTTTTAATTATATAATATGACTTTTATTGTTATTTCTTTGTTATTTATGATAACTGTGGTAAACACTTAAAAATTAAGTACAAATAAGAGCATAAATAATATCACTTTAAATTTTAAAACAAACAAATAAAAAATAATAATAATTCTTGAAATAAATTAAAAGAAATAAGGAAAATATATTTTTTATTTAGTCCCTTTCTTTTTTTACTTTATTTTCCTTAACTTCAGTCACACTCTAACTTGTAGCATCACCACCCTTCACATTATCTGACCTAATGCTACCAATGACACAAATTGCTAAAATTCCATTAACTTCAACAGCACCTTTTCAGTCACCATTGGTATTCTTTAACACCTTTGCATTCATCACCTCTTCATTTTCTTTGTTTATCGAATCATGAATATGACTTACGTAGTGTCTCAAAGTTGGCTCACTACCCCTTTATTTGAATCATCCTTCTTTACATATCTTTTTACTCCCTCTATGCCTTCCATTTCTCCATATATATTGATGGTAGTTTGTGTTTGGAGTCATGGTTGTGGTCACTCACCACTTATACTAGTTACAATGGCAGTTGGACATTGGCAGGACTAAGTTGAAAAGAAACAAGTTAAAGGGGGATAAATTAAAATAAAGTTCAATTTTAATTATCGATATAAAAATCTTTATATTATCAATTAGTCAAAAATCATGAATATGATTTTAAAGTAATGATTGTTACATTGTCATCCAATCACAAATTATCATTTAAAATAAATTTTTTGAGTTTTATGAGAATTATCTTAAATATTACACATCCTAATTTATAATTGATTGTGTAACACTATGAATTTTTGTTAATTATTGTGTTTTATCAATGATTGTATGTTGTGGTATTTTGAGGTGTGGTGTTGAGAGACTCTAAGAGTTAAAGAACTCTTGAGGAGTCTTTCAGGTGTTTTAAAGGATTTCTCTGGACAGAAGTTTAGTTTGACTTTAAAGCAAAAATATATAAGGTTTCTTTTACGATTTGAGCCTCATAAACTCATTTTTTAGAAAACTTAGAAAGATCTTAGAGAGAGAAGCTCTAGAGTGCTCATTCCCCTCCTTTATTCTTTCTAGACTCCCTGAGGGTGTAGAAGATCATTGTTAATTAATTGAGTTAATGATTCAAGGATGTTGGGGCTAAGAATTAGTGTTGGTGTGGAGTCTTGGAGGTGCTCAAAGCTCAACTTTTGCTTCATCTTCTTCCATAGTTCTCTTTGGATTAGAGGTAAGGGAAGTTAGGCTTTTGGTTCTTGCTAGATTGTTTGGTTTCTTGTTGGTTAATTGCATGATATGGATGCTAATAGTTGAAATTATTCTATTGAATTGCATGATTTGGAATGGTGATAGTTGAAGTTGATGTTTTATGGTTTCAAGGAGAAAAATTTGGTGATTTTGAGAATGGTTGTTGCATGTTGGAACTCTTGTGCAAAATGAGTTGTTGTTGATGTATATTAGTGATATCTTGTATTGCATGTTGGTGGTTTTCTGGTTTCCGGGTGATTTTAGCCAATTCAAGCATCTGTTGAGTGTAGAACTCATCATTACGCTAGTCGGGCCTTTGTGGTGTTGGGTCTAAGGAGAGAGAATAACTTTTGACTTGGTTATGCCAGGTGTGATTTGAATGGTGCCAGGTGTGAGGTGAGAGAATTTTCTTTGCCTGAACTGACATCGAGCGCCAATGGAGTGGCATTGGAATGAGGAGAAAGACTCACTGCCTGAAATGAGGCTGGGAGTTTTCTACCTAAAATGAGTCTAGGAGTTTTCTACCTCATCCACACTGAGCGTAGGCTAAATCATGTCGGGCATGGGCAAGATAGAGAGTTCCATGCCTCAATGTAGGTGGATAGTGTTGGGTGCAATTTGCTTTGAACATTTTTGTTGTTTGATTGATAATATGGTGAACATGAATAGGTTTGGTGAATCTATTGCATGTTGTATGTTGATGGGTGTAGATGTATATGATTGTTGATGTTGAGAATGCTTTAGGCATTTAAGCATGATATGTTGAAAGATTGTTGACCTGTTGAGTGTTGATGCTAAAAATGTTATAGGCATTTAGGCATATTGATTGAATTAGGACTAAAGGAGAAGGTGCTTTTGAAAGTTGGACATCCCATAATGTGGATATTGGTGTAGTGCTCTATGAGCCTAGATATTGGAAAACCCTCCTTGGGTAGGCATTATCTCTTAGAATAGATTGTTGAGTCTCTTTTAAATTCTTAGTTAATATTTGAGTAAGGTATGAAGTCGAGGACTAGAATCCTTCATTACTGAAAAAGGTGTGTGGCATCACGAGAATAGCTAGTGGACTAAATTTATAGGTGACTTTGTTAATGCATGTCAAGATCATGGTACATCCATACTCATGCTATGTTATACCTGGTGGTGGTACTAGACTTTTCTAGTTTAAGTGACAACATTCAAGTAATCATGTGTAGGATTGGTATCCCAATTGGTTGTTGATTTAGTAGGTGTAAAAATATCAGTTAATTTGGTATGGTCAAGTCACTTAAACTGTTCACCTTAGTTGTAGGTAGGGGTGAGAATAAGTTAGGCCAGACTTTGAATATATAAACTAAGCATGTTTTATAAAATTAAAACCTAAGTCTGACCAATTATCCATCATAAGTTTTTTTTATATATCTGACCTGACTTTTTTAAAGCTTGACATGACCTATTAACCTATTTAAAAGCATATTTTACATTAATAACGTTAAATATGTCAAAAAATTTAATTTTAAATAAGTCAATAATTATATTTTTAAATACACCTGCAAGTTTTTGTTTAATTTGCATGATAAGTCTTTTTAATTTGCATGATAAAAATAGTTTACTTTATTATTATTAAAATTTAGAGTTTAAAAGAAAAAATAAAAAGTTAATTGTGGGACAACTCATGTATATTCACGTACACTAATGTATCCTCATGCACATGGTAATGAAAAAGATAATCTTATTTAAAAAATTCTAAATATTTCCTATACCATATTTGAAGTATTTTAAATAATTAGCCATACCATGAAGATGAAGGGAAGCAAGCGAAGATTTAGTTACTAAAATTTTTATTTTCGATATCTTGATTTCGTACAAGCAAGAAATATAAAATATTTTAGTGTAGTAGAAATATAAAAATAAAACATTAATAATTTAAAATTTTTAATTACAAATTTATTTATTTAACTATATTATTAGTAATGTTATATATATATATATATATATATATTATTTTTATTATATCATAGATAAATAAATTGGTCTATTTATTCCAACAGATTTTTTATAAGTTTAAATAAATAATTTTTAAAAAAAAATTTAAACTTAACCTTTTTTATTAAATAGAGCAGGTCACAGATTGCCTTGTTTAAGATATGATCTTTTAATAACAATATAATATATCTTTACATTGTAAATACATAAACTATTTAATAAACAAAATACCACTAGTCCTAAAAAGAAGTCTTTTTTTTTTTTCTCACCATAGGTATTATTCCTTAGATGTCCCTCGAGTATAGAATTGTGATTGTGGTTCCTTACGTGCAATTACAATTTTGAACTAACCCATCAGGTTAACATTGTTTTTATCTCTCATTTGTCTTTTGTCCATTAATAAGGTTACGAAAATGTTACCCCATTCTTCATTTGAAGGGATAAATTGAAAAAGAAAAAAAAAAGTCATAAAATAAATTGCAAAAGAAACTCTAAATGTCTTTGGTTTTCAAGTCTATTTCAATTTTAATGTAGCATTGAAGGCTTTTGTATCAGTTCAACCTTAGAAATTAACAAATTGCTTTAATTGTGTGGCTAAATGAAAGCAACTCATGTTATGTCTCCACGAGAAAACTTCCCCAGTACAGTTTAGAGTATAAGTGATTGCATGTGACTGAATTACCAGAGATTAGTTTCAATTGCAGGTATTGTAAAAGTTTACAATTGTATTTATCTTAAGACACTTCATAGGAAAGCATGTAAAAAGTTCTCAAAAGAAAAATCTAACCATTGAAAAAAATCCAATAACAAACTGTTGTGCACGGTAAGTTTCTCAACTTGATAATAATTACCTCAAATTATTCATACTATACTTTTTTTTAATCAAATGACAAAAAAAATAAATATTACACCTATAATACATAGAATAAACTCAATAAAAAATGGCTCTCAAGTATATATTACCAACACCAACCAGACATTACTATCTCCAATCTTTTTTTAAGAAACAAATAATAGTAGATTTTACACTATCATTCATTTTTATTTCTTATAAAAATGACATGAGTGTAACAGTAGATAGAGAGAACAAATAACAAATGCTAAAATGTAATTTCCTCCTTCACAACAAATAATATCGTTAGGTTACAGTTTAGAAAGCACCCAAATGCACTCATTTCAAACAATCTAATAAAATCTAACAAGAACGTGGCACAACATATATCCTACATCTACCTTCTACAACTATGATGAGTAAACAATATTTGATACGCATCATGAGAACAGAAACATGGAAAACCTAACAAATAGATTTCCTAACACTAATACCTATCACCAAAGAGAACAATTTCTCAAGTCAAAACCAACCTGACACTTATCCCACTATAAGCCTTTTGTCAAGTTAATTGTCAGCATCAGTCAAGCATGAGTGAGTCCAAATGGGGTTTGACTCTTCAGAACATGTTTAGCATACAACTCCAGCATCTGCATGGCTGGGGTTAGACTCATTTTCAGGGAAAGAAGTTTCATCATCAGAAGGTGAGCTCCTAGAGCCTTGACCATTGCTAAAAAGGTTTTCCACTTGAAACGCAGTTGGTGTCATGATTGGCTTTACTCCTCCAGTACCAATTCTTATTTCTTCAGCAGAAGTAGGATTGACATGTGTAGGGGCAACCATTGATATTGGCTCCACCCTCGGCTTCTTTGGTTTCTGCTCCAGCTGGTGACCAGGAAGAAAACTAGCCACAACAACCTGGTGCCGAAGAGGGTATGAGAAGTCTTTAGTAAAATGTTCCATATACATGTAATTTAGTTCTTCAGAAATGCTAGCAACACTCTTCCTAACACTTACTAATATTTTCGATTATTAGCCGAAATTTATTGAAAATCACAAGTTTTGGTGAGTTTCACCACAAAATAGGAGAGACTCATTAAATGAGTCATGATATTCACCAAAATTTGTGATTTCCAGCAAGTTTCAATCAATAATAGTTATAGAGATTGTTAGAAAGAGTGTTAGAGAGAGTACTGCTAACATTCTTCTTAGCTCTCTTTCATTGTATGTGCTCTATCTTCATTTTTCTTTTATGGAGTAGTTGATATAACATAAAGTAAGTTCATCAAAACTCCAATTTAAGTCTAGCCTACAGTGTTCATAAATTAACAAAAGTGCTTTATAATGAGAGTAAATTTTGGACAACATCATCACCAATATTATCTTATTTCCTATTTAATAAAGGATAGAAAACCTCAATAAACAGTTTTGTAAGGTAATTTTTCTTTTTTCAATTCCATCAAATATCCTTTTCTACTGCAGAAATTACCTGCACTGGACCTGCAGCTACCAGCAAACCAGCAAGTCCACCCCCCATTACTCGACCATCAGGACTGGCCAAAGAGATGCTCATCCCACCAGATCTGCTCCTTGTGAATCCATTCTCAGTTGGCATATATGAACCAGTCAAGGAAAGAATTTCAAACCGCCCCTGTAGAAGCACCAAATGTGATAGCATATTTAATTTGATGTAATTAACTAGTGCTGTAACCAAGTTCAATATAAAGAGAGAAACGCTAGAAACACAAAATTTGACACTTTCTAACACTATGATTTGGATAAAACCCCATGCTGGACCCACTTAATAAGTTTGGTCAACAATCATTAGTCGAATCAATGTGGGATTTCATTCATGTCAAAAGGAGTTTCGATAGTATTTCTCGATAGAAAGATAACTGAAATGTGAATCAATTTGATGTGAAGTTTAAGTGAATTAATTTAATGGCTCAAAAAATGAAGATTTAGTAGTCAAATGTCAAATTTCTAATTCCATAAATCAAAAAAGTTTTATTATGATAATAGTGCATGCAAGACATGAACTGTCAAAAAGCACAAAACAAGGTCATATGAGATCTATAAGGGGCAGGGATGGAAAGTGTGAAAAACAAAGGGGCATTCACTTATAGTGCTCAAAACTAACATATTGAACTAATTTGAAACAGAGCAAGGGGGTAGTTCTCACTATCAATATTCAACACAAAATTATGAACATGATAAAAGAAAACGTTAGATCTTGAATTTGTGGATAATAAATCAACATAATATCACCTCTCAGCTGATGACCTGATTAGTGCAACTAACAACATCTGCTGATACAGATAATATTGCAAGAGAAGCCAAATCACACAACAAAGGTAACTAATTTCACCCAATAGCCAAAATCAATTTAACAACTTTAAATAAAGACCATCGCAAATTATTTATGGTAACAGTTTAGAGTGATGCATCCATTTCACTTAATACCATCTACCTGATATTGTAAAACAAAAACAAACACAAGATTTAACCTCCCCCCACAAAGAAAAAAGTGACATTTGATTCTTAATACCTAGAATGGAAGACAAATTTAGCTGCATATGACTCGGGAACATTGGCGTTTAATATTTCGCAACCAGGTTAATTTTACATATATAAGCCGACAGAGAAACCTGGGACAGAACTAACCTCGTATGTTAAAGTACCACCAGAAGAAGATGGTTGGCGTAGTGTGACATTTGAAATTGTGCCATTTGCAGAGAGAATGCAAATGGCTCGACATCCTTGTTGAGAGAAGGACATAATCTTCATAGTAACATCCTGAAATGGGGCAGAGGAAATCACAAAAATATTCACAAATAAGCTTTCTTTCTTCTATTCTCCACCTCTAGACTATAATCTTCTATGACTTCAAAAATTCTAAACCTGCTCAGAAACAAACGGATTCCAAGAGACTAATTTCATATTCTCTTCAATTTCCAAAGAACCACCAATCCTGAGGTTAATACCAATGGGTAATTATCACAACCTTCAGAGTTGGGAGAGGATTTACTTGTATATTTGTTAACTTATAGTTCATACCCAGGCCCAACTCTAGTTACACCATCTTTGAACACTCAACTTTGTCATACAAACAACTTCCTTCATTATATGGTTAATTATTATTTATTGTTTCATATAATTAATGGTATATCCTACTCAAACATGCACAATTAAACAAATATTTTAGGTATTTGATTATACACACCAATATTACTTTATGAAAAAAACAAAGACTGAGAATATTGCACCAAATCAAGAAAGGAAAATATCATATATGCTGAGAGGGATTGAGATTTTTAATAGGAAGATAACAGTACATTTAAGAGAAATGTTTGGAATTTCCACAAATAGACAAAATGAATGGCCTTTAATTTCTCTGAAAATTGGATTACCACAAGTTGGCTAAATATGATCTGATTATTTTCAGAATATAGACCTAAAAAGAAATGAACAGCATACCTCGCCAGCATTTACTGTAAGGATGTGAGGTGTGAAATTGGCACCTACGGAGTATGCAATTCCATCACCTATAAAATAAATAGGTAGGTATATTAATTGATAGACAAAGAAAGAGAAGAGATGTAAATTTTGGAGTGAAAGTTACGATTTAATTCACAAAAAGATGGACACTATGATTTTATTATGTAAAAGCCACCCATGAAATAAAAAAGGTTATAAACAATTTAATTAGAATCACTTTTAACCAGACAAGATATATGTTCAGGGAAATAAGCTATATGGATCAATAGATCATTTTCAAGAGAACACAACAATGAAATTGGTTTTGACATTGTAAGCTGCATCCTTTCAATCACATCCTAACTGTACATATGTATAGAAAGAATCAAGATTAATTAATTGTTCTCATTACTTGATAAGTCCCTATTTATCAGGGATTCAGGTAACCCAATGTTTCACAATTCACATCAGGCTATTATAAGCTGAAGATTATAATTTATCATACAAAATTATCCGAACCTAAAATTTCATGCACACAATTACCATTTACATGTTGTTTCACTACAATTGTCAATAAAAAATCATCAATTTTAGGCTTTATTATGACATTCTAAACCTCTGATATAACATGATATGGTAGACGCCAAGATAGTCATAGTGCCACACAAGATACATTGTTAGTGTGATTCCTAATATATCATTAAACAAGATTGATCCAGTTTCACTGATCTTTAATCAAATACGTAATGAAACAGCTATGCTATGCTTCATCCATTCCAAAACCTCCTCCAGAACTTTCAGAAACCTTGAGCTAAATCTCATAAAAAAATGCCATGACCAAGATTATCTTCAGATATAAAAATAAGCAAGTTAAATTTGCAGCTAAATGTTTATGTAGCTTTAGCATGGCTGCACATTTAAAATGGAAGAAAAAATAAATCAACATTCACATCTATTCCAACCTCTTCATGATGTGGAAATGTATTCTGCACATTGGAGACCAGAAGGCTCCTCCATTTACTTAAAAAGATTTAATTACATTTGAATGACCACATAAATTAAAACTCCATTTATGAAGCCACTATTAGCATGCTGCATGAAAGAATTCATCTTAAAATCTAAAAAACAAATTCCAGCCTATTTTCTGATAACAAGACACTTTTCAAAGATGCAAGCTCAACAAACATCATTGCTCAGATTATTCAAATTCAGGTTATTATTTTGCATCATGTCATGGTCCAAGGTCTAAATCAATATTCCACGTCAGTTAGCAAGCTTTTCAATATAGTTTTAGTTTAGACTTAGACCATCTCAAGCCTTGTCACATCAGCCAAGTACTGGACTAAACCTATTAAATATGCTGGTGTGGTGCCTTCAGTTATTCCAACTCAGTTTTTGGTCAGATTGTGTCACCTTCCCCTCATAAAGAGAAAAAGGAGTATCATATGCTACCTTAAACTGAAAACCGACCTCACTTCACTTTGACCACAAAATATCCCCTTCCACCACCACACATCTACATTTCCAGATCTGAAGGGAATCTAAGACAAGGGTCCACTTGTACCACCATATATAAAATCCAGTTCAAAAACATAAATCAGATCCAACAAACAAAACAAACAAACTGAAAACCTAGATTACATCAACTAAAACTCAAAAATAATACATTTCATGTTTTACATGGTAAATAACAACCCTACTAAATTTGAAAACTTGAAAAGAAAAAAATAAACTACTGTTATTTACTGCTAATGCAACAGTAAAACATAAAAAGAAAAGCATACAAAGCAGTAACTAATATAAGATTAAAGGCTGAAAATGTAAGAATCAATGAGCAATCCTTTCTACCTGGTCCTGCACCTTGACCTTCAACTTCATAAAACTTGAAAGACTTCTTGATTGACTCGTACGGCTTTCCTCTACCCCTTTTCCAGGATGAAAAGTCTCCGGTCAACGGAATCGATGCCGATATCGGCATCGGCGACAGCGCCAGCTTGCCGTCTGGTCCATACTTCCTAGGCCTGCCCCTCTTCTTCTTCCCATCCGTACTACCGGAAGTCACCACCGGAGCACTCGCCGGCGCAGGAGCAGGCACCGGCGACTCCACTGTGGGCCCGGGAAACTGCACTGAGTTTAGTGCCACGTGGAAGCTCTGGGGGGCCTCGACAACCTTAACCACATGGCCAGAACTAAAAATTTCTCTTTCCTCCATTTTTAAGTGAATCAGAGAAAAACTAAGACACCCCAAAACCTTAAAACACGCTTAAATCCCACCCATTCGAGATTCAAGCGTTCACAAACTCTAAACAACGGAAAATTTTGAAAAAAGTTGAACTTAGTTAGGACAAATGTACTTGAATGCAGAACTAACGTGCCCAGAAACAGTACAATGACGTCTGGGCTCAGAAAAAGTTGTAGCTGCACATAAAAACTTCAAAAATAGAAACTTTTGCCTGAAATGGTGAAAACCCAGAAGCAGAATTTTGAACCGTTTTGAACTCCGAGAAAGACGTGACACTGTAGCTCAAAATCAAATCTCCACCATTGCTGAGAGCGGAAAGAGCTTCAAAAAAATAACACAATTTTTGGCAAAAAAAAAAATCTACAATTACAGAGAAAAATAACAATTCTGGTTCACAAATTCTCCGGCGTGAAATATGAAATTAGGGTTTTGCAGGAAAAGGAGGAGTAAATAAATAAAGTTGAAAAAATGGGGAAAATATAATAATTTGTAAAATGATAAAGTAATAAAGTAATTAAATAATAAGAATTTAATTTATTTATTAATTAATATTTTAATTGCAAAATTCAAAGTATGAATTTTGGTTAAGAAATTGGTTCACGTCCGTCTTGGAAATTTAATAAAGGTGATTTAATAAATGACTGTGAATACAGATACTTATTAATTCAAATTTTGAATGCATAAAAAATTGGGTGATATTTTTGGAATAGAAAAAAAAAAAAAAAACTTTATAAAAATCGCCATTTATTTATTTACTGCTTTTTGAAAACAAAAGAAAAAAACAATATTCGAAGCTGTAAAGCTAGGTTGGAGCCATTCCATTTCCCCAACTACTGACAAGTTCTTTGTCTTTTAAGTTAAATTAAAGTTGACCAACACACATAAATGGATGTTTTCACAAGCAAAAAGAAAATTGATTGAAATGCCTATTGGTTTGGCGAATATCTACTCTAAAATGCGACTATAACGCATGCACTGCTCTTCTATCCTTTATTTGATCCCATTATTTTTGACCTTCTGCTCTCTCTTTTTCCTTTCCCCTCCTCCTATTTCACACTTGTGTTGACTACAAGGACCATTTTCTTAAAACCTTTTCTTCTAGGTGAAGATAAAGGACAAAAAATTAAACAAAGAAATCTTGTAAATAGAAGGGGCTATTAAATAATAATATTATGGGCCTGCATCTACAATGCTGACATAAATAGGGTATCCATAAACTGATGTTATTAGTCCTGGTGACTAAGCAGATATTGTGCCAATTTTTGTTGCAGCAACCTCCCAAACATGGAAACTTTACTTAATGAACATTAAGGAAAGGAACGAGTCCAAATAGAACAATGTTTCTCAACTAAATTGTGTATAAAAATAAATAAATTTTTATCTTTTCTGCTAGTTGTTGACTTGATTCTATAAGCTGTAGACAGTTGTCAGTATTTGTCGCCAGATAGCAAATAAAGAATTTTCTCTTTTGCTAACTAAAACAAAGTTGACTTCCTTTCGGGATGATTAAGGTGCGTCTGATATCCCCACAACCTGTGAGAAAGCTAACTCAGATTTGGTTGTATTTAGGTATTGTTACTCTTAATATAACTTATTTTCTATATTTAAATTGGAGATCAGAACAGCAACTTTGAAATATAGGCCACTAGAGCAACAATTTTCGGACGAAACTTTTATATGTGGAGAAAATAAGATCACATTAGATTGCAAAATTTTGTATTTTTAAGCTCTTTCCACACGTCAGGTAACTCTACTTTGACTTCTCAGGTCAGGCTATGTACATTATCGGGAAGCCAATTACATTTGACCTGTGATCTGATGATATTACAGGTAACTACTTTAACAATGTAATCTGGAAAACAAAATAAACAAATCATGCTAACACAAAACCGAGTCTTCTTTCCTCAAAGGAATATTCAATCTCTTGAGCCAGGTCACCTCCATAAGTAGCCGGAGTCATGGACATATTCATAGGTATCGACACTTTCAAAGGTGTAGTGGGGACAGAAATGGGCATTTCCTTTGGGGTTCTATTCTCTTCATCCACCACTCTGGTTGTCTTTGAGGTGGTAGTGGATTGCAAATTGCTAAGTGCTAATGTTTTCTGCAACTTCTCGTTCTGTGTATTCAGTTCATCTGCAGCAGTTGCCACATTCGCTTTTGATACTGTCAAAGAGATGGGAGAAAGAGGTTGCCGTGTTAAAGGAGATTCCATGTCAATAACACTTCCAGAACCAATAGAGTGCTGTTTCATAGGAACACCAGCAATATCAAGTCCTTTTCTAGCTGCATTAACATAAAGAAAACAAAAGTGAGTGTTGAGAGTTCTAAATGCATGAACGTATGGCACATGATGAAAATCGCAAGTATAAATCATACATATATATGTATGCTGTTTGTGCAGATTATGTGAAACACAAATATCAAAGGAATGCTAGATATACCAGCTAGAAATTATGGGAAAATCAACCAGCTGAGATGTGGCTTTGACCTCCACCTTCAACATCAAACAAATATAAATGTCTAAACCGTTCCTTGGTGCCACATACAGCCTTACCAAAAAGCCATCATCAAGAGTACTTGGGAGAATCCGGTGGAGAATCATCATCTAAAACAAAGGAAAACATGAACAAGTATCCAACTATCTCCGGTTGTGTTTAGATGGCAAGTTGGCACATAACTACATTGATGGAGTTTGCTTATGTCATTTATTTTGAGAAGAAAATTAACAGAATGAAAAATGCTATGCTAATTACTAATGGAATCTGACAGTAATATAATTGCTTGCTTCATTAAATGAATGAAAGAAGAAGAAATAGAAGACAGAAAATTTGGATTTATCAATAATTATATTATGTTTAGCAGGATCTGGACCTAGAGAACCTATCACATTACAAACATCCCCCTTACCATTTCAGCCCAAATTTAGGGGAAGCAAATTCTTAAAGAGATTTGCATTGATTCCTGTTCGTTCCTTTCGACCAAACAGGAAGGAGATCCTTAACAAGTGAGAAATCTGCAAGCCAGAGACGTGAACAAAAAACTACCTGTTGAAAAACATGAACCATCATCATCCAGGTATCGTGATTTGTCAGTCTTCCTTGTGGAGAATGACTGAGTAGCTTTTGAATCAGGTCTTGGGGATTGACATCCAAGGGAGACTTTTCTACTTGCTGCACTTCCAGATGACATCCTAGGTGTCTTTTTTGCACTCTGGGCCTTTGAAGGGCTTGGTTTTGACCCATAGAGTACTTCCTTTTCCACTATCATTTGTCCCTGAAGTTTCTTCAGGTCCTAAAAACAGAAACATGATATGGTAACAAGTTGTGAAGCAAAAAAGACAAACCATATATTTGTTGGAGGACAAAGATCAATAAAATGTAGTCCAAATTTTAAAACTCAAACAAAAGTCAGGATTTACTCATAATTAAAAAAACTTATATTGGAGTTTTTTTTTTTGTAGCCACGGTACAATTACAAGGTATCCATCGTCAAAAACAATGATTAATCTCTGCCGAAGACCATAAGCACACAGAATGAGTATTCCTGCCTTAAAATAGTCTGTTTTATACCCAAGACTAGAATTTGAAAGCTGGACAACTTAACTAAGAAACACAAGCTACTATTTAAATGCAGTGAGTGGTTCATACCCGCTGCCTACGACGTTCTTGCTCCTTCTCTTGCCGTGATAGGGTGTAGTCCTCAAGCATTGAGAGCAGTCGGCTCTAGAAAGTCATACAGCAAAAATTAGTTTAAAACAGACTTACTGAGATGACCTCAAATAATTCCTTACGTGAGGGTACTTACACCATCATATGTGAACTCAATGCCATTGTCCTTTTCCCATGCTACAGTTTTAGAAGTTATAGCATCTACCATTGCTATATGCAAACAAAAGAAAATGAAAAAGACCGGCTACATTAATAAACAAACACCAAGGCACAGATAAGCAAAGTTGTTTTACTGTTAATATCATTGAGATGGTCAAGGTCAAATAACAAAACAATAAATATGGATAACAAAGTAACAATCCAGATCTATAAATACCTGGAAGTTTGTTAACCAAGGCACGGGCTTTCTCCGCTCGCTTGAGAGTAAGATGAATACCTCTCCCAGTATTATATCGATTTTCATCCTGGATGAAAAAAATGTACTATAAAATTAATAAATTGTAAAGTGTGAGCGTGATAGATGTATAAAAAAGTAATTTATTGTTAAAGATTTTTTCGAGACTGCACCAAATACCCTTCCATTATTTGAATCTATAGTGAAACTCTTTAAAAGTTGAAAAGATGTTATTGTCCCCTCGACTTACAAATAACATCAAATCTGTTAACATATTTGTGTCATGTGACCAGCACATGATTTATAATGATTTTTTCTTTCAAAAATGCCCCTCACCTCCTCCATTAAAACCAATGATTTTTGAAACAAATGCAACTTCAAGAAAGTTTACATTTTTGGATCTTCAGACTAGGGAAAGCTAGGTGAAATTTTGGAATCAATGATCCTAAAAGCATGGTCGGTTGTTAGTAGCCTCTACGACATAAAATTGAACCAATTTTATGTAACATTTTTTCAACTTTTAAGAGGTTTCATTATAGATCCAAATAATGGAGGGATATTGTGTGCAATCTCAAAAAAACACAGGAGGTGCGAGTGTAACATTTCTTCAACTTTTAAGAGGTTTCACTGTAAATCTAAATAACGAAAGGATATTGGGTGCAATCTTGAAAGAACACAGGGAGTGTGAATATAATATCTTTTCAACTTTTAAGAGGTCTCCCTATAGGTCCAAATAACGAAGGGATATTGGTGCAATCTCGAAAAAAACATCAGGGATGCAATGCAAGTGTAATTTACTCCTTTTTTTCATAAGCTATACTCAAAACAATTTTTAAAAAAATTCATAAGTCTTATTTTTTGTATTATGATTTTTTCAAAAGCTTAAAAAAACATTAATTTTTTTCAAAAGTGATTATTTTTAAAATAAAAATGATTTTTCATGAAAAAAAAATCTGAACAAAATCTTAAAGAACATTTCTATGAAGATTGAATTTTATCAACCTACTAAAATAGTATAATAAGTGTCCAATACTTAAATCTGGTGTAAGTTGGTTCCCACCTACGTATATATACATACATACATACATACATACATATATATATAACCATAACAGTTGATGAAGATTAAAAACTAACCCTGTTGTACTCCTCAAGCCAAGACTCTTCGTCACATGCTGACAACCATTTCTCAACTTTTTCTAGTATTTCTTTTCTAACAAAAGCTTCCTCTTTGACTCGGGCAACCTGAAGTTCAATTTGTTCAAGCACACAAGCAGGGTCTACAGATCCTATTAAAAGAAAGGAAGATGAAGACTTTAAGTTTGCTGCGGAAACAATTGCACTCAATTTCTATAGCTTCAACATTTAGAAGTTACCAAATTCTATAGCTTCAACAGTATATTCCACTGCACTATCAATTTCTGGAATCAAATGAGTCTTTTGACAAATCTCATCTAGCTCTGCTCTTTTCTTCAAAACAAGCTCTTTCATTTTGCTTGATTTTAACTCTTCTAACCTAGATACTTCTGCCTCAACCTGCATGAAATTATTACTTCTCCAGGAAATCTAAACCGCATAAAATCAAGAAAATTAGTCCTTACTTTCTCCAGTAAATATAACTTACATAATTGATGAAGTTCTCAGACAAGCTGTTTGGTTCAGTTACTTCATGTTCTGAAGCAGCTATATTACACGTAACATTCTGAAACATCTGTTGCTCTTCAATAGGTGTATCCATCAAATTCCAGAGCTCCAACATTGATGAAGCTAGATCTTGGAGCTGCCAGATCACATGCAATTTACAACTTTCAACCAGATAAAATAACATGAAATTATAAACACACATTTATGTTTCATATCTAGATTAGATCTTGGAACTGCCAGTCTTTACCCTCTGCATTCTCTGTAATTTAATTGTCCTCAATTCTTGTATAGCAATAGCCAATTGACTGATAGTATTGTTATCTACATTATTAGGTCCTTCTGAATTTCCTAAACTAGGGTGGACTCCACTGGCTGTCTGCTTAAAGTCCAAACCAAGCACTGAACAAAGAGAATTTAAGGTGTACAGGTGCTCTTGAACCTTCTTGACACGCTCACTCTGCATGCAAAGTAATAAAGATGCATCATGCTTTAAATTGTTTAGCACACACACAAAGAGAGAGAGTGAAGTAGAAGTAAATTATTGACCTTCTCCTTTTGAAGAGCAAGAAGCTGTCTGTGCAATTCTTCAAGCTTTCTCAATGATAAGTCAGTTTCATCTACAACAGCTGTAATATATTCTCTTGAATTATCAATCTCATTTGAGATACTTTGAATCTGTTCTTGAACTTCTACAAATTGATTTCTACGATCAGACTTCCTTTTTTGCATTTCCTCCAGCTCTGGGCGAACTCTTGCTAGCTCTTCCCTCAAGGTTACAGCTTTTTGGTCAAACTAGAAAAATTTGAGACAAGAACACGCCAATCCTCTTCTCATTAGATCTAACTGGATAACAAAGTAACCCAACCTTGACTGCAAAGCTCATGACAATAGCAACTAAGAAAACTATACAACAACAAAACTGTCATCGTCATGAGTGATCCATATTATGTAGGCTGCTGAACCTAACACAACCTTCCTCTTTTACCCAAGCTTGGAACAACTAAGAAAGCTATAGGGCATATTATTTTTTACAATAATCTGTATCATACCCTCAACCCAACAGCTATTTTTAGCACATAGTAACTCATTGTAAACAGTTTAAATACAAATCTGTGAATAAGCTTATATTGATAATCTCATAATCAACAAACTTCATTAATGCATCTTACTTGATCACTTCAAATTATTGTCACAAATACAATATTATATACAGTTTCATTTGCCTTAAGGCCTTTTATCCACTTTATAACTGGCACACATACAAACAATAAAAGTAATAAAATAAAATAAAAACTAGTGATTTATAAAATATCAAACCTGCCTAACATGTACTGGTCGTTCTCCCATTGCTGAACAGATACATGTAAGCTCGGCTTCAGAATCAGCAATTTCCTGCCTTATTTGAGCTCTAGACCGATTTGCTTTATCTACCTTTCTTCTGTATACTTCTAGACACTCTTGATCAAGCTCAAACAACATTCTATCTTTTTCAGTCTGAGACTCCCCAACTTCATTCCATATTATCTATCATGAAAAATAAGCCAAGACAATCAGTAAGAGTTTTCTTCAGTTACTGAATATTTTCTAGTTGGTGCAGGGAGAGTAGGAAAGATAAATTACAGAAAATTTTAATGTATACCTGAAGTTCATCAAGAAGTGATACACATGTTTCAGTTTGCAAAAGCGGATCCATTTGAGGTTTAGACATTTTGGATTATTTGTATCTACCAAAAACAACAACAAAAAAAACTCTTAAACCATTACCCCCAAAAAAGCCAGAATAAGTGAAACATGAGAAACAGTAATACCAAATTGATGTATCACAGGTATAGAAACCAACAAATACTTGCAACAGATTTAAAATCCATGATTAACCATTCAAAACAAGTCAACTTCCAAGAAGAATCAAGTTCTAATACAGAATTAAATTAACTGTTAATTAAATGATAGTAATGAGAAGCATGAATGCAGAATGTACTAAGTACAATAAAATAAAATCACTTTAAATGACAGCATGCTCATACTGTGTTGAGATTCTCACTTGAAAAAAGATTAATGCTAGAAGAAACTTTAGAAAATAATCTTAGTTGATGTCAAAGTCCGTAGCCAATGCATTAAGGAGGTCATTAGTCCCATCAAGGCTCAACTATATCTTAAATAAGTGAAACAAGGACACAATGTACTAGTTGATAAATAACGAATTCCCAGACTTCCATCATCTACTATTCTCTTTACTAAACAAATACTTAAAAAACCTAAAACCCACACCATTATCATTAGCATTAAGCTCCGAAGGGTTAGGGCAAAACCAGCATAATAAATACACAGAAAATGCCCCATTACATTACTGTTAGTGTTAGACCTCCATTCAAATGCTTCTGAAATTTTAATTTTTGACAGAGCATGATTCCATCATTTAATCCATGCAACCTCAAATGTTGGACCTTTAACCTATATGACCATTTTTCTTAAACCAACATCTCCAATGGATAAAAAAAAGAAGATGATCAAACTAATTCATTGAACCCCGAAATTCAATCAAAACAGCATAAAAAATTTTCAAAACAAGCACGTAGCTTTCTGCCAACAAGATTTGGGAAAATATTAGGAACACAACGCAGGTGAAAGAAACTGCAACCAAATGCACAATTGAAAACATAAGAAAAACAAAGAACCAACACGCTAAACACAAAAAAGAGGCAAGTGAAATTTTTTCAATAACCTGGGATGTGAAGGACACAAAACTACAACGAAAGATACTAAATTTAGATTGATGTCTTTTATGAATATATATATATATATATATATATATATATATATATATATATATATTGAAGAATTTGTGAAACCCAGATTTGAAACTTTGGCGTTACAGTTTCCTCGGAAAGCGAACATGAATTTGAGGGAACCCAGAAAAGCAAAGGCGATAAATTTACAAACACAGTAATGACCTGCGAAGGAAAGGCCCCTGGCAAGAAAGGGGAATCGATTATGCGAAGAAAATGAAAATGCAGTTTTGGGATTTTGAAAGGTTTGAATTGGGATTTGGGATGAGAGATAGAATAATAGGAAGAACAGAGAGAGAATGTAGCCGTTTGAGGAAAGCGGGTCAGAGACTTTATTTTTATTTTGTTTTATTGTTATTTCGTCCCCAGGGGATCTCAATTTTAATAAATAAAAATTGGTTTTATTTTAGAACATGTCCTCTTATTATAATTTTTTTCAGTACTAAAAAAATTTTTTAAAAAAAATACAAAAGTAAACCCACTGTCAATATATTTACAAAATTAAACTTAATTATTGTGCATGATTGGATTTTGGTTATCAAGGAATTGAATTTTGACCAGCACAGTTCTCGCTCATACCCAATTTTACCTATCAGAATTCGATTCCTTGGAATCTGAATTCTGTGTAGATTTTAACTTCTTTTTTTTTTAAAGGTTTTATTATATATATATATATATATATATATATATATATATATATATTTTAATTAAATAATATAAAATTTTTAATTTAAATAAAAAATAGTTATGTATTTTGTTTATATTATTTGTATAAGTTAAATATTAGAAGATGAAAAATAATATTTTAATAAGATAAATAAAAATCATTAACAATATTATTATGTTTATAAAACTTATATTTTTAAGTAATTTTTTATAAGTTAGAAGATGAAAATTTATATTTTTATGTAAATTTTAATAAGTTAGAAGATGAAAAATATTATTGTTATAAGTTAAGTAAAAATGAAAATAATTTTATGTTTATATAATTGAGTTTTTTTAATAGAATTGATAAAAATCAACCGAAAACCCTAACTAACATACCACTTTGAGGACGATATTTTATGTAAAAAAATTTGAATTTTTTTATTGAAATCAAGTTATTTCAATAGTTCTCATATTAATGAATTCAACGGTACAACTTTCACAAGTCAAAAAAATATATAATTCATCCAAAAACTTAGTCAAGAATTGAAAAAAGTTAACCCGTAAACCCTAACTAACGTACCAGTTCGGTGACAATATTTTATGTAACTTTTTTTAAATTTTTTTCCAAAACCCGAGTTATTTCAATAGTTCTCATATCAATGAATTCAAGGGTACAACTTTCACAAGTCAAAAAAATATGTAAGTCATCCAAAAACTTAGTAAAAAATTGAAAAAACTTGGTCAAAAAATATGTAAGTCATCCAAAAATTATGTGGGACCCACGCCTCAGGTGCACGTTACGCAAGCAGAGCATTGATTCCTTGTGGGTTCCATGTCTGAAACTGACTGGGACATGTCAGTCACGCCTTTTGAGGGCATTGATTCTCTATGGGACCTACATTTCAGGTGCACGTTATGCGAGTAGAGCATTGATTTGCTGTGGGGCCCACCTTTAAGATCGACTGGGACATGTCAGTAACGCCTTCTAAGGGCATTGATTCCCTGTGGGACCCACATCTCAGGTGCATGTTATGCAAGCAGAGCATTGATTCCTTGTGGAGCCCACCTCTGAGATCGACTAAGACATGTCGGTCACGCCTTTTAAAGGCATTGATTCCCTATGGGACCCACCTATGCATGCATTGGATTCCTTCTCATATGCAAGTGTCTCTTCGACTCAATCATCCCACCTCTATAAATAACCATGCTAACTATCAGAGTGACTATCATTCTCAATTCCATTCTTCTTTGGTTCATTTCAAACTTCCATTCTCAGTTACATCCTTCTTTCACTACAAGAAAAACTGTTATTATCTACGGAATTATCTACGGAAATTTTTCCGTAGATAAAATTTAATTATCTATGGAATATTATCTACGGAATTTTTTCCGTAGATAAAATTTAGTTATCTACGGAATATTATCTACGGAATTTTTTCCGTAGATAATGTCCAGTTATCTACGGAAATTTCTGTAGATAAGTTATCTACGGAAATTTCCGTAGATAAGTTATCTATGGAAATTTCCGTAGATAAGTTATCTACGGAAATTTCCGTAGATAACTTAGCTACGGAAATTTCCGTAGATAAATTCCGTAGGTAAAACATATTTTTATTATCTTTTCATTTTTATTTATTATAAAATAATTAGAATATTTAATTTAACATCATTAAAAAAATAATTATTATAAAATTTATTCTTTTTTAATTTAATTATTTATTATAATACTTTTTAGTTACCGTATTTACCAAAAAATTAATTTTAATTAAAATATATTTTAGAATTTTAGTTAATTCATTATCATTCACTCACTTGATTAAAAAGTGATAAAATATAATTAATTTTTAATTAATTTAATAAAATAAAAACTTTAAAATATATATCTAAAATCTGTAATAATTTCTTAAATACAAATATTTAATTAATTAATTTTAATATATACTAAATTTAATATTAGAAATTTTATAAATATTTTAGTTATAATTTTTATTATCTTTTGATTTAATATTAGATTTCTTTTGATTATGAAAGATATTTACCTGGATTTGAATTATGATTGTTATAATCTTTTGATTTAATATTGGATTTTATTTATTATAAAACATAATAAATAAAATCTAAAATCTAGAGCAATTTCTTTGATACTAATAACCATTATAAGATTTAATTAATTTAATTTCATTATTTATTATAATACTTTTTGGATAATATTTTGATTTTTAGTAACCAAGAACGGGTCAATCTCAAACTAGAATGGGTCATTCTAGACTACAAAAATGGCTTATAAAGATTAGATTGGAATGGGTCGTTCCAACACATGATTATATGAGTAAAATGCGAAGCCAGAACGGGCCGTTTAGATTTGGGAATAGGCCATTCCAAATATGGGCGTTGCAGGTAAAATGTGATTTTAAAACGGGCCGTTCTAGTTTTGGAACAGGCCGTTCTGAACGTTTTCTATTTTGCCTTTTGATTATTCTGTTGGGCTTCTTGTTGGATGTGATGTGTAGATATGTGGTTGATTTTGAGAATGATCATGTTTTGATATGTATTAAAGTGCTCTATGGGTTTCTACGGAAAACCTGTTTATGAGAAAGAGATAAAATAAGAATGTTTTGATCATGTTTACGGGAAACCTGTTTAATGATAACGAGGAAAAATATATTTTTATCACGTAAATTAAAAAATACTCGTAATAATATATTTGAAAATAAATTTGTTAATTTTTTTAAAAAGTTAAATTTATTAATATCATTAATATATAATAGACTTTTATTAAGATAGACTGAATTTTTAAAAAGGTTAGACCTATAGAAAATTCATAATAAATAATAAATCAGATATATATATTCCAAGTATGAATTAACTTATTTTCATCCCTAACATGATATAGAGAGAGAGTCATATGTTTAGTTTTTTTACTGGAAGAAAAATTATTTCCACGTATTAGCCCTAAACAATCAAAATTATTACAGTACTAGAAGGGTAATGTACAATGTAAAACAAATAAATAAATAAATAAGGGGAAGAAATGGAGTGTAAAAACTAAAAACCCTACTCATTCATTCCGCTCCGCAATCGCGAACCCTAACCCCTTCTCCCTCCAAACAAACACCAACCCCCTCCTCCTCTCCCTCTCTTCAAATCCCCAAACCTCCTCCTCCAACCCCCACTTCCCCAACTCCCTCCTCCACTCCTACACCGTCGTTGCTGCCTCTCCCTCTGACTCCCTTGCCTTCCTCTGCCACATCACCCAAACCCATTCCTCTTGTCTTGATGGTTCTTGTAGAAGAGCAATAAACCTACCGTCCTGGTGGTTCTTGCTCTTCCTCCCAACAACCACTCTCTGCACCCTCCACACCCAGATGCACCGAGGGAGAGTCGTCGCCGCCCACCACCACCCTCTGCCCAAGGAGACGCGCTTTCACGGCGTCAAGAAGCGCCCCTGGGGCCGCTTCGCAGTCGAGATTCGAGATCCCTGGAAGAAGTCGCTCGTCTGGCTCGACACCTTCGATTCCACCGAGGATGCTGCCCCGTCCTACAACAACACCGCCCCATCCTTTCGCGGGCCTGAGTCCGACCAGATTCCCCTCTACCAGGCCCACGGCTTCTCCAAGTTCGAGCCCGTGGTCCAGGTGAACCGGCCCACCACCAGCGGCATGAGCAGCACCGTGGAGTCCTTCAGCGAGCCTAGGGTTCCATTTTTCTTATTAGCTTCTGCAAAGTCTTATTTTTAATGTATGCATAAACTAGTTTTAGCTTATAGAGCTTCTTCAACTTGTAAGCTGATTAATTTGCCTTCATTCACAGGCATTTGAGAGTAGAGCTGCTTGAAGGGGTGGTGGCATATCATACTGGGCAGTTGGAGAAATCAAGAAAAGCATTGGGCTTTGCAAGAGCAAAATTTGTCCAGGTGTGATTAAAGTATTATAGCATATTTTGAAAAATTAATTGGGTAGAAGAAAGAAAGTCAAAATTTTATGCTTCTGTTCTATTTTTTGGTCTCCATGTTTCATTGCTATGGTTATTGGTCGCTGTGACATATAACATAGTCTTACAAGATGCACTTCAATGAGATAAAGATCAACTCAAGCTCAAGCTCCTATAACATTCAGAATTCAGCATTACTAATTTTAAATTTTAAAGACACCACTACCGGTAGATATTGAAAATCCCTCTGGCTTCAGGTTTTTTGAAATAGACTGTGTTTTTTTTTGTATGCCCCCTACACCCTTTTTATCTTTCAAAGAAGGAAGAGAAAGAACTTAACTGTCCAGCCAAATAGACATTTTGTACTTTTCTCCTCTTGTAATCAATGTCTTGTTTTTGTTGTAGCTGCAAGTGCCAGATGAAGCCCTATCACTTGTTATGAGCATGGGGTTCTTTGAACTTGATGCAAAAAGAGCATTGCGAATGAACAATCAAGATGTTGGGAGTGCCATTGATTTTTTTGTTGAGGAAAAGGTGAAGAAATTACAAAAAAAGGAGGAGGATATTCAGCGAAGAAATGAAATTAAGTGAGTGATACTTAATTAATGTTTATTAACATTATTTATTTTAGTTACTCTTTCTAAATAGCTTGCTTCCAGGGAACAAAAGCGTTATGGGATGACACCTTTAAAAAAAGCTGTAGATCTAGAGAGATTGAAGGAATTGGTCTCTATTGCGTAAGTGTTATTTTTGTGTTGTATTGTCTAGCATTGATATTTGGTGCAGTAAAGAGGCTACTTCTTTGTACTTAATGCAAGTACCTATGCTATAGCACTTATAATTAATTTATTTTGTTCATGCGTGGCTTCTATCCTCTAGCGTTGCATGCATACATGCAATTCTAACATGAAGAATTCATTATAACCCAAGTGGTTGTGACATTGCTGGGTTGTAACCTTTAATTCTAGATAAAATATGTAATAAAGGCTTGGTGGGTTGAGTTTCATGAAAATTAATTGAATCAACCTTGTGTTACACTGAATATAAGTAAACCCTACACACAACTTTACGCTTCTTTATGAGCCAAAATGTATAGGACCCTGCAATCACATAATGAAATTGAAATGCCAACCACTTGAACTATTTATGTTTCAGCACCCAAGGGTTACTATCCAACTTTAAACAGAACTGAAAATCATTATTTAAATCCACCAAATCAATTTGGATTTGGGAATTCCCTGGAGAAACATTTTTTGAACTTCGTTGGTGGTGAATTTTTGTCTTCCTACAACATCTCGTAGAGAAGTTATTTAGGAAATAAAACATATGTTGTTGTTTACTTCTGTCCTGATTTAAATTAAGCTATACATATATTTTTTAAAATATTTAAAAAAATCCATTCTCTAATAAATACATGCTAAACTTTATGTGATAACATGAACAAAGAATGAAGTGGTCCTTTTCTCTATACCCGTCTCTGTTTGGGAAATTTTTATAATAAAAGTAGAGTTCCTCGAATTTCATAACTCCTAACCCATAAGAATACCCAAAATTTCTCTACATTTCTTTGTTTTTGACTCCTAGCTTCTGTGCCATGGTGCCAGTTGTAAGACTCATAACAAATAGTTTTGGAGACTTTCTAATGTGGAACTTACTGTGAAATTATTTACCATGAATGAAGAATAACTACTTGAAATGGTAATTGTGCATAATATATTGGCTTACATTCTACACCAAAATAAAATAAAAAAAATTGGCTTACATAATCATTCCAAGTGGTTGTGTTTGTTCTTGGTTTTCAATATTGTTTCGTAGTTTCTTCCAATGGATCAGTGTATCTGCAAGAGAATAGTACTATTTGCTTTTGACTAGTTCATTTACGCAGATGGAAGCATATGCTTGGACATTTTACAAAATCAATGGAGCCCAATTTATGATGTAGCTGCAATACTTACCTCAATTCAGGTCCTAGTTATCCTCTATCTTTTGACATTGCTTTAAGACTATTAATGTTGGCATTGAATTTATGCTTCTGTGAAGTTATGAAAGAGCTCATATGGCCTTATTTTTTATAACTTCATTGTTTTGTAATGTCAGATTTTTTCCTTCTTAAATAGAAAACCATAAGAATTTATTGTATTCATTTTTAATTCCATCACTCAACAAATTAGTAAGCATTTTGATAGAATGCATTTTTTTTGCATTGTTCTGAATATTTTCTGTTCACATGAAACTGGATTTCCTATTGCAGTCGTTGCTTTGCGACCCAAATCCTAACTCTCCAGCAAATTCAGAAGCAGCTCGGATGTTTAGTGAAAACAAATGTGAATACAACAGAAGAGTAAGAGAGATTAACAAAATATTTGTTAATAAATCCTTATATTATAAATCACTTTTTTCTTAATTGTGAAAACATTTTTATTATATTCTCTTGCTCTTTTTGTATCTGACCTTGGCTTTGATTGTCATTTTTATTTCATCAACCTAGTCTAATGTGCTAATGAGTTATATTGTGTGTGGGTTTCGTATTGGCAGCATCAACAAATGACCAGGAAGTTTTTAGTTTCTGTTATGATGATAGATTTTGTCATGGTTTTGAAGAAGTGTTGGAACGGTACAGGGAATTGGTCCCTCAATTAAAGCTTGCATGTATTGAAACATTAGCCAAACTTCATTTCCATTTTATTATCCCTGTAATTCGTATCAGCTCTCTGCTTATGCTTTTTTCCCTGAGAAGTGATTTTATTAATATTTCTAACCAGGTAAAACTATTTATAAAGATTGGTGTGGAAAGGTATTTCCGTAGGTAAGTTATCTACGGAAATTTCCGTAGGTAACTTATCTACGGAAATTTTCGTAGGTAAGTTACCTACGGAAATTTCCGTAGATAAGTTACCTACGGAAATTTCCGTAGATAAGTTACCTACGGAAATTTCCGTAGATAAGTTACCTACGGAAATTTCCGTAGATAAACGCATCCGTAGATAAATTCCGTAGCTAAACGCATTCGTAGATAAATTCTATATCCGTAGATAAAATCCGTAGATAACGTTATCTACGGAAAATTTTCCGTAGATAACGTTATCTACGACCTTATTATCTACGGATTTTTTTCCATAGATAATCCGTAGATAATTATCAGTTATCTACGGATTTTCATCATTATCTACGGATTTTTTCCGTAGATAATGTTGATTTTTCTTGTAGTGTTTGTTTCGTTTCTCACTTATCAAATTCCAAAAATGTTGTTGTGGAAGCAAAATAAACACAGGTCTGCCTTCATTGGTAGAACGGTAAGTTGAACATCATCGTTATTTGCTTAAAATTTCAATCAACCTCTTACACATAATGTGCCTAATTTTGTTAATCATTGCAGGAGACTGAAAATATAATTTCCTCTTACTCTCATTCAATGTCAGAACCCCACCCTCTAATTGTTCCTATACTAGAGGAAGTTGGTTTTTCTGGGGTTGCAAACCTTAGGCATCTCAAGGTGGATCACACATTGGTGATAACTTTGGTCAAAAAATGGAGACTTGAGACTCACACCTTCCATTTTCCAACAAAGGATCACTAGTGGAAAAAACACTTTTAAAATCGGTCATTTTTTACTTTTAAAATCGATTCTCTTACCCATTTTAAAAGAGCCGATTTTAAAAAGTTGTACTTTTAACATCGGTCATTGCCCGATGTTAAAAGTATAACTCTTAACATCTATACTTTTAACATCGGTCATGCATAAACCGATTTTAAAAGTTAGACTTCTAAACTGGAACAGGTCATTCCAGGTTTCTCAAAAGACCTAAAACTGTAGTCTGGAACAGGCCGTTCTACAATTAGAATGGGTCATTCTGGTTGAAGAACGGCCCGTTCTGGTTGTAGAACGGTCCGTTCTGGTTGTAGGATGGCCCGTTCCAGATTCAAAATTTACTAGAATACAGCAACAGCAAAACTAGAGACATGGGAAGAGAATGAGAATGTTACCTTGATATAGTAGTCTTGCAAATAAAATGAGAAGTTTGAGACTTTAGATGAGAGCGCGAGAGAGTAAAGAAAGGAATGGAGGGAAAGAGAGAAAGTATAGGCGTTGAAATTTTTAAAATCGGTTATTTAAGAATCGATTTTGTATACTACATACAAAATCAGTTCTTAATTAGCCAATTTTAAAAGTAGCACTTTTAAAATCGGTTCTGAAATAACTGATTTTAAAAGTAGTATCAAATACCTTTTAAAATCGGTTAAAAGATAGCTAATTTAAAAAGTAATGTCATTATTTACAAAATTGTCACTACGTCACTTTTAAAATCGGCTACTTTTTAACCGATTTTAAAAGTGATTTTGTACTAGTGAGTGCACCATAACACTGAAGGATGTTACACTTCAACTCGACCTAAGAGTTGATGAATTACCAGTCATTGGTCCAACATTATATGACTAGGAGGATATATATTCCATATATCTCGACATCGTGTCAATTAAAGGAGAGTCACTAATTGGCTCTATGGTAAGATAAAGTGGTTGAGAGACAATATGTTGGAATTACCAGAGGAACCATCTCAAGAAGAACTTCATGCACATTATAGGGCATATATATTAGGTTTAATAGGAAGTGTTTTGATGCTTGAAAAAATAGGCAATAAGGTACATCTTATGTATTTATCTTTATTAATAAATCTTAGAAGAACAGGACGATATAGTTGGGGGTCTGCTTGTTTACCTATGTTTATATAGGGAAATTTGTAAAGCCACAAATGTTACGAGTTGAATAATGGGTGGTTGTGCATCATTATTACAGTCTTGAGCATGGCATCGCATGTCATATATTGCACCAATTTCTAGAATACCACCAACATTCCCTTTGGTCTACAAATGGAGCAAGGGTAGAGTACTAAACTTTCAAAATGTACCTCATAATGATATTTTCAGATACAAATCAATGTTTGATCACATTCAGGCTGATGAGGTAAATCTTCGTAACAAAGTTTTATTTGTTTCTTATTATTTTTTTTTTGTTTAGCATATTATCTTAAGTAACAAAGTTTAATTTATTTATAGTTTTTATGGGCTCCATATCAAGGCTTGCAAGCATCAATACCCATGCAAGCATATAGAGATGCCCAACTGTGGACTTCATGTACCCTCATCATTTGTTTTGCAATTGTTAAATGACACCGATCGGATAGAGTGAAATTACAATTTTGTCTCTTCCAGGATGTCCTTTCTCCACCCAATAATTTGGATAACCTATACAAGATTGACATGAGGGGAAGACAAGATGAAAATTGGGTTACACGACATGCTCAATGGATCGACATGTGGAACAATAAACGTGAGCACACATTAATGGGTCATCCAACACAAAGCCTATTATTTCACACAAAAGAATACATGGAATGGTACTTGGCCAATTCCATCTATTTCCTATCTGTGCCACGACTACTACAAGATCCAAGGACCTATCAACAACGAAGGACTTCCACAACATTTGAAACTAGTGCAACTTCCATGCCGTCATATGAAGAGACTCATCCGCATATATCAAATTCTCCACACAACATCACGCCACAAGAAAACATAATTGATAGAAGTAGAGCTGTCAAAATGGGCTTGGCCCGGTGAGCCAACCCGGCTCACCACGGGTCCGAGCCGGGTTGGGTTGAAAAAAATTTGAAATTTTCAATACGGGTCAAATTGAACCCGGCTCACTAACAACCCGGCTCACCCGGGTTGAACCCGTGGTGAGCTGGGCTGGCCCACCAACCCGTGATTAAAATTTTTTTTTGAAAAAATACAATAATTATTGGGCTATGGTGCAGTCCAACACGAGACAATAATAATTTAATGTTAGATTGTGATTTGTAATATTTTTATGATTTTGTATTGTATTTGAAGTTTAAGATGATTTTGGATTATATTTGAAGTTTAAGATGATTTTGGATTATATTTATCTATTTGAGATTATATTAGATTTGATTTGATTGTATTTAAAATTATCATTTAATGTTTGAGATGAATGATTCATTTATGGATGTCTTAATTAAGAATCTCATATTTTTAAAATAAGTTTAAATTTGTGGGTTTTAGTTGTATATTAAGAAGAAGAAAAAATGAAAAAAATTATTTTTTTTAAGGTGAGCCAACCCCTTTAACCCACCAACCCGTGGTGGGTCGGGCCGGGTTCGATTTTTTTTAACTCACTAATAATGAGCCGAGAAGGGTTGGCCCACCAAATGGCCAACCCGTGGTGGGCCGGGCCGGGCCAGGCTGGGTAGCTCATTTTGACAGCTCTAGATAGAAGACAATCGTTTGCAACAACTTCAGAGGATTTTCTTACAAATTTATTTAGAGTAGATTTTAGAACTCCATCTTCAACAAGTCATACATGCAATCTCTTTACCAACCAGATTTTGCTAATGAACCTGGTAGTTCTTCAGCTGCATTCCAACAATCAGTCCTTGATGATGATCCAAATCTTGTTTAGCAACATCCTCTATGGCGTAACCCAGGCCACAACAACAGATGTCGCCTTCGTTGTGGAACTGGACACCATTATTAAGATTAAAAATCTTATATAATTCAATCTATCTTAATGTTATGAATTTTTACTTTTAATGCACTCTCTTTATCAATGTAATATTTAAGTTATTAATATTATAAATTATTAACATTATACATTATTAAAATTACACATTATTAAAATTATAACTTATTAAAATTATACATTATTAAAATTATACATTATTAAAATTCTAAATTATTAAAATTATACATTATTATAAAATTTAAAACACATATATATTGAAATTTTTACTTATTAACATCATTAGTAATTTAAATTATTAATTATCAAAATTATTAATATTTTAAACAGATATATAGGTATAATTTATTTTTTCGCTTTTTATAACATTTATTTCAAATATATATATAACAAAAAATCTTAAAACAAAAATAAAATAAAATAAAATAATTTAAACAAAATACATAACTATTTTTTTATTTAAGTTAAACTTTTTATATTATTTAATTAAAATATTTATTGTTTATATATATAAAATAAAACCTTTAAATGAAAAAAAAAAAAAAGTTAAAACCTGCACGAAATTTAGATCACGGGGGACAGAATTTCAATAGGTAAAATTGAGTATGGGTGGGACAGAATTTCAATAGGTAAAAAAATTTCATATAACAAAGTTAAATTTAAAGAACCAAATAATTAGATACTAAAAAAATCTTTTAAAAACTTATCCATCACCTTTATCACATTTCATGGACTAAATTAAATGTTTCTTCAAAATAGATATAATGCTATGAATTTTATTTGGGCCGAATTTTACTCCCCACGTAACATTCTCGTAACAATGTAAAACACATACTTGGTTACTCGATGAGATATCCAAATCCTATATGTTACTAGTTTAGACAATACCGTAGAAAATATATATATAATACTTAGTATAAAAAAAATTAAAAACATTTTTTGTTAATGAATAGCTTTTAAATTATAACATAGGGATAAATAAGATCAAAATAATATGCACGTCCTTTTATGTCATTTTGTTTATCAAGTATCTGACCAAATATAATAAAAAATAAAAGAGTAGAAAAAGTGAGAGAGATAAATGTCCAATAAATAATTAACTTAATTTTCTTTTATTTTGACAAGCTTGATTTATAAGATATAAGGGTAAATGCGGGACAAATGGTATATGTCTTTTTATTATTTTATTATTAAGTATATGCTCAAATATGATAAAATAAAATAAAAATAGAAAGTGCAAGGGACATGAGTGTCTAATGAAAATAAACTTTGGTCTCCCTTTTTTTATTTTATAAAATTTGGTCTTTCTGTTAAAAAGCATTTCAATTCGACCTCTTAATTTTTAAAATTGATACAATGTTACCATTTCCATGCATTTAATAAACTAATTCCATTAATTTTACAATTTTTGACGATTTTGATATACACACAAGGGCCAATTTTTTTTGTTACATAGAGTGTAGTTTAGGGCAAGGCACTATGTTAAACACAAAGTCTATTTTAAATCGTTATATTTAAATTTTTATTTTAAAATATTAAAATTATGACAAAATTCATCGTCATTATGTTATCATTCTTAATTTTTAAATGAAGTTCATTACAAAAACATAACCAAAACTCACTTCAAAAAAGATAGAGAGGCACATCACAACATCACTCCTTTGACAAAGACCAAGAAGGCAATTAGTCTCACTAAGGTGTTCCATCAACTAGGGATGACCTTAAGTATTTTAAGGTTTTAATCAAACCAAAATATAATGTCCTCAATTATTTAAATATTGTATTTGTATTTTTTATTGCTAAATTATTAGAATATCAAAAGTGACTATTCATAATAAACATATCTCATTTATTATCATTATGTTGTAATTCATCTCGTAAATCATTTCTAAGATTATTTCAAGTTATTGGATTGTAAATGTCTAATGAACAATAATAACTAGATTGTCTAGCGTGGAAAAGATAATTTTTTTTATCATTAGTATATTCAATTTCATCATGATAATTATTTTCATTTTTAATATTTTTAACAAAAATATCAACCTCTTCATCATTCTTATATAGTTTTTTCATTCACAAATTTTTTAGTTTTGGTGTATAAATTATCTAGATTTGCATCATTTCGAATAAAAATTATAGGATGTTTAATGAAAAAAATATCAGAGTGCCTTTTTGAGAATCAATATCAATTTCAATTTGTTTATTTCTTTTCCATTTAACATGACCACAAGGTTGCTTTCTATGCAACAAGTTCAAATCTAAACCTTAGACAAGTATAAACAAAAAACTAAATTATAATCTATAACTCAATTTATGGGTATTTAATAAGTAAATGGCAATGAGATGAAATAATAGTACCTAGTCATTTATTTTTAAACCTTTACATTGAACTTTCAATTTGTTATGAAAAAAAAAATACAATGGCACATTGTCAAAAAAATTGTAGTATCTAACGAATATAAGTTTTAACTTGATTTTAAGATTATAATAAAACATAAAAGATAATGATCAAGTGAATAAAAAGAGAATTATATATATATATATAGGAAAAATGAGAAATTTTAAGACGGTTCTTATTTATTATATATCACACTTTTTTTTATATTTAATATCATTGATTTATTAAGAAATAGAAACATCTCATATTAATTACTTAATTGTTGTTAATTTATTTTTTTATAATAAATTTTTTATATAATTTAATTATGTACTTTTTTTGTATTTATATAAATAAATAAATAATTGGTGCCCTTATGAAAATGAGGTCCTAGATAGTCAGCCCTTCCCAACGTTTTTTAGTATATTCTTAGTTCTCAACAATTCTGAAAAATTTATAAAAATTAATGCAAGTAAGCTTCTATTAAAGAAATAAATTGAAGTTGGTATTACCAAGCAAACTAGTTCATTTTTTGACAATGAGGTTAAATTTAGTTGCTCAAAATGGAAAACAAGGATGAGATTGAGATAATAGCGAAGTGTAATAACTCGTCATGGTCCTTATATTTAACAAGTCAAAAGTGACTTGGGAAAAAATAATTATAACTTTAATAAGATAGTAAAACTTAATCTGATTGGATAAAAAACTAAATGTAGTCTCGACGATTGAGACGAACCAATATAAATCTCTAAGTTCATTCTTTGCTCTGTCTACTTTCTCATATCTATTACGTTTACTTCATTGCTCTATGAAAAGTAAGAGTTTTTGAGTAACACTATTCAAATTCCTTCTAGTGTTTCTCTTTTCTCCACACGCGCGTGCACACACATATCCAGTATTGAGTATTAAAATTCCTAGTTTCCGATCAAAAAACATTTACAGACCAACTACATGAAAGTAGTACAAAAAAATATCTACACTGCCATTCGCAAGCATTTCCTCCAATGTGCTTCTCCTATCTAACCCTACTTTACTCTCAAAAGTATGATCATCATAATTCACTCACATGGAAAATATGTAAAGGTAAGTTAATATTAAAAAAAATCAACATAATCAACATAGAATTTAAAACTACTACACTATCAACACAAGCAACTTATTTTACCTCAACACAATATTAACCTGCAACTTGTCAACACAATATAACATAGTACTCATAAAACTCAATAATGTAATTCAACACCATTTAGATAACATATAAACTTTGACACTTCATATACATAACTTATTATTTAACTCAAACAACATTACAACGTGACAAATGCATCACACATTTCAACAACTCAACCGCATATGCACAACAAATCAACTATATGCATCATCACGCATTTCAATTGAAAGATCTCCTACAATACGGGTGAGCAGTCTAAGTAGCTTGACCCTACCTAACCAACAACTTGATCTTTGCAATCCAATTGGCTTAATAAGCAATTTGGATAAAATTCACAACATGATTTCTTAGATTTTGTTACTTAAACTAGGAAGTATAATATTCCTATCACGATATAACAACTTAGGTGTGAGCTTACCGCAATATTAACTAGTATAACTAAGTTATCAATGGGATTAACCTATTAAGTATTTTCTAAATACTACGTTATTCTAGTACTTAGTTAGGGATTTTGGCATCGACCTTTTACCTTACTCTAATTTGGTTGTTTTATATGTGTATGTCTTGACCTTGCCCACATACTGATCAACAATGGTCACTTGTAATCAGTGAGCATCAACCTTGTCCATATACCGCTCCAATTAAGGTCTTAAAAAAGACTCAACTATTCACTTTAAGGGTCAACTTCCCAAGAAAGATTTTCAACAAACTGGATTATCAGAGCACCACAACACAATCCTCACAATGGGATATGCAACTTAAAAAAAAACTCTCCTCTAGTTCTTACTCAATCCACAACTTTTAGCACCATGCCTTGAGCATTCTCAACACAACTACTCAAATGAAAAACATGCAACTCAACTTTTAATCACTTAATCATCCATATACATCATATAAGATAAAGGTAAAAGATTCACCTTCATACATCAACATACAACATATAATAGATTCAGCTAATCTATTCATATTTACCACTTAAACATTCAAACACCAAATGTTTACAAAGAAGTCCATGCCTGACACCATTCACCTTCTGCTCAACGCCATTGAGACAGGGAGCTCTTTGCCTCACCCACGCTTAATGTCATTCTACTCGTGCTTGACATGGATGAGGTGGGGAACCCCTGGATGATCATGCTTGGCATGAACCAAATTTTAAGTAAAGAGTCACTCAATTGGCGCCTGACATCAATCCAGGTAGAAACAATTCTCACTCCTCATGTTTGATGCCATTTAACTCGACACTCGACATGACCGAGTTAGAGACAATTCTCTCTCCTCACGTTCGGTGCCACCAACTCTGCATCTAATGTGATGGTGAATTCTACAGTTGCAATTTCATGAAATTGCTTTCCCTTCACCTAAAAATCAGGAACTCCAACATCCAACACATCCAACAATATGTATACACTATTATCAACTCATATGCAACAAGAAATTCAACATGGACAACACAACATCAATGAAAATCAAGTCTTAGTTTCCCTTATCTCAAAATCGACCAGAAATGAGATAAAAGGAGAAAAAGAACAACTTCGGGCAAACATAAACTTTTTAAACCAATTCAGATTCCTTAGCCTCCACAAACTTGAATCATTGTCCATATGATCAATTGGGATCCTCTACAACTCTCAAAAGGCTGGAAATAAGAAGAAAGGGTTGTGAGAATTTCAAAACTCCTCTCACTACTATCTCGCTGATGTTCCTTAAGAAATAAACTCATGAAACTCAACTCTAAAAAAAAAAACTTATATATTTATTTCTTTAAGGTCAAACCATACCATTGGCTATAAAAAAATCCTCTAAACTACCTAAGAACTCCTTAGGAGTTCCTTAACTCCCAAAAGCCCTCAACAACACACATTAAAACCTATATTGTCAAGGGCCACACTTTCAAATTTGGACGGAAGACTAGAATAATGATTTTTAAGGTTATGTTGGGCTAATTCAATTGGTTTGTATGGAATTGGTCTAATTTTAAGGCTACAATTAATTCCTTAAAAACCTACTTTCTCTGTTAGATAAAGTTGGATTTAAGGGCAAGACATTAGAAATACTTATCAAACAATATTCTCAATTACTTTCTGTTTGGTTTGTCTTTTCTATCCTTAAGTTTTCCAATTAATTAATATTCATATATATATATATATATATATATATATGTGAGCATAAATCCCTTTACTCCAGGAGTAAGTTTACCTAGACTTACTCATTTCAATAACTCATGTTCTACATCAAATTTTAACGATCCAACCATTCAATTTAAAGTTCTTAATGCATAGATCAAATATGCAAATTTTTAAAAAATTTGAAAATCATTTGATACTTCATTTCATTAATTCAAATTGACAGATAATCATAAAATTATTTTACACATTGATTCAAATTAATTAAATAAAGTATCAAATGATTTTCAAATTTTCTAAAAATTCGCAGGTTTGATTTATGCATTAAGAACTTTAAATTGAACGGTTGGATCGTTGAAATTTGATGTAGAACATAAGTTATTGAACGAAGTAAATCTAGGTAGACTTATTCCTGGAGTAAAAAATTATAATAATTTCTTACAATTTCAACAATTCTTAGCGGGAGAAATTGTTAAGTTAGTTTGAATGTTACAATATTATCAGAGGGATCGCTAGTAAAATTCTTTATTTATATGAACATTCTTGACTTAGAGTTATATATCGTGATCTCAATCATAATATGAAGACATGAGTTCAAAAATTTCATATTTTGAATAGATATACTTTTACCAAAATTGACACTTTTTTCCAATAATTGCTAATAGCTTTTTGAGTCATGAGTACAACAATCTAAAATCTCTTTTTGGTAATGCTTTCACACCACATATTCAATGGATAGTCATATTGTTAATTACAAGCTTGGGTCAAAACCTTCCACACCCCACGCGGGATTTACAGATTGTATCCTTCCAGTTAGTCCATAAGGATCAGATACCCATATTCCAAGACCATACAATCCTGTTACATGAAATGCGCCAAAACCAAAACAAGCCACCCCTGCAAGAAATAAATGAATTCAAAAAATTTTGGGCAAATCCAACGAAGGTTTTCCAGTACGTTCATCACAAAAGATGGTGGAAGGATCAAACATCACTAAGTATATTGGAATCTAATATTCAAGAAAATTACAGACATTGAAGTCCTTACATGCATTCGGATTTGTTTGTTATGCGTTCAACAAAACACTATGAGTGGAGATTTTTCAAGATAGTGTGTTTGGGTGAAGAATTTAAATGGAGTAATTCATTTATTTGAAGAATTTCAAATTCTTTGAGGTGAAATACCTTGTTTGGATAGAGAATTTATAAAGAATTTGAAATTTAAGCATTTGTGAAATTCCTTGAAATAGTAGAATTTGAAATTCTCCAAAAAAAGTAAGAATTTAAAATTCCTCATATTTTTTTCTTCTTATTTCACTTATATATTTTATGTTATCTCTTACCTCTTCATGTTTTTAATTATTAAATATTCAACAATATTTTTAAAATTATTAAATATTATCTAATATTAAATTTTAAATTTATTAAATATTTTAAAATTATCTCATATTTATTTTTATAAAATTTAATTCAAAAATATCAACATATAAATATATTTTTAAAATCAATTTTACCATGGTAGAATCAAATTATTATATCCAACTTAACAATTTAAAATTTAAGAAATTTGAATTGACTTATCCAAACAAAATATTTTAAGAATGATAGAAATTGAAATTAAAGTAATTCAAATACCAAGAATTTAAATTTCCTTAAATTTGTAAAATCTTTCATCCAAAAACTTGTTGTTTCTGAATTTTCCGTTGAATAAAATAAAATCTCATTTATGACTTTTTCTAGTAGACATTAAATAATGATCTTTCTTCACTTTATTCTTTAACCTTTCGCATATTAAAAGTTTGGCATATAATTGAATTGGTTTATATGTACGGGAACTAATAAATTTTTTTAGGATGTATTAATTTAGTTTTCGTGCTTTTTTTTATGCCAACTAAATTCATATAATTGGACATTATTAAAATTTTGTCTCATGTCAAACACGAAAAAAACAGAAGAAAATTTGAATTGTTTTTTTAAAAATTTTCATAAGATTTTTATAAAAAATCGTGGGTAATAGACAAACAAATCATCTTATGTGAAAACAACTTGTAAAAAAATTATTTATTTCTAAAACAAATTATCTTTATCACGAAGTCAGTTTCCAAAAATTTAGTATATAAAGGAGATAATGGAAGATAGAGTTGAACACAAAAAAATAAAAAAATTATATTAAGTCTTCTCACCGTAAACTACATCTAGTCTTTAACAAACCATCAACTATTTTACCAAACCACGTATTGATAGGTAACCGAATTCCAAATTATATTACAAGTATATATTTTCACTAAACCTATTTAGAATTTTAATAAGTATTATTCTTTAAACTTTGTCTCTCAATATACTTAGAACGAATATTCTTTCATACAAAGTGTAACGTAGAAAAAAAAAAAGAAAAAATGATCCATTAGCCAGAACGGACCGTTCCCAAATTGGAACGGGTCGTTCCAAACTACTGATTTGGCCTTACAAAAATGAAGGAGAACGGGCCGTTCCGGAAGGAGAACGGGCCATTATGGAAAGGAGAACGGGTCGTTCTGGAAGGAGAATGGGCCGTTCTGGATGAGTCTCAGAACGGGCCGTTTTGATTTCAGAACGGGCCGTTCTGGGCGTGGATTTTGTGCGTGATTTGGGAGTTCGGAATGGGCCGTTCCGAACTCGGTACGGGCCGTTCTGGGGCAATCCGAAAGTCTATAAATAGGGGTTGGGGGCCTTCAGGAAAATGTGAGTTTTTAGAGAGAAGTTTTAGAGAGAAGGTCTCTGGGTTAGTGAGCTCCTTTCTCTCCCAAATTTCTCTGTTTGACTCCTTTTCTCCTCTAGATCCCTAACTCCTTCTGACTTTTCTTGAAATTCAGATTAGAAAGCTTGTTTTTGGGAGGTTTGAAGTTCCGGGTTGAGCTTTGGAAAAGAATTCTATTTCGTCACAGTTGTTGGCTATTCTGAGCCAACCTTCAGGTAAGGGAAGCTAGAATGTTTGTTATTTAAGTTGCATGTGAGTTAGAAACTCAATTGATGCATGAAAGATGAGGATCCATGGCTGGATCGGAGAATTCGCTTATTTTTTTTGGGGTTTTGGGAAAAATGGGGTTTTTGGGTGGAATTGATGCATCAGATGGGTGCATGTAGATTTGGAGTTTGTTTTTGTATTGTATAGAGCCTATGCATTGTGTTTTTGTGTTTGCATGTGGCTGGATTTGTTGGGTTGGATGAGAGTTTCTGAACTCTCTGATTGGGATTAGGCTAGGCGCAAGTTGAGCGCGCCAGGCGTGGAAGAGCTTAGGGCTCTCGGGTTGGATGTTGGGCCAGACGTGATTTGGTTGCGTCAGGCGTGGATACTTTTAGGAGTCTCTGTTTCAAGGACACCGAGCGTGAGTTGAACGCGCCTGGTGTGGACGAGTTTTAGGACTCTCAGGTTGGGATTAGGCTGGGCGAGCTCAGGCTGCGCTGAGCGCGAATATGTTTATAAATAATTGATGCTTATGCATGTTTAAAGTTAAAGATTTGGATCATGTATGTATGATATATGATGTATGGTGAGGTGTGATTCATATGTATGCATAGTGATGATATATATGAATGTTTGAATATGATATGACATGTGTATATGTTCATATGGTGTTTATTGATCATAATAGTGGTAGACCATGTATGATGTATGATGCATTATTGCATGTGATGTCTTATGACATGTGTATGATTGTTGATCATTATGGTGGGCAGACCATATATGATGTATGATGCATGATTGCATGTGATGCCTTATGGCATGAGTCTAGCCTAGGACTTGAGGAGAGGAAAAATATTTTCGAACTGGAAGAGCTCACATAGAGTCTCTTGAGAGTGGTGCTTGGATAGGCCACTGATATATGAGAGTGGTGCTTTGGGAGGGCACTAGATTTGGGAGAGTGGTGCTTAGATAGGCCACTGGGTTGGGTAAGTCTCCTCTAAGTCCTTAGCTAGTGTTGGAGCGGGGTATGAGGTCGAGGGTTATTCCCTTAACTAAGTACTGGGGAAGGTGCGTGGATCCTTGCGGATAGTCGGTGGGCGAACTCCACAATTGACTTGGTTAATGCATGCCAAGGTCGTGGTAAGCCCGTACCCAGCTGTGCTATACCTGACGGTGGATCTGGACTTCCAAGTGTATAAGTGACATCATCCGAGTAAACCCGAGTGAGGATTATATCCTGTTTAGCTGTGACCGAGCGGGCGCATTGGGCGTGAAAACGGTTGGGGTGGTTTCGGTAGGATGGAATGTCACTTATACAACTCTATTGTTGTGGAGATCTCCTAGGTGTATGCGTGACGACGCATTAGATGATTGATATGCATTGATATCTGTCATGAGATGCATTTATTGCATGATTATTAATATGATGAAGTGTGGTGTTTAACTTCATGAATAGTGAATTGTATTTTATGCATGAGTAGTATTGGATACAGTGAATGATGTGACTCTATGAATATGATTGATGGTTGGATGATTGTGTAGTATAGATTATTGTTTTATACTTGTATGACTGATTTGTGAATTCTAGCTTACCCTTCTGTTTCCATGTAGTGGAACTGCGATGATCATACTTGGTATGGGAGCAGGTCAGGGCTAGCTTGGAGTTGAGGTGAACGCTGCGAGACGGGCAGTTTGATCCTCGTGTTAGGGTTACCATTTTAGGTAACAGTTTTGTCCGTGCTTGACCGGCACTAGGAAATATTATTTTTGGGATGACTGTACATATATGACGTTTTATTTTGTATTTAAGAAATTTAGTTATTTTTATTCTTATCTATATATGTATGTATGAGTTATCCAACTTAATATTTTCTTAGTTCACTAATAGTAGTGCGATTCCACTAAGTGTAGAGACCATGGCAGGTCGTTACACAAAGCTTCTTCAAATACCTTAATAAGTTATGAAGGTGTATATAAAAGGACGGATTCTAACATGAAGTAGGGAAAAATGTTCCTCATGGATGAATCATTAGTTTTAGTTGGATATATTAATAAAAAAATCAACATACGAGATTATTTTCTCAATTGTTCTCAACTGATAAACCAACCCACACAACCGGTAATTTGTTTTCTCAACTTATCCCGTCAAACTATCATGGATGTGCTCATCCCCGTCGAGCCTTGTCAAATCACCGTGGCTGTGCTCATCCCCATCAAACCCTGCCGAACCACCATAGCTGCACGTGCAGTGGCGTCACCGTGGCCGCACGCGCAGCGACGTCACCGTGGCTGCACACGCAGCGGTGTCACCGTGGCTGCACATGTAGCGGCGGAACCTAGGGTTTCCAATTTCTTTCCTCTACTCGTAATCTGATTTCGCTATGGCTAACTGGAGAGAACGAGATTTGTTTCACGGCGACGCGATCGATCCCTAGAACGACGAGGGTTTTCGACGATTCCTCTTTGGTGGACAACAATGGTGCCTCGTCATCGTGGCTGCACGCGCAACGACGACGTCACTGTGGCCACACGCACAGCGGCGAAACCTAGGGTTTCCGATTTCTTTCCTCTGCTTGTAATCTGATTTCGCTAAGACTAACCGGAGAAAACGAGATTTGTTCCATGGCGACGCGAACAACGAGAGTTTCGATGATTTGTCTCCAGTGAACAATGACAACGTCGTCACCGTGGTCGCATGTGCAACAATATCATCACCGTGGCCACACGCTCAGTGATGACAACGACACCACCGTCACTCTCAAATAGTTTTATAATTTTTTTATATATTTTTCCAATTAAAAACTTGTTATTCTCAGATATTTTAATGCCTCATTCATAAAGGACATTTTTCCCTATTTTATGTTAGAATCCGTCATACAAAAGGTCAACCATAGACTATCATCTAATGTAAAAAAAAAAAAAAAAAAACTAATAGCCTATTTGCGCAAAAATATGCAAAGAGAATGTTTTCATGACAAGGTGATTGAAATCAAAAGCACACATTTCTTTTGACGTACTGGTTAGTTGGAAGGGTCCATGTGAGTGACATAGAATAAAAGTAAAATAAAAAATATAATAAACGATTATTTAGAGTTAATTAATGACAATTATTAAAATTATTTATTTATTTATTTTTAATAATTGGAAGTATACTCATCCATATTTATAGAGATGAAAAATGATTATAGGAAAATGTATTTCTTTTTTCTATTTTCATTTTAAATGTGCATTTAGTTGTTCTCCTCCATTTATGCCAACTAATTAATTCTTTTAAAAACATATTATCACTTTATATAATTGAACCAAAAGTTTATATTTTTTAAAATTAGAGTTAAATATCTTTATTTTAAAATAAAATATCTAAAATTGTAAATTGATAAAAATATAAGGACCAAAAATATAATATAATTTAAATATTAAATATTAATAAAAAATAATAAAATTAAATATAATAAAAATCACTATTCATAATATTAAAAATGATAAAAAGTATATATATATATATAATTACTTTATTTATACCGGTATAGCAAAGACATTGTGTTTATGTGACTTCATAGATTTTGTTCTAAAAAAAATATAAAAATAATTGATTATAGAGTGTTAATGATTATATCTTTTTTTAAGTAATTATTTAAAAAGTGTGAAATGTTTTAAAAAACTACTAAGTAGAAAAACATCATAAACAAAATAGTCAACAAAATGGTATATTAAGTATAGATAAATACAATAAATATATTATTTAATTAATTTAAATTATATGTATAAAAAATTAATTATTTCTATTAAAATATTTCATTTTATCTTAATTAATATTTTATTATTTATTTTACTACTAAACTAATTAGAGTTAGTGATATAAAAAAATTAAAAATTGTTCGGAACTAAAAATAACAAAAAAAAAACAACTTACTAGATAGAGTTAGATATATTTAAATATTATTTTTATGTTTACTTAAATATATGTTTAGTTATATATATTTATGAAATATATTAATTTTATATTATAGCCTTTACCTCTCCAAAAAATTATCATGAATGTCTTCACTCTTCCTCCTACTTGAAGATGAAAGCTTCCATTCTCCCCATTTACCCAACCCCTCTCCCCAAAGCCCCTCTTTTCTCTCTTCCAATGGCTTCAATCCCTACACTATCTCCAACCCTACCCACACTTTCTCCTCACTCTTCACCCCATTCAAGCCCCAACCACTGCACGCTCCCTCCCACCTCCCTCTTCGGCACCAGGATCACCCTCCCACGCGCCGCCATCTCATCCTTCCGTTCCCTCCCCAACACCAATTGCCGCGCCACGTCAGCCACCGTCTCCTTCAGCCTCCCCAACCCGTAAGTTCCCTCAAACCTCTCACGCCTCTCTCCAATTTTCTTCTGGGTCGTCTCATACCGCTCAAAGTTTATGCCTTTTTTCACGTTTCTGCAGGAAACCCCATTCGGGCGCGACCGAGAAAACCCCAAAGTGAGTTCGTCGTCGTCGTTATTGTTGTTGTTGTTGTTGTCGTCGTTTATCGGTGGCGTAATTGGGTTTGTGTGTGTGTGTGTGTGATTGGTTCAGGTGGTCGGCGAGGGCCATAAAGTCGTTTGCAATGGGGGAATTGGAAGCGAGGAAGCTCAAGTATCCAAACACGGGAACCGAGGCACTTCTAATGGGGATTTTGGTTGAAGGTTAGTT
Organism: Cajanus cajan; assembly: GCF_000230855.2. Taxonomy (NCBI): domain Eukaryota; kingdom Viridiplantae; phylum Streptophyta; class Magnoliopsida; order Fabales; family Fabaceae; genus Cajanus; species Cajanus cajan. The sequence continues at coordinate 6,175,375 of NC_138517.1, read as the reverse complement.
ACAATTGGTGTTTTGCGAATTTCAGTAATAGCTAAGAAAATTTTAAAATTAGTGCTTCTATCATTGAACTTGTCTAACTGTGTTGCATGGATACTAGATAAAGATGAGTAATTTTTTTTTTTTGAGAAAAAAAGTTATGCACTTTTACATTGTCATATGATATAATCACAAGCACTTTTTTTTTTTATCACTTCTTATGGAGAGTTCATTGACTTTTACAATAATCATCTTAATAGTTACAATAGCTACAATAGCGATGATTGATAGTGTGAAAGATTTTACATTAACAGTGCATAACCATTAAACTTTTTTTTTTAACTGTTGTTGGGGACTATATTGTGTAAAAATATAAAAGAATAACAAAGAAGTATTAGAGTTGTAATTTGAATTTAATTTAATTAGAATGCATTCGCAGGTGTTTTTACACTGTTATCTAATCATATATTGTCAAAATGTCATGTATGATAAGAGTGTTGACTTTTGCAATAATTATGTTAAAGGTCATATTTAGGGTAATTTCTAATTAGTTGACGATGTAATACTCACTTATCAGTTAAGCTTTCTGGCTGTTGCTTGCAAATATTTTTGTATTTTTATTCATTTATTTACAAATGTAACAGCTTAGTAACAAACTTTGGTGTTTATGTTTGTACTTAAGTGATATCTGATAAGTGAATTTTGCATACATAACCAAGTGTACCCAATTAGTACCAGTATTGGAAAGATATTTAAGTACCCACGTGTCATAGTTGTCCTGTAGCCATTAATTGAATGGTAAATTCAAATCCTTTAAGTTTAAGTAAGCGCAGCATGGCTTTCTTTAAATTGATAGAAAAGCAGTAGGTAAGCTTCGTGGCTGTTGCTGGAAAATGCTTTTGTATTTTTATTGGATATTTTTTATATATGTTTTATTGTCAAATTCACATTGGATTGGATACTAAATGTTTCCCTTTCCAGCTAATAACCATTATTCTTAAAATGCGGATGGGTTTAACTGAGCATAAATGTTCATTCGTAATTAATATAGTCCTATTTCTGACCTATCATTTATAGTTTTTATGAGATTTTTGTTGCCATACTTTATAGTTTATACCCATACAATTACCAACTGGATGAATGCTCCTTGTTGTATTGATATGGATGTGGTCAACTATCTTTTATAAATCCATCAGAGCACTGTGGAAGGTTGAATATCTCACGTACTTAGGTACCCTATTTGGTTTTGCATATGGTGTACTGGGCATTATAAAAGTACTTGCATTTGCCCCCAAGACTTGAGAAATATTCCATTATTCTCAATTTATAAACAATGCTGGATCAGAAAAAAGAGAGTGAAAAGAAAAATGTTATCTTCTGTTTCATCCGTCCAAATGAGTTTTGGGTTCAACAATAATGTATCTTAAGGTAGACGTGCTCAAGTTTTCATTGAAGATGAACATTTACTTGCGGTTTTTTCCTCTACTATGTGAACTATTGTATTCATATGCTTCATTCACATTGAAAGAAAAGGATACTGTGTACATGTCCATCGATGGTTCCTTTGTCACTATAACTTCCGATGGAGTAACCTAAACAAATGTGCTATTCAAAATGTGGCACTAGAGTCTATTCTTCTTCTTAATTTATTCTAGTTGAAATAAATTCCTTTTTAAGTCATTTTGTTGGCAAGATCCTGCCATTTGGGTTTCTTAAGTTATTTGTGCCTTTTGTATATCCTTGAGTTGAGCACTTAATCAATTTAAACATTGTTCTGGATTTTTGCCTTATGTATACCCTTGAACACTTAAATCAATTTTTGTTTTCCTTTCAGGAACAAGTAAAGCCGCAAAATTTTTAAGAGCTAATGGAATTACTCTTTTCAAAGTACGTGAAGAAATCATGGAGCTACTTGGGAAATCTGATATGTATTTCTTCAGCCCTGAGCACCCTCCATTGACTGAACCAGCCCAGAAAGCCCTTGATTGGGCAATTGAGGAGAAATTGAAGTCAGGTATGCATGGTTTCCGCAATGACAAGTATCAACTAATAGCCCCTTGCCAATTTTTTGTTTTAATTGATGAGCTAGATTCATTGTTCAGTTTGGGATGCCCCATTTTCAAATATTTTTCATTATGCGAGTTACTTGATGCTCAAAATGAATCTATTGGTGAGTTTGCAAGGTCTAGTAGAAAGATGTTTTCAGTTGTTGGTGTCTCTTTTGTTGCAAAGAGGCTGAACTGCTTAAGTATGAAATTTGATTTTAAATGACATCTTTTTCTCCTCATTACCCAATGAAGACTGAAAATTTGGTAATACCAAAACTTCATCAAATGCAATCAGCTTTAGTAGTTTTATAACTTTTATGTGTCTCAGCCATGTCTCTAATTTGCTTAAGTTGGTGTTCGTCACAGCTTTTTTTTAGCTTCTCTTCTCTTTTAAAGAAGTTGTGCCAAACACATTTGTGCAAAAGTTATACAAAATAAAGGACCTTTTTTTAATGAAGTAAACGCAAAATGAGGCTTTTAGCTAATTTTAGCAGCTTTTCCTTCTCTATTCCAAATTCCAAGACCCGAGACCCAAGAACCTACTAAATAACTTGAATTTTAAAGCTCTTATTTTTAGCTTTAACCTTAAAGTAACTTTTAAGATCTTAAAAAGTTAGCTTAAATGCTATCCAAGTATGGCTCATTTAGTTAACCACTTGACCATCTCGCTCTGGAAGTAAATGCTTATAATGTAATTCCTATAGATCAAAAAATGTTTTAAATGCCCAAGCCATTGCTTCCTAATAACCTTCAATTTTTTTATTTTTTTATAATGTTTTCTCGAGTATTTACTAAAACTATTATATAAAATTTAGGTGAAGGAGGAGAAATAAACGTGACACACATACTTCTAGGAATTTGGTCACAAAAAGAATCAGCAGGTCAACAGATTTTGGTTACTCTAGGTTTCAATGATGAAAAAGCCAAAGAACTTGCTAAAACAGTAAGTCTCAAGTTTTGTTACTTTGTTGATTGCCTCCTTAATGTTAATGTGTAAATATGGTTTATGTCTCTTGCAGATTGATGGAGATGTTGATTTGAGTTTCAAAAGGCAAGCGTAAGAAATTTCTTGCAATGATGGTTGGTTGACACATGTTGACCCTTGGGGTAGCAAGTTCCTCTTGAGAAAATTAACTACACTCCCTCAAGTTATGTTATTTCAGACAGTGTTGTACACCATTTTGGAAATGATGCAATTCTTATTCTTTTTTAATTTATACAAATTTTGTGGAAATCAATTTTTAAGCAGTGTGTGATGGTGGAATTGCAGTCACCCACTGCATCTTCCGTGTAACTTATCACACTTTTGAATTGTATCTGTATCATTTTCCTAACAGCGACACTTTTTATTCTGAAATTAGGTATAATGGTCCTCGAAAAGATCTTATGATCTGTGAAAGAAATGATTTATTTGTTTCATGCATTAGCCTAGAAGAAAAAGAAGTGTGGGAGGTTCTATTCGATGTTCATTGATTCGACATGGAGAATAGGAAATTACAGAAGAAAAGTAATAGGTGAGGGAATGAGTCAGTGTTCTTTTTTTTAAGAATAGGATGTGAGTTTTCAATTGAGGAGTAATTATTACTCCATATATGTAAAATTATTAAGGAGATAAATTTTTTTTAGAAACACTTTTTGGACAGGAAATTAGGAAGAAAAAATAAAATAATTTTTTTTAGAAGTTAAAATTAGTTAATTCAAAAGTTAATTTATGAAAGTTATTTGTTATTAATTTTGTCACAATCTTATTTTTAACTTTTGTATAAATTAGTTTCAGCGATAAATCTGTTTTGATTTCTTTTAAATTTATTTGGATATACTTTTTTTTTTTGAAAGTTCATTTACTAGACAAAGTTATTTATTTTCTTTAAAGAAGTTACCAAAAATTCTTCTAAGTTGTATCTGAATAATTTTTTTTTGCCTTTTAAAAGTACTTTGTGAAAAAATTATTCAAATGGACTCTAGTTTAGGGCATAACTGTTGAAAAAAAGTGCAGATAAAAAATAGCTAGCAAATATAGGTGTTTCTTTACAAAAGTACACACATATATATGCTTTGAATAGATTAGTTAGAGTAAATTATAGTTGCACTTATTCTCAAGGAAGGTGATAGACATTTTTTTGAAGAAAAAAATTATTAAAAATCATGTACACATAACATGATACGAATATATTAATAGATTTGGTATTATTTATGGGTGAGAAAGATAATATAATATTTAGTCAATTTTTAACTGATCTTACAATAAGTTCAAAAAATGGAAAGGTATATAATGCAATTTTATAAAAAAGAAATAGGAGGTGATAATGTAATTTATTCTATTGATTAAAAAGAAAAATAAGTAGTAGAAAAGTGAAAAATTATTAATCAAGCATATAATTGTCTAGAAAAAGTAAAAATAAAAAAGTAATTAACAAATATTTTTAAATAATACTAATATTATATGTTATAAATTGTAAATATGGATCATTGATAAGATGTCAGAATATTAATTTTTATAATTGTCAAAAAATATTATAATTTTAATAAAAATACATATTTGATAAGAATTTATATTTAAAGTAAATTTAAATATTCATTTTAATTACACTTAAAAATATCAAAAATAATTTTATCTGATTCTTGTAATGACCCGTCATGACCATCACACTACGCAACACACAACTAACCACATATATACATATACTGAAACAGTAATATAATATAAGCACATCTACATCTCATGAATATGACCAACTATGTTGCTTGTCCAACAACTATATATAAATATTTATACAAAAGTATCTATCAACAACTGATAGTCTACAAAATAAAATCCAACTCCAAACACTACTGTGGACTCCACTACTACTCTCCAGCCTATCCCTGTCCTACTCCTATACAACATATGATCATCGCAGTCTAAACTATATGGAAAAATGCAAGGGTAAGCTAGGTAAACAACACATATAATTAAGTATGCAACACATAAACACAAATTCATTTTCACATCCAACACAAGTAACAAACAACACATATACTACACATCTTAACAACACTTCAACAATACAACACATATTAACATCGTATCAACACATGCATCGTCACACATTTCAATTCAGAGATCTCCTACAATACAAGGTGAGCAGTTTAAGTGGCTAGGTCATATCGAACCGACAATACAACCTTTTTGTGCTTGCTAGATAAATAACAAATTTTGATAAAAATTCACAACACAATAACGATTTTTCAAACTTTGCCACTTAAGCAAGGAAGTATAGTACTATGTCAAGATATGATAATTGGGTTTAGGCCTACCATGACATTAGCTAGCTCAGCTAAGCCACTTATGTGATTAGTCCACTGACTATCCTCCAAATACTATAACCCTCCGATACTCTGTTAGGAACTAAGTTTTTAACTTCGTACTTTACTCGAATTGGCCGCTTGTAACCAGTATAGTTCGACTTGGCCCATATACTGTGATTGCTTCATACATGTGTGCCTTGACCTTGCCCACACACGGAATCAACCAAGTCCTAAAGAAGAACAACACAACATCCACTCCAAATGACAACTTCCCGATGAGGATTTTTCAACAAATTGGGCTCTCAGAGTACCACAACTATCTCAATCCACACAATAAGATGAACAACTTCAAAAACATCTCCTCTAATCCTAATAATCAACAACTCATCATCACAACTCAATCAATACACAACTCAGTAACACAGTTCAGCTCAACAACTCAAAATAACAACACAACAACTCATTATATTTTTAGAACAACAACTCAGTCAACACACAACTTTTCAACTCATATATCATATCTACTCAGCTACTCAACTTCACAACTCGTTTACAACATTATGCTTAACATGTATCTCAATGCCTCACAACTTATCACTACTCATATTCGACTTTCTACTAATCATACATCTCAATGACATATCAACATTGTTCATATAATATCCCAATATAACTATACAACTTCACAACACAATTATCAACATATAACTTATCAACATTCAACACTTAAAGTTCCTTATCATACAACATTTCTACAACTTATTCATCATCATTTAACAATAATACAACTCAAACAACAAACTTTAGACATACATTCATTCATCAAGCAAACAATCAACTCATTCAGAACAAAAATTTATTTGACTAAGTCCCCACGCTCAGCGCAAAATTCACGCTCAACCTCAGCATTCCAGAGGCAAAACTTACTTTCACGCTCAGCGTTAGCCTTCCAGAGGCACAACCCATTCCTATGCTTAGAACAGAGTCCCACGCTTAGCTTTAGATTTTCAACAACATTTCAAAACTGTCACGTTAAGCGTGAAAACCCACACTTAACGTCCTAAACACAGAAATTCATACTAGTAGATGAATAACCACATCTCCAAATCCTCTCAACCAATGCAATGATCAAAATATGCAACCCCAAAATCCTTGAATCCCAACAACATACAACTCATAGTTTAGAAGAAAAATAACATGCATTCACAACAACTTAAGGAAATCATCACATTTTAATCTCATATAAAAAACAACCAAAAATCTCAATTTCAACATAAAATCCCTTGAATCAAACCCTACAACTGCAGATTTCATCAATTTATCAACATTAAACCTTCAATCCGTTCAATAGTCCTGCGTTTTCAACCCAAAACCCCAAAATTACAGTTTCTCTTACCTCGGAACAGAATGAATGACGAACTTTAAGCTACTCCGAGATTGAAGAAGAAGAAAAATAGAATGAGAATTTGATTCCAGGTTTCAAAGCCCCCTAACACACCAATTACCTAATAACCTTGAGAATCAACAAAAAAAAATGAATGAAGTTTGAGAGAATAAAAGGGAAAATGAGAGGGAAGGAGGCTTGCGTTCTTACAATTCTAAAACAAGTAAGTTTAAAGTTAATTTCTTTCAAGACATGTTTAAATTAATATTTTTATTTGAAAAATATTTTATTTTTCAAATAATTAGAAAATATTACTTCATTCAATAAGTTTTAAAATTATATACACAAAAATAATTAAAGACAACATTTTATTATATTTCATTTCAACAAATTCCATTAAAGAATAAAATTACAAAAACACTTAATATGTTTTCTACTCTTAATTATTTAAAATATTGACCTTTATTATTTAAGAAAATATTAATATGTGAACTCTGTAAGAAACATTAAAATAGAAATAGCGTGAATGTAATTTCGTGAAATCTCATAGTAATTTAAAGTAAATTTAGATTCTAAATAAATGCTAAAATATAATTATGATTAAAATTAAAAATTACTATTAGTAGTATTTATTCATTTCTTCCATACTCTCCACCCAAGCTCAAATTCTTTCCCTCCCCGCAGAGTGTGACTACACTGACACATAAGAGTCGGGGGACGCAAACACTCCCTCCCGCCAATCGCAAACCCTAATCGAGGGTTTAAGCTCCCAGAAGAAGAGAAACCCTCTCTCAGTCTCTGCGTCACTTCTCAACTTCGAATCCACCATGAGCTTCGCTGCCTACAAGATGATGCACTGCCCCACCGGCATCGACAACTGCGCCGCCGGCTTCCTCACCCATTCCCGCGCCGAATTCGTCCCGCTCCAGCCCGACGACCTCGACGCCGAGTGGCCCTCCCGCCCCCACCCCCACCGCGCTCCTCTCCCCAACCTCGTCGTCACCGCCGCCAACGTCCTCGAGCTCTACATCGTCCGCATCCAGGACGACCAGCCGCCCAAGCCCGTCGACTCCCGCCGTGGCACCCTCCTCGACGGCATCGCCGGCGCCTCCCTCGAGCTCGTTTGCCACTACAGGTTTCGCCTCATTCCACTCCTTCTGGAATCTGAATTGCGATTGTATCAGCTTGTTTTCAAGAAATAATCATATAATTAAACGGTTATTTCCTCGGGAGCAGTCATTTTGAGCTGTGGTAGTTGTGTGGATTTGCTGGAATTTAGAATTGAAGTATCAATAGGGGTTGGGTTGGGTGTAGCGGAAGAGGTTAGTCTGGGCAATGTGGCGAATAAAAGTTTGCATTCCCGTTGAAAGAGATGCTCACATTTAGTGTCTGACGGTGCCTAAGAGAGGATTGTCTCCAATGGTATATATCTGTGAGATATTAAATGAAAAAAAGTGTATGAAAAAGTTGTGGTAGTTATGTGGTTTTGCTGGATTTTAGAATGTGTAGTACCAATAAGGGTTGGACTGGCAAAAGAGGTTAGTTTGACAAAGTGGCTAACTAAGGTTTGGATTCCAATCGAGAGAAGTGTTTATATTTAGTGTTTGACTGTGTCTCAAATAAGATTGTCTTTGGTGGAGTATATATGTTAGAAATTAAATAAAAAAGTGTAGGAGAAAGTTGTGTGGTTTTGCTGGAATTTAGAATGCAAAGTGAAGGAGAAAGTTTTTGTTTCTTTATGTTTTTTGCTTTGAATTCTCGTTTGCGATTGATGGTACATTGTGGGTGAGTAGTGGTGATTTAGTTTGTGATAATTGTATGTGTTTAGTTAATGATACTGAGATTTATTTGGTTATTTTCAGTTTTGTTAGTATTCTGAATTTAGTGATGGAGTTGAGTGGAGTGTCTTCTGCTTGAATGCAAATCTGACTGTGTTGCTACTGTTGGAACTTTAAATGTGAAATATGTAAATATTTATTTATTTATTTTTCAATTTTATTTGCTATTGATTGGTATACTGGGGAGTGAGCTATGGAAATTTCATTAGTGATACTCAAATGGGCTTCCTTAATGATGCTGAAATATAGATTAGATTGTTTTCAGTTTCTTTAATCTGTTAAATTTACTGATTGACTCTGAGTTGTACATGAATTTAGAATTAGAATTTAAAGTTTATAATTCTTCTTTTATTTAATTTTCAACTAAGTACGGTGTTGATTGGGTTATGTGAATTTAGTTAGTGTTAGTTATATGGGCTTGCTTGTTGATTATGGGAAGATGGGATATGTTTATGTGAGCTTCTTTAGTCTGTTGAATTTAGTGCTTGATTTAGGCCTCCTAATTCACATGCTTTTATATATACGATTCAGGTTGCATGGTAATGTTGAAACCATGGCTGTGTTGAGCATCGGAGGTGGTGATGCTTCTAGGAAGAGAGATTCTATCATCTTAACTTTTGCAGATGCAAAGATTTCAGTTCTTGAGTATGATGATTCTATTCATGGACTTCGTACCAGGTGAGTGCTTATGTTTAAAATTTAAATTAGAATTTGAACTCATGTTTTTGTTCCGTTAAATTATGTTCTCAATAGTGTGATATTTGGTTTTGTGCTTTTGTGAACTAAAAATTAGAAGAAACATTAATTAAAAAATAAGTCTTCAAATTTGTTGTGGGGTCTGATTAGAAATGGTTTTATTCAATGCTTTGTTTTACTCTTCCTCTTTACATTATATGCTTCTTGATTGATATTGAAATGGTTAGCTACTTAGCTGATTATAGAGTTTTCTATTATATTTGGAATGTCATGAGTGGTTCAACTTGGTAGGATGGGAGACAAGGTGTGTTCCACCTGTCTTGGCATTTTAATGAAAAAATTGATTTAAGAAGGCAGTGAAGTTAAAATGCACTGAAGTAGATAATTGTATATTCTAATAACTGATTTTGCAGAGCTTTCTTGACAGTTGTGTTTTGGGATTGGAGGGCTTTGTAAAAGTGAAATTGTCTTTTTCCTATGCCTGTTCTTTTTAATATTTTTTCTTTGTCTTGTATAGCTCTTAGCCTTATCCCATTTATAGTGCTTTTCTCAACAAGGTCCCTTTTGTTTATAAGAGAAAGATAAATGACAGTAGGGGTGGGTGCATCAATTAGACAACATTGGAGTTGTTTCAATTTTAATCTCAAGAGAGAGAGAACTTCACAAGTGAGAATTGTTCTCATGAGAACAACTAATCTTGACCATAATGGATGGTTAAGATTAGAACTGAATAAAAACAATTCTGACTGTCCATGTTTGATTGACGATCAGGATTTGTTGCCTTCTATGTATGATTGTATGGTCAAGATTTGCCTCATAATAATAAGAAAAAATCTCACTTGATATGGGCTGTATGTTTACATGTTTTTGTGTATCACATAATTCTGGAATTCTGAAGTTAACTAGATTCAGTCTAAGATACGGAGTTTATTTTACTAAAAGGTGTAAATATACAGATGTTTTTATTTGGATGATATTCGACTGCAGTGAATAGTGATATAAGTCTGCTATTGTCTTTTGGAGGGTTGGGATTTGGAATTTGTACCAGACTTACGTAGAGCTTGCTGTTGCCTTTTCTTTCCCTTTGTTGTTTACGGCCAGGGGTCTTGAATACAACTTAAAACAGTTCTTTCATTGACTTATAGCATGTCAGTGGAGAATGAGAAGTCATGTCATTTTTCTTCCAGCACTTGTCTCTTGTTTAAAGGGTGTAGCTTATCTGTTGTCTTTAACTCTTGTTTCTACTTTCTAGTTCTTTGCATTGTTTTGAGGGTCCAGAATGGCTGCATCTGAAAAGAGGAAGAGAACAATTTGCAAGAGGACCAGTGGTAAAGGTTGATCCACAAGGCAGGTGTGGCGGAGTTCTTATCTATGATTTGCAAATGATAATACTAAAGGCTACTCAGGTTTATCCTCTATGCCTTGTGAATTTGGAATTCTTTGTAGTATACTACTTATTTCCTTTGTACTTTGTTATTAAAATAAACCTATTCATTATATTTGGATGGAACAAGGAGGGATAGCCTAAGATGCCCAGTCTCTGTACATGTCTGTAAAGGGAACTCCCTTGAAACATCTGTTAGTTCTGGTAACTCCATTGAAACATCTGTTAGTTCCCTAAATGCTGATTTGTTCTATTCATACATCTTCGCTAAAAAGTAGGATCTGGGTTCAAATACCTATGGAGTCTATTCAGGCAGTTGCTTGTTCTGTTTTAATTTCTTCACCCTTTCTCCAAGCAGGGATAAGTCTGTTACTGCAAACCTGCTTTAGAAAGTCCAAGTTTCCATCCAAGGCAATGTCTTTCATTTGAGTTGCTCTACTTAAAAGGATTGATACAAATGATTTGTTGTGTATTTGCAAGCCACATAAAGCTTTCTCTCCTAATGGTTGTGTTTTGCCTTATTTTTTGTATCACACCTTCATTTTGCTGTTGACACGGTTCTGTCATAGAGCCCAATGCCAATTCTTGCCAAATGGCAATTCTTTTCTTAATTCTGTTCCAATTCTTAGGTTGTTCAAAATTGTTTCGGGGTTAAAGACTGGACTACCTAAATGTAGTGGATTGGCAGGTATCAATGTGAATAATCAGTCTTCATCCATTTTTTTCACTTTGGCGGGATTCCAAACACATAAATGGCAACTTACCTATCTAGGAGTTCTTCTTGGTGGTAATTCCCTGGCCCACACCTTTAGGAGCCTTTCATTTTAATGATATATGAGTGGTTAGACAGTTTTAAGGGTGCTTTCTTTTTCTAATTTTCTTTCACTAGTTGGGTTTCTCTAATTCAGTCATTCTATACTGTACTATGTTTCACTTTTTCGCGTACCAGTGGTTACTGCGTAGTGTATAGAGAAAGTTATGAGGGCTTCTTTGGATGGGGGCTAATGTGGTTGACTGTAGTCGACTTTGTTTTGTTTGTTGGGAGATTTGCAGTACGCATAAACTAGGAGAAGGTCTGGTTCTTGGATACTTGATATAGTTTTTGAGAATTACTTATCTTACATATTTCTCGTTTCTCAAAATTGATTTTTATTGAAAAAAAATCTGTAGAGCAGTAAGACATTTATGGTGCAGACTTTTTAGTTCTAATATATATAATTAGGAAACTGGACCTTCAGAGAGGATTTAGGTCTTTTGGAGCAATTTCTCATGCCATTTGAGTGGCTTTGGTAGGACTAGGAGTTAAGATGGCAAGATCCCATTGCAATGTGCTATGTGAACAGTGATTTGGTGCTTTTGGTTAGAGAGGAATGCCAGACATTTTTTGGATAGTTTCTTATCATTCTACTCCCTTCAGATAATGTGGTTGTTGTCTTGCTTAGCAAGTGAATTTAGGTATATTAATGCAGTACAAGAGTGGGATCCAATCCAAGGAACATTTCCAGGTTACACAAGTTGTCAATAATTTTCATAACAAAGTAATGAAGCAAACAGCCATTATTCTAATTGTATAATCTGAAGAATCAATAAATCTTAAAATAAAATACCTTACACTGAACACAGTCTCAATTCAACTAATTTTAGGAATTTAAAAACCCAAGCAACTTCACAGTGGGTTGTCAAAATGATTTTACATTATGTAAATTACTCCTTCCATTCTAATTTGATTGATGTTTAAGGATTTCTACACAGGTTAAGAAAACAAATTCCAAGACAATATTATTTATTATGGGTCAATTTTACCAAAATATCCTTACTCTCTTTCTTATTTTCTATAAATGCATTATGAAGTATTCCAAGATAATAGTATTTATTAGCGGTCAAAATTAGATTAAAAGTTTTAATATTTCATTGAAAACTGAAATCATCAATCAATATTATTTTTTTTAATGCTAAAAGATCGATCAATTTGAAATGGAGAGAGAAATACAATAATCATAACTATTGCTCCTCATTTTGCATATACTCATGGAGCTATTCTACATAAAATTTGACCATGGAACTACAGATCAGTGAGAAAGACTTTTTTTAGCCCTAATGATAAATATTTATAGACTTACAGATCTGTTACATATCTTTCTTTGAACGGTCAACTATGGAAAAGATCTGCTACATGTAGTGTGTCTATTGCTTAAGTTACCCCATAGTCAGCATGCTCTTCTCTGCAAATGTTGTAACCTAGTGTTGCATTCTGTGACTCACCTAACTTCTAATGTCTAATTGATTTAAAATCAATTGTGATGCATTTTGTAAGTGTATTTTCTCTTGGGATTTTTTTTTATCAATTATATTTTTTGTTGTTTTTAATTTATTTATTTATGTATTATTGTTGTCAGGCTGGTTCTGGTTTGGTTGGGGAGGAGGATGCCTTGGGTTTTTCAGGAGCTGTTGCTGCTCGCATTGAGTCATCTTATATGATAAACCTACGTGACTTGGATATGAGGCATGTAAAAGATTTTACATTTGTTCATGGTGAGTGTAAGAGTATTAATTTTTATTATCTTGTCATTTAAGTATGTATCTGTAAGTTTGGAAGGTTACAGTTGATATTTAAAGAAAATTTAGGGTGCATTTGAATAAACAACTTAATTATGCATTTAATTAATAAGCTCTTATCACTCGATACAGCTTATTTCATAAATTGAACCATGAAACTTGTTGAAATAAGCTAAAGGCAGCTTATTTTGATAAGTTTCTTCAAGAAGCATATTGAAAAATCTGAAAAGAGCCTATAAGAGTCATATGTTATGTTCTTAAGCCCAAATAAACTGCATATAAACACTTCTAAACACCACCTCAATTGTATGCATTACTTGCTGAAAAAATGTTTTGGAGAGCAACAACAAATCATAACATGAATCTCTGGATTTTATTTTAAACCCTAATCAATTTGCACATTAATTCTTTAGTTGATAATCGAATAATTGATTTTTGTTTTCTGTATGGATCATGGATGTATTTGAATTCATTCATACACTGGAAAAAGTCCAACCTTACTTCTTGGTTATAATATATGGTACAAATGTATGATTTATAAAATTATACAAGCATTTGTTGTACTTGTGCATAATAAAATATTGACTGTTGGTTTGGTCAAAATGACATGTTTCTTAAATTCATTTTCCTGTTTCCTAATTTGGTACCCTTTTTTTATAATTTGCATTTGCAATAATTAGTAGTGTTGTTTCTGGAGCAAAAACTGAATTAACTAATTCTATAATGTATAATCTTAATTAAAAATCAAAATGTAATAGTTTCTGATTCTGTTGCTTTTATTGCATTGCTTGTTTATCTATTTTCTTTGGCTGAAGACATATTAATATACATAACTTGTGTTATTTTTTATTTAACTTGTCTTTTGAAAACTTGTTTTTGTATAGGCTATATTGAACCTGTAATGGTAATTTTGCATGAACGTGAGCTCACATGGGCTGGGCGTGTCTCATGGAAACATCATACTTGCATGATATCAGCACTTAGTATCAGCACAACTTTGAAGCAGCATCCACTTATTTGGTCAGCTGTTGTAAGTTCAATGTAGATGCCTAGATGGCAGTTCAATGTCATTTTGTTCAATAGTGGTAATGGCAAAATGGAAGGTTTTGTATCTTTTCTCCCTCAATACCTAAAATAAGCTGGAGTATTTTAGGTTATGGCTGGTTTATTGGACTCCTTATTGGTGACTGCTATCCATTTCTTTTTTATTTAGAATTTTCTTTTCAATTTACAATTTTTGGTTTTGTTTGCTCTTAACTTGTAGGAAAACAAAATTGATGTGACAAATTGTGTCTATTATACTGTTTAAATTTTTTTTGCTTTTGTTGTCTCTTTTGTAGGCAAACAAATTGAATTGAGTAATAGTGTCTAGTACATTGTCTTTTTTTTAACAATTTACTGCCTCTTCCATGTGAGGCCTCTTTAGTAAGTGGTTAATCAATGTTTGCATAGAGAGCTTATATTTTGAATTATATTTCCTTATGAAAACCATACATATTTCTCAAGTCCAGGATCTTTTAATTTCTGCAGATTGTTCTGCCCATTTTGAAGCTTTAGACTGTTTTCATAAATTTGTGTTGTATTCATTTTTTCAGAATCTCCCGCATGATGCTTACAAGCTTCTTGCAGTGCCCTCACCAATAGGTGGTGTTCTTGTAATCGGTGCTAACACTATTCATTATCACAGTCAGGTAAATGTGATGCCTAGGCATAATCATGTGTTGTTGTCTCACTTTCTATAAACTGAGAAGATATTTAATCATAGTTTTGTGTGTAATGTGTATTCTTACATTTTATTCTTTTTTGGTTTACAAGAGATAAGGAATAATCTGATTATATAGGTTGTTTTTGCAGTCTGCTTCATGTGCATTGGCCTTGAACAGTTATGCTGTTTCACTTGACAGTAGGTGGTGATTCTGTCTCTTTTTTGTACTCTTCATATAAAAGGAAATAAAATTCTATGCATGAACTTCTGCAATTGTTTGACATTACCTCTCACTTTTCATGCTCTGATTTGACATCCTCTTATCATGCACATTAATTAATTTCTTCATATTGTATTTGGGTGTTAACCTTTATAACCCCAATTACTTTCTTTTTCCTATTTCCTATTTCCAGTCAGGATATACCAAGATCAAGTTTCAATGTGGAGCTTGATGCTGCCAATGCAACTTGGTTGTTGAGTGATGTGGCCTTGCTGTCAACAAAAACTGGTGAACTGCTATTGCTTACGCTTGTTTATGATGGAAGGTACGTTGCACATTCTTTATGTTATGAGTCATATGTTCATTTTAGCTGATTGGGAGGTAGATAACGTTCTGTTGTCTGTTCCTCTCTTTGTCCTTCTATCATCTCATGCTAATGAAAGTGGAAGGTATTTCAACTCGATGCTATATCTGGTTTCATTTTCAGGGTTGTACAGAGACTTGATCTTTCCAAGTCAAAAGCTTCAGTTCTGTCATCTGTAAGTTTGAAAACTCTCACCTGTTGTGTTAATGTTATTATAGATTTGAATCTAACCTTTACAGATTAATTTTCATATTGACTTTAGTTTTTAATATGTACAAATTTTTTGTTAGGGCATTACAACAATTGGAAATTCTCTATTTTTTCTCGCCAGTCGATTAGGGGACAGTATGCTGGTGCAATTTTCTTCTGGATCAGGTGTTTCCATGTTGTCATCCAATCTAAAAGAAGAGGTACATAATGGATGTCTTGAACTTCTATGCTGTCTTTTGATATATTATTTTAAAAATATTTCTTTCCGTAGATGCAAATATGCTATTCAAATTGAAGTTTTTTTTTTTTTTTTTTTAAATATTTTCAAGCAAACTCACCGTTATCTCTTTTTGTTACTTGTGTTCTCTATGACTGGAGTCATTTATAAAATATCCCCCCTTCAATTTTATAGGTTGGTGATATTGAAGCAGATACTCCATCAAAGAGATTGCGGAGGTCACCTTCTGATGGTTTGCAAGATATGGTTAGTGGTGAGGAGCTCTCCTTGTATGGGTCTGCTCCAAATAGAACAGAATCAACACAGGTAGTGATTGATACGATAGAGGAAAAGTCTCAGGAGATTAAGTGTTAATATAACAAATTTTATTTGTTTATAGACGCATTCCTTCTTGACTTTTCTGTGGTATTTTCTGTAATTCTTTTACTCATTAAACTTACTGAACTAGTTAAGTAGTTATATTTTTTCTGCAGAAATCCTTCTCGTTTGCAGTGAGGGATTCATTGGTTAATGTTGGTCCTTTGAAAGATTTCTCATATGGTTTAAGAATAAATGCTGATGCAAATGCTACAGGGATAGCCAAACAGAGTAATTATGAATTGGTCAGTATTTTATTTGTTACTAGGCACTTTAATCTGAACACTATTACCTTGCTTAGATAGGGAAAATAGCTGGGGATGAAAGAAGCCATTCTGCCCCCTGCTTGTATATTTTCAATATTCCATAGTCCATGACCTAAATCCCATTATGTTTACATTCAACATTTTTTGTTTCACATATATGGAGCCACTATGCAGGTGTGCTGTTCTGGTCATGGAAAGAATGGTTCTTTGTGTGTTCTGCGCCAATCGATTCGTCCAGAAGTGATTACTGAGGTTTGTCCATGATATTTATTGGTGGGACATGTTTTAATATAATATTAAATATGTTTAATCATGATGCTTATGTTTATGAAATAATTCTTAGGTTTCTCTGTACATTAATGTACCAGAAACTACTGGCATTTAATTTGATATTATATCATTCAATAAGATTGTAAAGTAAATTCATTATTCTCAGATACATCAAACATTTGATTGTGATATACTACTTTCACCCATTTGGTTGGTTTTAGCAATTTACTGAATGGTATATTGAGTCTCTTGTGAACCAATTTTCAATTGACAAAAAGTTGCAAATGGTATGCAATGTTCTTAATTTTTTTGCGTAATGCATAATTTCAGGTAGAACTTCCTGGTTGCAAAGGAATTTGGACTGTGTATCATAAGAGCACACGCTCTCATAATGCTGATTCTTCTAAGTTGGCTGATGATGATGATGAGTATCATGCTTACCTTATTATAAGTTTGGAGGCTCGTACTATGGTAATTACTCTGTTCAATTTTAGAAGGATAAGCTATGATTAATGACTCAAAATGTCAAATAAGTTTCAATGTTATTTGTGGATAGACTTTTTAGTCAAATCATTTACAGGTATGAAATTTAAGTACTACATCAGTTGCCTAAACAAAATGATAGGGACATAAAATCAGTCTGCCAATCCTAGTATGTTTGATTGTTTTCCCTATTTCTGGCAAGCGGTGTTCAGTTGGCGATCATTAGACATATGATTAACAGTCCCTATTAATACAGGATTTCAGAGATAATTCTGTATTTGTATGCATTCACATAATCTCAAGAATTTTATAAACCTGTATCCTTTTACACCTTATTTTTAAAGTTCTCTTGTTTTTTCATATTTATTTTATTATTTTTCTTTAATCAAAATTAAAGACTGGTACTCATAGGCTGACTTATAGGTATCTACTTTGTAAACAATGTGGCATCTAATCACAGCTTCTATCTTTTTCTCTTGGTATTTTATCCACTCACCCTCCATGTTCTTTTCATACCTATTTTTGTCTCCATTGGCTGAATGCCAAATCTACTTTTTCCACCCTTTTCACTTTGGGATGCTGGACAGATCAGGGGTTAGGATTTATGATTTAACACTCGAAAATTTGGCTTTCTTGAGTAAATTAAGTTTTGAAAAATTGGGAATTAAAATCCATGTGTTTTTATGGAAGAACAGCTTTTTGGCAATAAGAAAGGCATTCAATTGGTCTGCTGGTGAAATTTGGATTTTGATATTTACGGTAAATTGAAGGAAAAGCTCAATCACAGGCACAACCAAATATCTAATTTTTGGACAGTAAAAGAAAAATAATAAAACAATTGACTTATAATGACTATAAAGTGAGTGTGTTGTAATTCTATTTTTCATCATCTAAATTTTGGAATCATTGTTTTTTGTGCATGTAAAATGAAACAATTTTGGTTTTAGTTCCTTTAATGCATTTCTTTGATTTCCATTCCTCTAAGCTCCAAAATCAGTGATTTTGGTCCTTAACATTCATTTTAAGATCAAGAAAGTTTTTAGAGGTGTAATGGTACTGGAGACACCAGTGAATGTCACTTGACCTTTTTGCTAAACACGAGTAGTTAAAGACTTTTACATGAAATTAGTAATGAAAAGATTGATTTCATATTTTTTAAGGAAGAAAACCAAATAAAAATTACAAGGATCAAATCAAAATTTACTCATTTTATAAGAACTAGACATTTAAGCCTAAAAACAATTATGTGATTGATAAAAGCGACACAACAGGTTTTAACATCAAATTTAACTTAGAAGTTGGCTGAACTAAGGCTTGATTCTTGCTTAGCAGTTCCTCTGATCCCATGTGTTATCTCTGTTCATTTTCAATTTTCTTCTTGCGCCTTTGATCCTTACCTTCTTCTATTTTGTCACGGTAGATTTGTGTGTTTGATTTCTTCATTCTGGCATTTCACTGGAACTTCTCATGGCACAAATATCGGAAATTAAATGGTGGTAATATGTCTGTTGTTTACTTACAAAGTTACAACCACTTCTGTTTTTTTGGCCATTTATGATTAGGTACTAGAAACAGCTGATCTTCTGAGTGAGGTTACTGAAAGTGTTGACTATTATGTTCAAGGAAAAACACTTGCTGCAGGGAATTTATTTGGAAGGTGAGTCTTTATTAGTTGGTTATTGATATTTCTGTAAGAATAAAATTCAATTAGAAGATGGGTCTTTTTTTAAACTTGCTGTTTTGCTTCCTGTTCGTGGATCTTTCCCATTTGGCTGGGATTTTATCTGTTTCTTGTTAGTTGCTTGTTTTCTATTGCATGGAACCATGCTTGTTATCATTTGTTGGGGAAGGAGAAGTGTTTTCCATTTATACGGTATCTTGATTTATTCTGTTATTTTCATATAGTTGAATGTCATGTAGTCATATCCATTCAACTGATTTCAAATTAAAATTATATAAATATAACTGATGCATTCCTGGTTTTGTTCTTAGGCGTCGAGTTATACAAGTCTATGAACGTGGTGCTCGAATTCTAGATGGTTCTTTTATGACCCAAGATGTAAGCTTTGGAGCTTCTAATTCAGAATCTGGTTCTGCTGGTTCTGCATCTGAGAGTGCTATTGCACTTTCTGTTTCTATAGCTGATCCATTTGTCTTACTAAGAATGAGTGATGGAAGCATTCGACTTCTGATTGGAGGTAAACTTCTGGTTAGTTATTTTTGTTTGAAGAAATTATATTTATCAACTTTTAAGTTACTTTTCATAGTTGTCACAAGTAATTTGTCCCTTTGTTGGTATATGCTTTCATTATTTGTGCACATCCATAACTTTTGGACATATAATCATGGATTCAGTAACAGGGTGCAAGTAATTTTTATGTGATGCCCTTAACCTTTTTTCCTTGTTCATTTCACTTTACAGATCCTAGTACCTGCACCATTTCTGTCACTTCTCCAGCTTCATTCGAGAGTTCCAAGGGATCAGTTTCTTCATGTACACTGTACCATGATAAAGGACCTGAGCCTTGGCTAAGGAAGACTAGTACTGATGCATGGCTTTCTACTGGTGTTGGTGAGGCTATTGATGGCACTGATGGTGCAGCTCAGGACCATGGGGATATTTATTGTGTGGTTTGTTATGATAATGGTAACCTTGAAATATTTGATGTGCCCAATTTCAATTGTGTCTTTTCTGTGGAAAATTTTATGTCTGGAAAGAGCCATATTGTTGATGCTCTGATGAAAGAGGTACAATTAGATTCTAAAAAAGGTGATAAAGATTCCGATGGAGTGACCAGTCAAGGGAGGAAGGACAATGTACCGAATATGAAGGTTGTAGAGTTGACCATGCAGAGATGGTCTGGGCAGCATAGCCGTCCATTTCTTTTTGGGATTTTGAGTGATGGAACTATTCTGTGTTACCATGCTTACCTTTATGAAAGTCCAGATGGCACTTCTAAAGTTGAGGATTCAGTATCTGCCGGAGGATCCACCGGCCTCAGCAATACCATTGTTTCCAGGCTTAGAAATTTAAGATTTGTTCGTGTGCCCTTGGAGGCATATGCCAGGGAGGAGACATCAAATGGATCTTCCTGTCAACAAATTACTATTTTCAAGAACATTGGTAGTTATCAAGGATTCTTTCTATCAGGGTCAAGACCAGCTTGGGTTATGGTGTTGAGAGAACGGCTTCGTGTTCATCCACAGGTCAGAACAAACCCACCTTTATGTAATTATATCAATTAGAAATTAAACTTGGCTGTGCTTGTGATATAATTTCTTTATGTTAGTTCTTTGGGATTTGAGTGACATTTTAAAATGTATACTTTTCTTCATTGTATTTGGTATGTTTGAAGAAGTTGCTCTAGACAATTGCAATAAATTAGATGCTTTTTAAAGCATATTAGGCCATGCTTTTAACAGTGGTCATAGATAAAATGTTGGTTATTAGGAGCTATCATCTAATGAGATTTATGTGACCTAGTATGCTGTGCAACCTATTTGACTTTGAACACTTCTAAAATTGTATCTGACTAATTTTGTGGGATTCAATGCAAGTATTGGAAAAATCCAAGTCACACATCAACTTAAGATAAAACTTAAGATAAGGCGTAAGTAAATTATTTAATTGCATGTAATTCTCACCTTATATATCGGTTTTGTAAGGTTGAGTTAAGCCAAAATCTCTTAAGAAGGTATCAGAGTTTGTCCTAGATCTATTAAAAAGTGTCGTTTATCATTTATCCACACATCATTTATCTACGCACTAAGTCTAATAGTGTTGGGTGAGAGTGTCT
Organism: Cajanus cajan; assembly: GCF_000230855.2. NCBI lineage: Eukaryota > Viridiplantae > Streptophyta > Magnoliopsida > Fabales > Fabaceae > Cajanus > Cajanus cajan. Next base: position 6,154,295 of record NC_138517.1, on the reverse strand, counting down.
TGGAAAAATCCAAATCCCATATCAACTAGAAATAAAAATAAGTTTATTAGTGAGGGAAACCCTTAACTTATAAGCCTATTTTGTAAGATTGAATTAGATTCAAATACTCTTAAGACAGTATCTGCTGCCTGTGAGATGGTCTGTCCCTGGTGAGACTGAGACACTCACTTTTGCTCTAAAACTATGATTTGGTTGTGTGATCTCAAAAAATTGCTTCTTTGAGATGGGACTGTGTCGTGTCTTGTTCAGATGACATGCCTTTCTGCTACAACCACATTGCAGGGGTTTTGGTGCATTCTGCTGCACTATTAATATTTATTGGTTTTCAATTGTTCTTTCGGTATGATTGGATTTCTGTTCATGTTAAGTTTCTTTTTGATGTTTCTTGTTTTATGAGCATTCTTCTGAAAGGCCATTTTCTTATTATGTGTATTTGGTCCCCCTTTGCAAGATCAGAAAAACAATAACCTTCATGGAGCAAAATTTGTCTTTCTCCTGAGGATTTTGGAATAAAAAATTGTTTTTACTGCCTTTTCATTTGCAACTTCCAAAAGTTAGAATCCTAGACTGATAAGAATTTTGCTTAAAAGTCTAACATGTTATTTGGTAAGCAAGAATTTGCCAAGAAAGAAAAAAGAGAGATAGAAAACATATTCTACAAAGTCTCTTCTCTTGTTTGGTTGTTTTGAGAAGTAGAACAGAGAGAAAAAACTCACGGTGGGGTCCACATGTCTTGATTTTGCACTTTTAGACCTCATAATATCCAACCTGTAATTTTGGTCTCCCAAATTTTAATTTTGTAATTTTAGTTTCTAATTTTATAAAATATGCAATTTTGGTCCTTTTACCGAATGTCTATCCATTGATTGTTAATGATAACCGTGGTTTTGACCTGACATCAAGTAGATGACCCGACATCAAGTAGATGACATGACAATTAATATTAATAATATTTACACTGAATTGCAAATTTTATAAAATTGGGAGAGAAATTGCGGATTGGATTTTATAAGACTAGAAGTGCTATTTAACCAAGACAAAATTATCTATTATAAATAATCATATTTTATTACATCATAAGGATAGAATTCTCCATTCAAGAAAAATAATTTTCTTTCTCTTTGCCTTTCTTATTTCTATCTATTCATTTTCTTACCACTTTTTCTACTTTAAGTTATCTTCTATTTTCTCATTGTCCATTTTCTTTCTTATACTAAACAAAGGGTAAAGGACATTGCAGAAGAGTTCATTGCTATAAACATATCTCATGGAAATCAAGATTGTTGAGTTTTCTCTTTTCCAATCTCAAAATCTAGTTACTTCCCTCACTCCCATTTCCCACATAAAAAGAGTGTCTTCTATGGTCTTTGAATCAATTATCTTATTCTTTTTGTTGAATGTCATCTTAAACTGAAATTCTGAATATAATACAATGATATAGTTAAAATATATACATATATATAAAAGGAGGGATCCGTGTACTCTAGGAATAAATCTACCAAGACTTACTTCGTTCAATAACTCATCTTCTACATCAAATTTCAATGATCCAACTGTTGAATTTAAAGTTCTTAATACATAGATCAAATCTGCAAATTTTTAAAAAATTTAAAAACCATTTGATACTTCGTTTCATTAATTCAAATCAATGCATTAAGAATTTTAAATTTAACAGTTAGATCGTTGAAATTTGACGTAGAATATGAGTTATTGAACGAGAGTAAGTATACCTAGACTTACTTCTGGAGTAAACGGATCCTTTCTATATATATAAATGTGTGTATATATATATATGTGTGTGTGTTTGTGTGTGTATATACATATGCATATACATACATACATACATATATATATATTATAACCATATCATTGTATTATATACACACATAAACACCCACTCAGATTTTAAAGCTATGTAAATGAGGTGCATATATAATTTTAATTTTTATCCTTTTTTTTTCATTTCTTTTAAAAGCATAATTATACAACCTTTATTGTAGATGGTGCTTGATGTTTACTGATAGTCCTGTCAGACCTTCAATGTAATAGGCTCTGGAATAGGCATTATTGCCAATTGCAGGTTCCATTTAACAGTTGATTGGAGGTCATTGAGCCATCATCACATTGGATGACTGCATTTTTCTCTCTTGATTTTTATACCTAAATGAAAATTATAATTCATTTTGTTAATATTTTTGATACAGAAAAAATTGACAAATTATCTTACTGTTGTCTTCTGTGTCAGCTTTGCGATGGATCTATTGTTGCTTTTACTGTCCTTCACAACGTGAACTGCAATCACGGGCTTATATATGTTACATCACAGGTACAGGGTGATACTTTGCTTTTATGGATAGTTTATCACAAACTAGATCTATAATTGCAGGTAACATGTTTTTTAATATTCTTTAATAGGGTGTTTTGAAGATATGCCAGTTGCCTTCTGGCTCAAACTATGACAGCTACTGGCCTGTTCAGAAAGTGAGCTTTCTTCTGCTCAAACTAGGAAGTCTTGATTTTCTACCTGATTTGGTTGGACCTTTTCTAATTTGTGATATCATTCTTAGATTCCACTAAAAGCCACTCCGCATCAAGTAACATACTTTGCAGAGAAGAATTTATATCCACTTATTGTCTCATTTCCTGTAAGTATATCTTTTTTGTTTTTTATTTGCTAGAAATATTCAAGAACATAATTTTTAGGCTTACAAGGTTATAATTCCTTTTCATTTAATAATAATTACAAGCGTTTCTAATGGCTGGCTGGAATCTTAAACTTGAATTTTGTCTGATCCGAACTTGGATTAAGCTTATTTTTGGAGTTTTATTTCTTGCTGCTCCTGAAAAAGCTTGACCCCAAAAAAGTGATTATTTTGCAAAATTAAGCTAAACAAAGTTACAAAGATGTCAAATATATTTAATAATCTAAGCATTTATAACCACTTACACACGGTACATTATGAGTTATTTCCTACTTTTAAGCTAAGAATTAGACTACATAAAAATAATCCTGCTTATAAAGATTCTTTTTCCATTAGGTTGTGTCTTGGTTAGTAATTCTGTTCTATCTTGTCCATGTATTATTTATTATCGAAAAGATATATATTTTGACCTTCTTATGAAGTAATCACTATTCACTAGTAACTTGTTTGTTAATTTTTGTAGTGTATTTTAACCCATTATGCGTCATTTCAATATTTATGTGATTAAAAGTTAAAAAATGCTGGTTATTTATATTATTTTATTTGGCTGGTATTAAGTGGTTTTTCCTACTTAATTGGATAAATTGTCCTTTTGTTTATTATTGTAAATTAGGAGCAACTCTTTGCTTTTTCAGTCTCGAAACAGATTTTTGATTCAGGAATAATCATTCTCATCAGGTTCTTAAGCCACTGAATCAAGTTATTTCTCTGGTTGACCAAGATGTCAACCATCAGAATGAGAATCAGAATATGAATTCCGATGAGCAAAACCGCATTTATCCTATTGATGAATTTGAGGTTCGTATTATGGAGCCAGAAAAGTCTGGTGGCCCTTGGCAAACAAAGGCAACAATACCTATGCAAAGTTCTGAAAATGCCCTCACTGTGAGGATGGTTACACTGTTGGTAATGTTTGTTTCCTTTGTTTTTCAAATTGCAGATGCTGATTGCTCCTGAACCTGATAAATTTCTGTGAAATCTCTTTTTTATTGTAGAACACTACCTCGAAAGAAAATGAAACACTTTTAGCCGTTGGTACTGCTTATGTGCAAGGAGAGGATGTTGCTGCAAGAGGACGTATCCTCCTCTTCTCTTTGGGAAAAAATACCGATAATCCACAAACTCTGGTATCCCTTAGGAATTCTTTCTTCTTCAAAAAGTGATCAAAATTGTTGTCCCTTCACTCTAAATTTGGGTGATGCATTTATTTGGAAATTATCTTAAATATTCATCTTCTTTACAGGTTTCAGAGGTTTACTCAAAGGAACTAAAAGGTGCTATATCTGCCTTGGCCTCACTTCAGGGTCATCTATTAATAGCATCTGGTCCAAAAATTATTCTGCACAAATGGAGTGGCACTGAGTTGAATGGTATTGCATTTTTTGATGCGCCACCATTACATGTTGTGAGCTTGAATATTGTAAGTGATAGTTCCTTAAATCTTTCATTATGATGATAAAAATTGGCATCTAAACAACATGCTAAGTTTAGTTACTTGCGTATGGCTTCAAACTCATAACTGTATGTTATCAAATGATTAATTGTCCCCCCCTCCTCCTGATTAAAACCTGTCATCATTTTTGTAGGTAAAGAACTTTATCCTTATTGGTGACATCCATAAAAGCATATACTTTCTAAGTTGGAAAGAACAGGGGGCTCAACTGAGCTTATTAGCCAAGGATTTTGGTTCTCTGGATTGTTTTGCGACAGAATTTTTGATTGACGGAAGTACTCTTAGTCTAATGGTTTCGGATGATAACAGAAACATCCAGGTTTGTCTTAAGATTGCATGGTACTAAATTGTCTGCATTTGTTTGTTGTGATGTGCATGTGTACTTTTAAAAGGTAACTGGTTAAAAAATGTAGTTCTTTTAATTGAAAATTTGTTTTTGAACATAATATAAAGTATACTTTCACTTTATTTTTGGGCTTGTGTCTTGGATTTTCTTTAGGATGTATAACCTTTTTCCAGTTAAATTCTTATTACGAGGTGCATCTTGACTGAAGACTAAGCTGTGCCCTTCATTTTGATGGTTTTTGTGATGTTAATTATCTAATTTGAAATTTGGCAGTTTTTTTTTTATATGTTTTTTGTTTAAAATAGAAAACACTTCTTTAATCTGAAAACTTATTCAAAATATTTTATAAGTAATTAGATACATTTTTTTAAGAAAAAAGGTAGAAATCGCAGAGAAAGGAGATGTTTCATTGCTTTTTCTGAGAAGCTAAAATTATCTTCTGAAAAGTATGCTTAAAAGAACTATATCAGAAAAGCACCGTTTTTGAAGCTGAAACAAATGAACCCATAAATCCATAGTAGTCAATGGCACACTATAGTGGAGTAGAAGAGCGGAGGCCCTGAACTGCTAAAGGATTCAATAATAGCCGCTATTGAGGTGCTATAGCAATGCTACTATGCTATATACTTCAAAAACCCATTTTTACCCCTGAAATGCTTAGGGTTATTTTCAAGGTTCTGGACCTTCCAATGTCCAAAGTCACCAATTCTATCACAATTGATTAGATATCTCATAGTTTCAAGCCCCTCTTCTTATTAGTTATTTATAGGCAACAACCCTCATTTCTTCAGCCAACTAACCTAAATACTCAGTAATAGACCCGACTACTGGCAGACTTCTAACAGAGATAAGCAAGGATAAACTGTATTCATCTATCAGATAATCACTACATAATGAATGCAAATGAGTATCAGTACATATATACAGTAAAATTTAATGCGTAAAAACATGCACAAAATATTTTGAAAATACGTTGTGGATATGAAAAGATGGGTAATTTCCTTTCCAAATGGTCAAAGTCAGCATCAACAATGTTCAGTCAGTCAGCTTCTCTTAAATTGTTCTGTTTGAAAATTTGAATTTACATCTGCTAATGGCCCTTGTCCTGTGATATTCTTTTTGCTTGGTCCATTTTTTGTTTTTAATTTTATTTAATCTTCCAAGTACTTAGTTTTAATATATTATTATATTTTTTACTTGATTCATCCGCAAAGGTACCTTTATTTCGTAGACAAGCTAAATTTATATGCTAGGCTGGTTGCTTTTCCGAAAGTATTCCTTCCCCTTGGTTCTTTTTCTATTTTGGTACTTGTCCATTTTGTGTTTATTTTTATTTTATTCTCCTGTCTTTTTTGTTGAGTATAACCTATGAAATGTCTGGTGAGCAGATTTTTTACTATGCACCAAAGATGTCGGAGAGTTGGAAAGGACAGAAGCTTCTTTCAAGAGCTGAATTTCATGTTGGTGCCCATGTAACTAAATTTCTAAGGTTGCAGATGCTATCCACTTCTGATCGAGCTGGTTCTGCTCCAGGATCAGATAAAACCAATCGTTTTGCCTTATTATTTGGTACCTTGGATGGTAGTATCGGTTGCATTGCACCTCTTGATGAACTCACATTTCGCAGACTACAGTCTTTGCAGAGAAAGCTTGTTGATGCTGTACCCCATGTTGCTGGCCTGAATCCCAGAGCTTTCAGACAATTTCGGTCAAATGGAAAGGCCCATCGGCCTGGCCCTGACAGTATAGTTGACTGCGAACTGCTATGCCAGTAAGTTTTATCTTCAGCCGGTATTAATGTTTGTGCTTTGGTATTGAGATGTGGATATCAAACTTGAGAGTCTTAGTAAAATATTCAAACAAAAAAGAAGTGTGCATGAAACTTGCATACTTCTGAATATACACGGAATCTTAATAGGTTAATTAACAAAAGATAGCCCTGATAGAAAAATCTAGGTAATTTTTCTCCACTTGCTTAATCATTCTATGATAGCTAATCGGTTGGAAAGCTATACCTAGGGATGGTAATGGGTAGGATTCGGGAAGGATCATATAGTAACCGTCCCCATATCCACTTTTCAAAAAATAATACTTGTAGGTAGTCCCATATGTGTGCGGATAGCAATTTTAATCCCTGTCTCCGTGATCGTCGGGTACCTTTGTACCCATACCCACACTCATGACCTGTATTTTACTTGCATATAAAGTAAATTAATCAATAAAATAATATTAATTTGTCATGTCTTTAACTTTACAAAAATCTAACATAACAATTCTTATAAATAAAGATTATAAAACATTCAATTCTTGTAAATAAATTTTAAAAAAATTCAACATAATAAAAATTATAATTAAATTTCGAATATCATGATCATGTGTTAACAATATTTTCCAAGAATTGTAAAAAAAATTATACAATATAGATTAAATTGTATCCTATAAATTTCAAAAAATAAATATGCAGACATTTAATCTCATCATCGGAATCAATTTCTTTATATTTTTGCAAATGTTTTTTTTTTAAGTTTATATATTGTTTTGGTCTAGTAATACCAATAGAAACTACATGACAAGAAAGTGAATGATCAGATAATTTAAATTAATAATTAAAACCAACAATAAAAAAATAAAACAACTTTTATTAAATAAACCAAATTTAATTATTTACCTTGTTACTTGTGTTTCAACCAACTTTGTTCACATGTAAATGCATTCAAAGTAAATTCATGGAGTCTAGAACGATGAAAACTTAAAAATCTACCTCGTGCTAAATGCAAAATTTGAAGCTATGAATGAATTTGGGATAACCAAAACATTTAGCAATTTTATGAAAAATTGGATACTTGATTCCATTTGTTTTCCACCATCCAAGAATGTCAAAAGTAACACTCCTAGGCAAATTTTTTTCTTTCAAGTAGAGTTTTATTTCAGACTTTGTTTTTCAATTCTATAATTTACAAATGAGTTATAATCGCTAAGAAAATTGCTAGTATTTAGATTATTCAAGTTTGACTCATGTCATTTGCTTGTGAAGTTGAACATTTCACTATTCCTTTAGCTTTAGTTTGGTACTCTTCAAACAATGAATAACATAATTTCTTGATATTATTAATTTTAATTGAAGATGAGCTACCATAAAGCTTTGAGAAATAGTACTCTAACAACTTCAACTTGTTTATTGGATATAAAATAATAACAATATTATTTTATATATATATATATATATACACACACACATAAATATAATTGCTGGGTGGGGCGGGTTGGATACCATAGTATCCATATCCACACCCCCTAAATTTCGCAGGTCTATACCCATCCCATACCCATCCCTGTATAAGTGGGTATTTATCTGCCTCGCATAAGGGTATTTTTGTGGGTGCTTGGGGGATTCGAATACATTTTGCCATCCCTAGCTATACCCTATGAAAGACGACCACATCTACAGAAAACTGTGTTGAATACATTGACACGATTTGGATACGACACTTGTTACACGTGTCTTGAACACTCATCCAACATCTCTACATCATGTCAACAATTAAATTTATTTTTTTGTTTGAACACTTCTCTGACACAGTCTGAATATTTTTCTAACATGACTTGGATATGAGTAAAGAAAGTGGATGATATTTGCTCTTAACTAAAACATTTATCTAATACTTCTGTTTTAAAAAAAATATATAAAGCCAACATATTTATAAATATTGCAAGGTTCATAACATTTTTATTTTATTTTTTTGAGGTTCATTTTGTATAGGAATTATTAGTATCAACTTTTAAGAGATATGATTCATTAAGGTCATTGTCATATAAAGAATTGTAGAATTCAACAACTTTAAGGATGAATATACTCAATTTAGATTTTTGTCATGTTATAATTTAATGTATTTTATGAGTTATTGAGTAGAGTAACTCTATAAAAAATTACTCTTGGATTAACTTGATATCCACCATATATATGTATATATATTCCTATATTTTACATTTTGGACATTAGCTACGTCTCGGTGTATGTGTCGGAGTCGGTGTTTCATAGGCTATACCTTGTACTTGCAGACCTTAACAGTTTCAGATATTTACAATTCCTTTTATTTTTCATTTATAATATGCTATGCGGCTTTCTTGTTTTGAAATGTAAATTCTGCCTTTGTCTTCTTTGTTACAGTTATGAAATGCTTCCATTGGAGGAACAGCTTGAAATTGCAAACCAGATTGGAACAACTCGATCACAAATTCTCTCAAATCTAAGTGATCTGTCTCTTGGGACAAGCTTCTTGTGATCACCAACATCTTTCGTAGATCAGGGTACAGTGCTGTCCATGTTTTCCCAACCTCTTGGCACTTGGCAGTGGTTTATGTGATTCAATTGCGTCTTATTAACACAATTAGATGCTTTACTATATTGAAGGCTTGGGTAAGTCATTACATCGTAGCCTAACTCTCCTACTCTCCTTGGAAGTATTGAGTGCAGACAGTCTTTCCCAAAATTGAGTCCAATGGATGTTTCATATTCTGTACATCAAAGGTCAAATTGCCTTGTCCTTCAACCTATAGTCATCTAGTTAGGAGCAGGCGAATTTGTTTAATGCCCTAATGGACGAGGTGGATGTAACATAAATTTTGTTCACCCAAAGAAACAAGTAGGAAACTTAACCACTAGAAAGCCCCGACATTCTTTTCTGTATGTCAGCATCAAGTGTTCTCTGTAACATGTAATTATCATTATTATTTTTGTTCACACCATAATATGATGGTTTAGTTGCAAATGACATTTTTCTTATATACGAGCATGCCTACAAGAAATCATATTTTTTGTATGTCATTAGTGGTAGTGCTTTATAGGCATTTTTTTTTCCTTCATTCAGTTTAAAATCATAATAGTCATCTTATTGGATGCAAATATAACTTGTAATAGAATCTGTTATTATTTATATAGGGTTCATTTAGTTTGCTTTGTTCTCTTTTAAAATATAACATTATATAATAACATGAAACGAAGATTTGAAAATTGATTTGAGTGCTGACAAAATATCTTTTGCTATGTCCATTGGTTAAGCACGTGTACACCCACCCCATGCATGGTTTTAAATTTCTATTTGCGACCATAATTATGGTCTTAAGATCTTAGGACGCCTTCACAATCGTAAATTTATGTATGTAAACTTACGAGTTGCATCATAATCCCGATTGCAATTTAAAATGACGCTTTCTTGAAATGGAAAATGGATTTTAAAATGCCTCCACTATCTATCAAAATCTAATTTAGAGTTGACCTTAATTCGTCAAAGGAAGAATTCAGTTCCTGTATAAATATTAAGGACGAGTGCCCTGTTTTTTCTAAGTCAAGCTTAGTTAGCTACTACCATTTTAACTCGTCTTCTGCCTATTACCTTATTTGATACTTTAAATTTAAAGTGATCACTAACGTACCCCATGTTTATTTTATATATATATATAAGCAGTTTGTTGAATTTTTTTTTGAAGATTTTCATTAGATTTTTAAACTAAATTGTAATTGGGTCATTTATCTTCTATAATTTTTAGTTAGTAAAACTATCATAAATTTATTTATTTCAATTTCAAGTTACCATAAACTAATTATGAAGACCCAATTATAAAAATTGTTGAAGATCAATTATATATCTATTTTAGTTTAAGGGCTTTTCTTTTTATTTATTTTTTTTTAAAAAAAGTTTAAGAACCTATTGATACATTAAACCTTAAATTTTTATTGTGGATTGGAAACTAAAAATTAAAAACTATTGGTACTAGGCAATTTAGCATGTTTCACATTATTTTATCCAGTCAAGACCAAAACGCGATAATCGGTTGTCAATCAGAAAAGCAATACATGTGAATATTGGTCCCATTCCAAGAATAACAAGTAGTAATCCATTTATGATTGCACGTTTAAAACACAGGCCAAGACGCATGTAAAACACTTGAAGCCGCGTTATTAATCTAATGCACTGTTTTAGATAGTTAAAGTTGAGAGTGAAAGATTAGGAGTTGACTCCATTTACATGATGATGCAGCTGCTCCAGTTCAACTCAAGATGTCCAATTTGTTACTAAACTCTTTGTCGGCATTATCCGTTTCTTCTTCAACCTTTTTTTTCTTCTTCTTTTCGGCAACTTCCACACACGCTTACTTCAACACGGAATCATAGTGAGTTAGGCACGTTCGGATTGCAATTGAGTAAATCCACCATAAATTCTTCTTGTGTATGGGAGATTACTACATACATGTCACTTTACATGGGTAAAATATTATTCATTTTGAATTTAAACTATTATTATTTTATTTTTAATCATCAGAGAAGCTTTATGCATTGTGTAAGTTAGCATAATAAATGAACTTTAAATATGTTGGTTGATTTGTAATTTGTGTCGAATATGTTATATATTGTTGAAGTTGTTTATAAGGTTGTAAAATTGTTAAGTTGCCTGTTGAAGATGAGTTGAGTAGTTGTTGACTTAAGTTGTTTATATGTTGTGTGTTGATAATATGTGATATGCTATTAAAGTTGCTATATGTTGTGTATTTGGTGAAACTAAGTTGTTTTTATGTTGTTTATTGTTGAATTATTAATAAGTTGAGATGTATAAGTTGAAGTAGTTCATTATTGTAAAATTGATATTGTGTTGACTATAGTTGCTCTAGTTGTTTAATTAAGTAGTATAAAGATGCCTATTGCTATAAATTTGAAAGTTGCCTTAAAGTTGTTGAAGTTGAGATTGATGACTATAACTGCTTATTATTGTAATGATGACTAATTTTGTAAAGTTGTTTTGACGCCTATAGTTGTAAAGTAATAAAGTTGTCAAAGTTGTATAGTTGTATAGTTGAATAAAAAGTTGTCAAGTTGGTATGTGATATCTATTGTTGAAAGTTGCTTTTAAGTTGTAAGTTGCCTTAAAGTTGTTCGGTTGCTCTAAAGCTGTTGAAGTTGATATTTTGATGACTAAAGTTGCTTATTGTTGTAAAGTTGTAAAGTTGAGGACATATGGTGAAGATATATGTCCTATGTTGAGATACATAGTACTAAAGTGGTAAGTTGAAAGTTATTTTAAAGTTGAATCTCTTAGTACTGTGTGGGCGATATGAAAGTAGTCGATCCATGTCATGGTTGAATGATCAATTTGAGTAAGGTATCTAGTTAGAGATGTAGTCTTTGACTAGGTACTAGAGGGTGCGTGGTACTTAGAGGACAGTGGGTGGGCTAACTCCATATGTGGATTGGTGATGCTAGCCAAGGCCGTGGTAGGCTCATACCCAAACCCTTCTGTCCTGATAGTAGTATAGTATTAGACCTCCGATTCTAAGTGGCACACCTGAGCAATCGCCTATTGTTATCTATACCTGGTTCTCTTTGAAGTTCTTAAAAATGTCCCATACCTGACCTGGTTGAGATAGGTCAAACGCTGAATTCGTTAGGATTTATGCCACCTAGACTGCTCAACCTCATTTGTTGGAGATCTCCTAGTTGTATATGCGTGACGACGCATTAGTTGATGTTGCATGGGTTGTTGCATTCAAGTTGTATATAATGTTATAGGAATGAGTTGATAGTTGAGCTATTGGGATAAATACTACGTGATTGTGTTGTGATGAGTTGTTGATCACTAGGACTAGAGGAGAAGTTTTTAAAGTTGCTCATCTCATTGTGCGAATTGAGATAGTTGTGGTGCTCTGAGAGCCCAAATTGTTTAAAAACCCTCCTTGGAAAGTTGTCCCTTGGAGTGGATGATGTGTTGTTCTCCTCTAGGACTTGGTTGGTTCCGCGTGTGGGCAAGGTCGAGGCACACATGTATGAAGCAACCACGGTATAGGGGTCAGGCCGAACTATACGGATTACAAGCGGCCAATTTGAATAAAGTGCGATGTGTTTAAAATGTTGCTGCTAGTAGATGATATTGTATATCTATTGTTGAAGATGTTGTGTTGCTTTAAGTTGCAAGTTGAAAGTAGAATTCTATTGTTGTTTATTATATGTTGATGCAATTTTTTTTTTATGATTATTGTTGTGACCTTACCGTAGCGTGTTTTCCCTATGTGATTGAGACTGCGATGACCATACCTTGGTATGTGAGCAGATCAGGATAGGTGCTCTACTGGATTGGGTGAGTTTCGGGACTCAGGAGGAGGGCTGATGTTGTAGTTAATTGATTGGTAGCTTTTGACTACCTAGTTGTTGTATAGGGTATTATTTCCTTACTTTCAGTTATATATATTATGAGACTTTTTAGTTGTGTATTCTCGTAATATATATAATTGTTTAGTAGTGAAATTTTATTTTATACTTGTATTTGAACACTATAGACAGTGTGAGACCTGGCGGGTTGTTACATGTTGGGTGGGGAGGACTTGAGGTAGTTAAAAGTATGAGAACCTAGGTTCAATCCTCATTGTGACCATCTTTGTAATCTTTCCTACCTTTAAAAAAAATAAAATACCCACTCATGTGATTTTTTAAAATTGTAAAGAATTCTTCTACATTTAACCTCATTAATTGAAGTACAATACACTAATATCCCCCGTAACTTTTGGGATTGCAAACCGTTTACTTTGCAAGGGACTGCCTGTGAACGTTATAAAGACAGAAATATCGTCTGCAATTTCAAAAGATGAAGCCGTGAAATTTACTCTTCTTTTTAAAATTAAAAAATATTTTTATAATAATTTTCACTACTTTATACATGATGGAACTACTAAGATGACTTAATGGTAGAAAAGTTGAAGTAGTACAACTATTATATATGGACTTAAAAGACAAAAAGCTTTGCACATGTCATAATAGTTTATGATTCTAGTGTTTAAAGAAGATATACATTAAAAAAAAACTTGGGTATAAATTAGAAGTGTTTACCTTTAAGACATGCTTGGTAGTTAAGATATTTTAAATTATATTGCGATTAGTTTGTTTGATGAACTAATAAGCTATCCAATTGTCAATCCCATCTTATCAACATAATGTATTTTCTTATAAAAGATATTGTTAAAAACTAACACAATAGGATTTTATGTCTCTATAAATAATTATAATATACACACACATATGTACAGTATCTTAAAGATTTATATACTGACACTACAATGTCAAATTAATGAAATAACTTTTTAAATAATTTCTTTTATAAAATATAAATTTAATCGATCCAACTATTATATTTAAATTAGAAAAAATATTTAAAATTATATATAATTTTAAAATTATTTTATAATTCATCATATTATTTTATTTAAACATAAAATGACATTATATATATATATATATTGTTAGATAAAATATTTAAAATAATCTAAATTATTTGACATTTGATATGTGTACTATCCGTACCGCGTAACCGAGTTCCGAGTTCGGCACCACAACGCAAGCCGACCTCGGACGCGCACCGCATGGCATCAGCTCGACATTTAAGTGAATCATAACCGATTCCCGAGGATCTCGCCCCAGACGAGGTCCGTTATCTAATCATATTACATCTTATCTCAGGCCTAAGGCCCAAAGCAACCATAATTCACACTAAGGTACGTGCATTACTTATACGAGATTCATACTCCCACAAACACTAACTTTAGCATCGGAGTCCCTTTTACAGGTACTACCCCCATCTTGGAGCACCAGCGTACCCGTAAAGAAGGCTCATCGATCTTACCTGGCGGATCAGCTCTACGGCAGATTTCTGGTAAGAACATTTGGCGCCTACCGTGGGGCCGATCAAGACAGCTCTCATCGGCCACGCTTATGGTTTGCACCAGAAGCCATAGCAGACGCCCAACAGAAGACGTAGATCATACGACTACCATGGACAGTGAAGCGGCATTAAGGAGGCTGATCGATCAGGTCGAACAGATGCGGCAGCAACACGCCGCCGACCTACAAAACATGCGTGCCCAACACGACACTGATCTAGCGGCAATGCGCACCGCTAATGAAGCCAACCTGGCAGCGCTACGCGCTGAGAACTAGCGCATCCGCGCCCAACTCCCTCGACGTCCCTCTGATCATCCTCCTCATGTGAGCAGCCACCACGAGGAAGAAGAACATTTAGTCTCTCAACCTCGGACCGCAACCAAGACACCAACTCAGCGGCCGGCCACGCATCGGTCTCACGCACCGACACAGGTCAGCCCATGAAATCAGCAGCCCCTACTCATGTCGCGGGAGAACCGGCAACCTTCCGCCGCCACCCTTTTGTGGATGGGATTATGGAGACACCACTCCCTCACGGGTGGAAGCCTTTCCACCTCGACCGCTACGACGGCTCGACAGACCCGGATGAGCACATCGACCTGTACATAACACAGGTAAATCTCTACACCAACAACGATGCTCTTGTGTAGGGTTTTTCCGACCTCACTTAAGGGGGCCGCGCTCAACTGGTACACACAACTACCTGCTCAATCCATCGACAACTTCAATACCCTAGTCAGGAGGTTCACCGCGCAATATGCGACGACCCGACCTCACCATGTCACCTCAGCTGCCCTGGCCAGTCTCAGGCAAAGTGACGACGAACCGCTCCGGGCATTTATGGAACGATTCGCCGCCACCTCGATCAAAGTCAAGAACTTGAATCCCGAGGTCGCCCTACATGCCATGCTCATAGCACTCAAGCCCGGGCCATTCGTCGACAGCCTATGTTGTGAATCTCCCCGCGACATGGACGAGCTCCGCGCCCGTGCTGTAGGTTACATCCAGATGGAGGAGCACTTCGCCTTCCGCGACCAGGTTCGCGGAAAAGGACCAGCAAAGCCAGAGTAGGGGTACAATGATAAGGTTAAAGTCAACAATGACAGCCAGTTCAAGAAGTCGGCTAGGGCAAACAGAAGGGGGAGATATGACTTCAACACCCCCCTGAACGCACCCAGAGTCCACACTCCAAACAGTGCCGACAAGTCCAAACACTGTCGGTACCACAGGAACCACGGTCACACCACGGAGGAATGTCGCACGCTCCGGGACCGTATCGAAGAGCTCATACAGGCAGGCCATCTCGGCCATTACATCCAGCGACAACAGGGTCACCGAGGAGGGCATGGCGGCCGAGGACGTGGCAGAGGCCGAGGTTCGGGAGCTCGCACGGATCAACCCTCCGGCTCCCAACAAAATGCCGACGGTGCAGTGCAGGCCGAGGTAAGCCAGGAGACAGGGTCAGCCCCCTTACGGGGAGTGATTAACACAATTGCAGGCGGTTTCGTTGGGGGAGGCGCCAGCAGCTCAGCCCGAAAAAGGCACCTGCGGAATGTCAACTGCATCCACTCTACCACCTCGGCCTCGCACCAAAGCTCACCGCCGATCTCTTTCTCTGACGATGACTACGTGGGTGTCAGCCCTAACCAAGATGATCCCATGGTTATCATGGTGGAGGTCGCCAACTCGGAGGTACAGAAGACACTCATTGACCAAGGAAGTTCGGACGACGTCCTGTACTGGCCAACGTTTCTTAGGCTAGACGTCCCCCATTCTCTCATCCATCCGCACACGGAGTCCTTAGTCGGCTTCGCAGGAGAGCGAGTTCACACTCGCGGGTACATAGACCTACTGACAACCTTCGGGGTACCCCCGGATACAAGGAGAATCATGGTTCGATACCTCCTCGTGGAGGCCAACACCTCCTATAACATCATCATCGGGAGGCCAACCTTGAATCAGCTCGGAGCAGTGGTGTCCACCCCACACCTCACCATGAAGTTCCCAGGGAACGACGGCAAGATCATCTCCGTCAAGGCAAATCAGAAGACAGCTCGGCAGTGTTACGCCGAGAGCCTGAAGATCTCCTCATCCGGAGCAAGGGGGGTCCCCCCACCATAGCTCATTAGGTTCTATTTCTCCTTTCTGTATAAACAAAATTGTGCACTCTTTTTTCGCTTCAGTCCTTGACTGAGAGGGTTTTTAACGAGGCACACAAAAACGATCATTAAAATTACTCATTTTGCTGAATCTATTCTCTTATTTATTGTTTTTACAAAAAAAAAAACAAAATCGAACCAATCTCTTTCGCCTTTACCAAGGTCGAGTCCGAACCTTAATACTCCAAACCGAGGTCGAGTCCGAACCCCGTTAAAATTACAAGGTCGAATACGAACCTCAACACTCAAAAATAAGGTCGAGTACGAACCTCAACACTCTTATCCGAGGTCGAGTCCGGACCTCGGTAAAATTACAAGGTCGAGTACGAACCTTAACACTCTTATCCGAGGCCGAGTCCGGACCTCGGTAAAACTATAAGGTCGAGTACGAACCTTAACACTCTTATCCGAGGTCGAGTACGAACCTCGGCAAAATTCGTTCTACTCCAAAACGGGGTCGAGTACGAACCTCGGCAAAATTCGTTCTACTCCAAAACGAGGTCGAGTACGAACCTCGGCAAAATTCGTTTTACTCCAAAACGAGGTCGAGTACGAACCTCGGCAAAGTTCGTTTTACTCCAAAACGAGGTCGAGTACGAACCTCGGCAAAATTCGTTCTACTCCAAAACAAGGTCGAGTACGAACCCCGACGCGCTCATTCGAAGTCGAACCCGAACCTCGATGAAACTCATTATTACACAAAAATTAAGGTCGAGTACGAACCCCAATACAATTCATTCTACGCAAACCCGAGGCCAAGTCCGAACCTTAGGACCACCGTTTGAGGTCGAATTCGAACCCTTAATATAGTCTACCCTACTCTAAAAACAAGATTGAGACCGATAAGGTAAAAAAACAATCAAAATCTCGACGAGCAATATACATACAAAGTCCACTCTGAAGCCGGATTACCAAAGCCACATCCAAAAATATAAAGAATGCCAGCAGCTTGGCAACGCACACCGACAACCGCCCAAAACTCTCCACCACATGATGCCGGTGTGGCCTTTCTCCCTATAGGGAATGGATATCCTCGGACCATTCCCCCCTGCGAAAGACCAACTAAAGTTCCTCCTGGTAGCAATCGACTACTTCACCAAGTGGATCGAGGCATGTCCACTCGCCAAAATCACCAATGAGAACGTGCGAAAGTTCACCTGGAAGAATATCATCTGCAGGTTCGAAATCCCTCACGCCCTCGTTACTGACAACGGTCGACAATTCATCGCACAGGAATTCGAGGACTTCCTCTGCGATCTCGGAATTAAACACCTTTCGACCTTGATGGAACACCCCCAGACCAATGACCAGGCCGAAGCCGCCAACGAGGCCATCCTCCGAGAACTCAAAAAGCGACTAAGAAACGCCAAAGGGTAGTGGCCCAATGAACTCCCCAGCATCCTCTGGGTGTATCATTGCACCCCCCGGTCAAGCACACAAGGGACGCCTTACAGGCTGACCTACGGAGCTGACGTAATGATCCCAATAGAAGTAGGCAAAAAATCCCACAGACGCCAAGTCTTCAACGGCGAGCAGAATGCCCAAGAACTGGCGGCTGACCTCGACCTAGTGGGCGAGCTTAGAAATGAAGCCCAAATCCACAAAGAAGCTTGCAAGCTCCGAGCTTCCCAAAGATACAACACCCGAGTAAAACCTCGCTCATTCCGAGCCGGTGACTTGGTATGGCGATTACTAGGCGAAGCAAGAAAGGACACGACAGATGGGAAACTCGCACCCACTTGGGGCGGTGCACTCTTTTCCCGCCGCAGTCTTTTGTCCCACAAAAAAAATAGAAAGATGGGTTTTGATTGAGAGGGTTTTTAACGAGGCACACTTACATAATCAACAAAATGACTCATTCCACTCAACTTACATCTTTTTCGCATCATTTTACGTTTAACCTCAAATGAAGGTCGAGGCCGAACCTCGGTTCGTTAAGGTCAAGTTTGAACCTTCACGAAAATCTATGGTCAAGTACGAACCTCGGTTTATTCAGGTCAAGTCTGAACCTCCACAAAAGTACAAGGTCAAATCCGAACCTTCGTATAGCTCAGTTCACTTCAATTCGAGACCGAATCCGAACTCAGGCCAAATTTGAACCTCTCAAAAGATTCCTTTACGAAAAACCGAGGTCGAGGTTTAACCCCCAGCGTGACCAGCTCGGATCTATAAAAATACAAAACAGGCACCGAACGTATACCTCAAAACGCGCACAAAGCAAAAACCAAGCGTAAACACATAAAAGCAAAAAAAAAATAAAAATAAAATATATATATATATATATATACCAGCAAAGTTTCCAGAGTTCAACACTTGAATCCAAAATAGAAAATTAAACTAGGCTATTACAAAATTGGCCTACGCAGAGGCATTTTCGCCGGAGTTATCCACGACGTCGTCCTCCTTGACCAGCTTCCCAAAGCGGACAACCTTCTCCACATGCATGGAGGAAAAGTCGAACCCGGGAGCAAGGAGCCGTGCCTGATGGTCAGCCTTGTGGAAGCCTCCCTTCCGCATTCGACCTCCGCAAGCCTCCCTTCCGCGGCCGCCTTCCCGGCCGCCAGCTCCGCAAGCTCCACCCTCAAGGTGGCAATGTCGTCCTCCCGGCCACCAAGAATGACCTCGCTACGAAGGCGCTCCTCAGCCGCCGCCACCAACTCTCCTTTAAGAGAGGTCACAACATCCTCCAGAGCCCGCACTTGGCCACGAGAAGACGTCACCTCATCCTCCAAAGAGCGGGCGCGACCCCGAGAGAAGGCGACGAGCTCCCGCAGCTCCCCCACCTGGGAAGCATAAGCCTCGTTGGATCGCAAGGCGATCTCAAGAGACTTCTGGACTCGCGCAAGGTCGCGCCGCGCAGATCGAAGCTCGGCCTCCTGCCGCTCCGCCTCACCAAGGGCAGCACTAAGAGCTTTGTTCTCCTCCCTCAGGATCTTATTCGCATCCTTCCAGGGTTAAAGCTGGCTCCTCAGCTTGGCCAGGTCCTCTTGCTGCTTGGCTAGGTCCTCATGCTGCTTAGCCCACCTAGGCTTCCAGCGACCCAGGATGCCCATAGTCCTCTGCAGAAGGACCTGGGTAGCGTCGAAACTACCCTCGGGGCCTGCCTCGTCTATCAACCCCTGGTCCTCAGAGCTCAACGAGTCTTAAGGAAAGAACTCCTCGGCGGTCACCCCCGCGCTCCACAGCGAGTCCATGTCGGCCGAGGTGCTCACGTGGTGCAGCCGCACCTTTGAAAGGCCCTTCCTGAAGCGATGGGCTAGGTATCGGCTCCGGGAAGCCCTCTGTGACGAGCCAGACGGCGGCGCCGAAGCTGCAGCGGTGGACGGGGGAACCTCACGACTCGGACCCCCTTCACGAGCCTCAACAGAGGCGGAAGCCGGCATCCCCTGCTTGGCATTTGGAAGGTCCGCAATAGGAACCTCTGACCTCGCCTGCGAAAACCAGCCCTATGTCAAAAAATAATTAAGGTGACATACATAAAACCACGAAAGTCAGGGAACACTACTTACCTCAGCAGCAGGAACAACCTGCTCGGCTACCGGAACCGCCACCTCGGCAGCCTGAACCACCTCTTCAAAAGCCACCTGAGGGGCCCCCTTGGGCGGTGGACTCTCGGTAAGGTCCACTGCACCAGCATCAGCAGCCTTGGAGGTCACCTCCTCGGCGTCCGGAGGGGCAGAGGTCCCCCCGACCTCCTTCGCTCCCCTCTTCCTCTTCCGGCTGACCTTCAGAGAGGGAGCATCCTCCTCTTGAGGCTCGGGGACCTCAAGCTCGGTGACGTTGTAGCGATGCTTCAGCTCACGCCACAGGTTTTTCCCCATGATGCCTGCATTCACGAGATAAAACACATCAGCAAGTGGAATTTACACAAACCACAAACCACCAAAAAACCAAATACTCACTCTCCAAACCCCTTTCCCTGAACGTCGAGTTCGCAAGCGACAGAACGAGCTTGCAATCCAGCGGACGAGGAAGCGCGGCGAGATTCTCAATGGCAGTCGCCTCCGAAGCAGGCAGCTTCAATTGGCCCACCCCGTGAAACCTAGAAGGTCGGGGACACCAATAGAAGGGAAATCTTGGCAGCCCCCCGAAATAAAACGCCCCATCTTCCGAGGGGTCGACGTTCACAAGAGCAACCCGGAAAAACTCTTGTTTGAAATTTTTGTACGACTGGGAGTAGAGAGTAAACAAACCCCCATCCCTACTCCCACTCAAAGACGATATACCATAAGGCGGAACGCCTAATTTCAATTGATAAAAATGAAGGAAAACGGGAAGAGACACCTCTATCCCCAAAACTGTACACAAGACTTGAAAAGCCCTCAAAAAACCCCAACTATTAGGTGCAACTGGCAAGGAGCCGAGTTGACATAGTTCAAGAAATCACACTCGAATTGAGTGAAGGGAAGACAGACACCCAAATCCCTAAAAAAACAATGGTACATATAGAAATGAGGAGGGTCGGAAGACCTCCCCATGTACACGCCCTCACCGGCCTGACAGGGCTCAAGCCGGATCATTCGGGAGATAGAAGGGTCGCAAACCCTACACGACCTTGAGATCCCATTCACCTCAAGAAAGGTCCGAAAGACGCTTTGAACCCCCGCCATCTCACGCTTGACCCAGTCGTAGCCAGGGATACCCGGCTCCAGGTCCTTAGGTGGAGACACATCCTTCTTCTCGGCAGCGGCCTTCCCAGTAGCCGCCGCCTTGCCGTGCGCCTTGTCCCTGGAAGGCGTAGAAGAACCGACACTGTTTCCACCAGCCATCAAAGAAACGAGAAGGCTCAAAGAAGATTTGGGTACAAGAGAAAACAAAATAGTAGAAAGGAAGTACCTGGTACTCCTCGTCAGATAATAACCCTAACAATGATGGGGTTACCGGAAACGATGGCGGAAATGGAAGAAATCAAGAGTGGAAGATGAACAGGCAGGCGGAGGAGACAACGTGCGCAAGAAAACTGGAAGAGTGAAAAATGAGTAAAGTGAAAATGGGAAGAGGCGCGAGGGAGAGAAAAAGGCCCTTCCAAAATTCAAAACGGTCATGCCACGTGTCAGCCAAGGGACATGCCTGACAACACAATTAATTACAAGACCATCATTACATAACTGTCATTTCCCATAACGCGCCACTTGCACGTTTCCAGGAAATGAATAGTCGCGACACTTGGCACCACAACGAGCAAACATACGCGAAAGGTCACCTCTCCCCAGCGAGCTCAGTCTTAACTCCTCGACCTACGGTCTTCAGAGCTCGGGGGGCTAGTGTACTATCCGTACCGCGTAACCGAGCTCCGAGCTCGGCACCACAACGCAAGCCGACCTCGGACGTGCACCGCATGATATCAGCTCGGCATTTAAGTGAATCATAACCGATTCTCGAGGATCTCGCCCCAGACGAGGTCCGTTATCTAATCATATTACATCTTATCTCAGGCCCAAGGCCCAAAGCAACCCTAATTCACACTAAGGTACGTGCATTACTTATACGAGATTCATACTCCCACAAATACTAACTTTAGCATCGGAGTCTCTTTTGCAGGTACCACCCCCATCTTGGAGCACCAGCGTACCCGTAAAGAAGACTCATCGATCTTACCTGGCGGATCAGCTCTATAGCAGATTTTCGGTAAGAACAATATGCATGATCATCGGTGTAATATCATTAAATATAATGGTTGAATTGGTTAAATTTGTATTTTATGAAAATTATTGAAACGTGCACACACATATTTAAAATATAATTTAAAATATTATTAATAAAATGTCAAAAACTAAATAATTATTAATCAAATATGTACCAAAAAATAATTATTAATAAAATATTAAATATAAAGAAAATGCAAACCAATACTAGTGTACCGATTAAGAAATATTTTTTTTTTATTAAAAGGTGTAAATGCACATTCTTCGTGTAATTTTAATTTATTTTAATTTTAAATAAAAAATTACTATGAATGCTCTTAAAGTACTGGTTAACAAGACCCTACATTTAATAAGGAAATTTTCTTTATACAGTCAGATAATGAAATCCTTGTCAACAAATGTTGTTTTAAAAAACTTAATTATTTACAAACTAAGTATAAATTTTGTTAGTAACCAAAGCGTATTTCAAAGTATGGTTTGGTGGGAGCTAGTTTGGGACGTCTAATCTAATTATTATGTAATTGATGATTAAGGGTTGATGGGTATGGTTAACTGGTGTATCACTGGCATTGGAAACTTCATGTTAGGGTTGTCCTAATTAATGTGCATGGAGTGTTGTGGGAAATTAACGTGATGGAAAAGAAAAGAATACTCAAGTGGAGTCTCAACTATAAAGACGTAAGCATCTTAATTTGATTAGGAGAAAGAAGAAAAGAAAAGAAACTGAATTAGGTTACTTTATGAATAACAATCATTTTCATGATGATGTGCATGCCTACCTTCTCACTTTATCTTTCCTTTCAATCCTTAATTTGTTATCAAAACTTTTAGATTAATTAGACGTTTAGCTACACAAGGCTTTTCATCTTTCTAAACATAGTGTAGTTTCACTACATTGATTCCAAAATCTAACCAATTTTAGTTAAAACTGCAAATTAAGGCTAAGATGAAAAATCCAAACCAAATACATCATCAAAAACATATCAGAGAGATTGATTGGATATTAGTCTACTTTTTGATTAAAACTTTTAGACTGATCTAAAATATTATTATTATTATTATTATTATTATTATTTTGTAACACCATGCTTGTTTTTTTTACTTAAAAAAACATCTCCATGCATATTTCTGCTAATGTTTTTAATTTTTATT
Organism: Cajanus cajan; assembly: GCF_000230855.2. NCBI lineage: Eukaryota > Viridiplantae > Streptophyta > Magnoliopsida > Fabales > Fabaceae > Cajanus > Cajanus cajan. The sequence continues at coordinate 6,131,138 of NC_138517.1, read as the reverse complement.
TCTAAATTTGAGTTATCTATAATACACATTATTTAGTTTTTTAAATTATAAATTTAATTTTAGTATCTGTTAAGTTGGCGTTATTTTAATTTCATTAAAATTGTTATTCTCTGTCCCAGTTATATAGTTCTTAATTTTAATTTTAATTCTATTAATTAAAATTATTTTAATTTTAATTTTATTTTGCACCCCCAATTTTGTGTAGGTTCGTCGCTAGTCATGAAGGAATCGGTCATATACAAAAAGGTTAGGGGAGTGACAAGGCGAGTGAGACCATTGTCTTATCCTTCAATTTTTTTTATATGTTATTTAAAATTTTTATTTTAATTTAAATTATTAAATAATATTTTTTTTTATATATATTAAGTTTATTTTTTTTATACCTAACTTATTTGTACAAATATCAAAATATGAAATTAAAATAATCCTTTTTACATCAATCTTAATAAATGAAAATTCAAAAAGAGAGTAAATTGAAAAATAAAATAGTATTAAAAATATTTAAAATTAGAAACATTGTCAAAATAATTTTTTAAAATTTAATTGAGATAAATTATATATGTTACAATATAATGACCAGATAAATTATCATAGAATAAAATGTTAAAATTATTTGATTATTGAATCTTAAATTATTGTTCAAAAAGTTTTAAAAAAATGAAATAAATATGATGAATTATATTAGAGCATGAATCATAACATAACCAATAAAATATGACATGTTGATAAATAACTTTGTCTCTTAAGTATGTGATAAAAATTTGATCTTTAGTTAATATATATGAAAAAATATTTATTGAAAAAGATTAATATCTTAAAAGAATCTTAGTATATTGAATAATTAATTCTTAGCTTTTAATCAAGAGATATATATCTTAATTTACCCAAAAAAAAAAAATCACTTATAAAATTTGCCTAAAGCCTCAAATTTTCTAGACACAATCATGTATATCAAAGACTTTCCTATGCCAATACAATTTCATACAACAAAGTCAAGTTTATTAAGAGTTTGTTTGGATACAATTTAAAAATACTAATTTTATGAGCTTCTTTATTAGGAATAAAAAAAAATTTCACTTAAAAGATTGTTAAAAATTCTTTAAATTTGTATCTAAACATATGTTGTAAATGACGGACAACTGCAAGTATCCCCAAATTGAAGCGAACAAATTTAAAGATGAAAATTTATTATTTGCATTCTCAAGTCTCAACATTCCATTCATATATATTTTCTTTGTTTGAACATTTCATCTTCTACTGCAGCCACTGAGGCTGCTTTAATTAGTTTCGTGTTAATTTGTTCCCTTAATGTCACCGCTATTGACACCTTGTTTTCCTATGTTAATTTGTACTTTATCCTCTTCCTTAATAACTTGATATACACCTCTTTCCATGAAGCACTACTTTCTTGACCCGTTTTTATCTCATCATTATTTCAGAATAATATATATCGTTATCATTTTTAATGTCTTGATATTGGGAGTTAACTGTTTCAGATAGCATTCATAATCAAATTGAATCTTCTCATGATGGTGAGGTATATATGGAGCACTTATTTTGATACTCATCCTCATCCATATATATTAATTCATATTGACATGTATGATGTTATGATTAAGCCTACAATATGAGAGTTTTATGACTATATATATATATATATATATATATTTATTTATATTTATATTGTTGAAGGATGTAACGTTGAAAAAGATAAGTGCGCGCGTTAAGCAGATACATTGAGTGTGAAAGTACGAATAATGAAATTCATCTCAAAAGAATTTAATATATAGCTTCTTAACTACCACATTAAAAAATTAAGTATCTATATTTGTCCATACCAGTAACCCCACTTTCAGGATTTGACACCACAGTCATGAAGACGTCACCATATAACTAGATCATGATAAGCTTTTCTTTACGTTAATTGATTCTATAATTATTTTACGTCTCTTGTTTATTAAACATATATTATTTGGGGGTATTTATTGTGTTCTATTCAATATTTTAATCAGTTAATAATAACAAGTCTTAAATAATTTTAATATATTAATAGAATAAATATTTTTATTAATTTTTTTCTTAATATATATTCTAAAAAAATTCGTTATTTTCTTATTGTATTTGTCTCAAGTTTGTATGACGTATCTTAAATTTGAACTATTTTACTGAAACTGCTATCCCTCGGACACTTTTCAGAAATTATTATCCCTTCATAGAAACAGCTATCCAAACTCTTCACTACAAACATTCCCTCGCTCTTTCCTTTGTTTTCTTGTGTAAAAAATGATAAGGTATTATTCCCTTCTATATAAGTTGTGATAACTAAGACCTAATGATATCAAACTATTAACCATTCAAGAAATCATCATTTTCACCATTATAAGAGGGAATGATACATCTGGCGTGTATAGAAGAACAAAAGTTAAGAAATGCCAGTCTTATAAATAAATCTTCATATTTTAAAAGATATAGCCTCTAGTTCTGGTTCGGAGGTACTTGAAAAAAAAATGATACTTTTAATAAGTATTTGATGAAAGATCAAATGAATTTTTATTACATATTTACATATCGTTATTAGCATGAATGAAAACATAGCCACGTATCGTACGTAATGCTGATGCACCATATATTTACAATGGAAAATTTATTCAGAATAACAGGGGCACTATATATTATCATATATACCCATTTTCTCAAAACGTCATTTGAGACTCAAGTAAAAGAAAAACACTTTTTTTCAATATGGGTCACCAAACATATTTTATCGAATATTTATCACTGTCAATGAAAATCTATATATTAACATCAGATAGTGTAGATTGTTATTATCCAAACCTTCCATATATGATAATAAAGACACTGAATCCACAGGAAAAAAGGACAGCATAACCCTAAACTAACCCTACTTTTGTACTGATGAATATAAATAAACAATTAAAATATATTGGCAATAGTTAAGCTATCGAATTACCATGTGTTGGGTTCATGCACGTGGGTCTGATTGAATAATTTGGTCTACCACGTATATCCAATGATGATGACACACGTGCGCAGCATAGTTCATCAGTGGGGACAAAGGTGAAGCAAAAAGGAAAAGAGATAGAATGAAGAATGGGATGAGAAATCATGTATCTCATTTGCCATGTTTCTTCATTCACTATTTTTTGCTTATTGGTTTTTATTTTTATTTTTTATTTTAAATTGTGGCCCATTTTCTTAAAGGATTGTCTACCAAAGGTGGAACATAACTCCTTCAATTCTGATAAAATGAGAGGCCATAATCCATAACAGGTGCTTCCCTGGCTTCTCCTATGGCCATGCATATCCTCCATTATATGACCCTAAGCAAAATACAGTATATCTCATTTCTAATGAAACCATGAAATTAATGTATAAAAGTGGACGGTGATTCTTATCTTATAAACCCATTTTATATAGTTGAGTTAGGTTAAAAGCTATTTCCTTAATATTAAAATTTATTTTAATAATTATTATTAGATTATATCTCTTATTAAAAGATGTTTCAAACCTATAAACTCCACTTTTGAGATTTTTAATTCTCTATTTAAAGAGAATGTATTACAGATTTTACAATTAGTGACATGATTAATATATATATATATATATATATATATATATATATATAAATAAATGGGAAGTAATTTTTGTTTTATAAGTTAATTTTGAGAGTCGTATTAAGCCAATAACTCATTTCTTATGAACAATAATAAAATATATTTCATTGTCTATTTTCATTGTTTTGTTTTAATTTTCTCACGACATAACATATTGCTTTGGTCATTTTTAACCTAAACTTCTAAAAGCATATTTACATAGTGGGATCACAATAAGGCACACTTAGGTCACCATCACACACGCATATACATGTAGAGAGAGAGAGAGAGAGAGGCCAAAATGAGTATTTAGTTTGACATGAAAAGAGAGCCTTTCATTTCTTCAAAACACCTTTGAAATGCTTTTATCGTATGGGTCCATTCTAAAGTCATTGCGGCCAGTGGATTCCAATTTTACTTCTCTCAAATGGCAGGTTTCAATTAGACACATAAATCAAAGTTCAAAGTACCATCACGTTTGCTTTAATTTATCTTTCAGCATTTTAATTGCAACATATCGAAGCAGATAAATCCGAGAAACGAATAAGCCTCTTTATTAATTATAAGATGAGAAATTCTACGGTACCCATCCATTATAATTGTGGAGTATCGGAACAGTTATTTTATTTTTTTATTTTTATTTTTTATAATTACTTGTTTTATTTTTTTTATTTTTATTTAATATTTTTAATAATTTATTTGTATCTTTATATTATTTTTATATTTTTTAATTTATATCTTAATATAGTATCTATTATAATTAAAAATTTTAATATTAATATTTTGTTAATATGTTTTAGTTTTTTTTTGATGATAACTTTTTTAAATTTATAGTATAAATTAATTTTTCAGTTATATTTTTTTTTATTTTAATGTTTTTATAATATTATTATAATTTTTTTTAATTTTTTAATTTGGTCAAATATAAATAAAATTTGTTATGAAAATTGATCTTTTGATTATTTTATTTTAAATTAGTCTTTTGATTGATTTATTTTATACAAATTTTTAATCTAAAATTTATATTATTTTGAATTTATTTTTTAAAATTTATTTATTCACATAATGTGATGTACCAAAACCCTTCCATTTTCATGGGTACCGTAGCAATTCCCAATCACTTCTTTTATCTAGAAGCTTGTTCCGCTCTTTTTTAAGGTTCAGTTTATTCTACTCACTATCCTGGTAGAAAATCACCTCTACTTAATTCTTGAAAGTTGAAACCCATAGCGAACCTTATCCTAATAGTTGTCCACCTACACAACGTTATAGTGTGATATCAATCCCCAACACTGTGGTTGGTTGGGTTGCTTTGGCATGAATCTGAGAGGAGGGGGAAGATATTAATAGAGATTTAAAAAAAAAAAAAAAACAAGTGTGTTTGATAGAAGTAATTTGTCGAGAATTTGGATGTTTCAAATGTAGGTTTCATGCAAAATTTCATACCTTTTCATAAGTGAAGATTTGTGAAAAAATTATGGTCTTGAAATTTGAATGACAAAATATCCCTTTTTGTGACTTTTTGTATGAACTTTTTTTTTTTTTTTTTTAAATCCTAACTCTTAAACCTTAAACTTTAAATCATAAACATTTATTGCAAGGTGTAAACATTTATTGCAAGGTGTAGTGTCTCTTTTACTAAAAAAAAACTATCACAGGTTATTTGACCATCAAAAGTGTTAAATATGTTCATAGTGATAGTTGAATGCTCAACTTGAATAGTCGAATAATGTTTGTAATTTTTTAATGACCATGATACAACCTAACATAACCGGTTATGTCAACTAGCATAATTGATTATGCTACTAAATAATTATATATATATATATATATATATATATATATATATAAATTTAAACACTACATGAAAAAAGGCAAAGAATTACAATGTAATTATTTAAATTATTAATTTTGCACAAAATTTTAACCATATGAAATATAATTTTAAAATATCAATTTTTTTTATTTCTCATTTAATTTTACTCTATAAAATAATTATAAATTTTGTTCTATTTTTTACTTATATATTTCCTATTAAATCATTTCTCATTTATTTTCTTTTATTCCCTTCGATTCTTCCTCCTTCTCCAACCAAAATGTAAAATTTCTTCCCGTGCATGAGATCAATCGATGACCGAGTATTTTACAAGAGGTCAGTAAAACAACCTAGGATATACAACCCTTCCAACCTTAAATATGAAGGTAAAAAGTTTAGATGAAATTATATTTGACTAAGTTGATTGACAATCTAAGAAGATATACAATCTCTCAAGTCTCAAGTTTTATAAAGACAAAAAGACCAAATAAAAACCATATATATTTATTTAAGTAGTTCAATCTCCCCACTAGAAATACATTAGACACCCAAAATAGATCAGCAAGTGTTATTCTTTAACAAGCTTCTGAATAAAATTTTCAAGAAGGAATTAATACAGATAAATACTTTTCAAGAAAACTTCAATACTATGAATTGTCCGTATCTCATTAACAATAATCATACAAATAGAAGATGCAATAAGGACCACACAAGGACATAAGATAAGAGCACGGCTATAATTAATTATTAGGGCTAGAATTTACGTAGGTCAACTTCAACATACGAATCAAACCGCACGAATATGAAGCATAAATTTGCTTTGCAAACGAAATGATAAAATATGCAACTGAAACCGACTCACTTTTTGATCATACTGTTCAAATATACATCATTAAATAACAACCATGAAGAATTCTATTTTAGTAACTACTGGGGATTGAACAATTATTGAAGAACATGCTAAAAAGTAGTTGATTAGTAAATTAATATTATATCTTTCCAACCAACTATATAATGATAATTATTAAATATTAAAACCAATTTTGTTCTGTAGCATGAAGAGACACTAATCAATGAGAATTCATTGAGCCGAAAGTGTGGTTTAAATTCATAAAAACCTGCTAGGAATTGTTATTTTCTACAGCTCTCACACTGATAAGAGCTTTGATTGTGTATGAATATCTCAAACACTAGTGTCCCCATCAGTGACATCACCTATTGCTCTTTTTACTTCTGGAAAAATAGAACGATCATATGCTATGTTCTTTGGACCTATAGTGCCGTTTATATCATACAACGTCATCACCTCTTTAATTACAAGAATGTGAGCAGGCTTCACATTTCTTACGCAATAAGAATATAAACTTATTTAGATAAATAATTTAATCATGTGTACTTATGCAAAAAGTATTTATTATAAAAGAATATTTTAAAAAAAGCTTAATTATATTTTTTTATCACTCATATTTTATGATTTCATTAATTTTTTTCACCTGATTTTTTAACTTACATATTTTTCACCATGTTAGTCAATTATCTTATATTATTAATTAACTTTTAAGGTGATATATTAATTATTGACATAAATTAATGATATAATATATAAATGATAACATAACATACATATTGTCATTGATAAAAATATCATTCTAAAAATTAGCTAATGGTATAAAATAGTCAACTAAAAGATAACAATATTTACAAAATTTTAAAGTTAAGAGCAAAATAAACAAATTTAAATAGCAAAATCATGAAAGATAAAAAAAAAGTGAAATTAAATTAAAAATTTATCAATGTAGTGAAACTAATCATTAAAATAAATTTTAAAAACATAAAAATTATATTCTTAATATCCTTGCATGATATAAATATTAGAGACTTAATGAGCTCATAAAAGGTGGTTTTGCTTAAAATCAAAAAGGGCACTTTGGCCTCACATCATATGTATATAATAGTTCTTGATTAAGTAATGGGTGGTCTTCATGGCAGCATGCATGGTTGTTATAGCCCCACGCATGGTAGGAGGGTCGTATATACATATGGTGCAATATACACATCCTTCTGTGTGATTATGAATTTGTGCCGCCAGCACTCACAGACGTCCTTTCCATTTTGATTTCAAACTTTGTTGGTTCATTCAAATATTGGTTTGTGTCACTGTTACGTGCATGATTATAGTTCTAAAGTCTACAAGCAAAACATAGTGTTACACAGAAACCTCCAATACTAAGCTGATTTCAACATCAAAATATTGGTCGGTATAATATTTATATATTTTATTCAAAGCTTGAATTACTCTTCAAACAACACGGGGATATAATAATATATATAAACATTTTTAAGGCATATATAACTCTCTGTATGTGAACAATATTTGAAAAAAATGAAAAATAATAATTCTAGAATTTCAATATAGAATCCGTAAAGTACAGAGAAGAAAGTACAAACGCATTTATTCTTGGTAAAATTCAAAGTTGTTCCACTAAACTTGAGTTGGTGCATCTTTACTTATTTTAAATTCAAACCTAATATTTTCCAGAATGTTCAGAGGATAACATTTTTTACATGAGAATATATTATTGAAATTATAGTTATATATCATTCGCAACTTTTTAAAAATTGCATATATATATATATATAAATTGTATCGTGTATTTGGTTAAACAACTGATAAATATATTTAATCAAACATAATTGGTAAATATTTCCTCTCTTTAAATAATTAATTAAAGCACACAAGTGGTTCGCGAAAATTGCAATTTCATCAAAAGTCGAACATAATAAATTTGTCCTAAACTTATAATCGCTGAAAAACACAGAAAAGTCTCTTAATTAGCATATATAAGTTGCATGTAAATGTACTCTTCTCAAATATGGCTAAAAGTTTTCATGTGTTTTCTTTAATCAAATATATGTGGTTAAGATCGTAACAAATCATTTTAGTTTATTTTACTTTTCAAGATTGTTAGATCCCAAAACGGCTACTGAGAACCGTATTGCATATATACATATGAAATATATGAAAAATATGTTTAAGTACTAAGGAGTGTCATCTTTCATTGGTTGATCCCCACTCAAGAATAAATCCCCTTTCACTTTTTGCGGGAATTGTCTGATTTGGTCTTCTCATTTTTAATGTGTCATTAATTATATAATATGATGATTTATATATGTTTATGTCGTTGGTTAATTAATATGATGAAGATGTACTTGGGTACTTGGCTAGCTAGATCGGTAAAGAATCTAATCTTCCTAGATTTTGCAAAATGGAGTGTTGGTTCATTGCACACACACAAAAAGACAAATTAAAATCCATCCTCTTTGTCATTCAAAACACTCATCTTGTTTTCATTGTTATTGAATGCTGATTGACTAAGTTATCTAGGTGATGATAAAACTAGTTTAGGATTACAATATGGGATCATGTACATAGTCATTCCTCACTTGACATGTGTTATGTTCCATCTTGTAGTCAAGAGTGCCAAAATATTGATTGGGAGGCTTCTTTTTTCAAAATTTTCTTGAAGATATATATATATATATATATATATATATATATATATATATATATATATATTTCTGGGATTTAGTAAAGTTAATTTTGTTGTTTTTTCATTGCATATCCCTGTGCTTCCGGCTATAGGCTGCTTAAAAGAGAAAGAAAGAAAGAAAAAAACTTAAATGCATATGAAACGTGTTTAGCAACTATATATGGCCTCTATACTTTCCCTTCAAACAAACAGGGACAAATTAATTTGCTATGCATATAAAATGACATTTCGTGTTAATAAATGTGAACAATAGATGTAAGGTGCAAATAAATTGACTTAACTCACTTGGTTGGCCAACTAAATTAGCCTTTTGCTTTTATAAAATTAAAGATGATTAGATCATCAGAACAAGGAAATAATCTCATATTTCAGTTTTTTTTTTAGGGAAAAAAACGTATATGTTTAAGGCAATAGTTTAAATTTGTATGCAATTTTTTTTCTCTGAAAAATAAATTATTTTTATGAATCTGAAAATTTAAAATATATGATTATTTATTAATTGTCTCTCCTTTCCTCCCTCTTTGTCAAAAAAAAAACTCTTTAAAACTTATTTATGACTTTTTTTTATTATTTTAAATAAAATTAAATATCTCAAGATTAGTATTCTCATTCTGATTATAACAAAATCGATTATAAAAATATCTAATTTTCACATATTTTTCATTAATAGGTCTTAGGTTTAATTACGGAGAATAAATTATTAATAGGTGATATATAATCTTAGTATAAACTTTAATATGATTGGTTTAATTTTCTAACCTTGCATGGAATCGAACGAACGTTACGAAGCTTCCTTGATCTAAATTTTTGTGCACCAAAATTAAAAACCAATTGTCTACAAATGAACAAATATTTCCGATATCCCATGCAATAATGTAATAAGGCTCTTTTATTTTTACAAATATTCTTTACCTTTGTCCCATGTGTAGATGGGTGAGTGAATGGATAAAATAATAGAGCTAGTAGGCTGTCTATCTTGGACCAGAAGAAAAATTTTATTCACTATATTGTAATGCAAGACCATCCTTTCTCTAAATGCATCAATATCAATGTAAAATTGGCTCATGGATCCCTATTCATTTTCCGACAACTCAACATTGAAATCCTTCACTTCCCTTCCATTGGTTGGCTAAAGACAAGGCAATGGTTAAAAAGAAAAATTAATCAAAAATCTTTTTTTTTTTTTTGTCAAGATATCTCTCATCATCTGAACTAAAATCTAAATCCTAAACTAAAGACTAACAACAACTAATTTATTTATAGGAATATGTAATTCTCATTGATCTAAAAGATTTTTACATATAATGAGATAAATTGTAAATAAAAAAAATCATGCAATAACATACTTTATCGTAACATAATATTTATCAATAAAAATTATTTTTTCTTATTTTATTAATTGGTATATGTTGATAAATATAGTCACATAATTGTTTTAAAAATATAAATATAAATTATAGTAATACATAATATATATTATTAAATTTATACAACATTAATACTAAAATTATTTATAAGTATATATATCAAATAAATCATGTCATTATATGTCATCGAATTTCATTTAATTTGATTATAAGTAAATTAATAACCTCACTTCATCACCCCTTGAGTGTGGCTTCACTATAATTTTCGATGCATTATTGTCAGCTTCCCATATGGACTTTCCCTTCAATTTATTTATCAAGATCTCCAAATCTCATTAAAAAAATGCAGAATAGATAGAAAAATCTCTAGAGTATTTGATGAGCCCCAAATATTTGTATCACCCTGGCCAGCCAACACAACACACTCTTCCCACTAGCCATGTGACGTGAATGAGTGAGATAGTGGAAGTGTTTTCTTTATATTTCCACCACCAAAAATCTGCACTATGTCTATGCTATTCTGAATGTATCATTCTTTTAGGCGTACGCCACTATCTATGTGTTTTTATTGCTTCCTGCCCCCTCATTAACTATTCCAAGTCAAACCTGATCAATTATGCACACTACTAATAAGCATTGCTTTCTGACAGTTGACATTACTTGTTTGCCATATAATTATTTCATCTACACAAATAGTGTTTCAAACGCAAAACATTCTAGCACGAAACTTTTGTAGATGTCATACTTTGTACGCCAAATTAAGAAATGGTGAAATTATAGTGGAATTTAAAGTGCATATACATTGGATGTGTAATTATTTTCCATCATGATTTCATAATACTGAATAATATTAAATTAGGTAAAATGGAATGAACCTTGGACTTTAGTATGAATCAAGATACAAAATATCAGTCAACGGAATTGATGAAGGGTCTTTGGACCAAGGAAGACTGAAATTATTTAGCCACATACTTGAACACATTCTATTGCTAATCATCACTAATATAGTCCTAATGAGATCACTAATCTGTCAAGTTTTACCTTTTTTTTCTTCATTTTTTTACTTGTGGGTATGCGTGGTGCATGTGAGAGTCTAGATAGAAATGAAAATTCTTAATGAAGCTGGTTAATTAATCATAGGAACGAAACAAACAAATCAATATGAACAAAACAAAAAAAATACAAATTTCAAAAAAGAAAGAGCCAATAATTACATGGCCCTCCCTCTTCATAGAATATAACAGCATCTAAGAAAAAGCGTTTGTGTGCATCCAAACACAACAGAAAAGGTCTCTTTTACCAACTAAGAAAATCAATAATACACCAGCAGAAGCTTTTCTAACCCCGAAAAGTTAAATAAATATACAAAACAAAGTGCATAAACCCCCATTCCCCACACCTTATACACCATCATAAAGTAGAATAAACTATACTTATCATAAGTGGTAAGAAATTATATTCTTTAAATAAATTGTTTTGAATGAGGGTCTTGAATTTGAAAAAAGTATACTCGTCATATGTATATATACTGATATTTACTCACGATTTTTAACAGGAATTGATAACCGTTTTCAATGCCAGATACTTCGAAACAATATCATTTACTTAAAAAGAAAAAAAAAATGACAAATGTTGATGATGAGTGAAGCTTCTACGCGCTTTTGGAGCGACTGAATCCTAACCAGAATTGACAATAAACCAACCCTCTGACGCCACAATCTACCACACTCAGCCACTACAAACTGCATGTGGGTCTAAACTTTAAATACTTTAACCACACTTAACTCTCAACCTTCTCTTTCTAATTACGTCTTCACTCTTCACCTTCACACATTCTAATACCACACTCTCTCTCAAGACCAACACCACCATTATTTCTCTCTTTCTCTTTCATGCGTTATCGCAAACACATGGAGCTCACCACCTAGTTCAACTTCAAACCCGTCGAAACTCCCTCACCCACCAAGAAAAAGCCACGACCCATTTCACCAACCTCCATCTCCTCCAACCCCATCAAGCCAAAACCAGTGTTTTCTTCCATGGCCCTCGAGACCTGGCTCATCAGAGTGAAAACGGCCTTGTCGCAGAGGAAACCCTTGTTCTCTTCGTCGAAGCCGAAACGCGTGGCCGTTTTGTCGTTCGAGATCGCGAACGTGATGTCGAAGCTCCTCCACCTATGGCAGTCCCTCTCCGACGCCAGCGTCGTTCGCCTCCGAAACGACGCCGTCGCGCTCGAGGGCGTGCGGAAGCTCATTTCGAACGACGAGTCGTTCCTTCTCAGCCTCGCCGTGGCCGAGTTCGCCGACTCGCTCCGACTCGTCGCCGACTCGGTCTCCCGACTCAGCGAAAACTGCCACGACCCCTCCCTCCGATCCTTCCACCGAGTCTTCACCGAGTTCGCCAACTCGGGCCTCGACCCGCATAGTTGGACCCTCGCAACCCCCAAAGACATCGAAACCAAACACCGAAAGTTGCAACATTACGTGACTCTCACGGCAACGCTCCACAAAGAAATCGACGCGCTCACGCTCCTCGAAAGCGCGTTCAAAAAAGCACTTCTCAGCAACACTGACACGAAAAAACTCCACGACCTTCAGCAGAAGATCTTCTGGCAGAAGCAAGAGGTGAAGAATCTAAAAGAAAGATCCCTTTGGAACAAAAGCTTCGATTCCGTTGTTTTATTGCTAGCAAGGTTCGTTTTTGCCGTTTTAGCGAGGATTAAGGTTGTCTTCGGAATCGGACACAGTAGTGTCCCCTTTTTGTCGCGTAGTTTGTCTTCCGTTTATCCCTCCGATCATCAAAACCCTATTTCCAATTCTTGCTCCTCCGTTTCCGGGCCGTTGAAAAGATCCAAACTTGGGGAGGAAAATGAAGATTTGGGAAGTGGATTCTTTGAGTCAAATTGCAAGGTGTTAAAGTTGAAGAAAGATGGTGAAGGTGAAGGTGAAAGTGAGAGTTTGGGTGCTTCAGGTTTGGCTTTGCACTATGCGAACTTGGTGATGGTGTTGGAGAAGATGATAAAGTCACCCCAGTTGGTAGGGTTGGATGCAAGGGATGATTTGTATGGGATGTTGCCAAGTAGCATAAGGGCATGTTTGAGGGGAAGGTTGAGAGGGGTGGGGTTGTCTGCATGTGATGATCATGTGTTGGCTGGGGAGTGGAGGGAAGCATTGGGGAGGATTTTGGGGTGGTTGGGACCTTTGGCACATAACATGATCAAGTGGCAGAGTGAGAGGAGCTATGAGCAGCAGAATAGTTTGGTGCCAAAGACCAATGTGTTGTTGTTGCAGACTTTGTTCTTTGCTAACAAGGAGAAGACAGAAGCTGCCATCACTGAGCTGCTTGTGGGGTTGAACTATGTTTGGAGATTTGAGAGGGAAATGACAGCTAAGGCATTGTTTGAATGTACCAAATTTAATGGCTTGTTAAGCTTGCACAAACCCAGTTAAGGACATGGGTTTCTACATTCATTTTGCTTTTGCCTTTTTTTCTGTTTTTTTTTTTTAAAAAAAAAAACCATCATGATCAAGGTTTTAAAAAATGGTCCATGACTACGATTTTGGTCACAACATTAATGATGTATTTAAAAACTAGTATCTGGAGAGTTGTTATTATGTTTGTGTATTGAAATCTGAAAAATACTCTATTCAAGGTTGTTTAAATGGATTTCCAAACATAGAGAGGATTTTCGAATCACCACAGTTGCAATTTTGGATGCGTCATTTCCAGTGAGATTAAGGATCTTGATTTCCATCCGCATTAAGAATTGTGACAAAATTGTAACTGCGACTGCAATTTAAAACTTTGATGATGATCTTTCTGGTGCCTCGATGAGGGTTCTAAACTTCTAATTTTGTCTCTATGAATTTTATGGTTGTTGATTTTAGGTAGTTAGTTGAGGAAAGTTTTCAGATCCTTGAGGTTTGGTTTTGCTTCTAACCCGGGTCTGTATATATTGTATGTAAATGGTATATGAATTTTGAGTAAAAATTCCAAGAAATGCATGGGCTTTCATTATTCATATATATACCATCCATAATCATGTGAAAATATTCCTACAGTTTCTGTCATAATTAATTTTATCATCAACTGCTACTTAGTGGGGTTTTAGCAAATTATTAATATAGGTTTTTTTTTGGCTTTACCAATAGTGCCAGATTCAACTCTTTGTTGTTCATGTGATGAGTAATAAACTTCTTATTATAAATTATAATCAATCCTTCCAAATCTTGATGGCGTTAATTTCATTAAACATTCATTGTGGAGCGGAATCAATACTATTAATGAAACTTACTCTTAAATACTGGAAGGCCATTTTTCTACATATCTCAGTGAGGAGGAGACATAAATTAAGTTTAATCGTAGTAACAAGTGTATATCTCTTATCCAAATTATAAGCAATAAAATAGGATTTTTCTTCTTCTAATTATAAGTAATAATCAATAATTTTTAAAGTTATTTAAGGTTTTTTTTTATACACTTTATTTATAATTAATTTTATTTTTTATGCATTCACTTATAATTAACTTTAAGGGGATATTTAAAATGGGAGAAGTTATTTCATATCCAGGAATCATATTCTTTGAAATAGCTAAAATATGTTTAGTTTCACATAAAAGTTTATTGAAATATTCATACATGATTTTCATAAATTAGATATTTTTATGTTTGATTTTATAAATATTTTTTACAAAACTATCGTTTAATCATTATATATTACAAATATGATATTAAACTATTTTAAAAAATTGAAAATTATTAAAATTATTTAAATACAAAATTTAATAAAAATAAAAATAATAAAATGTTACATTATAATTAAGAAGAAAAAAATATATTATTTTATTTCATTAAAAAAAGTTTAAAAGTGTTATGATATTTTTAAAAGATTGAGAAAGAGAAAGAGAAATAGAAGAAAAGGTAGAGATATTATTATTTTAAAAATGGATACTATGATATTTTTATACATAAATGTTTTTTTTAACTCGAAAAAATTGGATTCATTTTCCTTTATAAGAATATTTTTGTGAAAAAGTGAGATAAAATAATTTTCAAAAAATTATATTTGTAAGAATAATTTTTTAAATAACTGTTATATGAAAAATTAAGACTCTTACTTTAATATTTTCAGGAATGTAAAAACATTTCTCGTACAAAGTGTTCTCTAAATATAACAATTACTTAAAATAAATAATATATTTAAAATAAAATTAATTAAAAACAATTATATTAAATTATTTTTTATCTTAATAATTTATTCTATATTACTTATAATTAATAATTAAGATTGGAAACAATACTAAATTCAAAGGAATTCGTCGACTTAAGTCTTCACTTAATTTTATAAATGTAAGTTCCTTATAAATGTAATTTAAGCATGTAATATGTTTTTCTTACTTTAAACATGCACATTATCTTCTCTCCCTAAGATTCTCTCTACCAAAAAAGTATATGAAATATAATATCAAAATATTCTGTTATGAATTATTTAAATTAATATATCTTTTCTCCCTAAAATTCTCTCTACCAAAATAGTATATGGAATATAATATCAAAATATTCTATTGATGAATTATTTTAATTACTATGTATAAAGAGTCTTTGGATGTAACAATCAAGACTACTCCTCAGAGTAGCTTAATCTCTTAATACATTAACATATGTCGTTAACTAATTAAAATAAATCACTATTAATATATCACTTAAAATGATTAAAATAATTATTACAAAAATGGTAATCCTATCACATGATAATTTATAAATGTGATAAAAAAAATTACATCATCGGTATATTTTATTGAATTCTTAAGTTATTTTAGAATTATGTACTAGTAATTAATATGCTCATTAAAAAAATATGAATGTCAAATTTCATTTATCTAAATAAATATTAATTAAATTAATAGTTCTCATTAGCACTTTTCCTTTTTTCTACATTCAACATTAGAGATCCAAAGGATATTGATAATTGAACTACAAGTCAATTGACAAAACTAGCAAGAATCAAGTTAGTTAAGGTTATTTTTCTTTGCGGAATTTTTTGTTGCCATTTTCGTTTGTTTTAATTTCTTCTTTCTTGTGTTGTACCCAATAAAATTATAGTCTAATCCTTCTCTTTTCCTATCACATACACAAACTCAAGAGTGTTATAAGGAAGGTTGGAGAAAATTAAACCCAATCCTTTTATTGCATTTATTTTAAAGTCACATATACATTTTGTATCTATGATTCCCAGCCCCCATTGTTTTCATCTCTTACTTTTTCGTAATTTTTAAAAATTAACTAGCATAAATACAAAACATATGTAACTTTTTTAAATAAATCTAATAGAAAGATTGGGTTTAATTTTCTCATACCTACCTTATAAAACTCTTGAAGTGGACATTCGGATGTGCGATAGGAATGAAATTGGAATTTCTGGATTATAACATAATTTTATTGGCTAAAGAAACTTTGTTCAGAGCCAAATCAAGCCACCCCAGCACTGATAGAGAGTCGATAAGACCTTTATTTGAAGGCTTCTAGTTACTTATTTACCACAAAGACGTTAATTTGAAAGAAAACAAGTTATGAAGGGACAAATGGGGTAATCACCACACATCCAATAATATTGTTAAGGCAGTGGGCTCTAATTAATTATTTGATTAAATTATATAATAACATCTAAAGAGGACAAAATCCAATTTTTTGCCATCAACTTGTTCATATCCATTGTTATTTTTTTAGTTTCCTTTGCTCTCTTTTCTTCATCTTTTTCTGGATTTTCCTTTTACTAGCAAACACAGCTCACATTTACAAATAACAAGTGGTCCAATTAATTCAAGTTTCCAATAAATGTGACCCCCTTTTTCAAATTTATAACTCTTAGGCCCTACTGAACATCATTATTTGTATTTCTTTATTATTTAACTTACGGAGGAAGAGATGAGAATATTGAGCCCCACCTTCTCAATCTATCTCTTCTACATGTTCCTTTAAAAAAGAGAAAAAGAAATATTATTCTTTCTCTTTATTTGGTCACTCTTGAGTAGTTAATCAAAATAAAGATGGCACACCGCTTTATTCAAAGTTTCACCAAATTTTCTTTTTCTCTTTGTGTAAATAAGGCGTTTTAAATTTAATATGATTAAGTGAAAAAGAAAAAAAAAATAAAGACCAATGTCTAAGTAGTTTTAAACTCAATTTTCTTAAATAAGATTTTTATTTAATAAAAATGATCAATTGGATTTCCAACAAATTAATTATTAAAAAAATAATTCATATCAATAATATCTATAATCTATTTTATAAAAAGAAATAGTCTGATTTGGTATAGATATTTTCTAGACGATTTTACTCTTTAATTTTTAAATAATGAAAAAAATTAAAAATTAATTATATTTATAAATACAAAACTTGAACTTGAGATCTTGAAATTTAAAAATTAAATACATCATCAATTAATTTAATAAATACTTATAATTCTTATATACTTTTATTAAATAAAATATAGAGGCATGAAATGTTTCGACCTTAATTATTAATATTAGCAAAAGGATACCTTATTTTAGTGTCCATATTTTTTTTTTTTCTCTTTTACTCCTTAACTAATTTGTTTAACTATTATATTACACACTTTCATAATTTTATCATTTTTATTTTATTTTTTTATGACAAAGCACAGAGTAACTCACCTTTACTAGTAATTATAAAAAAAATAAAAATAAAGAAAACTTTTTTTTTTCATCTTGTGATCTATAAGAAGTGACTTTCAAGAATTTGAGCGTTGTTGCCCCCATCCCCATGTGGTGGTGACAGCTTAGTTGAAGTGGGCCAAAACATGATTGGATATGAAATGGCAACTGCAAAACCAGTCCAAAGAATTGTAGAATCCAAGTTGGAAGGCCTTTTAACGTATATGTAACACCATCAACAATCCATATATATATATATATATATATATATATATATAATTTGTTTCGTTTTAAATTTATATTTTCTGTACAAAGCTGTATCACTTGTATCATCATTTATTTATTTATATTAGAAATTCAAATTCAATTCAGTTCAAATTTTAGTTACAAACAATTCCTCTTCATTTAAGCGATAATATATATCACATATTTTTATAATACATTAAAACACTAAATTGAATTGCACTCATCTACTATCGGATTCATGCTTTTTAATTTAGAGAACCATTCATAATTTTGTAATTTTTAGTAAATTTTAATCAACAAAAAATATGTTAAAAGAAATTGTTAAACAGTGTAGTTTTTTTTTTTTTTTTTACATAATTAAACAGTACGTATTAGTAGCACTCCATATTTTTATTAAATATTTCTAATTCCCTAAATAAGGGTATGATTCATTAACTTTATTATCTTTTTATAATTTTATGTAATATTTGAATTTGAAATTGAGACTTATACAAATCCTAATTAACCACCGATATACAATGAACTATGGTCTCAAATTTCTTTCATTTGCTGGCTTTCTCCATCTTATTTCACAAGAATTTACGTAACAAGTTTAATTACTCATTGACACCAGTGAGCAATGGCCAAAATTCCCTCTAAAGCTTCTCAATTCCCAGCTGCTCTCAGGGTTCTTGCAATTAATCATGACCCCACGGTTCTTGAATTCATTAAGCAGTTACATACATACACCATATTTAATTGACAAAAATTTAATTTTTTTTGTTAATGTATAGTTTCTATGTTGTGTGCAGTTGTTACATGCACCGCATATCCATTTGCTTTGAATCTTGTGAGGGAAAAAAGAGTTTGCATTGATTTGATGTCAACGCATGAAGTTAAGAAAGCTTTACGGTGTTTGGAGGAAAAATTTTAGAAATTTAAGAAATTTGAAAATTTTAAAATTTGAATTTTAAGACCCGTAAGTTTTTTCCCTCTCATTTTCCTTTCTTTCTCATTCCCTTTCTTGGTTGAATCATGGGTGTTGGTATTTGATTTAGAAGGTTGAGTTGGTGAAAAGTAAGGAAAGTAGCAAGATTATTGTTGGAGACTTCCTCCCCAAAGCATTTTCATTTTCTTCCTCTTCTTCATTCTCATAAGTTTGGAGCTCGGGGTTTCAATCTAATACGAGGTAAGGGAAGCTAAAACTCAAATCGTTGTATATTTTGGGTTGCATTTAGTTAGATCATCATTTAAGATGTGATTTGGGGCTGAGTAGTTGAAGTTGGGTAGGTTGCATATTATTTGGGATTGTGGTATTCTTGAATGAGTTGGGTAAAAATGGGTGATCATGAAGTTTGTGCATGCATGTTGAAATTTATGTGGTTTCTGAGTTGCTTAAACGAATATAATAGTAATCATGGGTGTAGATCATGTTTAGAGGGAAGATTGGTGAAGAGAAGGTGAGGTAAAAATGAAGTGGTAGAAACCCGTAGCCATGCCCGTGGTTCATGGTAATAGCCATGGGATAAAAATGAAGTGGTAGAAACATGTAGTCATGGTCGTGGTTCATGGCCATAGCCATGGAGTAAAAATGAAGTGGAAAAAACCCGTAGTCATGGCCGTGGTTCATGGCTATAGCCATGGGATAAAAATGAAATGGCAAAGATCCATAGCTACGGTTGTAGTTCACGGCCGCAACTGTGGGAAGGAAACTGAACTGGCAGAAATCCAACGTAAAAGCGTTGATTTGAGTGCTGCAGAGGTGAGGGTAGATAACCAAATTTGGTATTGAAGTTTTCATGAAAGTTTTAACCTTGGATGTTAGCTTTCCAATGGCACTAGAATTACCCAAAAATGAGGTCTAGTACTCATCTGTGATCTTTTTAGTGAGTAAAGGTCAAGCTATCAGGATTAAGGCTGAGTGTTTCGGTTTTTAAAAGTTTTAATAAGGTAGATGATAAAGATAGGACTTGATGTCTTCATGAGAGTTGTAGGAAATCTTCTTATCTTTCATATGAGATAAGGATGAACAAAATAGGAGTAGTATAAATTCATATATGTTGTTTTATGTGAAGGTTGTCATTTCACAATAAGTGATTTGGTTAAGTTGAAAGTTGTTTTGGGTGCTTAAGTTAATTCACATTGTGTATGTTGAGTAAGTTGGCATGATAGATGAGTTGTATTATGTGTTGGATATGTTTTATGTTGTTGAGTTGTTTACAAGTTGTGTGTTGATCAATTATATGTTGAAAAGATGATATTGTTGAAACATGTTGAAATTAAGTTGTTAAAGTTGTTTTGTGTTGTGTGTTGACTACTTATATGTTGTGAAATATGATGAGATGATCTAGTTGAAAGTTGTGAAGTGCATGATGATAATGTTGTGAGTTGTGAGAAGCATGATGTGAGGTGCATAGATGTGTTGAGATTATTCAAAAGTTATTAATAGACTGTGTTGCTAAGTTGTTAGATGAGAGTTATATGTTGTTATAAAGTTGTATGTTGTACTATGTGTTGAAAATATATTACTTTGTGATGGTTGAACTGTAAATTGTGAGTTGAGCTATTGAGTTTTTGAGTTGACTATGTTGTTTAAAGTTAAAATGAGTTATAGTTGAGCTGATGAGATGATAATTATGTTGTTTAAAGTTGAAATGAGTTAATAGTTGAGCTAATGAGATGATAACTGTGTTGTTTAAAGTTAAAATGACTTGATAGTTGAGCTGATCAGATGATAATTGTGTTGTTGTGCTATGATGATGAGTTGTTGATCACTAAGATTAAAGGAGATGTTTTCAAAGTTGTTCACCCCATTGTGTGAATTGAGATAGTTGTGGTGCTCTAAGAGCCCAATTTGTTGGAAAACCCTCTTTGGAAAGTTGTCCTTGGAGTGGATGATGTATTGTTCTCCTCTAGGACTTAGTTGATCCCATGTGTGGGAAAGGTCGAGGCACACATGTATGAAGCAACTATGGTATAGGGGTTAAGTCAAGCTATACCAATAAGCAGCCAATTCGAGTAAAGTACGAAGTCGGAAACTTAGTTCTTAACCGAGTATCGGAGGATTGTAATATTTGGAGGATAATCATTAGGCTAATCCCATATGTGGCTTAGTTAAGCTAACTAATATCGTGGTAGGCCTAAACCCAATTGTCCTATCTTGACATCTAAGTGGCAAAGTATGAGAAATCATTTCCGTGTTGTGAATTTTTATCCAAATTTGTTATTTATCTAGCAAACCCAAAAAGGTTTTATTTTGTCGGTTCAGTAGGACCTAACCATTTACACTACTCACCCTATGTTGTAGGAGATCTTCGAGTTGAAATGTGTGACGATGCATATGTGTTGATACATTTTGAAGATGTAGTAAAGTTGTATGTTGTCTATGTATTGTGTGTTGTGAGATAAATAAGTTGTTATTATTGATAGTGATGTTGTCTTGCAGGTTGCTTTTATATTCATATGTTATACATTTCATATATATGAGTTGTTTATTTTTACTAGCTTACCCTTGCATGTTTTCATGTAGTTTGGACTACAATGATTATACGATGTATGAGAGCAGGGCAGTGATAGGTTGGTGTTTGCTGTGGAGGCCACTTAAATGGCAATAGTTGGAATAGATGATTCTATTTTATTTTGTAGACTACCTTAGTTGGAGTAGTATTTTTGGTTGACATTGTATATATTTTGTGGCTTGTTGAGCCACTACTGTTGGATGATTGTAGTTTTACTTATATTGTTGATAGTATACTATTTAGTATATATATATATATATATATTCAGTTGATTTTAGTTTTTTCTCCTTAATGTGACGGTCAAGGCGGATCATTACATGAATTATTTTGATTTTAATTCTTATCATATTTTAAATCTTTAATTTAGACAAGTCAATTCAAATTTTTTTAATTTTTAATTTTTAATTTTTATAGGATAATTTAATTTTTATTATGGATAAAATTGATTTTTTAAATACATATAGGGAAAAAAGTATTCATCCCTCTTAAATTACACCATTTTTGCAAATAGATTCTACAAACTTTAAATTTATTCTAATTGATCTTTAAACTTTGTCTTGTTAGCAAATAGACACTATAAACTTTAATTTTATTATAATTTATCATTAAACTTTATAATTCTTACAAATAAACACCTTGATTATAGTTTTATCTTAATTTTTTTTTTGTAAGTCTCTTGTATTACATTAAGATTAAATTACTAAGATAAAGAAATATCAATCATTTATTTATTTTAAATCACACTTATTTATTAATTTTTTTTGGCTACATATATATTTGCTTTATTTTCATATATATTAAAACACCATATAATTTAGAAGAAGAAAAATGAAATAAAGACTTCTTTTTATTATTTTTATCATTTTTTTTTCTAAACTCGTATTTTTATTATGTTTTGAAAAAAAATAATTGTAACATAAAAATAAAAAGGTTAGTGAATGATTGATATTTGAGATAAATAATTTAACTCTAAATTAATAATATAAAAAATTTGTAAAAATAATAAATTATTAATGTCAAAATCAATTATAATGAAATTAAATTTGAGGATGCTTATTTGTAAAAGAAGTGAATTTTAAGGATTAATTGAAACAAAATTAAAGTTCATAATGTCTATTTATAAATCTAATAAAGTTTAAGGATTGATTAGGATAAAATAAAATTTTATGATGCCTATTTATATATAAAAAAAATTAAAGTTTAAAGTGGTTAATTATTCTTTTCTCTAAGTATATATTGAAAATTTAAGATTTAATTTTATAAAAATTAAATATTTATCTTATTTAAAATATTTGATAATTTTTTTAAAAATAATATTAGATAATATTTAATAATTTTAAAAAATAATTTGAACATTCAATAATTAAAAATAACTTTAATATTTTTTATTTCAACATTAAAAGAGACGAGGTGAAGGTAGGAAAAAAAATAAAAAAAAATAATTTTAAATTCTTATTTTTCTTTAGGAAAATTTGAAATTATACCATAAAATTTCACAAATATTTAAATTTTAAATTCTTTTATAAGTTTTTCATCTAAATAAAATATTTCATACTAAAATATTTAAAATTTTTAAAAAAATTATTCCTTTTAAATTCTACATCCGCTATTAAAAAAAAATAAAAATCTTAAAAGATTGAAAGATAATAATAAGAAAAAGAGAAAGATAATTCAAAATTTGATTCTTCAATATGAAACAATCAAATTTTGAATTATCTTTCTTTTCTTTTCTTTTTTTCTTTTCAATCATTGTCTACTATTATTGATACAATAGGAGGAGTTATTAGAGACCAAAACAATAGTAATTTGGACACCGAAGCAAATTGGGGATGATACTGTGATTCTTTAACTCTATTCATCCATTTTTTTGTGGTTTTTTTATTCTTGTACAAGCATAATTAATCTGATTTTTTTGATTATTTTTCAGAGGCTCCTGGTTTGACAAGAATGTTGCTAGTGTAAATACAAAATTAAGACGTAGTTTGGTTTCGCTGGCCTATAATACAATATCAATTGTATTTAAAATCCTATCATCCAATTAAAAGTGCTTTACATTTGATTAACTGGTTTGATTTCTTATTTTATTTATTTTTATTCTGCTCATGATACTTGATTAAAATGCTATATTAATACATTACCACTTTTTAAATATATCACTTATGTAACTTTTTTTCTTTTAGTCTAATTATTTTTGTTTTGCATATTTTTCTCTCAATTCTAGCTACTTTAGTGTTTATATAAACATATATATATATATATATATATATATATATATAATAAAGATCTATAATTCTCTACTATCATATCAATCCATTTAGAAATAAAGCATTATTTTCATTCATGATTCAATGTTGAAGTAGTAAATTGTAAGTCTTAATAATATATATTATTGTTTTTTATGTTATATAAAATTAATTGAATTTATATGTGATATATAACATAAATTCATTTATTACAAAACGAAAAAAGTAAAATGAGATGATGTGAGATAAAAATATTCACACACGCACATAAATAAATAAATCAACAAGAGAAAAGGAGAAAGAGATTTTGAAATTAATCCATTGATTCACTTGTATTCACTCTCAAATTGATTTGGTACAAGCATCTATTGTCTTTTATAGGCAAAGAAAAGCTAATAAAATATTAATAAAAAAACTTAAAGTCTAAGAAAATAAATGGTGGTGATAAATTAGTTTTTCTTGATAAAATAAAAAATACAAATACTTAATTATTAAGTAAGATTTCAGATGGTGTGTGACTTGATTTAATTTTTTTTAGACATTGTCTCCCTTAAATCAAGCTTGCATTATTCCAAGCATTTTCTTCAATTTATAAAACAACTCGATTTTCAATGATTTTATAAAAATATCTATTATTTATTCTTCAATTTGACAATAATTAACTTCCATTTCTTTTTCCGTTATTAATTCTCATATATTGTGAAATGATCAATATATTTGGATTGTCCATAAAAAAAATTGGATTTTTGTGTAATGCAATTACAAACTTAGTTGTCACAAAATATTTTTGTGAGAGTTCTACTTTTGGTGCATCACCTCTAAAATTCTTTTCAACCATATTGTTTGTGTATCATAATTGGTTGCTACAATATATACGGCTTTAGTGGTAGAAAGTGCAACAACCAGTTATTTCTTTGAAGATCGTGATATTACACGTGTAGCTTAATGAAACGCATAGCTTAACGTGTTTTTTTTCTTGTTTCCACATCTCTTGTCGAATCACTATTTGGGTATCCAACAAACTTTACATCATTATTACTAGCATAAAAAATTCTATTAGTTAGAGTATCTTTGATATAACAAAGAATTCTCTTTGCTCCTTACAAATGACAAACACGTGGCTCTTCCTTAAATTTATTAAGAAACTTTACTCTAAATACTATATCTAATCTAATTGTAGTCAGATATCTCAAACTTCCAATCAGACTTTTGTACCGGGCTGCATCCACTTTTCTACCTTCACTTTCTTTTGTTAGCTTTAACTTTTCTTCAACTGATGTGGAAACTAGCTTTGAATTCTCCATCTTGAATTTCTTTAAAATATTACTTGCATATTTCTTTTGGGAGATAAAAATTCATATTCTTGTTGAATGACCTCAATGCTAAAGAAAAATAGGACCTTAGGTCTAAATATGTCATCTCAAAACATTTGATCATAACCTCCCTAAATTCTGCAAACATCTTTGAATTGTTGTCAGTAAATGTTAGATCATTAACATATAGGTACACAAAAGAATATCTCCAATACCAAAACATTTAATATATAGAGTGTGCTCAAAAATACATCTCTCAAAGCCATGATGCACAAAGTATGAATCAATTTTCTTGTGCCACACTCTTGGTGCTTACTTTAGTCCATACAAAACTTGCTACAATTTATAGACTTTATATTATTTTCCTTTGACTACATATCTTGTAGGTTGTTGAACATATACTTTTTCTTCCAAAATACCATTCAAAAATGCATATTTAACATTCATTTGATATATCTTTCAATTATTTTTAGTTGAAAGAGAAATAATCATATGATTTGTATCCAACCTTGCAACAGGTGCAAATACTTTAAAGTAATCAATATTTGGTTTTTGCTTGTACCCTTTAGCCACCAACCTTGCTTTAAAGAAATCAACTTCTCCATTGGCATTGTACTTGGTCTGTATAACTACTTTAATCCAATAGGCTTTTTATCTATTGACAAATCTATTAACTCCTGCGTCTCATTCTTTTTAATAGTGTGAATTTCATTATCCATTGATTTTCTCCATCTCTCATCACTTGAGGCTTCTTCAAAAATCATTAGCTCACAATCTGCAAATAAAAAAAATTGATAATCTCCTCATCAAAAGGGTCATTATCATTGTCCACAATATAATCCTCCAATTTGGATGGTAGTTGACGATGCCTTCTTGGTATATTAGAAAATTCTAGTTCATTAGCAACTGGGTTTGGTTGTCCCTTAGACTCTTTATAACTTTCAAAAATCATTTTCTCCTTTTGGAATTTTGAAGACTAATCCCACATGCATTTCTCATCGAACGTGACATCTCTACTAATAATTACCTTATTTGTCGTATTGTATAATTTATACACCTTTGAATTTGAGTTGTAACCAATGAAAACACAACTTTCTCCTTTGTCATCTAATTTCTTTTTGAGCTAATATAGATCATGTGCATATGTTATGCATCCAAAAACTCTGAGATGTCTGGTCTCCTTCCACTCCATGTTTCTTTTGGTGTCTTTTCTCAATCTTTGTTGGACACATGTTTAAGATTTAGACAACAATAGCAACTGCTTCTATCAAAAACACTTTAAGCATAGCCATGATTGTTTTGTTCTTCCTTTTAACAACTCCATTTTGTTAAGACATGTATCTAGTTGTTAATTGGTGTTGATTTCATGTTGCTCAAAGAAATTTGTACATACAAGGTATTCTTGACCTCTGTTTGTTCTCAATGTTTCAATTCTACAACCACTTTGCTTCTCTGCAAACGCCTTAAATATCTTAAAGACATGACATGTTTTTAATTTCTACTTCAAGAAATATAGTTACGTTTTTCTACTAAAGTCATCAATGAAAGTAATAAAATATTTGCTACCACCATGAGTTGGTATCTCAAATGTGCACAAATATGAATGAACAATCTCCAATAGCTTCTTGGCCCTCTAAGACACTCCAATTGGGAATGTTTCTATGTGTTTCTTTCCAATCTCACACACCTCACATACACCATTAGGAATATTCATAACAGGAAAGCAATAAACATATTCTTTTCTTGACAGATAATTTAATCCAGAAAAGTGAAAGTGTTCAAAGCGCATAAGTCAAAACCAATCATCATTGAGAATAATTGAACTCAAGCGAGAAAACTTTTCATGACAAATTTTTAAAGGAATAGGCGACTGAATTCATTTTTACCTTAGCTATAAATCTTCCACTTTTGTCTATCAACGTCCATGATGAATATGTATGTCATAACCTTTCTCTAATAGTTGTCTCATACTCAACAAATTGTGATGGAGACTAGGAGTATAAAAAACATCAGAGATAAAATTGTGAACTTTCTTTCAATTTGATAACAATTTGGTCTATCCCCAAAATAGAAATATTAATGTTGTTTTCAAATTTCATAGTAAATTCTATTGTTTCTCTAAAGATGAAAATAACTCCCTTTTCCCCACACATATGATTGCTAAATCCAATACCTAGATACCAAACATTTTCATCCTTGAAAAATCTATTGCTTGCCAAAAATAAACCTTGTAGGTTGTATGAATTCTCACCAATATTTTGATGACCTTCTACCACGCTCACCTATTGTTTGAATCTACAATATGCAGCTCTGCGTCCAAACTTTTCTTAGTAGAAACAATTAAAATTTTCTCTTTGTTAGTAAATTATTACCACGCCCTCTTCCTATATTGGTAGCGTCAAAATTATTTTCTCCTCTTCCATGATTCAACGATACAAAATTATTATCTCATCATTGGTTGGAATTTTCTCGTCTTTTACCTTTGCAGTTTCCTTAACCTCCGTCTCTATAACTTTGTCTTCCTCCATTATTGTAATTATCATGACCTCTACTTTTTGCACTTTGACTAGTTTCGGCTACATTGTTGAGATTCATCTAGCTTTTTAAAGCTTCTTCATTTGCTTTTTTCATCTTCTCTAAGATTCTATTCACATGACTTTCAATGTTTTTCCCTACAGCTTTGCTACAGTCATTGTGTCTGTGTCATGAGACTCAATTATTGTAATCATCATATGATCAAACTTCTTTTGCATTGTTCGAAGAATTTTCTCCACGACTTTACTATCAGGAATATCTTTTTCATACACTCTTATCTTGTTGACGACATTTATAACACATGAAAAATATTGTTTCACAGATTCAGAATTGGACATTTCATACCTTTCATATTCCCTTCGTAGAAACTGTAACTTTGATTTTTTAGCCTTCTCAACTCCTTTATATGTTAGCTTCAAAATATTCTACACTTCTTTGACAATTTTGACATTTGTAATTTTGCCAATAATAGAATAGTCTACACCTTAGTGAATTTGTGACAACACCAACTAATCTCTCCTCTTACCAATAGCATCAACTCCTTTTGCTAATCCTAGTAAAACAAAGTTTCAAATATTGTAAGCTCTCAAATGTGTGGTCATCAAAGTCTCCCAATAACTAAAATCTAATTTCCCATCTAACTTGGGACCAAATCAAATAATATTATAAATTAGTTGACATATCTCTCTCTTAAAAATATAACAACTCTTTATTTTATTTTTGACAAAATGAGAATCCTCTTATTCCTCACAAGGTCAAAATATTTTTTTTTTACTCACATTATCACCAGACTCTCTAGTTCTGATACCGATTAATATCAGTGGGATAAAAATATCGACACACACATGTGGAAATGAGAGAGAGGGAGATAGCGATTTTGAAATCAATATATTGATTCACTTGAATTCACTCTCAAATTTATTTGCATTCAGTACTGTCTTTTACAGCCAAAGAAAAGTTAATAAAATATTAATAAAATCTAAACTTAAAGTCCGAGAAAAAAAATGACGATGACAAGTTAGCTTTTCTTGATATAAAATCCAAAATACTAATACTCAATTGTTAAGTAAGATTTCAGACAGTGCTACCATGATGTGAAGCTTGATTTAAATTTTTTTTTTCTGACATGAGATGAGATGATACAATTTTGTGCTCCATCGATAGAATTTAAAACCACTGCTTTGTTTTTTTTTAACCTCATTCTTTGCTACTTTTAATTATGATTATCACCTTTCCCATTTTTCCTCTCTTTAGCTTCCTCTACTTTAATTATCATGTCATTATGTAAAATATATAATGCAGACAAATGAACTTGTAAAAATAACTTTAATCAATATAAAATATAAAATTAACTTACCCTATAGTAACAGTTTGAGTCAAAATCAAGATCAATAATAGTAGAAATTGGTAAAATTAAATTCAAAATCTTTTGTGGCACGACAATACTGTCAACTAAAAAACTACCTTAGTGGAGAACATGAAATTAAATTTGTAAGCGTTTGTTTTGTAGCACCACCGTTTTTACTAATGTCAAAACCGTGAATAGAATAAACACATCGTTTACGAAAATGTTTTTCAAATTTGTAAATAAGTGTCCATTTTACTGATGTATGGATTCGATGTCCCAATAAAAAGAGTTAAAAGTCAGCAAGTAATTCTTAAATATAATTGTATGAAGTGAAATGAAAGATTTATAAATGTTAGGAGAATCAAATATTTTTATTGAATCAAATAAATGCTACGACGCTTTATTGTTAATCACTTTTTGGCTGGTGTGGATGCCATTGCAGTTTGCAATCAGTATGTGGACAATCTTCTTGGGATAGGTGGTCTTGAGGATAATAAATTGTGATGCTTATTCGGTCCACTTGGGTGAGAAGAAAGCA
Source organism: Cajanus cajan (assembly GCF_000230855.2). Taxonomy (NCBI): domain Eukaryota; kingdom Viridiplantae; phylum Streptophyta; class Magnoliopsida; order Fabales; family Fabaceae; genus Cajanus; species Cajanus cajan. Next base: position 6,101,397 of record NC_138517.1, on the reverse strand, counting down.
GCAATAGGTGGAGTGTTGTGAATTGTGATATTCTTCTTTGCTGAATAAAAAACTAACATTCTCATTCAAATTCTATGAAAAAGTAAAAATTTCTATGTCAAATGCTCTCTTGAAAAAATTATTAAAAAAAATGTGTTATTTATATTTTTGCATTTCAGTATTTTTATTTAAAAATTAATCAAAATAACTTTTATTATAATTGTAACAACCCGACTGGTCACTACGCCCGGCATAGCACACTAGAAACACCAGACAGATAGAACAAGTATATGAATATAGGATCTAGAATATATAGATATACAAGGTTCCAGTCTGACTAGAGTTAAAGTGTACTAAAGAAAAAAATACAACCAAATGCTACTATCCCACGTAGCCACAAACAAAACAACATCGCCAAGCAAACAGCTGCAAGGTCCACCAACCTCACCACAAGACGCACACCTATTCCTGCCCTGCTCCCATACACAGTATGATCATCGCAGTCCAAAAACATGGAAAACAACAAAAGGGTAAGCTAGTGAAATTAAAATTCAGCATACAATTATATAAATGTCAATATAAATAACAACAGATACAGTTATCAGCACACTTGTACAGCTTATACCACTCAACAATATCAGCACCGCAATGCGGCAATATGAGCACTGCTTAGCAGCAACAACAGCACCACTCTAGTGGCTATAACGGCACCGCAAAGCGGCAACAACAGCACCACTCTAGTGGCTATAACGGCACCGCAAAGCGGCAACAACAGCACCGCCTTAGCGGTCAGAATCAGCACCACATGTGTGGCTAACAACAGCACCGACTTAGCGACTATAATATCACCCAACCCAGCATATCTCAGCACAGTACAGCACAACACAACACAGCAATTCAACACAATTATTACTTTCTACAATTCAGCCCAACGGTCTATAATTCCGCTATACTATATAATTTCTCTTATTAATCCATTGATTCCAGCTCAACAATACACCTCTAATACAACTAACATATTTATCTCAGCTTAATCCCCTAATCATCACAACATATTTATCAAATTCGCTTGGTTTAGCATATAACATCATTGATTAACAATTTCGGCACAACTCAACAGTCAACATCCTATAGATCATCATCTCCTTGCGCGCCCGACGCACTCGAGGTTGCGCCCAGCGCGACTCAACCCGAGAGCACCAAGGCTCTCCCGCGCCTGGCGCAATTCCAAATTGCGCTTAGCGCCTGTCTGGCAGAGACTCAAGGAGTCTCGTGCGCCCAGCGGAGCCTAACCCGCGCCCAACGTGGGGAAGGCAGAGACCTACCAGGGTCTCGCGCCCAGCGCAATTCACAATTGCGCCCGGCGTGCCTTGGCAGAGACTCCCAAGGAGCCTCCGCGCCCAGCGAGTCCAAAAGTGCGCCTAGCGCAGTCCAAGTATCCCAAAAACATGTTACTCTTGATATCGCGCCCAGCGCAGCTCGAGTCACGCCCGGCGCGGGCCAACCAGAGACCCCCATTTGCAAGCTCGCCCAGCGCACACAGCCTTGCGCCCGGCGGGCTTGCCTAAACAGAGTCTCCTGGTGGTCGCGCGCCCGGCGCGAAGAACAGCGCTCAGCGCGAACTCATCAGTAACTTCCCCAAGTTCGAAAAGTTGCTCAAAACCTGCAAATATTAACAGAAAATTTGCATGCAACCGAGTCAAAATGTCACATTTTCACCAAGGAGTTCAAAGATACCAACTTTATGTGCATGCAACAACAAATCAAAGCAAAAATCCAAATTTTTTACTTAAACCCTCAAAACTCCAAGAACCCCAAGTTTCCAGCAACACAGCAATTATAATCACTCATCATCAGCCACAAGAGTTCATATAACTCATTTTCAACCACACAAAACCCCAAGGACTAGCTTCCCTTACCTGGAATCCAGAAATTGGAGCTTCGGGACAAGAAGAACGGAAGAGAGGGACGAAAGAGAGCTTGAACAAAGAGGAAGAACAAGCTTGGGGACTCAGCTCTCGGACAAGAAATCAGCTCTCCTACCTCTTGCTCTCTATGATTAGCACCTCCCAAGAAGCTACTCCGCACCACCACCTAGAGACAGCAAATGGAGGAGAAGCGTAAATGGGAAAAATGAGAGCGTGAGGGTTTGGGGGGGGGGGGAAAAGAAAAAGAGGAGAAAGAGAGAAAGTGGGTCTTACAACCTCCCCAACAACAAGAGTTTTCGCCCCCGAAAACAGACTTACTTGGGAAAAGAAACGAATACTGCACTCGGCACTGCTGCTCGACTTCCCAAGTAGCCTCACCAGTAGCTGCATCCCACAGCACCTTTACAAGAGGAATGGACTTGCCTCTCAACTCTTTCAGCTTATGATCAACCACAGCTACTGGCAACTTCTCATACGTCAAATTTTCTTTCACCTGTACATCATCTAGCTCCACCACATGGCTCGGGTCATGGACGTACTTCCTCAGCTGGGAGACATGGAACACATCGTGCAGGTTTGAAAGGGACGGTGGCAAAGCCAACCAATAAGCAACTGGACCTACCCGGTGTATGATCTGATAGGGACCCACAAATCTTGGTGTTAACTTTCTTTCCCTCAGCGCTCTGCCCACACCAGAAGTCGGAGTCACCTTTAGAAACACATGCTCCCCCTCAGCAAACTCCAAAGGCTTACGCCTTTTGTCCGCATATGATTTCTGCCTGCTCTGAGCAGTTCTCATCTTATCTTGAATCATCTTCACCTTTTCAGTGGTTTGTAGGATCAGCTCTGGTCCCACAATCACTGACTCACCATCCTGATACCAGCACAGAGGAGTCCTACATCTCCTACCATACAAGGCTTCAAATGGCGCCATACCAATACTAGCATGAAAGTTGTTGTTGTAAGTAAACTCCACCAGCGGTAGGACTTCCTCCCAGCTACCCAAATGGTCTAATACACAAGCCCTCAGCAGATCCTCCAAAGACTGAATCGTCCTCTCCGACTGACCATCCGTCTGCGGATGATAAGCAGAACTCAGCTTCAGCTTTGTGCCTAAAGCTTGGTGTAGACTCTGCCAGAATCTGGAAGTGAATCTCGGATCTCGGTCGGAAATAATACTGGAAGGCACCCCGTGCAACCGTACTATCTCCCTCACATACAACTGTGTCAGCTTCTCCAAGGACCACTTCATGTTGACAGGCAAGAAATGCGCACACTTGGTCAACCGATCAACAATTACCCAGATAGCATCACTATTCCTAGCGGACCTAGGCAACCCCACAATGAAATCCATAGTAATGCTATCCCACTTCCATTCTGGAATTTCCATCAGTTGTATTAACCCACTCGGCTTCTGATGCTCAACCTTTGCCTTCTGACAGGTCAAACAGGCCGCCACATACTCAGCTATCTCCCTCTTCATACCAGACCACCAGAAAGTCTTCTTGAGGTCTTGGTACATCTTAGTCATACCTGGGTGTATGCTAAGTCTACTTTTGTGGCCCTCCTCCAGCACAGCTCTCTTCAGCTCAGCATCCTGAGGTAGGCAAATCCTGCCCCTAAACCTCAAGATCCCATCTTCTCCCAGCTCAAAACCAGCAGCTTTCTCGGTGCCCAATAAACCAAGAAGTCTCACCAATTCCTCATCCTGCAACTGCTTGAGTCCAACCTGCCTCAAGAACTCATTAGTTATGGTAACTGCCCCACAACTAATGTGATCCTGAGCTAATTTCACACAGAGATTCAAATCTCTGAACTTCTCAACCAGCTCCAGCTCCCTCACCATCATGCTCGACATGTGGAGGGATTTCCTACTTAGTGCATCTGCCACCACATTGGCCTTGCCCGGATGATACATCAACTGAAAATCATAATCCTTCAGAAACTCCATCCACCGCCTCTGCCTCATGTTCAGCTCTTTCTGATCAAATAAGTACTTCAGACTCTTGTGATCACTAAAAACGTTGAACCGAGCACCATATAAATAATGCCTCCAAATTTTCAAGGCAAACACCACAGCTGCTAACTCTAAGTCATGAGTGGGATAGTTCCTCTCATGAATCTTCAGTTGCCTTGAAGCATATGCCACCACTCTCCCGTTTTGCATCAGCACACACCCCAGACCCTGATGAGAAGCATCACAGTACACGTCAAAAGGCTCACCAGAATCCGGTAACACCAACACAGGAGAAGTAGTCAACCTTCTCTTCATCTCCTCAAATCTCCGCTCACAGGCATCTGTCCAAATAAACGGCTGCTCCTTCCTCGTCAACTGGGTCAGAGGCGCTACTATCCTAGAGAACCCTTCAATGAACCTCCGATAGTAACCCGCTAAGCCCACAAAGCTCCGTATATCCGTGACAGTCCTCGGGCACTCCCACTGCAATACCGACTCCACCTTAGCCGGATCAACAGCAATCCCCTCAGCTGAAATCACGTGGCCCAAGAACTTCACCTCATCCAACCAGAACTCACATTTTGAAAACTTAGCATACAATTGCTTCGCTTTCAAAATCTCCAACACTGTCCTCAAGTGCTCTCCATGTTCCTCTGGGGTCCTTGAATAGATTAAGATATCATCAATAAACACTACCACGAATTTATCCAAGAACGGCCGGAAGATCCTGTTCATGTAGTCCATGAACACTGCGGGGGCGTTGGTCACACCGAACGGCATCACAACATATTCATAGTGACCATACCTAGTCCTGAAAGCAGTCTTCGGTATGTCACCCTCCTTCACCCTAATCTGGTGATATCCTGACCTCAAGTCAATCTTAGAAAACACCGACGCGCCCCTCAGTTGATCCATTAAGTCATCTATCCGGGGAAGTGGATATTTGTTCTTAATGGTCAATTTGTTCAGCTACCGGTAATCAACACACAGTCGACTACCCCCATCCTTCTTCTTTACCAACAACACAGGGGCACCCCACGGGGAAACACTCGGTCGCACCAACTGCTTTTCCAATAAGTCCTCCAACTGACCTTTCAGCTCAGCCAGCTCAGCAGGAGCCATCCTATAGGGAGTTATTGACACTGGTCCCGCACTTGGAACCAAGTCAATGCTGAACTCCATCTCCCTAACAGGAGGCAACCCAAGCACCTCGTCAGGGAACACCTCGGCATACTCCCTCACCACATCGATACCAGCTAAGATCCTCTCGGTCTCCACACTCGTGGTAGCAAGCAGAAGACAGCACTCTGCCCCATCCCTCAGCAAGGACTCAGCTTGGACAGCTGAGATCAACAGCTCATCCTCCTCTTGAGGAAAGATTAACCGCCTATTGGCACAGTCTATAAGGATGCGATTGGCAGACAACCAATCCATCCCTAAGATTACGTCAATATCCACCAAAGGTAAACAAATCAAGTTCACCTTGTACTTCTTCTCATTCACCACAACTGGACAACCCACGCATAATTCAGAAGCAATCACAGAAGTAGAAGCGGGCGTCGACACAAGTAGTCTCAACCCCAACTCACACACATGCACACCCAACAAAGCAGCACATGCATATGATATAAATGAATGCGTAGCACCAGAGTCAAATAGAATCATCACATCCTTACCAGCGGCCTTGCCCTTCCCCTTCACAAGATCAGAAGAAGTCGAAGCCTCAGCACCCGTCAAAGTAAATACCCTACCAGCAGTAGTAAGTCTGTCACCCCTCTGTGTATCAACTCTCTGTGCACTACTCCTCTGAGTATCAGCCCTCTGTACATTACTCCTCGGAGTGCTCCTCTCTGGTCTATCCCTCGTAGGACAATTTGCCGATTCGTGGCCCATCTAATGACATCTGAAGCAACGGCTCTCCGTGTGCGGACAGTCCCTGATAAAGTGGGGCCCAGCACACCTAAAACATCTCAGAGTAGCACCTCCACTCTGTCTACCTCCACTAGCAGCACTGGAAGATCGCCTAGAAACAGAACCCCCTTGCTGTAGTTGGGGCCTGTCATATGGTTTCCTTTGACTCTCACCCTTCTTGGACCCAGATGGTCCCCCAATAGTCCTCACCGCACGGTTGCCACCTTCCAACTGCTCAACTACCTTCGCCTTCTCCACTAAGGCTGGGAACTCCGTGATGGCCATAGGCACCACCATCCTCTTCAGCTCATATTTCAATCCATCTGCAAATTTCCTGCATTTCCAAGCCTCAGGCATACCCTGCGAATAAAAACGGGCTAGGTGCTCGAATTTTATCGCATACTCTGATACTGTCATCCCACCCTGATGCAATCGCATAAACTCTGCCTCCTTGGCATGCCTCACGCTTTCCGGGAAGAACTTCTCCATAAACACTGTCCGGAAGCACTCCCAATCAACTGTAACTCCCCTAGCAGCAAGCATCTGATAGGTGCCTCTCCACCAATGCTCAGCCTCCCCAACAAGCATGTATACAACGTATGCTAACCTCCTCTCTGGAGGACATCCCAGTACTGTAAAGATCTTCTCTAATTCACGGATCCAGCGGTCAGCCACTTCTGGATCCGCATCTCCTGCAAACTGTGGAGGATTACACTTCCGGAACTCAGCAAGATCCTGGCTCTCCTGTGACCCTGCAGGTCTTGCTGCACCAGCTGCAGCTCTCTCAGCCTCCATCCTAGCAAAATAGGCATTTTGCTGTTGCATAGCCATGGCCAACATCTCTAGGGCACGGGCTATCTGCTCATTTGTCCTAGTCATCTTCTACAAAGGTAACAACATCTTTAGTAAACAGTAACTAAACCACACAAAATCAATAGCACAACAAATCACCACAACAATTTCAGCACAACAATTTTCAGCACAGCAGACATCACAGCAAAACAACACAGCACAGAGCTAACACAGCAAAAAGCCTAAAGGGACCACCCCCAAAGAGTGTCCACTAGACTCGAACTGCTCTGATACCACTAAAGTGCAACGACCCGACTGGTCACTACGCCCGGCATAGCACACTAGAAACACCAGACAGATAGAACAAGTATATGAATATAGGATCTAGAATATATAGATATACAAGGTTCCAGTCTGACTAGAGTTAAAGTGTACTAAAGAAAAAATACAACCAAATGCTACTATCCCACGTAGCCACAAGCAAAACAACATCGCCAAGCAAACAGCTGCAAGGTCCACCAACCTCACCACAAGACGCACACCTATTCCTGCCCTGCTCCCATACACAGTATGATCATCGCAGTCCAAAAACATGGAAAACAACAAAAGGGTAAGCTAGTGAAATTAAAATTCAGCATACAATTATATAAATGTCAATATAAATAACAACAGATACAGTTATTAGCACACTTGTACAGCTTATACCACTCAACAATATCAGCACCGCAATGCGGCAATATCAGCACTGCTTAGCAGCAACAACAGCACCACTCTAGTGGCTATAACGGCACCGCAAAGCGGCAACAACAGCACCACTCTAGTGGCTATAACGGCACCGCAAAGCGGCAACAACAGCACCACTCTAGTGGCTATAACGGCACCGCAAAACGGCAACAACAGCACCGCCTTAGCGGTCAGAATCAGCACCACATGTGTGGCTAACAACAGCACCGACTTAGCGGCTATAATATCACCCAACCCAGCATATCTCAGCACAGTACAGCACAACACAACACAGCAATTCAACACAATTATTACTTTCTACAATTCAGCCCAACGGTCTATAATTCCGCTATACTATATAATTTCTCTTATTAATCCATTGATTCCAGCTCAACAATACACCTCTAATACAACTAACATATTTATCTCAGCTTAATCCCCTAATCATCACAACATATTTATCAAATTCGCTTGGTTCAGCATATAACATCATTGATTAACAATTTCGGCACAACTCAACAGTCAACATCCTATAGATCATCATCTCCTTGCGCGCCCGGCGCACTCGAGGTTGCGCCCAGCGCGACTCAACCCGAGAGCACCAAGGCTCTCCCGCGCCTGGCGCAATTCCAAATTGCGCTTAGCGCCTGTCTGGCAGAGACTCAAGGAGTCTCGTGCGCCCAGCGGAGCCTAACCCGCGCCCAGCATGGGGAAGGTAGAGACCTACCAGGGTCTCGCGCCCAGCGCAATTCACAATTGCACCCGGCGTGCCTTGGCAGAGACTCCCAAGGAGCCTCCGCGCCCAGCGAGTCCAAAAGTGCGCCTAGCGCAGTCCAAGTATCCCAAAAACATGTTACTCTTGATATCGCGCCCAGCGCAGCTCGAGTCACGCCCGGCGCGGGCCAACCAGAGACCCCCATTTGCAAGCTCGCCCAGCGCACACAGCCTTGCGCCCGGCGGGCTTGCCTAAACAGAGTCTCCTGGTGGTCGCGCGCCCGGCGCGAAGAACAGCGCTCAGCGCGAACTCATCAGTAACTTCCCCAAGTTCGAAAAGTTGCTCAAAACCTGCAAATCTTAACAGAAAATTTGCATGCAACCGAGTCAAAATGTCACATTTTCACCAAGGAGTTCAAAGATACCAACTTTATGTGCATGCAACAACAAATCAAAGCAAAAATCCAAATTTTTTACTTAAACCCTCAAAACTCCAAGAACCCCAAGTTTCCAGCAACACAGCAATTATAATCACTCATCATCAGCCACAAGAGTTCATATAACTCATTTTCAACCACACAAAACCCCAAGGACTAGCTTCCCTTACCTGGAATCCAGAAATTGGAGCTTTGGGACAAGAAGAACGGAAGAGAGGGACGAAAGAGAGCTTGAACAAAGAGGAAGAACAAGCTTGGGGACTCAGCTCTCGGACAAGAAATCAGCTCTCCTACCTCTTGCTCTCTATGATTAGCACCTCCCAAGAAGCTACTCCGCACCACCACCTAGAGACAGCAAATGGAGGAGAAGCGTAAATGGGAAAAATGAGAGCGTGAGGGTTTGGGGGGGGGGGGAAAAAGAAAAAGAGGAGAAAGAGAGAAAGTGGGTCTTACAATAATGACACTAGTTAAATTAATAATTTATTATGTTAGTATTTTACCTTAATTTTCATTTTATATATATTAAATTACATTCTCCTCACTTCCAAAATGGTTAAATCATACACTCTTTTTTCTTTTCTTATTTTCTAAACTATGCATTCCCTTCTATTAAAGACTTTGATACACATTTTTTTTTTAATTAGGTAATACATACAATAGTATTTTCATATAATATTGTCGTTATCATTTTTCCTAAGGTTAAATCACATGTATCTAATGTGTTCAATAAATAACATTCAATCAAATGCATTGTTGACTTGCTTCATATAAAACTACAAAGTCTACATGCTTAAGTGATATGTTGGTTGTAGTATGTTTTACAAATCCTCGAAAAATTGTCGTACCACTGTATGTGAGAAAACATCATGTTCACAACAAACTATTATGAATGTCAAATTCTTGTATAGCATTTAAATTAAACTAAATTGATGCATACTATTTTATCATTGCTTAAAATAAGGTAATTATATTCGTATACTCAATTTCTAACTTATTTCATTTTTCACAATTTTTTATTATTTCTTTAAATTTTTCATCACACCACTTATTACATTATGTATTTTCTCTTTCTTTCTTTTCATTTTTAATCTCATTCTTTTAATTAAGTTGTGCTACTAAGATGACAAAGAAATATAAGATCTAAATAAATGGTAAAAACTACTCAAAAGAGGTTTAGAATAGATGACTTTTACCTTTTAATTCACTACTTAAATCCATAAGTCATTTTTTTTTAATGTTCATTATCAAGGAGTATCTCTAATCAAACATAAAAACAAATCTCGTTTGAGAGTTTGATAAGTATCAAATAGTTGGACATTTTCTCTCAACTTTAATTTTTTGCATATGTAAGAGTCGTGTGATAGACATCAACTGGTATGAGAATAAGGACTGAAATTTATTTAATTTAACTGGTACAAAATACAAATTATATAGGAAATTTAGTAAACTGATTTGAGTACAAAGGTTCCCTCACAAGATGTTCGAGAGCTTGGTCTCTCCCTTCCAAAACCACTCAAAAACTGCCTGACCTCTGTCCTCCTTCTTCTGCTATTTTTTATTCTACTAATAAATGCCTAGAGGCAGTTACGCTTGCCCCACACTAATAGCATCTAGTCCTAATTAAAACAACAATAACTGCTAAAATAATTAATAATTGCTAAAACAATTACAACAATAACTGCTAAAATAATTAATAACTGCTAAAACAATTCAGTCCTATTATAAAACCTAAGTCTTGACACTCCTCTTATAATATTTACTTATAAGAGGCCTAACAATACTCCCCCCCCCCAAAAGAGTCACCTTGTCCTCAAGGTGAAAAGAAGGAAATTGCTTCATGATGGTTTCCACTGGTTCCCAAGTGGCTTCAAATTCTGGCAGGCCAGTCCACTGAATAAGTACTTCGGCAATCCCGTGAGCAGTGTTACGCACTGCTTTCACAACAGCTAGGGTTACCTGCAATTCCAACTCTTCCAACAACATAGGTGGTAAAGGTTGAGGAGTTGCTGAGGGAGAGAGGGCCTTCTTGAGTAAAGAAACATGGAATACAGGGTGGATTTTACTCTCTAGTGGAAGGGCTAACTGAAAAGCAACTGCTCCAATCAGTTTTGTGATCTGATAAGGACCATAAAAACGTGGACTCAGCTTCTCACTTCTTTTTCGAGCCAATGACCGTAGCCTATACGGCTTGAGCTTGAGATACACCCAATCACCAATAGCCAATAAGGATACTGCGTGTCGAGATTGGTCAGCATACTTCTTCATTTGATTCTGGGCTGTGACCAAATTTTCCTTGAGATCATGTAACATTTGATCTCGGTCATAAGTCATCAGGTTCACCTGTTCCACAGTTGACGGAATAGTGGTTCCCTTCAGAAGATGGGGTGGATCGCGGCCATATAATGCTTTGAAAGGAGTCAATTTTAGAGAGCTGTTGTAGTTGGTGTTAAACCAGAACTCAGCCCAACTCAACCACTTAGGCCACTACTTAGGCTTACTTCCAGTGAGGCACGTCAGATAAGTCTCTAAGCACCGGTTGACCACCTCAGTTTGGCCACCTGTTTGGGGATGGTATGCGGTGCTAAACTTGAGTCGAGTGCCAGCCAATTTGAACAATTCTGACCAAAAGTGACTGAGGAATATTTTTTCATGATCTGATACAATAGAAGAGGGGAACCCATGCAATTTAACTACCTCTGTGATAAAAACTTCAGCAACCTCTTTTGCAGTAAAAGGATGACTAAGTGCAAGGAAATGAGCATATTTAGTCAATCTATCAACCACTACTAAGATGACATTTTCTCCTTGAGCCTTGGGAAGCCCTTCAATAAAGTCCATTGATATATCAGCCCACACTTGATTGGGTATTGGTAGTGGTTGAAGAAGTCCTGCCGGAGATAGAGCTTGTTATTTATTCCTTTGGCACGTCTCACACGTAGCTACGTGATGCTGGATGTCTTTCCTCATGCCTTCCCAATACACAACTTCAGAGATTCTTTTATAGGTTCGAAAGAAACCCGAATGGCCCCCTATAGCAGAGTTATGAAATTCTTGTAACAATAATGGTATGCGAGAAGAGCCTTTTGGAAGGACTAACCTACCTTTATAAAACAACTTCTGATTTTGAAATTTATAGCCCGGATGGGAATTAGAATCTTTTATCAAATCATGAATTATCCCTTGAAGCTTAGGATCTTGATGAATTTCAGATTCCCAATCTTCCATTTGCTCAAAGTAGACTGAGGACAAGGCAGAAAATGTCATTTTTCTAGAAAGAGCATCAGCCACTCCATTCTCCCTTCCTGGTCTATAACGTATCTCAAAATCCAAACCCATAAGTTTTGAGGTCCACCTGAAGTATTCCTCGCTCATTAGTCGTTGTTCAGTCAGAAATTTAAGGCTCTTCTGATCAGTCAGAATTATAAAGTGCCTTCCCAACAAGTAGTGCCTCCATTTTTGTATAGCCATCACAATTGCCATTAATTCTCTCTCATATACTGACTTAGATTGGGCCCTATCAGATAGAGTCTGGCTGAGGAAAGCCACGGGCCTACCCTCTTGCATTAGAACCGCCCCTAGCCCTTTGTTTGATGCATCAGTTTCGATAATAAATGTTTTGGAGAAATCGGGGAAAGTCAATATAGGCAATTCAGCCACCAGGTGTTTTAATTTGTCCAAGGCAGCTTGTGCTTCAACATTCCATTGAAATTTATCCTTCTTCAATAGTTGAGTCAAAGGCCTGGCTATCTTACCATAGTCTCGAACAAACCTTTTATAGTAACCTGTCAATCCCAAAAATCCCCTCAAAGCTTTAATATCCTTAGGTATTGGCGACTCTAACATAGCATCAATTTTTCGTGGATCTGCTGCCACCCCTTTTGCTGAAATGATATGACCCAAGTATTCCAATTGAGATTGGCTAAAAGTACATTTTTTTTGTTAGCAAACAATTGGTTCTCCTTCAATAATGCCAAAACTGCCCGTAAATGCCTCTGATGGTCATACTCACCCTTACTGTAAACTAGAATATCATCAAAGAAAACGAGTACAAATTTCCTCAAATACGGCTTTAGCACCTCGTTCATAAGAGATGGAAAGGTGGAAGGTGCATTGGTGAGCCCGAAAGGCATGACAAGAAACCCATAATGCCCTTCATGAGTTTGAAAAGCTGTTTTATGAATGTCCTCTTCCCTCATCCTAATCTGATGGTAACCGGATCGTAAATCCAACTTGGAAAAAATCACGGCTCCTCCCATTTCATCAAGCAATTCATCAATAATAGGGATAGGGAACTTATCTGGTATAGTAATCTTGTTAAGAGCCCGGTAATCTACACAAAAACGCCATCCACCATCTTTTTTTTTTCACCAAGATTATAGGACTCGAATAAGGACTAACACTAGGTCTAATGATACCAGATTTAAGCATATCATCTATCAACCTTTCAATTTCATTCTTTTGATAGTGTGGGTACCTGTACGGTCGGAGGTTGGGGATATTAGATCCTTCCTTCAATCGAATTGCATGGTCTTGTCTTCTGGGAGGTGGTAATCCTTGCGGCTCTTGAAAGATTGAATCATAATCTTCCAAAACCAATTCTGTCCAAGCGGGACAAGTTGCTGGTTCTCTGCTTTCAGCTTGCATCTGACAGTATGTCACTAGGAATCCATGACCTTGATCATGTAGAGCCTTTAAAATAGACTTTAAAGAAGCTAAAGCTCTCGTTAAATCGGAGTCTCCCTTCAGTGTGTGATATCCACCCGCAATCGGAATTCTAAGAGTTAATTCACGAAAATTTGCTCTTATTTCTCCTAGACTAGCCAACCATTCCATTCCCAACACCACATCCACTCCTCCAAGATCAAAGACATAGAAATCTTGTTCAATGTTTAGACCTTGTATCTCCAACTTCAATTTAGGACATACCTCTTCACAATCCAGCTTTCTTCCGTCACCCACCTCCACTGTATAAATGGAGGTTGCATACATATCCAGTTTCTATTGTTTCACAAACTTGGCTGAAATGAAATTATGAGAGGCTCCACAATCAATAAGTACCATGACCTGTTCTTCCCCAATCTTACCCCACAATTTAATTGTTTTCTTTGATGTAAGGCCAGCAATGCTACACATAGATAATTGAAGGTGTGTTAGCTCTCCGTTTTCATCAACCACCGTCATTTCTCCCTCTGCATCTCCTTCTTCTTCCCCTTCGGCCAACACTAAAATTTGTAACTGTTTATGTGCACACACATGGACTGGACCAAACTTTTCATCACACCTGAAACACAATCCCTTCCTAGACCTCTCTTATAACCCTGCATCTGTTAACTTTCTAAAGCTTCTTCCTCTAAAAGTATTAGAAGGTTTCACCACACTTCCCTCTCCAGTAGAACTGCCAGTTCCGGAAACGTGGGGTTGTTGCTTTGCTCCCGGTTCTCACGTCACTGTGCGATTACTATTATATGTTCTCATTGGCCTGCTCATCATACTTGTTGAATTTCCCCCTTTTGTGATCAATTGGTTCTTCTCATCCACTCTTTGTGCACAATCCATTAAATCAGCCAAGCTTTCTGTTGGGTGAAGCTTTAATTCTGCTTTAATTAATTCCTTAATCCCATTCAAAAAGATGCCCTTCAAGTATGCAGGTTCTGCACTCTTTAATGGACTAGCATAGAGTTTGAACTTCTCTCTGTATTCTTCCACGGAGCCTGTTTGCTTGAGACTCAACAACAGTTCAAAAGGATTGTCAACCATGGTTGGTTGGAAACGCCTAATAACCGCTGCTCGAAAATCCTCCCAAGTCGGTTGGTGAGTAGAGAACTCCCACCATTGATACCAAGTTAATGCTTTTCCTTCCATCGCCACCATAACAGCCTGTAATTTTTTCTCTCCAGACATTCCTTTTAAATCAAAGTATCTCTCCACTCTGGTTGTCCAGCCATACATATCCTCTCCATCAAAAACAGGTATCTCTAACTTTCTCCACCTATCCACTTTGTATCGCCCACCATTGTGGCCCCCCTGTGGCCTGCTCGGAAGGATTGTGTGGCTTGCTTCGCTGTTCTCTTCCTCCTGTCTCGCATGAATTTCTCGCACTGAGACCTGCACTTCATTTAACTGTTTTGCGCTCTTCACTATTGTTTCACGCATCGCCAGCAAACCTTCAAACCCCCTTTCAACCTTCAAACCCCCTTTCCAAAGCCTCCACTCTCGCCTCCATACTGCGTGTCGACACCATGAATTAGTCTCCAGGAACGTGTGGCTCTGATACCAGTTGATAGACACCAACTAGTATGAGAATAAGGACTGAAGTTTATTTAATTTAACTGGTACATAATACAAATTATATAGGAAATTTAGTAAACTGATTTGAGTACAAAGGTTCCCTCACAAGATGTTCGAGAGCTTGGTCTCTCCCTTCCAAAACCACTCAAAAACTGCTTGACCTCTGTCCTCCTTCTTCTACTATTTTTATTCTGCTAATAACTGCCTAGAGGCAGTTACGCTTGCCCCACACTAATAGCATCTAGTCCTAATTAAAACAACAATAACTGCTAAAATAATTAATAATTGCTAAAATAATTACAACAATAACTGCTAAAATAATTAATAACTGCTAAAACAATTCAGTCCTATTATAAAACCTAAGTCTTGGCACTCCTCTTATAATATTTACTTATAAGAGGCCTAACACCGTGATTCAAACACAAGTCACTTGATTAAGTAACAAGAATTCCTCTCGTCATTCATATTAACTCAAATTAGTAGTCATTTATCTTATTTGAATTATGATATGAATACTATATTATATTTAACATTAGTATAATTGTCTTTTTAAAATACTAATTTAATATTAAATATAATTTAAAATTTATGTGATTCATAAACTAAAATGTGAGTCATGAACTAAAATTGTGTGATAAAAAAAATAACCAAAATAAAGGGAGTTCACATGTTCGTTTGATTTAGATTTCATCAAACTAGTTACTCGATCAATTAAAATAGTTTAAATTAGACCGAGTTATATTTGGACAAATTTTTTTATCAAATTAGAATGAAACACTAACACTCAAACAAATATCGAAAACATATACAACCTTATTATAAATGTATAAGTGAAAATCCGGATCCAATAAATCAATATTTTTTAATCATCTTTTCCATGTTAGAAAATTAAATCAAACATACAAATAATAATATTAAAACAACATTCTCTTGGGTTAAAATTTCCCATTTCTTTTTAAATTTGTCTAGTGGGTTGAGTTGGATTTACAACACTAAAACTTAATACCCAACCCGAAATACTACATATTTTTTTGGGTTAAATTTGATTTTACCTAAACACCATAAAAACCCAAACCAAATTGTTTGGGTTGAATAGGTTTGAATTCATGAACACCCCTAACCAATATCACAGGTTTAGTATTAGAGGAATAATAGTGCAATTTATTTATCTCTTTCTTTTCAATGCCTATCTATCCTTTGAAAGTTAATTTTTTTTATCAAATGGAATATTGATAATCCACAAAATTATGAATTTCATATCAAAATTGATCCCTTTTGACGGGCAACCGCCACGGGGATATGCTCTTGATTGCACAAAAGTACATGTCAAACCAACGTTCACTCTTTTTGCCTCCATGAATTGTGCTTTGTGCACAAAATCATAAGAAAACAATCTCTTGGATGTTGTACCTTAAAAGCCAGCAATATGAATGAGGGACAACTCAAGAATTAGTTTTTCCCAGGACGGAAGGAAAGCTCAAGGAGCACTTTCCAAGGCCAAAACTAATCTTGCACCAAAATTCAGTTTAAACCAAACTCTCAATTGCAAACTCAGTTTACTATGTTGAGACTTTGAATCATACGAGAATATTTCTCCTGCAATGTAATAAATCCTGGATTCCGCAAGACAGCTGAACTTGATAACTAGGGATGTATACATTCCTTTCCAAAATTTCTAAACAGCAACTTCTGACTCCAACATCAGGCATTAACTGTAAATGTCAATGAAAACAATGGAACTTCAACTAGAAGATTTACAACTTTCAACAACTCTCCTAATTCGTTCAATAACCAGAGGGATCTCCTCTAATGTTATAGTAGTAAAACAAATTCGAAACCATCCTGGTTCTATGCAATGGCAGGATGATCCAGGAGTTATATTGATCTTAGCAATACTCAAAAACTTCTCCCATAACTCAATTTCTCCTTTCTCACTGTAAGGTCGGATTAGTCCATTCATATCAGCCCAACAGTACATGCCAGCACAGCTCTTGGCACACTTGATTCCTAGTTTACTTAAACAATCCACAAATTCATCATGCACTTGTTGTATTCTTTTGCGGTTGGTCTCAAAGTACTCGCGAATAAATCTTTTATCTGAAAGCATTGATGTAACTAACCTCTGGGTTGGAGCAGATATAGAGGAAAATCTACTCAACTTCTTGGCAGCAGCCAAAACACTGTCATTGAATGAACATATGACTCCAACTCTAAAGCCAGCAAGTGAGAGGTCTTTTGACAGGCCATATACTATATGAACCCGACTCTTGTCTATGTAATCTGAATCAAGAATTTCAGCTAGGCTCACAAACTTTTCACTTCCATATGTGGAGCCTGCAAATACTTCGTCAGCGATGATATGAATGTTCTTTTCTTCAGCAAAATCTAGAAGACTGTAAAGCATGTCTTGTGTCATGATATTGCCAACAGGATTTGAAGGATTGGAAATTAGAATTCCACGAACTTTGACTCCTCGCTTTCTTGCTTGACTATATGCTTGTTCAAGGGCAGTGATATTTAGATTGAAATTGTCGGCACTGCGACAGTGGACAGGTATTAGGTCCACCCCTGGACGCCATCTCACATCCCTGTCAAATCTGCATAGTTGTTTTTTCTTCAAATTAGCTATTAAAATTAACACAAGAAATTAGAAACAGAAATTTAAGAAAGTGTTATTGATTACCCTGGATAATATGGTGTAGGGACAAGGAATGCATTTCCTTGGTCTGCCAAACAGAAGGACAATATCTCAATTGCAGGAGTTGCTCCAGCTGTTAGTACCATATTAGATGGGTCAAATTTCACTGATTCCCCCATCACCTGATGCATAAAATCTGACAAAGCCTGCACAATCAAAGCAAAGCAAAAAAAAAAGTTTAACGGATAAGTAAAACAACGGCATGACCTTAAATGAACCAAATTTAAACATAGCAAAGATTATAGAAGAACAGTACCCAACAAATGGACAAGTCCACTATTGAATAATACCAAATAACAAACAAAGAACAACATTTAATTTTTAATCTTTAAAACAACAAATCGCTCTAATTAAAACCACAATGCCTGTGTACAGCACTACAATAAAGTAATTACGTTCAAGAGCAGACAAATATCATGTATCTTAAAGAGAGAATTTTGAAATGTAATTATTCTGATAAGACAGTTACGTGATGTGTTGTGCGGCACTTCTGTGTGTTTGGTAACAGTCGGACAGCAATAAATGTGTTTTATTGTAGTTGCGTGTACTTCTTAAATAGGATGTGTGACAGATTTCTTATTCATTGTGAGTTACATTAGTGAAGTTTGTTTGAAAGAGGAGACTCCTTGTTTTACGCCTGTGTTAGAGTTCTGTAGTAATCTTTACAACATACTCTGGAATCTGGATTAATTCCAGAATCCTTTCAATTAAATCTTCCAGTTTGTGTTCAAACTCGAGACTAACAGATTCTAAAAGCTCAGGTTCTTCATTTAAAATATTAAGTAGCAAGATACAATACAAATTAAAATTAAATTAAACCCTATCAACTAACAAGTTTCTAGCTTAACTGGCACCAATTCCAAGACAGAGGTGTTAACTGGCACCAACTCCAAGACAGAGGTGTGATGATAACATCTGTCATTAGAACATTTTCAATCCTCCATTATGTTTGAAATGCTTTAAGGCCATATGTATTCCTTCATCTAACAAATTAAACTTTTGGAATGATTGGTCATGACATAGTATCCGAGCCTCTACAAACAATTGGTCTAGAGTTCTATCCTTACAGCTCCCATACTTAAATAAGTTGAAATTGAAATCAAGCAAAAGTAGGCCTGCGCATTATTCACATCCCACGGTAAAAATCTCTTGGGCGAGAGATTGAGTTAGAAATACTAGAAAACACCACTAATTTATATTTGCCTGACAGTTTTAATTTTTGGAATAATTGGTTCTTATCACACTATGCCAACTTTCTTGCTATCCTACGTGAATGCTTGAATTTCGGTTATACCATAAAAATAACAACAATAACAGATAGTGTAGAACACCAACTTGATCCTTCAAAAGGTTTAAGCTTAGTCACATTAGTCTTTTACTGTCCATTATGTCCCTTCCACGGCCGACTTAATTGAATGACATCATTTTTCAGGAACGCAAACGATAATTTCCATCTTTCAGAACTAATGTGACCGATTCCAAATCCTTCATACACCAATGGCGCTTCAGACACAAGTCACAACAAAAACCAACAACCCAATCCGCAAAACCCAAATAACAACACAAAATGAGAACGCACATCATTTTCAGCACCCATGCAACCCCTTGAAGTTTCACGAAATTGCACACACTCGCTCCCTTTTTCTATCCTTACACTAACTCCCTTATTTGTTTGAGAAACCCTACACTAACACTCCTTAAACATTACATTAACCCCCTTAATTATTTGAAAGAGAGAAAAAAAAAAATTACACTATGAGTGTGACCCCTTGTAAGAGAGGTCACAGTAAACATTAAAAAAGCAAGGGAGTACGCAATCTCACGAAACTTCAAAGAATGTCAGTATAATTTACTCTAAAACAAGTGAATCGAGACACTCCACTCCCTCAAGTGTCCATGGTCCCAGCCAGTTCCCACTCGAAACAAACCAAGTTTTTTTTTTTTTTTTTTTTTAACTTAATTCAAAAGAAAGAATTAATAAATCCCGATTACATGGCAATTGAAGATTAGTATAGTAGTGGTCACAAGAATCACTCAAACAAAACATGACAAAAATCAACACTAGCAGTAGCAGCATTACCACTAACTAACAGTAGGAAGCAGAAAAAAAAACCTCTTACCATCTTCAATTCCATCAATCCATCATACGTCTGGTACGGCGCAATCCCATTGATATTCAAACCAGTTCCCACAACAGAGTCCTCCAAGTTCCGCGCCACCCATTCCCCAATCAAATCCAAGCACAGCTACACCCAGCAACCAACAACAACAACAACAACAACATTAGCGACGCAAAGAAAACCAAGGAAAGAAACAAACTGAGCAACAGAGGAATGATGGAACGAACCTTGTTATCCGCTAAGCCCAACTGAATAACCCCATCGGGATTGTCGAGGGCGTGGTAGGGATCCCTGGAAACCCTATCCAAGCCGACGTAATAGAGCGATTCGTCGGGCCTGGAAATCTGCGTGGCGAGCCTGGAGATGCGGACGCGGGAAATGGAGCCACGCGCGGACAAATTGGAGCGTGAGGAGGTGCGAGGGAGCGTGGGCTCGGAAGAGGGGGAGGGAGGGTTGCAGTTGGCGGTGGAACGGCGGCGTTTGAGGTAGAGCTGGAGGAAGTAGAAGAGCGCGCAGGGGACGAGGGTCCCGAGGAGAAGGCCCCCGCGGCCCTGGACCACTCCCTGGAGGGGGACGATGAGTTTCATGCCGCTGCTCGAGAACGATGGGTTTTGGGCTTCGCGGGCTTCGGGCTTCGAGGAGGGCTTTCGGGTTTGGGTCATTGACCCGGGAGTGAGTGGGTTTGGTTTGTGTGGTGGGAGGAGGAGAAGAAGCAGAAGAAGGAAGAGGGAATGAGAAGAAGAAAGAAAGTGAACCAAACAAAATCAACCAACGAAGTGTTTGTGTTAGCTACCTTGTCTCTTTTTTTGTTTTTACCTTTCTACCCTTCCTTCGCCTTCCGGATCCTCCTACTTCTAAACATCACTCCCCCATTTTACTTTATTTTATTTTATTTTCCCTTATTTTAAGAAGGAACAAACAAAACTAGGGTTAATCAATAATCACGCCCCACGCCCTTCATCTTTCCATTTTTGTTTTTTTCTTTTATCATATTTATTCTTGTGCCGGGGATTTTATTTTATTTACGCTTCCAATGTCACTTTTAAATTGAATTTGTCTCTTTTGAGAGCGTTCCAAGGTTGAAATTGAATGGTTAGAGGGGGAGAATTTTGATCAAAGTCAAATTATAGTGTTAATAAATGAATATATGTTGCATAGACCCATTTTGTATTGTTGAAAACAAATTTTAAAGAAATTATGCTTATTTTTTATTAAAATATTATATTAGAGTATAAGGTAAGATGTTATTCAATTTCAAAATTAATTATCAATCTATTTAAGAATCAATCATCAATCATTACATATTAAATACAAATCTTTATTTTAACTTCTTATTTAATTTAGTTTTTATTTATAAATTTAAAAATATCTATTTATATAAATTTTAAACATAATTTATATATTCAAACATAATTAATATATATATATATAACTTATTATAAATTTTAGTTATATATAATAAATATGAAATATCAATTTTCAATACAATTACAGATTACGTATTTTATCTTTGGTGTAAATTCTTATAAAAGGATATAAAATTATATATATATATATATATATATATATATATATATATTCACTCATTAGTTTTAGCAAGATAGATTTAACTAGTTATGTTACTCTTATGAGGCAAAGAAATTATGTTTAATTCTAATGCTTTTTGTTTAAATATATTTTTATAGAATTGTTTTGCAAATAGGATATAAAAAAAATTGTTTTGTGATTTTTCAAACAAATTATAAATCTTAATTAAAATGTGGGGAAAAAAACTTACGTTTGTTTTTGGGAATAAATTTTTAAAGTAAAAATAGAATAATCATTTATCTAATATGTCTTTATTTATATTTTTAAAATTTAAAATTATAAAATTATCAGGAGGAGAAATAAGTTATTAAAATCAATCTTTTCACCTTTTCTTGTGAACTAAAACAATATTGTTTATTAAGGATTAAAGTGTATTTTGCAAGTGCTCAACCTGCCTTCATATATCTTAGTTCCATTGACGAATTAAGACAAATTTCATACTTTGTAGATTTTAATAACTGAGACCATAATTCGGTTGGTTAAAGTGACAAAATGTTTCATCAAAGTTTATTTAAGTAATTGAGAATAATACTCCGAATTATATATATATATATATATATATATATAAGTTTATTTATTTTAAGAGTAAGTTTATTTAAATTTATTTTATTTAATAACTTATTTTTTATATTAAATTTTCAAGATTAAAAGGTTAAATTGGAAGTTTTTAATGTATAGATAAAGTTTGTAAAGTTATAAAAAAAATTAAAAATTATTTGATAATTTATTTTATTAATTTAAAGTGATGAATAACTATAAAATATTTTATACGATGATTTGGATTAATAAAAAGGAGTATCAAATAGTTCTAAATTTTTAAAAAATTTGTAAACTTGATTTAAGCATTAATAATTTTTAATTCAATGGTCGAATCGTTGAAATTTGATATAAAACATGAATTGATAAGTGGAATAAGTAGATCCCTCCTCTTTTTCTTTATGTGTAATATTGTCGTATCATAACCTTGTTATTTGATTTGACAATTGTTGTTGAGAGCTCTGGGGCTGAGGGACCTTAAGGGCATGTTGGTCTCTGAAGGGTTGGACCAAAGATAAGTAGAACCGACTCAAGAAGGGTATAAAAGAAAATTTTTTAAAAAGAAGGTCATAACTTAAGTTTTTCAAGAGCTCTAAAGAGAAGTTAGAGATAGATTATCTCCTCCTTCTCCCTTCTTTCTTCTTTCTTCTTACTAGAACTTTCCTTTTCTTCCATTTTCTCAACTAATCCTAGTAGTTGTGGGCTAGAATTCAAGATTGCGAAAGCGGAAGATTCAAGTCAAAGTCGCAGGAAATTCCTTCTCTTCTCCTCTTATAAATTGATTCTTCGAGAGGTAAGAGAAGCTATGATTTTGAATTTAGGAGTGCATTATGTGTTGATGATGATCGAAATGAATTAATTAAAGGTATTAAGTGATTAAATACGAAGTTGAGAGGGTTTTGATGATGAAATCGTATTGTCCAGGCTATGTGAATGTTGTTTATTGTGTTGCATGTTGTTGGGGTTTATTGATTTTTAGGAGATTCGATGAAATTGGGTTCTACACAAGTGCAGAATCTGATGTCGCACCGGACGCACCTTCAAGGCGTTGAGCATGGTTCCAAAGAGAAGCCTGTATCTCACTCACGTTGGGTGCAAGATTAGTAGCACCAGGCGTGAGGATAAAGACTCATCTCAAGTTGAAATTACATTAGGTGTGGGTTGAACAATGTTAAACATGAAATGAAAGGATGGTCTTTACTCTTTTTCTAAGATCACGCCAGGTGCTGGTGGAGTAGCACCGAGCATGAGTCAAGTAGAGAGTTCCATGTCTGATTGGAGCCAGGCGTGAGTGTTACCACACTAGACATGAGACTAAAGGCACTCTCTACCTCAATCACGTCGGGCACGAGTGGTGCAACACCAGGCATGAATGAGATAGAGAGCTCTTTGCCTTAATAGCATTGGATGCTCAATGAATGGCGTCAAGCACGAGTTGTATGATTAGAAGTTGTTGTTTAATGATGTTTTATAGTTGATTGATGGTGAATGAGTGGTATGGTGTGAAGTTGATTCTTTAAATTGTTTGGCAATTAATTTATGATGATGTAGTAAATTGAATATGACGTGAAGTTGTGAGTTGTTTTATGTTGTCTTAAGTTGATATCTGATGGTGTTTATTCAAAGTGGTGAATGTTGCAAAGATGTATGATGTTTACACCATTTAAGTTAACATGTTGTAAAGTTGAATGTTGTTAAAGTTGATAATGTTGAATCAAAACTGGGATGCCACCGAGCTCCCACCACAGGTCAGTGAGCCTCTCAAATCAGTGAACAACAACGAGGGTACCACCGAGTTCCTCGAAGTCAAAAACTGGGATGCCGCTGAGCTCCCACCACAGGTCGGTTGAAGCCTTAAAATCAGTCAAGCTTGATCGAGAGCCGCCGTCGAGCCTCTCAAATCAGTGAACAACAACGAGGGTACCACCGAGTTCCTCGAAGTCAAAATCTGGGATGCCGCCGAGCTCCCACCATAGGTCGGTTGAAGCCTTAAAATCAGCCAAACTTGATCGAGAGCCGTCGTCGAGCCTCTTAAATCAGTGACCAACAATGAGGGTACCGTCGAGTTCCTCGAAGTCAAAATCGGGATGCCGCCGAGCTCCCACCGCAGGTCGGTTGAAGCCTTAAAATCAGCCAAGCTTGATCGAGAGCAGCCGTCGAGCCTCTAAAATCAGTGAACGCCAACGAGGGTACCGCCGAGTTCCTCAAAGTCAAAATCGGGACCACCGTCGAGCTCCCACCATAGGTCCGTTGAAGCCTTAAAAATCAGCACAGTTTGATCGAGAGTCGTCGTCGAGCCTCTAAAATCAGTGAATGACAATGAGGGTACCGCCGAGTTCTTCAAAGTCAAAATCAGGATTGCTGTCGAGCTCCCACCTGTGGGCCGGCTGAAGCCCTAAATATCAGTCCAGCCTGGAGAGGCTGAGCTCAAAATATACTCCCTCTTCAACCAGCAACAAATAAAGGAACATATTATCACAAGGGAAACAATGCAGAAGCACCAAAGAGACGAAGAGAAGACCCGGACGAAATGTCTACGTCTTTCCTTGCCTTTGGAAAAGCAACACATTACTATTCCAAAGGATAAGTAAAGAGGGGCAGCTATAGACACCCAATTTCGTCCGGGGGGCACACAAACAAGGGCATGGATCTCTGTTACGAAGGGAAGGAGCTCCCGAAGCATGCCAACGAGAAGACAGGACTTCAGAGGGCCCAAAAGCACAAATTAAATATTTTTATGGGCCTGGAACGGGCCATTCCAAAATCGGAACGGGTCGTTCCAAGGTCCGAAACGGGCCATTTCGAGGTTCCCAAAAAGCCAAAAAATCCTAATTTGGAACGGGCTGTTCCGAGATTGGAACAGACCGTTCCAAACTCCTCCAAAAAGTGGTAAAAGCTCAATTGGAACGGGTCTGAAACGGGCCGTTCCTATATCTGGAATGGGTCGTTCCAAGGCTGTTCCAGACCAACTGTGTGTGCTTAATTTGGACCCCAGAACGGGCCGTTCTGAAATCAGAACGGGCCGTTCTGGTACCCCGGAACAGGCCGTTCCAGTTTCAGAACGGGTCGTTCCAAGGTTCAAATTAACCCACAACGGCCATATCCAGAACGGCCGTTCCGATTTTAGAACGGGCCGTTATGGACCCCCTTCCCGAAGTCTATAAATAGACAGTTGGAGCTCATTTTTCCAGACCCCGAAATTTCGTCCAGACCTCCTATAGCTCGAAATTTCTCTCTTTTTCTCTCTTCCCCTCTCTTTTTGTATCTCTTGAGATTTTTGTGAGGCATTGTAGTGTGAAGGGTTGCCAAAAAGCACCCAAATCTCCATC
This sequence comes from Cajanus cajan, assembly GCF_000230855.2. Lineage (NCBI taxonomy): Eukaryota > Viridiplantae > Streptophyta > Magnoliopsida > Fabales > Fabaceae > Cajanus > Cajanus cajan. Next base: position 6,076,397 of record NC_138517.1, on the reverse strand, counting down.
TTTGAAGATTAATAGAGCTTGTTCAAGAGGTATTTCAGTTAATCTCTTTCTCCTTTTTTTTATTTATTTCTTCTTTATAATAAATATTGTTTTTTTTAACAAAAATAATCATGTAGTTATTTTATGATTAATTGTATAATTTAATTTTTAAGCATGTAAATAATTATTAATAAAAAGGATTTAATATTTAATTTATTATTTCTTATTACGTTAACTTCATCATAGGATACCGATTTAGGGCGCTGTAGGGGTGCTTAATACCTTCCCTACGAGTAACCGACCCCCGAACCCAATTCTGGTTATCAAGGCCATTATTGGATTTTAAAAAAAAAAATCTTTTCTTTTTCTAATGTTTTGAGTAAAACATTGGTGGCGACTCCATGAACTCATTTTTCAAAACCATTAATTAAGGATTAGTCTGGTGTCCGGGCATTCCTTAATTAATGAGACTTTTAAAATGATGTCTAAACCAATCACCATTTGCTTATTTGCGAGTGTGCTGAGTCCCTTAAGATTGAGATGTCCAAATCATTTATGCCACAACAGAGTTGCCTTATCTGAATCGTCTTCAGCTTGGAAGCACTGAGGATGTTGGGAAGTCATTAAGGCTGATACATAAAACATCCTATTTCCTCTCATGTTAGTATGAATGATCAATCCTCTATCTGGATGAAATATCTTACATGTATCATTTTGGATTAAGATAGCTAAACCCTTCTCTTGAACCCGAATATTTCATCTAGCTGCAACATTCAGTGTTGTGTCATTTCCAAGTTTCACTTTCTTATTGAGCCCTTCTTCATGTATTTTTGTGAACCACTGCTTATTACCAGTCATATGATTACTGCACCCAGAATCTAGAAACCAGTCTTCCCTCTAGACAGATTGTCTCACCTATTCATATGCCACCAAAAGAATCTCATTTTCTACCTCTACTGCATCCTCAAATGTTGCATAATGAACCTGCTTCTCCACTCTAGTACATTCGTACTGAAAATGTCCTAGTTTGTGACATTGGAAACATTCAACAAGTGCCTTATTGAAAGGTTGTCTCCCACGTCCTCTTCCCCGTCCATGACTTCCTCTACCGCGATCATGACTTGCTCCCAAACGATCATCATGAGTGACTTTCAACACTTGTTCATGAGGTTGAAAACTCTGCATTCTTTGCTCATGAACAAGCAAACTGCCATAAAGTTCATCAAGACTTAGGGTGCTCAAGTCGTTGGCCTCCTCAATGGAGCACACCACATAGTTGAAATTTGAGGTTAAAGATCTAAGTATCTTGTTGACCATTGTGCTCGATTCCAATGTTTCACCATTTACTTTCATTTTGTTGACTGTGTTGAGAGTGCGTCCCAGGTAACTATCAATCTTCTCACCATCTTTCATGGTCAGCAATTCAAACTCTCGTCGTAGTGCTTGGAGTTGTGCACATTTGACTTGTGTTGATCCTTGGTATTTCTGCTGCATGGATCTCCATATCGCCTGTGATGTGCTTTTGTCCAATATTGTTTCAAAAATCTCTCTATCAATAACCTAAAACAAATAGTTCTTTACTTTCATATCCTTTAGATTCGCCACAGCAGCACTCCTCTTCTGTGCCTCAATGGGTGTGGCTCCAAATGTTGGTATGCCATCTTCTACTAGTTGCCACAGTTCTTTACTATGCAGGAAATTTTCCATGGTCATGGACCAGAAATCATAGTGGCCATCAAACCTTGGAATGGCTAGTTGCACAAACTTCTATGATGTAGACATCCTTACTCTCACACTTCTCACTTAGGTTGCCCACACTCTGTACCAGATTGCTCTTCACACTAGATCTGGATATTTCCTCTTCGCATACATAGCTCACTCACGCACTGGATTAGGCCCCTTACGGAGCTTTGATACCAATTATTGAAACTCAAAGTATACGTAAATCTCACAAGAAAATGTTTGTATACCTGTGACCTTTATTCAATGTAAAGAATGGCTTATATAAGCCTTACAGACTCTTAGAAACAAACTAACTGACACTACACACTAAGTGGCACTAAAATAGGAGTAAATAAAATAACTAATAAAAGACCCATTCAGCCCTATAATATAGGAGCATTATTGACACGTAAATAACTAACACCACATTCGTCCTCGTCAGGCCACTTGGGTTGCCGTTCCCCACGGAGGCAGAGACGAAGACGCTAACCTCATTGGCTCCGAAGGCCCCCACAACGATGACGTCCAGGTGGTAAGGCACCACCACGCCCCCCACGTTGAGGGAGATCACGTCCACACCGTCAGCCATGACAACATCGAATGCAACCAGGATGTCAAAGTCGTAGCAATCGGCGTTCCAACAGATCTTGTAGACAGCGAGGCAAGGGTTGGGAGCCGTCTCGGCAGCCATTACTTTGGCGTAGCCCATGGTGGAGGCCCGGAAGACGTACCTTCCAGCGGCGATGGAGGCGGTGTGGGTGTCGTTGCTGTCGGAGTCTCTGGCGAAGCAATACTCGAGGGTGCTATTCATTTTGTCATTGGTGGCTTCGTAGCCGGTATAGAAGTAGCAAGCTCCGATGAGCTTGCGATTGCATGAGGTGGGAGGGAAGTGTTTTCCAACGACACACTTGTAAAGTGCCTGTACTACAAGACGTCTAGCATAGTGACGCCTTCTATTTAAAGAAATTTGTAAAGAAAACATCCACCATAATGACGTTTTCCCTCGTACATGCCGCAACATGAACGGGGTAATTTGTCTAAAGAAAACATCATATATAATGACGTTTTTTGGATCCTCTCTCTCCTACTTAGCAGAAACAACTCATTTTGGTAATTAGTTTTTTAATTAATTTATTTTAGTTATTTTATTTTATTTTTAATTTATTTTGGCTGAAAAGCCATGCATAAACTGTTTTTCTTTGTTTAAAAAATAGGTTATGATTTTTTTTATAATATTAATAGTAATAACTGTAAAATAGGCACCCAAATTTTTCTATTGAAGAAATAGTCTATGAAATGATAGTGTGAATTAATTTTCAATAATTATCTAAATATAAATATCATATAAATTTATTTTATAATAATTATTTAGAAGTCATTAATAGTATAAAAATAATACCTTTTTATTATAAGAAATATATATATTTTACAAATAGCAAATAATCGTACGCCCAAATTTTGTAAATTTGAAGGATGTAAATGGAAACGAAAAGAATTAATCGTAATTGTGTGTTACATAATTACATTTATTTATCTTATTCAAAAGTTATTAGTATTTTAATTTATATACTCTACATGTTAAATGTTTATTATATGTAAATAAAATTTATAATAAATTATATACAAATAAATATTATGTTTAAATATATAAATTATATTTAAAATTTATATAAATTATATTTTACATTTATAATAAATGATTTATATTATAGCATGTAACTATTTTTATTTATTGATAATTTATTTAAAAATATAAAATTTAATTCATAAATAATTAAGATAAATAAAAATTAAATTAGATGAGAAATTAAAATTTTTCTTATAAATTCTCTCATTACAGAAAAATTTATAAAAATATTTTCATATAAAATAATGATATGTGTTTAATATATAAGAGTTAATCATATCACTTTATTTATAGATTCTCTAAAATGATTAAAAATAGGTTATGGTTATTGAAATTTTTTTTACCGATTGAAAAAAGTGCGTTAGTTCAAGTTAAAGAAGTTCAAATTTCTTATATAGTATTGAATTCGACTCTAATTCATAAGTATTGGTTAAAAAAAACTAAAACTTTTATTTTCGACCAATACCATTTGTCAAAAGATTAATCTTTTAAAAAATAAGAAAATACTTTAAGAAACGCAAGATTATCATTCTCATGCAGGAAAAGGTAAAATTGGATGCTGATGGCTGAAGACTAAAAGGCTTGGTTGAATCTCCGTTGATATGTAATATATATATAAAAAAACCTCACATATCAATAAAAGCACCAGTGGTCTAGTGGTAGAATAGTACCCTGCCACGGTACAGACCCGGGTTCGATTCCCGGCTGGTGCAAGTATTTATTTTTTTTTACATTATGTTTTTGTGTTTGCAAATTGATGTAGGGAAATGATGTCATGTACTACTACTCCACATGACCACATATCACATGCTTCATTGTTCAATCATTGATTTCATGTCACTTGCATACAAATTGGTGCTGATATTTGTGTGAAAAACGACACAGCAGAGTACAATCATTTACCACCACTCATAGAGTCATACTAATTGCAAAATATGGTCCTTTCTCTTTATTCCTCAGTCTGCTAATGCCATTGCTATTGCGACAAACACCACCAATACTGCCAAAACTATTTTTGTCTCCAAATTAAATTGCTTTGGGAGGGGAAAATTTGCAGCTTTTTAAAACAGCATTTTATGAGTAATTTTTGCAAGATAATCCTTTCAAATATGCTCACATTAATCTTTTTTGGGTGACCCTTTTTTTGTTTTATAGTATTTCAAAAGACAAAAATTAACATGGCCTAATTTTACCTTTTTTTTTTATTAGTTTATGCATCAACTTGTTATGTAAGTAGATGGTAGTGGTTGTAAGACTCACTTAACATAAATCAAACCTTTCTTTCACTCACACTTGTCACTCCAACAAATGCAAGTTAAATGTAGTGTTATTTCTTTTCTTAAGGTTGGTAACTCTAAATAATTGAAGGGAAGAAAAAAAAATGGCTAAAAAGGTTTTGGCATCAATGAAGGATGAAAATCCAGATTTGCAAAAACAAATTAGGTACACTTGTGGACTTTTTTTCAGTTGTTTGACCACAACAAGTTTCTCAGAGTTGCTGATGCAAGCAATAGAAGCCACGACCAAAACAGATCAAGTAAAGGTAATCTGATTGACTTGTGTTAACTAAAAGTAACTTTCACCCTTTTTAATAGTATTTGTTAACTCGTTATACTTTTAAACATGGAATCACAAATTTTGATTGACATGCATATAAGTGTAAAATGGTTACCTTAATTGGACTGGCCAATCAATTTACAATGTGTCACTTATGTTGATAAAATGGGCATACAAAATGCAAAAGAAATAGATTAATAGGATAATATTAAAATATTATATACTTTTTATTTTAATTTGTTAAATACTAAATGATGATATTTGGAAGGTGATTTTTATAATTATTGAGTTATAAATAATATATTTTCTTAATTTTTGGAAGAAAAATGAAAATATCTAGATGTACCTTTATCTTTTCTATAGCTTGTAAATTTTAGTGTAAGAGTAATTATAATTTTTTTCATTAAAAAGAAAAAGTAGCCATAACTTTAGCTTCTTAACATATGTCCTCTCACATAGGTTTCACTTATAGTTATCTTTCAATAGGAGCGAGTAAAAAAAATGTAAATTAAACTAGACCTTAGAAGTTAGGACTTAACTGAATTAAATCACATTTAACCAAACATTTTACAACTGGTTTATTCTTAGTCTAGTTTCTCTAATCAACATTTCATAATGAGTTTATTACATCCACAATTCAATAATTTTTATTTATTTATTTATTTATTTAGAACCACACTGAATTACTTAATTTGAAAAAAAAAACTTATTAAATTCAGAAATTTATCCATCCCTAACTGTGCTAAAGTCACCAATTTAGTAATACAATCTACAATGGTTTGTATCCATTTCATCTCTCAATTTTTATATTGCATTTCATCTCTCAATTTTTATATTGCATTTCATCTCTCAATTTTTATATTGACATATTGAAATTGAGACACTCCATACTTTATATTTTATTTAAAAATAAAATAAAAATAAAGGTTAAGCAATAAATGTTGTTAAAATCTTGAAGATTTAAGTAGCTAGAGATAATTAATTTATTTGGATAATTACATGAATGATAAATTTTCAATATTATTTTTAATATTTAAAGATTTATAAATAAAATTGTAAAAAAAAATGTAAAGATGAAAAATAGTTATAAGTTGATGTGTCCCCTTTATAAGTAAGTATAAATTAGGTTTGATAATTAATGATTTATAAAATACGAAAGCAAGAACAGCATGTGGTTTACCCAAAAATGTGTGTAGCTAGATTTGTGTCTTGCAGTACATACTTTGAAGGATTTATATAAACTTTAGTATTAAAGATATATTGTTGAGTTGGAACACAATATGTCCTTCCACACAGACCTAACATACTTATGCCTTGCATGCCACCCACACCACACATGCCAAATCCACTGATCCGCACAACACTACTGTACAAACATTTCATCCACATTTACAGTCACAACAACCTCACACTGAAGCCAGTGACTCTTACTAAGCACAACAACCTCACACTAAACCCGGGAGACTAAATCACAAAATATAAACATCACAAAAATATAAACAAACGACCCAATTACAATTTTAGTTTAAGAATCTAATTAAAAATTCTAAAAAAATTAAGGGATCAAATGTCATATTAAACTTTATATTAGTATATTCTCACAGTGCAAAATAAAATACTACACTTCTCGGATCATTTGTTTTAGATACTATGCTAAAATCCGGCTTGATAATGTATTAAAGTATGTATGGTATCAATAGATGGCAGTGTCTACCAAAAAAGAAAAATGAAGTAACAGTTAAAAGACAAAATCGCAAACATTGGAAAAATATCTTTTAGTATGAAAGCAGTTCCTCCTTAAAATAAGGTTGACAAGCAAAAGTGAAACCCAATACCAAAATTTGACCTCAAGTGATGAGAAAAGGAACCAAAACCCACGGTTTCTATGCTCTGTCTGAATCCCCAGGGAGTAGAGCAGCTTGATATTTACAGAAAGGATTTAGGGAGTGATTAATGCTTCTAAGCCCGGAATTCCAGCCATTCCTCATGCTGATAAATTATCACCAAAAACCTAGAATTCTGAAATCTCTGTCATGCTCAATATAAAATAAAGGAAAGGATGAGTTTTCCAAACATGTCCACAAAACAGGAAACTCAGCTTGAAGCTCATTATAGAAAGCACTGAACCTCAACCTCAAAAAATAAAAATTTGATTGGTGTTGTCAATGTTCTCTCATTTTCTCTCCAATTCTTTAACAGAAATGAATTATAGAGCTACCATTTACTCAGCAATTTCCCCTTCCTCCAATTCATCTGGCAAAGGGACTAACTCACTGGTATCAATTAAATCCATTTGAGTTTCTGTTTCCTTGGCAAATTCACAATCAAAATCAAAAAAATCATTAGGATTTGTCTCATCCAAAATATCAGCATAGATTTTCATCAACTCTGGATCAAAGTCAAATGACATATCTTCAGGGAATTTTAGTTCACCGGTTTCCATCAAAGAATGTGAAAGATTTTCCCCAGAGTCTCCTTCAAACAGAGATTTATCTGATGAATCATTTGGTGCTTTCTCAGAACTCATATTTTGGGCAAACACTTGATGTGAAAAACTTGATTCCACCTGCTTCATGACATCGAAAACATGAGGATCTGCAGAGTTGTTGTCATCTTCTATCACCTCCTCTCTAAATGATACACCTTGTGGGATTTGGTTGTCTTCACTATGCTTCTGCAGTGATTTATGTTTTCTGGTATTGACCTCCTTAATAACTTCAAAATTGATTTTGTGAGATGGCAAGAAAACAAAAACAACAGGAAATTCCAAGATGACTACATTCGCTAATTGCTGTCTGATTGGAGCTTTCATGTCTAACTCTTTGAAAGGTGACCTAGGACCCTGTATTAACATGAACAAGATAAAATTAATAACTAAAACCAAACCATCTTGATGTGTTCAGTCAAAGTGATTCTACAAGTTTTCCAGCTTAGTATCCTGAAATACAACCACAGAAAGGGTAAAGAAAACTACCTTCGGGTATTTACGAATGAAAAGCTTGAGACAATCTGGCGGGACTTCACAAAATTGCCTAAGCTGATGATGCCAAGGACCAGGTTTGAGGTGCTTCTCTAGAATGGAGTAAAAGCTTGCATTTTCATCAACTCTGGAAAACATGAGCATAATAACCTATCAGAACTGTATTCCACAGACTCTAAGCATGAAAAAGGAATGTAAGGTGCAGTATTGTATTCAAAATCAAAGGCATCATCTATGTTACTCACCCATGGTCTAGTAAAACAACATCTGTTGAGTGAAAATGCCATTGAATTGTCCAAGATATAAACTTCTTCCTGAAAGCGTTGTATGAAACATAAGTTACCAACTTAGCAATCTAAAAATGAAATTTCTTATAACCAAGATTTCCCTTTGCCATCATTGTGTTCAAAAGACATGAGATCTGTTTGGACAAACTTTTCCAAAGTACTTTTAAGAGAGAGGAAAATATGACGGAAAAATGAATAAACTTCTCCATAAGCTAAAATTAGCTTATTTAGAAACAAATTTGTAGAACTTCTCTCCTATTATCTTCTTCAAATCTTAATTTTAACTTTTACATAAGCTGGTTTTAACTTTTTCCTCTTTCAAGTGTTTCTGAAGTTTACTTAATCAAATCCTAGATAAAAACTTATAAAAGAAGTTCCACACCTCCACCTCCACTTTGTATATTATAGATAGAAGATAGATAACGTAAACACCTAAAAGTCTAAACAAAGAAACAATAATCAGTTATCTACAAAAAGGAGGAAATTATCTACATGTAACATCCTCCTAATGCAACAAAAGCTAGTCATAAAATGATGAAAATACCTTCTGTCATATCTAGACTGATTCTTCTCTCTTTTCGACATTCCATTAGGGAGAAACATCAGTTTGGTTTTCCGGCTCCCAGCAGCATTCCTTAAGCTTTTAAGGGGATAAGGCAACTTAAAATATGCATAAATGCCCAATTTGGTTCTCATTCTATGAGCAGATTCAGCCACCCTCTTCACCTCCTCCAGCAAATTATAATCTACACACAGAACATCACAAAATAAATAAACATAGCAAAATTAGAAGAATCCACCAACGAAACTATCCACGTGCACATTCACAAAAACCCAAACACAACAACAACAGACAATAAAAATGACGAATGAAGAACAATAAAAACAAAATTCCACATACAAATACTAATAATTAAATCAAGAAGAACCATGAATAACCGAGAAAATAATTTGCACACCCTGATAATAAAGACGTGATTTTTATGAAATATAACTAACGGGTACTTGAACTATGCAGCAAAATCACACTTTTTTTTGCCACTCAAACTAACACGACATGAAAAAAAGATGGTTTGTTTTTTGTAACAATTATTATGTAATGAAAATTGAGAGACAGAATAGGAGGTTTAAGGAGGAAAGTACCAGATAATAGGAGATTGTCATCGAACTTGGAAAGAGGAACAAACTGAGTCTGGTTCCTCTTTCCGGTACACCCAGTTCTCGCTTTGTGAGCTTTCACGCAAGGGAGGCTGCACGTGTGGAAGGAGCAACCGGGGCACGTGTACTTGTATGGGTTTGATTTGCATTCTTCACACAGTGATGGCGCTTTCGTGGTTTCTCTTGTCGAAACTTGTTCTTCCGTTTGTGACGCAGAAGCGGACATGTTTGTGCTTCCAAATTCCAATCTTCAGAAACTACTCACAGCGGGCGGTGAGGGCATGCCGTCACCGGTCGGTGAGCGTAGGAGCGGCGCGGCTAGGGCACACCGATGGACACAGGGAAGGGGTTCTAAGTAAAACAGAATTGAAACGAAAACCATTAAATAGTAACGAGTTTTTAAATTATAGGCTAAAATATGTTTTTTTTTCTTTCTATTTTCTTATTATAAAATTTTGATTTGATTTTTCTTTTTATGTTGTAATAGGTTTATATGGGTCATTTTAATTCTCGAATTTTAGTTAAGGCTGCTATTGAAAAAATCGTTCTTTATATTGAAATAAATTAACATTTTTAATTTTTGTAACGTATGAAATTTCTCTTTTATTAAATTTAGGCTTAATTATATTTTTATCTTTTTAGTATTATAATTGTCCAATTTTGATTCTAGAATTTTAATTAAGCATTTTAGTTCTTAACATAATACAATTGTTCAATTTTATTCATGTATTAAATTATATGTATTTATTATTATTAAAATTATTAGTATATGCAACTTAAATAGACAAAAATTTGTATACTTATAATACTTGAGAGATTAAAATCATACAATAATATTTTAGAAACTAAAATTGTTCAATCAAAAATTGAGAAACTAAAATTACACAATTCCAATATTTAAGAGATTAAAGTTGTTTAAATACGTAAAAATTTGTATAATTGTGACACTTCAGAGACTAAAACTAGGGATGACAACAGGGCGGGGCGGGTACGGGTTTCATGATACCCGTCCCCGTCCCCGTCCCCGCGAGCCAAATCCATCCTTGTCCCCGTACTCGTACCCGTCAGGTATGTGATTTGATCCCCATTCCCGTCCCCTTCGGAGGTATACTTGTACCCGTCAATTTTTTATTTTTTATTTTTTATAAAAAAAAATATAATATTTTTATATGATTTTTTTATTATATTATAATTATAATTAAGTTATTTCTCTATCTCATATTATAATAAATAATTACACATAAAAAAATATTAAAATTCTTTAATATAATTAAATTGAAAGTGAGTATTAAATTAAAAATGGAAACAAGGACGGGTACGGAGCGAGTAAGTACATACCCGTACTCGTACCCGATTTAATATATCAGCTTTACCCGTACCCGTACCCGGTCAAACCGGGTATTTTTCGTCAAAATCAGGACGGGTTCGGGTATTACTCACAGGTACGAGTATATTTGTCATCCCTAACTAAAACCACACAATGGTACTTTAGAGACTAAAATTGAGGGACCAAAATTGCATAATTCCAATATTTGTGGGACTAAAATTACTTAATTAAAATTTAAAATACTAAAATTGAACAACTGTTTTACTTAAGGATAAAAAACATATTTAAACCTTCACTTTATTTACACAAAAAATTATAGAACTCAATTAATAGATGAAGAAAAAAAATCATTATTATGAATATTTAATGATAGTTGTTATTATTACTATTTATATTTCACCTTAATATTATTACTTTATTTGTAACCATTTATGAAAATAGTTATTTCATTTTTGGAAATAATAATTAAAAAAAACCCTTTTATTATCTCTCTTATGTTGTTCTCTACATACTTTCTCTCATTTTTCTCTATTACTTTTATATTACCGTTTATAATTTTATCTTTGATTTTCATAACATGTTATCAACATGATTGTCTCTATCTTATTGGTTGTTTGTACTGTTGCCATTACAACATGCAAGAAAAGTTTGAGCAAAATTATTAGATATGTCATACAACTGTGAGAGCATCCCAATCTATTACTATCTAAGAATAATCTATTACTATCTAAGAATGATCCTCTATAACCCTCATTACAAGAAAATCGCGAATTAAATTTTGATGTAGTGTATGACACAATATGCTCAAACTAAATTACTTGCCTTACATGAAGTTAGTAGGATTCCGAAGGCTGTTCATATGCCAGCAAAGCAACACAGTCCTATAGAATGAACAATCCAAAGGTAATTTAAATATCAGTTCAAGCATACGACAATTATAGTAGACCAACAGTAAAAAGGTAATTTAAAAACACGTGGCCATTTGAACTAATTGGCAAATAACACAAGCAAGATTTATATTTTTGTATCTCAGTTTCATGGTTCAAAATGAAAGGAAAATTAGTTATGTTGCCTTCCAAGAGGAGTGACTATGAAATTTTATGCTAGATTGCAGTTCAAGCTTTTGAAACTTTAGCAAATGCTTTGCTATCTATAACATTTTTTTAGACCTGTCACGTGTATTTCCAAACCCACTGGAACAAAACTAATTTGCTTACACTACTATAACTGTTACTGGTCCAAAGGATTTTCACAAATAGCAAAAATCAAACATGAGAATTTCTGCTAAATAGATCACTCTCATAACGTGTGAACATAAGGTGCCTTATCACTACTTCAACCCATCAGTGTTGCTATCTATAACATATGAATGCACTTAACATGCCTAACAATGAATATAAAAAATTAAAAATTGAATGCTATTACTGCTAATACAAGAAATATAAAATGAACAACGAATATTAAGATATGGACAAACTTCCACTAAATACGAGTCTAGAGTACGATAAACAGATAATAAGAGGAAAACTTGAGTAGAAAAAGTTGAGTAAAATAAAAAAAGAATAAGAACAGATCACTGGAGCTTTATAACCCAAAAAAAAGTGTAGATTATCCGCATGATTGTATTTCCATCAGTCCAGTATCAAAAGGATGTTTTCCCGGAGTCACCTAGTAACATGCTTCTCTGTCTGCATGCATTGGAATTCATGTAAACAGAGAGCCATACACAGACTATAATTTCATCAAGTAAAGAAAATTCATGTTAAGGTTTCCAATCAAATACAACTCATAGTGAAGAGTATAACTTTATCATAACAATTAAATGTTAAAGAGTACAATAAACAGACAATTAATGGAAAACTAAATAGAAAGAATAGTAACAACTAACAAGAATGGAAACTATAACTTTGTCAAGAGAACAAAATCAATTTTGAGGTTTACAACTATTGATAATCTAAAAGTGGCTCCAAATTTATTAATCAAGGTTGCAATCATTCTGTTGTTTATACTTTAAAGCACAATCTTCTGTCCCAACAGTCAAGCATATAAAAAACAAGAATAATATTTTAATTTGACAGTTGAATTAATTCCATATTTATTTCCATAGAATTTGAAGCATAGGATAGAAGGTTATATTATCACAATCTTGGCAGTGAAGTGACAACTGATTAATAGGGAGATAGATGAGTACAAGAAACTAACTAATTTATTATTTCCCCTCTAACAATGTATTTGTAAACAGTGAAATACAACTATAACATAGAAAAGACATACCGTTTCTAGAAGAAATTGCTCTCCTATTGCTAATCGTGTATTTGCGTGACATCTTCCACTAACTATCTCGACAAGGAGGACACCAAAGCTGTAAACATCTGCTTTACGTGTAAGCTGCCCCCTTGTTGCATACTCTGGTGCCAAATAACCTCTGAAATAAAATATACAGCATTAAATTCCTGATATAAATAATAGGCAAGAAAAGGGAGATAATAGCATAAACAGCAACATGCTAAGCCGATGAATGAATAGACTGGACATAATAAATATACAATAACATCATGCTTCCATTAACACATAGGTTTACTTTAGCATCATTGTTAGTACTGCTTCCCAGGGCTAGAGTTGCTAGACACAGGGTGGAGGCAAACCAGTTCAACCAAAATTTGCTAAGCCGAGATAATTTACATCCATTCTAGTTCACACAAGTCAGTGAGGCAACTGGAATAGAATGAGCTGTCCTCATATCATTACGTAACTTGTTGGAGAGAGAATGTATGTGTGTGGGTTGTTAAAAAGGGGACACGGTGTGTGAGGGAGTATTTGAAATTTGGTTAGGCCTGAGAAGACTTATCTTCAAGATGGAAGAGAATTGATCCAGGAATTTTTCTAACCAATTTCCATATATTTCAATAATAGAATCCCTGATTTCTATCAACCACTGTCAATGATCTCTATTGTGGTTGATGATGAATTTAGAATCAGCAAGATTTTGTGTGTTGCATTTAATGAACTATAAATCTTTGCACAGCACTGGTTGGCTCAACCAAAGGAATATCCTATGTCAGAATTAAAACAAAAGAATAACAGATAATCTAAAATGATATGAATATAAATTTCAAGGTTATCGATTAACACAAAAAGGTTACGGTTTCTGTTTCCAAAAAGCGGCTCGGAACTCAGGTAGGCAACATTTTTCGACGGACGTGGAAGCTAGAGCCCTAAATCGCAATGACACGCAAGTCAACCGCGCGAAGACGAAGTGAATTGAATTTGAATGAGAATTTGGAAGTTGGTGATTGAGTTGAGTACCTGGTCTCCGGGGAGGACCTTGGGGGCGGTGGTTTGAGGGAGGCAGTCCGGTTCGCCTGGCCGACGGCAGCGAGGAGGAAGGGCGAAGCGGTTGGGCGCGTGAACCAGATGAGTGGTTTGGGTTTGAAGAAGAGAGGGTGAAAATGGAGAAGTAGGGATTGGGAAGAGAAGGGGCGGCCACGGACAAGCACCACACCTTATGAGTTCACCGCACCTCTCACACATTTGAAGAAGCAATTTCACTGTTAGCCTTTGTTTGGATTTGGATTTGAGGATCGAAAAGGATGAGCGAAAAAGGAGGGATTTGAAGAAAAATTGAGTGAAAAATGAGGTTGTTTGAATTAAGGAAAAATGAGTGAAAAATATAAAGAAAGTTTGTAAAAATTTGTAAGTGAATTAATTGATGTGATAGATAAAAATAAATTTTTTAATTGATGATTTTGCAAGATTACTATTTTGCTCTTAGGTTAAAAAAAAGTTTATAATTATTATAATTAAAAAATAAATATAAAAATTTTAACTAAAAAATAAATATAAAATCTTAATTTAAAAATAATTTAATTTAAATATTTACTTTAAATTTAATGATAAATAAAAATTAAAAATTTGATAGATGAATATGTAATTTACACTTTTACTTTTGGATTAAAAATGAGTATAATATTATTTATTATAAATAATAATAATTACAATAAAATTATATTAATAGGTATAATTTATTAAAAAAAATAATAAATAATGATAATAATAATAATAAATATTATAAAAATAATAAGAATCATAATAAATAATAATGATACTAATTATAATAAAATAATAATATTATTAATAATAATGATAATAATAATAATATTTATAATAATAAATAATAATAATAAATTATATTATGATAATTATATTTTCTAACATTATTTTATTAATGTTTATGAAAGTGTTATTATTTTAATTTTATAAACATGTATTACTTTATTTTTTATATTTCCACTTTTTGATATCAATACTTAAATAATAGAATTTTCTTAATATAAAAAAAATGTACAATAAAATTTTTGAAAGTTAAATAATAAATTAAAAAAATTGATAAATCATTGACATAAATTAGAATGAAATGAAGATACATTTGTTAATTGTACAAGTTAATTTTTAACAATTAAAAAATTAAGAAATTTTTAACATTACAAAGTAGATGGGTAATAACATATTTGTAAAATGGAACAGAAAACACAATTCAATCATCAATTAAGTAAACAATAATTAAATATGACCAGAATGGCCCGCTCTAGGATTACAAATTAAACCACAACGGCCATGTTTGAAACGGCTTGTTCCCAAAGTGGAACGGCCCGTTCTGAGTTCGCATATTGCTCATAAAATCCAGTGTTGGAATGGCCCATTCTGAGTTCGCATATTTGCGAAAATATGTCACCAAAATTGATTATGTGCCATGCATAATCGATTATGGGCCTCCATTCTTCATCTCTTTTCAGCCTTTGGGACATGGGTATTATCGGGTTTTCTCAATTCTTACGTGGCTTTCATCTCTTTTCTTCGCAAAAATGCGAGGAATGGCAACGCGGGTTCTCCCGCTTTTCTTCACTTTTCTTTCCGTGCAAATCAACGGAAACAAACGTGCACTTTCTTCACCTTTCGTTCGTCATAAACAGTAAATCAACGAAAACAAACAGGGGCTTAGTGTTTAAGAGGGAAACAAAAAAATAAGGCGCTAACAACTTTTATTTTATATAAGTATAAAAAATATTAGTTAATATAATTTTTTAAAAGGGAATGCTAATATACTCCCACCTATTTTTTAGTGGGAGTATGTTAGCAACTTATACCAAAATTTTAGGATAAAAAAACCACTCATTTATTTTTCTTTGGTTAATTTGTATAAAAGATATTATAGTAATTTAATTTAATTTTAAATGAAAATAAAATATTTTCTCTCTCTTATTAATTTCATTCTCTAAGTCATTTCTCTCTCCTATTAAATTTCTTCTCCAACTCATTTCTCTTTCCTATTAAATTCTTTCTCTAACATATTTATCTCTCTCCTATTAAATTCCTTCTTTAACTCATTTCTCTCTCATCTCTCATGATGTCTCTCCCTTCTCTCTCTAAATAAATAAAAATTAATTAATAGAAAAAATAAATGAATTGGAGAATGAAATTAATAAGAGAGAGAAAATATTTTATTTTTATTTAAAATTAAATTAAATTACTATAATATCCTTTATACGAATTAATCAAATCAAAAGAAATGAGTGGTTTTTTTGTCCTAAAATTTTGGTATAGGTTGCTAATATACTCCCACTAAAAAATAGGTGGGAGTATATTAGCATTCCCCTTTTTTAAATATATTATATTATTAAATACAAATATTTTAAATTTTTTATTTGATAAATTTAAATAAATTTTATCTTTATAAATGAATTTAATTTAAACTATAAATAAAAATAAAAATAAACTAAATAGAAATAATACCAATAAAAATATATAAAAAAAATACAATTACAATTCTAATATGGTATTATTTTTAATTCCAAAATAATATTAAAAAAGATAAATATAAGAAAAATATTATACATAGTAATAAGTTGTTGTTTTAGTTTTAAAAATAATAAGATACTTGTATTTGAAAAAAATTTAAAATAAATTAAAAAATGAAGTGAAATATTTACAATTAGTTTTATTTTAAATCTCATATATGTATTACTTATACCTCTTATAATATTAATATTGCTTTTATTTTGAATACTTTAAAATAAAAAATTAAATTAAGTTGATTAAAATTTTTACAATTCAAACTACTGAAACGAATATTACTTAATATTTGGAACAAAAAACACATAAAAACGAAAAGTATTATAGCATACTAATGTGGCAAGAGAGAAGAAAGTAGAGTTATGTTTATTGAAAAGAAAATACACACACACATATATATATATATAAAATTTAATTTGTCTTCTCTCCATAACTCTCTATCTCTCTCTCTCTCTCTCTCTCTATATATATATAGAGAGAGAGAGTTATGGAGAGAAGGTAAATTAAATTGAATTTATTAAAAAAGATGGAGTAAAAAAAACATGTTGAGCAAAAAAGTTTTTGAAAAAATCATGATACATGTTCAGAAAAAAAAAACTTCCTTTATATATAATATGATAATTAACAAATATCTTGATAAAATTGACTTATATATATATATATATATATATATATATATATATATAATTTATGCTTACTTTAATTTTTCAAATATTATATATGAAATATTAGCTAAATATTAATTTAGAGTTTTTTAATGTTGATCCTTCCAATTTTTTAAAATTATTTTTAGTCCTTATAGGATTATCCTTTCTCAATTTCAATCTTTATAATAATTTTTTTCAAGGTTTAGTCAGTATAAGTTTATATTTTTTTTCTTCTAATTTTTAGTTGTTAGTACGAAATTACATGAACTAAAGTGAAAGAAAATTATAATATATATTTAAAGAACTAAAATTTGAAAAATGTATATTTATAAGGACAAAAATAAATAAAAATTTATAAGAACTAAAATTGAGAAAACATGAACTTACAGAGACTAAATTCATATCTAAATCAAAATAAACAAAAATATTTTAAATTATCAAAATTAAGAAAACAAAACATACACGGACTAAATTCATATCGTAAACATATAAATTATATTTAACATTTATGATGATATATATATATATATATATATATGTTGGTTTAAAAAAATATATGAGTGAAAATTCGGTTACTTCAAAAGTAACTCTTAAAAGAGTTATTTAATGAATGTAATTACGTTATATATTGAATTTCTTATTCAATAAATTAAGTCTAAAAATTTCTATATATTTTATCTTTTAATCAATAATTTTATTTAATAGATAATGTACTAACCGTACTTCGCACCCGGGCTCCGAGCCCAGATTAGCAATACAAAACAGCCCCGGGCACGCGCTGCGCGACGTCAGCCCGGTATTTGAGCAAATCATACCTGATTCTGAGGATCTCGTCCCAGACCAGATCCTCCCTTCAATTATATCATATCATATCATGATATATCTTATCTCAAGCTCAAAAGCCCAAGGCAAACCTAGATCACCTCAAGGTACGTGCATTATATATATGAGACTATTACTCATGCAAACCCTAACTTTGGCATCGGAGTCTCTTTTGCGGGTACCTCCCCCATCTTGGAGCACCAATACATCAAGCAAAGGAGACTCACCGATCTTATTGGACGGATCACCCCTACGACCAAATTCCGGTAAGAACATTTGGCGCCCACCGTGGGGTCGATAGAGACAGCCCTCATCGGCCACCTATATGGTTTCTACTAGAAGCCACATTAGACGAGCAACAGAAGACGCTACACACTCAGTCACCATGGACAGCGATGCTGCGACCTTAAGGCGGCTGATCGACCAAGTTGAGCAGATGCGACAACAGCATGACGCCGACCTTCAAAACATGCGCACCCAGCACGAAAATGACCTTGCAGCGATGCGGACTGCTAATGAAGCAGACCTCGCAGCGTTACGTGCCGAGAATGAGCGCATTCGCGCCCAGCTCCCTCGACACCACTCCGAACAACCTCTGCACGAGAGCGACACTCATGAAGAGGAGACACATTCAGCCTCCCAATCCCGGGCGACGACCAAGGCACCGACTTCACGGCCCGCCACGCACCGGTCTCATGCATCAACGCACAGATAAGGGCAGGGTACTAGCAGGGCCCCCACCCATGTCTCCGAGGGCCAAGAACCCTTTCGCCGTCATCCTTTTGTTGATGGCATCATGGAGACCCCACTGTCCCACGGGTGGAAGCCCCTCCACCTCGACCGCTACGACGGCACCACGGACCCCGACGAGCACATCGACTCGTACACAACTCAGGTAAACCTTTACACTAACAGCGACGCTATATTGTGTAGGGTTTTTCCGACCTCACTCAAGGGACCCGCGCTTCATTGGTACACCCAACTACTAGCCAGATCCATCGACAGCTTTGCCACCTTGATGCGGCGATTCGTGGCACAATACGCCACCAGCCGGCCTCACCACACAACCTCGGCCGCCTTGGCCAACCTCAGGCAGAACGATGATGAATATCTGCGAGCTTTCATGGAGCGCTTCTCCAACATCTCTGTTCGGATCCGGAATCTAAACCCGGAGGTCGCCCTGCACGCCATGCTCATGGCACTGAAACCCGGATTGTTCGTCGACAGCCTATGCCGCGACACCCCTCGCGACATGGATGAGCTGCGTGCCCGCGCCGCCGGCTACATTCAGATGGAAGAGCACTCGGCCTTCCGCGACCAAGTTCGCGGGAAGGGCCCCGCAAAACCGGAACAGGGCCACAAAGATAAGGTAAAAGTCAATAATGACAGCCAATTCAAGAAGCTGGCCAGAGCCAACAGAAGCGGGAGGTATGACTTCTACACTCCCCTAAACGCCCCGAGAGTCCACATCCTGGAAGAAGCCAGTAACAATAACCTGCTAGCCCTTCCACCACCCGGCCACACCCCTAACAGCGCCGATCAGTCCAAACACTGCTGGTACCACAGGAACTACGGCCACACCACTGACGAGTGCCGCACGCTCCGGGACCGCATCAAAGAGCTCATCCAGGCAGGCCACCTCGGCCACTACATCCAGCGACAGCCAGGTTCCCGAGGTGGCTCTGGAGGCCGGGGACGCGGGAGAGGCCGCGGGTCAGGAGCTCGCACAAATTTACCCACAGGGTCCCAACAAAATGCTAACGGCGCGATACAGGCCGAAATAAGTCAGGAAACAGCGTCGGCTCCCCTACGGAGAGTAATCAACACGATTGCAGGTGGTTTTGCTGGAGGAGGCGCCAGCAACTCGGCCCGGAAAAGACATTTGTGGAACATCAGCTGCGTCCACTCTACCACCTCGACCCCGCACCTAAGTTCGCCGCCGATCTCCTTCTCCGATGAAGATTACGCCGGCGTCAGCCCTAACCAGGATGACCCCATGGTCATCATTGTGGAGATAGCCAACTGGAAAGTGCAAAAAACACTCATTGACTAGGGAAGCTCGGCTGACGTCCTATACTGGCCGACTTTCCTCAAACTAGACGTCCCCCACTCTCTCATTCAACCTCACACGGAGCCCCTAGTCGGCTTTGTGGGAGAACGAGTTCACACTCGGAGATACGTAGACTTGCTGACAACTTTCAGAACGCCACCAGATACAAGGCGGGTCATGGTCCGATACCTCCTCGTGGAAGCCAACACTTCCTACAACATTATCATCGGGAGGCCAACCTTGAACCAACTCGGAGCGGTAGTGTCAACCCCACACCTCACTATGAAGTTCCCAGGCAAGGACGGTCAGGTCATCTCCGTCAAAGCTAATCAGAAGATAGCTCGGCAATGCTACGCCGAGAACCTGAAGATCTCTTCATCGAGCAAGCAAAGCGAGGAGAATCCCCCCACTATAGCTCCCTAAGTTTTTTGCTTAATCTTCTTTTACTTTCAGTACGAACAAGCTGTGCACTTTTTTCCCGCCTCAGTCCTCGACTGAGAGGGTTTTTAACGAGGCACGTAAGAACAAATCAATAAAATTATACGTTTTGCTCAATCCATTTCCTCACGAATTGCTTTTGTAACACTCGAAGTTAAACTGGCCTCTTTCATGAAAATCCGGGGTCGAGTACGAACCTCGAACATGAAAATACGGGGTCGAGTACGAACCTCAGGACTCTCAGCATAAGGTCGAATTCGAACCTTAATTACGTTGTTCATTTTAAAGCGAGGTCGAACACGAACCTCGAACATGCAAATCCGGGATCGAGTACGAACCTCGGGACTCTCAGCATAAGGTCGAATTCGAACCTTAATTACGTTGCTCATTTTAAAGCGAGGTCGAACACGAACATCGAACATGAAAATCCGGGGTCGAGTACGAACCTCGGGACTCTCAGCATAAGGTCGAATTCGAACCTTAATTGCGTTGTTCATTTTAAAGCGAGGTCGAGCATGAACCTCGAACATGAAAATCCGGGGTCGAGTACGAACCTCGGGACTCATAGCATAAGGTCGAATTCGAACCTTAATTACGTTGTTCATTTTAAAGCGAGGTCGAGCACGAACCTCGAACATGAAAATCCGGGGTCGAGTACGAACCTCGGGACTCTCAGCATAAGGTCGAATTCGAACCTTAATTACGTTGTTCATTTTAAAGCGAGGTTGAACACGAACCTCGAACATGAAAATCCGGGGTCGAGTACGAACCTCGGGACTCTCAGCATAAGGTCGAATTCGAACCTTAATTACGTTGTTCATTTTAAAGCGAGGTCGAGCACGAACCTTGAACATGAAAATCCGGGGTCGAGTACGAACCTCGGGACTCTCAGCATAAGGTCGAATTCGAACCTTAATTACGTTGTTCATTTTAAAGCGAGGTCGAACACGAACCTCGAACATGAAAATCTGGGGTCGAGTACGAACCTCGGGACTCTCAGCATAAGGTCGAATTCGAACCTTAATTACGTTGTTCATTTTAAAGCGAGGTCGAGCACGAACCTCGAGCATGAAAATCCGGGGTCGAGTACGAACCTCGGGACTCTCAGCATAAGGTCGAATTCGAACCTTAATTATGTTGTTCATTTTAAAGCGAGGTCGAACACGAACCTCGAACATGAAAATCCGGGGTCGAGTACGAACCTCGGGACTCTCAGCATAAGGTCGAATTTGAACCTTAATTACGTTGTTCATTTTAAAGCGAGGTCGAGCACGAACCTCGAACATGAAAATCCGGGGTCGAGTACGAACCTCGGGACTCTCAACATAAGGTCGAATTTGAACCTTAATTACGTTGTTCATTTTAAAGCGAGGTCGAACACGAACCTCGAACATGCAAATCCGGGGTCGAGTACGAACCTCGGGACTCTCAGCATAAGGTCGAATTCGAACCTTAATTACGTTGTTCGTTTTAAAGCGAGGTCGAGTACGAACCTCGAACATGAAAATCCAGGGTCGAGTACGAACCTCGGGACTCTCAGCATAAGGTCGAATTCGAACCTTAATTACGTTGTTCATTTTAAAGCGAGGTCGAGCACGAACCTCGAACATGAAAATCTGGGGTCGAGTACGAACCTCGGGACTCTCAGCATAAGGTCGAATTCGAACCTTAATTACGTTGTTCATTTTAAAGTGAGGTCGAACACGAACCTCGAACATGAAAACCTGAGGTCGAGTACGAACCTTATGCTTCTGTCCAAGGTCGAGTACGAACCTCGATGCTTCTGTCTAAGGTCGAGTTCGAACCCTAATTAAATAATCTATCTCAAACCTGAGGTCGAGCACGAACCTTGAGTCTCTCGTTAAAGGTCGAGTTCGAACCTTAACTAAACAGCATATCCCAAAATTGAGGTCGAGTCCGAACCTCGACATTTTCGAGGTCGAGTACGAACCTCAATGCTCCCGATAAAGGTCGAGGTTAAAGGTCGAGTCCAAACCGCTAACCTGAGGACGACTTTGAACCCTGGCAAAGCACACCTCACTCTCAATACCGGGGTCGAATTCAAACCCCGGCGCGACCAACTTAAGGTCGAATTCGGACCTTGACTCCAGTCTAAGGTCATTTATGAACTTTCACAACAATTACTTAGTCAAAATTCGAGATCGGATACGAATCTTAACACATTCATTTACGACCGGGTTCGAACTCCCACGAAAAGTCCTACTAAACAAAAACTAAGGCCGACCTCGAATCTCGACTTCACCAACTCAAGGTAGAAGTATCACCATATACAAAAGCATATAGCAAACACCAAACATGTGCCTCAAACAGCGCGAACAGCCAAAATTGAACGCAAATACGGACAAGATAGAGCAAAATATATATATACAAACAAAGTTCTCAAAATTCGGTACATCAATTCAAGCCAAAGAAAAATAAATCATGCTATTACAAAGGCGGCCTAGGCTAAAGCATCCCCGCCAGAACTGTCGTCGGCATCGTCCTCCTTGACTAGCCTCCCAAAGCGGACGACTTTCTCCACATGCATGGAAGAAAAGTCGAATCTGGGAGCAAGAAGCCGAGCCTGACGAGCAGCCTTTTGGAAGCCCCTCTTGTGTTCAACCACAACTGACAACGGAGCGTTCGACCTCCGCGAGCCTCTTGTCCGTGGCCGCCCTCACGGCCACCAGCTCCGCGAGCTCTGCCTTCAAGGTGGCAATTTCGTCCTCACGGCCACCAAGAATGACCTCGTTACGGAGGCGCTCCTCAGCCGCCGTCGCCAACTCGCCCTTAAGAGAGGTCACAATGTCCTCCAGAGCCCGTACTTGGCCACGACTAGAGGTCACCTCATCCTCCAAGGAGCGAGCGCGGCCTCGAGAGAAGACGACGAGCTCTTGCAGATCCCCCACCTGAGAGGCATAAGCCTCATTGGATCGCAACGCAATCTCAAGAGACTTCTGCACCCGGGCAAGGTCGCCACGCGCAGAACGGAGCTCAGCCTCGTGCCGCTTCGCCTCACCAAGGGCTGCGCTAAGAGCTTTATTCTCTTCCCTCAGGATTTTGTTTGCCTCCTTCCAAGGTTGAAGTCAGCCCCTCAACTTGGCCAGGTCCTCTTGCTGCTTAGCCAAATCCTCCCGCTGTTGGCCCCACTTAGGCTTTTAGTGGCTCACTATACCCATCACTCTCTGCAGCATGACCTGGGCAGCATCAAGGCTGTCCTCGGGACCGACCCTGTCTATCAATCCCCGATCCTCGGAGCTCAGCGAACCCTGAGGGAAGAACCCCTCCGCAGTCACCCCCGCGCTCCACAATGAATCCATGTCGGCGGAGGCGCTCATGTGATCCAGCCGCACCTTATCTATACCCTTCCCAAAGCGATGGGATAGGTATTGAGTCCGGGCAGGCCTCTACGAGGAGCCCGCCTGCGGCGCCGAATCCGTGGTAGAGGACGGTACTCCCCGCTCAGCACCTAAAAAGTCCACTTTAGGGACCCCCGGCCCCGCCTGCAAAAAACCAGTCCCACATCAAAAACAAGCAATGTGATGTACGAGAAACCACAGAAACAAGAAGACAAAACACCACCCACCTCAGCAGCCTGGGCGACCAGCTCAGCGGCCTGCACCTCAGGTTCAGCGGTATTTCCTGCCTGTAAAAAATCACCCAGATCGGACAACCGGACAGCATAACAAAAGGCAAAGGGAAAGTCCGAGAAAGATGATACTCACCACCTCAGCAACTCGGGCAGCCTGCCCGGAAGTCCGGGCCTCCACCTCGACGGCCTGCCTAGTAGGCTCAGCAATCTGAGCCACCTCCTCAGAAGCCACCTGGGGCGGTGGACTCTCAGTGACATCCACCGCATCAGCATCAGCGGCCTTGGAGATCACCTCCTCGGCACCTGGAGGGACTGAGGTTCCCTCAGCCTCTTTCCCCCCCCCCCCACTCTTTCTCTTCCGACTAGCCTTCAGGGGGGCAACATCCTCCTCCGGAGGCTCAGGAACCTCGAGCTCGATAATGTTGTAGCGGTGCTTAAGCTCGCGCCACAAGTTTTTTCCCATAATGCCTGCAGATAAGAAACAGAAGCACATCAGTAAAAGTAAACTACACAAGCCCGACAATCTATTGAAGCGTGCAATACTCACTCTCTAGGCCCCTCTCCCTATAAGGCAAAGTTGCAAGCGACAGAACGAGCTTGCAATCCAGCGGACGAGGGAGCGCGGCAAGATTCTTAATGGCGGCCGCCTCCGCGGCCGTCACCTTCTGATCTCCCAAGCCGTGAAACCTAGACGGTTTGGTACGCCAATAGAACGGAAACCTCGGTAAACCGCCGAAGTAAAACACCTCATCTTCCAAAGGGTCAACACCCATGAGGGCGACCCGGAAAAACTCCTGCTTGAAATTTTTATATGATTGGGAGTAGGGAGTAAACAAACCCCCATCCCTACTCCCGCTCAGGGACAAAATGCCATAAGGCGGAACGCCCATCTTCAACTGATAAAAATGAAGAAAGACGCGAAGAGACACCTTTATACTTAGAACTGTACACAGAACCTGAAAAGCCCTCAAAAAACCCCAACTATTGGGATGCAACTAGCAAGGAGCCGCGTTGATGAAATTCAAAAAATCGCACTCAAACCGAGTGAAGGGAAGACAGACACCCAAATCCCTAAAAAAGCATTGATATACATATAAATGGGGGGGATCAGTAGACCTCCCCATGTACACGCCCTCATCGGCCTGACAGGGCTCAAGCCGAATCATGTGGGAGATGGAGGAATCGCAAACCCTATGCACTCTCCGAAACGCATTCACTTCGAGGAAAGAGCGAAAAATGCTCTGAGCCTCAGCCACCTCGCGTTTGACCCAGTCGTAACCAGGAACGCTTGGCTCCGGGCCCCTAGGCGGTGGCGGGTCTTTCTTCTCAACAACGACCCTTCCGGCGGCCACCGCCTTGCCACGCGCCTTGCCCCTGGCAGACGTAGAGCATCCGGCACCACTTCCACCGGCCATGAAAAGAGAGAAGAAGCAAATAAAAAGGAAGTACCTGGTACTCCTCCTCAGAAAACAACCCTAACAAAGAAGGGGTTACCGGAAACGGCAATGGAAGCGCAAAGGCAAGAAAACAAGAAAAGCTCTCGTACTCGAGAAGTCAGTAGAAAGACAAAGAGTAAAAACGAAGAGGCGCGAGTGGAAGAAAAGGAAAAACTCTCCCCCAAAATTCAAAACCAACGCGACACGTGTCGACCGAGGGGCACGCCTGATGACACATTAATTACAACCCATCATTGCATAACCGTCATTTCCCTTAATGCGCCACTTGCACGTTTCCGGGAAATGAACAGTCGCGACACATGGCAGACCCTCAGGTGACGCACGTGGAAAGCTACTTCCCACTGGCGAGCCCGGTCTCAGCTCCTCGACCTAAGGTCTTCAGAGGTCGGGGGGCTAGTGTACTAACCGTACTTCGCACCCGGGCTCCGAGCCCGGATTAGCAATACAAAACAGCCCCGGGCACGCGTTGCGCGATGTCAGCCCGGTATTTGAGCAAATCATACCTGATTCCGAGGATCTCGTCCCAGACCAGATCCGCCCTTCAATTATATCATATCATATCATGATATATCTTATCTCAAGCCCAAAAGCCCAAGGCAAACCTAGATCACCTCAAGGTACGTGCATTATATATATGAGACTATTACTCATGCAAACCCTAACTTTGGCATCGGAGTCTCTTTTGCAGGTACCTCCCCCATCTTAGAGCACCAATACATCAAGCAAAGGAGGCTCACCGATCTTATTGGACAGATCACCCCTACGACCAAATTCCGGTAAGAACAGATAATGTTAGATAATATTTAATAATTTTTAAAATTAATATTAGATAATATTTAATAAATTTAAAAATATTTTAAAAATTCAATAATTAAAAAATGAAGAGATAACAGATAAGATAAAATATATATAAGTAAAATAAAAAGAAAAAATATGAGAAATTTCAAATTCTTACTTTTTTGGGAGAATTTGAAATTCTACTATTTCAAGAAATTTTACAAATACTTGAATTTCAAATTCTTTATAAATTCTCCACCCAAACAACTTATTTCACCTCAAAGAATTTGAAATTCTTCAAATAAATGAATTATTCCATTTAAATTACCCATCCAAACACACTATAAGCAATTTGCAAGGGATTTATTCTCTAAATTTGCGAGGGAGTTAATAGCAATTTGCGAGAGTCTTGTTCTCTAACTTTGCGAGGGATTAGCGAAAAAAATTTTCCCTCACTAATTTGTGAAGGCTTTGCGAGTAGGCATGGCAATCTAACCCGCCCCCGTGGGTACCCGCCCAAACCCGCCCCGATTTAGATGGGGAAAACCCGTGTTTATCAGGTTCGGGTTCGGGTTCGGGTTCGGGTTTTCCCTGATTGATAAAATCGGGAGCGAGGGCGGGGATGTTAATACCCACCCCGCCCCCGCCCCCATACCCGCCCCCCGCCCCGCTTAATAATATAATTAAAAAAGTATTTATATATATATAAATCAAAATTATATATATTTATATGTAAAAATTTATATTATTTTACTTATCTTTTATTTTTTTAAAAAATTGTTCATATTTATTTAAAAAAAAAAAAAGAAAAAAAAAAAATAGGAGCGAGGGCGGGGGCGGGGCGGGGAAACCCGAACCCCGCTGGGGGCGGGGATAGGGACCTAGATTTTATCCCCGGCGGGTATCGGGGGCGGGGGCGGGGAACGTAAAACCCGCCCCCGCCCCGCCCCGTTGCCATGCCTATTTGCGAGGCATTTGCGAAGGCTATACTTATAACTCATTAGCGAAGGATTTGCGACAAGAAAACTCCCTTGCTAGATGAAAAATTCATTTTTTTTATTTTGGCTCATAATTTGGCGAGGGATTTGCAAGACATTTGCGAGGGCCTAAGTTCCTCGCTAAATAAGCACTAACTTTAGCGACGGATTTGTGAGGAGATAAAGGTTGTTCGTAAAATGATCCTATTTAGCGAGCAAATAGCTTGGATTTATATCCCTCGCTAATCCGCGAAATTCTTGTAGTGCATAGATGGCACCTCCTCAATGAGAAAGTCATTAGGTTGTTAATCACCACCCCTTTGTTTAATCAAGCTCTAATCATAAGGTCATGGTTCATCCACTAAACATAGGTTCCTTCCTCCATAGAACTCAAAGATATAGAGGTATGAGCTTATACAATAGATCCTATTCAAGTAATGTCATATTCTTTTCTGCATTTGCTTCATATATATTATATTTGTGAATACAATATGCATTTAGATGTAGTTGGTCTTGAAGACACTATCAAGAAAATAAATTTTAAGAATTTTTTTTTTGCAATGGGTCTAAAAGACATTGTTAAATAAAAAAATATTAAGATTTTTTTTGTGGAAAAATGGTGCAAAAGGGGAAAGAAAAGAATAATTTCTTCCATTAGAAGTGGAAAAAATAATGAGAAGTGAAAAATAAAATAAATTTCACCAAAAACAAAAATTTGTGAGAAGGGAATTTGCTTCCTTAATCATTGGAAGCAAGAAAATGGTAAAATAGCATTACAAAAAAAATGGCATTTAGAGACCACCAAAATTGGTCGCTAAATTGCTAAAATCGGTCGCTATTTACCTTAGCGATCGAATTTAAGCAGTCACTAAAACACTGGTCGCAAAGCTTTTTAGCGACGGAAAAATTTTTGATCGCTATTTAGCGACCAAAAATTTCGATCGCAAAAATGGTTGCAATGATTTTGGTCGCTGAAGTGTATGGGACCAAATTAGTGACCAAATAAATCGGTCGCTAAATATTTATTTTTTATTTTATTAAATTTTATAGACGTCGCAAATTTGTTCACTACGAACCATTCATATTTGGTCTCTCAAGGATTCTATTTCACAATACTTAACTTTTTAGCATGTTTTGTCCTTAATTACACAATTTCTGCAAACTTCCCAAAAGTTCACCCATCCCTATATTACTCCATGTCAAGCACGCTTAACTGTGAATTTCTAAAGAGATAAGCTACCAAAAAGCAAATGCATGTTATTAGTATAAGTAGTACAAATTAATTCGTTTAAGTTGTAACATCCCGAATTTTGTACTAGTATAATAGGTTAATTATTGTTTATTTTTATATTTATGGAGGTTATTTTCTTATAGATATTTTAATGGGTTTTATAGAATGTTTTAAAGGATTTTTAATAATTATTAGTATTTTAATAATGAATATTTATGGAAATTATTTTTGTAATATTTTAATTTTTAGTAGTCCAGAACGGGCCGTTCTCAAACTAGAACGGGTCGGTCCAAACTACAGAAATGGCTTATAAAGACTATGTTGGAACGGGCTGTTCCAACACAGAATTTTATGAGTAAAACTCAAACCCAGAACGGGCTATTCCAATTTGGGAACAGGTCGTTCCAATCATGGCCATTGTGGGTAAAATGTAAGTTCAGAATGGGCCGTTCTAGTTTTGGAACAGGTCGTTCTTGATATGAAATTTACGCATGATAAATGATTCCAGAACGGGCTGTTTTGGATTCGAAACGGGTCGTTCTGGCCTCATCTGATGCCTATAAATAGAACGCTCCGGCACTCCCAAAAGCACATTTTTCACTTCTGACCTTTTTTTTCTTCTACACTCTCTAAAGACCAAGGGAGAACCCAGAAGAGGGGACTAGCAAGATCTGACTTTAGTTTCAGCTCCTGCTTATCGAAGTAAGGGGGGAGTGAGAAACCTCGCTTTGGGTGTGGGAATATATGTTAGGTAGTGGGATTGGCCCTCAATCCTATGTTTTTGTATGCTCATGTATGAGGGGGTTTTCCCAATTATATATGTTTCTTCTATTGCTCTTCTTATATGTAAATAATTGTATGATTTGAGATCTCCGTGGGTTCTTGAGAGAACCCTATGAGAAACAGACAAAATATGAATGTTTTCTGTTTTGCTTTCTGATTGCTCTATTGTATTCCTTGTTGAATGTAATGTGTAAATATGTGATTAATTTTGAGAATAAATATGTTTTGATATGATTTAGAGTGCTCTATGGGTTCCTACGGGAAACCCTATGAGAAATAGGTAAAATATGAATATTTTCTATTTTGATTTCTAATTGTTTTGTTATATTCCTTGTTTGATGAGATGTACAAATATGTATTTAATTTTACACATAAACGAGTTTTGATATAAATTAAAGTGCTCTGTAGAGACTATGAATATGATGAGATAATGTGATAATGTGATTATGTGATATGATGATGTGATATGATAATGTGATAATGTGATATGATGATGTAATGTGAAATGTGATTAAGACATGAAATATGAAGATATGTGGTAATGTGATATGATGATGTGATATGATGATATGATGAGATGATGTGAAAAGTGATAATGAGACATGATGATGTGATATGATAATGAGACATGACATTGTTATATGAGAATGCATAGAGTCTTGATTGACATGCATCATTTGCATAAATATTTTTAAGGGTACGATATGGAATACACCGCTAGGGAAGGCCCCCTAGTGTAAAAGCTTTGGGGATTAGTCCTTGGGGATAGCTCGGTTTGGAAGTCCCAGTCTCGCCCTTTGTGTGCATGAGATGTATCTTGGGCGACCTAGCTATCTCGAAGAGACCCTGGTAGTATGTCCTTCTAGTGAGAGTGCGCAGAAGGTGTGACCCGACATGTACTCCTAGACTACTCTTCGTGTATTGCTAGCCGAAATATGCCATGTGATATGTTACTGGCGCCACATGCATGATAAAATGTAGTCTGTGTCCATACATGTGCATTTTAATGTTATATGAAGAATCGATATGTCTTGGATGAGTGTGATGTGATGTTATGATTAATTTATCTATGTTATACCTGCTTTGTTTGTGTTTGGCTATCCGGTGTATATTTCTACACTGTGAGCCAGAGTGAGAAGTTTCTCACTCTCTTTTCTCTTGTGTTATTTTTTTTTACTGTTATACAGGTGATTATCAGCGTGAGGCTGAGGATGTTGGTGATGAAGCTTAGGCTTCTATGTTGGGCTTTGCTCTGATAGGACATGTGACATCGGGGAATAGATAGGATTAGTTTAAGATGTTCTTATCAAATTATTTTGGAAAACTCAGTTTTATTTCTTTGTAATTTTATCGGCATGTTATTTGGATTAAGTTTATGAATGTGAGCTCTTTACCCTTACGTGGTTGGAAATTTGGTTTTTAATGATGAAAAATTTTATTTTTTTAATAATTACTGCATATGTATGTTGGGGTAGAGGGTGTCACATTAAGTGGTATCAGAGCAGGTCGATCCAATTGGCCGTGAGTTATGAGTCTACTATGCTTGTTTGGTAGATGAATGATGGAATGAATTGATTGTGAAACTTATTGATATGCTAGTGTGATGATTGATTATGTTTCTTGTTTATTTAATTATGTGTATTGTTTTCTCAAGAATTTGGCTGATAGGCTTGATATTGCTTAGATAACACTATTTATGATTGTTTTTCATCATTCTCGTGATTACTTGTTTGTTTTGATACTTTTTTCTTACGTAAGTAGTGGTTGGGTGGTATCGCTTGTGTTGCAAGCATATGTGCGAGTAGTTGTAGACGAGATATTGTGCTAATCAACTAGAAACTATTGAAACCTTAGATTTGGGTGGTCGAGTGTATTGAGAGTTTATGGTTGATGGAGTTCTTGGAATTTATAATTTTCACGATTGAATCCAAGGAGGTTGTATCTTGAGAATTGGAAGTTTTGATATTCTTGATGAGAGATTGAAATGTTGGTATTTTCCTCGAGTGTTGGTGCTTTTTAACCTTTTATGGTTTAGGTAGCATGTGAGTTTTATTTTCTAAGTTTGTTGTGCTAAATATGTGAGTTGTTTTGGTTTAGGATTGTAGTGGGAAGCTTGAATATGAAGTTGAGGTGTGAGTTTGGAAGGATTGAGGTATTTTTTGTGGCCTTAGATATATTGATACACTATTGCTATCTGGTGTAGAAGATATTTTCGCTGCAGTTTTGTTGTGTCAGTATGAGTACCATATTGACAGATTTAAATTTTATGGTCTAGATAAAAGTTATAGCCTTGGACGTTATCTTTCCAATGGAACTGGAATCAGGTAAAACGGAGGTCTAGAACTCCATTTATAGCTACTTTAGTGATCAAAGGTCTAGTTGTAAGCGTTGAATATATCTATGGTGGTTTTTGAATTTTTAGCTAAGAAGATGATCTTTTTAGAATCTCATTTCTTCATAGGAGTTGTATCTTATTCTCTTAGCTTTCTTTTGAGATAGGTTTGATATGATTTGTTTGAGTATAACTCCTTAGGTATCATTTTGTTTGACAGTTGTTGAAGGGATGTGTATGGTATCATGATATTTTTGAGTTGTTAGGCAATGCAAAGATAAAAATTGATTTTTGTCATGATGTTCTGAGATGTTTTCATGTGGATTGAGAGGTTTTTTAAGTTTGTATGATGATATGTGGTAAAGTTGGTTCATGTACATGCTATATGGAGTAAATGGTGATTGATTTGTACATGATTAGGGATGATATATATCGAATGTTTGAAGTAGGTATTTTAATATGATTTGTTATGTGTGTATGTTGATACGAGGATTAATTAGTGGATTAATTAATGGATGTTTGTGTGTTTAGTAAGTTTGACCTCAAGGTGTGATATCATCAGATTGGAGTTGAGAGTGAGGATTTATCCGAGACAACTTTAGGCTAAGTTATCTAAGTATGATTTTTGATTGTATAAAACGAGTTTTCTAGGTCCTGTAATTTTAGTGGTGCTATAATATAGATCCATCTAAGGTAGAAGTTGTACTTAAGTGGGAGATACCAAAGTCAATTAGTGAGGTTAAGAGTTTTCTTAGATAAGCTTATTATTATAGGAGAGTTATTGAGAAAATTCCTAAGATAGCATTACCTTAGACTAAATTGACGAGGAAGAGGAGTTGCCTTTGTGTGGGATGGCAAGTATGAGAGTAGCTTCCAAACTCTTAAGGAAAGGTTGGCTAGTGCTAATATTACTGGATTTTAATAAGCCTTTTATGGTATATAGTAGTGCTTCTAAGATAGGTTTGGGCGGAGTGTTGATGCAAGAAGAAACGGCAGTAGCTTGTGCTTATAGGAAATTGAGAAATCATGAGAGGAATTACCTTACCCATGACTTTGAGTTAGCGGTTATGATATTTACACTAAAATTCGAAGACACTACCTACATGATTCTAAACTTGAGGTATTTAGTGATCGTTAGAGCCTTAAATATCTATCGACCAAAGGTGATAGTTGGAATTTCTTAAGGATTAGGATTTTAATCTTAGTTGTTATCTAGGTAAAGCCAATATGGTGACCGATGCTTTGAGTAGGAAACCTTTACATTTGTCTTTCCTTATGATTAGAGAGATGGATCTTTTAGTTCAAATTAGGGATTTAAGTGTGACTTATGAGGTTACCCTTAGTAGTGTGAGACTAAGTATGACTCGAGTAACTAGTGGGTTGTCAAAGGAAAAATCGGAGGAGCACAATTAGTTGGTTCATTTTAGTGACAAGATATGAGGTTATAGGACAAGGTAATGGAGAGAAGTTTTCCTTGGGTATAGAAGAAGTGGTAAGACTTTGAGATTGAGTATCTGTACCTAGTGAACTTATGCTTAGGTGTTTGATCTTTGGAAAGGATTATAGAAGTAAAACTAATGATATGGCAAACGCTTTGACTAGGATGCCCATTCACCTACCATCTTTGATGATTTAAGGGTTGGATTTGATTAAAGAGTTAGAAACTTAAGCTGATGTGTGAGCTCACCCTTAGGACCATTGAATTGAGTATGTTGAAAGTGACTAGTGAACTAATGGATGATATTAGAGAAGCCTAGGAGTTAGATCCTTTCTTAGTGAACCAAGTGCAGAGGATTGGTAGGGAGATAGATAGCCCTTTATGAGTGGAAGTTGATGGTGTTTTGGGGTTCAATGATAGGATCTATGTACCTAGTAATCTTGAATTTAGGAAGATGATCTTAGAGGAAGGACATAAAAGTATTCTTAGCATTCATTTAGGAGCTACTAAGATGTATCAGAGTAGCGCAACGGAAGCGTGGTGACCTATGGTGAAGAGAGGAGTAGAGGAATTTGTGTACTCATGTGTAGTATGCCAGAAATCTAAGGTGGGAACACTAGAAGTTTTTAGGATTTTTATAGCCTTTAGACGTCCTAGTTTGGAAGTGAGATTTTATGAACTTAGTTGTAGTTTTGCCTGATATGCTTAAGAAATTTGATCTTATTTGGTTAGTGGATAGACTCACCAAGGTGGCTCACCTTGCCTTGTTGATATTAGATATTATTTAGAGAGATTGATAGAGATGTGCTTCAACAAGGTAGTGAGGTTACACAAGATATTTTTACTAGTATAGTTTTTTATGGGAAATATTTAGGAAAGTGTTACACGAGAATTAGAAAGAAAGATGCAAGAAGTCTACCCATTTCTATTGCATGTAAATTTCGGGGAAGAAATTTCAAAAAGGAGGAGAGAATTGTAACATCCTGAATTTTCTACTAGTATAATAGATTAATTATTGTTTATTTTTATATTTATGGAGGTTATTTTCTTATAAATATTTTAATGGGTTTTATAGAATGTTTTAAAGGATTTTTAATAATTATTAGTATTTTAATAATGAATATTTATGAAAATTATTTTTGTAATATTTTAATTTTTAGTAGCCCAGAACGGGTCGTTCTCAAACTGGAACGAGTCGTTTCAAACTACGAAAATGGCCTATAAAGACTATGTTGGAACGGGCCATTCCAACACAGAATTTTATGAGTAAAACTCAAATCCAGAACGGTCCATTCCGATTTAGGAACAGGCCGTTCCAATCATGGCCATTGTTGGTAAAATGTAAATTCAGAACGGGCCGTTCTAGTTTTGGAACAGGCCGTTCTGGATATGAAATTTACGCATGATAAATGATTCCAGAACGGGTTGTTCCTAATTCGAAACGGATCGTTCAGGCCTCATCTGATGCCTATAAATAGAACGCTCCGGCACTCCTAAAAGCACATTTTTCACTTCTGACCTCTTTTTTCTTCTACACTCTCTGAAGACCAAGGGAGAACCCAGAAGAGGGGACTAGCAAGATCTGGCTTTAGTTTCAGCTCCTGCTTATCGAGGTAAAGGGAGAGTGAGAAACCTCGCTTTGGGTGTGGGAATATATGTTGGGTAGTGGGATTGGCCCTCAATCATATGTTTGTTGTATGCTCATGTATGAGGGGGTTTTCCCAATTATATATGTTTCTTCTATTGCTCTTCTTATATGTAAATAATTGTATGATTTGAGATCTCTGTGGGTTCTTGAGAGAACCCTATGAGAAACAGACAAAATATGAATGTTTTCTGTTTTGCTTTCTGATTGCTCTATTGTATTCCTTGTTGAATGTAATGTGTAAATATGTGATTAATTTTGAGAATAAATATGTTTTGATATGATTTAGAGTGCTCTATGGGTTCCCGCGGGAAACCCTATGAGAAATAGGTAAAATATGAATATTTTCTGTTTTGATTTCTAATTGTTTTATTATATTCCTTGTTTGATGAGATGTACAAATATGTATTTAATTTTACACATAAATGAGTTTTAATATAAATTAAAGTGTTCTGTGGAGACTATGTGAATATGATGAGATAATGTGATAATGTGATTATGTGATATGATGATGTGATATGATGATGTAATGTGAAATGTGATTGAGATATGAGATATGAAGATATGTGAAACCCTTTTCTCATGTGTTGTTTTTCTTTTACTGTTATACAGGTGATCATCAGTGTGAGACTGAGGATGTTGATGATGAAGCTTAGGCTTCTATGTTAAGCTTTGCTCTGATAGGACATGTGACATCGGGGCATAGATAGGATTAGTTTAAGATGTTCTTATCAAATTATTTTGGAAAACTCAGTTTTATTTCTTTGTAATTTTACCGGCATGTTATTTGGATTAAGTTTATGAATGTGAGCTCTTTATCTTTACGTGGTTGGAAATTTGGTTTTTAATGATAAATTTTTTTTTTATAATTACTATATATGTATGTTGGGGTAGAAGGTGTCACATAAGTCATTCTCAACTATCCAATCTCATACTTATACTATCTTTGGATCCTTCTCATTTTGGTGTATTCGGACCGTTATAAATATATAATAATATATATAATAATTATATTACTAATAATAATAATTATATTATATTTAATTAATCTTTATTTATATATATATTATATATACTTACTTTTTATAATTAACAATCTACTTATTTCTATTTAAAATTAATATTATGATACAATTTAAATTATTTATATAAATTTAAAAGTTTAAGTAATAGTTTATATATTTTAAAATGAGAAGGGTTATAATATCACTAGTATAACTTTTACTAAGTATTACACCGCTCAATAACTTTATATTAAATGTGAATTTTATAAATCCAACCGTTAGATTGAAAGTTCATATCACTTTATATGTTTATATCAAGTTTTGTTAAAATCGAACAACAACTTGAAAGTAATCATAGTGCTCATATTTTATTTGAAATGTATATATTACGTTAATTTTGTTTTATAAGAATGAAGTATCAAATTATCTTGAATTCATATAAAATTTTGTATATATGATCTAAGAGTAAAAAAAATTTAATCTAACGGTTGAATTTATAAAATTCACATTTAATATAAAGTTATTGAGCAATGTAATACTCAGTAAAAGTTACACCGATGTTATTATAACCCTTCTATTTTAAAATATTATTTTTATAAATTAAATTTTAACATTTTAAATAAATTATTAATTAACTTAATATATTTATTCATCTTAAATATAAGATATAAAATTTTAAAAATGTATTTATCCTTGATTTATTTTTTAATTATCAACCATCAATAAAATACTAATTTAAAATCTTATCTAGTTATGTCATAATGTTTTCATATCAAGTTTAAAACTAGATATTAGTTATACAAAAATATCAAAATCATATAGTAAATTATTAATAAGATTCTAGTTAAATAATTTTAAAATAATTTAAAATAATCAATTTTATCACACAACAATAAAGAAATATTAATAGTTAAGAAAATATATTTGTACTCTTCCTATTAGAAAGAGAGAGGATGTTATAATTCTTTTTTTCCTCAAGATATCACATCTCTTCTATTAATAAAATTTAAATATAAAAATTTATTTAAAAATAAAGTTATCATAAGTTAGAAATATATATTATAAATATGAATCAAAATAAATAAGAAATTTTAAAATATTCATATACTCTAATTAAAAAAATGCCTAAAAATCTAATTGTAAAAAAAATCTCTAAATATTTTTTTCACATAAATAACTATTGGTATTAATTATGTAGGAGTGCATATAAATATTTTTTTATTATAAATTAATGTCTTGCTCTTATAAAAAAAAGAAAATGGGATTGATACTCAACAATAATATTATCATCACTTTTAAGCAATTTATAAAAAAATTTGTTTTATTTAGCAACCGAATTCAATTTCGTTGCTAACTTTAACTAATATTTAGCGACCGAATTCAATTTCGTCGCTAATTTTAACTAATATTTAGTAATCGAATTAAATTTTGTCGCTAATTTTAATTAATATTTAGCGACTGAATTCAATTTTGTCCCTATTTTTAACTAATATTTAGCGATCGAATAGAATTTTATCGCTAATTTTAACTAATATTTAGCGACCGAATTGAATTCCATCGCTAAAAAAATCAAATTTTCATACTTAGCAACCAAATTCAATTCCGTCGCTAATTTTAACTAATATTTAGCGACCAAATTCAATTCCGTTGCTAAAAAAATCAAAATTTCTTATTTAGCGACCGAAATAGCAACCGATTTTCTAGCAACGACTTATTTTAGTCGCTAAATCAATCGTTATTTTGATTATTCAGAATCGGTCGCTAAATCAGTCACTAATTTCAATCACTATTTTGCAATTTTCTAATAGTGTAGAAAAAGAAAGATTTATATATATATATATATATATATATATATATATATCATGCAATCAGGATTAATTAATTCTATCCTTAATTCAAACAAATTGCATAAGCCACATTGTGTACTAGAACAAGATAAATGATATGGTATAATCGTCTTAATGAATATGTGTTAATATATAACATAAAAATGATCTAATTTTTTCATGTATTTTTATGAATTATGTTTATAATGATTTCTAATTATTTAAATGAGAAACATTTTTAGAACTTTTAAAGAGATTTCTATAGATTTTATAAAGATGAGATTGATATAAAGGATGTAGTATGAACAAAGTTCTACTTATCATTACAATTTGAATATGATGATTATACTAATCCAGAATTTTGAAAACTCCATATTCATTTCCCAAAAAATAATTATATTTAAAATAGTAAATTGAATCAAGAAATTATTAAATTTATATGGAAAGAAAGTTCAACAAGTATAGTTTTTGAGTATATAAAAATAATTCTTAGTTGATATAGTGAATTCATAAAACCTACGTAGTTCATCATAAATTTCCAAAATTAAAGTGCAAAATTTTGTGGTGATTATCTACCTTGTTACAAAATATTTTTAAGTAATTCCTAAGTCTAACTTGAAGCAATTTGAGTATAGTTTCCAAAAAAGAAATTGGTTTTAGATCATTTGGATAAGTAAAACAAAAGTTATAGAATTTTGATTCAATCATGTTTAATTTGGATCTAGATCGATAAATTTATGGGTAAAGGTTCTTGGTTCTAGAAAAAATCGAAATAAACTTTAAAATTTTTAGAAAAAATTTGGCAAAATATCTTCTTAATTTAGAGCATTTCCTAAAAACTTTAGAGCAAAATAACATCCAAAAATGTTTTTTTAAAAAAATCAGAACAACAACAGATCCATGTAAAATTAATAAGCAATTTTAACATCAACATCTATAGTTTCTCACCCAAAAGATTTCCATCCAAAATAACATTCTTATAAAATAAAAATAACACATTAACATAGTAAAATCTAATGACCATGAAATTTAACTCAACTATATGAATAGTTAGCCCAAGAGAAGGAAAATGGCCTAGCCTTCTAATAATAGTTAGTAAGCTACATTAGGGCCTAATGTTTGCATTTGGGTCTGGCCTACTTTGTGTGGTGGAGGAGTGTTCGATCATTAGGTAAAATCAAAATGGTAAAATAACTTGCAGTAATATAATGGGTTTAGAAAGATCGAAAATAAATAAATAAATAAACGACTTGAATATTTCCTTAGTAAAGTATTAAATGACTTGTAGTAATAGGATGCGCATGAGACACCAAAATAAAGAAAATTAAATAACTTAAAAATTTTATAAGATGGTCTTAAAATATTGTTATATTTATTTATTAATGTTAGTTTTATTTAAATTTCTTAAAATACTAGATGATGACATGTATAGGATTGTTATTTATTAAGTTTGTCATTTAATTTCCTATCGTTATTTTTTCCTTGTCTTTAATGGTATTCTTAAAATATATTTTGTAGAAGTAGTGTTAGTTATCTAACATTTAGTTTTTTCATCAATTTAATTCACCTCCTATGG
Source organism: Cajanus cajan (assembly GCF_000230855.2). NCBI lineage: Eukaryota > Viridiplantae > Streptophyta > Magnoliopsida > Fabales > Fabaceae > Cajanus > Cajanus cajan. The sequence goes on along the minus strand of NC_138517.1, from coordinate 6,037,315 downwards.
AGGACCGCCTTTGTGCCATCACTCACTATAAGAAATTCGCAACATAGAGAGGGAACGATCCCTCACAAAATGAAATGGTGGGAGAATAGTGAGGGATTTGTGAGAGAATGTTTCCTCGCTAAATTCAAGTCGCTAATTAATTAGCAACAACCTTAAATCTCTTACCTCATTATTCACTTGCAAACTACGTAGTCTATCTTAATATTCTCTCGTTAATTCATTGTTAATGCCTCATAGATTCAATTCATCTTATCCCTTGCTAAATCCCTTCATTATTTTCTCACTAATGTCGCAAAGTCTTCACAAGGTATTCCTCGCTATTTAGCTGCTATTTTATTGCATTGTTTTGTTTGATTACTTTCTTGCTAATTCATCACAAGTATGTGTAACGTCTAGTCGTATGAATATTAAGTCCAATATTATACGTATATAATAATTATGTACATTATATCATTAATATTATTATACATAACACAAAAGAAAATTTTATAAACTTACTTACATATAGTACTTTATATTTGCATCACATATTAAACAAAAATATTTACAATAATACACATACTTATAAACTACTTATTTCTTACACTACTTTTATAGTGTTTACATATTTGGTTGATACAAGTTCATAATAGGATTGACATGGTTTGTTGGAGGTAGGAAAAAGGTGACCACTATCGGTCCATCAATAACGGTATGAATTTCTTGAGTAGAAGAAAACATAAAAGTTGATAGTGTCAATCCTTGAAAAGTAACTGAGTTTGCATCGGCATCTACAGACTAAGTGGTTCCTGGAAATACCGCAGAGATGATGGAAGTAAAAGGTCCTGAAAGTGCCAGTAGGTCCATCTATTTTTTTTATATATTTTTTTATTATAATTAATTAAATATTTAAACAAAAAACATAAGGAGTGAGAACAATTTTCAAATAGATATTTATAATCTCATAACATGCATAGCAATAGTTAATACTAGAAAATATATTAACGATTCTTAACATAAAAATTTGAATTATACTTGTAGTGACTAGTCAGGATAAATGAACATTATAATAACAAATAACTAAAGGTTATTTCACCTTAAATCTTTACTCATTTAAATCCTCAAGGTAAACCTCCAACTACAAATTAATTCAAACTTTCATTCTTATGGCCATAGAATAATATTTATCTTTATAAATGCATGAAGAAATAACAACAAGACGAGTTTAAGATATTTTTAATAAAACTATAAATATAGTTAATATTAATATAAAATTAATTACACTAAATAAATTTGAGTATTTTTCATTATTTAAGCTTTAATAAAATAAAATTTACGTAAATGGAGTGTATTAAAGAATATTGATCAAGTAAATGACAGTGATAAACATCATAAAATAATTAAACAACATAAATTAGAAACACCTCATTAATTATTAAGAGTAAAAATTATCATAAATTAAACAAATAAATGAGGTAAGGGACACCTTACTAAATAAATACACATCAAATATAACATAATTAAATAAACATAGTAGTAATAAAATTTTTAAAAGATAAAGTTCTCCTCCCCTTACCTTAAGAAAGTGATATATCCTTGAAATACTTCAGCAAGTTGTATTTTATATATATATATATATATATATATATATATATATATATATATATATATATATATATATATATATATTTCTTTTTTTCTCTCTTTCTCTCTTTTCTCTCAATCTACGTTCTCTCTCTCAATGTTCTCTCTACGTTCACTCTCTTAATTGCCTCTGCATTCACTCTCTCAATGTTTCAAGCTATTTATAGAGATTTTGGCAATGATTACATAGTTACAAAATAATGGAGAATTTGAAAGAATTTGGTTTAAATTAGCATCTCATTACCATTATAGTTTGTTGTAGATCACGTTTTATCACTTTGGAGGATAAGAATTCTCTCCAGGGATAAGAATTCTAAGGGGGGTGTATTGGTTTAGGATTTCGTAGGATTTTAAAAGACTTTTTTTTGAGTAAAAAAGTCCATTGGTATTCAATCAGGATTTTATGTCACTTAAAAACAATCCAGTGGTATTCAATCTGGATTTTTAGGATTTTTTAAAGAGTCCATTAAAATCCACTGGTATTCATTTGAGATTTTTTACAACTTAAAAACAATCCATTGGTATTCAAAAATTTAAGGATTTTAAAGGATTGTTGTGTGAGAGGGATTTTGAAAGACTTTCTAGTGTTATCTATAAATACCAGATTCATAAAACAATCCCATCCAAACCCATCGGATTTTGAAGGATTGTTTGAAATGATTTTTCAAGTGTTTTAAGAATTTTCAAGTGAGTTTTTCATCTTTTTTTTCTATGCTCCTGTCTTCTCCATTTTTTCTCTACTAATAATACTACACTATTGTTCATTGCTCATATATAATACTATTCTCATACCATTCTCCTATTTTGTGAAACTCTAATATGTAAATGATAGTGTCATTGACTTGTTTTATTTTTCTGTTCGTTCTCTTTAATTGACTTACTTTATTTTATTCTATGTAGTTGAATTTGTTCCTTTATATAACACAAAAAAATACTTGAAATTTTAACTTTTAAGTGGTAATTTTTTTTATGACACACGTTAAGAAAAGAAAAAGGTGAAAGATGAAATTGATATCATAATCTCAACAATATATATATATATATATATATATATATATATATATAAAAGATGAATTTGTTAGGGTTTTTGTGAGTAGAATGAGATAAAAATGGATCTTAGTAGGGGGAAGAACCCTCTTAGCATAAAAATTGCGAATTCTCTCTTTCCCTTGAATTTGTTACTCTTATCCCTCCTCCTTTTATGACTCAACAATTATTTTATTTTTTTTACTATGAATTTTTCTTTTTTATTTTTATATTATGAAATTAAGATTTTTTATATTTTAAAAAAAGAAAATTAACATAAGACATTGCAATATCTAACTTTTTTAGGGTTTAGGATTTATGCCTTCATTAACTTATTTTTTAAAAAAGAAAATATTGTTAAAATATTTGTTAGAATAATTTATATTTATAAATATCGTTAAAAATTATCATATATATATATATATATTCTCTATATCTAAATACTTCTGTTTATATAAAAAAAATTATATATCTAAATATTTTTTCAGTATCGAATATACTAATTTTTTTATATAAAAAATTATCTTATGTTTCTATATTTTCGTTTTTACATTTTTTTTATAATAACTGAGGTATTTGATCCATTTGGATAGCAAAAATATATTCGATCTTGTATGATGGTGTGCTTCTAAAAATAATAATATAATTTTATTGATTTTGTCTATTATCCGTAATTATCCGTAATTATTTATATAACTATTTTTTAACATATATTTTTTTAGTAATTCAAATGGGAGATTCACAAGGAAATAATAAAGAAAAATGAAAAGAGAAAGAAAACTATGAAGCTTGGATTAAGGATGATTCCGATGAATTGTTACAATTGATAGTGGATGCTATAAAAAGAGGATAGAATATTATAGAGAATTATTATTATTATTTATCTAGACATTATTTTTTTTATTTATTATTTTTATCTTTGACTCTTTTTAAATTTGAATGTATAATTTTTTTTAAATCTTATCAAATGTCAAAACTCCACAAAATCCCACAGAATCCATTAAAATCCTAATTTAAAAGTCTTGCAGAATCCATTAAAATCCTGATTTTAAGTCTTGTAGAATCTTGCAAAATCTTAAAAGTCATGAAAATCCTGCAAAGTCTTTTAAAATCCGCAGGATTTTTTTTAACTAAAAAAGTCCTTTAAAATCCTAATCCAATACACCCCCCTAAAATCCTCATCCGTGCATTTAATTAATGCACGGATTTTTTTTTATCACTAAAAAAAATTTCAATTTTTTTTTAGAATATATATATATATATATATATATATATATATATATATTTTCATACATAATCAAAATGTTATTCTTGAAAATTTATAAGAATAATGAAAATGTTTAAAAAAATCATAAAAACAATTAAAATGTTATTCTAGAAAAATTATAAAAATATTTGAATTACAATATTTTATTTTGTTCAACTATGGTTTGTTCAACTATAAGAATCCTAGTGTATCAAAATAAAACATTTATATTTATTTATTTATCTTGAATAAAGTAACTAAAATTTAAAAGAAATATATATGCATTATTTTAAAAATTTATAATATTACATGGAAATTTCAGAATATTACAGTATGCCTTGTTGTGGCCTTTCTAATCCCTCACAAAATATTGCTTGCAAATTTCTCATGAATACCTTGTAATATATTTTTGGAATTCCTTCATTAATCCCTCGCCAACTTTTCACAATTATCCCTCGCTATATCATTGCTACTATCTCATAAACAGTGCCCGCAAATCCCTCATGAATCCTTCACAATATATGTATTGTATTTTTTTTTTTGCTAATCTCTCGCCAATCCTTCACAATTATCTCTCATTGTATCCTCGCCACTCTTTCATACAAAAATTCTAGAAAATCACTCACAAATGCCTCACAATATATCTATTACATTGATTCGCTAATCCATTATCAATCCTTTGCACAATACAACTAAACAATTACTAATCTTGTCTAATTTGTCAAATTTCCCATGCAATTTTAATTCATTTTTTTTAATTCAAAGAAACTTATCAAATAAATTAAATATTGAATTAAGTTGATTTAAATCAAGTATAGAAATTTATAAATAAAAAAAACTTGAGTTAAAATAAATTTTTTGAAGTGACATGTATTTCAAAACCAAACTACTCAATGTTTTAACAAAACCCAACTTGTCAATAATGTCTTAAAAACCCAAAATGGTCAATGTCTTACAAAAAATAAAGAAGTTAAATGCTATATAATAAACTTAAGCATATAAAATTAACCTAAGCTAGTAAAATCTTCATAATGTCCTTGAATCTCCCTATTTTTGTTAGTTGATGGTGTTGTTGATGGTTGGACTGTTTGAATTATCTATCTCATCATCTAACCAAAAAAGAGCTAATGTTGTATTTACAATTGCAGTGACCCATTCTTTTGTCATATTTGTAGAATTTGTGGAGGAACCTACAACCCTTCAAGATGAAGCTTGTGAAGAGCTACTAGTGACAATATCCAAGCTATGACAGATGACATGGACTTTTTTTCCCTTGTTTTCCACTTATAGCTTTTAACCAAAGATCAAAATCTATTGAGGTATGAGATGAAGTGTTCGCTCCATATATATTTTTGTGTCATTAATTCATCATATGTTTCCTACGACAAATATAATTTTTTTTAGTAAAATGGAAGTAGTTTAACAAAAGTAATCAATCTTAACACATAAAACACACATACAATAAAGTTTTTTTTGCCCTTGTTGAGATAAATCAACCATTATTCCTTTTATAAACATTGGTATACACTTCACGATAAAAAATGAGATGTCTTTTGCCTCCTGTAAAAAAGGTTATAGTGTAAACTACAACTCGTGGAATTAATCAAAGAAACTCACCACTTTTTAATTTTCGTAATTTTACTATCATTAAAAGACTAAATTAAATATTTTTACAATACTTGGAGGACTACATAATAATCTTAGCAAACAAACATTGATCCACACAAAAAGAAAGAAGTAATTAACTTGAAAATATCTTGCATGATATTTTATACCTTTCTAAGTCACATATCTACTATAATACTAATATTATAATATCCTACATTTTCATATTTAGATTAATAATATATAATTTTTTTTATAAAATTTAAAGGGTTAATATTAGAGAGCATTTTTAATGTTGAAATTATATTTTTATATATTTATTTTGATTAAATTATGTGAGGATTATATTTTAGTATAATGTTTATTATTATTATTATTTTGTTGTTGTTGTTTGTTGTTATTATTATTATTATTATTATTATTATTATTATTATTATTATTATTATTATTATTATTATTATTATTATTATTATTATAAAGTGAGGGAAGGAATAGGTAAACATGGTTATGGATAAGTAATTGAGGATGAATTAATTAGAGGGAGGATGAATTAGGTTTAAATTTAAAAAGAAACATGTATCAATTTTTTGCTCACTCTCTCTCACTTTTCTTTTACACTCTGAAAAATCAGGAGGAGAGGAGACGGGAGGAGATCACCCCAAAGACTCACGTTCTTCACTGTTTGCTGATAGAGGTAAGGAGGGAGTGAGAATTATCGCTCTAAGGTGTGGGATAACAGATGGATAGTGAGGTTAACCCCCAACCTCTATATGTTGTAAGTGTTGCATGAAGGGAGAAATCCCAATTGTTTTTTGTTCTTGCTTGTTGTCTTCCCATGCAATTCTATTGCTCCTAAATTTCTATAAATTGTGAGTATATATGATTAATTTTGTATATTGAGCCTTATGGTATGAATTTAGTGCTTGTGGGTTTGTGTGGGAACCCTAAGGGTATGTGTAAGAATTGTTATTGCGTGAGTGATTGATAGGGACGTGTAATGGTATGAAATTCATGTCTTATAGATGCATAATATGAATGAATTAGAGTTTTTAATTTCTATCGATTGGATGATGATTGCATGTTTTGGATTTGTTGTTCACATATCGCAATTATGCATGTTTGTGTTTCTGATATGGTGTCAGACACCACTTGTGTCTCATCGGCATTGGGGTGTCTGAGAGTAGGGTTTACTCCCTATTCTGTCTGTGCTGGGTGAAGGACAGGCCTTACCAAGCATGATCGAGGCAATGAGTCTCTTTGATACTCATGTCTGACATGGGTTGAGGCTCGTCAAGCATGAGACTTCACGGGAGTCCATGCTAATACTGGGCGTGGTGCGGATTATGCTGGGCGTAAATTATCCTGAGAGTTATGAGTAATATAATTATTTTTTTTATATCTAAGAGATATAATAATTTAGTAAAAAAAATGAAAACAAAAAACGATTACATATTCTATGATCCTTTTATAATTGGTATTCTTTAATTTTATTGAGTAATATAACAAACATGTTCCAAAATTTTAAGGAGTAATTAGTTGGCCTTTAATATATTATTAACCCTTAATCAAAGGGGTTTGAAATGACAATACTACAAGATGGTGCTTGGCTGTTATCCGCAACCGCAAGACTCGTCCTCAATTTTGAATTGGATGGAGCGTTTCAGTTCTAAAGAAAATGACAAATCTGTCCTTCATTTATAAGGTGCATAGAAGCATAGCACTTAGGACAAATATGGAACTTCAATCCATTTGTGGACAACTAGAAGAAACATCCCACATTGAGACATCGTAGATTGCTTTCCGTACTCATGCAAAACCATTTTTTCCACGTACAGACAAACAAGTGGTTTAGAAATTTGCATTATCAACCCATGAGGGAAAGGACCTTATTGTATTTTATTCACTCTTTATCTTTCTCCTTCTTCTCTGCATGTGTATTTAAATTTCAAAAACATATGTAAAGAGAAGGGTTGTGGCCTTCTGGGGACTGTTCTCATAAATGGCTCAAACAAATGCAATTTTCGTTTTGCTATCAGCCAAAACTGAAAGTCGGACATATTTAATTAATTGAATTACTGCATGAATTGAAAGAGAAAATAAACTTGTATGGCCGAGGGAGAGAAATTAAAATTTTGAATGCAAATAGTTTTTAAAAGAGTAGTGATTTAACGTACATAAAAAATAATGGTAAACGAAGATTCAAATAATATATATAAAGTCTTATGTTTTAGCTTTGTTGTTCATGATATATATATTATCTCAAAATGAGGTGAATTGGGGTAAATAAAAGAAAAAAGTAAAGAGAAAAAACAGAGAAAAAAAAAGAGACAAATATGATAAATGAAGTGATTCAAAAGAAAAAGATGGGATTGATGCAAATTAGTCTCTTTTTTTATATAATGTCATTTTTTATCATTAATGTGATTAAAATTTTGATATAGGAGAACATCAAATATAACAACTAAGTTATATATAAATAAAAAAAATGTAAAAACAAAAGAAAATTAAAAGATATTCAGTTTTGACCCAATCCAAATGCAAAAAAGTCAACATGTAGGTACATTTTCTAATATCTATTGCCTGAAAATAGTACAATGTACAATAAAATCAATGAATAGAAGGTTTGGACAATTGTCCCAAAAAAGGTTTTGGACAAGCTTCATCCACCTACATAAATATAGTAACATTGCGATAAATTAATATTATCAAACAAATGGACATAAACAAGTAAACAACAACAATTAATCCTCCAAAATATATGGGGAAATGTTATTTAGATTTTTGAACAAAATATTTTGATTATTTTCTCAAATTCACGTAATCAATCTGCATTATTGTTCCTTTCTTCACGCATTCCTTTATCTCTCCCATTCTTTAAAATCCAAACCGATCAAAATTTTCTTTTTTCACTTCCTTTTCACCCCGATATTTTTCACTTACCAAACTTTATTTTTGTTATTTGCATTGCTCATTTCTTGCCCCTAGTCTATCAAATTTCCTAACAGAAAAGACCTCCTAAAGCAAGGTCCCATTTGTTCGTGTTTTCCAAAAAAGTTTTTTTTTTAACGATTCCAAAAATATTCTATTAAAAAGTATGTTTAAAAAATTATTGAATTATATTTTATCATTTATTTTATAATACGAAAAACATGATCTAAAGAATGTTATATTCACAATTATTTTCTTAACCTTAAACAAATGGCCATAATTTCCTGTTAAAATCCTTCAAAGTGTAAAACGAGTGCATAATTGCATATGAATACATTAATTTTCAATAAATAATATTTTGAGTAATTGATACTATACAATTATTTGCATTGATATGGTGGTACATATAAAAATTAAGTTCTTTAATTAAGGATAAACGGCGTATGCACGGACATAATAAAAGACTTTTTTATATTGTTATATTGTTATTCAATCATAAAATGCTATATTAATTATCTTACAATTATACCTATGATAATTTTGGTTTTATTTATCCAAAAAAATCATCTTATGTTAGTTAATTACCTTAAAAACCATGAGTAAATGCAAATTAGTATATACATTAATAATATAAAATATTTTAATACTAGTTTCTCTATATTAGTTACCTTAAAAACCATATAGATCTTATTATAATTTTTATTAGTTGTGATAACCAAATTCTGTAAATATATATATATATATATATATTTATTTATTTATTTATTGCATGGACATTAACTATTTTCCTTCAAATTTCAATTCCACATGTTAAGGAAAAAAGAATATCGAGAAGAATGACATAATGGAAAGATGAAAGTCCATAATTTATAGTGTGTTTGGTTGCACGTTTTTTATGCGATTTTTCACGTTTATTCAAAAGTAAATAATTATTACTTCTACATTTTAGAATGAATTGACGTAATTTTTTACTTTCTAACCCGTTTTCAAACATGCTATTAAACGTATTGTAAAAAAATTCAAAATTGGTAACCTTGCATCTAACTTTAGGCGCCATATATACAAAACCCAAACTAACCCAACATCCATTTCTTCAACTCATTTTTTTTTTCTTCTTTTCTTCTCTGTCAAAACGAAATCTTCGCCATTAACACCTTCTTCTCTTCCTCCACATTCCTCCTACCCTTCAATTATTGCGCTTTCTAAACTGTCACAACACTAACAATAAACACGATTTTTAAATACTACTAATTATCTGACTTCCATTCCCAACTTTCTCTCTCGTTTTCCGGGAAAATCAGCCTCCCATAATTTCCCCGGAACGAGAGAGGAGGTCACGGGATTCGACAAATATCAAATCCCTAATTTCATTCTGCCCCTTGCATGGTTTCGTTTCTTCTGCGGTTCCAAGTGAAAGGAGGAAGACCCGTGTTGGGGAATCATCCAAAAATCAATACTTGCTTCTGAATCCGAATTGGGCAGGAACATGGTGCCCCTGCATTGATCATTGGTCATTAGGCTCTGGAGAGAGAGAAAACAGAGAAAGAGAATATGGAAGAAGAGTTCGAGGAGATCGAGGTTGAATACGCGCCTCTTTGCGAGGGTCACGAGATTGACGTTGAATATGAATTCGACGCGCCCCATTTCTTCGATTTCACGCGCCAACTGTCGCTTTGGGACGCTGATGAAGCAGAGCAATGGTTTGAATCCGCCACAAGCTACCCACCTTCACGTAAGAATTTAAGCAAAATCAAACAACGTTGTAATGTTTTCTTGTGTTTGAAAAATCAAACAACGTTACAGTTGAATGATTCTTAATTTTGATTGGGTTTGTTTGTTTTGGATGTGTTGTGCGCAGCGTTTCTCTTGAAGATGAGACGAGGAAACTACAGTGGTGTGAGTCCAGAACAAGTTTCAGAGAATGAGGAGGATAATAGCACAGGTACTGTTATAATAGCCTCCACGTTGCTGTTGAATTGATGGCACAACATGTTTAGCTGTTAATTATCGTGACATGTTATCTGTTTGCTAAGTATCTATCAATTTTGCTTGTTTTATATTGTTTAACATCTTTCACTTTCAGATATAGAACTTCCTTTTCATTTTGTTAAAATTATCCTTTTTCATGGTAGCTTGGGAATTGTGATTGCTCAATCTGCCAGATTTAGTTGCATGTATGAAATTTGGGAAGAAATTGGCAGATGTTATTCTATATTGTGAATCTGGAATTCTGTTTGTTGGTCATTGAATGTAGCTTTATGTGAATTCTCTTGAACTTTTGTTGTACTATTGTTTAGTTTTGTGACTGAATACATATTTGTTTTCAGGAAGTGAATATGGTAAGACAAAGCATCTCGGGAAGTCAAGTTCATCAAAATCTAAAGATTTCTCTTTTATGAAACCAACAGCAAGTCATTTGGCCAAGCAGAAGAGCTCTTCAGAATTTCAGACCCCTGCACCCTCAAGGTATCTATTTTTATTCTTTATAGTTTAATTTTGATACCCTGTGATCACAAAAAAATTCTACATTGTTAACAAAAAATTGGGACTAAGGGCAATAACTTATTGTACACATGACATAACAAGAAAAAAACACTTATAACCACGTGTAAAAAAAAATTGACGTTGCTAGTTTCAATTGGATACAAACAATCATATTGTGTCATTTTTAAAAATTAAGAGGCGAAATTGAACCTTTAATGATAGAGACTTAATTGAATTAATTAGATAAAATTGTTTTATCCATTTCACTCCTTTTGGGTTTGATTCTGAATATTACCTTCCTTTATTGTGCTCTCCTCTGTCATCTAAACATTGCAGGATTCAGAGACAGAATTCTTCTTCAACAGATGGCCAATTAACCAAAAGGCAGAAGGTTGAAGCTGGTTACTTGAGGAAGGTGTGCTAAAGTTATATAAGCTTTCATTCTAAAATTTTGAATTCTTAACTTTAATTAGCTTAATATAATTTTGCTATATTCATCACAGGTTGCTCGTTTGAAGCATCGCATTCATTTTTCACATAAAAAGTCTAAGGAGGTAGCCATCCTAATCTTTTTGTGGAATATTATTTGTTTGAGAATATAATTTCATACATGAGGAAATCATATCTAATATGACCCTTTGTACTTTGTTTGTGCATATAATATTTATTTTAAAAATTATTACATAAATAATATAACTTATTTTGAATTGTGATGCAGGCTGGTGGTACCGATGTCAATTTAGCATCTAAACAAAACGTTACCATTGCTAAAGAACCTAATTTGGTGACAGCACTCAGGGCACAAAGGCCAAAGTATATGAACTACTTAAGTTATAGTAGTTGCCATGGTTTTAATCCTTTTTCAATAACCATATCCAACATCATAAATTGTGTTTTGTGCATTTTTTTAATAGGTCTAGAACCAATGCTGAATCAGGTGGACCTACACAATCAAGTCCTCAGGTGCCTAAAGCACGATCCTTAAATAAAAAAGTAAGTACTTTTTTTCAGTTTGTACAATTGGAAGAAATTAATCAGTACTTAATCATACACCATGTAAATGCATAATTTTTATAATGTATAATTGATAAAGTTTTTGACGTGGCAGATTTTGGAGGGTCCGGCAAAAATCTTCTCTAAGATGAAAACACCACCACGACCAACAGAATGTCAAGTAATAATATTTAACTGTCACAACTAACAGAGTAACAAATTTTAATGTAATGGTGAATTACTTATTATGTTTTTTGACTCTTATTTTTCAGGTATTCCACTTGAGAACATCAGAGAGGGCAATGCAAAACACGTCTAATAACAATGTTAGTTACCTAAAATTTGATTTAGTTGTTGTATCTCAACCATTATTTGCTTCTCTACTAATTATAACTTAATAAAATTTTTGTTTTACTCTTAAAAATAATAATTTTTTAAATTTGTATTCAGACAAATTCATATTCATTTTTCACAATACTTCCTTTAGCGGCTGATATGTTTTCCATTGCAGGCTGGAAGTAGTTCGAATCGCAATTCTAATTCAAATAGAGAAACGCGGGATATCAAAATGTATGAAAATCTATATTCCTTTCGCTTATTTTCATTTTAATTCCTACAATTTTAAATTTTGGTCTTTTAAATTTTTTATTATAAATTTAATTTTTAATTTTTAAAATTAAACAATATTGATTCATTAGTAACATTTTTTTTTCTTTTCATGAATAATACTACTTATTAGTTAGTCATAAAAAAATAGTAATATTAAAACTTAAAAGTAAAATTGTTTTAATAAATTATAAATTTTAATTAAAATTAAAAAAAACAAAATATCTTTAATAAAAAAACAATATTCCTTGTATGAAAGTGAGTTTGACCAAGTAACCGTTAATTATTGTCACTCATAAACACATCAAAATATCTTATTTAATTTTTATGATATGTTAATAATGGACCAATGTTTAATTTTAAAATTTAAAAGAACTAAATTTACAATAAAAATTTGGAGACCAAAATTAAGTATTTACCAAATTATAAGTAGATTTAAGCTTATTTCTTTTAATAGAGATTTGATTTTCTTTATTTTTTTTACTTTTTTAAAAGTGGTTCTGGAATATGATTTTTAATTTTTTTTTTCCTACTGAGATACTTTTCTGCGGGTTTTTTTTTCTCAGAAAGTTTACATATTATAATTTTTTAAACATATCTTTTTAATTAAGAAATATTTTTTGTAATGAAAAACTCAAATTACATTCCTTATATAATTATATGATTTTATTAATCATCATCTTAAAATTAATCACAGGAAAATTAATAAATAGTTTTTATTAAATACCACATAAATGTACTTACAATACTAATAATGTCTTAATAAATATTTTTATTTTTTAATTGTTATCCCAAAGAAAATGGTTAACAAAAATGGTACAACGTGTACTATATCCTTTTCTTTTTAATGATTGCACAAATGATAAGTGTGATCATTACTAGTTTTTTTTGAGAAAAAATATATATATACATGTTGTCAAGGTTTGATTTTATATCATGTAAAAAAATTATTGGGACAATATATTATGGTAATCTCTTTTGGTCAAGAAAAATTAGTTTTTGATTACAAATAGGAGGATATTTTTAGTGGAAAAAAAATTAATTAATAGTGTTTGAGTGCTAAATAAGATTTTTTTTTTCTCTCTAATTTGGTTCGAGTGTTCTATTCCCCCACAGGAGAAATTCAAGTGTTGGCTCAAGGCAGGAGAAATGTAAAACGAATAACAAACTTCGAGGTAGCTCTAATGATAAGGTAAGCAATATTGATAAATGTTTTTTCTCTCTATTTTTATTAATAAAAAGGCATTGATTATATTATATTTGTCGTGCTTGCATAAGCAGCTCTCAAGTAAAAGAGAAAGAGTGGTCTTCCGAAATATCAAAGTATATCCATTGGTAAATATCAAAGTTAATCTACCATGTTCATGATTTGAACTTCCTTGTAATTGCATTTTAATTTTTTTATTTTCATTTATTCATAGGATCCAAACAACAAGGGAACTCTAAATGAACCACCCTCAGAGTTATTTAGCAAGGTACTAAGTGCATGCTTGATTTCTATTTGTATTGATGCAAATGGGTTCATTATCTTATGATCTTTCCTAATTTTTCAAGTAATTATTTCCAAGGTTGACATTTAATATATGTTTGCATGAATACACAATTAGTTCTTATTTATTTTTAAATTCTATTCTGCATTATTTAATCTTTGTCCTGATCAATTTGCAGCTCTCCCTGGCTTCTGATGTCAAACAAAGTAGAAAATCACCATCAAAGGAGCAGCAGCCAATTTCTAAGGTTTATTTCTCTTAGCATTCTCATGGCAAACTAAGATTCTTTTGTGTGCACAGCATCCCCACTAAAGCATGGATATTCCTATTATTCTATTGAAGGAATTGAAGGAGAATAGACCTAGATCCTTGCCTAAGGAGAATGAGGTATGTTAAAAGCATTATTTTATTTGGAATACACCAATTGTTAATAGTTTTTTACAATGTAAATCATTCTTAAATTGTCATATTATTTAAAATAGATGACTTTTATAATAATTATGTTGATTGATATATGAATTTCTATTTAAAATTAAGATTTATAATATTTAGATAATTAAGATCAAAATCAAATTATTCAAATCCAATTTGATTTTATTCTTCTTTATTCTAGAATATTTAGCTAAGATCAATATCAAGTTATTTAAATCTAACATGATTCGCTTTCATTTTTTACTTTTATTTCCTAATAAATATTATTAGGATTTCTTATAGCCATTTGTGGCTATATATCATGTAATTTTGATCATTCTCTTATTATTTTACTTCAATTTATTCTATAAATCTTAACTATAATATTATTTAATTAGTTGACACTTGACACTAAAAAAGTCTTATTTTTGACTCAACATTGAACTTGTAGAAAATGAAATTGATCAAAGAAAGGCTTCAAGGAGCATGTGGGAAGCAGTATCATTGTGTGAATGAAATGGGGTCCCTCGTATCAAAGCAGATCTGCATGCTGGCAAGTAGAACCAATTCCAAATACAATTTACTTCTGAGTTTCTTTATGATGTCATCATTCTGGGAACTTAACAACTACCTAAATTACACCAAACTCTTGTTTTTGACACAGGAAATTGGACATTAGCTGAAAATAGAGTGGTGGTTCATATTGGTGCTTGCTAGTCTAGATACATTTGCTTAAAATTCCACAAAAAAGTTCATCTCAATAAATGAAAGTTCAACCGTAAGATTCATTGGAAAAACCATCGCAAAGGGGCTTATGTGCTAATCTGTGGAAACAAAGGATCATACTAAAAATATTGTTTAGGGAGGAAGTTCTGAGTAAAGCCTAATGCATGTACTCTAGAACAAAGCATTAGACATTTTGGAATTTCTTGACTCTTTCCACTTACCAGTTAACTCTGTATAAAGAAACAACGTAATGTGGTACAATGAGGCTTAAAAATACTATACTTGTAAAATTGTTGCTTGTTTCCATTTAAGTTAGCTGGTATTTGTAACTACATAGCAACTTGAGAATTTTATTTTTTTTCTTAATCATTTTGTTTGACATGCTTCTACCATTAGGCATTCTAGTCTACCCTCTATCAGTACAAGCACTCTATTGATGACATACTAACTATATTTAATCATTAAATCAAAGTAAAATTGTTAGGCCACAATATTCTGTGAAATTTGGCATGTCCACAATCAATGGAAGAGTATCAGAGGATTTAACTAGTAGCTATTTTGGTTACACATCGGTTCAAGTCAAACGGGAATTGACTTTCCACGTCTAGGCAAAAAAAGCATTCTAGTTATAATCATTCGTGCTTTTTAATTCTTGTGTCAACATGCATTTTCTTTCTCAAGTAAATTTCAACAACTAGATATCACATTGATAACTAGACACATTTTAGTTGAGTTTTATTGAGAATTTGGCCAAGTTTTTTTAATGAAAAAAAACTAGATATTAGTTATTTCAAATAATTTATCTTGTCATATTTTAATTCTCAACATAGACATGTTTTATTCGTAAGATAACAGCGTCACGCTATTCGTAAGATAAACATTTAAAACATTACATTAAATCATATAACATCTATGCAATTTATTATGGACTCAAGTTGCAAAAGAGAGAGACTATTTAACCCTCACATTTATCTATCTCACTTGGACTCATTTTCCTGCAATTGAGATTTATCATCTATATGCTAGCATTTGTTACTGCCATACATTCCTCCATGCAATTTACTTAGGACCTTACCTTTCAACAGATACAAGATAATTAGGTCACAATGATAGGCCAACGAGGTAGCTATTTCTGTTGGTCCTTTTTGCTTTTAGAAATGAGCCCACTGACTCTCAGACTTTCTATTCTAGAAGATGACAAGATGTTATGGGTACCTTCATTATACTTCAATTCTTTTCCTCTATATTGTTTTCTTTAGGTTTCATACTAATAATAATAAAATAAATAAATAAATAACTTTTAATAGTTGTTATCCTGCACATAAAGTTCAGAATAAACTTAATATGATAAGAATTTTAGTAATCTAATTTAAGGTGGGAGAGCTCTACTTGACATGCTTCTCTTGATGTAGTAAAATTTAGGTGTATGCAATGTGCAGAAACCATTCCACTGACTATTACTACATACTACCTGCTTCTAAAGAGCAATGCCAGTACAGAATACAGTGGAAACTTTCTATGAACTCTATTCTCTTTACTTTTTACTATCAGTCTAGAAGACTTGGTCTCAAAAAGTGTAACAATCCAATGGTTCCAATGGAAAACTACCAATACTTTTGAATAAAATTGGAGTTCTTTCTCCACCCTCTTCACTCCAACCTTTGGCTTTGGTATGAATCATGGATACATGGAAAATGAAGCGCCTAGAGGCTGTTATTTGATACAACATCCTCAAAGCGAACAAACCATTGATCATTTGAGTACTTCTGCTGAGGTTGTGGCGTGTTCATTTGAGGGTGGTTTCCCTTTTGTATCATAAATTGTGCATAATCAATGGTCTTTGAAGGAGGGGCAAAGATGTTGGTGGGAGATGCTGGGAGTAGTGATGCCAAAACCCTGGCAACCTCATGCATGGTAGGCCTCTCAGAAGGATTTGTTTTTGTGCAAAGAAGAGCAAGCTGAAAGGTCTTCTTAACATGAGCCAGATCCATGCAGGTAATGGACACCTCAGGATCCACTGTCTCCATTATAGTGTTGTTATCTGCCTTGGACAATATCTGCAAGCCATGTTGCACACATAATCAGGAAAGGACTTCGTATCAGTCATGTGGAGGTTTATGCATTTGCATTAAGGCATAATAAATGTGTTTGTTTTAACTCATTTTGCTGAAATAATCATCTATTTTTACCAGCTTCATGAGTGAGATTCTGAAAAATAAGTGATTATTCCCTATATTTAAGTGTTAACAAACATGTACTAAGCCACTGAAACAAGAGTTACAACTGATCTGGCTCAATTATAGATCAAGTATATTACCAAGAAATAAAAAATCCAAAAAGTACTTACCAAGTAATGCAAGTTACAATCATTATCCACTGCTTTCTTCCCAGTTAGTAGCTCAAGTAGAACAATGCCAAAGCTATACACATCGGATTTTTCATTCAGCCTAGATGTCCGGGCGTACTCAGGGTCAATGTAGCCTATTGTTCCAAGAACAAAGGTTGATGCATGTGTTCTTGTAGTTGACAGACATTTGGCAATGCCAAAATCAGAGAGACGAGCCTCAAAGTTCTCATCTAGCAGAATATTTGATGACTTGATATCCCTATGAATGATTCGAGGATCGCAATCATGATGGAGGTAAGCAAGTCCTTCAGCAGCTCCCACAGCAATCCTCAAGCGTGTCTCCCAATCAAGTTTTACCTTTTTCAAGGGACCTGAGACAAGACAGTTATGTCATAAGAACAATCTTAAGCTACGTTTACTGATTTGCCTTGAAAAAAAGAAACGAGTATATTATCAAGTTTAAGATCAAGGGTTTGGTTGGATAAACTTCTTTAAAAATACTTCTAAAAGAGAAAAAAAAAATGAAATAAGCTTCATTATAAACTAAAACTAGTTTCTGCATAAGTTGAAAATTAAATTTTAAAAAAACTAATAGAAGAGCTTTAACCAATTAGCTTATGCATAAGCTAATTTTAGTTTATGGAGAAGCTCATTACATTTTTCCTTCTTATTTTTCTCTCCTAAAACTTTATCCAAACAAGCCCTAAGACATCATTAGTCTTAGGAAGATTCCAATAATGTCTATGCACCTCATACAAGATTTTATTAAAGATGATTTCAGATCAAGGTGAAAAATTCTAAGGAGTTGTTTCAAGGTTAAGTAAATATACCATGAAGAAGATCCCACAAAGAGCCATTCTCCATATAGTCATAGAAAAGAAGATTTCCATTAGGAGTTAGAGCATAACCATGCAAAGTGACAAGATTCCTGTGTCTGATACTGCCAATAGTTTCAAGTTCTGTCTCAAACTCCCTTGAGTTGTGAGCATGCTGGTTGTATAGTCGTTTAATAGCAATTGGCCGGGAATTCTTCAAAACACACTTGTATACAGTGCTTGAGGCACCATACCCTATGATATACTTCTCATTGAGATTTTCAGTCACTCTCATAATATCATCAAGGGTGTGAATGGCCAAACCCATATGAAGAACTACAAGCTTGGGCGGCCCTGAAGAGAATGAAGCAAAAAGACGAAACAGGTGAGAATTCAGGCTCGCATAATAACAATACTAGGCATAAACAGTGCATATGCAACATACCGCTGCCATTTCCACTAGATCCTTTAATCAATTGCATTGATTGGCTTGATCTGTAGATAGCAATAATTACCATGGCCAATAATGTGATGCTACCAACAACGAGACAAACAACTGCAGCCTTTGAAAAAACCACTGAACATAAAAGTAAAAAATAAGGCTCATTAATACATTACATTTAAATAAACATTTCCTCCAAAACAAATGCTATATCATTATCATAATTGTAGCTATTAAGTCATAAGTCATTTCAGATGGATGTCACACACCTCTGGATTTTGGCAGGTAAGGATCACATATTGATCCTAACCAATTCCCACATAATAATGGATTTCCAATGAAGCTGCAATATATCACATTAAAAAGTCATTGATAAATGAAAGTAAAAACCAAGAAATTCCTACGTTTTCTCACAATACCTGTCAGAAGAAAACCGTGAGAAGTTCTTCATAGGAGGAATGACACCAGATAAGTTATTGTACGAGACATTCCTAACACATGAAACAAAGCATTCAGACATGAGACACATTTCAGGCACAAGTCACAACACTGAATAAAATGATCAGAATGAAGGGTGGCTAGCTGTTAGGAAAACACACAGGGAGTTAAGACTTAAGCAGTTGGCAAGCTGATCTGGAATCTTCCCATGCAAATCATTGTTGTTCAAGATCCTATCATACGGTTCCAGCAACAGAAAGAAATCATGAATATGTTCTTCTGAATTTTGAGAAGTAGAGAAAACATCAAACAGGAGATGCATCATTGCTTAACTTACAGAGACACAAGATTCTGCAGCTGACCAATGTCTGGGGGTATGCTACCAGACAGATAGTTGAATGACATATCACTAGAGGCATAAACAAATTATTATGTATCCTTAACACTACAATGACACAGTTTAATAGGAGTCAAATGAAATTTAACTTATAAAAACCAACAAAACTCACATAGTCTGTATGCTTTTAAGGTTCCCAAATTCAGCAGGCAAGGGCCCCTGAAAACTATTATGGCTCAGGTTCCTGCATACAATGTGGAAATACCACATAAGTTCAGCAACAAGTGAAAATCAAAAGAATAAGGTAGTTCAAAATCAAATGAGGTTTAATAGCGGCTTTTATCTTACAAGGTCAGAAGATGCTCAAGATAACCAACAGATCCTGGAACATGCCCTGAAAAGTTATTGCTAGACAGATCCCTAAAACATAACAAAAAAAACCAATTCAGCATATGGAGCAATATAGATAAGTTGGATTAATTTTGATAAACTTACAGTGTATCAAGATTTATTATATGGCCCAATTCAGCAGGTATACTCCCTTTGAAGTTGTTTGCAGAAAGATTTCTGGTAGTCCAACAAAACTTTCTTATCAAATAAATAAATAAATAGGGAAGAAATCTAGTTCAAAAAGAATGAAACAAGTCTATATATAGTTAGATGAAACATACAAGAAAGTCAAGCTCTCAAGGCTGCGAAAGCTCAAAGGAATTGAACCACTTAAATGATTACCATGCACATTACTGCAAAAGTAAA
Source organism: Cajanus cajan (assembly GCF_000230855.2). Classification (NCBI taxonomy): domain Eukaryota; kingdom Viridiplantae; phylum Streptophyta; class Magnoliopsida; order Fabales; family Fabaceae; genus Cajanus; species Cajanus cajan. Next base: position 6,017,042 of record NC_138517.1, on the reverse strand, counting down.
CAAATGATTGGACAATACTCCAAGCTAAAGTATTGAAAACTACAGAATGTTCAATAACATTCCACATACTCGGACTAGAGTTCAAAAATCTTACAACTTATTCAAGGCAGTACAGGAGCTAAGGTTAAGTGGAATAGATCCTTCAAGATGATTATTGGCAAGATTCCTGGACAACAGTAAGGGAAGCAACATGACACCACTGAAACTGAGAAATGCAATGACCACAAGATAGAATGACCAAACTCACAATTCAAACAAATTTTCAAGCTTCCCGAGTTCATCTGGAATTTTGCCAACTAACTGATTGTCATTCAATTGCCTGTAAAAACAAATTTGCTTAGAAACTTCATGAAGCAAACAGGAGATAATATGTACACTAAATTAGAGACCAACTCACAGGTAGCTTAGTCTTGACATATTACCAAGTTCCGGGGGTATTGGTCCAGTAATCATGTTTCCATGAAGGTACCTAAATGATAGAAAAATTAAGACAAGTAATGATTAAGAAGAGTTATTGTCGTTATGTGATATTACACTTACAGCTTGCCAGTAAAAGTCAAATTGCCTAGTATGGGAGGGATAGGTCCTACCAGCTCATTCTCACTCAAATCCCTGCCAATGTGATAATATAAATCATTTATGATTCATCAGTGATCTAAATTCCAAAATTCATTCCAGAAATGTAAATTCAAACAATGTGTTCATGGTTAGTATACTTACAAAATGGCAAGGGCTTGCATTAAACCAATGACTTCCGGAATTTTCCCTGTTAGTCTGTTTCCTTGAAGTGACCTAAACAGAAAAGCCATCGATTACTACATTATTGCATTCTATACAATTCAATGATTATTGAAGAAAAGCCAATGATTACAAGATGGAGATCACAAAAAGAAAATATCTACCAGATGGTGATAAAAGATTTAAAGATTATCTAATGCCAGCAGCAAAACATTATAGTAACGGGTTCACAGGCAAAAGTACTCACAAAGTAGCTACTTGGAGAAACCCAATATTATAGGGAATTTCCCCAGAAATCTGATTATATGATAGATCCCTGAAACTCATTCAAAATATACCGTTACAATTTGAACAAAAAACAACAATAATGCACCCAGTGTATGCACCAGCACCAGTGAAGTAACATACAAGATTTCAAAATTTGTACAGTTTCCAATGCTATCAGGTATGGTGCCAGTCAGATTATTGCCCCTCACATCACTGAGAAAGTCATGTAAAACAGAACAAAATATCAAATGTTAAAATTAGAGTATGATTAAAAGGAAATTTAAAGAGGTCTCATGGAAATGGTTGAAATACTCACAAATACCACAAACCGGTTAATTGACAGATATCAGGGGACAGAGTTCCACTCAACATGTTCCCTCGCAACCCACTATCACATGATTATTTAAGCAACATAAAAACAGGTAAGATTTCAACCAAATAATAATTAAAAAAAACAGTTGCATAATATAGCAAGATAAACATGTAATAAGCATAAATGTAAATGATGCAAACAAATGATTAAGGAACCTACAGGTACTGCAGAACTTCATTCCAATAGAGTAGTCTTGGAATCTCACCTGCGAGTCTATTTCGTGCAAGATCACTAAAAACATAAATATACAATTATTAGAACTTTGCAAAAAAACCCACACCCCTAGTAACAACTATGTGGCGTAGCAACCCACAAATCATCACATGACTTGCATTGGATAACTTGTTTTCTATACCGCATTAATGACAAAATGAGAACTTACAGAGTCTTCAAGTTTGGAAGTTGGGTTAAAATTGAGGGGATAGGACCAGTCAACTGATTACTTTTTAAATTCCTGCATTCACCAGCTCAACTCAGGACTTGTAGTAGCATGAAGAACAAAATAACACATTGAATGACACATTCCAATTTCCAACTTACAAAAACACAAGCTGCTTTAGCTTTGATATGGAGAAAGGTATATCACCGTATAGCTGATTATCAGACAAATCCCTTCCAAATCAAATGATGAAATGAAGAAACAAAATGTGATCAGCATTTGTAACACAAGAAAATTCACAAAAGTATGAATAGAACAACACACAAATAAGTAAACAGAAACAAGACCATAGCAAGATTCATACAGATGAACAAGAGCAGCACAGTTCCCAATTTCATCTGGAATTTGACCAGTTAGTTTATTACCCTGCAGGTCTCTATCATTGGCAAAAGTGCACAATTCAGATTAAAATGTAACGGTAAAAGGTAATAAGAGAAAGAGTATAATCAAATAAACTTAAGATAGTTATGTACATGGATTGCAAGTTTACTAAGTCACCGATGGCAGGCGATATCTCCCCACCAAGGTTCAAGCTGGACAAATTCCTATAGAAACAATGGAAGCATTATAACTTAATCTTAAAATAAAAAGTAGCTAATCAGAGAGATTGAAAACGTACAGAGAAAGCACTGTAAGGCTGACATTGCCACACAAGACTCCGTGCCAAGAACAGAAATCATCATTCTGCAAATCATCCCAATCATGCAGAACATCTGCTACATCGCTGAATGAAGCCTTAATCTTCATCAATGCTTGTCCTATATTTTTAAGTGCAAGAAAAGTCAAGCACTTCATAAACCTCATAGATGTACAAGATATATGAATTGTGTCATTTGATTATCAAAAATTCGACACCCTATATAACACAGTATACAATTATCGTTTTGAGAAATGCTAGCAATACTTCCCAACACATTCCTTCTTACACGCTACTTTTGTTATAAATCACAAAATAGTGCAAGTCTCACTCCTAATGATTCCCATTTATAGTTTTTGTAGATTTCAAACAATTTTAACAAATAGGAGAAATGTATTGGAAAAAGTGTGTTGCCAACGCTCCTTTTATCTTTATTTGTCATGTACTCTTTTTTTTTTATCATTATCATATATGTGCCTCTCGTTTCTCAAAAATACACCTCAAAATCAAAGGTACAACTTTTGGTTGTCCCACTATGATGTTAAAAAAAAATATATATATTTTCCTTAATCTGTATATATTCTATACATTATAAAATGACTTACCATCTACTCTTCATCAACATAATGTTCAAGTCTTATTTTGATTTATTCATTGGATAAAATTAATGAAATATATATATATATATATAACATTATCGTAATTTTTTTAAAGACAACGGTCGTTACCTTCATCTATGCAACTGGAAAATAAAAACGTGAAAGAGAACTCCATCTTTTTTGCAGTTCCGTTAAAGCTAAATAACAAGATAATATATATATATATATATATATATATATATATGTATGTATACATATATTTATGTGTGTAAGAGAAGAAATTAATATTTTAAAAACCAGTTCACGACCCTTAAATACAACAATCTAGATGCATAAAAATATACGCTTGTACTAGTTTATACACAATTTCTATAGATTTTAACCTCAAACTTAAAAAAAAATAAAAATAAAATAAAAACTCCTTTTGCTCAAAAGGCACGGCTTTAATATATGAAGGGGGGAAAAACATGGTTTTGACACATTTGATTAATTACAAAGCACATGGAGATTCAATCATAGATGAAATCACAAAAGGACGAATTAAAAGAAAAAATAACACTTACACTCATTACAAACAAAATATGCACCTGAAATGTTTCAACTTGCAACTTTCAACAAACAAAACAGGAGTTCAGCTTACCAATGAAACAGATGCCGTTCATAAAGCACAGTAAACACAAACAGTAGGGATAAAAAGGACAAAATCCGTCAAAGCAAATATTTTCTTTCAGCACCAAATGAAAAATAACGCCTTTAGTATGCCATTTTACAAAATATTAAAAAATTAAGGACTTCTTGACAATTACAAAAATGACATTTTTTTATGTTCCTCTCTTTCTTTTTTCTACATTTCGCAAAAGAAATACTAAAACCAAGATTTCATTTTTTTTTGCCGTTTCTGTCTTACAAACTCTTCAAAATACGAACCATGTTAAATAAAATAACAAAAATATATCTCAGCTCACTACACTCATTCCCTTTCTGTGGGAAACCCCATGAAGGCAAGCAAGCAAGCTTGCATTTTGAATCCTCCAACACAACCAAACGTGATCCTGAGACACACCCACATGCAGGAATCCAAGAGAAAGCACAATGAACAAAAAGGGGTGTCTCAAACTCAAAGTGAGAGTGCATACACACACACACACCTTCATCACTGAGAGGCAAAGCAAAAGAAGAGAGAAGCAGCAGGAGCTCCATTGGCAGAACAAGGAACAGAAAGAGGTTTCTCTGCACACCCTCTTCCATTGCGTAGAGAAGAACAAAAGTTGAAGAGACGATAACAAGTAGTAGTAAATAGGAAGAATGGTTTTTGAGTGAGTGAGTGAGAGAGTGCAGGCGTTTGGCGTGAAGTGAAGGGAAAAAAATAAATGGGGTGTTATGAAGAGAGAGAGAGAGAGAGAGAGAGAAGAAACATAAATGGTATGGTAGTAGCCGTCATTCTAGTCTATAGGACTATGCCATACACACAAACCAATGCCAATGCTAATGCGAATGTGTTTCTCGTATCAGGTAAGGTAGCTATGTCCCACGCGCTTCCATTACACGCTCTCAAACATGCCTTTTCCACACTTTATCATCAATTATTAGTTTCTATAAAAAAATTAATAATTATTTTTAGTAAAAGAAATTAATTTATTTTTTTTTTATACTCAAGAAAAATGAGTATATTACCACTTGGACATTTTGTTGCCTTTTCCGGAGTTTAAACCCCATTTGTGGGTGTTCATTTATTCATTGGTATTCATCTCTTGATTGTCACACTATAGTGCTAGATATGTAAAGATATTAATATTTCCTAAAATAGAATGTACTTTATATACTTAAAAATAATAATACTGGGAATAGAGGGAACTCAATTTTTTTTTCATCCTCGTTTTGTTTTACAATATTTATACAGGACGAAATACAAATAATTTTATCAGACTTAAATATAAGAAGAATCTTGTAAATGATAGATTAAAATATAATAAGTTTTAACTAACTTTCCTTAGTAAACTATTACATTTATCAATTAATTACTTATTATTTTTAATTTTATTTTAAAAATAAGAAGAGTGCTAATATACATGTTGACTTTTTTTTCTTAATATATATCCTCAAAATTACTTTTATATCTTTAAAGGATAGTACTTCAAAGAGAGTAGCTTATTTGGAGGTACTCTCTTTTTAAAAGTATTTTCTTTTTAAAGATATAAAAGTAATTTTGAGAATTATAATATATATATATATATTAAAAAATAAACATATATTTTGTTTTTGAAATTACAAACTTTTAAAATAAGCCGTTGAAATTGTAATTGATAACTATATTAGTTCAAAACTTAAAAACAAAGTGATGATATTGATATACATCCAAAAACTAAAGTGATAGTAAGAAGATTAATTTAATAAATCATTTGATAAAGGGCTTATTTGATATTTTTTTAGTTTTAGGAATTAATATAAAGGTATATTATAAATTTAGGGACAAAAGTGGGTGTTTAGTCTATTTTGAATTCTTAAAAAACGAGAAGTAAAAAAATTGTTGTTTTGAAACATGCGGATCTTAGTAATTGTGATTATGGATGACAAAATGTCCCTACACACTACATTTGTTGGTAAAAAAAATCCTGAATGAAGAAGGTAAAAATTTGCATAATAGAGATGGAGTGCATGACCATAATTCACCCACAAATATCTATATATGACGATATTAATATATAATATGTATTATATATATATATATATATATATATATATATAACAACACATATATTTATAATATTTATATTTAATATATATAATTGTTAATAATAAAATTAAAACAAAACTAATTAAATTTAAAATTTTAAAATTGTTATTATTATATGAGTGTAAAGCTAATGTTGCAAATTCACTGAACTTTTTACATTGATAAATTTATATTAGCTTGTATTTTGTATTTTCCAGTTATAGAGCTATAGTCATTTTAATTAGTAATTGAAAATTTTTAAATTTTTGTCTATATATTTTTGGTATTTATGATTTCTATTAGTAAATTTGAAAATTTAAATTTATAGATAAGACTAATATTTTTTAATATAATAGTTTTTTTTTAATATTGTTACCATTGGTCTTTATTTACAAACAAAAAATTAATTTAAACTATAATTTGGTTTGATGGGAAGAAGTTCGAGTAGTATATCAAAGATTTTAGGTTAGTGCAATCATTGTATGCAAGAAAAAAAAAACACACAATTCAAATGATGAATAAGGCTTTTTTACCTACTTAAACCTATAAATTTGTTTATAAGTCTTGTATAAAACAAGTTAGATAAATAGTCTTTTAAGTTAGACAAATTTTGAACAGGTTAAGTTAAATTAAAAAAAATCATAAATAAAATAAATAAATTAGATTCAGATGTGTCGAGATTTAACCTAATTTACCTTTTTTCACTCCTATTAATGATAATATTAAATGATTAGGATTTTATATTTCTAATTTTATTTGATTGTGACTTATATTTCAATGATTCAAATTTGAATAGTTTAGAAGTGAATTTTTAATTCATATTTTTTAATTAATTTTTCACTTAAGTGAAGTGTAGATAGGGAATGCGAATATAAATGAATATATAAGTATTCATTGATGGAATTTTTTACGTAAACAATATTTTTTTTTTAAAATTACAAAAGTAACATCTGTGCAACTTTATTTACTCAACTAGAACTAATCATTGTTCATGCTCAGAATTCGGTTCCCCTCAGAATTCGGTTCCCGGGGAACCGAATTCTGAGCTTCAATATTTTTTTTCCTTTTTTTTTTGTGCTCAGAATTCGGTTCCCCGGGAACCAAATTCTGAGTTGTTTTAATTTTTTTTTTTTTTTTGCGTTTGAGACCCAGTTTGGGCGAATATGGGAAGTGGAACGGGTCGTTCCGTAAGCAGAACGACCTGTTCTGCTTAAACACATAGAGTGTTATTTTTGAAATTGAAACGGGTGCAGAACGGGCCGTTTCAATTTCAAAAATAACACTCTATTTGTTTAAGCAGAACGGGTCGTTCTACTTTCGAAACGACCCGTTCCACTTCCCAGAAACGAAAAAAATTAAAAATAACTCAGAATTCGGTTCCCTGGAAACCGAATTCTGAGCACAAAAAAAATAAAATTTAAAGCTCAGAATTCGGTTCCCCGAGAACCGAATTCTGAGCATGAGCAGTGATTGGTTCTAGTTGAGTAAATAATGTTGTACAGATGTTACTTTTGTAATTTTTTTTAAAAAAAATATTATTTATGTAAAAAATTCTTCATTGATGATAATTTAAGTTATTTTCCGTGTGGATATAAAAGCGAATACAATTTTTGTTTTTTTCAAACACCATTACGAGATCGAGTTCTATAATACACACATGATACCCATCGTCATTCTTGTGATTGAATTCTTGGTTAAGTGGCTAACAAATTAAATTTTTTTTCATTTATTACAGGTAAATGATTAATTAATAAGATGGCTTGTGTCATTGAAACTTTAAAATGGAATATATATTTGGATGGGGTAATATTATCAATTGAAAGTGAAGATTTTAGCAGGACTACACTTAAAAAAGAAAGAAAGCAAAAAGGCCAAAATCCATTAATTATGAGTAAAAAAAAATGTAAGCAGAAAAGTTAGCATTTATACTGTTCCTCGACAAAAGGTCTATTCATATAATTAAATGAATGATAAGGCAAAAGCAAATGCAAAATGATTTCATTATAATTAGTGGCAAAAGATTTAATTATACTTCAATGACGGGAATGTCTCTACTTTCTAGCTAGGATAAAGGTTTTCCTTTTTTCACACAGCATTGCAAAATGATTGTAAAGTTATCTTTAGGAATTTATTTCTTTCATTAAAAATGAAAACTGTTTTTTAATATTGTAATATTTTTAATATCAAATGCAATTTCAAGAGGAATATTAATAATTTTTCCACACATTTTATCATTATACTAAAGTTAAGATTTAATAAATTATAAACTAAATTATAATTTTAGCCTTATTTTAATTTTTAGTTTCAGTTTAAGTCGTCTATATTATATAAGTTTTATTTATTATTTTATTATGATTCTCTTTAAAAAAAAATAATAATAAAAGTGTTTCAAATTATTATTAAGAGTGTAAGGTTGTCCGTTAGGTTAGATTTAAATAGATTGGTTACCAATTCGATTTAAATTTTTAACGGGTTGAATTGTGTCGAATTTGTGTAATTTTTTTTAAGTTCAATTCAACTTAATCATAAATAAGTTAAGTTGGATCGGGTCAAATAATTAAATTTATTTTATTTATTATAAAAATTTAAATATTTTAAAATAAATACAAATTATTTGATATATCATTGGAAATACAATATTATCAAATATCAACTTATAAAGTAAATAATGATATAAACTAAATTTTTAAATAAATTTGTTAATTTATCACATTATTATTGACTGAAAAAATCAAGATTAATTAATATAAAATAAAATTTAAAATAAATATATTATATTATTACAATGTTATCAACTTATAAACACAAAATTGTGTTAGCAAATAAAAATAATAATGAACATTGCCCTGAACAAATAATCATCCAAACATTATTATTATTATTATTATTATATATGACTAGGTCGAGTCACGAGTCGAGAACGCAAACCTTATTACCTAATTTATACAATGTCAAATTTTGATCGAATTTAATTGGATTTGACTCAAATATTGGAAAAAGAAATGATCCAAACTAATTGGATTAATTCGAGTTCGTGGTTTACCTATACACGCTTACACCTCTAGAAAAAAGTAGTAATGTAGTTAAATATTATCGTAATTATTTATTTTATTTGTTGAAAATTTCTAAATGTTAAATTTTTTTTTTCCTAATGTGACCCTACTTTTTTTCATAAAAGTCTTCCTCTTGTACAGCTTCCCCCCCCCCCCCCCCCCCCCTCCTCCTCTCTACTTGTACAGTAGCAATGCGTGAGTACAATGGTGAATCAATTTGTCAACCTCTTTTATCTCCACCCTTCTTCTACCACCAAATCAGCTTTTAGTAACTTGATAGTTTCTTGCACTTTACACCTTAACAATTTAGGCATAAAAAAAATATAAATCTAATTACCTAAGATTATCATGCACACATGCATATAATGATCCAAACTAAAAACATAAATACTAAGTTGTTGGTCAATTAACACTTATCTATAAATTATGTCAAAATAGACAAAACAACACCGTTATCATCAATTTGACTCTTAAAAGGTATGGCCCACCTTCCAACCTAATCATGTTAATATAATTATTGCAATCCAACAATACAAAAAATGCAAAGATAAACTAAAAAAAATAAGACAACAAATATAATATATATATATATATATATATATTTTTTTTTTCAACATCATTATATCAACACAAAGTATGGCTCAAAGTCCAACTTAACAATACATAAAACATAACAACTTAGCTTGCATCTCTACTAGACAACTTACTATTTAGCATATTAACAATTATAGAAATAATACAACAACCCATCATTCAACATAAACCCACCACTAACTAGGAGACTCGCAAGGCCTGGGTCGCCTCTTCCACTCAATCCAAACTCACTTCAGAGATTAAGGATGATGTCATTTTTATTGTTGCTATAGACTCCCTTTAGCTTATTTGAGGGAACACAATGAGATTAGACCCATAATTCAAATAAGGAGTAAAAGAAACTAAGTTAAAAAATGGTCTTAGAAGGCTTGAATGAGTAAGGCGAAGACTATACTGTTGGGATGCAAAGTAAAGTCTCACATCGTTCAAATAAGAGGATGAACATGAGTTTATATACATACAGTTATCTACATTGGTTGAGAAACCTTTTTGGGTTATGTCGAAAAACAAAACCGTTAGGATTGGACTCAAAGCAGATAATATTTCACCAATGTCGAAACATGTGTATATGTGTGATAACTCCCGGTACACAACATATACTATGGAGTTACACCAAACAAAACACATGACATGTAAACAACAAGTGCATGACAGGAAAAAGAAAAGAAAGAGTGTGTCACAACTTTCCTGACATCAATGTTTGGGAGGATAAGTTACACTTGAAGAGGGAAAACAAATCCTATATTTACATAAGAATATGGTCATTGAATATAAAGATGGACAATGACAAATGACTCTCACATAATAATTGAATAACAAAAATAATGTCCATAAAAGGAGAATGAAGTGAAAAAATACAAGATAAAAAAATAATTTAATATTATTGTATAAAATTATTTTAGAAATTTAAGTGATAAATTTTATCCTTCGTGTAAATATTCATAAATGTAATAATATTTATTAATCCTCCACCGGTAAACCACATGTTTAGTGATTTAACATAGGGAGACACTAAAAGGATACTTCCTATTATAAGTAACCAACAAATTTTTTGGGCAAATATTATGAATAACAAAATATTTTGCTTCAACGACGTAACAAATAAAAAATATTACGTAGTGATATTTATTAAGAAATAAGAAGTAGCATTTAATATGAATAATAAAGATAAGTTGGGAAACATGACATGGCGCGTGCTAGGATTCTGACAGCATTTATAAATGAGGGAGATAAGCTACCACTGAAAAAAAGGTGAGCACTAATAAATACGCAAGTTTCGATTAAGAAAAACAATTAGTCTTTTGATTAATTGAAAAATTATTTTAATAATTAAGCTCATGGAAATAAAATTAATTTAATACTTACCAATAATAACAAATAATTTACAATAATATATTTTATTTAAGTTACAAAAAATATGTTTTAATACTTAATTTATATTTATTCAAAGTTTTAATTAATTTGTTTGTTTAATATGGTCTTTTAATTTTTGGATTTTATATTATTTTTTGTAAACTTCGTGAATACACTTAATGAAAATATCTTTACGTAGAAAACATGTTAAGTGTGTTACATTATAAACTCCTCCAAAAATATTTATGGGAAAAAATAAGAAAAAAATAATTTTTCATAAATTAATTTCCAAAAGTATTTTAAATTTTTTATATAAAGTAGTTTTAATTATAAAAATTATTTAATTTTTTTATATTTTTTTTCTGTAAATAAATTTGGAAAAATCATTCAAATAAACCCTTGTTCATTATTTTCCTAAAAAGGAATAAAATAGTTGCTCTTTGTTCTTTCTCTTCTTCATCTTTTCTTTCTTCACGAAATCTCTATGAAAGCATTATAAAGAAGCATTGAAATAAGAGATAAAAATGCAGAATTAGAAAAGTCACTTTGGAAAGAGCCACCACTGGTGAAATAAGAGAAGGCATGAAATAACTCTGTCATTAACCTTTTTTCTACACAAGTCTCCAAACAAAATAGCTCAAAATCATCAGCAACTTTGAATTGAAATTTTAATATTACATATCTTTCCAAATTGTCTTTTACATGGAAGAGATACAGCATGAGTGCCTGACCCATATGCCATGATAAATGTAACTCCAGAAAACAAAATCATAACTTAAAGCAATTATATTATATAAAAAATTAAGATTGTAATTTATAAGTATAGTGGTTAGATAAAATACATTATAATAAAAGAAGTTTTCAAAGGAAATTTGAAACTTCTTCAGTAATATATTGCTCCACACTAAATGCAATAGATGAGGCAATATTTGTGTTGATGGTTGTGAATTACGTTACTCTTTTTGAATTCTATTTCTCTGATATTAAAATTAGTATAGTTGTTTGTGTGATGTATAAATTAATTTAAAATATATTTTATATAATAAAAATTATTTTTATTAGTTTCATATTTTAAAGTTTATTTATATTTTGAAATTATTGTTATATTTATTTTATAATAAAAAAAATTGATTATGTAGCATTTATTTTAAAAAAAATTATTAGTTCAAATAGTTTGGTACTTATTCTTCTTAAGTGATGATGAAAGTTTAATCTTAAGTCTTAACTTGGTATGAAATCGCAATTGGAGGTACCTCTTTATCCTTATAGGGAACGACCTCATAAAAAAGGTTATACATCCTTATAAAAAAAAAAACTTAACTATTAATTATGAGAATTTCTTTTAAATAGTTTTTGGTGACTGCAATTATGTGGTATGTGTTAGACATAAATTAATTTTTTTCTTCATAAACAAAAAAAAAACTATTAATTATGAGAATTTCTTTTAAATAGCTTTTGGTGACTGCAATTATGTGCTATGTGTTAGACATAAATTAAATTTTTTTCTTCATATTTTTCTTGCTTGAAGATGCGAATTGTGTTTTTGTTTCATTGTTGACTTAAAAATGTTAATAACTTACATCTATTGAAATTATCGGTTGATTGAGTTGGTTCATCTTTCCAAATTTATGATAATTAATTGTTAAGTCAAAAGACGATCCTTGATCCCTCAAGTTTTGGAATTTTAATGTTAACAAAAGAAAACATTTTTATCAGATAAAATGTAAGACGCATATCGTCTATAAGATGATGTGAATCAGACGAAACATACAGTCTGCACCATATATAGTAAATGTTCATTATTTATTGAGATTAACAACAAAATTCATTTGAATATTTTATTTCTTAACATATCAAATTAGAAAATCATCTTAGAGCTCACAAATGTATTAAAAAAATAAGACCATATTTTTCGTTAAAACCAAGGACGGAGATCATTGAAATCACAGAGAAAATATAAAGGCGTTATTATTGTTGCTCTACGCTAAAATTATTTCTACAAGTTTCGTTTGGCATGGAAAGATGATAAATAACTTTCTTGATCATGTAAGAAATATCATTTGATGAAATGTATTTAATATTTGTATTAAATGAGTCAATGGTTACCTCCCATCATAAGGAAATATGTTAAAGACAACGAAACAAACTTGTGAATTGGACTCAAACTGTTGCAACGGTCATCTTCTCCAAAGCTACTATGTAAGAATGATTTAAAGCTTAAGAAAAAAGAAAGACATGTGTACAAAGGTAAAGATATACATGAAGAAACACACTCTATAAATTATACTTGTGTATAAACTTCATTCTTTCTTGTAAAAAGTTGAATACACTATATTGGTTGTATAATGTCTAAGTGAGATGAAAACAACATATTTGTAACCTTCATAACTATTGTTATAAGGTTGAACCTGGAGAAGCTTGTCTAAAAAATAATACTTGATTGAGCTTGGAAAGACTTGTTTGAAAAAGAATACTTGGTTGTTAAGCCTAAAGTGGTTTGTTGTGGAAATAATAATTGGATAATTATTTGAAGAGACAAGTCAGAAAATACTTAGAGTTGAGATAAAGGTAACTTGTTGAAAGAATATTTGTATCTTTGTTGAAAAAAGTGGAACTCAATTTGGTTGAATTGAAAATTAGACGTAGTCTTTATGGTTGAGACAAACTGATAAAAAAAATATTCATGTTCTGTGTGACTTATTTCACACTTCATTTGACTAGCGTTAGAACTTTATTATAAAAAAGTGTGAGTTTTTGATACACACTACTCAACTCTCTTCTAGTGTTTATCATTTCTCTATATTAATTACACCAATTAATTAAGCTTTATAAATTTAGTATGCTTAAAATGAAGGAACTAAAAATACAAAATTGCATAATTTAACTATCACACTATTATGTAATCAATATCTATCATTTAACTGATAAAATATTTGATTGAGATTGTACACCATGAAAAATTTCAAAAATAACTTAAATTTTAGTACTTATAATGATACAACTAAATAACATTCAAGTAAATGTAATTATTGACTTGTAGCACTCCAAACATGGTATAAAATCCTTATTTTAAGTTATTTGATATGCAACATTTTTCTCATTCATGGGTTAGCCAATGATAAAATATATCAATTTGTTTGTTATTTCATCCACTACTTGAATAAGATTTTCAAACTTCAACATAATAATCTCATAAAAAATAAAAAGGCACGTGCTATTAAATGTATACAATGAAAAATCAATAATATGTTGGAATTTAACATATATTTTATAAAATTTATAATCAAATAAAAAGGATAATAATGAACGTAAAAAATCAAAATTTAAACTTTTCCTTGATACAAAGATCTATAATTTATGAATTCATGGGTTATACAATATATATTTCAAATATTTTGATCATATCATCTGCAATTTTTTTAGTTTTAATTACATAAACAACAACGATCTTCTAATGAAACATCATTCCCTTTAAATTATTGATGCATTCTTCATTATCTTCTAAAATATGATTGTGATTTTGACTCAGATTTTCTATTTGCAAAATATAATATGCATTTTGAAATTAAATACAAAATAAAAACAAAAAAAATTCCAGCATGCATTAGAAATTGGTGTCAAATGAAACAACAAATGACCACCAAACAAATAATGTACAAAACATATAATGTATCCATGACTTTCCAATATTAACACAAATAAAATGGAGTATATATATATATATATATATATATATATATAATGAAAAAGAAAGTGAAAAACACCAAAATACATTAGTTTTTTTTTTTCAAATGAAACACCAAATGAGAATGAAAAAAAATATATAATGGTGAAAATATGATGATTGAAAGTTGTTTATATAGGTTTAAATTATGTGATGAGAATAACTTCATGAGAATGAAATGTGTGTAATCATGATCTTTAGAAGTTATTCCTTAGTATTTAGTGATTTTAATAATAGTCATTGAATGATGTTTATTAGTAGAGTTTTTTTTTTACATGTATTTATTGGAGAAGTTGTTTATATATACATATATATATATACATATATATATACATATATATATATATATATATATATACGAGATAGAAAATTTGGAAGAAGTATCTTGGAGAATGTGAAATAACAATCCCTAAACTAGAAGAAGTAAGATAACTTTAGATAGAAGGTGAAATAACAATATCTATTAAAATAAGTAAAGTTTAAATATATCAAATGTATCTCACTAAAAAAAATACTAAATACATTGTTTAAAAATTTTCTCGACAATTAAAGGAGTATGATTTTATCGTGTTTAACATATATATTGCAATAAATTATTAAAATATGAAGTTTCTTGAAAATTGTAGTTATTTTTTAATTCATTCAAAAATTTGAGTTATAAATTGTAAATTAAATAGACTAAATACATTGTTTAAAATTTTCTCAACAAATCAAGGAATACATATTAAGATATATGATATAAAAAAAACTAGGAGAAGTATAAAAAAATTGTAAAAATGCGCTGTACGACACAATAGAAGTTCAAATAGTGAGAAATAACAATAATGAAGTTTAAATATATCAAATAATTTCACAAGAAAATATCAAATACATTATTTAAAATTTTTTCTATAATTAAAGGAGTATGACTCTACGGTGTATAACATATAGATTGTATTAAATTATTGAAATATGTGATTAGTATATATAATAGGGATATTTCCATTTGATTTTCATATTTTTTTTTTAGACTTATAAGCCTTTATTATATATTCTCTCAAATTCCTAAGTTTGTATTTATTAAAGAGGAAAGAAATAGAGAGAGAAAAAAGAGAAAAGAAATATATAAAAATGAAAGATTTTTTTTTTAAATTGAATTATATTTGATTAAATAAAAATTAATATTATAAATTAAATTACACGAATACTCTTTACTTTTACAAATACTTCCAATTAGTGAAAAAGTGTAAATTTGTAATTTACAACAACTTCTTCACAAATCTTCTCATCCTCTCATTTTAAAGAAGACCAAAACTAAGTTAAGTGCGTGTTTGGTTTTGATTCATGAACGTAAGTTTTCTTTCTCTCTCCATGTTTACAATCAAATTTACGTGGAAACTTGAATTTTTTGCTTTCTGTAAACGTGAATTTTCACGTCCAAAATCCGAAGCAAACACACGCTAAAACATACCAAAACGTTTCCACATTTCCACTCATTTCCACTCTACTAAACACATTTAAAGCCAATTTTCACTCACATTCACCATTTCTACTCCTCTTCAACTCCACCCACCAACCTCACCTTAAGTAGAACAACCTCTCCTCTAAACTTTCATATGAAGTTTATCACAGAAGAATTTTGGTATTTACTTCAACATGTATCATTTATTATTATTTATAAAAAAAACTCAACTTATTGAAGGAAAGAAAAAACCCAGTTGTTATCTATGTAATCGTTGTTGTATTTTTCAAATACAATGTTTGAAAACTGCGCAACAAGTTCAGTTAATGCAGCTTTCTGCACTTGGCCAATAAATAGGCTTTGCAACGTATAAAGCTGACTCGAACTCAATTACGTTCAGTCCTTTTCCCTCTTCAATTATAAACTCACATATCCCCAATTCTTTTTTTTTTTTTATTCGAAATATATTCATTCATTTTCCTTTCTTCGTGCTGAAAAGTTGTTTTCAATTTGCTTTGTCAACAACGTAATGACATATTCAAACACCACTTTGTACGTGAAGATTGTGACCCATTTCTACTGAATTCAAGAACCATATGAAGAAATAGGCAAATCTTTAAAAGGGAATGTTGATTTGTCTCTAACCAGACATTACCTCTATTAAAATTAATAACAAATCTTTGTTTTAAAATATGAGCATACATAAAGTAAATATTATTTTCTCAGCTTAATATATTTTATATTCAACATCAGAATTCAAATATTAAATATTTTAATTAAATGACATAAGTTGGTATCTCTTATATCCAGATATAGATAAAATAAGGGTTAATATTTAGGATTTCTATTTCTTAATATAGGTGATTTTGTTATAGGTTAATGGTTGGACCTTTGGTTTAATAATAATAAAAAATGTAAAGCTAGTAGATCTGGGGTAGTATAGTATCATGTATGAACCTTTTGCATATTATTATGGCGTGTGTGATCACGTGAATAGATGTGAGGAAGACAATAAATTATTATGTTACCTAAACCTGAGCGACGTGGTTAATACATGTGAGAAAGCCAATAACTCTTTTTTTTTTTTTATAATAAAAATGATTTTTTAATACTTTAGCTTATTTTATTTTTTAATGTTTATAATTTAAAATTAGTCTTTAATTTTTTTATTTTATAATTTAACATATAGATCTTTTAGTCATATTATTTATAATTTTATAATCCTATTAATTTCTATCATTTCTTTTTGTAATGTTATTTACTTTATGTTGATGTAATAAATTTCTTCAATTTTGTGAGAATAACAATAAGCATGGCAAGAAAGGTTTAAAAAGAAATACAAAATGTCAAAATACCTAATTTAGAGACTCTAATAAAATAAATTTGATATCAAATACACAAAAGTAAATTAATATTTTTATTACTTTAATACAAAAAAAAGATAATATTATAAAAAAAGTTTAAATCAAGAAAATATAATTTGAATAAATTTGACAAGAGAGTTAGCTGATTTTTATATCAATACAAATGCTTTTAGCTTTTAATATATAAATAATTAATAATAGAAATTTATCATAAATCTAAAATATAATTTATATATTCAAAATAATTTATTTATTATAAATTATAAATATATAAAATAAATATTTATTTTGTCCATCGTAGAACCTAAAATGGAAATATTATCTTGTTTAAAAATAATTGCTATTTTAAAAATTAAAAAATATTAATTTTTGTAACGACCCGCCGTGGCCGTGACATTACGAAACAACACTACACACTACTGGAATATATATACTAAAATAGCATATAAAAAAAATTACAACACAAGTTGCTAATCAAGCAACCAATAATAATCAATTATATACAACGAAGTATGCTACTATAAGGTAGCCTAAAAAAATATCCATTTCCAGGCACCTCTTGTGACCTCTAGCAGCTATCTCCTAGCCTATCCCTGCCCTGCTCCCATACAACGTATGATCATCGCAGTCCAAACCACATGGAAACATGCAAGGGTAAGCTAGAGACAATAAACAACTCATAAATATCAAATATGCAACATAGCAACTATATAATCATCTTCACATCCGACACAGAAGACAAACAACACATATATTACACATCTTTCAACAACACATGTTTAAAACAGCTTACAACATAACAACACTATCATCATCCTCAACAGGGTCAACATACAACACAATCACATCTTAACAACATAACAACATAGATACAACTCTTATCAACAACAAATCAACTCATCAACAACTTATGCGTCGTCACGCATTTCAACTCGAAGATCTCCAACAACTGAGGTTGAGCAGTCTAAGTGGTATAAACCCTACCAAATCTAGCGTTTGACCTATCTCAACCAGGTCAGGTATAGAACAGCGTTAAGAACTCCAAAGAGAACCAGGTATAGACAACAATAGGCAATTGCTCAGGTATGCCACTTAGACTCGGAGGTCCAGTACTACTGTCAAGACAGAAGGGTTTGGGTATGAGCCTACCACGACCTTGGCTAGCATCACCAATCCACATATGGAGTTAGCCCACCCACTGTCCTCCAAGTACCACACACCCTCCAGTACCTAGTCAAAGACTACATCTCTAACTAGATACCTTACTCAAATTGGTCATTCAACCATGACATGGATCGACTACTTCCATGTCGCCCACACAGTACTAAGGGATTCAACTTTAAAACAACTTTCAACTTATCTCCTGTAACGACCCGGCTGGTCACTACACACTACCCCACATCGCGCATACACACAGATAAGAGCAAGTATATAAATATATATACACAAGGTCTAATATGAGTTAAGCATCAGAGTATAAATACAGCCTAAAATAGCCAAAATAATGGTCCAAAACATCAAAACACCAACAAAATAATGCTCCATCTGCCAGCTATAGACCTGCCTCAACTCACCAACCTAACTCTGCTCTGCTCCCATACAACGTATGATCATTGCAATCCAAACACATGAAAACAACAAAGGGTAAGCTAGTGTAAAGAATCAGCATTTAAGTAATATGAGCAACTACAGGTATCAGCACATCATCATCATACATTTCATCAGTTATACAACAAACACGACAATACGCACACAATGCGTCGTCACGCATATCAGCTCGGAGATCTCCTACAACAGCTCAGCCTTACGGCCTACAACAGCTCAACCTTTCGGCCTACAACAGCTCAGCCTTACAGCCTACAACAGCTCAGCCTTACGGCCTACAACAGCTCAGCCTTACGGCCTACAACAGTTTATATCAGCATACAACACAACACAACTTATCAACATACAACACAACTCATCTTATCAGCATACAACACAACAATATTATAATTCAGCATCTTCAATATTCATCAATAACAGCTCAGCTCAGCATAAGCAACATGTATCAACATTTTACAACATCAAGCAGCATATAGATAACCATCACCTTCGCGCCCGACGCACTCCTGGTCGCGCTCGGCGTGGCACAACCAGAGAGCACTAGGGGCCAGCGCGCCCAGCGCAAGCATGCCCGCGCCCGGCGGGACCCAGTCAAAGAGCCCAAGGCTCACACGCGCCTGGCGCAATACCCATTGCGCCCAGCGCATCCCAAGCAGAGACTCTAAGCGTGCCAAACCCGCGCCCAGCACGGGGATGACATAGACCTCCCCAAGGTCTCGCGCCCAGCACAATTTAAATTGCGCCCAGCGCCCCCAAGGCAGAGACTCCCAAGGAGTCCCCACGCCCAGCGCGACAATGGTCGCGCCCAGCACGGAACCAGAACCCCAAAACATGTCACTTACTGATATCGTGCCCGGTGCGGTCCAAGTCACGCCTGGCGTGGGCCATCCAGAGACTCTCACTTTCAAGCTCACCCGGCGCATACACCACTGCGCCCGGCGGGCTTGCCCCAAATGGAGTCTTCTGATGGTTGCGCGCCCGATGCGAAGAACGGCGCTCAGCGCGAAGCTCACAGCAACTTCACCAAGTTCAAAAATTTCACCCAACCCTGTAAAAACAACCAGAAAACCAGCATGCAATCCATCCAAAAGCCCACATTTTCATCAAACATCAAGAAAACACCTCATTTTCAGCATGCAACCATTAAATCAAGAAAAACCCAAATTTCTTCAAGAAACCCCGAAACACCCGAAAACGACTTTCTTCAAATCTCAGCCAAGAATCAGTCATCCATAATTATCAAATGAGTTCTATGACTCATTTATAACCAAAGAACAATAGAATCTAGCTTCCCTTACCTCGGCACAAGAATTCCGAGCTCCGGGACGAAGAAGACAATGGAGAAGGAGAAGAAACTCAACGAGGAAGAAAGGAAATCCGTCCGGCACACTCACACAACTCTAATCAGCACCTAGAATCCAAGCAAAAGAGGAGAAGTGAGAGTTTGAGAGGGAAGAAAAGAGTGTATCAGCAAAAGTGAGTGAGAAGAGAGTGTGAGTGAGAAAAGAGTGTCGGGGAGAGAAAAGGAAAAGGAAAAAGGGGGTCTCACATCTCCTTAGTACTATGTATCTCAACATAGAACATATATCTTCATCATATGTCCCCAACTTTTCAACTTTACAACAATAGACACCATAACAACTTTACAACAATAAACATCTGGCCGCTTGTAATCGGTATAGCTCGACCTGGACCCTATGCCATGGTCGCTTTGTACATGTGTGCCTCGACCTTGCCCACACACGGGATCAACTAAGTCCTAGAGGAGAACAATACAACTTCCACTCCAAGGGACAACTTCTCAAGGAGGGTTTTTCAACAAATTGGGCTCTCAGAGCACCACAACTATCTCAATCCACACAATGGGATGAACAATTTCAAAAACATTTCCCCTAGTCCTAGTGATCAATAACTCATCATCACAGCTTAATCAGTTTAACAACTTAAACAACATATAACTTTTCAACTCATCATCTCAATGAACATTCAACTTGAACAACATAGTTTATCAGCACAACGACTCATCAACATTGTTTAACAACACATCTAAACAACTCAACAACTCATTTCAACTTTAAACAACACAATATTAGCTCAACTCATAATTTACAACTTAATCATCATAAGGTAATCTCTTTTCAACACATAGCACAACATACAACTTTATAGCAACATACAACTCTATACTCAACATACATCTTTTCATTTCACTTTCTACGCATCATACATCTCAATGTAATTATACAACTTCTTATTCAATTATACAACTATGCAACTTTAATAATTTTAACAACATACAAACAACTTAATTAAACAACTATAGTCATTACAATATCAACTTAATGCAACTTAACTTTATAAACAACTTCAGCAATATACAACATATTTAAAATTCATTTATCATGTAACGACCCGCCATGGTCTCTACACTTAATGGAATCGCACTACTAGTGAACTAAGATAAATAATAAAGTTGGATAGCTTATAAATACAAAAAACATGAATATATATATATATATATATATATATATATATATATGAATCATTAAATTTTTAAGTATTAGGTATTTATATAGTTATCCAAAAATACTATCTCCTAGTGTCGGTCAAGCACAAACGGCTGCCCAAGGTGATAACTCTAACACGAGGATCAAAACTCCCCGTCTCGCAACGATCACCTCAACTCCAAGCTAGCCCTAACCTGCTCCCATACAAGGTATGACCATCGCAGTCCATCCACATGGAAACAAGAGGGTAAGCTAGAGTTCAAAACCAATCATACAAGTACAGAATAAAACTATACTACACATTATCCAACTATCAATCATGAATCAAGACACCACACACTTCATCATATTAACAATCATGCAATAAATACATAACAATCATCATCACAAACGACCATGCAGTTTAACATAAAACCCAACTCGTTCATACAACTTAGAAGCAACTTTATTACAACAACAACAATATACAACCTAATATTTAATGCGTCGTCACACATATACAACTGGGAGATCTCCAACAACTGAGGTTGAGCAGTCTAGGTGGCGTAAACCCTACCGAATCCAGCGTTTGACCTATCTCCACCAGGTCAGGTATAGAACAGCTTTAGGAACTTCGAAGAGAACCAGGTATAGCCAACAATAGTTGATTTCTCAGGTGTGCCACTTAGACTCGGAGGTCCAGTACTACTGTCAGGACAGAAGGGTTTGGGTATGAGCCTACCACGACCTTGGCTAGCTTCACCAATCCACATGTAGAGTTAGCCCACCCACTGTCCTCCAAGTACCACGCACCCTCAAGTATCTAGTCAAAGACTGCATCTCTAACTAGATACCTTACTCAAATTGGTCATTCAACCATGACATGGATCGATTATTTCCATGTCGCCCACACAGTACTAAGGGATTCAACTTTAAAACAACTTTCAACTTTAAAACAACTTTCAACTTATCACCTTAGTACTATGTATCTCAACTTCTGGCCGCTTGTAATCAGTATAGCTCGGCCTGGCCCCTATACTGTGGTCGCTTTGTACACGTGTGCCTCGACCTTGCCCACACACGGGATCAACTAAGTCCTAGAGGAGAACAATACAACATCCACTCCAAGGGACAACTTCTCAAGGAGAGTTTTTCAACAAATTGGGCTCTCTGAGCACCGCAACTATCTCACTCCACACAATGGGATGAACAACTTCGAAAACATCTCCCCTAGTCTTAGTGATCAACAACTTATCATCACAGTTTAATCAGCTTATAAATCAACATATATCAGCTCAATAACTTAATAAGCATAACAACTTAAACAACATACAACTTTTCAGCAATATACATCACGTCAACTTTACAGCAATAGACGACTTACAACTTTATAGCAACTCACAACAATACAACTATAGACATCTTACAACAAGAGGCAACTTACAACAATAAGCATCTTTCAACAATAGGCAACTTATACAACTTTAAACAACTTTTACATCAATAAACTACTTCAACTTATACATCTCAACTTATTAATAATTCAACAATAAACAACATAAAAACAACTTAGTCATTCTACAATCTAGCTTCCCTCACCTGAAGATTGGCTCAGAATAGCCAACAACTATGACGAAATAGAATTCTCTTCCAAAGCTTAACCCGGAACTTCAATCCTCCCAAAGCAAGCTTTCTAATCTGAATTTCAGGAAAAGCCAGAAGGCATTAGTGGTCTAGAGGAGAAAAGGAGTCAAACAGAGAAATTTGAGAGAGAAAGGAGCTCACTAACCCAGAGACCTTCTCTCTAAAACTTCTCTCTAAAAACTCACATTTTTCTGAAGGCCCCCAACCCCTATTTATAGACTTTTCGGATTGGCCAGAATGGCCTGTACCGATACCGGAACGGCCCGTTCTGCACCCCTCAATCACGTTCAAAATTTCCATTCGGAACGGCCCGTTTTAAAATCAAAACGGCCCGTTCTGGGACTCATCCGGAACGGCCCGTTCTCCCTCCGAAACGGCCCGTTCTCCCCTCCAGAACGGCCCGTTCTCAACTACAATTTTTAGTTCAATTTAATAGCTTGGAACGGCCCGTTCCAGATTGGGAACGGTCCGTTCTGGGCTACTAAATCAGTCACATTTTTTTTTCTCTACGTTACATATCATGTCAACTTACACAATATAAACAACCTACATTCTAACTTCCCTCACCTGAAGATTGGCTCAAAATAGCCAAGAACTGAGAAGAAGCGAAATTCCCTTTTCGAAGCTCAACCCGGGACTTCAATCCACCCAAAGAAAGCTTCCTAATCCAGAGTCCTTCTCTTTAAAACTTCTCTCTAAAAACCTCCATTTTCCTCAACTGCCTACAACCTCTATTTATAGAAGTCTGAACTGGCCAGGACGGTCCGTTCCAAATCCGAAACGGCCCGTTCTAAAATCAAAATGGCCCGTTCTGGAGTGGAATTTAACTCACAATGACCATTTTGGAACAGCCCGTTCCAGTCCAAGATTCATAGGCCTATTCAGTAGCTTGGAATGGCCCATTCCAGTTTGGGAACGACCTGTTCTAGGCTACTAAATCACCATTGTTTTAGTAGTTTGGAACAACTTGTTCCAATCTAGGAACGCCTCATTCCAGTCTACTAACTACGGTATAAATTCTAACTTAGTTCCACTTTTATTATATATGTCTGCTGCATAAAATATAAAACAACATTAATAAAGTATAAAATTAATTTACTCAAATATAATTATATTTTCTTAAAACGGAAGACAGTTGATATTTCTCTTAATATATCAATATTCTTATATAAAATCTTAAACAAAAATTATTTTAAGTTAAAATATCTTCTTAATTCTCATAAAATAAGTAAATTTTGATTTTGATCATTTGTAAAATATTTTTTGTTTTTTTGTTTCTTATCTTTCTAAAATTAAGTTACATTGGTTCCCAATGATATTTTAACTTATATAAATAGTATTTATTTTAAGAATTTATAATTTTTTTTTAGTGATATCATATGGTGACATGATGATGTCACCAACAATTATAAATAACACTTAAAATAATTAATTAACTTTTCAATAAACATAATAATTAAAATGATCAAACAATAGTAGAAACTAGAAATAATAATTTCAAAGTTTAGAAAGATAAAAATAAAGATTTGTTTTCAAGAACCAAAACTCAAACTGTCATTTTAAAAAAATTAAGAACATATTTAAGTTGTGTGTAATGGTAGAAATCTGATATGAATGGAACAACCAATTCTTGTGTTGCAAAGTTTACAAATTTGTACAAAATGTTACGGACAATATGTATAGAATTTACAAGAAAATCAAGACAGCACTAATTCATACGAACCAATCAATCCTCCGGTCAAACCTGAAGCAAGAAGAAAGAAGAATTTAGAGTGAAGGGAATAAGAGAATCAGAAAGAGAGAAATCAGAGGAAGAACTAAATACCAGGAAAAAAAAAACCCTCTCCTATGCCACGAAATCCTTCAAATACACGTTCATTCTTCGATCACGTGAACTCCTTCTCACAACTTCCTCGCCCTCATTACTTGACTTATGGCCAACGTCTTATGCACCTTCCGAAATGCTTGACACGTGGTCAACTGTTTTAACTGATCCAGATGCCAATTTCTGACTGCTGCATGTTACAATACCCTTTCCTTTGAAAGAAACCTTGTCCTCAAGGTTAAAAAGAGGATAATTCTGACATAAATCTTGAACATCTTCCCAAGTAGCTTCATGAGGTTCAGTGACATTCCATTGAATCAAAGCCTGAGGAACAATTTGAGAGCCCCTTAAAACACTACGAGTATTAAGGACTTGAGATGGCTATAACACTGGACCAACATCTGTAGTGGTTAAAGGCAATGGAAAATATTGTTGAGGGCTACTTCCATGAAACTTCTTAAGCAATGAGATATGAAACACAGGATGAATTCGAGCAGTATCAGGTAACTTCAGTTTATAAGCAACAGAACCTATACGCTGAAGTACTTCAAATGGTCCAAAAAATCGCATGCTTGATTTCTTATTCTTTCTAAGAGCTACTGAATGTTGCCTATATGGTTGTAGCTTGACCAAAGCCAGTTCACCAACTTCCAAATGAAATTCCCTTCTTTTTTTATCTGCTTGCAACTTCATGTAATTTTGAGCCTTTGTCAAATTAGTTTTTAATTGTTGTAAAACCACATCTCTAGCTGTCAGTGACTCTTGTAATGTAACAGGGTCCCTTGCATCACATTCATACGGGTGGATTGAGGGGGGATCTTTGCCAAAAATGGCTTTGAAAGGTGTCATTCCAATGCTATGATGGAACGAAGTATTATACCAATATTGAGCCCAAGGTAGCAAAGTGTACCATGTTTTTGGATTGTCAAACACAAAACACCTTAAGTACATCTCTAATGTCTTGTTAACCACTTCCGTTTGACCATCACTTTGAGGGTGATAAGAGGAACTCATTGCCAATGTTGTGCCTTGAGCCTTGAATAATTGCTTCCAAAAAGAGCTGATGAAGACACGATCCCTATCCGAAACAATTGTCTTAGGAAACCCATGAACTTTAACCACTGAACTGATAAAAACTTCAGCCACAATCTTGCTTGAGAACCCAGCTCTCAAGGGTATAAAATGACTAAACTTTGATAACCTGTCCACAACAACCATTATATTTGAATAGCCATGAGAAATTGGTAAGTTGGTAACAAAATCCATAGAAATATCTTCCCATATGTGTTGAGGAATAGGAAGAGGCTGTAACAACCCGGTAGGCAAAGCTTGCTCCACCTTAGCTTGATGACACACACTACATTCTCTAATAAATTTCCTTATATCCTGCTGCATCTTAGGCCAACAAAACTGAGCAAAAATCATTGCCACTGTCTTAGTAACCCCAGCATGTCCCCTGATCTTAGAAGCATGAAATTCTAGCATTATTTGCTTTCAAAGCTCTCTATTATTAGGAATTTCCAATCTACCTTTCTAGAATATTAACCCATTTTTAACAGAATAAGAAACATCTTTGCAGGTACCTTGTAAACACTGTGCATATAGTTCAGCCAATTGTTGATCTATTTTAACTAATTCAGCCACCTGTTTTAACCATACACCCACAGGTTCTGACCATGCCATACACAAACTTCTGCTTAAGGAATCAGCTGGTATGTTGTCTCTGCCCGATTTGTATTGGATTGTAAAATCATATCCTAAGAACTTAGGCAACCACTACTGTTGTTCAGGAGTTTGTAAAGATTGATCCAGAAGTTCCTTTAAACTTTTTTGATCAGTTCTAATTATAAATTTATGTCCCAACAAATAATGTCTAAACTTAGCTAGAGATTCAATAATAGCATAAAATTCTCGAATATAAGCAGATTATTTTTGCATTCTTAAGGATAATTTCTTAGAAAAATAAGCAATAGGATGCAAACCTTGACTCAACACAGATCCTATCCCAGTGCCTGATGCATCCGTTTCCAAAATGAATATTTCCTTGAAATTAGGAAGTGCCAATACTGGTGCAGAAATCATAGCTTCCTTAAGTTTATCAAATGCCAAAGTGTCCTCCTCAGTCCATTTAAAAGCATCCTTTTTTAGTAAATCAATCAAAGGAGCAGCAAGCATAGCATAATTCTTGACAAATCTTCTATAGTATCCAGTAAGCCCCATGAATCCCCTTGATTGCTTAATGTTCTTAGGCTGAACCCAATTTTTAACTGCTGCCAATTTGGAATTATCCATAGCAACTCCATCACCTGATAATGTATGACCCAAATACTCCACTTCCTTCACTCCAAAAGCACATTTAGATAATTTTGCATACAGCTGATGCTGTTTCAAAATTCTTAAAACTATCTCCAAATGATACAAATGATCCTTCCAATTACAACTATATACCAGAATATCATCAAAGAACACCAGCACAAATCTACTCAATAGCCCTTTAAAAACCTCATTCATCAAACTCTGAAATGTAGCAGGGGCATTCGTTAATCCAAATGGCATCACTAGCCATTCATAATGTTCGTGATGTGTTCTAAAAGCAGTTTTAAATCTGTCTTCTGGATTTAACAAAATCTAATGGTAATCGGATCTTAAATCCAATTTAGAGAAGAAAGAAGCACCAAACAATTCATCTATTAACTCATCCACAGTAGGTATAGGAAAAGTGTCCTTGATAGTAATTGCATTGAGAGCCCTATAATCCGTACAAACCCTCCATGAACCATCTTTCTTTTTGACTAAAATAATAGGTGATGAGAAAGGACTCTTACTAGGTTGAATGATTCCTTCTGTTAACATATCCTCAACCAATCTTTCAATCTCCTCCTTTTGACTATGAGGATACCTATAAGGCTTAACTTTTACAGGCATAGATCCTTCAATCAAAGGAATAGAATGATCATGGGCTCTTGTAGGTGGTAATGAAGTAGGTGTATCAAAAACAGAACTATAAATTCGTAGCAATAAAGCTAACTCTGGTGCCATTGTCTCTGGTAATTTTAACAGAGTCTCGTGACTAGTATCAGATTCAACAACTTGTAAGCTAAAAATTTCTGCAATAGAATCGACATGTTCCATTCTCCTTATGTGATGCAAATGTGCCTGTATAGGTAATTTTTCAGTATCCCCTTGTAAGGTAGTAAACTGTCCTTGATATAAAAACTTCAACTGTAAGGCCTCATAATCTACTATATGTGGACCAATGGTCTTCAACCAACTGGCTCCTAAAATTAAATCTGCCCCTGACACAGGTAGGAGAAATACAAGAAGATGGAAAATACTCCCCTAGGTTGAAACAATCAAGTCTCTAATCATTCCCTCCGCTGTCATATAATTCCCATTACCTACCATAACTCTGAACAAAGGTGCTGGTTCCACTAGCAACTCCAAAAATTTAGCCACCCTGGGTTGTAAGAAATTATCTGAACTACCTCCATCAACTAGAACTTTGACTGGAAATCCATTAATACTGGCCATAAAATGAATAGTACCAACTCCCTGCCCCCCTTTTAAGGCATTTAAGGACAAATGATGATCCACTTGCAATACCTCAATATTTTCAGACATACCTTCATGTTGTCCTCCATTTTGCACATCATTACCATCAATAACATCCTCCTCCATTTGCAACAACAAATATTGCCTATTAGGGCACTTGTGGTTAAAAGTAAACTTGTCATCGCAAAAATAACAAAGACCTTTTTCTCTTCTCAACTGCATCTCAGCCGGTGTTATTTTCTTAACAACATTGTTTTTTGAAGGAGGCAATGCAGGAGTAGGAAGCAATGGAGGTAAATTTTTCTTAACAATTGATCTATTACTTGTATTTCCAGAAGTATTAGAATACACAGTAGAGTATCTATGGTTGTAACTTGTGTTTTTATGCCCATTATCTGGAACATATTTTTCCTCATACAACTTAGTGAGTGCTACTGCTCGAATCACAAATCCAGGACATAGAGCCACTACATCTCTCCGAATATCCTTGTTCAAACCACCAATGAAGCATTTTAAAAGTGCTTCAGGTGAAAGTCCTCCTGATCTGTTAGCTAATGCCATGAATTTCAGGTAATAATCAGAAACCGTACCTGTTTGCTATAACTTGAACAATTCATTCATTGGACATTCAAATGGAGATGGTCCAAACTGAGACTCCAATGCCCCAGTGAGTTCTTGCCAAGTATTAACACTATTCAATCTTTGTAACATTTGAAACCAAGGTATAACCTCTTTTTCGAAATGAATTGCAGCTATATCCACCCTATCCGCATCTGGAGTGTGATGATAATTGAAAAACTTCTCAGCTTTAAAAATCCATTCCAGAACTGGCGTATGTCCATCAAAGTGAGGAAACCCTAGAGAAATATCTTTGACATGGAATCTAGAAGTCGAAGATGTGACCAACACATTATCGTTATTGGAGTTCTGACCACCAAAAGACTGAGATCGATTTTGAATCAACAAATCTATAGCTCTCTGCATCTGATCCATACGTTCTTGAGTTGCATTCTGCATTTGGTTTGTTAATTCGCGTTGAGTTTGATCACGAAACTCTATCATCTCCATTAAACGCCGAAGTTCTTCACCATGATTTGCCACTTGTGTTTGTAAATCCCTCAATCGTGTACTCTCAGTCGTTGATGACAATGAAAACACCAATGTAACAATAGAAATCTGGTATGAATGGAACAACCAATTCTTGTATTGCAAAGTTTACAAATCTGTACAAAATGTTACGGACAATATGTAAAGAATTTACAAGAAAATCAAGATAGCACTAATTCATACGAACCGATCAATCCTGCAGTCAAACCTGAAGCAAGAAGAAAGAAGAATTTAGAGTGAAGGGAATAAGAGAATCAGAAAGAGAGAAATCAGAGGAAGAACTCAATACCAGAAAAAACCCCCTCTCCTATGCCACGAAATCCTTCAAATGCACGCTCGTTCTTCGATCACGTGAACTCCTTCTCACAACTTGCTCGCCCTCATTACTTGACTTATGGCCAACGTCTTCCGCACCTTCCAGAATGCTTGACACGTGGTCAACTGTTTTAACTGATCCAGATGCAAATTTCTGACTGCTGCATGTTACATTGTGATTTTATAACAAAATAAACAAATATTGGTCACTCATAGGGCCATTCAAACATGCCTTGTAAAACGTAATTCAACTTTCACAACACTGCTACAACATTTTACAATTACCGGCAATAGAGAAAAAGAGACTAAAATTGAAATAAAACAAGTGACATATAAAAATGAAAAAGAAAAAATAAGTAATAAAAAAGCATAATAAAAAAATGTTAAAATAAGAGAATTCAATCTAAAATGCAGTCAAGGCATTTGAAACAAAATAATGTGTTACAAATTTGTCCAACATCCACTATAATAATTGAAATAAGATGTGGGCATATTTAGAGAAGCAAAAGGAATGTGTGGTGGTTAGGACTTAGGACAAGAAGAAAAATAGAAGAGCATTGGTAGAGAAGCCGAACGTGTTCCGAATTCATCGTTCAAATTATTAAAATATTATTATTTTCTAATAAATATATTATAAAATAATTATTTAATTTAATATTTTATTATTTAAATTAATTTTTTAATATTTTGGAAGAAATTTCAGAAGATGCATCATTTTACAAAATAAAAAGCATGAAATGGGAAATAAGAGTTAATATGAATGAGAATCAGGAGGGGATTCTGCCGGCGCCATATTCGCCAGTAACCCGCCGTCAGCGCCGCACGTATGCCGCCGCTTCTTCCGTAATGGTGGCCCACTCTCAAACTATAAACTTTCTTACTTTTTCTTTTATCTGCCAAAAAAAAATAAAGCATGGTAGTAACATCTCATTCTCACTCCCCTTACATTTCTCACACTTTTTTTTTTACTCTAAAACAAATTTATGTCAATTCAGGCAACTTTAATATTAAATATAATTTAGTCCTAACAAAAAATACTCTTATTATTTTATTCGTTGAATACTCCACTCTCGCGTCCTGGGATACATTTAATTTTAACAGCTTAACTGTTAAATTATTATTTTTTTATTAAACAGATCACATTTACAAAATATAAAAACTATTTCACATTTTCTTACATATCAATTTAACCAATAACTTCAGTACATACAAGCTCATTATAATTGGTTTGAATTTATATAACTATGTTAATTATCTGTTAAATGTTACAAAAAAATTAGAAATTTAATTTATTTATTAAAATATTTTAATTAATCATTAAAATTCAATATATAATTATCAAACTGTGAATTGATACCATCACTATTCTAGTTTTCAAAACATATTTCAACACTTGGATGTACTTCAGCATCATATATTCATAGTACTGGTCACGAATCACAAAGCATAATTATTCATCGAGATCTTCATTACATGCTCCTTACGTGTTACAGAACAACCTTGAATCAAAAAAGTTACACCGTGAATTCTTTTCTAACTTCATCTTTAGCAACTTTATAGCAGCAATGATAGACAAACCAGCGTATGATGTGATAGGATTAGCGTAAGCAATAAGAATGGCCTACAATTTCCTATATACATTGCTCAACGAATACAAAAAAATCATATGCCTATATACACAAGATCTTCCATTAACTTTCAATGGAAGTGAATATGCTGACTGTTTCACGTGAAGTTCATCATGAAACTTGCAGCATGAACACGGTAAAGAAGTCCTGATTTCACTTGTCTCTAAAAGGTAGGTAATGGCCTCCAATATACTATTTGATTTGATGCTATGGAAATTTGAAAGACTCACTGCCACTGGTCACAACATTCTGTTTGCTTCATTCACCAAAGCTTTCCCCTGTTAAGAGCAAAAAGACAGGTCATGTGGTTTGTTACTTTGTTATACCAATCTATGATTGTTGCCATGAGGAATAAGGATATCCTTGGTTTTCCAATATTGCTGTAAAAATGGACCCAATGAAACTTAAATTAATAGGAAAAATTGTATCTATTTTTCTACATCACTTCATTTATTACATTTATTAAGGATGAAGAAAGTTAGACAAAAAAAAGTGATGTTGAAGTAGGTGGTTGTATAATTTTGCAGTGCATGTATCATTACTCAATGCATATTAGATGCAATATGCCAATATGTCATATTAGAGAATACCATGTAACCTAATTCTTGAAATGGAATGCATCTACTTAAAAGTGCGAAGAGAACAAAAACATAGTTGGAATATGCTAGTAGTTAGGACTTGGGATGAAGAATGTCAGTCCTTAAAGAGACTGAATAACAACTGACCTTCAGGAAAAAAAAAAACTGAAAATATTTACCTCTCAAAAAATGCAATTACACGAAGAAACAATGGCAGGAAATTTCTAGTAAAACATTATATCCCCTAATTAATTTACAGTAACTATGAAGTGGATGGTGAGGGATTTCCACCCTTTCAAGCTAGTGATGTGATTTGTGATTGATAAAATAAAATGTCACATTAAACTTGTAATGTTGACCCCACAAAAGCTTTATTTGATTTGCAATCATAACCCCGGTTACAAAAATGTGCAGCCTACTTTGAATGGTAGAATGATGATTCAATGAGATCAAAAGGTTGTACCACATTTCTAAGTAAGG
Source organism: Cajanus cajan (assembly GCF_000230855.2). Taxonomy (NCBI): domain Eukaryota; kingdom Viridiplantae; phylum Streptophyta; class Magnoliopsida; order Fabales; family Fabaceae; genus Cajanus; species Cajanus cajan. The sequence goes on along the minus strand of NC_138517.1, from coordinate 5,984,527 downwards.
TTTCCGAAGCACCATAGTTTTTTTTTTTTTTTTTAATATATATAACGGAAGCACCCTAGTTATTTGAGTTCAAGCAGTTCTCTGATCATAAAAAAGGGTATACAAAAGGGAGAAACAAAGAGAGACACCTCATTTTGCGGGCTACTTTCAGCGGGGAACCAGTGCATGAGAATACCCAGATTCATGACAGCAGGTATCAATTTAAACAAAAGTGGGGTCGTAACCTGTATTTAATCAATGATAAGGTTAAATAATTCAAAGGAAGGAAAGTATGGAGCAGTTAGATGAAAATGAATTAATGAAATTACCAGACTGAGAGCCGTTGTCCCTAGAAGAAGAAGATACATTTTCCCCTAAAATAAGTTGCAATCAATAGTCAGCAAGAGATAGATAAAGACAGAACAGGGGAAATTACATAAATCACTAAAGAATGGAAAAAGGCAAGGAATTTTCAGTGCAACCAATAATGAAAGCTATTGAGTAGCTTTCACTTATATATTCGGACCCATAAGAAAATATTTTTGTTAAAGGATTAAACAATTTATGTAAAGCACCAGAAATATAGTGATCTTTCCATTTCTTTGGAGGGTCTTTGCAGGTAAAAGGATCAACTCATTTCCACCATTTAATAGGCTTAATATATTCAATAAAAACTTTTTATTTAACTGCTGGATCGTTGATATATATATATACACAAGCTACAATTTGTGCTGTGTGTCAACACAGTCAAGCTTTTTACTCAAATTTCTTAATCTCAAGTTCAAGAAAAATATTGGATCATGCACCAAAAGTTGCCAAATGTCTCCATGGACCAATAAACTTGCTTGTCAGGACAGCCCATAACACCAGGGGGAACTCCTTTCATGTTCTTAACAAGGAACCATGTTTATGGATTAATGGTTAACCCCACATCTTAACTTGACCCAACCTTGAGGTATTATAGTTCTATGGGACATGCCACTTCTATGGTTCTCATGTAGGACGTTCATTTCCAAAGTGTGAGGCTTTTTAAATTGAATTCCAAACATTCTTAATTATTGTCATATCAGATTGCCAAGCCCATCCATCTTTATATATTGGCAAACCATATTAAAGTAAATGTTTTTTTCTAGATACGATACCATGCATGCAAAAATCACTTACTAAGAGCTATTTGGTTCAACTTTAAACAGCAGATGGCCATACAAAAACCAAAGGAAATTACAAAATTGGCGCAGCAGGAAACTCTTCAGACATTAATGTCAAACAATGCCACAAGGGAGAGAGAAAAAACCTCAACAAGGTGAAGATTTGAAGCTCGACTCAGGAGGACAAAAGCAAATTCTCCAATTTGAGCAAGTGAGATACCAACCTAAGTTGTCATGGAAACAGACAATCAGTGTTCAACATAATAGAGTATTATAGTTAAGCAATATATCAAGCAAATTGATTGCATTAACTTACAATAAATGCTGTCTTAAGGCTATAACCAAAGGCCTTCGTAACTATAACAGCAACAGCAGTTTTAACAACTACAACCAGAATAACAGATGCCAGCAAGATATCCACATGGTTCCAAAGGAAGTGCACATGTATAAGCATTCCAATACTTGAGAGAAAGAGAGCTGCAAATAGATTACGAATTGGTTCCACCTACAACAAACATGTCCTTTTAAGATAACTTTTTCTTGTGACCACTGAAACAGTTTATAGTTCATAATTCAAAAGCAGTAAATTACTAAATTATCCTAAACGCATCATTTGAATGTCTTTTCATAGGAAAAGGAAAATCAATAGAGAGAAATGGGAGGAATTACAACTAGGAGGATGATAAAGAATCTCAAAACAAGAAAATCTATACACGCAAAGGGGAAAAAAAGAAAGTACAAAAGCAATAAATCTGCCTAATCTGTCTGCATTTTGAAGATAGCAACTCCCTTAAAGCAAACATGAGCTGAATACAAGAGAATCCAAAAGAGAAGCTGAATCCCAAGAAGTTTGGGAGAAAAGAAAATCCCAAAACATAAGTAAAGCATGAGCAATTCCTATCTTCCAAAGTTTGGACAACACGCAGAGTAAGCCAATCAGAGTAACACAAGGTTATTTGCAAAAAGATAAAGATAATAAAACAATATCTCATAAATAGCATGACAAATATTGAACTAGATGTACACTGTAGTGCACCCCAAGTGATCCAAAGATAAATGTGTGACGATGTGAAGACAGTATAGAAAACTATTAAGGAAAGTACTTTACCTATGCAAAATAAGACAGAAGTTAGAAGTTATCAGTCATGAATGATACCTGGTCCAAAGTATGTTGAGCAAAGTCCGTTGTGGAAATCATAACACCAGCCATAAATGAACCCAGCTCAAGACTAAGGCCAAGCTTATCACTGCACTGGAAAGAGATTGTAAAAAGTTAGCGAAACACACAGCATCATTGCTAATCTTTTGACTCTAATAGACTGAATATAAGAGTGATGTTACATGAGGCTATTGGGTCTAAATCCCTTTTCTAAGAAGGAAGCATGGACCCCCACCCCCCCCCCCCCCCAATATCACCCAAAAAAGTTCTTTTCAAATAACGGAAATACTCCACAAAATAACGTGCATATGGCATTGTAGTGTAGCAGACAATGTTATTTGACAAGAATGCACAACTTCTTTATGAATAAAAGAAACTACAGAATGATAATGAGTCAGTAACTGCAATCAGCATTTGTATTTCTTACCCATGCAGATAACAAGCAAAAAGCAACAGCAGCTAGCTGGTAAAGTTCATTAGTCTGGAGAGAAGAAAAGAAGAAAGTTAATTCATGAGATGCTAATCGTGCTAAGAAAATGGTATCAAATTAAGTGGTTTAGCCTAACCTGAGATGACAGCCGCATCATCAGTTTAAGAAAGCGAGGAACAAACGACCAAGACAATATAGATGTAGCAGTGATATACAAGGACAGTATCAGCAACCTGAAGTTTGAAGTAGTTAGATGGTATCCTAATGACTACATGCGAAATTTAGGTTAAATCCCCCCTCCCCAAAAAAAAACCCTATATTTCAACAAAATTGCATTCTTGTGGTCATTCTCTTGCCCAAAAATCCAACATCAAGATTCATGATTCATCATTTGTTCCAGTACTCTGTTTTCTCGAGTTACACACAGAATAATGTCACAGTTCAACCACAAATTATGGTCTCCCACTGATACATTTTATCTGGTTTAGAAGACAAATCTCATATACCTTGGTAAGGTTCATGTATTTTAAGCTCAAAAATATCACATGCTGTGTTTCTAAATTGTAAGATCTTAGAGCTTGTATAATAAAGTTAATTTGGAGAAAAACTTCAGGGAGGTAAAGTGTATACGCTTAAATTCAGGTTCAACATAGATTAAAGCAGAAAGTTGTATGAATAGCAACATTATACAGTTCAATTGGCTTGCATTGAGTGAACAAGTTGTTAATGATCAGTAAGCAAAAGAGAGTCTCTGAAATAATACAATGAAATCAAAGAAAGAAAGTGCAGATGGACAGACTTACAGTTTTCCCATTGACATTATTCCTTGTAAAAGACCGCTGTTACCACCCAAAACTGGGAGCAAAGCAAATAGTAAACCCACAGCACAATCCTGATATAACAAGTGGTAAAGGAAATATTGATATGCAATATAAATCTAACTTTAGAGCATATTACTTTATGAAAAGCTAGTGAGTTCAAAATTTAAAACTCAACAAGATACCTGAAAAATAAGAGTTCCAATTGTAATCTGAACATGAAGAGCATTACTACTATTCCGCTCCACCAAAAACTTTACCACCTGGTAAAAGGTAAAAGTAAATAATCACCGTGCTTAGAATCTATTAAAAACCAAAATAACAATATACACAGTAATGGTGTAAAAACATACTACTGCTGTTGATGACATCGACAGAAAGGAACCAACAAAAACACCCTCAGACAAATTCGCTCCAAATATCTGCATACCAAATGAACAATAACGTGTAGTGTCCATTAAAACACTATTGTAACTCCTTAATTCTATTGATGACCGTATAAGACAAGTCAGCACCATACCATGGAAAGAATACCACACATGAACATAAAAATGACAATTTGAAGTAGTCCTCCAAGAACAGCAACAGGCCCTACAGCTTTTAACTGCATGCATATAAAATCTAAAATTAGAAAATGGAACACAAAGAAAAGTTTTACTAATCTACAAGCACAAACCCAAATCAAAAAGCCTTAGACATGGATAATACATATAAAATCAAAAAGCCTTAGACATGAATATAAAATCTAAAATTAGAAAATGGAACACAAAGAAAAGTTTTACTAATCTACAAGCACAAACCCAAATCAAAAAGCCTTAGATATGGGTAATACATATATTTCCTGACAATCTTAAAATATGATTTGAGCTTTAGCTTGAATTGAGCTTATAGCATGAAAATAGGTGAAACTGTGAAAGAAGTTTTTGCAAGACATGAATAACAAACCTTTGCCAGGGAAAACTCAAGCCCCAAAGCAAAGAGAAGAAACACTACACCAAATTGTGCAACAGTCTCAACCTGCATATAAGTGACAAGGAAAATAAGGTTATCCAGCAAAATGACCGAGTAACAACATAAGAACAATTAACAGCTTAAATTTAAGTTTAAAGTTAAAAAATGCAAATAGAAATATCATTCTTTTCAATGTTTCAACCATGGAGGAAGTAGGTAGTCACGAACCATCAAAAGTTACTTTATATGCCGTATAGGTCATATTAAATTATTAATATGTTAAGCTGATAGAACAGTTTAGCTTCGATGTTAAAGGCATCTTAGAAATTTTCAAAAGATTGTTTATTCTTTTTTTGCATTTGCACCTCAACAGGCTTACATCATGCACATGAGGTCAGTATTTAAGATTTCATCCTAGTACAGATCAAAAATTGTTTTCAAAAAGTTAGTTATATTAAACAAGTGCTTTAAAATGACAGAAATTTTTATTCTAAAAAATTAGATTGTGAAAATTTTCTTATTGGATTACACGATTCAATTTCTTCCAAAGAATGCTTAAAGTACTCAGACTATAGATTACCTTTGTTTGGGCCTAAATCAGGCCAGCAGATAATTGAACCACGAAATCTATTTCTAGTTCTGTGCATACTACCCAACAGCCACCAATCAAGCCCTCAATGATCATCTAATTGTAGTATTGTGATTGACCAATTGATAAAAGTAACAAGGGATAATATCAAACACTGAAATCACACACAATACAACAATACACTTGTTATCCCAGAGACAAAGTGTCACCTATTACAGAAATACAGCAGTACACTGGTTATCCCGGAGACAAAAGTCTCCTCCAGAGAGTATTCTCTGTCCGCAAACTGACAATGATTTCACACTCCTAATTACACAACCTACAATCGAATATATACTTCTAATACATAACTACCAACAGTTATTTTCTACACATAACTGCCAACCTAGAGATTCTAATAAATAACTAACTACCAATAGTTATTTACTTATTTTCTATGCATAACTGTCACAGTGTCACCCTGGAGTTTTTAATATAGATCTGATTTCTAAAGCAGATATTTTCTACACACAAATGCCCCTAACTCTCAGCTTCCAAATTACCCATCCAACCATTAGAAAAACATAAATAAATCCAAATTCCTAACTTTGAAACATCTTACTTGGGGGGTTTCAACTTTCAAGGTGAATATTGTAACCATGAATGTTATTGCTTGATAAATTCATAAATATATATAGTTAGAAATTAACATGCTTGGGAATCATTTGTGGGGTGAGAAGGGAAATTAATACCATATTCCAAGGTAACTTCCAAAATTCCCAAGAGAATGCAACATTCTCACCCAGAATAAAATCAAATAAAAATATAGGCACTTTCCTGGGAATCAACCAGACCCAAGAATATTTTTTCAGAGCTTGTACCAAAGGCAAGCATAGGAATGTCACATTCCCAAGTTCACTTTCCCAGGAATAACTTGCCAAGCCTTGAAACAAATACAACCTTAAGGGTTAAAATCCCAGCCTTAACCCTCACACACAATAATTCCTTCACTGTCCTATGTTAATTGTCACTACCATCCCTAATCCTGCTTGAGAGCAGCCATCCATACCTTAAGCAAAGCTCTGATAGGTCAATAAGAAAAGATCAATTTCTATAAGATTTTGAGAATTAATGGATAGAGAACCATTTAAAGGCAGTGGAAACTTCTGATGATCATGATGTGCACATATGGAGGAATCTAGATCTCAAGATTGTAAAAATGTGATCTTTAACCATTACAATAACTAATAAGTGAGGCCACGAATTTATAGAGAAGACAGATAAGAATAGAAACTCAAAAATTCGATCACAAGTTTTGTCCAAGAATGATGGTGATGGGTGAGTCACTCAGAACAACCTACCTGCACCATTTCACTGATGAATTTCAAACCGCCAGGTCCAATAAGGGAGCCTGCAAGAAGATAGCCCACAATAACCTACACATTTAAAAAAAAAAAATGTAGATGAAATCCACAACATTCTTGATAGATTACTTATTTCAAAGTATTGGAGTATAGTTTTCCTCCTTATTTTCTCATATGGGCAGTAATAATACAGGGCCTTATAATTCTAGTTTTATTAGTTTCTGTTGTATTACTAAGTCTGTTTGTGCTATTAGTATCCTCGTAGTGAAACAGGTTCTGTTTTTTCCACTCAAATATAAACTGCATGTACGCCCTCTATTCAGTGAGTTGAATATACAATTCTTACATTTCAGAAATACTATCTCTCTTATTTTCTCTCTCTTTAAACTCTATAAAAAGAAGTCCACTCAAATATATTACTTAGGAGGCGTTTAGTATACAGAAAATTATTTCATGCCTTGGAATCATGATTCATGAGAATCATAAATTCTGAAAATTACGATTCCTAAGAATGATTAAAATCTATTTAATTGGCCATAAATATTTTTGGAAATATTTATAAATGTTATTTGGGAAAAGATTTTTACTGCATTAAATAAACAATATAGGTAATGTAATATTTAAACTTTCCTTTTAACTTGGGAATGTTAGTTTTTCACCTTTCCCAAGGAAATAATTTCGTGGGAAACCTCTATAAAAGCATTCATGAGAAACAATTAGGGATGAGAATAGGTCAGACTTTAAAATAGGGGCTTATGGTTTGACCTTTTTAAAGTTTGACCTATTTAATAAAAAGGTCAAGTTTAGGTTTTTAAAAAAACCTATTTATATAAAAACAGACAGACTTAGGCTTATAGAAAACCTGTTAGGCCAGATAGATCAACCTAATTTTCTTATATAATACAATATAATAAAAAATTAATATATATATATATATAAATATTATTAAAAAATACAAATAAACAAATAAATTTATAAAACAAAAATAAAATCAATATTTAAAATACTTTTTTATACATTTTTTTTTCATTATAGGTTTATAAGCTTACAACTTGTGCATAATTGTACATCAACATACATGGTTACACATGAATTGTTCCTTCAATAGAAAATAATTCAATTTTTCTTTTATATTTCTTTTTAAATTTAAATTTTAATAATATTGAGTAAATTGTATTTTAAAAATAATTTTGTTGATTTTTAAAAATTAAGTTTATTGGTCTAATTAACATTAATAATTTAAATAGACTTTTAAATAGACTAATAGACTAGATCAGGCTTAAAAAAGGTTAGGCCAAGCCTATAAAAAAAAAGGCCTATGATAGATAATAGGCCAGATTTAGGTTTTAATTTTATAGAACAGACTCAACTTATATATTCAAAGCATGACCTGGCTTGACTTATTCTCATCCCTAAAAATAATGTTTCCTGAGAATGTTATCTTTTAAATGGCAAATCAAACATAAGAAACTAACATTCCTAAATTCAAGTTACTGGGAGAGTAAAAACTTTTTGTGTACCAAATGCTTCCTTAGTGTTAGATTTTATCTTAAAACCAAATGACATGAAGTTGTCCAACAAATATATAAGTTACACTCCGAGAATTGAAACATGCCATGTGGGAGATCCCAACACTTAATATCACTAAAATATAATTTAAATATGAAAATATTCTACTGCATAAAGAACATCAAATGTCACAATGAGAAATAGTAACAATTACAGACCGGTTGCCCCAAACAGGAAAAGACAATTCCACCAATGGCTGCTGAAACTATGGCAACCACCAAATCTGATATTAACCTGCATAAATGTGCAATTATTCAAAGGATGATCAAATCTCGTGTTAGAAAAAAAAAATAGAACAAACTGCCGAAACCGAAACAAATTTCTAGGAAAAAATACAAAGGCATCACCATCTAATATTATCATAAAATAAATTTATAATTATAATTTTGGAAAACAGAAAATGATACTTGTTGGAGAGCAAGCTATCCTTTGAGATCTAAAAGTCATTGATATCTGGCCTCTCTATTTGGAGCACACAAAAACAATTTTAACTAAAGAATTTGGTAAAACCTCCAAGAGCAAGTAAAGAAAAATCCAAACCCATTTATTTTTTCACATGAAAAAGAGAAAATCACAAAAAGATGGAAACAGGATGGTTTGTCATTTTCACAAATATATCTTCTAAAACTACTTGATTTCTAACTCTGACACATCATTAAAATAGCACATTCCATGATCCAGCATCAATACGGATTCATGAACAACAGAAATCAGCCCAGAAACACGTCACTTTGTCCAAATTTAAACCCATTTCTTAACACAAACAATATCCTTCAATTATTCAACCAAGCTGATAAAAAATTCCCCGAGTAATAATTACAAGATACAAGTCATAAAGGTGTCAACCTCAAATCCACTTGAAGCACAGGATATTTGGATTTCTTGTTTGACATCACAAAAACATTGTCCTGCCATGCAATAGCATAAACAAGTAATCAGGTTGAAACATTAATAGAAGTAGTTTAATATCACATTGAACAACAACCCAGAGGCTTCAGGTCTTTTAGCGCACCTTTTTGTCAATCAAAGTTGTCACGTCATCAGAATCTTCATTTTCCAGAGAGAAAACATCTTGAAACTGAAATGATCTTGTGCCACTGAGAAAAAAAATATTAAAAAAGAATAAAAAGGTTATTTAGTATATGTAAATAAAGTGACATCCAATAATCCATTATAAGACGCAATATGAGAAACTACATCGGGCAACATATGACCATACTTTCCCTCATGTGTATCATTTCTCTTTGCTTTCTCATGAGTAATTTTAGCTACAGTCTCCAATACAGCCTGCAAAAGGAGACCAGATGGTCAAAACTCATCTTTAAATTTACAAAAAAACAAGTGAGAATAATCATTTTATCCTTAGTCACTCAACTTGTTTTTTTTTTTGGTGGGGGGGTAGGAGGTATGAATAGTATTAGAATATATAATAAATTCATAATATACTCGGTATATTTTTCCAGACAGTTTCTTGGAGTTAAAAGAGAAGTGCTGGCAACACTATCTCTTATTGGTTAAATTCATTGAAAACAACAAAATCATGAGATTCATTAAATAGGGTGTGGGACCTACCAAATTTGTGATTTCCAATGAATTTCAATTAGCATTTTTCTATTTAAAATATACCATGGAATCAATTAGTCTTCTAATTGAGGAAGTAATCTTAGGAATTGTTTCCTATTTTCATTTTGTTTCCCTATTTTAATAAGAACTAGTAGTCTTGTCTTATCATATAAGTTTTATTAGTACATTCGGGTTAACTAGTGGTACTACACTTGTTTTGGACCTAATTATTAGTGTAAACAGGACCATTTGGTTAGCATTTTGAAATTTTGAATAACATCATTATATAACATATAATATAATTTTATTATTCTTGGTATTGTTTTTCTCTCTCTTGGTCTCCTACCAAAACAATATATTTCAACATCCAAACCAAGAAGTAGTAATTATTAGCACAATATGAAAATGGCTGAGGGCTACATCGAAACAAAAATAGTTCAAATATCAACATCAGAGTTATGTTATGCATACATGACTAGGAAGATAAAATAGAAAGAAAAGCTCTTATTTAACACAATAGATAGTAATAAAACAATAAGCAGACACTTTTCCATGCAAGTGATGGAGACTTCTAAACTGATAGATGGAGATTTGAGGAGAAAAAAAACATATCCCAGAAATAGACTCATGTCACTTCTCATGTAATATTCAAGACCGAAATCAACATGCATTTAGTCCAGGCAGCATGTTATACAAAATGAAATATCAGCTTGTTTTCATCTGAACCATGAAATAATTCAATTCAACACAACAATTGAAACTTATCAGATCTACCTGCTGATCAGCTACACTGCTATTGAAGCTGCTTTTATCGGCTTCTGTTAAAGATGGAAAAGAACAGTGAGAATAGCAGAAAACCTACTTAAAACAAATCTATGAGCTTCATAATTCAATTTTTGATTTGTGACAGCTGAATATATTTCATCTCACAAGCAAACCCTGAAAAATAAACCGAGTAATAAAATAATTGAATGTAAGAGAGTATCATTTAGACTATAATACTCACATATCATCCATGGCAACATCCATATTCAAAACACAAAAAGACAGTTAAAATGATACACTGCAGCAACTAGTATAGCGAGTAAAAGCTTATAAGGTTAAATGCAGATTGTTCCAATGCAGTATCAGTAATTAACTAATAATACATCCATGAAAAATCCATTTTAAAATACTTAAAACTATCTGTATATTTTTAAAAATAAAGTTTTAGCTTCAAGAACTCTGTATGACAAGATATGAAGCAATGGAGTGAACGCAAATATTTTTACATCTCCCAACAAGAATTTAACCCTGATCATATCTCTCAACAAATACAGTTCATCCCCCTACCATGGTTTCTTGCTAATCTCACAAACATAGAACAATGTTATTCTCCTTCAAAGTTCAAACCTTACCACAGATCCAGCATATCTAGATGCTATTAGCACTCAACGTGCTACAAAATAATTATAACATGCCAGCACTCCACCATTAATGCACAACAAAGAACAATAGGAAAAGCGAACCAGTTGATCCACAGTTTTGCCCCTCCTACTTATCATCTTACAACAAAAAGAAGAACGTGCTTGACCTGGGAAAGCCAAAGTGATGAAGTGAGACTAGAAAAGGAGGTGAATTGTCTGATTAAATCCACCCACACGCCAATCTCCACTGCACATGCTCCCTCACCTTGTCCATTAGAAATTCCAACTCTAGAACTCCTTCAACCTTAAAAACCACCTAGAAGGTTCTCTTGCTCCACACTTTCTCCTATCCAAACAAACCCTCTACACCAAAAACTTCAAATGCATCATTTTCCATAACATATTCAATCCAACGCAGCAACCACTTCAGTATACAATCTCCACTGTGTGTAAAAACTCGTCAGGTCAGTAGTAGTCACAGTACTCCGAAATTAATCTCCGGCCCAATAGCAGGCAGGGGAATATACCCGTGGCAAGACCTAAAACAAAAGCTTCTCACACTTAATTAAAGCACAATATACACGAAGAGAGACACCATAAATGGGCATGATCCCTCCTTGATCACGCATAGTAGCACTAACTGGGATTTCTCGAGCTCGCAATAGGCTTCAAGACTCTCCATTTAGTGTCTCCTCTTTGGTGAACACTAACCCATCAAGTTATTTTATTTTTTTTCCAAAACCAACCAACCAATAAATAAAAATAAAAATAAAAAGAGAACTATAATAAACCACAACGCAAAATTATATTTTTTTAATATAAACACAAAATTGGGAAAGAAAGAAAACCTTCGGGTTGGTCATTATCGGAAAACTCCTTCTCGAGAACGCGATCGAACATCTTGGCGAAGGTGTTGTTGGATTCGGGCGAGGAGGAGTTGAGCATGTTGCCGTAGAACCTCTCGCGCGTCTCCTGGTCGGATCTGGCCGCGCCGCAAACCCTAGCGCAGATCGCGAGGCACAAAACGCAGCAGCAGAGCCAAAACGCGCGCCGTTTCTTGGGAATCGCCGTGGCCATGGTTGCGGTGGCCAAGTGAGTTTGGGTTTACTTAGTTTGGGGAATTGGAAAAGTGGGAAGAGACGGAAATGGAAGGGAAAGGAAAGGAAAGGAAATGCAATGCAGAGAGGGAAAACGGTTTTTCCGATTTCAGAAGCTCGCAGCACTTCTGGTTAGTTGCATTTCCATTGTTGACGTTGTTGTCGCCAATATCAATTTCAAGGATACGTTTTTTCCTTTCACACTCAGTTTTTCTGAAAAGCTCAGGGTCTTTTCTGTAATTTCATTACATTTATATATAAAAATAAAATACTATATTCACTCAAAACTTCATTCCCATATTGGGATATTCAACTTCCATTATCATTGATTAAGAAACAACATATATATGAAATTAATTGAGTTAACAACATTAACTATTTTGTCTTATTATAATATTTTCACCTGGATTTTTCTTTCCATTTATATACATTTTTACTAAACTTGAATTTCAAACTTTACTCTATAAATCTCATTAATAACATATTTATTTTTGTAATCATTTAATCTTTATTATTGTCATTGTAATAAATTTATTGATAAAATAATTATGATCCTCAAATCATAAATTACTACACACAAGTTTAATGAATATATATTATCATTGTAAAACTAATTATAAATCAATTTTAAAGTATTTTTAAATAATTATTATTAATGTCAACAAATTTATAATACATGATAATTTGTGTTTCAATGTAATATATATTATAAATTTGTTAATTTTTGCAATAGTTGTTTTAAAAGTCATATTTGTTAATGTAGAACTATTTTGTATATAATATTTAAAATATATTTATTTAAAAAGTTAATAATCTTATTATATATATATATACATATATTAATTTATGATGGAATTTGGATATAAAAAGTCTCTAAATTATTAATGAGATTTCTTATTTTGAACTACTTACCTTAAAAATATTATATGATTTTTATTTTGATACTTTTGCTTTTACTTTTTTGATTTTAAAGTTAGTTAGTTAGAAGGGAGGAAAGTTTACGTTTTGATTTTATAATATTAGGGTGGTGGTTGTGTCTCTTTCTTTCTTACTTTTGGACATTTTTCAATTTATATGGCATTCATTATTTGGTGGTGGTACCACTATTCTGGTGGGTGGTCTTTTCCTTTTCGAAGAAAATTCGAATTTATTATGCTTACATGTGCTGGATTATTTTTTTAACTCCAGATTCTGAATTCTTACACGATATTCAAGGTGAACCAATATTAATCTCAGAAGAATGTGCCAATAATTTTGACATGGTTCTCGTGAGAGAAAAAAAGAAAGAACATATGTAACTGAGTTTAATAGGACTGTTTCTTGTTAAGTTCTGATGATTTTCATAGGAAGGTTTGTAGAAACCTAAATGACAAGAAAACTTCAAAGTCAATAACATTGCATTGCATGGTGAGCCGTTGTGGTGTTATTTTTGTTGACAAATTCATGTTGCATTGCATTATATTGACACAGACAATTAATTAAGTATTATTTTTTATTTATAAAATCATAATGACAAAAATAGGGTTTAAATTTAGGACTTTTGTATATCGATCGATCCTAGTGATTTTTAATTAGTACTGTAAAACATAACATGAGACAAGATTTAGAATAAACACTCAAATTATTATCTAATTTAGGAATTAGGAAGTATTGTCATATTAATTCCTATAATTAAGAAATTATTAAATACTGAAAATGCAAACTTACAATTATATTAATCAAAAACTCAAAAAAGAATGTATAATTAAAGTGATAATATTAATATAGGGAGAGAAAGAGAAGAGGCTTACTTACTCTACTTAATAACTCACTTGTTCTATAATAAATTCTAATTATTTAATCGTTGAATTAAAAGTTTTTAATATATAAATAAAGTCAACAAAATTTAAAAAATAAAAAATAAAAAATATTTAATATTTCATTATATAATTTTAATCAACATATAAAATACTTCTATAATTATCTGTTAATTTTAATTAACGAAATAAAATATCATATAATTTTTAACTTTATTTTTTTTAATTTGTAAATTTGATCATTGAAAATCAATATAAAGTACAAGTTATTAAGTGAAGTAGGTTTTCCAAAACTTACTCTCAGGGTAAGTTGATCCCTTTCACACACATATAGATATAACTTTTACCAATTATTACACTATTTAATAATGTTTAATTAAATAATTATTTTCAAAACTCATCATTAAATTAAAAGTTCTTTATTCCCAAATTATATATACAAAATTTTATATTAATCTAAAATGATTTGATATCTCATTCACATACATTTCAAAATATACTAAAAGATGAATAATTTGACCACTTTCAAATTATTGGTTAATTTCAACAAAATTTGACATAAACAATATGAAAATATAATTCAATGGTTGAATCGACAAAATTTATGTTTAATATAAAGTTATTGAATGGTATAATAGTTAGTAAAAATTATATGTTTTGATCCCTTTATATATATATACACACCAAAATATGAATAAATAGTTAAATTTAAAAATTTATTTCATATTATAGAAACTTATTTGACAATGTTTTAATTTTGGAAACCAATATAACATGAGGAAGGTTATAATAACATTAATGTAATTTTTACTAAATATTACACCGCTTAATAACTTTATATTAAATGTAAATTTTGTAAATCTAACTGTTAAATTGAAAGTTCATATCACTTTATATATTTATATCAAATTTTGTTAAAATTGAACAACAACTTGAAAATAATCAAAATATTCATATTTTAATATATTTTAAAATATACATATTATATCAATTTTATTTTATAAAAATGAATTATCAAGTAATCTTAAATTAATATAAAATTATATATATATAATTAAAAATAAAAAACTTTGAATATAAAAATTAAATTTACAAAATTTATATCTAATATAAAATTATTAAATACTGTAATACTTAATAAAAATTATACTAATATTATTATAACGAGTCTCAATTCTGGCACATGGCTGCTTACTCGCCAAATTTACATCCTTACGGTGTGAAGTGAAGCATTAAATTCACGATTTCTTCTTGATTACGAGTTTTGCAGAGTTTTGGTAATTTAAAACTCACACTTTTTCTGTTCCTCTACAAATGTCATATTGCAGTTGAGTGGTCACCTACTCATTCATGATTCTTTTCACCAGAAAAAAAAAATAAAATAAAAAATAAAAAAAATAAAAAAGTAACGACATGTAGCTATTTGTGTCCATTCAAAGTGCCTATGTGTACAAGAAAAAAGAAGTGTGGCATCCACAAGTTCAGGAACACGTGTCACTACATTCAATCTCATCCTCTCTTACATAGCCTTTTGAATGATAGTTGTCAAACCAAAGAAGAAGAAAGACACACTCAGAGACCCTTCCGAATGGAGAGTGTTCTAAGCCAAATTGGTGCAGGTTTCTGCAATGGCATGACCCCATCAAAGGGTTTGGCTGAGATCAAAAGGGGTGTTCTAGGTGCCCCTTTGAAGGGTTGTTCCTTTGGTGGGAGAGCAAGGCGCGTAGTGTTGGTGAAAGCTGAGGCTGTGAGCATAAACCCTGATATCAGGAAGAGTGAAGAGAAGGTGGTGGATTCTGTGGTGGTCACTGAACTCTCCAAGCCACTTACTGCTTATTGCAGGTAAGGTTCTGTTTGTGAAGCTCTTACTTTCTTGTTAATTGTGTCATTATGAGTTATGATGTGTTTTTCTATAACATTATGTGTTTGGTTAAGGAGAAATAGATTATGATGCACTTCTTTTGTTTGAGGAAAAAATAAAAGAGAAGAAGAGATTCCCTCTTTTTCCCCCATATATTCTCTCCATACATACAAATTGAGGACAAACATTTGGCAACTCTTGTTCCCCCCTATAATGAAATAGTGTGACGCAGGAGGACTGAATTTTTTATTTTTTTTATTTTCTAATTTCTATGATGTTTCTAGTGAAACTAACATGTTTGTTGGTTGAAAATTATGCTCTATCGTGAAAATTGTAAAATGGGGATGGTTCCACTTTAATTGTAAACCCTAAACCCTAAAACTCAAATTGTTTTCAATTTTGGTTCAGGGAAATAGATTTTTTTTTTATTTTATAACACGTCCTATTTGATTGTGATAAATTAATGTTATTTGTCCTATAATTATCTTTGGGAACCAAATGGATAAAAGGGGAGGGGGGAATAAAACTGTAGTTGCATTATGACAGGTTTTGTCATGTGCTCAATTTTCATCCAGAATAGTGTATAGTGGATGCACCATCTCATTGATTTTGATGTGTTAACTAGTCCAATTTATAAAGATAAAATATCAACAGTTGGAGGATCAATAGCCTGCTTGGTATCGTTCATAGTCGAATTCAGAGTGTGAAGCTCTAGTTTGTTGTTTAAAACAAGTTCCAAAATATTAAGCTGAATGATTCTGGTTCTTTCATGCTTCACTGCAAGGAATATACATTTCATATTAAAGTATAATTAATGTCTTCTGGTATCAAATGTCCTTCACAAAAGATAATGCTCAACAGAATATCATGTTAATAATGAGATTACCGTTTGTATGTTACATCAGATGCCTTTTATGTTTCTGCGCCATTTTTATGCTTCAGGTACACCATAGTTTCTGAATGTTATTGTCATCTTTCTTGTTCAAGAAAACCGCATTAAGTCAATAATGCATGTCCAAGCTAGATCCAAGTCACCATCTGTCATTTAATAGATTTTTTTTTCCAATAAATTTGATCTATTATATCTTTGGATGGTTAGGTATGATTTGCTAAAATAGTAATTGCAACCTATTATATCTTTTGGATATCGATAATATTGTTTAGTTAGATTGTCCAATGTTCACTAGTATTACATTTAATATTAATCCTCCTGGGAGAGGAACTTTATAACTGCCACTCTATAGATGTCATTCTTGTCATAAATGAAAGAGAATATCATGCAAAGGGCAACACATGAGACCGCAGCTTAAGAAAGATCTGTTTGCTAATTGTGGCTTCATTTTGTGAAATTTGATCTACTACTGAATTATTAATTATTGTTGTATTATCAACCATCCTTAAATTTAAAAGAACATATTTACATTCAAACTCACATGTGTAGAAACAATTCCGTCTTGGAAACTTGTTAGTTTTACTAGTTTCAAGTCCCAGTTACAAGGTACTGACAAAAAAACTGGTTTGATGTGGTCTGTAAGCTAAGGGTTGAAAAACAGCTAAGGGTTGAAAAACAAAGCTTTCCTTAGAAATCTTGTTGGAAAGTCTTGAATTTTACTTATATAGTACGTGTTTGATGTAGTTTGAACTTTGGAAATTGTATAATGTTTAAATTCCAAAAATCTTTATCTTTCTGAGTGGTTGGGTGCAGGTGCTGGAGATCAGGGACTTTTCCGCTTTGTGATGGAAGCCATGTAAAGCACAACAAAGCCACTGGAGATAATGTTGGGCCTCTTCTTTTGAAAAAGTAAAATTATGATGATCATGGGATGTTTTTATAAGAGAATTGTATTAAATTTTTTATGGCAGTTTATTGTGGATCAGACTTGCATTTGAATGTTTAGAAATAAAACGTGGCTTATGCTGTGAATGTGATTCCTTTTTCTTGTCTATTTTGACCTATATTTATGGATGAATTTTATTGTGCTCAACTGCTAGTGGCAATGCCCATCTGAAAGTAATTTGAGACTAATGCTTCGCTTTGGATATTTTCTTCCATGCTTTTGACTATAACAGACTTCTTGAAAAGAATTGCATTTATCCAAAAATACAATTGTAAAGTTCATCATTAAGATCTAAGGATAGCGTTTCCTGTGTTTTTAGAAATGGTCCAAATGGATTTCCTGTATTCATGAAATGAATTTATTAGGTAAAGACCAAACATTTCACCTTTGGAATATATATTTCAAGTTAGATTTATCAAGATAAAGTATGAGTCGTTTAATCTTCATCCCACAATTTTAATTAACTAAAATGGAAGAATGTTGGGCCGGGGGTAGGGGATGGTCAGCAATAACACAATATCATCAAATATGAGCCCATTAACCTTCAATTGAAAGTAGCCACTCAGTACATACTGTTACAGAAAATTCTGGTTATTGAATCTTCAAAATTGTACAAAACGCAAACAGGCAGCAAACGGACAATCTACACTTAACTATGATCATAATGAAATGTGCTTCATAAAAATATCAGCATGTGCCCAAAACAGCACCTAATGTCCTCATCCATGTCACCTAAATTCGTCGTTTCTTTGGGAGCCTGCAACCGTTATGGGGTTTTCGAGTGGTATCTTCGACGAATACAATTGGACTTCTATCCCCTCGAGAATCGGCAGTAAGTCCTTCCCTCCAGCTCAATATTGCTTGTCTTTTTCTCCTAAAATGAGTAAATCCGTTCACTTTCATAACAACAGATTTCAACCCCAAAGCCCTAGCCCTCCGGCCAACAACTTCGGCAGTTGCCTCTTCAGCATACCTAGAAAACTTTTGCCCCCCTGATTTAATGTCTTTCAAGCAACCAGCAGAGCCACTGAGTTTTACATTTCCTTTAGAATCCGTTACAGTAACAAAGGTATTATTACGCAACATCTTTATATGAACAATATCAGCAACCGTCTCATATAGATGCATAGATGTAGCACCCCTCATAAAATTATCTTCATCTATAATTCCTCTTACAAAGTCCATAGGCCTAGAGTTCGAGCCAGTCTCAGCATTATCCTCGCTTCTGAACTCTTTATCTTGCATAAAATCTGGAAGAGCATCTGCATTTGCATTCACATTCTGACCCATATTATTCAAGTTTCTGGGGTTGATGTTCTCCCTATTCTGAATAAAGTTTGGATAAGCATTCAGATCCTGGTTCATTTTATTCAACATTCTGGAGTTATTATTATCTTCTATATCCTGCATAAAACGACGATCATTCATGTTCTTGCTCATATTAATCCTCCTCCAATTAAAATTCGAGCTTGAAAATCCTCTAACATGCCCTGATGTTTCAAAAGATTGAATAAGATCCCTGATAAACACTGCTGAGATGAGCTGGAAAAAAAATAAATAAACCACTACTTGCAATATTAAATGATTATCCAATGAGTCCATTACTACTGCCA
The DNA here is from genome assembly GCF_000230855.2 of Cajanus cajan. NCBI lineage: Eukaryota > Viridiplantae > Streptophyta > Magnoliopsida > Fabales > Fabaceae > Cajanus > Cajanus cajan. Next base: position 5,965,367 of record NC_138517.1, on the reverse strand, counting down.
CAACTCATTTCCTGTTTTTCACGATTTCAACAATTTATGATTCAGAATTGGATGATAACATATATAAATACTGAACGTTACATAAATTCATCTCAAACAATTCAGCTCAGAACTTAAAAAACCACAATTCTGAAACACCCAAATAAACAAAGTAACCACTCACTACTGCACCAATATTTCTAATCAAATAAAAGGAAATCGGTAATAAAATTAATTGAAAAGCAAACCCTAAGACTCCTGAAATGCAGGCATCCAAAAATCATTATGTCAAGAAAAATGCAGACTATCTGACGTTATTGAACATGAAGAATATGAATTCATCACAATCTATGCTAATAGCTAGAAGGCCCCCAAAATCTTCCAAAAGATGGACACAATCATTTTCCCACAACAGAATGGAAGTCCTCCCTCTATAGTTATAGACACATAATTTCACTCCTCCAGAGAAGACTAAAAACGAGTTTACATGAATTCAAATTGCCATTACAATCATTTCATCCGATTTGTTGACATCTCTTTCTTTATACATTGAAAAAAAAAAATTCACTCCTCAAGAAACAACAAAAATGAAATTCTACAAACAACTATGGAAAAAAATGACCAAATCCAAATACAAGTTCAGCATCAGCACAAGGTTTTTTAATTGAGCAGTTTCATCGCAATCCTTAATATTACGAGAAATTATCGACAAAAACCTTGACATTGTGATCAAAACCACAATCCCCGACCTCTTTTGAAACCTTGATTCAGCACATTACAGGAAACAGCAAGCACAGCGCTCATGCAAAAAACCAACATCATATCACATACTATTATTACACACAACACTAAAATTTGAACCTTAAAAACGATTAACTTGTCAGCATGGTTAACAACTTCAGTGCGTAGAGAGAGCCGGTTAACAAATAAACAACTTCAGGAACCAATTCACACAAACGAAACAACACAAGTAAGGGACAAAAATTGAACATTCACTTTGCCATAATTTCCTCTCTCTCTCTCTCTCTTTTTTTTTTTTTTTTCGCTTTGAAAATAGTAAACTGTATCTCTAATCCGTATACATCCATACATCGAAACGACGCCGTCAAAACTACAAACATAACAACACCTACGATTTTCCATTTCCTCAGTTTCGAGCAACGAAATAAAAAGCCGATTCGTTTCTCCATTTCAAAAACGGCGAAATTGAAATCAGAGAGATTCGAAAGGTACCTTCGATTTGAGGCAAACGGTGAAGGGGCAGAGCAGCGTTGAATTGAAGCGATGGTTTCGGTGCGAAAAGAGATATGAGAGAAGATCCACGGCCATGGCGAATAGAAGAGAAAAAACGATACATAGTTTCTGAATGTTAGGGTTTGAAGAACTCAGATTCCGACACTGTTTTCAGTTCAATGACACCACGCTTGTGTTTACATGGTTTTTTTTTTCCATCATTGTTGGGTTGGGCTCTGGCCCAACACCTATCTCATTTTTTTTCTTTATGTTAAAAAACTCATAAAATATTTAATTTAATACAAATCATTTTTTAGCTATTTATTTGAAATAACTTATATCTTATTCAAACAACTTGTTTAGCAAAACGTAAAGTATTTAATTCCCATCTTATATCTCTAATTCATATTTTTCTAAATGTTAAATGGTGTAATTTTTTTTATAAGAATGTATAATTTTTTTATTGGATTGGTCTTTATATATAAAGATAAAGTATTAATATCAAATTAAACTTTGATCTTTAATTATGGGACACAAATGTTTTTTTTTTTGTGAAATGGGGGCGTTAAAGCCCAAATATATTATTTAAAACCACGAGGAAAAAGTACAGCAGACTTGTCTGCAAACAAAGGAAAATAAGCCTAAATAGGAGAGACATGAAAGATTTTAATATCAAAGGGAATAGAAGACCCTTCCTTAGCAAACATATCTGCTACTTGGTTTGTTTCTCGAAGAACATGATTGCACTCTAGCTTATGAAAGTCAGCTGATGTCCTTACTATTAGGTTCACTAGGGAGTAACATGGATGATTACGAGAGCATCCTTCATTCAAGAATTTCACCGCTTCTACAGAATCCGATTCAATAAAAATATAAGCATGTAGAAAACGTTCTTTAATAATGCAGAGGCCATGATATATTGCCCATAATTCAGCTTGCACTACCAAGCAAGACCCAACCATTCCAGCAAACCCATAATAAAAGGATTCATTACTATCACGTAGGACACATCCGCAAGAGGCCAAATTAATGTTAGAAACAACCCCATCATAGTTCAACTTAAAGGCCCCCGTACTAGGAGGCATCCAACCTAATTGAGAAATTTGGTAGGCCTGGTGGGGTGATGATAAACTTTTAACGTAAGAGGTGTTGGCTAAAAATTGTATTCGAATAAACAATAATGAAAAGCTTATTGACAAAGCATTTAACATGTAAGAATTTATAAAGTGTAAGTTGTTCATGTAATTGAAAAAAAAAAAAAAAAAAAAACAAGCGTAAGTAACTTTTGTGTGAGTTGTTTTCATAATTTATCTTGAAGAAGTTATTCAAATATTTTAAATAAAACTCATAGATATATTATAAATTTTTTACACAATAATTAATAATAATAAATATTATTATATTTAACATATATATATATATATATATATATATAATTTTATTCTTATAACTACCCTCCTTTTATATATTTTATTTTACTTTCGTTTTCTTTTTCTTTTTATTTATTTTAGTGTGAACCTCACGCTATAAAATAAATTTCTCTTTTTTTTTTAAAGTAATTACTTATTTTTTATTTTTTATTTTTACTTACATTAAAATACATATAGACCTAGACCTACTATTTTTCATGGTAATAATGGGGGTTTCATGTATTAAAAATAAAGAATAATAATAGTTTACATTTTAACATTCTAGGGTTGCATTCATTTTTCAACTATGGCTACATTAGTAGAGTAGGTGCTGAAACGGCTGAAAATATTAATATTATTATGACTAGAGTTGTTGACTTGTGGGCCTCTTAATAAATTGAGTGTACAGCAAAAAATTTAGTTCGGAGTCATTTTAGTTCAGTCTAGTCTGATATAAATTTTTACCGGTTCAAAATATACTGATTTGTCGCCCAAGTATAGATATTTAAAGTTAATATTCATGAATATTAAGTTTTTTTTTTTGTTTTTTTAACATTTATGTATTGTCATTGTAATATCATCTATCCTACATATAATTATAATCATAATAATAGAATATTTTGACAAAAATTAAGCTCATACATAAATAATCAATTAAATAACTTCAACTATGAAAGAGAATATCACATAACAATTAAATCTATCACCTGCTCCAACAAGAATATATAATGAAAACATTAAAAAATAAGTTTAACATCATGTCCTAAATATGACTAAACAACATAAAGTAATATTTAAATACGTCTCAATGTTACATTCTATTAGAGCACATCCAACAAAGATTAAGGTTGTAACGACCCGACTGGTCACTACACACTACCCAACATCACGACAAACACACAGATAAGAGCAAGTATATAAATATATACACAGGGTCCAATCTGAGCTAAACATCAAAGTATAGATACAACCCAAAGTAGCCAAAATAATGGCCCAAAACATCAAAACAGCAACAAAATAAAACTCCTCTATCTGCCAGCTGCAGACATGCCACTATCACCAACCTAACCCTGCTCTGCTCCCATACAACGTATGATCATCGCAGTCCAAACACATGGAAACAACAAAGGGTAAGCTAGTGAAAAGAATCAGCATATAAAGCATATATAAGCAATATGAACAGCTACAGCTATCAGCACATCATCGGTATAAATCTCATCAACTATACAACACAAACAGCAATAAGCACACAATGCGTCGTCACGCATATCAGCTCGGAGATCTCCTACAACAGCTCAGCCTTACGGCCTGTAACGACCCGCCATGGTCTCTACACTTACTGGAATCGCACTACTACTAGTGAACTAAGAAAAATATTAAATTGGATAACTCATACATACAGGTATAGATAAGAATAAAAATAACCAAATTCTTTAAATACAAAATAAAATGCCATATATGTACAGTCATCCCAAAAATAATATTCCCTAGTGCCGGTCAAACAGACAAAAATCGCTACCCAAAATGGTAACCCTAACACGAGGATCAAACTCCCCGTCTCGCAGCGGTCACCTCGACTCCAAGCTAGCCCTGATCTGCTCCCATACCAAGTATGATCATCGCAGTTCCACCACATGGAAACATAAGGGTAAGCTAGAATTCATAAAATGAATCATAATAATCTATACTACACAATCGTATTCATAGAGTCACACCATACACTCTATCCAATACTACTCATGCATAAAATACAATCCACCAATCATGAAGTCAAACACCACACTTCATCATATTAATAATCATGCAATAAATGCATCTTATGACAGATATCAATGCATATCAATCATCTAATGCGTCGTCACGCATACACCTAGGAGATCTCCACAATAATAGAGCTGTATAAGTGACATTCCATCCTACCGAAACCACCCCAACCGTTTTCACGCCCAATGCGCCCGCTCGGTCACAGCTAAACAGGATATATAATCCTCCCTCGGGTTTACTCGGATGATGTCACTTACACAATTGGAAGTCCAGATCCACCGTCAGGTATAGCACAGCTGGGTACGGGCTTACCACGACCTTGGCATGCATTAACCAAGTCAATTGTGGAGTTCGCCCACCGACTATCCGCAAGGATCCACGCACCTTCCCGAGTACTTGGTTAAGGGAAAAACCCTCGACCTCATACCCCGCTCCAACACTAGCTAAGGACTTAGAGGAGACTCACCCAACCCAGTGGCCTATCTGAGCACCACTCTCCCAAATCCAGTGGCCTCCCAGAGCACCACTCTCATATATCAGTGGCCTATCCAAGCACCACTCTCAAGAGACTCTATGTGAGCTCTTCCAGTTCGAAAATATTTTTCCTCTCCTCAAGTCCTAGGCTAGACTCATGCCATAGGCATCACATGCAATCATGCATCATACATCATAATGGTCTGCCCACCATCATGATCAACAATCATACACATGTCATAAGACATCACATGCAATAATGCATCATACATCATAATGGTCTGCCCACCATTATGATCAACAGTCATACTCATATGAACATATACGCATGTCATATCATATTCAAACATTCATACGTATCATCACAAAGCATACATATGAATCACACCTCACCATACATCATATATCATACATACATAATCTAAAACTTTAACTTTAAACATGCATAAGCATCAATTCATTCATAAACTTATTCACACTCGGCGTAGCCTGAGCTCGCCCAGCCTAATCCCAGCCTGAGAGTCCCAAGACTCATCCACGCCTAGCGCATTCAACCTGCGCCTGGCCTAAATTCCAATAACAGAGTTCACAAACTCTCATCCACACCAACAAATCCAGCCACATGCAAACACAAAATACAATGCATAGACTTCATACAACTTAAATAAACCTAGAATCAACATGCACCCATCTGATGCATCAAATTCACCAGAACCCCCATTTTTTCCAAGACTTTGAACAATTAGCGAATTCTCTGATCCAGCCATGGATCCTCAACTTCCATGCATCAATCGAGTTTCTAAACTCACATGCAACTTAAATAACAAACATTCTAGCTTCCCTTACCTGAAGATTGGCTCAGATAGCCAAAGATTGAACAAAAGTAGAATTTCCCCTCGAGGCTCAACTCGGAACTTCAGTCCTCCCAAAACAAGCTTTCTAATCTGAATTTCAAGAAAAGTCAGAAGGAGTTAGTGATCTAGAGGAGAAAAGGAGTCAAACAGAGAAATTTGGGAGAGAAAGGAGCTCACTGACCCAGAGACCTTCTCTCTAAAACTTCTCTCTAAAAACTCCAAAACTCCTGAAGGCCCCCAACCCCCTATTTATAGACTTTCGGATTGGCCCAGAACGGCCCGTACCGAGTTCGGAACGGCCCGTTCCGAACTCCCAAATCACGCACAAAATTAACGCCCAGAACGGCCGGTTCTGAAATCAGAACGGCCCGTTCCGGGACTCATCCGGAACGGCCCGTTCTCCCTCCAGAACGTCCCGTTCTCCCTCCAGAACGGCCCGTTCTCCCTCCAGAACGGCCCGTTCTCCCTCCAGAACGGCCCGTTCTCCTTCCCAGAACGGCCCGTTCTCAACTACAATATGTAGTTCAATTCAGTAGCTTGGAACGGCCCGTTCCAGTTTGGGAACGGCCCGTTCTGGGCTACTGAATCAGCCTTTTTTTTTTTTTTTTTTTTTAACAATGTTACACGGCCTACAACAGCTCAGCCTTACGGCCTACAACAGCTCAGCCTTACGGCCTACAACAGCTCAGCTTTACGGCCTACAACAGTTTATATCAGCATATAGCACAACACAGCTTAACAGCATACAACACAACAATATTATAATTCAGCATCATCAATATTCATCAATAACAGCTCAGCTCAGCATAAACAACATGTATCAGCATTTTACAACATCAAACAACATATAGATAATAATCACCTTCGCGCCCGGCGCACTCCTGGTCGCGCCCGGCGTGGCACAACTAGAGAGCACCAGGGGGCTAGCGCGCCCGGCGCAAGCGTGCCCGCGCCCGGCGTGACCCAACCAGAGAGCTCAAGGCTCAAAATGTGCCTGGCGCAATACAAATTGCGCCCCGCGCAACCCAGGCAGAGACTCTAAGGGTTCTCACGCGCCCGGCGTGCCCAAACCCACGCCCAGCGCGGGGAAGGCAGAGACCTCCCAAGGTCTCGTGCCCAGCGCAATTTAAATTACGCCCAGCGCCCCCATGGCAGAGACTCCCAAGGAGTCCCCACGCCCAACGCGACAATGGTCGTGCCCGGCGCAGCACCAGAGTACCCAAGCTCGCCTGGCGCACACACCTTTGCGCTCGACGGGCTTGCCTAAATGGAGTCCTCTGATGGTCACGCGCCCGGCGCGACGAACTGCACCCGGCGTGATACCCAGCAGCAACTTCACCAAGTTCGAAAGCTTGCTTAAAACCTGCAAAAATCAACAGAAACTCCACATACAACCCATCCAAGGTACCACATTTCCATCAAACGTCTCAAAAATACAATCTTTTTTGACATGCATCCATTAAAATCAAAAACACAAATTTCACCCAAAAACCCTGAAAACCCCGAAAACAAGTTTTCTTCCATCTCAGCCAAAATCACCACGACATCAACAACAATGAGCTTCCAGAACTCATTTTCAGCCAACAATCTGCAAGAACCTAGCTTCCCTTACCTCGGTAGAAGAATCTGAGCTCCGGGAAGAAGAAACGGGAGAGAAGAAGCTTGAAAGAGATCAACGAAGAAGAGAAAAGATTTTCGGCTTCCAGCTAGCTTTCAATCACGAAAATCAGCACCTACACACCTAAGAGTCCAGAGAATTTGAGACCAAGGCAAGCAAAAGGAAGAAGAGAGTGTGAGTGAAGGGAAATGAGAGTGAGTGAGAAAAGAGAGTCGGGGAGAGAAAAGGAAAAGGAAAAATGGGGTCTCACAAAGGCCCTATCATCAATATCATCAACATCATGATAAGTCTCACATGTAGTAACATACATACCAAAAACAATACAAAAAAACAAGGAGTGGGAAACATCTCATCCTGTCTCATAATGCAAAATGAAGCTGGATAAGTAAACACACAACTAGGGATGTCAAAAAAGAATTCGTACCCACAGATATTTGCAAATAAAATTCACTATGGGTAGAAAATGGATATTATAAATGAGTACTCCCCACATGTTAACGAGACTGAGACGAGTACTATAGTATTTGTACTCGTAAGTACCCACTAATATTTAATTTTGAAATTAAATTTATTTAAATTTATGAGAATAAAGTATTTTAATAATCAAATTTAGTTTTTAAATTGAGGAATTTTGATAAATAAAATTATATATAATATTTGAATAAATTAAATTTGGACTTTTAAACTGTCATTTTTAAAGAAGTTATTATAATCGGTAGAAATTATTATTAAAATATTTTTTAAAAAATTAATTATTTTTTAAAATAAATATCCATGGATGTTTGTAAATACGCGCAGATATTGAAAAAGTACACATATACATGCTTAACAAGTACTACACAAATATGGGGACTTTTGACGGGACGAGTAACAAGGGGCTATTATCCATACATGCCCTGTCTTGTTGAAATCCCCTACACACGACAACAAATATAGCATCACACACACACACACACACACACATATATATATATATATATATATATATATATATATATATATATATATATATATATATATATATATATATATATATATATATGTGTGTGTGTGTGTGTGTGTGTGTGTGTGTGTATATATATTATTGATTTGTTGATTTGTCAAATATGCATATGATTCGTGTCGCACGAGACTCTGCAATATCATGTTATCATGATGTATATTTACAATGATTTACCAACACTAATATCGATTCATGTCATGCACAACATTCATTCATTACAATATTATAAAATCATATTCGAACCATCACACTTAATCATATACATCCAATAACATGAGAGTCATCCAAATCAATAACTATTAATTACAAACATGAATAGGTACTAGGTACAGGATAACGCTAGCGACAACCATCCCATGTCCGGTGTGGTGCACCTAGAGAGCATCTGTTGTAACAGCCTAATTTTCACTAGGCCAAGAGCCCAATTAAGGTGGTTTAGTAGGCCGGAACGGGCCATTCCAAAATTGGAACGGGCTGTTCCGAGTTACTAAATAGACCTACTTTTGGTAGCCCGGAACAGGCCGTTTCAGAATTGGAACGGGCCATTCCAAAATACAAAAATTATCTACAAATTTTAGCTGGGAACAGGGCGTTCCCAAATTGGAACGGGGCGTTCCCAAATTGAGAACGGGCCGTTCCAAAATATGATCGTTGTGAGTATTAAATGCACCCCAGAACGGGCCGTTCTGGTTTGAAAACGAGTCGTTCTGGATGTGATTTTTAATCGTGAGTTAAGGGTCCAGAACGGGCCGTTCCGGATTTGGAACGGGTCATTTTGGCGAAGCCTAATGCCTATAAATAGAGCACTCTGCCACTCCCAAAAAGCATACCTCTCATTTTCTGAGTTCTTTTCTTCTATTCTCTCTTCTCTTCTTCTGCACTCTCTGAAGACCGAGGGGAACCCAGCAGAGGAGATCAACCAGATCCTTAGTTTCAGCCACTGTTTATCCAGGTACGAGGGAAAAGGAGATTATTTATATGTAGAGTTACATGAGAGAATTGGGTAGATGAAGAGTCCTTAGGATTAGGAGTAATTTTATAATTATTTCTGTTTGGAGAATTATTGATTTTATATGATTTTGTATGTGTTAAGGATTATGAATATATGATTAGTTTGTACAAATGATGATCTGGGAGAGAGAACGAAATTGTAGAAAAGTGTCTGTGAGTTAGGTTTTGAAAAAATTGGGGGTTTATTGTTTGGGTTAAGATTATATTAAATTGGCGATTTAATCTGGTTTTATATTAATTTATAAATATTATTATTACATGATTTGGTAAAATTGATTATAAATATTATTATTACATGATTTGGTAAAATGGATGATCTAGATGAGGATGAGGATTCATGGTGAATTCCTTGAGGGGTATGTGAACCACTATTTTGTGTGGATTGTGTGTGTATTGTGGAATTCAGATATGGATGTGGATGTGGATGTATTGTGGAATTGAGATGTGGATGTATTGTGGAATTGAGATGTGAATGTGATTGTGGTTCCTCACACTTGTGACCAGGGGTGGCACGACCTTAGACAAGAGATGCTACAAGCGTGACCTTAGCATAGTATAGGATGGGTGATTCTTCATGCTTATGTCGGGGGTGGCACGACCTCGAGCAAGAGATGTTGCAGGCGTGACCTTGGCACAATGTAGGATGTGTGATTTCTCATGCTTATGTCGGGGGTGGCATGACCTTGGGCAAGAGATGCTACAGGCGTGACCTTGGCATAGGGTGGGATGTGTGAGGCAATTAATGCTTATGTCGGGGTGGCACGACCTCTAGCAAGAGATGCTACAGGCGTGACCTTGACATAGGGTTAATCGCAAGATTTGTGATTGATTGGTGTGATTGTGAATTGTGATGTGAAGATGTTGCGTGATTGATAGAATTAGGATAGATAGAAATGCTTGTAAATACTTTAATAAGTAACGAGTTATGATGAGACGATATTGTGGATTTTTCTTGTGTGCTTTTCATATAGATGTTTTCTTTTCTCACCGTATAATTTGTGGATGTTTTAGGTGAGGAAGATCCGGCTATGAGTGGCATCTAGAATGCCAACAGTTGAGTTATGGGTATGCTCTGATATTGTGTCGTCGGGGCAGAGGACTTCTAGGACATGGAATTTATTTGTAAATGGAGTTGTACTTATTATTTTGAAAACATTTTATAACCTCTTATGTTTTATTTTCCAAGTTTCATTTTCAAAATATTTTGGATATCGAAAAATGTTTTTAAAGGTTTTTATGTGAACCCTTTTACCAACTTTGAAAGTTTATTTTTCTTAATTTAATTACATTATTACAATGTATGTGTTGAGGTAGTAAGGGTGTCACATTTAGAATATAGCATCACACACACACACACACACACATATATATATATATATATATATATATACATATATATATATATATATATGTGTGTGTGTGTGTGTGTATATATATATTATTGATTTGTTGATTTGTCAAATATGCATATGATTCATGTCGCACGAGACTCTGCAATATCATGTTATCATGATGTATATTTACAATGATTTACCAACACCAATACCGATTCATGTCATGCACAACATTCATTCATTACAATATTATAAAATCATATTCGAACCATCATACTTAATCATATACATCCAATAACATGAGAGTCATTCAAATCAATAACTATTAATTACAAACATGAATAGGTACTAGGTACAGGATAACGCTAGCGACAACCATCCCATGTCCGGTGTGGTGCACCTAGAGAGCATCTGTAGCTCTCTAGATGACTCGTGCCCGATGTGACTCACCTCACACTTGACAAGATGACCACAGGGAGCTATTTGGAGCTCCCACACCCAACGAGGATTGCCTCACGTTTGACGTGAGTAACATAAAGAGCAAATTTTGTTTTTGGCCACAACGATGCCTGATAAGTCCAACGTGATGTTTGACGTCATATCAAAAATCCAACATTGTATAAAATGCAAATTCCACACTACATGTATCAATTTTCAATCTGCAATCCTAATCAGTAAAACACTTAAAAGGCTCAAGTTAGAATTATAAGTGGTACAATCTACAATTTACATACTCACATCCACTCTTTTTAGATTCACCAATACTACATCCCCTTAGAATTTTCACAAAAATCTACGAGCAATTCAAGATTCACAATATTAGTTTAATATGTAAAATTAAACATTCATACATGTTAAACACATCGATTAGAGCATTGAAAAATCATATGGAAGATAGAGGCATAATATAAATCACAATTTGAGATCTCCCCCTCATACAATGCATACAACATAAAAGAAATTGATAGTCAATTTCACTACTCAACAGTTATCCCATGTCCAGAGTGAGATTACTGACTTTCCTTACCTTGGTGAACATTATTCGAAGCGTGTGGATTTTCAAGATGATTTCCAACAATCTTTAATTCTTCTCCCAATACTTCAAAGCACAAGTGTAAAATGAAAATGAGAAACGTAAAATGAAAAATTGTCTAACTCTCTCTTAAACTTTAACCCGCACTTAATTCTTCAATAAAAATAATTATTTATGATTCACTTCCCTTCCCTCAAATACCAAATATAACATATTAATTAAAAACCACCTATTTTATTTAAATACACTTACAAAACTCAGCCTAATTATTTATTAAAACTAATATTTAATTATGAAGCAAATTTTTTGGAGTATTACAATCATACTTAATACACTTTATTTTATTTTTATTATTACTATTATGTTTTGCTATTTTATAGTATAAATAATAATATGTATTTTTTTTATTTTAGTTTATAGTGATTAAAAAAGTTTTAGTTTATAGTCATTGTTGTATAAGTATGGTTGTGATAGAGAAAAATCAGCAGCATGTGTTACTTGAAGGAAATTAACGTGCTGATTTCCTAGCCAAGTATAGTGGTACCTCGATGGTATCTAAATAAAAGACAATATGAAAGACTCAAATATTGTCTTTGGCCCAGCTCTCGGTTACGTGTATGTCCTCAACCACCCTCCCTTCTACCTACCTCCCACTCTCCTGCTGCTTCAAGAACATGCTACAAAGCACGAGAAACAGAGCTGTCAAATTTATTTTTTATTTTTTATTTTTTATTTTTTATTTTTTATTTTTTATTCAGTCTCTCTTCCCCAGTGTACTACTATTATATATTTATTATTTAAGAATCAAATCAGACTCTATTATTTATTATCATTTCAAATTTGTAAATTTTATGAAAAATTTAAAAATTATTTAATATTTCTTTTCATTAATTCAAATCAACATATAAAATATTTTATGATTATTTGTTAATTTGAATTAATAAAATAAAGTATTAAATAATTTTTAAATTTTTTAAAAATTTATAGATTTATTTATATATTAAAAACTTTAAATTCAATTGTTAGATCTTTAAAATTTAGTGTAGAATATGAGTAATAAAATAAATTTAAAAAAACATATTTCTAAAATAAATTAATTCGTATATATATTAATATATAAAAAAAATATCATTTTCGATAATTTGATCTCTACTTTTTCTGATTATTATATCTTTTTATTTTAAAAAAAATTTAAAAAAATATTTTTTAAACAACATAAAAAATTTAAAATTAATAAATTAATCATAATATTAATTAAATTAATATATTTTTATTATTTAATTTTTATTTTTATTTTATTTTTAATAGACGCAATTCGGGTCTCTACCCCCATTAATATATATAATGTATCTAAAGTCTTTGTAATCACGTGCTATACATGATGTAATTAATTGGGGAGGTCCTATGTGGAAGTAGATATTTGAAATTTGAATTACATGCAAGTCTCAGATCTTCTATTAATTGCTTACCCGTCAAAAACAAACTGTGGCCATTAGCCGTGGAGCTATCTATTGGTAATTTATTTTAAAAAATAATAAAATTTAATTTATAAATAATTATGATAAATATAAATTAAATTAAATGAAAAAATAAAAAATATAAATCTCTAAAAACTCTAGAAAAGATTCTTAAAAATAATATTGTATAAAATAAAAATTTATATTTAATATTTAATAGTTAATTGACTAGGTTGATTCTTCAATTATATGTATGAGTACAAAAATTTATTTAGGAAAACAAAATTGATTGAGAAAGAGAAAATTTACTTGAAAACTCTTGTAAAAATGAAGTATGTAAGAAATAAAATAAAATGAGTATAAAAATAAATAAAAGTGTTAAAGTTTAAGAGAAATATATAATAAATAAATATAAATAATTAATGAATCATATAATTTTTTTTATTTCTCTCGCCTTTGAGTTCTCTTCAATTAAATATATTCACTATTTATTTCTTCCCTTTTTTTACTTTATCTTTTCACTTATTTATTACTTGCCTATTAAATACAGGTAAATGAATTTAATTATTTTCTGAAATCACCAGATTTTATTATTATTATTCAAATTATATACGATTATTTTGATTTTCCACTTCCAAATACAGTGTAAATATTTTTAGAAATTTTTCTTTAACAATTTTTTTTTATTTTAGTTTCTTATTTAATTTAATTTTTATTTATCATAATTATTTATAAATTTATTTTTAATTTTTAAAAAATAAATTATCAAGAAATATTAGGCCAAATTACATTTTTATTCCTTTTATTTTTATTATTCCACAGTTTTGATTTCTCTATTTTTAAATAGAGACGTTTTATCTCCTATTTTTAAAAATATAAAATTTTGGTCCTACTTTTATAACGAACCACCTTGATTATCACACTTACGTAATCACCACACAACCACACAAGAAGTGAAAACTACTTAAAATACTTGGGATTGATATGTTCATGTCACATAGATATATGTACATATGTGTGTGAATCAATTAACTATATAAAAACATATATACATGTGTATAATAACCCATCACTCTAAAAATAAAAATCCCAAGTCATTGATCAAGCAATGTCTATACAAATCAACAAAAGTAGTTATCAACTACATTGCTAATAACATGGCCCCACAACAGTTTCAGAAACCCATTCCAGTTAACCTTACCTTGCTCCAAGAAAATTATGACCATTATAGTTTAAACCACATGGAAAACATCCAGGGATATGCTAGATTTTAAAAACAAAGCAAGTGTAGGAATAAGCATCTATAATCAATACCATCATGCAAATCAAGCAAGTACACTACCAAATTCGCATCCATGATAATCACCACGTTTGAAATCTAAAACACTAAAAAAATTCAACAATTTACCACAATCATATCCTATAACAAGGTATTCATGCCATGCATATGAACATAATCAACTCACACCACATCATATGCAAACATCACATCTAATGTGTTGTCACACATTCACCTATGAGTATCTCCTAACACACTTAAGTAGTCTAAGTGACGATTCTATCGAACTAACTTGATCACTTTCATGTCCAATATGCCCATTGGATCGATAACTAAAATGGGATACCAAACCCTACTTCTGATTTCTTAGGTGTTGCCATTTATAATAAGAAAATTTCACCATTAGGACTAGTATAATTAGGTATAGGTGTATCACGACCTTAACGTACATTACCAAGTTACTTATGAAATTAGCCCACAATTATTCTCAAGGAACCACACAACCTTTCCAATAATCAGTTAAGGGTGGTAACTCTCAACTTCATACTTTATTCCACACTAACTAAGGACCTAGAGGAGGCTCAACAAAATTTACTCCAAGAGTTTCACACATACTCAATGAGTGCTTTTAACAAATGACCTCGTAAAGTGTTACAACAAGATTCCCTACATGGGATCTTCAACTTTCAAACCAACACCCTCTCCTTTAGTCCTAAGTCGATCAACATGCTTTAATGTCTACAACATTCTCATCACCAACACCTCAACATACATCATCTATATACATTACCTCAAGTCAATGTATATAGAGATCAAATCACACCAATCATACTTAGCATATCAATGCTCAACAATTCATCCAAGATTATCATACCAATGTTCAACAACTTATTCAATTCAATAGTTGCATACCAATATTTACTCAACACTTTAACTTCAACCATGTAGTTTATAACATATCAATCATACACATATCAATGTTTATCACCATTTCAACTACATAAATATAACATGTCAATGCTTACTATCATCATCCTACATACAACATGTAATTGATTAAACAATGTTATTATTGCTCAACATTCAAGTCACCAATCAACAATTAGTCTCAAAACATTTCGTGTCTAGTGTCACTCAACCCGTGACCAACACTAATGAGGCAGGAAACACTTTGCCTCCTTCATGTCCAATGCCACCCCTGGGACCGCATGCTTGACGTGAAAAAAATCTTTGACCGCAAAGAGCCTCTGCCTAACTCACACTAGCATCATCTCACTGTCACCCGAAATCGTCTAGATAGAGAGTCTCTACCTTGATCATGCTTAATGCCACCTAACTGGGGTCCAACGCCACCAAGCCAAAGAATTTCTAGTGGTCTTATGCTCCATGCCATTTTAATCCGAGATGAGTCTTTCTCTTCATGTTTGGTGCCATCAATCCTGTGCCTAGCAAGGATGAGACAAAGACTTCTAGTTGGAATCATGTTCGGTGTGACTGTAATTTCTACATAATGTAGATCACAAAAATTGCACTCCAACACCTAAAATTAAGCTAAACCAAACATGCAATGCATCCAATAACATATAAACCACATTTTCAACTTATATAACACCAAAAATTTAGCATGCACCAACAATTTATCAAATCATCAAAATTCAACTAAAGTGCTCAAAACACCAAAAACCCACCCATTTCATTCAATCATCTAAAAATCCAATGCACAAATACATTATTGGTGCAAATAAACAACATGCAACACATTAGTCTAACAAAAAAATGCTCATAATTTTCCTTACCTTAATTTCGATCCAACCAAAAAAAATTAGAAAAAAGGAAGAACCTCGAGCTTCCACAAGCTCTGCAACCACCCAAACTCCAATTCTTAGACTATGAATGCTTTGAATCCATTTCCCAACAATAATCCTCGTGAACCGGGTGAATCTAGGAGGAAGAAGAGAAAAGAAGGAAATCAAGAACTAGAGTCAATCTCACTAGACTTCTCTCTCCAGGTTTTGAAGAACATGAACTTATGAGGCTTTGTTCTTAACAAAAATCTTATATACGTCCTTCCTTCGGGGTCAAATGAACCTTTATCCATAGACTCTCAAAACTAACCAGACTCCTGAGAATTCCTCAACTCTTAAAGCTCCATAACACACCTTAAGCACCAAATACATAATTATTATAAAAGCCAATACTTATAATAATAAAAAAAGGCACACCATACAGTGGGTTAAACATGAATATAGAGACTATTTTGCTACAGTAGAAATTTACTAGATTTCAATTTAAACTTATAATTAAACATCAATATGTGATTCAAGCAATCTCATCACCAAGTATACACACAAGGCCCAACTAAACTCTATGTGACTGACCATGAGCACCTCATAATTTTAATGTTCAATACTTATTTACAACCTCAATAACTCTATATTTGGTAAAAAGAAAAAAAAAGATGTCTGATAAACAAAGTCAATGTTGAATACTCATTTACATATTCAATAAGAAAATTTAAAAAAAAAATCCAAAAAAATTGTTAAGAATCACCAAAAAAGGACAAAATTTCCTTTATTCAAATCAATTCATATAAGTGGAAGGGATGAGATAAAATAGAACACGTGTAACTAGAAGTTAAGACAAATCAATGTAAGTTAAAATCTATTTTGTTCACATCAGTTCATAACCTGGTTATGTGAGAGCAATATAACATCAATACATCAAGAATAACATGAAACACTGAAAATTAATCAACATGGATGTCCCTAAATTTTTAGATTTTTAGAATAGGAACCCTAACCTATAAATCTACTAGTACTATTGCTATACAATAAGATTTAAGAGAGATAATGAGATTTCTCTCAACCCTTAACTAAAATTTCTTATTAAGAATCAAAACCCCTACCCCTTACCTTGTACAAAGTGTGAGAGGGTAAAAAAGGAATGGGTCAAGCATTTCCTTCCACAAATCTTTAAGAAAATCCTCCATGTAGACCTCTATGAAGATAAATTGCTTCAACACTTCTTTGAAATGGGATGAAGACAGATTTGAGAAACAATCTTTTTTTAAGATGAATGAGAAGAATGTGTTTTAAGTCTTTTCTTCATGTAAGAGATAATTACTCTATTTTCCATTTTTTAACAATAAAACAATAGCTATTCACTTTTGATTCTATTTCTAACTAATTACTCGTTACATTTCTTTCCAAAAGTCAATTTTGTAACTTAGTGTAACTTAGTTTTTTTTTTCTCTCTCTTATTTTTTTAAATTGTATATTACTAATATAGTTTGTACCATTAGAACTTTTTCTTTTATAATCTTTTGGATTTCATTTCTTATTTGTTCTCTATAAGTTAACCATAAGCACTTAAATAAATATTTAAAGAGTCTAAAAAATTCTTATAAATATAAAATCATATCCTAAACATAATTTTATTTTATATTGTTAATATTCTCTTACATTTAAAATAGTTTACCCTTTTCTTTTGCTCTTTTTATGCAAAATAACTTATATCTAATATTTAAAATTTTAATTTAAATAAAGTTTCTAAAAAATTTTAAATTTAATACCTAAATTTTATAACAAATTAAATTCAAACAATAAATAATATAAATATATAAATTAGAGGGCATTATAGATTGGTTCACCTATTGTTTAACCCGCGATGAACTGAGTCGGATTTGTAACGTAGCAAGTTGTTTTAGAAAGCCCAATATAGGTGATTTAGTAGCCCAGAACGGGTCGTTCCCAATCTGGAATGGGCCGTTCCAAGCTATTAAATTTACCTGTAATTCGTGGTTGAGAACGGGCCGTTCTGGAAGGAGAACGGGTCGTTCCAAATTCTAGTACTGGCCGTTCTGGTTGGAGTACGGGGCATTCTGGATGCAGAACGGGCCGTTCTGGATGAGTCCCAGAACGGGCTGTTCTGATTTCAGAACGGGCCGTTCTGCATGTGGATTTTGCACATAACGAAGGAGAACAGAACGGGCCGTTCCGGATTCGGTACAGGCCGTTCTGGCCACTCCAAAAAGTCTATAAATAGGGGTTGAGGGCCTGGAGGAGAATGCGAGTTTTTAGAGAGAAGTTTTAGAGAGAAGGTCTCTGGGTCTATGAGCTCCTTTCTCTCCCAAATTTCTCTGTATGATTCCTTTTCTTCTCTAGACCACTAATTCCTTCTGTCATTTCTTGAAATTCAGATTAGAAAGATTGATTTGGGTGGATTGAAGTTCCGAGTTGAGCCTCGAAGGGGAAATTCTACTTTTGTTCAATTTTTGGCTATCCGAGCCAATCTTCAGGTGAGGGAAGCTAGAGTGTAGATTGACTAAGTTGTTTTTATGTTGTTTATATAAGTTGACCTTATAGATGAATTTTAAATATGTTGTATATTGTTGAAGTTGTTTATAAAGTTGTTAAGTTACATTAAGTTGATATTGTAATGACTATAGTTGTTAAATAAGTTGTTTGCATGTTGTAAGTTGTTTATTGTCGTTAAGATGTATATTGCTGTAAAGTTGATGTGATGTCTATTGCTGAAAAGTTGTATGTTGTTTAAGTTGTTATGTTTATTAAGTTGTGAGTTGATTGTGTTGTTCAAGTTGAAAGTTGATTGAGATGATGAGTTGAAAAGTTGTGTGTTGTGTAAGTTGTTGAGCTGATATATGTTGTTGATTTATAAGCTGATTAAACTGTGATGATAAGTTGTTGATCACTAGGACTAGGGGAGATGTTTTCGAAGTTGTTCATCCCATTGTGTGGATTGAGATAGTTGTGGTGCTCTGAGAGCCCAATTTGTTGAAAAACCCTCCTTGGGAAGTTGTCCCTTGGAGTGGACGTTGTATCGTTTTCCTCTAGGACTTAGTTGGTCCCGTGTGTGGGCAAGGTCGATGCACACGTGTACAAAGCGACCACGGTATAGGGGCCAGGCCGAGCTATACTGATTACAAGCGGCCAGATGTTGAGATACATAGTACTAAGGTGATAAGTTGAAAGTTGTTTTAAAAGTGGAAAGTTGTTTTAAAAGTTGAAAGTTGTTTTAAAGTTGAAAGTTGTTTTAAAGTTGAAAGTTGTTTTAAAGTTGAAACCCTTAGTACTGTGTGGGCGACATGGAAATAGTCGATCCATGTCATGGCTGAATGACCAATTTGAGTAAGGTATCTAGCTAGAGATGTAGTCTCTGATTAGGTACTGGAGGGTGCGTGGTACTTGGAGGATAGTGGGTGCGCTAACTCCACATGTGGATTGGTGAAGCTAGCCAAGGCCGTGGTAGGCTATACCCAAACCCTTCTGTCCTGACAGTAGTACTAGACCTACGAGTCTAAGTGGCACACCTGAGAAATCGCCTATTGTTGTCTATACCTGGTTCTCTTCGGAGTTCCTAACGTTGTACTATACCTAACTTGGTGGAGATAGGTCAAACGTTGGATTCGGTAGGGTTTATGCCACCTATACTGCTCAACTTCAGTTGTTGGAGATCTCCCAGTTGTATATGCGTGACGACGCATTTAAATATTAAGTTGTATATTGTCGTTGTTGTTGTTGTATTAAAGTTGCTTCTAAGTTGTATGAATAAGTTGTGTTTTTTTTTTATGTTGAACAGTATGGTCATTTGTGATGATGATTGGATGAATGAGTAGTATAGTGTTTTTCCCTATACTTGTATGGTTGTTTATCGAATTCTAGCTTACCCTTCTGTTTCCATGTGGATGGACTGCTATGATCATACGGTGTATGTAGATCAAGATTAGGTTTGGAGCTGTTGGCTGAGTCTGTTGCTAGAAGTGGATTTTTTTGGTACCTAGTGTCAGAGTTACCACCTTGGGTAACAGTTTTGTGCTTGACCGACACTAGGAGAGTAGTTTTGGATAATTGTATAAATACTAATACTTAAAACTTTATTATTAATGTATATATATATATATATATATATATATATATATATATTTGTTCATGTTGTGTATTTATGAGTAATCCAATTTTATTATTTATCTTAATTTACAAATTTTTAGTGTGATTCCATTAAGTGTAGAGACCACGGCAGTTGTTACAGGATTATCCAATTTATCAAATCTAGTATTATACATATTCTATATAAACAAACTGTTTTAATGTCATATATTGTCACCATTTAAGTTTTTTTTTTTTAGCTCCAATGGTTAATTCATTATGTGATATGAATCCTTTTTATTTTTGGTGAATTGATTTTAAAAACTTTCATCTCTCTTACTTTAAATATTTGGTAACATAATTCTAAGAAATTATTCTTTGCATATGATAAACAAAAGCCAAATTTTCAATGATAGATTAAAAGAGGAAAAATCTACATACTTAAAAATACAATAATATATATATATATATATATATATATATATAATTTGATTATTTAATTATTAAGTTTAATATATTTTTAAAGTTTATCATTGATTTAATAAAGGTGACAGTAACATTTTTTTTATTTCTTTTAGTTTTTTTATTATGGTAATTGAGTTTCTAATTTGATTATTTAATTAACAATGTTGAATATTTTTTTATAAAATATTTTATAAAGTTTATCTTTCATTAAGTTAATTTAATTTGAGGTGATTTAATAATGATCAGCAAGTTGATTATCTATTTATTTTTTGTTTTATTAAGATAATTGGGATTTTTAATCAGCATATCTCGATACGACAAGTTATTTCAGTTATCATGTTGTTGTCTTTTTTAATTATTATTTTTTATCACTTGGGAGTATTTGGAGTGTTTTCTTTTTTCTGATCTGACATTTTTATTGGCTTAAATTACTGATCATGAATTATTTGCAATTCTATAACATTCGAAATGATTTGGAATTTTAAATATCAAAAATTGATTTGTTTGCTAAATTTATTAGATAATTCTTAATTTAATATTTTTTTCAATGACTAGCATCACTATAATGTTCCACTTTTTCTTATTCATGTGTAGAAAGTAAATATTTCATCTTGACTTAATATATCAAGTAACAAGTATGTGATCAAAAAATAGGCTGCTAATTTTTTTTACCAGTCAACATTAAAAAAAGTGAAACACGTTATATAAAAGGAAAATGTTGTCTAACTTCTTTATATTTCTTAAACTTATCAACTCCTTCCAACATGATGTTATTACATATTTTTTAAAAAAAATTATGAGATTCGTTTATTTTAGAAGTAAGTCAATTTAAATTTATTTTGTTCAATAATTCATGTTTTACAACAAATTTTAACAATCTAATCATTGAATTTAGAGTTCTTAATTCATAAATTAAGTTTGCAAAATTTTAAAAAATTTAAAAATTATTTGATACTTCGTTTCATTAATTTAAATTGACGGATAATCATAAAATTATTTTATATATTAATTTAAATTAATGAAACAAAGTATCAAATAATTTTTAAATTTTTTAAAAATTTGCAAATTTGATCTATACATTAAAAACTTTAAATTCAACAGTTGAATCGTTGAAATTTGATGTAAAACATGAATTATTAAACAGAATAAATTTAAATAGACTTACTTTTAAAATAATAAATGAATCTCTCTTCTAACAAATCCTCTAAAACACTTAAATACTCAACACATAGTTATTATTAAAGATAATAATTATTCAAAATTACAATATTACGTATTTCATTTTAATTCCTATTATTTTCATTTCAAATTGAAGTAATGAACACTATAAACTCTTATTTTCATCGTATTATGGTTTGTTTGACAATGATAAAAAAAATCAACTTCTATTGCTATATTATATTAATATATATTTAAATTTCTTACATTTATTATTTTTCAAAATTAAAATTTTTTTTTATAAAATAAAAATATCATATACACATAGTTTATTGCGTGCATTACATAAGTACTTACACTAATTATTAAATACGTGAATAAACTTATAATTTATATGAATCGTGATTAGATGAATATTATTGTGAATGCATTGTCATTAAAGTTAATCATTTATACATTATTAATATAAAATTTATTTACACTAACAATTAATTAAATCTTTTAATTGTGTCATGTCACTATAAACACATTTATTTTTAACAGTGACATAATACAATTAAAAGATATAATTAGTTATCAGTTTAAAAAAAATTTACACCGATAGTATATAAGTAAGTGATTAACTCTAATCATTAATCTATTAAACTCATGAACCCATACTTTTTTTTAATCTTGGATAACACTTGTATCCCATAACTTAATTATTACATAATGTATCCCACCAGATTCATGAAACTAACAACGACTTTAACAACAATAAACCGACACTTTTTCATTATAATTTTGGACCTGGTGGTCCCCTATCGATGCCTGAAAATTTTATATTCAAACTCGTGCAACGCACGTAATGTACCGCCAGTAAAAAATAAACATGAAACATGAAACATGAAACATGAAACATGAAACGACATGGACGAGGCGCGCGAGTGGCAATGTCGCATTTACCCTTCCTCTATTGAACGACGATTTTACCTTATGCCGTTTTATGTGGTGCCGTGATGCATATAAATACTATACTTGGATTCCAAAGCACCACGAGACACATTAAACATTGACTATATACTTGGTTTCACCCACTCTTTTGATTTTTGGGGTTTTAGTTTCCTAGGAAAAGAAAAATGACGAAACAGGTTCTTCTTTTGTTCTGCTTCGCCTCTGCACTCAAACTTTCAGCTTCAGAGTCCATATCTGCTTCTGTGCAGCCTCACGCAGCTGAATCCTTCTCTGCTGGCTATATTCAGGTACTGCTACAAGATTTTTTTTGTTGACACCCTTTTATTTATTTATTTTATTTTGGAGCTGTTTTTACACATGATATTTATTTATATATATGATCAAGACCATAGTTTTATTTTATTTATTTTATTTTATTTTAATAGATGAAGACTGCAGCGAACTGTTCTTACCTGGTAGTTGTTTCTACAAGCTGTTCATCGCCCAAGTTCACGACGGATAAGATCAGTATTGCGTTTGGAGATGCTTATGGCAACGAGGTTTTGCTTTTTTTCTTCTATTAATTTCGAGATTTTGTTTATTTATTTCTTCTGCTGTATCTCTGTGTATGGGGTTTTATCTGTTCAAGATCTAAAGGAAATAACATATCAGTTTTTTTTAGGAAATATCGATGAATATATTGTTTCTAGAAGAGTTATAAACAAACCATTTTTTTATTATTATTTTTTTATGTACCAAAAAAAATTGAACACCAGAATCATGGTCTTGGATATTCAGTTATTTGTTTTCGGAGTTTACAATGTTACTTTCGTGTTAAATTTTATTTATTCACTTTCGAGAAATGCTAGACAGACACTCTTTCTAGTTTTTTTTTGTTTTTTTTTTATTTTTATATTATTGACCGAAGTTTTTTGGAAAATCATAAGAAAGAGTGTGGATAGTGTCTATTTCTCTTCACTTTTTTTAGTTGGGTGGAGGTAGGTTTGTTTTATTTTATTTTATTTATTTACTATTATTATTATTACTTGCTTGGTTATAACAGCTTATTTTTTAATTTTTAAATTGATTAAAATAAATATATTTTTTCATAAATAAACTGAACAAATACGTCCATTAGTCGACTGTTCTAAGCTAATCAAATATCTACATATATCATTTCTTAGTTCTTACAGCTGAAAAGTACATGAAGTGCATTTATATTTTGTTTAGAATGGCTACCAGGGTAGGGTAGAAAACCTTGCTAAGGGCTAACTAACAAAGTACTAGAACCTTCTCGTTTTTTTTTTTTCTAATGAAAAGTGATTAATATATATGAAATAAAACATTCAGATATGGTCATATTATATTCTTTATGGTAACTAGATTCATGAATAATTGTCAACAAATAGTCTAAACTGCAAGGTATAGTGGTCAAAGTTTCATGATTATCGTATCAATGGTTTATTCGTATCATTATGAAAAAAATAATCGTTTTAGAATGTTTATGTGATTGATTACATCTGAAGTTGACTTAAACAC
Organism: Cajanus cajan; assembly: GCF_000230855.2. Classification (NCBI taxonomy): domain Eukaryota; kingdom Viridiplantae; phylum Streptophyta; class Magnoliopsida; order Fabales; family Fabaceae; genus Cajanus; species Cajanus cajan. The sequence goes on along the minus strand of NC_138517.1, from coordinate 5,940,939 downwards.
TAAACAACTTGATGACTTTCAAACCCATGTTTTTTAATTGCATATGCATAGAGAACTTCCAAACTGAAATCAGAATTACAAATACAAGATGATTGAGCTTTACAAAAACAGGCTATTGTTATTTATTAAACGTCTGCTAGGATAAATATCTCTAAACATGAGTTTATTTGTAATTTTTTGGAGAAGTTATATAAAGAAACTTATACAAATTAGTTTTTACATAAACTAATTTGAAGTTATAGAGAAATATATATATATTTTTTTCTAGAAGTGCTTATGGAGTAATTTATTCAAACATGTGTTAATTAATTCAGAAAGCTAAGTTGTAGCAACTTGAAACATTTCTTCTTCTTTATTTATCAGGTATATGAACCAAGACTTGATGACCCAATTTCAAGGACTTTTGAGCAGTGCTCATCTGATACATTTCAGATAGATGGTGCATGTGCATCCCCCATTTGCTTTTTGTACCTATACAGATCAGGGGCAGAGGAATATGGTTGGAAGCCTGAGAGTGTCAAAATCTTTGGCTACAACTCAGAGCCTATTACTTTTGATTTCAACACCTCCATCCCCAATGGCACCTGGTTTGGCTATAATCTGTGCCAGACTCTTCCTCCTCCTCCTCCTCCTTCTTCTTCTTCATACCAACTATACCCTCACAAATGGCTCATCATGAGTTTGGTTGTAGCCTTTGTTCTTAGCTTCTGGCTGTAATAATGTTACCCCCTTGATCACATATACCATAACATGCACCTTACATATTATCAGTGAAGGGTGAATCTTAGTAGTAGTACTCTATGCAGAAAGTAGGGACATGAGATGTGAAAGACTGTTGGTCGAATTTGGTTAGTTATGTGGCTTGGTTTTAATGCCTCGTAGGAGTTATGTTAAATTTAAGTTAATGTTATGTGAAGAGAAGTGTAATACACACTCTCAAATTCCTCTTTTAAACCCTTTTTTAAACATTTTGTTAGCAGGAAGTATTTACAAACTTTGACTCGTTTGAAAGAATTTATGAATAAAGTATTTCTGTTTATTTTATGTTATAAGTGTTTATGAAAATATTTAGATAAATTTATAAAATATTAGTTTATAAAATGTTTTGAAATTATTTTAAAAACAAGTTCGATATAGTTTTTACTAATTTATTAAAAAAATACTCATGTATAAATCTTGTCATTGATGTAAATAGTATTTTTTTTTTCATTCTTTCATTTAGAAACAGTCTTATATTTTTTCATTACTCCTTCTGTAAGTTTTTGTTTCTCCATCCGAAAGATTTTGTTCCTCTTAATTTTATTTCTCTTCTCCTTCAAAATGTTTTCTAACTCTTCTTAAAATTCACAGTTTCCTATTACAAAAAAATTGTAACTTTTCTCTTTCTCTAAAATAGCACATTTGTAATAATTTTTTTTGTTAATATTTAGACTATTTTAAAACACGATTTTATAAATATATAAAATTGATTTTTAATTTTTAAAATATATAAAATCAACATATAAAATATTTTTTTTTATGATTATTCATCAATTTGAATGAATAAAACGATATATTAAATAATTATTTTATTTTTAAATTTGTATACTTGATTTATGTATTGAGAATTTTAAAATCAACTGTTAGATTATTGAAATTTGATATAAAATATGAATTATAATGTCATTTTTAAAAGTTATTTAAGTTGTTTTTTATATTTTCATTTAATTTCCATACAGAAATTATTTTTTTAATTTTTAAAATTTTAAAGTGAAATAACATCTAATAAGTGTTTGAATAATGATATATCTAAATCAAAAAATTTATTAAATTTAAAATACTTACAACATAAGTGTTTATTATAAAAGAGCTTATTAAATAAGATCTTAAATAAGTTGTTTGGCCAAATATATCCTTTATTGATGATTAATTTTTGTTCCAAAAACGTAATTGATCATTTTTAATAAAAAAGTTTCATTTGAAATTTTTTTTTTTATCTAAATGATTTGAACTCATGATCTTACTTTAGAGTACTAAGTTTAGTTTTGTTCAAATCTAGTCAATTTCAAAAAAGAATTGTGAGTAACACTCATTAGTTTACGAGATTTTTATTTTTTTTAAAATTTTTAATAAATTATAACATGAATATAAATTTATTATAAAAAAAAAATATGTTATAGAGGATGTTAGTATGTGGCAAACTAAAAGACACGTGATAAATGAGTTAACCTAAAACCTTCCGTTGTGAGATTTTTTTTTTTCATCAAGTATAAATTTCCTTGATTAGCTTTGAAAGTTGAAACACATTGCTTGGCTAGTAACTAAGAATAATTTTAGACCTGTTAAAATTGGCGTGGTTCAATATTATCCATGTAAGGGTAAATAAATTTACTTTAGTATTTTTTATAATATAATTTTTCTTGAAGTTGGTAAATAATACAAGACAATACTTAATTACGAGAAGAATAGTACAAATTGATATACAGTTGTGTTATTCCTGGCACGATTAATTTGTCTTTTTTTTTACTAAAAGAATCCTTATTTTTAACGATACATAAATATTTTAAAACAAAGTAATATATCTAGTTCTCAAAATAAAATTTGAGTTCACTTCTTAGTTAATGAGCATAAGCGTTAAACTATATGTATTTATAATTAAAAAGTTTGAAGCAAGTGTTTTAATGTGTTAAAACTATAGTCGAATCATTTGGACTGTATTTAAGTTTGATTTTTTTTTAGAAATAATTCTTATTTAAACTTTACTTGTTTTATGGTCAAGTCAGATTGCTCAAAAATAAAGTCTTAAGATATTAAAAAGAATTTCATGTTGTTATATTACTAAGACATTAACATGTTGTTTGAGAGATTTAAGAATGAGAATAAGTTAGACTTTAAATAAGAGTTTATTAGTTGTTAAAGCCTAACAACCCGATTTTTTAATAAAAAAATATTAATTTTTTTTAAAATCTATTTATTTAAAAAGGTTGAATTTTAACTTATAAAAAAGTCTATTAAACTTTATAGGTCAACCTATTTAATTACATGATATAATAAAATAATTTACATATTATATTGTTAACAATATAATTAAATAAATAAATTTATGATAAAAGAATCAAATTATATATATTTATTACATTTTTATTTTACTTAAATACTTTATATTTTCTGTTTATATGAAATTAATAAATAAAAGTTTAAAATTATAATAGTCGCATCTTTGTATGATTAGTTATTTCATTATTTAGAAATATTTCAAATAAAATATATAAAATATTTAGAAAGTTTTTTTATAAGATTATTTATATTATGTGTGAGTGTAATTAATATATGGGTATATATGAATTATTTCTCTTACATTGATTTTTTCATTTAAAATTTAATCTAAATAATAATAATAATAATAATAAAGTAAGATATTTTTTTATCTTGTAAATTTAAGGAGATGTATTGGATTATAATTTCAATAGATTTTAAAATATTTTTATGTTATAAAAGAGTCTTGTGATATTCAATCAAGACTTTTTTTTAATATAAAAAAGTCATATAGTATTAAATCAAGACAATCAAAATAGTTTTAGAAGTTTATCAAAATTTGGTGGCATTCAATTAAAACTTTTTTTACTTTAAAAAAGTTTGTTATTATTAAAAAATATAGAAATTTCAATGAAATATTTTAAATATTGAATTTTGTGAGACTTTTTAGTATAATATATATATAATACACTTATCAAACAATCTCACAAAAATCTTTTAGATTTCGCATAATTTTTTTCCTTGTTATTTTTACTCTTTCTTATTTTTCTCTCTCTTAAATCATTTCTCTTACTTTTCTTACTTATCTTTTTTTTTTCTCTTTCTCTCATTTTTGCTTTTCTCTCTTCTTTTCTATTCTATCACTTTTTTTTTCTTCTTTTTATTCACCTTTCTCATTCATCTCCTCTTCATCTCATATTTTCTCTCTCTCTCCTTCTCTATTATCTTTCTTGCTTCTCTTTCTCTCTCTCTTATCTTCTCTATCTCTTTTCTCTTCCTCTTTTTATTTATTTATCTCTTCTTTTTCTACTTTTTCTTCTTCTGTCAATTGATGTATAATTTATAAATATTTATTTTTTAATTATTAAATATTAAAAATTATTTATGCATTATTGAATTTTTTTTATCATTAAATTGTTAAAATTTAACCATTTATTTTTAATAAAACTTAATATTGAAATATAAAATTTGAAAACATATATTAAAAAGATTTTGCAGGTCATGATAATGACCTTCAAAATGAAAATGAAAATGAAAATTTTAATTTATGTCATGTATCCTTTAAAAATGTGATTGAGAGGATATTTATTATTTTTTAAATCATGTTTCACAATTTTTAAGTCAATGTCACTATTTCTATTTAAGACATAAACCAAACTTATATTAACATATAATACTACATAACTTTATTTGCAAAGAATGTCATTCCAATGAATTTTTAATTAAATTAGTGGATGAATCTTCATATTTAATGCTATTATTTAATGAATACCATAATTTTAAACATATTGTTTAGACTTAAGTGCATATGTCAATATATGAAGGATTAATATAATTTTATATATGTTATATTTTTTTATTAAATCTTACAATATTAAAAATCCATGTTTTTCTATGAAATTTATAAAATCCTTTAAAATCTTATAACATAAATCATAAATCCATTGAAATCAATTAAATACTGACGTAGTTTTCAAAGATGGTGCAAATTGGGGAGTAGGAGTGGTAGTTGTGACACCCATTTTACCCCCAACATATAATATAATAATAAAGAATAGTTCCTTCAACACGGGTAAAATGGTTCACATACCAAAATACTTTCTACTGTCCAAGTAATTTTAAACAAAAATTAGAAAATATAAGTTCGTAAACTCAACTATCAAATAAATATAAAATTCAATTACAATAAAATGAATAATCTAAAATCACTTGCCCCAATGTCACATTATCAGAGCAATCTCATGAATTAACTATTGGCACCTTGAATGCCACTCAAGTCCGGATCTTTTTCACTTAAAAACAACCACGAAACATATGGTGAGAAAGGAGACATTTACATGAAAAGCACAGTAGGAAATTTCCACAAAATAATCTCAATTTACAATAATATAGTAACACAATATTCATCATTCAAACATGCTCAACATCATTCAACCGTTTCACGCACACGCCCCTAATGACACATCACACGTCTAGCATCGTGTCACACACATGACTATGCCAATGCATTTCATTATTAGCATTGTATCACGCATACGATCGTACCGACGCATCACACATCTAATACCATGTCATGCATACGAACGTTCCCAAACATCACATAACCAACACCATATCACAGACACGCTCGTGCAGCATGTAAAGGCCTATATATGTAATTGTTTATCCGATCTTTGATCAATAATTTCTCATAAGGGAATGTAGTTACAATTGAAAAAAGTTTTCAACCAAAGTCTTTAAGTCTATAATTTATAAAATGAAGCACATAGAATAAAAGACAATTACCTAATCTCATATCCTCTAAAAACATCTTGAATCTTTTCTTTAGCTTGATCCATTTCTTTATAAATTGTCGCAACCGAGATCGCGACTGAACGACGAAAAATAAATAAAAAATAGGGAGTCGCCACTAATGTTATTTTTTAAGGAAAAACATTGGAAAAAATCATAAAATAGAAAATGGTCTACGAAAATTAGATTTTTGGGTTCGGAAGTCAATTACGTGTAAGGAAGGTATTAGCACCTTACAAAGTTCGTCTTAAGACGATTACCTTTAATTAATTAAGCAAATTTATTATAACTTTTAAAATATTTATCTCACCCCACATTAATATGAATTAACAATAATAATCAAATATATTGTTTAACAAATGTCTTTATTTTATTTTAATGAGTAATAAAATTATTTATATTATTATTATTATTAGAAAATGAGATAATATTGTTATTTTTATTTTTTTTGGCTCGACAGGAGTGACTTCCTGCTCCTACGTATCTCCATGCGTAATGAAAAATCAGAGTCACGTAATTCTTTGGTAGAAAATATTTGTGTTGATATTTTTAAATTAATTTGTTTATTATTTTTCTTTTAAAAAGGTTAGAATTTTTGAACTGTCACAACTCATATATCCCAAAATATAAAAACTGACAGAGGTGTACACCAAAGTCAGATATTTAATTATTTTTTTTAAAAATAGCATTGTTATTGTTAATATTGTTACTATTGTGGTACATATTAAAAAAAAAATTTGGTTAGATATTTTTTATTATTTTATGGAAAAAGTAAAGATATTAAGTTGTCACAACTTGTATCTTAAATTTAAAGGTTAAAAAGATATTACATCTAATCAATTATTTTTTCAATAAAATCTTTGATATAATGACCTCAAATATTTATATTAAAAATTGCGATAATATATTTTTTTACTTAATTATATTTTAAATAAGAAGAACTTTAAGATAACAAATTGTCACAATTTACACCTTTAAGCCCAAGAATTAAGGAAATGTCACATTCCAATAATTTTTTTTAATGAATTAAAATTACATGATCATTTAACACATTTATATTAGGAAACAACTTAATCAAGTAAAATCAATTAAGCTAATAAATAAATGCTATCCTCTAAGATTAAGGAAACGCCTCATAATTTTATCACTATTATTATTATTATTATTATTATTATTATTATTATTATTATTATTATTATGTTTAATTTTATTATTATTATTATGTTTAATTTTATCTAAAATCTAAATAGTATTTCTATTGGTCATTTTTTTAACGTTAAGTTACAAGACTTTATTTTAAGATATTATTCTTATTTTATTATAATTATTAATGTTATTATTTATGTTTATCTTATGATCGTTTGAGAAATATGAGGATATGGGCCAAGTTATTTGTAACGTTTTAAAAAACGAAGGAGAAAGAAAAGATAAAAAAAGGAAGAAAAAAAAGTAAGCCCAAAATCTAAGATAAATCCACACGGTTACATTGCCATTAGGCAGATGATAAATACACCTCCACTCTCGTATAAACACACCCCCTTTTTAAAAAAAATATATAAAAAATGTCTAAATTACCCTTTAAGAAAAATGAAATTCCTAAATTTACACCTCTTTCCCCGCACCTCCGTTCCCCGCACCCCCCTTTCTCGCACCCCTCTTCTTCGCAAAGTCTCTTTCTGCAACGGCACCAGAACGGGTCGCACTATATCAGAACGGCCCGTACTACAAGTAGAACGGCCCGTACCGCAAGCAGAACGGCCCATTATGCTTTGAGTACGGCCCGTTCTGCTTCAGTGCGGGGCATTCTGAAAACAGAACGGCCCGTTCTGCAAGCAGTACAGGCCGTTCTGCTTGCAGAACGGGCCGTTCTAGGGTCGTTCTATTGCAGTTCAGGCCACCGCGTCACTTTTAAAATGGCTACCTTATGACTGATTTTAAAATCCTGATTTTAAAATTCATTTTTATTCTTTTTCATTTTTCATTCTTGGTTTTTCTTCTTTTACGATTAACATAATCATATTTTATCTTTCTATCTTTTAAATTCTATTTTCCACTTTGCACTCTATTCTTTCTTAAACCCTAATTTTTCATTCAATCATCATTATCCTCTACATTCAATACAAGGTACAAAATTAATATATTAAATTACATTTCATATTTACAATTTTTTTAAACTTATTTAACATTAGTTATGCACAACAGGTTTGATCGCAGACGCCGGTGGTGGATGAGGAGATAAAGAAACTGGTAAGTTAAATGTGCCATACGCTTGTAAAATAAGTTTTTTAGCATTCCGGAAAGTACTTTCCGGAATAGTAAAATTATTGTTCATATAATTCCAGAAAGAAATTTCCGTAATAGTAACTTTAATATTATGGAAAGTACTTTCTGGAATTATGTAACAAAACATTTCCGGAAAATACTTTCCAGAATAAGAATTTAATATTATGGAAAGTATTTTCCGGAACATTTTTATATAATTCCAGAAAGAACTTTCCGTAACAGTAACTTTAGTATTATGGAAAGTACTTTCCGGAACTATATAACAAAGTTTTCGGAAGCTACAAAATTAAATATTATGAAAAGTACTTCACCGGCAAAGAGCCTTTCTTATGCTGGTTATGGTAGGGCTAGTCATTTTTTTCTATTCAGAATGACTATAAAAGTATATTCATATTACTCTTGAAAGTTGCTTGATGACATTGAGCAAAAAGAGACTTTGGGAAGAAGAGGGGTGTGGGGTGTGGGGTGCGGGGCACGGGGGTGCGAGGAAGGGGGTGTAAATTTAGGAATTTCATTTTTTTAAAGGGTAATTTAGACATTTCATATATCTTTTTTAAAAAAGGAGGTATGTTTATACGAGAGTGGAGGTGTGTTTATCATCAGCCTTGCCATTATCTGATCCATAGAGACCAGCCCACCGTAAGGACCAAAAGAGATAAAACGGAAAGAAAAAAATGAGGGAACAACAAAGGGTTTCGCAATAGAAAGAAAGGAGGGTTTGTTTTAGGGTGAAATGCGGCGCTTCACTTCCCGAATTGCAACGACACGATGACAAACAGAAGAAGATTCGTACTACAACCAAACACAGTATGAAGAAGATGACGAAGGCAGACATCACCGTTGTTGGACCTTACCTTCGAACAACGGTTCATCGTAGTCACAAACAGTGATGGTGCAAGGAAGAAGAAAAAGAGCGGGGTACATCTCCGACTAAGGCACACAACAATTTGGAGAGATTGAAAATAATATTTTTTATCCATAATTTTTATTCGTCTTTCTTTGCATCTTAATCATCTACATTATGTTGGTGATTTAAATTTTAACCGAGAATGAGGTTATTGTTCATGTCATACTTGCGATAAAATTAGACCGGATAAAATAGAATCACAATACATAATACACAAAGATAAGGTTAGATCACATTAAGGATGATACCACAATTGGGAAGTCCTGGTCAGTGCTTCTTGTTCGTGCCTTCTCTTCTTTGACTATACTTCAGTCACCATTGTTTTTATTTTTCTTCAGATTTTCATCCCTTTGTTCATCTTGTGTTATGGTATTTATAGGCACACGATTTTTTTTTGAATTTGGTTAATCTGATATCTTTCTCTGCCAAAATCCCTAAATTCAGGGATATGGCTTGTGGATTTGGTTAAGAGCCAATTTTGGAGATTTTTGCAGGGCATGGTGGCTTGTTTGCAGGGCATGGTGACTCCATAGCAGAGTAGTTAGGGGTCAGCTGATTGTATCCAAATAAGGCAGAGGAAGATTTTTCTTTTCTGTTTCTTCCTTTATTGTTTTTATTAATTTTTTATTAATTTAATATATGTATTATTATTATTCTTTTATATGTATTAATATAATTTTGATTTATGCAAGAAGACAAAATTTGGAGTTAACATAAATGAACCCAATGGCTGGCTTTTCATCTGAATCTACTAAGTACAACACTTTAACTAAGGGAAAAACACCTTTTATACAATTCAAAGCATTTTTCCAAAATCTCTTATCTGTAACTAAATTCTCCATAAACTTTTCATCCTTGGCCTTTGCTAATTGACTAGAAGTTCATTCTTCAGATGTGAACATTCTAGTTAATGGACCCTTATTCTCATTCAAGCATCCCAAGGTTAAGTAGGAAGTAGCAAAACGAGTCAAGCTAGGTCTAATCAAGTCAACCCCTTAGTAAATTTATGCAATAAAGCAATAAGACTTGTTCTACAATAGATGTATGATGTGATCATTCTACCACTTGCAATTGTTTTACTATGAAGGCGTATCTTTTTCTCAAAATCTTCAAGCATTAAGTTAATGCAATGAGCTGCACAAGGTGACCAATACAACTTAGTCCTTTTCTTCATCAACATTTCCCTAGCTGCTTTGTAATTTGATGCATTGTTTGTGACAATATGAACAACATTTTCTTCCCTAACCTCTTCAACTACATCATCTAACATCTTGAAATTTTTTTCAGTTGTCTTGCATATCTTGGATGCATCAATAGACTTAAAAGAAAGTGTTCCAAGTGGACTATTTACTAAAAAATTTAATACAATCCTTCTCCTCCTCCTATCAATCTATCCATCTGTCATTATTGTGCATTCAAATTTCTTCCAATAAGTTTTATGATCATCTAAAGAAAGATTGGTCATTTTAGCATGGTACTTTAAGTATTTCGCCCTAATCTCATGGTAGGATGGTGGGTCAAATCTTGGACCGTGTCGAATAACTGATTCAAACATTTTCCTATATGCTTCACTATTGGTTGCATTAAAAGGGATAATGTTTAAATAAAAAAATAGAGTAATGTCCTGACATGCTTCCTCTCTCAAATCCTTCTTAAAGATCTTGTTGATTGTCATTTGAGAGCTAACTTTTCTCTTGAAAAGATTTTGACTACCAATATCACCACCTTCTAATTGAGCAGCAAAACTACTATACATATTCCTTCAATGTTACCATATTTTTTAGGAGGGTTTGTTGCAATGATGAAACAATACCCAACATTTCTTTCTTAACATCTTCAAGAATTGATCTACATGCTCCAACATCTTTGTATGTTCATGCTAAATGATGTTTCAGATGATAAACTCTTCCTGTAAATGTATTTTCACAAAATTTGCACCTGACTTTTCTTGCATCCCCATCAACAAAAACACAATATTTCCATGCCACATTAGTTTTCATTCCAGTAGCATTTTTATGCAATTTTTGTGGTGGTTCACTTTCTTGAGTTCCTTCCCCTGATGTCATTTTTTCTTCAATAGTTTTAAAACAAACACTAATAAAATAAAAAATTAAATGAGAACAAAATTAGTGAAGGAAAGAAAGAATTTTAAAAAGGAATTAATTGAATTAACATAAAACAGAAAGGATGAATTATTCAATTTTATTAATATTAAATTTTAAAAAATTAACAAATTTTATTATTTTTAAAAATTGTTGAAAAAATATACTAAAACAATTATGTAATACTTCAAAAATAATTCAGTAATACACAAATACTTTAAAATAATAAGTAATGATTCATAGAATTAAAATAAAAAATGGTTGAATTACTCAATTTTATTGAGATTGAATTGAAAAAATTTAACGTAATTCATTATTTTTAAAAATTGATAAAAAATTATATTAAAAAATAAAATACTTAGATAAGCAAAGAAAAAATAATAATGCTTCAAAAGTAATACACTAATACTTCAAAAGAAAAAGTCATGATTCGTAAAATTAACATTCAAAAATAAAAATAAAAAAAGTTGAATTACTATATTTATTTAGGATTGAATTTTAAAAAAAATTAACATATTTCACTATTTTTTAAAATTCTTTAAAAATTATATAATGCTTAATTAATAAAAAAAAATAACAATACTTCGAACGTAATACAATATTTATTCAGAAAACAAAAATTATTAATTTGTAAATCTTAGATTTAATATACTTATAAAGCAAAAAGTTAAAGAAAAAATTATATAAATATAAAAATAAATTATTAATAGTGGAGAGTGGAGACATTCATATTTTTAAATATGTTTAAAACTTCAAATTAAAAGAAAAGAAAGAAATCAAAATATGTTTAAAAGTTAAAAGTTAAAAAAAGTAAATAATAAGACACGGTAAAGTGTAAATGTAAAACAAAGAAAGAAAGATAATAAATATACACTTAAAATTTAAAATAAAAAAGATAAGAAAGAAATAGAAGGGTCAAGAAGGAAAGGAACGCGCATACAAGTTTTCTATTTTTTCTTCTTTCGCTTTCTTCTTCTTTTGTTGTGTGTTCCGTGCTACGTTCTTCTTTTGCCGCTGTCGTATTACGTTCTTCTTCTTTTGTTGTTGTCATGCTGCGTTCTTCTTCTTCTTCTGTTGGTTTCGTGTTGCGTTCTTCTTCTTCTACTACTATGGAGCTGCATTTTTCTTCTTCTGTTGTGACGCAGTAATATAAATAGATCTATAGAAGAATAATAACTTGGGGTTTTGTTGTCGAAGAAATCTATGATCTGTCCCAATATTTCATTTTTATTTTTTCAAATCGTGAGAGATAAAAAATCCCATGAATCACGCTGAAGATCACGATCTTACTTTGATCATATTCTGCCACGATTTTGCATCTGATTTAGCACGAAATATTCTCCATAAACCATAAAATGATACGATTTTATGAGGTAAGTCGCGATTTTAACAACACTAGGTGGCTCAACTAGATGTTATTTTCTCAATGAAAGGTTTTAAGGAGCTCAACTCGTTCAACAATTATTAGATGGTTATTTTATCATTGAGATATTGATACTATATTTTTTTACTAATTATACATGAGGTACCCCTGGAGCAACTCAAACACGCAACACCAAGGGTAATAGAAATACCCCTCGGCCAATGCAAAAACCAAACCACGAGAATACGCATTAACCACGACTACGACTGACATGTACGCGACCAATACGTATGTGTTTCAGCCGCACATGTGTGATGCATGCATGATTAATGGTGAAGGGACCCCTTGACCAAAAAGGAAGCTGAAACCTCGTGTGTTGCTTGGAATAACCAACCAATGATCATAATTTGGTAGGTCTTGATTAGAGGGAATGCCGAATACTCCCATCTTTGATAAAGAAGGGTCTTAGCCACCTTTACTACCTATTGATCATGCAAAGTCACCTTAAACTCGACTATTAAACTAACAATATTGGATTATCCTTGATCCGAATGTAAACACTTAATTTCCTAACAATTAATCGTAGGGCAAGCACAAAGGCCCATGAGGCCTATTAACATGTGAATAAATAGAGGGTAGGTAGGGATTGGTAAACTATTTATTGATTTGACTAATTTACTATTTACTCTAAACTGAATACTCACTTGAGCGTCGGAGTGTAATTGTAGGTACCCGTCCCGGGAAGCTGAGGATTTAGCTGGGAGAAATAAGACAAGTTATCATATCCTTTTAGGAACACTAATGATTAGTTTATGTATTTGAGAATACGCATGAGATATGAGGTGATAGGAGGAATATGTGATATGTGAATTGAGATCATGTGTATGTTATTGCATTGTGTTTGTTTGACATGCATCATGTGCCTAAGATTTTTTTTTAAAGGATACAATATTGAATACACCGCCAGGAAAAGTCCATTGGGTAAAAGCTTAGGAACCAACCTTGGGAATAACTCATTTTGGAAGTCCCAATCCTACCCTTGTGAGCATGAAATGTATCTTGCATAGCTTAGTTATCCCAACTAGGCCCCGGTAGTATGTCCTTCTAGTGAGAGTGCGTAAAGGGTGTGACCTGACATGTACTCCTAAATTACTCTACATATATAGCTTGCGGCAATACACGATTGTGATATGTGATGTTTTATTAGGGCATCATAATGTAACTATTATTATTTATTATATTATGACTAAATGACTATGGTTATAATGTTCGTTTATGTTTCCTATATCTTGTATTCCTTGCTTGTGTTTGGTTATCTGATTTGCATTCCTGCATCGTGAGTCCGAATGAGGTATTTCTCACTTCCTTTGCTTTGTGTTGTTTTAGTTGGTTGTTATGTAGGTAATTATCAGCATGAGGTTAAAAATGTTAGTGTTAGGCTTAAGCTTCAATGTTAGTTTTGCTTTAACATGACACGTGATATCAGAGGGTAGCTAAAACTAAATGAAGATATTATTATGTTGAATTATTTTGGAAAATATCAGTTTTATTCCTTATGATTTCATTGATTATGTCATTTTGTTAAGTTAAAAATGTAATACTTTCTATTTGAACATGTTGGATTTATTTATGAAGATCATATTATTCAATTTAATTTATTATTTATGTATTATAACATGTGGGGTAGAGGGTGTCATATTTGGAATCACCTAAAAAGGAGGTCTAAGACCACAATTATGACCTTTTTAATGAGCCAAGGTCGAGTTGTCAATATTTAGGCAAATTGTTGCAATTTTTGTGATTTTCATTGTAATAAATGATGGAGTTAAAACTTGAGGTTTTCATAACAGTTGTAGATAATCTTTTTTATCGTTCATATGAGATAAGGATAAGTTTGATTAAATTAGTGGAACCCTAATTGTGTTAAGTTATGTGAAGGTTGTCTTTGTACAATAACTGATTATGGCAAGTTGTATGTTGATACATGTTGTATGATGTATGGTGATGATGACAAGCATTGATATGCTATTAGGATTAAGTTGTCTAACATTTATATGATATGTGTGATTAATATGCTAAAAATTGCATGGTTGGAATGTTGAATAAGCATTGATATGCTATTATTGAATGGATTGTTGAGCATTGAGATATTATTCTTGGTTGAGGTGTTAAGAATTGGTATGTTATACATGATTGATGTGATTTGATCTCAATATGCATTAACCTAGGATAATGTATGTAGAAGATGTATGTTGAGGTGTTGATGCTAATAATGTTACGTGCATTAAGACATGTTGATTGACTTAGGACTAGAAGAGAATATGTTGTTTAGAAAGTGATGATCCCATATAGGAAATCTTGTTTTGGCACTTTCTAAGGCCAATTGTTGAAAACCTCCTTGAGTAGGTGTGAAACTCTTGGAGTGGATTTTGTTGAGTCTCTTTTAGGTCCTTAGTCAATGTGGAGTAAAGTATGAAGTCGAGGGTTATAACCCTTAACTGATTATTAGAAAGGTTGTGTGGTTTCTGTAACGACCCACCCTAGGCCGTCACATCTAGAACCAACCAAAGATAAATAATATATATAAAAGAAAATAGAATAAGAGTCAGCTACGCTAGAGTGTAAATATACAATAACATATAAAATTGTTTCTAAAATATATAACATAATTTTATAGTAGAGTCATCCTCAGTAAGGTTATACAGTAATCCAAAAAGATAATATAATTACAACGTCATGAAGACATCAAAATAAGACACCCTAGGTGCTGGTCAAGCTCTAAACCTAGCCACTTCTCAAAACAGCTATCCGAAAGACTCCTTGCTATCCCAAAGCCTCACACCTGATCTGCTCCCCCACATAGTGAGATCATCACAGTCCACATCATGGAAATATAAGGGTTAACACATATAAAACCAATCATAGTACATCATAATAAAATATCATTAAAACAGATATTTATCCACAGTATTTATCTAGACCAACAAGTCATTTCCAATTTAAATATAGACCAATTCAAAATATATTGTATACACATCCATGCCAATGCATATATATTTTATTATAATAAAGAATCCATAACTAATGTATACAATCCATACCATATGTATACATATTCCACATCCAAAACAAAGTCACACCACTGTATAATCCATGATGTAACCAACACATCCAAACCAAATGTTGGCCTTAACACCATCCAAACCAAGTGTTGATACAGTGAAACATGTCATCAACCCATGTCTCACGCCTAACCTCTCATGGATAATATACAATTGGATTACGTCGTCACGTAACCCTGGTGGGGCCACCTCATCCATCGGTATGACTCGGCCTAGACCCATACCGGTAGCAAATAAAATATTTAGAGGAGTACTTCAGAATCCACCCAACATCTGAAGTGGTTTATTATATAACCTTTGAAAAAGTTCCACATTAGAATCCTCACCATGGGATTCCCAAATTTCATATTTTTCCAAAGATTATATCCTGATCTCACCAAGAGATCTAATCCAACCATAACCTTACCCCTCTAAGTTCTATTAGCTTTCCAAACCACACACATATAGCATATTCCATAATTACATACCAAAAATTTCCATAACCATGCCAAATTATTCAATATAATAACATAAATAACTAAACACTTAAAACAACCATCAACTTAAACAAATGATAATCTTCATATAAACAAAATAACATATTAAAAGTTATACTACCCTTATCATGCTCATACATACTAGATTAAGTCTTATAAGTACTACCCTTACTTGGATAAACCTGAAACAAAACTCGGGCAGAACCTCCTCCTCTTCCTTAAACAAGAACCAAAACTCGGGCAGAATCTCCTCCTCTCCCTCCTTTTTTCTCTCCCCTGGCAGAACCTCCTCTACTGGATTCCTCTTCCTTTCTTTCCCCTCCTCTGCCTTTTTTTCTCTCTCTCTCCTCTTTCTCTCTCTAGGACCTTCTCTCTCAATCCTGCTTTTCCAACACCCCCAACCCCCTATTATAGAGTTCTGCCTGCCTAACCCGGAATGGCCCGTTCCAAAAGCGGAACGCCCGTTCTGGGCCTGAAAAATCCACGTAAAATTTTGAACTGGAACGGCCCGTTCCAAAACCAGAACGGCCCGTTCCGGGACTCATGCAGAACGGCCCGTTCTCCTTCCGGAACGACCCGCTCTCGGCCCGTTCTCAATCTTTAAATCTAGTTCATTTTTGGTGCTTGGAACGGCCCGTTCTGCTTTTGAAACAGCCCGTTCCGAGTTACTCAAACACCCTCTATCTTTAAGAAAATTTACGAAAATGCCATTGATAAATAAATAATACAAAAAATGGGTATTATAGTTTCTTGTGGATAGTTAGGGGGCTAACCCCACATGTGACTTGGTAATGCATGCCAAAATCATGATACACTTATACCCAGCTATATTATTCTTGATGGTGGAACAAAACTTTCTTAGTATAGGTGGCAAGACCCGAGAAATCAAAAGTTAGGGATTGGTATCTCATTTAAGTTTGATCGAGTGGATGTATTTTGGTGTGAAAATGATTGGGTTGGTTTGGTAGGGTTAAGCCAGTTAGAAGATCTTTATAGGTGAATGCATGACATTGCATTAGTTGGGGGGTATGCACATGATTTGTTGTTAATTGGTGTGTTTATATGCATTAGATGTGTATATTATTGTTTGACATGTCTTTGTGTGTAACTTTCAAACATATTAGTGTTGTGTTGTTTGGTGAATGTTGTAAACCATGAGGTGTTTTAGTTGGTTTACATGTTGGTGAGTAGTATAAATATTTTTTTCTATACTAATGTTTTTTAAAATCTAGCTTACCTTTGTGTGTTTTTCGTGTGATTTAGACTATTATCATCTTTTTTTTTATGGGACTAGGATATGGTTAGCCAAAGCGAGCTTCATGGAGATGTTGTAAGGCCATTTTGGCAGTGCACTCTTGTCTTAGACTATTTTTGATGAACTATATAGT
This sequence comes from Cajanus cajan, assembly GCF_000230855.2. Taxonomy (NCBI): domain Eukaryota; kingdom Viridiplantae; phylum Streptophyta; class Magnoliopsida; order Fabales; family Fabaceae; genus Cajanus; species Cajanus cajan. Next base: position 5,923,772 of record NC_138517.1, on the reverse strand, counting down.
AGTATTTGACCAACACTTAAGATTTTATATTATTTTATACTGGATGACTATAAATATATTGTATATATTTATAGAATTGTTCTTAGTTGCACTTATACTTATATACAATGAGTATAAAATCTTAAGTATGTAAGTGGTTATGTTGCTAGCTAGTGATTCCACGAAGTGTAGCGTTTATGTTGAGTCGTTACACAAATAATTTATCTTCAGTGAGAATATTTTTAAGAATTTTTCTTCAACAAGAAGATTTTAGTGATATTTTTAACATAATTTTTTATTTAATATATTTATTTATAAAATAAGTTTTGATACTTAATTTTTTTTATCTATATTTAAAAATAATTTTGTCACAATATAAAATATTTATCTTAAATTTAGATTATATTTTATATATTAAAAAAATTTATTTATGTAAAATTTAAATATAATTTATATATTTAAATATAATATTTATATATATATATATAATTTATTATAAATTTTATTTATATATAATACATATTTAATAATAAAATAAAATATTAATTATTAATTAAATAAAAAAAATCTTTAAGAAATATAATTAATGCATGTATCGATTAAAAGAAAGTACAGATTAAAAAAGTAAAAAAGAGTTTATTTATTTTTAGGTGATAAAAGAAAATGCGTAAGGTTTTTTTGTTGACGGACAAAAACATAAAGAAGAAAATATCGAAAAACGTGAGACATGGACCATGTAAACTGCTTTTTAATGTTTTAAAATCAAACGGTCAAGATCGAAGGAGAATAGGGTTTCACAATTCAACGGCCAAGAACGCGTCTCCTAAGAAACCTTTAAAACCCCCAAAACCTCGACCTAGCTCTTCCTCTTTCCTCTCCTGCTCGTGCTGCACCCCGCAGCGCCCCAAAGCAGGAGAACAAAAAACAACCCTAAACTCAAACGCACCGTTTCCTTCCCTTCCCCTCTGCCATGCCGTCCCTCGTTCCGCTCCCCAACGACGCCGTTCCGAGCAAGTCCCCAAAGGACAAGACAAAGAAGAAAGAGAAGAAGAACAAGAGCGACGCCGTTTCGGAGTCGAAGAAGCGCAAGAAGCGTTGGGGCGATGAAGAGGAGGAGGAGCCGCAGAGGAGCGAGACCAGCTCCGAGCTGGTGGAGCCCGCCGACGAGGGTTTGAAATCGGTTAAGAAGAAGGCTAAGAAGGTTGCGGTGGAGGATGAAGAAGAAGTTGCCAAGGGTGAGGATCCGAACTCGGTTTCCAATTTCAGGATTTCGGATCCCTTGAGGGAGAAGCTGAAGCAGAATGGGATCGAGTCGCTGTTCCCCATTCAGGCCATGACCTTCGACACCATTCTTGATGGTTCCGATTTGGTTGGTCGCGCTCGCACCGGTCAGGTCTGTCAAATTTTTAGTAAATTTAGACAATTATTAAAGAGAGTTTAATCACGCAAGTAATCCCTTTAATTTCATGAAATTTATCTTTTTTAGTCTTTATAATTATATTATTTCTAGTAACATTGATGATGGTGACAACTAAATCTTTATAATTATATTATTTCTAGTAACATTGAAGATAGTGAAAACTAAAGGTTTGAATCCCTAGCGGGGGGGGGGGGGTTGGCATCAGTGAGAGACAGGGATTGTTGTGTTTGAAACTTGAAAGATTTAGGCCATATTGGATTGGCATTGTTTTTTTTCTGTTTTTGTATTTGTTTGAGGAATGGTTGCGAAAAATAAGGCCTTGTTTATACTTTGTTTATGGAGATCCTAAATCTTAAAGGCCTAAACCATGAGAACAATTGATTAAGTGAAAGTGTCATTTTTCTCAAACGAAATGTTTCTTTAATGCAGTTTTTCTGGTGTGTTAAGATGTGAAGATATGCTTTTATAGTTTGGAGTGATTATGATATTGATATAGAATAATGCAGTTTAGAGTTTTGAAGTTGCTATATGGAGCAGTCAGGGTTCGAAGATAATTGATGTTATAAACTTATAATGTTATTTTGCATTGGATTGCTTTACGGACCTTTAATTGTTTTTTTTTATTTCTATTCTTTCGGGAATATGCAGGGTAAAACTCTGGCTTTTGTCTTGCCCATATTAGTGTCTTTGACAAATGGCCCAGCTAAAGCTGCAAGAAAGACAGGTTATTCAAGGCCTCCAAGTGTCCTTGTGCTTTTGCCTACTAGGGAATTGGCCAATCAGGTATAATATGATGCATGAGCTGGTTGGGGGAGTAACTTGGTTTGCTATTTTATTTGTGTTGCTTTATGATGTGGTTTTTTGTCAATTAGGTTTATGCTGATTTTGAAGTTTATGGCTCCGTGATGGGATTGAGTTCTTGCTGTTTATATGGTGGGACGCCATATTACAATCAAGAGGTTAATCTTCGAAGAGGTGTTGATATTGTTATTGGAACACCTGGTCGTGTAAAGGTAATTACTTAAACATTAAAGTGTGTTTGGATATCAGTTGATACAAACAAAATACCATACTTCTCCCGTTCATCCTTTGCTATGTTTGAACTTCCATTTGCATCATTGCTAACTAGATTCAAAACATGTCCTTGGGGGATGTTTGTTACATGTTAAACTTTTTCATGTCTGGGAATTATGGTTCATGGGAATCATATTTCCTAGGAATGATAAAAATCTGTTTGGTTGTTCATGAATGTTTCTGGGAATGAGGTTATTTACTGTATATACACGTAATACTATTAGATATTATATTTTCCTAATATGAAAGGCTATGGATATAGTCTACATCTTCATAGGAAGAAGAAAAAGACCAGTGTCAGGTCTCCTCATCTAATAGATGTGTCAAAGATATAAATATTACCTAGGAATCAAATATTTTTAAATAGAGGTAACGTGACGATTTTACCCCATTAAAACACTATTTTAACTTAGGAATGTTAGTTTCTACTCTCCCCCACGAAAATAATTCTGTAGGAAGCCTATGTTAAAACTATTCCTGGGAAATAATTTTTTCTAAGAATGTTATTTTTTAAATAGCAAACAGAACATAGAAAACTAACATTCGCAACATAAGATTCTTGGGTAAGTAAACTTTTTGTGTGCCAAACATCCCCTTCACACCCTTCTAGTGTCTGCTGCTTTATTTTTCATTTTCTTTATGTGATTGTTAATTAGTGGAAAGGTAGATTATAGAAGCTTTGCTTTGTGCAAGGGTCAAGACTATTAGTGATTTTGGTGTAGGATCATATAGAGAGGGGTAACCTTGACCTAAGCCATCTAAGGTTCCGTGTCCTTGACGAGGCAGATGAGATGCTGAGGATGGGCTTTGTTGAAGATGTTGAACTCATTCTAGGTATGTTTTTTTTCCTGCTAAATTTAAATTCTGTATGTACTACTACTAAGTATATTTATGCAAGCTGACTGAGGTAGTCTCATTTGATTTTTGCAGGTAATGTGAAGGATGTTGCTAAAGTTCAGACACTTCTTTTTAGTGCCACTTTGCCAGCCTGGGTTAAGCAAGTATGTTTCTTTGTGATAATTTCTTGTTCTAAGTTCAATGTTCCTACTGATTGGCTGTTATTCTGATGGTGCTTACCTTATCCAACATTTTTTTTCATGCAAGATTTCTGCGAAGTTTCTGAAACCAGAAAAGATTACTGCTGATCTCGTTGGGAATGAGAAAATGAAGGCTAGCGCCAATGTTAGGCATATTGTTCTTCCATGTCTCAGTTCTAGCTTGTCCCAGCTTATACCTGACATTATTCGTTGTTATAGCAGGTATTTTTTATTATTTAATTTTTATTTCTACTTTAAAATATGATATGCATTTGGGACCTTTTATAATTGTTTTTTCTTGTGGTTCTGTTTTAGTGGAGGCCGGACAATTGTATTTACTGAAAAAAAGGAGACAGCCTCTGAGCTTGCAGGGTTGTTGACTGGAGCAAGGGCTCTCCATGGTGACATACAACAGTCCCGACGGGAGGTGAGGTTTTTATACGACTTTATATGACTAATTGACTATTGGTTCAGGAAGTTTTCATTTTATTTGAAGGTGATCTATTTTGAAACTTTGAACCAATAAGTTTGCGTTTTGATGATTTTTCACTTGAGTAACTTGTGGGTGTCAATCTTGCTCTTATGTTTTCTCTTAATTGTGTCCTGTCTTGTGTAGGTTACACTGTCAGCTTTTAGATCTGGGAAATTCATGACATTGGTGGCCACAAATGTGGCTGCTAGAGGTCTGGATATTAATGATGTTCAATTGATTATCCAGGTACTCTTATTCATATATGTGTAAATATATATGTAGATAATATAATAAATGATTCTTCATGTGTTTTGATCTGATGTGCTGCTGAATTTTATTTGAGTTAGTGTGAGCCTCCACGGGACGTAGAAGCCTATATCCATCGATCTGGGCGCACAGGAAGAGCTGGTAATTTTGAATTTTGCTATTATTTATTTATTTATTTGGATGGAGGTGATATTTATGTTATTTGCGGGTGACCAAATTGGGTTTGTTTTTTCAGGTAATACTGGAGTTGCTGTAATGCTTTATGATCCCAGACAATCGTTTAAAATATCTAAAATAGAAAGGGAATCAGGTGTGAAATTTGAACGCCTATCTGCCCCTCAGCCTGGTGATTTTGCCAAAGCTGCTGGTGAGAAAGCTGTTGCAGAAGTGCTTAACCAAGTGTCTGATAGGTATGTTTTGTGTTATTTGGAAATTGTTTTTACCACTGCCTTCAACTGTTTAACTTATGTCATAAATGCAGTGTGATTCCTGCATTCAAGTCTGCTGCTGAGGAGCTTTTGAACAAATCTGGTTTATCAGCTGTTGAGTTACTAGCAAAAGCTCTTGCCAAGGCTTCTGTGAGTGCAATGTTCTTCCAGATTTTCTCCATTTCTTTTCCCAACTAAATTGTTTTTTCAATGTATCAAATCCTTCATTGTCAATATTTTTCTCTAATATGTGAAAATGGTATTTGCAGGGTTTTACTGAATTTAAGAAAAGATCACTTCTGGCTTCCAGGGAGAATTATGTTACCGTTCTTTTTAAGATGGGAAGACCTATGTTTTCCCCAATGTGAGAATTTTACAATCTTTAATTAAGAGCATCTTACTTTATATCAACATTTGCTAACTATGTGTGTTTGGATTTGGATTAGCCTTTTTGTGGTTGCTCGTGATTTTTTTTTTAAAATTAAAAAAATATTTTCATATGCAAAGAGCACCTTTGTTAGAGACTTAGAGCTTTTTCATTTTGAAGAAAAACTGATTTTTTATTAAAACGTGCTTAAAAGTTTAAAATCATTATGCAAGTTTTTTTGTTCATTTTTAAAGGCAAAAACTTCTAAAACGCCTTTTAATTGTTTTCTTACAGGTCAGCGCCCATTTGTTTTACCTGAAAAAAAATTATTAATGCAATTTTTTATGGTCTTTTTGCTAAAACTTCTATATTAACTTCAGAGAATAGCACTAAGATGAGTTTTTGAGTCCTTTCCCCAATTACATTATTATTGCAATTTTTTATATATATTTTAATTTAAAAGTGTTTTGCATAAAAATGCATTCGTAGACGGCCTTAACGTGAATCAAACATAGGAATCCCTTATAATCGTGTGGCTTGGAGATATTAGTTGAGTGTGGGCTTAATTTATCAAGTTATCTACTGTGTAAACGTTATTTTGAGTTTGTCCTGTTTGGCCAAATTTAACTTGTGGCTCTGGGTTGTTGTCAGGCATACACTTGGACTCCTGAAGAAATTCTTGCCCGAGGAGAAGGTTGGGGCAGTGCAAGGTCTTAATTTCACTGCAGATAAAAATGGTGCCGTTTTTGATGTACCGGCCGAAGATTTAGATGCATTTGTTGCTGGTAAAGTTTAACTTGACTATTGAGTTGAGATTTGTGAGCATTTTTAAAAGGCCAATTTCTCTTTTCCCTTTTCATCTTAAATAGTGCAGATCTATGAACATCTATCACACTATCCATGATGTTAGTAATTGTCAGTAACCTGTGTTATTGCTGACACTGGTTGAATATGTGCATATTGTTGTATGGATTGTACACGGACACCTTCTCATCGCTGGCCTATATCTTCACATTTCAATATTTTTTCTCTTCAGGTGTGCAGAGTGACCCTAGTTTAAGCCTAGAGGTGCTGAAAGCATTGCCACCTTTGGAGGAAAGAGGCGATTCCAGATTTGGTGGTGGTCGCTGGAATAATAATGGTAGAGGTGGCGGGAATAGATTCTCCCGTGGCAGGGGTGGTGGATTTTCTGGTGGGAATAATAGGTCTTCAAAAGGTTTTAGAGGTGGTAGAGGTAATGGTGGAAGGAGTTGGTGAAGTTAAGGGACTTGGAGTGCTCTCTATTTGCTCAACGTGTTATGTCTTGTGCATTTCATACCGGTGCTGCGGTGGGAGACTGGGGATACATTGGTATCTTCACCTTTTTTCCCCACGTTTTTCTTCTTTTTAATGTTCACTGTTATCCCTTTTAATCCCAATTTTGACTGGGGAATGTAAGAATTTAGGTTTGTGTGATTAAAAATACAAGGGAAAAAAAAAGTCATTAGAAGAAATAGGTATGTCATGCTTGTTAGGTGAAAACTTCTATGGTTATAATTAGTTAATTACTGTGCGTCATTATTGACAAATCAGCCAGAGTTTTTTGATTCTGTTTACAACCTTCATGTCATAGGCTGCTGTGATGTTAGAAGTGGTATGTCCATCGGTTTTGACAATTTGTCATGTGTTTAATGGTGGCTTGATTCTCTCCATTACCATCAAGATGTACATCTTATCATAAGTTATCAAAACTCAACAATAATAGGATAATCAAAATAGGAATACAAATAAAAACAGTACTATTTGGTTTCATGTATAATTGCTATTTCTTATTGCTTCATTGTTAAATGTTATATAATCATTATATAATAATACGAAATTTGAATAATTTTTTGCTTCCTAAAAGCTTCACTTGTTACTCTTTCACATTTATTCTCATTTGAATGGGATAAGATTTACTTCTTTAATGTGTATGATTCTCTTATATGTTTTATATCCTACAAAAAAGTTATTATTTAGTAGTAAATAATTAAATATCAAAATAAAAAATATTTTATTTTTAAAATATAAATATTCCTTTTAATCTATTTTATATCTACTTTAATGTTTTTAACATTAGTTATTTGAGGATAAAATACTTTTTTAAGTAGTTTTACTTATTTTTCCCTGTAGTCTTTACAGTTTAAAATAAGATTTTTTAATTCTTATATTTATCTTTTTTAATTCTTTTTGTATTTTATAATAAATAAATAAAATAAATAATGAAACACTTATAAAACATTATAGAGTAAATGTCAAATCACATCTTTAATGCACCTTCACCAAAGGATATAATATTAGTGTCTAATTTGGATAATTGAGTCATGTATTCCATGTACACAGGCCGAGATTGAAAAGTTATTTTTAAGGATTGATTTCCAAATTTTTACACAAAAGGGTTTTTTTAGTAGTGTATTTCATATTGTACTCTTAAAAATATATTTTTATGCATATAATATCATTACATTAGAATATCATATCATCATGGTTAATCCTTGCTTAAACTTTTCATCATATAAACCTTACAAAATTTATACATATCAATTGTATCAATGTCAAACATGTTAATTAATTTATATATAGTTCACAATCATGCTAATAGAATATTCACTTATCATAACTTGTTATCAACATTATTTAATATAATGATCACACATGTTTATAATTTAAACACAATAACTATATAACATCATTTGAGATATTTCAAGATAAAATCATTATAAAATCATCCAATCATAATCATATGTTAATACTTCAACCATAGTCACAAAGAGATCAACGTTACCAAACATTTAAATTAATAACTTAACTATTCTAAAAAGGTTATCAATATCACATAAGGCCTTACTTAGACTTTTTATGCTTAAAACACCTGAAATTGTTAACAATCAACTTACATCATAACATATTCACTATTATTTTCTCCCATGATTTATCTTTCCTAAACATTGGTATAGGTACCTCAAATCATTTATAGGATCAAAAACTTAAAGGGTAAAGTTATTTATTGTCTAGTCACAAATTACATTTTTATAACTTAATTTTCTAAGACATTGTGTGGTCCAAACATCTTATCTAGAGCTATATATATGTTATTAAGTTGATCTTAATTTTCGTAGAAAACTAAAACAATTATATCCAACTTCTATGTTGACCTCAAAAGCTAATTATTTCATCTATTATTTTTAAAAAATACAAAATCGTTCAATGCGAAACCTCAAAGAATAATATCAAATGGTGCCCAACGCGGCTTAGTTAATGCTTGACGTGGTACCAGTTCATGAAAGATTTGCAAGATGTGTGAAAATCGTATATTACAAACTCCCAACTCCAAAACTCCAATCCAATCAGTAAAAATCACAATTTAAGCTTAATATTACTCTATTATATCATCAATTACTCAAATCCAACCTCAATTTCACATTCTAATTACATATCTCTATTTATTATTTACACGATAACCATTTTAGGTTCCCATGAAAATCCTCAGATAATCCAAACTTCATAATTATAGGTTTAATCATGAAATTGAAGACATATATATACAACTAAACAACATCAAATAGAATAATGAGAAATCATATGGAAGACCAAAATACATAATGCAATTAATTGGAAAAACCTCCTTCATACAATACAATTAACAATGAAAGGATTCAGAGGCAATCCCAATCTCCAATATACATCTCACGCCTAAAGTGGGACTACTCACTCCCCTGATGAACACTAGAAGATGAACGTGGATCACTAGGATGTTCTCTTATGAGTTATGGTTCTCCTTGTTTTTGAGAGCATACACATAATATGAAAAATGAGAAGTCTAAAAATAAAAGAATGGTTGTTGCCCCCTATTTTAAAAACTTAATCCACACTTAATCCTTCAGTAAAATATACTTTAACTATAATTTTCTTTTCCTTTCCCTCAACTATTAAAAATTATAAATAAATAATATATCAAATAAACATATTTTTCCCAATCCAAATAATTATAACAAAATACAATAATTAATAATTAATAAATATATAATATATAAAATAAATGTATTTCTTCCAACACAATTATAATTAAAATAAAATATATACAAAATTATAATAAAAACAATTTTTTCTTCAACTACTTATTATTATAAAATATCACAAAAAATACATATTTCTCTAATGAATATTATACATTTTTTTTTAATTTTTTTTATTATTTAATTAAAAACATTTATAATTACTAAAAGTCTTTAAAATATTTTATAAAACTTCTTCAATTAATGAAAACATCCTTTTAATAATTTTGGAAAACTTGGAGTTAAAATATTTTATAAAACTTCTTCGATTAATCAAAATGTCCTTTTAACAATTTTGGAAAACTTAGAGCATTATAGGACCAATATAAAATATTGTGTGTCTCTCACTTTATCTCTTCTCTCAATATTATTGTGATGTGTGCTATTGGTCCATCTTACATGATTGATCCTATTCATATAAATTGTGATTTGAATTTACGTGGATACATTAAAATTTCATTACATTGCCACTTCAACTCATAGATTTAATAAAGAAATTCAATTACATTGTGTTTTTAAAAGAACTTAGTTTTATAAAAAAATCCTAAAAATTATGAATGTTTTTATCTTATTATTGTTAATATATATTAAAAGATATGTAATACATAATCTGAAATATATTTAATAAACAAATTATTTTAATTAGGAATTCAAAACTCAATTTCAAATTAAAATTTTAATTCTAAATTAAATTACAAATAAAAATTAGATATATCTTAAAATTAAATGTAAGAAAATTATATTTTTTTTAATTAAGTTCCTAAACAATAAATTTTATAATTAATTTTTTATTTTATTTTCTTGATTGGGTCGTTGGACTCTAGAGAGAATAAGGATTATGTAAATCTTATGTTAATAATATATATATATATATATTATTTTATTTAATAAAATGTGCTCAATAATAAAATGTTGATAATAATGTTAATAAACATAAAATAAAAGTATAAAAATTATGTAAACCTTAAGTTATATAAAATTGTTAATATTTATATTAATTATTTTTTCCAAATAAAATTTCGTCCATATAAGAGATAGTTAAATAAATTTTTGTGTGCTCGAAATAAGGATTAAAATAAGATGAAATGTTTTAAAAAATTAATAGTAAAATAATGTATCTTTATTTTATATATTAGTAGAAAGGGTGAAAAAATATTTGATAGTAATTGAGATATAACCATGTTTAGTCACACAAATTTTTTATATAATTTTATTTTCTTAAACAATAATAAAGTTTTTTTTATGAAGTTGTTGGAACAAATTAGAGATTATTATTAATCTCACTTAATATTATTTTAATAGTTTTTTTTATAAAAAATATACAATAATTTAAATATACTGATTAAGTAATTATGCATTATAATTACTCAATTTTATCACTTATGGAACACTAGATTGTTACGGTTTTAATATATCAATAGATTTTAGTGATGCTATTTTATTTTAATCATTATTTCAATTATTTTATTCTAATATAAAACTAATTAAAAGTCAATATACACTTATTTTATCTTCACTTCATTTTCCCCAATCAAATTGGAATCATTACAAAAGTTTGATATATATATATGTTGTACAATATAAATATCATTTCTTACTTACAATTAATACTTTATTTAATCAAATATCGTACCGCTATACAAACTAATTTATTTTATATTTTCATCTCATATTATTAGTATTTTAAAACTAAATTAAATTATTTTAATTGTGACAACCATCTAAACTTGTATAATGTTTTATAATTAATTGATTTATTATACTAGATTTAAATTCAATTGAATATTTATTTTTATATTTGTTATTAAGATGTAAAAAGTATCGTATTTAATTAAAATGTAAGAAAATTTTTGAACATATATTTATATATTGCTATATCCTAAAAAAAAAATCCAAAACAACCTCCAAACTTTAAAATGTTGACACCTTTTAATAAATTTATTATAAAATAATTACTTAATTTAATATTTTATAATTTAAATTAATTTTTAATGATTTGGAAACATTATTTCGGAGGATCTAAGATTTTTCTTATCTATAACGAGATAAAAATTGATAGGTGAGAGAGAATTCATGGTCTCTGATTAATTGATGTGAATTGGGATCAGAACTAAGCATCCGGTTAAATTTTTCTCCATTGGGTTAAAACCTATGAATTTTACCCACTTTTCTTTTTCCCCACGTTAGTATGCGTCCATGTTTTCGTTACATTGAGAATCGGGTGTTGTTTGGTTTTCCTTTATTTGTTCTCACGTGTGTTTGTGTTCTTTCTACTCTAGATTCTTCGGTTTCTTAACGGAGCCACGTTCTCACGACTTCCCCAACATTCCGACGTTTTGCCACTCGCATTCATCTATCTTGAGGCTCCGATTCACCACAGGCCCTGATTTTTGAATCGCTCCAGAATTTGAAGTTTCCCATTTGTTTTTTTTTTTTTTTTTTGTTTTTTGTTTTTGGGGTTTTGATTCGGCGTTTTCAAGATCATGAGGTGGTACAGAAGGGGAAAGCTCGCTCTCGATCATTTTCACAGCTTGGCTTCGAGGGTTGCGCCTCAAAAACCAATTTTTCAGCGTAGTTCGAGGATTTGCCCATCTGGGCATGTGGATTCAGGTTCAAAGGGAGCTAGCTTTAATGGGTTCTCTACGTTTTGTTCAATTTCTAAGAGATTAGGCATACAAGGTGTTGTTGGAGTTACCAGGAACCATCGCAACCCATCTCTTTGTGGGGCTAAGAGATTTTACTATGTGGATCCTCAAAATGTGCACCATTTCAAGCCAAGAGGGCCAAAGCGTTGGTTTCAGAATCCTAGGCATGTTTTCATTGTTGTGATGGTTGGTTCAGGGGTTTTTGTCACTGTGTATTTTGGGAACTTGGAAACAGTTCCTTACACCAAGCGAACCCATTTGATTCTGTTGTCGAAAGCCATGGAGAGGAAGGTTGGGGAGAGCCAGTTTGAGAAGATGAAGGTTGCTTTTAAGGGGAAGATATTGCCTCCTATACATCCTGAAAGTGTGAGGGTGACCATGATAGCGAAGGATATAATCGATGCATTGCAGAGAGGGTTGAGAAAGGAGCAGGTTTGGAGTGATTTGGGGTATGCATCGGAGAACGTTGGGCTGGTCGAAGGAGATGGAAGGGAGACACTGAATGCATTGGCTGGGAGTGAACAGAAGCTTGAAGGGATTTGGCACAAGGAGGATGAGATTCTTGATGACAAATGGGTTCAGCAAAGCAGGAAAAAGGGTCAGGAAAGAGGGTCACAGGCTGCTACATCGCACTTGGATGGATTGAATTGGGAAATTTTGGTGGTAAATGAGCCTGTTATTAATGCCTGCTGCTTACCTGGTGGGAAGATAGTTGTGTTCACTGGTTTGTTAGAGCATTTCAATAGTGATGCAGAGATAGCAACTATTATTGGACATGAGGTATTATACTTGTGCATGATTTATGTGTAAGGGTCTATAGAAGCATTGGAGAAAAAAATAGGAAGTAATTTTGAAATAAATTTCTCCATGAGCTAAAACTAACATATGTGTAAGTTAAAAATAAGATTTTGGAGAACATGATAGGAAAAATCTTCTACCAATTAGTTTCTGTGTAAGCTAGTTTTAGCTCATGAAGAAGTTCATTTCATTTTTCTCCTATTTTTCTCTTCTAGAAGTGCTTTTGTAAAGTTTACTCAAAAAGAGTTTAAGTACTAGCTTTTGCAGTTTAGTATGCCTAGCATAGGAGACCTAAAACTTACACCTCACAACTTGGTACTTGTTATCTTGCACAAAGGATATGCAGGCATGTCAGTTTATATGGATTTTGTTGTTAATTAGGTTGGGCATGCTGTGGCAAGACACAGTGCAGAGGGGATTACAAAGAACTTGTGGTTCGCAATTCTACAGTTGATACTTTATCAATTTGTCACACCTGATATTGTCAACACAATGTCATCCCTTTTCTTGCACCTACCTTTCTCCCGGAGGTATGTTTTATTCACTGTCTCTCTCTAACCAAATGATTTCCTGTATGATCTTGAATTGTAGTAGATTTATTTCACAGAAAGATAACATTTGTCATGACTAGTTAAAATATGTTGAGTTGTGGAGAAATATTGGCCTTCTAAGTTTCAAATAGCTTACTTTGCTCGGTCAAATAGAACCAGTAGATTATCACAAGTTTTCTTCAATTTGACTGTTGGACCATAACCACTTACTTTTTCTTACATGTGGAACATTATTTGAGAGAGAGATTCTATTACACTACAGGAGAAGAGGTAAAGAAAAACAGAAACCGCTTAAGTCTAATTACCAATTAGAACCTATATGCAAATTGCATGCTTACTATTTTTTTTCTTCTTACTTTAACCTGAATATATCTTGTATCTAGATGTATGGTTTTTGTACCACGGTAAGATGAATGACGTTGATGGATACACGTTGAATAGCAGAGTTGATATTGGGCACAATATATTATTAATCAATAATTATCCTTTCTTGTGAGCTTCCTGATCACAATAGATTATGAGAATATACAATTGATTTCTTGAAACATGAATTTTGGAAGTATTTTTAAAAGCCAGTCAGTTGCTATGATTCCAAATATTCTGGACTCTAGAAACTAATTGGAAAAAAAAAGCCAGAGCATTTAGTGAGCTATCTTTTATGAATGCATTAGAAAACAAACCTACATGATATATCCAATGCCTAACAGTTAATATCTACATGAGTTAATGCATGAATGGCTTTAGCAAATAAGCGAGTGATAAAGAGATGGTTTGAATGCTCAAGATAGGCATCATGTAACTTAGTACATGGTTCTTTTGCATTAATTACATGTTTATAAGATTAACATAGTTCATGGTTTTTCTGCATTAATTGCATGTTTATCAGATTCCCATTATTCTAAATTCGTTTTAGATAAAAAGGAAAACACTATGGTAATGTAACATTTATTTTACAAATTAAACATGTCATTAAGTAAAGTAGGATACTATTTGGAGGTCTTAGGTGGGGGAGAAGTTTTTTAATATTCAGGAATCATGATTTTTGTGAATAGTTAAAATATGTTTTATTACTCATAAAAGTTACCGAAAATATTCATAAATGATTATCGGAAATTAAAGATTTTCATGTTTAGTTACAATAGTATATTTTTGGATTTATAAATATTTCTTACAAAATATCCTTTAATAAACTCGTTACATATATTTATTTATTTAATTTTATTACAGTTATGATATTAAAAGTTGAAAACTTATCATAGTTATTTAAATAGAATTTAACAAAAAAAAGAAAAAAGAAAAAATGCTACATTATAATTAAGAAGAACAAAAATATATTATTTTATTTCATTCAAAGAAAAAAATAAAAAAAGTGTTAACAAAGATCATTAAAATGTAGAAATAAAATAGATTTTAATAATATTATTAAAATTGACAAGATCAAAAAATAATGAGATACAAGAAAATAGAAAGAAATAGAGATATGAGAGGAAGAGAGAAGGGAGGAGAGAGTGAGGGGGGAGAGAGAGAGAGTGAAAGTGAGAGAGAGAGAAAGAGAGGAAGAAAGAGTAATAGAAGGAGGAAGAGATATTTTTTGTTTTAAAAACGGATACTGTGATCTTTTTATATATATATAAAACTTTTCCTCTAATTTGGGAAAGTTGGATTTTTCACTTCCTTGTAGGAATGTTTTTGTGGGAAAATAGGATAAGAATAGTTTTTGAGGAAATTATATTCATGTGAATCTCTTTTTAAAATAACTATCAAACATGAGAAACTAAAAGTCCTAGAAATGTGAAAAATTGCACGTAACAAATGCTCCCTTAGTATCTGAACGAAAATTCTTATACAGAATTCATCCAGGGGAGGGGAATGCTTAAATGTTTTCGGAGCTAGTTCTGCTCTCTAGAATATTGTACAATGACAACCCTATTGTATGTTAGTGTGAAGTAACTTGATGGATTTTAAACCGTTTTTTAATTTGCATGATATTTTATGATCAGGATCTGCAATTTTCGGTTGTGATTATTTAATGTTTTTAAGCATGATATGTTCATCTTAATCAATTTCTTTTCATTCTATTCCAACTATCTAGCCAAGTTTTGACATGGCTTTTATTATCCATTCAACACTCTTGAGGCATGAGCTTTTTGGGCTACAAATTTTGTAACAAAACACTATTTATTCTCAATTTTTAGGATGGAAATAGAAGCTGATTACATTGGGCTGCTGTTAATTGCATCAGCTGGCTATGATCCCCGGGTGGCACCCAAAGTGTATGAGAAATTGGGAAAAATCTCAGGTGATTCTACCCTTAGGGATTATCTCTCTACTCATCCTTCTGGAAGAAAAAGAGCAGAATTGCTGGCCCAAGCTAAGATAATGGAAGAAGCATTTACTATATACAGAGATGTAAGAGCCGGACGTGGGGTTGAAGGTTTTCTTTAGGATTTCACGATCACCACTAGCACCTTTTTGTTACTTAAATGGAAGATTTTAGTTAATATAAACTTCAATAGGAGATTTTGTTTGATATAAGCATGTACGTTTGTGAAAAAAAAAAACAACTGCTCTCTAGATGTTCTATTGATGATCAATGATAGTTTAATAAAGATTAAAACACTTATGGCCACCGAATTTGGAAGAGGATGGCATATTAGTCTCTGAAATTAAAAGAATTGTCTAATAAATCTTTAAAAGTGCAAATTGTATATCACGTTAGTTTAAATATATAGAGTTTGATTAAAATGATAATATTGATATATAATGAATGATTAAAATGATAATAAATAGTTAAATTCTTAATTTGTTATTAGTATTATATATTGTTGTAGAATTATTGTGATGTTTTTGAAAAAAAGGAAGAACAAAATGTAGAAAAAAGCTGAAGGTGAACGTTATAAAAAAATGCTAAAAATGGTTGCTATGACTGGATTTCTGTATAAGTAATGAGAGGACTTAACGTGCCACATTAGATTTTTGACATTATTAATTGACTGGGGTTTGCATTTAAACTAACTTATAGATGAATTTCAATTTTAGAAATTATATCGAATAATTTTATAAACTAAGTTCATTGCGTCTAATAAGTTTTTAAAAGTGTAAATTGTTAATCACATTAAATTTAAAAAGAATTTGATTAAAGTAATATATATATATGTATATATATATATTTGATGATTAAAATGATCAAAATTAGTTAAATTCCTAAATTTATTATTATTATTATTATTATTGTTGTTGTTATTATTGTAAAATTATAATTGTACATTTTCTACCTTTTGTTCCAACATACGCATATAATTTAATGATTAAAGAAAAGAATTTTGAAAAGAATTTTATTGAATAATGCAAATCCTTTGAGTAGAAGTATGCCATATGAATGAAACTAACACAATAAATAAAATTGAGATCTAGTAGAGTAATAACAAAATGAAATCTTACATCAAGTCCTAACATAAAAATTAGTCAATAGAAATATAATCTTAATTACTGTCCTAATGTTACATCCTATCAAAATATATCCTCGCACAAGGCCTAAGCCTTATCTCCAGTCTCATCATCCTCATGATGAATTTCGCCTATAGATATACACCAAATAACAACAAAGAGAGAAAAAAAGTACGAAACATTCCACTCTAACTACCGATGTCGGGTAGTCACACATAGTAAAGCATTACATATACACATCACATATATAGGTCAATTGCACAATCAAGTACTCCAAGTTCATTATAACCATTATTCATAATTCACATCTAATCAACACACAATCATTATGTTCACAACAATCTAATGGACACAAAATTCCTTACTAAATGCATGTGGCGCCAGTAAAATATTTCGACACTTGTCCTAAGGCACACATAGCATGGCCAAGGAGAACATGTCAGGTCAATCCATTACAAAACTCTACACTAAGAAGATATACACTGGTGCATGTTGAGATAATGGTGTTAAGTAAGTTACACTCCAAGCACACAATTGGGCAAAATTGAGTTTCTTAAACCTGGCTATCCATAAAGTCATGAATGATGGATAAGGCCTAGCCAAAGGACTCACAACTAGAGCTATGATTAGGATGATGCATGAAGAGTGGGCCATCTCAGAGGATTGTGGGCCCAAGCTTTTGTTTACTTGGGCTTTATCTTAAGGTCCACATATGATTTGCTCCTATGTATATAAATCATGTATGTTGATTTTATATTTTTAGCCTTGAATTTTGGACTTCTTAGATTACGATTTTTGGTGCCTATGTTGAGTTGGACTTAGTTTTGGGCTCCATGGGCTTTAGGATTTATATGGCCAATATAGGTCTTATGTTATTTATCTTTTTTATTTTAGAAATGATTGCATAGAAATTTTAGACCTTGTATACATAGGTCACTTAGTATAGGAGTTTTAGAGTTTAGGTGGGTTAATTTGAAATGAAATGAAATGAAATTTAGAGTTCATTTCCACTTAATTTGAGTCATGCATTCCATGCATGACTAAATTAAATGGAAATGAATCCAAAATTTCATTCCATTCAAATTTGAAGGCACATGAGCTGTGGAGAAAGTGGAACATTCTCGACCAAGGAGATTTGAATTTGAATTTCAAATTCAAATATCCAAAATTGGCGCCTAGGTGTTTCCTTCTACTCCTAGTCTCCCTCCAAATCAATATAAACATATTTCCTTGTATTTGTTGACACTTTTGATCATATATGAGTTTTTCATTTTTAGAAATCTCTCTTCTCTCTCTCAAGAGTCATCAAGGAGAACACTCATCTTTAAGAATTCTCCATAAGGGAACCTTCCTTGTGAATTTGGTCACAACAAGTTGTTTCTTCTTTTCTAGAAGAGCATCACACTAATTCCTCTTCTCCTTCACATTCCAACCACATTTTCCTCCATCTCATTCGGCAAAGGTGCAACAAGGAGCCTCAAACAAAGCAACTTGAATCTGTGGAGCCATTGGAGAAGGAATCAAGTTTCTTCCTCCTCCTAGCTTCTGTGACACCCTTACTACCCCAATACATATATTGTAATAATGAAAACTTACAAATAAATTTTATTATTTCGGTAAAAGGGTTCACATGAGAATCTTCAAAAAATCGTTCTTCAATAACCACAATAAAAACTTTAGAAAATCAAACACAAGAGTTTACAAATCGTTTTCAAAATAATATTTACAATTCTAAATCCATATAAAAATCCTGTCCTAGAAATCCTCTGCCCCGATGTCACAATATCAAAGCATTCCCATAATTTAACTGTTGGCATTCTAGATACCACTCGCAGCCGGATCTTCTTTACCTAAAACATCCACAATTTATACGGTGAGAAAAGAAAATATCTATATGTAAAGTACATACAAACACACAACATGTCATCTCATTATAACTCGATACTTAAACAAAATATTCATAAACATTTCAATGTATCATAACTTTATCAATCACGCATCATCATCACGTCATAATTCGCAATCACAACAATCATCACAAATCTTGTAATCAACCCTATGTCAAGGTCACGCCTATAGCATCTCTTGCCCAAGGTCGTGCCACCCCCGACATAAGTATTAATTGCCTCACACATCCTATCCTATGTCAAGGTCACGCCTGTAACATCTCTTGTCCAAGGCCGTGCCACTCTCGACATAAGCATGAGAAATCACACATCCTACACTATGCCAAGGTCACGCCTGTAGCATCTCTTTGCCTAAGGTTGTGCCACCCCTGGTCATAATGTGAGGAACCACAATCACATCACAATCATAATCACATCAATCCATCATAATCCACATAAATCTTACAATTAACACTATGTCAAGACCATGCCACAACTGACACAAGTGATACAGGTTAATTGCCTCACTCATCCCACATCATGCCAGGGTCACGCCCTCCCTGTAGCATCACTTACCCAGGGGCCGTGCCATCCCTAGTCATTAGTGTGAGGAACCTCAATCATAATCATATTCACATTCATCACATCTCATCTTATAGCTCAATAACATATCACATATACACAACAGATAAGTCCAACAAAATAAGGGTTTCATACACCTCAAGCAATTCACATATAAATCATCAATTTTTAACAATCAGAACGGCCCGTTCTGCTTCTCCAATTTTGGGCATTTTTCTCCTTCCGGAACGACCCGTTTCACTTTTGAAACGGCCCGTTCCGGCAATGAATTGGGCCTCTGGCCCAACGATTTTGGGCTGTTACAATACTCTCCTCCTTTATGAAATTTCGTCCCCGAAATTTTTGCAATGGTAGACTCTTCGCTTTTTACTTTCTAATTCTTATGCAACCTCATTACCTTATTGATGTACAACTCTATCAATTTCACCAAAAGATATCTAAGGGCAAAACAAGTAAACTTGGCGAGCCTATCCACTAAAACACAAATAGAATCAACCTCTTAAGCGTCTCAGACAAACCTACAATTAAGGCCTATCCACTCATCATCTTACTTCCAAAATGGGACGTCTAAGCGCTACAAAAATTCCTAAAGACTTCTAGCATACTAAACAAAAGTATACAATTTCTCTACTCCTCTCTTCACCTTAGGCCACCATGCTTCGGCTGCACCACTCTGATACCTCCTCCTAAGGTCCTGATACATCTCATTAGCTCCTAAATATATGTTAAGAGTACTGTTATGTCCTTCCTCTAAAATCATCTTTCTTAATTCAAGGTTACTAAGCACCCAAGTTTGTTCTTGCACCTCAAAACAATGTCGATTTCTACTCAGAAATGGTTATCTTTACTTCTACCAATCTTCTCCACTTGGTTCCCTAAGAAAGGATCTGACTCCTAGACTTCTCTAATCTCATCCATTAATTCACTAGTCACTTTCAACATAATCAATTCAATGCTCCTAAGGATAATCTCACACACCAATCATAAGTCTTAAATTCTTCAATCAAATCCAACCCTTAAATCATCAAAAATGATTTATCAGAGGTCATCATAATCAAGGCATCTGCCACAATATTGGTTTTACTTCTATGATCATTTCTAAAGATCAAGCACCTAAGCGTAAGTACACTCGGTATTCATATCAGATCTCTAATTTCACCACTTCGTCTACACCCAAGTCAAACTCTTATCCATCACCTTATCCTATAGCCTTATATCTTGTCACCAAAATGGATCAACTAATTATGCTTCTCCAATTTCCTTCAACAATCCATTCGTTACTCAAGTCATACTTAGTCTCACACTACTAAAGGTAACCTTATAAACCCAACTTAAGTCTCTAATTTGAGCCAAAAGGATTCATCTCTCTAATCATAAGGGAAGATAAATATAAAGGTTTCCTACACAAAACATCGGTCACCACAATGACTTTACTCAATTAACAACTAAGTTTGAAATATTAGTCCTCCAGAAATTAAACTATCTCTTTTGTCACATAATTAACTATTTCAGTCAACAGATAATTAAGGCTCTAACGATCAATAAATACCTCAAGCTTAGAATCATATAGGCAGTGTCTCTAATTATTACAACTGCTAACTTAAAATCATAGGTAAGGTAATTCCTCTCATGAATTTTCAATTACCTAGACACATAAGCTACTACCCTTTCTTCTTGCATCCATACTCCAACCAACCCATCTTAGAAGTATCACTATATACCACATAATACTTACTAAAATACGGTAGTATTAACACTAGTCAATCTTACTAAACACACAACCATTCACTAATTAATCCATAAGGTCATCTATCCTCATATCCACATACATGCATATCAAATCATATTAGAATACCTATTTAAACCTTTATATATACCATTCCTAAGCATGCATGAATCAATCACCATTTACTCCATATAGCACGTACATGAACCAACTTTACCACATAGCATCATATCATCTCAAACAACCTCTCAAAAAAACTTCAAAACATCATATCCAAATCTTATTTTTATCCTTGCTATGTCTAACAACTCAAAAACATCATGACAGCATATACCTACCTTCAACAACTGTCAAAGCAAAAGACACACAGAGAGTTATACTCATCCAAATGATCTCAAACCTATCTCAAAAGAAAGCTAAGAGAATAAGCTACAACTCTTATGAAGACATAAGATTCCAAAAAATCATCTTCTTAGCTAAAAATTTCAAAAACCTCTGCAGATATATTCGGCGCTTACAGCTAGACCTTTGATCACCAAAGTAGCTATAACTGGAGTTCTAGACCTCCGTTTTACCTGATTCCAGTTCCATTAGAAAGATAACGCCCAAGACTACAACTTTCCTAAAGACTGCAAAAATCTAATTCTGTCAATACGGTACTCAAACTGGCACAACAAAACTACAAAAAAACTTCCTCTACACCAAACTACAATAGTGTATCAACATCTAAGGCCACAAAAATACCTCAATTCTTTCAAACCCACTCCTTTCCACCTCAAACTCATATTCAAGCTTTCCACTACAATCCTAACCCAAAACAGCTCACATATTCATTACAAAGGACTTAGAGAATAAAATTCACATACTACCTAAACCATAAAAGGTTAACATGTAAGCACCAATACTTAAGGAAATTTCCAACGTTCCAACCTCTCATTAAATATCAAAACTCAAATTCTTAGATACAACCTCCTTGGATTCAATTGCTACCACTATAGATTCCAGAAATTCCATTAACCGTAAACTCTCGACAAATCAATGTCTCACCCAAATCTAAGGTCCCAATATTTTCTAGTTGATTATCAAGGCTTTGTCTACTACTACTGACACATATGCTCGCAACACGAACGATACCACTCAACCACTACTTCTTACGTAAGCAAGAAGTATCAAAACAAATAAGCAATCATGAATAGCATCAACTAAGCTATATCATGTCTTTTAGCCAAACTATGAGAAAACAATATAAGTGCAAGCACAACACTAACAACGCAAGGGAAACATCATCATCATTATCATTATCTTCATCATAAAGCAAAACATTGTCAGAGTACACACAATTAAATAAACAACAAACATATTCGTTAATCATTAGCACATCAATCAGTTCCACAATTCATTTCATCATTCATCTACCAAACAAGCATAGTAGACTCAAAACCCATGGTCGATTGGATCGACCTGCTCTGATACCACTAAATGTGACACCCTTACTACCCCAACACATATATTGTAATAATGAAAACTTACAAATAAATTTTATTATTTCGGTAAAAGGGTTCACATGAGAATCTTCAAAAAATCGTTCTTCAATAACCACAATAAAAACTTTAGAAAATCAAACACAAGAGTTTACAAATCGTTTTCAAAATAATATTTACAATTCTAAATCCATATAAAAATCCTGTCATAGAAATCCTCTGCCCCGATGTCACAATATCAGAGCATTCCCATAATTTAACTGTTGGCATTCTAGATGCCACTCGCAGCCGGATCTTCTTTACCTAAAACATCCACAATTTATACGGTGAGAAAAGAAAATATCTATATGTAAAGTACATACAAACACACAACATGTCATCTCATTATAACTCGATACTTAACAAAATATTCATAAACATTTCAATGTATCATAACTTTATCAATCACGCATCATCATCACGTCACAATTCGCAATCACAACAATCATCACAAATCTTGTAATCAACCCTATGTCAAGGTCACGCCTATAGCATCTCTTGCCCAAGGTCGTGCCACCGCCGACATAAGTATTAATTGCCTCACACATCCCATCCTATGTCAAGGTCACGCCTGTAGCATCTCTTGTCAAAGGCCGTGCCACTCTCGACATAAGCATGAGAAATCACACATCCTACACTATGCCAAGGTCACGCCTGTAGCATCTCTTTGCCCAAGGTTGTGCCACCCCTGGTCATAATGTGAGGAACCACAATCACATCACAATCATAATCACATCAATCCATCATAATCCACATAAATATTACAATTAACACTATGTCAAGACCATGCCACAACTGACACAAGTGATACAGGTTAATTGCCTCACTCATCCCACACCATGCCAGGGTCACGCCCTCCCTGTAGCATCACTTACCCAGGGGCCGTGCCATCCCTAGTCATTAGTGTGAGGAACCTCAATCATAATCATATTCACATTCATCACATCTCATCTTATAGCTCAATAACATATCACATATACACAACGGATAAGTCCAACAAAATAAGGGTTTCATACACCTCAAGCAATTCACATATAAATCATCAATTTTTAACAATTGATATAACAATAATATTCATAAATTAATGTAATACTCAACAGAATTTCCAATTTAATATAATTTCAACACAAACAGTAAAATCCCCAATTTTTCACAACCTAACTTACAGACACTTTTCTATAATTTCGTTCTCTCTCCCAGAGCATCATTTTTACAAATGAAACATATATTCGTAGTCCTAAATATATACAGAATCACATAAGACCAATAATTCTCCAAACAGAAATAATTATAAAATTACTCATAATCTTAAGGGTTCTTCCTCTACCCAACTCCCTCATGTAACTTTACATATAAATAATTCCCTTTTCCCCCGTGCCTGGATAAACAGCAGTTGAACTAAAATAGGGATCTCTCGGTCTCCTCCTCTAAGTGCCCCTTGGTCTTCAGAGAGAAGAAGAGGAAAAGAATAAAGAACAGAAGAGAATAGGAAGAGAGAATGAGAGAGGTGTGAAAATGACAGGTGAGGGGCGCTATTTATAGGATTTCAGGCTCACCTACCGGAACGGCCCGTTCCAAAAGTGGAACGGCCGTTCTGGACCCTTCGAAACTACGCAAAATTCTCAACTGGAACTGCCCGTTCCAAAACCATAACGGCCCGTTCTCCCACCAGAACGGCCCGTTCTCCAAATCAGAACGGCTCGTTCTGCTTCTCCAATTTTGGGCATTTTTCTCCTTCCGGAACGGCCCATTTCACTTTTGAAATGGCCCGTTCCGGCAATCAATTGGGCCTCTGGCCCAGCGATTTTGAGCTGTTACAGCTTCCATCAATGAATCCCCAAGATTTTACACAAGAGGGACCTTCTCTGACAACATATTCCATGTCGTACCCATTACAAAATAAGTTATGCACATGATACATGTCATGCAAAATTCAACGCATACTCATATCAAGCATATTCATCATCACATACTTAATTTAAACATCATAACAATCACATCCTGGCTAGGTAATCTCGTCTAGACTTCAACACGACTAAGCCTCAACTTAGACTTTATATCACATGACCATCACATGGTCCATATACAACACTTCACATATTTTATAATGTCATCAAGAGGTCCCTTTTACCATTACATGTGTACAACCAACAATAATTGAATACATCATTAACCAATGTAGTTCATTCAACATCATTATTCCAACCAAAATATCTTAATATTAATAATTACGTCGGAACAGGGTGACGCTCGACTTGAGGTACCCTATGCTTGGTGGAGTCCAGGCGAAGAGCATACATTGCCTTTTGGAAGGAAATTGCAACAAAGAGTCCTTGGAGTTCTCATCCCAACGTGAACCCTCCCACGCCTAACGTAAATGTCATAGAGAGCAATCCTTACTAGGGATGACAACAAGTGGGGTGGGTACAGGTTTCTGTATCCTCGTCCTTGTTCTCGTTCCTGTTTCCGTATCTTATACCCATCTCTGTCCCCATACCTAGCGAGTATAAAATTTATGTCCCCATCCTCGTATCCGTTAAGTATTAGGTATATTCATACTTATCACATACCCATCTAAAAATTAATTAAATATTATTTTTTTTACAAAAAAATATAAAAAAGAATTTCAACAGAAAATAGCAATTACAAAATTATATTAATTAAGCTTTATTTGACATAAATTAAAAATAGAGTAAGAATTACATAAATATCAATTAAATTCTTAAAAAAATAAATTAAGTATAAAAAAATTTAAAACGGGTACGAGTATGAGGTAGATGCGTATATATCCATCCTTGTTTTCATACCTGATTTAATGAATTGGGTACTATTCATATCCATATCTGTACCCAGTCAAATAAGGTATTTTCCATTAAAATTGGGTGGGTTCGAACATTATCCATGAGTACAGATTTACTTGCCTTCCCTAGCCCTTGCTTTTTGTCACTCTTGCACCCGATGACCACTCATGGCACTTAACATAGCGTTAGAAACCCACATTTTTGCAGAATCATGAAATTCACATATGACCATCAATAAAAATGATTAGACAATAATATGTCATCATTTTACATTCTCACATACATTCTTCTTTACTAATTCAATTTACTCTATCCTTCGGGTTCCCATAAAAATCCATAAGCACCCATTTATGATCCCACACAATTAGAAAGAATTACTATGACTACTTATCAATTACTTTAATTAGAGTACAAAAGAATAATCATATGAAACACGGAAACACAAGTCATATTCAGAGTTTGGGTTTTCCCATCACACAACATATATGATAAAATGAGATTGGGGGCCAATCTTACTATTCCATAGATATCTCACACACCAGAGCGAGATTACTCACTCTCTTTTATCTCTCAGTAGCTCCTTAGTTTCTTCAAAGCACAAATGGCAAAACATAAGCATTAAAATAATAAGTGTAACCCTAATATGCTCACAACCTTAATTTATGAATTTTCTTATACCATTATCTTCTTTTTATATAAAAATGATAAAATATTCCCTAATAATCTACAACTTAAATCATATGTTTTCTTGATACACTTAATTAGATAATTATTTAAAATACATACATAATTAAATAAATTAACTACATTATTCCTCAAAAAACTCTCTTAATTAATTAAAACCTTTTATTAATTATTTAGTAAAAAACTTGGGGTGCTACAACTCTCTCATCTCACTACTAGAAAAATTAATATTTGTGACGAATTTTGTGACGGAAAAAATAGCATCGCTAATAGTGACGCATTTTGTGAGGGAATTTTAAGTTTTGTGACGGACAAGAATTTATTGACTTTTGTGACGGATTTTGTGACGGAATATATTCCGTCTCTAAAAATCCGTCACAAATTCCGTCACTGAATCAAAAAAAAAATATTTGTGACAGATTTTGTGACGGAAAAATTTTCGTCTCTAAAAATCCGTCACAAATTTCATCACTAAATAAAAAAAAATGTTTGTGACGGATTTTGTGACGGAATGAACTTCGTCTCTAAAAAATCCGTCACAAATTTCGTCACTAAAATGAAAAAATTTAGTGACGGATTTTTCCCTCTCAAAATTCCGTCACAAATAGGTTAAAATATTTTGTGAAAAAATTTGTGACAAATTGTTCCCTCTCAAAATATTAAATTTTATTTATGAAACTTTTATATTTAAGAATTATGCATAATTAAAGAAAATATGTTAACTTTTTTTTAAAAAAATAATAAAATTAAAAATATTTTATTTCATTAAAGGACTGTAAATTACACCATTTTGTTGAGGCGTTCCTGGCACAGTTCTCTCCATTCTGATCCCGTGCTCATAGCAAAACCTTTTGAATCTGGTGTCTTCATATTCACCTCCATTGTCAGTTCTGAGCTTTTTGATCTTCAACCCTGTCTCATTTTCTACCATAGCTTTCCACATCTTGAAAGCTTCAAATACTTCAGACTTGTGTTTCAGGAAGTATACCCATACCTTCCTGGAGTGATCATCAATAAACGTCACAAAGTATTGCTTCCCACTGATGGATGAAACAGTCGTTGGACCCCACACATCTGAGTGAACAAGCTCGAGCCTCTCCTTCTTTGGGGTTCTTCCACCCTTTTGAAAGCTAACTCTCTTCTGCTTTCCAAATATACAGTCTTCACACATTTCAATTTCCATTGACTGAAGACCTGGTAATTTTCCCTTCGAGTGCATGATCTTCATCCCTTTCTCACTCATATGGCCAAGTCTCTGGTGCCATAGATTGGGATTGTCATTTGCAGCAACTGTGATCAGATGACATGCTTCTGTTGTCTTGTAAAGAGTACCACTCTTCTTGCCACGAGCTATTGTCATTGCGCCCTTTGAAATCTTCCATTGTTCTCCTTGGAAGATTGTTGTGTAGCCGTCACTGGCCAACTGACCTACTGAGATTAAGTTTTTCGTTAGGTCGGGAATGTGTCTAACATTCTTCAATTCCCAAACAGATCCATTCAACTTGATCTTCACTACACCTTTTCCCACGATCTCGCAGGATTGTTCATTTCCAAGGTAAACTTTACCGAGATTTCCAGAGACATAATTCTCGAAGAGTTCTTTCTGTGAGGTTGCATGGAAAGATGCTCCAGAGTCTATCACCCAAGACTCTTCCTTGTTTTCCAAAGAACATATCAGCGCATCATCTCCTCCTGAGGTCGTAGCAACGTTTGCTTCATCTTTCACCTCCTGTTTCTTCGAGGCACTCCTACATTGATTTTTGTAGTGACCAGTCTTCCCACAATTCCAACATTCGATAGTTTTTGATTTGTTAGAGCTTTGATGATTTCTGGATTTGGATCTCTCCTTTGATTTGCCACGTCCGGTTCCTCTGGTTGAACTTCTACCTCTTGACTCTGTATGCAATACTGAAGAGGTTGTGGATTCACCCGTCTCTCTTCGGCGGACTTCTTCACTGAGGACCAAGTCACGAACATCATCAAACTTTAACTTGTTACTTCCTGAGGAGCTACTCACAGCTGTGACAGTAGCATTCCAACTTTCTGGTAGGGAAGAAAGAAGTATTAAAGCTCGTACTTCTTCATCGAAATTGATTCCAACTGAACTCAACTGAATTGTAATTGTGTTGAGTTCGTTTATATGTTGCGCTGTTGATGCACCTTCTGTCATCCGTAGGTTGAACAACCGCCTTATCAAGTGAACTTTGTTTGCGGCTGACGGCTTTTCGTACATGCTGGAAAGGGCCGCCATAAGACTAGCTGTAGTCTTTTCTTTTGCAATGTTGAATGCAACATTACGGGATAACGTCAAACGGATGGCTCCGAGAGCTTTTCTGTCTAGAAAGCTCCACTCATCTTCCTTCATAGCTTCTGGTTTTTTGCCCGTGAGAGGTTCGTGCAAGCCTTTCTGATACAAATAGTCCTCTATTTGCATCTTCCAAAAGCCGAAGTCTGCACCATCGAACCTTTCAATCTTCATCTTGCCTTCGTCCATTGCCATCACTCCTACTGCTTTTGAAGAAAAGCTCCCCCACTAGTTCTCTGAACTGAGATCCCAAGAACAAGAGAAAAAAAAAATCTTTTCTGATGTGGAAGATCAGACACAACTGCAACCACAGAGCATACTAAGAAAAATTTTACTCTAACCAAATCTTTTCTGATGTGGAAGATCAGACGCTGCTGCAACCACAGAGCATACTAAGAAATGGGCTCTGATACCAATTGTTAGGAACAATGGCAATAAAGGAGAGAAGAGAGAAATAAACAATACTAAGAAGTATTTGTTTTGGTGCATTTGTAAACCTTACATAAGCTTCCTTATATAACAAAAGTGAGGCACACCATCTCACAATACTAAGCAATGTGGGACTAACATAGTGAGGAACACCATCTCACAATACTAAGCAATGTGGGACTAAGAAAAACACACTACAAAACTTAATCAAACTACACAAAAATAACATGTTGTTTGTGTGCAGATATAAGGATCGGTTTGTCTCGTCGTTGCCGGTCTCTCGCCGTGCAAGCGCTGATTTCACGCGTCCTGTGTTCACCGCCGTTGCTTTTTATTTGTGTGCTAAAAAACACAAGGTCCTGTGTCCGCAGATTTATGTAAATTGATGGATTTTGGTGGAATTGTGACTGATTTATAGCCTCTATTGTTACGTGAAATGTCCTTTTGCTTTGGTTTAAGTTGTGGTTGTGTTTGTTTTGCAGCTGAAAGTAGACAAACTTAAGTTAATTGAGCTCTGCGATACATCTGAATCTGAGTTTTCTAGTGTAAGTTCTGTTAGTGAATGTTGCGTTTGTAATGGTTTTATAGGATTTATAATGATGATTAGTGTTGGCAATTTTAAAATGGGTTGTGAATGGCTCTGCTGTAGGTTTATGTTACTATGAAGGATTTGTGCCATGATGTTTTTGGGGTGGCAAAGGAAAAGAAGGATCCTAAGGAACTGCAGTCAAATCGAGGTATACATCTTTCTCTATTTGGTTCTTCATTCTTGATCATAATGCTTCCGCGTATTACTTAAAGTGGGCTATTCTATTCATGTATTTAATAGCTATTTTTGCATTGAGCAATTTCCTTTTTGTGTCTTTCCGTCTTTCTATAGACTTGCTTGATGTTTTGCCAAGTAAAAGGAAAGCTGAAGAAGGTGGTTCATCCGATGATGGTGCAGAGGTACTATTGTCTAGCATATATATTTATATATTTTTTAATCTTACTAGC
Source organism: Cajanus cajan (assembly GCF_000230855.2). Classification (NCBI taxonomy): domain Eukaryota; kingdom Viridiplantae; phylum Streptophyta; class Magnoliopsida; order Fabales; family Fabaceae; genus Cajanus; species Cajanus cajan. Next base: position 5,894,285 of record NC_138517.1, on the reverse strand, counting down.
ATTTTTGTTTAATTGGAAAAATATTTTTCGCCCTAAAGATTTCTGTTCCTCAATAAATTCAACGGGCACTGCACAAATATACTGTTAGTTTATTTGTTCTTCTATTTCATTGTTTTGTATATAAAAATTCAGGGATGTACTTTCTATGCAATTCTTTCACATGTAGCTCTAAAACTTTTTAACCACTGATTGTTTTGAAGCTCAGTTTGTGCTGGCTTTAGCCTAATCTGACCCAACATATTCATCATAGTTCTCTATAGATTATTTTGTAACAATGTCTTTTGTATTGTAATGCTGGGTTTTAGTAGTAAAAAGTCAGAATAACTAAAATTTATTTGATCCATTAGTTTCTCCTTATGCTTCAATGTGGTAACCATTAACTATCATTTCCAAACATAGATGCACGGTCCCATTAAGTCAGGTGTGTCTGATATGGGGGATATGATAGCAGAGTACCCAAATTTCTACTTAGCTATTAAAAAAGCCACCGAAGGTTTGCCTTGACTTTCAGTTTTCACTTTCTGGTTTTCTTAAGACACGAGATTAGCTGGCTCTCCGCAACCTAAATAAGGACTATGTCTGCTCGGCTTTAAGATTATACTGAGATTTATGAGAAGTTGGTTATTGTATGGAGTCCTCTCTATTTTAGCAAAGGGTCAATTTTAGTTGATTCCACCAACTTACAGTAATTTCAATTTGGAAAAAGAACATGGAGGTTATTTCACTTGTAAATCTAATGTGTGTGAGAAGGTCAAGCTTGCTATTGGTGATTGTAGTGGAAAGGTTTGAAATCCTTTATAATATCCTGCTCTGTTATAAACTGTTTGACGAATTTTTTCCCCTGTATTTGAATTTTTGTATGATTTGATTTGGAACATGTTGCCTCTATTAATTGTATGTTTGGTAGATAGGTATAAGGTCATCACTATATAAGCAATCTAGCTTAGTAAAATTAGGTTGCTTCATGTGTATTGTTTGAAGGGGTTTCTTTGCCTAAATGTGTGCCTTGTGGATTTTGATCTCTAAATGATGAAAAGTATCATGGCTATGGATATACTCCAATGAAGCTTTATTGTCATAGTTACACTGATAGAGGTCATTCATTATTTTTCATGTGTTGTCTTGCCGATTAAGCACATCATTAAACTTGGGAACTCCTCTTGATGTCTGTATTGTTCTTTTATTGTCTGGTAATCGATTACATGTATAGGTAATCGATTACCAGACTCTTAAAACAATTGTTTCCTCAAATTTAGTCATCAAACAGTTAGCGAGGGATTCATCTCAGTTAGTGACGGATAAAATCCGTCGCAAATTGTGAGGGATTTAATCCCTCTCAAATAGCGAGGGATTTAATCCCTCTCAAATAGCGAGGGATTCTTTCATTCTCAATCCCTCACACATTGCGACGGATTTTTATTAATTTCTAAACATTTATTGTTACAAATTAGTGACGGAAATTATATTGTTTGTGACGCCTTAATTCCGTCACTAATTGTGACGGAGAAAATAATCCGTCACTAAATATTTTGTGACGCCAAATTTTGTGACGGAATCATTTCCGTCACAAATTCCGTCACTAACTTATTTGTGACGGATTTTATGAAGTTTAATGACGGATTTTTTTCCTCTCTAATTTTAATTTTTCTAGTAGTGTCTTTTTAAAATTTCGTCCTTGAACTTACCAACTAAAAATAAGAACGGATATGATTCTCACATTTGACTTTCTAGCCAAGTCGCACTTTTCTCAATGTTCACTCCCTAAACAACCTTAACCAAATGGATATACTTTCCTCTTAGTTGTTTCACCCTCTTTTTTTCAATCCTCAAGAGGAAAAATTTCACATGTAAAGGCTATCCTTTAATTGAATGTTGTGGGACTCAGTACATGAGAATGATCATGCACATATTTTTTGAGTTAGAAAACATGAAAGACACTATGTAAATTTGAAAGAAATGGGGGATAAGGATATTTGGTGGGCTACTTCTTCAATCCTCTTTAGGATTTGGGAAGGATCAATGAAATAGGGAGTAAGCTAACGAGACTTTAAAGCTCTACCAACACCAATGCATGGAGTTACTTCAAGGAATAGATATATGATCCACTACAAGAAAAATGTAAATTTTTGACAGACATAATCCATCGATAAAAAGGAATATTTATCAGAAAAAGGGAATTTATGACAAATGCAAATCTGTTGAAAAAAGGGACGTCAAGAAAAAAAAATCCGTTAGAATTAATTCGTTGAAAATTGTTTGAAAATATTTATGTGATTTCGACAAATAAATCTGTCTATTAATGTAACACCCCTCATCACTTTTCAACGTGCTTTGTCCTTATTTCCACACTTTCTGGAAAACTTCCCAAAAAGTCACTTATCCCTAAATTATTCCAAGTCAAATACGCTTAACTGTGAAGTTCTGATGAAATAAGCTACCAAAAAGTAAATGCATCTTGTTAATATAGGTAATACAAATTAATTCATTTAAGTCACCCTCAACTATACAATCTCATACTTGTATTATCTCTTGATCCTTCTTATTCCGGTGTGTCTGGACTGTTATAAAAATATAATAGTATATAATAATTATATTAACCAATAATAATAATTATATTATATTTAATTAATCTTTATTTGTATATATACTTACTTTTATAATTAACAATCTACTTATTTCTATTTAAAATTAATATTATGATATAATTTAAATTATTTATTATAAATTTAAATGTTTAAATAATAATTTATTTAAAAGATCTATCAAAACTATTAACTTTTCACAAATTGTTGAAAGAAATAATAAGGTTGAGAAAATTTTATAATTAATCAATTTTTCATATAAAACTATTTTATTTAATTATTTAGTTAAATTATATTTATTAGCTTACGAAGATTTGACATGAATTATGAATTATTAGTTTGTTAATACACGAACAAAAATTCAAATCACTATATGCAATCTATTTTTTTTTTCATATTTTTTCAATTTTATTTCAAATAATATCTTCCAAATAACTGTGAATATGAAACGTATTGGTAGAAAAGAAAAAAGAATAGATTCAATTTAGTGAGATTAAAAAACAATAAAACAATGCAACGGGAATGCACTTGATTCACATGATTACTATATTAAGTAGATAGAAAGGAATACCATAAACTCGTATACAATAAATCAAAATAAACTATTATATTGCATCATCTCTCTTAATCCAGATAATTAGATGGTAATTTATATTTGAACAAATAAATTACCAGCCAACCATTGTTTACTGATAAATAAAGATCCAATTTAAAAAGTTTTCTCCACATTGACTTCCTACCATCACCCAACAAATGTGTCTATGTCAAACGTGACAATCAACACATTCTAAATGTGACAATCAATGCATGAAATTTCTTCATAAAGAATTTGTTCGAGACAACAACTCTGTCTAATGTTGCTGGCTTGTAATCCACTTATTCTAAAAATAAATTTATTTATTTTTTTCAAAATTTTAAGAATCCATCAAATTAATACAATATGTAAAAATTAAAAAATTAAAGATATTTCGACTAAAGTTTTGAACTTAAAATATTTATCCGTAACTAAGGGTTACCATAGATTATCAAAATCCCCCCATCTTTTTTACTCTTTCGAATCCAAAGTTTCATTTCCTTCTTTAATTTTATAACCTTAATTTAATAATTGAAATTTGATGCGGGCTACAATGGAATGGAAAATGTTAGCACATTCTTTAGTTGAGTTGACTAGTTGTTCAATATTGAATTAGAAAGCGCCAAATATTGCATAGTGCCAGTTCTTTTCAATATACGCCAAATTTTCCACTAAATCAAAAGGTCGAACCAACGCAGAAAAATAGGAATCAATAATTTAGATTCGTTTCGCTTCTATTTTTTGTTTTATAATGTTTTGTTAATATCTTCTTTACATATTTTGTTCAAGTATTCGGAAGACAAAGTTTTAGAAAATAAAGATGTGCTTTTCAAATATGCTGATCAGAGATAAACAAGTTTTAAAAAATATTTTTAAAAACAGTAAACAAACAAAGTCTTAATTTATTTATTTAGAGAAACTGATTTTTTTTTTCTTGTCCTTCCCATGGATAAAATTAAAGTAGTCCCCCGTTAGCTAGTTGAAGTGATTAACAGATATATGTATATACATGATATATATGTCAAGTGTCATGTTGAATGCATACATGGCAAGAAACTTTTTAAATTTTTCCCTTACCTCACATGTTAAATTTTGCATTTTGCATGCAGTTAGGACCTAACTTTTTTTTTTTTTTTTTTACTACAGGGAAAGACTTAATTGGAGGAGAATAAAGGCAACCACGAGAGAAGAGTATCATATATATCGACCCGTTCTTCTTTCTTTTGGTTCTAAGAGCTAGTATCATGATACGGTAGTTAATTATTACCACCTCTCTCTCCCTCTCTATAAAAACTTTTTGAGAAATTTATATGAATTAAACCAAACACCTAGATTGACTTGGTGGGGTTACTTATATGTGACTAATCCCTTCATTATTTTGAATCAAATAACTCACTGTCAAATGACCAACATGGCAACTTTTTTCTCATGCGGGGTGCCCCAGTAACCACGTTCTTGGACCATTTTAGTGGAACTGATGCTAAGCTTTCCTAACCCTTATACTAGTATTCTCTCTTGACTGTACCTCATTTTTGACTTTGATCTACATCTACAACTCTAGCATTGAAGAATGTTTTATTTGTTGCAAACCATAAACATTCTGCAATATCCATTGATTCACCCATTCACCATGGTAGTGCCTTCCAATAAGACGCTCCTCCTCTTAACTCTTAGCCTCTTCAGTTTTGCAACAACTGAGGCACAAGACGACCCTTTCTATCTAAGCCAAGATTGCTCCAGCGAAAAAACCAATGATAATACCTCCTTCCAATTCAAGGTCAAGAACCTCCTCTCTGACTTATCATCTAACGCCATTGGCAACACCAATATTCGATTTTACAACACCACAATCACCGGTGAAAACCCCTCAGACTCAATCTATGGACTCTTCATGTGTAGGGGTGACGTGTCCTCTCAACTCTGCCAACAATGCGTCCAAAACGCAACCCTAAAACTGTCCTCAGAGTGCTCCTTGTCAAAACAATCTTTGATTTGGTACGAGGAGTGCATGGTTTGGTATTCCACAGCCCTAATTTTCTCCACTATGGCCACAAAGCCTGGATTCACCATGCAGAACAGTGGCAACGTCTCAAACCCTTTAAGCTTCATGCCTTTAGTGTTTTTAACCCTGAACAAAACTGCAGATGAAGCATCTCTATCAACTACTGATAACAACAAGTACTTTGCAACAAGGGAAAGAAACATGAGTGGATCTCAAACCCTTTATTGTTTAGCTCAGTGCACGCCGAATCTATCACCTCTTGATTGCAGAACATGTCTAGGTGATGCGATAGGGGAACTTCCTGGGTGTTGTGAAGGAAGAATAGGAGGGAGAGTTCTATTTCCTAGCTGTAATATTAGGTATGAATTGTACCCTTTCTATGATATTCCTTCACCAACACCTACACCAAAGCTGGTTCCTGAAACAAAAGCTTCACATGCAGATTCACTTTTTTCAGAAGATTATCCTATTTATCTTTCCCATAATTGCTCAAACAAAACTTTTCTCACTGCCAACAACACTTTCCAAACACACCTCACTACTCTCTTGTCTACCCTAGCTTCTAATGCCACCAGTGGCAAGAAGTTTTATAAGGCTAACGTGGATGACACAGTGTTTGGTCTTTTCTTGTGCCGAGACCGAGACAACATTCCCTCAAGCCTTTGTGGTGAATGTGTCCAAAATGCTACCCATCAAATATCATCAAAGTGTCCTATGTTTTCTGAGGCTATAATTTGGTACAGCCAGTGCATGCTTCGTTATTCATACAGAAATTTCTTCAATAAAGTGGAAAAAAGTCCTGTGTTTTCTGAGTTGAATAGCACCAATAAGGGCGAGGAACAAAATTTCTTTACGGTGAAGTTGGCAAAGACGTTAGATCAAGCGGCGATCCAGGCCGGGGACAGTGATGAGAGATGTGGAACAAAGACAACAAAATTGAATGATTTGCAAACCCTTTATACTCTTGCTCAATGTACACGAGATTTGTCTATTGAAGATTGCAAGGGTTGTCTAGGAATTGTTATTGGAACATCGATTCCGTGGTCTCGTTTGGGAAGCATAGGGGGAAGAGTTTTATATCCTAGCTGCAATGTCAGGTTTGAATTGTTCCAATTCTACAAGGACATTGACAAAACTGGGACGCCATGGCCAGGTATACTTCCAAGTTCCAACTCAAGTAATAATATATTTTATATTGATGTTGCTATCCTCTTTCTGGATAATCCTCACTTGCTTTTCTTTTTATCGTACATAACAATTAACAAGGTTGTAAACAACGGATCGACGACCAATGTTAAATAATTTAAGAGATATAAACATTTATTCAATTTCTCATCCACCTATTTTTCCACTTCATTTCCCGTTTATTCCTATTTCTTTCTCATCATATTACTGTCACCTTCTCCTTTTCTTTCTTCTTTCTTCTTTCTCTTTTTTCTACTTCTTTCACCTTTTTTTTGGGATATAGCTTTATGGTTATCTTTACTTTAAACAATTTCTCTTTTCTCCTACTTAGATTTTGAGGGTAATGATTTTTTTGTTAGATTTGAGGGTAAAGATTATGCACTTCATTTTGGGATATACATGGTAGAGGGAAAAGAAAATAAAGAAAAAAGAGAAAGAAGAGAAAGAAAGTGACACAAGTGATAAGAAATGTGTGATGGATGTATAACTTGTAATATGGGTCTTCCAACTTGAACCAGTAGGCCAAGGCATGAGAGCGAACCTCGACTTCACTCTTTTCTTGTATAGGTCATAAACTTATTGGCTCTAGCATATCAGGGACAATATTGTCATTTTATTGCATAAACTTATATGTATTTACTATATATAAGGCACAATTAGAAGGAAATGATGATTTTTTTATAAGATATATTTTATAATTTGTATAAAATATTATTTATTTTTACTTTTTTCCCTATTAAATATTGTGAACATATATACTTCTTGTTATTGAATAATGAAAAAAATGATAAATAAATATCATATTTCTTACTTCTTTGACACATAATGTTTTTACCACACATCACTAACAAAAAATTGTCTTTGCATTGACAACTATGCATGTCAAAAGCACTTTGGCTTTCAAATTTTGGCAGTTTACGCCACTAGTTTCATTTTTGTGATAGTGTTGGAGAACATATATATATAGTTAACGGACTCTAACTCCCATTTTAGAATTAATATTGATATTGGTGCATAAATTTTACTATAGAGTAATATATTTACTTTTTCATGATTATTTAATGATAAGTAATATGAATTGAATAAAAAAAATGACAAGTAATAAGAATAAAATTCATATACCATTATTTTTTTTTAAAAATAATTATCCAACTAAAATAATTATAAATATCGATATTTGTTATTCTGCTTTATAAGAGAGTGTATTTGTTTAAATTTATTTGTTTATTTATTTTACTTTCTGCGAGTATAAAGAAATACAAGACATAAATGAAGGTAACCACACATTATTCTCACATGTATTATGAAAATCGAAACATTAAACTAGAAAATTAATATTAGTGAACAAATTTAGTGTCTAGTCCAATTAAATTACAGATCCGGTTTGAGAAAAAATGACCCAAAAATTAAGTTAAATTGTTAAAAATCTGTTAGACTTGAAAAAAATAAAATAATTGATCACTATTTTATAAATAGAAGATATATATACTATCAAAATTTATATTTAAGCAACGATGTTGTTTGATTATTCAACATTTATATTTGGAGGGTAAATTCAATAAATATATAGAATTTCCTGCACTATAATTCATTAATTCTCAAAAAGTAACACATGGACCATCGAGGTCAAGACCAATAGAGAAAGTGAGCCATTATTTATCTCATTAGTTATTATTATCAACCTGACCCGTCATGACTTATTCACCAATACTATTCCATGTGAGCAAAATGTGATGATTTATATTGGTTCTTTTTCTTTTTTCAGAAAGAAGAAAAGGCCCATCACGAATAATTATATTGATTGTTGTGTTGGCAAGTATTTCAGTGACGTTGTTCTTTGCGGCTTACTATTTTCTACGTAAAAAAGCAAGAAAGAGTCATGCAACTGTTCTCAAAGAAAATTGTACGTATTGTAAAAAAATATATGTATTTGAATTCATGCCTTTTCAGCTTCAATAAGTTTGAAAAATTATTTTTAACCATTCATTATCATTTTTCATCTAGTTGGCCGTGAAATTGCCACTTTAGATTCGTTACAATTTGATTTGGCTACCATTAAAGCGGCCACTAATAACTTTTCAGACCAGAATAAAATAGGCAAAGGTGGATTTGGAGAAGTTTATAAGGTAATAATAAATTTTTTATTTCTTTTATTCTTGCAAATATAATATCTTGTATTTTCAGGGTATTCTTCTCGATGGATCACAAGTAGCTATAAAGAGATTATCAAAAAGTTCAAAGCAAGGAGCTAATGAGTTCAAGAATGAAGTTTTATTAATAGCAAAACTTCAACATAGGAATCTAGTGACACTCAAAGGTTTTTGCCTTGATGAACAGGAGAAAATACTTATTTATGAATATGTGACGAACATGAGCCTTGATTACTTCCTATTTGGTTAGAAAATCTTGACCATTTTTTCTTTCAATATAATGAGATGTTTAGATCCATGCATTGTAAATGATGCTCTTATTTGACCCTAAATAATTTAATACACTAGTTGATGATAAAACATGCTAACTTATTCTTACAAACAATTTTGTAGATTCACGACTACAAAAGTCATTAAGCTGGTTTGAACGTTATAATATCATAGGAGGGATTGCTCAAGGAATTCTTTATTTACATGAACATTCTAGATGGAAGGTTATACATCGTGATCTAAAACCTAGCAATATCCTATTAGATGAGCATATGATTCCAAAAATTTCAGATTTTGGACTTGCTAGAATTGTTGAAATAAGTGAAGACCAAGGAAGTACAAATATTATTGTTGGAACATAGTAAGTTTGAGTGACTCTTAGTTATCTTTCTTACTTCTTTAAGTAGTTTATTTTCGATATAATAATTTGACTTTTTTTTTCTTATTTTATTTTATATATAGTGGTTATATGTCTCCAGAATATGCAATGCTTGGGCAATTTTCTGAAAAGTCAGATGTTTTCAGTTTTGGTGTCATGATTTTAGAGATTATAAGTGGAAAAAAGAATTTAATCTCTCGTGAACCACAACATATTACCAATAGTCTCCTACACAATGTGAGTATAATATTCTAGTTGGTCATTTCGTAACCCTGTATTAATGTTTATATGTTATATATCTATTATCATTGATGGTCTCCTAAACAATGTGAGTATAATATTCTAGTCGATCATTTCGTTTCCCCGTATTAATGTTTATATGTTATATCTATTTTATATTCATATTGACTCAAACACAAAGGGTAATGCTTTGAATATCTAATATGATACTGTTATATACAGGTTTGGAAACAATGGAGAGATGATACCCTATTGAACACTTTGGACCCGACTATTATAAAAAATTATTCTGAAATTGAAGTCATTAGGTGCATTCAAATTGGTTTATTATGTGTTCAAGAAGATCCTAATGCTAGACCTACAATAGTGACAATTATTTCATATCTTAATAGTCATTTTATCGAATTACCAACTCCACAAGAACCTGCATTATTTTTGCACGGTAGAATAACTGAAAATGCAGTTGTCAGGCAATCATATTTCAATCAATCTGTCAACACATCTACGCTATTCTCTATCAATGAAATGTCTTCAGTCGAATTTCTTCCTCGATAGTAAGTTATAACATCCTTCTTTAATTTTTTACCATTTATGAATATTTTTTATTGTATAACAATAATATTTAGTTGAAACTATTATCAGTTAACAATAACATCGAGTTACACCGTTTCATGCATTTTATTCCTTGACCTGTAATCTCTCTCTTTTTTTTTTTTTGGTACATACGAGAGAAAGGAAAAGAAAAAAGGATATAAACAAACTTAAATCACTCTCATTGATAACTGACTCCAACGAATTATCTAGATGCAACTGCTCGATATATATCAATGGTTTTTACATGATCATTAGGCTCGTATCCTTGACCTTTTATTTGTGCATTCAAAATCTTTTTATGATCCTAAAATTATTTAATAAATCAAAAACAAATTCAAAACATCGATCCAAACAAGAATATATCATTGTGAATCGAAGCTACTTGAGCAGATACATGTACAACACACAATTGTTTATTTGTACTCTTATAACTATTTTTTCTTCTTCTTAATTCTACGGACATTATTGCGAAGGGATTTATTTTTTTTAAATGTTTATCTTCACATTAGTAAAACTTCGAACTAAATATAATCATATGTAGAGTGTAATGATTATGTATTATTTTATACTGGTAATTATTAAAGAAGCTGAGTAGTTTAGATTAATATATAAACTATAGTATTTATGTTTCGAGAACAAGACTTTAGGTTAGTTAGTTTTGCAATAGTTTCAACTATAAATAGCATGTAAGCTTATGTTGTACGATACAATTTTCCACAATTATAGAAAAAGAAAAATTTTCCACTTTCTCAATTTAATTTATTATGGACGCATGAGTTTGTTCATGGTATCTAGAACTTTTTTTTTATGGTCTGATTTTTTTTAATCCATAAAAATTATAATGATAGTAACATAATTTGAAATTAAAATCTTATGCATATTACTTAATCTCTCCACCACTAAGTTATCATAATATTTCTTCTATGACGTCTCACTCTTAACTTCCATGGCAAAAACTCTAAACATTAATTCTTCCTTTGATTATTTCATCTTTATTTGATGTGTCTAGAACATGCAAGGGCAAACACACCCTATCTATGCGCTATATGGTTTTTGAAGGTAGTTTTGAATACAAAATGATCAAGTGAACATAACATGTGTAGGAAAAAAATAGGCGTTAGGTAGAATTAAACTAAGAGAGTGAATTATTAATTATTAAGTATGTTCTGCTAATATCATCATAACTATACTCCAATGAATAAAAAACAAATAGCAAGATAGATAAGTGTTTGTGTTGTATTATAGGCTAAATAGTGCAAGCTGCATTATTGAATTGCATCCTTCTTAACATTCAAAGAGAAAATATGCTTTGCATGTGTCTTGGCTAAGGGAATTACATGGAGCTGATGTTGTCAAGATGGATGATTCTGGCTTTTTGTATGAAACAGGTTATATATATGGAAGACTGTATATACGTGGCATAACAAGGAAATGCTTACCCAGGATACTGCTTTGCTTTCTCCAAGAAACAGCTGCTGAAGGCTGAATTAATGCATCTCATATTATAATTCTATTTTTTTTTTTTGGTTCTGCTTATTTTGGTGGTTATTACCTTTTTGGTTTGTTTCAATTTAGACGAGTCGGAAGGCTCATGTGCATGTGGACGAGCTTAATTGTTGCCAATAAAAGGATTAAGGGAGATATGTTCATATATAAAAAGATTCCTTGCTTTGATCCTGCTGTGATAGATTCATTGACATCATTTGGTGTACACTAGGGTTTTCATTTTGAAGGAGGCTAGCTTTCTTGTTTCTGCTGGATTTTTTTTGTTTTTTGTTTTTTGTTTTTTTGTTTTTTCTTGTATTTGTTTATCCTAACTGTAGCACACCTTGCCGTAGCTTAAGTCTCTTCTATTAATAAAAGTATTTTTTTTTGTCTATATATAAAAGGATTGATTTATTGAATATATGATTTAATTTTGACTGCTGAGTAATGATTTCCTGTTGACTGCTGAATGACTATACTTTGTACAAAGAGAAAACTATATGTTATTTCATCCGTGGCAGATACGTTTGATTAGCATAAAACGTCAGCATACACGTAAGCCAGAATACTCGAAGTGACTTTTGATCATGAACCATCCTGTTTCTGTGTATATCCTATGCCAATCTTTTTCAACCATTCATTATTTTCCAGCTTATATGTTTTTTTTCCTTTCCTTTCCTTATGATTGACTTACTTTCGCAATCCATAGACCTACGTACATTACAAGTCTTGCTACATATTTCCATCACCGTACTTACCATCTTATAAATGAAACGCATCATTGTTTACAAACCATACAGTCATAAACCTTAAGATCTTTACATTAATCAGCAGTCATGGCTTCCAATAAGTTTCTTTTCCTCTTTATCCTAGTTAGCTTCCTCATGTTTGCAACTACTCAGGCACAGAACGACATTTATCAACGCACAAATTGTTCCAGCAACACAACCACTGCCGGCAGCACCTTCCAATCCAACCTCAAGACCCTCCTCTCTTTCTTATCATCTAAGGCCGCCACCAGCACCGGATTCTACAACACCACAGTACATGGAGAAATCCCCTCTGACTCAGTCTTTGGATTGTTCATGTGCAGGTAATTAAGGGTGTTCATGATTAGTTTATTTAAATAACTTAACACATAACTTAACAATAAACATTAATTTAGTTATAAGTCGAGATGATGGTCCCAATGGTTCTCAGTATAAAAAACAATGTTTGTCAATAGAAACCGCAGACTAGTCGGTTAGTTTTGGATAATTATGTCTATAGATTAAAAAAGGTTAACTTATAATTTTTGTTGCTCATTTTTTGTTGTTGTTGTTGTTAATATGTAATTTTCATCCTTATTTTAAAATAAAAATATTTAATTATTCTATTTTTAAAAATATAAAATTTTGACCATATTAATGTTTTGACGTTGTCAAATAACATATTACTGTTTTAATGATGTTATATTTAATAATGTAATATTTAAGAATAAAAATTAAAAAAATAATATATCACTTAAATTGATATTTATTTTATTATAAAAATTTATTTATATTTTTTATCTTTACATGTCATGTTACTAAATATTATATCATCTAAGTATAATTAAATGTTAAAATTTAATTATTAATAAACGTTAATTTGATAGAAAGATTAATTCAAATTTTGTAAATTTAAATTTAAAAAAACTAAATATTCCTATTTTAAAATAATAAATTAAAATTTTGAATTGGCAAAAAATATAAGGACTAAAAATATAATTTAAAAAGAAAATACTAATAGCAATATATAATCTCTAATTAATAACTCCAAAAATTATCAAAATTTTATTGTTATTTTCTCTTTATAGAGTACTTTTTACTCACTAATGATATAATTATTATTTTCAAATCATAAATGGTATTGATATTATAAAAATCAGTTATAACTTTAAAAAAATTTGTTATATACAACTGGTTATAACTAATACTAATCATTGGTGTAAAAGAAAATAACATATAACTGATTATAGTCAGAATAAATTTTAAAAATTAAAAAAATGGTTTCTGAAAATAATTTCATACTTAATATATTTTTACTCATAAATAAATTTTAATTTTATGTTATATTTAATTAAAATTGATTTTAAAGATTAAATTTATTTTTTAATTAATTTTCAAAATTAATTTTAGCTATAATTGCATTGGATGTATAATGAGTCAATTCCACCAAAAAATATGGTCATGAAAAATATATATAATTAAATTTATATAATTATTTTTAGTTACCTATTCATTCCAATCATATTTGTTAATCTTAAATATAAATAAATTTTAATTAAGTTTACTTTATTTATTAGATGTGTGACACTTTCTATCCCAACATACATCTAAAATAATTATAAAACATATTTTTAGGTTAAATAAAAAATTTAGAATTAAAATAATGGTTTATTAACATAAGAGTAGAGAATTTACATTCATAAACTTAAAACGTGGTCAAATGCGGAATTTATAGAAAAATGAAACATGAATTTTTTCAAAACAATAATGAAATCCTAAACTAAGCCTAGCTATGCTCCGATGCCACATATCCTATCAGAGCATGCCCAACTGAAGTCTAAGCCTCATCACTAACATCCTCATGTTGATGATCACCTACAACACAATTTAAACACATATAAAGAACAACAAGAGAGTGAGAAACATCTCACTCGATTTCAAGTGTAAAAATAATAGTTATGTAACACACACAAATCATAACAAGCACAGTCATAGCTACACATTAATCATGTGCAAATTTAAATTATACATATAACAGTAACACATATTCATCATGCAATGATGTCATGGACTCAACTCATAGATGCATACATGTGGCGCTAGTCACTTGTCTCATAATCACATATCACGTGCTATATGTTGCCGAAGCAACATACCTGGAGTAGTTTAGGAGTACATGCCGGCTCAACCGCGCACTCTCAACTAGAATGATGTACTGCTAAGGTCTCGTCGGGATAGTGAAGTTGCGCAAGAAACGTCCCATGCACACAAACAGGCAGAACTGGGCGTTCCAACCTGCATTATCCCCTAGGACTCCCCCAAGATGTTTTCACACTTGGAGAGCTTTCCCTAACGGTGTACTCCATATCGTACCCTGTCACATAAATACATATGATGCATGTCACACATTTACAAACTCATGGACTCATCACTTTACTTGTCATAGTTTCTCATATATCATGTCTCATGTCTCATTCATTCTTTTACATTTTCTCATCATATTCACATAGTCTCATACAAGAAACTTCTCATAGCACATAAACCATACCAAGAAATTATCCAACATTATACACATTCAATTCGAAACTCATAATATACGAAGCATAACAGTCATAAATCAAACTTCACGAGTTCACACATTTTTTTACAACTAGCCAATTAATATAATATTTCAATCGATCAAAACACTCCAAATATTATCCAAAACACGAATCCATCATCAATTTTACATATAATGCCTCAAAATTCATTCGAAGATCATATCCCTAATTTCACTTCATAGGATTTTTGACAGAAACCCACAGAGCACTCTAATAATTCATATAAAAACTTATCTACTTTTGAAATCAAACACATATTCACACCCAACAAACATCAAGGAACACAATAGAAAACTCAGAAGTCAAAACAGAAATAATTAGAAATTTGCTTGGTTCTCATAGGGTTCTCTCAAGAACCCATAGAACGCTCTAATTCATATCAAAACTTATCTAATTTTGAAATCAAACACATATTTACACTCAATATCACACAAGAAATGCAACAGAACATTCAGAGAGCAAAACATAAAACTTTCATATTTTGCCTGTTCTTAGAAGCATGCATCAGGCATGGGATTGGGGGCCAATCTTGCTTCCCAACAATTATTCTCACACTCCTGAGCGAGGTTTCTCACTCCCCGCTTACCTGGATAAGCAGAAGACGAAGTTAGAGCAGAATCTAGTTGATCTCCTTCTCTTGGTTCATTCTCCTTGTCTTCAGAGAGTGGTCCAGAAGCAGTGCTAGAGTATGCTATTTATAGACATTAGAAGTGGCCAGAACGGCCTGTTTCGGATCCAGAAAGGCTTGTTCTGGATCCTTTCATCATGTGTTAAATGCATATCTAGAATGGCTCGTTCTTAAACTAGAATGACATATTTTGGAGTTGAGTTTTAACTCATAACGACCATGTTTGGAATGACCCGTTCTCAAAGTGGAACGACCCGTTTTGAGTTCGAATTTTAATCATAACAGCTTGTGTTGAAACGACTCGTTCCAATCTAACGTTTGTAGATATTTTTAGTAGTTTGGAACAGTTCGTTCCAGTTTGAAAATAACTCGTTCTGAATTATTAAATCACCTTAATATAATTATGAAAACTGGAGCGTTACAAAATGCATATCTCGTATTTACATTTTATGTCCCTCAAATAAATGAATAATACATTGACATCAAGAGTTGCGAGTGTTCATCTAGAAATGGTAATAAAGTATAAAGAACCATTTATTAATGACTTATCAATTTGATATCTCTGACTCAGTATTGAATGTTTGATAACTGGTATGATTTTTTAAAACTGATTTTTATTAATCATTTTTTTTCTTAATATCAAGTTTAAATTAAAGGTAGTTTAGAAAAATAAGTTTTCTTTTCTTTGTTATTTACATTCGTAACCAAAAAATAATTATACTATTAATAAAAATGATAACTCAATTTAGTGTACACATTTTTTTTTGTGTGGATAATTATCTCCATTTAAAATTATCTCTCAAACTTTTATTTTTTTTCCATCATTTTTTTTAAACTACTCTTATACCCACAACTACTCAAAAACTATTCACACCTTATTAATAGCTCATATTTAGCTTATTATTATTTTTTCTAAAAATACGTGAAAGCACATAGAGTGATTTTATTACTTTAGTTATTATAAAGCCAATTACTTATAATCACTCTCTATATAAATTAAAATAAGTTTATGCTTTGTAAGCGTTCTACTCTGCTCGCTCCATGTCACATTCATTTTCATTTAAATACTATTCTTGTATGGTGAGGTGAACTTCAGTCTCTTAACATTTAACTATTTGTAATTGTTCTACTCTCCTTACTCCATGTGACATTCATTTTATTTGAATACTATTCTTGTATGGTGAGGTGAACTTTAAATTCTTGACATTTAACTATTTCTTATTCTTTTATATATCAAATGATCGATATATTGTCTAACAAATAATAAAAAAATATTAAAATAAAAGATACATTTATCTTCAAAATTCAAATATTACCCCTTTACATCATTGTTATATTTGTCTTTATATTTTTTTTAACTTCTTATATTTTTAGTATGTCATTTGAAAATTTATTTCAATATTTTTTAATCTCTAATATTTTTAATATATAATTTTCATATTCATTTGAAATTCTTTTAAAATATTATCAATAGTTTGTAATGACCTGCCAGGTCTCACTCTATCTATAGTGTTCAGATACAAGTATAAAATAAAATCTTACTACTAAACAATTATATATATAACGAGAATACACAACTAAAAAGTCTCATAATATATATAACTGAAAGTAGGGAAATAATACCTTATACAACAACTAGGTAGTCAAAAGCTACCAATCAACTAACTACAACATTAGCCCTCCTCCTGAGTCCCGAAGCTCACCCAGTCTAGCAGAGCGCCTATCCTGATCTGCTTGCATACTAAGGTATGGTCATCGCAGTCCCAACGACATAGGGAAAACACATTAGGGTAAGCTCACAACAATAATCATAAAAAAATAGCATCAACATATAATAAACAACAATAGAATTCTTCTTAAAGCAACACAACATCTACAATAATAGATATACAATATCATCTACTAGTAACAACATTTTTAACATATCGCACTTTATTCAAATTGGTCGCTTGTAATCGGTATAGCTCGACTTGGCCCCTACACCGTGGTCGCTTCATACACTTGTGTCTCGACCTTGCCCACACACGGGACCAACCAAGTCCTAGAGGAGAACAACACATCATCCACTCCAAGGGACAACTTTTCAATGAGAGTTTTTAAACAAATTGGGCTCTCAGAGCATCACAACTATCAATCCGCACAATAGGATGAACAACTTTGAAAACTTTTCCTCTAGTCCTAGTGATCAAAAACTAATCCCAACACAATCACATAGTATTTATCACAATAGCTCAACTATCAACTCATTCATACAACATTATATACAACTTGAATACAACAACCCATGCAACATCAACTAATGCATCGTCATACATATACAATTAGGAGATCTCCAACAACTGAGGTTGAGCAGTCTAGGTGGCATAAACCCTACCGAATCCAGCATTTGACCTATCTCAACCAGGTCAGGTATAGGAAATCGTTAGGAACTCTGAAGAGAACCAGGTATAGACAACAATAGGCGATTGCTCAGGTGTGCCACTTAGACTCGGAGGTCTAGTACTACTGTTAGGACATAAGGGTTTGGGTATGAGCCTATCACGGCCTTGGCTAGCATCACCAATCTACATATGGAGTTAGCCCACCCACTATCCTCCAAGTATCACGCACCCTCTAGTACCTAGTCAAAGACTACATCTCTAGCTAGGTACCTTACTCAAATTGGTCATTCAACCATGACATGGATCGACTACTTCCATGTCGCCCACACAATACTAAGGGATTCAACTTTAAAACAACTTTTAACTTATCTCCTTAGTACTATGTATCTCAACCCATAGGATATATATCTTCACTATATGTCTCCAACTTTTCAACTTTATAACAATAGGCAGCTTTACAACTTTACGACAATAGACAACTTTACAACTTTACAACTATAGGCATCATAAAAACTTTACAACTATAAGCATCATAATAACTTTACAACATTAGGCATCTTTACAACAATAAGCAACTATAGTCATCAATCTCAACTTTAACAACTTTAAGGAAACTTTCAACTTTACAGCAATAGACATCTTTATATTACTTAATTAAACAACTAGAACAACTATAATCATTACAATATCAACTTAATGCAACTTTACAACAATAATCTATTTCAACTTATGCATCTCAAGTTATTAATAATTCAACGATAGACAACATGTAAACAACTTAGTTTCATCAACCACACAACCTATAAACAACTTAAGCCAATAACTACTCAACTCATCTTCATCAGGCAACTTAACAACTTTATTAACAACTTCAACAATATACAACATATTCGACACAAATTACCAATCAACCAACATATTTAAAGTTCATCTATCATGCCAAATTACACAATGCATAAAGCTTCCCTAACCTGAATATTGGCTCCGAATAGCCAAGAATTCGGGAATAAGAAAAACTTTCCTCCAAGCTCGACTCTCGAACTTCAATCCTTCAAAATCAAGCTTCCTAGTGGACTAGAGTCCTTCTCTCTAAACTTCTCTCCCTTGCTCTCCCTCTTTCTTTCCCTTTCTCTCCCTCCTTAATGCCTATTTATAGAGGTCAGGAGTGGCCAGAACAACCCATTTTGAATCTAGAATGGTCTGTTCTGGGCTCCTTCATCATGTGTAAAATTCACATGCAGAACGGCCCGTTATGAAACCAAAATGACCCGTTCTAGCACGTCTAGGATGACCCGTTCCAAAACCAGAACGAATGTTCTGGAGTTAAATTTAACTCACAACAATCATGTTTGGAACGACCGTTCAAGTCTAGGATTTATAGGTCAATTTAGTAGTTTGGAACGGCACGTTCCAGTTTAGGAACGACCCGTTCTAGGATACTAAATCACCCATCGCCTTCTGAAATACTTACTACGTTACAATACCCCCAACAAACAGGAATTTTCATCCCCGAAAGTAGACTTACTTGGGAATAAAGAAGGATACTGCTCTCTATACTACTGCTCAATCTTTTCAAGTAGCCTCACCAGTAACTGCATCCCAAAGAACCTTCACCAATCCAGTGGACTTGCCCCTCAACTCCTTCAACTTGAAATCAATCATAGCTACCAGTCTCTTCTCATAAGTTAGGTTCTCCTTGACCTGAATCTCATCCAACTCAATTACATGACTTGGGTCATGAACATACTTCCTCAACTGTGAAACGTGAAACACATGTTCCCCTTGGAAAACTCCAAAGACTTTCGCCTTTCATCAGCATATGATTTCTATCTACTCTGGGCAGTCTTCGTACTCTCCTGAATCAACTTTAGTTTCTTAGTAGTCTATAGGACTAACTCCGACCCGACAACCACTGATTCATTATCTTGGTACCAACATTGAGGAGTCTTACACCTCCTACTATACAGGGCTTCAAACGGTGCCATCCCGATACTAGCATGAAAGCTATTGTTATACGTGAACTCTACTAGTGGTAGGACTTCCTCCCAACTCCCCAAGTAGTCTAGCACACAAGCCCTCAACAAATCTTTCAAGGACTGAATTGTCCTCTCTGACTGACCATCTATCTGTGGATGATAAACAGAACTCAATCTCAACCTCGTGCCTAAGACTTGGTGTAGAGTCTACCAAAATCTAGAAGTGAACCTCGGATCCTTATCTAAAATAATACTAGAAGGCACCCTGTGCAACCATATTATTTCCTTCACATACAACATTAGAAATAGCGGATCCCTATCAATAAGGTTTTAAAAAAAAATTATTATAAAAAAGTCTTCCTTTATCAAATTAAGACAATAGAAATTGTTTTAACATTAGGTTAAAATTTTGTAGTATTTATTTAAAAAAATTTTCACATAAAAAAGTCTATTAATATTTAAAAGCTCAAAAATTTTAATCAATTATTTTGAGGAATAGATTTTGCAAGATATTTTAATAGAATACATAAATATTATTCATGCTCTCTCTCCTTAATTTTTTCTCTTGCCTTTTCTAGATTGTTTCTCTTTCTCCTCTCTCTTCTCTTCTCAGCTCTTCTCTTCTTCATCTCATATATATATATATATATATATATATATATATATATATATATATATATGAGGAGAGATCCTTTTACTCTAGGAGTAAGTCTACATAAACTTATTCTGTTCAATAACTCATGTTCTACATCAAATTTCAACGATCCAACCGTTTAATTTAAAGTTCTTAATGCATAGATCAAATATGAAAATTTTTAGAAAATTTGAAAATCATTTGATACTTCATTTCATTAATTCAAATTGACGGATAATCATAAAACTATTTTATACATTGATTCGAATTAATGAAACGAAGTATCAAATGATTTTCAATTTTTTTAAAATTTTTTAGATTTGATCTATGCATTAAGAACTTTAAACTGAATGGTTGGATCGTTGAAATTTGATGTAGAACATGAGTTATTGAACGCAGTAAGTCTATGTAGACTTACTCCTTGAGTAAAAGGATCCCTTATATATATATATATATATATATATATATATATATATATATTCATGTTCTTCTTCTTTATTTTTTCTCCCATCTTTTTTAATCTATTATTAATGTATAATTTATCAATATTTATTTCTTGAATCAGTAAATATTATTTATTATCAAAATTTTAAATTATTAAAATTTAACTAATGTTGCTTTTTGATAAAATTTAATATTTAAATTTCAAAAATTTAAACATATATTAAAAAAATTTCTCTATGT
This sequence comes from Cajanus cajan, assembly GCF_000230855.2. Taxonomy (NCBI): domain Eukaryota; kingdom Viridiplantae; phylum Streptophyta; class Magnoliopsida; order Fabales; family Fabaceae; genus Cajanus; species Cajanus cajan. The sequence continues at coordinate 5,873,172 of NC_138517.1, read as the reverse complement.
TGAAAAATTAAGTTGTGTTATTTAAATTAAGTATTTAAAATTTAATAAATTCGAATTAAATTATTCAATTAAAATAATTAAAATTTCAAGCATCTCAACTGTTAAATTTCTTCATCTAAACACAATTTAAGAACAAAATTTGGGTTATTCATAAAATCAGTATGGGAAATGTAACTTCAAAAGATATAAAAAAAAATATATATAGCCTTAAAGTGTGTGATTATGAGAACAAAAGTTTTATTATTTAAGTTATATGTAATATCAACTTATATATTATTAAATAAATGTTTTTTTTCTATATACACATGTATATAACTTAAAAATTTTATTTATTTATTTATTTGATAATTTTACATGTAATTTAAAAGAAAATAAAAATAATTAACATCAATTCAAATTGGCTCAATACTTTTTGAGCCTAAATTTTACTAGGCTCATGATATATATATATATTTTTTTATAAATACACCTCTTTCCATTTTTTAAAAAGTAAATTCCTAATATATATATATATATATATATATATATAAATATTTTAAATTTTATATTTTTCTATCGTTTAATTTAACATTTTCTCTTTCTTTTTTTCATATACCTCTCTCTCTCTCTCTTCCTCCTTTTTAGTTTTCACATTGTTACCTTCTCCTTGTTAAGTATATATGTCATGAGCCTTTAGGAATTTAAAATAGGGGTACTTTAGGAATTTAATTTTTTAAAAAAGAAAAAGGAGGTGTATTTATTAAAAAAAAAGAAAAGAAAAAGAAAAACAGAATATATATGTCATGAGCCTTTTTACTAACCTAGCCTGATTTGATTGATCCAATCTTATTTTAGTGTAAGAACAAAGAATTCAACCTAACATATTATTAAAATTAATAGTACGAGTGAGAAAATGTTAAGTTTGAAAGAATATATGTAGATAAATGTTACTTAGAAAAACATAAATATATATATATATATATATATATATATATATATATATATATATATAAAAGCAAAATAAATAGTTATTACAAATCTCAAAACACATGATGTGTCCGGATAACAAAGAGAATGTAACAAAAGAATGCTAGACCACCAAAAGCTATCCCCCGTAACATAACCAAAACTTCTAAGTAATCTCCCCATAAATAATATAAAGTCCCTAAGTAATTCCCCCGTAATCTTGAATACAAACAATATTATGCCAGTAAGTCCACAAAATATTGATCATAGTTTTTTTAAGAAAAAAAAACTTTTGTTTTAAAAGTCATTACATTTTCAACGAATTCTCTTAAAATTTATTAAACTTTTTTGTGGTAAAGTAATTATGAAATTCCAGTCCATTAGTATGTTTTTATAATTGGTTATTATAATACCCGTGTGCGCAGGGGTGATGTCCCTCGTGAGGTGTGTCAAGGATGTGTCCAAGATGCAACCCAGCGACTACAAAAAGAGTGCTCCTTGTCCAAAGAAGCTGTGATTTGGATCGATGGGTGCATGGTTCGCTATTCCAACCGTTCATTCTTTTCCACCGTGGACACTAGACCTAGATATTTATTATACCACGATGTGAATGCCTCAGTCCAGGAAAGCTTCATGCGTTTGTTGTTGGGCACCATAAACAAAACTGCAGATGAAGCAGCTCGAGGTAATCGTGACAAGAAGTACGCCGCATCGCAAGCAGACATATCTGAGTCTCAGAGCCTTTACTGTCTAGCTCAGTGCACACCGGACCTGTCGCCTTATGATTGCAGAAGATGTCTCAGTGTCGTCATAGGAGACCTTCCACAGAGATATCAAGGGAGCCAGGAAGGGATAGTTCTATGTCCCAGCTGTAATCTTAGGTTTGGAATGTACCCTTTCTATCGCTCACCTACAACAGCACGGCTTCCTGCATCAAATTTTCCCAATCAAGATTCACGGTTTTCAGAAGATCCAACTTATCTAAACCACAGTTGCTCGACTAATGTAACTGCCGACACCTCTTTCAAACTGTTTCTCAAGACCCTCCTCTCTTACATGTCTTCCAATGCCACCAAAGGTGAGAAATCTTATAAGGGTGGCGTCGAGGACACTGTGTATGGCCTCTTCATGTGCCGTGGTGACCTTCCCCCACGCCTCTGCGAAAAATGCGTCCTTAACGCAACCCACCGAATATCATCTGCGTGCGGTTCGTTTCAAGAGGCTATAATTTGGTACAGCCACTGCATGATCCGCTATTCCTATCGGAATTTCTTCTACCAATTGGAGGAAACTCCCACATTTCAAATGCTGAATGTTACCACTATCTCCAACCCCGTCCCGGGACAAGAGTTCTTCACTTTTACATTATCAAATACGTTAGCTAATCTGGTGAACGCGGCATGGGATAGTAATGAGAGATATGTGATTAAATCATCAAAATTAAATGATGTACAGATCCTTTACTCTCTAGGTCAATGTACGCAGGACTTGTCTCGTCGGGATTGCGCGGACTGTCTGCAAGATATATATGGAAAAATTCCATGGTCACGCTTGGGAAGCATAGGGGGAAGAGTTCTATATCCCAGTTGCAATGTCAGGTTTGAATTGTTCCAATTTTACAGGGTAGGTGATGAAACTCAGTCGCCAAGGCCACCTAATCTTTCTCCGTCAGGCATTACAGGTAAACTCGATCAACTAATATTTGTTACATACATGCAATCTGTTATTTGAAAAGAAGAAGTAAACATTGTTATGATAATTTAAGTGTTAAAGCCTTTATATATTAAAGTACTGGTAACAATTTTAAAAGAGCAATCAAAAGGTGCGGGACTTGAACACATGTAAATTCATATATAAATGATGAGTAATCTATTTTAATAATAGATATAAGATAATTTTGACATCATCTTAAAAAATAAAAATTTTTCAGAATCAATTTGAAAAATAAGAATCTTTATCGACTTATAATATTTAACTATTTTTAATCATATATAATAAATATAAGATTTTCGACATGAATTATTATTTTACTTGAAATTCTAAACTTTGATAACTTAGTTTCAAATCATTAAAATATTAAATTTTAAAATAGTCCATGAAATTGAAGTGTGCCTAAACTTTAGAATTGCCAAATAAGTTATATATCAAACCACATTTTTTTTTACATTTATAGTTATTTATCTTTGTATGTGTTTCATAACATTATATTCTTAATTTAAAGTTATTTTTGCGCAACAAATACCATAAAACTTTTAATTTGAATGGAGCTCAGTATCATTGATGTTTTAGATGTACACTTTTACTTGTATGCCATTAAAAATGATTTGAATCGATTAGTACAAGTTACTTGTCCACAAACTTTATTCATTCGATATGGAAATAAAAAGTAAAGAAAGGAGAAAAAATTGATTAATGTCATGGGGTGTTAAAGATGTTTATTTTTTTATTTTTGCAAGTTATGGTATCCCTAATAAAAATTAATGACTAATATTTTGAGATATTGATATGTTGAGCTTTGTCAATATTTTATATATATATATATACACAGATCAAGAATCAGTATGATCGGGTGTTAAAGAGTTTCATCATTAAATTTACAAATTTAAGATACTATTATTAAAATTTAGAATCGATGGAACTACTTGGAGGAGATTGATGCTCTTCAAGTAGATCCATGCTCAGTCCCTTCTTCTCTTGAGTTTGACATGTCCAAATGAAGATGAACACCTTTGAAGGAAGCTTCAATGGTGAAGAATGCATTTAGGAGGTTTAGCCACTTCAAGAAGTTGAAGAAGCTTGAGGAACCTAGTTCAAAGGTTGAAGATCCTTTGAGAGAAGATCTACGGAGAATGTTCTCCACAAGCTTCTCAAATGCCTTGAAGGAAAAGAGAAACTCGACCAAAGGAAAATGGCTAGGCTAGGCGGTCATGGATGCAATTTGCTCACTTTAATGTTTTCAAAAATATTTGATTTGGTTTAGTTAGGTTCATCCAAAAAAGTTGAAACCTAGCTAAATCAAATCTATGGAAAATTAGGAGCAAAATGAGTCCAATATGTAAAATTTTGCCTAGATCCAATCTTAGCCCAATTACTAATCACACCCTCGAATATTGCTAAATTTTAAATATTGATAATTTTATTTTTTAGATCATAATTTTTTAAAAAATATATAGTCCTTGAAATTGATGATTGTCCCTCAACTTTATATAATTGTCAATTTTAATAAGTCAGTCGCAAACAATACAAATTTAGGTTGGGATAGGCCAAGTCAATTTAATGGTGATGTGGAATTTTGCTAGCCAAGCCCAATTTTTGGTGAGCTGGCCCAATGGACTGGCCCATAATTTAATCACTTTTTTCTAAAATATAAAAATTAAGTTATTAAAACAAAATAAAATTTATATATTAAGTTAATAAATTTTTTTAATCATTGTAAACTAAAATAAAAAATATAGATTGCCATTTGGATTATGAAATAGTAAAACATAATACCCAATCATAAAAATAAATTAGAGCGCATCAATTATAACAATAAAAACGGCTAGAAATTAATAGTAATTCTCAACGTACATAGAATATTAATGTTTAAATGAACATTGACTGCACATGTAATATTCACTTTAACATATATGACTTGACCAATTATAAAATATAATAAAAAAAATTGGCCAATGGTTGGAACAACTTACTTCAAACTAGTAAAAATTTGGGCAGGTGAAAATAATTTTGTACTTGAAATTTTACTTCCAAGTAAAATTCATACAACATCCGAATCGGTGCTATTTTCACATCCCTAGTCATAGTCCCTTCTGGCTTCACCCTTAGTTAAGTGATAGCATCAAACGCACTAATGTAGCATATTGTATATATGTGTTATTGGTGCTCACCAGCACTTGACAGTCCAATAACTAAGAATCATTAATTAATTTAGTTGCTGAAATTATTGGACACTGTCAATATAGTTTATGAAATTATTAAAATATCCAAACAATTTCCGAATTTGAAACCATTAATCAAGTTAATTCAAGTGACACCCTTAATTAACTAACAATATCAAACAAGTTATCTGTCTGACCACATCTTTTATCCTTACAACTGCTTATCTTTAATTTGAATGTGTTTTATTTGTGAAATCATCATTATTCTTAATATAAAGTTATTGTTGTCATTATAAAAAAAAAAAATAACTTTTAGTGATGAACATAAAGTGTCACTAAAACTTAAAAACTTATAGGTAAGTACTTTTTATAATATATTTATACAGACAATTTATCTGTTCATTATGTGAATTATATACAAAGGATTTTGTAAGTTTTATTTATAACAAATAATTTTAAGTAAGTATTTGAGTTTTATGTACAATAAATATTTATAGATAAAAGTAATTTTTAATTTTACCTACGATCATCATGTTTATAAGAATAAATGATATGTAGATACATGAGACTTTCCTTGTAATGTGCCCAATTGATACCATAAAACTTTTAATTTGAATGAAGCTCAAGCATTGATGTTTTACACTTTTACTTGTCGACTATTAAAAATAATTTGAATTGATTAGCACAATTATTTGTTCACCACCTATATAGATCCGATAAGAAAGAAAGAAAAAAAAAGTAAAGAAGGGAGGAAAAGTTGATTATTGTGATTAGTTGTTAATTTTTTTTTTTAAAACCAAGTTATCTCTTCATTGAAAGTTAAGAATTAATTCTTCAAGATACTGAAATTTATTTAAAGAATTAACATTTTCTAACATTTTTTATACATATCAATCAAGAATAAGTGTGATTGAGTGTTAAAGAATTAATTCCACTATTAATTACAAATGTATATATACTATTTATTAAAATTTAGACTATGAAGCAAATCAATGTTGTCTATATTATTCTACCTTAAAATTTGGAATGATAAAGCAACTATATTTGGTTTTATTATTTAGCACACTACTAATAGCATGGTCAAAGTGTTCACACACTAATTCATAAATTGTAATATAAATTATATAATCTATACTAATATATAAAGAGGACATTCCTTTTAATAATCATTTTGATATTCATATTTGATAGATCATTATATTTTTTTATTATTTTTTTAAAAGGTATATTTTTTATTCAATCCAAGACTTGAACTCAAAACTTTTTGACTTAAGGATCAACCACAACACTAGTTGGACCAACAAACATTAATTACTTATTTAACTACTTTTATTACTTAATCTCAATTTTAATTTTAATTTTTAATTTTTTTAAATAAAATATTGAGGCGTGAAATGTCTTGACTTACCTAATGAATCATAATATTTATAGGAAACAAGTCACTTCTCATGTTATTAGCAACCTATTATGACTTGTCATGATTAATTATCTATTTCTATATATATGTTAGCGACATATGTTGATTGTTTGATTGTTTTGCAGAGAAAAGAAAAAGTGGATCGCGAGCAATGATCTTAATTATTGTACTCACAACTATTTCAGCGATACTTTTCTCTATTGGCTACTATTTAATAAAGAGAAAAGTAAGAAAAAGTGCTAAGACTATTTTGAGAGAAAATTGTACGTATCTTTAAAGGAATTCAATATGTTAAACATATGCATTTTAAATTTAAAGAACTTTATAAACTTAATTAATTTTACAAATCAATTACATGTATTTGATTCAGTTGGTCATGAAAGTGCCACTTTAGAGCCACTACAATTCACTTTGGATGTAATTGAAGCAGCAACCAATAACTTTTCGAATGATAATAAGATTGGAAAAGGTGGATTTGGAGAAGTTTACAAGGTGAAGAATGTGACATATCTACTCACTTTTATGTTTTTGTTTTTCACATAAATAATATATAATGATTTAATTTTCAGGGCATTCTTCTTAATGGACGACAAATAGCAGTAAAGAGACTCTCAAAAAGTTCTAAGCAAGGCACAACTGAGTTCAAGAATGAAATTTTATTGATAGCCAAGCTTCAACACAGAAATCTTGTGGCATTCATCGGCTTTTGTCTTGAACAACAAGATAAAATACTTATTTATGAATATGTTCCAAACAAGAGTCTTGACTATTTTTTATTTGGTTTGACACTTGTCACCCTTAAACAACTTAATTCTTTAATGTTTAAATTCATCCATTACATACATATGTGTGTTTAAAATCATGCAATAAATGCATGTTTGTGTGTGAATCTGTGCCATCCTATAACTTATAGATTACAAGACATGTTTCACAATTACATTGATTGTAATCAACTTATATTACAATCCACACTTACATTTCTCAATTATTATGTAGATTCTCAACGATCAAAGTTGTTGAGCTGGCATGAGCGTTACAATATTATTGGAGGGATTGCTCGGGGAATTCTTTATTTACATGAGCATTCTCGACTCAAAGTCATACATCGTGATCTCAAGCCTAGTAATATTTTATTAGATGAAAATATGATTCCAAAAATTTCAGATTTTGGTTTGGCTAGAATTGTGGAAATAAATCAAGATCAAGGGAGTACAAATAGAATTGTTGGAACATAGTAAGTTTGAAACAATATTCTTCCTTATCCATTGAATTTCGCATATCATACAGTATGTTTTGGATTAATTAACATTGTTTTTCTATTTTATTTTACAGTGGTTATATGCCTCCAGAATATGCAATGTTTGGACAGTTTTCAGAAAAATCAGATGTTTTTAGTTTTGGTGTCATGGTTCTTGAGATTATTGCAGGAAAAAAGAATCTAAGTCCTTGTGAACCATATCGTGTTGTTGATGGCCTCTTGAATTATGTAAGTATAATAATCTAGGAATTTGGATTCCTTGCATTAGTTCTAGTTTCTTATATGCTATATATATATATATATATATATATATATATATATATATATATATATATTTTCATTTTGCCATGGCCACTCAGATTAATTCAACTATATAAACAAGTATTAAATTAATTGAATTTTTAATTTCACCAATTGGTATAGGTTTGGAGACAGTGGATGGGTGAAACATCGTTAAACATACTAGATCCAAGTATTAAAGAAAATTGTTCTGAAATTGAAGTTATTAAATGCATTCAAATTGGTTTGCTATGCATTCAACAAAATCCCGATGATAGACCAACAATGGTACAAGTTGTTTCATATCTTAGTACTCATTTAACTGAATTGCCAAGTCCACAAGATCCTGCATTTTTCTTACACGGTAGAATGTATCCAAAATTATTTGGACAAGAATCAAGTTCTAGCCACTCTATCAACGAATCCACTCCATTATCTAATAATGATATGTCTATAAGTGATTTTCTTCCCCGATAGTAAATTATTTTCCTTTTAAGTCTTGGTATTTAGAACTAGTAATATGTATTAGTTTTAATTATTTTATTCAGTTTGAAGAGCTTTAAGAAGAAAAGGGCACATGTAATTTATTTATTAGATGAATGTAAATTATAAAGAATACTTTGTGATGTAATGATCTTTCTTGATACTTGAAGAAATATAAATTATAGAGAATACTTTATAATGTAAATTATATGGTTTGTGGTGAAGTAATATATATTTTTTTATATTAATTTTTTTCCTGTTATTTCTTTATTTTAAGATATTATATTTGAGATATGATAAATGAATTATTTTTTCCTTATGAACTTTCTAGTTCATAATGTTTACATACTGTACTAGTAGGACGGTTCGGCCTTCACGTGGCCGATATTCAATCGGCGCTCGAATGGCCGAACCAGAAACCCGACTGCTGATCGGCCACTGAATGACCCATAGGCGCAGATCCCTCTTGATCAAGGATTAAGGATTACCTCTAATCAAAGGTTAAGAGCTAATCACACCGATAAGCCAATTAGAGGCGTATTACCTAAAATGAGAATCCCAAGTGTACTAGTAGGACAGTTCGGCCTCCACGTGGCCGATACCCAATCGGCGCTCGAATGGTCGAACCAGGAACCCGACTGCTGATCGGCCACCGGATGACCCATAGGCGCAGATCCCTCCTAATCAAGGATTAAGGATTACCCCTAATCAAAGGTTAAGAGCTAATCACACCGATAAGCCGATTAGAGGCGTATTACCTAAAATGATAATCCTATTGTAGGGCTCATGGGAGTCCGGGCCCATCAATGTCAGTATAAATAGCTCATATCACGAGGTAACGTTGTAACGACCCACCCTAGGTCGTCACATTAATAACTAGCCAAAATAAAATAATATAAAATAAAGAAAATAGAGCAAAAGCCAGCTACGCTAGAGTGTAAAAATTGTTTCATAATATCAAACATAATTATATCAGAGTCATTCTTAGTAAAATTATACAGTAATCCAATAGTAACATCATGAAATATAAGTTAGACACCCTAGGTGCTGGTCAAGCTCTACGTCTAGCCACTTCTCAAAGCAGCTACCCCAAAAGACTCCTTGCTATCCCAAGGCCTCACACCTGATCTGCTCCCCCACATAGTGAGATCATCACAGTCCAAACCACATGGAAACATAAGGGTTAGCACATATAAAACCAACCATAGTATATCATAATAAAATATCATTAAACAGATATTTATCCACATTATTTATCCATGCCAAAAAGTCATTTCCATTCTAAATTTAAACCAATATATTGTATACACATCCATGTCAATGCATACATATTTTATGATAATAAGAAAATCCATAACCAACGTATACAATCCATACCATATGTATACATATTCCACATCCAAAACAAAGTCACACCACTGTATAATCCACATGATGTAACCAACACATCCAAACCAAATGTTGGCCTCAACACCATCCAAACCAAGTGTTGATACGGTGAAACATGTCAGCAACCCATGTCCCACGCCTAACCTCTCATGGAAAATATACAGTTGGATTACGTCGTCACGTAACCCTGGTGATCATGGCCACTTCATCCATCGGTATGACTCGGCCTTGCCCCCATACCGGTAGCAAATAGAATACTTAAAGGAGTACTTCAGAATCCACCTAACATCTGAAGTGGTTTATCATATAATCTTTGGAAAAGTTCCACATTGGAATCCTCACCATGGGATTCCCAAATTTCATATTTTTCCAAAGATTATATCCTGATCTCACCAAGAGATCTAATCCATACCATAACCTTACTCCTTTAAGTCCTATTTACTTTTCCAAACCACATACACATAGCATATTCCATAATTAAACATAACCATAACCATGCCAATTTGTCAATATAATGATAATATAAATAATTAAATATCCAAAACAACCATCAATTGATCCAAATTATACTATATGAAATGAAAATCTCCACATAAAATAGCATATTAAAATTATACTATTCCTATCATGCTCATATATACTAGATTAATTTTATAAGCACTACCCTTACTTGGATAAACCTGAACTGAAACTCGGGCAGAACCTTCTCCTCTTTCTTGCTTAAACAAGAACCGAAACTCGGGCAGAACCTCCACCTCTCTCCTTAAGCAAGGACCGAAACTCGGGCAGAATCTCCTCTTCTCCCTCCTCTTTTCTCTCCCCTAGCAGAACCTCCTCTACTGGATTCCTCTTTCTCTCTCCTCTTTTCTTTTCTTTCTCTCTCTCTCTCCCTTCTCTTTCTCTCTCTCTCTCTTCTCTAAGATTTTCACTTCCCTCAGTATATTTTTTTTCACGCCCCCTGGCCCCTATTTATAGGCAACCAGAGTCACCCGGAACGGCCCGTATTGAATTCGGAACGGCCCGTTCCGAATCTTTCAAATGTACGCAAATTTTTGAACTGGAACGGCCCGTTCCAAAATCGAAACGGCCCGTTCCCAAAAAGCAGAACGGCCCGTTCTAAAATCAGAACGGCCCGTTCCGAGACTCATCCAGAACGGCCCGTTCTCCCTCCGGAACGGCCCGTTCTCCCTCCAGAATGGCCCGTTCCAAAGTCAGAACGGCCTGTTCTCCTTTTGGAACGGCCCGTTCTGGGCCCGTTCTCACTAAAAAAATTTAGTATAATTTTTAAGCTTGGAACGGCCCGTTTTACTTTTGGCCCGTTCCAAGTTTCCAAAACACCCCTTAAATTTTTTTTAAAATTGCGAAAATGCCATCAGTACTAAAATTACAAGAATACCCCTATACCTTCATAAAATTTACGAAAATGCCATTGATAATTAATAATAAAAAAAATGGGTATTACAATTCTCTCCAACAACAAAAATTTTCATCCTCGAAAATTCACTTACTCTAAAAGAGATATGGATATTGATCCTTCATCCTTTCCTCCAACTCCCAAGTAGCTTCATTAGTAATCTCATCCCAAATAACTTTCACCAAATTGATAGATTTACCTCGCAACTATTTAACTTTCTTATCTGCCACTGAAACTGGCTGTTTCTCAAAAGTTAAATTCTCCTTAACTTGTACTGCCTCTGATTCCAATACATGACTTGGATCGTGAATATATTTCTTCAGTTGTGAAACATGGAACACATCATGCAGATTAGAAAGGAATGGAGGTAATGCAATCTGATATGCCACTGGTCCAATCCTCTTGAGAATTTGATACGGCCCAATAAACTTAGGATTCAACTTCTTAGCTTTGATAGCTCTTCCCACACCTGTGGTAGGAGTTACTTTCAAAAACACATGTTCTCCTTCTGAAAACTCCAAAGGTTTCCTCCTCTTGTCTGCATAAGACTTTTGCCGACTCTGAGCAGCTTTCATTCTTTCCTGAATTTGTTTCACCTTTTCAGTAGTCTGTAAGATGATCTCTGGCCCCACCATCACTGATTCTCCCTCTTTAAACCAACACAAAGGTGTTCGACATTTCCTCCCATACAGAGCCTCAAATGGTGCCATTCCTATACTTGCATGAAAACTGTTATTATAAGTGAACTCGACCAAAGGCAACATCTCTTCCCAATTCCCTAGATGATCCAAAATACAAGCCCTCAACAAGTCCTCCAAAGATTGGATAGTCCTCTCAGACTGCCCATCAGTTTGTGGGTGATAAGCAGAACTGAGCCTCAACTTAGTCTCTAACGCTTGATGCAAACTTTGCCAAAATCGGGATGTAAAACGAGGATCCCTATCAGAGATGATACTGGAGGGTACACCATGTAATCTAACAATCTCCTTAATATACAATTGAGTTAACTTTTCCAAGGACCACTTTATATTCATTGGAAGGAAATGAGCACACTTAGTTAATCTATCCACGATCACCCAAATAGAATCACAATTCTTAGCAGACCTTGGTAATCCAACAACAAAATCCATGGTTATACTATCCCATTTCCATTCTGGCACTTCCATCATTTGTAACAAACCTCCTGGTTTTTGATGTTCTACTTTAGCTTTTTGACACACAATGCAAGATGCAACATACTCAGCTATCTCCCTCTTCATACCATTCCACCAGAACATTTTCTTCAAATCTTGATACATTTTTGTCATACCCGGATGTACACTCAACTTACTTTTATGACCTTCCTCAAGTATCAACTTCTTCAACTCCTCATCTTGTGGAATACAAACTCTACCCTTGTACCTCAAGATTCCATCCATATCTTGTTCAAATCCTTCAGCTTTCTCAGAACCCAACAACTCTCTAACCTTATTCAATCTCGTATCCTGAACTTGTTTTTGTTTCACCATCTCCAAGAAATCACTAGTTATGGTAGTCATACCACAACTAATAAAATCTGAGGCAATCACAACATTAAGATTCATATCCCTGAATTTCTCTACTAACTCCATCTCTTTAACCATCATGTAAGACATATGAAGAGATTTTCTACTCAAAGCATCTGCCACCACATTTGCTTTACCTGGATGGTACATTAACTGAAAGTCATAATCTTTCAAAAACTCAATCCACCTCCTTTGCCTCATATTTAACTCTTTCTGATCAAACAAATATTTCAAACTCTTATGATCACTAAACACATCAAACTTTGCTCCATAGAGATAATGTCTCCAAATCTTCAAAGCAAAAACCACCACAGCCAACTCTAGATCATGCGTAGGATAATTTCGTTCATGAGTCTTTAACTGCCTAGATGCATAAGCCACAACCTGTCTATCTTGCATAAGAACACATCCTAAACCTTGATGAGATGCATCACAATAAACCTCAAAAGATTTATTAGGATCTGGCAGAATCAACACTGGAGATGAAGTCAACTTTTCCTTTAACTCTTGAAAAATCCTTTCACACTCCTCCGTCCATATAAAAGGATGATCCTTCCTAGTCAGCTGTGTCAAAGGCATAACTATTTTAGAAAATCCTTCTATGAATCTTCTATAATAGCCAGCCAATCCCACAAAACCTCTAATTTCAGTAACTGATTTTGGACGCTCCCACCTCAAAATCGCTTCCACCTTAGTAGGATCAACTGCAATTCCTTGTGCAGAAATCACATGACCCAAGAACTTAACTTCAGATAACCAAAACTCACATTTTGACAACTTTGCAAATAACTGTTTCTCCTTCAATACCTGCAAAACTATCCTCAGATGTTCTCTATGTTCCTCCATAGATCTAGAATAAACCAGAATATCATCAATGAACACCACCACAAACTTATCCAGAAAGGGTCTGAAAATCCTATTCATATAATCCATGAAAATAGCTGGAGCATTCGTCACTCCAAAAGGCATGACAACATACTCATAATGGCCATACCGAGTCCTGAAAGCAGTCTTTGGTATGTCCTCCTCCTTTACCCGAATCTGGTGATACCCAAATCTCAAATCAATCTTGGAGAAAATAGTAGCTCCCCTTAACTGATCCATCAAATCATCTATTCTTGGCAATGGATATTTATTCTTGATTGTCAATTTATTTAACTGCCTGTAATCCACACATAACCTCACACCACCATCCTTCTTCTTTACCAATAATACTGGTGCTCCCCACGGAGATACACTAGGTCTGATCATCTGCTTCTCCAAAAGTTCTTCAACCTGCTTCTTCAATTCAGATAACTCCGCTGGTGCCATTCTATAAGGAGAAATGGACACTGGTCCCGCCCCTGGTATAAGATCAATACTAAACTCTAACTCTCGCTTTGGTGGTAATCCCGGAACATCATCCGGAAAAACCTCTGGAAATTCTCTAACAACATCAATATTATTCAACAACTTTTCATTCTCTACACTAATAAAAGATAAGATCATAAACCCAAGAGCTCCATCCTTCAACAACCCATCCACCTGTCTATTAGAAATAAATCTCTCCTGTTCATCAGTAGGAAAGGTTAATTTCTTCTCTGAACAATCTATCAAAATCCTATTGGCAGAAAGCCAATCCATCCCTAAAATCACATCCAAATCGGATAGAGGTAAACAAAACAAATTCACTTTATAACAACGCCCTTCCACCTCCACTGGACATCTCAAACAAACCTCAGAAGTCAAAATAGACCCTGAAGCTGGGGTAGAAACAACTAGATCCACACACAAGGAACTCACAACTAAGTTTAACCTTGCCACGCATTCATAAGAAATAAAAGAATGTGAAGCACTAGAATCAAATAAAATAGAAATATCATTACCATCAGCTTTGCCCTTTCCTTTTACCAGCTCAGATGTCGTTTCAGCTTCAGCACCTGTTAAAGCAAAGACACGACCTGCTGCAGTAGGCCGATCCACTTTCTGGTTCTCTCTAGCTGGAATATTTTTGACATTGCAATCTTTAGCCATGTGACCCACCTTGCCACATTTAAAACACGTATAGTTCTTTGTAGGATAGTCCTTCATCATATGTGGGCCTCCACAGATATAACATCTAATACTCTGAACATCTCTTGTAGTAGTAGTCCCCATTGATTTCTTATTAGCATTTTCAATTTGAAACTGAGATGGTCTCTTTTGAGGGTGTTTCCCCCTCCCAAATCCAGATGATCCCTCTAGACCCTTTGCCACTCTATTTCCTCCTTCAAATCTCTCAACTGTTTTTGCCTTTTCAACTAGAACTGGGAACTCCATAATTTCCATAGGGACAATAGTCTTTTTCAGCTCAAATCTTAGACCCTCACTAAACTTCCTGCATCTCCAGGCTTCAGTGATAGCTTGAGAATAATACCTAGCCAAGTGTTCAAACTTGACCACATACTCTTGTACTGACATATTTCCTTGTTGCAATCTCAAAAATTCAGCTTCCTTAGCATATCTGGCGCTATCTGGAAAATATTTCTCTAGGAATACCTTTTTGAAATTTTCCCAATTTATCACCTCCCCTCTAGCTTCCATCATAGCTTGAGCACCTTTCCACCAGAAACTAGCCTCACCCACCAACATATAAACAGCATAAACCAGCTTCCTTTCCTCAGGACAATGCATCACCATAAAGATTTTCTCCATCTCCTCAATCCATTGATCAGCAACTTCAGGTCCATTAACACCTGTAAATTGAGGAGGATTCCCTTTTCTGAACTCTGACAAGCCTCTATACTCATCAGGTACTTCAGTCCTAGCTGCTTCAGCTGCAGCCCGGTTGGTCTCCATCTGAGCCAACAAAGTATTCTGTTGTCCAATAGCAGCAGCAATTAGCTCCATAGCCTGAGCAATCTGCCGCTCATCTACACCTGAAGAAGGATGAGAATGGTTTCCCCTACCAACCATCCTAATAAAGATAAAAGATCAAGGAACCCATGAGTTTACACTAAAACACATAAGAAATTCCTTTCAAAAAAAATCTATTTCCACTCAACAGAAACATAATAAGACCATTTCCCACAAACCCTAAAGAGACTCGACCAGCTTTGATACCAAAATTGTAACGACCCACCCTAGGTCGTCACATTAATAACCAGCCAAAATAAAATAATATAAAATAAAGAAAATAGAGCAAAAGCCAGCTACGCTAGAGTGTAAAAATTGTTTCATAATATCAAACATAATTATATCAGAGTCATTCTTAGTAAAATTATACAGTAATCCAATAGTAACATCATGAAATATAAGTTAGACACCCTAGGTGCCGGTCAAGCTCTACGTCTAGCCACTTCTCAAAGCAGCTACCCCAAAAGACTCCTTGCTATCCCAAGGCCTCACACCTGATCTGCTCCCCCACATAGTGAGATCATCACAGTCCAAACCACATGGAAACATAAGGGTTAGCACATATAAAACCAACCATAGTATATCATAATAAAATATCATTAAACAGATATTTATCCACATTATTTATCCATGCCAAAAAGTCATTTCCATTCTAAATTTAAACCAATATATTGTATACACATCCATGTCAATGCATACATATTTTATGATAATAAGAAAATCCATAACCAACGTATACAATCCATACCATATGTATACATATTCCACATCCAAAACAAAGTCACACCACTGTATAATCCACATGATGTAACCAACACATCCAAACCAAATGTTGGCCTCAACACCATCCAAACCAAGTGTTGATACGGTGAAACATGTCAGCAACCCATGTCTCACGCCTAACCTCTCATGGAAAATATACAGTTGGATTACGTCGTCACGTAACCCTGGTGATCATGGCCACTTCATCCATCGATATGACTCGGCCTTGCCCCCATACCGGTAGCAAATAGAATACTTAAAGGAGTACTTCAGAATCCACCTAACATCTGAAGTGGTTTATCATATAATCTTTGGAAAAGTTCCACATTGGAATCCTCACCATGGGATTCCCAAATTTCATATTTTTCCAAAGATTATATCCTGATCTCACCAAGAGATCTAATCCATACCATAACCTTACTCCTTTAAGTCCTATTTACTTTTCCAAACCACATACACATAGCATATTCCATAATTAAACATAACCATAACCATGCCAATTTGTCAATATAATGATAATATAAATAATTAAATATCCAAAACAACCATCAATTGATCCAAATTATACTATATGAAATGAAAATCTCCACATAAAATAGCATATTAAAATTATACTATTCCTATCATGCTCATATATACTAGATTAATTTTATAAGCACTACCCTTACTTGGATAAACCTGAACTGAAACTCGGGCAGAACCTTCTCCTCTTTCTTGCTTAAACAAGAACCGAAACTCGGGCAGAACCTCCACCTCTCTCCTTAAGCAAGGACCGAAACTCGGGCAGAATCTCCTCTTCTCCCTCCTCTTTTCTCTCCCCTGGCAGAACCTCCTCTACTGGATTCCTCTTTCTCTCTCCTCTTTTCTTTTCTTTCTCTCTCTCTCTCCCTTCTCTTTCTCTCTCTCTCTCTTCTCTAAGATTTTCACTTCCCTCAGTATATTTTTTTTCACGCCCCCTGGCCCCTATTTATAGGCAACCAGAGTCACCCGGAACGGCCCGTATTGAATTCGGAACGACCCGTTCCGAATCTTTCAAATGTACGCAAATTTTTGAACTGGAACGGCCCGTTCCAAAATCGAAACGGCCCGTTCCCAAAAAGCAGAACGGCCCGTTCTAAAATCAGAACGGCCCGTTCCGAGACTCATCCAGAACGGCCCGTTCTCCCTCCGGAACGGCCCGTTCTCCCTCCAGAATGGCCCGTTCCAAAGTCAGAACGGCCTGTTCTCCTTTTGGAACGGCCCGTTCTGGGCCCGTTCTCACTAAAAAAATTTAGTATAATTTTTAAGCTTGGAACGGCCCGTTTTACTTTTGGAACGGCCCGTTCCAAGTTTCCAAAACACCCCTTAAATTTTTTTTTAAAATTGCGAAAATGCCATCAGTACTAAAATTACAAGAATACCCCTATACCTTCATAAAATTTACGAAAATGCCATTGATAATTAATAATAAAAAAAATGGGTATTACAAACGTCACTGTTCATTAATTACTAGATATCTGTGCTTTGTCCTGACTTGAACGTCGGAGTGCCTTTTGCAGGTACCTCCCCCTCACTAGAATATTCGCTTGGAGCATTCGTTCAGCCCTCAAAGTACTAGAAGATTATCAGTGTGCCCTTCAGACAGGTACACATACTAAATAAATTTTAGGATATCTGATTACACTAAATCAAAATCACAGAAATTTTTATAGTTCAAAATATGTTAGGCAAAAATCAGTTAGTCGAATGGATAAGGCTGAAAATGTAGTTAAATATCTTTGGCCCATATTTCTAGTGAATGATAGGATATATATCTTGAGCTAAGAATTTGGCCTTTTAGTGTGGAATTCACAATTGGATTTTGAAATGATAGATCAATGGTTTGAGGAAAGGATCATAATCTAGGCAATTAAAAAGTGTAAAATTTGAAGAAGACACTATCTAGGAGCGTCTCCTAGAAAACAGGATCAAAATGAAGAACGTGAGACACACCAACGTCAGGACTTAGTCGATCTATGTTAGTTAAGATTTTTTCAGTATAAATGTCTCTCAGATATGTTTGTAAAGGACCTTTTCGTCGCCACGAGAATGAAACAAAATTATTATTTTTTTAATGAAATTGTCACTAATATTTTATTTTAAAAGAGAAAATATTGAAAAAATCTTAAAAATTGGATTCTGAAATTAGAGTTGAGTTCGAAAGTTAATTAGAGAAGTATTAATAAGTATTAATATTGTATAATACCCGTTAAAAATAATACTTTAAATTAATTGTGCAAAATTATATAACTTTACAAATATTTATTTTACCTTTAAGAAATTGTCACCTTAGATATTTATTTTATCGGTAATTACTCACGGATAAATCTGTCGGTAATTACCTACGGATACATCCGTGGGTAATTTTGTGAGTAATTATCTAATTTAATTTTTATTTATCATAATTATTTATGAATTAATTTTATTATTTTTAAAATAAATTATTAATAAAAAATAATTACTCATGGATACATCCGTCGGTAATAACGTCGGCAATTTTGTAGGTATTGTTGATAATATTTTTAAAAAATCATTTAAAATTGTATTAAAAAATACTCTTGTTTTATTAAAAACAATATAGTTCAAAATTGGTAAAATTATTATAAATGTTAAGAAATTATCTTTTAATCTTAGACTATCATGCATCAATATCATTTCACTAATTATATATTTCTCAATTTAAATAAAATTAACTATATAATATTTAAAATATATTGATAGTAAATTATTATTTTATACTATCATTTAATTATAAATTATATATATATATATAATAGTTGGTATGGTAAATTAATTAGCATGAGAAAATTAGTTAAGTACTTAAGAATTTAATTTGTTAATCTTTTATCATTAAATTTTTTTAAGTTACCGACGAATTTTTTTTCCCAATTTTTATGAACAATGTTTTAGATAGATAATCCGTGGGAAATATTTGTCTGAAATATCATAATTTTCCACAGAAAAAATCCGTGGATAATATTCATCTGAAATTTCAGATGAAAAAAATTCGTGCATAATATTCGTTAGAATCAATTATGTTTCTGACGGACACATATTCGTCGGAAATATCCGTCAGTAATGTTATTTTTTAGACGGATATTTATCCGTGGGAAAAAGTCTGTCGGTAATAAGTGTTTTTTTTATAGTGCTAGTTGAAAATTCAACAAAGTACTTATGTTATGCCATTTTTTACTTTATTTTATTTTATTTTTCCCTAGATCACTCTTTTGAGTTTTCAACCTAGAAAGTCACTCTAACTTTTTCCTAAATTATCATTTTAGGTTTTCAATCTAGTAAGCTCGTTTTTTTAGGCATAATATTCCTTCACCACATCAAAATTTATAGGATGCGAGAGATCTCTGCCATCCATGTTTGAGGATTAGGGCTCTTCTAGAGAAATCCTTCTTAACTATATAAGGTCCTTCTTAATTTGGTGCCCACTTACCAAGATGATCTTTCTAGACTTGTAGAATTTTCTTAAACACTAAGTCTCTTTCTCAAAATTTCCTAGGGTGTACTTTTTTTTCAAATGCTTTCTTTAATCTTTTTTTGGTATAATTGGCCATGACAATTGAACCCATTCTGTTTTTCTAATTCTGCTTCTATTAATACTCTTAAAGATGAGATTTGAACCTCAATCGAAAAGATTGGGATTGCCTCAATTGAGGTGCAAACTGAGATATAATATCCATGTAAGGCAAATGGAAGCATATCGTGCCAATCTTTGTATGTCACCACCATTTTCTGAATAATCTTTTTGATGTTCTTATTTGCTATTTAACTTCTCCGTTCATCTTCAGCAATATGGGAAAGAGTTATGGTGCTAAATTTTAAAGTTAACACATAATTTTGTCACCATCTTGTTGTTCAAGTTGGTTACGTTGTTAGTAAGTTCTGAACTTACTGGCACATCGTAACAACAAATTAACTTTCTTTTGATGAACTTTACAATCACGTTTTGAGTCACATGGGCACATGAAGCGACTTCAACCCATTTGATGAAATAGTCAATTGGAACCAGAGTGAAGTGATGTTTGTTTAACTCTTTTGGCTTAATAGGATCAATGACATTCATTTCCCACATCGAAAATGGCCAAGGTGATGACAAAACACTAAGAAAAGTTGATGGAACATTGATGTTATCAATATATGTCTAGCATTTATGACATTTCTTCACATAATTAAAGTAACCACTCTCCATGGTCAACTAATAATAACCAACCCTTACATTTTTCTTGCCATGGCATGCCCATTTGTTTAAGTGTTGAAAGAGCCTTCACGAACCTTTAACAAAATTATGTAATTAGTAGGATTTTTTTTTTTTTTTGGTGATTTCAAAAAACTGCCACAAGATATTATAATTCTACAGTTATTTTAACCGCTACAAAAGAATTATATTTTCAGCCGTTTAAAACTATTACAATCTTTAAATACTTGTTCTAATTTTTCATGTCATACGTGGGAACCATTTTTTTATATTATTTTTAAAAGAATAAAAATAAAAAACTTATTGTTAAATAATTTAATCTAAGAATTTCCCATTTCCCATTTTTAATATTTTGTGTAAAGAAAAAAGAAAAATTGATTAGAAGGTTGAATGCTTATTGTTTACCCTAAACTTGGTGGCATCGTCGCAAACGAGGAAAGTCTCGTTACAATCGTGGTGTCTGTGATTCCCTATCAATTTCTCGGCTCGAATTTCTCACATATGAAGCGAGGCGCACCTGATTTGTTTGATTTGTACCTTTGACGCTGGAAACAAGGGCCAGCATCATGGGGTCGAAGAGCCAGTCGTGGTTGTCCTTGGCGGCGCGTGAGGGGAGGAAGCGGACGAGGCTGGCGGCGGCGTCGCGAAGGTTGGAGGTGGAGGAGTGGGGGAGTGTGTGGGCGACGTGCTGCACTCGAAGGGGGATCCATGTGAGGAAGAGGAAGAACGCGAGGACTAAGGGGATGGAGTGGGGTTTCAGTTCGAGAAAGTCACGCGTTTGAGCTTGGACGAATTCGAAGGCCAACGTTTCCAATAATCGCGATAATTTAGCGTTTGGATGCCACTATAGATATTTTGGATGAAATACTTCGAAATGGAATTGAATTTAATGGTTGCTTTGTTCAATTTGCAAGTGATTTCATGAGGATTGTGAATGATTGCGGGGTTTGGGGTTTAGGGCTTGGAACCATGTTTTGACAAGTATTTGGTTTTGTTTACATCACAAATAGGCCAATTTTGTTAAAATTGCACCAACCTCTAATAAAAACCCCTACCATTTAGCCAAAAGGCCATATGCAAACTGGAAAATTGAGCTGTCTTCATTGTATGAGTAATAGGGTGTCAAGAGGCTCTGTCATCCTGGGGCCTGGAACTGATTTCAGCTGAAATGGTTGTCAAAATTTCAATACTCAAAATTGTTGTCTTTTGTACCTAAGATGCAACATTAGCTTGTATTAGTAACACTTGTGCATTTTAATAAAACCATAGGTAACTTGTTTAAAGTGTGGGTTCTTAAATGCCGGAACGAGAAGTGTTCATCATCTTGTAGTACATGTGAGTGACCCCTACTTGGGAGGATGAAATTACAATAGTTTTTTTTTAATTGGAATACATGCATACATTATGCTGTATCTAGAACTTCAACTGTTCTTTAGTTTTAAATAATGCACACAAATGAAATTCAATTTCAAGCTATGATAGCAATGTATGTTTATAATTCCTCTATGGTGTATAAATAATGAAGAAATCCTACAACTCTTAACTATCTGAAGAGAAAATACTATAGATGAAGAAACTATCGTACGCTATCTCCATAGCTTATTTTAGCTATATTGGAAGGAATTCCTGCATTCATAATTATAGTATTCAGAAATTCAAGATTTTACTAAACTGGAAAATATGAAAGTATTAAGTATGATATAATATTGAATACAATGAATATGCTACAGAAATCCATAATTATAGCATTTGAAGATGCCCTTAAGTTTGTCATTTGAGCTGATGATGGTCACTGTACAGAGAACTTGCTTACTCTTGTTGCTAAGGCTGTCAAAAAATTAGGAGTCCTTGATCGGCTCCTAGAGGTTTAGAAGCTTGATAATGTTGACATAGAAGGAGCTATCCATGCATATTATGACATAACTTGTCAACAGTGCATGATACGTAGAGAATTGAGTAAAGAGCAACTCAAGATATTTCTCTTTGCATTATGCTTCGTTGGATGAAAGCTTGAGAATTGTGAAGGACTACCTAATAGTAGCAATAACAAAAGACTGCAATTTTATGATATGTTTTAGACCAAGGAGAGAAGGAGATTCTAGATCTGAATGCAGTAGCATATATCTCGAATCAACTCAGCAAGCCTTTGACTTCAAGGTAGGCATGCTTTCATATCTTTTATTATTATTATTTTATTTATTTTGCTAATATTGATAGTGCATTGTATGATTCATTTGGTTCAGCTTCTCCTGATAGGTTTAGGCCTCATATGAGAATGATGTTGATTTAAAAGCTTATGTCTTGTAGGTGCTTTTAAAAAACTACTATAAAGTTCATTCAGGAATTTGGTAGATAAAAATAATATAAAATCTTCTATGAATTTCACTTCAAAAAAAACAATTTTTTTAGTGCATAAAAGAAGAAAATGAGTTCAGATACGGTGGAACACTTACTCATTCTAGAATGCACAAATGGTGAATGACAAAGTGGCACATCATTAAATAAATTAAATAAATAATATACATTAGGGACTAAACAATAAATATATTAATTTTGAAAGATCAAATTGAAAAACAGTTAAATAAGAAACTAAAATTAAAACAAAAGTCTTAATTTTTTGGTCTCTCTCTTTTCTTAGTTGGGGTTTCTCGGTGCTCACTATGCCTTCCTCCTCAAATTGTATCAAAGAAAGGATGCCATTGAAAGAAAAGCAGCAAATTGAAAGATTTTATTTTGAATTGGAGCATTGATATGATATAGTTTCACCAAAGCATCCTTATATAGCATATTGCTACTGATATTTGTTACTTTGATGATTGTAATTCACTCAAGGAAATAGTTAGACTCTATGAAATGAAGAATTAGTAAGCAGATTTTGGGGTATATGTTCTACATTGTTATCATATATAGTTTCGTGCTACGTGTGGCAATGGAAATTTGGAAAAATTAGAATGAGACGACAGTGGAACAATTAAAAGAGAGGTGTAAGGTAAAGAGTGAGAAAAAATGTGGATTTTTTAATTTTAGCTTTTTATTTAATTGTTATTAATTTAAATATTTTTAAATTGGTATATTTATTGTTTAATCCTTAATATATCATTTATTTATTTTATTAATTATGTGGCACTTCATCATTCACTGTTGATTAGCTTTGGAATGAGTTGATATTCCATCGTATTGAAACTAATCCTTATAGCAAAAAAGTATGTAAAATTACAAAAAATAGTACAGATATCGTAAAATTGTATTGATTCAGGTTTCAAATAGAAGAGGTGTTACAAACCAAAAATAGAATGAAGATTAAAGGGAGATGATGAAAAAAAAAGAGAAAAGAGAAAGAACATGTTTGTAATGCTTTGCTGAAATTGTAACAGAGGCTAAAGGAGAGAATCCTCCTTCCAAAGATTTCCCCTTTTACAACTGAGCTACTACTCTGTTTTCAATGCTAACAAATCTGAACACCTCACCTTCCCTCTCAATTTTCATATTATTTAAGCTAATTCCCTACGTGTAACAACTTAAACTACTCAACCACTTCACTTTCATAAATACTCTCACTACTGTTTGGGCCCTATATAAAAGGCAACTATTATAACTAGGGTGCTTCTCAAATCAAAAAAGCACTTAGAATAAGCACCGTTATTGTTATTATTATTTTTTATTGAACTCAAATTTGAGGTGTTTGCTTTCATGAAACAATAAAACCAAAAACCTTTGAAATGGGGTCTTAATGTATATGGAGTATGGACTAACAGGCATCTTGTGAACGAGTTGATCACTTGTTATTTCATAGATATCTTAATTTATGTAAAAAGTAAGGTTTGAATTATTGCTTCCTTTAGCCATGAATATGAAAGTACGATATTGCCATTTTTGATAGTTCAATTCTCTTTATCTTTATAAAACAAAAATAACTATAATGCTTGTTACATTTATATCTTAGTTTACTGAAATTTGATCTCTATTAGGTGTATTTAATTGACTTGGATTTGAAGCGAATGAGTAAAATGGAAGAATATTATGAATTAGATAAGAAAATAGGGAGCTTCTACAAAAAAAATATGATCAAAATGTATCAAGGAAGAAATTCACAAACTTGCAAGCACCTTAAACTGCCTGTTGAGATTTAGAAGGCTCTGTTATAGATGACACCTGAGGAAGATTGCATTGGTAAGTATGAGCAATTTCATCCCTATTATTCTATCATCCTTTAGAAGGTTTTTATGTGTAATGTTAAGTTGGAAACATATATGGTGGTTCATATAACACCTGTTCAATGCAGTTTTAATTTAATTTCTTTATGATGGGCACGTTGCATTAGTTTGGGAAAGCTTTTATATGTTATCAGATCTGGTTTTTCCTTTGGTTAGTCTAGTTTGGCCATGGCTTGACTGATGCTCTAGCCTCTGTGACACCCTCTACCCCAACATAAATACACAGTAAAGGTAACCAAATTTTTTTCTTTCTTTTTAAGTGAATAAAATCTTTCATAGATAAACAATTGTCTCAAAAGGTAGAAGATTCACATTCATAACTCATCAAAACATAGGAAGTTATCATGTAAGTATCAAAATTCAGAAATCAAAGAAAATATAGATTAATTCCAGCAAAAGTGATAGTGCATTCTAGTTAGGAATTAATTTATACATTTCAAGTTATGTAATAAAAATAATAAGACAAAGATATACATTTTGATCTTTTCTAAAAAACGTTCAAAATTACAAAAGAAGAGAAAATTAAAGTTTTTAAAATAATAACATATTGAACTAAGCTAACTAAGTCCCGATGTCACATCCTATCAGAGTATGTCCAACTGAAGCCTTAAGCCTCATCAACCACATTCTCATGATGCTGATCGCCTGCAACATAATTTAAACACATACAAAAGCAACAAGGGAGTGAGAAACATCTCACTCAGTTTCAGGTGCAGAAATAAAGGCTAGATAGCACCCACACACACACAACAAATATAAGTCACTTATAAACAATACACATACATCATCAATATCATATATATATTCATTTATCATGCAATGATGTCATGATCTTGACTTATAAATGCATGCATGTGGCGCCATAAGGAAGTTTCACATATCATCACTGGTGACCCTAAGACACACTTGGTTATATCACTGGTGACCCAAAGGTACACCTGGTTACATCACTGGTGACCCTAAGGTACACCTTGTTAGCAAGTTACATCACTGGTGACCCTAAGGTACACCTGGTTACATCACTGGTGACCCTAAGGTACACCTTGTTAGCAAGTTACATCACTGGTATGCGGCCTCAGCGGCACACCTGGAATAATATATGCATATGATGCATGTCATACATTCATTATTTCATTGACTCAACATTTAACTTGTTACATAATTTCATTTAGTACATCATGTCCTCATTTGTTATAGTCTCATAATCATATTTGTCTCAATAGTCCATGCTTAGGTCTCATGTCATTTGTTCATATTTCACATGATCATGTCATAAATACTCCTCATAAGGTCCGCACAGGAATTCACAGAGATCCAGAGAGCATTCTTGTTCATATTAAACCTCATTTATTATTAACATTAATTTCATATTCATTTATTACTTTCAACAAAGAACAAAGTAAAATAAATAGAAAATCGGACAGAACAACGGCACCTTCAATGTAACACCCCAGCAACCCGCATGTGGATATTGTCCGCTTTGGCCGCAGCCCTCACGGTTTTGCTTCTGGCAATGGCACTCATGCCACCCCAAAACGCGTCCACACAAGGAAGGTATCCACACCCATATATATGGCATGCTTCGTGCTCCTTCCTAGCCGATGTAGGACTTCACAATCCATCCCCCTCATGGGAGTCCAGCGCCCTCGCTGGCACACCGGCCCGGGTCCAGGCTCTGATACCAAATGTAACACCCCAGCAACCCGCATGTGGATATTGTCCGCTTTGGCCGCAGCCCTTGTAACATTGTTAAAAAAAAAAGGGCTGATTCAGTAGCCCAGAACGGGCCGTTCCCAAACTGGAACGGGTCGTTCCAAGCTACTGAATTGAACTACATATTGTAGTTGAGAACGGACCGTTCTGGGAAGGAGAACGGACCGTTCTGGAAGGAGAACGGACCGCTCTGGAGGGAGAACTGGCCGTTCCGGAGGGAGAACGGGCCGTTCCGGAGGGAGAACGGGCCGTTCCGGATGAGTCCCGAAACGGGCCGTTCTGATTTCAGAACCGGCCGTTCTGGGCGTTAATTTTGTGCGTGATTTGGGAGTTCGGAACGGGCCGTTCCGAACTCGGTACGGGTCGTTCTGGGCCAATCCGAAAGTCTATAAATAGGGGGTTGGGGGCCTTCAGGAGTTTTGGAGTTTTTAGAGAGAAGTTTTAGAGAGAAGGTCTCTGGGTCAGTGAGCTCCTTTCTCTCCCAAATTTCTTTGTTTGACTCCTTTTCTCTTCTAGATCACTAACTCCTTCTGACTTTTCTTGAAATTCAGATTAGAAAGCTTGTTTTGGGATGACTGAAGTTCCGAGTTGAGCCTCGAGGGGAAATTCTACTTTTGTTTAGTCTTTGGCTATCTGAGCCAATCTTCAGGTAAGGGAAGCTAGAATGTTTATTATTTAAGTTGCATGTGAGTTTAGAAACTCAATTGATGCATGAAAGTTGAGGATTCATGGCTGGATCGGAGAATTCGCTAATTGTTCAAAGTCTTGGAAAAAAAATGGGGGTTCTGGTGAATTTGATGCATCAGATGGGTGGATGTTGATTCTAGGTTTATTTAAGTTGTATGGAGTCTATGCATTGTATTTTGTGTTTGTATGTGGCTGGATTTGTTGGTGTGGATGAGAGTTTGTGAACTCTATTATTGGAATTTAGGCCGGGCGCAGGTTGAATGCGCTAGGCGTGAATGAGTCTTGGGACTCTCAGGCTGGGATTAGGCTGGGCGAGCTCAGGCTACGCCGAGCGTGAATAAGTTTATGAATGAATTGATGCTTATGCATGTTTAAAGTTAAAGTTTTAGATCATGTATGTATGATATATGATGTATGGTGAGGTGTGATTCATATGTATGCTTTGTGATGATACGTATGAATATTTGAATATGATATGACATGCGTATATGTTCATATGAGTATGATTGTTGATCATAATGGTGGGCAGACCATTATGATGTATGATGCATTATTGCATGTGATGTCTTATGACATGTGTATGATTGTTGATCATAATGGTGGGCAGACCATTATGATGTATGATGCATTATTGCATGTGATGTCTTATGACATGTGTATGATTGTTGATCATGATGGTGGGCAGACCATTATGATGTATGATGTATGATTGCATGTGATGCCTATGGCATGAGTCTAGCCTAGGACTTGAGGAGAGGAAAAATATTTTCGAACTGGAAGAGCTCACATAGAGTCTCTTGAGAGTGGTGCTTGGATAGACCACTGATATATGAGAGTGGTGCTCTGGGAGGCCACTGGATTTGGGAGAGTGGTGCTTAGATAGGCCACTGGGTTGGGTGAGTCTCCTCTAAGTCCTTAGCTAGTGTTGGAGCGGGGTATGAGGTCGAGGGTTATTCCCTTAACCAAGTACTCGGGAAGGTGCGTGGATCCTTGCGGATAGCCGGTGGGCGAACTCCACAATTGACTTGGTTAATGCATGCCAAGGTCGTGGTAAGCCCGTACCTAGCTGTGCTATACCTGACGATGGATCTGGACTTCCAATTGTGTAAGTGACATCATCCGAGTAAACCCGAGGGATGATTATATATCCTGTTTAGCTGTGACCGAGCGTGCGCATTGGGCGTGAAAACGGTTGGGGTGGTTTCGGTAGGATGGAATGTCACTTATACAGCTCTATTGTTGTGGAGATCTCCTAGGTGTATGCGTGACGACGCATTAGATGATTGATATGCATTGATATCTGTCATGAGATGCATTTATTGCATGATTATTAATATGATGAAGTGTGGTGTTTGACTTCATGATTGGTGGATTGTATTTTATGCATGAGTAGTATTGGATAGAGTGTATGGTGTGACTCTATGAATACGATTGTGTAGTATAGATTATTATGATTCATTTGTGAATTCTAGCTTACCCTTCTGTTTCCATGTGGTGGAACTGCGATGATCATACTTGGTATGGGAGCAGGTCAGGGCTAGCGTGGAGTCGAGGTGACCGCTGCGAGACGGGAAGTTTGATCTTCGTGTTAGGGTTACCATTTTGGGTAGCGATTTTTGTCTGTTTGACCGGCACTAGGGAATATTATTTTTGGGATGACTGTACATATATGGAATTTTATTTAAAGAATTTGGTTATTTTTATTCTTATCTATACCTGTATGTATGAGTTATCCAATTTAATATTTTCCTTAGTTCACTAGTAGTAGTGCGATTCCACTAAGTGTAGAGACCATGGCGGGTCGTTACAGCCCTCACGGTTTTGCTTCTGGCAATGGCACGCATGCCACCCCAAAACGCGTCCACACAAGGAAGGTATCCACACCCATATATATGGCATGCTTCGTTCTCCTTCCTAACCGATGTGGGACTTCACAATCCACCCCCCTCATGGGAGTCCAGCGCCCTCGCTGGCACACCGGCCCGGGTCCAGGCTCTGATACCAAATGTAACACCCCAGCAACCCGCATGTGGATATTGTCCGCTTTGGCCGCAGCCCTCACGGTTTTGCTTCTGGCAATGGCATGCATGCCACCCCAAAACGCGTCCACACAAGGAAGGTATCCACACCCATATATATGGCATGCTTCGTTCTCCTTCCTAACCGATGTGGGACTTCACATTTGGTATCAAAGCCGGGACCCGGGCCGGTGTGCCAGCGAGGGCGCTGGACTCCCATGAGGGGGGTGGATTGTGAAGTCCCACATCGGTTAGGAAGGAGAACGAAGCATGCCATATATATGGGTGTGGATACCTTCCTTGTGTGGACGCGTTTTGGGGTGGCATGAGTGCCATTGCCAGAAGCAAAACCGTGAGGATTGCGGCCAAAGCGGACAATATCCACATGCGGGTTGCTGGGGTGTTACATTTGGTATCAGAGCCTGGACCCGGGCCGGTGTGCCAGCAAGGGCGCTGGACTCCCATGAGGGGGTGGATTGTGAAGTCCCACATCGGTTAGGAAGGAGAACGAAGCATGCCATATATATGGGTGTGGATACCTTCCTTGTGTGGACGCGTTTTGGGGTGGCATGCGTGCCATTGCCAGAAGCAAAACCGTGAGGGCTGCGGCCAAAGCGGACAATATCCACATGCGGGTTGCTGGGGTGTTACACAAAGAACAAAGTAGAATAAATAAAAAAATCGGACAGAACAACAACACCTTCAACAAAGAACAAAGTAAAATAAATAGAAAATCGGACAGAATAACGGCACCTTCAACAAAAACAAAGTAGAGTAAATAGAAAATTAAACAGAACAACGGCAAAGGATTGGGGTTACATAATTATTTATTATTTCCAACAAGAAATAAAGTAAAGCAAATAGAAAATAAGACAGAATAACGGCAAATGATTGGGGGCCAATCCGACAAACAACTATCCAACAATTATCCCCACACCCCTGAGCGAGGTTCTCACTCCCCCCTTACCTGGATAAGTGGAGTTGAAACTTGGGCAGAGCCTCCTCCTCTGGATTCCCTCTTTTTCTTTCCTTCTCTTTCTTTCTTTCTTTCTCTTTCTTTCTCTCTCTCTCTCTCTCTTTCTTTCTCTAAAATTTTCACTTCTTACTCAGTATAAAAATTTTCACCCCCCTGCCCCTATTTATAAGCAATCTGATGCACCCGGAACGACCCGTACTGATTTCGGAACGGCCCGTTCCGGATCCTTCAAATCTGGGCAAAATTTGCAACTGGAACGGCCCGTTCCAAAATCGAAACGGCCCGTTCCCAAAAAAGCAGAACGACCTGTTCTGAAACCAGAACGACCCGTTCTTAATCTCAGCAGAACAACCCGTTCTTCATACCGGAACAGCCCGTTCCAAGGCCGTTCTGGGTCCACTACTAGAAAAATTAAAATTAGAGAGGGAAAAAATCCGTCACTAATCTTCATAAAATCCGTCACAAATAAGTTAGTGACGAAATTTGTGACGAAAATGATTCCGTCACAAAATTTGGCGTCACAATATATTTAGTGACGGATTATTTTCTCCGTCACAATTAGTGACGGAATTAAGGCGTCACAAACAATATAATTTCCGTCACTAATTTGTAGCAATAAATGTTTAGAAATTAATAAAAATCCGTCGCAATTTGTGAGGGATTAAATCCCTCGCAATTTGTGAGGGATTAAATCCCTCGCTATTTGAGAGGGATTGAGAGCTATGTGAGTCCGTCACAAATTGTGATGACGCATAATCCCTCGCTATTTGAGAGGGATTGAGACGTATGTGAGTCCGTCACAAATTGTGATGAAAGAATCCCTCGCTATTTGAGATGGATTAAATCCCTCGCTATTTGAGAGGGATTGATAGTCCGTCACAAATGCTATTTGAGAGGGATTGGACTCCTTCACAAAATCCGTCACAATTTGCGAGGGATAAAATCTGTCACTAACTGGGCCTATACATGTAATTGATTACCAGACATGAATTACTTATTAAAAGGTTTTCTGGTAATTGATTACCTTTTCTTGTAATCGATTACCAGACAATGAATTACTTCTTAAAACGTTCTCTGGTAATCGATTACCCATTTCTTGTAATCGATTACCAGACAATGAATTACTTATTAAAAGGTTTTCTGGTAATCGATTACCTTTTCTTGTAATCGATTACCAGACAATAAATTACTTATTAAAACGTTGTATGGTAATCGATTACCCATTTATTGTAATCGATTACCAGAAAACTTTATAAAATTAACGAGCCATCGAATTTAAAATTTAAATTCTTCTTTGTATCTAAGTAAAACTTTATAAAATTTAAGATCATCAAATTAGTAGAACTCAAGCACAAGTGTAAGTTAGCAAGATGTTACATCTAAATTAATTATTAAAAAGATTAAAAATATTTTGTAAAATTTATTGTAGCAATTACATTCAATTATGCCAGGAAAGAAGAGACACTATGTGTTTGAGTGTTTGTCTATTTTTAAAATAAATTAAAATTAAAATAATAAACTCACTTGGTTTTTTCTTTTGTATCTTCGTCTGAATCCTCTGTTGCAGTAGTGCCAGTAATGTTATCTTCCCAAAAGATTCCTTTGCGTCTCTGAAAAAGTCTTTCACTTTATCAAGAACGGTTTTTAGTTGATCTTCTGTTGGGAGCTTGAATTCAGAAAAACATAATATATTAGTGGGAGAGTATCCAAAATTATTTAATTAATTAGAAAGTATACATAATGTGGACTATTATCAATAAATCCTAACTCATATATATATATATATATATATATATATATATATATATATATATTCAATGGAAAAGCATTATGATACATTTACGCACCACTTAAGAGGAAGGCCCTTGTATTCAAACCAAATGGTGTCAACTCCAGGGGGAAGCGCGGTGCTGAAGTGAGGCTTCAAAAGCGAAATCAACAAAGGCAAGTAGCCTATCCTGGAAAGAAACAGAATAAAAGAATTACAAAGTATCAGATTTAATATCAAGTAATTAGCAACTGTACCATTTAAAACAGAGCCCCAAAGCTCCACCTGATCAGGATGCGACATGTTCATGACATTCTTGCAATTACCATTTATTACATATGCAGCCTGCAGCAGTAAAATCAAAATTCATTTAAGAATGGTTAACTTAAGATCAAGGCTTTAAATAGTGCACTATAGAAAGTCTATCGGTGCAGAACAGCCCCTGCCCACTACAGGGTATGCCATAGTGGCGTTGTGTTGATTCTAACAAAGTCTCTTTGCCTCTCATGCAATGCAAGTAGATGTGTTTATTAATCTATTAACAATACCATTTACAGTCATTGGTAGAAAAAAGTTATCTCTTGAATTAGTAGTGTCATTAAATGTAACCACTATTTAAACCATTCAATTTAAAGGATTTTTTTAGAATAAAATTAAATTTATGACATTATTCATGTAATACCTTAACTACTTTTATTGGTCTTGATTAATTAGTCATTTGTTTCTTAAATAAAGGATTAGAGGGAGTACTATACTAATTTATGAGAAGCAGAGTTACATTCAAAATTGTTTAGATGTCAAAGAATCCAATAACCATTTGTATTAATAGGGATTAGGATATGCTTGTTTATAAATTTTTGAAGAATTAGGTAGTTAGACACATGCAGACTTTGGCAGGGAGTCATCATTTTAGACAAGCAAGAAAGTTTTTCGGAGAATCATTTGGTCTAGTGGCATACTAATTACCATCGAAGTAATATCATTATTCGAGAGAGATGTACAAAAAGTATATAGAAAAGTGGAACAAAACCTAGTCCACAAAGGAAAAAACTTGTATGCAATTCCATAGTAGTAAATAATATCAGAATTCAGAATTATTCCAAGATCTGGAGACTATAAATCATCATAGATTCCATAGAGAACTCCTTATTTGAAAGCAGTAATAGGTTCTTCCTTGGGTAGTCCACAAAGGAAAAAACTTGTATCATAACAAAACAATGTATCATAACAAAATTACTTTTAGGTGAACATTCTCAAAATAAAATATTATTTGCACCTAAAAGTTTAGCTTGGGGTTCAGAGCAAAGAAAGTGAGCTCAAATCGAACCTAAAAGTTTACATAGTAAAGTGTTAACATAAAATAAATGACATAATTAGTGTTGTGAGACTAATAGTAAGACATGCCTGATCGTTTCCTTTCCCTGTACACCCATGAGAGACAGCATCAGCTCCAACTTCTTTGGCAACATCAACCATCGCCTATCAATCAGTAGATATCAATCAATCTATGTTTATAAAATGGGGAAATAAAGATAACTAGATAAGTATATTCCACTATCATTGTCATTATAATTCTTCTTCAATATAAAAAGAGGGAATACTGCACTAAGAGCTAACAGAAGAAATGGCCTTACCAAGGAAGATAAATATATTAAACTTTGAGCAAAAGTACCTTTGCAATTACAGGGCGGGCCATTGAGGTCCCAAGCAAATACTTCCTCTCATAAACTGCACCAACACGCAGGCAAAGAAATGTATAATCTCTAACAAATTCTTCTCTCAAGTCCTTTACCACTAACTAACAGGCCCCACTGGCTTTTGCTTTCACTTCTAAACCTTCCAATTCTTTTATACCCTATTAAATTTAGTGTTGTTAAGATGATGCGGCATTGTAACAAAAATTGCATAAAGTAATTCCCCTCGTCAGAAGCTTATAACCTTAAAACACATTTTCCAACACAATTTACACAAAAATCTCAATTACAGAAAATGAATTTAAAATTCAGAACATACTTGGCCAACATCAGTAGTGAAGCAAACAACTTCACAACCATAATTCTCTGTAATGCAAAAATCATCAATAAAATATTATAATAAGAACACAAATATACAATAACAGGTAAAAGTGACAAGGGTATCCACTGCTCAATATCCCAGTTCACATCCCAAATTCTTAAAAATAAGGATCACCAATTATAGTTTCCATGCTTTATTACAAAACTACATCATTTTTTAGTTTAAACCCAATCATATCATCTACAAAATCTCAAAATGGTCTCTGATCTCAATTTACAAATTCTAATAAATATTTAAACATTATTTTCTAAAGAGAAATCAATAATTCAAAAAAAAAATAACTCATCTCTAAGTCCCTGAGATTTGTCATTCAGATTTCAGAATATATGCGAAGAGAAGGAAATATCCAATATTGCAAACTTGCAATGGATGTTTGATAAAAAAAAATGGGGTAAAAAGGGGGAAACATCTATACCTTAGCCATGGAACAATGACTGATGTGTCTAAGCCACCACTAAGCCAACACCACCTTATTCAATTTTCCACGTAGGCCACCAGCCTTTGTGGTTTCAGAAACTACCTCTGTATCACCGCGGGCAGCTGCTCTAATAACTGTACATCAAGAGATTTTTAATATCATTACAGACACTAAACTTAAGTAGCAAATAGCTCCAAACCAATATATCAAGCAGTGAACACAAGGTGCCTCAAATAGTGAAAAATTTCTTGACTAAAGACAGGTAATAATCCTGAATTTGATTTAGAGAAGATAGACAATAGGGCTTCCATAAGAGTTATGGTATATGAGCTGATTTTAAATTACGGATTCAACCCCACTAAAGGTGATGAATCAAGTTCTTTGATAGAGATTAATTATTAGTGAAGTAAGTGGATCCTACTCACCAATAACATGCATATTAAAAAAATGACCTAAATGAAGTAAATTTCGAAACCTAAAAAATGTGCTAGTCCCTGCGCTTCATATGGGTCAGAGAAGCTGCCCATTCCAACACAAAAGAAATACCATGGGAGGAGGTCCAGTCTCATCAGGCTCCTTCCAGAGGTCGGGTTCGGGTTCCCTGGAAATCTGACAGAGGTTGTGCAGGACGCAACAAGCGACGATGGTCTGAGGCCCGTGATGAACCCCGGTGTTCAAATCCTGAAGAATCTTCCACCGGCCCTTTAGAAGAGCAATGGCTTCCACCATCACCGACCTTCCCTTTATGAGCATGTCGTTGAAGAGGTTCTGGGCAGGGGTGCCCATGTCGCTCGGGGAGAACGGGGTCAGTAGGAAGGGAAGGAGGGGGAAGCACTAGTCTCCCACCACGTAAGGCCGGATGTGGTGCCCGCGGAAGGTCATGAGCTTATCCCAGGGGCGCGCGAGACTTTTTAGGGTTTCAGCTTCAGGGTCGCGCGCGAGGGAAATTATTTTTGTATTTATTTTCAGATTTTTTTGAAAACACTATTTTAAACAAATTCTACATTAATTTATTAACTTAGTCATTTTTTATCTAAGTTATTTAATTTTAGTTTTTACAATAATTTTTTTTTATGAATTAACTAAAATTTTGAAATATATTTTTTTAAAAAATATTTTTTTAGTCAATACGGTGATTAAAAAGTATTATAATAAATAATTTTAATTATATTTTATCACGTTTTAATCAAGTGAGTGAATGATAATGAAGTAACTAAAATTTTAAAATATATTTTAATTAAAAATAATTTTTTAGTAAATACGGTAACTAAAAAGTATTATAATAAATAATTAAATTAAAAAAGAATAAATTTTATAATGATTATTTTTTTAATGATGTTAAAGTAAATATTCTAATTATTTTATAATAAATTAAAATGAAAATATAATAAAATATGTTAACTGATATTTTAAATAAAATATATTAAAATATTATAATCAAAAGAAATTTAATATTAAATCAAAATATTATATAAATTATAACTAAAATTATAATAAATATTTTGATATTAAATTTATTATATATTAAAATTAATTACATATTTGTATCAAAGAAATTACTCTAGATTTTAGATTTTATTTATTATGTTTTATAATAAATAAAATCCAATATTAATTACATATTTGTATACTTTATCTTTTAATCAATAATGTTATTGAGTTTTGCTTTTATATATATATATATATATATATATATATATATATATATTGGACAAGATAAGAAGATAAGGAAAATAATCCTTATCATGTGTGTTTGGATGAAAAATATTACAAATTTAAATAATTTTAAATTCTTACTATTTGAATTATTTGATGCTATAAAATTAGAAAGACATTTTTCAATAAACAATTATATTAGTTAATTATTATTTATTTTATATTTGTGGACATTATCTTCTTATAGTTATTTTAATGAGTTTTATAGAATGTTTTAAAGGTTTTTAATAATTATTAGTATTTTAATAATGAATATTTATGAAAATTAATTTTTGTAATATTTTGATTTTTAAGTAGCCAGAACGGGCCGTTCTCAAACTGGAACGGGCCGTTCTAGACTACTAAAATAGCCTATTAAAACTAAAGCGGAACAGACCGTTCTAACACATAAATTTATGATCAATACGCAAATACAGAACGGCCCGTTCCCATAATGCAACGGGCCGTTCTAAACTACTAAAATAGTCAGATGTTTATTGTATGGATTAGAGTGCTCTGTGAGTTCTTAAGAGAACCATGAGAGAAACAAACAAACTATACAAGTTTATATTTTGTTTTTTGATTAT
This sequence comes from Cajanus cajan, assembly GCF_000230855.2. Lineage (NCBI taxonomy): Eukaryota > Viridiplantae > Streptophyta > Magnoliopsida > Fabales > Fabaceae > Cajanus > Cajanus cajan. The sequence goes on along the minus strand of NC_138517.1, from coordinate 5,836,552 downwards.
TCTGTTGTATTCCTTGTTGCATGAGATGTATGAATATCTATTTAATTCCACAAATAGATGAGTTTTGATTTGAATTAAACTTGTTTGATATTTCAATTATGAAAAAAAATTAGGTTATTCAATTTTTATTATTTGTGTTATGGTATGTGGGGTAGAGGGTGTCACACAAATGATATATAATTATTATTAATTAATAAATAAATTATATATATTATTATTATTATAATATTATTGATAAATTAATATCAATAATATTATTAGTATATTTATAGATAAACTAATAATTTGATAAATATAACTTATTATATATTAATATACTTTTACAAAAATATAAATATATTAATTATAAATATACATATGTTATCTACTATATTTATATTTTTGTAAAAGTATATTAATATATACTAAGTTATATTTATCAAATTATCAATTTATCTATAAATATACTAATAATATTTATTTATTTATTTCTTAAGAATTGAGGGTTATAATATTATCCATTATTTTGGAGACAAAAATCAGTTACAAGATGACGTAATATATTTTCCCTTTATCTATATTACTATATAGATAATCAAACAACTATATATTTAATTATTTTTCTTCCATTCATTTTCTCAGTCTCTCAGTCTCTCTCTCTATATATATATATAGAGACAAACAGGTTATACTAATACTGATACCAGGTGTAACTTTTATATATTAAATATTACACACCGCTTGATAATTAATTATATTATGAATAATAATATATATATTTAATTAATCTTTATTTATATACTTACCTTTATAATTAACAATCTACTTATTTCTAATTTTTATATATAGATTCATTGAATTTTTAAATATAATACTCATATATTTATACTCATTACCTATATTTTACTGATTTACTACTTAAATATAAAATTCACAATATTAGGATACTTGAAAACACAAGATCGAGTAATACCTGTCATATTAATAACTTTCATGCAAAATAAAATATTTCCATTTTTTAGGTTGTGCTTATTTCTTTCATAAATCTAAATTAGATTATTTTATAGGTTTGCTTTTAAGCATAAAAATTAAGAAATTAAAGGATATTATTTTATTAACAAAAAATAAGAAATTTGTAATTTTTAACTAAAAATTTAAATTTTAAAATTAAAAATTATGAAATTAGAAAGATATTTTTCAATCTGGCCCATCTTGAAAACGGGCCGGGCTGGGCCAAAAAAATAAAAAAATTTATGATGGGTAAAAAATTGTGACCCGACCCACTTTTGACCCGGCCCACCCGGGTTGAACCCATGGTGGGCCGGGCGGCCCACCTGACCCACTTACCAACCCATCCCCTAAACCTACTAACAACTCACTTAACTATTTATTATTATATATGCATTATTTTAATAAGATATAATTTTTTTATAGATAAAGATAAAATCAATGTTAAATAATATGAAATTACTATAAATTTATCTATCCAAACCTCTAATAAAATTTAATATTGATGAATAATCACTCTCATGAAAGATTTTTTATTTTTTTGGTTTTAATTTTTTAAAGTTGCACACTTATTAATTTAATTTTAATGTTGTACCCATGATACTTAGTTTAATAATTTTTACTTTAGATTAAATATTATTTTATATTGAAATTTATTTTAAATTATATTTTTTTAAATAAATAAGGTGGGTTGGTGGGCGGCCCGTTTAGCTCACCAACCCGTGGTGGGCCGGGCCGAGCTAGAAAATTTTAGATAATAAACTTGGTGGGCCGGGTCGGGTTGGCCTACTTAAAAAGTGGGTTGAGGTGGGCAGGGCCAAACGGCCCGGGCTGGCCCATTTTGACAGCTCTTGTTTAGGTATATAAAATTAGAAAGATATTTTTCAATAAATAACTAAATTAGTTAATTATTATTTATTTTATATTTGTGGACAGTATCTTCTTATAGTTATTTTAATGACTTTTATAGAATGTTTTAAAGTATCAGCTATTGGTCATGTAATCGATTACATAGTAGTGTAATCGATTACCTGAGCTAATTCACTTATCTGGGTAAAGGGTAATCGATTAGCATGTAATGTAATCGATTACCAGTGCCAAAAATGCAAAGAATCTCAAAATGTGTAATCGATTACCATAGTCATGTAATCGATTACACGACTCCTCTGCACTTAAAAAATTGCAGTTCGTCTTCTTCCTCACGAAAGAAAACCCAAAACCCTCCGCGCCCTTAGATCTTCAAATCCCCATATCTTCCTTAAATCTTAACCAAATTGAGCCCCGTTTGTTCCATTCTTCATCGTTTTCAAGTCTCTTCAACTCTACCGATTGCATTTTTCAAAAAAAAAAACTCAAATGGCAGAATCATCCAAACGTCATAAGGGTTCTTCATCTCGTTCAACCACCGCCAAGCGCCGCCAACAGCCTCCCTCCGACGACGCCCCTACTCCTACGAATCCCATTCCGTACGCTGGACGTGCTCTCGCTCTGTTCTCCACAGACAAACAACGAGATAAGTACTACCAGTTATTTTCTGAGAGAAATATTGTTGATCCCAAATATATCAGTATTGATTTTTTTGAGGATGAATCTTTTGAGTGTTATACGATTTTTAAGAATTCTGGGTTAGTAGATTTTATGGCTATGAAAAACCCTGTTTATCCAGAATTAGTTAGGGTCTTTTACAGCAATTTGGAAATTAGGAATGGAGTTCTTTACAGTGAGGTTAAAAAGATTCCAATAGTGATAAATCAGTCTCTGTACCGGTACTCTGTTTGAGGGAACGATTCCGGATACATGGAAACCAGAATATTCCCATCCCAATGCCCGAAGTATGATTTGTGTGGATAATGTTGACATGACTGGAAGATTATTGGCTGGCTCAATGAAATTTGATTATAGAATCATGCATTACATAATTGTTCGGGTACTGCTTCCACGCACGACTAACCTTGCCCAGGCTTCAGAAGAGGACTTAATTTTGATATGGGCTCTAATCACTGGCCGGGAATTTAGCTGGGCTCATCTGATTAGGAGTCGAATGAAGAAGGCCTTGCGGGTTAATGCTTCTCTTCCATACCCACATTTTGTAACTACTATTTTGGAACATTTTAAAGTTCCTTTGGAAGATGAAACCTGGGTTCCAGTTAAGAGGGTCTTTGAGATTGGAGCAAATGCAATTGCTTCCTTTGGGTACAAGAAAACACTGGACAACACCTGGGTCAGGAAGCGAGATTTTCAAGCAGTAGACACTGACGATCGAACTCCGTCACCACCTCCTCAAGATCCTTCATCAGCACTTCTCTCGGATGTTCTCAATGAAATTAGAGATCTTCGGTTCTATGTTGGTGAACGTTTTTATTCTCTTGACACTCGCATGACTCGTCTTGAGGAGGAAGTAAAATCTCTTAGACGCCCTTCCGAGTAGCTAGTTGACTCTGATTCTGTTATTTGCTATTTTAGTTTATCTTATGTTTTGGACTATTTTTTAGTCAATTTCTGGATCTTTGATTAGTATGTTTTAGATTAATTCTGCTCGCTTGACTCAGACTATTTTGCTCATAGGACATATTGTACTTTTGTTTCTGAATGGTGTTTGTTTATCTTATTCAATTTTTTTTATATATTGTCTCATTCCTTTTGATGTTGCCAAAGGGGGAGAGAAAAGGAAAGAAGGGTCCTGATCAAATATTAGATATTTTGAATTGAACAATTTAATCTGATCATTACAACTGTCTATTTAAAGTCAAATTTTTACAATATAAAAATTAACATCAAACAATGATTTATTAAGGGGGAGACTAAGGGGGAGTGATCGATATACACTGTTTTATGTTTCTTTCCATCTACAGTATGTTGTCATCATCAAAAAGGGGGAGAATGTGGAAGAACGTATCTAAAGGATTTTGATGATGCCAAAGAAGTTAAAGAAAACAAGAGGTCAAGTTAAAGCAAGGTGACCAAGAAACAAAAATCTCAAAATATTTTAGATAAGTCTTGTCAACCTAGCTTAATATGTAAAAAGAAATCTTTAGAAATATTGCATAAAGTTCTTGGCCATTTAAAATAAAGAATTTCAAAGAAAACCCAAATATGATTTATATTAATAAGGTTTTGAAAATAAAGGTTTTCAATATTTTAAGTTTTAATAAGGCAATTATTGTTTTTAAGAGACTGATAATCGATTACCATTACATGTAATCGATTACCAAAGGATGAATCTCATATGTTCAACGTCACTCTTTAAAACGTGCTCTGGTAATCGATTACCCATTCCATGTAATCGATTACCAGGAGATGAAAATTTCAAAATTTGAATTTAAACTACAACGTTCCAACATTTTGAAACTAAACCTTTGTAATCGATTACCATTTGCTGTAATCGATTACCAGAGCATTTGTGAAATTCTTTGAAGTAGTAGAATTTCAAATTCTCCCAAAAATGTAACAATTTGAAATTCCTCATTTTTTTCCCCTTATTTCACTTATATATTTTATCTTATATCCATATTTTTAATTATTGAATATTCAAAAATACTTTAAAAATTATTAAATATTATCTAAATTAATTTTTAAAATTATTAAATATTTAAAAATTGGTTAACATTTTTTTTATATAAAATTTTATTTAAAAATCTCAACCTATAAATATCTTTTTAAAAGCAATTTTATCATGATAGAATCATATTATCATATCCAAATTAACAATTTAAAATTTAAAAAAAATTGAATTGACTTATCCAAACAAAATATTTTAACAATGATAGAAATTGAAATCAAAGTAATTCAAATATCAAGAATTTCAAATTCCTTGAATTTGTAAAATTACTCATCCAAACACATCATAAGGGAATGCAATTGTAAGAGACAATTATATGAGTAAGATGTTTATTGTATGGATTAGAGTACTCTGTAGGTTCTTAAGAGAACTTGAGATAAACAAATAAACTATGTAAGTTTATATTTTGCTTTTTGATTGTTCTGTTGTATTCCTTGTTGCGTGAGATGTATCAATATCTATTTAATTCCACAAATACATGAGTTTTGATTTGAATTAAACATGTTTGGTATTTCAATTATGAAAAAGATTATGTTATTCAATTTTTGTTATTTGTGTTATGGTATGTGGGGTAGAGGGTGTCACACAAATGATATATATTTATTATTAATAAATACATAATATATATATATATATATATATATATATATATTATATTTTTATAATATTATTCATAAATTAATATCAATAATATTATTAGTATATTTATACATAAACTAATAATTTGATAAATATAACTTATTATATATTAATATACTTTTACAAAAATATAAATATACATATCTTATATATCTACTATATATTTATATTTTTGTAAAAGTATATTAATATATACTAAGCTATATTTTTCAAATTATCAATTTATCTATAAATATACTAAAATTATTATTGATATTAATTTATTAGCAATATTAAATTATTAATAATATATAAATTTTATTTATTTAGTAATAATAAATATATATCATTTGTTACATTAATAAAAATTATAGTATATGTTAACTTAAATAACCTATTTGTGACGGAATTTTGAGAGGGAACAATCCGTCACTAAATTTTTTCATTTTAGTGACGAAATTTGTGACGGATTTTTTAGAGACGGAGTCCATTCCGTCACAAAATCCGTCACAAACATTTTTTTTTATTTAGCGATGAAATTTGTGACGGACTTTTAGAGACGAAAACTTTTCCGTCACAAAATCCGTCACAATTTTTTTTTTTGATTCAGTGACGAAATTTGTGACGGATTTTTAGAGACAGAATATATTCCGTCACAAAATCCGTCACAAAATTCAATAAATTCTAGTCCGTCACAAAACTTAAAATTCCCTCACAAAATGCGTCACTATTAGCGATGCTATTTTTTCCGTCACAAAATTCGTCACAAATATTAATTTTTCTAGTAGTGGTCTTTAAAAACAAGCATATTCCCTATTTTGGAACGACCCGTTCTACATTTGGAACGGCCCGTTCCGACACCCAGAAATACCCTTATTTCGTTATTAAAATTACGAAAATGCCATCAATAATTACGAAAATGCCATCTTAAAAAAACTGGGTGTTACAATTCTCCCCTCCTTTTAGAAATTTCGTCCTCGAAATTTACCTGAAAACAGAAATGGATAAGCTTGTCGCATCTTGCTTTCTAATTCCCATGTAGCACTTTCTTCAAAATTTCCTCCCCAAACGACCTTAACCAAAGGGATTTCCTTTCCTATTAGTTATTTTACTCTCGTGTCATCAATCCTTAAAGGAACCGTTTCATAAGAAAGATTATCCTTCAACTAAATGTTGTCAGACTCAATGATATGGGAAGGATCATGGACATACTTTCTGAGTTGAGAAACATGAAAGACACTATGAAGATTTGAAAGAGATGGAGGCAAAGCAATTTGATAGGCTACTTCACCGATCCTTTTAAGAATTTGATAAGGACCGATGAAACGTGGAGTAAGCTTACGGGATTTCAGTGCTCTGCCTACTCCTGTCCAAGGAGTGACTTTAAGGAATACATGATCACCTTCTTTAAACTCAAGGTCTTTTCTCCTCTTGTCATTGTAACTCTTTTGCCTACTCTGGGTTGCTCTCATCCTCTCTTGGATCATCTTAACCTGTTCAGTAGTTTGTTGAACTATCTCAGGTCCTAACATGGCATTCTCTCCAGGTTCTACCCAACATAAAGGTGTTCTACATCTTCTACCATACAGAGCCTCATAGGGTGCCATCCCAATACTAGAATGGTAGTTGTTATTGTAGGTAAACTCTATCAAAGGTAGGAAACTATCCCAACTACCTCCATGTTCCAAGATGCAAGCCCTCAACAAGTCTTCTAAAGATTGTATTGTTCTCTCAGTTTGGCCATCTGTTTGGGGATGGTAGGCTGAACTCAATCTAAGCTTAGTGCCTAAAGCCTTATGCAAACTCTCCTAAAATCTAGAAGTGAACCTAGGATCTCTATCAGACACTATACTATTAGGAACTCCATGCAACCTCACGATTTCACTGATGTACAACTTGGTTAACCTCTCCAAAGAGTACCTAATATTAATGGGGATAAAATGGGCAGACTTAGTCAATCTATCCACAATGACCCATATAGCATCCAAGTTCTTCACAGTCTTAGGTAACCCAACTACAAAATCCATAGAGATGCTATCCCATTTCCACACAGGCACATCTAAAGGTTGCATCAGACCTGAAGGTTTTTGGTGTTCTACCTTAGCTTTCTGACAAACTAGGCAAGCATACACAAATTCTTCCACTTCCCTCTTCATCTTAGGCCACCAAAACATCTTCTTAAGGTCTTGGTACATCTTAGTGGCTCCTGGATGGATACTAAGGACACTCTTATGACCTTCTTCTAGGATTGCTCTCTTAAGTTCTGACACATTAGGGATACACAACCTATCCTTAAATCTCAAAACTCCATCCACTCCAACTTTAAACTCACTATTCACACCTTGATTCAATTTCTCTACCTGACTCAATAAGAAAGGATCTACCTTCTGACCTTCTCTAATCTCATCTATCAAGCTATTAGTCACTCTCAAAGCTCCCAACTTAATACTCTTAGAGGTCAACTCACACCTTAAGCTCATATCCCTAAACTACTCAATCATTTGCATTTCCCTAATCATCAAGGAAGACATTCTCAAAGATTTTCTACTCAAAGCGTCAGCTACAACATTAGCCTTGCCAGGGTGATAGTTCAATTGAAAGTCATAATCTTTAAGAAACTCTAACCATCTCTTCTGCCTCATATTCAATTCCTTTTGGTCAAACAAGTACTTAAGGCTTTTATGGTCACTAAAAACCTCAAATCTAGACCCAAACAAGTAATGTCTCCACAACTTAAGCACAAATACTACTGCAGCTAGCTCAAGGTCATGGGTAGGATAGTTTTGCTCATGAATTTTAAGTTGTCTAGAAGCATAGGCTACCTTACCCTCTTGCATAAGCACTCCTTTTAAACCCAATTTAGAAGCATCACAAAATACCTCAAAAGTCTTACTAGGATCAGGTAACACAGGGGCACTAGTTAATCTCCTCTTAAGCTCTTGAAAACTTTCCTCACACTTAGAATCCCACACAAAAGGTTGGTCCTTCTTCGTCAGCTTAGTCAAAGGAAGAGCTAGCCTAGAGAAATTCTCTATGAACCTTCTGTAATAACCAGCTAGTCCTAAGAAACTCCTAATCTCAAATACTGATTTAGGTGTTCTCCATTCTAACACAGCTTCTACCTTAGCAGGATCTACGGCTATCCCACCCTTGGATATCACATGTCCTAGAAAGTTCACACTATCCAACCAAAATTCACATTTTGACAATTTTGCATACAATTGCCTCTCTTTAAGGGTTTGAAGAACGATCCTAAGGTGCTCAACATGCTCCTCCCTAGTCTTGGAATACACTAGGATATCATCTATGAAAACCACTACAAATCTATCCAAGTAAGGATGGAAGATCCTATTCATGTAGTCCATAAAAACACCAGGTACATTAGTCACACCAAAAGGCATAACTAAATACTCATAGTGCCCATAGCGGGTCCTAAATGCAGTCTTAGGAACATCCTCAGCTCTCACTCTAATCTGATGGTATCCTGACCTTAAATCGATCTTACTAAACACACAAGCTCCAACTAGTTGATCCATAAGGTCATCTATCCTAGGCAAGGGATACTTATTCTTAATGGTCACTTTATTCAGTTGCCTATAATCTACACACAACCTCATGCTCCCATCTTTCTTCTTAACCAACAAAACAGGTGCTCCCCAAGGTGAAACACTAGGCCTAATGAATTGTTTTCCTTGCAATTCCTCTATTTGTTTCTTAAGCTCAACTAACTCTGTTGGGACATCCTATAGGGTGCTATAGATATAGGTGAGGTACCTGGTACTAAGTCTATGCTAAACTCAATCTCTCTCTCAGGTGGTAAACTAGACACATCCTTAGGAAATACTTCTGGAAATTCTCTCACTAAGGGAATCTCATCTAGCTTACTATTAGTCTCAAGTGTTAAGGAAGCTAAGATCATGTACACTCTTTCATTTTCTTTTAAACAAGTTTTAATGTCAGCAGCACTAAGAAATTCCGTACTCTTACATTCACCAAAAGAAATAGATTTCTCAAAGCAGTTTAAAAGGACATGGCGAGAAGATAACCAATCCATACCAAGAATTACATCTAATTGACTAAGAGGCAAACAAATTAAGTCAACTAGAAACTGTTTATCAGAAACTGTCAAACGATATTTCAAACACACTAGGGATGTAGTCACAGGACCATTAGTAGGGGTTTCAACAACTAAATCAAAATCTAACAAAGACACAGGCAAATTCAACTTTTGGACACAAGAGACAGAAATAAAGGAATGAGTTGCACCAGAATCAAATAGTACAACAAAAGGAGTCTCAGCTATGAAACAAGTACCTTGTATCAAATTTTCTGACTGAGCAGCTTCAGTACCACTAAGAGCAAATACTCTCCCCACAGTCTTTGGACGCTCAATTTGCGAACCTTATCCAATAACACGTGTTCTTCGTGGTTCAGGACATTGGGTACTGATGTGACCTTTACCATTGCAGTTGAAGCAGGTAACTTCCCTGTCACAACACTCAGATTGATTATGACCAAAACGTCCACACTTCCCACATCTTCCTAAAGGAGTGGACACAGACCCTCCAACACTTCCAGTAGCACTAACAGTGGATCCTCTAGTAAATGACTTGCTTTTATTAGCAACAGCTTTATTCCCTTGAAATCTAGTAGGAGCAGAGTAAGACTTACTCCTACCCGAAGTACTAGAACTTACAGCACGGATAGGACCTCCAACTCCTTTATAGAAAGCAGCACGATCACGGTTGTCCCGATCATAAATACTACACTTATTGACCAGAGTGGGAAAATGATATATCTCCTGATAATTAATTGTAGTTTTTACTTCAGGACGCAGACCATTTACAAATTTTATGCATTTAGCTCTTTCACCACTCTCACCATGGTAGTGTGTACAATAACGAACCAAAGCGTCAAATTTGGCAGCATACTCTGCTACTGTGTTGTTCCCTTGATTCAGCTCAAGAAATTCCATTTCTTTTCGACTCCTGACATCATCCGGGAAATACTTCTCAAGAAAAGCCTTCTTGAAGTTGTCCCAATTCAAATGCACCCCTCCATCAATCATCCTCCGAAGTGCTCCTTCCCACCAAAAGTGAGCATCAGCAGTCAACATGAAGGTGGCCAACTTCACCTTCTGAGTAAGGGGACAATCCATGACATTGAAGATTTTCTGAATCTCAGTTAGCCAATTCATAGCAGTATCTGGGTCATATCCTCCTTTAAAGGTAGGTGGGTGATTTCGTTGAAATTGCTCCAACTAGTTAGGAGCGACCTCAGCCCTATTGTTATTATTCATAGCTTGTGCTAATGCTTGAAGAGCATCAGCAATCGCACGATCATTTCTACCAGCCATAGTCTAAGAAAATAATACAATTAATAAACATAATCAATCATCATACTAGCATACCAACAAGTTTCACAATCAATTCAGTCCATCATTCATCAAACAAATAAACATAGTAAACTCATAACTCATGGTCGATTGGATCGACCTGCTCTGATACCACTAAATGTGACACCCTCTACCCCAACATAAATACACAGTAAAGGTAACCAAATTTTTTTTTCTGTTTAAGTGAATAAAATCTTTCATAGATAAAAAATTGTCTCAAAAGGTAGAAGATTCACATTCATAACTCATCAAAACATAGGAAGTTATCATGTAAGTATCAAAATTCAGAAATCAAAGAAAATATAGATTAATTCCAGCAAAAGTGACAGTGCATTCTAGTTAAGAATTAATTTATACATTTCAAGTTATGTAATAAAAATAATAAGACAAAGATATACATTTTGATCTTTTCTAAAAAATGTTCAAAATTACAAAAGAAGAGAAAATTAAAGTTTTTAAAATAATAACATATTGAACTAAGCTAACTAAGTCCCGATGTCACATCCTATCAGAGCATGTCCAACTGAAGCCTTAAGCCTCATCAACCACATTCTCATGATGCTGATCGCCTGCAACATAATTTAAACACATACAAAAGCAACAAGGGAGTGAGAAACATCTCACTCAGTTTCAGGTGCAGAAATAAAGGCTAGATAGCACCCACACACACACACAACAAATATAAGTCACTTATAAACAATACACATACATCATCAATATCATATATATATATTCATTTATCATGCAATGATGTCATGATCTTGACTTATAAATGCATGCATGTGGCGCCATAAGGAAGTTTCACATATCATCACTGGTGACCCTAAGGCACACCTGGTTACATCACTGGTGACCCAAAGGTACACCTGGTTACATCACTGGTGACCCTAAGGTACACCTTGTTAGCAAGTTACATCACTGGTGACCCTAAGGTACACCTGGTTACATCACTGGTGACCCTAAGGTACACCTTGCATATGATGCATGTCATACATTCATTATTTCATTGACTCAACATTTAACTTGTTACATAATTTCATTTAGTACATCATGTCCTCATTTGTTATAGTCTCATAATCATATTTGTCTCAATAGTCCATGCTTAGGTCTCATGTCATTTGTCCATATTTCACATGATCATGTCATAAATACTCCTCATAAGGTCCGCACAGGAATTCACAGAGATCCAGAGAGCATTCTTGTTCATATTAAACCTCATTTATTATTAACATTAATTTCATATTCACTTATTACTTTCAAGAAAGAACAAAGTAAAATAAATAGAAAATCGGACAGAACAACGACACCTTCAACAAAGAACAAAGTAGAATAAATAAAAAAATCGGACAGAACAAAAACACCTTCAACAAAGAACAAAGTAGAATAAATAGAAAATCGGACAGAATAACGGCACCTTCAACAAAAACAAAGTAGAGTAAATAGAAAATTAAACAGAACAACGGCAAAGGATTGGGGTTACATAATTATTTATTATTTCCAACAAGAAATAAAGTAAAGCAAATAGAAAATAAGACAGAATAACGGCAAAGGATTGAGGGCCAATCCGACAAACAACTATCCAACAATTATCCCCACACCCCTGAGCGAGGTTCTCACTCTCCCCTTACCTGGATAAGTGGAGTTGAAACTTGGGCAGAGCCTCCTCCTCTGGATTCCCTCTTTTTCTTTCCTTCTCTTTCTTTCTTTCTCTCTCTTTCTTTCTTTCTCTCTCTCTCTCTCTCTCTCTCTCTCTCTCTTTCTCTCTCTAAAATTTTCACTTCTTACTCAGTATAAAAATTTTCACCTCCCCTGCCCCTATTTATAGGCAATCTGACGCACCTGGAACGACCCGTACTGATTTCGGAATGGCCCGTTCCGGATCCTTCAAATCTGGGCAAAATTTGCAACTGGAACGGCCCGTTCCAAAATCGAAACGGCCCATTCCCAAAAAAGCAGAACGGCCCGTTCTGAAACTAGAACGGCCCGTTCTCAATCTCAGCAGAACGACCCGTTCTCCATACCGGAACGGCCCGTTCCAAGGCCGTTCTGGGTCTTTAAAAACAAGCATATTCCTTCTTTTGGAACGGCCCGTTCTGCATTTGGAACGGCCCGTTCCGACACCCAGAAATACCCTTATTTCTTTATTAAAATTACAAAAATGCCATCAGTAATTACGAAAATGCCATCTTAAAAAAACTGGGTGTTACAGCCTTTGTGTATGTCATACATTGAGCTGATGAGCTATTTCAAGGTTTTTCCCTCCCCTCTCTGTCATACTTTTATTTGCTTATTTTCTTGAGTTCGAGTAGTACAAAAGGTACATGTGTAGGTTGGATTTGCAGAAGTGGCCATACTTTCACCAGCATGGTGGCATAATTTGATGCGTTATACAAATGTTTTGACTCAAATCCGTACACCAACCCGCAAGAAGCACTTAAGGAATTGAAACAAGAAGGCACAGTGAATGAATATCAAACCCAATTCAAGGTTCTATCCAATAGAGCCACTGGGCTGACAGAACAATGGCTAGTTAGCTTCTTTGTGGCTGGTCTCAACAATTACTTAAATTGCCAATTACGGCTAGGCCAAACCACAATCTTACCATGAGGCAGTTGCTCTAGCCTTTCTCCATGAACAAAATTACGCTGCTCTACAACAATCATTGAAACAATCGTCAATTTTTTCTCCTATTCCCACGCGACCTAGTACATTCCTAACCCTTGCCGCACAACCAGCACCAAACCCTGTCAACCGGATACGTACTTCGCACTTTACCTTTTCCAATAAGAACTGAGACTCTTCCTCCATGTCGACCTCACTGACTCTTGTCGCCAGTCCACCAAAGACCAAACCTCCATATAAACGATTTATTGCGGTAGAGTTGCATGAACAACACTATTTGGGACTTCGTTATTAATGCAACAAGAAATATAATCCATCGCACAATTGCCAAAAATTTGGTAGATGTATGCCACGGCTTGTTGGATGTTGATGCACTTGACGATACAACCATCGATGGAATGGGGAATCCAGAAATCAGTTTTAATGCCATATCAGGAGAATATAGTCCTCGCACGTTACGATTGAAAGGGACTTTCCAAGAACATACCCTTACCATATTAGTAAATAGTGGCAGTTCATTCAATTTTATAAAACCTGAGGTTGCTCTCCGTTTAAGGATTCATGACATGGATATTGAACCATTCAAAGTTTTTGTGGGCAGCGGTGATTTTATATGGTGCAACACCTGCATCTATGATATTCCAATTTTAGTACAAGGCGTTTCTTTTTTGGTTGATCTTTACCACTTAGAAATTTTTGGTGCTGATATGGTTTTTGGTTTATCTTGGTTACAAAGCTTGGGTCGTGTGCTGACCGGCTACAATCGATTAACAATGGATTTTGATTATCATGGGACTCATATCATTTTGCATGCTGAGCACTTGTTAAGTCCTAACCCAATCAAGAACCATCACATTAACTATATGCTTCTTCACAATGATATTTCCTCATTGTGCACTATACAATTATGCCAAACAGAGCAACCAATTTCTACTTTTTTGCTAGTAGTCCAAGAATTATTGATAATATATGTTATTGTTTTTCAGGAGCCTAAGGGTTTACCACCTGTCAGGGATATTTCAAATCGCATTCCCTTGAACTCAGATTCAAAACCAGTACAAATCAGACCTTATAAATATCCCCACTTCCAAAGAACGGAAATTGAACATTTGGTGACTAAAATGCATCATTCTGGTGTCATTCGTGACAACACGAGCCCTTTCTCTTCCCCAGGCCTCTTGGTGAAAAAGAAGGATGGCTCTTGGCGTTTCTACGTAGACTATTGTGGCCTCAACACCATTACCATCCGTTATTCTTTTTCGATGCCTACGATTGAGGATATTTTAGATGAATTGCAGGGTGCCGTCATTTTCACCAAACTAGATTTATGTTCAATATATCACCAAATTCGTATGGAGGATAGTGATGTACATAAGAACTTTTTGTACTCACAACGGTCACTATGAATTTTTGGTCATGTCATTTGGTCTTGTGGAAGAAAATATGCACAAAGTTTTGATGATGCCAAAGCATTAAAGAAAATAAAGGTCAAGTTAAAGCAAGTTGATCAAGAAGCAAGATCTCAAGTAATAACTAGATAAGTATTGACTGCTTAGCTTAGTATGTAAAATGAACTTTTAGAATTTGCAAATTTGACTTGGCCATTAAAATAAGAATTTCAAGAAAACCTAAACTTAATACTTTTGAATATAAGAATAAGTTATTTGAAAAGAAAGCAAAAAGAGTATTCAAAAGATTAAATAAAAATATTTTTAATTGGAAAATAGAAGCTCTTTATATCTTAGGTTTTCATAAGCCAAAACAAATGACATGTTTCTGGTAATCGATTACCACTTGCTGTAATCGATTACCAGAGAAAGAAAACCTTTCAAAATGTTAAAATGCTCTCTGGTAATCGATTACCACTGACTGTAATCGATTACCAGAAGATAAATTTCAAAAATTCAAATTTGAACTATACAACGTTTCAAACATTTTGAACTTAAACCGTTGTAATCGATTACCAAGTCTTGTAATCGATTACCAAAGCCTATTTTCTGAAAAATTATAGAGAGTTACAACTCTTCATGAAAAGACATAACTCAAGATACAATTGTCTATAAATACCTATAATTTTTCAAAGAAAGGTGACGAACTCAATTGTGAAAAATTATCTTTACAAATCACTTGGCCAAAATCATTTGCAAAATCTCTAAAGAGTTCATCAAAGATCATGAAAGTGTAATATCCACTCTTCAAGAGAGTCATTCTGTATTACTTAATAGGTCATTGGATCTGTAAAGGAGAAAGGGTTTTTCTCCTTGTTGGTGTTTGAATCTCAACACAAGGAAAGGGAGTTCCGAGGTGTTGGAGGATTCATTTTCTTGTAAGGTTTACAAGAGTAGTGGAATTCTCAAGTGGGAGACTTGAGGACTGGATGTAGGCAGGATTGGCCGAACCAGTATAAAATCAAGTTTGCAATTCTTCTTCCCTACACTTTTATTTATTTGTTATTTAATTGTGTTTGAGTTGTTCTTCATCATCATTCTTTACATGCAAATTTGTCTAAGGAAATAAAGTGATAAGAAAGTAATTGGAAAAGTTTTTATAAGAGGAAAATTTAAAAAACTTAATTCACCCCCCCTCTTAAGTTAATTGAGGCTAAGGGACTAACAGGTCTTACCAATGCTCCAACTACTTTTCAGGCTACCATAAATCGAATCTTTCAACCTTTCTTGCGTACCTTTGTGACCATCTTCCTTGACGATATTTTGATTTATAACAAGAATTGGGAGGGCCATCTTCAACATCTTCGATTGGTTTTAAAGACACTATGGACTCATTCCTTTTTTGCCAAGCTTACTAAATGTTATTTTTGTAAAGATTCATTGCATTATTTGGGACATGTCATATCATCTAAAGGTGCGGAGGTCGATAACTCCAAAATTGACACTATTCTATCTTGGCCATTACCACACACTATCAAGCAGTTACGGGGGTTTCTAGGTATCGCTGGTTACTATTGCCACTTTGTAAAGGGCTATGCAAACATTGCTTTTCCCCTGAGAGAGATGTAACGCGACAGTTTTCATTGGACACCCGAATCTGAAATGACATTCAAGTTACTTAAGCAAGCTCTAACTTCAACCCCAATACTTGTTCTTCCAAATTTTTCGCTTCCGTTTGAGGTTGAGACGGATGCTAGCACAAAGGGAATTGGCGAGGTTTTGACTCAACAAGGTCATTCATTGGCTTTCTTTAGTAAGAAGCTTTCACACTACATGAGCAACGCATCCACTTATGTGCATGAACTCTATGTTATTACATAAGCTATTGCGAGATGGAGACATTACTTATTGGAAAAAAAATTATCATTAAGATAGATTATAAGAGCTTGAAAGAGCTGATGTCACAAGTAATACAAACACCCGACCAACAATACTATCTTACAAAACTCTTGTGGTATGAATTTGACATTGTATATCACCCCAGGATCACAAATTCTGCTGCAGATTCTTTATCTCAACTACCATTTGAACATTATCATATTTATGCTCAAGTGGAAAGCACAATTATATCAGAGTTACGGAAAGCCAATAGATTGGAACCCGAACTCTTTAAGTTCCATGCACTTCATTGCCAGAATCATCTCCCTCCGGATTTTGAGGTACATAATGGTCTTCTTTTATATCGCTCTCGATTATACATTCCATGTGACTCTTCTTTAGTGACCAAGGTGCTATATGAATTTCATTCCACCCCACAAGGAAGGCATGTCGAAACCTTAAAAACGTATAAGCGGGTGGCAAAACAATATGTGGAAACATGTATTCAATGCCAACAAACCAAGAACATCACTACCAAGTCTCAAGGCCTTCTTCTAACCTCTGTCAATTCCCACTACTCCATGGACAGAAATTTCAATGGACTTCATTGTCGGCCTTCCTTCTTCTAATGGGTTTACCACGATATTTGTTGTGGTAGATTGTTTGACTAAGACAACACATTTCATGCCTCTCAAGACTACATTTACAATGAAGATTGTGGCTACTGTATTTTTAGACTATGTAGTTAAATTACACAAGTTTCCTCAAGGCATTGTTTCAGATAGAGACCCAATATTTTTAAGTGCTTTTTGGCGTCAACTCATGCGTTCAGGTGGGACTAATCTTCATTACTCAACGACATACCATACACAAAGTGATGGCCAAATCGAGGTTGTCAATCGTTGCCTCGAGCAATATCTTCGCACTTTTGCTTCCGATCATCCACATCAATGGCATACATACTTACCTTGGGCAAAGTTAAACTATAATACTACGTATCATACTACCATTGGGATGACCCCTCATTAGGCATTATACGGTTCTAACCCAAGGTTATTACGATCTTATACGCCAGGCAACACATTCGTAGAATAGGTGGACTCCATGTTGATCGATCGACAAGAAATTCAGAGTACACTACAAGCTAATTTGACTAGAGCACAAACTTGAATGAAAAAATATGCCAATTCTAAACGACTTGACAAGAATTTTGAAGTTGACCAATAGGTGTGGGTAAAATTTCACACATACCGCTAATAATTTACTGCTCGCAGACTCAACTTTAAGCTTTCTAAGTGATATTTTGGCCCTTTTCAGATCTTGGAACGTATTAGCAAGGTGGCATATCGACTAGATTTGCCATCTAATAGTCGCATTCATCCAGTTTTCCATATTTCCTTACTAAAGGCTTACTCAAGTCCAACTCCTCCTACTTCCATCATGTGCGATGACTTTTCGAAACACCAGTTACCTACACTGCAGGCCATCATTTATAAACACAATGTACCAACTCCAGAGGAAAGTCGATACCAAGTTTTGGTTGAGTGGGCTGACAAGCCACGCGAAGAAGCTACTTGGGAGTCATGGGATCTTAATTTTAGTCAACCTCTATACCAAGATGGCCCTTGAGGACAAGGTCCTTTTCCATGAGAGGGTAATGTTACAACTCATGAAGATAAAGCAATAGAACCAAGGATTAAAAGTGCACCTTCATGGGCAACTGATTATATCATTTCTCTAATTGACTATGTTATCTTATCTTTGGTTTAACTTATTTTAGACTCAGTTATTTAAATATATCATTATTAGTTTATCTTAAAGACACAAGATTAGGATTCTATTAGCTCATGTCTTTATGAATAAGTCTATTATGCAACTTTCAAAGGAGAGAACATTGTGAATTAATTTAAGAGATTGTCTCTTGTGGACACTAAAGTTGAAAACTAGAATAAGAAACCCTTCTCTCATCTGGACAATCCATGGCTATAAAAATATCCTCTTGTGTTTGAATCCATTTTTTTGTTTTCTCAGGGTCATATTCCCCTCTAAAATATGGTCGATCATTTTTCTTAAAATCAAATAGGGTGGTTCTATCCACAGAAGCCTGTTGTTGGGCCAAAGCTTGCTGAGTTAAGGCAACAACCATTTCTCGCATAGCTTGTGCCACTTCAGCCATAGGGTCACGTCTAGGTGACATTTTTCTACCTACATTTTATCCCATTTAGTTAATAACTAATAATAAAATTTTCTAATCATACAATATCAAACAAAACCAACAAAATTCAAACAAATTCAATCAATCTCAAATAATTTTAACAATTCAACAAGGAATATAAACAATCTAGAACCTAATGGACCTACACTCACAAGCCCTAAAGATGCATAACCAGAGCTTTGATACCACTAATGTAACCCCCTTCTAGATTACTGTAAACACTCGATGTCGTCTAGGATATTCAAAACAAGACAAGAAGACTTTGAACGCCTAATGTAACATCAGAATAGACCTGAAAAAACATCAAGAGGCCTAGTAGCACAAAAAAGCAAAAAAAAAGAAGCTTAGAACAGGTCATTCTCAAACCAGAATGGGCCGTTCCAATCCACTAAAAAGGTCTGAAAATCCTAGGTTAAAATGGGCCATTTCGAGATCCAAAATGGGTCGTTTTGACCCAAGTTGTTATAGGAAAAATTTGAATCTGGAACATGTATTTTCGATTTCAGAATGGGTCGTTCCAAATTCAAATTGTAGCTATCAAATAGTAGTCTAAAACATCCCGTTCTGATAACCAGAACGATCGTTCCAATCAGACCTAACGCTTATAAATAAGATGTCTTGTGCATAGTGCTAGAGGAGCAAAAAATGGAGCAAAAATTGTTTGCTAGAGTCTAATATAGCTCAAAACCTTATCTTTCTCTCCCTCTTTGTATTTCTTGAGATTTGTGAGGTGAATTGTAATGTGTAAGGCAACCAAAAAGCGCCTCAAGACCACCATATTGGAAGCATACTTTATAAAAGCTCGTTCAAGAGGTATTCTTATCAAATTCTTTCTCTATCATCTTCTTTTTCTATCATAAACATTGCTATAAATAAAAGTGACCATGTAGACATTTTAAGTTTAATTGTATGAATTTAGAATTAACCATGTAAATAACCATTAATAAATGAGACTAAATATTTGAACTTTTATTCACTATTATGTTAATTTCATCATAAGATACCGATATAGGCATTGTAGGGTGCCTAATACCTTTCCTATACGTAATTGACCCCGAACCCAATTCTGGCTATGAAAGCCATAATTGATTTGCAAAAACTTTTTCCTTTTTTCAATGTTTTGTGTAAAATATTGGTAGCAATTCTTTCAAACTCTTTTCTAAAATCATTGATTAGGGATTAGTTTGGTTTCTGGACATTCCCTAACCAATTAGATTTTCAAACGGAGGTCCAAACCAACTTTGAGCAAAATCAAATTTTTTTTTATTCTGACAATTACAAATATTAATCCCATTTAATTAATAAGGTTAATAAGCTTTTCTATAATTATGAATAGATAAGATACTAAAATACGCAAATAATTATTCTAAATAAAGTTCTATTGTATAATAGTACTTTTACAAAGATTTTAATTTAAAATTACTAAAAATTACAAAATATTTCTAATGTATTTATCATAACTTATCAAAAAACTCCCCATCCTAAGCTCTGGAATTTGCATCTGACATCTAACTCTGATTCTTATTATCTTCCTTCAAGAAATCTATAGCATTTGGATTTCAAACATTTATGAGGTTAGATATTTATTTTTTTCATGTTAAACGAAAATCATACAACTACATAAAGACATTTAAACAATTTATAAATAAACACACAAAAAGTATTATAGAATTTTATAGTTTTTTCCAAAATATTCTAAAAATCCTTTCATTATCTCACAATTTAATTAACATTAGAAAAACTAAATTTACCATTAAATTCCTCATCCAAAAAACATAGGAATAGACCTTTTAATTATCTCCTAATTATTTTAATTATAATTATTTAAAAATTCTTTACTTATCACAATTTGATTAGTTGAAATTTATATTTTACTTTTTCTTAGTTAGATAATTATATTAAGTATTCTAAACATAATACAATTAAGATAAAATCCTATGTGTAATATTGAACATTTTTCTATAATTTTCTAATTTAATATTTTAGCAAAATAAATTTTGTAAGTTAAATTCTTAGAACATTTTGGTAAATTTTAATTTTAAGTTTTTCTCTCATAATTTATTCTTAATTTACTCTTAATAAACTATCATTTAAGTTATAGATTGCTTAAATTTTCTTAAATCTAATTTCTCACATTTTACAGCGTTTCACAGCATTGTCCAAAAAATAGTCAAATTTGACAATAAAATGCATGTCACTGGATTTAAAATTTTTTACTGAAAAACACTACATAAAATTCATTCACAATAAACTTACATAATATTTATCATATATTTATTACAATAAAAAATATAATAATTTACAGAAAATTATACAAATAAGTAATATAAAAATTAAGGTGTTACACCAGCACCCACCATCCTTTGCCTAGCTCCCTCCCACTAGAAGTGAGCATCATCCACCAGTAAGAAGGTTGCCAGACTTGCTTTCTGGACCAAGGGGCACTCCATAGTAGCGAAGATCTTCTCCACCTTGGTCATCCATCTTATAGCACCATCAGGGTCATCAACCCCTCCTTAAACTCAGGTGGGTTTTGGCGCTAAAAGTGCTCCAACTAACTAGGAGTAGTAGTAGCGCATTCAACAATACGGTCAACCACTACAGAAAATGACGATTTTGCGATGGTTATATGGCCTACATTGCGACGGTTAGAACTGTCGCAAAGACAACATTGGATGGTTTGGGAACCGTCGCAGAATTGTCCGTCACAAGGCAATTTTGCGACGGTTATCAGAACCGTTGCACAAACCGTCGCAAAATTGGAATTGCGACCCCCTAAAGCACTCGACGCACTAACTGCCTCTATATTAACATTGCAACCCTTTCATCAACTGTCGCACCAACTGCCTCTAAATTAATATTACGACCCTTTTTTTACCCGTCAGAAATTATAGTTTTTTTTTAATTTTAATAAATTTATTAATATAACAATCTTCATATTTGGCCTCTCAAGGGTTCTATTTCACGATATTTCACTGTTTAGCGTGTTTTATCCTTTACTTGTGCAATTTCTGGGAAACTTCCCAGAAGGTCACCCATCCCTGTACTACTCCAGGTCAAGCATGCTTAACTGTGAAGTTTTGATGAGTAAGCTACCGAAATGTATATGTATGTTGTCAGCATAACTTGTATAAATTAATTCATTTAAGTCATCCTCAAATATACAATCTCATATTTGTACTATAATAATAATATATAATAATTTTATATTACGAATAATAATAATAATAATAATAATAATATATTTAGTTATTCTTTATTTATATGTACTTACTTTTATAACTAACATTTACTTATTTCTATTTAAAATTATAATTTAAATTACTTAATTTTATAATTTATAATGATAATATAATTTATAAAATTATAAATATTTATTTATTACATACTTATAAATTAAATTTTAATATTTTAAATAAATTATTAATTAATTTAATATATTTAGTTACCTTAAATCAAACATATAAAATTCAAAAAAATGTATTTATCCTTGTTTTATTTTCTAATTATCAACTATTAATAAAATACTAACTTAAAATCTTATCTAATTATATATAATATTCTCATATCAAATTTAAAACCAGATATTAGTTATACAAAAGTATTAAGATCATATAGTAAATTGTCAATAAGATTTTAGTTAAATAATTTAAAATAATTAATGTTTCAATTATATTGTTAATTAGAAAATAATTTATTCCAAAACTAATTAATTTTTTTACATTAATTATTAGTAAAATTTAATAACTTTTAAATTAACAATTATTTGGATCGATGAAATTCAACACACACCATGAATTATTGAGCGGAATAACTTTACCAAGAGTTATTTTGTAAGTTAACTTAAATCAAACATATAAAATTCAAAAAATATATTTATCCTTTTTTATTTTTTAATTATCAACCATTAATAAAATACTAACTTAAAATTTTATCTAATTATATCATAATATTTTCATATCAAATTTAAAACCAGTTCTTACATTTTCGACAAATATAAATTTTTCTGAAATATTCCATCAATAATATAGCTTTTCCTACAAAAATTTTCTCATTGAAAATATAAATTTTTCAACAGATTTAATTTTGTTTTATAAGAAATCATCTTCGATTAATATAACATTTTGTATATATGATTTAAGAGTAAAAGATTTTCAATTTAACGGTTGAATTTACAAAATTCACATTTAATATAAAGTTATTGAGCGGTGTAACACTTAGTAAAATTTACACCGATGTAATTATAACCCCCTCATATATATATATATATATATATATATATATATATATATTAAATGTGACTTTTACTAAGTATTACACCGCTCAATAACTTTATATTAAATGTGAATTTGGTAAATCTAACTGTTACATTGAAAGTTCATATCTCTCATAGATTATATATACAAAACTTTATATTAATCCAAGATGATTTGTTACTTCATTTTTATAAAACAAAATTGATGTAATATATTCATTTCAAAATACACTAAAATATAAACACTTTGATTACCTTCCAGTTGTTGTTCAATTTTAACAAAATTTGATATACACTTATAAAGTGATATGAACTTTCAATTTAACGGTTGGATTTACAAAATTCACATTTAATATAAAGTTATTGAGTGACATAATACTTAGTAAAAGTTACACCGGTATAATTATAACCCCCTATATTATATATGTATATATATACAGGGACCGATGCACGTTTGGAATAGTGTGGCACTTGCCCCCACTACTATTTGACATATACATAATTTTTTATCTAAAAAAATAATATATTTTAAAAAATAAAAATTATATTCTAATAAAAAAAATATAGATTCAGAAAAAATGTTTATTTATTTTGATATCTGTCAAATTTTTGAAAGAAATTAATTCTCACGTGATAAAAAAAAACTTCTTAATAATGAATTAATTTTTAAAAAAAGTTTAATTATAATATATATATATATGTATATATATATATATATATCTTAATATTCACATATATAATGTAATATATTAAAATAAATAATTTTTTGATAAAATAAAATTTGTACCATGCATGTTTATCTTTTGTGTTTTTTTTTTTTGGTAACTGTGGAAAGTTAAAAAAAACAAAAACACAAAACGAAAATACCAAAAGAATGGTAGATGTCGACAAGACAACTATGTAATTCCCATGCAATCAAACATGATTTGTTCAATCACTTCATTAGGCGGTGACATCCAAGTGAGCTCTCCTCCGCTGCTGGTTTTCCTCGTAACTATGTCTGCTACCTTGTTTGCTTCTCTATTTATGCAGTTGAGTTTAGTATTCCAGGTTCTTCTTTGGAAGTGGTTGATCTCTTCAATAACCTCAAAATGTAAGTGTCTCGGGTTATCACCTTCGATTATTCCCTTCATGGCTTCTTGGCAGTCAGATTCACATATGATATTTCTTCAACCTTTGTTCCAGCAAGTCTCCAGGCCAATTTTAATGGCGAGTAATTCAGCTAAAATGTGATCCCCTTTTCCCATGTGTTTCGAGAAGCCAAAGAGCCATTTTCCATTACAGTCTCAAATAGTTCCACCAATCGTCATACTGCTAGAGGATGGGTTGAAGCTTCCATCCACATTGACCTTGACGAACAGATCAATTGGGGGATGCCATTGTTTATTTTCATCACTAATCCCGTGTGATTTCTTCATGAAGCTTAGGTCTGATAGGTTAGTGTAAACATAGTGGATGGTTTTGTTAATATCCCACTTTTCTTCATCAAAAAATGTATTTGTTTCTCCATCTCCAAGCCCACCACATGGTAGTGATGATTTTAACAGAATCCTTGTGCCTTAAAATATTTGTAAACCAGGTGAGGATATTATCTATCTTCCATATGTTATTTCCGTGGAGATCTAGTTTATTCCAAAGTTCCTTTGAATTGGGACAGTTCCGAAGGGCATGAAAAACGTCCTCGGTGATTGCAGAATAGCGGGGCCAGAGTTCCGAGGAAGTCATGTGGCTAGCTTTCCTCTTATTATTTGTTGGTAACGCATTATTCAGAATGAACCAGCAAAACCATCTTAGTTTCTCCGTAATTTGGAGATGCCAAATTTGCTTCCAAATAGGGTGAGGGTAAGTATCAAGGTCGCCTTGAAGCCAATTATAAGTCGAAGAGGTTGTATAATCTCCAGAGGTTGTCTTGCTCCATCTGAATATGTCTTGTCCCACAGGAGTTAGGGGAATTTTGACTCTGAGGATTTTTTGCTCAATATCTTTAGTAATATTCGTGTGCAGGATTGGAAGATTCCATTTATTATTCGCCCAGAGGTCAACCAAATTGAGTTGGGTATCAGAAATATGCACAAAAGGGACTTTAGTGCAGAGAGGCCCATCTCCAAGCCAATTATCATAAAAGACAGAAGATCCTCCCGTGCCAAGTTTTGGTTCGAAGCCAGATTTGAGAAATTCCACAGCCTTATTAATACTTTTCCAAATGTAAGATGGGCACTTGAAGGTCAGAGGGATCAAGATGGAATTTGATTTCAGATATTTGTGCTTTAAAAGTTTCACCCAGGGAGTTTCAGGATTCATGATATATTTCCAAATTAGCTTCCCGAGTAATGCAATATTCATGTTTCTAGCTTCCCTTATGCCAAGCCCACCATGAGCCTTCGGCTTTGTAACTTGGGACCAATTAACTAAATTCCAACTGCGAAAGGTACCATCTTTAGACCAAATAAATGTGCGACATAGTTGGTTGAGGAGGTCACAAGTTCTCTAAGGAAGCCAGTATGCTTACATAGTATACACCAGGATAGATGTGATAACTGATTTAGCCAAACAAGTCCTCCCAGCTCTATTCAAAAGTTTTCCTTTCCAAGAGGCAATTCTGCTTCTAACCTTGTTGATTACATGCTCAAAGTCCTTATTAGTAGCTCTGCCGCTGATAAGGTTATGCCCTAAATACTTTCCCAAAGAGTTAGCTTTCTTTATCCCCAGTAGTTTTTCAAGCTCCTCAAGTCTCGAGTTACTTATATTTTTCGAGCAAACAAATTTGGATTTTTATTGGTTTATCTTGAGGCCAGAGGCTCTGCAAAATTCCTCTAGGGTCCTCTCTATAACTCTGGCTTGGTCTTCCGTTGCTTCACCAAATAGTAAGAGGTCGTCGGCAAACATTAGATGTGAAAGAGGAGGGCCACCGTGAGAAAGGTGTGCAGGTTTCCAGCTATTGATATCCACTAGCTCACTAACTTTCAGCGCAAGTCTTTCCATACAAAGAACGAACAGGTACGGGGAGAGAGGGTCCCCTTGCCTGAGCCCTCTAGAAGGAGCAAACCCTTCCAAAGATGACCCATTCTAAAGTATCTTAAGGTCTGAACCAGTTACACCCCACATAATTAGTTGAGTAATCAGCCTAGGGAACCCGAAAAGATCAAGCATTTCACGGAGGAAGCTCCAACTCACTCTATCATACGCCTTTTCGAGGTCATTCTTTACCATGATCATTCCTTTCCAAGATTTGTCATTGTGAATATTATGAACAACCTCCTGTGCCAAGATAAGGTTGTCCGATGTACCCCTTCCAGGAATGAAGCTGCTTTGAAATAGACCAATAATGGATGAAAGGTAGGGTCTGATTCTATCCACTAGGACTTTGCTGATCACCTTGTATGTAACATTGCAAAGGCTTATGGGTCTGAAGTCCTTGAAATGCATGGGATTCTCTGATTTAGGGATCAACACAATGTGAGTGTCTAGAAGTCCTTGATCCGCTCGTCCTTGAGAGAAAGCTTTTTGGACCAGGTTATGAAGGTCTCTCCTAACAATAGGCCAGAATTTCTTGTAGAAGAAGGCTTGGAATCCATCGGGACCTGGAGCTTTCAACGGGCTCATTTTTGTGATCACCTGTTTAACCTCATCATATATCACATGATTGAGTAACCTTTTATAGGCTTCCTCATTAAGTTGAGGACAACGTTGAACCTGAAACAGAAGCGGACTACAAGTGATATTATTAGTAAATAACTCAATATAATACTCTCTAGCATACCTTCTCAAGGTATCCGGGTCAGTGGTCCAAGTTCCGTCATTTAAATAAAGACCATGAATCTTGTTTCTTTTCCTCCTGACCAAGGTTTGGGTATGAAAAAACTTTGTATTCCTATCGCCAAACCTAACCCATTGTTCTCTGGACTTTTGGAACCAGATGTACTCTTCCTGTAAGAGAATGTTGTTATATTCATCTTGAAGAACTTTCTCAAGTTGATTAAGATCAGAGGAGTCATGCTCTTCAAGGGCTTTATGTACACCATTTAGTCTAGCTATGACTCTACTTTTGCGCTTGAAAATGTTCCCAAAGACTTCCTTGTTGAATTTCAACGAATCTTTTTCCACCTGTTTGAGACTAAGGCATAAATTAGGGGAGCTTTTCTCCCAAGCCTTCCTAACCACCTGGTTATAATCCTTATGCGAGGTCCAGGCAGCCTGGAATCTGAATGGTCTGACGCGGTGGTTGTCCTTGATGCCACCACTTTTAACAAGGATCGGGCAATGGTCAAAATAGACACGACAGAGTGCTTCTGCATAAGCCTCTGGGAAGGCGACCAGCCACGCACTATCGGCCAATGCACGATCTAACCTCTTTGCCATCCTTGTGCCCTTGTTAACCCTTATCCATGTGAATTTAGTTCCCGAGCAACCAATGTCCATAAGCTGGCAGGTGTCAATTACGTTAATCATCCTAGCAACCATATATGGGACAAAGATGCCACCTCTAACCTCATCCGCACTTATGATCTCATTAAAATCCCCAATGACGAGCCAAGGGAGGGTTATCACCTTTTTGATATTCATGATGTGATTCCAAACTTGTTGTCTTAAATGACTATGGGGGTTAGCATACACTGCAGAGCAGATCCAATGAGAGGATCTCTTAGAGATTTGGAAGGTTATTGTTTGATCAAAGACACTAAGCTCTTTCGTGGTGAAGTCCCGGTTCTTAGGTGCCACAACCCAAATGCCTCCTGCCCGACCAGAAGTCTCAACTATGTGAAGAGGTTCAAAATCAACAGAGTTCCAAAACCTGGAAGTTGTAGCAAACTTGCAATGAGTTTCCAAAAGAATAAGAGTTCATGAGATAACTAAACAATTAATAAACAAAGAAAATTCTAGTGCTATATAGAGTCTTTCCCCTCCAAATAGGAGTTCAACTCTTGTGCAAAGGATACATCCATGTTGGGCTCAGAATGAGATCCATTGGAGATGGTATCCGAACTTAGAGGGCTACCAAATTCTTCCATCTTTCCTTCTTCATCATCCATGCGCAGGAGATATCTAGGACCACCCAACGATACGATATTTAGGCTAGACTTCGCATTGTCTCTCGAACTCGAGACTTCCAGAGTCTTGGGTATAGCCTTATCCCTTAATGCCATTATGGAGTCTTTGGTAAATATCACCTTTGAAGTTAACGCTACATTTTCCTCGGTTCTTGAGCGCTTCTTGGCATATCTCAATCCTTCTTTTTCTTCCAATACCTTAGGATCAGTGGCTTTACTAGTGTTATTAAATGTGAATCTTGGAGTAGAGGCTACATGAGGTGTTCTTTTTTCAGGCTTTAGGCCTTGTGAAACTTTTTTCGATTTTACCAGGAATGTTTTGTCTTTCCAGGAATGTTTTGTCTTTCTCGAATGTCCGTCGCAATTTATCATTTTTCTTGTAGTGAACATGGTCTTGCCCCATAGATTGGGCTAAGGCCTGAATAACATTAGCCAAAACTCTATTATGTCTACCGGCCATCTACCTTACGACATAAAGAACAACATTAATAACTCAGCAACCATCATCAATAATCATCAAAATAGTCTATGCAACATCAAGAATTATAGTACACACAACATAAGCACAATGAACACCATAATACACATTCTTAGTTTTTGATTAACCAGACTTTGATACCACTAAATGTTAATCATCTATCCCCAAGAGAGATACCAATTAAATATATATGAAACTCGTAAAATATGAAATCATCATTCATTTAAAGTCATAAAGAAAGTAGCCAAATCACTTAAAAAATAAATAAGAATTAAATCTTTTATGAACTTGAACCAAAATCAAAACAGTTAACATAATTTCCTAACTACTCCAAATCTCCAGTGTCACATTGGCATCAGAGTCTCCACATACACACCTAGTTCTCTCCCTACTCCTCCCAAGACTAAGAGTCCTCGTCTACAAAATATACAAAAGACACACCAACAACAAATAGGAAGTGTGAACAATCTCACTCTATAGGGAATGGGTCGCAACCCTTGACATCCCATCCTTTCATGATAAACAAATATAATAAAAATAATTAATACTTCAAAATATAATAACAACAATTCATACTTCAACTATAATATCAACAACTCATACTTCAACTTCACTTATAAATATCAACCATTCCATTCACAAGCACATATACAGAAATGCAATGCAATGTGCACCTCTACATCTAAATGCATGGGGTACCCGACCATCATCATCAAGAATATACATATGGTACCTAAGTCCTAAGTTAACCTCAGGCTACCAACATAGAAATGTTCCCACCAGAACACCAACAGGTTCCCACCAGAACACTGACAAGTTCCCACCAAAACCACAAAATCATGCAAATATGATGCATGTCACAATCATGCAAATGCTTCTATATAATTTCATCATGATCATCATATCATATCATTCATCAACATTTATATTCATTCACATCAATTATCACCCATCTAGATAAGAATAATCATTCATTAGACATATATATATATATATATATATATATACACACACACACACACAATCATCATCATATAATCAATCATCAATGACATGATAACATCTTTTAAAATGTCAAAGTGAGGCCTCTTGTAATCTACGTCAGGCTTGGAAACCCACATCCAGCTTTAAGCCGAGACAGAGAGCACCAGACTCTTTCATGCCCAGCTTTCCAAAGTCACGCCCGACTTTAAGCCAAGGCATAGAGCACCCAAGACCTCTCACGCCTAGCATCACAAAATCACGTCTAGCTTTAAGCCACAACAAAGCGCATCACAATCCTCTTGCACCCGGTGTGGACATTTTCCCACCCGGTGCCAGCACGTCTAGGTAGTGCCTCATACACATGAAGGCATGCTCGACGTCGAGCACCTGGGCTCGACGCCACGTACGATCCAGCACCTAAACACATCAATACCATAACAAAATCTTGAAGCAAACATCACTCAAATCAATCATACGAGTTAAAATCACTCAGAACACATTTTACATCCAAAAAATTCACCAATTTCAGTGTTTAAAACTTTTACCCCTAAAATTCATCAAATTCTTCTCCTTTAGGATTTTAACCCATTCCTACAAGGCACTCAATTAATTATTCTAAAATATTTGATCATCAAATAAAATACATATTCAAAATATGTTCGACAAATCACATCAAACGCACACAACATTTCACCAAATAGAAAACTTATGGATTAGGATCAATCCCTCTACCCTTCATGCATACACTCAATCCTTAGAAATGAGTGTTCTCACTCCTTCCTTACCTGGAGTGATGCAAAGTAACAAATCTACACCTTCGGCTCCACTCCAATGATTTCTTCTCCCTGTTCTCTAGATGCGTCCTCTTTAGAGCACATGACATCAGAGAACATGAAAATGAGAAATGAATAACAATCTCCTCCTTTCTCGCTTCTCTTCTAATATATAACTTTTATTTCTCTAAAACCCCTCTTATCTTAATTATTTCTTATCCTCTCCTGACTGATTAAATATATTAAAATGTATAAAATAAAAATTATTAGTCACACAATAAAATAAAATCATTATCATCTCCCTAATTAATTAATTAATTTATTTATTTATTATTATTATTATTATTATTATTATTATTATTATAATTAGTAGTAGTAGTAGAAAAATCTTAGGGTGTTATAGTTAACCCATATTGGGCAGGGTAAGTGAAAACTGAAAAGATATTTTCTTTGTAGACTAATCGTATGAAGATAAATTCTAGATATTAATTCATCTGTGGGTAACCTGTTAACTTAGATAATTAATTTTAAATTCTAAATCTAAACCTTAAAATTTAATTAAAAAAGAGACAAATATTGTAGATTGAAGAATTAGATAATTAAAAAAATTATTTATACACATAAAGATATAAGAAAAGAAATAATTCACACACACATACACTATTTTATCTTATTTAGTGTCACATTATTGGACAATTTTACCTTTATAACTATCCTTATATTTAATTTAAAATATCTATTGAAAAAAAAATAAAATAAATTACTAGAGGCACTATTTTTAATATAATTTTATTATGATATTTTAAATTATAAAAACAATATATATATATATATATATATTTGTTTATTGTAAATGGTAAAAAAAAATTAGTGGAAAGAAGTGCCCCCACTCTCCTATATATGCATCCGTCTCCTGGTCCCCGCGCTCGTCATACTTTCCATCAATTCATTATTTATTTTTTTGACTTTATCGTTTATTTTTCGTTGACTTGACTTGCCTTATGATTAACTTACTTTCGCAAACCAAAATTTCCACCACACTCGCTCACCTTCAAAAAGGTAGGAAACGAAGAAATGTTTACAAAACCACAAGTCCGTAACTTAATATGAACTACTATTGATTAAGTTGATAAAAGAAAATTGATTAAGTTGTCATATGGTAAGTTGTAAACTACTATTGTTCATGAGGTGTTTCCCTCTTACTTTTAACGTGATATTTATGTAAAAAGTGAACAAATTTCTATCTAATATGCAGCACTATTATTTGGTCAAACAATATGGTTTTCTCAAATAATACTTGTGATTTCACAATTCTGTTGGATTTTATTATATTCAACTCTTGAAAATGGCTTTCACAACGGATGTCAGTTTAAAGGTTGAACTCGTGGAATTATTATAGTTTATGTTGTGAGTTTTTCGATATTTTTAAGCTATGTTCTATTTTTTTAAGCATAATACTTTAGGGATTATAAATTGTCGATAATTTTTTTTTTTTAATTCAGATCATAAGTTTAATACTGATTTGATTAATATCCTATATTCCGATTGAGGTCGGTGATAAATTTCTATAAGCATTTGAAATTCCTAGATTAATGAATAATTTTCCCATTGTTGAACATGGTAGTAGGCCATATCCAGGAGGGTAGAGATGTTTCCCCATTGACTGTACTTGTAGAAAAATAAAATGTCTGATGTTAATTCTTCCTTGAGCAACCTGTTTAACTTGGGTAATTTCAAGGAAGCCATCCATACTCCAATCCATTTATTTAGCATGAAACATGAGCATCGATCAATCTGCTTCCTGTATTTATTGTAGACCAAACTTTACCATAGCATTCATTGTCATTGACTTGACTCGTGTTATCGCAAACCGAAGACCAAGTTCCATGACTGGCTCACCTTTTTATGAAGGAAAGGGAGAGTTGTTTACAAACCATAATTAAGTCCGTAAGTAAGACACACATGATCCATGGCTTCCCTTAAGATTCCCTTGTTCTTTATCCTTGTTAGCTTCCTCAGTTTTGCAACTACTCAGGCACAGTATGACTCCACACCTCTCTACATATACCAAAATTGCTCAGGGGGCAACAGTACCGATGGCAGCGCCTTCCTATTAAACCTCAGAACCCTTCTTTCTTCCTTATCATCTAAGGCCTCCAGTACCGACACTGGATTCTACAACACCACAGTTCATGGAGAAAACCCCTCAGACTCGGTCTTTGGATTGTTTATGTGTAGGGGTGATGTCTCTCCTCAGCTTTGTCAAAGATGTGTCCAAGATGCAACCAAGCGACTATCCACAGAGTGCTCCTTGTCCAAACAAGCTGTCATTTGGTACGACGAGTGCACTCTTCGTTATTCCAACCGCTCATTCTTCTCCACCTTCGACACCAGGCCTAGAGTTGCCCTCTTGAACACTGCCAATGTCTCAAACCAAGAAAGCTTCATGCGTTTGTTGTTTCACACCATAAACAAAACTGCAGATGAAGCAGCTCGTGGCAATCGTAGGAAGTATGCCACAATGCAAACAAACATGTCTGGATTTCAGATTCTTTATTGTCTAGCTCAGTGCACACCGGACCTGTCACCCCAAGATTGCAGAAGCTGTCTTAGTGGAGTGATAGGGGACCTTCCATGGTGCTGCCAAGGGAAGACAGGTGGGAGAGTTCTATATCCCAGCTGTAATGTCAGGTATGAATTTTACCCTTTCTATCGCTCCACAAATATGCCAACACAAGCACAGGTTCCTGCGTCAAATTTTCCCAATGCAGATTCACGTTTTTCGGAAGATCCAACTTATTTAAACCACAGTTGCTCAACTAATGTAACTGCTGACACTTCTTTCAAAATATATCTCAAGACCCTTCTCTCTTACATGTCTTCCAATGCCACCAACCGCAACGAATATAAGGGTAGTGTGGAGGACACTGTGTATGGCCTCTTCATGTGCCGTGGTGACCTTCCCTCGCGCCTCTGTCAACAATGCGTCCTCAACGCAACACACCAAATATCCGCACTGTGTGACTCATTTCAAGAGGCTATCATTTGGTACAGCCACTGCATGCTTCGCTATTCCTATCGCTACTTCTTCTCCAAAATGGAAACAAGTCCAACTTTTCAAATCTTGAATGTTACCGATACCTCAGATTCAATACCGGAGCAAGAGTTCTTCACTTATACATTATCAACTATGTTGGCTAATCTGGCAAAGGAGATACGGGATAGTAATGAGAGATACGAGATTAAATCATCAAAGTTGAATGATTTACAAACCCTTTACACTCTTAGCCAATGTACGAAGGATTTGTCTAGCGATGATTGTATGGGTTGTCTGCAAGATATAATTGGAACAATCCCATGGTCTCGCTTGGGAAGCGTCGGTGGAAGAGTTCTATATCCGAGTTGCAATCTCAGGTTTGAATTGTCCCCATTTTACAGGGTCGATGATGAAGCTCCATCTCTAACGCCGGCTAATCTTTCTCCATCAGGTCTCAAATATTTGCTTTTTCTAGTGTTTTTCAATGTTTTAGAACCCAAGCGAATCATCATTTTACTTCTTAAAATCGGCTAAAAAAAGTCTATCAAAGTATATAATATTATCTTGATTATAATATTAATATATATTAAGAGGTTAAAATGATAATAACTAACAAATTAGAATTTTAAAAAAATTATTTAGAATTTTTTAATGTTATAGACTAGTGACATACTTTTAGGGATTCAAAGGTGTTTTGCTCATAAAAATTTTAGTAGTTGATACTTTAGTTTCTTAAATTATTAAAATTTTAAAATAGTACATGAAATTATATTGTCCCACAAGTTTTGAATTGTCAACTTTTAGTCGGAGCCGCCTATTACGACTTTCCCCTAGCAGGAGGACAAGTAATTAAGTTTGGGTTAGCATAAGTCTAGTCGATTTAATGGTGGTTAGGAATTTTATTACTAGTCCACCTTAGTCCTTGGTGGACTGCGTGCCAAATGGACTAGTCCATGAGTTGAGACAACTTTACTTCACACCAGTAAAAATTTGGGCTGGCCAGAATAATTCTGTACTTGAATTTTTGCTTCACAATCAAATTCATATAATGGATTAGTAATAAGTAGATAGTTTGAATAATATTAGATTCAGTTTCTTTAATTAAAATTTTGGATTTGAGTCTTATATATGAAAAATATATGGTTGAGAAGGGAGGTTCTAGTAAATGTGGCTAATTAGGTTTTCTGACAAAAATTTGTCATTAACAAAATCGGTAAATACTTCATACTAATAATATAATTAAAAAAAACACAAAATACTAAATTAAATATCAATCATAGTAATTAGAGTGCATAAGAACACAATTCATTAATTTACATATCACAAAATAAAATTGAAATTTCTCCTTCACATACATGCATAATTAATGAGGGTTGGGTGTCAACCTCACTACCCACAAACATTTCACACTTAAAGTAAAATTACTTACTACCCCCTTACCTCAATAAGTAATGCAGACAAACATATGCCTCTAGGGTGGTCATATTTCAGATCTTCCGATAGCTCCTCAAATTCTTCAAAGCATAAAGGGTGGAACGTAAGTGATAAAATAACAAGTGTGACATTATTTTGTAATTTTATCCTACAACCTACATTATTCTCAATTAACCTACAACCTAAATCATATCTTTTCCTAATACATTTATTTAAAATACAATATAATTAAATAAATTAA
Organism: Cajanus cajan; assembly: GCF_000230855.2. Classification (NCBI taxonomy): domain Eukaryota; kingdom Viridiplantae; phylum Streptophyta; class Magnoliopsida; order Fabales; family Fabaceae; genus Cajanus; species Cajanus cajan. The sequence goes on along the minus strand of NC_138517.1, from coordinate 5,801,640 downwards.
CTGCATTATTCCTCAAGAAAAGCTCTTTTAATTTAATAAAAAACCTTTTATTAATTATTTTTATAAAAAAAACCTCGAGTGTTACACTTTTAGTTAGTTGTAGGTAAAATCTAAAAAGTTGTTACTATAACTCACATATAATACATGAATATAGATCCTTTGTGGGTCAATGCAACATAACTATTTACCTATAAAATTTTAACTTTTAGTAATAATTTTTGTCTATCACTACAAATCATTTTTATTGTAGTGTGATTTTCATCATTAATTTACAAATTTAAGATACTATTTTATAAAATATTTAGACTGATGAAGAAAATCAATGTTACATATTATTCTATCTTAAAATTTGGAATTGTAAACCAACTTGATTTTGTTTGACTATTTACCACCACCACTATTAGCTTGATCAAAGTGTTCACTCACTAATGTGTAAAATGTAACAAAGACTATAATGAATCATAATATTTGGAGGAAACAAGCCACTTCCATGTTATTAGCAACATATTATAACTTGGCATGATTAATTGTCTATTTCTATTTGATGTGTGTAACATATATATGTTGATTATTTTGCAGAAAAAAGAAAAGACCAATCGCGAATAATGATCTTGATTATTATACTAACAATTGTTTTGGTGGTACTCTTCTCTTTTGGCTACTATTTGATGAAGAGAAAAGCAAGAAAGAGTGTTAATACTGTGATCCTTAGAGAAAACTGTACGTGTTGTTAAAGAAAAATATGTTGCACTTATTATGCCTTTTATGTTTAAAGAACTTTAGAAACATAATTAACTTACAAATCAATCACATATATTTGATTCAGTTGGCCATGAAAGTGCTACTTTAGAGCCACTACAATTCAATTTGGTTGTAATTGAAGCCGCGACCAACAACTTTTCAAATGATAATAGGATCGGTAAAGGTGGATTTGGAGAAGTTTACAAGGTAAAGAATGTGACATATACTTACTTTTGTGTTTTTTTTACATAAATAATAATTATTTAATTTTTAGGGCATTCTTCTTGATGGACGACAAATAGCAGTAAAAAGACTCTCAAAAAGCTCTAAGCAAGGCATAAATGAGTTCAAAAATGAAGTTTTATTGATAGCAAAGCTTCAACATAGAAATCTTGTGGCATTCGTCGGCTTTTGTCTTGATGAACAACACCAAATACTTATTTATGAATATGTCCCAAACAAGAGTCTTGATATTTTTTATTTGGTTTGACACTTGCCACTTTTATACTCAATTCTTTAATGTTATGCATTCATGCATTGCATATATACATACATACATACATATATGTGTGTGTTTTAAATTCATACATTAATTGCATGTGTATATGCATGTGTATCCCTTGTAGCTTATAGAATACAATGTTTCACACTTACATATTGATTTAAATCAACTTGTAGATTACAAAAATGGTTCAACACTTACATTTCTCATTCAAACATGTAGATTCTCAAAGGTCACAATTTTTAAGCTGGCATGAACGTTACAATATTATAGGAGGGATTGCTCGAGGAATTCTTTATTTACATGAACATTCTCGACTCAAAGTCATACACCGTGATCTTAAACCTAGTAATGTTTTATTAGATGAAAATATGATTCCAAAAATTTCAGATTTTGGTTTGGCTAGAATCGTTGAAATAAATCAAGACCAGGGGAGTACAAATAGGATTGTTGGAACATAGTAAGTTTGAAACAATATTCTTACTCATCCTCTCATTATTTACATCTTCATAGGGTATGTTTTGGATAAATTAACATTTTTTTATTTTATCTTACAGTGGTTATATGTCTCCAGAATATGCAATGTTTGGACAATTTTCAGAAAAATCGGATGTTTTTAGTTTTGGGGTCATGGTTCTTGAAATTATTACTGGAAAACAGAACCTAAGTTCTTATGAACCACATCGTGTTGCTAATGGCCTCTTGAGTTACGTAAGTATAATTATAATCTAACAATTTGGTTCTTTGTATTATTTATAGTTTCTTATATGTTATATTTTCAATTGTTAGATTAATTCAATTGTGTATACATATATTAACTTGGATTTTATGGGTCAAGAGAAATATTAACTTGGATTTAATTTCACATATTGGTGTAGGTTTGGAGACAATGGAGAGATGAAACACAATTATGCATATTAGATTCAATTATCCAAGAAAATTATTCTAAAAATGAAGTAATCAAATGCATTCAAATTGGTTTATTATGTGTCCAACAAAATCCTGATGATAGACCAACAATGGTAGGGGTTGTTTCATATCTTAGTAGTCATTTAATTGAGTTGCCAAGTCCACAAGAACCTGCATTTTTCTTACATGGTAGAATGAATCCAAAATCATCGGGACAAGAATCAAGCTGTAGTCATTCTATCAATGGCTCCACTCCATTCTCTAACAATGATATGTCTATAAGTCAAACTCTTCCAAGATAAACAATTGTTTTCATTTTAAATGTTGTTTACAACTAGTAGTATGTATTAGCCTTAATTATTTTATCCGGTTTGAATATGTTTAAGAAAACAAACATCTAATTATTTATTCTATGCAAGTTAAAGAATACTTTCATTACTTTGTAATGTAATGAAATCTCAATATATTTTTTTATTTTGATAATTGAATGCAACTTATATGATTTGTAGTGAACCAATATATATTGTTATATTATTTCTTTCTCCATTACTTCTTTAGTTTAAGATATTATATTTTAATGATAAATATATAAATTAATTTTAAATCATATACTTTCGAGTTTACTAGTTCATAATGTATCCATATTAAAACAATTTTAGGACATCTCAATTGTGACACCCTTTATCTAGTATACCATAATACTAGAAATAAACAACATTGAATCAAAAAGTCTACCATAAATAAATCTTAATTTTTCAACATGAAGAGTATCACATTTTAACTAACAATAACCAACTAAAGTTCAACTGAAGCCTAATACATTAGAAGTAACAATTGTCTTATGAGCATAACAAAAGAAATCAATCATAACTAAATCCCGATGTCACATCCTATTAGAGCAAAATTCTAAAAGCAAAGAGGTTTCATCACCAACATCATTAACATCATGATGAATCTCACCTACAACAGCATTAAAAAAGAATAACAATAAGAAATGGGAAGTGAGAAATATCTCACTCTAACTCACGACATAGGAGATAGTCATAAAGTCAAACACATAACAACAAGGTATAACAACAACAATATATACACATACATATATCAAGGATAAAATAGGGCAACAAGGTCAATCACAATTCACAATAATGTTCATCACACAAATACACATTAACACACATAATGCAATGAACACAAACTTCAAGTTGCATATGCATATGACACCAATAAAATTAATTGTCAATTATTGCCCGAAGCCCACCACCTAAAGGCTCACAACTATCAGTTGTTGCCCGAAATCCACCACCCAAAGGCTCACAACTGTCATCTATTGCCCGAAGGCCATTACCTAAAGGTTCACAACTATCAACTATTGCCCAAAATTCACTACCCAAAGGCTCACAACTATCAATTATTACTTGAAGGCTATTTCTCGAAGGCTCACAACTGTCAATTATTGCTTGAAGGCTATTGCTCGAAGGCTCACAACTATCAATTGTTGCTTGAAAGCCACCACTCAAAGGCTCACAACTATCATCTGTTTCCTGAAGGCCACTGCTCGAAGGCTCACAACTATCAGTTGAGGCCCGAAAGCCACCGCCCAAAAGCTAAATCTCAGTTATGTGTATGATGCATATCAAACAAGACTCAACGCATTATCGTATTATAACAATACACATAAAAAAATGTATTTCAATTTTCTTGTCACAATAGTTTAATCAATATACCAAGGCAAAATCTCATTCATTTTATCAAGATATCAATGTACATACTTAAAAAATTTATCATTTAACAATTAGTCATACACGTTTAGTTTACAACATTCAATTCTCATAACTTCACAATTTCCTATTCAATTATATCCATCAATTAGTACAAGAATCATTCATTGGACAAGATAACCAACACACAACACATTGTATCATACACAAGTCACATGTTCACATTTAAAACACACATTTACATTCTTTAACCCGATACACCTCAAGTTATTAACAATCAACTCACATCATTTATTCCTGTTAATTAGTACAAGAATCATTCATTGGACAAGATAACCAACACACAACACATTGTATCATACACAAGTCACATGTTCACATTTAAAACACACATTTACATTCTTTAACCCGATACACCTCAAGTTATTAACAATCAACTCACATCATTTATTCCTGTTGTAACATCCTAAATTTTAAATTAATTAAATTTTAATTAATTACTATTTTTATGAAAATAATTTATATCATTTTATTTAGTAATTTTATAAAATTGCAGTAGATTCTAAATAATAATAATTATATTTACGAGAGAAACTTGAGTCAAGTAGTTATTTATATTTATATTCTAGAGAGCAGAAAATAAATTAGTATTTTAAATAATTATAGAAGTTGAAACTGTTTTATTTTTTTTTTTAATTATTTAATTACCATTTTAATTAAATAGAGGGGGATGGGCGGGTGAGTATGGGCCTGGCCCAGTCGGAATTATTAGAGGGGTTTTGGGGGTAGTCAGTTACCTAATATTCATTTTAACGTCAGACGCTTGAAGGAAGAGGGGAGAGGAGAAAATTCTTGAAGGAAGGCGTAAAGTGTTCAGATTGCTCCGTCGTTCTTTTGTTGGCCTTCGTTCATCATCCTTAAGGTACGGGGGAGATGGTTTTCTTCATATGTGAATATAGGGGCGTTCGGGTAGTGAGGGCAATCCCTAAGTCCCTCTAGGAACTCTATTTAAAATTCTGAACGATTATCTGTGCAATCGATGTTCTAAATTCTTAATTCATTTAGAAGAACTTATTTCTTGAATTGTCTTTGAATTCCATTGGGGCTTTCTTGTTAATTCTTTATCCTTAAATTTGATGACTTGAATTTTATGTGTTAAGAAGAGTTTAGATTTTTTTTTTTTTGTAAAACCAATGGAAACCAATTTTTGAGGCTTGAGATGTGTATGGATTGATTTGGAACGTATGAAGAATATAAATGGAGTTAAACTGAACCAACGGGGTGTAGAAGTAGTGAAAATTGGTAAAAACCTTGTTGGAACTCGTAAAACGCAGGTTTAATTTCACAGAGGGAAGTCTGGGCAGAGATTTGGGCGCTCAGCGCCAGTTTTGGGCGTCGGGCGTCGGGACCCCGACATACGTTTGTAATTTTGCGATATATTTCTGTGTAGTTATCCAAATCGAGTGCCGTTTGTTTTGTTCGAAACTAGACATCTGGGACTACCATTTAGACACAAGAATCGTGTAAAAATATTAATATTTGATCAAGTTATGTGAGTTGCAATTTGAGCCTTCCAATCTGTGTGCGAACCACAACATCAATTTTTGTGAGCCCTGAATGGTAACCTAAACGACTTTATTAGGATTTGTGTTCTGCATGAAAGTTGTAGATATTGATGTTAGGATTCTAATGGAGTTGGGATCACTTAGAAAGGATATGTATATCTCGAGTTATGGTTAAATTATTAACTGAATGTCATAGATATTGTGATGTGTGTGAAGAATTATGTGAAATTTGTGATCTATGATGTTGATAACTTAATGATAGGTACCTAGCATGTGAGGATGATATTGCATGGATTTTTATTGACATGTGATGATGTTATATAATGGAGATGCATTAATTATGAGTTACGTGGGATGCATGAGTTGCATGAGACTTATGAGTTGCATGTGGTGCTTGAGAAGCCAGACGTGGCTATATTGCATTGGACCCTAGGCCCAGAGAGGGGTTGAGACAGGGGGGACCATGACGGGAGGAATTCCATGCGTGGGCCGTTGGGTGTTTAACTGCGCAGCTCACTGGCCACAGAGGGTTTAACGGTGGGTGGATTGCCTTTGCACGGGCCGCTGGGTGTTTAACCGTGCAACATACCGGCCCTGGGAGGGTGTGAGAACGGTATGCCCGCATTGGCAACAACTAAGGGAATTGACGAGGTACGCCCATTGTGCGGAGTGCCAAGTTGAGACTCTTAGGAGAGGAGATGTGTATGAGCATATAGTGAGCATGTGTATGAAAGCTTGTATGATTGAAAAAAAAATGATGTTTGGTAATTATATGAGATGTATTTGTTGTTTATATTTAATGATGATATTTTGGTGCACGGTGTGGGGTGGGAATTGGGTAGCTCTATGTTCATATATGATGTTATCTATCTCTCACCGTCCTGTTTTTATGTGGTTTTCTTTTAGGTGAAGATGAAGGCACTCATAGTGTTGAGTTCTAAAGGGAAAGGGTTCTGCTCTGATAGGATGTGACATTGGGGCATGAATTTAGGATGCTTTAGTTATGAATTGTTATTTGTCGTTTGAGGAGACTTATTTTTAAGAGTTTTATATTCACCTTATATTTGTAAATTCTGGATTCCTTTCATTTTTCTTTAGAGACCTTGATAATTTTCTTTTAAGAGTAAAACTTTATTATTATTATTATTATTATTTCTATTTATTTCAAGACTTGTGAACCTATGAGTTTTTATTAAAATATGTGGACCCTTCTTGATGTTATATTTATTGAATTATTCTTATTGTTGTTACTTATTTATTATGGGGTAGAAGGGTGTCACACCTGTTGGTTTCCTCTCACGATTTCTCCCTTTCTAAATATTGTTATAGGTACCTTAAACCATTTATAAGATCAAACACCTAAAAGGTAAAACTATTCATTATCATCATTCACAAACTATATTTTCATAACTTAATCTTCTAAGACAACATGTTGTCCAAATACCTTATCTAGAGCTATACATATGTTATTAAATTGGTATTAATTTTTTTTAGAAAGCTAAGGAAATTTTCTACAACTTCTATGTTGACTTCAAAAGTTAATTTTACGATCTATTATTTTTTTTTTAAAATACAAAAATGTAACGTTTAATACTAAATCTAATAACTTGACCTTTACTCACCAATTTGACCATAACTCGAGTTCTATATCTCCCTTTTTAAGTGATTCCAACAAAGTTTGAAAGCTAAAATTTAGAGTTATAACTTTTATGAAGATTATGAAACCTAATTCTGCCATTTAAGCGTACTTGAAAGGATTACAACATACACATATTAGATTTTGTACACAGAATATGAGGTTCATATTTTAATTGACGTAACTTGGTCATTCCTTAACATTTTTATGTGATTCATGAGTCTAAATTGTAGCTCTAAATGTCTACCACTACAAAAAAAATATGCAATTTAGAGACCACCAAAATCGGTCACTAAATTGCTAAAATCGGTCGCTATTTACCTTAGCGACCGAATTTAATTAATCAGTCGCTAAAACCCTGGTCGCTAAGCTATTTAGCGACGAAAAAAATTTTGGTCGCTAATTCGGTCGCAAAATGGTTGCAATGACTTTGGTCGCTGAAGTGTATGGGACCAAATTAGTGACCGAATAAATCGGTTGCTAATATTTATTTTTTATTTTATTAAATTTTATAGACGTCGCAAATTTGGTCGCTACGAACTACTCATATTTGGCCTCTTAAGGATTTTATTTCACAATACTTAACTTTTTAGCATGTTTTATCCTTAATTACACAATTTTTGGAAAGGTCCCAGAAGGTCACCCATCCCTATATTACTCCAAGTCAAGTACGCTTAACTGTGAAGTTCTTATGAGATAAGCTACCAAAAAGCAGATGCATGTTGTTAGTATAAGTAGAACAAATTAATTCATTTAAGTCATCCTCAACTATTCAATCTCATACTTATATTATCTTTGTATCCTTATCATTTTGGTGTATCCGGACCGTTATAAATATATAATAATATATATAATAATTATATTACTAATAATAATAATTATATTATATTTAATTAATCTTTTATTTATATATATACTTACTTTTATAATTAACAATCTACTTATTTCTATTTAAAATTAATTTTATGATACAATTTAAATTATTTATTATAAATTTAAAAGTTTAAGTAATAATTTTTATATTTTAAAATGAGAAGGGTTATAATAATACTGGCATAACTTTAACCAAGTATTACACCGCTCAATAATTTTGTATTAAATGTAAATTTTGTAAATCCAACCGTTAGATTGAAAGTTCATATCACTTTATATGTTTATATCAATTTTTGTTAAAATTGAACAACAACTTAAAAGTAATCAAAGTGCTCATATTTTATTTGAAATGTATATATTACGTCAATTTTGTTTTACAAGAATGAAGTATCAAATCATCTTGAATTCATATAAAATTTTGTATATATGATCTAAGAGTAAAAAGATTTCAATCTAACAGTTGAATTTATAAAATTCACATTTAATATAAAGTTATTGAGCGATCTAATACTTAGTAAAAGTTACACCGATGTTATTATAACCCTTCCTTTTTAAAATATTATTTTTATAAATTAAATTTTAAGATTTTAAATAAATTATTAATTAACTTAATATATTTATTCATCTTAAATCTAAGATATAAAATTTAAAAAATGTATTTATCCTTGTTTTATTTTCTAATTATCAACCATTAATAAAATACTAATTTAAAATCTTATCTAGTTATATCATAATATTTTCATATCAAGTTTAAAATCAGATATTAGTTATACAAAAATATTAAAATCATGTAGTAAGTTATTAATAAGATTCTAGTTAAATAATTTAAAATAATTTAAAATAATCAATTTTATCACACAATAATAAAGAAATACTAATAGTTAAGAAAATACATTTGTAGTCTTCCTATTAGAAAAAGAGAGGATGTTATATTTCTTTTTTTTCCTTATGATATCACATCTCTTCTATCAATAAAGTTTAAATATAAAAATTTATTTAAAAATAAAGTTTTCATAAGTTAGAAATATATATTATAAATATGGATCAAAATAAATAAGAAAATTTTAAAAATTCATATCCTCTAATTAAAAAAATGCCTAAAAATACAATCGTAAAAAAAACCTCTAAATATTTTTTCACATAAATAACTATTAGTATTAATTATGTAGGAGTGCATATAAATATTTCTTTATTATAAATTAATGTCTTGCTCTTACAAAAAAAAATGGGATTGATACTCAACAACAATATTATCATCACTTTTAAGCAATTTATAAATTTTTTTAAGTTTTATTTAGTGACCGAATAGAATTTCGTCACTAATTTTAACTAATATTTAGCGATCGAATAGAATTTCGTTGCTAATTTTAACTAATATTTAGCGACCGAATAGAATTTTATCGCTAATTATAATTAACATTTAGCGATCGAATTTAATTCCATCGCTAAAAAAATCAAAATTTCTGATTTAGCAACCGAATTCAATCCTATCGCTAATTTTAAGTAATATTTAGCGACAAATTTAATTTCGTCGCTAAAAAAATCAAAATTTCTGATTTAGCGACGAAATTGAATTTGGTCGCTAAATAGTAATTAAATTTAGCGACAGAATTCAATTTGGTCACTAAATTTTAAATTTAGTGATTGAATTCAATTCGGTCGCTAAATTTAACTACTATTTAGCGACCAAATTCAATTTCGTCGCTAAATTTAACTAATATTTAGTGACCAAATTTAATTCCGTCGCTAAAAAATCAATTTTTAATTTAGCGACCGAATTAACTTCGGTCACTAATTTTTTTGGTGACCGAATTCAATTTCGTCGCTAATTTTAACTAATATTTAGCGACCGAATTTATTTCTGCCGCTAAGAAAATCAAAATTTCTGATTTAGTGACCGAATTTAATTCTGTCGCTAAAAAAGATCAAAATTTCTTATTTAGTGACCGATTTTCTAACGACGACTTATTTTGATCGCTAAATCAGTCACTATTTTGATTATTCATAATCGTCGCTAAATCAGTCGTTATTTTCTAGTAGTGTACTTTCTAACCCAATAATCAAAACTCAATTTTATTTATCACACACAGAAAAATCACATAAATACCAAAGTATATTCATACCATAATTTTCAGAATAAGGCACAACTCACACTCAAACTCTCTTGTCCCAATCCAATAGGTAAAAACATAAATTAAAGTCTAATAATATTCTAATATATAATTAATTACTCAAATACAACATTAGTTTTATATATTCACGCAATTAAGATCAATATTCAGTTTACTTTATATAAGGGTTTCCTATAGGAACTACATACACTCAATATTCTCAAACAACTTAACTTATGGAAATTAATTATATATATAATTCAAACATTATATATAACACACATAATTACATACTCATTCAACTTTTCATACAATCATCAAAAATGCATTCTCTTAAAGTTTCCATAGGAACTCACGGGTAATTCAAGATGTATATGATTAGTTCAATCCACAAAATTAAATATAAATATTATCAATTAGAACAATGAAGAATCATATAAAAGACAAAATTTAAAGAACGGATACAAATTGGGTTTTTCACTCATACAACACACACAATAAAAAAGAAATTAGAGGTCAATCTCACTATCGAACAATTATCCCACGCCCAAAATAAGATTATTTACTCTCCCTTACCTTAATGAGTGTTAGGTAAAACGTGTGATCTCTGAGAGGAACTTTTTTCAATTTTTGAATCTTAGTACTCCAGAGTGTAAAGCGTAAAAATGAGAAGCGTGAGATAGTAAACTAACATGACCCATTTTTTTTTAAAAGAAAACTTAACCCCTGTCTTAACCTAATCAGTTAAAACCTTTAACATGTTTCTCTTTTCCTTCCCTCAAAATAATAAAATAAAAATAATTAATAAAATTATATAATATATAATATATATTTCTCCTAACCCAATTATAAATAAAATACATAAAACAATTATATTAAAAACACATATTTTTCTCCAAATACTTATTATAACAAAATATTATAAAAACACATATTTTTTTAATAAATATTATACAAAATAATTTCATAAATATATTAAAAATACTCGTAATTATTAAAAGCCTCTAAAATATTTATAAAACTCCTTTAGTTAATCAAAATATCCTTGTAATAATTTTAGAAAACATGGGCTGTTACGTCAATATACTATCAAAATCGCATATGAATAAAACCTTATTTTCCAATCAATCTTTATATATTAAATATGAATTTGTATCTTGCACGAAATTATTTTTAGGATTTTTAACAAGTGTATTTATATGAAATTTTTTAATCTCTTATTTAACTTGGCTTTTATTTATCAAAATTATTTATGCATTAAATATTAAAAAAATTATTAATTGTACTATCCGTACCGCCATGCCGAGCTCTAGCTCGGCATCACAGCGTGGAATGACCTCGGAACACGCATTTAGAGATCTCGGTCTAGACGAGATCCGCAATCCAACCAGATCATGCCTGGTTTCAGGAGATCTCGGTCCAGATGAGATCCGCTATCTAATTAGATCATAACTGATCTCAGGCCCAAGGCCCAACGTAACCCTAATTCACACTAAGGTACGTGCATTACTTATACGAGACATATACTCATACAAACCCTAACTTTGGCATCGGAGTCTCTTTTGCAGGTACCACCCCCGTCTTGGAGCACCAGCGTACCAGTGAAGGAGGCTCACCAATCTTACTTGGAGGATCATCTCTACGACAAATTCCCAATAAGAACATTTGGCGCCCACCGTGGGGCCGATCAAGAACAGCTCTTATCGGCCATTCGTATGGTTTTCACCAGAAGCCATAGCAGACGCGCAACAGACGACCTCGATCACACAACTACAATGGATAGCGAAGCAGCATTGAGGAGACTGATCAACCAGGTCGAACAGATGCGACAGCAACACGCCGCCGACCTACAAAATATGCGTGCCAAGCACGAAACTGACCTAGCGGCGATGCGTACCGTTAATGAAGCCGACGTAGCAGCACTGCGCGCCGAGAACGAGCGTATTCGCGCTCAACTCCCTCGACGTCACTCGGATCAACCCCCTCTGCAGAGTAACCTAAATGAGGATGAAGGGCACTCGGTTTCTCAACCACCAACAGCGGCTAGGGCACCGACTCCCAAGCTTGCCACACATCGGTCCCACGCACCGACACATAGGTCGGCGCAAGACGTCAGCAACGCCCCCGCTCACGGCACGGGAAATCTGACGACCTTCCGCCGTCACCCTTTCGTGGACGGTATCATGGAGACACCCCTCCCTTTTGGGTGGAAACCTCTCCACCTCGACCGCTACGACGGTACAACAGACCCAGACGAGCACATCGACCTATACATCACACAGGTAAACCTCTATACTAATGAGGATGCTATATTGTGCAGGATTTTTCCGACCTCGCTCAAGGGGGCTGCACTCAATTGGTACACCCAGCTCCCCGCTAAGTCAATCGACAGCTTCAACACTCTGGTCAGGCGATTCACGGTGCAATATGCAACGAGTCGTCCTCATCACATCACGTCAGCTGCCCTGGCCAGTCTCAGACAAAACGACGACGAGCCACTCCGGGCGTTCATGGAACGATTTGTCGCCACCTCTGTTAAGATCAGAAATTTGAATCCCGAGGTCGCCCTGCACGCCGTGCTCATGGCACTCAAGCTTGGACCATTCGTCGACAGCCTATGTCGTGAGGCTCCCCGCAACATGGACGAGCGCCGCGCCCGCACTGCGGGCTATATCCAGATGGAGGAACACTCCGCTTTCCGTGACCAGGTTCGCGGCAAAGGACCAATGAAGCCAGAACAGGGTCACAAGGACAAGATCAAGGTCAACAATGACATCCAGTTCAAGAAGTCGACTAGGGCAAACAGAGGGGGGAGATATGACTTCTATACTCCCCTGAGCACGCCCCGGGTACATATCCTGGAAGAGGCCAGTAACAGTAACCTGCTCACCCTGCCACCACCAGGTCACACCCCCAACAGTGCCGACAAATCCAAGCACTGTCGGTACCACAGGAATCACGGTCACACCACTAAGAAGTGTCGCACACTCCGAGACCGCATCGAAGAACTCATCCAGGCAGGCCACCTCGGCCAATATGTCCAGCGACAGCAGGGTCACCGAGGAGGCTATGGTGGACGAGGACGAGGCAGAGGTCGTGGTTCAGGAGCTCGCACGGACCAACCCTCTGGCTCTCAGCAAAATACTGACAGAGCAGTGCAAGCCAAGGTAAGTCAGGAAACAGGGTCAGCTCCCCTACGGGGAGTAATCAATACAATTACAGGTGGTTTCGCAGGGGGAGGCGCCAGCAGCTCGACCCGGAAGAGACACCTGCGCAATATCAACAGCGTCCATTCCGCTACCTCGGCTTCGCACCAAAGCTCACTGCCGATCACCTTCACCGACGATGACTATGCAGGCATCAGTCCCAACCAGGATGATCCCATGGTCATAGCCGTGGAGGTAGCTAATTGGGAAGTTCACAAGACACTGATAGACCAAGGGAGCTCGGCAGACGTCCTGTATTGGCCGACCTTCCTCAGGTTAGACATCCCTCACTCTCTCATCCAACCTCACACAGAGCCCCTAGTCGGTTTTGCAGGAGAGCGAGTACACACTTGGGGATACGTGGACCTGCTGACCACCTTCGGAACCTCCCCGGATACAAGGAGAATTATGGTCTGATACCTCCTTGTGGAGGCCAACACCTCCTACAACATCATCATTTGGGAGGCCGACGTTAAATCAACTCGGAGCAGTGGTGACCACCTCGCACCTCACCATGAAGTTCCCAGGAAGTGACGGTAAAATCATCTCCATCAAAGAAAATTAGAAGACAGCCCGGCAATGCTACGCCGAAAGCCTGAAAGTCTCCTCGCCCGACGAGCGCCGCCGCAGTGACCCTCCTACAGTGGCTCACATCAGTCACGTGGATATCACCGACCTAGATCCGAGGTCCAACTCCCGTGAAGAAAGGCCAAGTCCTATCGACGAGCTCGACGACCTCCAGATTGGGAAACTCCCCAAGCAATGCACAAAAGTTAGCAGGCAGTTGAACCTGGAATTGCGGCAACAACTCGAAGCCGAGATCCTCAGGAATGCTGACCTCTTTGCATGGTCCAGTGCCGACATGCCAGGTATAACTGCTGACTTTATCTGTCACAGGTTAGCAGTCCACAAGGAGGCAAGGCCTGTGGCCCAGAGAAAGAGAAAGGTCGGTGGCGAGAGACGGGAGGCAATCATCGCCGAGACACAGAAGTTACTGAATGCTAGCTTCATCCGTGAGGTCAGATACACCACATGGCTAGCGAATGTGGTTCTGGTGAAGAAGAGCTCGGGGAAGTGGCGCATGTGCGTCGATTACATCGACTTGAACAGAGCATGCCCCAAGGACTCATATCCCTTGCCGAGCATTGACAGGCTGGTTGACGGGGCGTCCGGGCACGCCCTCCTCAGTTTCCTCGATGCCTACTCCGGGTACAACCAGATAATGATGTACCCACCTGACGAGGTGCATACATCCTTCATCACCGACCAAGCCAATTACTGCTACCGGGTGATGCCCTTCGGTCTCAAAAATGCAGGGGCCACTTACCAGCGACTGATGGACAAGGTTTTCCACCAGCAGATCGGGCGGAACATGGAAGTCTACGTCGACGACATGGTGGTCAAGACCACCTCGGCCACTGACCATGCTACCGACCTCGCCGAGGTGTTCGCCTAGATCAGGAGGCACAACATGCGTCTCAACCCGGAGAAGTGCGTCTTCGGCGTCCAAGGAGGCAAGTTCCTCGGTTTCATGATCACTAGCAGAGGAATCGAGGCCAACCCTGAGAAGTGCAAAGCCATCATCCAGATGCAGAGTCCGCAAATGGTGAAAGAAGTCTAACGCCTAGCCGGACGGTTAGTCTCACTGTCCTGTTTCATCCCCAGGCTCGCGGAGAAGGCAGGGCTAATCTTCACTCTACTACGGAAGCCAAAAGATTTCCAGTGGACGGATCAGTGCGAAGAAGCTTTTTGAAGTTTCAAAACCTTTCTCATGACTCCGTCAATCCTACAGAGGCCAGATCGCAAAACCGGCCTCCTCCTCTACTTGGCCGTAGCAGAAAATGCCATCAGCGTGGTGATAGTGCAAGACCATCAGAAAGTGCATACGCCGATCTACTTCATGAGCCGAGTCCTCCAAGATGCAGAGAAACGGTACCAAATGATCGAAAAGTTGGCGCTAGCACTCGTCACCGCAGCACGGCGTCTCTGACCTTATTTCCAGAGCCACCAGGTGATAGTCAAAACCGACTACCCCATAAAGCAAATCCTGAGAAAGTCAGAGCTCGCCGGGCGAATGATTGCATGGTCGGTCGAGTTGTCCGAGTTCAGCATCCAATACGAGAGTCGTGACGCCCTAAAAGCTCAATGCCTGGCCGACTTCGTAGCTGAGATCACGCCCACTACCGCTGAGGAACCCCAGGTATGGACTTTACACGTTGACGGGTCCTCCAACTCTAAGGGTGGTGGTGCAGGTATCATATTGGAAGGACCAAACCAAGTCACTTTGGAGCAATCCCTCAAATTCAGCTTCAAGGTGACCAACAACCAGGTGGAGTATGAGGCACTTCTCGCAGGACTGAGGCTAGCTCGCGACCTCGGGGCCCGAAGAGTGAGTTGCAACAGCGACTCGAAGCTCATGGTGGAGCAGCTCAGTGGGACGTACCAAGCAAAAGACACTCTTCTACAAAGGTACTTCCACATCGCATCCCACCAGATCTCATCCTTCAACGAGTTCACCATACAACATGTGTCGCGAGAACAAAATGCCCGAGCCGACCTCCTATCAAAGCTCGCCAGCACCAAAAGACCTGGACAGCACCAGACTATCATCCAGGAAACCTTGCACTCACCTAGCCTGGACAAAAGAGTCATCAACGCTAGTGACAGCGAAGACCCGGGGTGGATGACAGGCATCTGGAGTTACTTGAAAGAAGGGATCTTGCCCGAAGATAAGGACGAAGCTCGAAAGATGAGGATGAGATCGGCCAAGTTCGTAATTGTCGGCGATGAGATATTCAAGCGTGGAATTTCCACCCCACTGCTCAAGTGCTTGACCGCACCACAGGCAGCCTATGTCATCGAGAAAATTCATCGGGGCATATGTGGCATGCATTCCGGAGCACGCTCAATGGCGACCAGAGTGCTTCGAGCTGAATACTACTGGCCCACTCTGAAATCGGATTGCCAGGACTACGTACAAAGATGCAAAGAATGCCAGCAGTTCGGCAACACACACCGGCAACCACCCAAAGCTCTTCACCATATGATGTCGGCATGGCCTTTCTCCTAGTGGGGAATGGACATCAACGGGCCATTCCCCCCTGCGAAAGGTCAGCTTAAGTTCTTCCTAGTGACGATCGACTACTTCACCAAGTGGATCAAGGCATGCCCACTCGCCAAAATCACCACCGAAAATGTGCAAAGGTTCACCTGGAGGAGCATTGTTTGCAGATTCGGAATCCCTCACACCCTCGTTACTGACAACGACCGACAATTCATCGCACAAGGATTCGAGAACTTCCTCCGCGAGCTCGGTATCAAGTATCTCTCAACCTCGGTGGAACACCCTCAGACCAATGGCCAAGCCGAAGCAGCCAACAAGGTCATCCTCCGGGAACTTAAGAAGCGGCTTGGGAACGCCAAAGGACAGTGGGCCGACGAGCTTCCCAGCATCCTCTGGGCGTATCATTGCACCCCCCAGTCAACCACGCAAGAGACACCTTATAGGCTGACCTACGGAGCTGACACAATGATCCCAGTGTAAGTCGGAGAGACATCCCACCGACGCTGAGCTTTCAACAGCGAGCAAAACGCTCAAGAATTAGCAGCCGACCTCGACTTGGTTGACGAACTCAGAGGCGAAGCTCAAACCCACGAAGAGGCCTACAAACTCCGAGCTTCCCGACGATACAACACGCGAGTGCGACCTCGCTCTTTCCGAGTTGGCGACTTGGTATGGCGATTGCTAGGCGAAGCACGGAAAGACACGTCAGATGGGAAGCTTGCACCTACTTGGGGTGGCCCATTCCGAGTTACAGAAGACTTGGAAAATGGAGCGTACCGACTAGAAGAGCTCAGCGGAAAACCAATACCGCGAACTTGGAATGCTACACATCTCAAGTTTTATTTCAGCTAATTTTGTACGGATGAGCTGTGCACTCTTTTCCCACCTCAGTATTTTATCCCAAAAAATAGAAAAATGGGTTTTGGCTGAGAGGGTTTTTAACGAGGCACATACAAACAATCAATAAAATAACTCATTCTGTTCCATTCATATCTTCGTAGTTTCACATCATTTTACCATAAAATGTTTAATGCTAGATAGAGGTCGAGTCCGAACCTTAACACAACTTATTATACTTTACACCGAGGCCAGGTTCGAACCTTGGTCCAACTTATTTCGCTTTAATCCGAGGTCGAGTTCGAACCTCGGTATGATCAACTCAAGGTCGAGTTCGAACCTTCACACGAGTTAGTCAACGAAAATCTGAGGTCGAGTTCGAACCTCGGCATGATCAACTCAAGGTCGAGTTCGAACCTTCACAAGAGTTACTTAACGAGAATCCAAGGTCGAGTTCGAACCTCGGTACGATCAACTCAAGGTCGAGTTCGAACCTTCACAAGAGTTACTTAACGAGAATCCAAGGTCGAGTTCGAACCTCGGACGATCAACTCAAGGTCGAGTTCAAACCTTAACACCATCCACTCAAGGTCGAGGCCGAACCTCGGTATAACCCATTTGAGGTCAAATTTGAACCCCAGGGCGAAACATCTCGCCTTCGCCAAACTCGACAAATTTTAAAAAATGGTCCACAATGGCCATAGTCCACAATGACCTGAATTTTGGAACAATTCAACAAATTTTGCAACGGTTTATCATAAACCGTCACAATTTTTTTTAACATTGCGACAGTTAGTCATAAACCGTCGCAAAATTTTCAGCATTGCGACGGTTTACTATAAACCGTCGGAATCTACAAGACAATTTTTTTTTATTAAAATTAAAAAAAAAAATTAAGTATTTTGTATATTATCTTAATAAACTTATATTTTATTAACAATTTTATATATACTTCCTTTAACATGAGGTACATGATTTTTTTTTCTTTATATAATTTCAAAATCGTGACTAGAATATAAATTTATCTTTCAACAAACTTATGAATTTATCTTGTATGTAAGATGTGTTAGAGTATATAAATAAATATAATTATCATTTTATAACTTAATTTTTGAGTTATCAGATCACATATTATTGAATAATTTACAATGTTAAATTTTATAAATTTTATTTTAAATTCCATCTTTATAACACTATTAAAAATATAAAAATAAATATGTTAAATTTTATAAAAATCCAGTTTAATTTATTTATGATATAAATATGTTTTTAATATCTAATATATATTTTAAAATGATAATTTATTTTAAAATATATCTTATAATAACAATTCTAAATGGAACATAAATCTTCAGATTTTTCTTATTTTGATTTTTTTAATTAATATATACAATTTTACTATTTTGATTTTTTCAATCAACGTATACAATAAATAAAAAAACACAAAAGATAAACATGCATGGACAAATTTTATTTTATCAAAAAATTATTTATTATAATATATTACATTATATATGTGAGTATTAAGACATATATATATATATATATATATATATATATCAATATATATATTATAATTAAACTTTTTTAAAAATTAATTCATTATTTAAGAAATTTTTTTTATCACATGAGAATTAATTTCTTTCAAAAATTTGACAGATATCAAATAAATAATTATTTTTTTAGAATCTATATTTTATTTTATTAGAATATAATTTTTATTTTTTAAAATATATTATTTTTTAGATAAAAAATTATGTATATGTCAAATAGTAGTGGGGGCAAGTGCCCCACTATTCTAAACGTGCATCTGTCCCTGTATATATATATATAGAGGAGGGTTCAAACGACACCGGTGTAACTTTTACTAAGTGTTACACCGCTTAATAACTTTATATTAAATGTGAATTTTTAAAATCCAACCGTTAGATTGAAAGTTCATATCTCTTAGATCATATATGTCAAATTTTATATTAATCTAAGATGATTTGATACTTCATTTTCATATAAAAAAATTGACGTAATATATACATTTCAAAATATACTAAAATATGAACACTTTGATTACCTTCAAGTTGTTGTTCAATTTTAACAAAATTTAACATATATGATCTAAGATATATGAACTTTCAATCTAACGGTTGGATTTTCAAAATTTACATTTAATATAAAGTTATTGAGCGGTGTAACACTTAGTAAAAGTTACACCGGTGTCGTTTGAACCCTCCTCATATATATATATATATATATATATATATATATAATGTAGGAGGTTATAATTATACTGGTGTAACTTTCACTAAGTATTATGACACTCAATAACTTTATATTAAATGTGAATTTTGTAAATCCAACCGTTAAATTGAAAGTTCATATCACTTTATAAGTGTATATCAAATTTTGTTAAAATTGAACAACTGGAAGGTAATCAAAGTGTTTATATTTTAATGTATTTTGAAATGAATATATTACATCAATTTTGTTTTATAAAAATGAAGTATCAAATCATCTTGGATGAATATAAAGTTTTGTATATATAATCTATGAGAGATATGAACTTTCAATCTAACAGCTGGATTTACCAAATTTACATTTAATATAAAGTTATTGAGCGGTGTAATACTTAGTAAAAGTCACATTTAATATATATATATATATATATATATATATATATATATATATGAGGGGGGTTATAATTACATCGGTGTAAATTTTACTAAGTGTTACACCGCTCAATAACTTTATATTAAATGTGAATTTGTAAATTCAACCGTTAAATTGAAAATCTTTTACTCTTAAATCATATATACAAAATGTTATATTAATCGAAGATGATTTCTTATAAAATTAAATTCAATCTGTCAGAAAATTTATATTTTCGATGAGAAAATTTTTGTAAGAAAAGTTATATATTATTGATGGAATATTTCAGAAAAATTTATATTTGTCGAAAATGTAAGAACTGGTTTTAAATTTGATATGAAAATATTATGATATAATTAGATAAGATTTTAAGTTAGTATTTTATTAATGGTTGATAATTAAAAAATAAAACAAGGATAAATACATTTTTTGAATATTATATATTTGATTTAAGATAACTTACAAAATAACTCTTGGTAAAGTTATTCCACTCAATAACTCATGGTGTGTGTTGAATTTCATCGATCCAATTAATTGTTAATTTAAAAGTTATTAAATTTTACTAATAATTAATATAAAAAATTAATTAGTTTTGGAATAAATTATTTGCTAATTAACAATATAATTGAAACATTAATTATTTTAAATTATTTAACTAAAATCTTATTGACAATTTACTATATGATCTTAATTTGTATAACTAATATCTGCTTTTAAATTTGATATGAGAATATTATATATAATTAGATAAGATTTTAAGTTAGTATTTTATTAATAGTTGATAATTAGAAAATAAAACAAGGATAAATACATTTTTTTGAATTTTATATGTTTGATTTAAGGTAAATAAATATATTAAATTAATTAATAATTATTTAAAATATTAAAATTTAATTTATAAGTATGTAATAAATAAATATTTATAATTTTATAAATTATATTATTATTATAAATTATAAAATTAAATAATTTAAATTATAATTTTAAATAGAAATAAGTAGATGTTAATTATAAAAGTAAGTACATATAAATAAAGAATAACTAAATATATTATTATTATTATTATTATTATTATTATTCATAATATAAAATTATTATATATTATTATTATAGTACAAATATGAGATTGTATATTTGAGGATAACTTAAATGAATTAATTTGTACAAGTTATACTAACAACATACATATACATTTCGATAGCCTACTCATCAGAACTTCACAGTTAAGCGTGTTTGACCTGGAGTAGTACAGGGATGAGTGGCCTTCTGGGAAGTTTCCCAGAAATTGCACAAGTAAAGATAAAACATGCTAAATAGTGAAATATTGTGAAATAGAACCCTTGAGAGGCCAAATATGAGGATTGTTACATTAATAAATTTATTAAAATTAAAAAAAAATTATAATTTTTGACGGGTAAAAAAAGAATCGTAATATTAATTTAGAGGCAGTTGGTGCGACAGTTGATGAAAGGGTCGCAATTCCAAGTTTGCGACGGTTTGTGCAACGGTTCTGATAACCGTCGCAAAATTGCCTGGTGACGGACAATTCTGCGACGGTTCCCAAACCGTCGCAATGCTGTCTTTGCTTCTGCGCGGTGACCTCATCCTCCAAGGCACGCACACGAGCCCGGGAGGAACCGGAGAGTTCCTACAAGTTGCGAACCTGCGCAGCATAAGTCTCGTTAGATCGTAAAGCAATCTCCAGAGACTTCCGGAGCCTCTCCACCTCCCTCTGGGAAGCTTGAAGCTCAGCCTCGTTACGTAGCTTAGCCTCCCCGAGAGCGCCCGTTGAGGCCCGATTCTCATCCTTCAAAACTTTACTCTCCTCCCTCAAGGCCTTGGCTTCTTCCTTCAAGGGCTGAACTCGGCCCCTCAGTCTGGCCAGGTCCTCCTGTTGCTTCGACCACTTATGCTTCCAGTGGTCCACAATGGCCATAGTCCTCTGCAGGAAGACCTGAGCAGCGTCGAAGCCTTCCATGGGCCCGACCTCTTCGATCATCTCCTGATCTTCCGAGCTCAGCGAACCCTTGGGAAAGAACTTCTCGGCGGTCACCCCTGCGCTCCACAACGAATCCATGTCGGCCGAGGCACTCACATGGTCCAATCGCATATTAGAGCGGTCCTTCCCGAAGCGGTGGGCAATGTATCGGCTCCGGGAGGCCCCCTGTGGCAGACCTGACGATGGCACAGAGGCTACATGCGTAGCTGTAGGGACCTCAGAACTTGGCCCCTTGCCCCGAGCCACGGCAGTAGCAGAAGTGGCAGCCGACGTCCCCTACTCAGCAACAGGAGCACCTGCCTCGGGCACCGCCGAGCTCGGAGCTGCCGAGGTCTCAACAGTATCCCCCACCTACAAAAAATGGTTGTATCAGAGGACAAAAGAACAACATAGAAGATAGAAGGAAAAAGGAAAGGCAAAGTACTCACCACGGCGGCCTGGGCGACTTGCTCAGCAACCTGGGCCCCCACCTCAGCAATGTTCCTTACCTGTAAAGAGCGAGAGCACCTCAACAAACCAAGAAAAATCAACATAGACGAAAAGTTAAAGAAAACAAGACACTTACCTCGGTAGAGGGAGCAGCTTGCTCAGCAGTCTGCGCGGCGGCCATTTAGGGAGCCCCTCCAGGCGGCGAGCTCCTGGTGAGGTCGACCGCCTCAGCATCAACAGCCTTGGAGGTCACCTCCTCGGCATCTAGAGGGGCAGAGGTCCCCTCGACCTCCTTCTCGGCCCTCTTTCTTTTTCGGTTTGTTTTCAGAGGAGTGACCTCGTCCTCCCGAGGCTCAGGGACCTCGATCTCGGCAACGTTGTAGCGGTGCTTCAGCTCACGCCACTTGTTTTTGTCCATTATGCCTACAAAAACAGAAAACAAAACACATCAGCAAAAGAAGGTTACACAAACCCTAGCAACCTAAGGAAAACGAAGTACTCGCTCTCTAAGCCCCTCTCCTTGTATGCTGAGTTCGCAAGCGACAGGACGAGCTTGCAATCCAGCGGACGAGGAAGTGCTGCAAGGTTCTCAACGGTGGCCGCCTCCGAAGCCGTCAATTTCAATTAGCCCACCCCATGAAACCTAGACGATTTGGGGCACCAATAGAAAGGGAATTTTGGCAACCCGCCGAAGTAGAATGCCTCATCCTCCAACGGGTCGACATCCACAAGAGCAACCCAGAAAAACTCTTGTTTAAAATTTTTGTATGACTGGGTGAAAAGAGTGAAGAAACCCTCATCCCTACTCCAACTCAGAGACAGTATGTTGTGAGGCGGAACACCTATCTTCAGCTGGTAAAAATGAAGAAAGACGAGAAGAGACACCTCTATCCTTAGAGCTGAACAAAGGACCTGAAAAGCCCTCAAAAAACCCTAACTATTGGGGTGCAACTGGCAAGGAGCCGAGTTGATAAAATTCAAAAAATCGCACTCGAATTGAGTGAAAGGAAGCCAGACACCTAAATCCCTAAAGAAACATTGGAAGACATAAAAATGGGGAGGGTCAGTAGACTTCCCCATGTACACGCCCTCTCTGGCCTGACAAGGCTCAAGCCGGATCATTCGGGAGATGGAAGGGTCACAAATTCTGTGCGATTTCCAAACCGCATTGACCTCAAGGAAAGATCGGAACACACTTTGGGTTTCCCCCATCTCGCGCCGAACCCAGTCGTACCCAGGAATGCCTGGAACGAGGTCCTTTGGCGGGTTCACCACCTTCTTCTTCTCGGTGGCGGCCGTTCCAGTAGCCACCGCCTTGCCCCGCGCCTTACCCTTGCCCTTGGCAGGCGCGGAGGATCCAACACCAATCTCTCTAGCCATCAAGAAAGAAAGAAGATTTGACAAGAAGGAGAAAGAAGATTACAGAAAGGAAGTACCTGGTACTCTCCCTCAGAAAAAAACCCTAACAACAACGGGGTTACCGGAAACGAGAACGGGAATAGCAAGAACGAAGGCCCAGGAAGCAGCGTGCGCAAGGAGCTAAGGAAGAAGAAGAAATGAAAAGAGTAAAGTGAATGAAGAGGCGCGAGAGAAAGAGAAAAAAGACCCCCTAAATTCAAACGGTCATGCCACGTGTCGGAGAGAGAAAGCATAACTGGCAACTCATTTAATGAGCCCCACTATGGCAAGCACGACCATCATTACATAACCGCCACTCCTCATTAACGTGCCCCCACACGTTCTAAAAAACGAAGCGACATATATGACACATGGCACCTTGACAGGCAGGCGTACGCGAAAGGTCACTATACTCCCTGACGAGCTCGGTCTTAAACTCCTCGACCCACGGTCTTCAGAGCTCGGGGGGCTAGTGTACTATCCGTACCGTCATGCCGAGCTCTAGCTCGGCATCACAGCGTGGAATGACCTCGGAACACGCATTTAGAGATCTCGGTCTAGACGAGATTCGCAATCCAACCAAATCATGCCTGGTCTCAAGAGATCTCGGTCCAGATGAGATCTGCTATCTAATTAGATCATAACTGATCTCAGGCCCAAGGCCCAACGCAACCCTAATTCACACTAAGGTACCTGCATTACTTATACGAGACATATACTCATACAAACCCTAACTTTGACATCAGAGTCTCTTTTGCAGGTACCACCCCCGTCTTGGAGCACCAGCGTACCAGTGAAGGAGGCTCACCAATCTTACTTGGAGGATCATCTCTACGACAAATTCCCAGTAAGAACATATATAAATAACTTTTTTATAATATAAATTATTTATTATAAATTTAAAATATAATTTATATATTCAAAATATTTATGTATAATAATTTTATATATAATTTATATATTTAAATATAATATATATATATATATAATTTATTATAAATTTGAATTATATAATAAATATGCATGTGTAACACACATGCTAAAATACTAGTGAGAAAACATTCAAAAGCATTTTCTGCTCCTACAACAAAATAGGCTTTTAGTAACATTTAATATAACTTTTAATAGTAATAAAAATTGTTACAAAATCTTTTGTCATTCTACATGCACTCTTTCATTACCTTATCTTTAGTCGGTGTAGGACTTGTAAGATGAAAGTTGTCATCTACTTATATATTCTTTAATTTTCTTATTTTTTGAATTGTCTTATTTCCTAATTAATATAATTATTTTATCTATAGTTGATGTGAGATTTAAGATTTTCCTAATACACCCCTCAAGTTTAGCGCTATTGAATTTGGTTATGATGAGTAATCTGATACCAACTTAAAATAGTAAGTTATATGTCTAACTCAACTCTACAAAACAAATTTGTAAAGTGAGAGTTATCATCCACTTATATACTCTTTAATTATTTTATCTCTAGTTGATGTGGGGCTTAAGTTTTTTTCAATAAATAATTATTGTTAATAATAAATTCTGGTATGATGTAAATACATTTTTAGTGGTTATTATATATAAGTTATTAATATTTTTATTAGATAATAAAATAGAAATAATTAATTTATTATCGTTAAATAATTGTCAATAATAATAAAATTTTGTTATATTATTTCAAAACACTAATAAAAAAGAGTCTTTTAAGAAATAGAAACACATTTTTTTTAATGAATAGAAGCATTTGTATGAGAATAAAAAGAAAACCTTTTTCTAAAATAAAAGAGAAACTTAAGGGATTGACATATATAGATCATGACAGGCCAAAGGGTTTACGCCTGCTCTTAATAAAGTTCTAACTTTAGGCCTCATTCAAAAAAAAAAACAAATTTATATTAATATTTATATAATATTTTTAAAAAATTTATAATTTGGAAGTCGCTTTTCATATTATTTTTAAAATTTTACTTAAAAAAATTATCTAAGATATACAAATATAATTATATTTTTCAAGACCTATCTCAAAATATTTTTATTTTTTTATAAATGATATTATTATTATTTTTTTTAAAAATATCTTTGAAATTTACTTTATACTTAATAATATGTTACTACCGTACTAGACTGAAAAAAATATGATACAAATGGAATGATAGTTAATTACTCATCTTAATTTCTTGGCTTGTTATCCTTCCAATTAACCCGTGTGACTAAGACTTGTTAATTTCCACCCTTTTCCTTTGTTTTTTTTTTTTTTTCGGCAACAATATAGATAGTTTAGGTGACTAAGTCTATTTTTGGATCTCTTAAAAAAACAAAAAGAATATTTTTGGATGAGTACAAGCTTACTCCTTTATTTAGAGATGTTATAGATTTAGATAAGTTGTTAAAAAGGGTAATTTATGTGAGACCCACAGCCCACTCCCTCCCTTCTCTTTTCCTTTCACTCCCATTCTCTTCTCACTTTCCTTCCCACTCACGTTGCTTGTTCATTCTCATCCCCTGGAGTTGCAGGTGCTGAGTAGAAGTTAGCTGAGGGCATGGAGTTCCTTCATCCTTGTTCCATATCTCCAAGCTTTCTCTTCTTCTCCTCCTCTTCCCGAAAGCTCGGAATTCTTCTCCTCCGAGGTAAGGGAAGCTAGATATTTCGTAGGTTGGTTGAAATGAGTTTAGAAACTCAAGTGTTGATTTATTTCAGAAGTTGAATGGTCGGATTTGAAGAAAATGGTGTTTTCGGGGTTTCAGGGAAAATTGTGAAAACTTGGGATTTTGAGTGTTGATGGTTGCATGTTGAAAAACAGATGATTTTTTTAGTTTTTTTGATGAAAATGTGGTATATTGAGTGGTTTGCATGTGTTTGAACTACTTGGTTTTGTAGGGTTTGGATGAAATTTTCGAAGTTTGAGGGTTGCTGCTTGATAGTGCGCCGGGCATAGTTCTTGGCGCCAGGCGCATGACCATCAGAGGGTTCCATTGGTCAAGCACGCCGGGTGCAAGGCTGGTTGCGCCAGGCGAGCTTGGGAATGGAGTTCCCTGGATGGTTCACGCCGGGCGTGGGAGAATTGCGCTGGGCGTGATATCAGACAGGGACTCAAAATGTTCGCCAGGCGTCGAGACTCCATGGGAGTCTTTGCCAGGGGTGGCACCAGGCGCAATTGGTATTGCGTCGGGCGTGAGACCTTGGGGAGGTCTCTGCCTTACTCGCACCGAGCGCAGGTTTGGTACGTCGGGCTTGTGAGACTCCTGAGAGTCTCTGCCTTCTAGCACGTCGGGCGCAATTAGAATTGCGCCGAGCACGTAAGAGCTTTGAAGCTCTCTGGTTGGTCCAGGCCGGGCACAAGTCCGGTTGCGCCGGGCACAAATGTGTTTTGTTTTAGATATGCTGATTAATGCTGTTTATGCTGATTATTGATGTTAAAGACGAGCTGTGCTGTATGATGTTTATGCTGAATGTTGTTTATGTTGATTAAAGATGTTAAAGATGAGTTGTGTTGTAAGATGTTTATGTTGTATGATGCTTATGCCGATGAATGTTGTTATGCCGAGCTGTGTTGTATGTTGTCTAAGCTGTTAATGTTGTTAAGCTGAGTTGTGCTGAGTGTTGAATATGTTGTTTAAAATAGTTGAGCTGTGTTGTTGAACATGAGTTGTATAGGCCGTAAGGCTGAGCTGTGTAGGCCGTAAGGCTGAGCTGTGTAGGCCGTAAGGCTGAGCTGTGTAGGCCGTAAGGCTGAGCTGTGTATGCCGTAAGGTTGAGTTGTGTAGGCCGTAAGGCTGAACTGTTGATTCTGTGATGCTGTAGGAGATCTCCGAGTTGAAATGCGTCAAGACGCATAAGCTGTTTGATGTTGCTTTTGCTGACTGATATGAGTTGTATGTGTGTAGTGTGTTGTGAAGTTGAGATGTAGATGTATGTTGTTATATGTTATATGTTAACTTTGTTGAATTGGATGATGTGCTGTTAGTTGAAGTTGTTTATAATTGAATTATATGCTGATTCTTTTCACTAGCTTACCCTTGTCTGTTTCCATGTGGATTGGATTGCAATGATCATACTGTGTATGAGAGCAGAGCAGAGATAGGCTGGAGTATAGTAGCAGGTCTGTAGCTGTCAAATGGAGCTGATGTTTTGTTGTTATGACTACTTAGTGTAGCTAGGCTGATGTTTTTGTATATTGACATGTTGAGCCCCAGGCTCGACCTATGTGTATATATATTTTTTCTATTTATATGCATACTATATTCTGTATGGTGGTGTTGTTGTGTGACGGCTAGGCGGGTCGTTACAATTTATACCTCATTAAGTCAATATTAAAAAAATCCTTTGTAAGTTACCTCAATATTTATAGTACAACTAACAAATAATTAATGTATAAAGAAAATTATATAGAAGAATGAGGCAAAAATTATAATCATTGTACTATTAGTATATCGTATAACGCTTATTTTATATGTTGTATTCAAGATCCGGGCAAATGTATAGCTATATAAAGGTTACGAAGCAAGTTAGTGTGATGTTCGAGATAAATGTGCAAATGTTATGGAATGCATGAATGCTTGTGAATAAAAATGAAGAAAACATAACTCCAAGTCAAATTTCACTTTGGGGTGGGTCAAAACTGAAGTTGTACCCACATGTAGATCCACCATACCCGTCCATACCATACATTTTCACGAGGTTGGGTTAATTCAACAATTTATATTGTCTTAATTTGAATGTGATCCACTGATTTTATTACTATCCTATATTCCGATTGGTATGCCAAACTTTTCCATACCCATTCATTTTTTTTTCCCACCTTATTTGGATTTTTTTTAATGTTATAGACAAGTGACATGTTTTTAAGGAATTCGAAGGTGTTTTGCCCATAAAAATTTTCATAGTTGATACTTTAGTTTCTTAAATTATTAAAATGTTAGAATAATACATGA
Source organism: Cajanus cajan (assembly GCF_000230855.2). Classification (NCBI taxonomy): domain Eukaryota; kingdom Viridiplantae; phylum Streptophyta; class Magnoliopsida; order Fabales; family Fabaceae; genus Cajanus; species Cajanus cajan. The sequence goes on along the minus strand of NC_138517.1, from coordinate 5,773,080 downwards.
AATTATATTGTCCCTCAAGTTTAAAATTGTCAACTTTTAGTCGGGTAGCCCATTAAGTCTTTCCCCTAGCAGGAGGACAACATAAATTTGGGTTAGGATGAGGCTAGTAAATTTAATGGTGGTGACGAATTTTACTAGTCCAACTTCGTCCTTAGTGAGCTGCATGCTAAGTGGACTAAGTCCATGAGTGACTTACTTTAACATATATGATTTTACTAATTATAAAATATAAAAAAAAAATTAGCCAATAAACCAGTATAAATTTAGGCTGGCCAGAATAATTTTGTACTTTAATATTTTCATATCAGATAAATGTAACATTCACTTTAGCATATATGATTTTACATCACAATCAACAAATTATTACTTCAAGTATTATTGGACACGGTCTTCTTAACTAAAGTTTTGGGTTGAAGTCTTATGAAAAAAAAATATTTGGAAAGGGAGACTAATAAAAAGTGTTGCTCAGATTGTCAGAGGATCTTAACCATGGATTAACTTCTTGCACCCGCCACTAGGTGGCTCTTTCATAACTCTCCATTCAGACTGGTCAGTCACAAAACAACCACCTAACTTTATTGCAATTCTAGCATTTAATATTTCAACCTCAAGCAGACAGACAAATTAATAAAGCACAAACTCCTTTAAAATGTCTTAACACTTCCACCTTTTGACCCAGCACCCTTCTTCAAACACTTTGGGTTTCTCCTTCCTGGCATGAAAAATGGCCAACACCCTAATGGGAAACATGGGTTGCTTTCTAACAAGCTATCTCCTATTCTGCACAATGTTGATCTCAGCAAATGCTCAATTTGCTAAGAAGACTTATCTCATTCAAATGGATAAGTCAGCAATGCCAAAAACCTTCCCCAACCACCTTGAATGGTATTCATCAAAGGTGAAATCAGCATTGTCCACATCCCCAGAAGCTGAAATGGACAATGAAGAGAGAATAATTTACACTTACCAAAATGCTTTTCATGGTGTTGCAGCCAAGTTGACTGAAGAAGAAGCTGAGAGGCTAGAGGCAGAAGAAGGTGTTGTGGCCGTATTCCCTGAGACAAAGTATGAGCTACACACCACAAGAAGTCCTACATTCCTTGGGCTTGAACCAGCAAAAGGCAATATATTCTGGTCAGAAAAGCTAGCTGGCCATGATGTTATAGTGGGAGTGTTGGACACTGGCATTTGGCCAGAGAGTGAAAGCTTCCATGATGTAGGCATGAGACCAGTGCCTGCTCATTGGAAAGGCGCCTGTGAGATTGGAACAGACTTCACAAAAAGTCACTGCAATAGGAAGGTTGTGGGTGCAAGAGTGTTCTACCATGGATATGAAGCAGCAATTGGTAAAATTAATGAGCAAAAAGAGTATAAATCAGCAAGAGATCAAGATGGTCATGGTTCTCACACAGCAGCTACAGTTGGTGGCTCTCCAGTGCTAGGGGCTAACCTTCTTGGTTATGCTAATGGCACAGCAAGAGGAATGGCACCGGGTGCAAGAATTGCAGCTTACAAAGTGTGTTGGATTGGTGGGTGCTTCAGCTCAGATATTGTATCAGCTATTGATAAGGCTGTAGCTGATGGAGTGAATGTTCTTTCCATCTCTTTGGGTGGTGGAGTGTCCTCTTATTACAGAGATAGTTTATCTGTGGCTGCATTTGGAGCAATGGAGAAGGGTGTTTTTGTTTCATGTTCTGCTGGAAATGCTGGACCTGACCCTGCCAGCCTCACCAATGTGTCACCTTGGATCACCACAGTTGGAGCCAGCACAATGGATAGGGATTTCCCTGCAGATGTTAAGCTTGGGAATGGTAAAATAATGACTGGAGTTTCACTCTATAAAGGGCAAAGTGTGCTATCAATTAAGAAACAATACCCTTTGGTGTACTTGGGGAGCAACTCTAGTAGGGTTGATCCAAGATCCATGTGCTTGGAAGGGACTTTGGATCCTAAAGTGGTTTCAGGGAAGATAGTAATTTGTGATAGAGGCCTTAGTCCTAGAGTGAAGAAGGGACATGTGGTGAGAAGTGCAGGAGGGGTGGGAATGATTCTCACAAATTCTGAAGCTAATGGGGAAGAACTGGTTGCAGATTGCCACCTCCTGCCAGCAGTTGCAATAGGAGAGAAAGAAGGAAAGGAGCTAAAAAACTATGTCTTAACAAGTAAAGGTGCTACTGCAACTCTAGCTTTTAAGGGCACAAGGTTGGGGATTAGGCCATCTCCTGTAGTGGCAGCATTTTCATCAAGAGGGCCTAATTTTCTCACCCTTGAAATTCTGAAGCCTGATTTAGTGGCTCCAGGGGTGAACATTCTTGCTGCATGGAGTGATGCCATTGGTCCATCAGGTTTGAAAATAGACAACAGGAGAGTAAAATTCAATATACTGTCTGGAACCTCGATGTCATGCCCTCATGTGAGTGGCATAGCAGCATTGCTGAAGGCTAGGCACCCTGATTGGAGTCCTGCTGCTATAAAATCTGCTTTGATGACAACAGCTTATGTTCTTGACAACACCAAGAAAACTCTCAGAGATGCCTCAACTGCTAAACCCTCAAGTCCTTATGATCATGGTGCTGGACACATTGACCCTATTAGAGCTCTTGACCCTGGTTTGGTCTATGACATTGCGCCACAGGATTACTTTGAATTCCTATGCACACAGAAGCTCACCCCAAACCAACTAGGAGTTTTTGCCAAATATTCAAACAGATCTTGCAGACACTCTCTTGCAAGTCCGGGGGACTTAAACTACCCTGCCATATCCTCAGTGTTTACCAAGAAAGCAGCAACTTCATTTTCCAGTCCTGTGATTGTTCACAGAACTGTCACCAATGTTGGTCAACCTGTTTCAAAATACAATGTTGTGGTCTCACCATTCAAAGGCGCTTCTGTCAAAGTTGAGCCGCAAACCTTGAATTTCACCAGGAAATACCAGAGGCTGTCTTACAAGATTACCTTCACACCAACGATTCGGCAAGCCTCGCCCGAATTTGGAAGTCTGGAATGGAAGGATGGTGTGCACATTGTGAGAAGCCCTATTGTGATAACGTGGTTGTCACCACCAATGTGAACTTCAATGGAACTACTTTTAAGTTCAGTAGTATTTCTTTGTTGCAATAAAAAAATCTTTTGTACTAGGAACTAGAAGTCCTTCCTTTTGTATTACAAGCTATCATTTTAGTATTCAATCGTGTGCCCCTCTTCCTCCACCTTAGAACTCAAACAACATTCACGGATAATTCATAGATTCAAAGTTGCAGAATGCTTAAAATTGCCAACAAATGAAACTTATTGCATTCTCAATTACTGTGGTTTCAACTTACATTAGCTCCTTCATGTTACATCACATATACTATTACATACTCATGCTTTCCTGATACTATTTTGTATCAATATATTTTAGCCTAAGGAATTAAAAAATAGGAAGACAATATATAGTATGCACGTCCAATTTTTTGTTTATGCTGAAAATATTCAATGTTGAGCAGATCATATATATTATATAATACCATTTAGTCTAACAAAACTTAGATGCCAAGAGTGTGGATTTCACTATTACATATACTCACCAGTCATGACACTATTTAGAAGTTAATTTTCCTTGTGAAGTTAGCATCACTGGTCATTTATGGTAGCTGAAACTTGGCAGACCCTTTTGACCTTTTGGAACAATCAATTTAAATCATATCAGAAGCATTTACTAATTGCGAGCTCTACTGTTCTTTTCCAGCTATTTCATTTGATTCTTCGCCTCTCTCTGTGCATGTGAATTTATTTTGAGTTGAACACAACAGGCTCGTTGCATGTGCATCTCAACGGCTAAATAGCTGGCCTCATAAGAAACTGTGGTCCAAAGTACTACAGAATCAGACACGCGATTCATTAGTACGTAACGTATTAGTTCTGTTTTTTATATAAAGCATTAAACAATTCACCTGCATGCGCAGGTCCTATAAAGCCATTTTTCAATGTTTTCTGATCAAAAGTAGGAGCATGAATTGTGGATGGTATCTGACAACTACGAGTGTAATTCAATTAGTACTCACTGCAATCCATAATCCAACAAAATGAGTAGAAGACTAGAAGGTCATAACTAAAAAATTTAATGTTTCTTCATCCAGAAAGACGAAAATGGTAAAAGAGGTTGAATTACATAAATTTCATTTCATATTTGAACATGAAATTGGAATGAAAATATCGAATGGAACAGCATATATTCCTGTTTCTCATGGATAACCGGATAAGGCACTACTTAATAGGCCAATTCATTAGAGTAGTTTGATTTTCACACGGTATCATATTCTTCATAAAGAAGTGGTCAGGGCGGAAAGTTTGATCCTGGCATCTTATTCTTTAAACAAAAGTTGAATTCCCCTTGTCATATTTGAAGTTCAAATGATTCTTATATAGTAACAACTAACAAGGGGGTGTCATGGATATAGATATTTTTTGGGATAAAATTCTCTATCTAACACCTTTTAGCATAAAAAAAATGAAATAACACTCGGCAAAAAGAAATGGAATAATTGTTTTTATAAACTAAAATTAACGTTAAAAAATAAATTATAGATAAATTAATATGAGACAGTTTATAAAATTTAATTTATCCATAAGTTAATTTTAACTTTTAAAGAAAAACTTTTCATTATCTTTTTTTGTTTCCTCCTCTTCTAAGTGTTTATAAAGAAATTTATCTGATTAAACTTAGTCACTTATCATTAAGTCAGCCAAATTTTATTTTTTAGCTTACTAAACATTTTAGAGATTTAAAAAATTAGATCAAATTATACTTGTGATCTCTCTATTTTTATCAATCCGTAATTTTGGTTTCTCTATTTTAAAATAAAGAGATTTAGTCTTTCTAATTTTAAAACATGAAATTTTGATTCTCACATCAAATTGACATTTAATAATTGTTTCAATTTTCAAGTTTATTTATATTTGAGTGATATGACATTTAGTAACATAAAATTAAAAAATTAAAAAATTAAAAACAAACATGAAAATAAGATATTTATTAATAAAATAAATAACAATGACTCATAAAAATAAATACAAACGAAGATCTTTTGTATGTTATTTTTTATCTCTATATACTATGTTATTAAATATCACATCAATTTAATAATGACAAATCATTAGATAATTTTAAATTTTTGTAATTTAAAAATAGAAAGACTAAATCTCTTTATTATAGAATGGATGAGCCAAAAGTACAAATTTAATTAATCAAAGAAACTATTAAGAAATTAATATTTAATGAGAGAAACGATGAAGATATTTAGTACTCGAATTAAGTCGAGTTTGATTTATCTTAACTTGACTAAATAGTATTTAGTTCATTTGAAGTTTAATTTGAGTTCAACATAATCCTTTTTTTTTAATTCAAACTCAAATTAGTTCAAACATGTGAACATCACAACTTAGTTTAGCTTGTTAGTTCAAATGCAATAATCCTAAGAGTCAATTTTTTTTTTAATTCTATACATTTCAAAATTTTAATTTATTAGTAAATTTTAGATAAAATAATTATTTTTTTAAGACAAAACAAAAATTTATTTTATTATTTTTGCAATAAAAAAAATTACAACCAAAATATATATAAATAAAAACTAATACACCCTACATAAATAATAGAAAACTTGATCCTAGCTATCTATAAAACCCAAAGGTGCACATTCCATATATTATTATTAATTTGTAATTATGGTTTGAAAGTTTTTATAATTTTAATAACTTGAAATTAAATATAAATTCAATTATATAAATTATATATATTTGTGTGCATGTCAAGTTGATAGATATAATTGTAAATTAATGATTCAAATGAATCGAACAATAAAGAATTTAAGTTCAACTCATTCACTATTCAAACTCAATTTTTAGCTCAAAATTGACTCATTTGGTTCCATGAACCAAACTTAATGAAAAATTTATTGAATTGAGTTTCAAAGTATTTTCAACTTGGTTTGGTTTATTGTCACCTTTAAAATAGCAAATTGAAGAAGAAGCAAAAATCATGTATTTTTTCCCCAACTTTTATAAGTGAATCACCACAGCACCACATCTCGAGTGTGATGTTTATAAGATTATACATCATAAATGGTTTGAAAGTAATTTGTAACTATTGGACATGCGACTTTTTATATCCGATGTTTTGGATATTCTATGTTAATCCTAGACTTATCATAGATCCTAACAAAATAGAATATTCATTATTCTATGATGGGACAACATCCAACATAAAAAGTCTACTTTTTATGGTGGGTGATCAACGGTTGTCATAGTATGAGTACTAAATGTGGTGCTTTAATCACGTTGGCACTCACTTTCTATGTCGAGTGTAACCAAACTTGTCATAGAAAATGCACATTCTATAATGGATGTAACCACTCGACATAAAATGTGCAATATTTTATAACAAGTTTGACTATACCCGTTATAGAAAGTGCCCCATTTCATGATGGTTAAAGTCATGTTCGTCATAAAATGTGTACTTTTTATAATGAGTAAAGTCACACCTGCCATAAAATGTAGAGTTTTTTTTAAAAATTTATTTTATAAAATGACATAAAAAAAAAGTTTTTAAATAGTTCAATATATTATAGGGTTGTCTAGCTTAATACAATTCTATATAATATACAATATCTCTCAAATTAAAAATCAAACAACTTTCTATAATATATAAAATAATATCCAATCATAAATATTATAAAAACTTTGTAAACAATTATTGTCAAATATGTATATCAATAACTATAACAATTATTGTCAAATAATAAATAAAAATAATTATACATCAAGTTAAAGTAAATAATTACTTTAATGAGGTTAAATATCTATAGTGATATATATATATATATATATATATATATATATATATATATATATAAACTAGTCACAAAACCTAGCCATCAAATAAACTCTAAACATGTAGATGCCCACCATTTTTGAATTTCCTCAAACTCTTCATCAGTGAACGAAATTAGATTTTTGAATACCTACAATTTCAAAATAGATATGAGTTAAATATTAGTTGATGATTAAATAATTAAATAATCAATTAAAGTACGTAAATTGATTTATATATGTAATACCTCTATCCATGAGTCACTAGTGTTGTGTCAGAGATAATGGTGAACATTTGTTTTATAACGTAATAATCACACTCATGATTACCCATTTTATGTGGCACTACAATTTAAATATATACATTAGAATGTATTTGAATTTGTAATCAAGCATTAGGTTGACATTTGACTTACTTATGGGCCAAATATATTTAAGTTTCTTCCGAGCTACTAGAAGAAGCCCTTGCAAGATCAAACTTGCATTTAAAGACCTATGACAATGAATGATAAACTAACAATAATTAAAGAATGAAATTATTATTAGTTTAATGAAATTTTATATATATATATATATATATATATATAGAGAGAGAGAGAGAGAGAGAGAGAGAGAGAGAGAGACACACACACATAAGAATTTGTATTCAAATTAGATACTTACGAGTCAATAAAGTGTCTGACAGATAGCTCAATAGTTTTCTTGTGTGATGAACACAAGAGAACCACTAAAAACTATCTCAAAATTATAACAAGTAGCTACCAATGTGCTCTATATTTTGTAATAGTGTTAAAAACTTGTAAGTTACTTTAAGTTTCAGATAAAATATAAATTTGTATTTACTTATTCAAATAAGGTGCTAAGTTAGTCTCTTTGCCTTCTAACCTAAATTAGTCTACCAGTATCAAATACTCTTTACACATTAGTGTCTTTATAACCAATATACTAGAAGACAACTAGGTCAATGAATCCATAGTAATAATAAAAAAAAAACACTCTAGACTATCTAAAATTGTGTCTCACCAATAAAATTGTGCAAGGGGAATTGAAATAATATAGTGATGACAATAACCTTATTTAATCTACTAATGTTAATATCTAAGATTGTGCAAGGGTATCTAAGAATGTATAAGTTTATGACTACCTAAAATATATATCTCCAAGTATCAAGATTTATCAAATCTTTCTAAGTTAATTATAATGTAAGTAAATAAACCAAAAAAGTTATATTAGGTTTACTTAACTTGATTATGGGGTCCGTATATAATTTTTTAAGTTACATTAATTTATAATTTATAATTTAGTTAATTAAATCCAAAATAATGTGTTTATTTAAATAGTCTCAATAACTATTGATTTTATTTATAAATAATTATATGCTCTAAAATAACTTCTAAAAAGTCTTAAAAGGGCTATTACACGGGCCTTCACAATGTCTTAAATAGAAAATGGTTTCTATGTTAAGTAAAGTCACACTTGTCATAGAAAATTTTCTTGTATTTATAATTTTGTCACTACATCATATTTTATATTGTGTAGATTATATCTAATATAAAATCTTCATCATAAAAACTTGATTTTACACTAAAGTGATGTTGTTTATCTAACCACAATCAATAGAATAGATTATCATTTTATCTTTAAAAATGTAAATTTAAATTTAATTTAATATTATAAAATAGACTTATAAAATGTAAATTACTTTTTTACTTGTATACTATAGATAGACCTTATCATTAATATGAAATTATTAACACACTCATCATGCAAAAAGTTTAACATCTTGAACGTGAAATTTAGATAATTAAAAATATAAGAATAATTTTATAATAATTTGATAATTTTCAACAACAATTACTATGATATCTTCTAATCAATAACTAAAATTGCTCACTCTTCCCTCGCTTCAGTTAGCCGAGGAAAATCTCGTTCATTGATTAATAGCGAATCATTTTTGTTTTTTTTGTAAGGATAAAGGCCGTCCCGTGTGTCGTTTCATGTTCCACGTCGAACGAAGACACGTCGTTTTGAAGCAGCGACTGTGTACCGCATTGTAGTAGTTTGAAGCGCTCAACACGCACGCGCAACGCAAACATGGCGATGCGAAGGAACATCACCGAGCACTCATCGAATGCTCTGCCCTGAGCCATGTCCACTCTCATTCAGATTCGCGACGCCGGCATCGCCGCCGACGTAGGCGACGGCGTCTACTCTCCGGCGAAGCAGAAAGCCGCCGGCCGAAGCGCCTACAGCAACCGCCCCCTTCTCTCCCTTCGCCGAGCCAAACAGTTTCTCGGCGCCGCCAAGTGCAAGCTCTTGTTCGCGCTCTTCGCACTCTCCGTCGTCGTTTTGGTCGCCTCCAGACTCAGCTCATGGATGGGTTGGAACCCTCACCACTCCTCTTATGTTTCTTCTACTTCAAGGTATAACAAAAAAAAAAAAAATAGATCTGCTTTTTTTTTTCTGTAGTTTTTTTTATGGATCTATTGTTTTTAGTCGGTTGTGTGGAATTGTGTAGATGATTTTTTTTTAATTATTTAATCTTGCAATTGGTTTTTTATGCGTGTATTTTTTCCTTTCTGTTTCAAGGAAATTTCATTTTATTGATTAAATTAACCATTTTTTACCTGTTGAAAAGTGATGATGTAAAATGTTTATTTGAACTACTGTTGGCGTAAATGTTGAATTCTGTGCTATGTGAAATTGGAAAGTTTCTGTAGTACGAAGTTTGTAGAGAAGATTTACGCTGTTGGAGATCAGATCAGAACTCTACGTGGCATCGTTTTGGGAAATTCTCAAAACGAAAGATGCATTACAATGTGTTAGGTTGTTTAGTTCAGCGTGATATGATATGTGCATGCGAACAACTTAGATTCCTATCTATGGATAGTCATGATGGTAGATTCCTTAATTCATTGTGAATTGTAATTGTTTTAGGGAAACAATGAATTAGGGCTGTTTGATTTCCTTATCACTTTTTGGTTTTAAAAACTGTTTTCTAAAATAATTCCATGCTACTCAGCAATAAAATTTTCATCCGAAGTCTATTAATCATTTTCATGCAAGTCTTTTTAAAAAGCAAAAAATTCCTTCTCTGTTTTGTGGTTCTAGCTCCAGGGTGTGACTTGTGAGTCATCAGGAGTGGTTTGGCATGAGCATGGGCCTGGTCCTGGTGTGGGTGTATTTTTTCTTTGTTTTTTTAAAAAACTAAAATCAATTTTTGAAAATAGAATTCAAAGACACCCTTTTATTTCTTCTAGTGGTTTTTTCTTGCATGTAATGACATGCGAATACAATGTGGTTCTTCTTGCTCGTGGTAGGATTAGAATTGCAGAGTTTTATTTGTTTTATAATTTGACCTGGATTGATACAACTGATTTAATCCATGATTCAGGGGTGGATATACTGTGCTTATAAACACTTGGAGGAAAAAATCTCTTCTGAAACAAACTGTTGCTCATTATGCATCCTGTCGTAGTGCTGATGCAATACATGTGGTGTGGAGTGAACGTGAACAACCATCTGAGAAGCTGAAAAGATATCTTAATAAGATTGTGGTTTTGAAGTCTCAAAAAGCTCACAAACACAACTTTAGATTTGACATCAATGCGGATGATGAACCAAACAGCAGGTTTAAGCCAATAAAGGACCTCAGTACAGACGCTGTTTTCTCAGTTGATGATGATGTAATTGTTCCATGCTCTACTCTAGATTTTGCTTTCTCTGTCTGGCAAAGTGCACCATTCACAATGGTGGGATTTGTTCCTCGAATGCACTGGCTGGATACGGAGGTTAGTTATTCGTAAATGACCATCTTTCCTATTCAATTACTTAAAGTTGAACTGTTTGGATTTTACTCTTTAATTTCTCACAGTATTACATTAAGGTTTGCGATAATTCTTGCTTTTAAGATGCTGAAAACTGAAGTAGTTTGTAGGATTAAGTGATTAATTATATGGTCACATGGTAGAATCCAACTAAATTCAAAGCTTGACATTGAGTTTTGATTGCTTATATGATGAAGATGAGCACTTTATTAATTGGTTACACAAGAATGGTGCAACTGCAACTCCCACTTCCCGGGTTGAGGGTGGGACCGGAGAGAGAAAAAATGGAACTGATATGAACATGGCTCTTCGATAGTGATATTCTCTCTAAAGTGAGCAAGGGGTCTTTCATCCTCATTTTAATTTTAAGTGTATCATGATTTTGATTCACTAAATATTACTAGTAGATATACCCTTGCTCACTTTAGGGACAAACTCAATTCAAAGATTCTTTTTCAGAACTAATATATTGCGCAGAATGCTTGGAATGACTAATTGGTTAAAAAAAAAAACGCATGGCATATTACTACTCTACTTTTATTAAAAAATAAAGGAAAAATAAGATAAATATGCAGTTGGCCGCTATATTCATAGCAACTTGCTTGATGATAAGTGGTAACATATTGGAACTCCGAACTCTGATTTACCCTTATTGTGTACAACTTTTCATGTCTGTTTTCATATTGTGTCTGACTGATTTCTCTTTGTATACTACAGCAACATAATGTTGTACATTACAGGTATGGGGGATGGTGGTCTGTTTGGTGGATGGGCACTTATAGCATGGTTCTCTCAAAGGCTGCATTCTTTCACAGAAAATACTTGGATTTATATACTCACAAGATGTCTCCATCAATTCAGGACTATGTCTCCAGGGATAGGTAATATGTATGATTAACCCTGTCAATAATTTTAAATTTATTCTTATCACTTATTCTTTTCCATGTCCTTGATATTTTTGAATTTAAACTTTGTTGCCTTCGACAGAACCTGTGAAGACATTGCAATGTCCCTTCTTGTTGCTAATGCTACAGGTGGTCCTCCTATATGGGTGAAAGGTACTTTTTTTGTTCTTTCTCTTTTAAAGATAGGATTTAGTTTGCTGTGTTTGATATACAGTAATAACTTAAATTTAGAAAAAAATATTTGAAGTTTCAGTGCATGTATTGCTCTTCTATTGTAGTATCAGAGCTTCATATTTCATAGCTTGCAGCAATAAAATTTTAAAAACTACATAAATAAATTTTTTAATTACATTTCTTCTATATGGTACTATCAAACATTTAGGTAATGTTTGGCAAAAATAAGTAATCAGCTCAAAAGCTAATTTTTAACTATAAGTTATGACAATGGCTTATTGAATTTCTTATATAAAAATTAATGAATAAAAAATGTTTGATAAATTATCTTTGAATTAGTTCATAAATGTAAAATTTCATAAAAATAATGTTTATTTTTTCATATTAATTCTATTTTTGTTTTACAGACAATATATTTTTAGTTAGGCCATTATAACTTTAGGTTTCTTTCTTGTTAATTTTAAACTCTTACAATTTTTTTGTTTAAAACTAAAATAAATAGTGTAAATAGAGTAATAGTTAAAATGAATACTATAATATTGATAAAAAAAATATCCCAACAGAAAATGGGTATTCTGAAGGTGGAGAGAGACAACTAGGAGAGCATGGGTACTGTGAAGTTGAGGGTGAGGATTTTTCTTGAAATGAGAGGGCGTAGGAATTTTATTAAAATAGTAAGGGTAAAAATGAAAATAACGATAAATTAAATGCTCAGTCGCTACTTCTGGTAACGCATAAATATTATAATCTATTAAGATAAGCTCATTAGCCAAATGTATTTTCTTTTTGTTAAAGAAACTTATAAGTTAATAAAATACTAAGCTATAAGTTTTTTATAATGGCTAGCCAGACACACCTTTATTGTACCAAAAACACAAAAGTTACTTAATACTCACATTTTAAAGTAATTAAAAGCATTTATTAAGGTTTATTTAATGCTTTTTAATTAGTATCCTTAAGGCATGATAGAAACTGGTTAGGATCACAAATTCATTAATATACCAATTCCTCATCAAACACTACATTCAGAGCACAATTCACATCATACGCAACCAAAGAAAATATGTTAATGACATATCATCTAGTATATTATTGAACCCAATCAAAGAAGGGGTTCTCAAGGTCTCCTACAGTGCAACAAGGATGCAAGTATATAATATATAAATAACTATCTCATCTACTCAATCAAACAAAGGAGGCTTTCAAAGTCCTCTGAAGAACATTCAAACAATGGGATTGAAAGTCAATTTTACTATCACACAATTATCTCACACTCCGGAGCGAGATAACTCACTCACTTATCTTGAAAGTTGCTAAATGAAGGGCAGAGATCTACGGGAGGATCGCTTGTAGCCTTTGCATCCTCCCAAGGGCTTCCACGTTTGATATAAAACAGAGGTGAGAGAAGCATAAGTTTTAAAATGTAAAAAAGAATCTGTAGACCTACTTCCTTTTTAAAAATTCCCAACCAAATCATACCCTTTAGTTTAAGGAAACTAACCCAGGAACAAAACACTTTCTTTTCCTTTTAATTAATTTAAATACACAACCCAAAATACACATACTATATAATATTTTTTTTGCATAACTTTTCTTAATTTAATAAAAGCACTTTTAATCAATTTCTAAAAACATATACTATTATTTTTCAAAAGCTCTTCTCATATCAATAAAACTCATTTAATTGTTTTATAAAACGCATTTTATTAATTAAAAACATCTTTTATTATTTTTTAAAAAAACTTGGGGTGCTACACATAATACCATGAATTACTTAGTCTTTGGCAGAATAATCCTCACTTTCTTCATGCTCCTACCTCCTAACCTTATCCATTTCCAAAAGTATGTGGTGCTTTCTTTGCTGTAAAATCGAAGGGAAAAAAATGCAGTCATTTTCTCTCTTGGGTGGAGACTGACTTGTGTGGTATTGGAAAGCTAGATAATGATAGCTTAATCTCTATGCCTTGGCTAGTCCTTTATATCTATCACTCAGCTTGAAAGTAATGAAATATCAAAACTTTTGCATGAAAATTTCAGGCAAAATCTACGAGGTTGGTGCATCGGGTATTAGCAGTTTGAGAGGGCATAGCCACAGGAGAAACAAATGTCTCAATGACTTGATATCACTTTATGGAACAATTCCACTTATGTCAACGAATGTAAAAGCAGTTAGCGCTAGAAATGAATGGTTATGGTAATTTTTTATTTCATTAATCAGTCACCGATCCATTCCACCCACCAAGGAAAAAATAAAGAGAACAGAACTAAAGATTAAAAGTCATTGGTCAAGGAATTTGTCTGCATATTATGTGTATATAATAGTTCTACACTTCTACTAAAGTGTCTTACTAAGTTTTGATCCACTGGTGTCTGATGCAAAACATGATGTAATTTGCACTCAGCTTTTGGCTTGTACTAATTCTGCAAATGCCTAGTGCTGATGATCACTGATTTTGTTTGGCAAAAGCATGATGCTCCACTTCCCTCTATAATTATTCTGTAACCATGAGAATGACTTCTCAAATATATCAGAGCAAAAGACCTAGATTTGTTCTTATAATGAAAGTTGTCATTACCACTTATCAACAAAATGCTTTTGTGCACATGTGTGCCTATTCTAGGCTGTATCTGTTCTCCTTGTATTGCAAAATTAAGTACCATATGGAAGTGGCTGTAGGCTGTGGTGGAGCACTGCTTCAGAAAAGCACCAATATAGAATTAGTGAAGCTTAAACAAAGTATTAATGGGAGAGAACAAAGCAGCAGCATTTTTTCTAATTTAAAATATTGATTCTAATGTTTCTTTTGGAATTTGTTTAAATGTCTTTGCAAAGTTTGATGCTGGGTTTCAATTTTGTCTTACATACGTAATGATGATTCTACTACAAGTTATCAATAATCAATAACCCATTACAGTTAGGCATTGTTGTTCTCAATTGATAGGTCACTTCCTCATAGTCTGACAGTTTCATATTTTGCAATTGCAACCCCTGACCCTATTTGGGCTGTTGTTTATCAGTTATCACCCCTCATCCTCCCCTCACCCACACGGCCACACCTACAGCAATTGATTGGACAATATATACATCACATAGTTCACCTTGGGATGAAAAATATCGGTATCTGTAAAAAATATTTACATTAAGTAGGATAACTATATGCTCAATTGAGATGGATTGAAATTCGGAGATTTACTTAGCAATATTTGATGAGAATAGTTGCAGAAATGGGTACTATAGTACTCTACGCTTTTTCTTTATCATATTATAAATTGTGAAATGTGAAGTATTCATCGATCTTAATAATGACTAATTTTCGGAAAAGGAAAAAAAAAAGTGGTCATTTATTTTTTGGGTACAGCTTAAGTGTCAACTCTAGTAAAATTTTCTTGCCTGATTATATATATATATATATATATATATATATATATATATATATAATCAAAATTTTACTTAAGAGATCAAAACTTAATTTCACTCTAATCAATATAATCTATAACAATATATAAAAGATATTTTTTTATGTCCACTTTTTCAAAGATAATTATATTCTCATATTTGTATTCTAATTTTTTTTTGTCAACATATCTAAGGGTAAAATAAGAAGAAAAAAATGCATATTCAAAATAACAACTACTTTTCAAATAATAGTAACTACCAACTTATTTTAAAAAGTATTTATTTTTTTTACCAAGTGTCTTTTCATTAGTATCAGTAGAGATTTTCAATTTGGATTGTGCAAGAAATTTAAACACAATTAATCATTAATAATTTGGTTACGAATAATCACAAATCTAATTAAAAAAATTAAAAATAAATAATTTATAAATTAAATCGAATCAATTGATTGTGGAATCCGATCTAAAAATATTTTCAACAAATAGTCAAATCCGTTGTAGTTTCTTGAAATTCTGTTTTCTGTTGACTTTGCAACCAAGATTCCTTTCGCGGCATATGAACACAACTTTTAACAAATATTCTCTTCGACTACATGATCAACTATGAATATCTAAACTTGCATGTAAATGAAGTTGGACTGGAAAAAAAAACAATTGAAAGGCAAAAAGAAAAGGAGTAAGCTGTATGGTTAATTTGAAGCTAAAAACAGATGTTTACATTTATTTAGAGTGATACAACAAATTCTTTTTCATTTTTTGAACGGATAAAGATAGGAAAAATTACAAAGATGATCACAATGAGGGTTGAACCTAGGTCTTCATACTTCTAATTACTCCAATCCCTCCCCATCCAACCACTAGGCTAACCCTAATAATTTATTTTTTTTATTCATTATTAAAGTTTAGAGTGTATAAATAATAACATTGATATTTTTTTATAATAAACATTTAATGTCATTTATATAGTTTAAACTATAGAAATAAACCAAAAATAGAGAACATCTTAATTCCAAACGATTTTGTTGTGTTGTTTATCCGATTAATAATGTGATTGAGACGATAATTTAAACTACTTCACACCATTAAAACTTACCAAGGAAAATGTGATAAGTCTGGTTAAGTTTTACCTTTAATAAATTTAATTATTTTTCAAACTTAAGTAAAGTTCTTGATTTCACCATTATATACGTTACTTCTTTTTAAAAAATATAAGGGGTTAATTGAGATGGAACATGTCTTCAATATAATTTTTATTTTATAAATAACATGTCTACTAAAAACAATTGTATTTTGAACAGAATAGAATTACTATGATTGATAAAATTTTTCATTAACCTAGTAAATTAAGAATGTATAAATGTTTGAGTTCACAGTTATAAATATTATTATTATTATTATTATTATTATTATTATTATTATTATTATTATTATTATTATTATTATAACTAAGTATCTCGAAGTGTAATGAAAAATTTGAAGTATCTGTAAACATTTAAAAATATAAATTGATAAATTTTTAATTAAATTTAATATCGCCAAATTAATTGTTATGATTCAGGTGTGTTTGAACATACTTTTTTTTTTTCCGAAAACCTAATTTGAATTAATTAAAAGGTTAATATATTAATTTAATCACCTTAAGTAATAACTTTTTAAAAGTGTATTGAGACAATTTTTTTATTTTTTAATTTTAGGCCATGTAAAAAGCTTCCTAAGTCTAAAAAGTTAACTTATTTAAATAAATATAAATAATAGAATAATGATATTTTTATTATATTAATTTTATGTTGTGATATATAAAATTATATATTTAACTTATTAAATACTTCAAATCGTTAGTTTGTATTTAAATTTAAATTAATTCTCCTATTTAAACATAAGTTTGTTATCCTCATAAAAAAAAACTATTATAAAATATACTTTTAAATTAGTTTAGCCTTTTCAATAACTTTTTGGAGGAGAAAAATAAATTCTTTCAATAAATTACGTTCAAACCTTAGGTTTCAAGAATAAACTAATGTATTCAAGATAATCAAACTTAATGTAAGGGTCATTTATATAATAAACATTGATCAAGTCATAGTCTTTTTTTCTTTTCTTTTCAAGATCACCCCTAATTCAATTTATAAAGAGGGTTTTGAAAAGTAGTGACACTCTGTTGAATTGCACTAAACTCGATTATTGGTCTAACCATTGATGATTCTTCAGCGCATTGGTGACCTTAAGCACGTTCATAGGAAAAAAAATAGAACAAGGTGAAGATGGAAGAAAAAAATAAAAGGGTAAAATATGTTTTTTTTATTTGTTATAAAACAAATTGAATTTAATTTTAGTCTCTTAATTTTTTTTTAAAATTTAGAAATGTATTACTTTTGATTCATGAAATAGTTTAGATAGTGATGTATAGTTTATTTTAAGCATTATCTAAACTATTTTAAACAGTAAAAGTAATATATTATCAAATTAGAAGAACTAAAATAATATAAATTATTTTAAAGACTAAAATTGAATTTTGAAAATTTTAGAGAAACCAAGTATATATTTTACTCAAAAATAAAAATCCACTTCGATTTCCATCATTATTCTTTAAAAAAAAAAAAAAAAAAAAGGTGAAAGATGAAGAATAGCGATAAAAATAAATTATAAGCCAAAGGATAATAAATTTCAAACAGACCACTTTTATGGTTGCCTTTATCATAGTTATAAACTTATTTTATGATCTTAAAAAAAAAGTTTATCTATTTTTTTTTAAAGGAAAGCCATTTTGTAATACATTTATTTTTAAAGTTTTCTCGAAATTATTTTAACTTATAAGAAAAATACAAAACTATTTTTTAAACATGTTTTAATTTATATGATTATCATAGTTTTTCAACACATCTCATGATTAAAAAATAATTGTTTCTTAAAAATAAAATAGGCATCCGTAATGGATTTCAAAATTCTTACATATAAATATTGGGGTTGAAATATAGAAAATTGGGTTTGGAAAAGTTGACTATTTGCCTCCATAGATTGCGGAAAACTGTGCATCCAACTCAAAACACACGTACCATTTACCAAGTTCGGAGCATAATAGAATGTAATGTGTTGGTGTTTGTGTTTGTTTCAGTTCAAAAAATTTCAAATAATGAAAATTGGGTCTTGCCACGTGATATGTATTATATACTGTTGTCTCCTCCATAGACAAGGGTACCCTACAAGTACAACCACCATTCCTATGTGGCTATGTCTTCGTAGAACAGTCACTTTCATCTCTGATTCTACTAACTACGTATCTAACATTTTTCACAAATTTAGAGTAAAGTACGCCAACAAAAAGTAGTCAATTGAATTTTTATTGAAGGACAAGGGCAAGACTTTGCAATGTTTTGCAAAGAAATGATTTTTAGGGAACCTCAAAAACAAAAAATAATTGAACTTAAAAGAAGCTATTTGAATGCAAAGAATCGAAGTCCATATTTAACATGTATGAGATGTGTTCGGAAAATTTATGAAAATTATCGATTATAACTAGTGTGAACTTTTGTTTAGACAAATTTACTGAAAATGATTTTGAACTATTTAATTTCATTTAGATAAAAAAAATCATTTTTTATAAATTAGTATTTTTAAGAAAAATGTTATTAAAAAATAATTATATATTTCAAATTTTTAGATTTACAAAAAATAGCTTATATTTTAAAAAGATATTTACAAATTTAAGTTGTTGTTTCAAATAATTTATTTATTTCATAATTTTTTCTTCTTCTTATAAATATAGCTAATCGAGGAATTCTCAAGCACACTAAGAATAAAAAACTCCTAACAAACATTTTCCAAAGAAAATAAGAAATGAGGAAGATCTTTCTGATTAGTACCCTTAGGAATGGAGTAAGAGAGTTTGAGTTTTCTTTTCATTATTAGATGCATCATGCATGCTTGTTTGTGTGGTATATAGAGATTAGGAAGATTTTACTTAGTGAATTTGTTTGAATTAACAAGAGTTTAAAATAAATTTTATATTTCGAAAACCCAATTAAAATAAACCTAAAAAAAAGGCTTTGCTGCAAAAGCTGCAAACTGTCTCATAAATTAGGGGGGAAAAATAGGTGTGTGAGGACCCATCTGATCATCTCACTTCATGATTTTTAATTTTATGACGATGAGGATAATAAAGAACTATCGTTGGCATGTTACTTTAAACAAAAAGGCACTCACACGTGACATGTAGTAGGAAATTAAATGATGCTATGAACTGGTATATATAAAAGAAGGATATTTTCTATGTGAAGATATTAAAATAATAGATTTAGAGGAATGTTGATGCTGCTATTCCATCTCTTAACTAAAACAATCTCTTTTCCCGTGAATATTATAGGATTTTCTAACTTATCATTCAGATAGAAAAGCACACAAAGTTTATTAACAATATTGTTCAGTACTAGTGTTCAGGTATGGTAAACTCGACCCTCACATATCATCATATTAGTAGATTTGATCCTAATTAAATAGTTCAAAGTAAGTATTAATTATTTTCTAGTTATATATTTTATGTTGATTGTCTTATTTTAAATTGATGTGAAACTGTTAACATTTCTTTACTTACTGTACTTAAAATCTTGATTGTGAAATTTTCAAAACCAGATTAATGTATGTTAATAGTTAAAAAATGACCTAATAAATTTAACAAAAAAATAATAATTGTCATGTTACATTATAATATTATATTAGTATATAAATGAGATAAAAGTTAAAGAAAAAATCTATTTATTTCAAGAATAAGTATAAGTTTATTTACATTTATTTTATTTAATAATTTATATTTTATATCAAATTTTAACTATTCATAATGTAAAACATAAATAAGTATAAGTAATCTTACTTTTAGGTAATTAAATCTCTGTTGAAAATTGAAAATAGAGATATAAGATATTCATATCATGTTTTTATAGAACATATGTTACTTAAAAAGTAAACCTAACAAAAATAACTACAAAGAAATAAAAATAGAAAGTGATATATATTCTATTTGTAAAAGCTTTTAGATAAAATCAACTACGAAAAGGAATGAATATTTTTCCCATTTATATCCCAATCAGACCAAAATTAAGGCAAATTATTAATGCGTATTTGTCACTATCAGTCTATCACCATACGACAAAGTTGCAATTAGTAGATTACAAAGTCAAAATCTACCAAAAGAAAACAGCAAAGGCATTTTGGTAGTCTTCAACTATTTCCACCACCAAGTGTGGGATGATGACCTCATGGGTAATCATAACAAAGCATGAGGGAGGGTTGGTTTGAAGAAGGAAGCTAGTTGGAAGTTTGAACAAGAATACAAAGGAAAGTCACCTACTCCACTTCCCATGCCATGCTCTCAAACTTTACTTAATTTCCATATCTTGATGTTTAATAATTGATAATTTATGTAAACCCTTTATTAGTTAGCATGCCTTTACAAAAGTGGTAGGTTTCACATTAGCCCTACCTTTGGCAAACATATTTTTAACTGATGCAAATTAATCAAGTAATTAACTAAGTGCCTGTTTAGTTAACCATCGAATTAATTCCACGTATTGTAACATACATTCAATGTAAAAATTATGACTTGCATTAAATTTAACATAATAGGAGCTAATCATGTTACACAACGAAAACTCATTTATATCCAAAAACAGCGGCTGAGTCTCGAGATATAGAATCTTCTAAAAATAAAACGCTACATAAATTCAATAATATCACGAGAGAAACCAACTGAGGAAAAATAAAAAGAAAAAAAAAGAAAAAAAAAAGAGGAAGAGTATCATATCATGTTACGTTAATTTTACATAATGTGATTTTGTTTTATTTTAATTTGTTTTACTTATGTATTAGAGATGCCAATGCGATAGGACATGTGCAAGATTCAATATCCTCATTTTTTAGTTTGTATCCTATACTCATCACTGTCACCATATTACATGAGTATGAAATTTGTGTCTCATCTCTAATCATTAAATATTTTATTTTATAAAAAATAATAAAAATAAGAATTTTAACATGGAGTAACAAATACAAAATTTTGTTATTTAAGTTTCATCTGACATAAATTTAAA
The DNA here is from genome assembly GCF_000230855.2 of Cajanus cajan. Lineage (NCBI taxonomy): Eukaryota > Viridiplantae > Streptophyta > Magnoliopsida > Fabales > Fabaceae > Cajanus > Cajanus cajan. The sequence goes on along the minus strand of NC_138517.1, from coordinate 5,751,849 downwards.
ATAGAGTAAGAATTACATAAATTTCAAGTAAAATTAAAAAAAAAGTAAATTAATTTTTTAGAAATTTATAGCAGCGATGGAAATATGGACGATTATAGGTAGGTAAGAATATATATACTCATCATTGTCCCCATCTCTAATTTAAAAAATTGGATATTACCTATACTTGTATCTGATCAAATCAGATATTTTTCATTAAAGTCATAATGAGTTTAGAAATTATTCATGGGTAGGTTTATTTTAACCTATCTTTATCGATTCTAATTAAATGTAATAGGAAAATAATATTTTTCAAGGGTCACATGTTTTTCTCTCTAAACATTACATATCTAAGTCTCAAACTTGAAAGCATTAATTAAGTTTGCATAATTTTTTTTTACCAATTAATAGAACTATTTAAAAATTATTTCAAATTAAACTACTAAGGAAACTAAACTAATTTTAGAATATTAAAAAGCTATTTTTTTTTTATAAAAACTGAATTGAACTAAATTTTAAGTTCTATTTTTAAAAATCCAAATTACTATAAAAATCACTTCCATTCAATTTTAATCAAAAGAAAAGTTTGATTTGGAGTACAGAAATAGTTCAATTCATTATAAAGTATAAAGTATAATTCAGTTTGAATATTTAGAAGTTAGTTAACTAAACTAGGAAATAGAGCAGTTTGGTTCATCTAAACTATTTAATAGTTTAATTTAGTTTAAATAAAATGTTATACCAGTTTAATTATCACATAATTTAATTTAATTAATTCTTTTTTAATATTTTGTCGTTATTATTATCATCACCATTATCTCTATTTTACAATTTTGATTATCACCACAATTGTTGTTGGTGCTATTACCATCATTGTTAACAATTATAATAATAATATTGATAATAACAATAATAATAGTGATAATAATAATATTAGTAACAATAATTATACTAATAGTAATAATAATAACAACAATAATAATAACGATAGTTACAATTCTTATGATAGTGATAAAAATAAGGATAATTACAATTATGATAATATATATAATAGTTTTTTATAATATTTTAATTTAAATTATTTATTTTAATTTAAGAGTTGATATTTACCATCCAATTTCACACGAAAAATGATATTATCATGTATGCTTTTTCCTGTATATATGTATAATAATCAAGAAAGTATTACAAATCTATTATATATATATATATATATATATATATATATATATATATAAAGTTTTATATAAAATAAATGATTTGTTAATTTCTTATCCGGTATACTCCGGCCTCAAGATATTTGTTAGCTATATAGACGCTATTCCAAAGTATACTTATAAAAAAGTTATAATAATTAGTCCTTTCCTTTGCATGCCTTGCATTAAAAGAAAAGAGGCAATGAAGCTATGAGTATGTAAAAGCAGGTATTATGAAATTTAGGCACTGATTTTGTTGTCATAATTTACACATGGAAAGAAAAATCATAACAACTGGAAAAGTGCTTTTTGACAAAGTCAATTGAGTGACATCAATTCCCAGCCTGTGTGGTGTGTTGTAGCTGTGCACATAAACACAAGCAAACTAGAAAACAAGAAACTGAGTACTAAATAAATAAATAAATTCCCAGTCTGTGGTGCAATCGTAGCTGTTCACATAAATACAAGTAAACTAGAAAACAAGAAACACATTAATAGAAAAATAATAAATAAATAAATAAAGAGTACTAAGCCACAAAGATTATATATAGTTGTAACTTGTAAAGGAACTCATAGGATATAAGTCAGAAGTTTGAGTTTTAAGAGTCTTAGACTCGCTTATAGGAAACGTCTAAACGTAAGTTTAGATGTACACATCATACTTGTTACAAATAGTATATTTATACGTAAGTTTTGGAAAATAAAATTTAAAATTTATTATATGTAAAGTACTTTTATCATAACTATACAATATTAAATTTTATACTTTTTTAAAAATTTAAACGATGGATTTTTTTAATAATATTTCTTTATGTTGAATTTTTCTTTTTCTTTTTCTTCTCATATCTCAATTTCCTTAAATTAATTGTTTTATTTTAATTTTATTCAAAATTCAAATGAAGAGCGCTTAATAAGATAATTTTTTTCATTCTATTTTATTTCATTCAACTTAACATTAAATATCTAAGTATAACCTCGCTTTCAAAAATAAATAAGAATAATCATAATTAAGATGCCGATAATCAATGTTGACTTGATGACTTCTAAAATAGTTAAAATATTTAATAAAAAAATGCTAGTTGTCCTTTGACCAAGGTTGTTGTAATTTTTATTAACTATGTTCAATAAAAAAAAATGTTTTTTTTGAGTGCTTAGAAAAATACATCTTACTCTTTTACAACTCACTTTCACTCTTTTACAAATTCGATCATATCATATACGTCTTCTGTTTCAAATCTTTAGTTGCACAAAAATTAAGAAATATTTAATAGATGTGTAAATTTGGACTAAACAAAATCTTATTTAATATCTCATTATCTCAACTTAATTTTTTAAAAGGTAAGCGATTAGTTGACTATGAAAACTCCAATTAAATAAAGATATAATTAAGAAAAATATTAATTAGACATTAAATTGCTTAAAAGTCAATTATTTTAGGACTAAATTAAAAAAAAAAATTGAAACAGAAGTATTACATGTATCCTTTTCTCTCCTCTCTCTCTTAAATTCCTTTATTTCTTATCTCTCTCCTCCTTCTATTCCAATCCACTCTAAGTATAGTGGTAATTTAATTAACATTTTTTTTAAATTATATAATATACTATATAATAATAGTAGTAACTATAAATATTCAAAATAGTGATAATAATTACTAATTTATATCATAAATATAATAAAAAAATTATATAATAATTCCTCAATCAATATCTTAAAGACATGGTCAGTCTTTCATTAAAGAAAATATAGATTTAATTAACATGTTTTTAGTTAAGATAAAAGAGCAAGTCCTGATTTAGGTTTTTATAAAAAACATTATTAATATCACTAAATTTTGAAATCACTTGTTTTAGTTCATACCATTATATCATCTGCTAACTTCTCATGTGTTTATTAAAAAATTAAATAATCATCTTAAATAATATATACCCACAATTATTTATAATACTATACAATATTTATAGAAATAAATTATAAATTTTTAAAATAAATATTATTTATTTATCTTACATTAAACACAAAAGTTAATGAGCTTTGAAATTTTGAAGAATAAAAAAAAACATTTTACAAGAATAAAATCAAAATTTATAATTCTTAAAAGACTAAATACAATAATTTCAAGCTATAGAAAAAAATGAAAAATAAAAAAAAATATTACCAAAATTTTACACAGACTTGAAATATATTAAAGCCATAGTTAAATAAAGAAACCCATTAAATCATAAATAAGACTAAAAGAGTTTAAAATTTCTAACAAAATTTTAGTTAGTTTTATAAAAATAATAATGATAATAATTAAAGTAGAAAAAAAAAAGAAAAGTAGCAGTTGTCTGATGCCAATCCAAACAAACAACCTCAGCAAAAGTCCAAGAAGAAACAAACAGTGGTCTCAGCATCACCCACGAACACACATGAGATGACACAGTCTAACTCAAGACAGAGAAGAAGAGAATGTAAGTAGCGAAAACAGCAAGCATCAAGCTTCAACTTAGATATAGAAAGAGAAAGTTCCCTCCATTCTTCACTCCTTTTCCCTTTTCCCTGCAACATCTCAAAGCCATGACCAACACCACCCCATTCCACCACACATAACCATGCCCTCCCGACAACTCTCCACGTCACCCTCACCCGACCACTACCCGATTCCCCACCCCCCGCCACGTCATCACCACCACCACCACCAGTTTCTCGTCCCTCTCCTCGCCGCCACCGCCTCAACATGCTTCCTACTCCTTCTCCTCGTTATTTTCCTCCTCTTCCACCGCAAGCGCGCCGCCGCCGCCCTCCCCCCTCCGGCGACGTCCTCCCCGCCGCACCGCCTCCCGTTCTCCGTCCTCCGCCGCGCCACTCGCTCCTTCTCCACGCGCCTCGGCCACGGCGGCTTCGGCCCCGTCTTCGCCGGGGACCTCGGCGGCGCCCCGGTCGCCGTGAAGCTGATGGACTCGTCCCACCAGCAGCAGGGCGAGCGCGAGTTCCACAACGAGCTCTTCTTCGCGTCGAGGCTCATCTCGCGGCACGTGATCACCGCCACGCACTTCTCCTCCGACCCGAAACGACGCCGCTTCCTCTTGGTGTACGAGCTCATGCACAACGGAAACCTCCAAGACGCGCTCTTGCACCGCAAGTGCCCCGAACTCTCGAACTGGAACACGCGCTTCCAAGTTCTCCTCAACATCGCCAAGGGAATTTCCTACCTCCACTCCTGCGACCCTCCCGTTGTTCACGGTGACATCAAACCGAGTAACGTGCTTCTCGACCGCGATTTCTCCCCCAGGATCGGCGATTTCGGCTTGGCTCGGTTGCGCTCCGAGATTCCCAGGTTTGAAATTGACGTTCTTGAATGTGGTACTTGTGTTGATAACGATGAAGAGAAGAAGAAGGAGGTTGATGATTGTGGGTCGGTGGAGAGTGCTCATAGTGCTTTTATGGAGGAAGGTAGCTTGGGTGTGGGGCAATCGCCGGAGACTGCGATGGATTCGCCGGAGACGGGGTTGGCGGTGGCCGCGGGGGCGTCGCCGGAGAAAGAGGGTGGGAAGAGGAATGGGAGAGGGTTGAAGAGTAACTCGGTGAGGGATTATGTGATGGAGTGGATGGGGAGGGAGAATAAGGAGAGGGTGAATGGTGGAGTTGAATGTGGAGATGTGGAGAAAAAGGAGAAGAAGAAGAAGAAGAAGAAGAGAAGGAAGAGGGAATTGGAATGGTGGGAGTCAATGGAGGAGGAAAAGTTCGATGGGGTTGTTAAGGGGAAGAGAAGGACTGTGAGGGAATGGTGGAAGGAGGAGTGTTGCGAGGAGGATGAAAAGAAGAAAAAGAAGAACAAGAACAAGAACAAGAACAAGAAGAATGTGAAGAGTGATGATGATGAGAATGGTGATGATTGGTGGGTGAGTGACGATGCATTGGATAGGGACAGGAGGAAGGTCAAGAGTAGGAGTAGGAATAACCGTGGGAACATGGAGTGGTGGATGGATGGGTTGAGTGGTGAATTGTGGAGAGGGAGGAGGAATAACAGCTTTGATTCTGCTAGTGGGGAGATTCCAAAGAGTGGTGGTGTGAGTAGTACTCCTAGTATGAGGGGAACTGTGTGTTATGTTGCTCCTGAGTGTGGCTATGGTGGGGATGTGTCCGAGAAGTGTGATGTGTATAGCTTTGGGGTGGTGTTGCTTGTGATCATTTCTGGGCGGCGCCCACTTCAGGTGAGTGGTTCGCCCTTGTCTGAGTTTCAGAGGGCGAATCTATTGTCGTGGGCGCGCCATTGTGCCAAAAATGGGAAGCTCATTGAGCTGGTTGATGAGTCTATTGAGATGTTGGATAAGGAGCAGGCTCTTCTCTGCATCAAGGTGGCTTTGCTTTGCTTGCTAAAGTCACCTGATCGTCGTCCTTCAATGAAGGAGGTTGTAGGAATGCTTAGTGGGGACTTGGAGCCACCCCAATTGCCCGTTGAGTACTCACCTTCAACCCCTTCTAGGTTCCCTTTCAAGTCTAGGAAAAAAGGCCGGTGAGTTTCTAGTTCTAATACCAGATAACACAATTTCATTAGAAGTTAAACTAGTATACTGGAAGTGGAAGTTTACCTATGACAGGAAAAAATGTATAGGGATTTAGAAAGGGAAAGCTATATTCTTACCATTGGTGTTCATTATTATTTTTTTTGTAACTTTTGTTAACCACTTTGCTCCTAGTTCCTTCAGTTTACTCTGTTTTGATACCATTGTGGATTAGTAGTGTTTGATCTGTGTATGTCACATTGATTCACCTACTTCAGGTATTTTTTCATGCTGACTTATAGGCATGCCTTGAGTGATGTTCATCGTTTGGAAATTATGGCCCATGTTCTTGTAGTGAGGATTGAGGCCATCTTTGTAGTTTGTAATCTCTTACTTTTGGAAATGAAATAACAACATACCTTTTCTTTACTACGGAAGTTATTCCTTTCTGGTGGCCCATTACTGTTTCCTGCTTTTATAGAATTTCACTATGCTTTACAGTTTGTGTCCATCAGTTGTTTTCTTAGGTGGAAGAGCCATGTTGGTCATACCAGTTGTAACAGACATTGGAATTTGAAATGGATAAATTCTTTGAAGAAGCATCTATCTATAAGCTTTTCTCATGTGATTGTATTAATGGTTGTAATCATTATTCGAGGCACTTCCTTGTATGCAGTTGCATATGAACTAAAAGATGCTCTATTTTGGTAAGTACTGAAAGGGAATATTATACTAATGGCATTTTTAAAAACCTCAAATTGCATGCTAAATTATCGTTTATCAACTGGTGCAATGAACTAAAGGTGATAAAAAAAATTGATCCCTATGACTCAATTTGCTTCAACCTGAAATAATTTTCCTTTTAACTGGTGGGGATTGCTTGACTTCAGGACTAAAATAAGGTCATCTTCATACTTCACTTTGTAGGTGGGTTCTCCCACGAAGAACTTAAATAACTTTTGTAAATAAATACTAGTTTTATCATCTGTTTTAAGCATTGATAATTTGCAATAGTTTCATCATCATTGTTAGGACTCAATTTGTATACAATCTTCTGATCTGACACACTAATTCTGTAAAAGCTCTGATGTCTTGTCTTCCCCTCCACCTCTAACATCTGTCTTTGCTCTTAAAATCCAAGGAATTCCCGAGAATTTGTATTGAAAATAGTTATTATTTTGTTTTTCATGCTTAATCTAGCTCAATCAATAGCAAATGGGATGGAAGAGTTTCGTAAAAGGAAGACTATATGTTGAACTCTGCGTTGATAGCCACAGTCCTAGTTTAGTATGAGGAAGATATCATTAATAACATGTTCGGATTATAATTTGCATCTTCCAAACCCTGCTTTGGAGTGTGCTGAATTGAGTTTCATCAATAAAAAAGTATATTTTGTAAAATCATGGTTAGGATGTGTTTGAACATAGTGTAGGTGTCAGATCATGATTTGAGAGCAAATAGAAAAAAAGTTTACTTTGCAAACTATGAGCTAAACATCCTCCTATAAGATGTTAGAACTTAGAATACCCCAGATTTAATAATAATAATAATAATAAACTAAAATCAAATTTGTACGTGTTTCTATTAACACTTGAATGTGTGGACTAATCTACTGGTGTTAGGGAGAAGCAATATTTCGTGGGTACATAAAGAATCAAACAGAAAGATTTGTGTTCTGTCAATTAATCGAGGCTCTATAATATTCTTGTTTTAATTTTTTTTTAAATTTTTCTGTGAATGGTGGATATAATACATGGATATATTACTTGATAAGATTCACTTTCTGGTCCATGGTGTGGACAAAGTTGAAGGAATTTTTTGTTTATAGAACAATAGTACAAATTGTTTGAATTGTACACGACATTTATCATAAAATGAATAATGATGCCAGATATTTTCCCCCAGAAAATACAAAAAAAAAAAAAAAAAAAGTCTTTAAACTCCAAAGTAGGTCATTAGCATTATTGGACCGCATTTAAATGCACACAAATAGTCACATGGGAGGAGGGTAGCATTGGTTTAATCGAAAGTTCTGTTTCGATATTAATGTTACAAATATTTGCAGAAATAAAAATTATTCAATAAGTTAAAAATAATTTGTATAAAATAAATTCAGGAATGATAGACAATCCTAATCCATCATTTCATTGCACAGCAAAACTAAACTTAGAAGAACAAATATCAAATGTACGTTCCGTCAATCACAACCTCAAAACTCAAAAGTAATATTTTGTTTGTTCTTTATTTGGAAGTTGGAACCAAGAACGGTTGACGGCCCAAAAAGAGATAAATTAAACCACAACAGTAATGTGACATAAGCAATTAGAGTACTGTGATGGACGCTGCTGATTAAGGAAAATAATAAGCTAGTGGACCACACACTGATCGCTGAACATCTATGATCTAATTCACATTAAATTTCTCTACAACTTTAATGACATTCAAACTTATTTATTGAATAAGCTAAAACTTTGTCTTAATAACTTAATTTAAAAAGGTACGATTTTATATCCCTAAATAGATTTTTAAGCTTGGTAAACTAACTTATTCATATAAATAAAGGGTCAATGGTCCCTCAAATTTGGTCAAAATTTACTTTAGTTCTCTGTACTTTAAAAATGGTGATATTTTGGTCGTTATATAGATGTGATGGATATTATCCTTAGCTACGCCAAAATGAAGTATAGGATTTGAGATGAAATCCACCACACTTAAAAAAATATATACGAGATTTAAAATCACCATTTTAAAAGTATAGGAGTTAAAATCAATTTTAACCAAATTTAAAACACTTCTTATCCTAAATAATAATAATAATAATAATAATGTTTTGTCATTGTATTAAATCTTATTAATAGTATTTTGATATTATATATTTTTTACTCTATATAAGCTTAAAATTTACTAACTTATATATAAATTAAGCTTTTTAACATATTTAAAAATAAATTTATTAACTAATTGGTAAACTTTAATATACAAGAGTTTTTTTAACTAGACAAGAGTTTTAGTTCATATAGAATTTACAATGTATCCAAACTATGGGTTGCTTCTTGGTTTTCCAAGAAATGGGACTTGAGCCTAGCATGGTAAAACAACCAGTAATAGATCAACAAGTAGTAGGACAACCAACCCAATCAGAGTCAGCATATCTAACTAAAGTAATAGAACTAGATGCAGGAAGGAATAAACCTTGACCTACACTACCTTTAAGATAACGAAGAACTCGTGTGGCTGCATCAAGATGGGAGGAGCATGGGGATTGCATGAATTGACTAAGGGTGTTAACAACATATTGGATATCAGGCCGTATAACTGTGAGATATAAAAGGCATCCAACAAGGCGACGATAGGTTGTTGGATCAGGAAGAAAAGTGTCATCATTTGGTCGTAAACGAAGATGTTGTTCCATAGGAAAATCAGATGGTTGACAACCAGTCATACTGGTTTCAGATAAGATGTCAAGAGTATATTTTCGTTGACATAAAAATATTCCCTTTTTGGAGTGAGAGACTTCAATGCCTAAAAAATGTCGAAGATTGCCAAGATCTTTGATGGAGAAGGATTGAGCAAGGAATTGTTTAATATTAAAAAGGCATCATCATTGTTGCCGGTGATAATAATGTCATCAACATAAACGAGAACAAAAACAAATGTTTGACCAGAAATGTAAGTAAACAGACTATAATCAGAAATGGATTGACGAAAACCTCTTTGAATAAGAGTGGATGAAAATTTAGAGAACTATTGACGAGAAGCTTGTTTAAGACCATAAATGGATTTATGTAATTTGCATACACAAGTCTCCCCCTTATGAGAAAATCCAGGTGGGAGCTTCATATATACTTCTTCATTGAGGTCTCCTTGAAGAAAAACATTATTAACGTCAAGTTGATGTAATGACCAGTTTTTAATGGCAGCGATAGAAAGGAGAAGTCGGACAATGACTAATTTGGCCACAGGTGCAAAAGTATCATGATAATCAATACCTTCAATTTGAGTGTAACCTTTAGCAACTAAATGGGCCTTATGTCGTTCAATAGAACCATCATATCGATATTTAATTTTGTATACCCACTTACAACCAATTGACGATTTTCCTTTTGGAAGTGGGCATAAAGACTAGGTGTTGTTTGATTCGAGGGCCTGAATTTCTTTGGCCATAGTGATCAATCATAATTTGATATGTATCTTTTACTTCAATTTTAGCTATTTTACATTCCATCCATGCTTAATTATAGGATTTAGAAAGATATATGTGTTGTTGGGCTGAATTGGATAGTTGGGAATTATTATTCTAAATTTTCGCTGTTTTTGGGCTGATGAACATGTCTCGATTTTCAGGGCATAACTTGGGCTGTGGTTATCCAAATGGTGCAAACTCGGTGGCCTTGGAAAGCTAAGACGAAGCCCTAAAAATTACCCAGAGATAGCCGTTGGCCAATTCGATCATCTAGAAGGTCAAAATCGGTGGCCAAAAATCGGTGCGAAAAATATGGCATCCAACTCATCCCACCAACAACACCAACTCATCCCACCAACCACACCAACTCATCCCATTTAGTTTTGTCTTAACTTTTCCCCATCATTTTATGTTTTTTTATGTGTTATATGAAGGCTATAAATAGGCCTTCACTCTTCCATTGCAAGATGTCCCAAACACCTTCAAATAAGTTACTCTTGGGTGTTCTTCTACCTCCCTTTCTTCTTCTTCTTCTTCTCAATTTCTTCTTAATCTTTCTTTTTATTTAATGTTATAATGTCTTTTAATTTCATGGATAGTTAAAGTTTCTAATTCAGCTTGTGGTAATAAAATAATAATAATAATAATAATAATAATAATAAAAATAAAAAAAAGATAATAGTGAATAAAAGAGAAGTTGTTTTGTTTGAGGAAAAGGAAAATAATTGGTATTAGAGGTCTTTGGGTTTGCTCTTATGCTTATTTCCTACTTATTCCCCATTGCTCCTCTAGTTCCTCTAGTTTGTAGCTACTTATTCCATATTTTATACTCTATCTTGTCTGTGGCCACGTTACAATCTTGAAAAGACCTTATGATCCTTTTGTGCATGTTTATTGGGTGTTAATTTTAGAGGTTTGCCAAGTCTATCTGTTGCTTGTTTTTCATGAGTGCTTTGAGAGTATAAAGTTGTCTAGACACTTGAGAGATACAATGATATAGTGCATCTTGTGAAGTTCTGTTGCTTTTGATTCACCTCTTGATCTGATTGACTGTCTTACCATGTTTTGAAATGCTTGGATGATTTTCATAAGTGTCTGGTTTCTCTGACTCTTTATGTGTTGGATGTTGTCTACTCCTTTTCTTTTCCCAGGATGCATTGAGGATTGTGTAAATCTGTTTGTTTTCTTGTGTGTTTTGTTGTCTATGTTTCTTCCTATTGCGTGACTCTCTTTAATATCTTTGGAATTGTTCTATATGCTCTACTTTCTTGATTTTGCCCAGAAGTGCAAAAAGCTGTGTGGGGGTATTTGATCAATCATAATTTGATATGTATCTTTTACTTCAATTTTAGCTATTTTACATTCCATCCATGCTTAATTATAAGATTTAGAAAGATATATATGTTGTTGGGCCTAATTGGATAGTTGTGAATTATTATTCTAAATTTTCGCTGTTTTTGGGCTGATGAACATATCTCGGTTTTCAGGGTATAACTTGGGCTGTGGTTATCCAAATGGTGCAAACTTGGTGGCCTTGGAAAGCTAAGACGAAGCCCTAAAAATTACCCAGAGATAGCCGTTGGCCAATTCGATCATATAGAAGGTCAAAATTGGTGGCCAAAAATCGGTGCGAAAAATATGGCATCCAACTCATCCCACCAACAACACCAACTCATCCCACCAACCACACCAACTCATCCCATTTTGTTTTGTCTTAACTTTTCCCCATTATTTTATATTTTTTATGTGTTATATGAAGGCTATAAATAGGCCTTCACTCTTCCATTGCAAGATGTCCCAAACACCTTCAAATAAGTTATTCTTGGGTGTTCTTCTACCTCCCTTTCTTCTTCTTCGTCTCAATTTCTTCTTAATCGTTCTTTATATTTAATGTTATAATATCTTTTAATTTCATGGATAGTTAAAGTTTCTAATTCAGCTTGTGATAATAATAAAAATAATAATAATAATAATTAAAAAAAAGAGAGAATTTTTTTTTTACCACAAGCTGAATTAGAAACTTTAACTATCCATGAAATTAAAAGACATTATAACATTAAATAAAAAGAAAGATTAAGAAGAAATTGAGAAGAAGAAGAAGAAGAAGAAGAAGAAAGGGAGGTAGAAGAACACCCAAGAGTAACTTATTTGAAGGTGTTTGGGACATCTTGCAATGGAAGAGTGAAGGCCTATTTATAGCCTTCATATAACACATAAAAAAACATAAAATAATGGGAAAAGTTAAGACAAAACGAAATGGGATGAGTTGGTGTAGTTGGTGGGATGAGTTGGTGTTGTTGGTGGGATGAGTTGGATGCCATATATTTTTCGCACCGATTTTTGGCCACCGATTTTGACCTTCTAGATGATCGAATTGGCCAACGGATATTTCTGGGTAATTTTTAGGGCTTCGTATTAGCTTTCCAAGGCCATCGAGTTTGCACCATTTTGGATAACCACAACCCAAGTTATGCCCTCAACCAAGACATGTTCATCAGCCCAAAAGCAGCGAAAATTTAGAATAATAATTCCCAACTATCCAATTAGGCCCAACAACACATATATCTTTCTAAATCCTATAATTAAGCATGGATGGAATGTAAAATAGCTAAAATTGAAGTAAAAGATACATATCAAATTATGATTGATCAAATAGCCCCACACTTAGCTTTTTGCACTCCTGGGCAAAATCAAGAAAGCAGAGCAGAGAACCATTCCAAAGATATCAAAGAGAGTGACGCAACAAGAAGAAACAGAGACAAAAAAACACACAAGAAAACAAACAGATTTACACAATCCTCAATGAATCCTGGGAAAAGAAAAGGAGTAGACAACATCCAACACATAAAGAGTCAGAGAAACCAGACACTTATGGAAATCATCCAAGCATTTCAAAACATAGTAAGACAGTCAATCAACTCAAGAGGTGAATCAAAAGAAACAGAACCTCACAAGATGCACTATATCACTGTATCTTTCAAGTGTCTAGGCAACTATATACTCTCAAAGCACTCATGAAAAACAAGCAACAGATAGACTTGGCAAGCCTCTAAAATCAACACCCAATAAACATGCACAAAAGGACCATAAGGTCTTTTCAGGATTGTAATGTGGCCACGAACAAGATAGAGGATAAAATATGGAATAAGTAGCTACAAACTAGAGGAACTAGAGGAGCAATGGGCAATAAGTAGGAAATAAGCATAAGAGCAAACCCAAAAACCTCTAATACCAATTATTTTCCTTTTCCTCAAACAAAACAGCTTCTCTTTTATTCACTATTATCTTTTTTTTTTTTTGATGAATGAACAGTACATCATGAAACACTAAGACATATACAATCGGAAGAATTAACTAGCCAAAATACAATAATCAATGAGACACCCCCTCACTTATTCAAGAATTTATTCCCGAAAAATTCCAAAGCTCCAAAACTCCCTAAGGTTAAGGTAATCATGGTTTTTCGCTTAAGGCTTGTAATGAGCTTCAAACAAAGAAGGGTAAATAGGCTCAGTAGGGGTTATCAAAGGAGTTAATTCAAGGTAGGCTTATTTGGCTAGAGGCTTATAAGAACAAAAATGCCTTAATCATATCCAAACATGCATGTAAATCAAGAAGTATCAAACAGAGTCAAGAAGGCAACTGTGCAAGTAATCAAGATGCATAACACACAAGAAAGAACAAAGAGTGGCTGAAATCCTCGCACAGGGTATATCTGTCACATTCAATTCAACCTCTCAGACCTCATAATCAACTTTCCAAGCAGAGAAAAATAGGGATTTCAATCCATACAATATCAAATAACTCATATCCAAGAGTGAAGCAAGTGCCTACAACTATCAAAACTCAGAAATCAAAGAGAAACATGAAAAACTGTGCATAACACCTAAACATAAAACCTAAACCAAAAATAACAAATAAACCCCAAAAGCATATAACCAAAACAGTTCCTTAAAAAATAAAAAATATAAAAAAAAAAAAATGAAAAAAAAATGAAAATTTTTTTTTATTACCACAAGCTGAATTAGAAACTTTAACTATCCATGAAATTAAAAGACATTATAACATTAAATAAAAAGAAAGATTAAGAAGAAATTGAGAAGAAGAAGAAAGGGAGGTAGAAGAACACCAAAGAGTAACTTATTTGAAGGTGTTTGGGACATCTTACAATGGAAGAGTGAAGGCCTATTTATAGCCTTCATATAACAAATAAAAAACATAAAATAATGGGGAAAAGTTAAGACAAAACGAAATGGGATGAGTTGGTGTGGTTGGTGGGATGAGTTGGTGTTGTTGGTGGGATGAGTTGGATGCCATATTTTTCGCACCGATTTTTGGCCACCGATTTTGACCTTCTAGATGATCGAATTGGCCAACGGCTATCTCTGGGTAATTTTTAGGGCTTCGTCTTAGCTTTCCAAAGCCACCGCGTTTGCACCATTTGGATAACCACAGCCCAACTTATGCCCTGAAAACCGAGACATGTTCATCAGCCCAAAAACAGCGAAAATTTAGAATAATAATTCCCAACTATCCAATTAGGCCCAACAACACATATATCTTTCTAAATCCTATAATTAAGCATGAATGGAATGTAAAATAGCTAAAATTGAAGTAAAAGATACATATCAAATTATGATTGATCACATAGTTTCACGCCATTCAGCTGATTTCATGGCTTGAGAAAAAGATTTTGGTTCCTGGTTGTCAATGATATTTGTGAGGAAGGCTTGATGAGAGTTATTGAGATTGGATAAAGATAAATAATTTGCCAAAGGAAAATTAGATGTCGATTTAATATGATTACAAACGTAGTCCTTGAGATGATGTGGTGGACGACGAGGACGGCGAGAATGATTAGTGGTAGGAAGACTCGTGTCTGCAGAAGGAATATCATTTGATGTAGCATCTTCAGAAAGGGATTGAGAGTTAGTGGAGTTATCATCCTGAGGATTGGATGTGGAAATGGTCACAGTTGTGTCATCTAAATTTGCAACTTGATTATTGGCTGAAGAAATATCAGGACAAATTTGAACTGTAGTCACTGGATCAAGTAAGTCATCAGCATTAACAGGGGTATTAATGCGAATTTCATCAGGAAATGATGAAGATGAAAAATCTTGAAAAGGAAAAATATCTTCATGAAATTGAACATCACGAGAAGCATAGATTTTACGAGATTGTAAGTCATATATGCAATATCCTTTTTGACCAAAATGATAACCAATGAATATGCCAGGTTTGGATCGCTCATCAAATTTATGTTGAATGTTCATATTTTTAGCAAAACATAAACATCCAAAGACACGTAGTGATGAATATGAAGGAAGTGATCCAAGTAAAACATGATGAGGAGATTTATATTGAAGAATTGGAGTTAGAAGTTTGTTTATAAGATACACAGCAGCAAGAATGCATTCACCCCAAAAAGAAAGAGACAAGTTTGCTTGAAAACGTAAAGCTCTTGCAACATCAAAAAGATGTCGATGTTTACGTTCCACAACGCTATTTTGTTGAGGAGTCGCAACACAACTACGTTGGTGAATAACTCCATGGTCATGAAACCAAGTCTGCATTGGTTTGGAAAGAAACTCTAAACCATTATCAGAACGAATGATTTGAAGTTGGGGAAGAAAAATATCACCATTACCAGAGTTGATTTGATCAATTTTAGTATTAAATTGACGATGAATTTGATTAAAAAAATGAACTATCATGTTGAAAGTTTTAAATTTGTGCTTCATTAAATAAAGCCAAGTACATCGTGAATAATCATCGATAATGGTTAGGAAATAATGTGATCCATTGTTAGACGGTATAGAAAAGGGACCCCAAATGTCAACATGAATTAATTCAAAGCAATGAGTGGAACAAGAGGAACTTTGAGAGAAAGGTAAGCGTGATTGTTTAGCACATGGACATACATCACAAATGAAGTCTTTATTAGCATTAATATTTGGAAAATTTCTAACAATGAAATTTAAACGAGATTTAGAGGGGTGACCTAGACGTGAATGCCACAGATTAAGCTTATTACAATGTGTAAAACCAAAACAAGAACTTGATGGATGACTAAGACAAGAATGATGTCGGTCATTCTTATTAGAATACCTGAAAAATAAAGTAGAATTTGATGCTAAATCTACACTGAGATAAAAAAAGTCCATTGCGGACACTACCCTGACCAATTGTCTTCTTCGTTGCTCGGTCCTGAAATATACATTCAGTGGATGAAAAAATTGCATCACAATTTGTTGAATTTGTTAATTGTGAAATAGATAACAAATTGAATTTGAAAGGGGAATGTAGAAAACATTCGTGAGCATAAGTGATGGTGAACAACAAATAGTGCCTATGTGTGTCACAAGCGCTTGAGAACCATCAGGCAATTGAACAGAGATATATTTATGAACAGAAGAATACGAAGAAAAAAAAAGATAGAGATGTGCAAATTTGATTAGAAGCACCTGAGTCAATAATCCATGAAGGAGGGAAATTAACAAGAGCTGTACCTGCCAAATTTACGGATGATCCAGTAGTATCTTCCTTAGCTAGAAGTGTCAGGAGTTTGTGGTATTGTTCAGATGATAATTGATTAATAGGATTAGCAGAAGTAGATGATGATGTCCCTGGTTTCTTTACTGACTTATCTGGAAAGCCATGAATCTGATAGCAAGTAGCAAGGGTATGACCATGCTTATTACAGTGGTCACAGAAAGGAAAATGGTGCTTGCCAGGTGGTTGAGATATCGGTCTAGAAGCCTGGAGTGCAGCAGAATCAACAATAGGGGTTGATTTGAAATTGATCTCTTGTTGTTTTTCTTCTTGACGGACCAGATTGTAGATGCGTTGAATCAAAGGGAAGGGCTCCATCAAAAGAATTTGACTACGAATAGTGGAAAAGCGATCATGAAGACCTTGAAGAAATTCCATGGCGCGATCTTGATTTTGCTGCTCAATAATGCTTTTAGCATTACCACAAATACATGGAGAGATTGGGGCAATGGAACTGAGCTCATCCCATAAAGACTTAAGTTGTGTGAAATATAAAGAGACAGACATACCATCTTGCTTAAGAGCAGAAATTGATTGTTTTAATTGATATATTTTAGGAGCATTTGATTGAGAAAAATGATCCTTTAAATCAATCCAAATTTGTGTTGCAGTTTCAGCATACAAAATACTTGGACGAATTTCAGGCGAGACAAAATTTAGAATCCAACTAGCAACCAAATCATTGCATCATTGCCAATTGGGAATATCATCTTTCTTCTTTGGAGTTGGGAGTGATCCATCAACAAACCCAAGTTTGCTTTTTGCACGAAGTGCCATTGTCACAACACGACTTCATGAACCATAATTGTCTCCAGTTAGCAAAGGTGTGACAAGAACAGTTGATGCCATCTGAGTGATGAATGATGCAAGGATCTGGGGTGATGGGCGATGAATTCGTAGAAGAAGGATTTGCGTGAGACATGATGGAAAATTTCAGGATCAACTGATACCATGTAAAGAACGAAAGTATAAAGAAGAAGATGATTTGTGAACGTACTGCATTTATTGATTTGCTGAAATATAAATAGACGGATTTACTAAAGTTTAAAATCAAAATAGAGAAAAAATAGGAAACTAATTTACAGCTGTTTTATCTATAATTTAAAATTATTGACATCCTAATAGTAACTGTTGATTTACTGTTTTGCTGTTGTCAAGATTTACATTCAAAACTGTTGTTCCTTGATTTACGTCTGCTGCTCCGCTCCTTGATTTGCGTCTGCTGCTCCTTGATTTTCATCCAAAAGTATACCTCCTTCCTAGATGATATCGAAATATATCTAATTTGAGATCCATATCAAGGATAAAATCTTATATTTAATAGACAAAGATCACAATATTAATAATCATCTTAGAATCTCGAGATTTTTGGGACTCATAGACCCATGAGCAAGTAAACTATAAAAACTCTAACCCTAGACCAAAGATGATAGATTACACCTTTTTAATGTTCTAATTTTGGTAGTTCGCCTAAATGTCTTCTAGACCGAAACACGTTTGTTACTTCTAAATTTTCATTTCTCTTTTTTTAAGAGTGTAAATTAATTAATGATATTTTTTAATTGATAGATGGAGATTGCTCTCTTAAAAATGTATAGATTTCACAACTCATTATATATATATATATATATATATATATATATATATATATATATATATATATATATCCTTCACTTTAGAGGAGTTAAATCCTTTTACTTTCATTTGAGAATTCACGTTGAACAATGACATAATTAATTAAAGTAGTATATATAACCCCTTTAAATTAATGAGATAACCTTTGGACTTAAGCTAGAGTTACACCTTAATTTTAAAATAATATTAAAATATATTTTAATATTTATTATTAGGCTTATATCACATCACTAGTTATCAAACTACTTTAAATGTTTTATCATACAAACTTCGTACTCTAAATGTTCGCATTATAAGAAATGTTAAATACAATTAATGACATACAAAAAGTCACTATAAACATAAAATATGTATGTATAAATTCATTTGATACATAGTTATATATAATTTTAATATTGATTTTGAATGAAATTTACATATTGTGTGTCACTATAGTTTATATTTACATTTTTTAATAATATACCATCATATATTATATTTATAATTAAATAAAAATAATTTTTAATAATAAATATTGTATCATTATGTGAAAATTTTTTAGTGGGATCGATTGTTGACATTAAAGGGTGTGCTAGAAATTCCAAACTGGATTCAGAACGCAAGACTGCCGTGCATGGGTGTTGGTGGATACTAAAAGACAGCTGGTAGAAGACTTGTACACTCATGAGGATTGGAATTGATTATTACAGAGCAAGTGTATTTGCAATACTAAAGCACAAAAATTGTAGTGATGGAAAATTAATTTTCGCGTCAAGGAAACATGAATTACTTTAAATTTGCACTAAGATAGCTGGCATGCATAAATGAGCAGGTTGCAATTATATTGCATGGACTTGTTCGACACATACAACAATTTTTTTTTGGGTAAATTTAATTTATTCAGTGTGTTGCTGTATCATGTTCTGGTTTTATTTTTGGTTTATTACATTAATCGTGTAATATCACTCACAGTCATTTACTGATTTGGGGGTGGAGTTTTATCATCTTATGTAGTTAGGTTGAAAGGCCATATGTCAAGTTTTAAGAGTTAATATATAGGCCAACAAACATTTATGTTGTACTTCATGACTTTATGATACTTACTTTTCAGACACATTGCATTTAAGTCTTTATATTATTAATATGTTTGTTTTGTTGAATAAAAAAAATTACCATCCAAAATACTCCTATGAAGATTGTATGAAGGTGATAGGTTAGCTTATAAGGATGGGTATTTAGGAGTGGAGGTAGTGTGGAAGGAGGGTGGTTTGAATCTAACAATACTTAATATGTATTCTTTATGCAACATTGAGCAAGAAAAAAGAATGTGGGAAGAAGTGAGAAAATTATATTTGGTGTATGTTGGTGATTTCAACCGTGAGAGGAGAAATTGTGAGAGACAAAGGAGTTTTAGGGCGTGGAGATATCAGAGAGTTTAATCAATTCATATTTGATGTAGAATTAGAAGTTATCCATGCAACGGGGAGGTCATTCACATGGTTTCGATCGAATGGGTCAGCTAGAAGCAAGTTAGATAAATTTCTGGTTTCTTCGAAATGTCTAAATGTTTGACTAGACAATACTCGGTACATCTTAGAGAGAAACATTTCAAATCACTGTCCTATCCTTTTGATGAATATTAATGTTTATTGGGCCCAAAGCCCTTTCGGATGTTTGATTATTGGCTACAAGATAAAAAATTTAGAAGTGTAGTTGAAAAAACCTAGGCAAAATACCAAGTACAGAGGTGGAGCGCATACATAACAAAAGAAAAAATGAAAGGGGTTAAAGAGGAAGTAAAAGTGTGAAATTCTAAGCATTATGAAGATATAAAAGGAAAAATCAAGCTAGTAAAAGAGTAAATCAATTATCTTGGCCAAAAGGAGGAGAGGGGGAAGATTAACTGAGGAGGGAGGTAGGTGCAAAAGGGAGTCTCAAGATTAATTTTGGTAGTTATTTTTTGATAGACAACTTTTGTATATTTTTATATGCATTATTTTTTTTATTTAACTTTTATTAGTATTATATTGTGATATATTAGTTTTGATTTGTTTTAGTGAATAATTTTGGTCTTAGTTGTAAATTTTAGTTAATTTTTATAATTTTTTTTTATTTTGACATTTTTCTTGTGCAGACCATTTCTAGAGCTCTCAACATTAGATTTGGACGTTCTTGATGTCCTTGAAAAGACAAGAGAGAGTTCTACAAATTCTCTATTGAGAATAAAGGCTAATTTAGATATTAAGCGACCCAAAAAACCATTACAATGTTGTGGCCTAGCATAGTGCGTATTTTCTTTTTATTTTTAGAATTTAATGTTAGGATTTGTTTAGTGTTATACTTAATTGATTTAGTGGGTTGGACCTTTAATTACTCTAATTAGGCCTATTAGTGTAGTCTACAAATAAGTGTAACACATGTACACTTTACATCATATTTCTCATTTTTCAACAATTGAATTTAGAAGTCTCTCAAAATTCTCTCTCTCTTTCTTGGATTTTCTCTCTTACTTACACGAATTAGATTGTTGCAACATGATTATATTGTGTGACTAGCTTGTTAATCGATTCTAGGTTTCAAAAACTACGATAAAATTCAAGTTTCTAGTCTTTTTACTGAACGAAATATCTGTTTCTCTTCTTCTCTATTTTAGGTTTAATTTTTATTCTTCATGATTGTGAATTTCATTTTAGATCTAAAATAAAGATTAAAGATTAATTTTAGATATAGATCTAGATTTAAATCTAGATCTAAAATTATCTGAATCAACTATTCACTATTATTGAATTTCACGAAAATTGTGAGATTGCAATTGCATTTCACGTTTTTTATAAAATTTAATAGATTTGGATTTAGATAAACAATTATATTATGTTCGTGTTGATTTAGGTTGATTGAATTCGAATTATAATTTGAACCGTGAAAATTTTATCATAATGATTGAAATCTTGAATCGATGTAATTTGAATTGAATTTTTCATTTAATTTTTTTGTTTGCATTTTTAATTATTGATTATTGTTCGCTGTCCAAAAAATCTCCTTCCTAATTGTATGATAATTTTGGATCCTATTGGTTTGTCTCTTCGAGAGTAATGACCTAAGTTATTCTCAATATTACAAATCTTTGGAAAAGATATAGTAATTGTTTATAGTGATTCAGCAACACTATCATTCCTAAGGTATGAATCCATTCCTAGATAAAAATCAAGGTCCAAGTGGTTTGTGAAAGATGATGCTAATACAAAGTACTTCTATATGGTGGTTAATTGGAAAAGGAGAAAGAATAACATAAAAAGATTAAACATTGCATGAAAATGGGTGGACAAACCTAGTAAAATAAAGGAAGAAGTGAGATATATTTTGAAATATAGATTTAGTGAAGAGAGATGGCAAAGGCCAATACTGGGTGGAGTAAATTTCAAACAAATTATACGAAAACAAAATGCAAGTTTAACAACACAATTTGAAGAGCTGGAAGTTAAAGAAGTTGTTTGGGAATGTGAGAGGTCTAAGAGTCTAGGTCCAAATGGATTCGAACTTAAATTTTATGAAATCCTTTTGGGGAACTATAAAAGGTGATGTCACAAGGTGTTTGGAGGAGGTCCATGTCAATGCAAAATCCTAAGAGGATGTTATTAGACCAAAAGACGATCTTAAATATCTCAGAACATAAGTTTTAATGCTAACAAACATAGGTCTTTTTGTTTAAAAAAATGTTTTTCTGATCACATAGTAAGAGGAATCCAAATAGACAATTGGTTATGTTGATATATAGTCTCTCAAACGAATAAATTTGTTTATCTAAGACGAATACATTGAATATATATTATTTATGACATATGATAACCAAATTATATTTGTCTATGTTATTTTTTAACAAAATGAAGGAATAAAAGCTCCTTTGGTACTTGAATTTCAAAAAGGAATGAAGATATGCTTTTTGTCATAGAAATGACAAACAAATATCTCAAAGTATGCAAAGTCTCAAATAAAGTTATTTTCAACCGACACACGCAATAGTTCCTCCCATTTTGTACCTTAAAGATGATAAGTAGTATTTTTGATAAGATAAGAAGTGAGAATTTAGTAAAATGCATTTAATGTTTACATTTAATGCATCAACAAACACTTCTTTCTATAAGAAAGGAAGACAAAAATAGCCAAAGCAATCATGTGAGACAAGCTCAAGGACATTCAACGATCATCTTCATGAAGAACCTATATAAAGAAGATTTGAGACTCAGAAAGAGAGAGAGAGAGAGAAAAAAATATACTGTAAAAATTCAATTCATTGTTTCTATAAAAACTTTATACTTAAATTGATTGTATCACGTCTTAAAAGTAAGACGAAATAATAAGTGATTTCTTAGCTTTAACTTTTAGTTATTGCTTGAAGTTTGGAGAGGCTTTGTTATAAGGAATATTTCGTTGTTGAAACCTGAAAAGACTTTGTTGTTTAAACAATACTTGGATAATTTCTTGAAAAGGCAAGACAAAAGGCATTTAAGTTGAACTAGAAGTGGTTTGTGAAAGAATACTTGTATCTTTGTGAATGATACTAGAACTTAATCAGGTTGATCAATAATTGAACATAATTTCAATGATTGAGACAAATTAGTATAAAAATATTTTGTGTTCTTTACATTTTTCTCCTCATTTGCTCTCTTATAGTCTTGTTACTACTTCACTATTTAAAAAAGAAAAAGTACTGATTTTTTTATTATTATTCAATTCCCTCTTCTAGTGTCTTTCTTTTCCTCCACATATGCAATTCATATTTTATAGTGTTTATCCCAATGATAGCAGACCTAGCGGGTCTAGGTGAATTTAGGCCAATCTCTCTTATTGATACTATATATAAAAATCTAGCAAAGGTTCTATAAAAATGAGGCAAAAAGGAAAAAAGGAGGTTTTGGTCTTTAAAGTGGACTACAAAAAAGTGCATAACTATGTTAACTAGGACTTTTTTTGTTATTACTTGCTTAATAGACTAGGCTTTTGCAAAAAATGGAGACTAGATCACTAAGTGCCCCCAAACTAGCTACATGTGTGTTTGTCCTTGTCAATGATAGTCCAACAATTGAATTTAGGGTACAAAAGGTGACCCCTTGGCCCCCTTTCTTTATGTGAATGTGGCAAAGGGTCTTGGTGGTATGATGAGGTCAGTAGTGGAGAAAAACCTATTTGTAGGGAATAGGATAGGTAAAAAGATGGTAGAAGTCAACTTTCTCCAAAATGTGGATGATATGGTCTCTCTTAGGAAAGCTAATATCTTGACAATGTGATCACTATTAGTATTAAGTGTATCCTCTTATGATTCAAACTTGCTTTTGATTTAAAAGTGAATTTCCATAGGAATAAATTTGGAGTAGTGGGGTTAGAGACAAGGATGCTAGAAAGATTTGCATATATATTAAACTATAAGATTATGTCACTACCATCCAATTATTTAGGTATCCCAATTGGTGGTAATCCTAGAAAGCAAGATATGTGGCAACCTATCTGGACAAACTCAAGAAAAAAGTATCAAAGTGGAAAAACAAGTTCATATCCATGGCTGGAAGGGTATGCAACATAAACTATGTTATGTTTGCTTTGCAACTA
The DNA here is from genome assembly GCF_000230855.2 of Cajanus cajan. Taxonomy (NCBI): domain Eukaryota; kingdom Viridiplantae; phylum Streptophyta; class Magnoliopsida; order Fabales; family Fabaceae; genus Cajanus; species Cajanus cajan. The sequence continues at coordinate 5,728,234 of NC_138517.1, read as the reverse complement.
TATTTTATATCATTCTTGAAAATGCCCAAAATAAGTGGTAAGGAAATTTGTTAGCATTTAGTGAAATGTTTTGTGGGGAGTGGAAGATGTAACACCCCAGTTTTCAATAAAGTTATTATTATTATTATAATAATAATTATTATTATTATATGGTATTTGGTCATAATTATTTTAATAATTATAGAAGAATATTATTTTGTACGTTTTAAATAATTATTGTTTTGGACAATTATTTAGTACGTATTAAATAACTATTTTTTATTAGCATGTTTAAATAAATATTTATATGTTTTAAGAGAAGGTTGATTTTATATGATATTTTGTTATTAAAATTATATTATTATATTTTGGGTTAGAAATATATTATTATTATAGAGGAAAAACATTTTATAATATACATGTATTTATTTTATTTAATTATTTTGAGGAAAAAGAGAAGTGGGTTAGACGAGAAGGAAAATGGGTTGGGTTGACCTAGCCCAATGAATTAATTTTAAGGAGTCAGGTAGCGTTAACCCTATCTACCTCATTTGCGTTCTGAAGGGTTAGGAAAAAAAAAAGAGAAACAAAGAGCTCTAAGGAAGAGTACTCAGGAACGACCTTAGATCACACCTTTGTCTTCTGCTCATCCAGGTAAGGGGGGAGTGAGAAACCTCGCTATGGGTGTGGGATTGTATGCTGGGTAGTGGGATTGGCCCCCAATCCTGTGTTTGCTGTATTTTTATGTATGCTCATGTATGAGGGGTTTCTCCCAATTGTATCTGTTTTGCTTATTATTTTTCTTATATGCAATTAATTGTATGACTTGAGATCTCTATGGGTTCCTATGGGAAACCCTATGAGAAAACGGACAAAATATGAATGTTTTCTATTTTTCCTTCTGATTACTTTGTTGTGTTCCTTGTTGGATGTGATGCATGAGTATGTGGTTAATTTTGAAAATAAATATGTTTTAATATGATCTAGAGTGTTCTATGGGTTCCTCCGGGAAACCCTATGGAAATAGGCAAAATATGAAATAGTTTCTGTTTTGATTTCTGATTTTTCTGTTATATTCCTTGTTTGATGAGATGTAAAAATATGTATTTAATTTTATAAATAAATGAGTTTTGATATAAATTAAAGTGCTCTGTGGAGGCTTTGTGAATATCATGATGTAAAGTGAAATGTGATTGAGACATGGGATATGAAATGTGATAATGAAATATGATGACGAAATGCGATGATGTGATATGACCATGGAAAATGATAATGCGATATGAGAATGCATAGAGTCTTGATTGACATGCATCATTTGCATAAGTGTTTTAAGGGTACGATATGAAATACACCGCCAGAGAAGGCCCCCTAGTGTAAAAGCTTTGGGGATTAGTCCTTGGGGATAGCTCGGTTCGGAAGTCCCAGTCTCGCCCATTGTGTGCATGCGATGTATCTTGCGCAGCTTAGCTATCCCGACGAGACTCTGGTAGTATATCCTTCTAGTGAGAGTGCGCAGAGGGTGTGACCCGGCATGTACTCCTAGACTACTCTTCGTGTATTGCTAGCGGCAATATGCCATGTGATGTTTTACTGGCGCCAATATGTAGTTCGTGTCCATGCATGTGCATTCTTATTATTAAATGATGATAAATTACTATTTGTATGACTTGGATGATTGGATAAGCTATTGTTGTTGATTGATCTATGAGGTAACTGTATTGTTTGTGTTTGGCTATCCGGTGTGCGTTCCTACACCGTAAGCCAGAGTGAGATGTTTCTCACTCCTTTCTTTTGTGTTGTTTCCCTTGTTTGATATACAAGAGACCATCAACAACATGAGGCTGAGGATGTAGACGATGGAGCTGAGGCTTCTATGTGGGATTTTGCTCTGATGTGGGATTTTGCTCTGATAGGACATGTGACATCGGGACATAGATAGAATTAGAATATGACATTGTTTATGATTTATTAAAGTATATATTTTGGAAAATTCAATTTTTATTCTTTGTAATTTTATTTGCTATTTGGATTAAGGACATGAATGTGAATTCTCTACTCACATGATTATTGGAATTGTCGTTTCAATTTTAAATATTTTTTTTATCCAATAAGATATTTCTTTTTATTATTATTATATATATATGTTGGGGTAGAGGGTATCACAGAAGAGGGTAGGAGAAAAATCCTATGGATAAGTTGGGAAAGGATTTATGTCTAACATTCCATGGGCCTTAGAAGTTAAGGATATTGAAATCTTTAATGATTTAATTAGGAAAATGGAAGTGGTGTCTGTTTCACCAAAAGAATAGCTTGTGGGGGAAGATATTGGAATACAAGTATGGCAGCTGGGAAAATTTATATTGGGGTACAAGTTTGAGTCTCTCTGGTGGAAAGACTTGAGGAAGATGTGTGGGGGAACCAACCAAACGTTTGTATTTGTGTTTGCCACGTAAATCAAGACTCGAGAGAAAGGGGTGAGAATTAGGGTAGCATAACTCAAGAATATTTACAAGAGCTCCAAAATCAATTTAAAGTAAAATATATATCAAAAGTATAAGTTTTAATAATTTTTTTTTTTGCCTAGAGTATCTACCGCCGATAATAGTGACTAATCTCTTTGCTACAATGTATGTACAAAGATGTCTGCAGCAGAAATAAGGTTTTTTTTATAAATATAAATGTTTTAAAAAAAGTGGACACATAATAGATGTATCCATTTTATATGATGTTATAAATTTTGTTCAACGGCAGTTTGAATACTTTTCACGATAAATGGAACCCACTTGAAGACTTGAAGTAATTATTTATTTCAAATTGCAATAATGCAAAATTTCCAGCCTCGATATTTTTTTTTTCTACAAAAAAACTGCAGTAGCAAATAATCTTCCAAGCTAACAACGTAATTTAAAAGAAATTTGCAATTGAACTGTATTTGAAATGATTTACTGCATGCATGTCCAACGTTTGGTTCCACCAATTAACAAAACTCTTGTAGAGCATGAGTACGTAGGTTCACATATTTAAAGATCAACTTCATGCACTATACGTTAATTTTACAAACTAAGTTTTAAAGAACTTTATATAACAACTACTTGGCGATTGCCACCGGGTTTTCTGATAATTATATAAGAGAATAAAATATATCTTTAAATGTGTTTTTAGTTATCTTAAATATAATTATTTTAGTTTTAGTTGTCCAAAAATTATTATTATTATTTTTAATAAATTTTATTTTTAAAAAATAAATATACCATCACTTAGTAATGACAAAACATAATCATATATTATTCTGAGAGAATATGATATGACATATTTAATGCATGTTCAATTATAATAAATGATGATAAAATTTATTTTTAAAATTTATGAAAATTAAAATTAATAATTAATTACATTTAAAGAAATTAAAAAATACTATTAAAATATATACTATTACATTTAACATCTTTAGTAAGAATGACAAAAAAATCTATAATTGTAAGTATTTGCAAATAAATATTCAACGAATAATAAATGGATATCCATAGATAATTTAAATGAATATATTCATATTCATTAATAAATGAGGGTGAGGATGTCAAGGTACTCGTGTCCCGTGGATATCTATTAAGTAAGTATGAATAAGATATTACTTAAATTTATTTTATTTAGACTTGTGAGATTAAAATATTATAATTTTTTAACTTTTATTTTGGACTTAATTATGGAGTTGAATTGTTTTAATTTTTTATATTTGTTTAAACTTATGAAATTGAAGTACTTTAACAATTAAATTTAGTTTTTAAATTGAAAAATCATGATTAATAAAATTGTGTATAAAATTTGAATAATTTAAGTTTTGACTTTTAAATTATTATTTTTGAAAAAATTATAATAACAAATAGAAATTATTATTAAAATATTTTAAAAACTATTTATATTTTTTTAAATAAATATACACGAGTACCCGTGGATATCAAAAAATACTTGAATATTCGCTTAGTAGATGCTCACATGAATATGGAAACAGATACGAGATGAATATTTATCTTGTGGAACAGGTAGCAGAGAACTACTACTTCTATCCGTCCCTCCTCGTTGACATCCTTAATCTTTAAGAATATTTTTCTATTTTTTATATATATTTATTAAAATGTTACTATAGAATAAGTTAATAAGTTATTATAATTTTTTTAGAAAACGTTACTATAGATAGAGTAACATTTTTTTCTCAATATTATTTTTTATAATTGTCTTTTAAAATTAAGTCTCACATCAAGTAAAAGAATGATACAGAAGTATTCTTCTCTTATCTCTGATTATTTATTTTTTTAAATTTAAGTTCTATTTTATCCCAAATCATTAAAAAGGGTTATCCATTATTTATTTAGATACCAAACTCAATAATATTGCATATGAGGGATGTATTGGAAAAATTCAAGTCCAACATAGACTAAAGTTAGACAAGATAATTAAAAAATATGTAAATAGAGAACCCTCACTTTATAAACTAATTTTATACGGTTGAGTTAAATTAATAACCCAATTTCTAATATGGTACAAGAGCTACCTACAAACCCAATAATATTATGTGTGAGGGAGTGTTTTAGAAAAAATCTAAATCAGGCTTATCCTAGATCATTAAAAAAGGTCACCTATTAAGTCCAGTAGTGCTGGACGTGAATGAATGTATTAAAAAATATTCAACTGCTAAATCAATTAAAAATAAAAATATTTAAAGAATATATAAGTAGGAAACAATCTTTACTTTACAAGTTAATTTTGTAAAATTGAGTTAGTCTTAAATTTACTTTTTCAAAACATATAAGAATTTATCTTAATGAGTGTTGTTAGACTTATCAAACCATTCACTATTAGACTATTATTTAACCATTCGTAAATCTCCAACATTGAATAATGTTAAATTTACCATTATATACTAATGGGAAAAAGTATTAGATGTTAAAATTACTTCCATTAATATGGATATTGCCCGGTAAAATTTAAATCATTTAGTATAAATATTTTAAAACCATTTATCTACTTATACTAATAAAACTATGTATTAGTTTCATGTATATTTTATTATTGGTGTAAAACTATAATATCTAACTAATAGCTTTATTTTTGATAAATAAATTAAAACTTTACTAACAAAGATAAATACGTGTGACATTTTATTTTGCTATAATTGCAGACATATATAATTAGCAATAATTTGATGCCTATAGGCTCTTCACTTTATTTAGTTGATGAAAAGCAAGCTATACGAAAATTTCTGCAACGCTAACTTCGCATCCAAGGTTTATTTAATTAATGAATATTGTGTTAATTCTTTCCAACCACAATTTTTTATGTTTTAAAGTTTTTTCAATTTTTTTTTTATATTTTACATATTTTAAATAATATTAATTACCTTTATTTTTCACATATATCTTTATTTGATAATTAATTAATATTTCTACTTCATAATTATAGTTGCTCTTATCCTGTATATTTTAAAATATTAAATGAAAATATTTTATATATTTTAAGATATTAAATAATATTTTAAACTTAACATATTAGTATTAAACATTTGTTAAGAGATAATAAAAAGTTGTGGCTGAGAGAGTATATACATTCAAAGTATCAGCACACAAATATATAAGTTTTAAATGATTTGACATGACCTGATGAAGTTTGTGATCACCCCCCATCCCATATTACAGTTGCAGTGATTTCCACAGCTACAATTGCTGTCTATTTTGGAGTTGTTTATGTAAAAGGTTGTACGGTTACAACCCTCCAACAAATTAATTTCATAACCATTTTATTATTCTTCCGCTTTTTCGTGTTTAGACACTCTTTCTAAAAGCTGTAATTTCATATGTCAAAGAGAATGAGTGATATTAGTAAACAAGTAAGATGTGTTGAATTAAAAAACTGAAATTTGCACAAGTGACAAAAGTAATCATACACTTATATATTCATAAATTATGAACCAACGTTCGATTTCAGTTTTCAACATGAATTCGTAGTTAAAATTTTTATTTTATTCTATAGGATGGACTCACCGAAAAGTTATACTTTTTTACTAAAAAACACTAAAAACTGTATTTATATAAGACATACATGTCTTAATATTAATATATATATATATATATATATATATATATTGATTTAAAGAATAAATCTATCTAGATTTATTTAACTTAATAATTCATATTTTACATTAAATTTTAACGATCTAATTATTAAATTTAAAATTCTTAATATATATATATATATATATATATCAAGTTTGTAACTTTTTTATAAAATTTTAAAATTATTTGATATTTTATTTTATTAATTCAATTTAATGTAGTATCAAATAATTTTTACATTTATTAAAAAATTTACAGACTTAATCTATGAACTGAGAATTTTAAATTCAATGAATAGATCATTAAAATTTGATGTAGAACATGAATTATTAAATGGAGTAAGTCTACTTACACTTACTCCTAGAGTAACAAATCTCTCCTCTCTCTATATATAGGGAGAATTAAATGACTTTCGAAATAACTCTATAAAACTATTTCACATCTCAATTCTTTATTCTCTTTTAATTTAACGGTGTATAATCAATTTTAAATATTACTTAAATATAATATAATTTATTAACTTCCTTTTTATTTATAGTAATTTTTCTTGATTAACATAAATTATTTATGATATAATTTATCCTTTTCATTTATGTTATTTCTTCTTTAATTATACTTCTCTTTCTTTACATATCAAAAAGAAAAAAACAAAGTAAAGTAATCAAATTTTCTCACAAACATGAAATGTGATCCCGCTATAACATTACGAAAGAAGAGCAATCATGAACTCCAATTAATTGTAATAATTGACTGTTTGGTTGGGTATTGATTAATTTCTTTTTTTTATACTCTTTGTCAATAGGTGATTTTTCAACTCAATTGTTTTATAATTCTTTTAATATTGATATCACTATATCTACTTTTCAAATTCTAGAACTACAATATGTTTAATCGTACTTGGTTATTCATGATTTTTTTCAAGTAAAAGTTAACAAAAAATTCATAAATATTTTTTCCTACAATAATTAAGTAATTGACTCAAAATCTTAGATTTAAGAGTGAGCTTGATATATCTCTCGATAAATTAAATCATTAATTAAAAAGAAATTATGTTAAGAGAAGATTTCTCACAATAACAGGATCAACTAAGCACACAATTATTACAGTTAATCGGAGCTTACTATTGTTCTAATTTTATAATGTTATAACGAGATCACACATTCATATATGTGAGAAAATTTCATTACTTTATTTTTCCCTTTTAATATGTGAAGATATAAATGAAGAAGAAAAAGCATAAATGAAAAATAACAAATTAATTACTGAGAATAATTTATATCAATCAAGAAAAATTATTGTAAATAAAGAGGAAGCTAATAAATTTGGTCATATTTATTTAATATTAATCTTGCACTATTAAATTAAAAAAAAAAAACAAAGAAATGAGATGTGGAGTAACTTTATAGAGTTATTCCAAGAATAAGTTTACCTAATTTTACTCTATTCAATAACTCATGCTCTACATCAAATTTTAACAATTTAACTGTTAAATTTAAAATTTTTAATGCATAAATTAAATTATAAATTTTAAAAATTTAAAAATTATTAAACGATGTAATATTTAATAAAAATTAATTAGACACAATTTCATGGTGAATCTTGCAAATTAGTAGGGGTGGGCAAAATTAACTAAACTAAACTAAACTGTTAAAAATTATATTAAACTAAAAAGTAGTTCAATTAAACTGAACTGAACTAAAAATTAGATTACAAAAATTGAACTGAACTGTTTTTTATTCTATTAAACTGTACTGTACAGAACTGTACTGAACTATACTGAACTATAATATGAAGTAAACTGAACTGCTATACACATTAATTTGTTTCTGAACTGCACTATTTTTGAACTGAACTATTTATGAACTGCTTCTAAACTGTGCCACCAGTTTATGAATTGTTGATGAACTATACCAAAATCTGCTACTGAGAATCTGGGGGCTCTGTATTAACAAATAACTGTTGATGAACTGCTACAAAAACTTCTGCCACTTGACAAATTGTTTAGGGACTAAAACTTACATTTTTTTGTACAGGACCTAAACCACAGTTTGTATACAAAAATCCAAACACATTCACTGCTTCAAGTCACGATGAAGCACACGCAGTGAATGCAAATACTCCACACGCAGTCAACCCAAATTCCTTAATAATGAATACAGGTCACCTCCATTCAGATACTCCATGACCAAAAATTATTGCATTAAAATTACCTTGGAATTGGAAGCATAGAACTATTAAAAGATGTAAATAGTACAAAGAAATAAGCAATACAAGGAAATAGTTTAGAGAATAATTCAATGCAGATTTATTTTCAAGTTAAGAAGCGAAAAATTGTTAGAGAAGATAATAAAAAAAAAGGTCCAGTTTAAACTACATATGTACAACATTCCCTGCAGCATGTTATGAGAACTACAACAATTAGTGAAATATATAAAGATCAAATACATTTTGATAGCATGTTCAGAAATAACTATTTTTGGTAAACTGATTCTTTTTTTTCAGAAAGATCTCTCAAGAAGCTGTCAAAGGGGAGAGAGGGGGGGCTTTGGCCCTATATAAAGCATTCCAAATAGTGGTAAACTTCAATAAAACTCCACACAGAACATTAAACCTTGGTGGTTCAACTTTTTCAAACAACTCTTCTACAATACAATGATTTTGATAGCATATTCAGAAGCTAAAATTCCACTGAATTTGATCAAGTGATCTGGAAATTCCTGTGCAATTATCTGGTGCAAGTTGCAGTCCTAAAGAGCTTGTCACATCAGATGTAAATACTGTATCAAGGACAGAATAACACTTATCAAGCACATAAAACTATAAGTTGTATGTTCAAATATGTAGGACCTCTCAAGATGAATTAATACATGAATTAATTTGAAAAAATGAAGTCCATAAAAATCTGAATTAATCCTCAATGTAGCAGACACCTCGCGAGCCAGGAAAAGCAGATTTGCAAGGAATTAAAGTCGTACCATCTATAATTTAAGAGCGATAAAAAAGAGCCAACTCGTGCTTGTGAAGGAAGATTTTTACATTTACCTTGCGGTGCCTGTAAGCAGATTTTCGTGGCTGGTGTGACTCGTGTGAATGTGAGTTAGGGATTCTTAGCGTAAAGAGCCAACCCGTGCGGTGCCTTCTTTTATTTTTTAATTAGTAGTTATTTATAGTTAACTAAACTATAACTTAAATAAGTTCAATTTTTTAAAACTGAATTAAAAAATAGTTTAGTTCAATTTTATTTTAAATAGTTTTAGTTTTTTAGTTTAAAATAATTCAGTTATTAATAGTTTTAGTTTAGTTAAGTTAATTTTGCCCAGCCCTACAAATGAGTTGAGACAGCGAAGGCGCACAGAGAAATCCGAAAAAGCAAATGCAAACTGAATCCATTTGATAGCAGAAAAGCTGTGAAAGGAATCAGGGAAAAGAAATGATAAGTTTGATCTCTACACAAATTTTCTTTCTTCTTCCCTCTTTCTTCACGCAAATAAAACAAAACTTTGTATCTAAAAATTTAAAGGGGACAGTTGCCAATGTAAAATTTGCAAGGAAACTCTTCTAAACAAAGTCAATGATCAAGTTAGAAAGTTCTAAAAAGCGTGTTATGGGAAAATTTCCTGTCATTGGCCAGATTGTGAGTCTAGCTAGCTATCTCCAACCACAAAGTTAATCAGAACACGTGAATGTTGGAAATGCATTGCAAACTTTCTTTCTCAGCTCAGATAGATCTACACTGCTGGAATTGTTAACCTGTGAATCAAGTTCCATAGGGAAAATATATAACATTAGAATAAATTTTTGGAATAGTTAAAAAGAGAAATTTTATAGAACCTTCAGAAATTTAAGGGTTTTGGAAAGTAACGTTATTGAGACATTCTCTCTTCCCTTGTCCAAACTAATTCAACTATTGGTCTAAAAAATAACTGTACTTAAACCCTTAAATTTATCTGACACCATAGCAACTCTCTAAAATGAAAACATGAACTTATTACCTCACACTGAACACTGTAGATCAATCTTCCATTGACTTCTGTTGAAAGGCAACTAACAATTTCAAGTCCCTCTTCAATCAGTAACTTTAGTAACTTTGAAAGTTTAGGCCTTTTTTCTCTGGAGCCGCTGGTGATTTCGATTCCCATAATACCATTATTCTCGTGGACAGTAAAGTTGCAAGATGTATGCAAACCCTCTTGATTATTTTCCGTATTGGAATAATTGGAGAGTTTCTTCAGTTCATCTCTCCTGGCACCAAGTTCTTTGATATTGTTCTGCATGTGCTTTATGTAATTCACTGCCTCGTTCATGTGGTCAGATATTGAACGCTTTCCCTGAAGAAAAACCATCCAATAACCCTAATAAACTCAGAAAACTTTGAACCACATCACATAATATTACCAAAAAAACAAGGGTAAGAATCAGTAGTTATTGTGTAAAGTATAGAAATAAAGGGGATTCTACACTTGGATTCTTATAAAGAGAATGGTTACTAGTAATTAATTAGCTCATGGGAGTAGCCTAATTTCCAAAGGGTATCCCCTAAAACGGAAATAACTGAGTGATTAAGCAAAAATCATGTCAATTTTTATGAAAAAGCAATTAATAGTTGCTTTCGTAGATCCACTTTCAGTGACATCAGATGTGTTACTAAACACACACTCAATCAAGGAGTAATTCAACAAGTTATTGACAGTGTGTACAGAAAAAGAGTAAACAACAAAGGAACAAAGGTTTTTCACCTTGATGAACTCAAGAGGGAGAAGGGATCTAAGAGAGGCAAAGAAGGTAGCCATTTCTTGTCTCCTTTGCCTTTCAATCTCCTTATGAATCATCTTCTTCTTATTATGTTCGTTAGAGTTGCCATGATTCTTCTTATCAGCCACACAGAAAAGTTTCTTTGGTCGGCTACTTGTGATTTTTCTGTCCGAATCATTGACATCCAGAGAAGCATAATCATCCAGAATCAGATCTTCGGAGATTTTGTGTTCATGCTGGTGGGGGCTATTAGAAAACTGGATAACCAACTCATTGCCTCGTTGTAAAGGAAACATGGTATGCTCAACTCAATGAGTGGTCTAAATAATCCTTAGTTTTGGCTATGGGGGCTGAATGAAGGAGCAGATTCATTTCATTTGGGCAAAATATGCTATTTCTAGCAACCTTCTACGGAGATCTCACATGCTAAAGATTCCTATAGATTTTATCAGACAAATTAAATGATAATGAGACTTTCTTTTGAAAAATTTTGCAACACACTCCTTATTTCTTATAGATAAGTATTATTTTTAAAATTTTAAAATTATTAAACTAATTTTCATAAACAAAAAATAATATAATAAAAAAAGTATGTTAAAGAAAGAAAGAAAATCATCATTAAAGGCCATTCAAAACGAATATATTATTTTAACAACACATTATTCTCACGAAATATATATTTTATAATAAGGGACAAGATGTAATATAAAAAGAGTGATATGATAGACAAAGACAGATAAAATAAATATTGTAGAAAATTTAAGTAAAATGTAAAAAAAAAAAAAAAAAAAAAAAACTAACTAGTGCAATAATTAAAGACCGAAATAAAATTATTAAAACTATTTTATTCTTAAAAAGATGATTACAAAATATGTTAAATATTTTTTAAATTCATCCATCGTCAAAATTGAAACCCTTTTTGGTTTCCTTACAGGCAAAGTTACGTAAGAAGTGACCTCATTCGCAGTTTTTATATTATAATAATTTGAGGTTACTGTTCATAAATACGACTGCTACCCCTCCCATTAACGTTCACATCATATACATTAGAAGTTTAGAACTTGCTCAAGCATTCATTTCCTTCGGTTTTCTTTTCTAAATATAAGTATGTATGAAATAACTATTTCATTTCACTGAAGTAGTTTTCTTTGATTGAGATAGTGTTTTAGTTTAGCCTTAGTTAGTAAATAATCGTTGTGTGAAGTTTACCATTGCAAAATTTTAATGAAAACCAGTGTAGAATTAATTGAGAAATGAAAAATGAGAAAAAAAAATCATTTTAAACATTTATTCTACGAAATGAGATAATATATCAATTTTATTAATCATATTATTTTTTAATTATTTTCAGTATATTTATTTGTGCACTATAAAGTTGTAAACCCATAAAAATATTTTTAAATCTTTCTCCAACGCTTTTATATTAATCTTCATACTTGTTATATACTTTTAGGTGTCAAAATACATTTAATTTTTATGTAATATTTATTTTATAAAGTATATTGGTCTTCCTAAAGGTACAGGTTAAGGAATTAATAATATTATTTTTTTTGTTAAAAATCATATTTGTGGATCTATTGAAAATATATGGTAACGGAAAATTAATAATATTATTTTTCTTAAACATTTTACTTTTGGGTTGTAATCGCTTTCCTTAAAACATTAATCAGCATTTTTCATAAAATATTAAAAAAAAAAGTTATAAGAAGATACTACTATAATAATAAGAACTAAGATTCTGTGCTTTAGTCACGCTAAATTATTCAACAATCGTGATCGGCCAATGGCTTACAATTTATTTGAAATGTACATCGACCTAATTTATGCTACATAGCATAGATGATGTAGTTTTGAGTTTTGGGGAAAAATAAATTTTGATTTATTCGTCAAGGGAGCTTTAGAAAGATTATTAAAAGGATTAAACGTATAGAAGAAGGGATGCATGTGGCCCTCGTTGAAACACGAAAGTGGCTTGAGCAAGCATTTAATTGGGTGTTTCTTCATATATGTCCTACAAACTAAAGCATATTTTTATTTAAAATATAAACCCTTAAGTTCTTTTCCCCTAACCCATTTTTCTTTTCCCTCTTTCTTGTCGTTGGTGCTTACTATATAATAATTCTAGTTTAACCTAGCCTAGCTTTAACTTCGGTGACAAATACACTAGAGAACAAGTGTTTGTAGAGGAATATATATATATATATATATATATATATATATATATATATATATATATATATATTAATAATAATTGAATTATAGTTGAAAAAACTATGTGAACATTTTTTAATTAACAGAAAACCATATGAGATAAAAATATTGATAAGTTAGGTTAAACCCTAAACCTATCTGTAATATTCTATAAGATTATTTTTTCTCTACCATTTTTCATCATATTACTTGTCATATTACACAAATTTCTTCTTTTTATGTTATATCTTTCCTCTCTATTCAACCTATTGTACAATATTATTCTATACTACCATTTTTCTTCCACGTCCCACCTAAACATAACTTCATGTTTTTTTTATCTCAAATATTTTGACTTACCACACAAAAACAATAATGCAGTACAGGTTGGTCCCTACCCCAATATCACTCGAGTGATATTTTTTTTGTGTGGATATTGTATTTTTACTAACCCTTCATTAACATTCACTACTAATTTCTCTCCCCTCATCACATTTTATTACCTATCATATTTATACTTTTTCTTTATTTTATTTCTCTCTTTTTAGGTGCATGTTACATAGGTTTTTGGGTGTACAAAAATCATTTTTCACATCATTACTACAGAAAGGACTTTGGCAATTGTGTAAGAACACCATCAAGAAGTATTCCTATCCTCATATTACCGATAGAGGAAAAGGGACCTTTCGTAATTATGTAAAAAAAAAAAAAAAACCACTCGGATAATTTGTAGAGAATTAATGCAGAACACCATATTAATTCTTTCTCGACCGTCAATTTTTATTTCCTTTAATTGAAGATGATGTTTCTCTAATAAAAATAGTTGATGAACAACTCTTCTCTATTTAACACATAGTAAGAGAAAGGAAAAAAATAAAGAGAAATATAGATGTATACTCTAATAGAAAGATATATATATATATATATATATATATATATATATAAAGCATATCAAGTGAGAAAATTTGGAGTTTAATTAAGTGAGAGAAAATTAATTTAAGGATTATATTTTAACCCTCTCATCTCTCATAATAAATTCCTTCACTTGATATGCTTCATATATATATATATATATATATATATATATATATATATATATATATATATATATATATATATTCTAATAGAAAGAGAGAAATAAAGAAAAGAAATTTGTATGAATAAGATGTTTGTAGTGAAGAATGATTAATAAATTATTCATATAACGGTACGGTACTCTTCTTCGGTAATGTGGGTTTGCCCCCGAAATGAAAACAAGTGAACAACTAACATAAGAATACTGTATTAGTGGTGGTGGCAAATAAAAGTATGGAACAGTATCAACGGGAGGATTTCTCTGACGTCAAGAATATTTTGTTCCTAAACCTCATTAATTAGGTGACTTAGTTGGCAAATTTCAAGGTATATATGTTTTCTCACTCGGCATACATAATATATATATACACGTGTGTAGTTTATTAATGCTCACAAATATGGAAGCGGCTTAGCTACTTCTGGTCTTCCATCTGTTGACACTCATGGGAATATATATATATATATATATAGGGTTATAATTACACTGGTGTGACTTTTACCAAGTGTTATACCACTCAATAATTTTATATTAAATGTGAATTTTGTAAATTTAACTGTTAGATTGAAAGTTCTCTACTCTTAGATCATATATACAAAATTTTATATTAATCCAAGATGATTTGATACTTCATTTTTATAAAACAAAATTGACGTAATATATTCATTTCAAGATACACTGAAATATGAACACTTTGATTACCTTCAAGTTGTTGTTCAATTTTAAAAAAATTTAATATACACGTATAAAGTGATATGAATTTTTAATCTAACGGTTGAATTTACAAAATTCATAATTAATATAAAATTATTCAGGAATGTAATACTTAGTAAAAGTTATATCGGTATAATTATAACCATAAACACTCTCTTTATATATATATATATATATATATATATATATTATAGACATCTTCGGATGTTCTTTAATCTAACATATTTTCTTCAAACATTGTGGCTCTCATCACAATAAAATATGGAAATGTAAATTACCCCCTCGTGGTATGTCAGTTTCCTGAGAGGTGTATGATCTAACTTACACCAAGTATAAATTAAGTCACATTTATTTCGTAAATAACTTAAGTCATGAGATTCTAAAACAATATTTTTAAAAAGGTTAGGTTTTAAGTTATTTAAATTTTTTTTAAAATTTAACAAAGTATAATCTTAGTTAAAAGAAATATAAATAATATAATGTTAAAAAAATATTGATGTAACGACTTGATAGGTCCTCACACTTTACAACTCAACAACTATATTAACGAGAAAAATAATCTAACTACTTAGAATTAATATGCAAAATAATCTAACTACTTAGGATTAATATGCAAAACAATACTTGGAATTGTGTTCACGACCTTCTCTTTCATTATAGTCAGGGACGGATGCACGTTTTGGATAGTGGGGGTACTTGCCCCCACTACTATTTGACATATACATAATTTTTTATCTAAAAAATAATATATTTTAAAAAATAAAAATTATATTCTAATAAAATAAATATATATGTTTAAATTATTATATGTATAAAATATAGATTCAGAAAAAATGTTTATTTATTTGATATTTCTCAAACTTTTGAAAGAGATTAATTCTCTTATGTGATAAAGAATACTTCTTAATAACAAATCAATTTTTTAAAAAAGTTTAATTATAATATATATATATATATATCTTAACATTCACATATATAATGTAATATATTAATATAAATAAATTTTTGATAAAATAAAATTTGCAGTATGCATGTTTACCTTTTGAGTTTTCTATTTATTGTATACGTTGATTAAAAAAATAAAAATAGTAAAATTATATATGTTGATTAAAAAAATCAAAATAAGAAAAATTGGAAGACTTAAGTTCCATTTAGAATTGTTATTATAAAATATATTTTAAAATAAATTATCATCTAAAAATATATATTAGATATTAAAAACATGTTTATATCATAAATAAATTAAACTTGATTTTTATAAAATTTAACATATTTATTTTTATATTTTTAATAGTGTTAAATTATTATAAAATAAGTCTTTATGATTGTAGTTCTACCCAAATATTTAAAAAATGTCTATGATAGATAAATAAGTCATACTTAGGATATATATTTTTAAAGAAAATTAGGTTCAAACCTACTAAATTATAATAAAATTTAGTGTGACCTAATTTATTTTCATCTTTAATTATAATTGTATATATAAAAAGTTTGTAAAAAATAATTATGATATATATTTATACCTTTAAAAGTTATATATAAAATTTTTAATACTACAAATATATAAATAAATATTGCTCCTACTATCTAAAATTTATGGATCCGTCATTGTTAATAGTATTTGACTTTTTATCTTCTAAAACTTGATCAAGATCCCGTTGCACTAAAATATATTGAATATAATACACTGTCAAATCATAAAATTTGTCTTACCATGAAATATCAATATCTCAAACTTTTGTGAATTTCCCGCCATAACTTTGATGTCACTAATGGGCACCCACACACATGTCTTCACATTGTTATGATATTATCCACTTTGGTCCTAAACTTTCATGATTTTGCTTTTGGTCATTTCCTAAAAGGTTTCATAATATCAATGGAGTTTATATGTGCTTTATAAACCTTTATACTCCTCATAATTTGATGATGTGAGGTATCTCAATAAATTATTGAAAAAATAATTCAAATCTCAAATAAATTGAGTGTGAAATTTAAGGAGTTATTCCAAGAATTTGTAATCTTTAGAATATTATTTAGATTAATTTATAGATTTTTATTTATTTTAATATCTTTTGGATATTTCTTTTGTGTTTTTTTTTTAATTAGGAGGATTGTAAGATTAAAATTTTGTACTATAATTTTTCTATATATATAAAAAGTCAAGAAATAGAATCTTTATGTGTTTCGTTTATGATCCTTGGACATATAGGTAATCTTATTATGTGAGGAGAAGTTTTTGCCATCAGTAGTATCAAAGCCAATGGTTGACCAGGTGGCTAGCTTAGAGTCTCGAACAAGTATTTGACAATGGGAAGCGATGGATCAAAGTGTGAGATCCCTTATGTCAAAAATTTTCTTGATGGTGTGGAGGCCATGCGACGTGTTTCATTGAAGTGAGCTAATGTAACAGCCCAGCAACCCGCATGTGGATATTGTCCGCTTTGGCCGCAGCCCTCACGGTTTTGCTTCTGGCAATGGCACGCATGCCACCCCAAAAGGCCTCCACACAAGGAAGGTATCCACACCCATATATATGGCATGCTTCGTTCTCCTTCCTAACCGATGTGGGACTTCACAATCCACCCCCCCTCAAGGGAGTCCAGCGCCCTCGCTGGCACACCGGCCCGGGTCCCGGCTCTGATACCAAATGTAACATTTATTTTGGGGTAGTAAGGGTGTCACATTTAGTGGTATCAGAGCAGGTCGATTCAATCGGCCTTGAGTTATGAGTCTACTGTGTTTGTTTGGTAAATGAATGATGTGATAAAATTGATTGTTGAACTTATTGATAATATGAAGATAAATTGAATTTATTGTTTTAGAGTATGATTGTTAACTTTTTGGGGGAAAAACAGAAAAACAATGGCAGGAGGTAGAAATGATCAAGCAATTGCCGATGCTCTACAAGCAATGGCTCAGGCTCTGGGTAATTTGAACCAACGACCAGAAGTTGATTGGCTAGAAAGATTCCAACGAAATAATCCACCAAGTTTTCGTGGAGGCTATAATCCTGACGGAGCTACTGACTGGATATTTGAAGTTGAAAAGATATTCCAAGTTATGGGATGTCCTACGACACAGAAGGTGACTTTGGCTACCTTTATGCTCTCTGGAGAAGCTGGCATCTGGTGGCAAAGTACTTGGCAAAGAATAATGGCTCTAGGAACCCAAGTAAGCTGGGATATTTTCAAGCGACTCTTCTTGGAGAAATATTTTCCTCGAGATATAAGTCATAAGAAACAGGTGGAATTTCTTGAATTGAAACAAGGAGAGGATTCAGTAGCTGAGTACGTAACTAAATTTGAAAATTTGGTCAGATTCTGCCCCATGTATGACGGTGTGGGTAATGAGGAGGACAAATGCGTAAAGTTTGTGAGCGGTCTTCGCCCAGAGATTAAACAGGTGTTCAATTATCAAGGGATCACGCACTATCATGACTTGGTAAATAAGTGCAGAGTTTATGATGAGGACAACCAAGCAAGGGTGACTCATTATAAAAGTGGAGGACCAATGAGAAATAATAAGTTTGGTTCATCCAATAAAGGAAAACCTTATAACAAGCCTGTTGGAAATACGAACACTAAAGTAAATAATCAGGACTTTGTGCAAAGGAACCAAGCTAGTCAACTTTCTAGAGGTGGAAATGGGAGTATTATTCCACACAAAAGCTGCTACAACTGTGGAAAACCAGGGCATAGGGCAATTGATTGTCGGATACCAAAAGCAATAATATGCTACAAATGTCAACAGAAAGGACACAAGGCTAGTGAATGTCCTCAGAATAGGAAAGGGACAACGGAGATTGAAGGGAACGCTAGCAAACCTCGAACCACAGGAAGAGTATTTGCTTTGAGTGGTGCTGAAGCTACTCAATCCGAGGACTTAATTCAGGGTATGTGTTTCATTAATGGAACTCCTTTAACCGTTTTATATGATTCTGGTGCAACTCACTCTTTTATATCACACGCATGTGTGTCTAAGTTAAAATTACCTGTCTCTTCCTTATCTTTTGAGTTAATTGTCGAAACACCCACTAATGGTTCTGTAATTACTTCTGATGTCTGTCCAAAATGTCCTCTAACTATTGAAGGTAGAGATTTCCTGGTTGACTTAATTTGTTTACCTCTAAGTCAACTAGATGTTATTCTGGGTATGGACTGGTTATCTTCCAATCATGTCCTTTTGAACTGTGCTTGTAAATCTATTGTTTTTGGTGAACCTGTTGAAAGAGTGAGTAAGGATTATTTGACTGCCAACCAAGTTAAGGTGTCTATGCAAGCGGATGCCCAAGTGTACATGTTGTTAGCTTCTTTAAATTCTGAGAAAAATGTTTCAGTAAATGAACTGCCTGTTGTATGTGACTTTTCGGATGTCTTCTCTGAGGTGTCTAGCTTACCACCTAGAAGAGAAGTAGAATTTTCCATAGATTTAGTTCCAGGAGCAGGACCTATTTCTATTGCACCTTATAGGATGTCACCCATAGAGTTAGTGGAACTGAAAAAGCAAATAGAAGAATTGTTGGAGAAGGGGTTTGTGAGACCTAGTGTATCACCTTGGGGAGCACCCGTACTCTTAGTCAAAAAGAAAGATGGTAGCATGAGATTGTGTGTGGATTATCGCCAGTTGAACAAGGTGACCATTAAGAACAAATATCCATTACCTAGGATAGATGATCTTATGGATCAGTTGACAGGTGCTTGTGTGTTTAGTAAGATTGATCTTAGATCAGGATACCACCAGATTAGGGTTAAGGAAGAAGATGTACCTAAGACAGCCTTTAGAACTCGCTATGGACACTATGAGTATCTAGTAATGCCTTTCGGTGTGACAAATGCTCCTGCAATTTTTATGGACTACATGAACCGGATTCTTCATCCATACTTGGATAAATTTGTAGTTGTCTTTATAGATGACATACTAGTTTATTCCAAGACTAAAGAGGAGCATGAGGAACACTTAAGGGTAGTACTACAAACTCTCAGGGAGAAACAACTTTATGCTAAGTTGTCCAAGTGTGATTTTTGGCTAGAGGAGGTGAGTTTCTTAGGACATGTAATTTCAAGTGGAGGAATAGCAGTGGATCCATCTAAGGTTGAGGCTGTGCTTAATTGGGAGACACCTAAGTCAGTTAGTGAGATTAGGAGTTTCCTTGGATTGGCTGGATACTATAGAAGATTCATAGAAGGATTCTCTAAGTTAGCATTACCCTTGACAAGTTTGACTAGGAAAGGAGTTATGTTTGTATGGGATAGTAAATGTGAAGATAGTTTCCGAACCCTTAAGGAAAAATTGACTAGTGCACCTGTTTTAGTATTGCCTGATCTTAGTAAGACTTTTGTGGTTTACTGTGACGCTTCTAAGATGGGTTTGGGTGGTGTATTAATGCAAGAGGGTAGGGTTGTATCTTATGCATCCAGACAATTGAAGGTACATGAGAGGAATTACCCCACCCATGATCTTGAATTAGCAGCTGTGGTATTCACACTTAAGATTTGGAGACATTATTTGTATGGTTCAAAATTTGAGGTGTTTAGTGATCATAAGAGTCTTAGGTATTTATTTGACCAAAAAGAATTAAATATGAGGCAAAGGAGATGGTTGGAATTCCTTAAAGACTATGATTTTGATCTTCATTATCATCCAGGAAAAGCTAATGTGGTAGCTGATGCCTTGAGTAGAAAATCTTTGCATCTGTCTTCTCTTATGATTAGAGAGATGGATCTTTTGACACAATTTAGAGACTTGAGTCTGACTTGTGAAGTGAACCATAATAGTGTAAGACTAGGTATGACTCGGGTGACTAGTGAGTTGTTGGGGGAAATTAGAGAAGCACAGTTAATGGATTCATTTCTAGAGGCTAGACGAAAGGATATAGGACAAGGGATTGGAGAAGAATTTACCTTGGGTGCAGATGGAGTGGTAAGATTTAAAGATCGAGTATGTGTGCCTAGTAACCCTACACTTAAACGACTGATACTAGAGGAAGGTCATAAGAGCAAGCTTAGTTTTCATCCAGGAGCAACTAAGATGTATCAAGACCTAAGGAAGATATTCTGGTGGCCTAGGATGAAGAAAGATATAGCTGAATTTGTGAGTGCCTGTCTAGTATGTCAGAAGGCTAAGATAGAGCATCAAAAACCTTCAGGACTACTTCAGCCTTTGAGTATACCCGAGTGGAAGTGGGATAGCATTTCTATGGACTTTGTAGTTGCTTTGCCTAGGACTAGGAAAGGGCATGATTCCATTTGGGTTATAGTTGATAGGTTGACCAAGAGTGCACATTTTCTACCTATTAACATTAGGCATTCTCTAGAGAAATTGGCTAGATTGTACATTGATGAAATTGTGAGATTGCATGGGATACCATCTAGCATAATTTCAGACAGAGACCCTAGATTCACCTCTAGATTTTGGGAGAGCCTACAACAAGCCTTGGGGACCCAACTGAGACTTAGTTCAGCATACCATCCTCAAACTGATGGTCAGACTGAGAGGACTATTCAGTCTTTAGAGGATTTGCTTAGAGCCTGTGTTTTGGACCAAGGAGGAAGTTGGGATAGCCTTTTACCTTTGATAGAGTTTACCTATAATAATAGTTACCACTCTAGCATAGGTATGGCACCCTATGAAGCCTTGTATGGTAGGAGGTGTAGAACTCCTTTGTGTTGGAGTGAGCCTGGAGACAATGTCATCTTAGGACCTGAGATTGTGCAACAAACCACTGAAAAAGTTAAATTGATACAAGAAAGGATGAGGACATCTCAGAGTAGACAGAAAAGTTATGCTGACAGAAGAAGAAAGGATTTAGAATTTCAAGAAGGTGACCATGTATTCTTGAAAGTCACTCCATGGACTGGGGTTGGCAGGGCATTAAAATCCAGAAAACTTACTCCTCGATTTATTGGTCCTTTTCAAATTCTTAAAAGAGTCGGCAATGTTGCCTACCAAATTGCTTTGCCTCCTAATTTGTCAAATCTTCATGATGTCTTTCACATTTCTCAACTTCGAAAATATATCCACGATCCTTCGCATGTGATTGAGTCGGATCATATTGAGGTTAAGGAGAACTTGACGGTGGAAGCTACCCCGATAAGAGTCGAGGATCGAATGGTAAAGCAACTTAGAGGTAAAGAAATTCCTTTGGTAAAGGTTATTTGGGGAGGAGCTATACCTGAAAGTGCTACTTGGGAATTAGAGGAAAGGATGAAAGCTTCATATCCATTTTTATTTGCATCAGGTAATTTCGGGGACGAAATTTCTAAAAGGAGGGGAGTAATGTAACATCCCAAAATTTTATTTTTATGTATTGGGATTATTAAAAGGTTTATCATATTTTTATTTAAGTATTTTACTATTTACGTATTTTACTATTCATGTATTTTACTATTCACGTATACATTTTTCACTATTCATAAATACGTATTTACGTATTTGTAAATAGTGTTTTACTGTGCACGTGCACAGTAACTGACGGCTGCGAGGGACGCGGGTTCAAATTTTTAAATAAATTTGAATATAATAATGAATAGTGCATAGTAATTTATAATATTATTTTAATGAATAGTGCATAGTGCATAGTAATTTCAGAATTTCTATAAATAGGGGCTAGGGGCTGAAAGAAATTCATAACTTGAGATAAGGAAATTCTGGAAGAGAGAAAGGAGAGAGAGAAAGAGAGAAAGAAAGAGGGGAGGTTCTGCTTTAGTTCCGGTCCTGGTTTAATAGAAAGAAGAGGAGGTTCTACTAAAATTTCTATTTAATCAGGTACGGGGGAAAAGAGGATTATTTATATGTAGAATACATGAGGGTATTGGGTTGAATTTCTTAGAATAACGTTTGATTTATGTGAATGGACGGCCAAGCCTCCTATTAATTTATAATTTGGAATTTATGTGAATGGACGGCCAAGCCTCCTAATAGTTTATAATGTTAAATTTATCTGAATGGAAGGCTGAGCCTCCTATTAACTTATAATTTAGAATAATTAGGGATCTTACTGTTATTCTATTAATGAAGGGAATTGCTGTATTATTGATTATTAAATGAATGATATGGATGTAATATGCTTGAGGGATATGTAAAATCTACTTTGTTAAGTTTATTTGTTGTATGAAATTATATACGTGTTATAAATTTGAATAATAGGATGAGATGTTATATGATTGAGATATTGATTGTGATTGTGATGTCTCACATCGATGACTAGGATAGCACGGCTCTGTATAAGTGGTGCTACAGGGAAGGCGTGACCCTAGCATGGTGTGGGATGAGAAAGACAATTAACACCATCACTTATGTCAGTTATGGCAGCCCTGGCATAGGGTTAATTGCAATAGATTGTATTGATTGTATGTGATTGTTGTTACTCACACTGAAGGATTAAGGATGATACGAACCCTGGGTGGTGGATGATTCAGGGACGAGCGTACTCCTCGTAGATCAGGGATGATACGAACCTTGGGTAGGTGATGCTTCAAGGACGAGCGTACCCCTGGTATGGTGTGAGTAAGGGAGGCAATTAACCTGTATCACTGGTGTCAGATGTGGCGAGGTCTTGGCATAGTGTTAATTGTGATATTGATGTGAATTGTTGGATTGTGAATGATGAATAATTGATACTGTTAATTGTGAGATTGATATGAGTTATGAATGTAGAAATATTATCGTTAAATTATGAAAGTGATATGAGTTATGGATATGGATGGGGAAATAATTGTATGATTGGCATGTATTATTGATGTGATATTATTAATTGTGATATATTGTGAAAATGATGGATAATTGATAATTAAATACATGTATACTTGTATGCATTATACCGTGATGTGTTTGTATGTATTTTGCATATAAGTAACTTTTCTTTTCTCACCGTATAAATTGTGGATATTTTTAGGTGGAGAGGATCCAGCTGCAATTGGTATATAGTATGTCAGCAGTTTTATTTGGGAAAATGCTCTGATAGTGTGACATCGGGGCAGAGGATTTCTAGTTTAAGATATTTATGAAAATTCTGTAATATTATTTTGAAAACAATTTTAGAAACTCTTGTATTTTAGGTTTGATATTTCTATTAATGTGGTGTATTGAATTTTTGTTATGTGAACCCTTTTACCAATTTCAAAAGTTTATTTTCTTTAATTTTGTTATATTATTTCGTTATATGTTTTGGGGTAGTAAGGGTGTCACATTTAGTGGTATCAGTTAATGGATTCATTTCTAGAGGCTAGACGAAAGGATGAGGACATCTCAGAGTAGACAGAAAAGTTATGCTGACAGAAGAAGAAAGGATTTAGAATTTCAAGAAGGTGACCATGTATTCTTGAAAGTCACTCCATGGACTGGGGTTGGCAGGGCATTAAAATCCAGAAAACTTACTCCTCGATTTATTGGTCCTTTTCAAATTCTTAAAAGAGTCGGCAATGTTGCCTACCAAATTGCTTTGCCTCCTAATTTGTCAAATCTTCATGATGTCTTTCACATTTCTCAACTTCGAAAATATATCCACGATCCTTCGCATGTGATTGAGTCGGATCATATTGAGGTTAAGGAGAACTTGACGGTGGAAGCTACCCCGATAAGAGTCGAGGATCGAATGGTAAAGCAACTTAGAGGTAAAGAAATTCCTTTGGTAAAGGTTATTTGGGGAGGAGCTATACCTGAAAGTGCTACTTGGGAATTAGAGGAAAGGATGAAAGCTTCATATCCATTTTTATTTGCATCAGGTAATTTCGGGGACGAAATTTCTAAAAGGAGGGGAGTAATGTAACATCCCAAAATTTTATTTTTATGTATTGGGATTATTAAAAGGTTTATCATATTTTTATTTAAGTATTTTACTATTTACGTATTTTACTATTCATGTATTTTACTATTCACGTATACATTTTTCACTATTCATAAATACGTATTTACGTATTTGTAAATAGTGTTTTACTGTGCACGTGCACAGTAACTGACGGCTGCGAGGGACGCGGGTTCAAATTTTTAAATAAATTTGAATATAATAATGAATAGTGCATAGTAATTTATAATATTATTTTAATGAATAGTGCATAGTGCATAGTAATTTCAGAATTTCTATAAATAGGGGCTAGGGGCTGAAAGAAATTCATAACTTGAGATAAGGAAATTCTGGAAGAGAGAAAGGAGAGAGAGAAAGAGAGAAAGAAAGAGGGGAGGTTCTGCTTTAGTTCCGGTCCTGGTTTAATAGAAAGAAGAGGAGGTTCTACTAAAATTTCTATTTAATCAGGTACGGGGGAAAAGAGGATTATTTATATGTAGAATACATGAGGGTATTGGGTTGAATTTCTTAGAATAACGTTTGATTTATGTGAATGGACGGCCAAGCCTCCTAATAGTTTATAATGTTAAATTTATCTGAATGGAAGGCTGAGCCTCCTATTAACTTATAATTTAGAATAATTAGGGATCTTACTGTTATTCTATTAATGAAGGGAATTGCTGTATTATTGATTATTAAATGAATGATATGGATGTAATATGCTTGAGGGATATGTAAACTCTACTTTGTTAAGTTTATTTGTTGT
Source organism: Cajanus cajan (assembly GCF_000230855.2). Taxonomy (NCBI): domain Eukaryota; kingdom Viridiplantae; phylum Streptophyta; class Magnoliopsida; order Fabales; family Fabaceae; genus Cajanus; species Cajanus cajan. The sequence continues at coordinate 5,702,870 of NC_138517.1, read as the reverse complement.
ATGAAATTATATACGTGTTATAAATTTGAATAATAGGATGAGATGTTATATGATTGAGACATTGATTGTGATTGTGATGTCTCACATCGATGACTAGGATAGCACGGCTCTGTATAAGTGGTGCTACAGGGAAGGCGTGACCCTAGCATGGTGTGGGATGAGAAAGACAATTAACACCATCACTTATGTCAGTTATGGCAGCCCTGGCATAGGGTTAATTGCAATAGATTGTATTGATTGTATGTGATTGTTGTTACTCACACTGAAGGATTAAGGATGATACGAACCCTGGGTGGTGGATGATTCAGGGACGAGCGTACTCCTCGTAGATCAGGGATGATACGAACCTTGGGTAGGTGATGCTTCAAGGACGAGCGTACCCCTGGTATGGTGTGAGTAAGGGAGGCAATTAACCTGTATCACTGGTGTCAGATGTGGCGAGGTCTTGGCATAGTGTTAATTGTGATATTGATGTGAATTGTTGGATTGTGAATGATGAATAATTGATACTGTTAATTGTGAGATTGATATGAGTTATGAATGTAGAAATATTATCGTTAAATTATGAAAGTGATATGAGTTATGGATATGGATGGGGAAATAATTGTATGATTGGCATGTATTATTGATGTGATATTATTAATTGTGATATATTGTGAAAATGATGGATAATTGATAATTAAATACATGTATACTTGTATGCATTATACCGTGATGTGTTTGTATGTATTTTGCATATAAGTAACTTTTCTTTTCTCACCGTATAAATTGTGGATATTTTTAGGTGGAGAGGATCCAGCTGCAATTGGTATATAGTATGTCAGCAGTTTTATTTGGGAAAATGCTCTGATAGTGTGACATCGGGGCAGAGGATTTCTAGTTTAAGATATTTATGAAAATTCTGTAATATTATTTTGAAAACAATTTTAGAAACTCTTGTATTTTAGGTTTGATATTTCTATTAATGTGGTGTATTGAATTTTTGTTATGTGAACCCTTTTACCAATTTCAAAAGTTTATTTTCTTTAATTTTGTTATATTATTTCGTTATATGTTTTGGGGTAGTAAGGGTGTCACATTTAGTGGCAGAACGCCCCGTTCTCCTTCTGGAACGGCCCGTTCTGCAAGGAGAACGCCCCGTTCTCCTTCTGGAACGGCCCGTTCTGCAAGGAGAACGCCCCGTTCTCCTTTGGAGAACGGCCCGTTCTGGGCCCGTTCTGGACGTCCCAAAAATACACAATTTTATCATTTGGAACGGCCCGTTCCACATTTGGAACGGCCGTTCCGGATAGGTCCGCGAAAATGCCTATAAAAGGCCCCTCCTCCCTCTCAAATCCACACACCTCTCATCTTCTCTCCCTTCTCTCTTTTCTTTCTCTCTCTACTTCCTGCTGTTGATGGAAGGAGCTTAGGGGGTGGAGGTTCTACCCTAGTTCCGGTCCCGATTTAAGGAGAGAAAGTTCTGCCCGAATTTTGACTACCGTTTAAGGAAAAAGAAGAGGAGGTTCTGCTCAAGTTACTATTCATCCAGGTACGGGGAAAAAGGGGATTATTTATATGTAGAGTACATGAGGGAATTGGGTAGAGGAAGAATTTCTTAGGATTATGATTTTATAATTATTTTATTTGAAGAATCATTAGTTCTATTGAAATTATGTGATGAGGTTTATAGATATGCCAAATTGTAGGAATAATGATCTGGGAAGAAAGAAGAAATCATAAATGCTGTGAACTAGAATTTGGAATAATTATGAGTTTCACTGTTATATTAAATTGATTATCTTATTGATTATTATAAATTATGAATAATATTGCTATATTACCCGTTAAGAATGGATGATCTTGATGTGAATTGCTTGAAGGGTGTGTAAACCCTCATTTTGTTGGGCTTATCTGTTGTGTATGTGATGTGTATGTGATGTGGAATTATGTACGTGATGTGAATTTGAGTTATGAAATGAGAAGTATGGAATGTGATTGAGATGTGAATGAGATGTGATTATGGTACTGATGACCAGGGGTGAGCACGACCCTAAGCTGATGGGTAGCGTGACCTTGGCACAGTGTTATGTCAGGGGTGAGCACGACCCTAGGCTACTAAAAAGGGTAGCGTGACCTTGGCACAGTGTTATGTCAGGGGTGAGCACGGCCCTAGGTTGGAAAAAGGGTAGCGTGACCTTGACATAGTGAAATTTGTGTGGATTATGAATGAATCGTAATGTTCAAGTGGATTGTGATGGATTGATGTAATTGTGAATTGAGATGTGAATATGATGAATGGTTGATAAATTATGATACACACACATATATATATATATATATATAGATAAATGCTTATGAATATTTTATTAAATAATGAGTTATTATGAGATTATATTGTGATGTGTTTGTATGTACTTTGCATATAGATATTTTCTTTTCTCACCGTATAAACTGTGGATATTTTAGGAGAAGAAGATCCAGCTACGAGTGGCTTCTAGGATGCCAACAATTAAAATTCTGGGAATGCTCTGATAGTGTGACATCGGGACAGAGGATTTCTAGGATGAAATATTTATGTGTATTTGGCACTGTAATATTGTTTTGAAAACAATTTTGTAAAACTCTTGTGTTTTATGTTTTATATCTCTATTAATGTGATTGTCGAATTTTTATGTGAACCCTTTTACCAACTTAGAAAATTTAACCTTCTTAAATGTATTATAAATTTTTTTTTATATATGTGTTGGGGTAGTAAGGGTGTCACATTTAATGTAACATCCCAAAATTTTATTTTTATGTATTGGGATTATTAAAAGGTTTATCATATTTTTATTTAAGTATTTTACTATTTACGTATTTTACTATTCATGTATTTTACTATTCACGTATACATTTTTCACTATTCATAAATACGTATTTACGTATTTGTAAATAGTATTTTACTGTGCACACAGTAAAACACTATTTACAAATACGTAAATACGTATTTATGAATAGTGAAAAATGTATACGTGAATAGTAAAATACATGAATAGTAAAATACGTAAATAGTAAAATACTTAAATAAAAATATGATAAACCTTTTAATAATCCCAATACATAAAAATAAAATTTTGGGATGTTACATTACTCCCCTCCTTTTAGAAATTTCGTCCCCGAAATTACCTGATGCAAATAAAAATGGATATGAAGCTTTCATCCTTTCCTCTAATTCCCAAGTAGCACTTTCAGGTATAGCTCCTCCCCAAATAACCTTTACCAAAGGAATTTCTTTACCTCTAAGTTGCTTTACCATTCGATCCTCGACTCTTATCGGGGTAGCTTCCACCGTCAAGTTCTCCTTAACCTCAATATGATCCGACTCAATCACATGCGAAGGATCGTGGATATATTTTCGAAGTTGAGAAATGTGAAAGACATCATGAAGATTTGACAAATTAGGAGGCAAAGCAATTTGGTAGGCAACATTGCCGACTCTTTTAAGAATTTGAAAAGGACCAATAAATCGAGGAGTAAGTTTTCTGGATTTTAATGCCCTGCCAACCCCAGTCCATGGAGTGACTTTCAAGAATACATGGTCACCTTCTTGAAATTCTAAATCCTTTCTTCTTCTGTCAGCATAACTTTTCTGTCTACTCTGAGATGTCCTCATCCTTTCTTGTATCAATTTAACTTTTTCAGTGGTTTGTTGCACAATCTCAGGTCCTAAGATGACATTGTCTCCAGGCTCACTCCAACACAAAGGAGTTCTACACCTCCTACCATACAAGGCTTCATAGGGTGCCATACCTATGCTAGAGTGGTAACTATTATTATAGGTAAACTCTATCAAAGGTAAAAGGCTATCCCAACTTCCTCCTTGGTCCAAAACACAGGCTCTAAGCAAATCCTCTAAAGACTGAATAGTCCTCTCAGTCTGACCATCAGTTTGAGGATGGTATGCTGAACTAAGTCTCAGTTGGGTCCCCAAGGCTTGTTGTAGGCTCTCCCAAAATCTAGAGGTGAATCTAGGGTCTCTGTCTGAAATTATGCTAGATGGTATCCCATGCAATCTCACAATTTCATCAATGTACAATCTAGCCAATTTCTCTAGAGAATGCCTAATGTTAATAGGTAGAAAATGTGCACTCTTGGTCAACCTATCAACTATAACCCAAATGGAATCATGCCCTTTCCTAGTCCTAGGCAAAGCAACTACAAAGTCCATAGAAATGCTATCCCACTTCCACTCGGGTATACTCAAAGGCTGAAGTAGTCCTGAAGGTTTTTGATGCTCTATCTTAGCCTTCTGACATACTAGACAGGCACTCACAAATTTAGCTATATCTTTCTTCATCCTAGGCCACCAGAATATCTTCCTTAGGTCTTGATACATCTTAGTTGCTCCTGGATGAAAACTAAGCTTGCTCTTATGACCTTCCTCTAGTATCAGTCGTTTAAGTGTAGGGTTACTAGGCACACATACTCGATCTTTAAATCTTACCACTCCATCTGCACCCAAGGTAAATTCTTCTCCAATCCCTTGTCCTATATCCTTTCGTCTAGCCTCTAGAAATGAATCCATTAACTGTGCTTCTCTAATTTCCCCCAACAACTCACTAGTCACCCGAGTCATACCTAGTCTTACACTATTATGGTTCACTTCACAAGTCAGACTCAAGTCTCTAAATTGTGTCAAAAGATCCATCTCTCTAATCATAAGAGAAGACAGATGCAAAGATTTTCTACTCAAGGCATCAGCTACCACATTAGCTTTTCCTGGATGATAATTAAGATCAAAATCATAGTCTTTAAGGAATTCCAACCATCTCCTTTGCCTCATATTTAATTCTTTTTGGTCAAATAAATACCTAAGACTCTTATGATCACTAAACACCTCAAATTTTGAACCATACAAATAATGTCTCCAAATCTTAAGTGTGAATACCACAGCTGCTAATTCAAGATCATGGGTGGGGTAATTCCTCTCATGTACCTTCAATTGTCTGGATGCATAAGATACAACCCTACCCTCTTGCATTAATACACCACCCAAACCCATCTTAGAAGCGTCACAGTAAACCACAAAAGTCTTACTAAGATCAGGCAATACTAAAACAGGTGCACTAGTCAATTTTTCCTTAAGGGTTCGGAAACTATCTTCACATTTACTATCCCATACAAACATAACTCCTTTCCTAGTCAAACTTGTCAAGGGTAATGCTAACTTAGAGAATCCTTCTATGAATCTTCTATAGTATCCAGCCAATCCAAGGAAACTCCTAATCTCACTAACTGACTTAGGTGTCTCCCAATTAAGCACAGCCTCAACCTTAGATGGATCCACTGCTATTCCTCCACTTGAAATTACATGTCCTAAGAAACTCACCTCCTCTAGCCAAAAATCACACTTGGACAACTTAGCATAAAGTTGTTTCTCCCTGAGAGTTTGTAGTACTACCCTTAAGTGTTCCTCATGCTCCTCTTTAGTCTTGGAATAAACTAGTATGTCATCTATAAAGACAACTACAAATTTATCCAAGTATGGATGAAGAATCCGGTTCATGTAGTCCATAAAAATTGCAGGAGCATTTGTCACACCGAAAGGCATTACTAGATACTCATAGTGTCCATAGCGAGTTCTAAAGGCTGTCTTAGGTACATCTTCTTCCTTAACCCTAATCTGGTGGTATCCTGATCTAAGATCAATCTTACTAAACACACAAGCACCTGTCAACTGATCCATAAGATCATCTATCCTAGGTAATGGATATTTGTTCTTAATGGTCACCTTGTTCAACTGGCGATAATCCACACACAATCTCATGCTACCATCTTTCTTTTTGACTAAGAGTACGGGTGCTCCCCAAGGTGATACACTAGGTCTCACAAACCCCTTCTCCAACAATTCTTCTATTTGCTTTTTCAGTTCCACTAACTCTATGGGTGACATCCTATAAGGTGCAATAGAAATAGGTCCTGCTCCTGGAACTAAATCTATGGAAAATTCTACTTCTCTTCTAGGTGGTAAGCTAGACACCTCAGAGAAGACATCCGAAAAGTCACATACAACAGGCAGTTCATTTACTGAAACATTTTTCTCAGAATTTAAAGAAGCTAACAACATGTACACTTGGGCATCCGCTTGCATAGACACCTTAACTTGGTTGGCAGTCAAATAATCCTTACTCACTCTTTCAACAGGTTCACCAAAAACAATAGATTTACAAGCACAGTTCAAAAGGACATGATTGGAAGATAACCAGTCCATACCCAGAATAACATCTAGTTGACTTAGAGGTAAACAAATTAAGTCAACCAGGAAATCTCTACCTTCAATAGTTAGAGGACATTTTGGACAGACATCAGAAGTAATTACAGAACCATTAGTGGGTGTTTCGACAATTAACTCAAAAGATAAGGAAGAGACAGGTAATTTTAACTTAGACACACATGCGTGTGATATAAAAGAGTGAGTTGCACCAGAATCATATAAAACGGTTAAAGGAGTTCCATTAATGAAACACATACCCTGAATTAAGTCCTCGGATTGAGTAGCTTCAGCACCACTCAAAGCAAATACTCTTCCTGTGGTTCGAGGTTTGCTAGCGTTCCCTTCAATCTCCGTTGTCCCTTTCCTATTCTGAGGACATTCACTAGCCTTGTGTCCTTTCTGTTGACATTTGTAGCATATTATTGCTTTTGGTATCCGACAATCAATTGCCCTATGCCCTGGTTTTCCACAGTTGTAGCAGCTTTTGTGTGGAATAATACTCCCATTTCCACCTCTAGAAAGTTGACTAGCTTGGTTCCTTTGCACAAAGTCCTGATTATTTACTTTAGTGTTCGTATTTCCAACAGGCTTGTTATAAGGTTTTCCTTTATTGGATGAACCAAACTTATTATTTCTCATTGGTCCTCCACTTTTATAATGAGTCACCCTTGCTTGGTTGTCCTCATCATAAACTCTGCACTTATTTACCAAGTCATGATAGTGCGTGATCCCTTGATAATTGAACACCTGTTTAATCTCTGGGCGAAGACCGCTCACAAACTTTACGCATTTGTCCTCCTCATTACCCACACCGTCATACATGGGGCAGAATCTGACCAAATTTTCAAATTTAGTTACGTACTCAGCTACTGAATCCTCTCCTTGTTTCAATTCAAGAAATTCCACCTGTTTCTTATGACTTATATCTCGAGGAAAATATTTCTCCAAGAAGAGTCGCTTGAAAATATCCCAGCTTACTTGGGTTCCTAGAGCCATTATTCTTTGCCAAGTACTTTGCCACCAGATGCCAGCTTCTCCAGAGAGCATAAAGGTAGCCAAAGTCACCTTCTGTGTCGTAGGACATCCCATAACTTGGAATATCTTTTCAACTTCAAATATCCAGTCAGTAGCTCCGTCAGGATTATAGCCTCCACGAAAACTTGGTGGATTATTTCGTTGGAATCTTTCTAGCCAATCAACTTCTGGTCGTTGGTTCAAATTACCCAGAGCCTGAGCCATTGCTTGTAGAGCATCGGCAATTGCTTGATCATTTCTACCTCCTGCCATTGTTTTTCTGTTTTTCCCCCAAAAAGTTAACAATCATACTCTAAAACAATAAATTCAATTTATCTTCATATTATCAATAAGTTCAACAATCAATTTTATCACATCATTCATTTACCAAACAAACACAGTAGACTCATAACTCAAGGCCGATTGAATCGACCTGCTTTGATACCACTAAATGTGACACCCTTACTACCCCAAAACATATAACGAAATAATATAACAAAATTAAAGAAAATAAACTTTTGAAATTGGTAAAAGGGTTCACATAACAAAAATTCAATACACCACATTAATAGAAATATCAAACCTAAAATACAAGAGTTTCTAAAATTGTTTTCAAAATAATATTACAGAATTTTCATAAATATCTTAAACTAGAAATCCTCTGCCCCGATGTCACACTATCAGAGCATTTTCCCAAATAAAACTGCTGACATACTATATACCAATTGCAGCTGGATCCTCTCCACCTAAAAATATCCACAATTTATACGGTGAGAAAAGAAAAGTTACTTATATGCAAAATACATACAAACACATCACGGTATAATGCATACAAGTATACATGTATTTAATTATCAATTATCCATCATTTTCACAATATATCACAATTAATAATATCACATCAATAATACATGCCAATCATACAATTATTTCCCCATCCATATCCATAACTCATATCACTTTCATAATTTAACGATAATATTTCTACATTCATAACTCATATCAATCTCACAATTAACAGTATCAATTATTCATCATTCACAATCCAACAATTCACATCAATATCACAATTAACACTATGCCAAGACCTCGCCACATCTGACACCAGTGATACAGGTTAATTGCCTCCCTTACTCACACCATACCAGGGGTACGCTCGTCCTTGAAGCATCACCTACCCAAGGTTCGTATCATCCCTGATCTACGAGGAGTACGCTCGTCCCTGAATCATCCACCACCCAGGGTTCGTATCATCCTTAATCCTTCAGTGTGAGTAACAACAATCACATACAATCAATACAATCTATTGCAATTAACCCTATGCCAGGGCTGCCATAACTGACATAAGTGATGGTGTTAATTGTCTTTCTCATCCCACACCATGCTAGGGTCACGCCTTCCCTGTAGCACCACTTATACAGAGTCGTGCTATCCTAGTCATCGATGTGAGACATCACAATCACAATCAATATCTCAATCATATAACATCTCATCCTATTATTCAAATTTATAACACGTATATAATTTCATACAACAAATAAACTTAACAAAGTAGAGTTTACATATCCCTCAAGCATATTACATCCATATCATTCATTTAATAATCAATAATACAGCAATTCCCTTCATTAATAGAATAACAGTAAGATCCCTAATTATTCTAAATTATAAGTTAATAGGAGGCTCAGCCTTCCATTCAGATAAATTTAACATTATAAACTATTAGGAGGCTTGGCCGTCCATTCACATAAATTCCAAATTATAAATTAATAGGAGGTTTGGCCGTCCATTCACATAAATCAAACGTTATTCTAAGAAATTCAACCCAATACCCTCATGTATTCTACATATAAATAATCCTCTTTTCCCCCGTACCTGATTAAATAGAAATTTTAGTAGAACCTCCTCTTCTTTCTATTAAACCAGGACCGGAACTAAAGCAGAACCTCCCCTCTTTCTTTCTCTCTTTCTCTCTCTCCTTTCTCTCTTCCAGAATTTCCTTATCTCAAGTTATGAATTTCTTTCAGCCCCTAGCCCCTATTTATAGAAATTCTGAAATTACTATGCACTATGCACTATTCATTAAAATAATATTATAAATTACTATGCACTATTCATTATTATATTCAAATTTATTTAAAAATTTGAACCCGCGTCCCTCGCAGCCGTCAGTTACTGTGGAAGCTACCCCGATAAGAGTCGAGGATCGAATGGTAAAGCAACTTAGAGGTAAAGAAATTCCTTTGGTAAAGGTTATTTGGGGAGGAGCTATACCTGAAAGTGCTACTTGGGAATTAGAGGAAAGGATGAAAGCTTCATATCCATTTTTATTTGCATCAGGTAATTTCGGGGACGAAATTTCTAAAAGGAGGGGAGTAATGTAACATCCCAAAATTTTATTTTTATGTATTGGGATTATTAAAAGGTTTATCATATTTTTATTTAAGTATTTTACTATTTACGTATTTTACTATTCATGTATTTTACTATTCACGTATACATTTTTCACTATTCATAAATACGTATTTACGTATTTGTAAATAGTGTTTTACTGTGCACGTGCACAGTAACTGACGGCTGCGAGGGACGCGGGTTCAAATTTTTAAATAAATTTGAATATAATAATGAATAGTGCATAGTAATTTATAATATTATTTTAATGAATAGTGCATAGTGCATAGTAATTTCAGAATTTCTATAAATAGGGGCTAGGGGCTGAAAGAAATTCATAACTTGAGATAAGGAAATTCTGGAAGAGAGAAAGGAGAGAGAGAAAGAGAGAAAGAAAGAGGGGAGGTTCTGCTTTAGTTCCGGTCCTGGTTTAATAGAAAGAAGAGGAGGTTCTACTAAAATTTCTATTTAATCAGGTACGGGGGAAAAGAGGATTATTTATATGTAGAATACATGAGGGTATTGGGTTGAATTTCTTAGAATAACGTTTGATTTATGTGAATGGACGGCCAAGCCTCCTATTAATTTATAATTTGGAATTTATGTGAATGGACGGCCAAGCCTCCTAATAGTTTATAATGTTAAATTTATCTGAATGGAAGGCTGAGCCTCCTATTAACTTATAATTTAGAATAATTAGGGATCTTACTGTTATTCTATTAATGAAGGGAATTGCTGTATTATTGATTATTAAATGAATGATATGGATGTAATATGCTTGAGGGATATGTAAACTCTACTTTGTTAAGTTTATTTGTTGTATGAAATTATATACGTGTTATAAATTTGAATAATAGGATGAGATGTTATATGATTGAGATATTAATTGTGATTGTGATGTCTCACATCGATGACTAGGATAGCACGGCTCTGTATAAGTGGTGCTACAGGGAAGGCGTGACCCTAGCATGGTGTGGGATGAGAAAGACAATTAACACCATCACTTATGTCAGTTATGGCAGCCCTGGCATAGGGTTAATTGCAATAGATTGTATTGATTGTATGTGATTGTTGTTACTCACACTGAAGGATTAAGGATGATACGAACCCTGGGTGGTGGATGATTCAGGGACGAGCGTACTCCTCGTAGATCAGGGATGATACGAACCTTGGGTAGGTGATGCTTCAAGGACGAGCGTACCCCTGGTATGGTGTGAGTAAGGGAGGCAATTAACCTGTATCACTGGTGTCAGATGTGGCGAGGTCTTGGCATAGTGTTAATTGTGATATTGATGTGAATTGTTGGATTGTGAATGATGAATAATTGATACTGTTAATTGTGAGATTGATATGAGTTATGAATGTAGAAATATTATCGTTAAATTATGAAAGTGATATGAGTTATGGATATGGATGGGGAAATAATTGTATGATTGGCATGTATTATTGATGTGATATTATTAATTGTGATATATTGTGAAAATGATGGATAATTGATAATTAAATACATGTATACTTGTATGCATTATACCGTGATGTGTTTGTATGTATTTTGCATATAAGTAACTTTTCTTTTCTCACCGTATAAATTGTGGATATTTTTAGGTGGAGAGGATCCAGCTGCAATTGGTATATAGTATGTCAGCAGTTTTATTTGGGAAAATGCTCTGATAGTGTGACATCGGGGCAGAGGATTTCTAGTTTAAGATATTTATGAAAATTCTGTAATATTATTTTGAAAACAATTTTAGAAACTCTTGTATTTTAGGTTTGATATTTCTATTAATGTGGTGTATTGAATTTTTGTTATGTGAACCCTTTTACCAATTTCAAAAGTTTATTTTCTTTAATTTTGTTATATTATTTCGTTATATGTTTTGGGGTAGTAAGGGTGTCACATTTAGTGGTATCAGAGCAGGTCGATTCAATCGGCCTTGAGTTATGAGTCTACTGTGTTTGTTTGGTAAATGAATGATGTGATAAAATTGATTGTTGAACTTATTGATAATATGAAGATAAATTGAATTTATTGTTTTAGAGTATGATTGTTAACTTTTTGGGGGAAAAACAGAAAAACAATGGCAGGAGGTAGAAATGATCAAGCAATTGCCGATGCTCTACAAGCAATGGCTCAGGCTCTGGGTAATTTGAACCAACGACCAGAAGTTGATTGGCTAGAAAGATTCCAACGAAATAATCCACCAAGTTTTCGTGGAGGCTATAATCCTGACGGAGCTACTGACTGGATATTTGAAGTTGAAAAGATATTCCAAGTTATGGGATGTCCTACGACACAGAAGGTGACTTTGGCTACCTTTATGCTCTCTGGAGAAGCTGGCATCTGGTGGCAAAGTACTTGGCAAAGAATAATGGCTCTAGGAACCCAAGTAAGCTGGGATATTTTCAAGCGACTCTTCTTGGAGAAATATTTTCCTCGAGATATAAGTCATAAGAAACAGGTGGAATTTCTTGAATTGAAACAAGGAGAGGATTCAGTAGCTGAGTACGTAACTAAATTTGAAAATTTGGTCAGATTCTGCCCCATGTATGACGGTGTGGGTAATGAGGAGGACAAATGCGTAAAGTTTGTGAGCGGTCTTCGCCCAGAGATTAAACAGGTGTTCAATTATCAAGGGATCACGCACTATCATGACTTGGTAAATAAGTGCAGAGTTTATGATGAGGACAACCAAGCAAGGGTGACTCATTATAAAAGTGGAGGACCAATGAGAAATAATAAGTTTGGTTCATCCAATAAAGGAAAACCTTATAACAAGCCTGTTGGAAATACGAACACTAAAGTAAATAATCAGGACTTTGTGCAAAGGAACCAAGCTAGTCAACTTTCTAGAGGTGGAAATGGGAGTATTATTCCACACAAAAGCTGCTACAACTGTGGAAAACCAGGGCATAGGGCAATTGATTGTCGGATACCAAAAGCAATAATATGCTACAAATGTCAACAGAAAGGACACAAGGCTAGTGAATGTCCTCAGAATAGGAAAGGGACAACGGAGATTGAAGGGAACGCTAGCAAACCTCGAACCACAGGAAGAGTATTTGCTTTGAGTGGTGCTGAAGCTACTCAATCCGAGGACTTAATTCAGGGTATGTGTTTCATTAATGGAACTCCTTTAACCGTTTTATATGATTCTGGTGCAACTCACTCTTTTATATCACACGCATGTGTGTCTAAGTTAAAATTACCTGTCTCTTCCTTATCTTTTGAGTTAATTGTCGAAACACCCACTAATGGTTCTGTAATTACTTCTGATGTCTGTCCAAAATGTCCTCTAACTATTGAAGGTAGAGATTTCCTGGTTGACTTAATTTGTTTACCTCTAAGTCAACTAGATGTTATTCTGGGTATGGACTGGTTATCTTCCAATCATGTCCTTTTGAACTGTGCTTGTAAATCTATTGTTTTTGGTGAACCTGTTGAAAGAGTGAGTAAGGATTATTTGACTGCCAACCAAGTTAAGGTGTCTATGCAAGCGGATGCCCAAGTGTACATGTTGTTAGCTTCTTTAAATTCTGAGAAAAATGTTTCAGTAAATGAACTGCCTGTTGTATGTGACTTTTCGGATGTCTTCTCTGAGGTGTCTAGCTTACCACCTAGAAGAGAAGTAGAATTTTCCATAGATTTAGTTCCAGGAGCAGGACCTATTTCTATTGCACCTTATAGGATGTCACCCATAGAGTTAGTGGAACTGAAAAAGCAAATAGAAGAATTGTTGGAGAAGGGGTTTGTGAGACCTAGTGTATCACCTTGGGGAGCACCCGTACTCTTAGTCAAAAAGAAAGATGGTAGCATGAGATTGTGTGTGGATTATCGCCAGTTGAACAAGGTGACCATTAAGAACAAATATCCATTACCTAGGATAGATGATCTTATGGATCAGTTGACAGGTGCTTGTGTGTTTAGTAAGATTGATCTTAGATCAGGATACCACCAGATTAGGGTTAAGGAAGAAGATGTACCTAAGACAGCCTTTAGAACTCGCTATGGACACTATGAGTATCTAGTAATGCCTTTCGGTGTGACAAATGCTCCTGCAATTTTTATGGACTACATGAACCGGATTCTTCATCCATACTTGGATAAATTTGTAGTTGTCTTTATAGATGACATACTAGTTTATTCCAAGACTAAAGAGGAGCATGAGGAACACTTAAGGGTAGTACTACAAACTCTCAGGGAGAAACAACTTTATGCTAAGTTGTCCAAGTGTGATTTTTGGCTAGAGGAGGTGAGTTTCTTAGGACATGTAATTTCAAGTGGAGGAATAGCAGTGGATCCATCTAAGGTTGAGGCTGTGCTTAATTGGGAGACACCTAAGTCAGTTAGTGAGATTAGGAGTTTCCTTGGATTGGCTGGATACTATAGAAGATTCATAGAAGGATTCTCTAAGTTAGCATTACCCTTGACAAGTTTGACTAGGAAAGGAGTTATGTTTGTATGGGATAGTAAATGTGAAGATAGTTTCCGAACCCTTAAGGAAAAATTGACTAGTGCACCTGTTTTAGTATTGCCTGATCTTAGTAAGACTTTTGTGGTTTACTGTGACGCTTCTAAGATGGGTTTGGGTGGTGTATTAATGCAAGAGGGTAGGGTTGTATCTTATGCATCCAGACAATTGAAGGTACATGAGAGGAATTACCCCACCCATGATCTTGAATTAGCAGCTGTGGTAGCTGATGCCTTGAGTAGAAAATCTTTGCATCTGTCTTCTCTTATGATTAGAGAGATGGATCTTTTGACACAATTTAGAGACTTGAGTCTGACTTGTGAAGTGAACCATAATAGTGTAAGACTAGGTATGACTCGGGTGACTAGTGAGTTGTTGGGGGAAATTAGAGAAGCACAGTTAATGGATTCATTTCTAGAGGCTAGACGAAAGGATATAGGACAAGGGATTGGAGAAGAATTTACCTTGGGTGCAGATGGAGTGGTAAGATTTAAAGATCGAGTATGTGTGCCTAGTAACCCTACACTTAAACGACTGATACTAGAGGAAGGTCACGCTGGCACACCCTTGAGGGGGGGTGGATTGTGAAGTCCCACATCGGTTAGGAAGGAGAACGAAGCATGCCATATATATGGGTGTGGATACCTTCCTTGTGTGGAGGCCTTTTGGGGTGGCATGCGTGCCATTGCCAGAAGCAAAACCGTGAGGGCTGCGGCCAAAGCGGACAATATCCACATGCGGGTTGCTGGGCTGTTACATTCTAAATGTGACACCCTTACTACCCCAAAACATATAACGAAATAATATAACAAAATTAAAGAAAATAAACTTTTGAAATTGGTAAAAGGGTTCACATAACAAAAATTCAATACACCACATTAATAGAAATATCAAACCTAAAATACAAGAGTTTCTAAAATTGTTTTCAAAATAATATTACAGAATTTTCATAAATATCTTAAACTAGAAATCCTCTGCCCCGATGTCACACTATCAGAGCATTTTCCCAAATAAAACTGCTGACATACTATATACCAATTGCAGCTGGATCCTCTCCACCTAAAAATATCCACAATTTATACGGTGAGAAAAGAAAAGTTACTTATATGCAAAATACATACAAACACATCACGGTATAATGCATACAAGTATACATGTATTTAATTATCAATTATCCATCATTTTCACAATATATCACAATTAATAATATCACATCAATAATACATGCCAATCATACAATTATTTCCCCATCCATATCCATAACTCATATCACTTTCATAATTTAACGATAATATTTCTACATTCATAACTCATATCAATCTCACAATTAACAGTATCAATTATTCATCATTCACAATCCAACAATTCACATCAATATCACAATTAACACTATGCCAAGACCTCGCCACATCTGACACCAGTGATACAGGTTAATTGCCTCCCTTACTCACACCATACCAGGGGTACGCTCGTCCTTGAAGCATCACCTACCCAAGGTTCGTATCATCCCTGATCTACGAGGAGTACGCTCGTCCCTGAATCATCCACCACCCAGGGTTCGTATCATCCTTAATCCTTCAGTGTGAGTAACAACAATCACATACAATCAATACAATCTATTGCAATTAACCCTATGCCAGGGCTGCCATAACTGACATAAGTGATGGTGTTAATTGTCTTTCTCATCCCACACCATGCTAGGGTCACGCCTTCCCTGTAGCACCACTTATACAGAGCCGTGCTATCCTAGTCATCGATGTGAGACATCACAATCACAATCAATATCTCAATCATATAACATCTCATCCTATTATTCAAATTTATAACACGTATATAATTTCATACAACAAATAAACTTAACAAAGTAGAGTTTACATATCCCTCAAGCATATTACATCCATATCATTCATTTAATAATCAATAATACAGCAATTCCCTTCATTAATAGAATAACAGTAAGATCCCTAATTATTCTAAATTATAAGTTAATAGGAGGCTCAGCCTTCCATTCAGATAAATTTAACATTATAAACTATTAGGAGGCTTGGCCGTCCATTCACATAAATTCCAAATTATAAATTAATAGGAGGCTTGGCCGTCCATTCACATAAATCAAACGTTATTCTAAGAAATTCAACCCAATACCCTCATGTATTCTACATATAAATAATCCTCTTTTCCCCCGTACCTGATTAAATAGAAATTTTAGTAGAACCTCCTCTTCTTTCTATTAAACCAGGACCGGAACTAAAGCAGAACCTCCCCTCTTTCTTTCTCTCTTTCTCTCTCTCCTTTCTCTCTTCCAGAATTTCCTTATCTCAAGTTATGAATTTCTTTCAGCCCCTAGCCCCTATTTATAGAAATTCTGAAATTACTATGCACTATGCACTATTCATTAAAATAATATTATAAATTACTATGCACTATTCATTATTATATTCAAATTTATTTAAAAATTTGAACCCGCGTCCCTCGCAGCCGTCAGTTACTGTGCACGTGCACAGTAAAACACTATTTACAAATACGTAAATACGTATTTATGAATAGTGAAAAATGTATACGTGAATAGTAAAATACATGAATAGTAAAATACGTAAATAGTAAAATACTTAAATAAAAATATGATAAACCTTTTAATAATCCCAATACATAAAAATAAAATTTTGGGATGTTACATTACTCCCCTCCTTTTAGAAATTTCGTCCCCGAAATTACCTGATGCAAATAAAAATGGATATGAAGCTTTCATCCTTTCCTCTAATTCCCAAGTAGCACTTTCAGGTATAGCTCCTCCCCAAATAACCTTTACCAAAGGAATTTCTTTACCTCTAAGTTGCTTTACCATTCGATCCTCGACTCTTATCGGGGTAGCTTCCACCGTCAAGTTCTCCTTAACCTCAATATGATCCGACTCAATCACATGCGAAGGATCGTGGATATATTTTCGAAGTTGAGAAATGTGAAAGACATCATGAAGATTTGACAAATTAGGAGGCAAAGCAATTTGGTAGGCAACATTGCCGACTCTTTTAAGAATTTGAAAAGGACCAATAAATCGAGGAGTAAGTTTTCTGGATTTTAATGCCCTGCCAACCCCAGTCCATGGAGTGACTTTCAAGAATACATGGTCACCTTCTTGAAATTCTAAATCCTTTCTTCTTCTGTCAGCATAACTTTTCTGTCTACTCTGAGATGTCCTCATCCTTTCTTGTATCAATTTAACTTTTTCAGTGGTTTGTTGCACAATCTCAGGTCCTAAGATGACATTGTCTCCAGGCTCACTCCAACACAAAGGAGTTCTACACCTCCTACCATACAAGGCTTCATAGGGTGCCATACCTATGCTAGAGTGGTAACTATTATTATAGGTAAACTCTATCAAAGGTAAAAGGCTATCCCAACTTCCTCCTTGGTCCAAAACACAGGCTCTAAGCAAATCCTCTAAAGACTGAATAGTCCTCTCAGTCTGACCATCAGTTTGAGGATGGTATGCTGAACTAAGTCTCAGTTGGGTCCCCAAGGCTTGTTGTAGGCTCTCCCAAAATCTAGAGGTGAATCTAGGGTCTCTGTCTGAAATTATGCTAGATGGTATCCCATGCAATCTCACAATTTCATCAATGTACAATCTAGCCAATTTCTCTAGAGAATGCCTAATGTTAATAGGTAGAAAATGTGCACTCTTGGTCAACCTATCAACTATAACCCAAATGGAATCATGCCCTTTCCTAGTCCTAGGCAAAGCAACTACAAAGTCCATAGAAATGCTATCCCACTTCCACTCGGGTATACTCAAAGGCTGAAGTAGTCCTGAAGGTTTTTGATGCTCTATCTTAGCCTTCTGACATACTAGACAGGCACTCACAAATTCAGCTATATCTTTCTTCATCCTAGGCCACCAGAATATCTTCCTTAGGTCTTGATACATCTTAGTTGCTCCTGGATGAAAACTAAGCTTGCTCTTATGACCTTCCTCTAGTATCAGTCGTTTAAGTGTAGGGTTACTAGGCACACATACTCGATCTTTAAATCTTACCACTCCATCTGCACCCAAGGTAAATTCTTCTCCAATCCCTTGTCCTATATCCTTTCGTCTAGCCTCTAGAAATGAATCCATTAACTGTGCTTCTCTAATTTCCCCCAACAACTCACTAGTCACCCGAGTCATACCTAGTCTTACACTATTATGGTTCACTTCACAAGTCAGACTCAAGTCTCTAAATTGTGTCAAAAGATCCATCTCTCTAATCATAAGAGAAGACAGATGCAAAGATTTTCTACTCAAGGCATCAGCTACCACATTAGCTTTTCCTGGATGATAATTAAGATCAAAATCATAGTCTTTAAGGAATTCCAACCATCTCCTTTGCCTCATATTTAATTCTTTTTGGTCAAATAAATACCTAAGACTCTTATGATCACTAAACACCTCAAATTTTGAACCATACAAATAATGTCTCCAAATCTTAAGTGTGAATACCACAGCTGCTAATTCAAGATCATGGGTGGGGTAATTCCTCTCATGTACCTTCAATTGTTTGGATGCATAAGATACAACCCTACCCTCTTGCATTAATACACCACCCAAACCCATCTTAGAAGCGTCACAGTAAACCACAAAAGTCTTACTAAGATCAGGCAATACTAAAACAGGTGCACTAGTCAATTTTTCCTTAAGGGTTCGGAAACTATCTTCACATTTACTATCCCATACAAACATAACTCCTTTCCTAGTCAAACTTGTCAAGGGTAATGCTAACTTAGAGAATCCTTCTATGAATCTTCTATAGTATCCAGCCAATCCAAGGAAACTCCTAATCTCACTAACTGACTTAGGTGTCTCCCAATTAAGCACAGCCTCAACCTTAGATGGATCCACTGCTATTCCTCCACTTGAAATTACATGTCCTAAGAAACTCACCTCCTCTAGCCAAAAATCACACTTGGACAACTTAGCATAAAGTTGTTTCTCCCTGAGAGTTTGTAGTACTACCCTTAAGTGTTCCTCATGCTCCTCTTTAGTCTTGGAATAAACTAGTATGTCATCTATAAAGACAACTACAAATTTATCCAAGTATGGATGAAGAATCCGGTTCATGTAGTCCATAAAAATTGCAGGAGCATTTGTCACACCGAAAGGCATTACTAGATACTCATAGTGTCCATAGCGAGTTCTAAAGGCTGTCTTAGGTACATCTTCTTCCTTAACCCTAATCTGGTGGTATCCTGATCTAAGATCAATCTTACTAAACACACAAGCACCTGTCAACTGATCCATAAGATCATCTATCCTAGGTAATGGATATTTGTTCTTAATGGTCACCTTGTTCAACTGGCGATAATCCACACACAATCTCATGCTACCATCTTTCTTTTTGACTAAGAGTACGGGTGCTCCCCAAGGTGATACACTAGGTCTCACAAACCCCTTCTCCAACAATTCTTCTATTTGCTTTTTCAGTTCCACTAACTCTATGGGTGACATCCTATAAGGTGCAATAGAAATAGGTCCTGCTCCTGGAACTAAATCTATGGAAAATTCTACTTCTCTTCTAGGTGGTAAGCTAGACACCTCAGAGAAGACATCCGAAAAGTCACATACAACAGGCAGTTCATTTACTGAAACATTTTTCTCAGAATTTAAAGAAGCTAACAACATGTACACTTGGGCATCCGCTTGCATAGACACCTTAACTTGGTTGGCAGTCAAATAATCCTTACTCACTCTTTCAACAGGTTCACCAAAAACAATAGATTTACAAGCACAGTTCAAAAGGACATGATTGGAAGATAACCAGTCCATACCCAGAATAACATCTAGTTGACTTAGAGGTAAACAAATTAAGTCAACCAGGAAATCTCTACCTTCAATAGTTAGAGGACATTTTGGACAGACATCAGAAGTAATTACAGAACCATTAGTGGGTGTTTCGACAATTAACTCAAAAGATAAGGAAGAGACAGGTAATTTTAACTTAGACACACATGCGTGTGATATAAAAGAGTGAGTTGCACCAGAATCATATAAAACGGTTAAAGGAGTTCCATTAATGAAACACATACCCTGAATTAAGTCCTCGGATTGAGTAGCTTCAGCACCACTCAAAGCAAATACTCTTCCTGTGGTTCGAGGTTTGCTAGCGTTCCCTTCAATCTCCGTTGTCCCTTTCCTATTCTGAGGACATTCACTAGCCTTGTGTCCTTTCTGTTGACATTTGTAGCATATTATTGCTTTTGGTATCCGACAATCAATTGCCCTATGCCCTGGTTTTCCACAGTTGTAGCAGCTTTTGTGTGGAATAATACTCCCATTTCCACCTCTAGAAAGTTGACTAGCTTGGTTCCTTTGCACAAAGTCCTGATTATTTACTTTAGTGTTCGTATTTCCAACAGGCTTGTTATAAGGTTTTCCTTTATTGGATGAACCAAACTTATTATTTCTCATTGGTCCTCCACTTTTATAATGAGTCACCCTTGCTTGGTTGTCCTCATCATAAACTCTGCACTTATTTACCAAGTCATGATAGTGCGTGATCCCTTGATAATTGAACACCTGTTTAATCTCTGGGCGAAGACCGCTCACAAACTTTACGCATTTGTCCTCCTCATTACCCACACCGTCATACATGGGGCAGAATCTGACCAAATTTTCAAATTTAGTTACGTACTCAGCTACTGAATCCTCTCCTTGTTTCAATTCAAGAAATTCCACCTGTTTCTTATGACTTATATCTCGAGGAAAATATTTCTCCAAGAAGAGTCGCTTGAAAATATCCCAGCTTACTTGGGTTCCTAGAGCCATTATTCTTTGCCAAGTACTTTGCCACCAGATGCCAGCTTCTCCAGAGAGCATAAAGGTAGCCAAAGTCACCTTCTGTGTCGTAGGACATCCCATAACTTGGAATATCTTTTCAACTTCAAATATCCAGTCAGTAGCTCCGTCAGGATTATAGCCTCCACGAAAACTTGGTGGATTATTTCGTTGGAATCTTTCTAGCCAATCAACTTCTGGTCGTTGGTTCAAATTACCCAGAGCCTGAGCCATTGCTTGTAGAGCATCGGCAATTGCTTGATCATTTCTACCTCCTGCCATTGTTTTTCTGTTTTTCCCCCAAAAAGTTAACAATCATACTCTAAAACAATAAATTCAATTTATCTTCATATTATCAATAAGTTCAACAATCAATTTTATCACATCATTCATTTACCAAACAAACACAGTAGACTCATAACTCAAGGCCGATTGAATCGACCTGCTCTGATAGCTAACAAATGTGCAAGTATTTATAGCTGACAGGTGTGTGGCTAAAGCTCTAAAGATCACCATTTAATATTTGTATATGAAAAAAAATGATTCCTGCTAAAGGGAGATTAAACCATGATTCCTTATTTGAAAGGAAATTTGTTAAAATAGAAATAAAGTCTCATATCATTAGATCATAAAGAGAAATAAAGGTTTATAAATGTCACATAACCTATATTGATATGATATCTTTTGAGAGATGATGAAATACAAAATTATAAGAGTTTAAACCTAAAATAAACAATATCATAACAAAATAGAAACATATTTATATATAAACTCGGAGTGTCAACAATTTTCAATGACATCCTAAATAAAGAAAACTCAGCCACAACAGGCCAATAAAATTTGGCTTTCCAGCAAAGCAATATGAACTACTGTTCAAAACACAAAAGGCAAAGCAATGAGATTCTTTGAAGGTTCCCTTCGCAACCGCTTATGATCCACACAAAATCTCACATGATGACCATGATTTAGACATATTCAATGCCTTTTGGATAATGTTTATCAGGATTTTGAAATGTAGGTAGTTGGCAGATCAAGATAAACAAAAGGGTTGTTACTACCATGTATTTAGGAGTACTTACACAACCACCAACACCCCCGCCCACTAAATCATGTTTTCGTAACAATAATATTATTTTAATTTTATATTATACACAAAAATATTTATTAATGGTTGATTGCATATCTTTATTTCTTTTTCTAAAAAAAATATCTTGTTTTTAATTCCTATATCTCATCCTTAGAGTTTTACCTCCTTCTTAATTAGTATTTAAAGCGCAAAAAAAATATAAATAAACCCTCAAGTACTAGAAATTGTAATAATTAGTCTTCAAAGTATTAAATTTTTTTATCAAATTGATGTCTAAACTTTAGTAAAATATATTAATTCAGGAGCTAAACTAATGAATATTAAATACTTTAAAAGTAAAAGTCATACAAGAGTGTTACAATTATTAAGTCTTTTTGTTCCTATTAGTTATGATCTGTGATTGAATTTAATTTCCTTTTATATTTTATATTTTGTAGATGTAGTATATATGTAATTTCATTAAAAATTCTCAAAGAAATTGATAACTAATTAGCCTAAAACTTAATAGTTAGACTAGTTATACATGCCGTACCTTATCTTTAATCTAAGTATTTTGGAAAATCAAATAAAATACTTTAAAAAATTAATTATATAATTCTATTATTTATTAAGTGACTAAATTGATAGTGAATTAAACAAGAAACATGTCATCAAAATCCTAAATTCTAAACCCTAAACTAGTTATACATGTTATACCTTATCTTTAATCTAAATCTTTTGGAAAATCAAATAAAATACTTTAAAAAATTAATTATATAATTCTATTATTTATTAAGTGACTAAATTAATAGTGAATTAAACAAGAAGCATGGCATCGAACATCATAGGGCAGTGTTATGGTCAAAAGGGCTGTATGTGCTAGCTGGAAACCCTACAGTAGTCATAGCCTGCAAGCATCCGTTAATGCATATGGCAGCCAGAAATTATATTATTTTCATAACCTTTGGAAGGATGTTTTTAATGCTCAATATTTCTAAGTTAAGCAAATCTCCGGTAATCTCTCATCAATTAAATAAGAATTTTCAATTCCATAATAATTGAAGTGAACCCATTAAAAATTCCATTAACAACTTTTCAGGATAATGAAATGCAAACGTTTTGTTGATGCGTTTTGCTTATAATAATGAGGCAGACTTCTTCAGACTCAATATATTATTATGTTTACAATATTCAGACCAGAGAGGCTGGGAATCCCTATAGGACCCCTTTCTCAGTGAAAATGATTTAAAAAAAAAAATTGTGGAACACGATTGTGGCATGAGCCGAAGATTAATATATATTTCAGTGGCGGAATGATATGACGACAACCAAATAATTAAAATAAGAACAAATAAATAAAATTCACAATTTTTTTAATTATAATATAAATATGAAATATTTATCGTCGGAAACTGTGAATAATTCCTGTCATTTGCTTGCTTTAGTAATTGTTGATTGTAATGTGTTCGTTTTGGGTGTCCATTTTGATCCAAAATTATAGGCATTTTTTAAGCTGTTGGTTCATGACTTATTTTAGGTGCTTGCTTTCCTCGACTTTCCTATGCTCAAGAGTCGTATCCTTATCTTGAAACTTTCTATAACAACTTGTAATTTTTATTCTTTGTTAAAGTTTTCCATCCCCGCAACAGACAACAGCAGCAAATTCTCAACAGCTATAGTTGCTCTTCACAATATTGTTGGGATGTGATACAATATTTTATTTTTACTTGAGCATCTCGGACTCGTGTGGTCGTAAGTGCTCAGAAGAAGAAAAATTAAGTGGGAAAACTTTTATTATAGTTTATTCCCATGTTTGTAATGCATTTGGAAATTGATTCTTGAGGTGATATGTAAATCTCTTCTCGTTCTTTAGTCAAGAATTTAAAATCCAACATATTGAGTTTCTATAGTGCTTGACAATGCTATAAATTATAATTAACTTTTGCTTGCTTCACGTATGAAAAGGAAACTAAAGTAAGAAATTAAATAGACAGCATCTCTCTAATTATTGGAGTAATTAACTAATTAATCACATTTAAATCGTGCAGAGTCATCTTCTATATTTTTTAAGTACCAAGTTAATGACATCCGAAAATGTACGACATATATATCATACAATTGTACAACAAATCTCTTTTAACAAAAAAAAAAAAAAAGATAAATAGAATCCATTAATTTCAAGATCAAGACTATAGAGAAACTTCCTACTATTAATAAAGACAACAAATATCACCTACCAAAAGAAAAAGTATAGTATATTGATCCCAAGAAATACAATTATCATGTGTGGAAGGTTGCAAGTGAGTTGAAAATAATGATACGTACTTCGTGAGTCAAAGATTATACTAATATATAGATCTTATTAAAAAGGGTTCTTGTTAGAAATTTCAGTCCTAATAATTTTTATATTCTTTATTTTTTTTTGTGGAAGATAAAGTTCACAAGTCTACATCTTAAAATAATATACCATTATCCTATGATTTCCAACATGATTGATTATTAAGATTATGAGAAATATATGGATCCAAAAGTTAGTTTCTGATTTAAGCGTTCTTTAACAGTTGCAATGTTTAATTATCATCACAGTTAAGGGGAAACAAATGACTTTATGATTCTTTTTCAAATAAATCTCAAGTTCTCCCTCATGGAACCTTAGTCTATTTTCGGATGGAGAGAATAAAATATGATGACATCATACTAAGGAGACCTCACCAACATATAAGTAGAAAGATATAAAGGAGGAAGAAAGAACCATCATAGTAAGGTTTCTTAGCGACTTAAGCATTGAGATTAGAAATAAAGTTGAGCTCTTGTCATATAGGGAACTTTATGACTTGATCCACTTGTGCATCAAGGTAAAGCAACAATTATTAATTGAGAAAAACTTCTCACAAGAAGGAATCCTAATCATCTTCATATCATAGGAAGAACCATAGAGAAGAGGGGTACTCTTCTAAGAATTAATCTAAGAGCGAACCATCTAAAGAAAAGAGTGAAAAAATAAAACCCTCACATGAGAACGAAACCCTTAACACTAGTTTTAGGACTAGTAGCATTAAGTGTTTTAAGTTTCTAAGGAGAAGTCACATTGCCTTTAAATGTCCACCAAGAAGACTATGATCATGAGAGGCCTAGATTACTATAGTAGTTAAGAAAATATTACATCTTCCTCCTCCACCTCTAGTGGAAGTAAAGAAGAAGGGGTGGGAGAGGGACAAATTCTAAGATAGAGAATGTTTATCCTGGTGATGGTGATCTCTTATTGATTTGAAGGATTCTTGGAAGTCAACCTTGTGAAATTATCACTTCACAAAGAGAGAATATCTTTCATACAAGATATAAAATTTTAAAATAAACTTGTTCTTTCATTATTGATAGTGGTCAAGCTCTAATTGTTATAGCATAAGGTTGGTTGCTAAGTTAGGCCTCACTACGATTCCTCATCCAAAACCTTACAAACTTCAATGGCTTAGTGAAAAAGAGGATATGATAGTGAATCAACAAGTGAAAGACAAGTTTTCTATTGAGAATTACAAGGATAAAGTTTTAGGTGATATAATTCTCATGGAAGCTTGCCATATTTTATTAGGAAGGGAGTGAGAATTTGATAAAAAAAAATCCATGATGGCCTTACTAAAGAATTATCCCTCATGCACAAAGACAAGAAATGTGTATGCATCCTCTTACACTTACCCAAGTGGTAGAGGATCAAATACAAATGAAATGTATGAAGGAAATAGAAAATGAGAAAATAAAAGAGAAAAGGAAACAACTCCTAGAGGGTGAGAGGAGTGAAAATGAGGAAAATGGTTCTTCTTAAGTACTTACTAAGAAAGAGAGTTATTTTTCTCTAAAAAGTCAAATCCATAGAACTCTCTATCTTAAGAAATCATATGTCACACCACTTAATGAGTGGGTGAAGAACATTTTTCTCTCCTTTTAGGACAGAAAGCTTAAGCAAGTTTTTCAACCCATACAAGATGACTCTCCAATACATATGCTCTAGCTCTTCCAAACATTTCTAAAAATTTTGAGTTAGAATATTTTGCATTTGGATTAGGTATGCAAGTTGTTTTGTTGTAGGGTAGACACCCTATTACTTCTTTGAAAATATCTCTTTTTAGTGTCACTTTCAACTATCCCATGTATGACAAATAGTTCTATGCTCTTTTCCAAGTCTTCCAATCTTAGGGACAACACTTTATTTCGAAGAAGTCTTTAGTCATGGGTTGTAGATCACCTCAATCTTTAGGAAGGCAAGGAATCCCGGTTGTAAATAGTTTAGTTTCAAGGATCCTTTGTGATCATATAGGACACCCAAGGCAAGTCTTTTAGAATTCAGTAACAACCCTCCTTTAGACAAATATAGTTGAGTGTAGATAGTGTTAAGACCTATAGGGGTTCAAGAGGAACCCAAAAAAATATAAGGATAGGTCCATCCCCCATTTAAAGAGGAATAATAGGCTAGACCCCTTTAATCATTATGAATGTGACAATTATAATACTTGCAATTTACTTTCTTTTACAGGTGTTAAAGTAGAAGAATAGATATATGATTTGAGGACATATCCTTTTGAAGAGGGAAGAGATGATGACATCATGCCAAGGGGCTATATCCACGAGGAGTGACTTAGACTTAAAGGAAGAAGATTCAAGCTTTTATTAAGTTTTGGTTAATTTTAGTAGCTTGTTTTCTCTTCTTTGTAAATATTTTCTTAATTTTGACCTTGTATTTTTTGGTTAAGTAATGTAAGAAATTAATTCCATGTAAGACTCCAACAAATCACACGGTCTTGTCTGATCAACCTTTGGCATCTTGCCATGTGGCAAGTTCACATTGGTTCTTTTAGTCTTAGGATAGTGACATTCCAACCATGTAATTAGAGTTGATTTTCTTGAGTACAAGTTAACTAACTTTGGTTACATTTAACCAAGGTTAATATACCTAAGACCATAAGCTAACCAAATTTCTATATATTCTTTCTCTTCATTTTAGCTAATCTTTTTTTAGCACTTTGAGAATAAAATTCAGATTTATTCTCTCCAAAAGTCTAGTTTTATCTCTCAGAGAAATTATATCTTTTTGAATTTTTATCAATGAATTGCTTGTTATCTCCCTTGACAAGTGTATCAAATCGTATAAGTAGTTCAATGAAAGTATGAGTATCGTCTCTTAAGGAACTTGTGCAACACTTTACAAATTCACTTGTTATACTAACTAAGTTACCGAAAAGCAATGAGAAATTGATTTGTTGTAGTAAATAATGTAAACAAACAATGCTACTATTATAACAATTCTTTTTGCCATTTTTGTAAACACTTAGGTGCAAAAGTTGATTCTAAAGCAATATTAATAAATGTTGGGGTTTGACTTTACTAAACCTTCCCCTCATGTTTATCACTAAGCTCACAATAGTCATCATTCAAAATTTATCAATCACTCTAAAAAATAACCAACCTCAATCTCTTACAAGTTGGCATCTAAGTTGCCAACTTAAACTATCAATCTCTTGCATAGTTTAACCAAGAAACCAGCTTTAAAAACTAGAGCTTAAGAAAGACTAATGGCATTTACTCTATCTCTAGCAATAAGCACCATTAGCTTCTCTATTTCATTTCAAAGGTTGAAAATCATTTCTCAATCTCTTAAAAACCTCAAGTTCAAGTTAAGGGTGATCAAGCCATAACAAGCATTATGCACAGAAACAGAACAATAAAATTGAATAACAACTGAAATTGATTACTTAGAGTTTACACATGAGAATGGGTTTAATTACATCAAACCCCAACAAGGGTGAGATTAGCTACACATAGACATCTAGAACTCTACAAAATGATGAAGAAAGGAAGAAGCTTGATCTTGAAGGTTCCAGAGCTCTCTAGCCGCCACACAGACTCCAAGAATGATTCTTCTTCTTTCTATCCTCGAAAATCTCTCTTTTAGGTCATAAAAGCTTTTGTCTTATGTGAATAATGACATGTCAGCACAATCCAGGCTAAGCGTGAGATGCCACGCTAAGCTTGAGGATAGGTCTGGAAAGAAATGATGTTCTGGGACTCTCACGCTCAACACCAATTCCATGCTCAGGTTGAGAATTGAAGTTTGTTTCAGTGATTCTCTGCCAAGCTGAGGCTAAGCGTGGATCTGAGGCTTAGCCTGGAGACTTAACCAAAAATTCCTTCTACTTTGAGTTCCCCACTTTGTCCTTAGCTTCCTTCCTTCTTTCCTAGCTTTCTCCTAAACTACAAAGCAACAACCAAATACTTGTAAGTTACCTAAAAACATGATTCAAAGACAATGTAATCACCTAACAATTTAGATATGTTTTGAGTTAAAAACAAGATCTAAAGCAAGGAAAATTGATATAAGAACTTCAAATTGGGCCATAAATTGTTAAGTCAGACGAAGCAATTCCTAGTAAGGTTTTGAATGAGACAAATATAATATATGTTGTTATTTCTAACAAGTGTGTTAGTGTTTCAAAAAAATATAATTACAGGCAAGTTGAAGAATAGAAAATGTGCATATGCCAAGATTAAGGAAGAAAAGCGTCAAGCCAGACGAAAAGACAACAAATACAAGATGAAGCGTACTACTAGTCAAAGTCTTGAAGTATCATTTAAGGCAAAGTAAAACTTCAAAGCTTCAAACGATACAGACCAAAGACGAAAGCTTCAAGTATTAGATAAAGATAAATCAAAACAAGGCCAAATGAATAGATAAAGTATGATATGTGCGCTAGACGAATACAAGTCTAATATCAGACGAAGGTGTGTCAAGGACAACCTTCATTGCAACATAAGAAAATAGACGAAGCATGAGTCAAAGAACAGAAGAAAGTCAACTATTCATAAGGCGAAGGACAGCACAGACTGAGAGATATTTCAGACAAAAACAAAGTCTGTCCATCTGTAATGTTTACCAGATCGAAAGAAAGTCAAAGCATTAAACTCAAATGCTTAGACGAAAATCACAGATTGAAACGCATAGGGCTAACAGATGCAGACGAAGATTGCCACGCAAAGCACTTAAAGAATTAAGTCTTAAAGGACAAATTAAGGTACCATCTACGATGAATTGAATGCCCTCAGCATGATAGCGTGATTGAAGGAAGAAGAAGAAGAAGAAGAAAAGCACACAAAAACATACATGTGTCAGAAAAAGTACATCACTTTTTCAGATAAGGACAACACTCTACAACTATTCGACCGAAAAATGACAAAAAGGTTCCTAGGTCTCTGCTAAATTCAGACACAACTGCTAACAAGGCAAAGAAGACTTCATGGAATGTTTATAACAGGAAGCAACATTTAATGCGAGATCTCAAGCATTAAATGAGAAAATCAAACTAGTCATGAACGACTATATCTACTTCAACGGACACTTGCAACAGAAAAATTCTACAGGACAATATATATATCACTACCTCAAACCTTGAAAGGTTTGCTTTTTGCATTTTTAACAAGAGTAATATCAAGCCCACAAAGCAACGAACCCAGAGATAGAGTGGATAGAGTCAAATGTACCATAGTGTATTGTAAACTAAGGAGTTCCAAGTGCATCTTAGGAACATGAACCTTAGTGAGTGTATTCATTTTTGTATCCTCTCCGTGAGAGTAAACCATACACTCAATCGTTGTAAGACTAAGGTTACATACCTTAGTGAATCTACAAACTTATGTATCCTCTCTATGAGAGTAACCCAAATACTCAAACTAAATATGTTTAGTCATCATATGTAAAGCCTGAAGAGGCTAGGTAAAGAATACTTGTAAAGCCTGGAGAGGCTTGTCAAAGAATACTCATTGTGAGCCAGAAGTGGCTGATCAAAGAATATTAGCGTCGATGAGTGAAGTTGACGGGCTAGGAGTTGGTCGACAATACTCACTAAGAGCCAAAAGTTGCTAAACAAAGAATACTAGTGCTAATGGTGAAGTTAGCGGGCCAGGAGTTGGTCGATAATACTCACTAAGAGCTAGAAGTGGCTGAGCAAAGAATACTAGCGTCAACGAGTGAAGTTGACGAACCAGGAGTGGTTGAGAATACTTGGACTAGGAGTGGTCGTGACCTGAGTGGTCTAGAATACTCACTACTAGCCTAAAGAGACTGATTAAAGCATACTAGGACCAATGAGTGAAGTTGGCCTACCAGGAGTGGCCGTGACTTGGGTGGTCTATAATACTCACTACAAGCCTGAAGAGGCTGAACAAACAATACTTGTATTTCATCGAATATCTAGTGAAACCCTTCATTTGAAGGAGAATGGATGTAGCTTAGTTTGAGTGAACCAATATAAAATATTTGCACTATACTTTAATGTTTTCAAACACACTTTTATTTAAATGATTTAATTTACTGAAAACTCCGTCTAATGTTTATCGTCTATTAAAACTATCTTCAGACGAAAACCACAATTGTTCAAATTGTTATCTTAAAGAATGATTTTCGTTTAAGAAGCATTTTCCTTAAGTAGACGATAAAATCCGAGACGCAAAAGTAGTTTGTTGAATCAATTCTGGGCAGTTCCAGTTTAGCATTCACTAATATTATTTTACTAGACAAAAAAGAGCCTTCTTGCAAAAATGTTTTTAAAATTCCTCTGTTCACATACACATACATATTCAACCCCCTCCTTCTATGTGTTTTTCATCTAACTTCATAAACTTAATGAAATCATAGCACTTATCATTCCTCCTTGTAGCAAGTTCTTCACATTCTTGCTTATCTTCACAGGAAGTGACACGTACTTTCTCCTTTCTCCTCCATCATTTGAAGTTTTCTTTTGAGTTTTATGATCCATAGAAGAAGATTTGACACACGTTGAAGCTAGTTGAAGGGAAGCATCAACCATCTCCAAGCTAGTTTCATCAAAATATGAAGTGATACCGTATATTGGGGATCATAATCTTTTATGGATTGTTAAACTAAGTGAGTTTTCATTATTCCCTAATAGATCAATACTCATTAAAGTTCATATCATCTAATTTAGTGATCTAACACTCACTTAATTTAACTACATAAAATAGTCCTTCAATAATAAATAGTTAATATAATTATTTTATAGTATTAGTCTAGCCAACAACATAAATTAAATATGTATTTTTATTCTAGTACCACAAGTTTAATAAATGTTATTTTATTTTATTGACTATATTAAAAGAAGTATATTAAAAAAAGTAGTAATAACATATTTTTATTATATAATCTTGAACTTTATAGGTTTGACAATAATTTGTTTTCATTAATAAAAATTATGTTGATTAGCATAGAATTTGATAATAAAATTTTGAAATTAAAATAACTTTATGAAACACATTTTTTATTGATAAATAATTAAAAAGGTACAACTTGATGTTTGTAATTACTAATTACAACAATGAAATATATAATCAAATATATAATTTTATACAAATGTTATAGTTACATACTTTGACTGAGAACGACTTACATTATATTATAATGACATTACATTACAAACAGTTGAATAATTAATCATGCATCTCTCCAAATTAGAGAATCACTATTCCAACATCGATAGTTGCCAAATGCACTATTTGAACATAGTACGCAAGGGATCTGTTGTCCTGATCATTATTAATTAATTACTCATTAGTCTTTTCTTTATTGTCCAATGTCCTTGGGTGCCTTTTAAGCAAAATTTAATTTCTGTTCTCAAAATGTGTGGACACAAAAATGGGTCCATTGAAAAAAATTCCCTTGTATTTTAAGTGTCACAAATATCGTTTTCGAGTGATCGTAATACTATAATTCTAAAATATTTATGTTCAGTAATAAAACACACAAATTTCGTAAAAAGTTGAAATAAATGATTGTGACTTATTCTCATCAATTATTCTCCGTCTTTGAGCATTGTTTTTCTCCCAAAGATGCTTTACAGCAATAACGGTTGATCAGATATATTTATTATATGCAGCCGCTAAGGCAACAGTAAAAATCCACGTTTGGTGTAAGATATATTATTTTTACAGCTAGTTCTTCAGCGTCAAGACAAAATAGAAATGCTTAAATGCCAAGGGATTTAATTCAATCAGTTGAAAAGTGTGCATAAATTATTAATCTATTATAAAAAAAATTTACTAAATTTCATCTTTGGTAATAAAAAACTATTAACAACAGTAAGTAGTGTTACATTTCCAGGCAGTCAACTTAAGCCACGTTTTCTTTA
Source organism: Cajanus cajan (assembly GCF_000230855.2). Lineage (NCBI taxonomy): Eukaryota > Viridiplantae > Streptophyta > Magnoliopsida > Fabales > Fabaceae > Cajanus > Cajanus cajan. Next base: position 5,670,700 of record NC_138517.1, on the reverse strand, counting down.
AGTATTTTTAACCATGAAATGCCCAGATTGAACCCAAAAAAAAAAAAAAAAAAAAACTTAATTACCAGGAAAATATTATTTCTCTAATGAAACGAGACAAGATTATCATAATTCTTCTTTTTCAAAATGAAGACGAGTAACATTATTGTTATCTAGGATTTGTTTGGACCACTATAAAAATAAAATAAAATAAGTTTTTAATAAATTAAAATTAATTTATGCATAAATTAATTTATAAATTTTTTTCTATTATTAAAAGTATTATTTTCAACTCATGTATAAGTTAGGTTAACTTATAAAAAAATTATTTTTATTTTTCTTTCTATTTTTTTATTTATAAAAATTTTTAGAAAAATTTATCTATACATATCCTTGCATTTACCTTATTGAGAAAAGATATTCATGATCTCTGACATCCGCACCCACAATTATTATCAATTTTGGAATTTAAAATTATACACCCCCAACATTAACTTCAAATAAAAAAATAAAAAAATTCCAATCCTTAACCTCTTGCTCACCTTAAAAAATTTATTTTCCGTGATCTTTCATCAAACTTGTTTCTATATGTGTGAGTTTGGATTAGGGGTGTCAAAGCGATGTGATAGATATAAGTAGTAGTCTCTTACTATCTTTTTCATTGGAAAATGCTTGTCTCATACTCTTTTTTATATTTGTGTGAGTATTTGTTAAGTGGATATCCACATATTTTTCCATATTTGTGAATATTTATAAGTATTCATGAGTATTTATTAAAAAATTATCTTAAAAATATTTAGTAAAATATTTTATCCATACATTCTAGTTATTTGTAGCAGTTTTTTTTTTCTTTTGAAAGTTATAAAAATTTACAAAATAAATTTGCATAAAGAAAAAGTTTGAAGATTATAACTAAAATTCAAATAAAAGCTACATAAAATTTTTTAAAGAATATAAAATTAAAATTCATATATTCTTTACAATTATACTAATAAAAAAATAAGTGGATTCAGAAACTAATATTTAAACGTTTAATCACACAAATTTAAAGTTCAAATAATAATTGTTAAATTAAATAAAATATTTTGACACATAAATCAAAATAAAAGATAATAAAGTAGAACACTTAACTATTATAAGTCTAAACAAATTCTAAATAAAATTAAATTCATACAAGTTCAAATAAAATTATAAAAGTCAATAAAATCACATTCAACACAATCTTAAAAGCATCTTAAGAATTAGAATATTAACGAGTTGAATACAATAAAGTCAAATATATATATATATATATATATATATATATATATATAAGTATTTATGTAGGTTGAATATTAGCAAGTACAAGTATACACAGAGACGGATACTATGATTCTTGTACCCACCTTATTAACATGCGGGTATCAAAAATACCCATACTCATTACCTGCGGATATCCATTTAGAAATTTCATTTTCTACCAATTGTATATTTTATCCATAGATACTCGCATGTATAGATTTTTTTGACATCCCTAGCTTAGATCAAAGTACATTTTTTCTTATGCTTTGTTTGGAGGAGGGCAAAGAATTGGAAGGAATGAAAAAAGATAGGTGAAAATTGATTTGATACGAAATAATGTAAAATTTGAAATTATTTAGTAGAGTGGAGTTATGTGAGAAATAGAGAGAAATTGGTATTTTAAAATTGTATTTTATGATTTTTATGTAAAAATATATTATTTAAATAATTATATTTTTACTCTTTACTAATTATTTAAACAATAGTGTAGTGGTAGTCTTGTCTAAGCATTTTTTTGTGGAAAATTTCACACAAACCCACCCATAAGACAGTGGAATTAAATCCACAATTTCCTCACAAATTCACTTAAATCATCTTTTCTAAATATACATTTTTTTTTAATTCCTTGGTAATTCTTCATTTTCTTCTACATTCCCTACTAAATCACCTCCCCTACAGACACCATAAGTGTTAGAAAGGTTGTAACAAGACTTTGAAGGATGACTAAGGTGAACTTACATAAGACATTAGGTGAGAGGTATTTTAAATTATAAATTAATTTAGATCATACAAATAATAACAAACTTTAAATCAAAATTAGACAACTTAATTAGATTAAAAGATTATATAAACAAAACTACCACATATATAATGTTATTATTGTGATTTCCTATATCATTATCGTTATCACAATTATTGTTATCATTATCACTATCACAATTGTCACTATTGTTGCCACTGTCACTTCTATCATCATCACAAGCTCTTGTAGATTTTGTTAGTTGTAAAACATGACATTGAAAGTAGTTGTTTCCTATTTTTGTTGATTTTTAACAATGTTGGCCTATTTTTTTGTTGTTATTGAGACTCATCACATATTTTCTGTGTCCTAATTGATTGGATTTATAACATCTTGGCCAGGCCTCCATTGACATCACTTTTCTAGATGATTAGTAGTTTTGTAATAAAAACATGATAAAAAAAGATTGACTATTATTATTTAGCTTATCTTCTTGGAATGACTCCTTTTTATTTTTGTCATCATTGTTCTTCAATTTGGTTAAATATATATCCATCATTTTATTGCTTCTTGTCTCATAAGTCTTCTTTGTATTAATTCCTACAATACATGTAACTAGGGTGAAAAGGCCCAAGCCAACCCAATGGCCCGATTTGGCTGACCCTAATTTAACATGTAGATTATTAAGTTATATTTAGATCTAAGGATGGGTTAAGGTCTAAAAAATTGATCCTATCAAAATTTAGGGACCAATTAGGGTCAAACATAACTCATCACTAAAAGTTCTAGCTTATTAACTTCTTTCATTTTATATTTTCTATAATAATGTCAAAACTATTTTTTTTTTATTTTGTGAAGATTGTAATAAGTAACCATCTTTTGATTTACATAATATCATGTATAATAATGAGATACAAATTATTCTTAAATTTTCAATTACATTAATAAAAAGTGACAAACATTTATTACTTATATTTCACGTCAACTCAATCTTATATTAAATAAATGTAGTCCTAATTAATTCAACATATATAAAACATTAGGTTCATCTGGGTCTAGAAATGGATTAGGATGTAAAATTTTGACCAATCAAAGTTTACGAACAAGTTAGGGTCAAGCATAACTTGACCTAACCAGTCCTTAAGCTCATCCTTGCATGTAACACTTATGTCAAAGTGATTAAACATAGATCTTTTGTATTCTTTAAGGTCATATAAGCTTTGTATTTTTTCATATGTAAGATGCTAGAATTTTTTCTAGAATTCTTGAATTAGAAAAGTATATATGTTCTTAATAATGGTACCCTATTAGGTATACCAAGCAATTTATTTGAGTATTTTTTTATTATCAGCAAACAAGGAATATATCAATAGGTATAAGGGATACCAAAACCCATTTACAAGTGATTAAGGTGTGTATTTTTGTTGCTATCGTCCCTTGGTGAGTTATAATTTGAACTTAGGTAAAGGAAAATTAAAAAAATGATATTATCTATGTTTAGTAAGATAGAAAAAGAAGTAACAAATAATATACATATATATAAGAAGAGAAATAAATAAATAAATAATAGAATAAAAAATAAAAGTATTTTAAAATTATTTTTTATTAATTATCTTTTATTTTAATCATTTAAATAAAAAAATTATATAACTTATAAAGAAAACGTATTTAAATAGAAACTTTATTTATTTGAATAAATTAAAAAAATTGCATGAGTAAAAGATTTTTAACGTTTTAGTCGAATATAATTGAATTTTAAATGTATATTATTTATTTTTGTACTAATTTGTGAAAAATAAAAATAAAACGATGTGAATAAGAAATAAAAAGATGTGGTCGCTGACAAATTTTGTTGATACCAAATCAGCTGGTAACTTATATTTTCGTCTTTTGTTTTATCTTTTTAGCGCATGTTATAAAAAATACACGTACATAAGGAATAGTTAATATACATTCACTTATCTTTTAAAATGAATATTATTATAAATCGATTATTTTTGAATAATCCAAATTATAATTATTAAGATATTACTTATAAAAAATAAGCGAATATATATTGACAATTAATCACAAATACTAATTTTAACAATCACGAATCTTGGTGTCTAAGTTACTAAAATGTTATTTTAATTAGTAAGAATATATTAAGAATCCCAAGTAATTTGAACAGTGAAAATAAGTCGAAAGATTTTGAACATTGATCTAAAACAAGTTCTCCATTTTAACAGTGAATCCTAAGGATTCAAACCTTACTGTTTTAGTATAATCAGTCACATCATTGTCTGTAAAGTATTTTAACAAAAAAGCCTTAGTCACTTCAGTTAATAAGGAGCAAATAATACTTTGATGCTGAATACCGAAATAATTGAAAAGAGTTAAAAGTTTTATATTAATAGATAAAAACTGATTAAAAATTATTTTAAAATAATAATAAATTAAAATTATCAAATTAAGTATTAAATCTGATTTAAAAATTTTCAGGATATCAGTTTCAGCTACATACTTTTTTTTTTTATACTAATTTTGCATATACTTTTTTCCTTCTTATGATAAATTTTATGTTAACTCCATGTATGTATCAAAATACTTTTATTTTAGTAAAAGTTTTACTCTATTTTTTATTTATTTTTTTTCACCTATTTTTTCTTATTTATTTTTTATTGTATTTTTTACCTATTTTTTTCTCTCATAAAACACACCATTAAATAATGAAAATAAATAATATGGAGTTGATGATTATTCACATTCAAAAGAGAGAGAAAACACTATGCCCCACCAGAGTTTACAAAGGCAAAGGAAATATAAATATAGCAAGATGGATATGGCAGGTGAGGTGGATTCTAATCTTATATGGGAAGGATTTCAGAATCCTAGCATATCAGGCGAGTGGAAAGTAGTCTCAAACCCTAACAACCGAAAACACTTGATTTTCTTGCTTTGGTATCTTTGCCACCCCAAAAAGATAGCATACACAATGATGAATCCTCTCCACACCAGGTAATGAATAGTTGGTCTTTCAGTTTCAATTTGCTGATTATTCCCTCCCCATGACCTGAACAACCCCAGAAGATCATTAGATCTTGCATGGTCCTATGATGTAGTGATCTTCTTTGTACTAGTCAAGTGAGAAAGAGTAGCAAACACTTGCTTGTTGGGGAGAAAGAAGATTATAAGCTTGCCATGGATGAAAACAAGAAATGGATGCATAAGGAAACCGAAAGACAAAGAAGGCAAGAGATGGCAAAACACTGCACCACCCTTAGATCTCTTCTTCCTATAGAATATATTAAGGTAATAAGCTCTTAGAAACTAGCAATTTTGTTTCTTCATTTTGATTTTTTTTTTTTTTGGATTTTTAGATTCTGTTAAAATACAGACTTAAAAAAAATTAGAATTTTTTTATTAAAAAAATCTCTTTATTTTCATAGAAAATTCTCTCAAAAGCCAAACTCTTGAACTCGTATTCAAACAACTCTTAGGAGTAATTGAAATTTGAAACTCACTAGTCATTTGGGGGTGCTTTTGTTGCATATATATCCTGATGGCTATCATTAGGGAAAGCGCTCAATCGCTGATCATGTGTATGAGGCTATGAATTATATCAACCACCTACAAAATAAGGTGAAGCAATTGCAAGCAAAGAGAGATGAGTTAGCAAAGGTGTCTAATTTGAGTAATGTTGGTCCTGATGAGAAGGAAAGCTCTAGTACTACTAATCATCTTCCACCATTGGTTTTTGTTCACCCTTTCCCTGGAGGCCTTGAGATTATGTGCAGTTACAGCTTCAAGAAAAGTGTGTTTCCTATGTCAAGAGTGTTGGACATTCTGCTTAAAGAAGGCCTTAACGTGGTTAGCACTACTTCCATCAAAAGAGATGGTAGATTTGTACACACTATTCAATCAGAGGTATCATGTCAGTTTAATTGTCACTGAGTATTATGGTCACTGGTTTTGAAACTGATTATTATTATTCTTTTGTGTAAACTGATTTTGAAGGATCCATTTCACCCGAATATGATTGCCACTGATTACTCTGAACTGCAAATAAAGCTTATGGAGGCAGTATCATTTTCAAGTAACAACTGTACTATAAAATATTTTGTGCATGACACAAGAATTTTGTTTATGTTTTCTTTCTTCTGAGTATTCATATATAGTACAATAATAGTTACAATTATTTAACCATTTGCAGGTTTGCAAGAGACTTTACCTGAACCTGAAAATTGCTAATATGAGAAAAGTTTTATTATTACGTGATGATTCTGATCGCATGTACTATTAACTTGAGTGATTTGTACAGCAGTGTACTTGTTATTTATATATGCCACAATTGTTGGTGCAGTACAAAGGGTAGTTAATTAATTGATGATTCAATTTCTTAGTACTCCTCGAGGTCTTTGATCTTTTTCGAAGTGAGACCGAAGTCATGGATAATCATAGTGATGTTCAATGCTTTGTGTACGTTTCTGCATTTAATTAACTTTTGTGCACATTACTTGTTTTTCAATAACCACATCATAAAATTTAAACTTCCTGTGGTTTATGCTGGCACTACTTTACTTCTTCTGCATCATGACAACAAGTGTTAGAATGTTCTTCATCCGTTATCGTTTCTTCCACTTCAGTTCCTACAATAATTGTAGCTTTGATACTTGATAGTGATACTTATGACCAAGTATGTTTTTGGAGTCATTGTGATGTACCACGATTGAAATTGTAGTTGCATGGCTGCATTTGTCCGTAGTTTTATTCGATATCAAGGATTGCAATGAAATTCTAACCATAACTTAAAACCTTTTCTCGACAAAAACTTAATTGGGGAAACGCATAGACGTGTGTTCATTCTTTGTTTTAGTTTTAGTACATTTCTATTGCAGTCTTTTATGGCAAACGTTTGTTTTTCTAATAAAGATACTTTTGAAATTTCTTTTTCAACCAAGCAGACCATATTTAAAAAGACTTTGACCTTTAATAGAAAAGAAGAGAGCATGCTAAATTCTAAACTATATTTCGGATGAAATATATTAATTATAAATTCATTTGTATTTCTATAAGGAGCTAAATCTCTAGGATAAAAATCATTTGAGTAGATATGACAATATGCACTTCTATACATCAGTGATGCATGAGAATACCCTTGAGATCTTGAGGATTTTTGCTGTTAAAACTATGTGAACCGACTCTTTACTAATATATAGATAAGTTGGTGGAAAGATCATGGAAGAAGATACAGACACATATGTACACAAAATATAACTATTAAAGAGACACATCATAGAACCAATGGAAGAAGGTATAGGCATCTAGCTAGTGATTAAAAATATTATTAAGATATTGCAATAATAACATTTTAAAATTACGGAAGCAGCCAAGCAGAAGCAGGTGAACTTTATAGCGCTTAATTAGTACAAAAACAAAAGGAAGACTACTATTGAAACATAATAAAATTCAAACTTGCGGTTTTAAGAAACTCCTATAACGCATAATTGCAACAGATAGAAGAATGCATAATTGATTCGGAGAAATTATAATTTATTTTTTAAAATTACAAGCATCCCTGCATGCAGAGGCCAAACAAACCATGTGTTGACCCTACACTAGGCGTAGATAATAAAAATTAATATTTAATTATTTATATGGAGTGTATAATTTTTTTTTTTTTTATATTATAGCATAGTATTGAAGGAAATATCTATTTATTTTATCAGAAGTTAATCTCTCTTAAAATCTGATTGTATTAAGGTTATTCTCTCAATGTTGATGGAGTATATAATTTGATACAGTTATTGAATTTAAAGCATTATTTATTAACTCTAAAATTATTAATTATAGTCATTGAGGGAATTGCAGTATAGAATTTCACATTGGCTTCTTTTCCATTCATTCTTTCCTGTATTTTTCTGGATTGGGCAAATGGGCATAGATGCGCTACAGCCTGTGATTCAACATGTGGTATATGATATAACTCAAGCCATAATATATTGGTCCTTCCCATTATATTGCACCTGATCACAAACCGTTATGAACATGATCTATTCAAATTTCTTTTTAGATTTTTCATAATTCAAAATTTAGTTCAAAATAATTTCAATTGAAGTGGTTGTACTCATGGTATATATCCGGGTCCATTGTGCAACAAAAGACTTGGTCGTGAATCAAAGCAACTATATTTAACGGATATGAAACCCAACAATATCCCATTACGCAATTATTTTATTAATATATTATTAGGAACTCCAAATTCAAAATTCTAGTTCTAACCACTGGATCAGTATCATTATAGGAGGGAAGCGAAGATATGACAACTAAGCTAATCTTAGCTACAATGCTTTAAAGACATTAATGTCGACAGCATCTTCAGTATTTGTGGTCTCATGTCATAAAGTAGTGTCCATATAGCTTGTATGATATCCTGTTATCTATCCAAATCTTCTCAAAGCAAACAAATATAAACAAACTAGTATATGTTTTCTAATTCGAACAATATATCTTCCTTCATGATGAGCTTCCTTTTCATGTTTTCCAAAAATAAAATTCTAGCTTTTTCATGACTGAATAATTTAGCAGTTTCCTCCCGCAGTCCTGCAAATTCAATGTAATTGTTTTGAAAAAAGTCATATATATTAACATTATAGTTTTTTCCATGTTGCACTATAAAACAATTCGTAATTAGTACATAATTGTGGCTATTGTCATGTGGGGGTTAATTAATATTAAGCTTACCCATATCAGATTTGGATGTGCTGGTATATATGACCAAAACACAGGGAAAGAAATTCGGTCCACAAATAGTGAATTTGAATCAGAACTAGATAGGCGTAGCAGGTAGCTAGTCCCTACTAGTCCACTACCATATTAATTGAAGAGTAGTGTCTTAGGTCACAATGGATATCTTTGGATTATTGATCCAAATTAAGCATCTCAATCACCTTTATTACTATCTTCGTCGATTGTATTTAAGTGAGCAGCATGGGGGACAAATTCTTCCATATATATGATGGGAAAGACTAGAGGTAGGTGGGGATGTATCTCTAAAATAAGGAAAGTCCAAAGAATAGTTTTAGTACCCCTAACAAAATCATGATTTATCATATATATCTCGAATCTTCTTGCAACCTCATCACTTTAATATTCAGATAAACGTGTTGTTACTCTTAATCTAATGCATTATTATTAATATATATAACTAAATGTTTTCAGGATTATAGAGATATAAAATATCTTAATGCAAGGTCGTTGTACCAAAAGCAATGTGCTGTATGACTTGAATACAGTTCGTATCAAATTCAAATAAGTAAAAGCTGTTATATATAATTGCCTGGATGTCATAAAAGACTAAGTAAAGATTCCCACAATTTTTTGTGGATTAACAACTGTAGGTAGCACTTCAAGCTAGAAAAAAAGGGATTAACGATCAAATTTAGTGACTGACAGCAATTTATATCTGTTAGCAATCGATATTACAACCCACTGAGAATATAGAGATAGTGACCAAGTTAATGTTTAATTTTGACTATCAATTTAGTGGTTAAATTGTTCATAGAAAAAAGTAATTAATTTTCTTATAATAAAAAAATATTGTGAAAAAGAGTATAAGGGTACTCCAACCCTTTTACAATGCTAAAGTATTTAGTTTGAGGATTAATTAAGCTATACAACAGAAAGAGTTAATACATAATATGAAAATAAGAACTCATTCCCTTAAACCAGTGTCATGATCTACCTTTAATCAAATCTAAAGTGGAGTCTCATTTCCCATCATTAAACACTATCATTCATCAACAACCATAGAAACTATTATATAATTGCATGCCAAATTAAACAGGAAAATTTTATCTTTTTTCAATTGTAATCTCGTCAGAATGGATAAAAAAGCATCCCTACAAAAGGCAGTACAAAAACTCAAGGTCTAGAAATGTGTTGGAAGATAAACAAAGTCTTACATCTTAAAGAAAAAAGAATATAGATAGGATTATAAAACAAGTAAAATTTTTATTAGTAGGAGAATTTTTGAGTGATGATCAAAAACATATTTATAAGAATTTAAGTTCAAAGTGTTATTTGAGTGAGAATAATGGTTATTGGTAGATTTAATAAATGTTTTTTATTTTAATTTTATTTGAGTAGAGGTGCATTAGATCAATGAGTGCATGTGGAGGGATGATTCTTCGCATCTCTTTATAGTATTAATTTCTTGTGATGGTGCTCTCAAAATATTCTCATTTTACTATTTTTAAAAAGTGTTTGGGTTATCTTGATAAGTCATTTTAGATACGTTGTTTAGTTGTAAAAGAGGAGTATTGTATAAAATAGTGTGTTGTCTGTTTTTATTGAAGAAAATAATAATCACTTATACCTAACTTGTCCAATGACGCCCAACTTTGAAATGCACTTTATGCATGGTTGGGTTATTTTCAGATTTTGCCTATGATATTTTGGCTCGTTATATTCATTTTAGTTTTCATTTAAGAGGGATAAATTTTCATCTTGTTGGTCATCTTTGGTTGTGATATGGTCTACTTGGATACTGTGAAATAATATTTTGCTTGAAGTCATTTCTTTTGACTTCAATGGTAACTTGAACTTGATAAAGGCCATGTTATGGACATGGTTTCCGGCAAAAATAGGCAATGCTAAATGCTCTTTCTCCAAGTGATCTTGTAGCTTCTCTTTATACTCTTTGATTTTGTCTTCTAAGACTACTATTATGGCTGGAGTAGATCTTCACAATACTTCTTAATAAAATTTTGCTATACAATAATAGTTTACAATATAAATAAATAAATAAATAAAAATGCAAAAGAATGTAGGATGACGATTCGTATTTCACATGTAGATCAGATAGAAATTCGAAAGAGTGCGATATAAAGCAAAAAACAAACAAACAAAAACACTATGCTTTTTTGTCTTTCCTGTTGATAATGTATTCATTTTTTGTCTATAAAGTAAATGCAGTAATGATTGGGCCAATAAGTAAGGTGTTATGGACGTATCCTTAGTCTTTATTTTGAACCCAAAAAAAATTGTTTGGGCCTACGAGAGTTTGTCAAACATATTGCATTATACTAAAGATCAGAAATAATGGTTGACAAAAAGAAAAATAAATAATGATGAAGCAAAATTGACAAAAAAAACTGCTGGAGAGAGGGAGAGAGAGATGTTGAAGCTGTGCTCATCATAATTCTCATTTCCCTTGAGTTCTCATAAATTGAATCAGGTTTGGGAAGAGAAAATAAATAAATAAATAAAATAACCCATCAAATTAATGAAGTTTTAAGACAGGTTAGATTAAGCGACAGAAATGCTAGCAGCACGATTTTCAATCCAACTTACTATAATCGAGTTAAAAGAGGTAAAATTATTGGTTGTATATGATTAATGCAAAAATAAATAAAAATCAACAAGAGAGAATTTATTTTCGTTTTTTCTTACAAATATAAAAATTCTTTTAATTTATTTTAAAAATAATATCAATAAAATTAAAAGAAGAATAAAATAAAATAAAATAATGAGCTTGGTTGAATTAGTTTCAAAAGCAAATCAAAACTCTTCCCGAAATAGTTAGTTCATAAAACTTAACACGGAAGATTGTTTTACGGATTATAAGTTTAAAATTCGTCTCAGGTCAGAATGCCAGTCAATTTTTCAATTTATTTTAATATATTTATTTATAATATATGTAATTTAAATAATTTTTATAGCATATTATTAATTTTAAATTATATATTTAATATATATACATATTATATTATTGTGATATCAATTACAAATATATTATATATATATATATTATTTATATTTTTTAATTTATATTAATATACAGTTTAACATGCAACTTTTTCATGTATTTCTTTATATAAAATAAAAATAAAGATAATTTTAAATAAGATATAAATTAAAATTTAAGATAGGATATGAATTTAGTAAAATTTATAAGTATAAAATATATTTAACATAAATATTTTTTTTAAAAAAATTAATAAAAACTGGGTCATATTGTTTGATTGGTGACTTACTAATTTAACCTTAATTTGATCTACTAATTCAATATCATAACTGTTTGATGACCGTCCGATTTTTATAACTATACTTAAAATTGTAAATATGAGAATGTATTATGTTCATATTTGTTACAAGTTTTTAAAAAATTATTTTTAGGTAATATTTATTTTTGGAAAAGTATCCCACCATATTTTTTTACACTTTTATTTCCTTGTTGAGAGAATGGAAAAATGATATTCTCATGAAAATATGAGAAGTTGTATTTTAACACTCACAACTTCTCATTTTAATTACTTTTTATTTAAATTATTTTCAATTTTAAAAATATTCCAAAGAATATTAAAATACAAACAAACATATTTTCTAAATATGTCCAAGAATAATATTCGAATTAAAATATTCTTAAGAATGATTCCTCATAATGTAATATAATACCTCAATACAAACATCTCCTCACTGCAAGAAAATAGTAATTACCAATAATTAAAATCCATCAATAACAATGAAAATTCATCGATATTTCTAGATTTTCGATGAGCAAAAATCCATCAGAAATATATGGTCATCAAAAAAAATATTTCATCAATAAATTTTTATCCGTAAAAATTTTTGACGAATGAATTTGTTGAAAGTACTCGTCAATAATTATTGACAATTGTTCTTGCCTAAAATTACTAATAGATATTCGATCATAAACTAATAATCGTCTTATATTGATAGATAATTTGTCAGTAATACATGCTAAGTTTTCACCCAATATATCCGTTGATAAACAATTCATAACTCAAAACCATCATAGTAATAAATTTATCAAAGTGTCTAGCCATTCAGAATTAAAAAATGTTAAAACCACAAATCATGTGTTTTTAAGACTCTAATAATCATCATAATTTGAAGTCTTGTTGCTGCTAGTTCTTTGCTTATTTATCATGTTGTTGCTACTATTATTGCTACTCATTTTGTTGACTGATCTTGATAATCGTTTTGTTGATCTTAGTGATCATTTTATTATTGATTTTGTTCAACGCTATTTCATAATAAATCTGCATTAAAAAAATATCTAAGATAGAATCCTTTTTTAATCTTGTATGAGGTAAAACAACAAAATTACAAGTCCAAAGCCATAAAATGCACATATATAAAGTGGCAGCCTGATTAGTCCTCAAATACTCTCCTTTTTTATCTATTTATTGTTTATTTAAATAATACCATTAGATTTATATTTTTTAGTTATACTGATATTGGCTAAAAAAAAATACCTATAGCAACAATTTTGTGATCTAGTTACCAGTATCAATATTATTAAATTTTATAATATCTAATAATATTATATAAATAGAAAATAAATAAACACTACATTTTTTTGGGTTGTACATAAAAAAAAAGTATTATGGAATTAATAAGGGTATCACTTTATATAAAGTACATTTTTTTATTAGAAAAAAAATGAAAATTCTTGATTTTTCACTTGTTTCTTTTCTTGAGATCCTACAATAAAAAATTTATCTATTATTATCTATAAATGACAATATATATATAGGGGGTTATAATTATACCGATGTAAATTTTACTAAGTATTACACTGCTCAATAACTTTATATTAAATATGAATTTTGTAAATTCAATCGTTAGATTGAAAGTTCATATCTCTTAGATCATATATACAAAGTTTTATATTAATCCAAGATAATTTGATACTTCACATTTAATATAAAATTATTGAGCAGTGTAATACTTAGTAAAAATTACACTAGCCGGTATAATTATAACCCCCTCATATATATATATATATATATAAGGAAATGATGGGCATAAATTAAATATATATAAATTTTCCATACCTACATCCACATTTATTGCCACCAATGTCATGAATTTTCCATACCTACAGCCAAACAGAGCAACCTGCACGGATAAAACACAATTAAGAGAGTAAAAAATTACAAGAGTGTGCACACCCGTTGTAATTAAAATAAAATGAAAAAAAAATTACATGAGTCCACAAGAATATCAAAGTTTAAAGTAACATATATCATGAGTCAATAGCTATACAAAAATTCAAGTAATAGCTCACCTTGTGTGCTAGTTTGTATGTCACCATGAAAAGCTCTTGCTCCGGGCATCATCCATACATGAGAAGCCGACTCCTTTGTCTTAGTAAATATGCCTTTCTGGCCTCCTTTGATTCATAACCATTAATCAATAATGAACATTAAAACCAAATATATTCTAAATAGATATCCTATGCAAGAAGAAAAATAGATAATAAAAATCACTTGCTATAACAACAAATCATGTTTAGAATAATTTGGCACTTGAGAGAAATGGTACATTAAGGAAGAAAAACAAATTAAGGATAATTTTGCTATTATACATATATTAATTTTGAACTATCTAATCAGAGAAAAATGAGTAAGTTTATCTAAACTTTTTTTATAATTTATTTTCTTTAATAAAAGAGTTTGTAAAGATTATTTTAATTTCTTATCTAATTTATTTTTTATTTATCATAATTATTTATAAATTAAATATTAATATTTTATAATAAATTATCAATAAATAAAATTAAGTTTTTTCTATAATTTAAATCATTTATCATTTAGTTAAAATATAATTTATATTTTTAAAACATCTATTTATAAAAAAATTAATATAATTTATATATTAAAACATAATTTATATTATTATATACATAATTTATTTTAAATTTTAATTATATATAATAAATATTAATTTACTTGTATAATGTGCCATTACACAAGATAAAATACTAGGTAAATATAAACTTACAAAATTTAAAATTATAAAGCTTATTTTCTTATTGGAGTTTAAGCAGCAAGAGGCCATTAACATCTCCTTTTTTTTTTAGTTATATCATTTCTCTTACCAGAGTTTTTCTCATGGCCTCTCCCAATATTGAAACCCAATAAATTTATATTAGTTTTGTGTACTTGTCTTATTTTATAGATGCTGAGAAAAGTTCACATTGATGTCTTCTGGGCTTCGTAAACGACAAGAGTAGGATTATAAAATACTACGATTTAATTCTTGAAAAGTTTCTTTATGAAAATTTCAACATTATATTTTATTTAAAAGAATAAAGACATATGTGCGCCGGTGATAGTTGTTAATAAAATATACTTTTGGATTCCACCTTTTACGTCTTCAACATCAGCATCCATTTTTCCATCTCTTTTGGGGAATAGAATCAGCATATTTATATTTATAATAAAAATGAAGTTTCTTTGTCCTGCCTTTCAATTTATGATTTTCGTCCATTTTTTTATTGCTCAGTTTTTTTAACTAAGTATGTTCAATTGAATAATGTATGTGATAATTGTTGTAACTCCTTACTACCAAGTTCAATTTCTATAAATAAAAAATTAAAAACAATCCATTTTATGTCACATGTTTGTGATTGACCATTAATATATCTCATTAATGATTGATGCAAAATTTCTTTTAGATTTTTAGTGTATTCGGAACTAAATTGCAAATGTGGATTAGCACTCTCACTCCCCATACAACACAAATAACAAAAGGTAATTTTTCCTTTAATTGATGTAATTTGGATATGAATTTCGAATTTACATTCAAATATGTCCTTGATTGTCAAGTGTCAATTTCAACAGTATTTGTATAATTATAGCTAGACAACGTCAATTTAATACATGAAAAAATTCAATTTATACCATTGTTTATAATTAGTGGTGTTCTACTTTAGGGACACAAATCTTTTTATGTTTGTTCAAGGCATTTCCACCACCACGCATTCCCAAATAAGCATTGTTCTTTTAGAAAAGCTGGTTATGGTTTTGCCAATAAGTGCATATCTAGATGATGTAACCATTTGGCACAAGTGTTAAAGGCCGGCACCACTTGACATGTGACACCAGCAAAATAGTCATGGAGGGGATAAGGTTCCTTTTTATCCTACGTTTAAAGCTTTAGGATTTTGATATATGAGATTATTAGTGGCAAGAAACCAATTTGAATAATGATATCGATCGTGGGTCAGATGTGCATGACCACAAAAGTATCTTCTATCATATTGTTAAGCAAAAGTTAAAAGGGAAATTTTAATTTGTTGCAAGATACAGAACCTATCATTCTTAAATGTTAGGCATGGCTTAATAGCTAGCTAAGGGTAGTATATGGTAGGGGTGTTAAAAAAAATCAAAAAGAACCGAACTGGATTTAAAACTGTACTGGACCATTTTAAAAAAATTAGAACCAATTGTAAAAAAAATGAATTAGATATATATTTTTAATATAATTTTAAAAACCGAACCTATTTTTTAAGAGCGTCGGTTCACTTAAAAAAATTCAGTTTATACTGTCACGGAAATATAATAAGTTCGTAATCGGTCTCTGCACCTCCATGTTATACTCATTCTCAATTGGACAATTCTTGTCTATATGTTTAGTAAAGATACCAGGATTTTAAAAAAATTCTTTTGGACAAAATTTTTAGCAAAAAATCTAGAAACTAAAAGAGCCTCTATTTCGTGCAATATTTTTTTTGTAGTGTACTATAATTTTGCAATTGCATTACGAATTTAGTGAACACTAAACAAGAAATACTAATTAGTAGAACTACTGCACTTGTACTATATTATGATAGTTTTGCAATTGGATTTTTTTAGCAGAAAAAAAAAAATATAGGCTTTGAAATTGGTTTAATATATAAGAAAAGTCAAATAAACTAGTTTCTGATGTTTATATAGAAGAAAGAATATAGGAAAATTAATTGTTTAAAACGAGTACATTTCTTAAAATAGGTTAAAATTAATTTATTTCTTAAAATCAATTTTAAAAACTGGTTTAGTTTTGAAACTGATTTTAAACCGATTATAAACCTATTTATTAAAATAATTCAGTTTTAAACCGATTTATTAAAGTGATTCAAATGGTTTATAAACTGATTCAATTTAATAAAATAGTGTGGTTCAGTTCAATGTAATTTTTTGGAAAAATTAAACCATGCACACCCCTAGTATATGGAGGAGAAAAAGGATAATATTCCAAGTTTGAGTTACAAGAATGGAGAAGAATAAAATGACGAAAATGATAGCGACTATAGGATAATTATTTGGGTGTATCTGAAATTATTTTATATTAATGTGAAGTTGAACTTGCTCTATCTTATCGGCCTTAGTAACCTTTTTATTCGTGTTATATTTATATCTATAGAGAGAGATAAATTTGACAATCAAAATAAGGTTATAAACAATTAAGGAGTATCTTTTCTCTATGTTTAGGGGAGACAAAGTGTTTGACTTTAACTTATGATCCCTAAATTACTTTGGCTTTCGTGGGAGCCGAAAGCCATTGTTTTTATTATTAAAGAATTAATAACTTACATCGTGTTTCATATTTCGTAATGTGTGTTTTGAGGTATGGTTTGAATTATTCATTGCCTCTAATCTTACTTTGTTATTCTCCCTGATTGCACAGCACAGGTTATGATAAAAATTAGAACAAAAAATATGATTCTTCCTTTACGTATACTGAAGAGCAGTAACACGCATATAATTAATGAGACAAAGCCTTCTTCCACTCCAGTTTCATGTACATTATTTACAAATACCTCTTGAAGAATTAGAAATGCAATTAACTATACTATGTTTTTACATAATATCTAAAACATTTATGATGATTAATTTATAATTGAGCAATATTAATTATTCTCATTTCATATTTTTACAACAATTTTCGTGGTTAGGAAGATAAGATATAGGCTTAAATGCGTATTTGTCCTTTAAGTATAAAAATTATGTTATTTTAGTATCTTAAATTTTAATTAAGAAATTTTAGATTTTAAAGTACCATAATAGTGTAATTTTAGTCTATCAAGTATCATAATTATATAAATTTTTACCTATTGAAAATACATATATTATAAATTTTATTATTAAATAATATATATTTATTATTTAAGTAATAATATATATATATATATATCATTTAATTCTTGAACAAAATTTATAATATATGTAACTTAACTGTATCAAAAATTGTATAATTGTGATACTCATAGAATTAAAATCATACAAGGGTTATACTTGAGTAATTAAATTTGTTTAATTAAAATTTAGGAATCAAAATTGCATAATTATAATATTAGAGGAATCAAAAACTCTCTCTCTCTCTTTATATATATATATATATATATATAGATAGATAAATAAATAAATAGATCGATCGATAGATAGATAGATATATATAGATATAGAGAGAGAGAGGGAGAAGAAAGAAATGAGAAATTCGTTTACTCCAAAAGTAAATTTACCTAAACTTATTCCACTCAAGAACTTACTTTTTACATCAAATTTTAATGATCTAACCATTAAATTAAAAATTTTAATGTATAGATCAAATTTTTTAATTTAAAAAAATACAAAAAATATTTGTTACTTTATTTCATTAAATCAAATTGACATATAAAATGTTTTTATTAATATTCATTAATTTGAATTAATGAAACAAATTATCAAATAATTTTAATTTTTTAAAAAAACTTTTCAAAATTGATCTATATATTAAGAATTTTTAATTTAATGATTTAATCATTAAAATTTGATGTAAAACATACGTTATTGAGTGAAATAAATCTAAGTAGATTTACTTTTGAAATAAGTAGATCTTTCATATATATATATATATATATATATATATATATATATATATATATATATATATATATATATATATATAAGAGGGGTTATAATTACACCGGTGTAACTTTTACTAAGTATTACACTGCTCAATAACTTTATATTAATTATGAATTTTATAAATCTAACCGTTAGATTGAAAGTTCATATCACTTTATACGTGTATATCAAATTTTGTTAAAATTGGATAACAAATTGAAGGTAATTAAAGTGTTCATATTTTAGTGTATTTTGAAATGAATATATTACGTCAATTTTGTTTTATAAAAATGAAGTATCAAATCATCTTGAATTAATATAAAATTTTGTATATGGTCTAAGAGATATGAACTTTCAATCTAACGGTTAGGTTTATAAAATTCATATTTAATATAAAATTATTGAGCGATATAATATTTTGTAAAAGTTACATCGGTATTATTATAACCCCCTCATATATATGTATATATGATAAGATATCAAATGACTCAAAGAATAACTATTCATAAAATTATTATTTCATTCAATAATTCATGTTTTATATTAAATTTTAATAATTCAATTGTTAAATTAAAAAATTTAATATATAGATAAGTCTATAAATTTTTAAAAATTTTAAAAATCATATATAAATTCAAATTAGCATATAATTTTTTTTTTAAAATTATCCATCAATTTGAATTAATAAAATAAAATATTAAATAATTTTTAAAATATTTTAAAATTTACAAATATAATTTAACTTTTGATCATTAAAATTTAACATATATTATAAATTATTAAGTAAAATAATTTTATCTAAAATTACTTTTTAAATCATTTGATCGTTTATATATATAAAAGTTATGACATGGAACCGACAACTAATCAAATGACAGGAATTAAGAGGTCAACGACTCCGCTTTTGATTAGACGCAAGGGACAAGTTAAAAAGAATTAAACCAATTAATTTTTTTAACTTAAATAGTTCTCTCATGCCGTGTTTCCTCTTTGTTTTTTCTAACAGTGGTAATTAGACGAAGCAATTTAATTACTTATAGTGGCTTTGTGTTAATTATTAGAAAATGTTTATGACACACTTTTTCTCATAATACCTCAAATTAATATATATGGGGGTAGTAAAATTAGAATATAAATATAAAAAAAAATATAACAAACTAAGCCAGAGTATTATTTAATGATTAAATAATACATATTTTACCAATAAGGTTCATCATATTAAGTATGTATACAATAGATTGATTTTCTCACTATGCAACTGAAAAAGACTTTATTTAAAGAAACAAAACTCATTTCAGTACCGAACGATTTCTTTTTCAATTCCATATAATAATAATAATAATAATATTATTATTATTATTATGAACGGAATTCCATAATATGAACCGGCTACAGCTAAATATATAATAATTATGCTTTATTAAGACACTTTGTCAACTGAAAGAAAACCAAAAAAAAATTACAGGCTTAATTAAAATTCTACTTGGTTTGTACCAAGCTTGGAATCCTCCATGTGGCCAATTTTAGCCGTTGATCATAAGTGGGGATGACAGTGAAATCGTCACTTTCCATCCATTAAAATTATTCAAATCAAATTCTAATTGCTCCATCAATTCAGCTAACGACATGTAATATAGAATTATTGGTCTATCATTATAAAGTTATCAAGAGAATTTATATGCTTATCAAAATGTGTGACATTTCCAATGAAAAAAGAAGCTTGACGAAAGCTAGCAAACATTAACAAAGGACAAAATTTATGTCGTATGATAAACAAAAAAATTGGCTTGCGTATGCACCATTATATTAACCCTAATTCAGAGTCCTTGACTTCCAAGGTAGCCTCTTGTCGATACCATAATCCATCTTGTTTCTTCTTTGCCTTTGGCTGTTTCCTTAGCTTCTTAATTTCTTGCAGCATTTGAGCTTTTTTTTTTTCCTACCTCAAACCCTTCCAAAGTTCCAACTTTTTCTTCTTCTGTCAAAGAGAACTAAGATTCTACAGATTATTCCTCGAAGAAATGAACTTGAAACAATGCTGTTGTTTCTTTTTAGATGAAGGACAAGGCAAAATACAGTATGGTTTTCATCAAACTTATATCTGCTTTATTTTCATACAAAAAAAATTCGTGAATTAGTTTTGTTAATTTTATTCTTGCCCCAGATAATGTGTTTGTGTTTTTTAATTTGATTTTCTCAAACTCGGATTGCCAACAGGAAGAACAGTAGGGATTATCCATGGGAAATGTACACCTTGAAGGAGTTGCTTCGCGCAACAAAAGACTTTCATCAAGATAATAAGATCGGAGAGGGTGGATTTGGAAGTGTTTATTTTGGTCGAACAAGTAAAGGCGTTCAGGTTATTATATTCATAATATCTTTTAGTCCTCAATTTGAATTATTGTTTATCATAATAAAGTATAGGACAAAACTTAAAACAGTATCATAGGTACCGTTAATATTGTTTTCTGAGCAGAATTTTTTAGTTTTACTCAACTAATACACATTAACATCTAACGAAATACTTTATTATACATATTATTTAGTTAAAATTTCAATTCTGATTAAAGATTAACCCTAACAACTCCTATAATATTGCATGTAAATTTCATCTATAAGTTTAAGCTAGTATGGTACACTTCTTTGCTTGCAGAATAATTTAAATTTGCGTGTCTGATAATGGAATTTGCAGATTGCAGTGAAGCGGTTGAAGACAATGACTGCAAAGGCAGAGATGGAGTTTGCAGTGGAAGTGGAAGTGTTAGGAAGAGTGAGGCATAAGAATTTGTTGGGGTTGAGGGGATTCTATGCAGGAGGAGATGAAAGGTTGATTGTGTATGATTACATGCCTAACCATAGCTTGCTCACCCATTTGCATGGTCCACTTGCTAAGGAATGTCAACTAGATTGGCCTAGAAGAATGAGCATAGCAATTGGAGCTGCTGAAGGTTTAGCGTAAGTATACCTTCCCTCCCTATATTTCATCTTAAGGTTTTAAATTCCGGTTAGAAAAATGATATTTGTAAAACAAAAGAAATATATATAACATAACAATTTATACAACATTTTTTGGCTTTAACATTCTTCATCGTATCATTTATTATATCTATTAATGACAGGGAAAAATAAACATAAAAATGATATGCTAAAAATTCTTATATTACTCTTATAAAAAATATGAATAAATGTGGTTGATGAATAACAGTGACAAATATGAATAAATGTAGCTGATGCAATCGCAGGTACTGTTTTAGAGATTTCAAAAAGCTTGTCATTATAGTTGCTATCTGTTATTTAAGACCTTGTTTTCTAAAATCGAGAATCCTCAGCACTGTCTATTAGTTTCATGTTTTGGTTGAAACTTTCTAAATGAAAATATATATACATGCATGATGTAAGAAATCAAATAACAAGTTCCATTAAATAGTGTTGGACAACTCGGATTAACTAGGGATATGTTAAAAAAGAAAATGTGTAAATGGAGTATATGTATAAGTGTACAAAATAACTTTAGAAATTGAGTTAAACCCAAATGAAAATTTGATAAAATTTCTCATAATTTCTTTGGATATATTTGGAAATCAGTTAAGTTCAATTCAATTGAAATAATAATAATAATAATTAAAAAAAAAAAAAAAGTTACACTCATAAGCTTTTATTTTTCTTTTTGTATTGGAATATATATTTTTTTCATTGAATATGATTTTAAATTAGTATCCAAACATACACTTTGAAACTGATAGACTTGTTTTAAAGATTATTTCTAGATCAAAATTAACTGCTTCCATTTGAAAACATTTCATTCATGCGTCATTTAAGATTAATGTTTATATTATTGAACTTTGTCCATCAATTTCCTTTTGGATAAGGTATTTGCACCATGAGTCAACTCCTCACATCATACACAGAGATATAAAGGCAAGCAATGTTCTTCTAGACCATGAATTTCAAGCCAAGGTTGCTGATTTTGGTTTTGCTAAGCTAGTACCAGATGGTGTAACTCATCTTACCACGAAGGTCAAAGGAACCCTAGGATATTTGGCACCAGAATACGCAATGTGGGGGAAAGTTTCTGAAAGTTGTGATGTTTACAGCTTTGGAATTTTACTTTTGGAGATTATTAGTGCCAAGAAACCAATTGAGAAATTTCCTGGGGGAGTTAAAAGGGACATTGTTCAATGGATCACACCGTATGTGAACAAGGGTCTCTTCAACAATGTTGCGGATCCAAAGTTGAAGGGGAAATTTGATTTGGAGCAATTGAAAACTATGATCACCATTGCTCTTAGATGCACCGATAATAGTGCAGACAAAAGGCCTAGCATGAAAGAGGTGGTGGATTGGCTCAAGAATGGTACAGGAAGCACTTAGGTCAAGAGATTCCAAATTTTAGTAACAAGAATAGAGATGAAGAAAATGACAAAAAATTATACTATGAGGAGCTTATATGAGACAATTAACAAGTTAAAAAAATACTAAGTGATATGTATAAAGTGATATAATTTCTTTTTTGTTTATTTGTAGAATTGTGTGATAAAATGGGACTGAAAATTATTATATTTGATAAACTTTAAGGTTTTTTTTTTGTTAGATATAATTTCTTTTCATTAATCGACTACTATAGAGATATAGTAGTATTTTCAGTCGGACTTTATAATTAATGTAAAATTCAAATCCTTATTCTTAATTAAACATCAAGTATCGAATTACTTTAGTAACCTTTATTAATTTGTTGCTTTATGTATGTTGCTAGCTACCAGTAAAATCATATATGTATATATATTAAAAAAATCATACGACGAGTAGGTCTTCTAACTTAGTTTAGAATTTGTTTGGCCGGAGCTATAGGTCTTTACGCGGTTCTACATATGACCTTTTTGATGTTGTTAGGGTACAACTCATTTATTTTTACCTTGAACATTTTATTTATTTAATATTTTTTTATTTATTC
Source organism: Cajanus cajan (assembly GCF_000230855.2). Classification (NCBI taxonomy): domain Eukaryota; kingdom Viridiplantae; phylum Streptophyta; class Magnoliopsida; order Fabales; family Fabaceae; genus Cajanus; species Cajanus cajan. The sequence goes on along the minus strand of NC_138517.1, from coordinate 5,647,092 downwards.
AGAATAAAAGTAAATATAAGTATATATATATATATATATATATATATATATATATATTAAGAAAGTTAGTTAATGTTGTTATTTTTATGACTTAATTTTATTTTTAATCCTACAAATTTGAAAAATATTCTTTTAGTTTTTAAATTAAATTTTTTTCCTCTAAAAAAATAAAAAAAAAATTATTTTTAGTCTTTATAATTTCAAAAATATTATTTAAGCTTCTCAAATTTAAAATTCATCATTTTAACCTCTACAATTTAAAAAAATATTGATTGTCTCTTGACTAAAATAATATTTTTTAAATTATAAGAATTAAAAAGATAAACTTTAAATTTGAGTTACTAAAATAATAATTTTTTCTTTTATAGATTACAAACACATATTTTAAATTTGAAAGACTAAAAATATAATTAAACTTATTTTATCTTAAAAATAATTTATTTTCTTAATTTTCTTACTGAAACTTAATATTAAAAATAAAAAATAGCCATTAAATATAATATTAATCAATATAATAAGCAATTTAAGAATTGTATCATTAAACCGAATAAGATTAATTATATTTTACTTACACTTAAAATTCATGTACATGTTTTTTTACATATACTAGTTTATCGTACGGAAAAAAAATATAATTAATTAATTAATTAATTTTTTGTAACTATATTTTATTAAACTGTGGTTTAAAAACTTTTTAAGCTTAAAAAAATAAGACTACTAGAAAGCTGGAGAAAAAATCTTGTGCGTTTTGGATCAAGTTCAAGTAATTGTCGGTTCCATTTTATCAAAAAGAAGATATAAATTGGGACCATTAATTGATTGCCATTTTCTCTTCTAATGGCCAATTGACCCAGAAAAAATCCAATATTATGAATTTTCTCTAATTAGCGTCTCGATATTTTATATGTATATATAAGTCAAAATAATAAATATATATTTTAAAATTAAAATATATATTTCAAAATTTTATATACTAATTTTATATTAAAAATAGTATATTTCATTAAATTCAGTAAATAACATAGCTTTAATAAATATAAAAAATTCACTTTTTGTTCAAAATTTTTTTTTTATCTATTATCAATAAGTATATTTTTATTCATAAAATTGTGGTCTATCTCCTACAAAATAAAATTATCATAAAAAGTAGTTTTTTCAAATTAATATTTTGAGATTTCATATTGACAATTTTCCATCCCTTGTAGAAAGGAAAACTATCTGAATGTAACCTAATTTACATTTCTCTTTATGTGTAAGGTCGGTTGCACTTCAGTAGTAAATACAAAATATTTTTAGGCCCAACCCATATTCAAATCATGGGTTACGGTCTCTTCAACGATTCAAAATCCGTCTAACTTGGTATCATTAAGGGTGATGATATATATACCTCCTATTTTTTATAAATACACCTAATTTCTTTTTTTAAAATAAAATTTTTAAAATATCCTTATAACTAAATATGATTTACGTCGATAGAAACATTAATTTTAGCATTCCGGAAAGTATTTTTCGGAATAGTAAAATTATTATTCCGAAAAGTATTTTTCGGAAGTGTAGTTCTTATATAATTTCGAAAAGTTTTTTTCTGAAAATTAAATTTAGTATTCCGGAAAATATTTTCCGGAATTATGTCACACTTCCGGATTTATTATTTTTTTAACTTATAATTTTTCAGATTCACACCTCCCTTCTCATTGTTATTCTTTCTTTTTTGTGCATTACGTTTCTTCTTCTTTACTTTTTTCTCCGCACCTTCATACCTCCCCTTCTTCCCTTTTCAATTTCTGCATTATCTTTTTCCCTTTTTAGTTTTGTTATAAGTTGTAAACGGGTTCAGTATTGTGAAGTCCCACATCGGTTAGGAAGGAGAACGAAGCATGCCATATATATGGGTGTGGATACCTTCCTTGTGTGGAGGCCTTTTGGGTGGCATGCGTGTCATCGCCAGAAGCAAAACCGTGAGGCCGTGGGCCAAAGCGGAAAGGTGTCAAATCATATACATTTTTTCTTTCAAGTAATTCTTCTCACTATTTGTTCCGGAAAGTATTTTCTAAAATAATAAAGCTTTTGTTCTGGAAAGTATATTTAGGAATAGTAAATTTATTATTCTGAAAAGTATTTTCTAGAAGTGTGCTTCTAAATAAAGTACCGATGTGGCATATGTTCATTCTATTCTTGTTGTGCTATATACAAGATTGATTTTATAATAAAAAACAAAATGATATTTTATATAGGAGAGAGAGACTCTGCCGGTGAATGGCAAATTAAATGGTGCTAGAATTACATATAGGGATGGGTTCATGCAATGGGTCAGAGATGATAACTCGTCATTGGATCAGTCTAATATTTAATGGATTGAAGACAAAAAAAAATTGTAGGTTCATGATATATATATATATATATATATATATATATATATATATATATATATATATATATATATATATTCTTTTTATTATAAGAACATTTCCATTATTTTTTTTTAAAGTATAAAATATTTGTAGTTTTTTTATTTTTTAAATTTTATACCTTCATCTTTAAATTTACTATTTTTTTCTTTTTTTTTATACACTTTTTTTTTCTCTTTCAGTTTTCACATGCATCATCTTGTTTTCTTCCAATTTTTCACCTATTTTAGTAAGTAGTTTTAACTCTCTCGATTTTTACATTATTTTATTCTTTTCTCATCTCTTTCACTTTTTCATATGTACTTAGATCATAGAACTAGTATGCGACAACATTGTAAGTATGTATGACTTCCTCGACAGTTTCTACTGAACTAGATACATATTTTTTTCCAACACTTCCTCTCCTTTCACCCCTACAAAAACTTTAATATTAAGTTTAGTGTTATGAAAAAAAATACTTTCACTATTCTAGAGTACTGTGTGGGATAGTGAAAATAGTGTTCTAGAAAAATCTTCCTATTGTGTTTTTTACATACTTCCAGAAAGTACTTTCTGGAATAATATGTAAAAAAAATATAATCAACATTGTCGAGAAAGCCACACACACCTATAATGTTGAAAACTAGTTCTAAGTTTTGCATGTGTGTGAAAACTAAAAGCGGAGAGAGAGGAGATAATAGTAAGAAAACTAAAAGAAGGAGAAAGAGAGTAATGTAAAACTAAAAGAATTAAAATTACCTACCAAAATAGGTGGGATGAAGGAAAGGTAAGGGCTGCATGTGAAAATTGAAAAAAAGAGGGAAGATGTGTGAAGAAAAAAGGTACTAACTTAAATATTGTAGGTATAAAATTAAAAAATTAAAAATTAAGAATATTTTAAAAAATATATAAAAAAAGGATGTGCACTTGTAGAAAAAAGGAGATGTATATATCATGAACCAAAATATATCAAGGGCTTTGCAGCAACAACTTCTTCAATTGAAACTTTACCTAGGTAAGGTCATATATGTTAAGTTGTCTAACATTACTTATTAACTTATTTAAAAACTTATCTTGTAGTTATATTTAAAAATTTGCTTTACATTAATAACATTAAATAGGTCAATAAATTTAATTTTAAATAAATCAACAATTATATTTTCAAATACACTTGCAAGTATTTGTTTAATTTGCATGATAAAATAATTTATTTATTTATTATTATTATTATTAAAATTTAGTGTTTAAGATAAAAAAAATTAATTAAAGAACAACTCATGTGTACTCATGTTCACTAACATACACTTTCGCACGTACGCCGGTTGTAATGAAGAAGATAATCTTATTAAAATAAACTTTCTAAATATTTTTATATCACATTTGATAGTTTAAAATTTTTGTATTATAAATTTACTTATTTAGTTATATTATTAATAATTATATATATTGTAAATAAATTGATTGGTTTATCAAGTCTTACAAACTTTTTTTACAAGACTAACATAACCTTTTTAATAAAAAAGATTTTTTTTTAAATTTAAATTTGACATTTTTATTTAAGAGATTAGGTCGAACTTTAAATAAATTAAATCATAAATTTATTTTTAAGATCCAACTTATTTTCATCCTTATATATACAAAATATGTTGGATTCTCGGAAAACATTAAGGAAGATAGAGAATTTCAAATTTTATGCTTATTTGTATTAATTTGTTAATTTAGTTGTATCTATCCTTAACTTTACATAATTAACGACAATCTAAATATAAATTAAATAAACTTTAATAATATAATTTAGAGTGATTTTGTATAAGCAAAATAATTAAAATTAAAATAGTATAAAAGTACTCTAATCCTCGTACTAAATGTCAGTTAGGCCGAAGAATTTTTTTTTGTGAATCACGTTTATAATACACTATCTCAAGAATGAAGAGTGCATTGATTGATAATGAATAAAATTAAGGACTAAATTTATTAATTTTTCATACTAAGAACTCAAACCCAACTAACTATCAATCTCAAATTTTGGAACTAACAATGTTTTATTAGTCGAATAATAATAGAATTTTATTTTATATTATTAATTAAAAAATTATAATAAATATGATTTTTGAAATAATTATTATAAAATAAAGAAATTTGAAATACGTCATTTTTTATTTGATGATAATCTGAAAGGGGTAAAAGTTATTGATTGCATGGAATATTTAATCATACCCATATAAGCCAAGAGGAAGAAGCCAAATTGGACGTGGCAACAGCTTTCATCTCAAATCCCAACATGAGTGAGACTCAGTTAAAAGTGTAAGGAAAACTATAAAATAACACCACTGTTTGTAAGTTTAGGTTAGAAATCTAATCATATATATATAAAAAATAAAATAAAATAAAAGAGAGAAGGGACTATAATGGTCGAGAAAGAAATTATAGGATACCCTGTCTCCATTTAAGCAAAAGGATAATGAATTAGCATAAATCTTAATGTATATGAAAAAAGAATTCTAGCTATACTCTATTAAACAAAATAATTTAAAATTCATATTTTAACACATGAGTGGTGAAATATTTATTATATAATTAAAATTTATAATAAATTATATAAATAAATGTTATATTTTAAATATATAAATTTGTGAGTTTGATTTTTCTTTTCAACTATATTTTGTTGATCTCAATCACTAATCTTCATAATAAAAAATAATAATAATAAAAAAAAAACTTAGTTGATTAACTTTGTTCAACCATATTTCCTCTCAAACATATTTCTTTGGTGTCCAAAACTTTATCTTAAAATTTTGAATATAACATCACTTATGTCAATACCAGCTTATTAGTTGCAGATAGTAATATAACAACAATAAAAACAGTACTAGATTGTATTTGAAAAAACTGATAATATAACAAAATCCCATAAAGTATGTCTCCGTGACTGACTCTGTCTCTGCCTACATATATACTATTATGATGAATAAGAGAGAGGAATGAGTAGGCATACACAGAAAGAGTGTAGGTGAAGACGAAGCAGCCGGCCTAAGAAGGGTAGGTCTTAGGAGTAAAATAAAGTTAAAGAGAGAGAGATTGTCATTCATATCATTCATATTCTGTGTTTCTTTCTATGGCTAACGGTTTTAGAAATGCAGAAATTAAAACAACAAAAGTGAAGGGATTGGGTCAGAGATTGTTTAGTTTACATTTGTACATATATGCATTGCATTGCATGCATGATGGCATACAGCTCCACAGTTTGCAGCTTTATGGGAAACTAGAAAGAGATGGGATATAGCAGTCACGAGTTCCTGCTGCTGCTAATAGGAATGGGATGGATCAAAACCCGAAATTCATGTTGATTCAGTGACCACAATAACACCATGTACATGCAACAGAATTTGATGTAACTTGTCGGGGGTTAAAGGGCCTTGCATTCAATATTAATTAATTACCTCCATCACACACTTTTAAATAATTAATTCATTCTTTGCTTTTTCTAACTTTTAGTCCACTCCCATAAATTATTAGCTAATTCTATACTATCACCACCTGTTTATGATCCTATTCTATCTCCACCTCATAAGTACTCTATTCCATCTCTACCTCATAAGTACTCAAAATTTCAATTTGTTGGAGATAATCAATAATCCTCAACTACATGATCATACGTGAACAAGCATTCTATAATAATAGTCTTCAACTAGCTAATATTTTTTCATAAATTATGAATATTTTCTACTTAAATTCATCTCAATAATAAAATTCCTTTCAAGTTTTTAATATTTTTTTAAGTCTTTCAATATCATTTAACATTATTTATTATCAGATCATTTACTTAATATCATTATTATTCTTGTAATTTTAATAATTGATAATAAATATTTAATCATTAATGAATTAAAAATTGTAGATTTTATAAAATTTAAAATTCAAAATTTTAAGTAAGAAATTAATTAGTAAATTAAAATCATAGATTAGATATTGTAAGAGATTAAAAATGTTATTTAGCCTTTTAATATAAAACATCAGTAAAAAATATATATAAAAAAAAATAAAATAAATGACTTTTTAAAGTCATGCATGAATTTAAATTAATAATAGAATTCTATAACTGAAAACTAAAGTGAATTCTGATTTTTTTTTTAAAAAAACAAAGGAGTATACTCCGATTACATTAATTTCAACTATTGTATTTATTTATTATATGTACGACATGCATCCTATGGTATCTCTCTCAACATAGAGCTTATCATTAGTAATGCCAGCTACATTCAAGAACGTGCAAAGCTAGGGTGTAGCTCATGACAACATATAACTACAATACACTGTAGAAAATCTTTGTATAGATTTTACGATAAAAGGAAGACATCGTAAATTCCAGCCTCGCAAAATGGGGATGAACTCGCTCATATTTTATCTAATGTTAACTTTCATTGGGTCAACTTTGACTTTTGGACATTCTCCTTAGATGTATGTGGTCCTTGTTTGAAGTTGCAAGTCTTTTTCAATCTAAAGCTAAATTAAATCCAATTCGGTCTTCATTGTTACAATATTATGTACGGGACTAATTTCACGTCTGGTGTGTGATTCTGATATGAAAATCAATGGATAATTAGGTTTTCTTGTTATTACCAATAATATATACTTGCATCTATGTCTATGCCATTGTTCAAATCGGGCTAAAGATGCCATGCATTTTAAAAAGGTTAGTCTTTTGTTGATTAAAAAAAAATCAAAACATTATTCATAACTAATAATGTTAATATTTTTTATATAAAAAAGATGTATAACAGTTTTTTACTTTTTAGTTGAAAATTCTATCAATTATACTATATACTGTGCACTATTTGGTTGTATATACGAGCATGAAAGCATATCAAACACTTTAGAAATTACATAAGCTTACTTCGCCATGCACTCCAAGGAAGATTCGTAGTCTAATTCTCATATCAGATTCCTGACAATTGAAACGAAGCAAGATTAAATTGAAGACAACAAGAAAATCCTGATACAAGGACATGGCTCTAGCAAACTTCCAAAATAAATAAATTACATCTTCTAATTTTTTTTGCCTGTTTCCACAGTCTTATGTTATAACCTATGGTTCCATTTATGGTCTATTTTCAATTGTTCTGGCAACCTTCGCCAAAAATACTACATAGCATAACTCATCAACGAAACTACTATACCAGACAAGCACATGATACTCCATGCCTTCTTTGCGTCAAACCTGGTAATAAAACCAGACCCAAAAACGAAGAGGGTAAGAGGAAGAAAAAGAGGGATAGGAAAGAAGTGAAAAGGGGAATGAAAAATCGTCTTCAGTAGTGGTACACAGTGGATGGCAATGCTAGCTCTTGCAGTGATGCATGGTAGTCATGACTAGGGAGAAGAAAAGATGATAAGAATCTAAGATGCAAAGTGACCTATATAAGATACAACTTGATAATTTGATGATTAGGTAAATCTAAGGGATATAAATTATGTCTATGAGTGGCCTGGCCCACCTTATCATTTGTCTAAGCTTAATTTGTTATTGTAACTTTTGGAAAAACTTTGCGAAATTAACTTATTATATATCTTTGTTTTTATCAAATAAATTAATAAAATAATTTATAATGTTAAATCACTAGACATATATAAAATTACTCATGAATAAATTACTCCTTCCCTCTTATTATTTGTTTTTTAGAAGAAAAATTTGACTATGCAAATTAATATTAAAATAATTATCTTTAAAAAAAAACATATCTTTCCTAAAAGAGCTGAAATGTATATCGAAACTATATATGTATTTAGGTGAGATATTAATATACTTAAAAAACAAAAACAAAAAACAAAAAAGTTTGCATAGTAACACATTACTTTTTATTAAAAATTATTTTTACTTACACCATACATATAATATATATTGGTATATTGTTAAGAAGTATAAATATAAATTATAGTAATATACAAAATATGTTGTTGAATCTTATTTAAAATTAACATTTAAATTATGTATAAGTATATATTAAATAGATTTGTATTTATATATATTATATTTATAATGATATTTTTTATATGTCACTGTATATAATATTTTTTATAGTGATAAGTGAAGGTATTTTTTAATATAAAAATGATTAACATTTTAAATTTTAAACTAATTATATATATTTTTATTTCTTGTAAAAATATTATTATATTTACTTTTTTTTTCTTCTTTTGTAGGAAGTAATATTACTTCCGTTGATTCAGATTACTTTGGACTACAAAGTCACCCATATGAGTATTTACGCAATTGCATATATTTAACTGATTTGGTCAACTTTTGGTCATTTTTTTTCAATTCTTTGATAGGGTTTTCTCAAGATCATTTTTGTGATTTATTTGAACTAGTTTTTAACGAATTAATTCACTAATTTTTTATTTGCCCAATCAATTCAATTCAATTTTCAAAACATGGCAATTTTCTTTTCATCTAATATATTAATATTTTGAGTAAATTAAATTGGTATTTATCAAATTTTGTTAAATTGTACCGACACTCCCTACTTTATAACATTTACCATAATCTCCCTTATAACAAGATGACGGTGAAATGTTTTCAAATTGTTTAGGGGGTAATTGTATGGTCTAAGGAATGCTAAGTTGGCACCGATAAAAGAAAAAGAGATAAAGAGGAGAACATAAACTAGTTTTAACTAGTGATTCTGGATTTTTTGTCTTTTGTAAGTTTCAAGTTGTTAATATGGGTGGGTGCTAGTCCTTAGTTTAGATAGGTTGTGTGCGTGCTTGAAACAAAGAAAGCTAGCTAGAATGACATTTAAAAACTCAAACTAAGGAAAATAATAAGTTTTCATCAAGTTAAATTCAATCGAGCCCACAAAAGTTTCAGGAAGTTAAACCAATAATGTTTACTTAATAAACATGTGTTTCCAAAAACAGAGAGAAATCGATTGATTACAAGGTTGATTAATGGAGTACAATGTTTAAAATGTGTTTTTAAAAAAAAAAACATGTTTCATCGTTTAATCAATTTATAGAAATGTTTTTAATCGAATAATTGAAAACTTTTTTCGTTTTGTGAAATTCATTACTTCCAAATTTATTTGATTACAAATGTTTTTAATCAATTAAGTGAAGTCTTGTTATATTTGAAATCTAAGGTGTTATATTTTAATAGATTATGATTAATTTTTAATTGATTAAATCATGTTGAGAGTTATGAATCGATTATTGGAAGAACAAGTTTATCGATTACGGTTTTATTTTAATCGATCAATTTGACTCTTTGAAAAATTACTCATTGTTGTTTTAATCGACAACAAGGTGGTTTAATTAATTAAAACTATTATATAACAAGTGTGTAACTTATTATGATGATCAAATTAATAAATTATAAAATAGTTTAATTGAGTAATTTGTTACGAATTTGTTTTATTATAAAAAATAATTCAAGGATCATTTTCTAAAGTTTTTCAAGATTAAAGAAAAAAATCATGACTTCATATAGCTGATCATCATTTTTACCTCAGAACTTTTTAATAGTTTTCTAAAAGTAAAAGTACAAGAGTTATCATTGAGGAAGGTCTATACGATCGGGTACTTTCTTTCCTTGTACCCTTGCAGTGAGCTTAGCTATTGGTCTTAAGAGAATTGATTCCTTTGAAGGTTTTTGCATAGATAGAATAGGATTTTCAATTGGATAAGGAAAAAGACTTTCTCATAGAGTTTGAGAGTTTTTAATCAAATTTCTAGCTTGAAATTAATTGTAATGAATTCTTGTAATTCTAGTGGAAAAATCTCAGTGGATTATTGTTGATTGGATGCAGCTCTCGATGATTGTAATAAATAAGCTAGTTCGAAATTCTTAACCTTCCTTTTCTTTTCCTTTAACACTTTAAACTTATTGCATTTTATCATTGTCATTACATGTGCATTAATAAGAATTTTAAAAGCATAGATTTTTAAGAATTTTTTTTTTCATTTGTTGATCAATTGCTCAAGTTCCTTGAAGATTATGATGGTTATTAAAAATTATTTTTAAAAGATCCATAAGACAATTGTGAGTGATATCAACGCACCCTTCTCTTGAATAGATCATCTATTCTAACATGCTAGTGTATTGTTTTTCTAACGATTAATAGGTTATCATAGGAGTAAACAAATATGGGGTATTTGTGTAATATCATGAAATTATAACGATAATTATATAATTTACTCTAATGTTTTTATAAGTATATATAGGGGGTTTATTTTCTCAAATCTATCCATTTAATGAAGTTGTATATTCTAATGTGATAATATCAAATATTTAAGTTTACATTTGACTTTATTTTTTAACAAAATAAAAATAAAAATAAAAATAGTGAGCATATGTTGAGGTTTGGTGTGAATATGCAAATTATAAATAAATAGGTGGCTGTGAGAAAGACATAGTTCCAAAGATGTGTGGGTAAGTGGGCATGGTGAAGGATTATTTGGCCCGTCTCAACAATATAATTAATTATGGTCTTTTATTAACTATCCCATTTAATCCAACTAAGTGTGTCGAGGGGATGTGAGGTGATCACTCATTCCAATATTTAATAGAAAAGTTCTTAATTTCAAGAATTCATGACCATGGTTATCGATGAACAAAGTAATAATGGAAATGTTGAAGTATTATTCACAAGAGATTTGAATTGAAAGTACATATAACTTATTTTTATACGGTACACCAAGCATATGTAGAATAGTGATCAACAAACATTACATATACAATAAATAAATGATAGATTATACATTGGATGCATATTTAAACATAGAATATCATATGTTTATTAATTGCTATAAATTATTTATTTTAGTAAATATTTCATAGTGAATATATTATCATAATGTGATTATGTATTTATTTGGGTACATAAAAAATAATTCTTCCACCAGAACTCTTCTGTGTCACCATTATTTCTTTGAAGGAGTAAAAATGACGGTCATAGAATTTATAAAAGTATAATGGAATCATGTCCTTTCAATTTCTGAAACAACAACGTAATAATAATTTATTCATTAGAGATATTAAATCAATTAGATCTCCCATAAAAATAAAAATAAAAAACTTAACACACTTGTTTATTGGAATTGACTCAATAATTAAATATACTTACATGATATTCCCAAATTCAAAATAGATCACTTAATAAAATGAGTTTATAGGGAAAATATATATTAAGTAACAATCAACCTATTTTTATAAAACAAAATTATACCAATTCATAGTAGCCCAAATAAATAAAAATTTTAACAATCTCTCAATTGGCCAATATTAATTGAGTTTTATTTATTTTGAAAATTCATTTTGAAAATAACCCTTGGGTTGAGCTAGTGTGGCCATAAAACAACTTGAATATAATTACCATAAAATTGATCATTACCATTCATAAAATCACAATCCAAGAACCATGGTAAGGACAAATTATTCAAAGTTTAATTCGCCAATGATCACATAATTAACAATCTCATCAGCATGATCATAACACAAGTGTGAAATGCAGGTACACATCATAGCATAATTCACGTGATCGTTTCATGCTATTGTGTATGGATCTTATATTGTGTCTTTCTAGGAAAGCACAACCAATCTTCTCAAGGAGATTATATATAAATCATGTTTCTCATGAAATAATTCCCAAAAGGAACTAAATCATCTCAATATAAAATATTTAATAATTATTATGATTCTCACTAACTAAATACATCAAATAATGACCTTATAATACCAACATTCTTAAAATGTTTCATAATCACAATAAGTATAAGCCCATCAATTAGGGGATCAACAAGCATTTCCTAAGTAGATATATGCTAAACATCACAATAAGTTCTTAATGGCTTAGAAATGGAGTCGATAATTCCAAAAGTATAGACAAAAAATTCTTAGACAACAAAGTTAGTTTGTATAGTAGAAAAAGTTGTTAAAGTCTGTCTTACACATATCAACATACAACTTCTCTAGAAAATGTGAAAACATATGGCTACGTATGTAACTTTGGTTTGAGATTGACAATATTGTGATCTAAGTAAAGCTTGGTGTGTTGTTGATAACTCTAGGGCTGCAGTCTGGCAAGTATCACCTAATATTTGTTGCATATATAGTGTTGTATTGTTATTGTTTGTGAAGTCCATTCATACATTTTTTTGCAAGGTAGTATGAGTCTATGTAGGAGGGTCTCGAAGATCATCTACCTAGACCTTGGGTATTATGGTAGATAACTTCTCACAGGCAGTATGAGGTAGTTGTGGTCGATTGTAACACTTTGAATGTATCCTAATAGGTGTCCCCTTGTTGAGGATGGACCAGGGGGATCACCCAGTGTGTGGTGGTTCCATTTCATGACTCTTATGCTGTGATGATGAGGTGATTGGTATCACATGCATATTTACATACATTTGTAAGAATACTATTTTATAACTAGAATATCTTGAGTAGAATGAATGATTGTAGTTGATCATGAGTATATGTGATATGATTGGTAATTGAATATGAATGAGGCTTGATGTTGTGATCATGAATGTACTTGTATGAATGATCTTAAAGTTGTTTTTATGTTTTTATTAGTGTGATCCTATGTCTTATATGTGCTATACATGGATGAGATGTATTATCACTCTTTGTTTGTTATCGTGTGTGTTTGGATTGATCGCCACTTGTAGGACTAGATCAGCTACAAGAGGAGGAAATGAAGGAAAAACTTAGGACTTCCATGGTTACTTCGGGTTCTTGCTCTGATAATGTGACATCAGGACATATAATTTATTATTTTGCATTTATAGTTATAGTAAATTCTATTTTATAGCAATTTTATTTTTATTGGAGTTTCTATAAGCAAGCAATTTGTACTTGGTTTTGATTATTTTTAAAAGTTTTATTGAGATGAATATGGGAACTCTTTAGTTAGTTCAATTATGTTTTTATAATGTTTTAATTTATTTTTTTAAAAGAAAAACTATTATCTATTATATTTTGACGTAAAATGGTGTCATAATTAAAAAAAATGTGGTTATTTTTTCTTGAATCATCATAATTAAGATAATTTTGTGATAATATTTTTTAATCTTTAAATGCTACAGTTTTCCACGTGAAACAAGATTCATATTTTAAAAATTAAGGACACAATCTACGAGGAAAATTTAGGAGCAAAAAATGTAATTGTGCTAAGAATTTCTTATATAATATTTGCAAATTTGCATCATTTACCAAGATTAATACACTACTAAAAAAGTGTCATTTTCCTGCAAATTTTCCTACAAAAAAATATTTGCAGATTTTTTTTGTGAATTTTCTTGTAATAATAATTTTACAAATTTATTTGCGAAAAATAATTTACAGAAATTTCTTACAAATTTTCATATGAAAAATTTCACAATTATTTTTTTTGCAAATTTTGCTACAATTTTAATGATCATAGAAATTTTTTCCATGATAAAAATTTGCATAAAATGTTGTAAGAATTTTATCTTGTTTCTTGCAAATTTTCTTGTAAAAATAAATTCGCAAGTAATATTTACTAAATGGTATAAAAAATTCGCAGGTAACTATTCTTGCAAATTTTCCTGTCAGTTTTAATTCGCAGGAATATATATATATATATATATATATATATATATATATATATATATATATATAAGTTTAAGAATTAACAGATTTACCTCAAGTTCCACATCGACTAGAAATAAAACAATTAAAAATATATATAAGATGGAACAACACTCACCTTACAAGTAGATTTTGTATGGTTGAGTGTTAGACCTATAATTTACATGTTTCAAATGAATTCATTGTAAGCATTTGAAGTTGAAGAATATTATAATAAAAATTATACAAAAATTACCTTTGAATAGTAATTTCTTTGATTTTTTTCTTGCAAAAAAATTTCTTTGATTTTTTTTCTTGCAAAAAATTTGTAGGATAATTCACAGGAAACTTTCTTGCGAATTTTTTTTTCTATAAAACTTTCCTACGAAATTTTTTTCGCAAAAAATCTTTTCTGCGAATTTTTTCGCAGGAAAATTTCTTGCAAATTTTAAAATTCGCAGAAACATATTATCCAGGAAGGTATTACCTAGAGATAAAATTTCGCAGAAAAATTTGTAAAAACAACGTTTCCTGCAAATTTTTATGAAAAATTCGAAAGAAAAATCACATGTAATAAGAGAAATTATAATAGTGATAATAAACGATTTATAGTTTTAATGCAGATATATTAACATAATATAAAAAAATAAAGATACTTGATTATAAAAGGAAAAAAACTTGAAAAAACAACAATACTTACATATTTTGTCAAAATAGAGAGATAAATGTAATTATGTTTGCAACAAAATTACAAAAACAATGAAATAAAAGACATGTTTAAAAATCTTCACATCAATATTATAATAATAATAAAAATATTGTATAAAAATATAAAAATAAATAAAACTTAAATATCTCTAGATTAAACTCTAAAATATGAAAATTATCTTAATTTTTTTAATATTATAAAAGTCTAAATAGGTTTCTTAGTTTAGGACTTATGTTCTAATACCATTTAAAAAAAATGTATTTCCATTACATACATTGAAGAGTGAGTACATACACTATAAGAAAAATGCAAATTACTGACGAATAATTTTTTACGGATGCAAATCTGTTGGAAAATTTATATTTTTACGGAAAAAAAATTCGTAGGAAAAGTTATATTACCGACGGATATAAATTTAACGGAAATTTTTTTTCCAACGGATATATCCGTCGGTAATTTTTAACGGATACAAATCTATCAGAAAATTTATATTTTCGACGGATACAAATATGTCAAAAAATCTGAAGGCCGAGGGGAACCTAGAGAAGGAGACCAACCAGATCCTGCTTAGTTTCAGCTACTATTATCCAGGTACTGGGGAAAAGGGGAGATTTATATGTAGTCACATGAGAGAATGGATGGAGAAGAGTTCCTGTGGAATTTTTAATAATTTTATAATTATTTCTATTTAAGGAATTGATGATCCCATTAGATTTTGCATGTACTGAGGATTAGGAATATGCAATTAATTTTTAAAAATGATGATCTGGGAGAGAGAACGAAATTGTAGAAAAGTGTCTGTGAGTTAAGTTTTGGAAGGTAATTTTATAATTATTTCTGTTTGAGGAATTGATGATCCCATTAGATTTTACATGTATTGAGGATTAGAAATATATATTTAATTTTTGAAAATGATGATCTAGGAGAGAGAACGAAATTGTAGAAAAGTGCCGGTGAGTTAGGAAAAATTAGGAGTTTTACTATTTGAATTAATATTGTATTAAATTGGTAAATTAATTGGGTTTTATATTAATTTATAAATATTATTGTTATATTATTGTTATATATGTGTATTCATGGTGTATTGTGTGGACTTATCTGTATGTAATATGGAACTTGAGTTATGAGATGGGATGTTGTATTGAATATGAATATGAATGTGATTATGGTTCCTCACACATATGACCAGGGATGAGACGACCCTTGGGTAAGTGATGCTACAGGGATGGCATGCCCGTGGCATAGTGTGGGATGAGTGAGGCAATTAACACGTATCACTTATGTCAAATGTGGCGTGGCCTTGACATAGCGTTAATTGTAAGATTTGTGTGGATTGTGAATGTGATTGTGGTTCCTCACACATATGACCAAGGATGAGACGACACTAGTACAAAAGACTCCTTTTACGTTGGGTATTTGAAGCCTTTTACGTCGGAAAAGCATCCGACGTTAATACGGGAGACATAAATTTACGTTGCCTGTCAAAGATGATGTAAATTTACGTCGGAGATTTACCTAGCCCGACGCAAAAAGGGGCCTAAAAAGGACAAAAACATGCCAGAATTTACGTCGAACAAGACCATGTCTGACGTTACGTCGGCCAATGCTAGGCCTGACATAAATTTACGTCGGACATGGTCTTGTCCGACGTAAATTCTGGCATTTTTTTTAAAACGTTTATTGTTTTTTGATATACCCAACACCTGCATATATATATAGTCCAAAATATCAAACCTAAATCAGGCAGTCCAGAATAGAAATTCAAATTATATTTCAAAATTGAATGACAAAAAGAAAATAATATATAAATCTTAAAAAGCATAAATTATGACAATGTAAATCCTATTATCCTAAAAAAACTATAAAACATATGTTTGTCAATGCTATCAAACTATAAACATAATATCTAACTAACTAAACTTAGAAATCTAACTATTATATACTTTGAAGAAAAAAAGTTGCCCATTGTTCTCTTATCTTGATCATCTCATCTTCGGGCAATGGAGATGGATCTTGAAAGACCTGAAACATTAATTTAAGTGTCATTAATATGCAATGTTAATTATCGTAAAGGTAAATATACTTAAATAAATTTTGATATGAATTACCTGCGCCCAAGAATCAGTAATACCCGCAGAAACTATGGCTCTCATCCAATACATGATGTAATAGCCACATTCAAACGAGTCTTGTTGCTTATTACACTAAAATGAGAAACAAATAACTATTATTTCCAAAGTCAATAAATTTAAATATTATTGGCTGTATTAATTAATTTGCTAACCTTAGAGTATATGAAGTGCAATGTCTTTGATGATCTGCTTCTTTCACTTAAAATATTAGCTCCAAACACGATTCTAATTAATTGAAATAAAAACCAATGTTAGCCAATATATATAATTACAGTTTTAAAAGATAATGAAAAATTTTAGTTACCCTTGTAATTGGCATTTAATTTCGTGGCTTGGTTTTCGATGTAGTGAACAAAACCACACCACGGTGTATTCCTTAGAAATGATTACCATTAACTGCCAATGAGACCTACATTGTATGACAAACAAATTAGGTATAAAATTACCATGATTAAAAAACCAATTAAAAAACTAACTCGTCAATGTATGGAGCCATGTATATATCTCTTCGTGAGTCACTCATCCATGTTTGCATATATTGTTGGATATGGACCTAAGTGTTTCCTGATTTTTGGATGGATTGAGGCTCAATAAACATATACTTCTGCTTGTGCTTGCTCCACACTCAATTTGTCCATGTACCTAAAACAAATAATTATTATAAGTTAAAGGTAATTATTGTAAATTTAGACTCATAAAAGAAAATATGACTTACATGGCCCACAACTGTATGATAGATATATTTAACATGGAGTTTCCGCCAACAATTTCTAATGCATCAGGCAGGGATATGTATAGTGGAACATCAGAGCTATCAACTCTAAAAACTCTAATGTCCCACTACAATTGAATTGGTTTCTTCTTTAATCGTGGTAATATGGATAGAAGCCTAGATATGGGATCATCCTCAACTTCTGTGATATTAGCATGATCAACATGAGGTTCTCGCATGACCTCCTTACCACGATTGATAAAATCCTAAAGAAATAATCAAAATTAGTTAAACAATAATATAATTATAAGAATATAAAAGAGTAATAATAGTATTACCTTTGCCCGTGCTGAAAGCAGCATGACCAAACGCTTTGGCCAAGCTAAGAATGTGTCGGTTGCCTGCCCCACTAGTTGAACTCTATATTGGGCAAAGGCACTGGAGCAGCTGCATCTTGAACTTGGTCAACCACAACCCGTGTCCAGTCTGGCTGTAGAGGGACACCATGGATGGTTGAGCCACCCTCAAATAACTGTGGGGGGTCATCCTCAACATATAACTCACACTGGTTTGGTACATTAGTGTGAGTCTGTTCCGATGAGGGATCTGGAGCAGCACAACTCCCTTTAGTGCTGACTCGAACACCATCATGAGCAACTGCAGTCTGTTGTTGAGAACGAGCCAAAAGTTCAAATTTCTGTTCAAACTCTTCTTGAATGTTCTTCAATTTCTCTTCAAATTACATCTCCATTCTTTGCATAGCCTCTTGACTACAAGAGTCAACAGTGCTCCTCGATGATCGTGCACCAAAGAAATCTCGGTGGCTCCAAGAACCACCAACACCACGCACACGGCCTACGTGCTCTGGCCTTCCTATGGCCGTTGTGAGGATATCATTCTGACCATCGAAAACAAATGAGCCCTGGGTGGTCTGCTCAACTAAACCCTACTGCAACATATTAACAATAAGTATACCCTAAACTACACTTATAAATTAAATGAGTTGAAATGAAAAGTCTTAGTTTGTATATTTTTACTTACTATTTTATCAACAACGACCCTTGCAGACTCAGAAGTCATTTGCCCATCTGATTTTGTCCGGGCTGCTATCCACATCTCATGGCAGGGAGGTGACTCCACACGGTCAGCAGACTCAACCCCTGCTGCCTCTGCCCTAGCCTTCTTCATTTTGTTTTTTTTTTAATTCATATCCCCCTCTTGACAATAGATGGGGTGCATCATTCTTGTTCTGTCGTTCTTGGGCAGTTATTCTTTTGTCCTGCAATAATACAAAAAAGAAAATGAGATTAATTAAAATATAACTTAAGTATTTGTGTCAATGTAAGAGTTATCAATAACTAACCTGCCAAGAAGGGTCCAATCGAGTGGCACGAAATTGCATCCACTCCTCATCAGTGATCTGGTACTTTAGACAGGGAGTCTCATTTTGTCTCTCTCCAAATACATACTCCCGTGTCAAGAAAGTCTTGAAGTCTCTCCACCTGGTGGCAAGGGTAGATAACATCTTCCTCCTCATGACCTCAGTGTTGGGAATGTCAAAATTTTGCTATGAAAATAACAACAAATAATAAATAATGTATTCAAGTTATATAATATTGAAGGGATGTGAAAGTATAAACCTGAATATCCTGCCACATGAGGTTCTTGTAAGCCTCCTGAACCTCATCCCATGATGGAATGATAATAGAAACATGTCGTCGAGCTAGGACTCCCAAATAGCTCTTAAACTTGGCAGCATTTGAGCCTGATGCCTTGCCAGAACGAGGATCCACCTCAACCGGTGTCCTCTCCTTGGCAATGCGTCTAGTTGTCAACCCAGACAATCGGGTGACAGATCTACCTTCCCTCCTTCCACTGCCAGACCCTGAATCCTCCATAATCCTGAAAAAGTTAAACTTTCATTATTAAAACAATGAATTAACTGAATAGACAATTAAAGTAAAAAAGATAATAACAATATAACAACAAAATAACTAATAAAAAAAGCCTTCTTTAATGCATCTGGAACGGCCCGTACTGAAACCAGAACGAGTTGTTCCAGATACACAATTAACACAGATTTATGCGTCTGGAACGGCCCGTTGTAAAATCAGAACGGCCCGTTCCAGCTACAAAACTTCTGTGTTAATTGTTTATCTGGAACGGCCCGTTCTGGTTCCGGAACGGCCCGTTCCAGATTAACATTTAACAAACAAAAAATGAAGCAGAACGTCCCGTTCCAGATGAACATAAAATAGAAAATAAACAAAATAATGGGTAGACGAAAGTTACCTCAGTGCAGACTCTTACAGGAGTTAGACTTAGAGTAATGTGTGCAAACAAGGGGCTTCGAGACTTAGAGTACGTAGAAGAACTTAGAGATATTATATGCTTTCGTAACTTAGAGTAGAAGGGGCGCGTGGGAATGAGAATATTGAAAGGTGGGGCAGGAATAGAGGCTAATTTACGTCGGACAGATGGGATCCAACGTAAATTAGCCAATCTACGTTGGCTAAGATATTCGTCCGACGTAGAATAGCTAATTTACGTCGGACCCCCATCTGTCCGACGTAAATTAGCCTCTCTATATTTACGATACTGCCACCGCATTTTTATAACGTCGCCTTTTCCTATTTCCGACGTAATTTACGTGACGTAAAAGCCTGTTTTTGCACTAGTGCGACCCTTGGGTAAGTGATGCTACAAGGACGACGTGCCCCTAACATAGTGTGGGATGAGTGAGGCAATTGACCCGTATCACTTATGTTAGTTGTGGCGTGGCCTTGACATAGTGTTAATTATAAGATTTGTGTGATTGTGAAATTGTGATGTGAAGTTGATGCATGATTGATAGAACTATGATATGTAGAAATGATTGTAAATATTTCATTATGTAATGAGTTATGATGATATTACATTGTGGTGTGTTTGTATGTGCTTTACATATAGATGTTTTCTTTTCTCACCGTATAATTTGTGGATGTTTTGGGTGAGGAAGATCCGGCTATGAATGTCATCTAGAATGCCAACAGTTGAATTGTGGGTATACTCTGATATTGTGACATCGGGGTAGAGGACTTCTAGGACATGAAATTTTTATATGAATTTGGAGTTGTACTTATTATTCTAAAACAATTTGTAAACTCTTATGTTTTATTTTTCAATTTTTATTCATTTTGGATATTGAAGAATATTTATGAAGGTTTTTTTTTTATGTGAACCCTTTTGCTAATATTGAAAAATTTATTTATTTAGTTTAATTACATTATTACAATATATATGTGTTGGGATAGTAAGGGTGTCACAGGTGACCTTGATTTATCCGTCGGAATCACATAAAGATTTTCAAACAATTTCTGACAAATACTTACCGATGAAAATGTCCGTCAAAAATTTCTAACAGATTAAATTGTTTCCGACAGATTTTTTTTTCGACCCTTCTTTTTCCGACGGATTTGTCTCTGTCAAAAATCCGTAAAAAATTCTCTATTTCTAACGAATATTCCTTTTTACTGACGGATTATTTCTATCGAAAATTTGCCTTTTTCATGTTGTGTACATATAGATATACAAGAGATTTGAGATGCTAAACAAACTCCTAATATATAAGAATGAAAAAGAAAAAATAAAAGATATGATAAGAAAAAATAGATGATAAAGTTGCAGCTACAAATGTGTAAAAATCAAACCATATATATATATATATATATATATATATATATATATATATATATATAAATTAAGAATCTTCTCATGATAGTCTATTTTATCTATTAAAGCAGACTTTTTTTTTGTTGCATTTTTTTCTCATTATTTATAAAATGTCAAGGACTCGAATTTCCGAGAAACGATCCTATGAGCAAAATATGGACACTATTTATCTTGCTAAAACATTTTAATTACTTAATTATTTGTGACAGTAAAATTTTGGAAATTTTTACTTAAATAATATTTTTTTTAAAAAAATTACAAAAGTATCAACTGTGCAGGTTTATTTACCAATATAGACCTGTTTACTGTTCATGCTCAGAATTCGGTTCCCGGGAAACCGAATTCTGAGCTTCAAAATCTTATTTTTTTTTGTTTTTTCAACTCAGAATTCGGTTCCCGGGGAACCGAATTCTGAGTTATTTAAATTTTTTTTTTCCGTGTTTCTGGCCCATTTTGGGCAAATGTTAGAAGTGGAACGGCCCGTTCCGGAAGTAGAACGGGTCGTTCTGCTTAAAGATACAGAGTCCTTTTTTTTAAAATTAAAACAGGCCCTGAACGGCCCGTTCCAGAATAAAATTTTTTAACATTTTTTGAATCTGAAACGGCCCTGGAACGGCCGGTTCTGGAAGATGTTTTCAGGAAGTAGAACGTGGTTTGGAACGGGCCGTTCTAGTTTTGGAACGGCCCGTTCTGGGCAAACAGTAAAAAAAAGATTAAATTATTTATTTATTTTTTTTTAAAAAGAAGATAATAAAGTTAAAATAATGGGATATTAAGCAATAAATAGGGAATATATTCTCTCCGACAATATAATTATCGGATAAAATTTTAACTATTCAATCAATTTTATTAAAATAATATATTTAGACAATCACTTAAGATAATATCTTACGTTTAAAACGTACAATTATCCCTGAACTATAGGGAATATATTCTCTCCGACAATATAATTATCGGATAAAATTTTAACTATTCAATCAATTTTATTAAAATAATATATTTAGACAATCACTTAAGATAATATCTTGCATTTAAAACGTACAATTATCCCTGAACTATAGGGAATATATTCTCTCTGACAATATAATTATCGGATAAAATTTTAACTATTCAATCAATTTTATTAAAATAATATATTTAGACAATCACTGAAAATAACATCTTGCGTTTAAAACGTACAATTATCCCTGAATTATAGGGAATATATTCTCTCCGACAATATAATTATCAGATAAAATTTTAACTATTCAATCAATTTTATTAAAATAATATATTTAGACAATCACTTAAGATAATATCTTGCGCTTAAAACGTACAATTATCCCTGAATTATAGGGAATATATTCTCTCCGACAATATAATTATCGGATAAAGTTTTAACTATTCAATCAATTTTATTAAAATAATATATTTAGACAATCACTTAAGATAATATCCGATAATTACTCTTATTTCTTCCTTTTCAAATCTTTTAGTGTTTTAGTATTTAATTTTTATTCCAAAGTAATTAATGTTTTATAAATTTCGAATCTCAATAATTTCAAGTCGCAATAATTATACTGTCGGAGAGAATATATTCCCTATAATTCAGGGATAAGTGTACGTTTTAATGGCAAGATATTATCTTAAGTGATTGTCTAAATATATTATTTTAATAAAATTGATTGAATAGTTAAAATTTTATCCGATAATTATATTGTCGGAGAGAATATATTCCCTATAATTCAGGGATAATTGTACGTTTTAAGCGTAAGATATTATCTTAAGTGATTGTTTAAATATATTATTTTAATAAAATTGATTGAATAGTTAAAATTTTATCCGATAATTATATTGTCGGAGAGAATATATTCCCTATTTATTGCTTAATATCTCATTATTTTAACTTTATTATCTTCTTTTTTAAAAAAAAATAAAAAATTTAATCTTTTTTTACTGTTTGCCCAGAACGGGCCGTTCCAAAACCAGAACGGACCGTTCCAAGCCACGTTCTACTTCCTGAAAACGTCTTCCAGAACGGTCTGTTTCAGGGCCGTTTCAGATTCAAAAAAATGTTAAAATTTTTGTTCTGGAACGGGCCGTTCTGGGCCCGTTTTAATTTAAAAAAAGGACTCTGTTTCTTTAAGCAGAACGGCCCGTTCTGATTCCGGAACGGGCCGTTCCACTTCCAACATTTGCCCAAAATGGGCCAAAAACACGAAAAAAAAAATTTAAATAATTCAGAATTCGGTTCCCCGGGAACCGAATTCTGAGTTGAAAAAACAAAAAAAATAAGATTTTGAAGCTCAGAATTCGGTTCCCCGGGAACCGAATTCTGAGCATGAACAGTAAACAGTTCTATATTGGTAAATAAACTTGCACGGTTGATACTTTTGTAATTTAAAAAAAAAAAAAAAATAAGTAAAAATTTCTAAACTTTTGTTCATTTAATGGGTACATTTCTTTGTATTGTCACACTCTTCTGTTTCAAGACCAGCACTTGTGCGGCCAAACAGTTGAATCATGAATATACTGATTGTCGTTTAAAAATTTTCACATAGTGGAAGATATCCACATTTTGTCAAAACTTGTGATTAAAAAGGGAATGAGAAGAGGAAGAGTTGAAGAATTAAAACCCAGCAGCAAAATAATTATAACATGTGTTTGTTGGTAGTACGAACATGCTAGGTAGGTAGGGTTTTTCTACGATGAATTTGTCTACTGAATTATTGCATCTATAATAAGAGACTCATTCAGTTATAGTTGAGGAGGCTAACAACGATGCAAATACATGCTATATTAACTATTTTTTGTGCAAAATATATTAACAATATTGTGTGCATAATTTTGAATAGTGACTTTGTCGGTGCCATTGTCTCTTTCTCAATTTAATTACCAACAAGTGGCAGCCCGGCGCAGAGCTAATACATAATTAGCACACCAAAGCCTTTGCATGTATATTCGTAGGGTCCCTATTTAGGAGAAATTGCATTGAAATCAATGGCAGTTAGGAGAAATTCATGTGTTGCACACGATCATAAACATAGATTTTAATTGCTATTAGATGCAACAAACCCTTCAACAGGGGGAAATTAAATCTCTATTGCTTTTGCTAGATCATTTTGCCCCATTAATTTTTTTTAAGAAATATATTATTAATAAACCTCACAGAAAGGAGGAAAAAAATTAAGTAGATAATACTTAAAAAGGATACTTTTAATATGCATATATAGACATAATAGGTAACCAAAAAACATAAAGACATGTAATAGAAAAAATAGAAAAACTCTTCAAAATAATTTTGAGGAATTTGTTAAGTGGGGTTACGGCAGAGTTTTATCTTTTGGAATTGTAGAAATAAAAAATAAAAAATTATCTCTTTAAAAATTAAAAAAAAATTAAAAAAAATTAAAAAAAAACCTTACCTTGGGGATATTGGCAGCCTGGCACGTAAAACCCACTAAGTTGGGGTTTGGGCTTTTAATTTGACATTTGCAGGCAAAGTAGCAAAGTTCTTTTTTAGCCATTTATAAGCAAGACAAGGTTGAGCATTAGGGTACTAGTACTCTCGATAAGATAGGGACTTTTATTAACATTGTTTTTTTAAAGTTATGATGCTATGTGTGTTTTTAATAAATGTGACTTGAATATTTATTATGATTTTTTTAAGTAATAAAAAGACAAGATAATTGTAAGTTTATCATAAGAGTAACTATTCGTCATTTCTAAAAATTATGGTGAGTCAGTAACTTTTCAAACACAATCTCAATAATTTTTCTTTAGACTAATACACATTGCTTGCTAGAGAGTAAAAGTGGTGGAAAGAAAATAAAATGGAAGGAATACAATTTTTCTTCTAAAAAGAACTTTTGAATATATAAATCCTCATTTTCATCTCTAGAGAATTATTTTCTTCCTTAAGTACCTTGCAGTTCCCTCAAGTATTAAAATAGTACTAATAAATAGTTTTTTAAATATTAAAAAATCATCAAATTGGTCTCTCTGAATATTAGTAAAAAATATCAACTCAAGACTAAATATATGAATATTCAATGTTTAAAAGATTATTTGTATGATTTTATTATTCAATGGATTAAATAGGTGATAGAGTGATATTTGACGACAAAATTGATGATATAATAAGAATAAAAGTTCTTCTTTTATTATACATGAAAATACGAGAGAGAAAATAAAACTGAAAATTATATTAAAATTAATTCTCAAAAACGATTTGGAGAGAAAAGTACATAAAAAAGTAAAAATTTAATAATATTAATTATTATTTCTTTAGACATTAATCTTAGAGTCGGTTCTATCGTTTTCATTAAAATAATTATTTTTTCTTTCCTTTTACTCTTTTTTCCCCCTTTTTTCTCCTACCACAACCAAATAGTTATTTTATTTTCTACATATTTTTTTCTTCTTCTGACTTTGAGTTTCTTTCATAAGCCAGACATATTTTTTTAAAAATTCAACATTAAGCTTTTTTGTTGTTTGGATTTTTTTGGTTTGAATTATATTATGGACTAAATGCATTTTAATTTCATAAATATTTTTTTAATATTAACATATATCCATGCATGCATGCATCCTCCTATGTATTTTTCAAATTCAATGAATCCTACAAACATACATGAAAATTATTTTTATCAGACAATAATATTAGGATGCAAATAAAGTTTTGTATAGATAGAACAAGAAATTTTTTTTATAAATCAAATATATTCTAATAGTTGGAGAATTTTTTAGATGATGATCAAAATAAAATCATAAAAATATCTAATTAATGTAAAATTATGTGTAAAATAATTAATAAAAAATAATAAACAAAATATAATCCCTTTCTTAATAAATATGCCCTCTCAAGACACAAAAAAATATCATAATATATAACTCTGACATATGTGTGGGATGAGAGTTCCCCCAATACCCTCCCAATCCGTTGAAATTATTCTTATTAATATTGACAATAGGTAGTAAAATTAAGCCTTACTCATTATACCAAGATAAATATAAGTTTGTTAAAAGTACTGTTTGAATAAAGACGAATCATTCGGATGACAGTTCTCCCAAATCCCAATATCCTTATAGACCATTGAAATTATTCTTATTAATTTTGACAATAGACAATAGATTTAAGCCTTAGTCATTATACCAAGATAAATATAAGTTTTTTTTTTAAAAGTACTGTTTGAATAAAGACCAATCATTCTCTCAAATAGTACAGAACATGTTAGACTATATATAATTTATTTTATAAAATTAAAGTTTAAATTTAAACTATTATTTATGATAAACTTTTATAAAATTGACTATGTATTTATTTAGAAATTTACCATAAATTAATAATTAATAAATTTATTTTTAAAAATGCATGAGTCGTATTAAAATGTGAGTCTTTTTTATGATAAATTTTTTATAAAGTTGACTTGATCTTTTTAAAAGTATATTTTGTTTAAAAATTTATTTTATATTCATAAATTAATACTTATTTTTAAATATGCGTGAGTCTTATTTATGGTATTTGTTAAAAAAATTATTTTACATTAATAAATTAGTAAACTTATTTTTAAATATGTGTGAAACTTTACAATAAAAATATAGTTTATTTTATTATTATTAAAATTGAAAAAATTATATTCATTTTTCTTGAAATTTGTTTAAATGACATACACATATTCCCTTTTATTAGAGTTGTCAAATTATGAGTTAATTTGACTCATCTTGAAAATGGATCGAGTCAGAAAAGAAAATAAAAAATTTCATAATTGATCGAAAAATTCAACCCGACTCACTTGGACTAAACTCGTGGTGGGTCAGACTGGCCACTTAACTCACTTACACCTCTCATGAACTCAACTCACTAATGATCTACTTAATCACTTGTTGTTATAACTATTATTTTAACAAGGTCTCATTTTCTTTTGAATATAAAGATAACCTTGATGTTAAACAACATAAAATTGCTATGGATTTATGTACTCAAGCCTATAATGAAGTTTAATATTGATGGAAAACTACTTCAATAATAAGAATTTTTTTGTTTGATTACTTAAAGTTGTACACTTTCTTAAAATTAAGTTTAAATTTGTATACAAGATGCTTAATTTGATAAATTTTATTTTAGGTTGGAGGATATTTTAGATTGAATTTTATTTTCAAATTAGAGTTTTTTATTAAAAATAAAATAGGTGGATTGGTAACGTGACCTGTTTAGTCCACCAACACGTGGTGGATCGAGTCAACTGAAAAATTTTAAGCATTAACATAGGTGGTTTGGACCAGAACAAATCATTTTTATAGTGAGTTGAGGAGGGTTGGGACAAATGGGTTGTGGACTAACCCATTTTGACAGTCCTATCTCTAGTTTTTAAAAAAAATTTACTCATTTCTTTTAGAATAATATCATTAGTTAAAATGAGAGAATGAGAACAAGTAAAAGCAAAAAAAAAAAAAAGATTCATATCCTATCAATTATATACGTTAATATGCATTTATTATTCGTTTCTAAATTACATACAATGTTTTGATTTTGTATGAAAATTTTCATTATTCTTCAATTTTGAAAATAATAATTTTTCAATCCCTTCTTTGAAAATGTTCCTTGAAATTGGTAAATATTTTAAATCATAATAGAATGATATTTAGGATATTATTTGAGAGTTAAAATTAAGTAAATGATCAAGTATTATTAAATAGCTGATACTTGTATTAATAATTTATTTTTTTAAAGTTCACACATAATATTGTCTTATATAAGTTGTCATTTAGATAAATAAATAAAGGAGATTAGTGTTCACTTAAAAATTAGAGAGTAAATGTGTCTCACTTAAAAAAAAATTCAAGAAAGGTTAGTGCAATTTTCCCATTAAAATTTAGGTTTTAAAGAAAAATTATAACTAATTTAAAATCGACAACTCGTACATCATGTACACTCATGTACAACTCTTATGAAATGAAAGGATAATCTTATGGAAACAAATTTCAAAACATACACTATATTTTATTTGAAACATTCTAAATAATCAATCATGAAGATGAAAATAAATAAAAAAAACGGTAAAAAAAATGTGATTATTAGAATTTTTATTTTTTATTTCTTAATTTTGTACGAATGAGGAATGTAAAATATTTAAGTATAATAAAAATGATAAAAATATAATTAATTTAATTTTTATATATTAAAAAATTATTTATATAATTATATTAATAATATATATATATATATATATATATTAATTTTTATTATATTATATAATTAAATATATTGACTTATTAAGTCTAACAATCTTTTTCTATAGATTTTAATTCAAAACATAATTTTTTTATTAAATAAATTAGATAGAGGAAGAATTTAAATAAATTAAATCATTTGTCTTAATTTAAAGTGTGACTTATTCTCAACTTTACTTTTAACTTAAGAAGAATATGAAAAAAAAATGGAAGTGAAAAAAAATTCAAAAATACATTCTTAACATATATTTATCAAAATATATATATTGAAGAGAGGTGAAAGAAGACCATAATACGTGTTAACAAAGTGTTCAAAGTAAGATTTGAATCATATTCTAGGACATTAACATCAACACAATTAACAGTTGTACAATTACAATTGAAATAGTTGAAGTCAAACACCATTTTTGTTTCATGTATAAATTAGAAAGAGATGATGAATCTCAATAAAAGCATATAAACTTGTCTATATTCATATTCTGGATAATTATTCACCGGATTTCTCTGTGTTGTTAATTTTATTTTATATTTTTAGTCATTTCATTGGAAACTTTATTTGAACAAGCAAAGACTAAAATGATACCCAAAAAGTAGCAAGGCAACAGTACTTGCTTGAAAATAAAGAAAGTCCTAAAAATAGAAGTGAAACAGGTGTAATGTAAATACTTGCTAAGGCCCAAAACCAAAAAAATAAAAAAAAAATAAAAATTATTTAAAGGAAGAAAAAAAAATGAAAGAAAAATAGGACAGAGCCAAGATTGTCATAAGCAAAGTCTCATTGGGACAGAGCCATCGATTTGTGAAGTCCCCATCTCGCTCTCTCAAAGCCCGAAACACATAAACCTCACTCACACACTCTCAGTCTCCACTCCACGCCCTCGCTCTGTGCGGGAATTCAATCTCTTTATCTCTCTTTCTATGGTAAAATAAATGTATTAAACGTGAAAAAGAAAATGTTAAAATTCTTAGAGCCGCGTTTTTCAGAAGTGGTACAATCATGACACCCCTCTCTAATCATGCACTTAGACATACACTCTCTCTCTAACTTGTCAAGAATGACACATCAAAACTACAACGGTGTTGCTCCTTCTCTTAATTGAAATCAAAGATTAATAAATAATAATAACCACAATAAATAAATAAAAAAAGAAGAACACAACCGAACCGTCTCATTCACGGCAATTCCCACACACTCTCTTGACTTTTTAGTTTTTTCTCCTTTCTGTTGCTACTTTTCATCGTTTCGGATGTTTGCTTTTGCTTGCTGCGATCCTCTCTACTTTGTGACTTTCCCGTTTGAAGATATGGCAGAAGTGCCATCATCCATCTATCAAGCCAACAAGCGCATTCAAAACCCTTTTGAGAACATGTCACAACCACACCCCCAACAAATACAAAAAACAAACACACCCCATTAAACACTCACACCACCAACAACACTACACCTAGTTCAACACAATGCAAAAAACATAGCTCCTTGTTACTCATTACCCTTGTTCCCGTTCCTTCTTTGTGTTTCATTCTCCCATAAAAAACCCTTCTTTGATAGGGCCCATTACTCCATAATGGGCGACAAGGGTGACACATCCAAGAAACAACAACAACCACCACAGCAGCAACAACCTCAATCTCTCCATCACCACCAACAGCAACAACAAACTCAACAACAACAACCACAAACACAGCAAATTTCATCTTCTCCTCAAGCCCCACGTGAGGAATTACCACCCATCACAGAAGTTAGGTCAATCCACCACCAACAACAACAGACACCAGTTGTGGTTGTAACTGGAGCACCCCCTTTCATTTCAAGTCCTCTATATGTTTCCAGTGGTGCAAGTTCCTCACCCTTTGACCCTCAGTTTGAGTCACTCAACCCCAAGAGGCCTAGATACAGTGGACAATGGAAGCAACTTCTACCATCTCCATCTGCAAAACAAAAACAGTCCCAAATGGCCATGCTTCCCACCACGGAATCAAGCCCTTCACCAACCACACACGCCTCATCAAACCCTCAACAACCCCAAACACAACCGGCTTCTTCATCAGACACCACTGCTTCATCTCCAACTCACTCCCCCATGCCTAGTTCAGGCCATGAAGGGACCAAGCAAGAGGGAGAACAAGTTCACCAGCAACTCAGAAAGGGGAAGTACGTGAGCCCAGTTTGGAAGCCCAACGAGATGCTGTGGCTAGCAAGGGCTTGGAAGGAGCAATACCAAGGTGGTGGTGGTGGATCTGAATCTTCTTCAAGAGCAGAACAACAAGGAGAATTGGGAATCTCGAGAGGGAAAACCAGGGCTGATAAAGATAGAGAAGTTGCCGAATTTCTCAGGAGGCATGGGGTGAATAGAGATGCCAAAACTGCAGGGACGAAATGGGATAACATGTTGGGAGAGTTTAGGAAAGTGTATGAATGGGAAAGAGGGGGTGAGAGGGAACAAATTGGGAAGAGCTATTTCCGGCTTTCACAGTATGAGAGAAAGTTGCATAGGCTCCCAGCTTCTTTTGATGAAGATGTTTTCGAAGAGCTTTCTCAGTTCATGGGGTCTAGAATGAGATCCTCTCATGGCAGAGCTGGTTCCTCTTTTGTGTCAGGAGATGAAGCTAGATCGGCTCTTGCTGCTACAAGAGCTCTTCTACCTCCTCCTCGATCTCTCAAAGACGATGAAGCAACCCCTCATTCAGGTTTGTTGTTGAAGCATGAAAATGGAATAACGCATGATCTTTTTATTGAACTCCCCTACTTTTCCGGTTTCCCCTCTTATCACCTAATCTTCAATGCACTTGGCTAACGTAATCCCACACAGTAAAGTTTCTGTTTTCTTATTTCTTTTTTTATTTTTTACTTTCCCTTTTATGGAATGCACAGTTGATGCATTCACGAAGGGTTCAAAAGGAACAGTATATTTACTGTGATTCTCTGACTGTTACAACTACCACCACTGTTCCTCACCCAACTAGGGAAGAATAATGCTCTACAAAGTGAGAAATGCGTGAAAACGTAATCAAAGTTCCAAGCTTTTTGTAGTTTTGAACTTTAACCTTGTAACATGTCGTCATTGTTGTGTTGCAGGAAGGACAAAGCAATTGGCTTTGACAAGTGGGGGTGAACCTTTCTTTCAGGGCTCAAGAGGGGGTTTATTAGGGTTAGAGTCTCTCTTGGACGTTTCAGGCTCTTCTTCATCATCGAGGGAACCACTCCGAAGAATGGGGAAGATAAGAATGACGTGGGAGGAATCAGTGAGTTTGTGGGCAGAAGAAGGTGAAGTTCACAGAGGGAGAGTGAAGCTTCAATCTTCGAGTTTTCTGAATGCAGATGAACTCACTTGCTTTGACGATGCCATGGTGCCTTGTCCCATGGAATATTTCGAAGATGGTCCTTTGAAGGGTTTCTCTGTTGACAGATTCGTTTCGGGACAGCAAGTTAAAGTTTTTGGCAGAAGAAAGGCTTCCCCGGCCTCGGCTTCTTCTGGTGCCAAACCAAACATGTTTCCTTAAATTAAACTCCGTTGCCTTGTTTTACATATTCTAGGATTCTGCCTAACAGTGTCATTGTCTCTCTTTCCCAGGTTTAGCTGAAAGAGTCCAACTTCCCTCCAAAGCACTTCCCATAAGATGTGAGTTCTCTTTTCATATTTTTGGACAGTGGTCACACCGGCCTCATTCTTTGATCTAGCTAGTATGGTCTGTTTAGTCTAATACGGTGCATGTGTTGGTAAAACAACCTTTTTCAGCTTTAAACTTGTATATATCTGTATTATCGGACAGCATCCATTCTATTTCATTCTAAATAGTTTTCATAACATCTTAATTAGATCTTTTATATTAATGAAAAAATATATTGAATATATACTTCTTAAATTTAATATTAGCATATTCCCTTCTGCCATATAGTTATATTAAATGTATGTAGTTATATTAAATGTATGTTTCATATATCGTCTGAGCATCTTTCTCTCAGCATTGAATTGAACATATATAATTTATGTTCTTATAGTATTAAATACACTTGTTTTTTATTTTATACTTATTTCTCAAGGTACAAAAGATCCTATTATTCATTGAGCAATAATGTTTTAGCACGACCTCAATATTTTAGAGACAACATAAGCACTACAATTTTTCACCTCAATCTGTCTCATTATTATCACATTATATCACCTACTTTCAATCTTGTATCTTTCATTCTGCGTTGGATAGCTTAAAATATTGTTTCCAATTTTGCCACTCATCCTTTTTGTTGTTTCTTAATCAGTATCATTTTTTCCCTTGATTATAAAATCTAATTAATAACAAATCACTAATTTCTTCCTCATTATTACCCTTTTGCAAATAAACCTTAAGTACTAAATCTTTCTATTTAACTATTTATTTGATTGAGTATTGAACATAAAATTTAGGAATTAACTTAAAAGATAGTACTTTATATAATATTTTTAGTAATTACTTAGCATTATTTCTAGTTTCTAGAGAAAATAGTATCATTCAATTCTAAAACATCGTATATGCTGAATTTTGTTTACCTTCCACATAAAAAACTAATGTGTTATACTATTACTGAATAACCATGAATTTCTTGTATAAGTAATTTGT
This sequence comes from Cajanus cajan, assembly GCF_000230855.2. Lineage (NCBI taxonomy): Eukaryota > Viridiplantae > Streptophyta > Magnoliopsida > Fabales > Fabaceae > Cajanus > Cajanus cajan. The sequence goes on along the minus strand of NC_138517.1, from coordinate 5,614,043 downwards.
TTTACTTAAGAAGGCAATATACAGTAAGTTATTTCAAAGATTAAACCGGAAGTTTACTCTTTAATCGATTAAATAAACAACACACTGAAGGAAGTAGTTATATTTTTAGTGTAACTAAACAAAAGTGACACTGAACACACACTGAACATTCTTGCATTACTGTTATGTTAAACTAAATCCAGCAGAATGATTGAGTTTGGAATTTGCTATTGGCAGCCATTGGCACATTGGATTTCCGAGACCCAACAGAATACTACATGGAATGTCTCCTACGTGCATCATCCCCGCAAACGCTCCCAACCCTCTTCGACCTAAGGCGCCACCTCCAAGACCCGCCACCGGAGGAGCTCCGCTTTCCCCTCCGCCGCGAGGTCTACGACGACCTCCCTCAGGGAAAAGAACTCTTCTTCACTTCCGCCACCGAGCCCTTGGATTGCAGAACCCTAATGCACGACATCGTGGGCCCCATCATCCGCACCCACCCTAGCCCCACAATCCCCACTTCCCGCGACTCCTTCATCCCTCTCTGGGACGATTGCGTCAACCGAGTCATCGCGAGATTCTGCCCCGAAGAAATGAAAATAATCCGAAAACCCTCGTTAAAGGACACCGCCAAAACCCTAATCCAAGACCAGTGGCCCAACGTAACGGGATTCGTGAACAACTTCTGCTTATGGCGCGGCGAGGAAACGGATCGGTTGAAAGAGTCGCAACCGGATCCATCGAGCACGCTGGTCGGAAAATTACTCTGGAGTTACATGGATCTCCCTTATGTTCTAGGTTATTACGCAGTGGCCAATACGGTGACGTTTTGCGCGTTGAGCAGGTCGCACGAGGGGGTGAATCTAATCAACCGTACGGATTTGTTGGAGTTGAATTTGAGTAATCCGATGGAGAGGTTGAAGTGTTTGGTTCCGTGTTTCAGGATTGGGGTGTTGTTGGCGATGTTGAGTAAGCATTGTGCGAAGGGGGGTATATATAGCGATTTCGAGAGGGTTAGTTACGGTAACGGAGTGGTGACGGAGTTGACGCCGAACACGTGCACTCGGGTGTTTTGGGAGAAGCGGAAGTGGATGGCCGTTAAGGAGGTGTACGAGATTCTCGACCACAGGATTCCGCACGCGGAGATTCTGGTGGGGAGTTCGGAGGGGGAGCTGACGTTGTCGTTTCGGCCGCGGGGGTGTCGTTTGAGGCCGGGGAGTTTTGAGGAGCTGGTGGAGGCGTTGAAGTGCGTGACGAAGGCGCTGGTGGCGCTGCACGACTTGTCGTTTATGCATAGGGACTTGAAGTGGGAGAAGGTGATGCGGCGCGTGGACGGGGAGGAGTGGTTTGTGTGCGGGGTTCGAGGAGGCGGGGGGGGGCGCCGGAGCTGAAGGGGCACGTGGCGGGGGCGCGTGAGGGCCACGCGCCGGAGATGGAGAGGGGGTTGCATGGGGTGAAGGTGGACGTGTGGGGGGTGGGGTACTTGATTAGGACGTGTGGGTTGGGAGGGGTGCCGAAGATGCTTCGGGAGCTGCAGGGGAGGTGCATGGAGCAGAGCCCAGAGCAGAGGCCCACAGCGGCCGACTGCTACCACCACCTGCTGCAGATGCAGTCGTCGCTCGCTGCCGCTGCCGCCGCCACCGGGGGTGTCATCATGATGTGATTGATGGTTGGTTGGTGGGGATTGTTTTCTATTTAATGTGGATGATGGGAATAATGTTCCTCTAGGATGGGGTCAAAAGAGTTAGGGGGTGCTAGCTTTTTATTTATTTTTATTTTTATTTTTATTTTTTTAATGTAACTTTCGCCATTGGATATTGAATTCACCATTTGAAAAAGGATCAAGAGAATTTTTTTTAATTGGAAAATATTCATGGGTGGATTTTGGAAGAAAAAATGAAAAAAAAAAAGAAGAAGTTAGATTTGAATGCGATAGGAGAGACATTGGAGTTGGGAGTGGAATTGGCGGCTGTGTGAGGTAAGTTTCATCGAATCACGTCTGTGGTGAGTGTGCAAAGTGCAGTGTAGCAGTGTTTTTCAGTTTTGGATTGGTACGTCTCGAAACGAACGTTGTTCTTGTTTCGTAGCATCACACCTTCAGCTTGTGTTCTTCCTTCAGGATTCAGGTTATGTGAGAGAGACAACATTTATTTTTACAGTCAATCTTCTTTTCTTTTATCCCTCTTTCTTCATCTTTTCTTTCGGTTAGTTAAACTACACACTGTTATTTTCATGTACCTTATACTTTCTTCGAATGAATTTCTTTCTATTTTCAAATTTGTTATTACATGTTGCCATCGAGTTTTAATGTTACTTTTTGGTTTTTTTTTTATACAATTAGTGAGTTTGATATTTTATTTTTATAATGTTTAACACAAATTCTTCTTTTGCTTTCTCCACATCAAAATTTTAGTCCTTTTAACTTTTTACCTACAGTACAGATTAAAAAAATTAATTTACATATATTTAGACTAAATTACAGGTATTTATTATTTTTTCATTTAAAAGTAACATTTTTAATCTTAATTACTCAATTACATATACGGATTAATTCAAACAGTTAAATAAATATATATTAAAATTGTAAAGGTTCTAAAAATGTATTAAACTTAAAGAAATTTATTTGAATTGAATTAAACTGTACGGTAGTCAGATGGTACTCAGATGAATTGAATTATTTTTTATCATTGAATTAAAGTTAATTGTATTATTAAAATTTGAACTAAATTATTATTCGAATTTTACTATGCTGTTGTGATATTTTTAATTGAATTAGTCTAACTTGTCAAATTTATTTAATTTAAAAATTATATATATATAATGACTTGATAGTTTTCAAATCTAGAAATTAGTGACCTAATACACTTTAGTTGGCTATCAAGTCTAACTGTACTGTCCGTACTGCGAAGTCGAGCTTCGAGCTCGGTATCACAGCACAAAATAAGGCCGGGCACGTGCTATGCGACGTCAGCTCAGCATTTAAGCAAATCATAACCGATCTCGAGGGATCTCGCTTCAGACGGGATCCATCATTTAATCCTATCATATCTTATCTCAGGCCCAAGGCGCAAAGCAACCCTAATTCACACTAAGGTACATGCATTACATATACGAGATTCATACTCCCACAAACATTAACTTTAGCATCGGAGTCTCTTTTGTAGGTACCACTCCCATCTTGGAGCACCAAGGTACCCGTGAAAGAGGCTCACCGATCTTACCTGGCGGATCAGCTCTACAGCAGATTTTCGGTAAGAACATTTGGCGCCCACCGTGGGGCCGATCAAGACAGCTCTTATCGGCCACGCTTATGGTTTTCACCAGAAGCCATAGTAGACGCACAACAGACGACGCAAACCACTCAACTACCATGGATAACGAAGCAGCGTTGAGGAGACTAATTGACCAGGTTGAACAGATGCGGCAGGAACACGCCGCCGACCTACAAAACATGCGTGCTAAGCACGACACTGACCTGGCGGCAATGCGTACCGCTAATGAAGCCGACCTGCGCCGAGAACGAGCGAATCTGCGCTCAACTACCTCGACACCACTCCGATCATCCTCCTCATACGAGCAACCATAATGAGGAGCAGGAGCACTCAGTCTCCCAATCCCGGACTGCAACTAGGGTTCCAACCCCCAGACCTGCTTCACATCGGTCCCATGCACCGACGCACAAGCCGACCCATGAAGTCAGCAAGGCTCCTACTCATGCCGCGGGGGATCTGGCAACCTTCCGCCGCCACCCTTTTGTGGATGGCATTATGGAGACACCACTCCCTCATGGGTGGAAGCCTCTCCACCTCGACCGCTACGATGGTACGACGGACCCGGACGAGCACATCGACATGTACACAACACAGGTAAATCTCTACACCAACAATGATGCTATTTTGTGTAGGGTGTTTCCGACCTCACTCAAGGGGGTCGTGCTCAACTGGTACACCCAACTGCCCCCCTAGTCCATCGACAGCTTCGGCACCCTAGTCAGGAGATTCACCGCGCAATATGCGACGAGCCGACCTCATCATGTCACTTCAGCCGCCTTGGCCAGCCTCAGGCAAAACGACGATGAACCACTCCGGGCATTCATGGAACGGTTCGCCGCCACCTCGATCAAGATCAGAAACCTGAATCCCGAGGTCGTTCTACATGCCATGCTCATGGCACTCAAACCCGGGCCATTCGTCGATAGCCTGTGTCGTGAGTCCCCTCGCGACATGGACGAGCTCCGCGCCTGCGCTGCAGGTTACATCCAGATGGAGGAACACTCCGCCTTCCGTGACCAGGATCGCGGAAAAGGACCAGCAAAGCCAGAGCAGGGGCACAACGACAAGGTTAAAGTCAACAATGACAGCCAGTTCAAGAGGTCGGCTAAGGCAAACAGAGGGGGGAGATAAGACTTCTACACTCCCCTGAATGCACCCAGAGTCCACATCCTGGAAGAAGCCAGCAACAACAACTTACTCGCCCTTCCACCATCAGGTCACACTCCCAACAGCGCCGACAAGTCCAAGCACTGTCGATACCACAGGAACCACGGTCACACCACGGAGGAGTGTCGCACGCTCCGGGACCGCATCGAAGAGCTCATCCAGGCAGGCCACCTCGGCCAATACATCCAGCGATAGTAGGGTCACCGAGGAGGCTATGGTGGTCGGGGGCGTGGCAGAGGGCGAGGCTCGAGAAACTCGCACGGACCAACACTCTGGCTCCCAACAAAATGTCGGCGGCGCAGTGCAGGCCGAAGTAAGCCAAGAGACAGGGACAGCCCCCTTACGGGGAGTGATTAACACAATTGCAGGTGGTTTCGCCGGTGGAGGCGCCAGCAGCTCGGCCCGAAGAAGGCACTTGCGGAATGTCAACTGCATCCACTCTACCACCTTGGCCTCGCACCAAAGCTCACCGCCGATCTCCTTCTCTGACGAGGATTGCGCAGGTGTCAGCCCTAACCAAGATGATCTCATGCTTATCATGGTGGAGGTCGTCAACTGGGAGGTACAGAAGACACTCATTGACCAAGGAAGTTCGGCCGACGTCCTGTACTGGCCAACGTTCCTTAGGCTAGACGTCCCCCATTCTCTCATCCAGCCGCACACGGAGCCCTTAGTCGGCTTCGCAGGAGAGCGAGTTCACACTCGCGGGTACATAGACCTACTGACAACCTTCGGGGTACCCCCGGATACAAGGAGAATTATGGTTCGGTACCTTCTCGTGGAGGCCAACACCTCCTATAACATCATCATCGAGAGGCCAACCTTGAATCAGCTCGGAGCGGTGGTGTCCACCCCACACCTCACCATGAAGTTCCCAGGGAATGACAACAAGATCATCTCCGTCAAGGCAAATCAGAAGACAGCTCGGTAGTGTTACGCCGAGAGTCTGAAGATCTCCTCATCCGGAGCAAGGGGGGTCCCCCCACCATAGCTCATTAGGTTCTATTTCTCCTTTCTGTATGAACAAAATTGTGCACTCTTTTCCCGCCTCAGTCCTTGACTGAAAGGGTTTTTAACGAGGCACACAAAAACGATCAATAAAATTGCTTATTTCGCTGAATCCATTTTCTTATTTATTGTTTCTATAAAAAACAAAATCGAACCAATCTCTTTCACCCTCACTAAGGTCGAGTACGAACCTTACTACTCCAAACCGAGGTCGAGTCCGAACCCCGTTAAAATTATGAGGTCGAATACGAACCTCAACACTCCAAATCGAGGTCGACTACGAACCTCAGTATGTTTATCCGAGGTCGAGTACGAACCTCGGCAAAATTCTTTTCACTCCAAATCGAGGTCGAGTACGAACCTCAGTACGTTTATCCGAGGTCGAGTACGAACCTCGGCAAAATTTGTTTTACTGCAAATCGAGGTCGACAATACGTTCATCCGAGGTCGAGTACGAACCTCGGAAAAATTCGTTTTACTCCAAATCGAGGTCGAGTACGAACCTCGACAAAATTCGTTTCACTCCAAATCGAGGTCGAGTACGAACCTCATTACGTTTATCCGAGATCGAGTACGAACCTTGGCAAAATTCGTTTTACTCCAAATCGAGGTCGAGTACGAACCTCAGTACGTTTATCCGAGGTCGAGTACGAACCTCGGAAAAATTCGTTTTACTGCAAATCGAGGTCGACAATACGTTCATCCGAGGTCGAGTACGAACCTCGGCAAAATTCGTTTCACTCCAAATCGAGGTCGAGTACGAACCTCAGTACGTTTATCCGAGGTCGAGTACGAACCTCGAAAAAATTTGTTTCACTCCAAATCGAGGTCGAGTACGAATCTCAGTACGTTTATCCGAGGTCGAGTACGAACCTCGGCAAAATTCGTTTCACTCCAAATCGAGGTCGAGTAAGAACCTCAATACGTTCATCCGAGGTCGAGTACGAACCTCGGCAAAATTCATTTTACTCCAAATCGAGGTCGAGTCCGAACCTCAGTACGTTTATCCGAGGTTGAGTACGAACCTTGGTAAAATTCATTTTACTCCAAATCGAGGTCGAGTACGAACCTCAATACGTTCATCCGAGGTCGAGTACGAACCTCGGCAAAATTCGTTTCACTCCAAATCGAGGTCGAGTACGAACCTCAGTACGTTTATCCGAGGTCGAGTACGAACCTCAGCAAAATTCGTTTCACTCCAAATCGAGGTCGAGTACGAACCTCAGTACGTTTATCTGAGGTCGAGTACGAACCTCGGCAAAATTCGTTTCACTCCAAATCGAGGTCGAGTACAAACCTCAATACGTTCATCCGAGGTCGAGTACGATCCTCGGCAAAATTCGTTTTATTCCAAATCGAGGTCGAGTACGAACCTCAGTAAGTTTATCCAAGGTCGAGTACGAACCTCGGCAAAATTCGTTTCACTCTAAATCGAGGTCGAGTACGAACCTCTATACGTTCATCCGAGGTCGAGTACGAACCTCGGTAAAATTCGTTTTACTCCAAATCGAGGTCGAGTACGAACCTTAGTACGTTTATCCGAGGTTGAGTACGAACCTCGGCAAAATTCGTTTCACTGCAAATCGAGGTCGAGTACGAACCTCATTACGTTTATCAGAGATCGAGTACGAACCTCGGCAAAACTTGGTTTACTCCAAATCGAGGTCGAGTACGAACCTTAGGACCACCGTTTGAGGTCGAATTCGAACCCTTAATACAGTCTATCCTACTCTAAATACAAGATTGAGGCTGATAAGGCAGAAAAACAATCAAAGACAAGACAAAAAACAATCAAAACAAGGAAAAGCAAATCTCGAAGAGCAATATACATACAAAACATTTGCGGAGTTTAACACTTGAGTTCAAAGGAATATAATAAACAAGGAAATAGAAAAGGGAAAAATAAACTAAGCTATTACAAAGGCGGCCTAGGCTGAGGCGTTCTCACTAGAACTATCATCGACATCGTCCTCCTTGACCAGCCTCCCAAAGCGGACAACCTTCTCCACATGCATGGAGGAAAAGTCGAACCCGGGAGCAAGGAGCCGTGCCTGGCGAGCAGCCTTGTGGAAGCCCCTCTTGTGCTCCGTCACAACGGAGCGTTCAACCTCCGCAAGCCTCCCTTCCACGGCTGTCTTCCCCGCTGCCAGCTCCGCAAGCTCCACCCTCAAGGTGGCAATCTCGTCCTCCCGGCCACCAAGAATGACCTCGCTACGAAGGCGCTCCTCAGCCGCCGCCGCCAACTCTCCTTTAAGAGAGGTCACAACATCCTCCAGAGCCCGCACTTGGCCGCGGGAAGACGTCACCTCATCCTCCAATGAGCGGGCGCGACCCCGAGAGAAGGCGACGAGCTCCTGTAGCTCCCCCACCTGGGAAGCATAAGCCTCGTTGGATCGCAAGGCGATCTCAAGAGACTTCTGCACCCTTGCAAGGTCGCCCCGCGCAGATCGAAGCTCGGCCTCCTGCTGCTTCGCCTCACCAAGGGCAGCACTAAGAGCCTTGTTCTCCTCCCTCAGGATCTTATTCGCATCCTTCCAAGGTTGGAGTCGGCCCTCAGCTTGGCCAGGTCCTCCTGTTGCTTGGCCCACCTAGGCTTACAGTGGCCCAGGATGCCCATAGCCCTCTGCAGAGGACCTGGGCAGCGTCAAAACTATCCTCGGGGCCGGCCTCGCCTATCAACCCCTAGTCCTCGGAGCTCAGCGAGCCCTGAGGGAAGAACTTCTCGGCGGTCACCCCCGCGCTCCACAGCGAGTCCATGTCGGCTGAGGCGCTCACGTGGTCCAGCCGCACCTTTGAAAGGCCCTTCCCGAAGCGATGGGTTAGGTATCGGCTCCGGGAAGCCCCCTGTGACGAGCAAGACGGCGGCGTCGAAGCTGCAGCGGTGGACGGGGGAACCTCACGACTCGGACCCCCTTCACGAGCCTCAGCAGAGGCGGAAGCCGGCGTCCCCTGCTCGGTATCTGGAAGGTCCGCAATAGGAACCTCCGACCTCGCCTGCGAAAACCAGCCCCATGTCAAAAAATAAAATAAGGTGGCATATAGGAAACCACGAAAGTCAGGGAACACTACTTACCTCAGCAGCAGGAACAACCTGCTCGGTGGCCGGAACCGCCACCTCGGCAGCCTGGGCGACCCGCCCAGCAGCCTGTGTCGCGACCTGCCCAGCAGCCTGTGTCGCCGCCTCGGCAGGATCTCCTGCCTGCGGAAGACGGCCCTAGGTCAGAACACAAAAAAGCACAATAGAAAACACCAAAAAGCCGAAGAGACAAGGTACTCACCACCTCGGCAGATTGAGCAACCTGGTCGGCAGTCTGAGCCATCTCCTCAGAGGCCACCTGAGGAGCCCCCTTGAGCGGTGGACTGTCGGTAAGGTCCATCGCACCAGCATTAGCAGCCTTGGAGGTCACCTCCTCGGCACCTGGAGGGGCAGAGGTTCCCCCGACCTCCTTTGCTCCCCTCTTTCTCTTCCGATTAACCTTCAGAGGGGAGGCATCTTCCTCCCGAGACTCGGGGACCTCAAGCTCGGTAACATTGTAGCGGTGCTTCAGCTCACCCCACAAGTTTTTCCCCATGATGTTTGCATTCACGAGAAAAAACACATCAGCAAGTGGAATTTACACAAACCCCCAAACCACCAAAAAACCAAATACTCACTCTCCAAACCCCTCTCTCTGAACGCCGAGTTCGCAAGCGACAGAACGAGCTTGCAATCCAGCGAACGGGGAAGCGCGGCGAGATTCTCAATGGCAGCCGCCTCCGAAGCAGTCAGCTTCAATTGGCCCACCCCGTGAAACCTAGAAGGTCGGGGGCACCAATAGAAGGGAAATCTTGGCAGCCCCCGGAAATAAAACGCCCCATCTTCCAAGGGGTCAACGTTCACAAGAGCGACTCAGAAAAACTCTTGTTAAAAATTTTTGTACGACTAGGAGTAGAGAGTAAACAAACCCCCATCCCTACTCCCACTTAGAGACAATATGCCGTATGGCGGCACGCCCACCTTCAACTGATAAAAATGAAGGAAGACGGGGAGAGACACCTCTATCCCCAAAACTATGCACAGGACTTGAAAAGCCCTCCAAAAACCCCAACTATTGGGGTGCAACTGGCAAGGAGCCGAGTTGACAAAGTTCAAAAAATCACACTCAAACTGAGTGAAGGCAAGACAGACACCTAAATCTCTAAAAAAACAATGATACATATAGAAATGGGGAGGGTCGGTAGACTTCCCCATGTACACACCCTCACCAGCCTGACAAGGTTCAAGCCGGATCATCCGGGAAATAGAAGGGTCACAAACCCTGCACGACCGCGGGATCCCGTTAACCTCAAGAAAGGATCGAAAAACGCTCTGGGCCCCCGCCATCTCACGCTTGACCCAGTCGTACCCAGGGACGCCTGACTTCAGGCCCTGGGGCGGAGGCAGATCCCTCTTCTCGGCGGCGGCTCTCCCAGTAGCCACCGCCTTACCACGCGCCTTGCCCCGAGAAGGCGCAGAAGAACCGGCACTACTCCCCCCAGCCATGGAAAAAACAAGAAAGACTTGAAGAAGATTGGGGAAGAAGGAAAAAGAAGACTGTAGAAAGGAAGTACCTAGTACTCTCCCTCAGAAAACAACCCTAACAATGACTGGGTTACCGGAAACGACGGTGGAAACGAAGAAAGTGGAGACGGAAGACGAGCAGAAAAGCGAGAGAAACAGCGTGCGCAAGAAGCTGAAAGAGCGAAAAGTGAGTAAAGTGAGAGGTGAAGAGGCACGAGAGAGAGGAAAGAAAGTTTTCCCTCAAAATTCAAAACGGCCATGCCACGTGTCAACCTAAGGGCACGCCTGACAACACACTAATTGCAAAACCATCATTGCATAACCGTCATTTCCCTTAACGCGGGGGGCTAGTGTACTGTCCGTACCGCAAAGCCGAGCTCCGAGCTCAGCATCACAACACAAAATGAGGTCGGGCACGCGCTACGCAACGTCAGCTCGACATTTAAGCAGATCATAACCGATCTCGAGGGATCTCGCTTCAGACGGGATCTATCATTTAATCCTATCATATCCTATCTCAAGCCCAAGGCCCAAAGCAACCCTAATTCACACTAAGGTACGTGCATTACATATACGAGATTCATACTCCCACAAACACTAACTTTAGCATCGGAGTCTCTTTTGCATGTACCACCCCCCATCTTGGAGCACCAACGTACCCGTAAAGGAGGCTCACCGATCTTACCTGGCGGATCAGCTCTACAGCAGATTTTCGGTAAGAACACCAACCAAATTTGTAAGTTTTTTTAGATAACTTTTTCTCAAAACTTAAATAGTTGGACTATCAAAGTATTTCATCAAAATAAATCATGTTAGATATATTTAATTTTTTCCCTTTCAAAAAAATAGTTTATTTTTTATAATTTAATTCTGTTTTCAATATTTAAGTTCAATTTATTTTAAAATAGTTTTGCTCAATTTATTATAGGCCGTTTTAAAAAATCATTCTTTTGAGAATGGAATGAACCAGCCGAAATGTTATTAAAATTTAAACTTAAAATTTGAATGCACATTATTATATTTTATTATAGGATTAAATAAGTTTTAATTCCTAATTTTTTAAAATTTTTATTTTAAATCTTTTTTATTTCGTCAATTTTTAGTTCTTTATTAATATTTTTCACAAATTAGTTTTTAGGACTAAGTATTATTTATTAAGTAATGATGTATGCTAATAAATCATAGATTTGATTATTGATATTTATGTGATTATTAGTAGATATCAAATTATATGATATGTATAATTTTTTATTTGTTGATGGTCAAACATTCTTTTTTGAAAATAAGAAATTTAAGAAATTCACCTACATAAAATTTAAGAAATTTAATTGATGTTTTAATCTAAAATGACTATAAAAATATTAAAAATTGTGAGAAAAATATATTTCATGAATAATTAGAAAATATATATGAAATTAGATTTTTTTTTAAAATTTCATTTTCATCATGTTTATATATAGTCCATTTTATTTGAACTTCAATTGTATTTAATAATTTTTATATAACTAAATTTTATGAGACAAATTTTAAGTCTTGAATCAATAAAAAATATTTTAAAGGATAAAAAATCAAAATAAATTTATAAATAAAATAAAAGATCAAAATTATAAGTTAATCTAATTATTATTATTTTATTAATATTATTTTGACCGTAGTTCAATTATGATTGTTTTTAAATCAGTGCCTAAACTAATCTAGTCTTAAAAACATTGAAAAAAGAAATTCATCTAAGTCCAATTAAAAAACAGTTTAGAAAAACTGAATTGAATTTTTTTTCTAACATTTTTAAAAAAAATTCGAATCCGACTAAACTATTCAAATTAAATTGAACTTTTTTTTCATGGAAAAAATAAGCAACATTAAAAGCAAGAAATTCTTTTATGCATTTATAAAAATAATTCAGTTTTATACCTTGGTTTAGTACAGTTCAATTCTTTTTAAACATTTTTTTATTGTCTGAAATTTATTAAAAATTATAAATGTTCCAAGATTTCACTATTCGTATAATGAATCACTAAATTTTATCATAATGTGTATAATAAAAAAGGTTGAAATATCCTTTTCATTCTTACATTTTGATGAACATATCTGTTATCTATAATTTAAAAAATTCCATTTTAATATATATATATATATATATATATATATATATATATATATCAATTTCATTTATTTTAGTTCCTACAATTTATTTTTATAAGGACTAAAAGAAAACATAAATTATATGCATAAGACTATTAAAAATGTGTTTAATTATAGAGATTAAAAAATAAAATTATGGGGAACTAATATTAAGCCTATAAAAAGTAACTTAATTAAAGAGTGTGTTGCTAACACACTTATTAGGTTAAATATTAAAAGAAATTTATCGATTGTCATGTATAGTCTTACATGATTTGAGCAAATTTGTGTGCACTTTAAAATATATGAATCTTGATTCATGATCGATGAACATCAATAAATGTTATATCCATTTAGTTTTGTAATACTGTGAGTGCAGTAAATTTTTCATTTAAATCGATTTCTATTTTAATTAGGCTTGCTGAATTTAGGAATTTCTAGATGTGTTGTGTAAGTAAAAAATTTAAAATTTTTTAAATTTACTTATAAACTTTTGTTGTATAAACAAGTCTGATCATTTAGGAAATATATAGTATGCAGAACACAAATTAATTTGGTTTTTCTTTTTCTGAATCTACTTCATATTAATGATGCTTTATACTAAAAGAAAAACTTTAAATTGTTCAGTTTTTCTTTAACTTGTTTAATTCCCCCGTAATTTGATGGTTGGATTTTGATTGCAAGCAATTCGATGGCAAAATAAAGTTAAACAAAAATGTTTAATTTCACACATGTTTTCAATAATTAATAACTTTAAATTAATTTAATGTCTTGAAAATTATTATATTAAAGAGTCAAAATGAAGTTACTACTTTATTACAAACAATACACCTAGATACAAGCATATTGATTATATTCAACCACTTGCTAAACCAAGAGATTATACTTTTAAACTATTTTAAAAAAAAGTTACAAAACTCATTTATAGATTTAAACTTATTTATAACTTATAATAAAATTGTGGCCCGGTCGATGAAACTTTGTACTTTAAAGTCGAAAGCCAGTACTACATCTCTAAAGCTTTTATTAATGATCTGTAAATGAGAATGGTTGTTGGCTCATTAATTAAAGCCGAAAAACCTATGCCAGATGGAACTACTACTCTTTCATATCTTGTTTAAGGTTGCTACACACATTAAATGCAAATTTTAAAAAATCTAATAGATGTAATATATTGCAGATATATATGGTCGTGGATATGCCAAATATGACTTTCTATAATTACTACACTTAGTTCTGGTTTTCGTAATATTTTTAAACATTACTTTTCAAATGTGGATCTCCCTTTCATAGATAATATAAGGTTGATTCATATCGTTAATGTTCTTAGCCACTGAACGAACATAAGGTTGATTACCTAATTACGGTCTGCAATTAGGACCTAGCTACTGAAATTGATTTAGAGAGGAGTGAATCTTTTTATTTTTCATAGGTAATATAAATGAATTCGAAGTGTAAGTATGATTCAAGAAATATAATATAAATTTAAATAGTCTTGAACTTGTTTTTAAAGTATCTTGGCATATTGATTTCAGTTCGACTATATTGAATTACAGTGCAACCAGTATGGGTTCAATAATTAGTCTAGTTTTAAAAATAATTAAATCAAGGTTTATATTACAATATATATCATAAAATAAATAATATATAATTAAATATTATATCATACAAAATATTACCTATTAAATAAGACAGTTTCATTATTAATGCATAGTTGTTCAAAAAATATTTTATTTTTAAAGAATGTAAGACATTAAATCGAATTGGAACACTATGATGTTAACATGAACCCATCCTAAAATATTCCTTAGGTCTAATTTTAAAAAGTCGAACTTGTTCAGTTTTCTTCGAGTCAAGTTGGGTTACTGAGTTGGATTAAGTCTTACTTCTATGTGGTTAGGTTGAGTTTTGTTCACCTTTATAAGTGTGTTTAAATGTTCAACTCTTAAACACTTGAGACTACTACATTTTACTAATTCTTTAGTAACATTTATTTATTTACATTTATTAAAATATTATTATAAATTATTTTGCAATTTTTTTTTCTAAGAAATGTTATTATAGATGGAGTAATATTTTTTTTTTATCTTACTATTATTCTTTTTAAATGTTTCTAAAATTAAAATCTCATACAAAATAAAAAAAAATGTCACATAAAGAGTATATTTCTCTAATATCTAATTGTTTTTCAAAATTAAAATCTCACATCGAATAAATGAATGACATATAAAAAGTATACATAATACTTAAGGTAAATAAACTTTGATATTTGATATAAATTGGATGGTGACTAATTAAAAATGTTTTCAACCTTAAATAACTTGTAGGAGACTAAGCTATAAAAAAAGTAATATTGACATTTATATTCAAACTTTTTTATTATTTTATAAAGTCAACTAAAATTTAATGTCATTATTAAAATATGTTACAAAAAAGAAATTGTTGTCGAGAGGCGAATGCACGAATGAGTAACCTGAAACACTGAACAAACATGTAAAATAAATCTCCCTGAGGCACGTGATGGCTTAAGGACTTATCTGCCCCCCAGGATATAACAGGATCTCCTCAAGTATTTGAGGAGCAGACTCTATTTACATGAAAAACTGTCGGACTCTATTTACGTGAAAGACTGTCATTTTGGGCGGATAAGGTTTCCCTTAATTAAAATAATTTAATGTGATCAAAATATCATTTTCGCACGCAGGGAGACAAATTGACAGATTTAAACTACAACGGGCTCACAAGGCCCATTCTTACGTGCACAAGCCCACCACCCATTGCTTGCCCCTTTAAGAGTGTAAGGAGCACTTTGATATATAAAGGCTCTACACTTAAGTGGTTAAGCAATGTGAGACTATTTTCTTTTGAATTATATCATATATAAGTGCAACAAAAATCACATTTGGTAACATTTGAAAAATATTGTCAAATAATGTCACAATCAAGATGCATTATAAAATTTCGTTCAAGACTTTTTTTTTTTTGTTTTTATAAAAATAAAGGACAAAATTTATGCACCATTTTTTAACTATGATTTAGAGTTGAAATTTTATCTTAATAATATACATAAATATATATTATAATAAAATATGTATTAAATATAAATATATAATATTAAAATATAATTATAATTCTAATTAAATAATAATAATAACTTCATTTACGAAATTATCGCTGAGTGTTGTGCTAAAACGATATACACCTTATATAGAAGATTAAATAAATAAATTTACCAATGATTGGTGTCTTTTTGGATGTCTAACCTTTAAGTTGCTCCATGCTTCCCTATATGAAGTTTTAATAATGATTTAGATTTTTTTTGGTACGATACTATTGCCTGCATACATGTTTTGAAAAGGTGACATTATTTGACGGTGAAGTCTCTGATAGTGAAGTTTAGGAAGTGGTCCATCCGTGCAGCATGTTTAGGACCGTAGATATAATATTAAAATATTGAACGGTTGAGATTATGATGTAATGAGTAAAATTTAAGAATTGCAGAGTGGTCCTTGTAATTTGATATTTGTTCGTGTTTTATATGTTTATGAAGGGTTATGGTGTTTTTTAGGGTTTTCCATGATCAGTTAATTTGCGATCAGGTTATTGTGCTGTTTTTGCTGTAGGAGTTCCGATTAGCAGTTGCGATAGGCGGCGGTGTCATTTTGTGGAGAGCATCAACCGGTGGGATCGTTTTTTAGGTTTAACAGGTAATCGATTATGTTTATTTTTGAAAGGTAAAGTGACGCGTACAAAAGGAAGCCGTTATGGAGGTTAACGTTATTTGTTTAATTTGCATTTGATTTTATATGTATGTGCAATCTTGTTGATACATGTGTTGCTGGTGTATACAGTTAATAGAGATATTAACTGGTGTGGAAGTGTTTTCAGGTTCATACATTGATTTATTGGTATTAAACGTGAAAGTAGAATGGAGTTTGACAATCCGAGTATAGAGGTAAGTGACATTTGTGTCATGTTTAGGGTTGTGTCCTTTAATATTGCGTTGTGTCATGTGTGTCATAACTGTGATGATGAAGGTTGATATTGTTTTTAACTTTGTGATGCTCTTAAAAGGTTTAATTGAGGATTAAAATTATTTAGGTGGCAGTAGATAATTGTGAAAGCATAAGTGAAGGAGTAGAAAATATTGAAGGCATAAATGAAGGAGTATTTAATTTTGAAGGAATAAATGAAGGAGAAGATAATATAAATGAGGATGAGGATGAGGATGAGGAAGATGAGAATTTGGTTATTGATTTACAGGAGAATTGTGAAGAAGTGGAAGATGTTGTTAATGAAGGAAGATCTGAGGTTTTTGACAGTGAAAACGGGGTGATAGTTTCTACTTTGGATGATATTTTTAATTTAGATTTGCATTTAAGTCCCCATGAACTCAGGAATGTTGAATTTGTAAGTGTTGAGATGGCTTACTTATTTTATTACTGGTTTGCAAGAGTTAATGGATTTGCCGCAAGAAAGAGCAAGATTTTGAGAAATATTAAGGGGGAAAAATTACAACAAACATTTGTTTGTTTCAAGGAAGGATTTAGAGATAACCGTCGTTTGAACATACAGAATCGAAAGCGAAAGCAAACACCAGTGACAAGGTGCGGATGTGGAGCAAAACTAAGAGTGCATATTGATAGCAGATGTGGGCTATGGTACATTACATATTTTGTGGATGATCACAACCATAGTTTTTTGGAAGATAAGTATTGTAGAATGTTAGCTTCTCATAGAGATATGAGTGAGTTAGATATAATGCAGTTGAATAAAATGAGAAAAGTTGGCATAAGTAGTCCTCAAATTTATGGGTCACTTGCAGATCAGCTTGGAGGGTATAAGAGACTTTCTTTTTGTAAAAAGGACATATACAATCAAATTGGAAGGCAAAGAAGGTTGCAAGGTTTGGATTCAAAATGTGCGTTGGAATTTTTGAATGGTTTAAAACACAATGATCCTTTAATGTATGTTGGTCACACTGTTGATGAGGAAAACAGATTGCAACATTTGTTCTGGTGTGATGGCATGATGCAGATGGATTATGAAGTTTTTGGTGATGTGTTAGCTTTTGATGCAACATATGGGAAAAATAAGTATTTATGTCCTGTAGTTGTATTTTCTGGTGTTAATCATCACAATCATACGATAGTATTTGGGAGTGTTATTGTTTCAAATGAAAGTGAAGAAACATATATTTGGGTACTTGGGCAATTTGTAGAAGCCATGAAAGGAAAGTCACCAATATCTATTATCACTGATGGTGATGTTGCAATGAAAAATGCGATAAGAAAGGTATTTCCTAATTCAAACCATAGATTGTGTGCATGACACTTATTAAGAAATGCGACAACTAACATTAAGAAGCCGACATTTACAAAGGATTTAAGAAAATGCATGTTGGGTGAGTATGAAATTGGTGAATTTCGAAAGAAGTGGTCTGAAATGTTGAACAAGTTTGAGTTGCATGATCATCCTTGGGTTATAGAGTTATTTGAAAAGAGGAAGATGTGGTGTACAGCTTATATTAGAGGGGCTTTCTTTGCTGGTTTTAGGGCAACTTCTCGGTGTGAAGGATTGCATTCTGAGTTGAAAAAATATATTCATCCGAAGATTAATCTGACAGAGTTTGTTGAACAATTTAATCGTCTTGTGAGTTTTATGCGTTATAGGGAAGTTGAAGCTGACTTTGCATCAATTCATGGTGATCCTGTTCCAGAAACAGATTTTCATAACCTTGAGGTATCAGGGGCAAAGTGTTATACGAAAGAAATATTCAAATTATATCGTGATCAGCTTCATAGTTCATGTTTGATGAGGGTGATTGGTTGCAAGCAGACATTTGGTTGTTGTATATACATAGTCAGAAAATATGAAATGATGCACAAAGAATGGCATGTGTCATATCAATCAAGACCGTGTGATTTGAAGTGTTCGTGCTTAAGAATGGAATCAGTCGGCATTCCATGTGATCATATACTTGCAGTGTTGGTTCATCTAAATGTATCAGAGTTACCAAAATGTTTGGTGTTAAAAAGGTGGACTAAGTTGGCGAAGGATGAAGTGAAGGGCAATGTTAGTACACATAGGTGGGACTCTGAGAAAGATGCTAGATACTTGTCATTAATGGAGTATTTTAAAGAGCTTAGTACTTTGGCATGTGAAACATATGATGATTATGTTGATAAAAGGGATAAAGTTGTAAATGAATTAGTTGAAATAAGAGGTAAAAAAGGTCATGAATCCGAAGAAGGCAATGCATTGGGTGATGAATTCAGTGTAGTTATAAGAAATCCTGCCATTGCTAGAAGTAAAGGAAGGTCTGTTGTTGAAGGTTCATGGCGCAAAAGTAGGAAATCAAAAAGGAGTATTAAGTGTAGTTTGTGTAAACAAATAGGTCATAACATGAGAACGTGTCCAAGACAACAAAATTTGGATGATATGGAACAAAGCACAGGTGGAAGTGCCATTGTAAGTATGGTGTTCAGTGTAGAGAATGAGAATAGTGAATTGGTTGCCAACTGACACAATGATGAGTCATAAATGACGATGGTCATATTTATACGAAAAACCAGTTATACGAACAGTCATATGAATACTAGAAGTTGCATCCTTTGTGTTTCCAAGCACTGCATTCCCTTCGATCGACGTCCGTTGGAGTACAACTGTTTATTTTATGTATGCACCTCTTTATATACATTTATCTTTTGTTTTATATTTTAAGTACATTTAAGTGGATGAGGTTGCAGGGTATTCAATATTTAATCAATATATAAGTAAAAAATTTAGAATTGTATATTCCAATAAATACATATTAATATATAAACAAAATGTATACAACGGGTGAATTAAAATAATTTTTTTTATTACTTAGTGAAGTACTGAATGACAATCCCATAAAATTCAGACTTTGAAGACAAAATATACAGAAAATTAGAAGTAATACTTAACATTAAATCAAAATTATAATAATGTTAATTAAAAATATGTTTATTATTTTGTGTTTTAAAATTATTTGGGAAAATGTTACGGAGATTTGTGTCCGAAGACGTACCATTGTTAATAATGAACGTGGGTCCTTAGTCCTTACTGGGATTTAGGCTGCATACGTGTATCAGTTTATGATGTGATTATTACTTTTTACTTCTGAAATCATCATTGCTTCTGGAATGATTCATTGTATTGATACAAACAAATTTGATATCATCTGTCATTCTCCGTGTGGTTCGTAAATGTAAAAACTGCTTTTCTGTCTTTTGTGGTTATTATGATTAATTATTTTACAACTAATTAATACCCATTTTCAATCTTCTGTCATATGCCTTGACTGACTAAGTTGTCTGTCATATGTGGAGAAAATATTTTGTTAAATTTTTTTTATAAATGTATAAACTAGGCAAACTATAAATGAAATTTATGCTAACAAAAACATAAATGAAATTAGAAAACAATTTATAAAATAAATAGTTTAATGTTTATTTGGTTTTTAAATTGTAATTTACATTTGTAGATAAATTATTTTTAAAATGTTGTATAAGAAATGAAAAGTTTAAATTATATTGTACATTTGTACTTGTCGCATAGTAATAATGACAAACAAAGTAATTTTTAACACAATGCAACATGAAAATTGTAACATAATATATGTTGTGACATTTGACAATTTAGTCATTATTAGTATATATATAAAACCTTAAACATATTTTAAAAAACATCAGCAACCAATTATGATATAAATTAATAAATAATACTCTAAAAAAATAAAGCTGTTTTAAATTACGCAATAAGTTAAGAAAATTTTATAAGTAGCGTGAAATTATGATAATTGTTAATAGGGATACTAATAAAAAAACAACAATGTCATAATACAGAACCATGTCATCATAGAGAACCACTTAAATTAAGTGAAACAGTTATAAAAGAAGCATAAAATCAGAAGGCCAACTCAGGCCTCTTAACATGGAGGATCAGGAAGTTCAAGTTTTGAACTTTTTCAATCTTAAGTCTTATGCCTGTGTGGTATCGTTGGCCTTTAATAAGCTGCCCCCATTCCTTCCCAACATAAAACTCCCTTTTGTTTCGCTGTGTTGATGTTTTTTTAATGTCAGCTTGAATCATGTCTCCATCTTCGTTCAGTAAGACACAGAAATTGTATTTATCAATGCCCCAAACATCAAAGTATTTGACCGGAAAATACTGAAAATAAAAATCTAAGTCAATTATTTACATCATTATTTATATTAATTTATGAAAAAAAATTATTTATTAATTTAAAAATAATGATGTCAATCCATACCAAAGGTTGTCTTCCAGTTGCTGCAGCTTTTGTTATACTGTGAAACCAAGGAACAGGATGTCTTGGCATATGATCTGTTGGAAAAGGCAATTGTAGAAGTTGTTCTTCACGTGGTGGTGAATCAGCCTCCGTTAAATCTATAATCTCATTGTCAGGGTGGAGAAGTGGGACATTAACCTTGCTGAGAAAATTAAAAGTGCATATAAATAAAATAAAAAAATAAATAATTAAATAATTTACAAATTAAAGTTAATGAAATATAGGTTTGCAATTATATGTACCTTTTAGAACTGTCGCCAATTTCGTTTTTAATGTTAGGATAGGATATTCCCTCTTCAGCAGCAGTAAAGATCCGCAAGTTAAATTCGTTTGACCCCTTGTACCAAAACTCAGCAATATGTTTTTCTTTTATGCCATAAAAATGTATCATGTCATTTACCCCTTTGTTAAAGATACCAACAGTTTTACATAAATTTTTCAGGTAAACCTTGAAGGAGTTTCCTTGAGGGTCTGTAATGAGACACTCCCCTGGTTCTATTTTACAGATCCAGTATTTGTAAAATTGTGCATTTAAATGGATGCGACCCTAAACAAAAACAAAACAAAAATATGGAAGAACATAACTTCTTAATAGAATTGAAATTTGTTATTTCATTTTATTTAACAAAATTTTTTTACCTTATTTGGGTATACGTCAGATCGGAAGTGTGTTGGTGGGTTTTGGTCATCAACGTCGTTAAAAGAATCCATTATATGTCTTGAACAGGAAGAAAGACAACTAAATTGAAGGGTTTAATTCCACAATCGAATATAAACCCTAAATCGTGGACAAAAAAATAGATAATGCAAAAATAATATATGCAATGTATGAAATGATGATTAAGGATACATGCAATGAAGAACAATGGTTTTATATTTTGTATTACAGAATATAGACCAAGAACAGTCAAATGGACGACTTTAACATGTAAAGTTTTGATTTTTATATTAACTCAAGTATGATAAACATTAAGCCCTAAAAGAAAGGATTTTTTGCCTAAACAACCATAATGAAGATGATGAAGTTAACTAACCAACGATTTTGAAGTTTTTGAGATGACTGTGGCAAGAATATGATTCTTCGAAGAAGATGAAAGGGGCTTGCTGTTGCTGTGTTGTATTTGTTTAGGGTTGAGAAAATGATGAAATGATGCCGCTTTATGTGTCTATTGCCCAGTTTCTGACTACTTTCTGCCTGGTTGGAATTGGAGAAAATTAAAGTGACCGATTGTTTTCCGCCCACGATTTTTGTTTCACAAAATGAAAATCACAACTGTGTAGCTTACCGTATCATAAGCCAAAACCATATCCTGTGGTTAATATTTATTATATTATATTATTATAATTAAACAATACGATTTAAATTTATGATGAATATAATAAAACTTTAGCAATAACAGTTAACAAAATTCGAGATAAAAGGAGAAAAAGCCGTAAACCACTAAAAAAGTTTATTAATTATGAAGCAGTAAGAAAGTTTCGAATAATAACAGTTAACTTCATACATGACAAAGGATTTGATTATTATACTTTTTGTCACAAATAAAACTTAAATGAAATTTAATTGTGTTCCGGCCACAGGGTGCACTAGGGTTTTTTCCTAGGTCAAGCCGTACAGTCAGAGCATTCAAAAAGTGTAATCTGTTTGTTCAACTCTAGGGTTTCGAGTTTTATGGTGAGTTGTTCGTGGGCCTCTTGAACCCCGAGGATCAAGGGATTTTGCCAACCGTTTTCATCGCGTCGACGCGGGATTAGCGGGAACGAACTCAATCGGGGTCTGACCGACAGGGCTTGTACCGAAAGCCCAGCGACATACATGTCGAGCGGTCCCGTTGTAAGCGAGAAGAATCTAGCTTGCCAGGCCAGGTTGGGCCATGACCGAATAGGCTCGCACTGAGCCCTCCCCCAGGTTGATGCCGGAAAGGGGATCGCGGTCGCCTTATTTCCGAGTGTCCCTAAAGGCGAGTGCTTGGAGGCCTAGTCGGGTAATTACCGAGTGTCAGTACGTTAACACTATGACCATTAAGGAGATCAGGTCGATCCATAACCGAGACCGTACAAATTGATAATATAAATGTAATACTTACAATTATTTTATAATGTTGTGTCTTTGGTCCTTCAATCATCCACTTAGCAACGAATACTCCACAATCATTTCTGCAATGTTTATTTGTGGTAACAGAATTTTGATTAATGTATTTATAATATAATAATAACAAATATAAAAATAAATTTATTTAAGACAAACTTAAATAATTCACTTACGATTCAAATAAAAATTATATAATATATATCATGTAGTATTCAAATACCAATTCATAATATGTTTAACCGATGATGTTTAGTATTCAAATACCAATTCATAATATGTTTAGGTGTATGTGTTTAAGGGGGTTAAATATGAGTTTTATATTTAATTAAAGTAAGTCATATTATATGTACTTTTTATTTAACATTAATAGAGTTTAGGTATATTTTTCTAAGGGGTAAAATATGAATACACTATGCTAGTTACTTACAATGATGACTGTAATGTTGCTAATGATGATCAAATGAGTAAAGTTATATGATATGATATGTTTAGGGTTTAGTTAAGATTAATACAGTTTAGGTATGTTTGTGTAACGAGTAAAATATGAATACACTATGCTAGTTACTTACAATGATGACTGATCTAATGTTGACTAATCATGACCAAATGACAAAAGTAAAATGATATCATATATTTAGGGTTTATTTAACATTAATTTATATAAATTACTTCATAACTCAAACGTTATTATTGGTGTTTATTATATATTTAGGGCTTAAGTGCGTAAAATATGTTTATGTTAAAAAATAAGTTTATTTAAATTTTCGAACAGTTAATTAATTTATATAAATAACTTCATAACTCAAACGTTATTATTGGTGTTTATTAAAAAAACTCCGTAATATTGCATTTGAAGTAAATGCAAGGTAATAATATATGCAATGACTTAGAGTATCTCATCCGATATTCAATACTTCGGGTAATTATTGCTTATGGAATTGGAAATTTGTCTTTTGAATAGAAAGGGACATTATGTGTTTTGCACGTTGAAAAAGGTGAGACCCTTTTTTGAATTCTTCCCACAGTAATCATTACTCATTAGTTGTAAAATATATGAGTGACGGTGTATTTGCATGAGAGAGAAAGAAATGTAACATTGTTCCCTTTCATCTGAAATAGAAACGGTTCATGAGGAAAACCATATATGTAAATCCTGTCAACTTTCAAATTAAAAGCAACACTGGTATTTTTTTTCACATTCCGTCTTCCACAACCCAACACCATATATTTCCAGTTCACTTCATCGTTGTCTCATCCAGGTATGTCGCTTTTCAGTTTCATTTTCAAATTTATTTCAACTACACAATCCAACAACATAAATAATTGTTAGTAAATAAATTTATTGGCTCAGATTTTAAAAATGGCATCTTCATCGACATCGGTAAACAATGGCAACTTCAAAAACTGGTTTCAAACTTCCGGTTCAAAATTAACCCCGGGAATCGTAAGTTAATATTATTTGTAATGGTAAGTAGCACTGTTTATAAACAATTTTTTTTTGTAATGCAACTGTTTATATTTGAATATACAGGATTCAATGAAAATATGCAAGTACTTTAACAAATTTTGGGGTCATCATCTGCTGACTGATTTATGCTATGCCATGGATCCGAATGGGAATGTCAGCACACTTGAAATTTGTAAAAGAAAACATAAGCATTGGTTTAGAAGTGGCTGCACTCGTATGGCAAATTTCTATGAAATGAAGACAGTTCATATTATTTTCCTGCACTTTATAGGAAATAATTATTTCCATGTACGTATATACAATGACAAATATGTTGAAATAGATTATCCTATTGCAAACGGATTGATGGACCGAAGTAGTATTGACTTTTCAACCAACTTTTGGCAAACTTTCAAAACCAACCTTAATAAGGACCAGGTACTCATTTTACACTTAATCTTCCATAAATTAAATGTGTGTAGTTTTTTGTATCATTATGTAATTTGATTTGTTTAAATTTGATGTCATATTCATTTATACCAGGATATATTGCCACTTGGAGGAACTTTTAATTTCTTTTCGCAACATAAGATGAATGTTGGCGTTGCGGTGATTAGTGATCCTGCAGGAAATGAATTTTGTTTTCAATTAGAATACGACTCACGTGGAGTTGATTTTCAATTGAGAGGTGCTTTGCAATTGGTACAAAATTATCAGCTTAAACAGAATCATATGCTTTGGATTCATTATGTTGAGCATAATAAGTTCTTAATAAGGGTTTTTTCTCCAAGCAAATTGGAAATTAATTATGATATTCAAAAAGACGAAGAAAATTTACAAGCGTTTATGGTTCAAAAAAGTTGGATCAAAATAATTACTGAGGATGATTTATTTAAATTTCAACCGTTGGTAAGTTTTCTTACTAATTAAGTCCTCAAAATTATTTTAAATAATATTTTATTTGATGACTAATTATAAAATGTTGTTATTGTAGACTATTCCATGTGATGTTGTTAGAGATTTTATCCCAGATGAACAACAAAAAATAGTCATACAAGATGAAGAAGGTAATCAATATTTATGTGAACTTAAGGGAAGTTGTCATAAAAGGTACATGGCTACAGGATGGTATGACTTCGTCTGCGCAAACAACTTTTTGGTGGACGATGTCCTTCAATTTTATTTTACTCATGATCCGAAGATCCTATATGTACAAAAAGGGTAATGGTGTTTGTCTTTATTGCAACAGATACTCTATTACATGACTTTCCTTATGAGTTATAATTTGTAATCATTGACGCTACAATTGTCTTGTTAGTTTATAATGAAGTTGACTGCATTCAATTAACACAAATTATACACAGAATATGTTTATAATTAACCACTGAATTAACACATTCGTCATTTTAAAAAAAAGAAACAAGTTAAATACATACAGCATATTACAAAACATTGTCATAAAAGGAAATAACCACCCCCGATCAAAAACATCAAAAAACAAAGAAATACATTTATGATGTCCTTAACATAGCAGCAAAATATGCAGTCACTACGGCGGAGTAGGATACGTCTTTCAAACAATCATTCTTCTTGTTTTTCCTTCGCAGCTCTCAAATTTGCCATCTGTTCATTTAACATACAAACCTCCATCTCCAGCTCCAAATTTTTATTCATTGTTTTTTCAAGTTGTTCCTCCAGCATTTGAACATTATAGTAGTTGTAGTCACGAATCTTTTTACCCGTTGCTGCTAGTAGTCGACGAATCAATGAAGCCGACACATCTTCTTCAGCATCGTACTCATTTGCTGCAAATTTTCCCAATGAAACCAGGTTCCCAAAATCACCCGTAACCAATGTTCCATAGTACCTACGATACTCAACTCCTTGAACAATTTGTTTTCGCTCCAGTGTGAACATTGGGTCAGGATAACCACGAACAGCACATATGTGAGACAACAATATTCCCATGCTTTGATGAACAAGAAACACCTCACAATTAGTGTCCTCTGCAATATCATGTGGCTTACTACCTAATAACAACAACAAAAAAACAAAAACTAATTAAAAAATTTTAAAATACATATTTATTCATAAATTAATGGAAAAATCAACCTTCTTCGCTACTCGTTGATTCTTTTGGACATTTTCTGTGACCTTTGTTTTTATTTTTTTTGTCTTCAGTGGCTTGTTTGTTGCAGTACATTATCCAAGCGGACCATGCTTCTTCATACGTGGCATATGATTTATGCTTGTTACCCTTGTAGCCACTAACCTGTGCTTCACATTCTTCCCAACAGTAATAAATTCCTGGGTTCCGTCCCTCAAAGACGACATAAACCTTTGGCTGAGAGCTGTTTGAACTCATTTTTTGGCTGTAGAAAGAGGAGGTAGGGATGAACTCAACCTGACAATACACATTACCATTTATAATCAAATTACGACGTTAATAAATAATAATGAAAACATTTATTAATTTATTAATATTGTACAACACGTATATAAAAAAACATAAACCCATATCATTTGATATTTTTTTCTCGCATTTTATTTCGTGAATGAAAAACCAAAACAAAGGTCTACACACTGGACAACGAAATTAAAAGTAATAAACTATTGGAAAACCATTGCCATCTTTCAACTTTGCTAGTCACAGTTCCAATCCACGACTATGTGGTCAGTACTTTCTGCGGATGAAGTTGCCACATAATGATGACAATTAAAATGATTTGATGTCCTCGGGTTGCTGTCCATGTTAAAAAAATATATCTATTGTCTGAAAAAGAAAATTCTTGATCCTCCGAATCCATAGTCCGAAATACATTCCGAATTTAAAAAATATATATTTTAAACTATTAAATATTAAATTAAATAATGATTTTATAATAAATTTATTAAAAATATTAATATTTTAACTTTCGGAGGATGATTCGGAACAAAATTGGGAGGATGTATCATGTCTCCTATTGTATACATGGTAAGTTAATTATATTCACAAGCAAAATGCTGCAACTTAGGTCTCATGTCCTCGGGTTGCTGTCCATGTTCAAAAAATATATCTATTGTACAATAAATGAAATTTGATATTTATTAAAGTAATTTATTTTACTTAAGAACACGGGGTGTTCTGTATTAGGATTGTGTTACTTTTACTTCTGTAGTGTGTTGTGTATCAGATGCTACCTACCCCTTATGCTACTTCGCGCGTTGTGTTCTTATTGCTGCATGAGGTGACTACTCACCACCGTCTGACTTGTGATCAGGGACATGGCGCATCACATCAGTTATGACCAGCCTTTGACCAACCATTCCCATAATGCCGCGTGGACCCAGTGTTTTTTCTAATTTCCAGTTTCTCTATTTATACATCATGCCTCTCATTCTCGGCCCAAGTGTTGATCATTTGCTTTGTGTAAATTCTTTGTTCTCCGCTAGACGTCCTTCCTGTAAGTGTTATTTTCCTATTAATTTATGATTTTATATATCATATTTATATGACAATAATATAAATTATTCATACTTCATATATATCCTTAAAATATCAAATGTGATGTATATGAACTATCTATTAAAATACAATACTATATTTATTATAACCCATATTGTAATAAATTTGGTACTTAATAAATACAATACTATACTTATTATATTATTTTCCAGATATTATAAGTTAAATCATTTTAATTAATAATATTACAATAATATTTGTTTTTTTTTATATTAGAAATGTCTCGTAGAGGAGTGGATTACGTGCCAGACAGCGATGAGGAGCAAGACTTAGTTCGCTCAGAGGAAGAAATCATACATCAACAATTACTATCTCAATGGAGAAGGATTAGGGCAGCTAAGGAAGTTGCTGCCGCTACAGAACAACGGCCATTGTCTCCATTATCACCACCACCGCAGGAACTTGGAGATGACAATGATCACCACACATTTAGGTCATTTAACATACCCACTGTTATTCCTGGACCTGCTGGTATGGTGCAAGCTGAGATCAGGAACAGGCAATCTGATAATCCTTTATCAACACAACAGTTGCAGTCAAATATTCGCCGACTTGCCAACATGGTGTTCAACACTAACCCCTGGCGTTATGCTCTTCATTATGTAAAATCCAGAGGTTTGTTCCATTATTAATGTCTATCTCTTTAAATATTCCAACGTTATTAAAATAATGTGTTGTATCTGTTTATTAACAATAGGACTACCAGAAGTGACCCCATTGATTAACATAGACCATAATTTAGAAAGGGTTGCAACTGTGGTTGCTTTTGTGGACTCCATGACCCCAACAGGCCACGACAATTATACACTTAATTTGAAGGTATCAATACTAAACTTTGGTAAACTTCATTAAATTTATTTCATTTAATAATAACATAATGTTTAATTTAGGACCCAACTGCAACCATTGGGGCAAGCCTACATTACAAAGCAAAGGAGCACCGACAATACGGCGAACACATTGTTGTTGGTTGTGTCTTAGTGCTGAGGGAGGTAATATTTGTGCTATAACAATATATCAAATTTAACTTAATTGTTCAATTTATTTACTTTAAGTTTTGTTCAGATTGTGGTCTTTGCCCCAGGCCGTTTTCGTGGTCCATACTTTTTAAACATAACCAAAAACAATGTGCAACGGGTCAGTATACACAGTCATTTTTAATTTAATAACATTTTTATATTGCATATAAACCAATTAATATTATTTACTAATTGTTTGATCGATGTTTGTTTCAGGTAATTCAAAAGGATATATGACTTAATGATCATAACAATATTGTATTTTAAGTCTATGTTATTTTTTAATATGGATGACTGTTATTAGATATTATATATCATATTATTAAATCATAAATGTCTAATGAATTATATTGTTTAGATTGTTCATTATAAATATGTTAATTTTTATTATTAAAATATTCAATTTCATCATAGTAATCATCTTCATTTGCATTATTTTAAATTAAAATATCAGGTTCTTCATTATTTTTTATATAGTTCTTTATTTTCAAAATTTATAACTTTCGAGTCTAGATTATCTAAATTATAAAATATTCAAGAGAAAAAATTTTCAACAACACCCTTTTGAAACTTCATATATATGAATTTGTTGATTTCTTTCTAAATTTAGATGACCAAAAGGTTTATTCCTATGCAACATGGTCAAAGCAAACTAACTATTTTTTACTTTTATTTCTATTCTCTTAATCGATCTGTTATGCTTTGTTAAAATCTTAAACACACACAAATATGCGTTCATGTATGTAAAAATAAAGAAACTCCAAAATGATCCTTGTTTATTAATAATAAGAAAAAGTAAAAATAAAAAGTAAAAAATATATTATATTATATATATATATCACATTTTTATGTTTATATATAATATTATTAATTTATTTTCCTCAAATTACAAGTACATTTTTATTCGAAAATTGAAATATATCATAGGAAATTCAAAGAACTGCTTCAAATACATAATCTGGAAATACCGTTTGTGGAACCTCAATATATATATGCTTATTAGCTAAATGGCAATTGGCATAGATAATACAGGCAATTACTTCTTTTGAATTTTCATAACCCTGTTGTGCAAAAATGGGATATGCATTTGAAATGGGTGTTCATATTATTATATATATCATGATCGATATGAAAAAGGATCAAGTAATCTCTTCCTTTATCGAAGAAAAAAAAATATTTATAGTTTGCATGGTATAATCATTAATCGTAAAATTTTATACAATAAGATTAGGTAGGTCACTCATATAGTTCACCATGAGCTTTGACAATAACAATCATCTAAACTAATAACTTATAATACACCTTATCACACAAGATATAAAACTAAAAGTAACAAAATTTTCCAATCATTTCAATGACACAAAATTATATTTAGAATACAAAATTTTGTTTCTTGTTATCTTCTAATTACAATTACAAATTTACGCATATAATTAATGTCAACCTCTAATTGTAATAGAAACACATTATCAATTGAAAAACTATATTTAATTTAATGTAAACCTCTAATTGTAATACATAAACATTATGAATTTAAAAAGTATACTTTAATTTTTAAATGTAATTTAGGAGAATGAAAAAAATATATAATTTTCCTTTATAAATTTGTTATCACAAATATGTACTTACAACGGGTCGTTCGAATTGCACAATGGTCTTAAGTGGTTTAACTAGTGTTGACTATGTTTTCAATCTGGAACGGGCCGAGCTAATGTCTAAACGGGCCGCTCAGATTTAGGAACGCCTCGTTCTCATCCATTCCTCATGTCTTATTTTTTTCTTTTTAAAATCAATTCATTTATTTTACTCAAATTAACGGAAATTTGGATCCATAGTAATCTGCTCTCTTATGCTCTATTAGTTTATATGTATCTTATGCTTAAAATTCATGCTGCACTTATATACCACTTATATAAGTGCTTCATCACAAAACTTACCTTAAACATTAACGCTAAACCGTAAACACTAAACACTAAATCCTAAACCATAGTTTTAAAAACCGGACGGGTCATCGAACCGCTTAAGGTACTGGGTTAGTGGGTCAAAGGTTGAACCGGTGGGTCACTAGTTGAACCGCATGACTCGGTTTTTATTTATTTTATTAAAAAATTAATCATATTAAATATATTTTATACTTATAAATTTTAATAAATTCTTATCTTATTTTAAATTTTAATTTTCTATTTTATTTAAAATTATTTTTATTTTTATTTTCTAAATAGTTACATGTTAAACAGTATATTAATACAGATTAAAAATATAAATAATATGTACATATATAATATGCTTGCAATTAATATCACAAAATAATATATGTAATATTTACATAGATATTATATTATTAAATATATCATTTAAAATTAATAATATACTATAAAACTTATTTAAATCGTATATATTACAAACAAATATATTAGAACGAATAGTTATTGTTATATTTAATAAGACTCATTGCTTTTCCATTAAGAGATTCAATTTTCATTATTATTTTTGTGATTTATGGTCCCTTCAAAATATTTAAAAAAATAAAAATAAAAGTGGTTGAACCGGTTTGACCCACCGGTTAACCGGTTGAACCGGAAAATTAACCGGTTCAATCCGGTTTGAAACGGGTCGACTGCACAACCGGTCCAACTTAAGATTCGGACCGGATGGACCACCGGTTCCCGGTCCAACCGGTCTGACCGGCCGGGTCGGTCGGAGTTTTAAATCACTGCCCTAAACCCAAACCCCCCCCCCCCCCCCCCCACATACATGACAATTAAAAAAAAATGTACTTCATACTATTCATATTAACATTCATTCTTTGAACTTTGTACTTAATACTTAAACCTATATTGTTTCACTAAAGCCTTTAATGTTAACAATAACTTTAATATATATTATAACAACATATATAAATTTAATATGTAATTTGTAACCATTGTTTTTTTTTTTCTCTTCAATAAAAAACAATTTCTCTTCACTAAAAAACCATTATTATATATTCATAAAAATTGCAATTTTTATTATTAAAAAATTATAACTCAAATACCAACATTCGAAACACTAAAAAAATTTTATTTGTGTGTACCGTTTAACATTTATGCTTTCTCAAAATAATCACTTCTTCCTATCAATTCTTATATATATTGATTTTATCATATTCAAAATTTGTTATAATAAATAAATTAACCATTGTTTTAACAAATGACACAAATTTTGTATTTATTTTTTTCTTTATAATTTTTCTTATATTATTTTTTATTATAAAGTCTTATATAAATAACTATCATAATCAAAGGTTCTGCATTTGTAGACTATAAACATTAGATTAATATGAAATTAATCTTAAGTATGAAACAAATCAATTTTCACTCTTCAAAATATTATGTAAGTATCATCAATTTTAAATTATAAGTCATTTTGTTATAATAGTTATTATTTTTGTTCACGACATAACATTTACATTTGTACCCACTAACTTGCTGCATGAATAATTAATTTTACATATGCTGTTTTTGAATATTCATTGAATAAGTCATAAACTTTTCAAAACGGAAGACCAAACAAAGCACCGTAATGTTGTCCAACCAAATCTTACAACCTACTGCTGTACGTAATGATGGACGGTCTTTGCCAGGTTTCATGAACCTTTTACTGTCCCGAGGAGGCTCATTAAATTGGCAAGACACCTGTATCCGTCCCACTCATCAATAAATAAAAAATTAACAAAATTAATTATTACGCTTTACGGTACAAAAATAACACACATTTCTTACAAAATTTAACTGCTGCATGCAATTAATTCTTCGATCACTACATGTCAAACATTAAATCAACTATTAATGAATTTCATTATTAACCCTAAGTCTACAAAATTTATATAATAAAAATAAATCTCAATTACAAAACCTTAACACAGTTTACTCCTTTACAATGGACACAAATAAGGAACTACATTTTTCACCAGTAGCTATGGATTCTCCTGATGCCAAACGCATGAACACAGAAGCAATTACTATGGGAATGCCGGTGCCAGCAACAAACAAAAGTCCAACCATTACGTCGTCAACAAATGCTGAACCCTTTGAAAACACTTCAACTTCTTTTGGGTTAGTTTAACAATGCATTTATTGTAAATCAGTTGTATTCATTCATCAAAGTTCCATGCTTGGTAAACAAATCTTTTTTTACAGGCCAATAGAAGTTATTGCTCTAACCAATATTCCTGACACAACCAACAAACATGAAAATCATTCCAAGGTAATACTCTTATTCTACTACATCTAAAAAATCGTTCTCATTATGTACATCTATATGCTCAAATCATTTAATGCTTCATTTTGTAGAATGCATTTGAAGTACTACTTCTTGACAAAACTATTCAGGCCATATACTCCGCAACAAAACTCATTTCTAACATCACTCAGGTTTGCCATCAAACATTTTATACTTTTTTCTTTACGCAACAACCTCAATGTCATATATGGTACCCTCATATATACTAACTTCATTTTTTTACAACCTTTTTTTATAGGGTGTTAATGACCGTCTTCAGGAAATGGAGAAAAAACAAAATGAAATACATACGAAGCTTGCAAAGATTGAGTCTCAAATTAATATTACAAGAGATATAACTATGACTGCAATTTCTCGCTCAATGAATGTTCAACAAAATTCTCCAACATTAACAACACCAAATCCAGATACTGGACTCAACACCACACCTAAGCGAATATATTCTCGGAATTCATCTCCATTGACAAAGCAATCCCAACGAAAATTTATGAATCAGGCACACATTCTCAATCAAGTTGATACAAGACCAAGTAAGCGTAAGATGATTGGTAAAAGCATTTTGAGCAATAACAATACAGTTGGATATTCATCTTCGAACAACACCAATGCAATTGAACTGGAAGTTCATCATCGTCAGTCAACCCAACCACCCAACTACAATCAAAATAGTAGTTTTTCCATTCCACTCAAACGGAAGGTGGTATGCATACTTGACTTTACATTTACTTTATAATACATTCAATTACTTGTCAATGAAATTACTTTTTCCATTCCACTAAAACTACAATTCCTTTTTTTAGCCAACAATTAACGAAGGGTCATTGGAGACACCGTTGCCATCCAATGTATACAGAAACTTGACATTTAACGACTCAGCTGCACAAACCAATGTTCAAATACCTAACATACCAACTGAGTTAACAAAGAATGCAAAAAACCAGGTTCAACAGCCAAACAAGACAGATGTGCAAGATATACCATCAAGTGATGATGAGTTAGATGGTATCCTTGCTGTAGGCCACATTTTGCCACGGGTAAAAATCTTTACATTTTCAATTGTTTTTTAATAGAACTCCTCTAACACATGTCTATTGTAGAAAATCAACTCAATTTTTAGGCCTACCCAAGAGATGGCATTAACAAAAGAACAATTACGACTTTGCACCTATATTTTTTACCCTGACTATAAACTCAGGTTACCATTTTCATAACTCATTCATACTGTATTAAATATTTACAACTACAATTTTGTTTTTTTTTTTACTTATTTTACTATTTCTTTTCTTCTAGTGAAGTACTCCTAAAGATGAATTACACAGAGGTTACAAGACAACAATTACAATGTTTAAGTCCTGGAAATAAAATCAAACGTCAGGTATACGTATAAATTTAATATTTCATAATGTTTAATCATCTACAACAATACTCATTACCCTTTCTGCTCTCTAACCTCATTAGGTTGTTGCTTGGATGTCAATGAAGATCACTGATATGCAGGACAAGATTACTGACCAAACCATTTGGTCTCTTCCTCCTGAATTTGCGGTAACCTTTCATTGTTATTATTTTTCTAACATTTCTATTTTTTTTCCAACTCCACAACCCAATACAGTTTACTTTTCTTTTCTGACTATTAATTTTCAAAATTTGTAAATATTATCATATAAGTTTTACACTAAATTAATCTAATTTTAATTATCCTATCTATTTAATATACAATTATAAACTTCAAATAACATCTATTATCAACATTTTCATCATTAGTTTTCCTTCTTTACTACACCTAATAACATGTATCAAAATTGTCATATTTACAGAGAGCTATCATTGAAGGAGACACAATTGAAGACCTATTGGAAACATATGCCAAACACTGGATGAAACCATATAAAAAATTAAAATATGTATACTGCATTCCATATTTCTTTCAAATGAAATACTAAACTATTTATTTAACTACATTTCATTTACCCATTTAATACAATATTTTGGTTTTCATAGATATATGTGCCAATTGAGGAATATAGCGGACACTGGTATTTGATGGTTCTTAGCTTAGAAGACAATGTAATATACCATTTGGATTCTTATCTGAAGGAGGAAAGAATGGCTGGTAGACGACACAACATGATGCGAATAGTATGTCACAAATAACTCCAAATAAATCAACCATCCTAAATTCACTATCAATTTCATACATACTATTTTCCTGTTTCAGTCCAACGTCATAATACAAATGATGGAATCAAGTTTTTATCCTCAACATTTTGTTAAAGAATTAGTACATGGAGAAAGCTGGGATATTTTGCAAGGAAGGGCAGTTCCAAATTGTGGCCATAGGTAACCAATACTAATTTACTTTACATTTTTTTTTCATAATGAATTTTATATTCACAATTTTTTTTTCCAATACATAACAGTAACAACTCTATTATTTGGGTTTTACAATGGATGGATATGGAATATGCATTTCAACCAAACTTAATCAAAGTGGTGAGCAAATAATGCAATACATTTCAAATTACATTCTATTTTACTTATGCATATTAATATATGTCAAACAATGTAACATTTTCAGAGCCTTGATGAAGAAACTGTTCGAATGAAAATTGCGTTAGATTTGGTTTCCGGTGATCATAATGAATGTAAACGCAGCATCCACATCAGAGCTGCAGAATTCTGTCAAAGTATTGGACTATCATAAATTGAATTCAAAAAACAATTCAGGAATGAACCTACAAGTTTAGGATTAATATCATCAGCTCGGCTGCACATTTTTGGATCCTTATTCTGCAACCAAAAAATTGTATCACTTCGACCAATTATATTTTGATTACTTTTTTGGATATATATATTGCAACAGATCCAATATAATTGTACCTTTCTTCGCAACTTTCAAAGACTCAGCCAAAAACAATCACATTTTTGTGTATCATATTTTGTGATTTATTAAATGCAATTAAATCCAATATAATTCTAATTTTAAATTTTTAATGTACTATTTAAACATGCTTTTTATTATATTCTACATCCAAAAACACATGAATCCATTTTTAATCACATGCTTTAAATAATTATTCATTACTGACATTATTAAACCAGTATATATGAAATTAACAACTTCAAATCCATACCTAAAGACCAATTTCATATAGATGATAAATGGGATACCATTAAACTCATCAATCGTAAATAGGTAACTAAGAATCTTACCCATTCATCCACCCATTGCTGGCCTTTGGGTCTGCTTTTATCTAAAGCTTGACGTCCTGTAACAACCTCTAGTAATAGTACCCCAAAGGAGAAAACATCAGCTTCTTTAGTCATTTCAACACATTGACTGCATTCTGGAGTCAATTACCTATCCATACAAGAGCAATTTTTCCACCATCACTTTCTAAATTTAATCCGGCTCTATTTCAAATTTTTTTTTCATAAACTTCTAAAATTGACAAATTTACATATTTTTTTTTTGTTATTTAAAATTAATTTTTACATAAATTAATTTGTAAATGTTTTCTTGTATTAGTTCTTTTATAATCTCATTTTCAACTCAAAAATAAGTTGTTAATCTTAGTTTATGATAATATTTAAAATTTCTAGTTTTTTTCTTATAACTAAAATTAACAGAAGAGATGATGGAGAGAAGGCAAATGATAAAGAATTGCATTTCATTCAGTACTACACTACCCAAGTGTTCCAGGTACCCTACTTTCCACATCCATTTGTCCATTCGTATGCCACATGGCAACCCCAAAAATTCCCACCTAAATACATTAGTCGCAGTTACTTGAGACATTTTATCCGCTGAAACCATCATTCTTTATATTAACATACACAATCCTTGAGAAGAACCACGTAACACGAACTACCTAATAACATAGTATAATAAACATGTAGGAAAAACAAAAGATACAAGATTAACATGAACCTACTAATTGCAATGGTACAAACATAGACTTAAAAAACAACGTTATATTCATACATTTTAACATTAAAAAATAATTGGAGTTCGACATACTAATGCCTCGAAGTCATGAGTAAGGACAATATTGCTAGGCCTCACGTCGCGGTGCACAATACAACCCACTCTACATTCTTCATCAACGTACCTCAAACCACGACCTGCTCCTACTGCAATTTTTTGACGTGCATGCCAATTCAATACATTTTCATTTTGTCCTGCAATTACCATATAACATTTTTATTTGCATACTCTTATTAGCTAATCAGATAATACAGTATGCCAAAATGGTTTAACATAACTACCATGAAGATAAGAATATAGAGATCCATTGCAGACATATTCATAAACCACAAAACCCAATTACCATCACAACATTACGATGTTCTGTAAAACTTAAAACCTATATTTCTGACAAAAATTCTTCATCACCCCCGACCACCAGTTAACTTATACCTCTTCATTGAAACAACCTGCTCATCAGGTAGCAAGTTGCAGTTCAGAAAATGTAAACCATCTTACAGGGTTCCCAAACAAAGGTGCCTTGTGCCGACAATAAGACCACAAACGGGGGGTCGTAGTAGTGCCAATTGGGACTACTGAAATTGCTTCTGTAACACTTCTATTCAACTTCACATCCACTTTACAATTAACTACTCCTAAGATAACATCATCATCCAATTTGTATTCTGCTAACAAACGCAACATTCTACAACAATTCACAACATTAAGGATTACACAAACAGCTAAGCATGACGACCACCTCCTCATAAAGTCTGCATAATTATTCCACCTTCTTTAAGCTGCAGCTGTATCTCTGCATTCTCTGCTTCAACTAACCAAATTTTCTGTTTAACAATCTATGGGGGCACATACACCAGTACAAACGTATACACACAAAATCATGGATCAACTTCATCAACTTCATAAAACAATACTGTACCTAAAATTTCTCAAAACCCCCACCAACATCATGTCTGTAAAATACAACCAGACACTGCATTTCCTCAATCTGACTTCGCCTACTCAGCATACCACGCCCCACTGTCTTCCATTCATGTAAAACTATATTTCATATAATCAAATCTAACAAACATCATATTTGTCAGTAACATTTTTATAAAAACGGAAGCAATCCAGTAACAAACATATTTCAATGGTCAACAAATAATACCATTACCCTAAACACAATTTTCAACAAAACCAAACTCTAACCCTACATTCACCAACCTTTAAACCACAACATATGCTATCTTAAAATTACAATTAAAAAAAAACGTATAACAACCAAACAAAAATGTTAACAAACAACAAAACCAATAATTCACCCATCAACCATGTTCAACCCAGCACAATTTTCTTGTTCTACGCAATACCCTGCACTAACGCATCATCAATCCGCTCTTCAGACTCCACAATCAACAAACCCTTTTCACAGGGGTTGCGGCATGTCACAAACAAAACACCACTACCGTGCGAGACTCGTACTTCACCCGTGCTTCCCAACAAACTACCGCCAGAATCGTAACACCCCTACCTGCTAAACGGAGACCTAGACAATACAAAATGTCCGTCTTGTAACACCACTACCGTGCGAGACTCGTACTTCACCCGTGCTTCCCAACAAACTACCGCCAGAATCGTAACACCCCTACCTGCTAAACGGAGACCTAGACAATACAAAATGTCCGTCTTGTAACAAATTTCAAAGGACTACTATGCAATTGTTCAAACTTAATCATTAAATTCAATCTCAACCGTTTAATTTTTTTAACTTGTAATCTACGGTCATTATTCATTTACCACCCATGGACCACTTGTTCAACTGGTCCGTCAGAGAATTCACCTTATTTGACTAGATAAAGTAAATTAATTAGCTTGCCCCTGTTCCATTGTTCTTCTCACTTTTTCTTCACGAATCTTTGTGAATCACTCCAACACTCGTGTATATATATATCTATATATATATATATATATATATATATATTTTTTTTAATAAAATAGTAATTTTGAGGCGGGTCCAAGCCTCCTGATCAATTTGATAGGAGCATGGTGATGCATGCTCTTTCGGTACACTTGATTTATGCATGAAAACTTTAGGTGTGCTACCTCCTCCCTTATATACACGCAAAATAGGTGACATATCTGATAGACCACTTTAACAAGTAGTGCATGGTAAATCATTAGTTTTCACCATAAGATTCATCTAAAGTAATAACTTATAATACACCTTATTACATTGGATAAAAATTTTCGAATTTTCTACTGAAATATTTTTTTTTAAATTACCAAAAAAAAAAACACGTGTTACGATGCACTGACGCAACTGCTTTTCACTTTCGAAACGGGCCGTTCTGAAATCAGAACGGGCCGTTCCAGATAAAACAATAAGACATGAATAATGGATCAAAATGAGCTGTTTCAGATGAAAAAAAAACGCATGAAGAATGGATCAGAACGATCCGTTCCGAAATCAGAACGGCCGTTCCAGATTCAAAAATAACACATGACTAGTTAAATTAGAATGGGCCGTTCTGAAGTTGGAACGAGCCGTTCTAACCATAAGACTTTCTTAAGCAAAATAATATTTTTTTTCATTCAACTAAATTACATTTAAAATTTAAGTATAGTTTTTTAATTGATAATGCTTTTCTATTAGAGTTAGAGGTTTACATTAATTATATGCGTAAATTTCTAATTCTAATTAGAAAATAACACCAAACATAATTTTCTATTATAAATATAATTTTCTCTCACGTAAATCATTGCAAAAATTTGTTAGTTGTAGTTATATATCTCGACATTTTTGTCTTAAAAAAATGATGTTACCAAATATTTTTTAAATTTGATTTACATTAGTTTAATTGCTTTTAAGGTGTATAGACTTTCGTGGTTTTGTTGCCAATGCCACAAACATTAGGCGTTGATTAAATGTCACCTAGTGTGAGGAGAGATACTCACTTTCTGTTTGGATTTGCATTGGGTGCTAATGTATGTGGCGTTAAACATCAGTTAGACAAAGGCCCTTTGCCTAATTAGGGTCGGGCGTGAGTTTTGTCATACCAGACACGAGAGAATAGGAGACTCTTTGCCTCAATGACATTAAGTAAAGAGAACTCTAGGGCCACCAAATCCATTGGGCTCGCTGAGCTCAGAAGCAAACAAAAGTCCAAAGGCCCATGAAGCCCAAAACTAGGCCCAATAAGCTTAAAACCCAAAAAGTCTTATACTAAGACCCATAATACAAGACTAAACAATATAAACTCCTATACTACCAAATATATGAGAAAGGTGGTCATCTACGTAAAGCTCAAATAAAGAGAACCTTAGGCCCACCAAACCCATTGGGCTCACTAAGCTTAGAAGCAATCAAAAGTCAAATGGCCCATGAAGCCCAAAACTAGGCCCAATAAGCTTAAAACCCAAAAAGTCTTATACTAAAGTCTTATACTAAGGCCCATAAGACTTTTTGGGTTTTAAACTTATTGGGCCTAGTTTTGGGCTTCATGGACCTTTGGGCTTTTGATTGTTTATGAGCTTAGTGAGCCCAACGGATTTGGTGGGCCTAGGGTTATCTTTACTTGGGCTTTACATGGATGACCATCTTTCTCACATATTTGGTAGTATAGGAGTTTATATTGTTTGATCTTGTATTATGGGCCTTAGTATAAGACTTTTTGGGTTTTAAGCTTATTGGGCCTAGTTTTGGGCTTCACGGGCCTTTGGGATTTTGTTTACTTTTGAGCTTAGTGAGCCCAATGGGTTGGGTTGGCCTAAGGTTCTCTTTACTTGGGCTTTACATGGATGACCACCTTTCTCATATATTTGGTAGTATAGGAGTTTATATTGTTTGGTATTGTATTATGAGCCTTAGTATGAGAGATTTTGGGTTTTAAGCTTATTGAGCTTAGTTTTGGGCTTCATGGGCCTTTGGGCTTTTGTTTACTTCTGAGTTTAGTGAGCCCAATGGGTTTGGTGGGCCTAGGGTTCTCTTTACTTGGGCTTTACATGGATGACCACCTTTCTCATAGATTTGGTAGTATAGGAGTTTATATTGTTTGGTTTTGTATTATGGGCCTTAGTATAAGACTTTTTGGGTTCTAAGCTTATTGGGCCTAGTTTTGGGCTTCATGGGCCTTTGGACTTTTGTTTACTTCTGAGCTTAGTGAGCCCAATGAGTTTGGTGGGCCTAAGGTTCTCTTTACTTGGGCTTTACATGGATGACCACCTTTCTCATATATTTGGTAGTATAGGAGTTTATATTGTTTGGTCTTGTATTATGGGCCTTAGTATAAGACTTTTTGGGTTTTAAGCTTATTGGGCCTAGTTTTGGGCTTCATGGGCCTTTTGACTTTTGATTGCTTCTGAGCTTAGTGAGCCCAATGAGTTTGGTGGGCCTAAGGTTCTCTTTACTTGTACTTTACATAGATGACCACCTTTCTCATATATTTGGTAGTATAGGAGTTTATATTGTTTGGTCTTTTATTATGGGCCTTAGTATAAGACTTTTTAGGTTTTAAGCTTATTGGGCTTAGTTTTGGGCTTCATGGGCCTTTGGGCTTTTGTTTACTTCTGAGCTTAGTGAGTCTAATGAGTTTGGTGGGCCTAGGGTTCTCTTTACTTGGGCTTTACATGGATGACCACCTTTCTCATATATTTGGTAGTATAGGAGTTTATATTATTTGGTTTTGTATTATGGGCCTTAGTATAAGACTTTTTGGGTTTTAAGCTTATTGGGCCTAGTTTTGGGCTTTATGGGCCTTTGGGCTTTTGTTTGCTTCTGAGCTTAGTGAGCCCAATTGGTGGGCCTAGGATTCTCTTTACTTGGGCTTTATATGGATGACCACCTTTCTCATATATTTGGTAGTACAGGAATTTATATTGTTTGGTGTAACACCCCAGTTTTTATTTCACTTTTTATTTATTTATTTTAATTGAGGGTATTTTGGTAATTTTATAAAGGTGATAGGGGTGATTCAGTAGCTTGGAACGGACTGTTCCGGAATTGGAACGGACCGTTCCAAACTACCAAAAGGTATGTGATTTAGTAGCTTGGAACGGGCTGTTCCGGAATTGGAACGGGCCGTTCCAAACTACCAAATTGTATGTGAGGTAATAGCCCAGAACGGGTCGTTCTCAAGATGGAACGGGCCGTTCCGGACTATTAAATATGCCATTAACCCTAAATGGGAACGGGCTTGGAACGGGGCATTCCCAAAATTATGGCCGTTGGGTGTAATTAATGCACACCAGAACGGGCCGTTCTGGATGTAATTATTAACCATGGTTTAAGGGTCCGGAACGGGCCGTTCCAGATTTGGAACGGGCCGTTCTGGCACAGAATGCCTATATATAGAGCTGTTTGCCACTCCCAGAAAGCACACCTTTCATTTCTGATTTCTTTTCTTCTGCTATCTCTTCTTTTCTCTACTTTTTTGCTTCAGACCGAGGGGAACCCAGCGAGGGAGATCAACCAGATCTAGTGTAGATTCAGCTTCTACATATCTAGATTCAGCTTCTTCATATCCAGGTACGGGGGAAAAGGGAATTATTTATATATAGAGTTACATGAGGGAATTGGGTAGAGGAAGAACCCCTTAGGATTATGAGTAATTTTAGAATTATTTCTGTTTGAAGAATTATTGGCATTATTTGATTCTGTATATATTTAGGACAACAAATATATGGTTTGTTTGTAAAAATGATGCTCTAGGAGAGAGAACAAAATTATAGAAAAGTGCTTGTAGGTTAGGTTTTGGAAAAATTGGATTATTTCTGTTTGAGGAATTAATTATACCATTAGATTCCGTATGTGTTGAGGATTAGAAATATATATTTAAATTGTAAGAATGATGATCTGGGAGAGAGAACGAAATTGTAGAAAAGTGCCTGTGAGCTAGGTTTTGGAACAATTGGGGGTTTTACTGTTTATGCTGAAATTATATTAAATTGCTAAATCTATTGATTATTATATTAATTTATGAATATCATTTTTATATTATTTGATAAAATTTGATGATTTAAATGTGAATTGCTTGATATGTATGAAACCCATTTTTTTGGACTTATTTGATATGTGTATGAAACTGAACTATGAGATGTTGTGTGGAATGTGATTGAGAAGTGGTTGTGGTTCTTCACACCTATGACCAGGGGTGAGCACGGCCAGAGATTGTTACATGAGTATCGTGACCTTGGTTAACATGTCAGGGGTGAGCACGACCCTAGGTTAGGGGTAAAGTGACCTTGACACAGTGTTATATCAAGGGTGAGCACGACTCTGGGTTGTTACGTGGGTATCGTGACCTTGGTTAACATGTCAAGGGTGAGCACGGCCCTGGGATAGAGATAACGTGACCTTGGCACAGTGTTATATCAGGGGTGAGCACGGCCTGAGATTGTTAAATGGGTAACGTGACCTTGGCATAGTGTGAAGTGCAAATTAGTGTGATTGAGAATGATGACGTGATGACGATGCATGGTTGATTGAATTACGTTATGTTGAAATATTTATGAATATTAAGTTAATATGTTGTGTTTTCTTATGTGCTATATATATAGATGTTTTCTTTTCTCACCGTACGATTTGTGGATGTTTTAGGTGAGAAAGATCCGGCTTCGAGTGACATCTAGAATGCCAACAGTGGAAGTGTGGGTATGCTTTGATATTGTGACATCGGGGCAGAGGATTTTTAGGACCTAGATTTTTATATGGTTTTGGAATTGTAATTTTTATTTTTAAAATAATTTGTAAACTCCTACGCTTCATTTTTATTATTGTGGTTATTGAAGAATAATTTTGAAGATTCTCATGTGAACCCTTTTACCGAAA
This sequence comes from Cajanus cajan, assembly GCF_000230855.2. Taxonomy (NCBI): domain Eukaryota; kingdom Viridiplantae; phylum Streptophyta; class Magnoliopsida; order Fabales; family Fabaceae; genus Cajanus; species Cajanus cajan. The sequence continues at coordinate 5,570,478 of NC_138517.1, read as the reverse complement.
TTGAAAAATTATTTATAAGTTTTTATTCTTACAATATATATGTTGGGGTAGTAAGGGTGTCACATTTAGTGGTATCAGAGCAGGTCGATCCAATCGGCCGTGAGTTATGAGTCTACTATGCTTGTTTGGTAGATAATTGATGGAATGAATTGATTGTGGAATTTGTTGATATGTTAGTACTATGATTGATTAAGTTGGTTGTTTACTTATAGTATAATTGGTAACTTTTCTGGTGATCAGAAAAGTAATGGCAGGAGGTAGGAACGATCGTGCAATTGCTGATGCTCTTCAAGCGATGGCTCAGGCTCTGGGTAATATGAACCAACAACCAGAGGTAGATTGGCTGGAGAGATTCCAGCGAAATAATCCACCAAGCTTCCGTGGGATTTATAATCCTGATGAAGCTGCTGACTGGATTTTTGAAGTTGAAAAGATATTCCAAGCTATGGGATGTCCTTTGATACAGAAGGTGACTTTGGCTACCTTCATGCTTTCTGGTGAGGCTGGCATCTGGTGGCAAGGTACTTTAAAAAGAATGATAGCTACAGGTACCCAAGTGAACTGGGAGAATTTCAAGCGGCTATTCTTGGAGAAATACTTTCCCCAAGATGTGAGACATAAGAAACAGGTGGAATTCCTTGAATTGAAGCAAGGAGATGATTCTGTGGCTGAGTATGTGACTAAGTTTGAAGACTTGGTCAGATTTTGTCCCATGTATGATGGTGTGGGCAATGAGGAGGACAAATGTGTGAATTTTATGAGTGGTCTTCGCCCTGAGATTAAACAAGTTTTCAATTATCAAGGGATCACTCACTATCATGAATTGGTAAACAAGTGTCGAGTATATGATGAGGACAACCATGCTAGGGTAACTCATTATAAAAGTGGAGGACCCATGAGGAATAATAAGTTTGGTTCATCTAATAAGAGTAAACCTTACACCAAGTCTGCTGGGGACTCAAGTTCTAAGGTGAATAATCAAGGTTCTGTGCAACAAAGAAGCCAAGTTCCCACGGCTAGCCAAACTTCTAGAGGAGGAAGTGTGGGTTCTGTTTCACACAACAATTGCTACAATTGTGGGAAGCCAGGTCATAGGGCATATGAATGTCCGTTGCCTAGAGAAATAACGTGCTTTAAATGTCAAGAGAAGGGACACAGAGCTCGTGATTTCCCCAATAACAAGACAACAGAGGTTGGAGGGAGTGCTAGCAAACCTCGAGCGACAGGAAGGGTGTTTGCCTTGAGTGGTGTTGAAGCTTCACAATCCAAAGACTTAATCCAGGGTATGTGTTTCATCAATGGAACTCCTCTAATTGTTTTGTATGACTCTGGTGCGACTCACTCTTTTATATCACATGCGTGTGTGTCCAAATTAAAATTACCTGTTTCTTCCTTGTCTTTTGAATTAATAGTAGAGACACCAACTAGTGGTTCAATGTCTACTTCTGATGTCTGTTTAAAGTGTCCTTTGATTATTGATGGTAGAGATTTTATAGTTGACTGTTTGCCTCTAAGTCAGCTAGATGTTATTCTGGGTATGGACTGGTTATCTTCCAATCATGTCCTTTTGAATTGTGCTGATAAATCTATTGTCTTCGGTGAGCCTGTTAAAAAAGTAAGTAAGGATTATTTGACTGCCAACCAAGTTAAGGTATCTTTACAAGAGGATGCTCAAGTGTACATGTTGTTAGCTTCTTTGAATTCTGAGAGTAATATTTTGGTGAATGAACTGCCTGTTGTATGTGACTTTTCGGATGTCTTCTCTGATGATATGTCTAGCTTACCACCTAGAAGAAAAGTAGAATTTTCCATAGACTTAGTACCAGGAACATGACCTATTTCTATTGCACCTTATAGGATGTCACCCGTAGAGTTAGTGGAGCTTAAGAAACAAATAGAAGACTTGTTGGAGAAGGGGTTTGTGAGGCCTAGTGTATCACCTTGGGGAGCACTCGTACTATTAGTTAAGAAGAAGGATGGTAGTATGAGATTGTGTGTAGATTATCGCCAGTTGAACAAGGTGACCATTAAGAATAAATATCCATTGCCTAGGATAAATGATCTTATGGACCAGTTGGTGGGTGCTTGTGTATTTAGTAAAATTGATCTTAGATCGGGGTACCATCAAATTAGAGTTAAGGATAAGGATGTACCTAAGACAACATTTAGGACTCGTTATGGACACTATGAGTATCTAGTAATGCCTTTTGGTGTAACAAATGCTCCTGCAATTTTTATGGATTACATGAATCAAATTTTTCATCCGTACTTGGATAAATTTGTAGTTGTCTTCATAGATGACATACTAGTTTATTCCAAGACTAAAGAGGAACATGAGGAACACTTAAAGGTAGTACTTCAAACTCTCAAAGAGAGACAACTTTATGCCAAGTTGTCTAAGTGTGACTTTTGGCTAGAGGAAGTGAGTTTCTTAGGACATGTGATTTCAAGTGGGGGTATAGCAGTAGATCCATCTAAAGTTGAGGCGGTACTTAAGTGGGAGACACCTAAGTCAGTTAGTGAGATTAGGAGCTTCCTTGGATTGGCTGGATACTATAGAAGGTTCATAGAGGGATTCTCTAAGTTAGCATTAACCTTGACAAGTTTAACTAAGAAAGGAGTTGTGTTTGTATGGGATAGTAAATGTGAGAATAGTTTCTGAGCCCTTAAGGAGAAGTTGACTAGTGCACCTGTTTTAGTGTTGCCTGACCTTAGTAAGACTTTTGTGGTTTATTGTGACGCTTCTAAGATGGGTTTGGGTGGAGTGTTAATGCAGGAGGGAAAAGTCGTATCTTATGCATCTAGGCAATTGAAAATACATGAGAAGAATTACCCCACCCATGATCTTGAATTAGCAGTTGTGGTATTCACACTTAAGATTTGGAGACATTATTTGTATGGTTCAAAATTTGAGGTGTTTAGTGATCATAAGATTCTTAGGTATTTATTTGACCAAAAGGAATTAAATATGAGGCAAAGGAGATGGTTAGAGTTCCTTAAGGATTATGATTTTAATCTTAGTTATCATCCGGGCAAAGCCAATGTGGTGGCTGATGCTTTAAGTAGGAAATCTTTGCATTTGTCTTCTCTTATGATTAGGGAGATGGACCTTTTGGCTCAATTTAGAGACTTGAGTTTGACTTGTGAGGTGACCCCTAGTAGTGTGAGACTAGGTATGACTCGGGTGACTAGTGAGTTGTTGAGGGAAATTGGAGAAGCGCAATTAGTGGATTCATTTCTAGTGGCTAGACGTGATACTAAAGGACAAGGTGTTGGAGGAGAATTTACCTTGGGTGTAGATGGAGTGCTAAGATTTAAAGACCGAGTGTGCATGCCTAGTGACCCTACACTTAGACGTTTGATCCTAGAGGAAGGTCATAGGAGCAAACTTAGTTTTCACCCAGGAGCAACTAAGATGTATCAAGACCTTAGGAAGATATTTTGGTGGCCTAGGATGAAGAAAGATATAGCAGAATTTGTGAGTGCCTGTTTAGTGTGTCAGAAGGCTAAGATAGAACATCAGAAACCTTCAGGACTACTTCAGCCTTTGAGTATACTTGAGTGGAAGTGGGATAACATTTCTATGGATTTTGTAGTTGCTTTGCCTACGACTAGGAGAGGGCATGATTCCATTTGGGTTATAGTTGATAGGTTGACTAAGAGTGCACATTTCTTACCTATTAACATTAGGTACTCTCTAGAGAGATTGGCTGGACTGTATATTGATGAGATTGTGAGATTGCATGGGATACCATCTAGTATAGTGTCAGACAGAGACCCTAGATTCACCTCTAGGTTTTGGGAGAGCCTACAACAAGCTTTGGGGACCCAACTTAGACTTAGTTCAGCTTACCACCCTCAAACTGATGGTCAGACTGAGAGGACTATTCAATCTTTAGAGGATTTGCTTAGAGCCTGTGTATTGGACCAATGGGGTAGTTGGGATAGTCTTTTACCTTTAATAGAGTTTACCTATAATAATAGTTACCACTCTAGTATAGGTATGGCACCTTATGAAGCCTTGTATGGTAGGAGATGTAGGATCCCTTTGTGTTGGTGCGAGCCTGGTGATAATGTTATTTTAGGACCTGAGATTGTGCAACAAACCACTGATAAGGTTAGATTGATACAAGAGAGAATGAGAACAGCTCAGAGTAGACAAAAAAGTTATGCTGACAGGAGAAGGAAGGACTTGGAATTTCAAGAAGGTGACCATGTGTTCTTGAAAGTCACTCCGTGGACTAGGGTTGGCAGGGCATTGAAATCCAGAAAACTTACTCCTCAATTTATTGGTCCTTTCCAAATTCTAAAACGAGTCGGTAGTGTTGCCTACCAAATTGCTTTGCCTCCTAATTTGTCAAATCTCCATGATGTTTTCCATATTTTCCAACTTCAGAAATACATCCATGATCCTTCGCATGTGATTGAGTCGGATCATCTTGAGGTTAAGGAGAACCTAACTGTGGAAGCTACCCCGGTGAGAGTCGAGGATCGAATGGTGAAGCAACTTAGAGGTAAGGAAATTCCTTTGGTGAAAGTTATTTGGGGAGGAGCTACACCTGAAAGTGCTACTTGGGAGTTAGAGGAGAAGATGAAAGCTTCATATCCATTTTTATTTGCTTCAGGTAATTTCGAGGACGAAATTTCTTAAAGGAAGGGAGAATTGTAACACCCCAGTTTTTATTTCACTTTTTATTTATTTATTTTAATTGAGGGTATTTTGGTAATTTTATAAAGGTGATAGGGGTGATTCAGTAGCTTGGAACGGGCTGTTCCGGAATTGGAACGAGCCGTTCCAAACTACCAAAAGGTATGTGATTTAGTAGCTTGGAACGGGCTGTTCCGGAATTGGAACGGTCCGTTCCAAACTACCAAATTGTATGTGAGGTAATAGCCCAGAACGGGCTGTTCTCAAGATGGAACGGGTCGTTCCGGACTATTAAATATGCCATTAACCCTAAATGGGAACGGGCTTGGAACGGGGCATTCCCAAAATTATGGCCGTTGGGTGTAATTAATGCACACCAGAACGGGCCGTTCTGGTTTTGGAACGGGCCGTTCTGGATGTGATTTTTAGCCATGGTTTAAGGGTCCGGAACAGACTGTTCCAGATTTGGAATGGGCCGTTCCGGCGCAAAATGCCTATATATAGAGCTGTTTGCCACTCCCAAAAAGCACACCTCTCATTTTTGATTTCTTTTCTTCTGCTCTCTTCTTTCCTCTACTTTCTGCTTCAGACCGAGGGGAACCCAACGAGGGAGATCAACCAGATCTAGTGTAGATTCAACTTCTACATATCTAGATTCAACTTCTTCATATCCAGGTACGGGGGAAAAGGGAATTATTTATATATAGAGTTACATGAGGGAATTAGGTAGAGGAAGAACCCCTTAGGATTATGAGTAATTTTAGAATTATTTCTGTTTGAAGAATTATTGGCATTATTTGATTCTGTATATATTTAGGACAACAAATATATGGTTTGTTTGTAAAAATGATGATCTAGGAGAGAGAACGAAATTATAGAAAAGTGCCTGTAGGTTAGGTTTTGGAAAAATTGGATTATTTCTGTTTGAGGAATTAATTATACCATTAGATTCCGTATGTGTTGAGGATTAGAAATATATATTTAAATTGTAAGAATGATGATCTGGGAGAGAGAACGAAATTGTAGAAAAGTGCCTATGAGCTAGGTTTTGGAACAATTGGGGGTTTTACTGTTTACGCTGAAATTATATTAAATTGCTAATTCTATTGATTATTATATTAATTTATGAATATCATTGTTATATTATTTGATAAAAATTGATGATTTAAATGTGAATTGCTTGATATGTATGAAACCCATTTTTTTGGACTTATTTGATATGTGTATGAAACTGAACTATGAGATGTTGTGTGGAATGTGATTGAGAAGTGGTTGTGGTTCTTCACACCTATGACCAGGGGTGAGCACGACCTGAGATTGTTACATGAGTATCGTGACCTTGGTTAACATGTCAGAGGTGAGCACGACCCTAGGTTAGGGGTAACGTGACCTTGGCACAGTGTTATATCAGGGGTGAGCACGACTCTGGATTGTTACGTGGGTATCGTGACCTTGGTTAACATGTCAAGGGTGAGCACGGCCCTGGGATAGGGATAACGTGACCTTGGCACAGTGTTATATCAAGGGTGAGCATGACCTGAGATTGTTAAATGGGTAGCGTGACCTTGGCATAGTGTGAAGTGCAAATTAGTGTGATTGAGAATGATGACGTGATGACGATGCATGGTTGATTGAATTACGTTATGTTGAAATATTTATGAATATTAAGTTAATATGTTGTGTTTTCTTATGTGCTATATATATAGATGTTTTCTTTTCTCACCGTACGATTTGTGGATGTTTTAGGTGAGAAAGATCCGGCTTCGAGTGGCATCTAGAATGCCAACAGTGGAAGTGTGGGTATGCTCTGATATTGTGACATCGGGGCAGATGATTTTTAGGACATAGATTTTTATATGGTTTTGGAATTGTAATTATTATTTTTAAAATAATTTGTAAACTCCTGCGCTTCATTTTTATTATTGTGGTTATTGAAGAATAATTTTGAAGATTCTCATGTGAACCCTTTTACCGAAATTGAAAAATTTATTTATAAGTTTTTATTCTTACAATATATATGTTGGGGTAGTAAGGGTGTCACATTTGGTCTTGTATTATGGGTCTTAGTATAAGACTTTTTGAGTTTTAAGCTTATTGGGCCTAGTTTTGGACTTCATGGGCCTTTCGGCTTTTCACTGCTTCTGAGCTCAGCGAGCCCAATGAGTTTAGTGGGCCTAGGGTTCTCTTTACTTGGGCTTTACATGGATGACCACCTTTCTCATATTTTTGGTAGTATAAGAGTTTATATTGTTTGGTCTTGTATTATGGGTCTAAGTATAAGATTGTTTGGATTTTAAGCTTATTAGGCCTAGTTTGGGCTTCATTCATAGGATGCTTGATGTCATTGAGGAAGGTGACATTTAATCAACGCCTAATATTTGTGGCATTGACAACAAAACAACAAAAATCTATGCACCTTAAAAGCAATTAAACTAATGTAAATCAAATTTAAAAATATTTTGCAACATCATTTTTTAAGAGGAAAATGTCGAGATATAAAAATAAAACTAACAAATTTTTGCAATGATTTAAATGATAGAAAATTATATTTATAATAGAAAATTTTGTTTGGTGTTATTTTTTAATTAGAATTAGAAATTTACGCATATAATTAATGTAAACCTCTAATTGTAATAGAAAAACATTATCAATTGAAAAACTATACTTAAATTTTAAATTTAATTTAGTAGAATGAAAAAAAAATAATATTATTTTGCTTAAAAAAATAGTTAGAGCGGCCCGTTCCGAATTCAGAACGGCCCGTTCTGGTTTAATTAGTCATGTGTTATTTTTTAATCTGAAACGGACCGTTCTGATTTTGGAACGAGCCGTTCTGATCCATTCGCCATTTGTTTTTTTTTTTTAATCTGGAACGACCCGTTTTAATCCATTATGCATGTGTTATTTTTTCATCTAGAACGACCCGTTCTGATTTCAGAACGACCCGTTCCGAAAGTGAATAGCAGCTGCGTCAGTGCATCGTAACACGTGCTTTTTTTTTGGTTAATTTTAAAAAAAATAATTTCAGTAAAATATTCAGAAATTTGGATCTAATATGATAAGGTGTATAATGGTCTATTAGTTTAGATGTATCTAAGGGTCAAAATTCATGGTGCACCCATGGACCACTTGTGCTAGTGGTCCATCAGAAAAGTTACCCGCAAAATATAGCTTTTGCATTTTGTTTAACTTCACAGAGATGTTCTTATCTAGATAAGTATGATTTGAAATTTATGGAATCTTTTAGCTATATAGGTGACATGTTTTAATGTTTTATTCAAGTACGATGTTTTTTCCCCCTTCTTTTAACATAAAATTACGACACAATACAACACATGGGTATTAGACTATAAATTTTAGGCTAAATAATAAAATTTTATATTCTCTATTTATTTTTAAAATTTAATTATTTTTTAAAAATGTTTAACGTTATCATTTCGTCCAAATTGACACTAATAGTGTTAATGAAATCTAATGGAAGAATAACATTAGATATTATTTGAAAATTAGATGATTAAATTGGATCATTTAAAATGTCCAATTTGATCCCACTATTTTTAAAATTTTCAATTTAATTTTCTAATTTTAAAAATGTTTAATATTGTCATTTCACCTAATTTTATTAACGTCATTATTGTTAATTTGAACAAAATGATAATATTGAACATTTTTAAAAAATTAAAGTATAAAATTGAATATTTTAAAAATAATGAGACTAAATTAAATTCTAAAAATAAATAAATAAACTAAAAATATAATTTAGTCTAAATTTAACAAACAAATATGAAGAACAATTCAATTGTTAAATTAAAAGTTCTTAATGCATAGATTAAATCTACAAATTTTTAAAAAAATTTGAAAACTATTTGATACATATTTTATTAATTCAAATCAACGTATAAAATATTTTTATGATTATCTATCAATTTGAATTAATGATACAAAGTATCAAAGAATTTTCAATTATTTTTTTAAAAAATTGGATACTTGATTTATGTATTAATAACTTTTAATTCAACGGTTAAATTATTGAAATTTGATGTGAAACATGAGTTATTAAGTAGAGTAAATCTAGATAGACTTACTCTTGAAGTTAGTGGATCCTTCCTTTTATATATATATATATATATATATATATATATATTTTATCAAAGTAATAATTCTTAACCAATAATCGATGACTAATTTAACAAGATTGAGATTTATTTAAAAGATTAACTTTTTTTAATATATGTTTTTCCTATATACATATTTAATTAAAGGATAAACTTATTTGTTAATGATGGATGTAACACTTTATATTTTTTGGTTACAATAAAAAAAGTTTAAATTGGGGTAAGGCATGAATTCAAGGAAATCATTCTTTTAAGACTTAAATTTCATAATTCATTCTTAGCAAACCTTAGAGGGATAGTCTAGAAAAAAAGTGATTTGAAGTTTGTAAATTTCTCTTCATTTTTGAACCTTCTCTTTAAAGGGCGAATGTTTCTCAAAGCATTCAATAACTATGATTGTTGATTCATGTTAGTAGAACCATGAATCAAAGTGTTGAGTCGTGCGATGTTTCTCGGAGGAGCCTGAAATCATTTTCTTCTTCCTCTTCCTCTTTTTTGAATTGTCTTTAGGTAAGTGAAGCTAGAACCTAAATGGTTGTTGAATGTTGAGTTGCTATGCATGAATGATTTGTAATTATGTTGTCGAAATTGCATGAGGTTGATGTTTGGTTGTTGTGGTTTGGTGTTCTTAGTTTTCAAAGAGGAGAAATTGGTAAACTTGAATGATTTTGGTTGCATATTGATTTTGAGGTAGGGATTGAGTTATCTGAGGTGCCTATGTACATCATTATGCGTTGCATCCTTGGAATTTTTTGAATTTAAGGCGGCTTGGGCCAAATTTGTGAAATTGCTATGTGCAAATTTCACTATCACGTTAGGTGCACCTTCATGGTGTCGAGCATACTCAAATCAGGGGCCCTTGGTCTCACTTGTGCTGGGCATAGGATTGGTGACATCAGGCATGAGGAGAGAGAAAAGTCTTGGACTTGGTCACGCTGGACGTGGGTTGAATAACATCGAGTGTGAGATGAGAGAATTGTCTCAGATTTGGTGATGTCGGGTCCCAAAATATATGGAGCTCAGCATGACCAAAATAGAGTTCTCTTCTTGATTAACATCGGACGCCAATAGAGTGACATTGGGCGTGAGGAGAGAGAATCTTTTTTACTTGAAATGGGGTTGGGCGTGGATTTAGCCACGCTAGGCAAGATTGACCCAGGCGTTCATTGACTTCACCAACGTCGATTGTAGTTTGAATGACATTGAGCGTGGGTGAGACAAAGAGCTTCTTGTCTCAATGACGTTGGGTGTGAGGTGAATGGCACTAGGAGTGAAGTTCCTTGTAATAATATGTTGTTTGGTTGAGAAAATAGTGAATATCTATAAGTTAGTTGAATCTATTATATATTGTATGTTGATATATGATGTTGGTACTATATACATTGATTTGGGATATAATATATTGATGATTAAAGTGTTGAATGGTGTTGGTTAAATATAAATTGATTTGTGATAATGTGTATTAATGATTAAATTTTTGAATGGGTTGAATAATGTTGGTTCTATATAGATTGATTTGGCATAATGTATATAGATGATTAATTGTTGAACTATTGAGGTGATGATACTCAAAGTGCTCAAGGAATTTAGGCATTAGGGTGTGTTGTGATCGACTTAGGATTAGAGGAGAAGGTGTTTTAGAATATTCTATTGTAAGGATATTGTTGTGGTGCTGTTCAAGCACAGTTATTAAAAACCTATATTGAGTAGTTGACTCTTGAAGTGGATAGTTTAGTCTTCTCTAAATCCTTAGTTGATATAATATGTGGGCATGGTCGAGGCATATTGTATATCAGTGACCACAATATAGGGGTAATCATTGTTTATTTGTATGAGGGCCAAGTCGAGCCATACATGTGTAAAGTGATCAAATTGAATAAGATACAAGTCACTTAGACTACACACTTTTATTATAGGAGATCTTTGTAGGTGAATGCATGACAACATATGTAGTTGAAGTGTATACATATGATGTGTGGTTGTGTTTTTGTTCATATGTTACCTTTTTAAGGTGCTGAATACCATGTTGAGGTGCTAGTTGTAAGCCATGTTGTTGTTGTGTTGTATAGTTTACATGTTGATGTTGTAATATAGTTGTTGTACTTTTATATTTATATATGTTTATTCTTTTGAATACTAGATTACCCATGTATTTTTTCTAGAGATTGGACTACAATAATGATCATGTTTACATGGGAATAGAACAACGATAGGCTAGAGGTGTTTGCAGAGTCGAGAGCCATGTTGGATGATGGTGTAGCTTGATGTTATCTTTGTATATATGTTGTAGTGTTGCTTGATCGACAACCTAGGTTACATTACAATTGTTTCTTTTGGATGATTGTATATACATATATGTGTACAAGATAGGTCATTCTAGTTGAGAAACATTCACTATTTTAGTTGATTTTATCCTTATGCATATATCTATATTGTCACATGTGCTTTCCAAGAACTGCTTGTATGTTAACATTAGGTAGTTGTTTATATTTTTCTATTGGTAGTAGTTGAACCGTTAAGTATAGGGAGCATGACATATCATTATAAAAGCCAACCATCAATCCTTTTGAGAATTTATGATGGATTACCAGTTGCCTTCTCCATTTTGAATACAAGTCCATATAGAACAATATAAAACATAAGGGAAGTTAGACTTGATTCCAAATCCTAGCTAGTAAGAACGAAGGGACTTAACCAATGTTGTGCCACCTTTGCAGGGCATGCGACGAGTAAAATTTCTCAAAAAGTAATTTTTGATAAAATTACTTCACTCAATAGCTTATAGTGTACATTGAATTTCAACAATTTAACCATTAAATTAAATTTTTTTAATTTATAGATCAAGTCTATAAGTTTTTTAAAATTTTTAAAACTATTTAATTCTTCATTTCATAAATTCAAATTGATGGATAATTATAAAAATATTTAATATATTAATTTGAATCTATATAATGAAGTATTATATGATTTTCAATTTTTTTAAAAATTGGTAAACTTGATACATAAAGTAAGAACTTTTAATTTAAAAATTGGGTTGTTGAAATTGAATATATATCATGAGTTACTGAGTGGAACAACTTTATCAAGAGTCACTCTTAGAGAAATTTGCTCCCTCCTTATATGTGTGTATATATGTGTGTGTGCGTCTTATGATTGTAAGTCAGTTGACATCATTAGGGCCACCACATTTGAGGTATTATCTGCTTTAGTATTCATTAGGCTGTCATGATTTTGTCCTAAAAAAGGTGTCTCAATGGATTAAAGAGGGAGGTTGTTTATAAACTATCTTTAGTCTTGATTTTTAAGCGATGTGAGACTTTTAAGCATACCAAAAATTTCTATATACCAAAATTTTGCAAAATGATTGAAACTCAGTACAAAGTGCAAGTTCAGGTATTGCGTAGAGACAATGGATGAGAGTATATGCAATCATAACTTCAAAATTTTCTAATAGCTAATGGAATTATTCATTAGAGGTCTTGCCCAAATACTCCACAAGAAAGCAGCGTGGCAAAATGAAAGAATCGTCATCTATTTGAGGTGGTCTGAGTTACACTAATTGGAGCTCACATGTCAGCAATATATTATGGAGAAGCTCTCGCATATGCAATATACACTATCAACCAAACACCGTTCAGATCTCTTGAGTATAAAACACCTTTTCAATCACTTATGGATGTAGTAGTAAGTCCTAGAATTATTGAATTAACACACAAAGCTTTTGGTTGTGTCGCTTATATTCACTTACACACGCATTACATAAGTTGTCTCCTAGAGCTGAAAAACATGTGTTTCCTGGCTATGCGACTCATCAGAAAGGATACCGGTGCTACCATCCACGAACCAAGTGAATGTTCACTACTATAAATGTAATTTTTCATGAGACATTGATGTAGTTTTCACCTGAGTCTGAAATTCAAGGGGAGAATTGTGATGAAATTTAGACTCTTGTCCCTCAAGAATTTAATATTAAGGTCAGATTGGAGAAATGAAGTTACAAAGTTGTACCAAGAAAAGATAATAGTATGCAACAATCTCGCAATCAACAACCACATAATGAGGAAAAGGTACATTATGAAGGATTGAACATGTAAGATTGAAAGCTTTTTAGTTAATATTGACAATATACCACACTAGTTATCCTGACAAGAACTAAATACAGTTAGAAGAATCCTACCAGATCGTGTCACTAGAGGTATCCCTAAGCCTACTTATGATCTTGACCTCACTAGTAAGACCAAATACCTTTTGAACAATTACATTTCTAACCAAAATATGTCTAGCTCAAATAGCGCATTTATAAGTCAACTATCTAGTGTGTCTATTCCTAACAGTGTGCAGGAAGCTTTAGTTGACTCAAGGTGGAAGGATGTTATGAATAAGGAGATGGATCTTTACAAAGAAATGAAATGTGGGAATCGATGGATTATCTAGTTAGAAAGAAACCAGTAGGATGTCAATGGGTGTACATAGTAAAATTTAATGCAAATGGTACAATTGAGAGATTCAAAACTAGATTAGTGGTAGAGCTGTATACACAAGCATATGGAGTAGATAATACTGAAATGTTTGCTCTTGTAGCAAAAATTAGCACAGTTCGAGTTTTATTGTCTATAGCTAACCTTGATTGGCCCTTACAACAATTTGATGTAAAAAATGCCTTCTTCTTACACAAAGAATTGTTTGAAGAAGTTTATATGGAACTACCAGAAGGATGTATGATCTAGAATACATAGAAATAAGGTATGCAGGCTGAAGAAGTCATTATATGAACTAAAGCAATCGCGACGAGCATGGTTTGGTAGATTCACCAAGTCAATGATTGTGTTTGAGCATTGATAAAGCAACCAAGATCATACCCCATTTCTAAAGAAAAAAGAAAGAAAGATTATAATTCTTATTGTTTATGTTAAAGACATGGTAGTAATGGGAGACGATCTAGAGGAACACAAGGTGTTGAAAGAATATTTGGCAAAGGAATTCAAGATGAAGGATCTTGTACCTTTGAAGTACGTTTTTGGAATTGAGGTCTTATGATCAAAGTCAGACATTTTTTTTGTCTCAGCAAAAGTACGCATTGGATTTGTTGAAAGAAATTGGGATGACAACATGTAAACCAACAAATTCTCCAATTGAAGGGGAATTGAAGTTGTGTGTTGAATGTAACGACCCAGCTGGTCACTACACACTACACAGTACACCTGAAAACCGGACAGAAAGGAACAAGTGTATACATAAAGTGTCTAGAATATACATATATACATGGTCCAAGTCTGACTAGATTCAAAATGTACAAAAATACATCCAAAGCTACTACACAAAGTAGCTGAAACAACAAAACATCAACAAGGATCAACTCCGCCTGCCAGCTGCAGACTCACCACTAGCCACCAACCTATCCTTGCTCTGCTCCCATACATAGTATGATCATCGCAGTCCAAACCACATGGAAACAACAAAGGGTAAGCTAGTGAAAAGAAACAACATACATATATAAATATATGAATGGTAAACAGATACAACTATAAGCACATCAACCAGCTTAACAACATCAGCTTAATATATATATATATCAGCACACATCTCACATCATTCAGCAATAACAACAGTAAACACACAATGCGTCGTCACGCATATAAGTTAGTATTGGTCGCTTGTAATCGGTATAGCTCGACCTGGCCCCTATACCGTGGTCGCTTTGTACACGTGTGCCTCGACCTTACCCACACACGGGACCACTAAGACTTAGAGGAGAACAGCAAGTTACCACTTCAAGGGTCAGCTTTCTAGGGAGGGTTTTCAACAAATTGGGCTCCAAGAGCACCACAGCCACTCAATCCACACAATGGGATGAGGAAGTTTTGAAAAACATTTCCTCTAGCCTTAGTGATCAACAGCTCAGCCTTTCGGCCTACAACAACTCAACCATTATGGCGTACAACAACTTAGCCATTATGGCCTACAACAATGGCGTACAACAACTCAGCCATTGTGGCCTACAACAACTCAGCCTTACGGCCTACAACAACTCAGCCTTTCGGCCTACAACAGCTCCTAACAGCACGGAGCACAGCACTGCATAGCAGCAATAACAGCACCGCATAGCGGCAATAACAACATACAGCTCAGCACAACACAACAATATCAACATCCAGCACAACTAAACAACTTACAACACAATAATATACATCAAATACAGATTAACATCATAATGCAGCATAAACATCTCACAGCACATCAAAGTCATCACTCAACTCAACAACATTTAGCACAGTCAGCTTAACAGCAATAACAGCTCAACAACATTCAACATAACTCAGCTTAACATTATTAACAGGATGATCAACAACTTCACAACGTACAACATGTTCAACACATAATACAACTCATACATCTTGTTTACAACTAATCTATTATGCCAAATTACCCACCCAAACAACACCAATCAACCTAAGCACCTAAAACAACTTTCAACTTAACCAAATCACTAACTGTGAAATGGCAACCTTCACATAAAACAGCGTATCAGGAGTTATACTACTCCTACCATGCTCATCCTTATCTCACATGAAAGATAAGAAGATTTCCTACAACTCTCAAGAAGACACCAAGTCCAAATTCCTTCATATACCTTGTTAAAAATGATAAAAACCTCAACAGCTATAAACAATGCTAGCAGCTCGACCCCTCTTCACTAAAACAGTCATATCTAGAGTTCTAAAACTTATTTTTGGGTGATTCCAGCGCCATTGGAAAGCTAACATCCAAGGCTACAACGTTTATGAAGACTATAAAGTCAAATTCTGAAAATCAAATGCACTCTCGGCGCATTAAGATTCACGTTTGATAGTGAGCCCGACGTGGTTCTCCCCACGCCCGGCGTGATTCACACATGGATTCCCCTTTTCAAATCAACATCCCAGGCACATGCAATCAGTCCAAAACATCACATTTTCAGCATACAACCCGAAAATACTAGCTTTTTCAACATGCATCCATCAATCATCAAAAATCCCAAATTTTTCATCAAACCCCAAAAATCCTGAAAACCCATTTTCATCA
The DNA here is from genome assembly GCF_000230855.2 of Cajanus cajan. NCBI lineage: Eukaryota > Viridiplantae > Streptophyta > Magnoliopsida > Fabales > Fabaceae > Cajanus > Cajanus cajan. Next base: position 5,554,653 of record NC_138517.1, on the reverse strand, counting down.
CATACAGCCATCAATCTTCAAGGAATCAACTACACCATGAGTTTAAGAACTCATTTCCAACAAAATCTACTAAGAAAACTAGCTTCCCTTACCTCGGTGCGAGAAATCCGAGCTCCAGGAAGAAGAAATGAAGAAGAAGATGAAGAAGAACTCCACACGGCTTCACGAAAGAGGAAGGAGAAGAAGGATCTCCTAGTTTCTCCCGGCTTCAGCTAAAGAGAGAAGGGAATTTGAGAGAGAAAATCAAAGTGAAGGAAGAAAGGAAGTATGAGTTGAGTAATGAGAGGGAGAGAAATGGGAACGGGTCTCACATTGAAGAAGATCAAACTCCAACTAACAAAGGAAGATATCAGAGACTTGTGGGAAGATTGATCTATCTCACACACACCAAACTAGATTTAGCTTATGCTCTTAGTGTGGTTAGTCAGTTCATGCACAATCCAGGTGAAAAACACATGGATGCTATCATATGAATCTTAAGATACATAAAGGCTTCTCCTAAAAAAGGAATTATGTTCAAGAAGAACTCCAAATACTAGGATGTGATAATTTATACCAATGCAAATTGGGCAAGTGTTGTTGATGATAGAAGATTAACCTCTGGATAATTCACATTTGTAGGAGGTAACATTGTCACATGGAGAAGCAATAAACATAATGTTGTAGCTAGATCTAATGTAAAAGCTAAATCCAGAGGAGTGGTCTTTGGACTATGTGAAGGTTTATGGCTTAGACTACTTCTTCGAGATTTAAGGTATGTACATACATGTCCCATTCAATTGTATTGTGATAATAAAGTTGTCTGTGACATTGTCCACAACCCTGTCCAACATGATCGTATGAAGCATGTGGAGGTTGATAGATTTTTTATCAAAGAAAAGTTTGACGAGAATATTCTAGAATTGCCTAATATTCAATCTGAAGATCAGTAAATAGATATTCTTATCAAAGTTGTGACAAGTTAGATTTTTGGGAGATTATTAGACAATTAGGGAATGTATGACATTCATCATTTACCAACTTGAAGGGTAGTGTTGAAATGAAGATATATCTTATTAGCTAAATTATAGGTTTGCATATCTGTACAAAATATTGTATAATTAAGACTTTGTAGGATGGAGCCAAACTGACATGATGAGAAAAGGAAAGTGAGCGACCAAATGACATGAAAAAAATGGAAAAGTTTGTTATGCGAAAGAGACATGTGTCAATTGATTTAGAAGAAATAGACACAAGGAGAAGAATTAGGCTAAGAAAAAAGAATATTTTATTGGAAGGCTTTGTAGAATAAGGTTTATGCATGTGGTGTGACAAATTCTCACTGATTCTTCTCTTTCTCTCTGAACATCTTCTTCTCTATCCTTCTCTGATTATCGTCTTCCTTCTTAACAACTTGTTGATATGATCGTGATGGTTGATCATGGATTCTACATTCATTATAATTGTTTCTTATAAAAAATTTCAATTTCTCTAAATTCCAGTATTCCTTCTGCTATTGCAATTATACTACGTTCTATTTTTTAAAATATACCAAGTTATTGTTTCATTAGTGCTTTCATAGACTTCCATGGATGAGAATACACGTCTCAAAGAGCTATAGTCTAAGATGAAAAATTTGATGCAATTACTGGACTTGAGAGATCAAGCACAACATGACCATACTTTCCAAGTTGAAGCAGCTGCCCAGGTTCAAATGGATCAATTACAACAATCCTTCGATTTGGTTTTGCAATACAAATCTCAGCCTCATGGTGAGGCTTTGAACATTAGCTTGCCAACTAAGGATATTTCGCTAGGGTTTCCTCATTTTGATGGCCAATCATGAGTTTTAGAGTGGATTTTTAAGCCATAGAAGTTTTTTAATTACCACCACACACCAGATGTAGAACGTATGGACATTACTGCGATGCATTTTGGAAAGGATGTTGTGCCATGTTTCAGATGCTACATCATTTGTCTGCGGTAAATTCTTGGGAAAATCTTACACGAGCTTTGGAATCACAGTTTGGTCCTTCATCATTTGATTGTCCTGTGCAAGATTTGTTTAAATTACACTAGAGAGGGTCGGTGTCAGATTATTATTTGCAATTTATGTCTCTGGCAAATCAATCCTTTGGTTTGCCACCAGAAGCTATAATGAAGTGTTTCTTGAGTAGGTTGTAGGAGGAAACTTGTCGTGATGTTATAACATAATCTCCAACTTCCCTGTTGCGTACTGTGGCTCTTGCCAAGTTGTATTAATCGTGCCACCAACCTACTGTGAATGCTTAACCATTTCATTCTTCTTTGGTTTAGAGGTACTCTACTATTTCATCTCCTACATATGCGCCCTCTCATAATCATGTTAAATCAACTCCTAAACAAGTCTTACCTGCTTTATTATCTACTCCATCAGTGTCTCCCTTGTGTAATTCATCTGTTAAGAAAATTATTTTGGCTGAAATGCAGATACAACGTGAGAAAGGGCTATGTTACTTTTGTGATGAGAAATTTTCATTCTCTCATAAGTGTCCAAATAGGAAATATCTTTTTTTATAGTTGGAAGAAGATCATGGAGAGTCTAATCCTTCAATTCAGGAGAACCCACCACCCAACTCTTTATTAGTACATATTCTGGATGATTATTATTTATCTTTGAATGCCTTAACGTGTGGAATTGGTGTTGGCATAATTAGGTTCATGGAATATGATAATAAACTACTAGTAACAGTCTTGATCGATGGAGGGAGTTCAGCTAACTTTTTGCAACCAAGAGTTGCCAAATTCTTGAAATTGCCAGTTGACCCGACTTCTTTGTTTAAAGTCACAGTGGGTAATGACAATTATATGACTGCAGAAGGGCTGGTGCAATAAATTACAATTCACACACAAGGGAGTACATTTCAATTATCGGTTTACTTATTACCTATTTTAGGGGTTGATCTCATATAGGGAGCAAATTGGTTGAAAACCATTGGACCACACTTAGTTGAATATGAGTCCTTGCAGCTTAAGTTTCTACATTAAGGTAAATTAACTACTTTGAAGGTTGAGACAAATAATCTACCTTTTACTGCACAATTGCATCACATTCATCAGTTGGTATAAAAGAATGCCATTGAGTTGTATAGTATTCAACAAATTCAACATTATATTACTCAGAATGCTTCATTGCCAATTTCTTCTGATATGGAACCATAATTGGCTTTGTTATTACATACTTACAGTATGGTATTTGATGCTCCCAAAGGGTTACCACTTCCACATGCTCAAGATCACTCCATTCCTTTGTTAGAAGGATCGTCCCCAGAAAAAGTAAAACCATATCGCTATCCTCATAGCCAAAAAGAAGAGATTGAGAAATTGGTGGAGGACATGTTGAAAGAAGGCATTATTCAACCGAGTAAGAGCCTTTTTTCTTCTCCTATCATTTTAGTTGAAAAGAAAAATTGATCTTGGAGAGTGTGTACTGATTCTTCTCTTTCTCTTTGAAAATCTTCTTCTATGTCCTTCTCTAATTATTCTCTTTCTTCTTACAACTTGCTAATATGATTGTGATGGTTGATCATGAATTCTATGTTCACTATAGCTATTTCTTATAATGAATTTCAATTTCTCTAAATTCCACTATTTCTTCTACTATTGCAATTGTACTATGCTCTATTTTTTAAAATATACCAAGTTACTGTTTTAGACTTTCTTAATTTTATCCATGGTAAACTCTCTTATTTAGCCCCAATTTGTAAGAGTAAAATATTATAAGAATATAATATTTTGTATATCGAAAATATGAATAAAAATCATTGAATTTATTTTGTTTTTCAATTCAAAATATGTGTGTGATTAAATTCCATAACTTATCAAAACTAGCTAGCATGTTAGAGACCTTAGAGATGGCCAAAAAAAAAAAGAAAAAGAAACATGAGAGCTACTTTGGGTGAGGAAGAATATAAGAGACCAAAACCGTTGTATAGGGATTGCACGCGGTCTTAATTAAAGATCAGTTGGTTTCTTTTAAGTTTTCATACAAAGGTGAAAGTATTGAGATCAACGTGAAAGTAAGAAAGTTGTATCTTGTATGTATTATTGATACTTGAATCTTGTCTTTATTAACTTTTTCAATCCACTCTCAACAAATTATTACGAGTTTAAAGACAAACTTTTTTTTGTTAGTGGCAAGTTTAAAGACATAAATTTTGACCTTTGAACGTGATCAGATAGTGTGTCATTCTCCTGCAATAACCAAAGGAAGTAGGGAATCGTTGTCATTCAGAAAAAAAAATGATTATGTACGATTTTTGTCCTACAAAGCTAGATTAAAGCCCCTTTTATTTGAAATTTTATAAGAAAAAAGTTTTTAGTATAAATTCGTGTTTAAAAAATTTATAATAATTTGTTTGGTTTTAAAAGAAATAGAAAATCTTTAAATAAAAACTGTCTTAATACATTTTTCCAAAACTTTAAAATATTAACTTCCAATTTTTTTATAAAAAACAAAATAATATATCACATAATCACATTTTTGGTAGGTTTAAATAAACGATCCCACAGCCAATCTATAAAATATTATCAAAATTTATTACAACAGTTGTAATTAGTACACAATAAGAGTGCACAATGTTTTAATTTCTGGGTCCCTACCCTATAGAAAATACACGTGCTTCTCGAGATTGAAATCAGTTCAGTGACCCTTCATTATATTTTCGAACAGTCCCTATTCCCTTATTGCATATAATTGCATACTATTCATTCTTAATTAGCATAGTCAAGTGAGATTAAGAATAATATTTAAAATTGAATAAGCATTTAATTGTAATACACTCACGGTCTAATAAATATTTTACATTGCCACTTAATCACAATTTATTATAAATAATTATTCATTAACTTTTATAATAATCACTTTTAAAATCATATAAATCGTGATTCTTTTTTGCATCAACAACCTGGTCTAATAGTTTGCATGTTGCTATACCATTGATACATCTCAGGTTCGAGACATGGCATGTTCCAAGCTCTTCATCACCAACAAATCGTGATTTCCAATTAATTCAGTGTTAAGGTGATCATTAAACTCATTAAATAATAGTGTTGAACATAGAACTTATATTTGGGGTGTGCGAGTGAAAGGATCGACGAGCCGGAAAGTTCTTTTCTCTATTTTTGGTGTTAGAACAATGCATTGCACATCATTTTAAATATCTAACATGGTTTTCAGTACTTGTTCTTTTTCTTAAGTCGGATAATTATTGTATTTTTTTTAATAGTTATTATTTTGTTTTACCTAAACGAGAGAAATGAAAGAACATGCATAGTGGATTATGCGAGCTCCTTGTCTATTTGTTCTTTACCGAAGGAAATTAAATTGACATGAAAACACCTCGTTGTGAGGGCAAAGAATGAAACATAGAGCCAATTGATGAGATGGATCCGTAGTTCTTCTTCAGATTCTTTTCACTTTTTAGATATTAAAACTTACTATAGGCCCAAGTCTAAGATGATCTTCTTATTCTATTATTATAGATTACTCTTATCTCTTTTTCATGCATTTTCTGACAAAGAAATCTCACCACCCCTTGCCCTTTTTTCATCTATGCTTTTTTATATCAACTCTACGCCACTTTCCTTTTCAGCATATATACATATATCCATGTCAAACTGGTCCTCACACATACTTAGTCCCACGAATCTAATGCATCTTTTCATCATTATGATAAATTATCTCACTGCCACTGTTTTAAAGCTACTCAATATGCCATAACTTGCTTGTAAAAGACCATACATTGAAAGCAACTGTCTCAATCCATAACGTGGTCCAAACATAGATATGAATGCAGGTGAAAACCCATTTTTGTCCCTCCTTTCTTATTTATTTTTATCTTATTTGATTTGAACTAGCGCATATAGCTCCAAAGTTTTTTTTTTCTTCCTCTTCTTCGAATCAGATTGGGCCATTTTAAACCCATTAGAAAAGCAAATAAAAAAAAATAAAAGATGCTAATGGGTTACGTAGGCCCAATTTCAATCAGCCTAAAAATATTTCAAACAATAAAAAATAACAATTCCCAATCACTGGACAAAATACAAGTTTCTCAAAGTCTTTGCCTCTTTGGTGGTATTCCTTGAGCCTTGAATTTATTACTTTGTTGTAGCCGAGAATGTAAGACAACACAAAGCGAAATCAGACAAAAGATACAACCTAGTGATGTAGCCAACAAAAAGACGAGTAAAAAAGAACAACACAAGCTAAGATGGGAAAGCTATTTGGGAGGCACTAGCATGAAGAAATATTGTGAAGACAAGTTCAACTTAACACTAGTGCATGACACACTTTTTATGTTGGGTGTCATCCACATAACATCGAAAGTAGTACGACGATTTACTACTAAATCTGCGAAAACACTATACATGAAGGGTGTTAACTTACACATCATAGAACGTTCTTTCTATGATGGGTAAGTCAATACCTGGTATAGAATATGTTGGTCAACCGTATTGACTCCAACTATTCTATGATGGATAAATCTTCACTTATCATAAAATGCCTTGTAATTAAGTTATTGAGAGAGCATGGATCCATTTGTGCACTCTACTGTTCTTTTTCTTTCTCTCCAATGATGAAGGTGCTATTGTTTTCAACAACTCCTCCATGGGCTACTATTTTTGACGATCCTTGTGATGGGAATATTTTGACGACCAATTTTGTGTTAGTTCCCATTCACTTCGGACACATTGTTCTTCTCTTTCCATCTTGCAAGGTCAAGTATTTCGTCATTCTTCCATAGTTTTAGGGTTTCTAGTGGATAATGTGGTTTTTAGGGTTACTTCAGTGGCTATCTTCAGTATATTCTCCATCATGTATGCTATGGCCAGATTCTTTCTCTTCACCCGACCTTCCAATTTTATGCATTAGTTTTGTTTGATTGAGAACTTTGTGCATATTTTGGTGCTTAGGTGTGGGTTTGAGGTTTGGTAGTTGATTTAGTTTAGTTTGTGGTTTGAATAGTTAGTTTATTTGGGTCTAATATGTGTGTTAATTTGGCTTTGATGTGTGAGTTAATTTGACTTTGTTTGTGGGAGTTGGTTTGAGACTATGGTAGGAGTTTTTTTGTGTGTGATTATAATAGAGTTATTTTGGCAATTAATAATGTGACTTGTTGCTATGTAATGGGTTGTGTTGTGACTCTTTTGAGAGACTATTTAATAAGTATAATGGACTTTTGTTTACTCTTTTAAAGTATGTTTGAGTAATTTAACAAAATTTAACAAAATTAAAAAAAAAAACATATCTAAGACATAGCAACTCTATTAATCTATGAGAACTTAAATTACTTATTTTTGACAAAGAGAATACTTTATAACATTATATATGTAATTGTCTAAATTAAATATAAGATATCAACAAATGTGCTTAATTAAAAAAGAAATACTTTCTTGATAATTTTATCGTTCATATCTGTCCCTCATCATTTTCTAGATGTAATTCTCTGTAACCACCTCTAGCAAGTTTGTGACATAAAACTCAACTTCCGTAATTTCCAATTTTACTAATTCTTGTGTTCTTCATAAAAATTAAAAACTACTTCTACTATATATTTAAAGCTCTTATTTTGAGCTTTAATTTTAAAGTAATTCTTTTTAAATAATGGACCAAACATAACCTATTTTTTTTTTGTCCTACAAGAAAGCTAGTTAACTAAAATTATTCAATCTAAAATAAATAAATTTTAAACTCAAAATTTAATATATTTTTAATAAGCAATAAAGTTCGAATATTTACCTTATAATATTACTTAGCTGTCAAAGGTATATATATGCGGTGGGTCACTTTGGAGAAGGTTATCAAAGGGTAGAACTCTTGGGCCAAACAGAAAATGAAAGCTCCATGTTAGTTAAAGATTTCATACACCAATACTAAGAAGACTTATGATGTATACATCTTCTTCTTCTTCTTCATTTTTTTTAAGTACACCTTTTTTTATTTTTTTAAAAAAATTCTTAAAATATCCTGAACTTTTTTAATTCTTAATGTTTTTAATTTTACAAATCCAACTTTTAATTTACTACTTTTCTCTTCTTTTCCATGCATCGTCTTATCAGTTTTCACACACATCCTCTTGTCTTTTTCCAATTCTCTACGTATTCCAATAGGTAGTTTTAATTCTCTTGGTTCTTACATTACTCTATTCTTTCCTCACCTTTTTGAGGTTTTCACATGCATCTGGACCATAAAATTGGTGCACAATAATATTTTAAGTACATACGACTTCCTCGATAGTTTCTGGCTAGACGCACTTTTTTTCCCAACACTTCCTTCTTTTTCACACTCCCAAAAACCTTAACATTAATTCTCGTGTTATGGAAAAAACATTCTTAATTTTACTATTTTGGAGTACTTTCTAGGATAGTGAAATTAATGTTCCGAAAAGTATTTTTTAAAATTATTTTTTTTACATACTTTTGAAAACTAATTTTCAAACACAGTAAATTTAGTATTCTGAAAAGTACATTATGAAAGTATGTAAAATAACACACTTCCACTACAAAAAAAAATAACCCGTGCCACAGACACTTTTACCTATAGACCTGAATTTACCTACAAATGTTTAATGTAGGTATAACTCAAAAATCTATACCCACTTTTGTTTGGTGTAGGCAAAACTAAATACAACTTAAAGTTCTTCTACCAACAAATTGTCAATGTAGGTAAAAAATTTACAAAATTTATACCTACAATTATTTTATATAAATAAAAATCCATGTAAAACAAATAAATAATTATATATAAGACTAATTAATTTCATAGAATATCAATATCAATACAAAATATATAATTAAAAATTAGAATTAAATAATTAGGGTTTATTTCAACAGGGTACTTTATTTCGACCTGCACTACACCCACACAAAATTAGCCATCTTGCAACGTATCCTTTATTTATGATACCCCATAAATAATACCAACCCGAAATGTATTTCTTTCACCATTTTTTGTAGGGTAGGAAAATTTTGATCACCCCTAACGCAACCCAAATGTAATTCTGAAATAGTTTTTAGAATGTTAAAATTTAATTCAAAAACCTAATTTCTAGAAAGAAGTATTTATGACAAAAAGAAAATAAATAAAAAATACAAAGGAAGTGTACAAAATAAAAGAAGTAATGGACCTGGGCCATGTATGGTGAGGCCCATCATCAGAGCCGCCCAACCCAACCCCAAAAGCCACAGAACCCAGTTTTCTTCATAGGTCTCCATTTTGAATTACTCCATACCCATTCCTCGCTCATGTCCGTTCTGAATCATGTCTCCGTTCTAAGTCTCGAATCATGTCTCCGTTCACAGGTTTCTTCATCATGAATTTGCATATCTCCTATAGCTTATTTGTTATATGCCCCCTCAAAGTTGACAACTTCAATGTCTGTAAGTCAAAATCCATGATACCTTTACCTATGGAATTTAGATTTTTAGTGACATTTTTTATGTGTAGGCATAAGTCATTTTTCTTGTAGTGTTCTAAAAAGTATTTTCCAAAATAGTAAAATTAATGTTCTAGAAACTACTAAATTTACTATTTCGGAACACTAAATTTATTTTTCTGGAAAGTACTTTATAAAAATATGCTTAAAACACAATTCTGCTAAATATTTTTAGGAAAACTAATTTTACAATTTCAAAAAATACTTTCTGAAACATTAAAATCATTTGATTGTGTTTTCTAGACATGTAAACATGGGAAGTACTTGAAGAAAAAACACACATTTGGCATGATACTTTTAATACTGTCGAGGAAGTTATATTTGACTTGACACTTTCAACACTGTTAAAGAAATCATACACGTCTATAATGTTATAAAAAACTAGTTTTACTTTTTAGATGCGTGTGAAAACTAAAAGAGAGGAGAAAAAAGATAATAGTGTGAAAACTGAAAGAGAAAGGGAGAATAAAGTAATGTAAAATCAAAAAAATTACAATTATCTGCTAAAATAGGTGCAGACCGGAGGAAAGGCAAAGAATTGGATGCGAAAACTAAAAAAAAAAAAAAAAAGAGGAAAGGAGGTCTGTAGAAAAGAAGAAAAAATGTTAAATTAAATATTGAGGGTGTAAAATTAAAAAATTAAGAATATTTTAAAATTTTAATTTTTTTTAAATATGTATATATCACGAGCCTACTTAGAAATCTTCCAATTAATTTTGAGGAATGTGTTTCATGTAATTCTTTTTCTTTACCTTTAAATTCTCAATTCAATTATAGAAAATATAGAGTTGCCAATGTTTTTAATTATGAAAATATTTGTAGTATTTTATTTTCCGATTAATTTGACGAGTTTACTTTGTCTATACTAATGATTTTTTTTTTTTATGTTTTTGTTGATATGATCTGAGTCGTAGTTTTCTTCTCCCATCTTTATTAAATTTTAAATTGTAGTATAATATAATCTATGATGTAACAATATTATGAGCGATTAAATTTAAATAAGCCGTGCGTGACTGCTCATATATTATAATCTATGTTTTTTCTTTTCCTTGTCATTCATAAAACGGTCCATCCTTGATTTTTCAAGTTAGAAAATCATTTGTTTGTTGGCTGCTTGCTCATATATTTTGACATTCATGTTAAAAAAAACCATCACATACGGAGACAATATTTTTACAAATATTTTTCTTTCTTTCTCCATTATATTACCCATCTTATATCTCATTTTTTTCTGTTCCTATTTTTCTAGCTCTTTAGTATAAAGTTTGTAGTAAACTTTTTAAGTGAAAACAGAGTTACTTTCTATCAAATCCTTGGCTACCTATGAAGGAGTTTAGATCAATAGATTAAGTATTGTACGTGAGTTGTAATAAACTCTCTTGGTACCGATTTCCACGTATAAAACAAAATCAACGCTACCTCTTTTCAAACAAAAGAAATATGGCTCGGTTAGAGGTTTCTTTTTCTTTCTTACTATTAAAATTCATTGAACATCATGCAGATTGTGGCCCTTCAACAAAATACTACTCTGATATGAATATCATCTTGTCTGTTAACATGTCATCGATTTGATGTAGAAATTTTAACGGTTAACACATTAATAAATCATGAACTTGATTAAATCAAGTATTCACAAGAGTGCATATATCTTCATATTAATTTTCGAAATTATATGAGTTAAATATTTTGGTTTTCAATATTTAAAAAATCTTGCAGTAATCTTTGACTTTAAAAAACACTTTTCACTTTAGTCAATATTAGCTAGTGTAAAATGACAGTGAACAATAAAGTAAACAACTTCTTTTGTTAAGTAATTAATAAATGAAAACTGTTTTAATCTCAAAAATTAAAATATCTAACATATACAATACAAAGATTAAGTTAAATATCTACCCTTAGCCAATTCTTGTTCAATCTCCTTCTGTCAAGGTTTGCCCAATTTTAGCAGATGAAGAAAGACAAAAGATTCTTGCGTATAATGTTCAAAGTTTAGTACTATTAGTCAAACAATATATGCTAATCTAAAAAAAGTTAAATATGATTAGCACCACTTAGCATCCAAGATTTTCTTAATGAAGACAAATTACCAATACAAGGTATAGTTCTTTCACCTCATCCCGCGAACTTTTTTCTCTATATATGTTTATATAGAACAAAACACCATACAAAAATATTGTTGACTAAGAACATGAGGCCGAGAAAACACCACCAAAAGAATAACCCAAAAAAGTTCAAAAGACAAAAAGGAACAATTCTAGTAACAAAACTATTTAACTTTGAGATTCGTAATCAATTGTTCTCCATGCCAAGAATCTAAGTCCAAATCTAGGAGCTAGCAATTGTTTCTTCTCCCCTCCTTCTTCCAGCTTCCACTCTCTTTTAATGGCATCATAGTTCTAAAAACTAACCATGCCCCTTTTCTCTTTCTCAAACTACAAATGCCAAAATTAAGTTGTATTACGGACCTAGTGAACATGTTTTTGCCAATTTATTTATTTTTACGGTAGGAAAATAATTGAAACAAATCAAGGCATTGGAATGTGTTGTCTATCGGAGTGGGACTTGATATTAGCATTTAGCACCTAAATTTACTCTTTTCACTTTCCAATTTTTTCCCTCCAATTGTTTTTTTTTTCTGTCAAAATTATCTTAATGAAAACATGTTTAATTTATTGGACTCAATTATCAGCTTAAACAATTAGTTAATTAATCGTATTCAATTTATCTTAAATTTATATATTTTTCTAAAATTATTGAGGCATTCTTAATTTTTTTACAAATATTTTGATCATTTTTAGTTATTTAAATATCTCTTCAATAGTATATTTATTATTTTATTTTTTATTAGTAATGTCAGATTATTAGTACGAAATATATATAGTTTTATCAATAACTAATTTTATTTCTCTTTCGAAATATATTGTCGCTTTTAGTATAATCTTCCTTATAAACTATGTTTATTCCATTTATACTCAGATTCAAAATCTTATTTAATTTTCGTATGATTCAAAAAAAAAAATATATATATATATATATATATTATTGGTGGCTATACATACATGTGAGTTCAAGGTACAAATTTAAATTGTTTAAGTATTTAAAAATAAAACTCCAAAATAATAATCTTATATATCAAATAAGTGTATGTTTAAGGGTCTTTATTCTTGCATTAATGATTTTCGATCCGCCTTGCCAAGATCCATTCAAGTAGATTTAAGGGTCTTCTCTTTTTGATTATATCACGCATACCTACCTATGGTTTTTTAACTGACCGAAAGTCCTGTTTAAGGAGTGGCCTTAACGGATCTATTGGTTTTTCCCTTAGACCCGCCCGCTCCTTGAACTCTCAAAATTGAATCTAGCGTGAGACAGTAACAGAAAAAAAAAAAAAAACCAAAACCAAAATCAAAAAAAAAAAAAAAAAAAAGGGAAAAAGCAGGAAACGAGAACAACCGAGAAAGAAGCGAAAAAGTTACAGAAAAAAATAAAAAAAAACATAAACTTTAACTGTAAAGAATTAAAACTGACGCGTGAATTTTAAATAAATATTTAAAATTAACGTAGATTTTAACAAGTACATACAACACATCATACCAAAATTTCTCGATAATTGAATGTACCGAAGAAATTCTCTATATCTCTATATATATATATCACAGCACCCAAGACTTTGTGCACAATAAACCAAAACAAGTTATATCTCCCCCCATGAATTTCACCATGTCAAATGAAGCCGTTGACCCCTACCAGTACCTACAGTTCCTCCGCAACCCCGACGGCACCTTAACGCGTTTAAACGACGCCGTTCCGCGCACCGAACCCTCTTCGGACCCCACTCTTCCCATTCCAGTTCTGACGAAAGACCTAACCCTAAACCAAAGAAACAACACCTGGCTTCGCTTATTCCTACCCCGAGTTGCATTATCCTCTTCCAAGAAGCTTCCTCTGATTGTTTTCTTTCACGGTAGCGGCTTCGTGCTGCTGAGTGCGGCCACGTCCATGTTCCATGATTTCTGCGTCGAACTGGCCAACACCGCAGAGGCCGTTGTGGCCTCCGTCGACTACCGCCTCGCGCCGGAGCACCGTCTCCCGGCGGCGTACGAGGACGGCGTGGAGGCGCTGCGGTGGATCGGAAGGAGCGACGAAGAGTGGTTGACGCGATATGTGGACTATTCAAAGTGTTATCTTATGGGGAGTAGCGCTGGGGCCACCATCGCTTATCATGCAGGTTTGTGTGAAAATGTTGAATCGTTTTTATGTTTTTTAATTTTCTATGCATTTCCTAAAAATCAAAAAATAAATAAATAAGTTAAAAAACCTTTGAGAGTACTGATTAATGCATTATAGTGAGAGAAGAAGAAGATATTAAAACATGAAAACAAAAAATTAGTAGAAATGAATGGAGTTATTTTTTAAACAAGTTTTGGAAGATAAAATTGTTTTATTAAAAATGAAGACTAAAAATAATTGGTGTAAAAAAGTATTCTCTTTAATCATACTTTTTCTTTTATATAATTTAAATATATTTTTATTTGCTATAAAATAAATGAGTTTTAATATTAACTTTAATTCTTAAAAAACAAATTTTCTTTCATTTCAAGTAAAACTATAATTTTTTTTTGTTATTACATAACATTTGTTAATTGTTTAGATGTTTAACAAAAGTTAAGTGATTATTAAGTAGCACTTATTATATAGTATCTATGGTTTATTGTCACTGTGATATTTTTTTTTTAAAAGATATTAGATGTGTAAAATAAATATTATTTTTTACCTTAAAATAAATAATTGTTAAGCTTAAGAAATATTAATTTTACATTTAAAGGAGAATATATATATATATATATATATATATATATATATATATATATATATATAATCCAAATCAAAACTCGTCCCGAAGACTGAAAACATGTTCAAGATTATATTTTTGTTTTATTATTTTTTTTAAATTACTGATGTTTTACAAATTCAATTAATATATACTTTTTCTTATATTTTTCTTTAATGATTATTAGAATAATTAAAAAAATATATTTTTTACTTTAAATATACTAATATTTTATATTTATGAAATGTTCTTTAATACGTGTAACGATCTTAAGCCCCTATAGATATAATATGAAATTAATATTAAACAATATTTTATAATTTATACTTTTTTCATTTAACATTTTCAAAAGAAAAAGATAAAATATTCAAACATGTCAAGAAAAATAATTTTAAAGGAAGCAATGAATGTTGAGTCATAATATTTTTTTGTTTCTAGGTCTACGTGCAATTGAGGAGGTGAGTGATCTTGAGCCACTAAAGATCCAAGGATTGATATTGCGTCAACCATATTTTGGTGGGATGCAGAGGACTGAATCAGAGGTAATGCTTGAGAATAACCCAGTTATTCCATTGTGTGTTTCTGATTTGATGTGGGAGTTGGCACTGCCAATTGGTGCTGATCGTGACCATGAATATTGCAATCTAAGGTCAGGGAATGGGGTTGAGAAATTTGATAAAATGAAGGAGCTTGGGTGGAGGGTATTGGTGAGTGGAAATGGTGGAGATCCACTCGTGGATCGTGAGAAAGAGATAGCACTGTTGATGGAGGAAAAAGGGGTGCAAGTAGTGAAGGACTTTGAAGAAGAAGGGTTCCATGGGGTAGAAATTTTTGAGCCATCCAAAGTAAAACAACTCATTGCATTAGTGAAAGATTTCGTTTACATAATTGGTGCTTAGGTGGAAATTACTAATATGGTTCAAGACTATATTGTTTGAATCAATATCTATCGGGGTATGATTTTGTTCTTATCAAAATGCAAGGCATTTTTCCTTCAATTGGATTGAGTATATCGAACTACTTTTAGTCTCCAATCTTTTGACATCCTTTAGCAAGCTAAGTACTGAGTGAGTGATAAGAGTTAAAGATTAAGATCAATGTTCACATTAATGGAATAGGTAGTTATTATTACAAGTTAATGTAACTGCAGTTACTTATGAGTTATTAAAGATAAGATAATAATACAAATATGTTTGTCAATAATATTAAGGTGGCTATTAAAACATTGTATAAACTATTTTTATAATTAAAAAGAACTCAATTATTTGTGCTTTATTTTTGGACAATACATTTCATGCATGCATATTATCAAAGTGCTCATATATTTCATCTATTTATTCATTTCACCAGTTCTACTTTTGATTTTGTATTAGAAATTGTCTCAAGCACTATAAGAAAAAGTGGGACTATATATTGATGGTCAAAATTTGTAACCATGTAAATCTGTCAAAAAAAAATAAAACTTAATGATGAAAAATATGGTCATCAGAAAAAAATAATCCATTAGTAAATTTTAATCTATCAGTAGTCATGATAATGACCAACGGATAATCTATCAGAAAATAATAATCGAAGACAAATTATGAAAAGTTGGAAACTGACTAGTCTACATACAAACATAACTATACATTTGCTAGAGTTTAAAATTTAAAAAAAGCAAAAAACCTCAATAAAGAATTTTTCAATCCTAACAAGGTTTTAGTGGTTCACTACAAAAAAATAAAATTGCTAATTAGCGAGTGAAAACTTCTTTCATTATAAGTTCAAGCTAGTTAGTTAAAGATTTGTGAGAAATACAAATTTTGTCGTTAAACATTTGCAAATAATTAACAAGAGATAAATTTCTTCACTAATTCTTTGCAAAAAGTCAAGAATAGTGAATTTGCTTTAGCGAGGGAAAAGTTTCGTCAACAATCCCTCATAAACATGAAGAAAATAAAATTTATTTTAGTAAAGACATATTTTGTGTAACATCCTAAAATTTAAATATAATATTATTATATTATTATTAAAATAGTAATCAATTTTTTTAAAGCATGATATTTTATAATTTTAATACATTAAAATTTTATTGTCAAAATTTTCAGAAATTAAAATAAAAATAGGTAATATTTAGTTAAGATTCAAAAATCTTGTTTATGATGTATTATTTTAGAATAATATTTTAATTATAAATTATTACAATATATATACATATATATATTTGGTAAATTTAATTTTTATTTTTCTAATAAACATTTGAATTATTATATAAAGATAAGTATAAATATATATATATATATATATGTATGTATATATATGCGGATCACCATTTTTTTCTTTTCTTGGCAAAATTTTTTCTTAATTAAAAAAAAATAAAATCCAATGCAATAAATGCACGGATAAGAAGTGCAGGGATAAGCCTCGCAACTCAGCACCTTATCCCGCGGAATTCAAATCAATTATGATATTATCTAATTGTAACTATAGGTACCAAGGGAGGTATAATTGAACGAACTTGTATTAATTTTACCATTACATATTAACTATGTAATCATTACTTAGAATGCTATAAATAGGTTCAATTGTGGTAAAATTGGAGACATCAAAGACTGACGGTAATAGAAGCAACAGAGAGACGTAAGTGAAGAGAGAGAAAAAAGGAGAAGAAAGAAAGAGAGACAGTGAGCGAAGTAAGAAATTCTTTTTACACAACCACTTCTTGATAAATCTACATTTCAAGGTAAGGGGGAGGAAAATCTTATCTCTTTAAAATTTTATATATTACTATATCTATATATTTATGTTATTTTTTTATGTGTATTTATTCAGTGGGGTGTCCCTAACCTCATTTATTTGCTTAACTTATGATTATTTTTATCCATAATAATTATTAAGGTGTTCATCTTTTATATTGTTTAATTATTTTATAATGATTTTCATTTTTATTTATATCATTTGTATTCTTAATATATTCTTTTTACATAGATATATTTATTGTAAATATATTTATAATCAACTATGTTATAGTTGTGATATATTGGACTCGTTTTGTTGTTATTTCTTCACGTATTTATGAAGATAAATATTGTTCTATGGCCATAGAAGATGAAGTTTGAATTATTTGTAGCTGGAAGTTTGACCTTGGGGATTTAAATGAGTAAGAAAAGAAGGTGAAATATCCTATTGTTGGTTAAGGTGAAATATCCTTTTATTGGTTGATATTATGATGATGCTCATTTATCCTGACTAGTCACTACAAGTATAATTCAAATTTTATTATATCATAAAAATCTAATATATGATCTGTATATATATATATATATATAATACTGATTATAAATAATTCTGTATATTCTTTTGAATTATTGTATTTTTTTTTGGATATTGTTCTCACTCCTTTCTTTTCTTTGTTTTTTAAAATTAAATATATTATAAAATAGATGAATCTACTTGGGATTCCAGATCATTTTGCAGTTGTTATTATCGCTGTCTTACTTGGGAGAAATTGGAATATGGAGACTATTTGATGGATTTGTTATAATTTTATTTGTCAACCATATTATTTCAATTGTAATTTTCTTTTCACTATCAATGTAAATATTATAATAGAAGTGGAAGAAAGAAATAATGTGTAAAATAGCACGTTATTCTAAATATTTTAGAACGATATGTCATGTACAAAATATTTTTTTTTCTTTATCTTTATCTTCATTAAAATAAATATATATTGTTAATGATATAATTGCGAGAATATGTTATAAGAAAATATATAATTATTATTATATACATTAAGGCGTTACATTTTGGTTATTAATGTGTTACAATAATTAAAATAAAAAGCCTACTTTAGGGAGAGGGAATATTTCCCTCGCCAATTGATGGAGGCTCATGGGCCAAAGGCCCAATTACTAAGACTATGGTCAAGAGGATGCATGAAGAGTAGGCCACTTTTAAAGACAAGTCCATAGTTCTTTTTAGTTAGGTTATACATTAAAACCCATGTTGATTAGGTTTAGCCCATTGGGCTTGTAATTTTGATTTGTGTGCCTTGTATTTTGGGTAAGTTGATTAGGAATTTCATTTCAATGTAATTTGAATTTTAGGATAAAAGGAGTTTTATGTGCATCTCAATTTAAATGTAATTTAGCATTACATTTAGAGTGCATTTCGGTCACACCATGTGTGTGAAGCACATGGGTCCGAAATTTACTCTCAAATGAATTCCAAATTACATTCAAATCAAGTAGCACATGGGTGATCCGGTTTGGCTCCAAAATTTGAATTTAAACATTCAAATTTTGGCTCCTAAGGTTTAATTAATCATACCATGGTTTGATTAAACCTTAGGTTAGCCAAGCTTCCCTAGCACACTTCCTTAGCCTATATATTCACTTTGGACGTGTAATTGCACTACTTTAGATATTGAATGAGAAATTCTTTTTCTTAAGAAATCTTCTCTAAACCGAAGTCACCTTAGGAGAGTATCTTTCTCCTTGTTGCCTTGAGTCTTTTTCTGTTTGTAGATTTATGCTTGCTTACTTCTATCCAAGAACCTTAGTTCATTCTAGTTCAACATTGCTCCTCCATTTAAATCTGGAAGTCTTCCTTGAATCTTCTCAAGGTCTGTAACATCCCAAATTTTAGTCAATGAAAAGAAATATTTTTTTTATGTATTTATTTTATTTATGTATTTTACTATTCACATATACATATTTTACTATTCATATATACGTATTTATGAATACTGTAACATTCCAAAATTTTATGAAAACGGTTATTTTATGTATTGAGATTATTAGAAAGTTTATCATATTTTTATACGTATTTTTACTATTCATGTATACGTATTTTTACTATTCACATATACGTATTTTTACTATTCACATATACGTATTTTACTATTCACGTATACGTATACGTGAATAGTAAATGGCTGCTAAGGGTGGCACGAGGGAAGCAAGGTTCAATTTTATAATTAATTTGAATATTTTAATAAATAGTGCATAGTAACTTATAATATTATTTTAATGAATAGTGCATAGTGCATAGTAACTTCAAAATTTCTATAAATAGGGGCCTAAGGTTTTGAAAATTCATAATTCTAGAGAGAAGGAAATTCTGGAGAAATAGAGAGAGAAAGTAAGAGAGAGAGAAGGAGAAAGAAAAGGAGGTTCTGCTCTAGTGCCTTGTTTAAGGAGAAAGAGGAAGAGATTCTGCCCAAGTTTTTAGAGAGATATTGCACTAGTTTCAACTCCTACTTATCTAGGTAAGGGGGAGGAGAACCTTATCTTTTTAAAATTTTATATACTATTATGTGTAATTATTTATGCATTTATTTGATTTTATTTATTTAGTGGGGTGTCCCTAACCTCACTATATTTATATATTTATTCAGTGAGGTGTTTCTAACTTCACTATATTTATATATTTATTTAGTGAGGTGTTTCTAACTTCACTATATTTATATATTTATTCAGTGAGGTGTTCTTAACCTCATTTAACTACTTAACTTTTAATTACAATGTTTATTTATGTTATTATTATATTTATTCAGTGAGGTGTTCTTAACCTCATCTAACTACTTAACTTTTAATTACTATGTTATTGTTATATTTATTCAGTGAGGTGTTCTTAACCTCATCTAACTACTTAACTTTTAATTACTATGTTATTGTTATATTTATTCAGTGAGGTGTTCCTAACCTCATCTAACTACTTAACTTTTAATTACTATGTTATTGTTATATTTATTCAGTGAGGTGTTCCTAACCTCATCTAACTATTTAACTTTTAATTATTATGTTTATTTATTTACGTTATTATTTAGTGGGGTGTTTCTAACCTCATATATTTGTTTAACCTTTAATTACTATTACTTATTCTATGATTATTCTTAAATCTATTTTGAGTAATTTTTTTTATGATTAATATAATTTGTTAAAATGTCTTTTACTCATTTTAAAGATAATTAATACTCTATGGCCATAGACGATAAAGTTTGAATTATTTGTAGCTGGAGGTTTAACCTTGGGGATTTAAATGAGTAAGAAATGGAGGTGGAATAATTTTTGGTTGGTGTTATAATGATGCTCATTTATCCTGACTAGTCACTACAAGTATAATTCAAATTTTATTGTATCAAGAAAATCTAATATTTAATCTGTATAAATATATATTTATATATATATATGTTAAAATTTTATACATAAATAATTATGTTTATTCGTTCGAATTATTGTATTTATTTGATATTGTTCTTACTCCTTTCTTTTCTTTGTTTTTTTTTAATTAAATATATTATAAATAGATGGATCAACTTGAGATTCCAGATCATTTTGCTGTTATTGTTGCTGCTGTCCTACATGGAAGGAAATTGGAATACGGAGGCTATTTGATGGATCTGTTATAACTTTACTTGTCAATCATATTATTTTAATTGTAATTTTCTTTCCGTTATGAATATATATATTGTATTAATAGAGTAAGAAAAAGGAATAATGTGTAAAATAATACGTTATTCTAAATATTTTAGAACGATATGTTATGTATTAAATTCACAAGATATTCTTTTCTTTACTTTTATTTTTATTAAATAAATATATAGATATTGTTAATGATATAATTATAAAATATTATAAAATTTTATAATTTTATATTGTATAATTTGGGTATTAGAATTAGGCGTTACAAGGTCCACTCGGAGGAGTTTGAAGAAATTCAATGGAGTTGTGGCACTTTGAGGCCCCATCACCAATCCTTCACAAAAGCAAAGATGATAAAAGTTTATTTAACAAGGAAAAGCTTCTTTCACCATTCCCTCATAAAGGAAAATAAATTTATTTTAATGAAGATATGTTTCCTTGACAACTCCCTCACAAAGTTGAAGAAATTAAAAATTATTTTAACACCAAAGAAATTGTAAAAGTTTTGGTAAAATCAAAACAAGATGAAGTTTAAAAATTTAACGGTAAATAAATATGTGAATTCAATTTGTATATGCATGTATCGTGTTGAAAAATTAAATATCATCTATAATCTAATTTCTAACTAATAAATTTGAATGAATTAATTGTTATAGTTTAAAATAGTCTTATTCTTGACAAAAAAAAAAAATAGAGTAAATTTCACTTTCCTGTTCTTAGACATAAATATTACACAACTCTTTCCTTTTAAGTTAAAAATTATAGCATTCTTCCTCAACAGATTCCAACATATAACATTTTATCCATTTTTTTAAAAATTTTTGTTAAAGTTTCGTTAATTTTTGTGACAAAAACTTTTATTATCAGAAAAACTCCTATACACTAACATTTCCTCAAAATTTTAATTATTATTTTTAATTTTTTTTTAATAATTTTTCTACATTAATTATATATTTAAAAGTATTTTTTCATTTTTAATTTTACAAAATATTTTAAAGTTTTTTTTTTGCTAGGCAAAAGCGAATAATATTAAAAAAAAGGAGTACAAGGGGTACTCTAACCCATACAAAGTTAAAACATAACAGACACTACTAGAATTTCTCTTATTAAATGCAACTTTTCCTACGAATTTTTATGAAAAATTCACAAAAAACATTGTTTCTACAAATTTTTCTGCTAAATTTTGTAACACCCCAGTTTTCAAAAAGGTTATTATTATTATTATTATTATTATTATTATATAGTATTTGGTCATAATTATTTTAATAATTATAGAGGAATATTATTTTGTACGTTTTAAATAATTATTGTTTTGGACAATTATTTTATACATATTAAATAAGTATTTTTATTAGCATTTTTAAATAAATATTTATATGTTTTAAGAGAAGGTTGATTTTATATGATATTTTGTTATTGATATTATATTATTATATTTTGGGGTCAGAAATATATTATTATTATAGAGGAAAAATATTTTATAATATTCATGTATTTATTTTATTTAATTATTTTGAGAAAAAAGAGAATTGGGTTAGAAGAGAAGGAAAATGGATTGGTTGACCCAGCCCAATGGATTAATTTTAAGAAAGGAGTCAGGTAGCGTTAACCCTATCTTCCTCATTTGCGTTCTGCAGGGTTAGGAAAAAAAAGAGGAGAAACAAAGAACTCTAGGGAAGAGTACATTCATCTTCTGCTCATCCAGGTAAGGGGGAGTGAGAAACCTTACTCTGGTGTGAGAATGTATGTTAGGTAATGTGATTGGCCTCCAATCATGTGTTTGTTGTATGTTCATGTATGATGGGTTTTCCCTAATTGTATCTATTTCATCTATTGTTCCTCTTGTATGTAATTAATTATATAAATTGCTTGAATGAATGATTAATTTCAGTTTTAAAATTGTAATTGTATGAATTAGAGTGCTATGTGGGTTCCTACGAGAAATCCTATGAGAAAACGGGCAAAATATGAATGTTTGCTGTTTTGCCTTCTGATTGTTTTGTTGTGTTCCTTGTTGGATGTGATGCATGAGTATGTGGTTAATTTTGAAAATGAATATGTTTTTATATGAATTAAAGTGCTATATGAAAATTGTGAATATGATGTGATAATATGATAATGTGATATGGTGATGTGATATGGTGATGTGATATGATGATGTGATATGATGATGTGACATGATGATGTGATATGATAATGAGACATGATAATGTGATTTGGTGATGTGATATGATGATGTGTTATAATGATGAGATATGATAATATGATATGGGAATGAGATATGAAAATGTGATATGAGAAAAACATGGAGTCTTGATTGACATGCATCATGTGCATGAATGTTTTTAAGGGTACGATATGAAATACACCGCCAGAGAAGACCCCCTAATGTAAAAGCTTTGGGGATTAGTTCTTGGGGATAACTCGGTTTGTAAGTCCCAGTCTTGCCCATTATATGCATGAGATGTATCTTGCGTGGCTTAGCTATCCCGACAAGACTCTGGTAATATGTTCTTCTAGTGAGAATGTGCAGAGGGTGTGACCCGACATGTACTCCTAGACTACTCTTCGTGTATTGCTAGCGGAAATATGCCATGTGATATGTTATTGGCGCCACATGCATGATAAAATGTAGTTCGTGTCCATACATGTGCATTTTAATGTTATATGAAAAATTGATGTCTTGGATGAGTGAGATGTGATGATTTTGTTAATTTATCTATGTTATACTTGTTTTGTTTGTGTTTGAATATCCGGCGTATATTTCTATACTGTGAGCCAGGGTGAGATGTTTCTCACTCCCTTTTCTTGTGTTATTTTTCCTTGACTGTCTTACAGGTAATTATCAGCATGAGACTGAGGATGTTGGTGATGAAGCTTAGGCTTCTATGTTGGGATTTGCTCTGATAGGACATGTGACATCGGGGCATAGATAGAATTATATTAGAATGTTTAAGTTATGAATGTGATACCCTCTATTTAAACATGTTTGGTATTTCAATTATGAAAAAAAAAATTGTTATTCAATTTTGTTATTTGTGTTATAGTATGTGGCGTAGAGGGTGTCACAAATTTTATTTGCAGGTAATAACTTCGTGAATAATATATTTTTGCAAATTTTAAAATTTGTAAAAAAATTTCTAGCAAAATTTCTTGCGAAAAAAATTTGCAGGAAAGTTTTCTGCAAAAAAAATTCGCAAGAAAGTTTCCTGCAAAAAAAATCTGCAGGAATATTTTTCACGAAAAAAATTTAAGAAATTACTATAAATTCTATTAATAATTATTCAACTTTCAAATGTTCACAATGAATTCATCCGAAGCATTTGTTTCCATGCCTCCAACATGTGATAATAATTTTTTAAATTCTAAGATCGTAGATTATAAGTCTAACACTCAACCATACAAATCAACTTGTAAGGTAAATATTGTCTCAACTTATATACTCTTTAATTGTTTTATTTTCAATCAATGTGGGACTTTAAGATTTTTAAAGTATTAACCTTATAAATTTAAATATTTTTTTGATTTTTCCTGCAAATTAAAATCTGGAAGAAAAGTTACCTGCAAAAGTTTTCTACCATTTAATAAACATTACTTGCGAATTTATTTTTGCAAGAAACAAAATAAAATTCTTACAATATTTTTTGCAAATTTTTACCATTGAAAAAAATTTCTATGATCATTAAAATTGTAGCAAAATTTGCAATTTTTTTTTGTAAATTATTCTTTGTAAAAAACATTTGTAATAAATATCTGTAAATTATTTTTTGAAAATAAATTCGCAAAAAAATTTTGCGAAATTTTTATTGTAAGAAAATTTGCAAAAAAATTCTGCAATATATTTTTGTAGGAAAATTCGCAGGAAAATGACATTTTTCTAGTAATAAGAGTACATTGGTAATAAATCATCAATTCACCAAACACAAACCACTAAAACAAACCGTACTCCTGAATGAAAAATTAAGCTAATTACAAAGAAATTCACCAAAACATCAACAACTAATAACTAACAATTCAATACTTGTGACACACCAAAACTAGATACAATAGACTATGGATGTGGAGATAATGATAATTAAAAAGCCACCAGCTAAATACTTATGATGCCAAAACAAGGAACCAGAGTTTGCAATTAAAAGCAAAACAATGTGCACCCCTTCACGAAACATCAATCACAACAGGTAGCAAACTCATCTTAAAAAATTAAGACATGCACATGGTTGTGCAGACCAAGAAGAGAATTGATAGCAAAAGTTGTGATCTTTCGCCTTTAACCATTTCCAGGAGCAAAGCTTTATCAGTTCAAGTAGATCTGTTGTAGAGTAAACCTTATCGGAAAAAACAATTGTATTCGCTTTATATCTCATGTTTGGGTTACAATTGAGCAACCCCAAAAATTGTGCAAAATGGGTGGTGTATGTATTTGTTAAAACAGAAGAAAAACCACACCATTCCAAACAAAGCATCCATACATTGTAGGTAAAAGAACACTCAAACATAATATTTTAAAGTTATATATTAATAAATATATATATATATATATATAATATTGAAGACCAATACTATGAAAATAATATTTAATAAACGTAGTGAATGTAATATTTTTATAAATATTTAAGTAAAATAATATTTTTATCATATAATATTAATTACATATATTAAAGGTAATATATAAGTATTAAGATATTATTTATATAAAAAATTTTATAGTATCTAAATAAATTAGTATTTTATGATAAAATATTATTTATTATATTTAATTAATAAAATTTTAAAGTATGTATATTAAATATATAAGTTTTTAAATAAATATTTATATTAAAAATTATCATTAAATAAAATATAATTATTACAAAAACTAATACTTATATATATATATATATATTAATATATGTTATATATATATTTATATAGATGTATATATATATATAAGTGTATATATATAATTTATTTTATAGTTTTTATTTCATTTATTATTTTAATAAATTAATAATTTAAATTTAATTTAAATTTTTATATTTTTTAATCAAGTGAATGAATGTCAATCAACTAAAGATATTTTTAAAATATATTTTAATTAATGTAGACCCCTAAAATTGTCCGGGTCGGAAATAAGACTCGAAGACTCTCAAAGATCGAAGGAAAGTCACCCAGAAAGACTTCCAGAAGGCCCAAGGAGGGTTCTCTATAGGTCTAGAGGTCTTAGGATAGCTAAAATAAGAAAAGTGGGAGGAATGAAGCCCAATACGGCCTCCCAGAGGTTCAGTACGGCCGTATTGAACATTTTGAACTTCAATACGGCCGCACTGAACTCAATACGGCCGTATTGAAGTTTCTGAACTTCAATACGGCTGCATTGAATTCAATACGGCTGCACTGAACTTCAATACGACTGCACTGAACTTCAATACGGCCGTATTGAGGATTTTTGAACTTCAATACGGCCGTATTGAATTCAATACGGCCGTATTGTAGTTCAAAACTTCAATACGGACCGTATTGACCCCCAGAGACCGTATTGAGCCTCATCCCTATAAATATGACGTCAATAGGACGTCATTCGACACTTTCACACACAGTTTTAACCCTCTTCTTGAGTATTCTGGGTTTTTTTGAGCAGTGCTCTGCCTAGAAATCACTCGGAGAGTTGATCCGACGAAGTTCTTGAGTCACGAGCCATTTGCTTGAGTCTCGAACCTAGTCGAAGGGAAATCCTCCGGATTTCCATAGTTAAAATTTTATAGGAGGGAGCGAGCGGTCTTGTAGAGGGAGGGAACGCCAAAACGCTTCCCAATTTCTGTCAAGATATATAAGAAAGCACGCTTCAAAGGTTTATCTCTTTAAAGTCCCTTCTTTTACCGCTTTCTGTGTGTACATATTTAAACTGTCATCATGTAGATAGTTAATTTATAATTGCTTAGAATAAATAGGGGTAATTTAGTAATTTCGCACTATTATTTTTAAATAATCTGTCATAGGGAACCCGAAAGGGGCGCTGTGGGGTGCTAACACCTTCTCCACGCGTAACCGACTCCCTTACCCGACTCTGGTTGTAATGGCCGAAGTCGATTTTTGAATCGATTGCCTTAAACCTCTTTTTCCAATGTTTTGAGTAAAACATTGGTGGCGACTCCATGAACCCTTCCTTTTTATGAAAACCACTAATCCATGGAGGGTCCCGCTTGGGATTAACATGGATTGGTGAGCCTTTTAATAAAATTGCTCGTTTGACAAGGTCTCAGTTTGAGAATAAGTCATTCTAGCAATCCATATTTTTAAACAAATAAAAGAGTCCAACCATCCATCGCGAATGCCGAAAGCCCGTTTCGGGCCGGTGGCGACAGATGGCGACTCCGCTGGGGAAGCTTCGAGAGTCAGTCCCATTTAGTGACAGATTATTTTTAACAAATAATAGTTAAAATTACTTTATTACCCCTTGTTTGTATGATAACATGCTTTATTTATGTGGCTTTAATAACTGTTGTATGTTTAATTTTACGCAATTGTTTGAAATAAAAACTGCACACAAACCTTTGCACACAACAGTTCCCTCTATACCCGGGGGCATGAGTGGTAAGCCATAGGGAGTAGATGTTAGTACGGCCGGTTGTCGAATGGGTCTATAGGTGCCCGTAGACCGTTGTCGAAAAGCATCACTCAAGGTGATAACCATGAACTCGAGTCCGACAGTGCGTTGGAGCTTTCCATCGACTTACGACGAGAGGAATTGGGTCCCTATAATGGGGGCACCTTGGGGGCCTCAGACCGGTGAGAACAGTTAGAACCACCTTGAATATGCACCTTTCTGCAGGATACCCCTACCTCGTGATTCGCTCGTGACTGTTCGTGGATGAGTGAATTGTTTGTGTAAATGCTTATGTGCAATTGTTTGTGCATTAATAAATAAGCTCGCGATAAGGTCTAAAGAATAATCCCCATGCATGAAAATGTCATGACATGAGAGGAAAAACCAATGTGTGAAAATATAATAAAAGTGAGGAGCATGTGCATCATTACCAATAAGATATCATGCATCCTCATAAACCATGCATTCTAGGTTCACCAATACCTCTTGACATGAGTAAAAGAGACCCATAATTATCGAGATTCTCCGTTGGGGAGGGATCATAATTCAAGGAGGGTGGTAACACTCCATTTTAAAAAGGCAGCGCCTTAAAAATGGAGGGTTATCAAGCTCATGTCAAGAGCGTATTCATCCCATAAATAAACTAATTAAAATATTCATTTTAGAAAGTGGCTGGTCATCTCTCTGTCCTCACACGCGCGCAGAAAATCAAGAAAATGGAAGCGCTGGAAGAGCAAAATAAAAAGCTCACAACCGAGCTCTCTCAGCTCAAAGAACAGATGGCGCAAATGATGGAGCTCATGCGTCACCACAATATCCATGGATCACACCACAGTGACCATGAGTCCCATCATGGAGAGGAGGAAGAGCACGAGGAAGACCCTCCGAGAGCTGTACCCCTTGGGGCGGGGATTACGATTAGAGAGCCTGAAATTTCAAAAGACCAATTCCACGCCCTAGAGGATCGGTTGAGGGCTATGGAGGGGCATGATTTTGACATTAAAGATGCCGCCGACATGTGTTTAGTGAGGGACATCCAATTCCCTCCTAAATTTAAAGTGCCGGATTTCCCAAAGTACGTGGGATCGACTTGCCCCAAGAGTCATCTCACCATGTACTGCCGAAAGATGGCTGCATATGCCACAAACGAAAAGCTCTTGATCCACTGCTTCCAAGAGAGCTTGGCTGATACCGCGCTCAACTGGTATATGCAGCTAGATGGAAATCTAGTACACACATGGAGGCAGTTGGCCGACGCCTTTCTCAAGCGCTACAAATACAACATCGACCTAACACCCGATAGGTCAGATCTTCAAGCCTTGAGTAAAAAGAATGATGAATCTTTCAAGGCGTACGCCCAACGATGGAGGGAGTTGGCGGCACAGATAGAGCCCCCGCTGTCGGATAAGGAGACGGTGTCCTTATTCATCAACTCGTTGACTGGTCCCTATTACGATAAAATGATAGGGAACACAACGACACTCTTCTCGGACATCATCACCATTGGGGAGAGAGTGGAACAAGGACTTAAAAGTGGGAAGCTGGCTAAGCCTTCCCAATCATATGAAGCTAAGAAGGCCTTCGGGAAGAAGAAAGAGGGAGGAGTCAATGCCATAACCATTTCTTCATCTTCTTCCACTTCGAAGTCAGGAAAGCCGCAGTATAACTATGTGAAGAAGTTTGATAAACTTCCGACCACATATAGCGACCTCCTGCCGAAGTTAGTGGAAGCTCATCTTCTAGCTTACATTCCACCAAGGAAGATGGATCCACCTTATCCCGAGTGGTACAAACCACAAGATAAATGCCTATACCACTCGGGGGCACCAGGACACTCAACGGAGAACTGTAAGGCTCTCAAATACAAGGTCCAAGACCTTATTGATGCCGGGTGGGTCACCTTCGATTCGACAGTGCCCGACGTGAGCAAGAACCCTCTGCCAAAGCAGGAGTAGAAAGAAGGGCAAGCCACGATAGGGCCCCTCCTTAATTTTCTTTTTCTTTTTGGGACTCATGATCAGTACCCGAGATCATGAGAACCTTTTCATGTAAATAAGGGTCTTTGTACAAATTTTAATACATATCAATAAAGAGGCATTTCTCACACATTATTCTCTCATTTGTTCTTTTCTCTCTTTCTCTCATTAATATTAATAAAATTCTAAACCTAAACAGAACCAATAAAACAATTATGTCTGTGATTGTTCGCTCCGACCGGGATTCGAAAGTTGAGGATGAATGGGTTGAGTTGGACAGTGATGAGGAGACCATTTCTCCGGACTTGCAAAGACTGCTAGATCAAGAGGCTCGTCTACTCCAACCGCATCAAGAAAAATTGGAGACCGTAAATTTGGGGCAAGGCCAAGAAATAAAAGAGGTCAATATTGGAACCCATATCAGTGATGAAATAAGGGAGCAATTGATCCAGTTGTTAAAGGAATACAAAGATGTATTTGCATGGTCGTACCATGATATGCCCGGTTTGGACTCTAATATCGTCGAGCACAAATTACCATTGAAAGAAGGGTTTCGACCCGTCAAACAAAAGCTCCGACGAGTCAAGCCCGAATGGTCTTTAAAGATCAAGGAGGAGGTAGAAAAACAATTAGACGCGGGGTTCCTGGTTGTGTCCCAGTATCCCGAATGGCTGGCTAACATTGTGCCAGTCATTAAAAAGAATGGAAAGGTTAGAGTTTGTGTTGACTACAAGGATCTTAATCGTGCTAGTCCAAAGGACGATTTTCCCTTACCACACATCGATACATTGGTGGATCATATAGCCACAAACACACTCTATTCCTTCATGGATGGGTACTCTGGGTACAACCAAATCAAGATGAATGTGGAAGACCGCGAGAAGACTTCCTTCATTACACCCTGGGGAACTTTTTGCTACAGGGTAATGCCTTTTGGACTCAAGAATGCGGGTGCCACCTATCAACGAGCAATGGTGACGTTATTCCATGATATGATCCACAAAGAAATTGAAGTATATGTGGATGACATGATCGCAAAGTCAAAAGATGAGATGGACCATGTCCAATATTTGAGAAAATTATTCAATCGGCTTCGCAAGTATTAGCTTAAGCTAAATCCGGCTAAGTGTACTTTTGGAGTCCGGTCGGGTAAGCTTCTCGGGTTCATCGTCAGTGAAAAAGGCATAGAGGTGGACCCTGATAAAGTAAAGGCAATAATGGAAATGCCTCCTCCTAAAACTGAGAAAGAAATTAGAGGATTCCTCGGCAGGGTGAACTACGTTGCAAGGTTCATCGCACAGTTGACTAACACGTGCAAGCCAATATTCAAGCTGTTGCGCAAGAATCATTCCGAAGTTTGGGACGAAAATTGTCAACAAGCTTTTGATAAGATCAAACAGTGCTTGGCCAATCCACCGGTATTGGTGCCACCTGTCGAGGGAAGACCATTAATCCTCTACTTGACGGTGCTTGATGAGTCTATGGGGGCTGTGCTGGGACAACAAGATGAAACAGGAAAGAAAGAACAAGCCATCTACTACCTGAGCAAGAAATTTATTGATTATGAAACCCGCTATACGCCGCTAGAAAAAACGTGCTGCGCGTTAGCATGGGCAACGCAAAGGCTCAGGCAGTATATGATAAGGCATACTACTTGGTTGGTTTCCAAAATGGACCCAATCAAGTACGTGTTCGACAAACCAATAATCACTGGGAAGATTGCCCGATGGCAAGTACAGTTATCAGAATTTGACATCATACATGTCACTCAAAAGGCCATCAAGGGTAGTACCCTAGCTGATTACCTAGCACACGGGCCGACCAACGACTACCAATCCCTTCAGGATGATTTCCCCGATGAGCATATAATGCATCTACAACATGAAGAGCTTAAAGATGATGCATGGACCATGTATTTTGATGGAGCCTCCAACATGCTTGGACGAGGGATTGGCACAGTGCTAATCTCTCCACAAGGAAAACACATCCCCATAACGGCAAGACTCAACTTCGATTGTACAAACAATATGGCAGAATACGAGGCTTGCGCGTTGGGAATCCAAGCAGCCATCAACAATGGTATCCTAAAGCTCAAAGTATTTGGTGATTCGGCCCTAGTCATCTACCAATTACGAGGTGAATGGGAAGTCCGAAATCCCAAATTGATACCATATGTTGAGCACATCAAAGATTTGACACAACTCTTCCAAAGTGTCATCTTTGAATACATTCCAAGGGAGGAAAATCAGTTTGCCGACGCTCTTGCCACACTATCATCAATGTTCGCCTTGGATAATGAGCATGAAATGCCCATCATCAATATCCGGAGGCATGATAAGCAAGCGTTTTGCCTTCTGATAGATGAAGTAGTTGATGATCATTCATGGTTCCATGACATCAAGCAATATTTGACAAAAGGGGAATATCCTGATATGGCCAGTGATAATGACAAGAAGCATATCCGAAGAAGGGCCATGGGATTTTTGCTAGTCGGCGAAACCCTCTACAAGAAAAATTATGACTCGGTCTTGTTGAGATGTGTAGACCAAATCGAAGCCCAAAACATGATCAAAGAAGTTCATGAGGGGGTTTTCGGTACCCACATTCCCGGGCCCGCAATGGCTAAAAAGATCCTAAGGGCGGGATATTATTGGTCGACCATGGAAAAGGATTGTTACCAATATGTGCGAAAATGCCATAAATGTCAAGCATACGCCGACAACATTCATATCCCACCAACCCCACTCAACATATTGGCTTCACCTTGGCCATTCTCAATGTGGGGCATGGATGTTATTGGACCCATTGAGCCGAAAGCATCCAACGGGCACAGATTCATTCTTGTGGCCATTGACTATTTCACCAAATGGGTAGAAGCGGCATCGTATGCTCATGTGACCCGAAAGGTGGTAACATCCTTCATCAAAAAGAATATGATATGCAGATACGGTATTCCTGATAAAATCATCACTGATAATGGATCCAATCTAAATAACAAGATGGTGGAAGAACTGTGCCAAGAGTTCAAAATCCAACACCACAACTCTTCCCCCTATCGACCAAAGATGAATGGGGCAGTCGAGGCAG
Source organism: Cajanus cajan (assembly GCF_000230855.2). NCBI lineage: Eukaryota > Viridiplantae > Streptophyta > Magnoliopsida > Fabales > Fabaceae > Cajanus > Cajanus cajan. The sequence continues at coordinate 5,522,314 of NC_138517.1, read as the reverse complement.
CCAATAAAAATATCAAGAAGATAGTGCAAAAGATGGTTGTCTCATTCAAAGACTGGCATGAGATGCTACCTTTCGCTCTCCATGGATACAGGACTTCAGTGCGCACATCCACAGGAGCTACTCCATTCTCCCTCGTTTATGGGATGGAGGCGGTCTTGCCTGTTGAAGTTGAGATACCTTCTCTAAGGGTAATCATGGAAGCGAAACTTTCCGAGGCAGAATGGGTTCAAAGCCGATATGACCAGTTAAACCTTATTGAAGAAAAACGGCTGAACGCCATATGCCATGGTCAAGCCTATCAAAGAAAGATCAAAAAGGCTTTTGACAAGAAAGTCCACCCTCGAGTCTATCATGAGGGAGAGCTGGTAATGAAGAAATTACTACCAGCCCAAAAGGACAAAATCGGAAAGTGGGCCCCGAATTACGAAGGACCATACGTGGTGAAGCGAGCCTTCTCCGGAGGAGCATTGATCCTCACAGACATAGATGGAGAAGAACTTCGATACCCAGTCAACGCCGACGTGGTAAAGAAGTATTATGCTTGAAGACGTTGCTTGCATAAGCCCGCTAGGATGAAAACCCGAAAAAGGGCATCCTAGGCAAAAGTTAGGGCAAAACAAAAAGCCCGCCAGTACAAGGGTACTAGGCAAAACAAAGGCAAAATTATCCCCGCTAGGATACGTCCTAGGCAAAAGTTAGGGGCAAAAGAATAAGACATAAAAATAAAGCAAGCGACGATCACTTGAATCGAAAACCGAAAGGCGATTCATGTGATTATCTTCTAGAAGCAAGCGTCTTGCAGTGTCTACACTCCTGACTCAGGCATATCACCCAAAACAACTAGGAGAACGTACGGAGCAACAATTACAGATATAATTGTTAAGCCCAATGTAAATAGCCTACCCAGGCCAGCCATTCTTCAGAAATTACCTTCTGTATATCTTTCTGTAAAAACACTTGTGAATATTAATAAAATATTTATTCATTTCTTTTCTCTCTTGACCATGTGATTATGCCTCTAAATTGGTATTTCTAAAAAATTGTATGAAATTCCTTAATAATCGGTCAATAAAGAAAATTGGAGGGGTTCCTATAAAATCCATAATCTCCTGCATAAAAGGCTCACAAAAATATTCCCTCACGTCGACGACAGAAATTCCTCCAAGAAGAGAAGGATAGGGAGAGCCATTCATTTTCCTAAAAAGCATTAATAAAATAATCAAACTTGCATTTGTGCATCACACACACATTAGTTGCACATTCAAAGACCTTATCATGAGGCAATTGCATAAAATAGAAAAAAATAGAAAAATTGCTTGTGTATGACAGCAGTCAACAGAAAAGGCCAAAAAACAACAAAAAGGCAAAATACAGAAAAAGCCAAAATTCGACAAAAAAGGCAAAGATTCAGAAAATCAACAGCATCATACAGAATAACTGAGCCTGGAGAGGCTTGCCGAAATAATACTCTCAGAATAACTGAGCCTGGAGAGGCTCGCCGAAACAATACTCTCTCACCATACAGAATACTTGAGCTTGGAGAGGCTTGCCAAAATAATACTCTCACAAAATAATTGAGCCTGGAGAGGCTTGCTGAAATAATACTCCCACAGAATAATTAAGCCTGGAGAGGCTTGCCGAAATAATACTCTCCAAAAGACGTCTCAGCTCGCATTCTCGGGCTGAACAAAAAAACAATTCATCATACAGAATGATTGAGCCTGGAGAGGCTCGCAGAAATAATACTCCCCAGAGATATCTCAGCTTCCACTCACGGGCCAAATTCCCCAGTGAAAGCTATCAAACCAAGATCAGCAAAAATCCCCAATGGAAGCGCGATCATCCAAAGCAAAATATTCAGTCAAAGGACTTAAAACTTCCTCAGTGGAAGATAGCTCTCCAACTCAGGCATTGAGTGAGTCTAAGCCTATAGAGGCTTCTTAAATAATACTCTGGGATACATAAGATCCCTAAATCCCCAGTCGCCTACTCAAGAGGCATTCCTACAAAAAGGAAAATCCAAAAAAGAAAATCAATAAACCATTCCCCAAGTGGAAATCGGCTTTCAGCCAAAAATCAAGCGTCAAGATGATCCGCCTAACAGAAGAGGCTAATCAAAAATCAACATCTAGAATCCCCAGCGGATAACAGCCTACACAGAGGCAGCAAAAATCAGAAAATCCAAAAGAGTCACCCGAATAAGGATAATCGGGATACTCCACAACGTCAAAGGACGTCAGCCAATCGTAAGGCATCGCTCACATCAGAAAGAGCATCTTCGTGTCTACACCCCAAGGAAACAGAAATTCCCCATGGGTACCAACTATGCAGATGCAAGTTGGGGCACAAGAAATTATGAGTAACTGCACATCCCCTAGACGGATCCCTGCGTTATCCAGCCCTCAGCGGCACCAAAATCAAAAACAAATTGTCAAAGCAGCACCGTGGACTGTGGAGACAAAACCATCTCAGATCCCTGGAGTGGGCAAACTCACATTGCCAATGTCGTCAAGAACACGGAGGCAGACCCTGGGGAGGGCAAACCGCAGACCTTGGAGAGGGCAAACTCACGCTACCAAAGTGATCAAAAGCACGGAGGTACGCAGACCCTGGGGAGGGCAAACCGCAGACCCTGGAGAGGGCAAACTCACGCTACCAAAGTGTTCAGAAGCACGGAGGTATGCAGCTTCCAGCTCGGGCGGCGAGCGAAGCAAAGCCTGGAGAGGCGGTACTCACAACTTCCAGCTCGGGCGTCGAGTGAAGTTGAGCCTGGAGAGGCGGTACTCACAGCTTCCAGCTTGGGCGGCAAGCGAAGCTAACCCTGGAGAGGGCAAACTCAACTGCCTAGGATGTCAGAAGCACCGAAGCAGAGCCTGGAGAGGCGGTACTCACAGCTTCCAGCTTGGGCGGCAAGCGAAGCTAAGCCTGGAGAGGCGGTACTCACAACTTTCAGCTCGGGCATCGAGTGAAGTTGAGCCTGGAGAGGCGGTACTCAAGCTACCAGAGTGTTCAGAAGCACGGAGGTATGCAGCTTCCGGCTCGGGCGACGAGCGAAGCAAAACCTGGAGAGGCTACTCAGCAAATTTTCCACCGGAAGACACTACAAGTCGGAAGGATGGCCTTATTCCCCAGACAATTGGGTCAACTCCTTTACTTATCAACCGGTACACTAAAAGGCCGTTTGACTAAGTAAAGGGGGGGCAGCTGTAGACCCCTAAAATTGTCCGGGTCGGAAATAAGACTCGAAGACTCTCAAAGATCGAAGGAAAGTCACCCAGAAAGACTTCCAGAAGGCCCAAGGAGGGTTCTCTATAGGTCTAGAGGTCTTAGGATAGCTAAAATAAGAAAAGTGGGAGGAATGAAGCCCAATACGGCCTCCCAGAGGTTCAGTACGGCCGTATTGAACATTTTGAACTTCAATACGGCCGCACTGAACTCAATACGGCCGTATTGAAGTTTCTGAACTTCAATACGGCTGCATTGAATTCAATACGGCTGCACTGAACTTCAATACGGCTGCACTGAACTTCAATACGGCCGTATTGAGGTTTTTTGAACTTCAATACGGCCGTATTGAATTCAATACGGCCGTATTGTAGTTCAAAACTTCAATACGGACCGTATTGACCCCCAGAGACCGTATTGAGCCTCATCCCTATAAATATGATGTCAATGGGACGTCATTCGACACTTTCACACACAGTTTTAACCCTCTTCTTGAGTATTCTGGGTTTTTTTGAGCAGTGCTCTGCCTAGAAATCACTCGGAGAGTTGATCCGACGAAGTTCTTGAGTCACGAGCCATTTGCTTGAGTCTCGAACCTAGTCGAAGGGAAATCCTCCGGATTTCCATAGTTAAAATTTTATAGGAGGGAGCGAGCGGTCTTGTAGAGGGAGGGAACGCCAAAACGCTTCCCAATTTCTGTCAAGATATATAAGAAAGCACGCTTCAAAGGTTTATCTCTTTAAAGTCCCTTCTTTTACCGCTTTCTGTGTGTACATATTTAAACTGTCATCATGTAGATAGTTAATTTATAATTACTTAGAATAAATAGGGGTAATTTAGTAATTTCGCACTATTATTTTTAAATAATCTGTCATAGGGAACCCGAAAGGGGCGCTGTGGGGTGCTAACACCTTCCCCACGCGTAACCGACTCCCTTACCCGACTCTGGTTGTAATGGCCGAAGTCGATTTTTGAATCGATTGCCTTAAACCTCTTTTTCCAATGTTTTGAGTAAAACATTGGTGGCGACTCCATGAACCCTTCCTTTTTATGAAAACTACTAATCCATGGAGGGTCCCGCTTGGGATTAACATGGATTGGTGAGCCTTTTAATAAAATTGCTCGTTTGACAAGGTCTCAGTTTGAGAATAAGTCATTCTAGCAATCCATATTTTTAAACAAATAAAAGAGTCCAACCATCCATCGCGAATGCCGAAAGCCCGTTTCGGGCCGGTGGCGACAATTAAAAGTATATTTTTATGAATAGTTAAATTAAAAATATATTTTAAAATCTTATAATGATTATCTTTTAGTAATGTTATGTTAAATATTCTAAATTAATATAATATAAGAGTGTTAATATGATAATTCTAACTCTAAGGGAAAAAAATGTATATGAAGAGTGGATAATGTATATTTATTTCATATTATCTTTTTCTTTAAAATGTGTACTATCCACTTTTAAAATAAGTGGATAATTATTATTTTTTAAAAAGTTGTTTTTATTTTGCATATACATTATCTTTCTGTTTTATTCTTAGATATATATAGATAAAAAAAATAGAATACAAATACAGGAATATAATTGTCTTTGAAAAAAGGAACAAATGTATCTCCTTTAAATATATTTTTTTAGATTATTATTATTATTAGAGGAGAGATTCACTTACTCTAAAAGTAAATCTACTTACTTCACTCAATAACTATTGTTTAAATTATATAAAATTTTAACAATCCAACCGTTAAATTATTATTTCTTAATGTATAAATTAATTCTACAAATTTTAAAATATTTAAAAATTATTTAATAATTTGTTTCATTAAGTAAAACTAGGTAGACATACTCTTAGAGTTAATGAATCCCTCCTACTACCATTATTTTTTTTTTTATAAAATTATAATATTAATACGAAATATCTACCATCAAAAATAGTGACTAATCTCCATTAGAAATTATAAGTGAACATAATATGAATATTCTTCTCCCAACATAATATACTCCATTTACATTTCATCCATTTGAATCATTATAATAATTGTAAATGAAAAAAGAAAAATCGAACAGGTTAAGATATCAGTACTAGTAATTATAATATAATTTATATTAAGAGTTCATCGTAATAATTTTTTCAAACGGGCCAAACATTTTTTTTCAAAATCTCTATAAAAAAATTAAGTTACTTATTAGTTTGTACAGAGTAAATTATGAAAACAAGTAGCTTTTGATTAAGCTTGTCGGCACAACTTTTTATGGTTTAAGCGAAATTACTTGCATACTCTTCCTTTCGAAACTCAATAAGACCAAAAATATTATATTTTTTAACTTTCCACTAATTTTTATATTTGTATACCTCATAAGCTTTTCTTTAATTAATTATAACATATATTAATTTGTTTTAAATTATAATTATCTCTGGTAATGTCTTTTTTTATTTTTAAATTACATTTTAAAAAATTAAAATATATTTTTGTTTATCTTTTATTACATGAATTATATAATATTAATATCATTAAAATGAAAACATTAATTAAGTAAAAAATGATATTTTAAACTATTTATAACTTTCATTTTTTTTAATTAATTTAGTGTTCAAATGACTATTAAATTTTAAAGAAATGAGATTTCACTATGGATTTCATTTTCAATATTTCACTTTGTAACGTAGTAAGTTAAAAAAAAATGGTTGATTCAGTAGTCCAGAACGGGCTGTTCCCAAACTGGAACGGGCCATTCCAAACTACTTAATTGACCTGTAAATCGTAGTTGAGAACGGGCCGTTCTCGAGGGAGAACGGACCGTTCTGGATGGAGAACGGGCTGTTCTAGAGGGGAGTACGAGCCGTTCTGGATGAAGAACGGGCCATTCTGGATGAGTTCCAGAACGGGCCGTTCTGCATGTGGTTTTTGCACATGACGAAGGGATACAAAATGGGCCGTTCCGGATTCAGTATAGGCCATTCTGGCCACTCCAAAATGTCTATAAATAGGGGTTGTGGGCCTTGAGGAGAATGTGAGTTTTTAGAGAGAAGTTTTAGAGAGAAGGTCTCTAGGTCTATGAGCTCCTTTGTCTCCTAAATTTCTCTATATGATTCCTTTTCTCCTCTAGACCACTAACGCCTTCTGTCTTATCTTGAAATTCAGATTAGAAAGCTTGCTTTGGGAGGATTGAAGTTCCGGGTTGAGCTTTGGAAGGGAATTCTATTTTGTCTCAGTTGTTGACTATTTTGAGCCAATTTTCAGGTGAGGGAAGCTAGAATGTTTGTTTTTTTTTAGGTTGCATGTGAGTTTACAAACTCAATAGGTGCATGAATGTTGAGAATTCATAGATGGATTGAAGAAAATCTTATTTTTGGGGTTTTGAGAAAAAGGAGGATTTTGATAATTTTGATGCAAAGGTTGGATGTATGTGAGATTTAAATTTATTTTGAGTCGTATGGAGCCTATACATTGTGTTTTGTGTTTGCATGTGGCTGAATTTGTTAGTTTGGATGAGAGTTTTGAACTCTCTGACTGGGATTTAGGCCAAGCGCAGGTTGAGCGCGCCAGGCGTGGAAGAGCTTAGGGCTCTCGGGTTGGATGTTGGGCCAGGCGTGATTTGGTTGCGTCTGGCGTGGAGACTCTTAGGAGTCTCTGTCTCAAGGACACCGAGCGTGAGTTGAACGTGACGGGTGTGGATGAGTTTTAGGACTCTTAGGTTGGGATTAGGCTGGGCGAGCTCAGGCTACGCCGAGCGTGAATATGTTTATAAATAATTGATTTAAATTGATGCTTATGCATGTTTAAAGTTGAAATTTTAGATCATGTATGTATGATATATGATGTATAGTGGAGTGTGATTCATATGTATGCTTTGTGATCATAATGGTGGTAGACCATGTATGATGTATGATGCATTATTGCATGTGATGTCTTATGACATGTGTATGATTGTTGATCATGATGGTGGGCAGATCATGTATGATGTATGATGCATAATTGCATGTGATGCCTTATGGCATGAGTCTAGCCTAGGACTTGAGGAGAGGAAAAATATTTTCGAACTGGAAGAGCTCACATAGAGTCTCTTGAGAGTGGTGCTTGGATAGGCCATTGATATGAGAATGGTGCTCAGGGAGGCCACTGGATTTGGGAGAGTGGTGCTCAGATAGGCCACTGGGTTGGGTGAGTCTCCTCTAAGTCCTTAGCTAGTGTTGGAGCGGGGTATGAGGTCGAGGGTTATTCCCTTAACCAAGTACTCGGGAAGGTGCGTGGATCCTTGCGGATAGTCGATGGGTGAACTTCACAATTGACTTGGTTATGCATGCCAAGGTCGTGGTAAGCCCGTACCCAGCTGTGCTATACCTGACAGTGGATCTGGACTTCCAATTGTGTAAGTGACATCATCCGAGTAAACCCGAGTGAGGATTATATCCTGTTTAGTTGTGACCGAGCAGGCGCATTGGGCGTGAAAATGGTTGGGGTGGTTTTGGTAGGAGGGAATGTCACTTATACAACTCTATTGTTATGGAGATCTCCTAGGTGTATGCGTGACGACACATTAGATGATTGATATGCATTGATATCTGTCATGAGATGCATTTATTGCATGATTATTAATATCATGAAGTGTGGTGTTTAACTTCATGATTGGTGGATTGTATTTTATGCATGAGTAGTATTGGATAGAGTGTATGGTGTTTCTCTATGAATATGATTGATTGTTGGATGATGTGTAGTATAGATTTTATTCTGTACTTGTATAATTGGTTTTGAACTCTAGCTTACCCTTCTGTTTCCATGTGGTGGAACTGCGATGATCATACTTGGTATGGGAGCAGGTCAGGGCTAGCTTGGAGTTGAGGTGTCCGTTGCGAGACGTGGAGTTTTGATCCTCGTGTTAGAGTTACCATTTTGGATAACGGTTTTTTCTGTTCTTGACCAGTACTAAGGAATATTATTTTTGGGATGACTGTACATATATGGAGTTTTATTTTATAACTGGAAACTTAGTTATTTTCATTTTTATTTGTACATGTATTTATGAGTTATCCAGCTTAATATTTCTCTTAGTTTCACTAGCAGTAGTGCGATTCCACTAAGTGTGGAGACCATGGCGGGTCGTTACACTTTTATGGTATCAGAGCCGGTCATGTCTTTTGGGATACTCTGTGGGGAGTGATCCTTCTAGGTTTCTGGTGTGTCATATCTCTGATATGTGTTAATTTTGGTGAGTTGTAGTGGTGAAGTGTTAGTAAAATAATGTTTGATTCTTTTAGTATGGTGAGGCCTCAATTTGATCAGATCACTAGGGCTATGGAGATGATGGTCATGGTGATGCAGTAGCAAAGTGCTCACTTTGCTCAAATAGAGGCAGGTAGAGCTATGGTTGAGGCAGCTAGACCGGTGGTCTCTCAGGATGGGAGAGATTTAGCAGAGTTCAGGAGATGTTAGCCTCCTGAATTCAAGGGGGATTCAGATCCTGATGTGGCAGATTTGTGGTTGTGTGAGATGAGAAGATCTTTAGTGTTTTGGAATCTTCTAAGGAGAGGAAGTTGGCCTATGCAGTATACATGCTGGCGGGCGAGATTGTGTACTAGTGGAGAGGCACCAGGCAGATGTTAGATAGCAGGAGTGTACCTGTTGATTGAGATTGCTTCAGGGGGTCTTTTTGGAGAAGTATTTCCCAGATAGCGTTAGATACGCTAAGGATGTAGAGTTTATGAGACTGTAGCAGGGGAGCATGTCTGTTTCAGAGTATGCTATGAGGTTTGAGCATCTGGCTCGTTTCTACTTTCAGGTTGTATCTGAGGCTTGGAAATGTAGGGAGTTTGCAGAGGGATTGAGGTATGAGCTGAAGAGGGTCATAGCCCTTATGTCCATAGAGGAGTTTCCTGCCTTGGTTGAGAAGGCAAATGTTGAGAGATTGGAGGGTGGTGGTAGCAGCGACAAGGTTGCTAGAGTTCAGGAGGGATCATTTGGATCTAGGAGGGGAGGTCAGCAGAGAGGACCCTATGACAAGCCTGTTTAGTCTCAAAGAGAAGTTGTTAGTAGGGGACCTCGTCTTGCTACTCTTCAGGGTGGAGCATAGTCGGTGCAGTGTTACAGATGTGGAGAAGCCCACACGATTAGAGATTGTTCCTATTCGGGGGAATTTTAGATGTGGCAGGCCAGGCCACGTTTCCAAAGATTGTCAGATGTCATCGACTCCATCTGGGAGTGCCCCGAGGCCAGTCAGGCCTACGGTTGTGGGGAGAGTATTTTTCTTTATTAGGTGTAGAGGCTTCCACTTCATCAGATTTGGTGAAGAGGGAGGGGAAGGCAGCAGGTGAGGATGTTTTGTTCCTGTTTGATTCTGGTGCCACACATTCATTTTTTTCTGTTGATTGTGTGGGGAGATTGGGTTGTTGGTGTCTGCATGGCACGTTAATTTGTATGTATCTACTCCAGCTTCAATTTTTGTGGTGACATCGGAGATGTGTGTGAGATGTCGATAGAGGTGTTTGGTAGAAGGTTTCGAGTGAACCTGATTGTGTTGCTCATGGTAGATATTGACATAATCTTAGGGATGGATTGGTTATCTGCCCATCACATCCTTATAGATTGTGCTCGATGAGAGTTGGTATTTCCTCAGTTGGAGGATGAGGTGTTGTTGTCAGCGGGTCAGGATGAGTAGTTGATGAGAGATGGAGTTGAGTGCTTCATGTTGTTTGCCGCCTTGAGTGTTGAGACGTAGAGGGTCATCATTGGGATTAAGATTGTCAGTGAGTTTCCTAAGGTGTTCCTAGATGATGTGTCGGGATTTCCACTTATGCGTGATGTTGTGTTTAGCATTGATTTGGTACTGGGTACAAGACCGGTATCAATGGCTCCTTATAGGATGGTTCAAGCTGAGTTGGTAGAGCTGAAGAAACAGATTGAGGATTTGTTGGAGAAACAGATGGTGAGGTCCAATGTTTCTCCTTGGGGTGCCCTGGTACTATTAATAGAGAAAGATGGTGGGGCCCGTTTGTGTGTTGATTATTGGAAATTGAATAAGTTGACGATAAGGAATAAGTATCCACTTTCGAGGATTTATGATTTGATGGATCAACTGAGGGGAGCTTCGGTATTTTTGAAGATTGATTTGAGATCCGAATACCATCAGATCAGGGTAAAGGAGAGTGACATACCGAAGACTGCTTTCAGGACTAGGTATGGTCACTGTGAGTACGTAGTGATGCGTTTCGGTGTCACTAATGCTCCAACAGTGTTCATGGATTACATGAATAGGATTTTTAGGTCATTCTTGGATAGGTTTGTGGTGGTCTTCATTGATGATATATTGGTGTATTCTAGATCTTTGGAGGATCACTGTGAGCATCTGAGGTTGGTTTTAGAGGTACTAAAGGAGAGGTAGTTGTATGCCAAGTTGTCCAAGTGAGTTTTGATTGTCTGAGGTGAGATTTGGGGCATGTGATATCGGCAAAGGGGATTTTAGTGGATCCAGCCAAGGTGGAGGCTATGATTCAGTGGGAGCATCCGAGGACTGTTACGGAGATTAGGAGTTTTGTTGGGTTAACGGGTTACTATCAGAGATTCATATAGGGTTTCTCTCGAATAGTAATGCCTTTGACTTAACTGACTCGGAAGGATCAGCTTTTTGGTTTGGATGGACGCTTGTGAGCAGAGTTTTCAGGAATTGAAGGGGCGATTGACTACTTCTCTAGTTTTGGTGTTACCTGACACTAGTGAGTATTTTGATGTGTTTTGTGATGCTTCTCACCAGGGGTTGGGCTATGTGTTGATGCAGGAAGGGAGAGTAGTAGCGTATGCTTTGAGACAACTTAAGACTCATGAGAGGAATTATCATACTCATGATTTGGAGTTTGCAACTGTGGTGTTTGCCTTGAAGTCGTGGAGGCACTATCTGTATGGTGCGAGATTCAGTGTATTTAGTGACCAGAAGGAGTTGAATATGAGGCAGAGAAGGTGGATGGAGTTCCTAAAGAACTTTGATTTCCAGTTGATATATCATCCTGGGAAGGCGAGTGTGGTAGCAGATGTATTGAGTAGGAAATCCATTCATGTGTCGGTTATGATGATTAGGGAGTTGGAACTGATTGAATAGTTCAGAGATTTGAGACTAGAGGTGGAGGTTGTTCAAGATCACATTAGTTGCGGTATGATCACCATAACTAATGAGTTCTTGAGACAGGTGGGAACTAAGCAATTATAGGATCCAGAGTTGTTAAGAATTTTGGGATTGCTTGGTACTGAGAGGGTAGCTGGTTTTGAGCTTAGTGATTTGAGCTTAGTGCTGATGGAGATTCTCGAGTGGAAGTGTGATAGTGTAACTAAGGACTTTGTGGTTGGGTTGCCTAGGACAGCTAGGAACAATGACTCTATCTGGGTGATTGTTGATAGGTTGACAAAGTGTGCACACTTTCTTCCTGTCAAGAGATGGTCCTTGGAAAGGCTTGCACAGTTGTATATTAGAGAGATAGTACGGTTGCATGGAGTGCCTTCCAGTATTATCTCTGACAAAGATCCAAGGTTTACTTCCAGGTTGGCAGACTCTGCATCAGGCTTTGGGGACGAGGTTGAGGTTGAGCTCCGCTTATCATCCACAGACAGATGGTCAGTCGAAGAGGACAATTCAGTCATTGGAGGATCTCTTGAGAGCTTGTGTGTTGGATCATCAGGGTAGCTGGGAGGAGGTGTTACCATTGGTAAAGTTCACTTATAACAAAAATTATCACTTGAGTATTGGCATGGCGCCTTTTGAGGCTTTGTATGGCGGAGGTGTAAGACTCCATTATGTTGGTATCATGAAGGTGAGTTAGTAGTGGTTGGTCCAGAGTTAGTTCTTTAGACTATTGAGATGGTGAGATAGATTCAGGAAAGGTTGAGGGCTACCCAGAGTCAATAAAAGTCCTATGCTGATAGGAGGAGGAGACCTATAGAATTTGAAGAGGGAGAGCATGTGTTTCATGTTTCACAGTTGAGGAACTATATTAGAGACCCGAGTCAAGTGATAGAGATCGATGAGGTGCAAGTTAGAGAGAACTTGACCTATGAGAAGAGACTGATAGCTGTGATTAATCACAAGTTGAAGAAGCTTCGTGGCAAGTCCATCAGCTTGGTGAGGATTGTTTGGGATGCAGCTACTGGTGAGGTTACTTGGGAGGTGGAGAGTCAGTTCAAGGAACAATATCCATTCCTCTTTTCAGGTAAGCCTATTTTTGGGGACGAAAATTCCTGTCTGTTGGGGGGTATTGTAACGTAGTAAGTTAAAAAAAACAAAATATGGCTGATTCAGTAGCCCAGAACGGGCCGTTCCCAAACTGGAACGGGCGGTTCCCAAACTGGAATGGGCTGTTCCAAACTACTGAATTGACCTGTAAATCGTAGTTGAGAACGGGCCGTTCTGGATAGAGAACGCGTCGTTCTAGTTGGAGAACGGGCCGTTCTGGATGGAGAACGGGCCGTTCTGGAGGGGAGTACGTGCCGTTCTAGATGGAGAACGGGCCGTTCTAGATGAGTTCCAGAACGGGCCGTTCTGGTTTTAGAACGGGCCGTTCTGCATGTGGTTTTTGCACATGACGAAGGGATATAGAACGGGCCGTTCCGGATTCGGTACAGGCCGTCCTGGCCACTCCAGAATGTCTATAAATAGGGGTTGTGGGCCTTGAGAAGAATGTGAGTTTTTAGAGAGAAGTTTTAGAGAGAAGGTCTCTGGGTCTGTGAGCTCCTTTCTCTCCTAAATTTCTATGTATGATTCCTTTTCTCCTCTAGACCACTAATGCCTTCTGTCTTTTCTTGAAATTCAGATTAGAAAACTTGCTTTGAGAGGATTGAAGTTCCGGGTTGAGCTTTGGAAGGGAATTCTATTTTGTCTCAGTTGTTGGCTATTTTGAGCCAATTTTCAGGTGAGGGAAGCTAGAATGTTTGTTTGTTTAGGTTGCATGTGAGTTTACAAACTCAATAGGTGCATGAATGTTGAGAATCCATAGATGGATTGAAGAAAATCTCATTTTTGGGGTTTTGAGAAAAAAGAGGATTTTGATGATTTTGATGCATAGGTTGGATGCATGTGAGATTTAAGTTTATTTTGAGTCGTATGGAGCCTATGCATTGTGTTTTGTGTTTGCATGTGGCTGAATTTGTTAGTTTGGATGAGAGTTTTGAACTCTTTGACTGGGATTTAGGCCGGGCGCAGGTTGAGCGCGCCAAGCGTGGAAAAGCTTAGGGCTCTCGGGTTGGATGTTGGGCCAGGCGTGATTTAGTTGCGTCAGGCGTGGAGACTCTTAGGAGTCTTTGTCTCAAGGACACCGAGCGTGAGTTGAACACGACGGGTGTGGATGAGTTTTAGGACTCTCAGGTTTGGATTAGGCTGGGCGAGCTCAGGCTGCGCGGAGCGTGAATATGTTTATAAATAATTGATTTAAATTGATGCTTATGCATGTTTAAAGTTGAAATTTTAGATCATGTATGTATGATATATGATGTGTAGTGCAGTGTGATTCATATGTATGCTTTGTGATGATACGTATGAATGTTTGAATATGATATGACATGTGTATATGTTCATATGGGTATGTTTATTGATCATAATGGTGGTAGACCATGTATGATGTATGATGCATTATTGCATGTGATGTCTTATGACATGTGTATGATTGTTGATCATGATGGTGGGCAGACCATGTATGATGTATGATGCATAATTGCATGTGATGCCTTTTGGCATGAGTCTAGCCTAGGACTTGAGGAGAGGAAAAATATTTTCGAACTGGAAGAGCTCACATAGAGTCTCTTGAGAGTGGTGCTTGGATAGGCCATTGATATGAGAATGGTGCTCAGGGAGGCCACTGGATTTGGGAGAGTGGTGCTCAGATAGGCCACTGGGTTGGGTGAGTCTCCTCTAAGTCCTTAGCTAGTGTTGGAGCGGGGTATGAGGTCGAGGGTTATTCCCTTAACCAAGTACTCGGGAAGGTGTGTGGATCCTTGCGGATAGTCGATGGGCGAACTCCACAATTGACTTGGTTATGCATGCCAAGGTCGTGGTAAGCCCGTACCCAATTGTTCTATACCTGATGGTGGATCTGGACTTCCAATTGTGTAAGTGACATCATTCGAGTAAACCCAAGTGAGAATTATATCCTGTTTAGCTGTGACCGAGCGGGCGCATTGGGCGTGAAAACGGTTGGGGTGGTTTCGGTAGGATGGAATGTCACTTATACAGCTTTATTATGGAGATCTCCTAGGTGTATGCGTGACAATGCATTAGATGATTGATATGCATTGATATCTGTCATGAGATGCATTTATTGCATGATTATTAATATCATGAAGTGTGGTGTTTAACTTCATGATTGGTGGATTGTATTTTATGCGTGAGTAGTATTGGATAGAGTGTATGGTGTGACTCTATGAATATGATTGATAGTTGGATGATGTGTAGTATAGATTTTATTCTATACTTGTATTATTGGTTTTGAACTCTAGCTTGTTGAGCTTTGTTGAGCTTTGGAAAAGCTTAAAGAGTTTTGATGATCACAACATGAGAACAGCAACTTGGAGCACAAAAACAAAGTCAAAGAAGAATCAAGAAAATGCTATGAGATGGAGCTATGTAATAGAACTTAGGATATAGATTGTTTTGAATGAGTTTCTATATTTTGTGTGCTTAGTATGCTTTGTGCATGAGCAAATCTTATCTAAACTAAGTAGAGAGTATATGATGATGAGTTAAAAACACTGGAAAGTTATTTTGAGTCTTAAAATGAAGTTTTAAGAACTAACTCAAAATAATCGATTATTGTTAAATATAATCGATTATTTCAGCTAATAGGCTAAGTGGAATGCCTTGCTGTAATAATCAATTATTTGCCAAAATAATCGATTATCCCAGGAACAACTCTCTGGAATAATCGATTATCTAGCTAAATAATCGATTATATTGTTCTTAGTTGATTTCCAGAAAATCTGAAGAACAAAATAATCGATTATTCTTTAAAATAATCGATTATCTGTGTCTGAAACTTTTATAAATAGTTTGAACCTTGAGAAACTTCAGACATGAGTTAGAACTGATAATCAATTTGTGAAAAACGTTTTTGTGAGTCTTTGTGACATCTTGGAGAGTTTTCTTTGTGAAATCCAAGAGTGAAAACGTTTGTGAAAAGCTTTGGTAGAAGATCATCATCATCATATTCTTGAAAGGGGAAGATAAAGATTTGTTCAAGAATTCCAGGTGAATTCGTTCCTTTTATTCTTTGTGAATCTTTGTGGAAAATCTTGAGAAGGGTTTCTGAAGTGGTAAGGTTTCTTGTAGTGGGTTCTACAAGGGGTGCTTTCTTGGGGTCAAGAAAGTGGTTATCTTTTAGTGTTGAAGTATATGCATGTGTGTTCTTGTAAACCTTCTTGCTTAAAGATAGTGGAGCCAAATCTTAATCAGGTGTTGATTAAGGACTGGATGTAGGTCACATGTGGAGTGGCTGAACCAGTATAAAAGACTTGTGCAATCTTCTTCTACCTTATCTTTTACTTTGAGTAATTGCTTGATTGAACATTAAAGAAGATAATTCTTGATTAACATGTTTATGTGAAAATTGTTGGTTTAAATATGAATTAGAACATTATATTTGAACCTCACAATTTTGTAATCAAGAAAGCATATTGCATTCATACGTTCATAACAAGTCTTTAAGAGAGCTTCATTTGAAAAATTCAGTCTTAGAAAAGTTTAAGTGAAATAAAGATCCTAAATACTCTGATAATTTTTAAAAGGGTCATAGAAACCAATTCACCCCCCTCTTGGATTGTGCCATTCTTTTCTAACATAGCTTACCCTTCTGTTTCCATGTCGTGGAACTGCGATGATCATACTTGGTATAGGAGCAGGTCAGGGCTAGGTTGGAGTTGAGGTGTGTCGCCACCCGCCGAAAGGGACATTGGCATTCGCGACGATGGTTGGACTCTTTTTAAGTTTTGAAAAATGATGGATTGTTAGAACGACTTATTCTCAAACTGAGACCTCATCGAGCTAACAATTTTGTTTAAATGACTCTCATCAATCCATGTTAATCCCAAGCGGGACCCTCCATGGATTAGTGGTTTTCGCAAAAAGAAGGGGTTCTTGGAGTCGCCACCAATGTTTTACTCAAAACATTGGAAAAAGATATAAGGCATTTGATTTTCGCAAATCAACTTCGGCCATTACAACCAGAGTCGGGTAAGGGAGTCGGTTACGTGTGAGGAAGGTGTTAGCACCCCACAACGCCCCTTTCGGGTTCCCTATGACAGATTATTTCATAAATAATAGCGTAAAGTTACTAAATTACCCCCATTTATTAGAAACGATTATAAGTAAAATATTTACATGATGAAAGCTTTAAACGTGTAATGCAACAATCAAAAAGCGGTAAAAGAAAGGATTTTGGGAATAAACCTTTGAAGCGTGCTTTTATATATTCAAAACGAAGATTAGGAGGCTTTTTGGCGCTCCTTCCCACTACACGTCCGCTCGCTCCTTTCCCTAAAGATAATTTTTACTATGGAAATCAAAGAGATTTCCCTTCGACTTGTTCGAGTCCCAAGCTAATGGCTCATGACTCAAGAACTTCGTCGGATTGGCTCTCGGAGAGACTTCTAGGGCAGAGAATAGCTCAAAAACCCAAGAATACTCAGCACGAGGGTCCAGAAGTGTGTAAAAAGTGTGGGAGGACGTGCCAATGACGTCCTATTTATAGGATTGAGGCGCAGTACGGCCTAGAGGGTCAATACGGCCCGTACTGAGTTTTTGAACTACAGTACGGCCGTATTGAATTTGGTACGGCCGTACTGAAGTTCAAAAACTTCAGTACGGCCGTATTGATTTCACTACGGCCGTATTGTAGTTCAAATGGCTCAGTACGGCCGTACTGAACCTCTAGGAGGGTGTATTGAGCTCCAATCCTCGCACACCCTTATTCTAAGCTACTCTAAGACTTCTAGACCTACAAAGAATCATCCTAGGGTCTTCCAGGAGTCCTTCCGGCTAACTTTCCTTCGGTCTTCGAGAGTCTTTGAGTCTTATTTCCGACCCGAACAATTTTAGGGGTCTACAAGGTGTCCGGTGCGAGACGGGGAGTTTTGATCCTCGTGTTAGAGTTATCATTTTGGATAACGGTTTTGTCTGTGCTTGACCGGCACTAAGGAATATTATTTTTGTGATGATTGTACATATATGGAGTTTTATTTTATAACTGGAAACTTAGTTATTTTCATTTTTATTTGTACATGTATGTATGAGTTATCCAGCTTAATATTTCTCTTAGTTTCACTAGCAATAGTGCGATTCCACTAAGTGTAGAGACCATGGCGGGTCGTTACACACTTTCTCTTATTCCTCATAATATTTAGTATTTACTTATTTTAATTAACAAGATAAAGGAAAAAAAAAGTGTTGGTGTCTTTTCTGCTTTTGATTTCACTTTCAATATTTCACTTTTCCTTATTCCTTCTAATCCTTAATTCTTTCACATTCCTAGAGTCATTCTCTCTCTTTATATATAGATAGATAAATAGATTAATAGTTTTTTTAGTTAAGATTCGTAGTCACCAATGTTAATGATAAAAAAAAGTTACACCTTAAATAATTTTCATGGAATGTAAAAGCTGACTTATATAATATTATACTCACAATTATATATATTAAAAATTTCAAGGTTTAAACCCTTCTTATTTAATAATGGCCATTTACATATATTATAAATATCATATAATACATTATTTTTAAATAAAATAATATAATAAATTTCTAAATAATAATTTTGTAATTGTATAAAATTTTGCATACTCAATCTAGTTAATAAGAACCTTAATGATTGAATCCATTTAATTAATTTCTTATAAAAAATTATTGTTAAATTTTACTAATTTTATAAACTATATATATATTATTAACATTTAATTTGTATATGAGACATGTAACGTAGTGAGTTGGTTCAAGGTTTAGTAGATAGTAGAGCGAAGAATATTTAAGGCTTTATTTGAGAACAGAGCCTCATAAGCTCATTCTCAAAGAAACCTAGAGAGAGGTTTTAGAGAGAAGGACTCAGGTCTGTGAGCTCCTTTCTCTCCCAAACTTCTCTGTTTGATTCTTCTTCTCCTCTAGATCACTAATTTCTTCTATCTTTTCTTGAAATTCAGGCGAAGAAGCTTGTTCTGGAGAATTGAAATTTGTGGGTTGAGCTTTGGGAGAAATCTTCTTCCTCTTCCTATTCTTGGCCATTATGAGCTAATCTTCAAGTGAGAGAAGCTAGATTATAGATTGATTGGTTGCATGTGAGTTTAGGAACTCAAATTGATGTATGAATTCTGAGAATTCATGGTTGGATTGAAGAATTTCTCATTTTTTGGGGTTATGGAAAAAATGGGGTTTTTCGATGATTTTGATGCGTTTGATGGTTACATGTTGAATCTAAGCCTGTTTTTGAGTTTTGTGGAGCATATGAATTTCATTTCATGGATTGCATGTGATTGAATTGGCTGATTTTCAGGTTTTTGAAGAAAATTTTGAAGTTTTGGGGCTGGTTGTTTGAAGTTGCACTGGGCGCATGTTCTTGGCATCAGGCGCACATTCATCAGAAGCACCTAATTTCAGTTCACACCGGACGCGAGGTTAGTTGAGTCGGGCATGATTGAGAATGGGAGTTTCTGGATGAGGTTGCGCCGGGCGTGGGGAGAACCACGCCAGGAACGATATCAGATGTTGGCTTGTGTTTTTGGTTACTGATATGGCATTGGGTGCGATCTAGGTGCGCCGGGCGTGGAGACTCCTTGGGGGTCTCTGCCTGGGGTGGCGCTAGGCCTAGGGTGAGTGCACCGAGCGCGGAGACCTCTTTAAGTCTCTGTGTAGACGATGTCGGGTGTAGAGTGAGCGCGCCGGGCGTGGAGACTCTTGTGAGTCTTTGTTTGGATGACGTCGAGCGCGAAATGATTTGCGCCGGGCGTGATCATGTTGGTTTATGATTGTTGAATGATGATGAATAAGTGTAGAGATGATGTATGATAAGTGTGTTGTGAAGTTGTATAGTTACATTGAGATGCATGTTGAGCTTAGTGTTGCAAACTGGTTGTGTGGTTGAGTAACTAAGTAGAGATGATATATATATGAGTTGAAAAGTTATTTGTTGTCTAAGTAGTTATGCTAAACAATATAATGAGCTGTTGTGTTGTTATTCCAAGTTGTTGAGCTGAACTATGTTGTTGAGTTGTAAGTTGATTGAACTGTGATGATGAGCTATTGATCACTAGGACTAGAGGAGATATTTTTGAAGTTGCTCATCTCATTGTGTGGATTGAGATAGTTGTGGTGCTCTGAGAGCCCAATTTGTTGAAAACCCCTCCTTGGGAAGTTGTCCCTTGGAGTGGATGTTGTGTTGTTTTCCTCTAGGACTTAGTTGGTCCTGTGTGTGGGCAAGGTCGAGGCACACGTGTATGAAGCGACCACGGTATAGGGGCCAGGTCGAGTTATACCGATTCCAAGCGACCAATTCGTGTAAAGTACGAAGTCGGGAACTTAGTTCCTAACTAAGTATCGGAGGGTTGTAGTATTTGGAGGATAGTCAGTAGGATAATCCCATAGGTGGCTTAGTTAAGCTAGCGAATGTCATGGTAGGCCTAAACCTAGTTGTCCTATCCTGACATAATACTATACTTCCTTGTTTAAGTGGCAAAGTTTACCTAGCAAGCCCAAAAAGGTTCTGTATTGTCAGTTTAGTAGGACCTAGCCACTTAGACTACTCACTCATGTTGTAGGAGATCTCCGGGTCTTAATGTGTGACGATGCATGAGTTGTTGATGAGTTGACTTTGTGTTGATATGAGTTGTAAATAATGTTGTTGTGTTGTGAAGTTGTGGTTGAGTTGTGTGTTGTTATGTGTTGTATGTTGACTATGTTGAGAACGATGATAATGTTGTTATACTGTAAGTTATTTATATATATATATATATATATATATATATATATGTGTTGATTCTTTTCACTAGCTTACCCTTCTGTTTCTATGTGGTGTGAACTGCAATGATCATACTATGTATGAGAGCAGAGCAAGGATAGGTTAAAGAGTAGCAGTAGAGCAGCTGGTGATGTTCAAAGTTGGATGTTATTTTGTAGTCTCCCAGTTGTGGGTAGACATTTTGTGTAGATGTATTTGCTAGACAAGCAACATAGTTGTGTATATATATATATATATATATATATATATATATATATATATATATATATATATATATATTCAGGAGATGTTGTTACATATATTATATTACTGTCTTCAGTATATATTCATATGTGCAGTAAGTTTTGTGTTAGCACCCCCACAAGATTTTTAATGTTTTTAATATATGTATATAATTATAAATTGTTTACATAATTTATAATACAATTAAGAAATATTTATAATATTTTTTTAATCATGGCATTATAAGAGTATTTATCGACTTCGTCAAAAATTAGTATTTTTCAAAATTTTAACTATATTAAAGTTGTTTATGTCAAAATCATTTTTTTGTCAAATAAAAAATTCAAAATTATATTATCCTCAATTGATAGATAGAAATTATAATTTTAGTTTAATCATTAATTTTTAATTAATAACTATTTTCTTGACTAGAACACCATAATCTCTTGATAAGGAGAGCTAGATTATCTCAAATTAAATTTTAAACCGCTAGTGTGTAATGGTTGATGTACTACCTTGAATCATCTTGAGATTTTTCTGAAATATCTCAATTAATCGATAAAATATGGAGAAAAATGCCTACAATCTTTAGGCACCTCACCTTTAAGGATACGGGGCAAGTGTTCTATCTCAAAGATATTTTGAGTAGGGTTGTTAAAAAATATTTGTACTTGTAGTATCCGGAGATAAAATCTGCAATGGATAGAAAATGGATACCCGCAGATAATGGGTATGAATATTTTTTTTATACCCACATGTTAACAGGGAGGGTGCATGTATCATAGTATCCATACCCATGGATATTCGTTACCACTAGTATTTAATTTATTTGAATTTGTATGAATTTGATTTTATTTGAACCTGTATGAATTTGATATTGTTTGGACTTTCTTTGGACGTATTGTATTTTATCAACTTTTATTTTTGATTTATGTGTAATGAAAATATTTTATTTTAACAATTATTATTTGAACTTTAAACTTATATGATTGAATGTTCAAAAATTACTTATTATAATTAGTATAATTGTTAAAAATATTTGAATTTTAATTTTGTAATCTTCAAACTTTTTTATGCTAATTTTTATAACTTTTAAAAGAAAAAAATTGTTACAAATAACTAAAATATATGATTAATGTTATGAATAATAATTAGTGGCTTAATTAGTGGATGCCAATATTTATTATCAATCATTACCATTTATATTTTCGTTATGTATTATTTCCTTTATTGTGTAATTGTTCATTTACAACATGTACTTATAAATAGGTTACTCCTCTCCCAAAGATAATACACTAGTCAGATTCTTTTCTCTATCTCTTATTATCTTGTTTATTCTCTCAACTTTTTCTCTCTTTTATAACACGTTATCAGCACGATAGTCTTTTATCTATTGGTGTTGCAACTACAAGAAAAAGCTATGAAGAATTTTCTTGAAGAAAGTCATATTTTTCAAGATAAATATTTCAAGGTTAGCTATTCATTTTTCATAATAAGAATTTTATCAAATATTTGTATTGTTTACATTGTTATGAATCAAAGTATTCTTGAAGACATTATAGTAGTCCTGAAGACACTATTAAATAAAGAAATTCTTCATACATTTTTGAAATCTGTCTAGAAGACACTATCAAAGAAGAATGTTCAACCTCTTTTACTTTATTATTTTTTTTTCCTCACCAGAAGTGAGAAATATCAATGTTTCATTGACGTAATATATTTTGAAATCATGTTTTTCATATTATGTATTTGATAGAATATCTTTTCCATAATTTTGAAATTTATTTTAATACAGTTGATTTTTAAGACAAAATAAAAAAAAATATTTTTATAATGTTCTAGAAGACATTATCAAATAAAGATATTTTAAGATTTTTTTTCTCACCAGAAGTGGGAAAATGGTGAAAAAAAATGAAACCGAAAGAACAATTTTTTTTTTTGAAATTGAATGATTCTCTGTGAATGATATATGTTGTAAAATTGTATAATTCTCCATGAATGTTATATATATACACATATAACGATTTTGCAATGATCCAGAAGACATTGTCAAATTAAGAAATTTTAAGCATTTTTTTTCTCACCGGAAGTGAGATAATTGTGCAAAAATGAAAAATAAAAGGATATTTTCTCACCGGAAGTGAGATAATTGTACGATAATGAAAATAAAAGAATATTTTCTCACCGGAAGTGAGATAATTATGCAACAATGAAAATAAAAGGATATTTTCTCACTGTAAGTGAGAAAATTGTACGACAATGAAAATAAAAGAATATTTTTCTCACCGGAAGTGAGAAAATAATATGAAAAGTGAAAAATAAAATAAATTTCACCAGAAGTGAAAATTTTGATATAAATATATTATATTGTATTTGATCCTTTGATATAAATGAAGTCATCACCGGAAGTGAAATAATTTTGTAAATATGATAATTATAATGTTGAATGATATTTGAGGCACTTATAAAAATTATGACTAGCAAAGCGTGTCCTCAAGCCTATTTAGGTTTTGTGTGATTTCTTGAAAAGATTATGAGTTTTTTTACATCTGTAATTTGATATTCTTCATGATTAAATTGATTGAAATAAGCAACTTGTCATGTAATTGAACTCATGTGTTACGTTATTGAATCTTAAAGGGTTTAGTTTCAAATTCTATTGATATAATTGATGTCTAAAGATACATAAAAAGAATGTCATTTTTATAATGATTTCTCTATTTGAAAAATATATTATATTTTTCATACATCTATTTTGCTCCAAAAGTAGCAATTTTTTTTATAAAAAAAAAGGATTAAGAAATATCCTTAGTTGGTGTATTGTCTCTTGAAGACTAAAACAAAATAATGAGAATTTTTATGCAAGAGACCATTTTAACTAGCATTATTTCATTCCCTGAAGTGAATGTTCTAATGTATTAATTTTTGTCTTCTCATATTCAATAATGTGAGAAATTAATGTTATATGATACTACAAATATAATTGAAAGCTCTAGAAGAGCTAATATATTATTACTGAAAGATACGAAGTTGCATATTAAAAATGCATTATATTTTTCAAAGTCTTACAAAAACTTATTGAGTTTCAAGGATATTCGTTTAAATGAATTTCATATTGAAACAAATAATGAAGGAAATGTAGAATATTTTTAATCACGAAACTCCACTTGAACAAAAAGGAAGTATTGGAAAAATTATTTGTTTTTTCCTATGGACTGTATTGCATGTATATTAATATAGTTGAAACACATACTATTGTAAACCAGAAGTTTACAAATCAAAATAAATTTGAGGTTTAGCATGACCGGTTGGGTCACCCTAAGACTATTATGATGCGAAAAATAATTGAAAATTCATGTGGACATTTATTGAAGAACCAGGAGATTCTTCAATTAAATTTTCTCATGTACTTCTTGTTCCCAAAGGAAGTTAATAATCAAATCATCACCAGCAAAAAAAAAATTGGGGATGAATCTATCTTATTTTTAGAACGAATACAAGGTGATATTTGTGGACCAATACACCCCCATGTGGACCATTTAGATATTTTATGATTTTAATTGATGCATCAACAAGATGGTCACATGTTTGTTTATTATCAATTCGCATCCAGACGTTTGCGAGATTATTAGCTCAACTAATTAGATTAAGAGCTCATTTTCCTGACTATCCAATTAAGAAAATTCGTTTGGATAATGCTGGTGAAATTCTTTTAATGAGTTGATTTTCCCAACATTAGCGGGAGAACACAAATAGCTAGAAAAAGATATTAGTTGGAATGAATTATCACTATCTCATTTTGATCCTCGTACAAAACAATGTGAACTAGAAGTTCAAAAAATAATTCATTTGCAAAATCTAGCCAACCAATTACCAAATGTATTCATAAATCCAAAAAGGGTGACTAAGTCATATGTACTAGCAGCTAATGTCCTATAAGAGTCGAAGTCCCTATTGGACAATTTAATATTATAAACGAGTCACAAAGACGTCTGAAGCCTGGTAGACCAATTGGTTTTAAGGATAAGAATCCTCAAATAAAAAAGGGAGTTAAAGTGCAAAATGACCAAATTGAGGATGTAAAAACTCAAAAAGATTCCTCTGACATAACTAATATTTCAGTTCCAGAAGAAACTCAGGTACCTGAAATTATTGAAAATGAAGAGATCTCAATAAATTATGTCATGAATGGAATACGATGAAATCGAAACATAGTCAATATTGATGACGTGTTTTCATATAATATAGCGCTAAATGTAATAAATGATATTGAGGATCATGTACTAAAGTCCATTAATGATTGTCGACAAAGAAATGATTGGCCAAAATAGAAAGATGCAATTGAGGCAAAATTAGACTCGCTTGCTAAGCAAAACGTTTTTGGACCAGTACTACGTACACCAAAAGGTCTAATACCAATTGGATACAAATAGGTTTTGTGCAAAAACGAAATGACAATGGTGAAATTGTGAGATACAATGCAAGACTAGTTGCTCAAGGTTTTTCACAAAGACTCGATATTGATTTTGAAGAGACATTCACCTGTAGTGGATGCAAACACTTTTCGATATTTAATTAGTTTGGTTGTACATGAAAAACTTAATTTACATCTAATGGATGTAGTTACAACATATTTATATGGCTCTCTTGATGCTGACATTTATATGTAACTCCCAGAAGGATTTAATTTGCTTGACGATGTAATTTCTAGAGAAGATTATTCGATCAAATTGAATAAGTCCCTATATGGGATAAAGCAATAAGGTCACATGTCGTATAATCGACTAAGTGAATACTTATTACAAGAAGGATATAAAAATGATCCAATTTGTCCGTGTATATTTATAAAAAGATCAGAAAATGGATTTTCCATAATTGTAGTTTATGTAGATGACATAAACATTATTGGAACTTTTGAAGAGCTTTCAAAAGTAATAGATTGCTTAAAGAAAGAATTTGAAATGAAGGATCTAGGAAGGACAAAGTTTTGTCTAGGACTGCAAGTTGAATACTAGGAAAATGGAATTCTTGTACATCAAGAAGCTTATATGACAAGGGTGTTTAAAAGGTTTTATATGGACAAATCACATCGACTATGCACTCCCATGGTTGTAAGATCTTTAGATGTTAACAAAGATCTATTTAGATCCTAAGAAAATGATGAAGAAATACTGGTCTCGAAGTACCATATCTTAGTGTTATAGGAGCACTAATGTACCTTGCTAATTATACACGACCTGATATATCATTTGCTGTTAATTTGTTAACAAGATATAGTTCTTCACCTACATGAAGACATTGGAATGGAGTTAAACAAATCCTTTGTTATCTTAGAGGTACAATGGATATGGGGTTATTATATTCAAATGTTCCCAAACCAAAACTAAATGGTTATGCAGATGCAGGTTATTTGTCAAATCCTCATAATGGTAAATCACAAACAGGATATTTGTTTACAAGTGGTAGTACAACCATATCATGGCTATCTGTAAACCAAACCATATCAGCCACTTCATCTAATCATGCTGAAATTTTAGTATTACATAAGGCAAGTCATGAATGTGTATGGCTAAGATCTGTGATTCAACACATACAGGAAACTTGTGGTTTATCTTGTGGAAAAATGACATCGACAGTTATATATGAAGATAATGTTGCATGTATTGCACAATTGAAAGATGAATACATAAAGGGAGATAGAACAAAGCATATTCTACCAAAATTCTTTTTTACTCATGATCTTCAAAGGAATGGTGATATAAATGTTCAACAAGTCCGCTCAAGTGACAACCTAGCAGATCTCTTTACAAAGTCACTTCCAAGAAAAGTTTTTGAAAAATTGATACACAAGATTGGACTTCGTTGTCTTAAAGATTGTATGCATGAGGGGGAGAAATAAATATTTATGAATGATGTACTCTTTTTCCTTCACTAGGTTTTTATCCCACAGGGCTTTTCCTAATAAGGTTTTAACGAGACACATTCTAAATATTGGACATCCAAGGGGGAGTGTTATGAATAATAATTAGTGGCTTAATTAGTGGATGCCAATATTTATTATCAATCATTACCATTTATATTTCCGTTTTGTATTATTCCCTTTATTGTGTAATTGTTCAGTTACCACATGTACTTATAAATAGGTTACTCCTCTCCCAAAGATAATACACTAGTCAGATTCTTTTATCTATCTCTTATTATCTTGTTTATTCTCTCAACTTTTTCTCTCTTTTATAACAATTAAAATATTTTTAGAATATTTTTTTTAGTAAATACACATAAGATATTGAAAAATATGTGAATACCTTCTCAATAAATACCCGCTAAATAGCTACGCGCATGAATATTAGAACAAATATGTAACAAACATTTGTCTAACGAAGAGGGTAGTGTGACACCCTCTACCCCGCATACCATAAACACATAATTAATGAAATCCGAGTAACTTAATCCTTCATTATTAAAATACCAAATGTGTTCAGATAGAGAGCATCACATCCATGACTTAAACAAACAACATAATCAGTAGAAATTACAAAAGAAATAAGGCTAGGGTTTTCAAAATAATTTAATAGAAACAACATCCTAATCTAACCCCATCTATGCTCCAATGTCACATCGCTACAAAAAAAATGCAAATTTTCGACGGACATAATTCGTTAGTAAAAAGGAATATTCGTCAAAAATAGAGTATTTTTGACGGATGTTAATCCGACGGAAAAAGGGTGGTCGAAAAAAAAATCCGTTAGAAATAATTTAATCCGTCAAAAATTATTTGAAAGTCTTTATATGATTCCGACGGATAAATCCGTTAGAAAATTTTTGTTTAATTTTAATAAATTTATTAATGTAATAACGTCTCTCAAGGATTCTATTTCACAACACTTTACTTTTTAGCATGTTTTGTCCTTACGTGCACAATTTCTGAGAAACTTTCAAGAAGGTCACCCATCCCTGTATTACTCCAAGTCAAGCACGCTTAACTTTGGAGTTCTGATGAGATAAGCTACCAAAAAGCAAATGCATGTTGTCAGTATAGGTAGTACAAATTAATTCATTTAAGTCATCTTCAACTATGCAATCTCATACTTATACTATCTTTGAATCCCTCTCATTTCGGTGTGGTCGAACTGTTATAAAATATAATAATTATATTACCAATAATAATAATTAAATATATTTAATTAATCTTTATTTATATATATACTTACTTTTATAATTAACAATCTACTTATTTCTATTCAAAATTAATATTATGATACAATTTAAATTATTTATTATAAATTTTAAATTTTAAATAATAATTTATATATTTTAAAATGAGAAGGGTTATAATAACACCGATATAACTTTTACTAAGTATTTAACCGCTCAATAACTTTATATTAAACATGAAATTTGTAAATCCAACCGTTAGATTGAAAGTTCATATCGCTTTATATGTTTATATCAAAATTTGTTAAAATTGAACAACAACTTGAAGGTAAGGTGTTCATATTTTAGTATATTTTGAAATGT
This sequence comes from Cajanus cajan, assembly GCF_000230855.2. Lineage (NCBI taxonomy): Eukaryota > Viridiplantae > Streptophyta > Magnoliopsida > Fabales > Fabaceae > Cajanus > Cajanus cajan. The sequence continues at coordinate 5,494,385 of NC_138517.1, read as the reverse complement.
ATATATGACATCAATTTTGTTTTACAAGAATGAAGTATCAAATCATCTTGAACTAATATAAAATTTTGTATACATGATCTAAGAGTAAAAGACTTTCAATCTAATGGTTGAATTTATAAAATTCACATTTAATATAAAGTTATTGAGCGGTGTAATCACTAGTGGAAAAAAGGCTTTTAAAATCGGTTATTTTCAACTTTTAAAATTGGTTCCGTAACCGATTTTAAAAGAGCCGATTTTAATAGTTAGACTTTTAAAATCGGTTAAATAACCGATTTTAAAAATTAACTTTTAAGATCGGTTGTTTTATAACCGATCTTAAAAGTCCTAGCTCTGAAAAAAAATTAAATTGGAACAGGCCATTCCAGGTTGTGAAAAAAACTACTTGAAAAACGGACCCTGAAGAACGGGTCGTTCTCCTTGAAGAACGAACCGTTCTCCTTGCAGAATGGGACATTCTTCTTGCAGAACGGGCCGTTCCAGATTCGAAATTTACCCAAAATGAACCTACAATGAAAATAGAGACAAGAGAAGAGCATGAGAAAATGAAAAGAGACACAAGAAGAGCCTGAGAAGACGAAAACGACAACGAAATTTACCTTATTGAAGACTTTAGAAAATAAGAGTGCAAGAGAGTAAAAAAAGGAATGGAGGGAAAGATTAAAGAGAATGAGAATGGAGAGAAATATAAAAGGTTTCTGACGATACTTTTAAAATCGGTTATTTAAGAACCGATTTTGTATACTACATACAAAATCGGTTCTGAAATAACCGATTTTAAAGGTAGCACTTTTAAAATCGATCATAAAATAACTGATCTTAAAACTACTTATAAGATCGGTTAAATTTTAACCGATCTTAAAAGTGTTCATATTACTTACAAAATTCTCACCGCGTCACTTTTAAGATCGGTTACCTTGTAACCGATCTTAAAACTGATTTTAAATCCAATTTTTGCACTAGTGAATACTTAGTAAAAGTTATACCGGTATTATTATAACCCTTCTCTTTTAAAATATTATTTGTATAAATTAAATTTTAACATTTTCAATAAATTATTAATTAACTTAATATATTTATTCATCTTAAATCTAAGATATAAAATTCAAAAAATGTATTTATCTTTATTTTATTTTCTGATTATCAACTATTAATAAAATATTAATTAAAAATATTATCTAATTATAACATAATATTTTCATATCAAATTTAAAATCAGATATTAGTTATACAAAAATATCAAGATCATATAGTAAATTGTCAATAAGATTCTAGTTAAATAATTTTAAATAATTAATTTTTCAACTATATTGTTTCCAAATAATTTATTCCAAAGCTAATCAATTTTTTATATATTAATTATTAGTAAAATTTAATAACTTTTAATTTAATAATTGGATCGATGAAATTCAACATACACCATGAGTTATTGAGCAGAGTAACTTTACTAAGAGTTACTTTGTAAGTCATTCGATTCCTCCTCCTTTTCTCTCTCTCTCTCTCTCTCTCTTTATATATATATATATATATATATATATATATATGAGGGTTCAAATGATACTAGTGTAACTTTTACTAAGTGTTACACCACTCAATAACTTTATATTAAATGTGAATTTTATAAATTCAACCGTTAGTTCAATTTTAATAAAATTTGACATAGATGTATAAAATTGACCTAACGGTTGAATTTATAAAATTCACATTTAATATAAAGTTATTGAGCGGTGTAACACTTAGTAAAAGTTACACCGGTATCGTTTGAACCCTCGTATATATATATATATATATATATATATATATATATATATATTTATATATATATATATATGAGGGGGTTATAATTACACCGGTGTAACATTTATTAAGTGTTACACCACTCAAAAACTTTATATTAAATGTGAATTTTGTAAATCCAACCGTTAAATTGAAAGTTCATATCACTTTATATGTGTATATCAAATTTTGTTAAAATTGAACAACAATTTGAAGGTAATCAAAGTGTTCATATTTTAGTATATTTTGAAATGAATATATTACGTCAATTTTGTTTTATAAAAATGAAGTATCAAATCATCTTGGATTAATATAAACTTTTGTATATATGATCTAAGTGATATGAGCTTTCAATTTAATGGTTGGATTTACAAAATTCACATTTAATATAAAGTTATTGAGATGTGTAACACTTAGTAAAAGTTATAACCCCCTCTATATATATATAGATATTTAAAATTTTATTGATGATTTTTTAATATATGATTGTCAATTTTCGTCAAAAATTCTTACATTTTCGACAAATATAAATTTGTTGAAAATATTTCATCAGTAATATAACTTTTCCTACGAATATTTTTTTCATCGAAAATATAAATTTTCTGATAGATATATATATATATATATATATATATATATATGTCAAAAATTACCATCGGATAAATATGCTAGAAATTATCGACGGATATATCAGTCAAAAAATTTATATTTTCTGATAGATTTGTATTCGTCGAAAATTATCCTTCAAATATATAAACTTTCTGACATATTTATATCTATTAGAAATTACCGACGGATATAATTGTGAGAAATATAAATTTTTTGACAGATTTGTATCTGTCAAAAATTATCCGTCGATAATTTGCATTTTTCTCGTAGTGCATGTCCTATCAAAGCAAAGTCCAATACTGAAGCCTAAGCTTCATCACCAACATCCTCAGCATCATGCTGATGATCACCTATATAACAATTAGAGGAAAAAAAACACAAAAGAAAAGGAAGTGAGAAACATCTCACACTAGCTCATGGTGTAGGAATACACACCAAATAGCCAAACACAAACAAGACATGTATATGTATATAACATAGATAGATTAACAACAATATCACATCTCACTCATCCAAGACGTAAAAGTCACTTTAACATGTAACATTAAAAATGCACATGTAATGGACACGGACTACATATTATCATGCATGTGGCGCTAGTAACACGTCACATGGTGCATTGCCACTAGCAATACACGTAGAGTAGTCTAGGAGTACTTGTCGGGTCACACCTTCTATGCACTCTCACTAGAAGGATATACTATCATGGTCTAGTCGGGATAGCTAAGTCATGCAAGATACATCTCATGCACACAATGAGCGAGACTGAAACTTACAAACCTAGCTATTCCCAAGGACTAATCCCAAGCTTTTACACAAGGGGGTCTTCCCTGCCAGTGTATTCCATATCGTACCCTTAAAAACATTTATTAAATGATGCATGTAAATCAAGACTCTATGCATTCTCATATCACATTATCATGTCTCATTGTCATATAACATTATCAAATTTTCTCACATCACATACTCATCAATTATATTCATTAAAGGATAAATTGAACAACACAAGAGATGCACATCGTTGCATATCATAGATCACAAGAGAGAAGTAACACAAGATTCACATTGCACCAATAGAATTCACAAGACAAAGAAAGAAAGAAGCATAACAGAGCAATTGGCGCTCAGCCCTAGATTAGGCACTCAGCGCAAGGCTTCTAGAGAGTAATTTTAACCTCTGGTTGAGGCACACTATGTTAAGTCAGACGAAGCATTTCCCAGCAAAATTTTGAATGAGACAAATATAATACATGTTGTTATTTCTAACAAGTGTGTTAGTATTTCAGAAAAACATTAGTACAGGCAAGTTGAAGAATAGAGCATGTGCCAAGAGAAAGGAAATTAGATGGAAAGATCAAACAAATCCAAGCCTAACACAAAAAGGCAAATGATCAAGCTTCAGATGATATAGACCAAAGACGAAAGCCTCAAGGATCAGGCGAGACAAAACAAATGATAGAGAAAAATAAGTGCTAGACGACGATAAATCTCAGACGAAGAAGAGTCAAGGGAAATCTCAACATAAGGATCACACGAAGTGTAAACAAAGCTGAACGATAGATGGAATATGAAATGTGCGCCAAATGATAATAAATTCAATATCAGACGGCGGTGTGCCAAGCACAACCTAGAGCGTAAGATAAAAACTCAGATGAAGATCAAATCTTGAGACGCAATTGAACTACCAGACGCAGACGAAGATTGCCATACAAGTATCTAAAAAATCAAGCCTCAAAGGATAACTCAGGCATCGTCTACAATCATACAAAAGCTCTCAATGTGATCGCGTGATTAAAGGAAGAAAAGATGAAGAAAGAAAACATGCCAAAAGTAAAGGCATGCATATGTCAGAAAAAATACATTACTTTTTTCAGATAAGGACAACGCTCTGCAGCTACGATGACCAGAAAAGGACAAAAAGTTCCTAAGTCTCAGCTAAAGTCAGACACTGCTGCTAAAAAATGTCGAAGACCTTACACAATGTCTATAAACAGAAAGCAACATTTAATGCAAAGATCTTGTGCATTAAATAAAAGATCAAACTAGTCATAAACGACTACATCCGCTTCAACGGACACTTACAACGAGCATATTTTACAAGAATACATATACATCACGACTTCAAACCTTGAAAGGTTGGCAAAGATGAGCAAAGAGTGATATCTAGCCCATGAAGTGATGAAATCCGAAATAGAGCGTATACAGTCAAATGTATCATAGTGTATTTATCTCTGTAGACTAAGGAGTTCTAAGTATAACTTAGGAACATGAACCTTAGTGAGAGTAAACCAAACACTCAAACCAAATCATATATCCATCACCTGTAAAGCCTGAAGAGGCTAGGGAAAGAATACTTGTAAAAGCCTGGAGAGGTTTGTCAAAGAATACTCACTGAGAGCCAGAAGTGGTTGAACAAAGAATACTAGCGCTAACGAGTGAAGTTAGCGGGCCAGGAGGTGGTTGATAATACTTACTGAGAGCTAGAAGTGGCTGAATAAAGAATACTAGTGCCAATAGCCAACCAGGAGTGGTTGAGAATACTCGGGACTAGGAGTGGTCGTGACCTGGATGGTCTAGAATACTCACTGCGAGCCTGAAGAGGCTGATTAAAGAATACTAGAGCCAATGAGAGAAGTTGGCCAACCAGGAGTGGTTGATAATACTTGGGACCAAGAGTGGTCGTGACTTGGGTGGTCTAGAATACTCACTGAGAGCCTGAAGAGGCTGAACAAAGAATACTAGTGCTATTAGCCAACCAGGAGTGTTTGACAATACTCGGGACCAAGAGTGGTCGAGAATACTCACTACGAGCCTGAAAAGGCTGAACAAATAATACTTGTACTTCATTGAATATCTAGTGGAATCCTTCTATTGAAGGAGATTGGACGTAGCTCAGTCTGAGCGAACCAGTATAAAATTCTTGCACTGCTTGTTTATATTTCAGACGAAATTTCCCTTTACTATTAAATCATATTGAGAACTTAGTCCATAACTTATTCTTTACCATAATTATCTTCAGACGAAAACTACACCTTTTTAATTCATCATCCTAAGAAACTATTTTCGTTTAAGAAATACTTTTCGTGTGCAAACAATAAACTTTCAGACGAAAAATTCCTTGTTGAGCAAATCTTGCAAAGTCCTTTTAAGAACTCAAAATAATATTTTTACTAGACGAAGAAGGAGTCCCTTGCGAAAACGTTTTTAAAATTCCTTTGTTCACACTTACACATATTCAACCCCCCTTCTATGTGTCTTTTCGCAAACTTCACACTAAGCATGGAATCTCACGCTTAGCGTGGGTCATGCTAAGCCTCAGGCTCACGCTTAGCCTGAGGATCATGATAAGTGCTCAAATTGCATATTTTTATGCTTAATTTGGCACTTATTTTGGATGAGATATAAGTAATTTTGGTTATGTTTGACCCTCCAAATAGATGAACTAAGATTAATCTAAGGAGTTACAAGAGTGTAGTTTCTTTGGCTAAAAATATTTCCTTTTTGTGTAGGTTTTGATGAAATTGGAAATCCAAGGCTATAGCCCCAAAACCAGAGCTGCAGCCATGAAGCATGAACCAAAAAGAAGTGTTCCAGAGAGTTGGAGCTGCAGCCCCCATTCCAGAGCTGCAGCCTTGGAGCTTTGTGCGTATATGGACCAATTCCAGAGAGTTGGAGCTGCAGCCCCCATTCCAGAGCTGCAGCCTTGAAGCCTTGTGCGTATGGAAACCAATTCCAGAGAGTTGGAGCTGCAGCCCCCATTCCAGAGCTGCAGCCTTGAAGCCTTGTGCGTATGGAAACCAATTCCAGAGAGTTGGAGCTGCAGCCCCCATTCCAGAGCTGCAGCCTTGAAGCCTTGTGCGTATGGAAACCAATTCCAGAGAGTTGGAGCTGCAGCCCCCATTCCAGAGCTGCAGCCTTGAAGCCTTGTGCGTATGGAAACCAATTCCAGAGAGTTGGAGCTGCAGCCCCCATTCCAGAGCTGCAGCCTTGAAGCCTTGTGCGTATGGAAACACTTCCAGAGCTGCAGCCCCCATTCCAGAGCTGCAGCCTTGGGTTAAAAATCCCAACTTTTCCTTGGACAGAACATATGTGGGGCCCAAAATTAAGGAGAAAAATAGTGGGGGACAAAAATTAAGGAAAGAAACAAGAAGCACATGAGCACTAAATTAAAAAGAAAGACAAGGGGCCTTAAATTAAGGAGAAACAAACAAGGAAAAAGGGAAAAATAATTAGTGGTTTTCCACTAATTGAACCACTAATGGAGGCTACAGCTGGACATCCACTAGGCTACAGCTAGAGACCAATTGGAGGGGGCAAGTGTTCTTTTTAGTAACACACAGATTGGGGGGCTATGGCATACACACGTAGGAGGAGCTCCCAAAACCTCTGTTTTTCATCTGCAACTTTGTACTCTCTTATGGAATTTGCTGCAGAATTTGTAATGGCCATGAGTGGCTAATTTCATTGAGGATTGGTTCGATGTAACTACTAACTCTTCTCCTTCTTAAATATATGCATTTTAATCTCATTATTTGTGTATGATTCTTTACTTAATGCTTATATCGGCTTGATCACCCGTTGTATGAATTTTTGGTTTTTGAATCCAGTTGGAAAACGTTTTTGAAAACCCGAACTGAATCTTGCACCTAATCAATTCTTGTTCTAGGGATAGACTTGATTTGGTTAGTCACATTGTTCAAGTTCTTGTTCTTAATGCGAAGTGTTGAACTCAAAACATAGAGGAATCATGTTTTGAGCTTAATGACTTTAGGATTCAACCTTGAGGAATCTTGTTGGATTACTTAATGAACGTGGAAATAATGGAATTAGAATAGCATTTATTTTAAGAAGATCTATGAGTTAGCAAGTGCTTCCGAACCAATCCTTGTTTCTTAATCATTGTCCTTTTTACATTTGTTTTATTGTGTTGTTTTAATCTATTTTCACTCATCTACAATTTGAACATCATTTTCTTAGAAATCATTAGAGTAAGAATTACTAATCACTCAAATCCCTGAGGACGATCTTTAAATACTACTTCGAAACTTGGTTCACTTGCCAAGTGATAGGTTTGCGAAAAATCCCATCAAGTTTCTGGCGCCGTTGCCGGGGATTTGGTGCTAATTAGTAATTTTTAATCTTGTGATTTTGCAATTGTGTAGATAATCCATTTTGTGAATAGCTACAATATAGAGATATTTGTCTTGTTGTGTTTTGTGGATTCACCTTCCTGTGCAGACTTCTTGGAATTGTATGCGAGGGAAAACTCCAGCTGAAGAATTACATTTTGATCCTGAAATTGAAAGAACAGCAAGGAGGAATAATAACAGAACACGAAGGCTGAGACAGTTAGAGAGAATCCTAGAACAACAGCAGGATTTTCCAAGTTCTTCTACTTCATCAAATCAACCAATGGCTGAAGACGGAACAGGAAATAATAATGGTGGAAATGGACCAACTAGGCCTCCCAGAAGGACCCTAGGTGATTATGCACAACAACAGGGTCCTAGACATTTCTCTAGCATTGCAGCTCCAAACACTTCTAGAGCCATGGAGATGAAACCTGCCTTCCTTACCTTGGTTAGCTCACAACAATTTGCTGGCCTTGATCATGAAGACCCATACTCACACCTATCAAATTTCTATGAGTTATGTGGAACTATGGGAATTCCTAAGGCTGATGAGGAAGCTGTATATTTGAGGTTGTTTCCATTTTCTTTGACAGGAAAAGCTAAAGTTTGGTTACAATCTCACCCAAATCAAAGTTTGACAAGCTGGGGTGATGTGGAAAATAAGTTTGTAAACCGATTCTATCCTTCATCCAAGTATATTAAGGCCAAGTCAGAAATCACTACTTTCAGGCAAGGTGTAGATGAGCCATTTTGTGAAGCCTGGGAGAGATTTAAGTCATTGCTCAGAAAATGTCCTAACCATGGGTTTGAAGATATAGCTCAACTTAATTTCTTTGTCAATGGAATCAAACCTGAGGTGAAGATGTTATTGGATGCAGCAGCTGGTGGAACCATGATGACCGTGAGTCCAGAAGAGGCCACTCAAATTATAGAGTCTTTAGCATCTTCTGATCAACAAGCAGAGCATGGAAGACATCAATCTCATAGAAGAGGAGTTCTTGATCTTAACACTAATGATGCAATCCTTGCTCAGAACAAACTGTTATCTCAACAAATTGAAGCATTGACTAAGCAGATGGCCAAGATTCCACAACAGCTTCATGCTATTGCTTCTTTTTCAACCCAACAAAATCCTTCTTTAAAGTGTGATTTTTGTGGTGGAGATCATCCCAATGCTCACTGCTCTGAAATTCCAAATGAAGAAGAGGTCAACTATGTGGGGAACCAACAACAAGGAGGTAATTTTAATTCCCGTAATTATAGCACTAACAATTATATGCAGGGAAATCAAGGTTGGAGAAGCAACAATAACAACCAAGGTTATGGATGGAGGAATGAAGCTGGACCATCCAATAGGCCACCACCACAACAACAACAGCAACACCAGCCAGCTTATCCTTCTATGCATGAAAGAACCAGCAAATTGGAGGATACTCTGAACCAGTTCATGCAGGTGTCTATGAATAACCAGAAAAATACTGAAGCTTCCATCAAGAATTTGGAGGTACAGGTGGGTCAGCTAGCTAAACAATTAGCTGACATGTCTGGAGGACCATTTTCAGCCAATACCATGACCAACCCCAAGGAGTATTGCCAAGCTATAACAACAAGAAGTGGGAAGGTAGTTGGTGAAGATGTTGGAGTGAGTGAGAACAATGAGGATGCTGAGAATGAGGGAGAAAATAATGAATTGAAGGAGGTTGAGGAAGAGATTGAGAAGAATGAGGAAGAAAACAATAAGAGTGAGATTATAAATAGTGAAAAACAAAAAGAGAAAAATGGAGTTGAGAAGGAGAAAAAGAAAAAGAAGGGAAAGGAGGTAATTTCCACTGTTCCTATTCAAAACTTACCTTACTCTCATGCTCCTTCCAAGAAAGAAAAAGAAAGACAGTTCTTGAGATTTCTGGATATCATAAAAAAGCTCCAGATTAATATTCCTTTCACTGAAGCCATGGAGCAAATGCCCACATATGCTAGGTTCATGAAGGAATTGTTAACCAAGAAGAGAAGAATTCTTGAAGAGGAGACTGTGGAGCTTGAGGCAGGTTGCAGTGCTATTATACAAAAGTCTCTACCTCAGAAGTCCAGAGATCCAGGCAGTTTCACTCTCCCTGTGTCAATTGGTAATCTGTCAGTGGGTAAGGCACTCTTAGATCTTGGAGCTAGTATTAATTTGATGCCTTTATCCATGTTGAAAAAGATAGGAGAAGTGGAAGTGAGACCTACAAGAATGACCTTGCAGTTGGCAGACAGATCTATCAAGATTCCACATGGTATAGTGGAAGATATGATTGTAAAGGTTGACAAGTTCATGTTCCCAGTTGATTTTGTAGTGATGGACATGGAAGAAGATGTGGAGGTTCCATTGATTCTGGGCAGACCCTTTATGAAGACAGCTCGAGTTCTCATTGACATGGATGAAGGAAAGCTGAAAGTGAGGGTCCAAGATGAGGAAGTGAGTTTCAATGTATTTGAAACAACAAAGTTTCCAAAAGGTCACAAAGATTGCTTCAGAATTGATGCATTAAATGATATGTACTTAGAAACTCAAAATGATTTCAAGAGCTCATTGCCACTAGAGAAGGCTTTGCTTATCTCTAATGAAGAATTGGAAAAAGTCATTGGTAAAGCTTGTCATCTACAATTGGAATTGGAACATAAAGCATTTTGGGCTTTGAAGGCCTTGAATTATGATTTGAAGGCAGCAAGAGAGAAAAGAAAGCTTCAATTGCATGAATGGGAAGAAAGAAGATTGAAAGCTTATGAGTCTTTTAAGTCTTACAAGCACAAAGCCAAGATATACCATGCCAAGAAGATTCTGAACAGGAACTTCCAACCTGGCCAACAAGTATTATTGTTCAATTCCAGGTTGAAACTTTTCCATGGGAAGCTCAACTCTAAGTGGTCAGGTCTTTTCTCAAATAAATCTGTCAAATCATGTAGAGCCATTGAACTTGAAGATCCTGGCTCTAGAAGGACTTGGCTAGTTAATGGTCAGAGGCTCAAGCATTATTTGGGTGGTGAGGTGGAGAGATTCACTACCAGCACACATTTGAAGGAGCCATGAACAAACAGGATTGTCAAGCTAAAGACATTAAATTAGCACGTTCTTATTTTGATTTCTATTTTTAGATTCCCAATTTAGTTTGAATAGTAAGTAATTAAGAGTTTTTGTTCATAGAATTGCTTGATATCAGTATGAATGTTGCTTGATGATTTGCATGATTGTGTTTTGCTAATTTCATATCTTGGTTACTACTTGTTGTGTTATTTAGGCTTCATGAGTAAATGATATGGTAGTATCAATGCATGTTTGAATGTATGATATTCATGTGTCATTGCATATCTTATATTTTGTGTGTCATGTTAGTTGCACTTGGTTAATTGTGTGATTGTTTGTGTTAATTATGAGTTCATTATAGCTGTTAAAAATGTGGGAGTGTAGGAACAAGTTTTAGAGAGGTTGAGAGCTATGAAAGAGTGAAAAAGGAAGTAAAAATATGAAGTTTTAAGTCTCAGGGCTGCAGCCCTCATCCAAAGCTGCAGCGGATTTAGCAGAAAAACTTGAAAAAAAATTTTTCTGATATGAGGGCTCAAGCCCCGGATCCAAGGCTCAAGCCTTAATTTTCTGTTTCACATCCAGGGGTCCAGAGCTGCAGCCCTCATTCACGGCTGCAGCGGTAACTCTCTGCCAAGCTCCACATGAGAGCAAAAAAAAAAAAAAAAAAAAAAAAAAAAAAAAAAAAAACGCAGCTGCAGCTCTGATTTCCAAGCCCAAGCTCAATATCTCTGCCACCATTGTAGCTGCAGCTCCAAAAACCGTGGCTGCAGCCCCAGGTTCAAATGCCCAAAATTTTTAAGTGATTTTAAGACCCATTTTCCACTTCCAAGCTACGAATACACTTCTCTTCACTCTCTTTTCATGTTCTCAACCTCTAAACCCTTCCACACTCTCTTATACTCCCACTCTCTTCTCATGAGTCTCTCTTGTTGGTAGGAGATTAATGAAATATTTCATAGTTCTCTTCTCCTTCAAATCACACTAAAAAGGTAAATTTTTTTCATAGATTTTTCTCCTCTAGTTACATGCGATTCTTTCAAATTTCTTCTTCCTCTTGAAGCACAATGTGATTTTTAAATTGTAATTTCTCAAAAGAACTCTTGAATTGTTGAAGTGAATGAAACACTTTGTTTGCTTAAAAAAAAAATGCTTATTTAAGGTGCATGCAAAGTGTTTGTGGAAATGTTTGCAAGAACACCATGTGAAATTCAACTCCATGTTAATTTTTGGCACATTAATCTTTGCTTTTTGACGTGCATATCATCCACATGGTTAATTGTGCTTGAAATAAACTGAAACAGGAAGTCTCTATCCATGGCCTACTTTAGAAACCCTTGTTGACCAAATTTTATGGCCTAGGGACAGTCCTATATACTTAGGAGGGGGTGGAGTGCAACAGTCAGGAGTTCATAGTGCACAACTTGCTGCTGAGCATGGACAGGAAGAGGAAGTTGAGAGAGATGAAGAAGCAGAGGAAGAAGAGGAAGGAGAAGAAGAGGAATCCGAGTCAGAGGATTTTTGAGACAGACTGTGGAGAAAAGTTCATTTTAATTTTTTGCAATTTTAAATTTTAGTATTTAAATATTATGGTGGTTTATTGCTAGCTTGTTCAGTTTAAACTATCTGTTTGTTTTGTGTTAGTTATGGTTTTATGTGTTGGATGTTATAATTATGCATGTGTTGTTTTGGCTTGTGGTGCTTAGGTCAAGTACTAATAAACGTTTGGGGTTTTTGTGGAAAGTCACTAGTTTGTGAATAATCACTGACTATTGAAACACTCAGTTCTTTTTGAAAGACAAGTCAAGTTGTTTCAAATCAGCAAGAAGAAAACTTTCATCTTTAAATTCACCGAAAAAAAAAGTGTTGTTAATACTCATCTTTTGGTTACACTCTATCATTTATGCATAATCTTAGAATTCATGAGCATCTCTTTAACTTGACATGAAAGGTCAGTGGTTGGATTTATTGAGCCAAGCCAGTGAGTGAGAACACCCAATACATACACTTATATGTTTGAGAGTCACCATCATAGCATATGTGTTTGCATTGTTTGATTCTTGAAATTGTTGCTCTTGTAAGAAGTGATGGAAAAGATCAAGGCATTATGTTGTTCATATTGAAGATCTGTTGAGCCTATAACCAAACAGCTAACCTTCATTTGAGAAAAATCTTTGTTTGAAACCCATTTGAGCATTACCCTTTATCCAACCTTTAAGCCTATACCAATCATAAATTCCTCACCCTAACCAAACCTTAGAGAGCATGATGAAAATGATTGTGGGTTAAGTTGGGGGGAGTGAAAATTGTCAAAGGTTGAAGAAAAAGAAAAGAAATACCATGTTGTGAAGTGTTAAAGTGAGAATTACCTCTTTAATGTTATCATTGTAATGTACAATTTCATTCAAAATAGCTCAAAAAAATCATGTTTCTTTGTTAACCAAGCCCCATTACAACTATCAAAAGACCTTGTGATCCTTCATCTTCTTTTCAAGAATGGTAATGGAGAGATGATATCAATGCTTATGTTCATAGAAATGATGTGTGTAGTTGAGAGAAACACTCACCCAAGGAGAGATACACTAGTGAGGAGTATTTATTCAATCACTGATTCATAATGCTCAAGTTTGTGATTTGATTTGTGAATTCTTTGATTAAGTATGTTTGAAAATGTGGCACCTCAAGTGAGTAGGAATTAATTTGATGAAGGTGAATTAATTGATGACTTATTCTCTTGTTGATATAAAAGCAATTTGTGAATTAGAAAGTGTTGTCAATTTGTAGTCATAGTGGAACCTTTGTTTGGGGACAAACAAATGAGTAAGTTGGGGGGAGTTGATAAGTGCTCAAATTGCATATTTTTATGCTTAATTTGGCACTTATTTTGGATGAGATATAAGTAATTTTGGTTATGTTTGACCCTCCAAATAGATGAACTAAGATTAATCTAAGGAGTTACAAGAGTGTAGTTTCTTTGGCTAAAAATATTTCCTTTTTGTGTAGGTTTTGATGAAATTGGAAATCCAAGGCTATAGCCCCAAAACCAGAGCTGCAGCCATGAAGCATGAACCAAAAAGAAGTGTTCCAGAGAGTTGGAGCTGCAGCCCCCATTCCAGAGCTGCAGCCTTGGAGCTTTGTGCGTATATGGACCAATTCCAGAGAGTTGGAGCTGCAGCCCCCATTCCAGAGCTGCAGCCTTGAAGCCTTGTGCGTATGGAAACCAATTCCAGAGAGTTGGAGCTGCAGCCCCCATTCCAGAGCTGCAGCCTTGAAGCCTTGTGCGTATGGAAACCAATTCCAGAGAGTTGGAGCTGCAGCCCCCATTCCAGAGCTGCAGCCTTGAAGCCTTGTGCGTATGGAAACCAATTCCAGAGAGTTGGAGCTGCAGCCCCCATTCCAGAGCTGCAGCCTTGAAGCCTTGTGCGTATGGAAACCAATTCCAGAGAGTTGGAGCTGCAGCCCCCATTCCAGAGCTGCAGCCTTGAAGCCTTGTGCGTATGGAAACCAATTCCAGAGAGTTGGAGCTGCAGCCCCCATTCCAGAGCTGCAGCCTTGAAGCCTTGTGCGTATGGAAACACTTCCAGAGCTGCAGCCCCCATTCCAGAGCTGCAGCCTTGGGTTAAAAATCCCAACTTTTCCTTGGACAGAACATATGTGGGGCCCAAAATTAAGGAGAAAAATAGTGGGGGACAAAAATTAAGGAAAGAAACAAGAAGCACATGAGCACTAAATTAAAAAGAAAGACAAGGGGCCTTAAATTAAGGAGAAACAAACAAGGAAAAAGGGAAAAATAATTAGTGGTTTTCCACTAATTGAACCACTAATGGAGGCTACAGCTAGACATCCACTAGGCTACAGCTAGAGACCAATTGGAGGGGGCAAGTGTTCTTTTTAGTAACACACAGATTGGGGGGCTATGGCATACACACGTAGGAGGAGCTCCCAAAACCTCTGTTTTTCATCTGCAACTTTGTACTCTCTTATGGAATTTGCTGCAGAATTTGTAATGGCCATGAGTGGCTAATTTCATTGAGGATTGGTTCGATGTAACTACTAACTCTTCTCCTTCTTAAATATATGCATTTTAATCTCATTATTTGTGTATGATTCTTTACTTAATGCTTATATCGGCTTGATCACCCGTTGTATGAATTTTTGGTTTTTGAATCCAGTTGGAAAACGTTTTTGAAAACCCGAACTGAATCTTGCACCTAATCAATTCTTGTTCTAGGGATAGACTTGATTTGGTTAGTCACATTGTTCAAGTTCTTGTTCTTAATGTGAAGTGTTGAACTCAAAACATAGAGGAATCATGTTTTGAGCTTAATGACTTTAGGATTCAACCTTGAGGAATCTTGTTGGATTACTTAATGAACGTGGAAATAATGGAATTAGAATAGCATTTATTTTAAGAAGATCTATGAGTTAGCAAGTGCTTCCGAACCAATCCTTGTTTCTTAATCATTGTCCTTTTTACATTTGTTTTATTGTGTTGTTTTAATCTATTTTCACTCATCTACAATTTGAACATCATTTTCTTAGAAATCATTAGAGTAAGAATTACTAATCACTCAAATCCCTGAGGACGATCTTTAAATACTACTTCGAAACTTGGTTCACTTGCCAAGTGATAGGTTTGCGAAAAATCCCATCAGATCACAAACAACATTATCAACTTTCTGTCACCTTGACGCTTAGTGTGGTTTCTGCGATCAGAACTCTACAGATATGCGATTTTGCACATTTTGTATCCAAATTATTGATCTCTTCGGACAATCGATAAAAATGTTCTAAATCATACGAGAAACATTTAAAACAATACAATTTACTCATACAATTACATCTTCAAACAATCTTCTCTTATATCTACCAATGCATTCCATTAGATTTTCCATAAGAATGCATAGAGATCTCAAATCATACAATTACAATTCGAAAACTGAAATTATTCATTCATTAAAGCAATTCATACAATTAATTACATACAAGAAGGACAATAGATGAAACAAACACAATTGGAGAAAATTCCTCATACATGAGCATATAACAAACATAGGATTGAGGGTCAATCCCACTACCCAACATACATTTCCACACCTAGAGCGAGATTTCTCACTCCCCCTTACCTTGTTGAGCAGAAAAAAGATGAATGGTTAAATTTGGCGTGGTTTCCTCCTCCTTCAAGTTCTCCGAGCTTTAAAGCGCATACGTGTAAAGTGAAAACCTAAAATCTAATCTACTCTCTCTCTTCTAAAAACTTAACCTCCCTTTAACCCTTTAGTAAAAAATATTTTAACCATGATTATCTTTTTCTTTTTCTCAAATATTAAAACTTTAATTAAATAATATATCCAATAAACATATTTCTTCCAATCTAAATAATTATAATAAAATACAATATTTAATAATTAACAAATATATAATTTTCAACACAATTATAACTAAAATAAAATATATAAATAATTACAATAAAACACATAATTTTCTCCAAATACTTATTATAACAAAATATCATAAGAATACATAATTCTCTAATAAATATTATACAAAATAATTTTTATAAATATTTATTATTTAATTAAAATACTCATAATTATTAAAAATCTCTAAAATATTTTATTGAACTCATTTAATTGATTAAAAAAATTATAAGAAATTAATCCCCATAAATAAAAAAATAAATATTAATTAAATTATTATATTAATAGAAAATTTGAGATATTACATGTAGTAGGGAGCTACTACCCATATCTACTATGCTGACATCTCTAATTTGAGAGACCTACTCATTATTTAATGTCTAAATTTAAGAGAAATTTAATACAAGAATTAATGCCATTAATGTATAAATTGAATTTGATAACGTAACATTAATCATTTTAATACTTTAGAATGAAAATTATAAAAAATTATGAGAATCATTAATAATAAATTTAATATAAATATATACCTCTAATAATAAAAAAGATAAATTACACATTCTAAAAATTTTATACTTAAACAACAATTAATTCATAAAAAAAAATAGTGAATTTTCCAAACCAGAACGACGTTTATGCAAAGTATCAAACAGGACTCAAATCACGTTTTTTTAATGCGAAGACTTCCGAGTAATTTCTAATCATACACGAGTTACGACACATGACAGATCCACTTTAGGTGGCATGAGGACAGGCTGGAACTGGATATATCCCCACAAGATTTTTAATTTTTTTTAATATATGTATATAGATATAAATTGTTTACATTATTTAGTATACAATTAAAAAAATATTTTATAACAGAATTATAACCATTAATTTATATTGACCTCGTTAGGTAGATAAATATTATAATTTTAATTTAATCATTAATTTTCAATTAATAACTATTTTCTTAGCCAGTATTTCATAATCACTCGAAGGGTTAGATTGTCTCCCAAATTAAATCTCAAACTACTATAGTTGATGTACTGCATTGAAAATAATATAATTTTAATCTCGAATTTTCACATCATTTTGATATAAGAAATGGTTGAATATAATTTATAAGAATATTGGAGAGTAATTATATATATATATATATTTATTTATTTATTTATTTCAATAATATATTTATTTAAATTTATTCTGTTTAATAACTTATATTTTATATTAAATTTTAGTGATTTAACTGTTAAATTTAAAATTTTTAATATATAAATTAATTTTATAAAATTTTAAAATTATTTAAATTAACAGACAATCATAAAATTATTTTATATAATAATTTGAATTAATAAAATAAAATATCAAATAATTTAAAAAAAATAATTAAACTGTTAAAATTTAAAGTAAAATAAGAATTATTAAACATTATAAATTTAAATAAATTTATTTTTAAAATAATCAAATCTATATATATATATATATATATGTTCCGTAGTGACTCTCATTATAAACCAAACCAAATTAAGGTATATCCATATCCCGTGTGAACTCCACCATGTCGAATCAAAGCGTTGACCCCTATCAGCACCTTGGATTCCTCCGCAACCGCGACGGCACCGTCACGCGATTAAACGACGGCGTTCCGCGCACCGAGGCCTCTTCGGATCCCTCTCTACCCATTCCAGTTCTGACGAAAGACCTAACCATGAACCAAAGAAACAACACCTGGCTTCGCCTATTCCTGCCCCGAATAGCACTCTCCTCTCCCAACAAGCTTCCTCTCATTATTTTCTTTCACGGTAGCGGCTTCGTGGTGATGAGTGCGGCTACGTCCATGTTCCATGATTTCTGCGTCCAAATGGCCAACATCACCGAGGCCGTCGTGGCCTCCGTCGACTACCGCCTCGCGCCAGAGCACCGTCTCCCGGCGGCGTACGACGACGGCGTGGAAGCGCTGCGGTGGATCCGAAGGAGCGACGAAGAGTGGTTGACGCAATATGTGGACTACTCAAAGTGTTATCTTATGGGGAATAGCGCTGGGGCCACTCTCGCTTATCATGCAGGTTAGCTGTTCAACACTCGAGAATTATTAATTTTTGTTAATTAATTGATTAGAGTTCTTGTTTTATTATTATATTGGTTGTATGGAGTAAATGTTTTGACTTTTGCGAGTCATAATTATAAATGGTAAATTAAATTAAATTATTAATTTTTTAAATTTGAATTACAATTAATAATAATTAATTTTTAAATTTATTTAGGATTGAAGTTTTTTTTTATATCCTTCATGAATTATTAACTCAATTTTCTATGCATTTATATATAACTAACATTAAATATAAAAATTACTTAAATTAAATAGTATATTTAGAATAAAACAAATTTGCGATAAAATTATTTAAAAATAACCACATTAATTATTTTTTTGATCTTTATAATTAGGACTGAAGGTTATTAAAGAGAAATGTTAGAAATTAAGTATCTTAACTTAGTGGTTGTAAGATTTGGACATGGAGGGTCAACCTAGTGCAACCAAGTTTGCTTCCTAGTTGTGTTGAAATAATATTTCGTAAACAAAAGTCACGTTTCACAAGCAATTAGTCCTTAGTTGTCCGTTTTAGGATACTGCATGAATCATATCCATGGATAAAAGAAAAGAGAGGTGTTAGAAACACTTTCTCTAATACACTCTTTAATTGATAGATGGATATATATTGGAAAAAAAAAATTGATGATCTCGCATCCTATTTATTGATGAAAACTGTTAGAGAAATGATCATTGTATCTTCTTCACTAGTCTCCTTGATGCTCCCTATCTTCTTCCATGGTGAATCCATGCTTCAAAATCAAAAATGATGATGGAGATGAGAGATGGAGGCACGCCACTTCCAAGGTGGAAGATAAGCAAGAATGGAAGACCTTGCCACAAGGAGGAATTTCTTGATAAAAGGTCTTAAGAAAAAATGTCTCTAAGAGGGAACTAAGACTTTTAGAAAAGAGAATGTTATTCAAGTAGCCTCATATAACTTAAGAGGGGGGTGAATTAAGTTTTTCAAATTTTCCTCTTATAAAAATTTTCCCAATTACTTTCTTACAAATTCAATTCTTTAGATAAATTTATAAGTAAAGAATGAATGATGATGCAAACTATTCTTGTAAGTCTTACAAGACTTGAATCCTCCAACACCTTGGAACTCCCTTTCCTTGTGTTGAGATTCAAAAATCAACAAGGAGAAAAACCCTTTCTCCTTCACAAATCCAATGATCAATTTCGAATTACAGAATAACTCTCTTTTAAGAGTAGATATACACTTTTATGATCTTAATGAACTCTTTTAGAATAATGCAAATGAATTTGGCCAAGATGTTTTTGTATATGAATTTTTCATAATAGAGTTTGTAACCTTCTTCTGAAAATTTATAGGTATTTATAAACAATTATTTCTTAGGTTGTGTCTTTCCATGAAGAGTTGTAACTCTTTATAATTTTTCAGAAAAGATACTCTGGTAATCGATTACAAGACTTGGTAATCGATTACAACAGTTTTTAAGTTCGAAATGTTTGAAATGTTGTATCATTTAAATTCAAATCTTGAAGTTTCATCTTCTGGTAATCGATTACAAGGTTTGGTAATCGATTACCAGAACACATTTTGTATTCTGAATTTGAACTTTGAAGTTTTCTTGTTCTGGTAATCAATTACAAGGTCTGGTAAAGGATTACCAGAACACATTTTTGCATTGTTTCAAAAAAATTTATGTAAAAAACTTCATATCAATCATTTCTTTCACAAATCTCTTTTAAGAAATGATTTGAACTATTCTTTAAAGCTTTTGTTAAGTCTTTTGAAAACATTTTTACTTACTTTCAAAAGATTTAAAACTTGCTTAAATTTAAAGAGATTAATTTGACATTTTTGAAAACTTATTCTCAAGGCCAAGCATACTTGCAATTCTAAAAGATTCTTTTACATTTTTAGCTAAATTGACAAGACTTATCTATGTAATACTTGAGATCTTGTTCTTACATCAACTTGCTTTAACTCAACCTTGATTCTTTATAATCACTTTGGCATCATCAAAACATTTGTGCATATTTTCTTCCATAGAGAAAACTCAAGTTTCAATCTCATAAATGCTCAAAAGTGACAAACAAAGCTAGGCTACAAGTATATATAGGGTTTAATAGCTTGTGGTGCAAGTTAAGCTAACCTAGGTTATTCCAAGGTAACTTGAACTCAAAAACACTAATCCTAGTTCAAATTCAAAATTCAGCCAAACTCCCTCCAAATATCACTATCTTATATCTATAATGGTCAATGAGACCTTGCCATGTAGACAAGTAAAGAAAATGTGACTCGTGTCATTATCCTAAATCTAAAAGAGCCAATGAGAATTTTTCATGTGTACAAGCATGTTTGCTATGACTAGACAAAGCTATGTGACTTGTTGGCCACTTGGATGAACTTGGAGACATGTGGTCCCCACATGTATTGGAAGTCCAAGCCACTTGCTTGAGCAAGTGGATGCCCAAAACATGGGCCCAAATAAATGGTTGTTAGTCCATCCAAGCCCAATCAACATGACTTATAATAGTTGCACTCTTTCTAAACTACTATTTACATCCCTAAAATAAAAACAATTACAATGACAAAAATTTCTATACTACTTGACCAAAATACAAGGTCAAAAATAAAAGAAAAATATTTACAAAGAAAAATACACACAAAGAGAAAATGGACTAAGAGAAAACTCCTCTTGTATCCTCCTTGACATTGTCCTTGTGATAGGTATAATGCTAGACAAAATGTCATCATTTATTGATTCTCTCTTCTAATTTTGTAATTTTTAATTATTTCTAACCAATAAGAGAAATTATACCATGAGTAGTGTGTTAAAGACTATGTTGTTTACACTCCTATATATTAAATGTTTTAAGATACTTTAAAGTATGAATTTAATAAATTTGATGCTTTAAAGAATAATTTTATCACATATTCATATTTGTAATTATATAGATTTAAATATATTTTTACTTCCTAAGTTTTGATTTTAATTCTGATAAAAGTTTATGTTCTCATCTCTTAACAAAAAACTCAAATTATTACCTTTAGTTCTAATTATAAGCAAAAAAATAGGATTTTTTTTATTATGAACAATAATCATTAATTTTTAAAGTTATTCAAAGTATAATTTATTTTATACTCTTAGTTGTTAACTCTTTTCTTATACATTCACTTATAACTAACATTAAATATAGAACAACTACTTAAAATAAAAGGGCATTTTTGGAATAAACTTAGAAATTATGAAAAAAATTAATTAAAAACAACCCGTTGAATTACTTTCTCTTGATCTAGATGATTTTTCCTATATTACTTATAATTAGGATCGAAGGTAATATTATTTTTAGTCTATATTATTATTTGACACTTATTAATTACCTATGTGCTTAATAAAAGTTAAGTAATTATTTTAAGTAACACCTATTGATATTAACTAGTTTGTAGACCCGTGTGATGCACGAAAATATGAATATATTAATTAATATAAATTTATTTTAAAATACATAGGTTATTTTTTGAATCTAACATTAAGTTGCGACGAATAAAGATGATTTAATAATTAGTAGTTTGAAACCAAAAAATAAACGTGATTTTGGAACATATGCAAAATATATAAAATTAATCAAACAAATAGCTAACAAGATAAATTATTATGAAATCAATTCCTTAAAAAAATGTCTTATATCTTATTATACCTCCTTACAAGATGTGCTCTAATTATAGTACAAATAATAAATTCACATCTATTCTTAATCATTAATTGTTTAAAAAGAAATACTGAATAAATACGAACCCAAGGGAAAATAACACTACAACAAAAGGAGGGGGCATAGATTGCAGTTGCACAGAATCCAATGAAGTTCTCAAATTGTAGTTCTCAAAGCAATTCTCAAATTATTATCATAATATCTATCTTTTACTCTATACATGTTCTTTGATGAAGCACCATTCAACACAAAATGAGCAAAGCCTGAGTTGACAATCTTTTCTTTGGATTCTGCTCGCTATCCTTAATGGCAAAGACTTTTGCAAGAAACACAATCCATTATCTATAAGCAGC
The DNA here is from genome assembly GCF_000230855.2 of Cajanus cajan. Classification (NCBI taxonomy): domain Eukaryota; kingdom Viridiplantae; phylum Streptophyta; class Magnoliopsida; order Fabales; family Fabaceae; genus Cajanus; species Cajanus cajan. The sequence continues at coordinate 5,472,276 of NC_138517.1, read as the reverse complement.
ATAATAAATAACCTTTTGCACATAAACTATTTCAAATCTTAGTGCTTTTCATCTCTTCAATTGCATTTCCAAAATACGATCCTAGCATCCTCATGTTCATTTTACTACCCATAACCACCAATATGTTACACACACACAAAATCAAATTGTAAAAGTATTTGATAACCTCAATTGTGTGATCATAGGTAACTCAATCTATAAAATCTCAATAACCTAACCAAACAAATTACAAGCTCAAATTCAACAAAAACAAACCTAAAAAATCTTTAAAATAAAAATGAAATACATTTTTTTTACTTAATGGAATGATATATATTACCTTCTTTCACGCTTTTCACCGATTGTTATCTTCTTCATCCTCTACCACTTATGACTTCACCCACAAATAAGCAATAGCCTTCCATTAGCCTTTGGAGTTTAAGCAATGATGACTTATAATGATTGAAGTTAATGACATCATATTCTCTCTTTTTTTAACATAAGTTCGCACTCAAATAATATACAATGAAATACATATAAAAAATCAAAAATAATACAAGTAGTTTTAGTAAAAAATGAAGAGGGGGTTAAACAAAGGTTATTTTGGTTTGTTTATGGTTGGTATGTATAGTTTGATTGAAAAGAGAAAAAGGTGAATGGACAAGAAGTTTGAGAGTTAAAGATGCATAATGTAAATGAGTGTAAGTTAAATGCATATCAGGAACATTAATGCATGAAATGAACATATGGAAAATGAGTCTTATTTACATGAAATCAAAGGACTCTTTCATATAAATTATAGAATTGAAAGAGATGATCCTTTAAGAAAATATATGCTTTTGGGAAGGAGTAATCTTCTCGTGCAAAGATTTACTACAAATGTCATTATGATTTCATTGTTAAATATCAAGCATGTATGAATAATTTTTCTGATTAATGAGATTATGTGAGAAGAAAAATGATTGTGTGATTACATAATTATACGTATTTATAATTAGAAAATCAACCTCACATTAGAGGAATGATTTTAAAAGGAAGAGGAATAGATGCTTAGTAAATTGCATAGGATTAATTTTCAAAGATAGCAATTAATTTTAAATAGATAGTAAAGACTTAATAAATGTGTCTCGATGTGTATAGGCGTGTAATAAATAGATAAAAGTGGAAAAGATAAATGAGAATAATTAAAAATAGAAGAGCGAAAAAATATTATGTGAGAACTTCTTCACTATATATATATATATATATATATATATATATATATATATATATATATATATATATATATATATATATATATATATATATATATATATATTACATTATCACAATGTGATATTTAAAAAGAAATGGATCTAGAAAATAAATATTATTTATTTGTCTTAAAAATAAATTTTAAAAACAAAGAGAGAATGATTTCAAATTTTATATATATAAAGAAAAGTATCAGATTTAAAATCAAAAATCATTTTTTTATAAAGGCTAAAAATATGTTCAAGACTATATTTATAGTTGTTTTAATTTTCTTTTAAATTACTGGTTTTACAAATTCAAAATTCAATTAATATTTTTTCACCTTTATTTTTCTTTAATGATTTTTATAATGATTTAAAATAAAAATATTTTACTTTAAAATTATAATAGTTTATGTTTCTTATATGTTCTTTAATATGTGTGAAACTTCTTAAACCCGGTATATATGAAAGATAGAATTAATATTTAAATATTTTATATTTATTAAATTTAATAATTTAATAATTTTTCATTTTAATATAATAAATATTTTAATCATTCTCAATAGCGACAAAGAAAAGGATGTTAACAAAGGCCTTTTCTTTTACTTACAAATTTAAAAGAAAAAGATTAAATATTCAAACATGTCAAAAATTATAATTTTAATTGAAGCAATTATTACTAGATTTTAATTCTTTAATATTTTTTTTTCTTACATTTGTTAAAATGTTACTATATATTGAATAAACAGGCTATTTTGTAATATTTTTTTAAAAAAATCTCATTATAGATAGAATAACATTTTTTATTTCAATATTATTTTTTTCAATTGTTTTCAAAATTAAAGTCCTATATTGAATAAAAAAGTATCATATAGGTCATTTTGTAACATTTTTTTTGAAAAATGTTACTATAATTGCCTTTAAAACCAAAGTCACACATCAAGTAAAAAAAAAGTATATTTCACTCATCTCTAATTGTTACTTATAATTAAAGTCCCACGTCGAATAGATGAATGACTCATAAAGAATATATATAATCATATAGTTATACTTAAAATAAATAAACTTTGATATTTTATATATAATTAGTGGTGACTAATTAAGAATGTCTTTAATCTTCTCTTAAAATGTTTAATTAAAATTAATTATCATTTTATAAAGTTAATAAAATCTTAGCAACATTATTAAAATGGTACATAAATATTACATAATATTTGAAAAATGTTGCCTAATTATGTAAAAATATTATTAAAAGTCTTTAGTAACATAAACTATATATAACATTTGATAATATGTTACTAAAGCAAATTAGTAGCATTTATACACAGTTAATAAATAATATTTTTTAAATGTTATTAAAAGTTATTTGTGTTGCAAAGAATTAATGTTGAAAGTGTCATGATACTTTCTTCTCTACAGGCCTACGTGCAACTGAAGAGGTGAATGACCTTGAGCCACTCAAGATCCAAGGGTTGATATTGCGTCAGCCATTCTTTGGTGGAACGCAGAGGAGTGTGTCAGAGTTAAGACTCGAGAATAATCCAGTAATTCCATTGTGTGTTACTGATTTGATGTGGGAGTTGGCACTGCCAATTGGTGCTGATCGTGACCATGAATATTGCAATCCATGGTCAGGGAATGGGGTTCAGAAATTTGATAAACTGAAGGAGCTTGGGTGGAGGGTATTGGTGAGTGGAAATGGTGAAGACCTGCTTGTGGATCGTGAGATAGAGCTAGCACAATTGATGGAAGAAAAAGGGGTGCAAGTGGTGAAGGACTTTGTAGAAGATGGGTCTCATGGAGTTGAAATTTTTTACCCATCCAAAGCAAACAAATTCATTGCCTTAGTCAAAGATTTCATTTACATGATTGATGCTTAGTAAAAATTGCTAGTGTCGTAACATGTTACTTTGGAGGAAGATATTATTGTTGATAAACTTTTATTTATTATTAATTGTTCAACACACTTTGTGTTTTTATTAAAAATAAATTTAAAATTAAAATTAAGTAATAAAAATATGCTAATTTAATTAGTATTACAAGTAGTATAAACTTTAAAGTTTTAAATTTGGTAGAAGTATTAATTTTATTTAAATTTTTTTATTAATAAAAAAGTATAATGATCTACTAAATATAAATATTAAAGTGATTACTAAAAGTGATATCCTATTTTATATTAATATAATTATAAAAATTAACCACTTATTATAAATAATAATTTGTACAAAATTATCTTATATTATCTGTCTATTACATGTTGCTAAATATGATAGTTGGAATTAACATAATAGTAATGTTAAAACACTATTATTATGGTTGCAATGAATATTAATTGGAGTATCCATTTCATGCATATTAGATATTTCTGAATTAGATAAAGAAGAAAGAAATAGTTGAAAAATGACTTAAAAAAGAAAGAAAGTAGAAATATAGGTGTTTAATTAAAAAGAAATAGGTGAGAAATGAGTAAGAAATAAAATATATATAAAAAGATGAGAGAAAAATAAATAAGGAAATGTGATCTATCACCTTTTAATTTTTCACTTTTTTATTTTTCTTCAATGAAGCAACCTAATTTATTTTTGCTCTTATATTATTATTATTTTTACTTTATTTTTTATTCATTTCTCGTTAATCGAAGAAATTATAAATGGCATAATTTCATTTAATTAAGATGATTTCATCTATTGTACTTTTGATATCGTTAGAAACGGTGATAACTTTTTTTTAATTCGAAGCATTTTATTATGTGTCACTATAACACAAATAAATTTTAGTAACATCTAAAAAAATGTTACTTAATTGTGTATAAATATTACTAATTTGTTTTAGTAATATATTATCAAATGTTGTATATAATTCATGTTGTTAAAGACTTTTAATAACATTTTTACACAATTAGGCAACATTTTTCAAATGTTTTCAAAGTAGTATTTTTGTAACATTTTAATGATGTTGCTAAGTTTTTGTTAACTTTATAAAATGATAATTTAATTTAATTTAAATATTAAATTGAATTATTATATTATTATTATATTTTTATATATCCTAAACTCCTAGGAGTTCTTTAAAAAAAGATTAAAGAAATTCTTAATTAATCACCACTAATTATATATAAAATATCAAAGTTTATTTATCTTAAGTATAACTTTATGATTATATATAATCTTTATGAGTCATTCATGTATTCGATGTAGAACTTTAATTACGGGTAACAATTAAAGATGAGAGAAATATTTTTTTTTACTAGATGTGAGATTTTGATTTTAGAAGCAATTATAGTAACATTTTTCAAAAAAAAATGTAGCAAAATAACTTATGTGACATTTTTTTACTCGATTTGAGACTTTGATTTTTAAAAACAACTAAAAAAAATAATATTGAAATAAAAAATGTTACACTATTTATAGTGATATTTTTTTAAAAAGAATGTTGCAAAATAACCTATTTATTCAACATATAGTAATATTTTAACAAATATAAGAAAGAAAGTGTTGCTAAAGAATTAAAATCTAGTAGTGTGTTTCTGATCCAATTTTATTTAATTTAACTTGTACAAATTGTTTTTTTTTTATTTTGCTGTCAATATTTTTCATTGTCTTACTCATTTTTAAATTCAGTTTTTGTAAATATTTTGATATAACTTGTTTCAATTAGTTTAATGCCGGTTCTCAGGGTATTCATCAATATATTAATTGAGTGCTAGCTCCAATTTTTATTTCACCAATTCTACTCTTGACTTGTGTTAAAATGAACTCAAGTTATCCAATTCGATTTCTCTTCCCTTTTTTCTTGTAATACTTAATTATGTGTGTATTACATCACTTACTAAACGCCACTTTTTTTTTTTTATTATGGAGACAACATGATCACATCAACTCCCCAAACCTAAATCACTAGATTCATTAAGGATTAGATGTTCATTTCACATTTGGACTTACTTAATTTTAGAAATATGAAAGCTATTTAGTAAGAATAAAAATTCCATTAATTGAATGACACAGAGAGAAGAGAAGCAGAAAATTTGTAAAAATGTGTAACTGTTTCTTATTGCTTTATAGTGGAGTAAAGACACTTATAACAAACTAACCATCCGAGAGTCAGTTTTACAGCTGCTCTCTTTACAGTTCACTCACATACCCCATCACAAACCTAAGTTGGGTGAGCAACAGAGGATAGCTCAACAACTTTGAGTTTGTCTCTCAAAAGTAAAAATCTAGCAGATTGATAAGGGTTTTGTTAAAGCATCAGCCCATTGATCTTGAGCTGGAACATGCTGAACACTGAGTTGCTTGGCAAGAATTTTCTTTCAAACAAAAAAAAAGGATTGATCTCTATATGTTTGGTCCTAGAATGAAGAACAAGGTTGTGAGATAAAGAGACTGTGCTTTGATTGCCACATTAGATAACTGGGTAGAGAAAGGAATTCCTAATTCATGAAGAAGAGTTTCAATCCATAGCACTTCAACAGTTGCTTGAGCCAAACTTTGATATTCAGCCTTGGTACTTGATGTAGTAACTACATGTTGTTTTCTAGACCACCATGATGAGATTAGATTAGGTCCAAAAAAGATAGTTGCACCAAATGTTGACCTTCTGTCATCAAGATCAGGAACCTAATCAGCATCACAAAATGCATGGAGCTGAAATGTTTGATGAGTTCCAACAACCTTAAGGTGTAAACCATGATTCAATGTACCTTTAAGATACCTTAAAATCCTTTTTACTGCATTCCAATGACTCTCAAGAGGATTGGGCATAAACTGGTAGACTTTATTGACAACAAAACTTATTTTAGGTCTAGTTATTATGACATATTGCAGTACTCCAACAACTGACCTGTAGAAGGTAGAATTAGTCATCGTATCAGACCCATGCTTAGATAGCTTGGAACTAGAAACCTTAGGAGTTGAAATAGGTTTGGCTTCAAGCATGTTGGTTTTTTGAAGAAGGTCACGAATATTTTTGCTCTACGTGAGGAGAATAAAGCCATTTTGTTGGTGTTTGACCTTTATTCCCAAAAAGTAATCCAACTTTCCAAGATGCTTTAGAGAAAATATAGCATTAAGTTGACAAATAAGGTGTTGAGTAAACTAAGATGAAATTCCATTGATGATAATATCATCTACATAGACTGAAAGATAGACAACATTGTTATTTATGTGATAAATAAAAAGAGAAGGATTACATTTGCTAGCCTTAAACCCAAACTATAGCAGAGTAGTTTGCAATCTGTCAAACCATTGCCTTGGAGCTTGTTTCAGGCCATACAAGGCTTTGTTCAACTTGCAGACCATAGTAGAGTCAGTCTCAAAACTTGGTGACTGATGCATATAAAAAGTTTCATTAAGCAGACCATTTAAAAAGGAATTATTAACATCTAATTGATGAATTTCCCAATTATTTATAATAACCAAAGTGAGAATCAATCTAATAGTCACAAGTTTAATGTCAGGAGAGAATGTTTTGTTGAAATTAAAGCCATGTTGTTGATGAAATCCTTTAGCCACCAATCTGGCTTTGTACCTATTTACAGTACCATCAAGATTTTCTTTAATTTTGAAAACCCACTTGCAACCTATAACTTTCTTGTTTTGTGGAAGATTAACAAGTGTTGTTAATCGAAGCATTATATTCATGTTGCATAGTTGCTAACCACTTAGGATCCTTCAAGGCTTGCCTAACACTCTTTGGTTCATATTCAATGAGAAAGATAGAATAATGTAATTTGGGTTTTGAAATACCAGACTTAGATCCGGTTTTCATAGGATGAACATTTTGAGATGTGATAGGTAGAGAAGACTCTGTATTGAGAGGAGGCACAAAAAAATTAGTATTGTTAGATAGATTTGTGATGCATGAAGAGTTAAGAGAAGAATCTGTACTAGAATCATGACTGGGATTAGTGGTGACAACAGGAACATTAGAATTGTGTACAATAATTTGTGGAGACAAGGTTTTTAGGATAGGAATTGAAGCTGAAGTAACATGTTGAGAGGTGTCTATTGAATGTAATAGTGGATTGATATTATTGGGAAATAAATCATAGTAAGGAAATCTATACTCATTGAAAACAACATCTTTGGATATAAAGATCCTTCCTGTTGGAGAAAGACATTTATAACCTTTGTGAGAGCTGGAATATCCTAGAAATACACACTCATGAGAACTAAAGTTTAGTTTGTGATTATTGTAAGGTCTAAGAAGAGGAAAACATGCACAACCAAAGGTTTTTAGAAATTTGTAATCTGGAATTTGTTTGAACAATACATTATAAGGGACATCCAACTTGAGAGAGGTAGTTGGTAATTTGTTTATAAGATAAACCACAGAAGTGAAGGCTGAATCGCAAAATTTTAAAGGTAGAGAAGCATGACTAAGCAAAGTTAAGCTAAGTTCTATAATATGTCTATGTTTTCTTTCAATTACCCTATTTTGATGATGAGTATGAGGGTATAAGTCTGTGATTAATCCCTAGGTCTTTCAGATATTTAGTAAATGGTCTAAATTCACATCCCCAGTCAGTTTGGAGATTTTTAAGCCGAGTATTAAATTGTAATTCCACCATGGCTTTAATCTGTTTAAAGATAGTAAATGTATCACACTTATTTTTCAGAAAATATATCCATGTAAAGCATGGATGAGCATCAAAAAAACTTAGATAATATTTGTAGTTATTTGAGGATTGTATAGGGGTTGGTCCCCACAAGTCGCTATACACTAATTCTAAAGGAGTATTATAGACAGATTCAGACAAGAAGAGGGATACCGATGTGCTTTTCCAATATAGCAAGCAACACAAAAGAATTGATCATTTTTATTCAAATAGGAACATTACGTTGTTGTAGAACAATTCTCTGAACATGAGAATTTGGATGTCCTAGTCTAGCATGCCATAAGGCCTGAGAACTAGTCCTAGAATTATTCAAGGCATCAACATCAGTATTTACATCATTAGGAATATTCGACACTAAACATGTGGTAGAAGTGCTTGGAGTAGCTTGAAGTTGAAGACTAGGGAAGCAATAGAGACCATTGGGACCCATTTTGCCATGTACCAAAACTTCATTGGTGACTTGAGATTTAACAAGACAGTAAGTATAATGAAATTCAAAGGAGACAGAGTTATCCTTGGCAAATTTACTAACATTGATTTGGTTTTTGGTAATATTAGGAACATGCAACAGATTATGTACGGCTAGAGAGACTTTTTGGATTATATTGAGACAAAAAAAATGAAGAACCAGAAGAGCGGATAGGCAAACCTTGACCATTGCTAATGAAAATATGATCAGGCCCTTCAAAAGGACCGATCTGTTAAAATATTTTGTTGGTCTCCTATTACATGAAATGATGCACCAGAATTTGGAAACCAACTTGTAGGACTCGGGGCATTATTCGTGTTGGCTACCATGACACTAGGTTGCTGAGAAGTTGACCTGTTTGTTTTGATTCCATTGATTAGAAACTGATCTAGTATTCTAATTCCATTGATTATTGGATCCAGAATGTGCAAAAACTAGTTGTGGCTGACCAACATAACTCTATTGTCCAATAATTCCATTTAACGAGTTTTCATGATTATGAGAATAATTGCCTTGAAAATTGTAGGTGAAGATAGGTTTATAGTACTGGATAAAACGATGATAGCAATGTGCTGCAATATGACCAATTTTACAACATACTTGGCACTAAATGCATGAATATCGTCCATTACAGTCATGACCACGACGACTACCATGACCACGATGCGTATTTTTTCCACCATTCATTTTTACATCAACACCTTGTGAAGATTGACTAACTTGACTGATGATACCACTATTTTGCTGAAAATTAGGGTTCCTATTAGGAGCTTGTGTGAGATTGACTACACTTGACTCTAATAGAAGTTTCTTCTTGTACTTTTGAGTGCGCATTTCAAGTACTAATAGCAGCGCTTCCACTTCTTCAATTGAAGGAGTATCGAATTTTCTTTTAATAATAGATATGATTGAACTATAATCTTGCGATAAACCTTCAAGAATCACATCCACTTGTTCTTGTTGTGAAACTGATTCTCTGACATATGCAAGAGCATCAACCAAGGCTTTAATGCAAAGAAGAAATTCTTCCATAGTCTTTTCTTCAAGTGAAGTCGATCGCAACTCTGTTCGTAACTGTCAAGCCCTAGCTCAAGTTTATTTGTGAAAGTAGTCATGGATTTTATCCCAGACTTGATAAGATTGAATACTTCCTAATACTCGCAAGAGAATCACAGGAGATAAAGACGATTTCAACCACGACATAAGCATTTGATCTTGTTGCTCCCAAGTTGTATATTCTGGATTGATTCTTCCTTCATCTCGACCAGATTCGTTTACGAATCTCAAAGGAATTTTCAAACAAACTACAAAATGTTGAAGGTGATGAGCCTCAATGACCGACTCGATTTGTTGATGCTAGATCAAAAAGTTCGTTTTATCTAGTTTCGTTGAAATTGTATGCGCAAAAGTGATTGACGCAGAGGAAGAGAGGTTGAGGAATGAATTGGCCGTTGAGATCGTCAAGCTCTAAATACCATATTGAATGACAGAGAGAGAAGAAAAGCAAAAAATTTGTAAAATGTGTAACTGATTCTTATTGCTTTTTAGTGGAACGAAGCCACTTATAACAAACTAACCACCTAAGAGTTAATTTTACAATTGCTCTCTTTACGATTCACTCACAGCCATGAACGTACATATAAACAATATCTAGTAACATTAATTTTTTAAATGACTAAAAAAGTTATACAAAATATGTTTTCAATAACAGTCACGCAACTTCATGCTATTCTGCGAAGCCTAATAAATACTACCAATAAGGTCCAATAAAATTGGTTGAAGTCAAGACAAAAGTTTAATTTCTTGATTATGCATATGGAGAATAATTAAACTCATTTTGATATTCTCTGTTTCAAAATAAATTAGTTTTTGGCTATCGATTGACGAATATTCCTGGTTCACGTAGATAAAATAAAGATCAAGTATGTTTTAACTTTCTAAACTTTTTTAAATTTCATTTTTTGTCCTAAATAAAAATTTAACCAATTTTGATCCTTAAATTTTTCTTTCATTAACATTGTTTCTTTATTGCCAAGCACTATTTTTAAGTGATGACCACTACAACCAAATTTATTATTAGCGATAATTATTTAACGATAATAAATTTATTGTCTTTATTTTATTATTTAATAAAAATATTAATGACTAATATATAATGACCACTAAAAATGTATTTGTATCACACTAAAATTAATATTAGCGATAATTATTTATTATAAAAAACTTAAGTCCCACATTAACTATAAATAAGATAATTAAAGAGTATATAAATGGATGCTAACTCTCACCTTACAAGTTTGTTTGATAGGGTTGAGTTAGACCTATAATTTACTATTTTAATTTGGTATACTCAATAGTCCCTAAACTTGAGGAGATGTATTGAGAAAAATTCAAATCCCACATCGACTAAATTAAAGAATATATAAGTAGAAGACAACCATCATCTTACAAGTCCCACATTGACTAGAGATAAGATAATTAAAGAATATTTGTACTAATCTTACAAGTTCCACATCGACTAGAAAGTAAAAAATGCCTCAAAAAATTATACTTGTTTCGACTATTATAAGAATTTTTACCATTATTGAAAATAGTTGCCGGTAAATGTTTTAGCGACACTGTATACAATGGCTATTGTGAAAATTCCGGTAAAAGATTTTGTAGCAATTTTTATTTCTACTAAAAGTCATATTAAATGCCACTAAAAGCCTATTTTGTTGTAGTGGACGTAGTAGTTACATTATTAACTACGTGATAGTAAAGTGTAATTTTTTTCTTCTTCTGAATATATATATATATATATATATATATATATATATGAGTAGGTTTCAAACGACACCGGTGTAACTTTTACTAAGTGTTACACCGCTCAATAACTTTATATTAAATGTGAATTTTATAAATCCAACCGTTAGATTGAAAGTTCTTTACTCTTAGATCATATATACAAAATTTTATATTAATCCAAGATGATTTGATACTTCATTCTTATAAAATAAAATTGATGTAATATATTTATTTCAAAATATACTAAAATATGAACACTTTGATCACCCTCAAATTGTTGTTCAATTTTAACAAAAATTGATATACACATATAAAGTAATATGAATTTTCAATCTAACAGTTGAATTTACAAAATTCACATTTAATATAAAGTTATTGAGCAGTGTAACACTTAGTAAAAGTTACACCGGTGTCGTTTGAACTCTCATATATATATATATATATATATATATATATATATATATATATATATATATTTATTATCTTTTCACAAAATTAAAGTTTACTCCTTCAACAATTTTTTTGACTCATTATAGTCTGCCATCTTTTAATAAAATTCACTTTTGTTCCTTTATCAAGTTTTTTTTGGCCAATTTGAGTTTGTCCACCTTTATTCGTCATCATAACAACTGTTCAACTTCCATGAAAAATATCATTGTTAAACAATGTTGTAGTAACCATACAACTTACCTTGTAGACTAATAGTTTGACTTATAATCAAATGATAAAATGTTGCTAGTAATTAAAAGAAAATCAATTGATAATTATTTTCATACATCTATTTAATCCAACTTAACACTTCAACTTTCATGTAGAATGCAAACATGAAAATACATTGTTTCCACGGAACTTGATAAAATGTAAAAGAATGTTCAATTTGAAATAACCAGACTAATGACTTGAATCCATCAAAGGTATTGAGTTGCAATTTTGGAGAGCGAAGATTGGAATTTTGGGAAAATTGTCGAGGGGAAGGATAAGGTGAATAAGGAGTACAACACAAGGGGGATAGAAAAGGTAGTTGAATGAGTGATGTGCATATCGAAGGGTCATGGAAAAAGGGTTGGGAGGATAAGGTTGTGATGCCAACGGCGGTAGGGATGGTTGTCCACTATGATAAACCAAGGAATTAAAAAATGTGGATAGTAAGAATAAAAAAGTTGGAGTTGAGATGAATGAAAACAAAAATTGGGAATTGTGTTAAAGGTTTGGGATATTGGTTGGGTCATAAATGCTTATAATTGATCCAACATGCCCTCTATGATGGAGGTGATGGTTTCAAGACATTCATTTTGGGTCTTCTCTAGGGTCTTAGCTGATATAATATGGGGTTAAGTCGAGTCATATCGATTATAAGTGACCAAATGTAGGTCTATATGGGAGTAAAGTTGAATTATATGTGTATGAAGTGACCAAATTAAGTAAAGTATAAGGCTGAGGGCTAAAATCTCTAACTAAGTACTGGAAGGGACACAATATTTGGAGGGTAATCAATGGATTAATTTCATAATAGGCTCACACCTATGTTGTCTTATCCGTGACAATAATATTAGACTTTCCTAGTTTAAGTGAAAAAATCCAAGAAATCATATTGTGTTATGGGTTTTTATCTAAATTTGTTGTTGATGTAGCAAGCCCAAAAAGACCACATTGTTAAGTTGGTTTGGTAGGGTAAAGCCATTTAAATTACTCCCTTGTGTTGTAAGAGATCCCTTAGTTGAAATACGTGACAATACATATAATTGTTATGTTGTGCATATGTTATGGTGTTGATATGTTGTATTGTACATATGCTAAGTGTTTATGTCATGAAACTGTATTCCTGTGCTATAAATTGAAATGTTTCCAAGTTGTTAAGTTGTATTGTGTTGCAAATTGCTATCAAACTGAGTTGTTTATGTGTTGTGTTGTCTATAGGTTGAGTTGGCATGTTGTAAGTTGTTAAGTAGAAGAGTTGTCGTGGATGAGCTTTATGTTATTAAGGTTTAGCTAAAGCTATTTGTGGAGTTTTGTTGATGTAGTTATTTCGTATAGATAGTTTACTTACTTAATATGTTGTTACTTTCGAAGCCAAACTTACCATTGCATATATGTTTTCTTGTGGTTGGAATGTGACGATCTTACTTGTTATGGGAGCAAGACAAGATTAGGTTGAAGGAGGTCAACATGTTTAGAGTCATGTTAGAGGATAATGATGTTGCTTATACTACTCTTATGTAGCTAATTTTGTAGTGTTGTTTGACTGACAATCTAGGTTATGCTTTCATTTCTAATTATTATTATTATTATTATTATTATTATTATTATTATTATTATTATTATATATATATATATATAATGTACAATTATAGTAAAACCCTCTTGAAGGATTTTGATGAAATTTTTAAATACATAAATATATTTCATTACATATATATCCAATAACTATTTACATGTTAACCCAAAGTAATGACATTTTTGTTTTTCGTTGCTTAGTTGTTGAACCGTAAAGTGTATGAACTTGTTGGGTCATTATAACATACATTACTAAAACGTGTATGTTAAAGATTTTGTGTATTAAACACTCTAAAAATATTTTAAATTTATTCAAAGATGTTTTCAAAAATTTGTCCTTTATTATATTTTTTCAATTTTTTAAACAATAGAAAATGACTTTTTAACATAAAATCATTTGTTATTATAATTAAACATTAAAAATAATTTTATTTAATAATTTTAATAAAAATGTTACCGAATTTTAATTTTTTAAAATGTAAGATAAATTGGATGGTTTGTCTTTTTTCTATGCAATCATAAAGTTTTCATCCCTCGTGTATGATTTGTACGCATGGTACTATGTGTTTGAAATTTGTGATCTTCAAACTTTTTTATGCTAATTTTTATAATTTTTAAAAGAATTTTTTTTATTATAAATAACTCAAATATATGATTAAAATATTTTGTTAAATATTTTTAAGATTTTTTTAATAAATATACACAAATATCCATATATATTGAAAAACATGTGAATACCCACTCACAAAAATATTAAAATGAATACAAGATAAATATCTATCTAAGGGGGAGGGTAGTAGGGAGCTATATTCACTCTGCATCCCTAATTTTGAAAGATCTACTAATTATCTAATGTCTAAATTAGTGGTCTAAATTTAAGGATCGACAAATATCTACCAAATCGAAAGATTTAATACCAGGATTAATACCTTTAATGCATAAATTGAATTTCATAATATAATATTAATCATTCTGAAATTTTAAAATAAAAATTATAAAAATCATGAAATTCATAAATTTAGTATAAAGATGTACCTTTCATACTAGAAAAAGATAAATTACACATTTTAAAATCTTTAGACTTAAACAACAATTAATTCATGTTTTTTTAGTGAATTTTTCAAACCAGAATGACGTTTATGCAAAGTATCAAACAATACTCAAATCACCTTTTTTTTAATGCGAAGACTTCGGAGTAATTTCAAATCATACACGAGTTACGACACATGACATGTACACATGATAGATCCACTTTCGGCGCACAAGATTTTTAATTTCTTTAATATATGTATGGGAGTTGGTACGGTACCCTCAAAGATGGAAGGGTTTCAATACATTTTTTTTATATAAATTTATAAAAGATTTAAAAAAAAATTAATTTAATTATAAAATGAATAATTCAAATTATACTTATAAAATAAAAAATAAGATAAAATTATAGAGATTAAAATTATAAGATTTCAATAATATTATAAAATATTAAAAAAAGAAAAAATTAATAAATAGTAGAAATAAAAAATAATTAAAATTATAATATAAAAATTCAAAAATTTAAGACAAAAAGACAAAAAATATACTTAAAAAATTATTAAAATTAAAATATAGAAATTCAAAAATTTTAAGTGAAAAGATAAAAATATACTTAAAAAATTATTAAATTTAAACTATTTAAATATATAATAATATTATTACAAATAAATTAGAATATATAAAATAAAATTAAAATGACTAAATAATTTAAAAATTAAAAATAAAATATTATAAATATTATTTAAATAAATTATTAAAAATATAAAATATAAAAAACTGTACCGGTACCATCTCAAATAAGATGGGTACCATAGAATTTCTCTATATGTATATAGATATAAAATGTTTGCATAATTTAGTATTGTTTGTGGTAATTTTTGTTTGTTGGTCCTTTTTATTCGAACTAATAAAATTTTAATTTAGGCATGTATAACATGATAAACTCTTATAATTTCCATACACACAGCATTTAGAGTTAGTTATTTAGGGTACAAATATACTTGCTTAACATACCAGAATCTCCGGATGTTCATTAATATTTACCATACAACCAATTCCATGCATATGAACATTAACATGAATCGAATAAACAACATGTATATTAATTGTAGAAATCATATCCTTTATTCAATAATGACAGAATTACAATGCATAAGGATAATAATGAGTAATTAGCAATCAACACTAAACTACACTAGACCTAAACTACAAAGAAAAAAAAAAGGTGGTCAAGAAATCATACTCAACAGTCTCGTACACGAGAGCCATATGTGCAGGCAGAGAGTGTTTGTGAGCTTTCGTGAGTATACAATTTTTGACCTTTTTCCATGAACACGACTCATTAATTTATAGAGATTTGAGGGATTATAATAACTGTATTTAGCATGCCATGAATGTATAACCATTTTTAAACTTCCATATCGTGGGTCATTCATGCACGTCTTCTAATAACTTCCTGAACCGTTTATAACCCCCCAAACCGCCCTGTAGTCTCTTTACTTCGACTTGTTTTTAACCGTGTCTCCTCTAACTCCTTCATTTCGAGAGGTTGAGAAGTTGTAAAGCATTTTCATGAGTGGTAGAGTTTCAAGGATTTTGAGTGCTTCGCGAATGATGTATTCGAGTATCTCCTGATTCTTCTTGTACTTTAAGAGGTTGCGAAGCTGTGAAACATTTCATGAGTGACAGTTTCAAGGATTTCGAGTGATTCGTGAAAGATGTATTCAAGTGTCTCGCGATTCTTTTTATTCTTCGCATGTTTTTAGAGCTCTCTATTACTATTTTCCGATCTCCACGATTTCGAGTACTCTCAGGTTTCAATTACCCTCAAGTTTCGAGTATTCTCGAACTACCTTATTTTGTTCTAACAAGTATACAATTTAAAAAAAAAATGTTATAATATTGAATTATATTCATTAATTTATATTGTCCTCGTTAGGTAGATAAATATTATAATTTTAGTTTAATCATTAATTTTCAATTAATAACTATTTTCTTAACCAGTATTTCATAATCACTCGAAGGGTTAGATTGTCTCCCAAATTAAATCCTCAAACTACTATAGTTGATGTATGTTCCCGTAGCCTAGAGTCTCATTATAAACCAAACTAAATCAAGTTATATCCCGTGTGAACTCCACCATGTCGAATCAAAGCGTTGACCCCTATCAACACCTTGGATTCATCCGCAACCCCGACGGCACCTTCACGCGATTAAACAAAGCCGTTCCGCGCACCGAGGCCTCTTCGGATCCCTCTCTTCCCATTCCAGTTCTGACGAAAGACCTAACCATGAACCAAAGAAACAACACCTGGCTTCGCCTATTCCTGCCCCGAATAGCACTCTCCTCTTCCAACAAGCTTCCTCTCATTATTTTCTTTCACGGTAGCGGCTTCGTGGAGCTGAGTGCGGCTACGCCCATGTTCCATGATTTCTGCGTCCAAATGGCCAACGCCGCCGAGGCCGTCGTGGCCTCCATCGACTACCGCCTCGCGCCGGAGCACCGTCTCCCGGCGGCGTACGACGACGGCGTGGAAGCGCTGCGGTGGATCCGAAGGAGCGACGAAGAGTGGTTGACGCAATATGTGGACTACTCAAAGTGTTATCTTATGGGGAATAGCGCTGGGGCCACTCTCGCTTATCATGCAGGTTAGCTGTTCAACACTCGAGAATTATTAATTTTTGTTAATTAATTGATTAGAGTTCTTGCTTTAGAAATTGAAACACTCTAATAATTATATAATAAATATTAAATGTTACAAATAATTATTTAAAATATATATATATATATATATAATTTTTTTTTTTGCATTTTAAAGAGATAATTATCAAAATTTATCCTCTTTATAATAGGTATAGATTTTAGATGTATGGAGTAAATTGACTTTTGTGGGTCATAATTATAAATGATAAATTAAATTAAATTTTTAAATTTTCTTTAGTTTTACAATTAATAATAATTAATTTTCAAATTTATTTAGGATTGAAGGTTTTTTTATATCCTTCGTGAATTATTAACCCAATTTTCTATGCATTTATGTATAACTAACATTAAATATAAAAATCACTTAAAGTAAATAGTATATTTAGAATAAAACTTAAATTTGTGATAAAATTATTTAAAAATAATCACATTAATTATTTTTTTGATCTTTATAATTAGGACTAAAGGTAGTATTAAAGAGAAATGTTAGAAATTAAGTCTCTTAACTCAGTGGTTGTAAGATCTGTTCTAGGACAGGGAGGGTCTACCTAGTGCAACCAAGTATGATTCGTGGTTGTGTTGAAATAATATTTCGTGAACAAAAGTCATGTTTCACGAATGTAAATTAGTCCTTAACTATCTGTTTTAAGATACTGCATGAACCATATCCATGGATAAAAAAGAAAGAGAGAGAGGTGTTAGAAACACTTTCTCTAATACACTCTTTTGAACACTCTTTTTAATCTATATATATATATATATATTGAATTTTTTTTTGATGATATTGCATCCTATTTATTGATGAAAACTATTAGAGAAATGATTATTGTATCTTCTCTATTAGTCTCCTTGATGCTCCTTATCTTCTTCCATGGTGAATCCATGCTTCAAACTCAAAAATGATGGTGGAGATGAGAGATAGAGGCACGTCACTTCCAAGGTGGAAGATAAGCAAGAATGGAAGACCTTGCCACAAGGAAGAATTTCTTGATAAAAGGTCTTAATAAAAAAAACGTCTCCAAGAGGGAACTAAGACTTTTAGAAAAGAGAAAACTCAAGTTTCAATCTCATAAATGCTCTAAAGTGACAAACCAAGCTAGGCTACAAGTATATATAGGGTTTAAGGTAACTTGAACTCAAAAATACTAATCCTAGTTCAAATTCAAAATTCGGCCAAACTTCCTCCAAATATCACTATCTTATATCTATAATGGTCAATGAGAGCTTGCCATGTAAACAAGTAAAGAAAATGTGACTTGTGTCATCATCCTAGATCTAAAAGAGCCAATGAGAATTTTTCATGTGTACAAGCATGTTTGGTATGACTAGACAAAGTTATGTGACTTGTTGGCCACTTGGATGAGCTTGGAGACATGTGGTCCCCACATGTATTAGGCGTCCAAGCCACTTGCTTGAGCAAGTGGATGCCCAAAACATGGGCCCAAATATATGGTTGTTAGTCTATCCAAGCCCGCTCAACATGACTTATACTAGTTGCACTCTTTCTAAACTACTATTTACATCCCTAAAATAAAAACAATTATAAGGACAAAAATTTATATACTACTTGACCAAAATACAAGGTCAAAAATAAAAGAAAAATATTTACAAATAAAAATACACACAAAGAGAAAATGGACTAAGTAACAAGCTTATAGCTTAATAGAAGCTTAGTTCTTCTACCTTTACTTCAAACTCACTCCTCTTGTATCCTCCTTAACATTGTCCTTGTGATAGGTCTAATGCTAGACAAAATGTCATCATTTGTTGATTCTCTCTTCTAATTTTGTAATTTTTAATTATTTCTAACCAATAAGAGAAATTATATCAAGAGTAGTGTGTTACAGACTATGTTATTTACGCTCCAATATATATATATATATATATATATATATATATATATATATATATATAATGTTTTAAGATACTTAAAAATATATATGAATTTAATAAGTCTGATGCTTTAAAAAATAATTTTATCACATATTCATATTTGTAATTATATATATTTAAATATGTTTTTAGTTCCTAAGTTTTGATCTTAATTCTGATAAAAATTTATGTTCTCATCTCTTAAAAAAAACTCGAATTATTACCTTTGGTTCTAATTATAAGCAAAAAATAGGATTTTTTTTATTATAAACAATAATCATTAATTTTTAAAGTTATTCAAGGTATACTTTATTTTACACTCTTAGTTGTTAACTCTATTTCTTATACATTCACTATAACTAACATTAAATATAACAACTACTTAAAATAAAAGGGCATCTTTGGAATAAACTAAGAATTTATGACAAAATTAATTAAAAACAACCAATTTAATTACTTTCTCTTGATCTTGATGATTTTTCCTATATTACTTATAATTAGGATCAAAGGTAATATTATTTTTAGTCTATATTATTATTTGACACTTATTAATTAAATTGTTTTAAGTAACACCTATTGGTATTAACTAGTTTGTAGACCCGTGGGATGCACGAGAATATGAATATATTAATTAATATAAATTTATTTTAAAATACATAAGTTAATTTTTGAATCTAACAATAAGTTGCAATGAATAAAGATGATTTAATAATTAGTAGTTTGAAACCAAAAAATAAACGTGATTTTGGAACATGTACAAAATATATAAAATTAACCAAATAAATAGCTAACAAGATTAATTATTATGAAATCAATTCCTTAAAAAAAATGTCTTATATCTTATTATACCTCCTTACAAAATGTGCTCTAATTATAGTACAAATAAAAAATTCATATCTATTCTTAACAATTAATTGTTTAAAAAGAAATATTGAATAAAAACGAACCCAAGGAAGAATAACACTACAACATAAGGAGGGGCATAGATTGCAGTTGCATAGAATCCAATGAAGTTCTCAAATGTTAGCTCTCAAAGCAATTATCAAATTATTACCATAATATCTATCTTTTACATTATACATGTTCTTTGATGAAGCACCATTCAACACAAAATGAGCGAGGTATTTTATAATATCTATCTTTCACCTCATGTTCATTATACTATGCATAACCACCAATATGTTTTACACACACACAAAATCAAATTGTAAAAGTTTTTGATATCCTCAAATGTGATCTTAGGTCACTCAATCTATAAAATCTCAATAACCTAACCAAACAAATTACAACCTCAAAAATCTTTAAAATAAAAATGAAATACATTTTTTTTACTTAATGGAATGATATATATTACTTTCTTTCACGTTTTTCACCGATTGTTATCTTCTTCATCCTCTATCACTTATGACTTCACCCACAAATAAGCAATTGCCTTCTATTAGCCTTTGGAGTTTAAGCAATGACGACTTATAACGGTTGAAGTTAATGACATCATATTCTCTCTTTTTTTAACATAAATCTGCACTCAAATAATATACAGTGAAATACATATCAAAATCAAAAGTAATACAATTAGTTTAAGTAAAAATGAAGAGAGGGTTAAACAAAGGTTATTTTGGTTTGTTTATGGTTTATAGTTTGATTGAAAATAGAAAAAGGTGAATGGACAAGAAGTTTGAGAGTTAAAGATGCAGAATGTGAATGAGTGGTTCATTAGGAATATGAACAAATGTAGAATGTGAATGAGTGCTTCATAGGAATATGAACAAATGTAGAATGTGCCTCTTTTTTTTTGTAACTTGAGTGTTTCATTGAGAACATGGATAAATGCAGAATGTGAATGGGTGTAAGTTAAATGCATATCAATTACATTAATGCATGAAAAGAACATATGAAAAATGAGTCTTATTTATATAAAATCAAAGGACTCTTTCATATAAATCATAGAATTGAAAGAGATGATCATTTAAGGAAATATATGTTTTTGGGAAGGAGTAATATTCTCGTGCAAAGATTTACTACAAATGTCATTGTGATTTCATTGTCAAATATATCAAGCATGTATTAATAATTTTTATGATTAATGAGATTATGTGAGAAGAAAAATGATAGAGTGATTACATAATTATACATATCTATAATTATAAAATCAACCTCACATTAGAGGAATGATTTTAAAAGGAAGAAGAATATTGGATGCTTAATAAATTGTATAGAATTAATTTTCAAAGATAGCAATTAATTTTAAATAGACAGTAGAGACTTAATAACCATATCTCAATGTGTATAAGCGTGCAGTAAATAGATAAAAGTGGAAAAGATAAATGAGAATAACTAAAAAGAGAAGAGCAAAAAAATATTATGTGAGAACTTCTTCACTTTATAAGTATATATATATATATATATATATATATGTGTGTGTGTTACATTGTCACAATGTGATATTTAAAAAGAAATGGATCTAGAAAATAAATATTATTTATTTATCTTAAAAATAAATTATAAAAACAAAGAGAGAGTGATTTCAAATTTTATATAAAGAAAAAAGTATCAAATTTAAAATAAAAAATCATTTTTTTATAAAGGCTAAAAGTATGTTCAAGACTATATTTATAGTTGTTTTAATTTTCTTTTAAATTACTGATGTTTTACAAATTCAAAGTTCAATTAATATTTTTTCACCTTTATTTTTCTTTAACGGTTTTTATAATGATTTAAAATAAAAATATTTGACTTTAAAATTATAATAGTTTATGTTTCTTATATGTTCTTTAATATGTGTGAAACTATCTTAAACCCCAGTATAAATGAAAGATAGAACTAATATTAAAATATTTTATATTTATTAAATTTAATAATTTAATAATTTTTCATTTTAATATAATAAATATTTTAATCATTCTTAATAGCAACAAAGAAAAGGATGTTAACAAAGGCCTTTTCTTTTACTTACAAATTTAAAAGAAAAAGATTAAATATTCAAACATGTCAAGAATTATATAATTTTAATGGAAGCAATCACTACTAGATTTTAATTTTTTAACAACATTTTTTTCTTACATTTGTTAAAATGTTACTGTATATTGAATAAAAAGGTTCTTTTGTAACATTTTTTTTGAAAAATCTTATTATAGATAAAGTAACATTTTTTATTTTAATATTATTATTTTCAATTGTTTTCAAAATCAAATTCTCATATCAAGTAAAAAAGTGTCACATGGGTCATTTTGCAACATTATTTTTTGAAAAATGTTACTATAATTGTTTTTAAAACCAAAGTCTCACGTCGAGTAAAAAAAGGTATATTTCACTTATCTCTAATTGTTACTCATAATTAAAGTTTCACATCGAATAGATGAATGACTCATAAAGAGTATATATAATTAATCATATAGTTATACTTAAAATGAATAAACTTTGATATTTTATATACAATTAGTGGTGACTAATTAAGAATGTCTTTAATCTTCTCTTAAAATATCTAAATTGAAATTAATTATCATTTTATAAAGTTAACAAAATCTTAGCAATATCATTAAAATGTTACAAAAATATTATTTTGATAACATTTAAAAAATATTGCCTAATTATATAAAAATGTTATTAAAAGTCTTTAATAACATAAGTTATATATAATATTTGATAATATGATGTTAAAACAAATTAATAACATTTATATACAATTAAATAATATTTTTTTAAATATTATTAAAAGTCATTTGTGTTGCAGTGAATTAATGTTGAAAGTGTCATGATACTTTCTTCTCTGCAGGCCTACGTGCAACTGAAGAGGTGAATGATCTTGAGCCACTGAAGATCCAAGGGTTGATATTGCGTCAACCATTCTTTGGTGGAACGCAGAGGAGCGAGTCAGAGTTAAGACTCGAGAATAATCCAGTAATTCCATTGTGTGTTACCGATTTGATGTGGGAGTTGGCACTACCAATTGGTGCTGATCGTGACCATGAATATTGCAATCCATGGTCAGGGAATGGGGTTCAGAAATTTGATAAACTGAAGGAGCTTGGGTGGAGGGTATTGGTGAGTGGAAATGGTGAAGACCTGCTTGTGGATCGTGAGATAGAGCTAGCACAATTGATGGAAGAAAAAGGGGTGCGAGTGGTGAAGGACTTTGTAGAAGATGGGTCTCATGGAGTTGAAATTTTTTACCCATCCGAAGCAAACAAATTCATTGCCTTAGTCAAAGATTTCATTTACATGATTAGTGCTTAGTAAAAATTGTTAGTGTCATAACATGTTACTTTGGAGGAAGATATTATTGTTGATAAACTTTTATTTATTATTAATTGTTTAAGACACTTTATATTTTTATTAAAAATAAATTTAAAATTAAAGTTAAGTAATAAAAATATGTTGATTTAATTAGTATTACAAGTAGTCTAAACCTTAAAATTTTAAAGTTGGTAAAAGTATTAATTTTATTTAATTTTTTTTATTATTAATAAAAAAGTATAATAATCTACTAAAAATAGATATTAATTAAAGTGATTACTAAAAGTATATGCTATTTTATATTTATATATTTATAAAAACCAACCACTTATTATAAATAATAATTTGTAGAAAATTATCTTATATTATTTGTTTATTACATGTTGCTATATATGATAGTTGGAATTAACATAATAGTAATGTTACAACACTATTGTTATGATTTCAATGAACATTAATCATTTCATGCATATTAATTATGTCTGAATTAGAGAAAAAAGAAATAGTTGAGAAATGACTTAAAAAAGAAAGAAAGTGAAATATAGGTGTCTAATTAAAAAGAAATAGGTGAGAAATGAGCAAGAAATAATATATATATATATATATATATATATATATATATATATATATATATATAAAAGATGAGAGAAGAATAAATAAGGAGATGTCATCTATCACCTTTTAATTTTTAACTCATTTATTTTTCTTCAATCAAGCAACCTAATTTATTTTTGCTCTTATATTTTTATTTTTTTACTTTATTTTTTTATTCATTTCACGTTAATCGAATAAAGTATAAATGATATAGTTTTATTTAGTTAAAGATGATTTCGCCTATTTAACTTTTGACATCATTAGAAACAGTAATAACTTTTCCTTTTTATTCGAAGCATTTTTTGTGTCACTACAACATAAATAACTTTTAGTAACATCTAAAAAATATTACTTAATTATGTATAAATATTACTAATTTGTTTTAGCAACATATTATCAAATATTGTATATAGTTTATGTTGCTAAAATTTTTTTAATAACATTTTTACTTAATTGTGTATAAATATTACTAATTTATTTTAGCAACATATTATCAAATGTTGTATATAGTCCATGTTACTAAAATTTTTTAATAACATTTTTACACAATTAGGCAACATTTTTCAAATATTATCAAAGTAGCATTTTTGTAACATTTTAATGATGTTGCTAAGTTTTTGTTAACTTCATAAAATGATAATTAATTTTAATTTAAATATTAAATTCAATTATTATATTATTATTATATTTTTTATATATCCTAAACTTCTAGGAGTTCTTTAAGAAAAGATTAAAGACATTCTTAATTAATCACCACTAATTATATATAAAATATCAAAGTTCATTTATCTTAAGTATAACTTTATGATTATATACTCTTTGAATCATTCACCTATTCGATGTGAGACTTTAATTATGGGTAACAATTAAAGATGAGAGAAATATACTTTTTTTACTAGATGTGAGACTTTTATTTTAGAAGCAATTATAGTAACATTTAAAAAAAATGTTGCAAAACAACCTATGTGACATTTTTTTTACTCGATTTGAGACTTTGATTTTAAAAATAATTGAAAAGAATAATATTGAAATAAAAAATGTTACTCTATTTATAATGATTTTAAAAACAAATGTTGCAAAATAACCTATTTATTCAATATATAGTAACATTTTAACAAATATGAGAAAGAAAGTGTTGCTAAAGAATTAAAATCTAATAGTGTGTTTTTGATCCAATTTTATTTAATTTAACTCGTACAAATAGTTTTTTATTTCACTGCCAATATTTTCCATTGTCTTATTCATTTTTAAATTCAGTTTTTGTAGATATTTTGATATAACTTGTTTCAATTAGTTTAATGCCAGTTCTTAGGATATTCATCAATGTATGAATTGAGTGCTACCTCCAATTTTTATTTCACGAGTTCTACTCTTGACTTGTGTTAAAATGAACTCAAGTTATCCAATTCGATTTCTCTTTCCTTTTTTCTTGTAATACTTAATTATGTGTGTACTACATCACTTACTAAACGCCATTTTTTTTTATTATGGAGACAACATCGATCACATCAACTCCCCAAACCTAACTCACTAGATTCATTAAGAATTAGATGTTCATTTCACATTTGGACTTACTTAATTTTAGAAACATTATAACTATTTAGTAAGAATAAAAATGCCATTAATTGAATGATAGAGAGAGAAGAGAAGAAGAAAATTTGTAAAATGTGTAACTGATTCTTATTGCTTTTTAGTGGAGCAAAGCCACTTATTTATAGAGTAAAGACACCTATAACAAAGTAACCATCCGAGAGTTAGTTTTACAACTGCTCTCTTTATAGTTCACTCACATACCCGTCACAAACCTAAGTTGGGTGAGCAGTAGAGGATAGCTCAACAACTTTGAGTTTGTCTCTCGAAAGTAAAAATCTAGCAGATGATAAGGGTTTTCTTAATGCATCAGCCCATTGATCTTGAGTTAGAAAATGTTGAACACTGAGTTTCTTGGCAAGAACTTTCTCTGTAGCAAAAAAAAGATTGATCTCCATATGTTTGGTCCTAGAAAGAAGAACAAGGGTGTGAGCTAAGGAGACCGTGCTTTGATTGTCACATTAGATAATTGGAATAGAGAAAGGAATTCCTAATTCATGAAGAAGAGTTTCAATCCATAATACTTCAATAGTTGCTTGAGCCAAACTTCGATATTCAGCCTCAGTACTTGATGTAGCAACTATAAGTTGTTTTCTAGACCACTATGAGATTAGATTAGGTCCAAGAAAAGATAGTTGCACCAGATGTTGACCTTTTGTCATTAGGATCAACAACCCAATCAACATCTCAAAATGCATGTAGCTGAAATGTTTGACGAGTTCCAACAGCCTTAAGGTGTAAACCATGATTTAATGTATCTTTAAGATACCTTAAAATCCTTTTTACTGCATTCCAGTGACTCTGAAGAGGATTGGCCATAAATTGGCGGACTTTATTGACAACAAAACTTATTTTAGGTTTGTTTATTGTGGCATATTGCAGTGCTCCAACAACTGACCTGTAGAAGGTAAAATTAGTCAACGTATCAGACCCATGCTTAAATAACTTGGAAGTAGAAACCTTAGGAGTTGAAATAGGTTTGGCTTCAAGCATGTTGGTTTTCTGAAGAATGTCACGAATATATTTGCTCTGTATAAGGAGAATAGAACCATTTTGCTGGTGTTTGACCTCTATTCCCATAAAGTAATCCAACTTGCCAAGATTCTTTAGAGAAAATATAGCATTAAGTTGACAAATAAGGTGTTGAGTAAACTAAGATGAACTTCAAGTGATGATAATATCATCTACATAGAACTAAAGATAGAAAACATTGTCATTTATGTGATAAATAAAAAAGAGAAGGATCACATTTGCTAGCCTTAAACCCAAACTATAGCAGAGTAGTTTGAAATATGTCAAACCATTGCCTGAAAGCTTGTTTCAGGCCATATAAGGATTTGTTCAACTTGCAGACCATAGTAGAGTCAGTCTCAAAACCTGGTGGTTGCTACATATAAATAGTTTCATTAAGCAGACCATTTAAAAAGGCATTATTAACATCTAATTGATGAATTTCCCAATTATTTGTAATAGCCAAAGTGAGAATCAATCTAATAGTCATAGGTTTAATGATAGGAGAGAATGTTTCATTGAAATTAAAGCCAGGTTGTTGATGAAATCCTTTAACCACCGATCTGGCTTTGTACCTGTTTATAGTACTATCAGGATTTTCTTTAATTTTGAAAACCCACTTGCAACCTATAGCTTGCCTGTTTTCTGGAAGATTAACAAGTGTACATGTACTATTGTTAATCAAAGCATTATATTCCTGTTGCATAACTGCTAACCACTTAGGATCCTTCAAGGCTTGCCTAACACTCTTTGGTTCAAATTCAATGAGAAAGATAGAAAAATGAATGTTGGGTTTTGAAATACTAGACTTAGATCTGGTTTGCATAGGATGAACATTCTTAGATGTGATAGGTGTGACACTCTCTACCCCAACATTAATACACAATAAATGTAAATGATTTTTTTTTATTTTTCTTTCTAAGTAAATAAAATCTTTCATAGTTGATAACATCTTTCATGGATAAAACAAATGTCTCATATATCATAAGGTAGAAGATTCATATTCGTAACTCATAAATCATAAAAAGTTAACATGTAAGTATCAAAACTCAAGAAATCATATAAAAATAATAATAAAGGAAAATATAGATTAATTCTAGTAAAGGTGACAGTGCCTCCTAGTTAGGAATTAATTTATAACTTCCAAATCATGTAATAAAAATATAACAAAGATGCACACTTTGGCCTTTCATCAAGAACATTCAAAATTTACAATTCTCCACATACACTCACTATAGGCTTTATCTACGTTATACCATCGCTAGAAATTACAAAAGAAAAGAAACCAAGGTTTTCAAAACAATAACATCCTGAACTAAGCCTAGTTATGCCCCGATGTCACATATCCTACCAGATTCCAACCTGAAACCTTAAGTCTCATCACCGACATCCCCATGATGATGATCACCTGCAACACAATTTAAACATGTACAAGAATAACAAGGGAGTGAGAAATATCTCACCCGATTCCAGGTGCAGAAATAAAGGTTAGATAGCAGACACATACACAACAAACATAAGTCACATGTAAATAATACACATACACAATCAATATCACATATACACTCATTTATAATCCAATGATGTCATGGACTCAACTCATAAATGCATGCATGTGGCGCCATACGGAAGTTTCACATTTCTCATAGCTTGTTACATCACTGGTGACCCTAAGGTACACCTTGTTAGCTTCTTACATCACTGGTCATCCTAAGGTACACCTTGTTAGCTGCTTACATCACTGGTGACCCTAAAGTACACCTAAAATATTTCAGTACATTACTAGTATGCGGCCTAAGCGACACACCTGAAATAAGTTATTTCATCATATAGCTTGTTACATCACTGGTATGCGGCATAAGCGGCACACCAAGCATTGATAGGTTCGTTGACGGAGCATCTGGTCACGCCCTCCTCAACTTTCTGAACGCATACTCTAGATACAATCAGATTATGATGTACCCACTGGACGAGAAGCACACGTTCTTCATCACCGACCAAGCCAACTTCTACTACTGCGTGATGCCTTTCGGCCTCAAAAATGCGGGAGCTACTTATCAAAGGCTGATGGACAAGGTCTTCCACCAGCAGATCGGACGAAACATGGAAGTTTACGTAGACGACATGGTCGTAAAAACCACATGGCCGACACCCATGTTGCGGACCTAGCTGAGGTATTCAACTAGATACGAAAACACAACATGCGCCTCAACCTTGAAAAGTGGGTCTTTGGGGACCAGAGAGGTAAGTTCCTCGGCTTCATGATCACCAAAAGATGGATTGAGGCCAACCCAGAAAAGTGCAAGGCCATCATGCAGATGTAGAGCCCCCAAAATGTCAAGGATGTCCAATGCTTGGCAAGAAGGTTAGTCTATCTCTCTCGCTTCATCCCCAGGTTGGCAGAAAAAGTAGGACCTATCTTCAATCTACTGTGAAAACCTAAGCATTTCGAGTGGACCGACCAATGTGAAGAGTCGTTCAAGAGCTTCAAGGGTTTCCTTGCCACCCCGCCGGTCTTGCAAAAGCCGAACCATCACGCTGACCTCCTCCTTTACTTGGATGTGGCAGAGGACGCCATCAGTATGGTCATAGTACAAGAACACCACAAGAAACAAATTCCCATATACTTCATCAGTTGCGTCCTTCAAGACACAGAAAAGCGGTACCAAATAATTGAAAAGCTGGCATTGGCACTCATCACGGCAGCATGATGCCTCCGACCTTATTTCTTGAGCCACCAGGTCGTCGTCAAGATCGATTACCTGATTAGGCAGATATTAAGAAAGCCAAAGCTAGCAGGACGAATGATTTCATGGTCGGTAGAGTTGTAGGAGTTCGGCATTCGATATGAATCCCGAGGACCCCTAAAAGCTCAATGCTTAGCAAACTTCGTGGTTCAGCTCACTCCGGCCTCATCACTGGAATGTCCAACCTGGACCCTACACGTTGACGGGTCCTCCAATGCTAAAGGAGGACGCGCATGAATCATACTCGAAGGCCCCAACCAGGTCATCATTGAGCAATCCCTCAAATTTGGTTTCCCAATCACTAACAACCAAGCAGAGTACGAAGCATTACTAGCGAGATTGAGGTTGGCACGAGATATCGGAGCACAAAGGGTAAGTTGCAACAGCGACTCGAAGCTCATGGTAGAACAGCTCAGCGGGACCTACCAGACCAAGGACGCCCTACTACAAAGGTACTATCACACCGTGTCCCCATGGACCTCGTCTTTTGAGGAGTTCACCATACATCATGTGCCCCGAGAACAAAATGTCAGGGTCGATCTCATGTCCAAGCTCGCTAGTACAAAGCACCCTGGACAGCATCAAACCATCATTCAAGAGACCATCAACTCCCCCAGCTTGGACGCCAAGGTCATCGACGTCAACGACGTTGAAGATAAGGAGTGGATGACCAACATCTGGAACTACTTACAGGACGGGACAGTACCTAAAGACAAGGATGAAGCTCGGAGAACCAAGGTAAGGTCGTCCTAATTTTTTATTGTAACAAGAGAGCTCTTCCGAAGAAGCCTCTCAACCCCCTTGCTCAAGTGCCTAACAAAGTCTCAGGCAAGTTACGTCATTGATGAAATTCATAGAGGCATCTGCGGCATGCACTCCGGCACATGCTTCATGGTAGCACGAGTAATCTGAGCTGGATATTACTGGCCCATGCTAAAGTCCGACTACAAAGATTACGTACAAAGGTGCAAAGAATGTCAGCAGTTTGGCAACGCACATCGGCAGCCACCCAAAGTCCTCCACAAAATGGCGTCCCCATGGCCCTTTGCCTAGTGGAGAATGGATATCCTCGGACCATTCCCCGTCGCGAAAGGCCAGTTAAAATTCCTCCTCTTCGCTGTCGACTACTTCACCAAGTGGATCTAAGCTTGCCCACTCGCCAAAATCATCACCGAGAACGTGCAAAAGTTCACCTAGAAGAACATCATTTGCAGGTTCGACATTCTACACTCCCTCATCACCGATAATGGCAGGCAATTCATCGCACAGAACTTTGAGACTTTCCTCCAAGAGCTCGGTATCAAGCACCTCCCCACCTCGGTGGAACATCCCCAAACCAACGGCCAAGCCGAAGCTACAGACAAGGTCATACTCCAAGAACTTAAAAAGAGACTAGGAAATGCCAAAGGACAGTGGGTTGACGAGCTCCCCAACATTCTCTAGGCATATCATTGCACTCCCCCAATCCACGACTCAAGAAACTTCTTACAGGTTGACCTACGGAGCCAACGCCATGATCCCAGTCAAAGTCGACGAGACATCTCATTGGCGTCACACCTTTGATAGTGAGCAAAACACTCAAGAAACAACAACCAACCTTGACCTAATAGACGAACTCGGAGAGGAGGCTCGGATTGAAGAAGAAGCTTGCAAACTCCGCGCCTCTAGAAGGTACAACAAGTGAGTCTGACCTCGCTCTTTCCGAGTTGGAGATCTAGTGTGGAGACTACAAGGCGAAGCAAGGAGAGACCCATCAGAAGGGAAACTCGCATCTAATTGGGATGGCCTGTTCCGAGTAACCGACGACCTGGGAAATGGGACATACCGACTAGAAGAACTCAACGACAAAACCATCCCAAAAACTTGAAATGCCACTCACCTCAAGGTTTATTTCAGCTGAATTGTACAAATGGGTTGTTGCACTCTTTTCCCTACTCAGTCTTTTGTCCGAAAAAACAAAAAAAATGGGTTTTGGCTGAGAGGGTTTTTAACGAGGCACACCCACCACATCAATAAGAATGACTCACTTTACTTATATTTTTTCAACCTCACACTGTCTAATTCATATTAAGCCAAGGTCGAATTCGAACCTCGGCTACACGATCCATATTTTGCTAAGCCAAGGTCGAGTTTGAACCTTGGCACAATTTATATTAAGCCAAGGTCGAGTTCGAACCTTGGCACGATTTATATTAAGCCATGGTCGAGTTCGAACCTTAGCATGATTTATATTAAGTCAAGGTCGAGTTCGAACCTTGGCATGTTTCATATTAAGCCAAGGTCGAGTTCGAACCTTGGCACGATTTATATTAAGCCAAGGTCGAGTTCGAACCTTGGCACGATTTATATTAAGCCAAGGTCGAGCTCGAACCTTGGCACGATTTATATTAAGTCAAGGTCAAATTCAAACCTTAGCACGTTTCATATTAATCCTAGGTCGAATTCGAACCTTGGCACGATTCGTATTAAATCAAGGTCAAATTTGAACCCTCGCGCAAAATATGTTACTAGTCAAGTTTGAACCTTAAGGCCAAACACGAGCCCCAACGCGAAAATCAAAGGTCAAGTTTGAATCTCGAATGCTTAAAGCAGAAAATCTCTTACCAACAATAGTGAGAAAAGCAATATATGTATATGGCAAATTAATTCATTCAAAAATAATGAGTTCAATACAACACCAAAGGCAAATAAAATAAGCTATGTCTATTACAACAAAAAGCGGAAATAAAGGCTTAAGCAGCAGTATCCTCGCTAACACTCTTAGACAGGTCATCCTCATTCACCAATTTCCCATCTTGTACATCCTTGTCAATGTGCATCAGCGAGAAGTCCACCATGGGAGCAATCAATCGGGCCTGGCGAGCCGCCTTGGCAAATCCTCTCTTATGTTCAACTATAACGGCGCACTCAGTTTCATGAAGAGTCTTCTCCACTTCTTTCTTTGAGGAAGACAACACCTCAAGATCCAACTTCAAGGAACTTACCTCCTTGCCTTTGCCAACTAGAAGAACCTCATCACAAATATGTTTCTCTTCGGCCGCCTGTAATTTGGCTCTCAAGGCAACATTCTCCCCTTCCAGCAGTCGCACTCGACCCGACGCAACCTCAGCCATGCCCTTGGCTGACTTCATAGCTTCAACCAACTCGCCCACCTGGGTGGCATAGGCCTCATTGGCCTTCATAGCAACCTCCAACGACTTTTACGACTTGGAGAAGTCCTTCTTCAAAGTTAGAAGCTCCCCTGCGCCCCTTCGCGCTCTCTCTAGCTCGGTCTCATGCTTCTGCCAATGTCGTTTCCAATGATCCACAATGGCGATCGACCTTTGCATGAAGACCTCCTTCAAGTCCAGGCCCTCCACTAGCCCCACCTTTTCTATCATGGCCTTTTCGGCCACGAATGCCGGATCCTCCTTATAGAATGCCTCGGCGATGAGGTTAGCGCTCCATAATGATGTCACATCGGGAGTAATGTTGACGTGGTCCAACCTCGCCAAAGGCCGGCTCACGTCGAAGCGCTGGACAATGCACCTCGACTTCAAACCGAGGAAGCACTAGGGTTCGCTGAGGTAGGGGTCAGAAGGGCCGTTGTTGGAAGCGGGAGAGCTCGGACCTCCTCTGCTAACCCCGACCAAGGCTGATGTCAGAGTCGCCTACGACAATATCATACATCTCAATATTTTTTCTAAGTTACACATGAAAAATGTAGAAAGCAAATAAACCAGTATAAATGCAATACATGTGTTAGCGGAATGGCCTCCACCACGAATTTCCTCAATGGTGACTCAACCCAAGGACTTCCGGTCAGATCAATTGTACCAGGAGGATTGGTGATCTTCGAAGTCACCTCTTCCAAAACTACAAGATTCGAGGCTTCCCCAACCTCGTCGAGCCCCTTTTTCCTCTTAAGCCAAGTATCTAGAGGGGCGACCTCCTCACCAGGCTCGGGCACCTCGAGCTCCTCGGTGTTGAACTTTGCCTTGAGCTCGCGCCATTTACTCTTCCCCATCAACTCGGCAAACAAACATGGCAAACACAATGATTAGGACAACAACACAACTTAGAAGAAAAGCAATAAACATAATACCCAAATACTCACGCTTCAACCCCCTTTCTTTATTCCTCAAACCTGCCATGGACAACACGAGTTTGCTATCCAAAGGGTGCAAAAACTCCTCCAGGTCGGCAATGTCATCCTTGTCTGAGTCCGATAAACGTATACAGCTCGTCTCGTTAAACTTCACTAGCCTCTACTGCCAGAAGAAAGGGAACCTCGACTCCCTCCCAAAATGGAAAACCTCCTCGGTCATCAGATTATTGTTTATAGGTCGGATTCGAAAGAACTCCTCCTTAAAGTTCTTATAAGATTGGGAGTAAAGTTGGAATAACCCCCCAGCCTTACTCCCACTCAGAGAAACCCAACCTAGAGGCGGCTCACCCAACTTAAGTTGGTAAAAATGAAGAAAGACAGAAAGTGACTTCCTCATCCCTAAGGCCGAGCATAAAACTTCGAAGGCCCGCAAAAATCTCCAACTGTTAGGATGCAACTGACAAGGGGCCACATTTACAAACCTCAAAAACCCACACTCGAACTCGGTGAAGGGCAGGAAAACACCGAGGTCCCTAAATAAATAGCAGTACATGTAGAAGAATGGGGAGTTCACAGTACCCGCCATATACACACGCTCTCCAGGTTGGCAAGGCTCAACCCGGATGAGCTCGGAAACAGGCAACCTACTAATCACGAGTGAACTGCACGCAGAGTTCACATCGTGATAAGACCTGAACCTACTCTCGAAGGTACCCACATCTCCCCTAACCCACTCATACCCAGGAACAGAGATGGTGGGGTGTGAATCCTTGGGGTTATTACCCCCCTCCTTCTCTTTGGCTCGCCGTCAGCGGCGGCCACCTTCGCCTTACCCTTCCCCTTAGCCTACCCAGAGGCAGCCCTAGGGGGAATCGTGCCCTGACCACCCTCACCGGCCATCGCTCAGTATGCTACTAGCAAAAGGAAAAATGGGAATGAAGGAGAAGAAGTACCTAGTACTCCTTGGACACTGATAACACACTAGGCGTCAACGGCGATCAACTGTGAACACGTTGCTGAAAGCGACGATGGAGAAGAAGAACGGAGTGGGAAGGGTGTAGAGCAAAAGCTACGCGCGAATGGGAAACCAAATGCACAAGGAAAAAGAGCCCAAATGTTTAAAATGTGGAAAACGACAAAAGGGAGGTAGAGCATTAAATGAAGCTCATAATGACAGGGTGCATCCCATCATTACAAGCCGCCACCCTTCATTACAAGCCGCCCATGCATTTCGGGAAACGAGGCGACACTTTATGACACATGGCGTTTTGCCCAAGAAGTAGAGACAAAGAGTCGCGACCCCCCACCAAACTCGGCATCAGCTCCTCAACACGAGGTCTTCAGAGCTCGGGGGGCTAGTGTACTATCCGTGTCGAGAGTCGAGCTTGATCTCGATACTAAAGCACTAAATGACATCGGATATACGCCACATGACATCGACTAGAGCTAAGGCCCACTATCTACCGGGCCGAGGTCAACCTCAGGCCCAAATCAACGTTACCCTCGCATAAGAGAAAAACCCTAATTCACATCAAGGTACGTGCACTACATATATGAGACGATTACACTATCAAAGACTAACTTTAGCATCAGAGTCTCTTTTGTAGGTACCACCCTCACTTCGGAGCAACTGACGTACCCAGCAAAGAAGGCTCACTAATCTTGCCCAATAGATCGTCCCTCACGACCGATCTCCGGTAAGAACAAAAATAATATAATTTTAATCTTGAATATTTCTCACATCATTCTGATATAAGAAATGGTTGAATACAATTTATAAGAATATTGGAGAGTAATTCATATAGGATGTAGTGGTAGGGCCACCATCGCTTAGCATACAGGTTAGTTGTTCGATACTCGAGAGTTGTTAACTTTTATTATCATTTTGGATATATGTTGTAAATGTTTTGACCTTTTGGGTCATAATTATGAATAATTAATTAAAGGCTTAATTAAACTTTTGGTCCTCCTAATTTAGTGTAAGAGCAATTTTGGTCCTCATAATTTGAATTGTTTAATTTTGGTTCATAAATTCAAATAATGGGCAATTTTAGTCCCACAAACAATTTACCATCCAAAATTTAACAGACGTTAATGATATGCATTTTATGTTAAATAAATGTTAATTATATATTATTTAATTTCTTACGTGTCAAATTATTTAATATTCAAATTTTAAAAATTTTAAATTCAAATAACATTGAAAACAAAATGAAAAGGGAAGGGTACGGAGGATGAGAAAATGAATTTGAATTTAAAATTTTTAAATTTTGAATATTAAATAATTTGACACATAAGAAATTAAATGATATATAATTAATGTTTATTTAGCATAAAATTTACATCATTAATGTCTGTTAAATTTTGGATAGTAAATTGTTTGTGGGACTAAAATTACCCATTATTTAAATTTATGGACAAAAATTAAGCGATTAAATTATGAGGACCAAAATTACTCCTACACTAAATTAGAAAGATCAAAAGTGCAATTAAGCCTTAACTAAATTAAATTGTTAAATTTTCTTTAGTTTTAATTACAATTAATAATAATTAATTTTAAATTTATTGAGGATTAATATTTTTTTTTACATCCTTCATAAATTTTTGACATAATTTTCTATCATTTATATATAACTAACATTAAATATAAAAATCACTTAAAGTGAATAATATATTTAGAATATAAAACTTAAATTTGTGATAAAATTATTTGAAAATAACTACATTAATTACTTTTCTTGATCTTTATAATTAGGATTGAAGGTAGTATTATTAAAGACAAAATGTTAGAAACTGAATCTTTTAATTTAGTGGTTGTAAGGTCTATCCTGGGACATGGGAGGTCGACTTGGTGCTTGTGTTAAAATAGTATTTGGTCGGAAAAAGTCATGTCTCACGAGTGTAGATTAATCTTGAATTGTCAGCTTTGTGATACTGAATAGACCATGTTCATGAATAAAATAAATAAAAATGCTAGAAACACTTTCTCTAATACACTCTTTTAAACACTTTTTTTAATTGATTGATATTTAGTAAAAAAAATATAAAAATTGATGATCTCGCACCCTATTTATTGATGAAAATTATTGGAGAGATGATTGTTGAATCTTCTTGATCAATTAGTCTACTTGATGCTCCTTATCTTTTTCCATGGCGAATCCAAGCTTCAAACTCAAAAATGATGGTGGAGATGAGAGATGGAGGCGTGCCACTTCCAAGGTAGAAGATAACCAAGAATGGAAGACCTCACCATAGGGGAAAATTTATTGATAAAAGATATCAAGGAAAAATGTCTCCAAGAGGGGACTAAGACTTTTGAAAAAGAGAAAAATCAAGTTTCAATCTCATAAATACTCAAAAGTGACAAACCAAGCTAGGCTACAAGTATATATATGGTTTAGTGGCTTGTTGTGCAAGTTAAGCTAACTTAGGTTATTATGGTTTAAGTTAACTTGAACTCAAGAACACTAATCCTAGTTCAAATTCAAAATTCGACCAAACTCCCTCCAAATGCCACTATCTTAGATCTATAATGACGAATGAGATCTTGCCATGTAGGCAAGTGAGGAAAGTGTGACTTGTGTCACCATCCTAGATCTAAAAGAACCAATGGAGGCTTTTCATGTGTATAAGCATGTTTGGTGTGACTAGAAAAAACTATGTGGCTTGTTGGCCACTTGGATGAACTTGGGGACATGTGGTCCCCACATGTATTGGATGTCAAGCCACTTGCTTGAGCAAGTGGACGCCTAAAACATGGGCCCATAATAAATGGTTTTTAACCCATCTAAGCTTGCTCAACATGACCTATATTAGTTGCACCCTTCCTAAACTACTATTTGCACTCCTAAAATAAAAACAATTACAAGGACAAGATTTTTTATATTACTTGACCAAAATACAAGGTTAAAAATAAAAGACAAATATTTATAATAAAAAATATACACAAAGAGAAAATGGGCTAAGTAACAAGCCTATAACTTATTAATAGAAGCTTAGGCCTTCTACCTTTACTTCATGCTCACTCCTCTTGTATCGTCATTGACATTGCCCTTGTGTTATGTTTAATGTTAGGCAGAATGTCATCATTTATTGATTCTTCTGATTTTGTAATTTTCAATTAATTCTAACAATAAGAGAAATTATATCAAGCGCAATGTGTTACAGATTATGTTGCTAATGCTCCTATATATTAAATGTTTTAAGATAATTAAAAATATGAATTTAATAAATTTGATGCTTTAAAGAATAATTTTATCACATATTTGCATTTGTAATTATATATATTTAAATATATTTTTAGTTTCCAAGTTTTGTTGTAATTCTGATAAAAAAAATTTATATTCTCATCTCTTGAAAAACTTAAGGCTTAATCGCAGTCGTGATCCCTCAAGTATTGCAATTGTGCAATTTTGATCCCTAAGGTTTTAATTGGGTAATTCTAGTCCCTAAAGGATTGCAAAAGTGCAATTTTAGTCCTTCAATATTTAATTGAACAATTTTAGTCCCTCAAATATCATAATTGAACAATTTTAGTCCCTCAAATTTTTTAATAATTTTAATATATATATATATATAAACATATATATATACAATATTTTAAAATTATATAATTATTTTTCTATTCAAGTTAACGTATATTATAATTTTCATTAATGTATCAAATAATATATATTTATTATTACTAAATAAATAAAATTTATATATTATTATTTTTATTATTATTGATAAATTAATATCAATGATATTATTAGTATATTTATAGATAAACTAATAATTTGATAAATATAAATTATTATCAAATATATTTATAAGTATATTTATCAAATTTATAAATATATTATCAAATATATTTACAAAAATATAAGTATATTAATTAGAAATATACATATCTTATCTAATATATTTATATTTTTGTAAAAGTATATTAATATATACTAAGTTATATTTATAAAATTATTAGTTTATCTATAAATATACTAAAAATATTATTGATATTAATTTATTAGTAATATTAAAATATTAATAATATATAAATTTTATTTATTTTTTAATAATAAATATATCATTTGCTACATTAACAAAAATTATAATATATGTTAATTTAACTAAGCAAATAATTGTATAATTTTAAAATATCATATATATATATATATTAAAATTTTAAAATTATAAAATTTTTAATATGAGATTAAAATTGTACAATTGTGATATTTGAGGGACTAAGATTGTTCAATTAAAAATTGAAGGACTAAAATTGCACAATTACAATCCTTTATGGATTAAAATTATCCAATTAAAACCTTAGGGATCAAAATTGCACAATTACAATACTTGAGAGATCAAAAATGCAATTAAGCCAAAACTTAAAAAAAATTATACTCTTAATTAATTGTTAATTTTATTTCCTATACATTCTGTAACAGCCCAAGCAACCCGCATGTGGATATTGTCCGCTTTGGCCCACGGCCGCACGGTTTTGCTTCTGGCGATGACACGCATGCCACCCCAAAAGGCCTCCTCACAAGGAAGGTATCCACACCCATATATATGGCATGCTTCGTTCCCCTTCCTAACCGATGTGGGACTATATCCACCCCCCCTCAAGGGAGTCCAGCGCCCTCGCTGGCACACCGATCCGGGCCCCGGCTCTGATACCAATGTAACAGCCCAAGCAACCCGCATGTGGATATTGTCCGCTTTGGCCCACGGCCTCACGGCTTTGTTCTCGGGAATGGCCAACACCACCCCAAAACGCGTCCTCAAGAGTAAGGTATCCACACCCATATATATGGCATGCTTCGTTCACCTTACTAGCCGATGTGGGACTTCACAATCCACCCCCCCTCGGGGAGCCCAGCGCCCTCGCTGGCACACCTGTCCGGGTCCCGACTCTGATACCAAATGTAACAGCCCAAGCAACCCGCATGTGGATATTGTCCGCTTTGGCCCACGGCCTCACGGCTTTGTTCTCGGGAATGGCCAACACCACCCCAAAACGCGTCCTCAAGAGTAAGGTATCCACACCCATATATATGGCATGCTTCGTTCACCTTACTAGCCGATGTGGGACTTCACAATCCACCCCCCCTCGGGGAGCCCAGCGCCCTCGCTGGCACACCTGCCCGGGTCCCGGCTCTGATACCAATGTAACAGCCCAAGCAACCCGCATGTGGATATTGTCCGCTTTGGCCCACGGCCTCACGGTTTTGCTTCTGGCGATGACACGCATGCCACCCCAAAAGGCCTCCTCACAAGGAAGGTATCCACACCCATATATATGGCATGCTTCGTTCCCCTTCCTAACCGATCCGGGCCCCGGCTCTGATACCAATGTAACAGCCCAAGCAACCCGCATGTGGATATTGTCCGCTTTGGCCCACGGCCTCACGGCTTTGTTCTCGGGAATGGCCAACACCACCCCAAAACGCGTCCTCAAGAGTAAGGTATCCACACCCATATATATGGCATGCTTCGTTCACCTTACTAGCCGATGTGGGACTTCACAATCCACCCCCCCTCGGGGAGCCCAGCGCCCTCGCTGGCACACCTGCCCGGGTCCCGGCTCTGATACCAATGTAACAGCCCAAGCAACCCGCATGTGGATATTGTCCGCTTTGGCCCACGGCCTCACGGTTTTGCTTCTGGCGATGACACGCATGCCACCCCAAAAGGCCTCCTCACGAGGAAGGTATCCACACCCATATATATGGCATGCTTCGTTCCCCTTCCTAACCGATGTGGGACTATATCATTAAAAAAAAACATTCACTTTCACTTATAACTATCATTAAATATAACAACCATTTAAAATAAAAGGTTATCTTTGGAAATAAACTTAGAATTTATGACAAAATTAATTAAAAAAAACCAATTTAATTACTTTTCTCTTGATCTTGATGATTTTTTTATATTACTTATAATAAGGATTGGAGGTAATATTATTTTTAGTCTACGTTATTATTTTATACTTATTAATTACCTATGTGCTTAATAAAATTTAAGTAATTATTTTAAGTAACATCTATTGGTGTTAACAAGTTTGTAGACATGAGCGATGGATCGGAATATGAATATATTAATTAATATAAATTTATTTTAAAATTGCAAATTAATTTTTGAATTTGACAATAAGTTGCAATGAATAAAGATGATTTAAAAATTAGTAGTTTGAAAAAAAAAATGTGCTTTTGGAACATATATAAATATTTAAAAATAATCAAACAAATAACTAACTAGACAAATTATCATGATAGCAATTTCTTAAAAACAAAATGTCTTATATCTCATTATACCTCCTTGTAAGATGTGCTTTAATTATAGTATAAATAATAAATTCACCTCTATGCTTAAACATTAATTGTTTAAAAAGAAATACTAAATAAAGATAATACAAATCCAAGGGAGAATAACACTACAATAAAAGGAGGGGTGTATAGACTGCAATTGCAAAAAATCTAATGAAGTTCTCAAAGCAATTATCAAATTATTACCATAACATCTATTTTTTACTTTATACATGTTCTTTAATGAAGCAATATTCAATACAAAATAGCTAATTAGACAAATTATCACAAAAGCAATTTCTTAAAAACCAAATGTCTTATATCTCACTATACCTCCTTGCAAGATGTGCTCTAATTATAGTATAAATAATAAGTTCATCTCTATGCTTAACAATTAATTGTTTAAAAAGAAATACTAAATAAATATAATACAAAGCCAAGGGAGAATAACACTACAACAAAAAGAGGGGCGTATAGATTGCAATTGTAGAGAATCTAATGAAGTTCTCAAAGCAATTCTCAAATTATTACTATAACATCTATTTTTTACTCTATACATGAAGCACTATTCAACACAAAATAAGTGAAGTCTTGCTTGACAATCTTTCTCTTAGATTCTCCTTGTTATTCTCAATGACAATGGGTTTTGCAATAAACACAACCCATTATCTATAGGCAGGACAACAAACAACCCTTTCCAAAAAAAATTATTTCGAATCTCAATGCTTTTCATCTCTCCAATTACATTCCCAAAACACTATTCTAGCATCCTCATGTTTATTTCACTACACACAAAATCAAATTCTAGAAGTATTTGATAACCTCAAATGTGATCTTAGGTCACTCAATTTATAAAAACTAAATAATCTAACCAAATAAATTACAACCTCAAATTCAACAAAAGAAAAGCTCAAAAATCTTTAAAATAATAATGAAATACACGTTTTTTTTATTACATAGTGGAATGATATACATTGCCTTCTATCACGCTTTTGGCCGATTATTATCTTCATCCTCTACTACTTATGATTTTACCACAAATAAGCGATTGCCTTTCATTATCCTTTGGAGTTTAAGCAATGAAGACTTACAATGGTTAAAGTCATTGACATAACATATTCTCTCTCTTTTTAACATAAATTTGCACTCAAATAATATAAGGTGAAATACACATGAAAATCAAAAGTAATGCAAGTAGTTTCAGTAAAAATGAAGAGGGGGGTTAAACGAAAGTAAGTTTGGTTTGTTTATGGTTGAAAAATATATATAGTTTGATTGGAAAGAGAAAAAAGTTAATGGACAAGAATTTTGAGAATTAAAGATGCAAGGAGTAATATGTGTTTTTGGGAAGGAGTAATCTTCTCGTGTAAGGATTTACTACAAATGTTATTGTGATTTCATTGTCAAGTATCAAGTATGAATAATTTTTGTTATTAATGA
The DNA here is from genome assembly GCF_000230855.2 of Cajanus cajan. Classification (NCBI taxonomy): domain Eukaryota; kingdom Viridiplantae; phylum Streptophyta; class Magnoliopsida; order Fabales; family Fabaceae; genus Cajanus; species Cajanus cajan. Next base: position 5,430,323 of record NC_138517.1, on the reverse strand, counting down.
GATTATATGAGAAGAAAAATGATAGTGTGATTACATAATTATACAGATTTATAATTAAAAAATCAATCTCACATTATTAGAGGAATGAAAGGAAGAGGAATGGATCCTTAGTAAATTGCATGGAATTAATTTTCAGATCAGAGATAGCAATTAATTTTTAAATGGACAATAGAGACTTAATAAATGTTTCTCAATGTGTATAGGTGTGCAATAAATAAATAGAAGTTGAAAAGATAAATGATGTTAATTAAAAAGAGAAGAGCAAAAAAATATTATGTGAGAACTTTTTCACTTTATATATATATATATATATATATATATATATATATATATATGAGGAGGTTATAATTACACCGATGTAACTTTTATCAAGTGTTACACCACTGAATAACTTTATATTAAATTTGAATTTTGTAAATTATCGTTAGATTGAAAGTTCATATCACTTTATATGTGTATATCAAATTTTGTTAAAATTGAACAATAATTTGAAGGTGATCAAAGTGTTCATATTTTAGTATATTTTGAAATGAATATATTACGTCAATTTTTTTTTTTTATAAAAATGAAGTATGAAATCATCTTGGATTAATATAAAATTTTGTATATATGATCCAAGAGATATGAACTTTCAATTTAACGGTTAGATTTATAAAATTCACATTTAATATAAAGTTATTGAGCGATGTAACACTTGGTAAAAGTTACACCGGTATTATTATAAACTCTCTCTCTCTCTCTCTCTCTCTCTATATATATATATATATATATATATATATATATTACACTGTCACCATGTGATATTTAAAAAGAAATGTATCAAGAAAATAAATATTATTTATTTATCTTAAAAATAAATTTTAAAAACAAAGAGAGAGTGATTTCAAATTTTATATAAAGAAAAAGTTTTAGATTTATAATAAAAAATCATTTTTTTATAAATGAAAAATATATTCAAGACTATATTTACTGTTGTTTTCATTTTCTGTTAAATTAATAGTTTTACAAATTCAAAATTCAATTAATTTTTTTTCACCTTTATTTTTCTTTAATGGTTTTTACAATGATTTAAAATAAAAATATTTTACTTTAAAATTATAATATTTTATGTTTCTTATATGTTATTTAATATGTGTGAAGCTATCTTAAACTGCAGTATATGAAAGATAAAATTAATATTAAAATATTTTATATTTATTAAATTTAATAATTTAATACCTTTTCATTTTAACATAATAAATATTTTAATCACACTTAAAGTCCGTTAAAAAATTAGCAACAAAGGAAAGTATGTTAACTAAGGCCCTTTCTTTTAGTTACAAATTTAAAAGAAAAAAGATTAAATATTCAAACATGTCAAGATTTATAATTTTAAAGGAAGCAATAAATGTTGAAAGTGTCATGATACTTTTTTCTCAACAGGCCTACGTGCAACTGAAGAGGTGAATGATCTTGAGCCACCGAAGATCCAATAAGGGTTGATATTGCGTCAACCATTGTTTGGTGGGACGCAAAGGAGTGAGTCAGAGTTAAGACTCGAGAATAACCCATTAATTCCATTGTGTGTTACTGATTTGATGTGGGAGTTGGCACTGCCAATTGGCGCTGATCGTGACCATGAATATTGCAATCCAAGGTCAGGGAATGGGGTTGAGAAATTTGATAAACTAAAGGAGCTTGGGTGGAGGGTATTGGTGAGTGGAAATGGTGAAGACCTGCTTGGGGATCGTGAGAAAGAGCTAGCACAATTGATGGAAGAGAAAGGGGTGCAAGTGGTGAAGGACTTTGTAGAAGATGGGTCTCATGTAGCTGAAATTTTTGACCCATCGAAGGCAAACCAATTCATTGCCTTAGTCAAAGATTCCATTAACATGATTGGTGCTTAGTAAAAATTGTAAGTGTCGTAACATGTTACTTTGAAATAAGAATTTATTGTTGATAAACTTTTATTTATTACTAGTTGATTCAGACTTTTAACAAATTTTGATCCTTAAATTCCTAGAGGAATGTAGTATCATCCCATAGTATATTATGCCGGGTTCACCCACTATGAATGGTGTTGCTGAAAGACGAAATAGAACGCTTAAAGATATGGTAAGGAGTATGATTAATCATTCTACTTTACCAAAGTCACTCTAGGGAGAAGCCTTTAAAACTGTAGCATATATCCTTAATAGTGTTTCAACAAAAGCAACTGGAAAAACTCCTTATGAATTTTGGACAAGCAAAAAGCCTAGTTTAAAACACTTACATGTTTGGGGTTGTCCAGCTGAAGCAAGGCCTTATAGGCCAAATGAAAAGAAACTGGACTCGAGAACTATAAGTTGTTATTTTGTTGGATACTCTGAAAGATCTAGGGAGTATAAATTTTATGATCCCACAACTAAGTCAATTTTTGAATCAGGAAATGCGCGGTTCTTTGAGGATGTCGATTTTGTAAGGGGATATATAATTAAGGACTTTGTCTTTGAAGAGGAATATGTTGATATTCCCACAAGTGTTATTGGCATTGTTTAGGATCCTCCTTCTGACTTTGTTCAAGACACAACAAATCAAGATAATGTTGAACTTCATATGCAAGAAATTATTCCAGAAGAACAAACTCTTCCTCCTCAAGAACCTATGCCATTAAGGAAATCCACTAGAGAAAGAAGAAGTGCAATACTAGATGACTATATTGTGTTTCTCCAAGAACATGAGGTTGGAATTGGATTGATGGAAGATGATCCAATTAACTTTCATCAAGCCATGGAAAGTTCTAGTTCTCAAAAGTGGATTGATGCCATGAATGAAGAGATTAAGTCCATGAGGGACAATGACGTATGGGATCTTGTTCCATTACTAGAAGGTGCGAAACCCATTGGTTGCAAATGGATATTTAAGACCAAGAGGGATTCGAAAGGTGATGTGGAGAGGTTCAAGGCTCGTCTTGTCACAAAGGGATTTACTCAGAAAGAAGGTATTGACTATAAAGAAACTTTTTCTCCGGTCTCTACTAAAGACTCTTTTAGGAATATAATGAAATTAGTGGTGCATTTCGATCTTGAGTTACATCAGATGGATGTAAAGACAGTGTTTCTCAATGGTAACATTGATGAGCCAATTTATATGATGCAACCAGAAAACTTTGTTTCAAAAGATTCAAAGAATTTGGTTTGCAAACTTAAGAAATCCATCTATGGGCTCAAGCAAGCATCTTGACAATGGTATTTCAAGTTTCATCATGTGATCACCTCGTGTGGTTTTGAAGTGAATTTAGTTGATGATTGTATATACCATAAGTTTTGTGGGAGCAAGTATATTTTTCTGGTTTTATATGTTGATCATATTTTGCTTGCCAGCAACGATATAGATTTATTGCATGAAACCAAGAGATTTCTAGCTAAGAACTTTGAGATGAAAGATCTTATGCATCTTTTGTATTGGGCATACAGATACACCGAGATCGCTCTCAAGGTATTCTTGGGTTGTCTCAAAAAGGTTTTATCGAAAAGGTTCTCAAGAGATATGGCATGCAAGATTGCAAACTAGTTAATACCCCTGTGACTAAGGGAGACAAATTTAGTCTCGCTTAGTGCCCTAAGAATGACTTTGAAGAAAAGGAGATGCAAAAGATTTCTTATGCATCAGCAGTAGAAAGTCTTATATACGCTTAAGTCTGTACGCGTCCAGATATTGCGTACGTTACAAGGATGTTAGGCAGATATTTGAGTAATCCTGGATTAGATCATTGGAAAGCAGTTAAGCGAGTCATGCGGTACTTAAAGAGAACAAAAGATTATATGTTCATATATCGGAGGTTGGATCAACTTGAGATCATTGGGTATACTAACTCCGATTTCATTAGATGCCAAGATAGTATTAAATCTTCATCAGGCTATATATACATGCTAGTTGGAGGTGTTATTTCATGGAAGAGTGCTAAACAATCTCTTATAGCCTCTTCTTCTATGGCAGCTGAATTCATATCGTGTTATGAGGCATGTAATCATGAAATTTGGCTGCGAAACTTTGTCACAGGCTTGCATATAATAGATGGTATAGAAAGACCACTTAAGTTATTTTGTGATAATAAATTAGCAGTTTTATTTTCCAACAACAACAAAAGCTCAACAAAGTCTAAACACATAGACATCAAGTTCCTAGTTGTTAAAGAAAGAGTTCAAAGTAAACAGTTGTCTATAGAACATATTGACACAAACTCTATGGTTGCGGATCCGCTTACTAAAGGATTACCACCCAAAATGTTTCATGAGCACGCTACTCATATGGGTGTTATTTCTTTAAGTGGTTCAGTTTTAGTGGGAGTTTGTAATTTTATGAATGCTTCTATGACATAGACATACTTTTCAATATATGTATGGTTCAAGTATATTTTCTGCAGAAATAAAATTTTGGTATATTGAAACTTTGGTTTTGTCATGGTTTGATCTCACTAAGGTTTAAGGAGGACCTATTGGAATCAGGCATGTTAAGATCACATTACATGAAAATTCCATACTACACATCCATATCATGATTCATGTTATTCATTTGTATTAATATATGTGACCATTGATGGGTTTAGTTGCGACAAATTAAATTTAACAAAGACTACTTTGATCCTATGTTGGTGTGATTGATGAATCGAATTGGTAAAAGATGCATTTTATAATTATATAATTATAAGGTTACACATATAGTCCAAGTGGAAGATTGTTGGATCCTTAATCCAACGTTGGTCTTATATGTGAATAATTATATATTAAAGACACATAATTTTATGCTAAATTAAAGTGATCTAATAACGTATAAATTATTTTGGCAGTTATGTAACTGAAAGGTTATGGGACCTTTAATGTGTGGTAACTAAAGAGTAATTCTATTTTGTGATGGGTTAAAATAGAAATACCAAAAGACCTTATGACTGTCTATAAATAGTTTAGGTGCCTTGGTCACACTAGGTTCTTTTCTTTTCTGACATCCCATTATTAGAGAGAGACAGAGAGATAATTAAAGGATTCTCTCAAGAGAATACGTGTTGATCTGGAAGGACAAACCGTACAGTTCTCTTATCATCATGAATTCAAGTACGCTTCTGCTTGTTGTTTCTAGTGATTAACATGATAGAATTTATATTTTATATAGATGATAGTTTTCATCAAAAGCTTAAATTTAATTTTAACATCATGTAGAATGCAAACATGGAAATACATTGTTTCGAAGGAACTTTATAAAATGTAAAAAAAATTTCAAGTTGAAATAACTAGACTAATGACTTGAATCCATCAAAGGTATGGAGTTGCAACTTTAGAGAAGGTTGGAATTTTGGGAAAATTGTAGAGGGAAGCAGGGACGGACGCACGTAGTGACTTGTGGGGGCAGTTGCCCCCACTAACTTTTCAATTTTTTTATAATAATATATATAATATTATATTATCTTTATTTAAAATTTAAAAACAAAAAAATTAAAAAAGTTATAAAAGTTATAAAATTAAAACTGAATTTAAGTTTTATTGCAGTTATCTTTATGTGAGAAAGGAATTTTAAAAAAAAAAAAAATTAATATGTTATAATAATTAACAATAAATTACATATTTTAGAAGAAAAAAAAAAGTTGTTATACATTTAAATTGTAAATCAAGATAAAAAAATTATAAATTAATAATGTATGTATTTTAAGTTTTAATAAAATCATAAGTTGTTATTAACCTCTTTTTGAATATTTTATATATTTTTTCTATTTTATTTTTACTTTTTCCATTTCTTTTTATATTTTGAGGTTCCCCTCTACCTCTAAAATATTTTAAAGTGTAGAAGAGTGAAATTAGAAGAAAAAAAAACAAACTTCTTATTCCATCTCTACTACTTGTTTGAATAACTAAACTATGAGTTGCTTCTTTGTGTAGCATGTTTAAATCCAAGAGATTCATTTTCTGCATTTGACAAGGAGAAGTTGATTCGTTTTCCTCAATTTTATTCTTTTGAATTTTCTCCAGTTGAACTTTTGACATTAGATAATCAACTTGAAAATTATTTCATAGATGTATGTTTTGATAGTGCTTTTTCAAAATTAGAAAGGATTGATGATCTTTCTATAAAACTTGTTGAGACAAGAAAACATGTTGTATATCCATTGGTGTATTTGCTTTGATAACTAGTCTTGATACTACTAGTAGCAACTGCATCAGTTGAAAGAGTTTTTTCTGCTATAAATATTATCAAGAATCGGATGCGCAATCGTATGGGAGATGAATGATTAAATGATTATTTAGTTACTTATATAGAGAGAGAGGTTTTTGATAATATTGAAAATAAGCAAATCATTCGATGTTTTCAAACTATGAAAACTCATAAAGAACAATTATATTATGTATTTATCTTTATAAAAAAATTATTTTATATTTTGACAAATTTATGTATTTAAATATTGCCTCCACTACTTAAAATTTCTGAATCCGTCACTGGAGGATAGTATAAGGTAAATGAGGAGTATAAATAGGGGGGATAAAAAAGGTAGTTGAATGAGTGATGTGCACATCGAAGGGTCATATTTAGTCCATTTGATTATACTCTAATTATATTTATCTTTTTAGTGTTTAACCATGTCTTATAACGTCCTCAAAAAAAAAAAAAGTCCTATAACGTTAGTCTTAATTAGTTTCAACTTTCAACCACAAAAGGAAGATCAAAGATGAGACGTAACACTTTTCTCTTGGACCTTTCTTTGGTCACGATTTGCTAGCGGCCCACTCTTTTAATTCTTCTTCATCCATAGCGTCAGACCTTAAGAGCATCTCCCGTGGGACTCTGTTACATCACGTCACATCATTTCATATCAATTTTAAATTTTAGTATTAGAGCTTCTATAAACAATTTTGCTAAAATTTAAGTAATCCATAAAGTGAAAAAGAGCTTATGTGGCATGATGTGGTACAGGAAGTCTCACTACATATGCTCTTATACTTCCAGAAGATTATTATTATTATTATTATTATTATTAAGTTAAATACCTTTTTTGGTCCCTTACAATATTTTTTTGTTTCAATTTAGTCTCACTTTAATTTTAAATCTCAATTTGGTCTCTAATAATTTAAATCGTTCCAATTTGAGACTTCCGTCTAAAAGATTTAAACGGAGTTAATTGGTGGTCAGGTGAATGTCACGTAGATGCCACGTAGGTGAATCCAAAAATACTTGAATATACCTGGAATCAGAACGGCCCGTTCTGAAACCAAACCGGCCCGTTCTGGTTACACTATTGGTGTGTAAAATTTGCACCTGGAACGGGCCGTTCCAGGTCCAGAATTTCGTGCAAAAAAAATCAAAATACAAAGCATTTCAAACACTACATTTGATAATATTGTTAATGAGGATTAATAACTTCAATTGCTAAACATTTGGGCTATACATTATATCATTAAGGATGATGTAGTGTATCACTAAGGACAATGGTAACAAGTTTTATTTCATTGTTAGTCAAACTGGAGTGAACCACTTACTACTAAATTGACACTATACAGTCAAGGATAAAACGAAACAGTGTTTTTCCTTGAAGTCATTGACGATGTACCGAAATAATAACAACCTGTTATTGAGGAGGTACCCTTAACCCTGAATTTTATTTTCAATTTTTGAAATACATTGCGGCATTTTAGTCAAGATTTTGAACTGGATAAATTCAAATCAAAGAAATATTTTGGAAGGTCTTATCTTATTTGATTTTTTTTTTAGTTTTATTCATAAATGAATATTAATTTATTGTATTTTTTATTTATTATATATTTATTAATATATATATAATAAAAAAATACAATAAAAAGCACGACGTTCTGGAACGGGCCGTTCTGGTTTCATAACGGGTTGTTCTGGTTTCAGGTTTTCTTTCCGGAATTTTGGCGTCCACGTGCGCATCCACGTGGCATCCACGTAGATGCCACGTGGTCAACAGTTAACTCCGTCTAAATCATTTGGACGGAAGTCCCAAATTACACTAATTTAAGTTATCGAGGGACCAAATTGAGATCAAAAATTAAAGTGAAACTAAATTGAAACAAAAAACATTGTAAGAGACCAAAAGAGGTATTTAACCTTATTATTATTATATTAATAATAATAATAATAATAATAATTATTATTATTATTATTATTATTATTATTATTATTATTATATTATTATTATTACACCATACTACACTACCAGAATATTATTATTTATTATTTTTCTTTGACATCATACTCCACTACCAGAAGTTCTTAGAAAGTAGATTAAATCGAACATTTTTAATCGTAACGACTTAAAAAGTAACGATTACGGAATTAAAACAAATTAAATAAGCCTTAGTTATCTGCAAAATAAAATGAGAATAATAAATAAATAAATAATGTTAAATATTTATTATCAAAAAATTAATAAAATTGTAACATTAATTATAATTTAAAGTAAAATAAATAATATAAAAATTAATATTTAATAATATTTCAATTAAATTTTATTTTAATTATAATTTTTATCTTATAAAAATATAAAATAAAATGAAAATGAGAAATATAAATATAATTCAATTTAAATATTATCAAATATTAATTATTCTTTTACCTACATAATATGAAGTCATAATGAATATTATAACGAATAAATATTTAAAGAAGAGATAAAAATACAAATTTTATAAATTGAAAGGACTAAAAATTATAAATTTAAAAATAAAAAACCAAAATGAAGAATGGTATTACGTATAGAACAAAAAAGTACAATTCATCGAGAAATAAATGAGATGCAAAGGAAAAGAGGGATTGGAAGTGTGTAAGTTGGCAACGTTGACAAAGTCAAACAAAACCAAACACGAGAGAGAACGTAAAGTAATTAAAAGCAAGACAAAAATAGTACAACACATAGATTCATCTTCAATCTTCATTCTAAACGAAGCTGAAAGTCCCAAAGAACACACACACCATGTCGAAACAAGCCATCGACCCCTACCACCACATCGACATCGTTCTCAACCCTAACGGCACCCTCACTCGGTTGCGCCACCTTCCGAGCACCGCTCCCTCCGACGACCCCACCCTCCCCGTCCTCACCAAAGACCTCACCATCAACCACCACAACAACACCTGGCTCCGCCTGTTCCTCCCGCGAACACCCACAAACCCTAACCCTAACCCTAAGCTTCCACTCATCGTGTTCTTCCACGGAAGCGGCTTCATCGTCTCCAGCGCCGCCTCCTCCATGTTCCACGACTTCTGCCTCGCCGCCTCCGCCGCCCTCCCCGCCGTCATCGCCTCCGTCGAGTACCGCCTCGCGCCGGAGCACCGCCTCCCCGCCGCCTACAACGACGCCGCCGAGGCGCTCACCTTCATCAGAAACAGCAGCGACGAGTGGCTCACGAAGCACGCCGACGTCGGGAACTGTTACCTCATGGGGAACAGCGCCGGGGGGAATATCGCCTACTTCGCGGGCCTACGTGCGGCCGAGAGTGCCCTCGATCTCGCGCCCTTGAAGATCAGAGGGCTGATACTGCGGCAACCGTTTTTCGGTGGGACCCAGCGGAGTGGGTCGGAGCTGAGGCTTGAGTACGATGATGTTCTTCCGTTGAGTGTTGCGGATTTGTGTTGGGAGCTGGCGTTGCCGGTTGGCGTTGACACTGATCACGAGTATGCGAATCTGAGGGCTGAGAATTCGGTTGGGAAATTGGAGAGGGTGAGGGAGTTGGGGTGGAGGGTGTTGGTGAGTGGGAACCATGGGGACCCCGTTGTGGATCGTGGTCACGAGTTGGTGAGGGTGTTGGAGGAGAATGGTGTGGAGGTTGTGAATGATTTTGATGAAGAAGGGGGTCATGGAGTAGAGTATAAAGATGCCGGCAAAGCAAAGAGACTCATTGAGGTTGTCAAACGTTTCGTTTCATCCGTGGCTACCTAGGGTGATTGATTATATGAAAATAATACATTGTACGTGTGTCTTTCATTTACAAGTTTCACAACCCTTCTTTAAAAGCAAAGAGCTTTTAAAGTGTTTTATTTTTAAAAGCACTGTATATCCATGATTGAACCCTTCTTTGATGAGCTTATCAGAAGAGATGACTAACTTTGCCTTGTAAGGGATATTATCAAATCTGCAATTACATAGTGGTGTTTGGCTTCAAACTTCACTACAATAGAAAACATTTTTCTATACCATCATATAAAAATGTAGTATGAAGTCATTTTCAAGTCAAATCAAGAATTGTTTTGCATAACAAAAATTATCAAGTCCAACACAATAGTAAAGAGGTGGCCTTATTGATTAAAATCAACACAATTGAAGATAATTTCTCCTACAAATATAAACAAAATAAACTTAATCCATGTTAATTAAAAAAATTAGTTAGTGTTTTATTTAACTGTATCAATTTCATTTATAAAATATTTTTTCTTCTAAATTTCCCTTTATTCAAACTTAAAGCTTTATATTGAGAATAAATTTAATCCTTGTTAATCATGCACAAAAAAGTTTAAATATTTATTTATTGTGATAGTGTAACCTAGAGCTAATGGGCTGGTTCTTTTTTTTCTTGTGTTATGCAGCCTCACCACGGGTTGAACTCATGATGAGTTGGGTTCTTAGTGGGTCGGGTTCAAAATTGACCTGTATTAAAACTTGCAAAAAAAATTTAGTCCAACTAGCCCAAACCCATGGTGAACCGGGTTGGCTCACGAGTTCTGACCGATTTTGATGACTCTAGTAGGGTATAGTATAGTAGGCAAGTAATTTATGTTCACTTGTTGTGAAAGCAGTCCATTTAGCGGATTACTTGTGTTTGATTATGTGCACAAATTTATCAAATAAGTAGAATTAGTTCTTGATATATCGAGCTAAAAGATACCTATACAAAAAAGGCTGTCTAAGCATTTTAATGTAAAAACAAGCACACCTTATATATACTAGCAAAGACTGTGTTACAGTTGCTTAATTATTTTTTTTAGATTTAAATATGTTTTTAGTCTATCAAATTTAAGATAAATTTATTTTTAATCTTTCAAATTTGAAATTGATTTTTCAACCTTTTTAGAATTTTTAAAAGTCGTTTTAGTCCTTATATTTAAATTTTGGTGAGAAATATATAAAATATTATCTCATAAACTTTATCCACAAAAATTAAAAAATAATAGTTTTAAATTTGAGAGACATAAATAAATTTATATTAAATTTGAGGAATTATAAATATATTTAAACCTTTTCTTTATATTGTAATGTTTATAAATGTCAAAATTAGCTTAGGAAAATGCTAGAAGTGGTTTATGATTGTAATGTTTAACACTCATATTTGAGGTGCTCGTTTAGGTAGTATGGTTTAGTAAAGTGTTGGGTTAGTTGCGTGGTTAGGTTTTGGGAAGGAAAGGTGTGATGTGAGATTTCTCTAGAGCGGAGGCATTGAACCTCTTTTTAGAAGTATTTAGAGAAAATTCAGGAAACATTTCCTCCTATCTTCTAGAGAATCTCTCTTCCTTATTTCTTCCTTAAAGCTAAGCATACTATATTGGCAGAAAGATCCAAGATTGTGGAGCTAAAGATCAAGATTTCCAAGAAAGGTGAACCCAAAATTGAAAGATGTTCATCTCTCCTTTTTTAGAGCATGCATGTTTCATTTGAACTAGTTTGCATGTTGAATACGTTGTTTAGAATCGTTTTGATGGTTTACATTTGAGTTTAGGTCTTGCAAATGAGTTTGGTATGGATTAAAGAGGATTGGAAACCCCAAATATGCGAAAAACAAAGAGGATATCTGTCATGAAACGATTGAGAGAAATTGGAAGTGAAAATTAGGGGTGGCTTTAAAAGGGATCCGTTGAGTGATTTTAAAATGGTTGAGCAATTTAGTACTTTTTGAATTAGATTTTGTTGTCTTCATAAAAGTTGTAGCCCTAGATGTTAACTTTCCAATGGCTTTGGAATCACCTAAAATGTAGGTATAAAACTCTAATTATGATCTTTTTAGTGAACAAAGGTCAAACTATCAACATTTAGGCAAATTGCTGCGATTTTTGTGATTTTCAATATAGTGCACAGTTATAACTTGAAGTCTTCATAAGAGTTGTAGATAATATTTTTGGCTTTCATATGAGATAATGATAAACTTAATACAAGTAGTATAACTCTCTATGTGATATTTTATGAAAGTTGACTTTGATAAGTTGTATGTTGATACATATGATATGATGTTTTAAGTTATCTTATAATAGTTGAATGAGGATATATGATTTGTATGATGGATTATTTATGATGCTAATTATATTGTTAAGGCGAACAATGGTCTATGAATAGGTTGCATATGCTTGAATACTGTAAGTTGGTTGACGTGTACATGATAAGAATTATATGATGTTAAGTTATTGGAGATGTGTGATGCAATGGTATGTTGATAATGTAGAGGGTTGTAAATGTAAAATGTGATGATGTATATGTTGTAAAATGGATGTTGATAGCTATTAAAGTTGAAAGCTATAAAGTTGTTGCGTATACAATGTTGTGTTTATTATTGTCGTTAAGTTGAAAGTTGGTATGCATATGCTAAAAGATGATTAAGTTGTAAAGATGTAAGTTGATATAATATTACGTTATTGTGTACTTAACATGTAAGTTAAATGATGTTTAAGTTGGAATGGTGTACGATGATAAGTTGTTAAGTTGTTAGGCATGTGGTTGTGATACATATCTATGTTTAGATTTATAGGAACTAGAGGAGAGTTAAAGGTATGGCAAATAAACTCGTACCCGTGGGTAATAACCAAACCCGTCCCGACTTTGACGGAGAATACTCGGTTTGACCGGGTACGATATCTTAAATCGGGTACAGGTACGAGATGGGTATGCACATACCCGTCCCTACCTATACCCGTACCCATCCCCGTACCCATCCCCGATTGAATTATGTTAAAAAAATTAATATTTTATTATGTGTAATTATTTATTATAATGTAAAACATTTATAGTTGTTTAATTATTAAGAAATCTCTTGATTAAAATATGAGATAGAGAAATAATTTAATTATAATTATAATATAATGAAAAAATAATTTAAAAATATTTTGTATCCTTTTGTAAAAAAAAATAATATTTTTTTATGGGTACGGGTGTACCCGATACTCGACTGGGACGGGGATGGGGACGAAAATTACACACCCAACAGGTATGGGGACGAAAATTACACACCCAACAGGTATGGGTACGAGTACGAGTATGGGGATGAGTTTGAGTCGCGAGGATGGGTATCATGAAACTCGTACCCGACCTACTCCGTTGCCATCCCTAATTACAATATAGAGACAAGGTCGAGCTATATATTGATTACAAGTGACCAATCGAGTAAAGTATATGAAGTCGAGGACTTATTCTCCAACTAAGTATTAGAGGGTTATGGTATTTCAAGAGTAGTCAGTGAGCTAATCCCATAAGGGGCTTAATGTTGCAAGCTTATATCATGGTAGACCCATATCTATATTGTTCTACCTTGACATAGTACCATACTTTCTAGTTTAAGCGACAAAACCTGAGAAATCAATCTAACTTATGCTAATTGTTGTTTCTAGCCTCACTAGTACAAAAGGGGTAATTTACGTTGGTTATTTAAAACTTTTTACGTCAGAAAAGGGTTCGACGTTAAAACGGGGGAAGTAAATTTACGCCAGTTGTGATGGATGACGTAAATTTATGTCGGACATTATCTAGAGCCGACGTAAAAAAGTGTTGTAAAACAAACAAAAATAGTTGACTATTAACGTCGGACTATACCATCTCCGACGTAAATTTACGTCGGACATGGTATAGTGTAACGTAAATTTACATCGGACATGGTATACACTACAAAAAAATGTGTGATTTGTGGCAGTTATTTTGGCAGTTTCTGGTGGTTAAAAACTGCCACAAATTGCATTACCAGCGTCATTAAAAACCGTCGGATCTACGGTCGCCAAAAAATCGTTTGTGGCGAATATTTTGTAAACGCTGGTTTTGAGAGCCATAAAATTCAATCTCTTTCTGGCGGTTCCAAAAAATGCGTTTTGGTTTGACTTGTTTGACATTTTCTGGCGGTCTAAAACCGCCACAAAATTGGATTTATATTTGACTTGTTTGTCATTTTCTGGCAGTTTTAAACCGCCACAAAATTCATTTTAATTCTACCCATTCAAAATTTCTGACGATTTTAAAACCTCCACAAAATTCTTATTATTTTTACTTGTTTACATTTTCTGGTGGTTTTAGATTGCCAACAAACATATTTTTTTTATTTTTTCGCATTTTCTGACAATTTTAAACCTTCAAAAATACACTTTATTTTACGGTAATTTTTTATTTTTAAAATATATTTGAAATTATTTTAAAAACGCATTTTTATTATAAATTGACAAATAATATTCTATATATTTTAGGCATTTATCAAATTATTATTTAAAATTATCACTAACCATATTAATCATTAAAAATTAATAATGACTATATTATTATATTGTTATTTAATTCAAGTAACTTATAAATAAAAATTTTACTTGTCAAATTCTAGGATCACTTATTTTAATAAATTATACCTATAATTATAATAATATTTATGTGTTTTGTATGTTTCTTGTTCAAATATAATTACATAAAGATACATTAAATTAACAACTTTTAACATTATAAAAAAAAATCAAGACAACATCTAGCCATAGGTCTAGCATGACATATTTTTTATTATTAAGACATTAACATCCATCAATTCTAAAACATATCCAACATATTAAGTAACTCAAAATCAAATTCATGATCAATGCTCAAAAGTAAAATACGTAAATTGTCCCAAAATTAATCTTGCTTCAAATATAAAAACAAAGGTTCAAATTCATGAGTTCATCATGTCTAAAAAAAACAATAATAATGTCAAACTCCATGAATATTACTATCTAATGAAGATCCTCCTTGTGGTATTGGCATGTCATGTCCACTCCCTTCGTCCTATAAAATACAAATTGTTTAATGTTATCCTTATTAATAATATATGCATAAAATATTAAACTTCAATTAAGTATTAATATAATTTAATTTAGTGCAAAATATAAAACACTTACCGCTACATTATTACTACCACTAACAAACATAGCCTCTAACTCAGTAGGAATATGTCCTTCCTTCATTTGTATGTAAGCAAGCATGACATTTTTTAATGTCTTGATATTTTCTTGAGAAGTTACCAATTCACCCTTCAAACTAATTACTTCCTTTTTCAGTTGAGAACTTTCAGTGGAATCAAAATTTGAAGAACTGCACACTACACCACTAAATCTTGTGGATGATTGAAATGCCACACTATGTAGACCTCCTAATCCCAAGCAACGTACACGTCCATCATGATCCTTTCCCAACACTTTACTAAGACTATCATTAGTTGAAATTTCATTAGAGTTGTCACTTTGACTCATTTCTATTGACATCTTCTCTTGAAAGAAACATGAATGAGTTCTTAAAGCATTCTTCTAAAGACAACCATATTTGTTTAATAAGAATGGAAATTCACCTTTAAAAGAAATATTCAGCAAACAACTAGTATTAATAATAGTTAAAAACTAACAATTGTGACTCTTTAAGCACACCAAACAACTGCAATAAGAGTTTAACAAGAGAAATTAGAATATAACAAGAAAGGTAGCAACAAAGTTTAAATTAATGAGTAAAAATTAAAAACAAAGCTACCAAAATCTAATTCTTACCATAAAATAAATTAGTTTGTGATATTTGTCTTAATTATTCAATTATATTTGCATCTCCTTGAAATTGGTTTTCATCATCTACATCATCCCTTGCCAAGGTTATTGTATTTGTTTCATTTGTAAATAAATTGCTCAAGTCTTGCTCATGATACGACTCACTTTCAAATATAATATCTTCCCCAACTTCTCCCATATCATACAAATCTCTTGGCATCATGTGGACAACAACACTCCACCCTTTATTTACCTCATCATCAACATAATACACCATTTGTGCTTGTGAAGCTTCAATATAGGGGTCATGTTCTTCACGTTCACCTGTGTGAATACAGTGAGAAAAGTTTTCTGAAGTAAATTTCCAAGCATCCTTTCTAATTCCTCTTCAATTTTTAATTAATTTATTTGTATACAAATTTAAACTAAAGCAGGTTCTTGTTCTCTTGGATTAACTAAAAAGCTTCTCCAAATTTACTTCACTTGCATTACCTAAGTGCTTCATCTCAGGTAAGCATGATTTGTTTTAAAATTACTTATCTAATTCCTTTTTTTTTATATATTTTAAATTACTTATCTAGTTTTCATTTTTACATATTCCATTTTTTAAATTAATTTACTTATCTAGTTTTTTCTTCTTCTTGAACCTAGTCAGATGGATGTAGTAATGGATAAATCATGGATTGATATGCCAAGGAATACAATAGAATATCTAGATGGATTAAATAAATTCTTAGATTTTTCTTTTGAAAATCGATATGTCAATGGTGCAATAAGGTGTCCATGTCCTAAATGTCATTTTAGTAAATGGAAAACTAGAGATGTTGTGTTTGACCACTTGATTTGTAAGCAATTTCCAAAAAATTACAAAGTTTGGATATGGCATGGTGAAGCATATGAAACAATGGCATCAAGGGACACTGAAGTAATAGATGAGCCATTTGAAAATGAAAATCCAGTGTTAAATATGATAAATGATGCATTTGGGATCAATAGACACACTAATGTGGAACATGATATGTATGAAGGACCATCTGAGTTTATAGACACCATAATTGATGAAGGAAATGAGAAAGTTGATGATTTG
This sequence comes from Cajanus cajan, assembly GCF_000230855.2. Classification (NCBI taxonomy): domain Eukaryota; kingdom Viridiplantae; phylum Streptophyta; class Magnoliopsida; order Fabales; family Fabaceae; genus Cajanus; species Cajanus cajan. Next base: position 5,413,540 of record NC_138517.1, on the reverse strand, counting down.
CTTAGAGATTGTAACCAACAATTGTATCAAGGGTGTCAAAGGTACTCAAAGTTGTCTTTTCTATTAAGGCTATATCATATAAAATGTTTATGTGGTGTGACCGAAAAGGTGATGACAATGATTTTAGAGTTATTGAAAGATGCATTTGAATATGTAAACATCCCTAATTCATTTTATGAGGCTAAGAAGGTGATTTACAAGCTTGGTCTCAATTATACTAAGATGGATGCTTGCCCAAGAAATTGCATGTTGTATTGGGGGGAAGATAAAAATTTGGAGAATTGCAAACATTGTAAAAAATGTAGATGGAAACAAAAAGGTACTAATGGTAAAAAGAAACTACTAGCAAAGGTCTTACGATACTTTCCCTTAAAACCAAGGTTGCAAAGGTTATTTATGTGTTCCAAAATAGCAAAGTCCATGAGATGGCATGCTTTAAATAGTAACCCAGATGGATTATTGAGGCATCCAAGAGATGGCAAAGCATGGAAGTATTTTGATCAATTTCACCCTGAATTTGCTTTAGAACCTAGAAATGTTCGCCTTGGTCTTGCAACTGATGGTTTCAATCCAAATAGAACCCTTGGTAATAGTTATAGTATATGGCCAGTAATTCTAATTCGATACAATCGACCTCCTTGGGAATGCATGAAGCAAACTTCTTTGATTCTTTCGATGATCATCCCAGGTGAAAAAATGTCTGGGGATAAGATTGATGTGTACCTACAACCTTTAATCAAAGAGCTAAATGAGCTATAGGTTGAAGGTGTGGAAACTTATGATTCTTCTCTAAAAGAAAGCTTCACTATGCGAGCAGCTCTCATGTGGACAATTAGTGATTTCCCTGGGCTTTGTACTTTATCTGAGTGGAATACTTATACTGGGTATGCATGTCCGACTTGTAATTTTGATACTTTTTCTCGTCAATTAAGAGGTAGTTATAAATGGTTTTTTATACGACATCGACGATTTTTGGAGAGGGGTCATAAGTTTAGACTGATGAAAAATCATTTTGATGGCACAATTGAAGAAAGGGATGCACCAAGATTATTATCTAGGTCAGAAATTTTGAAGCAAATTGATAATTATTTAAAATACCTTGGGTTAAATAGTAAAGGGAAACGAAATCGTGAAGAAAATAGACCAAAGCAGTGGAAAAAGAAAAACATATTCTTTAATTTGCCTAATTGGAAGGATAATATTTTACATCATAATCTTGATGTCATACATATTGAGAAAAAAGTTTGTGACAATGTGTTGTATACATTGATTAAAGATGAAAAATCAAAAGATCACCTTGAAGCTCGTCAAGATCTACAAGATATGGGAATAAAAGAGGATCTTTGGCCAGATGAAAATGGAAAATATCTTCCTTTATTGTTTTCAATGACAAAAGAAAAAAAAAGATATTTCTCACTACATTAAAAAATGTAAAAATGTCAAATGGTTACTCTAGTAACATATCTCGTTGCATTGATGATCAAAACTCTATGATATTTGGGTTGAAGAGTCATGATTGCCACATCCTCATGCAACATTTACTTCCACTAGCTATACGCAATGTTTTACCTGATAGTGTGACTACAGTGTTGGTAGAGTTTTGCTCATTTTTCAAGGAGTTATGTTGTAAAAGATTGAATATATTAGATCTTGACAGGCTACAATATCGGATTGTGCTCACTCTTTGTCATTTGGAAATACTATTACCCCCATCATTCTTTACAGTGATGGTCCATTTAACTTGTCATCTTGTTGAAGAAGTGAAATTGGGAGGGCCAGTGTATTATTGTTAGATGTATCCAATTGAGAGTTAAATGTGTTTTGTTATGTTTATCTGCTAGCCTTAAATTTGCATCCGAGCTACTTGTAACACATGATGTGTTTAAAGTTAGAAAAACTCCATTATTTTGAGTTTTTAAGCCTTCATCTCATTTTATGGTTCTAAACTTGTACCCATTGATGTTGTATGCGGTATATCTTCTTGCAATTGGCATTGGGCCCCTAGCTAAATACTTTATTTCATCTGGCACTACATCCGTAATGTCTGGATTTATAACCTAATTAAAGATTGTGTTAGTCACATAAGTGCATTATAATTTTTACATGAAATTAGTTTTGAACATACTCGATGAAGAAACCAACTAGCAAATTCTTTACTAACTATCTTTTCCAACTCTATAGTTGAAAGCCTTTGATTTCTTGTCTTCCTCTTAGTGAATGTCTTGAAATCACTACCATAAAAGAATATCATGTTAAATCACTACCATAGAAGAATATCACATACAATATATTTAAATACTTACTCCACATATGACTGAACTTTTGGACAATTTAGTAATAAATATCGATGTGCTTGTATTTTTTCCAATGGGGTAAGAGTGAAAGTTGATGAGCTTCCCACCGGTCTACCTAACTGAGGATAAATGATTTGAGATGTTTCATTATCATTAGGACGATCATCAACACGTCGACTTCTATTCAGACAATTAATTACAAAAATGTTACTGCATCTTTGTTACGTCAGATTTTGGTATGTCTGACGTAAAATACGTGACGTAATAGCCTAATTTTCCACTAGTGCCTTGTGTTAGTTGCTATTGTTGACCATAGTATCAGTTGCTATTTCTGGCCTTAGGGTTAACCGTTATTTTTTGGTATTATACCAGTTTTTGTGCTTTAGTAGGTCAAACCATTTAAACTATTCAATTTAGTTGTAGGAGATATACATGGTTGCTATGCATGATGATACATAATTGTATATCTATGTTGTTCTTTTGAATGTGTTGAGTGGATTGAAGTTGTATGAGTGGTTGGATTGCTCTAGTTGTTTGTGATGTGTTGGTATTTATCGTTGTCCATGCTTCTTACATAACTAGTTTTGGTTATATATGTGTATATATGTGTATGTAAATGTTGTTAAGTTGAAGGTGCAAAGGTGTATTGAGTTGTTATATGATGAACAACATGAGTGTAATATTGTATGAAGACAAATTATTTTTTTGATAATTGTGATGAAATTACCTAAGTTGTATGGCAAGATATGATATGATGTAATGAATGATGTTCCTTTTAAGTTGTCTATGTTGTATGTTATTGTATGACATTGCTTTTGTATCACAAGCTTACCCTGTGTTTTCCCTTATGATTTGGGACTATTATGATCTTGGTATGAGAGTAGGATAAGATTAGTGAATCGAGTTGTGTTGTTTGATGGTGAGTCATAATGGAAGTGACTCTTTTTTGAATGTTGTTACCTTGAGGCAGCTAGGTCTTGTATAAATGCTTGATCAACGATTAAGTTTATTTTGTATATAGTAGTTATTTCTTTTGTATGAAGTATGTATGTATGTCTAGGAATAACTATTTTATTTCTTACATATATGACTGCTCACATGAGACTTACCTACTTGTTGCATGATATCTTAGGCAGATGCTTGATGCTTGTGCTTCCGCTTAGTTGTTGTTGGACCGTAAGTGTAGTTATCAGGTAAGTCGTTACAAATATAGTTATATTTTTTTTTATATATATTGTAAGAATATTCATGGAATAAATACAGGGAAATGTGATCACTGTAAGATCTTGACGTTATAGTTGAATTTTGGTTATCCATTATTTTTTTCAAATCTTAGTTAGGAAAACTTGATCTGTTCAAACTTAAGAAAATAATAAAGCATATTGTGTGAAACATGAGTGAGGTAATGAAAGATAAAAATATCATAAATGTATTATAGGAGCTTAATTTTGAAAAATAATTTTGTTAATTTGATTACGAGTATAAGATTTTAACAACAAAGTTAATTTCATTGTCTAATTTTGCTATTCGATTTTTGTGTATACTCTTAAGACCTTGTAACTATAATTCATTTTGTGGTTGTTCTTTATGCAAACAAAAATATATTGTTGCTAGAAAGTGATCAATTCTACCAAGTATATGACACAAATGTTCACATGTGGATATTTATACATTTATTGAAAAAACGATCAAAGAAGTCACTTTCGAAAATTAAAGGTAATCCACAATATCAATATCATTTAAATATTATATTATTCTTGACGTGTATTAATTATTTTATTATTTTCTTATTTTTATTAGATTTATGGTTGTAACAGTTACCATCTCATCAATGAAAAATTGACATAATTAATAACAAAAACAATATTTGCATATAATTACAAAAATAAAATACCAATTAGACAAATAAACTTAAAATATTAAATATGAACTATATTAACAAAAATAGTGACAAATTGGTACTAATCCAATGTTAGACATTTGAAAACATATTAATATCACAAAATATAAAATGAATCGAGAGTCTAAATATGGTAAATACTAATATCAATTAGACTTATACAACGATTAATTAATTCAATTTCAATACTATTTAAGAAAAAGATGAATTTAGGTTTGAATGTGTAAATTAATAGTTATCTTTTTGTAGTTTTAATTTTAGAAAATTATTTTGAGTTTGTTTTTAAATCAACGTTAAGAACATTAGGAATTGATTTCACTAACCTTCCTCATATATATCTACAATTTATTTAAATTAAGTATTAAATATTTTTTAATCCAACAACCCATTGTTGTATTTTAATCCCATTAGTGCAAAATATACATTTCTATATGTTGGGTGTCATTCACATGATATAGAAATGGTACAGTGATATATGTGTAAATATATCAAAACATTTGGGACTTTAATAGAGTAGTATGAGGCTTTAATCTACGCTTTTACTGATTGGATTGAGAGAAAAGAGTTTGGATGTGAGTTGTGCCTTGTTTTGAAAATTCTAGTAAGAACATACCTTGATATTTATGTGATTTCTCTATATGTGATTAATGAAATTAAGTTCCAATTGTTGGATTAAAAATACATATTTGGGGCTATATTTTAGACTTAAGAATCAAATAAAAATATTAAGGAATGACCGAGTTATGTGAGTTAAAAGATGAACCTTATTTCTATATGCAAAATGTAACGTGCATACGTTGTTAGCTTTTCAAGTAGACTTAAATGACAAAATTAGGTTTTGTGATCTTCATAAAAGTTATCGCCTTGGAGTTTAGCTTTCAAATGTCATTGGAATCACCTAAAAAGGAGACTTAAAACTTAATTATGATCAAATTGCTAAGCAAAGGTTAGGTTATCAGATTTAGGTTAAAATGTTGCGATTTTATATTTTTTAAAAATAGTAGATGACATATTTAGCTCTTGAGGTCAATATAGAAGTTGGAGATAGTTGCCTTAGATTTCTAATAAAATTAATATGAAATTGATATCATATATATAGCTCTAGATAGGACATTTGGATCACACGATGTCTTAGAAGGTTAAGTTGTGAAAATGTAATTTGTAATGAGGATGATGAATAGCTTTATTCTTTAAGTGTTTGATCTTACGAATGATTTGATGTACTTATATCAATGTTTAAGAAGGATGAATTATGGTATAGAACAATTGATAATAGGTTATGGTGTAAGCTGATTGTTAATGACTAGAGGTGTTCTAATGATAACGATACCTAAGGACTTCATGTGTGACAATGATAAAGTTGCTACAAATTTTTAGTGACATTGATCTTAGTGGCTATGATTAAGGTGCTAATATATGATTAAACTATCTCATAATGATTCTTACTTAAGGTGTATTGGATGATGTTGTGTAATCATTATATTACTTAATAACTGGTTGTAGTGTGTGAGTATGTCATTAATATGACATATTGTAAGCTATGTATGAATTACTAATTGATGTGTTTTGACATTGATGCATTTGATGTTCTTTGACATTGATGCATTTGATGTGTATGGATCCTGTGAGGTTCATATGATGAGAATTTTAAGTGAGGCTTAGCCTTGATATGATATAATAAGATGTGTGATGGTATAAGACCATGTGAATGTAATGCATAGAGTCTATTTGACATGCATCATATGCATAAAATATTTTTAAAGTGTACGATATGGAATACACCGTCATAAAAGGTCTCTTATGTAAAAATTTAGGAATCAACCCTGGGGATAGCTCAGTTTAGAAGTCCTAGTCCTGTCCTCGTGAGCATGAGATGTTTCTTGCGCGGCTTAGCTATCCCAACTAGACCCTGATAGTACGTCCTTCTAGTAAGAGTGCGCATAGGATGTGACCAAACATATACTACTAGACTACTTTACGTGTATTGCTAATGACAATATACAAGTGTGATATGTGATGTTTTTACTAGCATCACATGCATGATAACATTTAGTCTATATCCATTGCCTAATGCATCTTAATGTTATATATGTATTTAGTTGTTATATTGTGAATGAATGTAATATGTTATATGACTGATATGTTTATATTATGTTGATGTATGTCTTGTTTGTGTTTGATTGTGTGGCTACATCTTATGTCATGGGCCAAAGTGAGATGTTTCTCACTCTCCTTGTTTAGTGTTGTTTTTCTTGTGTGTTGTTGCAGGTGATCTTTAACATGATGTTGAGGATGTTGGTGACAAGGCTTAATCCTCATAGAAGGGTTATGCTTTGATAGGACATGTGACACTAGAGAATTAGTTAGGATTTGATTTATGTTATTTAATTTGAGTAGTTTAATTTTAATTCCTTTATAATTTAATATTTCTACTAAGTCTAATTTATTTTAAAATGTCATTCTCTCTACCTATATGATTTTGAGTTTATATATTATATTTGAGGTTATTCAATTATTTAATATATTATGTGCTATAACATGCAAGGTAGATGATTTCACACAATGACTTTCCTGTCTATGGTGACTTAAGTGGCCACAGTGTTAAGGGACACAAAGCTTGCCCTATATATGAAAATGACACATGTCACCAACTATTGCATCATGGAAGGAAACTGGTTTACTTTAGGCATCGAAGATTTCTTAATCGTAATCATCATTAATGTAGATTGAAAAAACATTTAACGGTCTTTATAGGAAAATGAAGTAGCTTCAATTCCCTTAATTAGTGACCAAGTTTATGAATGAGTGAAGAACTTAACTGTAGAACTTGGAAATAATGAAAAACAACCAACTAAGAAAAACATGTGGAAGAAAAGGTCAATATTTTTTTTATCTACCAAACTAGAAGATATTTGATGCCAAACATTGTATAGATGTCATGCATGTAGAGAAAAATATTTGTGATATTGTTATTGAAATGCTTTTTAACATTTAGGGGAAGATAAAGGATGATGTAAATACTTGTTTAAATATGGTTGACATGGGTATAAGAGAATAGTTAGCTATGTGGGCTCATGGTAAATGGACATTTTTACCACCAACATATCATATGTTGTCTAAAAAAGAAAAGAAATGTTTTTGTGAGTGTTTATGGGGTATGCAAAGGTCCCAAGCGGTTATTCTTCCAATGTCAAAAGGCTTGTCTCAATGAAAGATCTTAAATCACTAGATTAAAAGTCTCATGATTATCACGTATTGATGCAATAGTTGCTCCATGCGGCCATTTGAGACATATTACTTAAGAATGTTAGATATGCCCTAAATATATTGTGTTCCTTCTTTAACACAATTTGTAGTAAAATTGTTGATCATAATATATTTAATGAGTTAGAAAATGAAGTAGTTCTTATATTGTGCTGATTGAAGATTTTTTTTCCTCCATCATTTTTTGACATCATAGTTCATTTAATTGTGCATTTAGTTAGAGATGTTAGATTCAGTGGTTCGATGTTCTTAAAGTGAAAGTACCTAATTGAGCAATACATGAAGATATTAAAAGGGTATACGAAAAACCAACACCATCCAGAAACATCAATTGTTGAAAGATATATTGCAAAGGAGCTATTGAGTTTTATAACGTATACCTATCAAAAGATGAGGCTATAGGGGTACTCAAGTGTTGTCATTGTAGACACCAATTTTGTTCCCCATATTTTTCACCAATTTTCCTTAATTTCACTTATTAGCTTCTTTCTCTAAATTTTCAAATCATAGTTAGAATGATAATTCAGTTCAGTATAATAAATTAGCTTTAAAATAATCAATAATTTACAAACCATGTTTAAACTCGAATATATATATATATATATATGAATCGGGAAAGGACAAAGAAAGAAGGAAACCAAATCCTCCTCTATATCAACAAATACATTTGGTTGCCATCGTGCAACCAAGATAAATTAGTCCTATAGTCTTTGTTATAACTCAATTTTGTTCCGATTAGTACTAAATAAATAAAAAAAACAATAAAATAAAAATAAAGATTTACATTTTAAAAAAATGAAATAAAATACGTACAAAAAAACAAAAAGAATAAATATGCTCCAATGGGAAGTGTGGGAGAAGGTACACATAACAATAACTATGGACTTATATTTTGATTATTGTAGTCAGTATGGCTTTCTCTATGTCTTTTACAATTTCTATATTAGTGTAGGCAATTTAGGTTTTGTGCCATGCGCGCAGAGTTTGTTTTGGGATTGCAAGCTAAGCTAGCTATCACTCTTTAGCAGCACACTTTGGTTTTCCACACAATTCTTCTTATAAAAGGAGGAAGAGGAGAGTAGGAAGGGAGATTTTTTTGAACTCACTACAAATTCTAAACCTCTTACACAAAAACCTCCAAAAAAAAACCAAAAAAAAAACAAAAAAAAAGTGTTCAATCACCACATATACCATCCATGATACCACTGAAGTAAACATTTGGAACACCCTCAATGAACCAACCCCTGCACCTTATGCCAACCTCATACCAGCAATACCTATCTTGAACCAGCAAGCAAGTATGCTTCAAATCAAAACAACGTAAACACTTTTGCCATGAACAATAGGTATTCGCAATCATGAAAGACATCATGAACTCATATCTTCTTTTCTTAATCATATTTCAAGAACAAAGACATGACTTTGATATAGTTTAACATTTGTTTTTTTCGTATCCTCTACGTTCTACATTCACTTATATATATATATATATATATCATTTTTTTGCTATCAATAACGTATACTTATGCTTCTCATTAGCATTTTTACAATAGTGTTTTCATTTTATGTTCACTGCAATGTGGATGAGTTTAATATCTTTGAAGGTAATTTTGATTAGTTTTATTATTTGAATTGCATATATGTGTAAAAAATCTAGATGAAGTGAAAGTTTTGTTAGAATAAGTGTGTTGTTTGTATTTTTCTTTTATACTTATATATAATGGTATTAATTATATATTTATTGTAAGATAAAAATAGTAAAAATAGTTTAAATATTTTTAGTGATTAATGATGAAATAATTAATATTTAAAATTTAAAATATGGTTAATTTGATGTGACATCTCTTTGACCTTGGGTTCTTGAATACAAGTTGTGATAATTTAGAGGTTCCAAGTCTTTTAAAATAAAATATTTGATGAAAGTTAAAACTAATAATTTAATCAAATTATAATAAACACGTTTAGAAAAAATAAACAATTGGACGTAAAAAAATTCTTTTCAATCATGAGATTTTAAGGCACAAGTTGAGACAATTTGATGCCTTATATCTCTTCTCTAAAGTAAATAAAATTATTAAATAAAGATAATAAATAAAATATTTCAGTAGGTTGACTTGGGTGTACACGTCTTTCAATCTTAAAATTTGGAACATATGAATTGTGATAGTTTAGAAATTCTAAAATCTAACAAACATAAAACTAAAAAACCAACCCCACAAATATTTTCTACCTAAAGAATTACGTGACTCTAATTTTTCATTTTACATGGTGATACGTAAGAGTAGGATGTCTCTCTTGTCAAGCTAAAAAATAATATTCCTTTTTTTATGTAACAATAATGATAATTTCAATTTTTATAAAATAAATGCACTAGTTAATAAAATACATTTGATTGTTATAGTTAATTTTGATTAATTTAAGGTGAGGTAAATATTTTATAAGTTATAAATAATTTGTTTAATTAATTAAGGGTAATCGTCTTAGGATGAACTTTGTAAGGTGCTAATATCTTCCTTACACGTAATCGACTCCCGAACTCAAAAATCTTATTTTCGTAAACCATTTTCTATTTTGTGGTTTTTTCCAATTTTTTTTTCCATAAAAATAAATATTGGTGGCGACTTCATGTTTTTTAACACATTCTCATCATCTCGTTGCGATAGTCATTATGGAAGAATTATTGTTAAAGGTTTACGAAGAACAAACATTATGAGTTACACATGAGAAAAAGTGTTGCAGACACATTTGTATATGTTAAATAACATCGATGAAGTTGTACTTTACTTAACTACTCATAAGGACATGGTGAAAAAAAATCATTTATGAATGTTTGAAAAATGGTTGATCAACAAGCATGACAAAACATTTTCAATGTGGTTCAAGCATCAAATTGAGAAATACAATACAACTTCTAAAATATTGAAATGGCTAACACTAGAGCTTAACCTTGATGTCATATGTTGGAGCGGGTACAATATCAATAACTACATGTTATTTATCAAAAAGGAAGATCTAAAAAATACCATACAAAATAGTGGGGTTATGGTGGTGGTTGAGTCACAACATTTCTCTACTTCTAAAAATCCTAACCCAGATACAGTCTCTTAATGTTACTTTGAAGTCATTCAACACATGGTTAGTTAATTACAAAAGTTTTATAGTGTCAATTTTTAAATGTAAATGGGTTGATAGTGACACTAGAGTCAAGCCCAATAATCTAGGTTTTACCTTGGTTAACTTGAAGAAGGAATGTTCTAAAGATGAGTCATTCATTATGGAAGACCAAAAAACAAGTGTTTTATGTTATTGATCCTGCTTATAAAAATTGGTTAGTTGTACTACAAGGAAAAAACATGCATGATGCTAATGACCATTAAGATTCAACACTTGACATTTGTGTGACTCTTTCCTTCTCCACATGCATGCCTAGGTTGAATGTGGACAACGACAACGACATATGTATCATAAAACTAGTAATGTGTTTAATTTATATTATTTGTATGTATTATATTATCACTTGTTATGTGTATAAAATTTATTGTTATTTTAATTATTAACATGATTAAATTTTCTTTTTTATAGACCTGTAGCTAGTACAAATGATACTCCTCCTCCTCCCCCTTATTATCCTCATTCTCTTCCTCCTAATATTCGTATATATTTTATTATTACTTTTATGTGTATAATATTTATTTTTATTTATGTACATCATTTTAGTTTTATTTATACACATTGGATAGATATTTATGTTTTAATTTTATCCTCTTGTTACGCTTATACTTATACATTGTTTTAGTTTTATTTGTGTACATTGTTATTAATTAATGGCAATTATTATTAACTTTAGCTTTATAGGCAATTGTCTTTGATTGTTATGAAGTTTAATTTATACACTATTTCAATTTAAATTATATAATTGTATATTATATAGGTTATTATTGAACTAGACAACAATATGTTGATTTGATTTGCTTGGAATGTATTTCTATTATGCAAGTTTCAAATAATTCATAAAATAAACTTGATATTAAAATTTTTTTTATGGTAAACGTGACATTATCCATCATTGAATGTGCACATTCTATGATGGACATGACCATACATGTCATAGAATGTGACGGGTAATGCCACACCTATCATAGAATGTGCACATTCTATAATGGATAATATCACACTTGTCATAGAATTGGTAGCTTCTATGACAGGTAACGTCATACCTACCACAGAATATGGGTATCAAATCACCAAACTTTGTATCTCATTCTATGACAAGCATTGACCACTCGACATAGAAAATGAATTTCTATGTTGTGTGTTGACATGTCATAGAATGTGTAGATATTATATGTTGTCAAGATCTATGTCACGTCCCAATCGACATAGAATATCTAAAATACTTGTCATGGAATGTCCTGTCTATAGTAGTGCCCTAATCTTATATTTGAGAAATTCTAATTCATTTAAATAAAATCTCAATTCCTTAACAAAGTTAATTAAACAATTTGCATTAAGATATGAGGTTTTAATATTGTCTAATAATCCTCATAAGTGTTGTTAGGGTTCCTTTTTGGATTTGTAGATCATGGTTTCAAAAGTGTTTCCAACCATAATCAAAGCCGTAAATTCATATTATAGTTGGTGAATCCCAAAATAAGCATTAAGAGAGTAGAAAAGAAGATAATTAACCAAATATAATATTTTATCAAATAAATTAAATGATTACATGGAGTCATAGTCAATTATGTCAATCTCCAATATAAGTGAATTAGTAGCTCATGACTAACTTAAACACAAAAAAGATAAAAGTCTTTGAAAGTTTCATCATGATGGCTTCTAGTCCACTCTTCCCTATCATGATAAATTTTATGTCTTCGAGAGTTATGAATGAATTTCTCTTTGTAAACCTTTATACATCCTCAAACATGGACCTTTCAACTTTACTCACTTAAGCGACTAACGAGCCTTGAAATTTATTCTTAGTAGTTCTTTGATTTAAACTTTCTCGCAAATAATGTGTATTATACATTTCACTTATTTTATTTTTTAACGAGAGTTCGTATATAGAAAGCAAATTTTCTGCTTTTACAACTATCATTACTTTGGAAAGTTCTACTTCATGTATTACCTTTTTAACCAAGATAATTTTTTAAAATGAAATAGATAATTTTATTTTAAATTAAATATGAATGTCATATTTTTGAAACACCTCGTCAAATACAAAAGCCATGTTTCAAAATATTGCAAGATCAAAAGTAGAGATTAGAAACCATTATGGGCTTCACTTTCTTTAATATCTCTATACCTATTATAAGTCAATCTTTGTGAATCGGGTTGTTTTATAGAAGAATGTAAATTTGCACTTGACCTATATGGACAAAGATATATTGGGTTATTGAAAATAATGGGCTATCCTCAGCATCGTTTTCATTTTGGGCCCGATTTGACCCAAAACAAGTCGGAATGCTTCAGTGTGAAAATAACCTTGGCTACTAGCTAGATAACTTTTTATAGCGCGTTCAGAAAAGTGTTTGCGGTGATAAACCTAAATTTCCACTTTTCGAGAAAAAAAAAGTAAAAAAGTGTAGCTTTAAATTGAACATGAATTTAGAAGATATTTAACGCTGATCCAAACATGTACTTAGTCTCTTAGAAGGACGAGACACTGAAAGAATAAATAGAAAAAATGAAAGATACTTAGAGGGATTCAAAATTATAATTCATCCATTAATCTGACAAAACTAAAGTTGAGTATTTTTGGCCGTCAGAGGAAAGGTCATTCTCCAAATAAGCAAAAGTAAGCCAAGAGATGAATAGTGCATTGATCAAAGACATCGTATCTTTAAACATTTTCATATCCTTAAGCTAATCGAATTTAAAACTAGTTAATATTTCATCAAATTATTTTATATATTTTAATGTATAATATTTTTATACTTGAATTGTAAAATGATAAACTTATATCTGTAAATTCTATAAAATATTATGCGCATAATTCATCAAGGAAATATAATATAATTTAAGAGTTAAATTTGTTAAATTTATACTCTACAAGTTATTAAATACGATACCCAAGACTTAAAGTATATTTTAAGTCAAAATATATTTTAGAATGAGCCAATCACACACTTATACCCTAATATATCAGTACTGATAGCGGTTTGTTTTACTTAATTTATATTTGTTCTTGTGCAATCAATAAAGAATGCAAAATTTTTTAGAATCATGTTTTATATTAACATTTGTAAGTGTTATTTAGCTTTACTCTATAAATAAAATGATTTAAATATGTTTTTAACCCTTTAAATTTAGAATAAATTTATTTTTTATCCCTCAAATTTAAAATGTTGTTTTAAATTTTTATAATTTTTAAAATCTTGATTTAGTCTTTGAAGTCATTAATAACATATTTAAAAATAACGTATTGAGACATTTATGTATTTTTGATTGAATTTAATATAATATTTTTACTAAGGTAGATTTTATATGACAATATTTGATCAATTTTCTACCAAAATTTAAATATAAAAACTAAAATATTTATTTTTAAAATTACAAAACTAAAAAATGAATTTTAAATTTAAAGAATTAAATAAATTTACTTTAAATATCAAAAATTAAAAACATATTTAAATCAATTAAATTTTTTCCACAACAACATGGAATTGGACTAAAAGAAAAAAGAAATTCTCCTATTGTTGAATGTGTTTGACCTTCATTTTATAACTATAATATAAATCCTCCATTTTCATGTCAAGCTGCGCGCGTTTCTAGATGATAAAATCATTAATAAAAAACAAACTCTAACATTTATATCATCCAAGGATTACGTAAGAGCATTTGGAAGAAAGTTTAAGACAAGTTGGATAAAAGAAAAACAATATTTAACACCGAAAATTATTAAGATATTAAGACGTGAAGCATGCTTTTCTAATTACTTGAATTCTTCATTTGCACTGATTCAGGCTTGCTGAAAACTTTCTATCTTTGTCAACACACACAAACAAAAGTGCATTTACATCATAAGTAATTAAAAACACACATTACAATTTATATGTTGTTAATATGACCTAAGATTTTCTAAAGTCGAATACAAACAAGTCAAGCTGCGTATTGATTAAGAATTCTCTATATATAATGCGTTTTAATTACGTGTATATCTTAAACATGTGGCACTATCGTGATGATAATAAACCATGTGTCTCACTCTGTGTATCACCCTAGCTAGCTTTCATGTAGATAAAAACAACATTACATATCAGCAGAGAAAAATATAATTTTTCATGCATTAAAACAAGCTAAAACTTCGTTTCCATTTGAAGCTGGACCTTATCATCATTTACGCAGAATCGCATGTCACTAAATAACTATCGGATAAAATTGAATTCTCACATATCATTAAAAATATCATCCATCATTTCTTCGCATACCAAGTTCGACAATGTTGGACATGAGAGAATATGTTAAAAATAAGAATCCAAATTCTACATCAACAAAAAATAGGCTAATAAAGAGTTTATGAGTTAAAAAACAATTTTTATCTTACAAATTAATTTTGTAAGATTGACTTATGTCAAAATTCACTTTCTAACATGATATCAAAGTCTAGTACTTATTTATTTATAATAATTAGTTTATTATTTCTTGTCTTCCATAAGTGATTGACCTTTCTCTTGAACACGGAGCATGTGAAGAAATACTACTCTTGAGGTTTCAATATAGAAGCACTGAAAATTTGAAAATTTATCAACAAGTTTATGTAGTAATAAAAGAACAAGACACATGCTCATGGGGTGATAATCTGTATCCTCAAAACTCAAAACATAACAACAACCCGTATATAGAGAAACCTAATAATTAAAGTTGTTTAATATATAAAAACTTTGTTCGTTTCCCTCATTTTTATGATTATTTGCATCTGAAAATTGTTATATACACATATGACAACAAATTTATTTCCTTTTGTTTGTAAAAAAAGGTAAAATATATCTAATATATATTTCACGTCCATGCACCCAGTGTTAGAACGAAACGAAAGGAAGGAAAAATGGATGGTGGTAATAAGAGGCGTATGAGAAATTTTACTGTGCCATTATAAATTTGAGGAGTCTTCGCATTGTTGATTTTTAGATCAATAATATTTGAGTTAATGTCGTGTTAGATTTAATTTGCTGGTTTAATTTTAATTTTATAATGCCACCATGATTTAATTTGAAAGGAGAATAGTATAATATATATTAAGTTGTTGGGCGAGTTCGACACATGTAATTGTGATATATATATATATATATATATATATATGTATATATATATATATATATCACTTATATGAGATGAGAAATACTTATATTTTTATTAATTTAAAAGGCGACTGTTATAAAACAGTTCAATTTATAAAGGTACGGTAGACACTCTTATATGTTATATTCGTATAAAATATTAATATAATTAATTATAAATTTTCATTTATGTTTTATGCAGTATCAGAGTGGAAGTATATATTATATAATTATTATTAGGAGTTTGAATTGTAAAGTGGTTATCCAAAAGACAAATCTTACGTGTAATAATTGGTAAGAGGTCTCTAAAGGCTATATATTATTTTAAAAACTAAAAAATTAATAGACTCATCTTCTGCGGAATCGAAAGCCCCTCAATATTTAGAATTACAATATTAAGATCGGTCATTGAATAAGAGACATAAAAAATGATATGACTCAATGTGTTAATTACTTGAATAATTAAGCAGCGAGTATGAAACACTACTCTAGCGTACAACACTACTCATATCAAATCACTAGCGTGCAACACTCAAATCATAAAGAAAATGTGAAAAATTTTTCGATTTTCACCTTTAGTGCCACCAAAAAAAATATTATATATAATAAGTATTACTATATATATTAATATATATAAGTATATATCTATTTCACATATAATTACATATAATTTTAATATTACTTTTAAATGAGATTTAACAATATATTTTGTGTGTCACTATAGTATATACTTACTTTTTTAATAATATACCAACATATATTATATTTATTGTATGGATAAAAGTAATTTTTAATGACATGTATTGTATTACTATAGGGTATGTTCACTATATAACAATTTTCTTGTAGTGTGTCTTTTTGCTACCCTTTAAGTGCTTTTCACCATCAATTACACTTCCACTTGAGATTTGTCACTATTCATATCAAAGGCTAATACATAATATGTGATTCATATATATCTATGTGCTTGAAATTTCAACTCCTTTTCTATTGAAGCTAGTTGGTAGATGCCTCAAGAGTTTTCATGTCAGCTTTGCAATGTTTCTGAGTAAACTCTATCTAGAAGCATAGGCCAATCTAGGTACATCCTTAGTGTGAAATCATTTACCAATTCACTTGGTCAATGTTAGAGAACACAATGCTCGAGTCCCTTATGCCCACTACAAAGGTTCAAACAATGGGATAGACCCTAAGTACCTTTTTCCTATGGCCATCTAGGCTAACTAGGACCAATGTGGCTAAGGTAGCCAGTGTTTCAATTTATTACATTCTAATGATGTCCTTAATTAATTTTTCTACTAAATTAATTGTATCACATGATACTTTAGGTTCCTTCTAGAAAGATATTTATGTTTTAGTTTTTTCTTCTTGGTACATACATATTTGTGTACATTATTTTTAATGACAATAATTATTAGCTTTAAGTTTATAATCAACTGTCTTTGATTGTTATGAAATTTAATTTATACATTATTTCAATTAAAATGATAGATATTGTATATTATATAAGTTAATATTGAACTAAACAATAATATGTTGATTTAAATTACCTAGAATGTATTTTTATTATGTAAATTTTCAAAAATTCATAAAATAAATGAGATATTAAAAAAAAACTCACATTCTATGACGAATAACATCACACTCATTATAAATTGTGGAAGTACATCAATGTATTAAATTATCAAATTTTATACTTTCTACTATGACGAACATTAATATAAAAATAAAACTTTTATCTTGAATATTTACTTATCATAAAATGAATATTCATTTTATATTATCATGATTTATGAGGTGTTAAAATATCTAAATTAAAGGGTAGGAGGTTGCGGTGGTCCACCTATTTTCCATGCTCAAATATATATATATATATATATTATTTACTATAGCTGGATGGCAATGGAAAAATTATTGAATTGTTGTCGTATGCATGCAATGGAAATTATCAAATAGGACAAAAACATATATTTCAATCACCAGCTGCTATAACTAAAATGCAGCATCTCTAGGTTGCGAGATAAAGTTGGTGATTTTTCGAGATTGATTGAGGTTGTCATTTTGCAATGAGCAGTTTAAATTGTGTCTAATACAGTTGTTAATGTTATTGATTTAGTTTTTTTTATCCTTTTCTTTGGCACGTTATCTTCTTCCAATAAATAAGAACACAATTACCAATAAAAACAAGCCAAGTTTGTCCTTTTCTGTAGATATAAAAAATAAATAAAATATTAAAAGAAAAAAGGCATTGATGTGTGGAAACTAAATTGTGACTGAAGCACAAGATTGACACTCGTTACCGTTTTTGTGCCACATCAAAGGTTATACGAATTAGAATGAAAATGGAAGCATTCTTACCTACTATTTTTTAAAAACCAAAATATAGAATAGGAGAAGGTTTGTCCTTATTAAAGATTAAATAAAAACACTAATTTTCGTAAGAATTCACGATTGCATCACATATTTTAATTTATATGAACAAATTATCTTACAATGACTAAAATATATTTTTAATTTTAAGATAAATTTATTTTTAATTTCTTAAATTTAAAATAGGTCTTTTTAGTTCTTATATTTTAAAAAATATTTTTATAATCCTTATACTTAAATTTTATTAGAAAATTTATCAATAATATTCTATAAAATCTACATATTATATCTTTATTAATAAAAATATCATATTAAACTCAATTAATATTATATAATTATTTTAATCTGTCACTTTTAAATATGTTATTAGTGATTCATGGAATTAAAATAAGATTTTTAAAAATTACTTAATTAAAAATAATAATTTTAAATATGAAAATTTAAAAACAAATTTATTCTAAATTTAAAAATTTAAAAATATAAGGATTTGTTGATATATTGGATTGTGCTTGTTCGTTCTATATTGATTCTCTATTTTGGTTGATTATTGGTTATTTTTGTACTTATTTTGGTTGTTTTCATGTATGCTCGTTAGGTGTTCACTAAAATACCCCCAAAGAGTTATTATATCATTTTGGGTAATCTAGACCTTTTTGAATTCCTTGAACCAAAAATGATTCAGAAGCCTTGAGGACAATAAAGAAGAATCTCAGACATGCATATAAAGATGGTTGTTTGAATCCCAAAAAAAGGTATTATATGGCATAATACATTCATAATTTCCTTTTAAATTATATTTGTTATTTGTCCGAGGACAATGTTGCTGTGCGCTTTGTGCGGCAAATAGAAAAATTTGTGACACTATTTGATATGTAAGTTTTTAATTCTACCTTATTTGATTTTTTTTTGGTTAATTTAATTGTATTAAATATTTGATATCATCAAAATTCATCATATTTTTTAGGGTTACAAATGAATTTAGCATGTAGGCTTGCATACACTTGTTTGTAAAATAGACGTTTCAATGGATTTCAGAAATAAGTTACTTGACATTTGATATTTTTCAATTATGTTACGATTATTAATATTGAAATTTGATATTCAATTATGCATCATATGCAAACATAGTTGATTTGTGGAATATAATGTTTTTATAATTTTAAATAATAACATTAATTCTAATTTTTATGAATTATGATTTAATATTATATCATTAATTTAAGTTTATAGATATTTAACAGTCAAAAAAAAAGTTTATAGATATTTAACGGAGCATCATCATTATTGAAGAAAAAGTTGATCAAATCAAACAATAATTAAAAATTTTGTTTGAAATTGTTGAAAGTTAAATTTTTATTTTAATTATCTTTCCACTCAAAAGTTTTTTATTTTACTTATTTGCCTTTCTTTATATTTTATATCCTTCTATAAAAATTTACACCGAGACAGAATTAACGATTCATATGTTATCGAAATTTTTTAAAGAGATTGATAGTTAAATCTAGTTTCATAAAAAGTAGTTTCTTATCCTAATCTAATTTTTTTTTAAATGTCTCTCTATTTTTCAATTATTTTTTTTAATGTCACTAATCGGTAAGAAAATGCCAATGAATCAAATGCTTCAATAAAATTTAGAAGTTAAAAATAAAATTATAAATATTCTCAAATTTGTTATGAATAATAATTAGTGGCTTAATTAGTGGATGCCAATATTCATTATCAATCATTACCATTTATATGTCCGTTATGTATTATTCCCTTTTTGTGTAATTGTTCAGTTACCACATGTACTTATAAATTGGTTACTCCTCTCCCAAAGATAATATACCAGTCAGATTCTTTTCTCTATCTCATACTGTCTCATTTCTTCTCCCTATTTTTTCTTCCTTTTATAACACGTTATCAGTATTGGTGTTGCAACTACAAGAGAAAGTTGTGAAGAATTTTCTTGAAGAAAGTCATATTTTTTAAGACAAATATTTCAAGGTTAGCTATTCATTTTTTTACAATAAGAATTTTATCAAATATTTGTATTGTTTACATTGTTACGAATCAAAGTACTCTTGAAGACATTATAGTAGTCCTGAAGACACTATTAAACAAAGAAATTCTTCATACATTTTTTGAAATCTGTCTAGAAGACAATATCAAAGAAGAATGTTCAACCTCTTTTATTTTATTTTATTTTTCTCACCAGAAGTGGGAAAATGATGAAAAAAAATGAAATTGAAGGAATAAATTTTCTCACTAGAAGTGAGAAAATAATATGAAAAGTGAAAAACAAAATAAATTTCACCAGAAGTGAAAATTTTGATATAAATATATTACATTGTATTTGATCCTTTGATATAAATGAGGTCATCACCGGAAGTGAAATAATTTTGTAAATGTCATAATTATGATGTTGAATGATATTTGAGGCACATATAAAAATTATGACTAGCGAAGTGTGTCCTCAAGCCTATTTAGGTTTTGTGTGATGTCTTGAAAAGATTATGAGTTTTCCTACATCTGTAATTTGATATTGTTCATGATTAAATTGATTGAAATAAGCAACTTGTCATGTAATTGAACTCATGTGTTACGTTATTGAATCTTAAAGGGTTTGTTTTCAAATCCTATTGATATAATTGATATTATTTGTTTTCATAATGTTATGCGTCTGTTATGTTAATTGATGGAGATAGCATTGAATTATAATTTGATTGTGATTTGTACATAAATATAGAATTTAATGAAATTATGATCAATGTTTATTTCCTTAATTTTTCGATATAACATTTATAAGGAGAATAATTTCCCTAATTTTTAGCATTATTTTTTTTTATCTCTTTAAAGTCAACCTAGCAATGACATAAATATATTTTATTAAATGTTTTTTTTAATAAGTATATTGAGAAAGATTCATTTTTTTATAACGAAAGGCATAAACAAGTTATGATTTTTTTTTCAAATGAATATATGATTGTGTTGTATCATTCATTTCCTAAAATGATAAAATAAAGTGTTAGTGATATATATTTTTTTTTAAATTTTATTTTGTGTGAAACATTTATTTGTAGATAATATACATGAGATGATATAAAAAAAAAATTAGTGTAGATTTTGATATTAAATTGATGTCTAAAGATACATAACAAGAATGTCATTTTTATAATGATTTCTCAATTTGAAAAATGTATTATATTTTTCATACATTTATCTTGCTCCAGAAGTAACAATATTTATATATATATATATATATATATATAAAAGGATTAAGAAATATCCTTAGTTGGTTTATTGTCTCTTGAAGACTAAAATAAAATATTGAGATTTTTTATGCAAGAGACCATTTTAACTAGCATTATTTCATTCCCTGAAGTGAATGTTATAATGTATTAAAAGGATGAAGAAATACTTGGTCCTGAAGTACCATATCTTAGTGCTATAGGAGCACTAATGTACCTTGCTAATTATACACGACCTGATATAGTGTTTGCTGTTAATTTGTTAGCAAGATATAGTTCTACACGAAGACATTGGAATGGAGTTAAACAAATACTTTGTTATCTTAGAGGTACAATGGATATGGGGTTATTATATTCAAATGTTTCCAAACCAGAACTAAATGGTTATGCAGACGCAGGTTATTTGTCGGATCCTCATAATGGTAAATCACAAACAGGATATTTGTTCACAAGTGGTGGTACAGCCATTTCATGGCGATCTGTAAAACAAACCATATCAGCCACTTCATCTAATCATGCTGAAATTTTAGCATTACATGAGGCAAGTCGTGAATGTGTTTAGCTAAGATCTGTGATTCAACATATACGGGAAACTTGTGGTTTATCTTCTGGAAAAATGACATCGACAGTTATATATGAAGATAATGCTGCATGTATTGCACAATTGAAAGATGGATACATCAAGGGAGATAGAACAAAGCATATTCTACCAAAATTCTTTTTTACTCATGATCTTCAAAGGAATGGTGATATAAATGTTCAACAAGTCCGCTCAAGTGACAACTTAGCAGATCTCTTTACAAAGTCACGTCCAAGAAAAGTTTTTGAACAGTTGATACACAAGATTGGACTCCGTCGTCTTAAAGATTGTATGCATAAGGGGGAGAAATAAATATTTATGAATGATGTACTCTTTTTCCTTCACTAGGTTTTTATCCCACAGGGTTTTTCCTAGTAAGGTTTTAACGAGGCACATTCTAAATATTGGACATCCAAGGGGGAGTGTTATGAATAATAATTAGTGGCTTAATTAGTGGATGCCAATATTCATTATCAATCATTACCATTTATATGTCCGTTATGTATTATTCCCTTTTTGTGTAATTGTTCAGTTACCACATGTACTTATAAATAGGTTACTCCTCTCCCAAAGATAATATACCAGTCAGATTCTTTTCTCTATCTCATACTGTCTCATTTCTTCTCTCTATTTTTTCTTCCTTTCATAACAAAATTATATTACATATTTTAAAAATACTTGAGTAGCGTTTTTTATATATTGGTGTAGTTACATGTACCAAAAATTAACGACGTAGTTATTATTATTACGAAATAATAATTTAAAAGTAAAAAGTACTTTACTGGAATTTTAATTTCTTTCGGTATTCTACCTAATAAATAAGTCATCTTGTAAAGAAAAAGAAGAATATCACAGGATATAAATTTTCAATAAAATATTTATTTAATTATATTTTAATAAAAATTAATTTTCTAAATCTATTGAGTATTATGCTACCGTGCTCAACAAAATTCTTTAGAATAAATTATACTTTCATTTGCATATATATATATATATATATATATATATATACTAGTATTATTATCTTCTTTTTTTTTTTAATTAAAGGTGATAAAATGAGTCATAATTTATGGGTCTGTCCATTGGTCTGTCATAATTTGATGGGTAGGTTAGGTATCCTAACCTATTCAATCGCCTAGTCCACTCTGCCTAATATGTCAGGACAAATAGTGGGCCATGGCAGGCTAATCTACAGGTTCATTTTTTATTTTTATTTTTATTTTTATGTTTATTTATTATTTTTAATGTAAATTTAATTAAGTCATGATAGATTTATTTTGTGTATAATATGTTATTTGTTATGTATTTGATTTATTTTATTATAAGTAATTTGAGGTTTGATGTTCAATAAATATTTTACGAGAACTATGAATATTATTATAATTACATATATATTTTGTTATGCAACAAGTTTGAGATTTTTTTATGTAGCAAATCAAATCAGTTGTAATTTGAGAATTTTTTATTATTTAGATACACTGATTTATGTAGGTCTTTTAGATATTAAGAAAAAATATGTTGAAATAGTAACTCAAAATAAATATTCAATTTTTTTTTTATCTTTTTGCCCTTTTTTGGTTAGTCATCCGCCAACCTGACCTATGGCAAGGTAGACTAAGGTTTCCAACTTATTTTTGTCTAGTGGTTAGACCGAACTGACTTGTTTTTAGTGGGCTAGTGGCAGGATGGGCCAATGGTGGGCTGGGCCTAAACGGGCCTTTTGTGATGGGTTATTTCTTTACTAGTATCAAAATTATTGGAGAATATAATATCTTATAGTATTATGTAAATAGACAATAAATAATAATTACATTTTGTTGAGTTGTACATAGAAAGGAGAGTAATCATGGACTATTAAGAATGTCACTTTATATATGTGCATTTTGATGAGTTGCATTGTTGTGTTGATTCAAGTTGAAGAATGTATGGTAATGTGTTGAAATAAGTTGAATTGTTTATGTGGGTAGTATAGTTGTTTTACTTCATACTTTTATGTTGATTTCTTTTGAATACTAGTTTACCTTACATGTTTTCACGTGGTTGGATTGTGATGATCATACTTGATATAGGAACAAAGTAGAAATAGGTATGAGGAGGTACATCTAAGGCCATGTTGGCAATGATGTTGGTGTTCTTTTGAGCTACTCTAATGTAGTTGAAGTAGTATGTTGCTTGATAGAAACCCTAGGCTATATACTTGTCAATTATATGTGTTGTGTGTGTGTACAAGACATGATGTGGTTCCTTGAGGGGAACATCTGTAAATTGTATAAGTTGGTTTCTTTATATTCTCATACATATATTATATATGTTTATCCATTCACCTATTTTCATATTTATCTTAGGTAGTTGCAATTATATGTTTTCACTGTTAGTAGTTGAACCCTTAAGTACAATGACCTGATGGATTGTTATAACATTGAGTTAAATGGACTAAATTGTATAATTTATCATAATAGAGAGGGATAGTACAATACTCTTATCTATTAGGAGAGATTAACATAATTTTCTCAAAATCTTTATATATTCTAGTGTATAAAAGGTATTATGTGCCTCCGTGTATTTTAAAATAAATAAAATTAAAATAAGATTGAATAATATTTTATGATTAATAATTGATAGTTTTAAGCAATTTTTGAATTATAAAGGGTAAAATAAGAAATAATATAGAAATTATAATGATAAAATTGTTTCAAAATTGTGTAATCAAAAGGAGATATCTTCTTTATTACAAGTATATATATATATATATATATATAAGGAATCCACTTATTTCATTCAATAATTCATGTTCTACATCAAATTTTCGTAATTCAACTATTAAATTAAAAGTTCTTAATAAATATTAAATCAATTTTACAAATTTTTTAAAAATTTGAAAACTATTTAATACTTTGTTTCTTTAATTTAAATTGACAGGTGATCATAAAAATATTTTATATGTTAATTTAAATTTATATAACGAAGTATCATGTAGTATTCAAATTATTTTAAATTTTTTTAGACCTAATCAATACATACACACAGAAATAGAGGGATTCATTTACACTAAGAATAATTCTTGGTAAACTTATTCCATCTAATAAAGCATGTTTTACATCAAATTTCAATTATTCATCTATTAATTTAAAAAATTTAATGCATAGATCAAAGATGCAACGTTTTAAAAAAATTTAAAAATTGTTTGATACTTTGTTTTATTAATTTAAATCAATGCTTAAAATATTTTTATTATTATCCATTATATCATATTCTACATCAAACTTTTGTAATTCAACGGATAAATTAAAAAAAAAACTATCTCTCTTTCTATCACATTATATATCAATCTTATATATATTTTTCTTTTTTTTTCCTAAGTATAAACTAACATGATAATTTTCACCTATCAATATATAATATTTTTTAATTTATATTTTAGGGAAAAAATATTTTTAATATGAATTTGATACATTTTAAATAAAATGGGGACCATGGCCCCTCCATCCAAATAAACTGGTGAACAAGTGGTTTTTGTTCTGCTCAAACTGCAAATTGCTCCCAAGACCTTGTTTTGTTGTGAGTGGAAACCAAAAGAAATGATAACAAATTTTGCAAAAATCAATACTTGAATTAGAAAACCTATAGTAATCATATTGGGACTCGAGAGATCCGTGTTTTATTTCTGAATTTATTTTATGTCTTTTAAGGAAATGATTAAACTATGGTGAAAAGAATGTTGTAGCATTTCAAGAGAGGTGCTATGAGGATTGTAGTGAGTATTCCCTTGCATTCTAAATTACACAACCCTCCAAATTTCCAGGTATGAGAAATCTGAATAATAAAACCAAAATGCAAGTGCTTGCAAAATATTAATACATAAATTGCAAAAAGAGATCTCTATGCAAGCCAATCCTCAGTGGACTTTAGCTCCCTATGCTTCCGAATCATTCAAATTACGGGCCACATGTTTTGTTGGATCTATTTAACTTTACTCTCCATACTTTCAACTTCTAAAACCTTCAAGATAAATAAAACATTATTATTGGTTCATCATCAGATAACACCACATATATCATCGTTTTAATTATTTTAAGTCCTAATTTGGATTCATTAGGTGTTAATCTTCGTTTTCTTCGAATCTCTCAAACTCGACCTTACAATTCAGAAAACATTAATTCTGGAAATTCAAAACTAGGGAGGTTATAAATCTCACTTATTGAAAGTTAGGGGGCATTCGGTTACAAAGTCATTTGGGTATCTTCTTAGTGGCTCCAATAGCTTGAAGAAGATTTACTTGGATTTACCACATATCATATGTTGTTATGCACGTAAAACAAAAAATATAAAGTATTACAAATTTAATAATAACTTTTCTATATCACCAAAGAAAAATTACAAAATTAGCTAGCAAATTTTCTTACTAATTCCTTATAAATATTTTATCTCCCTTGTTTTGTTCATTACTAGTCACAAGCTTGCAACACTCAAATTATGAAGAAAATGTGAATTTTCAATCTCAGTGTCATTTTTTTTTGCAGCCCTTTAAGTGCTTTCTGCCATCAATACACTTCGACTTGAGACTTGTTACTATTTATATCAAAGACTTGTTACTATTTATATCAAAGGCTAATACATAATATGTGATTCATATCCATGTGCTTGAAATCTCAGCTTCTTTTCTGTTGAAGCCAGTTAGTGAATGCCTCGAGAGTTTTCATGTCAGCTCTGTAATGTTTCTGAGTGAACTCTAGAAACATAGGCCATGTAAAATCTGGGTACACCCTTGGCGTCAATTCATCCACCAATTCACTTGGTGGACTAACCACCTTATCACCCTTTGGACACAAAAAGAAAGCAAGAGATTTTCTTGTTGTCTTGCTGTTCACCACTGCCCTATGCAAACAACTCTTGTACCTCCCATTTGATAGAGCCTACACAATAGAAAAGTGAAACAAACAAGGTTGAATCAATAACATCACACAAGAAAATAGAAATCTTTGATAACAAAAACAACGTGGTTGGATACAAAATAAAAGTACTTTTTAAAAGTTTTTTTTATCAGAAAAAGTTCTTTATTTTCAGTAGAAAAATTCTCAACTTTTTTTAACTTATATCTAGATAAACTTGAAGATAAGTGCATTTTAAGTTAGTTATATAGACCAAAAAAAACATACCATGAAAGTGTCACCAATGTTGACAACAAAAGCATTAGAATTTGGGCTAATGGAATGCCACTCATTGTCAACAAAAACTTGGAAGCCACCCACTTGATCCTGGTGAAGAATGGTCAAAGATGTTGGGTCACAATGAGGTCCTGTGCCCAAAGTGAGGTCTGGTTTTTGACAAGGAGGGTAGTAATTGAGTCTCATTATTGAGTTATTCTCTTCAAATAATTCCCTAAAATATTCTTTGCCTACTCCAAGGTTCATTCCCAAAAGCTCCATTATCCCCAAAGAAAGGTTACTCATGGCATCACAATAGTCTTGGTACACCTTCCTGTTTTACAATGAAAAACACTTAATTTAGCATATGATATCAAACTTAAAAGTGCTTTTGAAAATTCCTCTCCTAAAAGAATTTTATTTTCAATAAAGAAGCTTTAAAAAAATGTTTCTAACTTGTATTGAACCAAACTCATCATCATGTTTTGGTTACTACTAACTTACCCAAACTGCTCAAACTCCTTGCCCAATGTGTTGCACAAGTAGTCTTTGACAAGAGTGGATGAGTTATCCTCAGCTGAGAATTGAAAAGAGAGTGTCTCTTTCCATGGAAGCTTGGAAGAGAATCTGCTAGTGAAGCTACTAGCATAGCCATAGTGTTCTCCTGTTTTCCTCTGAGCCCTCTGTTTCTGAGATAGGGGAAGCTCAAAAAAGTCATCCATGTAGCCATGAGCATGGGAGATCAAGTTGGCATCAATTCCATGGTTCACCACAAGGAAGAAACCATGCTTTTGACATGCCTCACCAACCAACCTTGCAGCCTCGATTGTTGCAATAGGGTCACTAGAGAGGAACCCCCTTAAGTCAATTAGGGGCATAACAAGCTCAGGCACATTCAAGCATGGCTTCTCCTCATCAGGCCAAATGAATTGCTTTGGTAGGTGGAGTTCGTGACTCAAAAGTGAGGCATCAAAAACCAATGGTGCTTCATCTTCTTTGTGTTTGTTCTGCTTTTGTGGTTGAGGCATGGATTGTATATTTGTCATGCACTCTATGGCCATTGTATTAACAATGCAAAACTAGTTTATAATAGTGATCGATGATAATAATAGTGATGAGGGGTAAGAAAAAGTGGAGGAGGAAAAAAAATGGGACATTAGAAGCAAACATAGAAGTACTTGCAGTTATAATTGACATTGGATATGAGCTATATATTGTGACAAAAGTTCTATCAAGGGCAGCTTTATGGGGAAACCAATTGCCAAGTAGCTGCGTACAAAAAGGAGGAAAATCGTATCTAATATGAGAGTAGAGACAGTGTTTGACAAGGGCTTTTGTTGGTATCAGCCAAAGAATACAAGGGAACAAAATGACGAATATAGGGTTAGAGGATTTCATGTCACGAAACACCGAACTACAACGAAAAGAATGAGTCGGTGTGGTGGGTAGGTTTACTTCAAAGTGTTTCTATGAAATGATTTGGGGTTTGAATCACGTAATGGAGAAATGTCTCATGTCATGATAATTAATGGGTAGGAGAGAGTGGTGATTAATTTTGAAAAGGATGAATAAATTATAGTTCTGGTCGGAAGGTTGAATATTTAGAGCTACGAAGAAAAAGGGAAGGTCGACAGGCATGTGTACATTAGCGATTTTGTTTCATTTTCAAGTTTTAGGATGCAAGAATCACGTTTTTCTCTAGCATAAGAAACATGAAAAGTCTAAGTTGAATAAAGAATCAAACTTATGAATAGTTAAGTGAGAATTTGTATTATTGAATAAGGTATAAAGTTTGAATTTTGTGTATGAAAATAATATGTGTGGGTGAAAATATTTTACTAATGATAATCAGTCAGATTCTTTGACGAAGATTAATTATCAATAAAGTCGATAAATATTTATATCAATAACATAGATAAAAAAATGGTAATGTTTAATTAGAATTACTTATTTACAATTTATTTAAACTCATTTTTGGTTTGTATAGACCATATATTATAAGATATAATTTTACTCAAATATTTCTATATTCTTTGTGATTTCTACCGATAAAGAAAAAGAAATATAATTTAATTCGAGTAAATATAACTAGTATTTTGTCCATGATCAGTAGAACTACTATCATGAATGGCTCATTCTAAATATTGAGTATAAATGCATATTTAAGACTCAAATTTTAGACTCGTTAAACTAAAACAAACTTGTATTAATTGACCCACATGTTCCATTGTACTTTTCTTTTAAATGTTTATAACCTTTGAAAAAATAATTTAAAATATAATATTACATATGATTTTTAACTTATTTCAATACACTCAAAAGTATAATTTATGAAAAAACCTTTTGATTTATATGAAATTAGACATTAATTAAATTCTAATCATAGAAGTGTTTTACTCAATTTTCAATTATAAATTATTATATAGTAAAATTATTAAATTTTGGAATTACTTTTTTATATGGATATATGAAAAATTAAGTCCATAAAAAATATATTTAACTATTTAAATTTTTCTACAAAAGATCATAAAAATAAATTGCATTTTTAGTTCTTCTATTATTGACAATTCATAATTTTGCTTCTTATATTTTAAAATAGAGACATTTAGTTCTTCTATTTTAAAAATAAATTTTTTTGATTCTCTTATCAAATTGATATTCATTAATTGTTAAACTTTAATGTTTATTCATGTTTAAGTGATGTGACATTTAGTAATATGACATTCAAAGATATTTAAAAAAAAAATACAAAATAAATTTATTAATAAAATAAAAACCAATAATTCGATAAAATAAATACACACGAAGATCTTTTGTATGTTATTCTTTTATCCTTATATATCACATCACTCAATATTATATCACTTAAGTAGTGACTCGAGCAACGTTAAAATTTAACGTTTAACAAAAATCAAATTAAAGATAAAACCAAAATTTATTTTCTAAAAATAGGTGAACCAAACATCTATATTTCAAATTAAGGTACTAAAATTGCAAATTGGCATAAATAAAGACTAAAAGTATAATTCAGTCTAAAAATAATTATAAAACATAAGTAACTTGATGGGTTGACGTAGTGGCTCAAGACACTCATTATGGGGAAAGTCTATTTAACAACAAATTTTGTGTTCAATTCCTGCTATACGCGAAAATTCTTCAAAGTGACAACAATCACATTACCACAAACAAAATTAGTCTTTGATTGGTAGAGATGAGAAAAGGTTAGGTCAGACCAAACTTGTTGAGAAGTTATGCAAAATTTCTTATAATTAAACTTGCAAGAAACTAAATAAATGTGGAATAATAACATACAAAATTGATAGCATAGTTAGGTTAATTGTGCCTATGTCTCTAAGCTGTTGTGGATAAATTATTGAAAAAGGATCAAATATATATTTTCAAACAATAAATTCACAAACCAAGTACAAGTATTTTCACTTGAAGACTGATTTCAATTTGTCAACATGTCTATTGGCTTCTAATTTCTTAGAATCTTTCTCAATGTTAGCACCCCATCCTCAAGTAAAGATCTGATGAAGTGATATTGGATACCAAAGTGCTTGGTTTTATAATGAAATGCTGGATTCTTTGTTAGATGTATAACACTCTAATTATCATTATGCAAAACACTAATTTCCTCAATGAAGAATGGCTCTATTAATATTCCTTGAAGGCATATCAATTCTTTACTAGCTTCTATTACTACTATGTACTCAACCTCTATAGTGGATAAAGAAATAATCTTCTATATTTGCGACATCCAACTAATAGTTGTAATACCAATAATTATGTAACTAGTGGTACTTTTGTGGCGATCAACTTCACCTCCAAAGTCTGCATCTACATAGCCTTGTTTTTCCTTTACTAAAGTACAAATACTTTACTATAGTGCCTCACAAATACTTGAAAATATACTTATCTGCTTTCCAATGAGCTTTACTTGGATTTTAGATAAATCTTCTAACAACTCTCATTGCATGAACAATGTATGGCTTCGTACAAACCATCGTGTACATCAAGCTTTCGATGGTTGAAGCATACAAAATCTTAGTCATGAACTCTTTTTCCTCCTCCATCTGAGGGGATTGATCCTTGGATAGATGAAAATGATTGGCTAAAGGTGTGCTAACTGGCTTGGCATCACCCATGTTGAATCTTTGCAAAACATGGTCAATGTACTCTACTAGAGATGAGTGCAACATAACTCTTTCCTTATTTATCATGATTTGCATTTTGATGATCATTTTTTCTTGACTTTAGTCTTTCATGTCAAATTCTTTTGATAATTATTGCTTCAAGCTTATGATGTCATCTATATCTAAACCAACTACTAACATATCATTGACATAAATTAGCAAACTGATATAATTATACTTATATCTCTTGAAGAAACAACAGCGGTTGGCATTGCACTTCTGGAAACCTTCCTTGTGCATGAAGCTTTCAAACTTCTTGTACCACTGTACATGTCTTGAAGCTTGTTTCAAGCCATACAAGTTTTTCTTTAATCTGTGCACCATATTCTTTTTCCTTTCTTTTAAGAAACCTTCAAGTTGATGCATGTAAATCTCCTCATCTAAGTCTCCATGAAAAAAATGCAATCTTCACATTCAATTAATCAAGGGAGAGCCTTTTTCTGGCAACAATACTTAAGATAGACCTGATAGTATTGAGCTTCACAACTAGAATAAAGATTTCAATGTAGTCAACTCCTTCATTTTGTTAAAATCCTTTGACAACTAGTCAGACTTTGTATCTCTTGGAACCATCATGATCATTTTTCACTTGATACACTCATTTGTTGTGAAGTTTCTTTTTCCCAATAGGTAACTCTAGTAGTTCCCACATCTAATTGGATATTAAAGACTTTATCTCATCTTCCATCACAAGCTCCTAGTTATAGACATATGTAGTCTGACATGTTTTTTTTTGTAGTTTTTAGGCTCCCTTTCATCAGTTAACAATATATAATTAGGGTATTTTCTGTTAGGTATATGAGGTTGAGAAAACCTTTTCAAAATAGGATTTGGAGTAAAAGGCTCTAGTGTTTCAAGTTTTTGGTCATTGTTATTTGAAGTTA
Source organism: Cajanus cajan (assembly GCF_000230855.2). Classification (NCBI taxonomy): domain Eukaryota; kingdom Viridiplantae; phylum Streptophyta; class Magnoliopsida; order Fabales; family Fabaceae; genus Cajanus; species Cajanus cajan. Next base: position 5,381,402 of record NC_138517.1, on the reverse strand, counting down.
GACATGAAACACATAGAAAAGGGGGGGGGGGGTTGAATATGTGTGTGTTAGTACAAAGGAATTTTATAATCATTTTCACAAGAGTAATGTTCTTCGTCTAATGCACTTTTGAATACTAGACGGTTATGTAGAGTTTGCTTAACACAAGAGTACTGCGTCTGAAAGATTTATCGTCTGTTGAGGAGAATGTTTCATATAACAATAATGATTAAGGTTCTTGCATCTTCCTTTTCAAGATAGTTTCATATAGGGATGAGCAGTAAATAAGACATTTCAGTGTAACATATTTGTTAAACAAACTTTGCGTCTTCATCTGAAAAATGGTTTCAATAAAGAATAGACATTAGACAAAGTTTTCAACATGATTTATCAATTAGGAAGAGTTTGCGTCTGTTGAGATTTCCGTTGAAACACTTTTGTTTATAATTGTAAATCAGTTTAATTCTATTAACGGTCTCAAACACGGCAAGTATACCGGCCATTCAAGTAGTAAAATTATCGTATCCACAAGGATTAGAAGGTAACATAAGCATTTATTGACTATTCGTGACTAAAGAATAATTCCAATTTCATAGTTTGTCATGTGAATTCAAGGTTATGACTATTGGAATGTTAAACTACAAAAACAATTGATTAAGAATGGAAAAGGTAAGAAATGGTATAATGGTATTGTGAGGTTTTGGGGGTTAGATTTCACCAAACGTTACACTAATGAATCCTGAATCTCTTGTTACATCCATTGCTTAGTCAACCATAAATTTACTCAAACCTAATCCCTTAGAGAAAGAGCCTAGGTGCGGATATTGAATATCAATCCCTTGAGTATCCAATACCTACACCCGCATTATAGATTAGGGTTTAAGACTACTAATGGGTCAAGCTCTATCCCTAGATACAATCCCCACTAGGCATATGTTTCATAACTAGTTCCAATGGTATTTCCCAATACTCAATGGAACCTTAAATCATGCAAAGGGTGATCAATCCAAAGCAAGCATTAAGCATAGAAACATACACAACAAAGAATGGAACAACACATATGATGGAAATCTAATCCCCAAGGATCCCTTTGTAAGAGGTAAGACCAAGAAGGGTGAAGGTTGATCCAAGGAGGCTCACACTTGAAGACCATTGGGCCTTTAACTAGGTCCAAGGTTAGGAGGCTAGAGGAGGCTTCTAGAGAGGAGGTGCTTCTTAGACCTATGCTCAATATGAGTATTGAGTATGATTCCTCTTTTTAGTCTCATAGTCTCTATTGTACATACATTGTATAGTTTGATTTCTTGTACCTTGTATATAGTAGATACTTGTATAGGTGTATTTTTGCCTTTGTATTTGTGAGGCACTTTATTTCCTTTTATTAGCTATTGTATATTATTTCTAGGGTAGGTTACTTGGACACTTTGACTCCATTTAACCTAGTCTAGAAATACACTCTTTTCTTAGTTTTCTAGTAGTAGGATTGGTAGTGGCATTAGCAAGCTAGAGAGTGTAACTAGCAAGCTAGAGAGTGTTACTAGTAATTGGGCCTAGAGATGGGCCTAGGCAAAATTTTACATATTACACTCATTTTACTCCTAATTTTTCATAGATTTGATTTAGCTAGGTTTCATTCACATTGGATGAACCTAACTAAACCAAATCAACATTTTTTCAAAACCAGTTGGAGTAAAATAAAGTCCATGAGCCGCCCACCTTGATTTTTGTTCACATTGCTTGTTCACACTCAAGCTTAGAAGCTTGAAGCACAAGCTTCTCCTTAGCTTTCTTACCAAGCAAGCTAAGTGAGTAGCTTGCTCTCCAAGCCTCTAGACCATGGATGGTTAGCTAGACCTTACCATGGTTCCTAGTGAACCATGGTTAAGGCTAGCTTGCTCTCCAAACTTCCTACTCCTATATTTTCGTTTTTCCTTCATTGTAAAACACTTTTGGATGATATTTTTGAGTGAGATAAGAATTTGCACGAAAATTCTCTCTTCCAAAAGTCTTTAATCTCTTTGATATTCATCCAATTCTCTTATCCCTTCCATAGAAGAGTGTGGTGAGAATTGAAGAGACTTATCTCTTCACCAAGGAGTGGCGTCTCTTGAGAGAGTTCCCCACCAAACTGTGGTGGTTCTAAGGCCTCTTCCTCCATTGGAGACCTTAGAGAAGCTTAAGAAGAATCAAGGAGCCAAAGATCTAGGGAGGAACTTGAAGAGGATTCACATCAATCCGGATTCTCCAACAAGTTTTCCATCAACATATATATATCATTGAAAACATAAGGATTACAATAGAGTACGTTGGTTACATCTAACCCCACAAAAATGGGTAGAACCACTCAACAATGAGGGTAAAGCAAAAATAGAGATGGAAGAGAGAAATGAAGAAACCGAAGGAAAGATCCACACACGAACGTTCCCAAGCTCTAAGAATCCCTTCTACAACTCCAACGAGGCGCCCCTGCGTGAATGAGGAGAAAACCCTCGAAAATGGCTTCAAATACGAGCTTGGGGAGTCAGATTAGGGTTTCGCGCCCGGCGCATAAGTTTCTACGCCCGGCGCATAAGTTTCTGCGCCCGACGCAGGGCCTTCTAGTGAGGTCAAGTATTCTTTGCCTCAGAACATGCCCGACGCAATTCCTTTTACGCCCGGCACAATGCCTTCCAGAGAGTTGAGGTGCTCTCTGTCTCGATCACACCCGGCGTGGGTAGTCTCTTGCCCGGTGCAACCATGACTTGTAGAGGCTTGAAACTCTGTTTTGCTCAAGCCCGGCGCGGGTAATGTTGCGGCCGGCGCAGTTACTCTTCTCTGCTCCTTAGCTTCTTAAATTTCCAATCCTAAGGATCTTCTATCCTCACTTCTCTAGCTCAATACCTGCACAAAAAATGAGGTGTATTAAGGTATTATTAGCTAAATTTGGGTTAGTTATATCTGCACACAAAATGAACCAAAAAGAGAACAATTATATTGCAATGATTCAGAGGATGAGTGAAATTGTTCATTAAGTCTTGTCCAAAAAGAAGTATAATTGAGACTTAACAGCGTCTGGAATATGAATAAAACAATGCAAACAATTTTATACTAGTTCGCTCAACTGAGCTACATCCAGTCTCCTTCATTTGAAGGGTTCCACTAAATATGCAATTAAGTACAAGTATTGTTGACCACTTCTGGCCCATTGACTTCACTCATCAACGTTAGTATCTTCTTATCAGCCTCTTTAGGCTAGCATTGAGTATTATGGACCACCCAGGTCAGAACCACTCGTATTCCAAGTATTCTCGACCTCTCCAGGCCTTGAGTATTCTAGACCATCTCAGTCACGGCCACTCCTAGTCACGAGTATTCTTAACCACTCCTAGTTGGATAGCTTCACTCACAAGCTCTAGTATTCTTAAATCACTTTTGGTTCCCCAAGTATTCTCGACCACTCCTGGCCCGCCAGCTTCACTCACCAACGCTAGTATTCTCTTATCAGCCACTTCTAGCTAGCAGTAAGTATTCTTGACCACCTCCTGCCTCGCCAGCTTCACTCATCGACGCTAGTATTCTTTAATCAACCTCTTTAGGCTCGCAGTGAGTATTCTTTGACAAGCCCCTCTGGGCTTTACAAATATTCTTTTCCTAGCCTCTTCAGGCTTTACAATATTGGCTAGATAGGTTTGATTTGAGTGTATGGTTTACTCTCATAGAAAGGATACATAGATTTCTACACTTACTAAGGTATGCAACCTTAGTCTTTACAACAATTGAGTGTTTGGTTTACTCTCACGGAGAGGATACATAAGTTGGCACACTCACTACGGTTTGAACCTAAGATGTACATATTTGAAACTTCGTAGTTTACTGAGACGAATACATTAATGTATATTTGACTTTATACGCACTGTCTCTGGTATCGTTGCATCATGGGCTGGATATCACTCTTCTTCTCGCTTGCACCATTTCGGGCCAAACAGCCAACCTTTTAAGGTTTGATGTTGAGACCTATATATAGTTTGTGAAATCTGCCCGTTGCAAGTGTTCGTTGAAGCAGATATAGCGTTCACGACCAGTTTGATCTTCTCATTTAATGCTCAGATTCTCGCATTAAATGTTGCTTCTTGTGATAGACCTTGCGTGAAGTATTCTTTGTCTTGGCAGTAGCAGTGTCTAAGTTTAGCAGAGACCTAGGAACCTTTTTATCCTTTTCTAATCTCATAGTGGTGGGATTTTGTCCTTATCTAAAAAAGTATTGTACTTTTTCTAACACATGCATGCTTTTAGATCAGTGTTTGATTTTCTCCTTTCTTCTTTTCTTCTCACAGTTTCAATGACTTCGTGTGTTCTCCTGTGAGTTTGGACGACATTCAAATTGTCCTCTGAAACTTGATTTCTCAGGTGGTTGTGTGACAATTTTCGTCTGCTTCTAGTAGTTTATGTGTAGCTCAAGCCTTGACCTTTGTCTAAGCATTTGTCATTAACGCATTGACTTTTCCTTTCGTCTAGTTAGCTTGTATGTGGTCAGATTTTCAAATGATCTTTGACCATCCTTTGTCAGAGTCTTTATGTTTTGCTTGACGCGCTTTCGTCTTGTTCTTGATTTGGTTTGTTGGATGATTGTGTTTGACCTTTAGTCTGTCATCTTGCATCGTCTGGTCATTACGCTTGTTCTTCATTTTACCTGTACTCATGTTCTTCTGAAACACTAACACACTTGTTAGAGATAACCACATGCATTATATTTGTTACACTCAAAACCTTTCTAGGAATTGCTTCGTCTGACATAACATTATTTTCAATTGATTCCTTTAGCTAAGGAGTCTCAATTATATGAGTTTCTGGGACACCATTCATCATTGCATACACTAACCCATTTTGATATGAGTTGCTAGTGTATGTGTTGTCTCTGCCCTTGTACATCACTCTCTCATTGAAGATCATATCTCTATTATGAATCATCCTTTTGTTTTCATTATCCCATAGGCGATCGAAAACTCATCCTCATTATAACTGATGCAAGCACTTCTTCAATTTAGGATCAAGCTTATTCCTACCTTGATCATTAATATACGCTTATGCTATACAACCACAAACTCTAAGATGTGAAATTTTTACCTCTTTTATGTTCCATACTTCTTCATGTGTTTTCTACTTTAATGGTACTAATGCATCTTGGTTGATTAAGTTGTTGTGTTGAATGCTTCTACCCAAAATTGCTTTAGTAAGCTTGGCTGCAAATGCAAGTTTTTGGCTCTTTCAGTTAACACACCATTATGTTGAGGCTTACCTGACATAGTCCTCTCCATTCTGATTCGTGCTCATAACTGTCGCCACCCGCCGAAACGGACGTTGGCATTCGCGACGATGGTTGGACTCTTTTTAAAGTTTTGGAAAAATGTTGGATTGTTAGAACGACTTATTCTCAAACTGAGACCTCATCGAACTAACAATTTTATTAAATGATTCACCAATCCATGTTAATCCCAAGCGGGACCCTCCATGGATTAGTGGTTTTCGTAAAAAGAAGGGTTCTTGGAGTTGCCACCAATATTTTACTCAAAACATTGGAAAAAGATATAAGGCAATTGATTTTCGTAAATCAACTTTGGCCATTACAACCAGAGTCGGGTAAGGGAGTCGGTTACGTGCGAGGAAGGTGTTAGCACCCCACAACGCCCCTTTCGGGTTCCCTATGACGGATTATTTCATAAATAACAGTGTAAAGTTACTAAATTACCCCTATTTATTAGAAACGATTATAGATAAAATATTTACATGATGAAAGCTCTAAACATATAATGCAACAATCAAAAATTAATAAAAAGCGGTAAAAGAAAGGATTTAGAAAGAAACCTCCGAAGCGGGCTTTTATATATATTAGAACAACGTTAGGAGGCTTTTTGGCGCTCCTTCCCACTACACGTCCGCTCGCTCCTTTCCCCTAAAGACAAAAATTTTTACTATGGAAATCAAAGAGATTTCCCTTCGACTTGTTCGAATCTCAAGCTAATGGCTCATGACTCAAGAACTTCGTCGGATCGGCTCCCGGAGAGATATCTAGGGCAGAGAAGAGCTCAAAAAACCCAAGAATACTCAGCAGGAGGGTTGAGGAATGTGTAAAAAGTGTGGAAGGACGTGCCAATGACGTCCTATTTATAGGATTGAGGCGCAATACGGCCTGGGAGGTCAATACGGCCCGTATTGAGTTTTTTGAACTACAATACGGCCGTATTGAATTCAATACGGCCGTATTGAAGTTCAAAAACTTCAATACGGCCGTATTGGTTTCAGTGTGGCCGTATTGTAGTTCAAAAAGTTCAATACGGCCGTATTGGTTTCAGTGTGGCCGTATTGTAGTTCAAAAAGCTCAATACGGCCGTACTGAACCTCTGGGAGGGCGTATTGAGCTCCAATCCTCACACACCCTTATTCTAAGCTACTCTAAGACTTCTAGACATACAAAGAATCATCCTAGGGTCTTCTAGGAGTCCTTCCAGGTGACTTTCCTTCGGTCTTTGAGAGTCTTTGAGCTTTATTTCCGACCCGGACAATTTTAGGGGTCTACAGCTGCCCCCCCTTTACTTAGTCAAACGGCTTTTTGGTGTACCGGTTGACAAGTAAAGGAGTTGACCCAATTGTCCGGGGAACAGGCCACCCTTCCGACTTGTAGTGTCTTCAGGTGGGAAAACTGTTGAGTAGCCTCTCCAGGTTGAGTATTAGTCATCGCCTCTCCAGGCTCGTTGCATACCTCGGTGTTTCTGACAACCTCGGTAGCGTGAGTTTTCCCTCTCCAGGGTCTGCATGCCTCCATGTTTCTGACGATGTTGGCAGCTGCATACCTCCGTGTTTCTGACGACGGGGTAGCTGAGTATTAGTCGTCGCCTCTCCAGGCTCGTGCAAACCTTGGTGTTTCTGACAACCTCGGTAGCGTGAGTTTGCCCTCTCCAGGGTGTGCATGCCTCCATGTTTCTGACGATGTTGGCAGCTGCGTACCTCCGTGTTTCTGACGACGGGGTGGCTGAGTATTAGTCGTCGCCTCTCCAGGCTCGTGCATACCTTGGTGTTTCTGACAACCTCGGTAGCTGCATACCTCCGTGTTTCTGATGACGGGGTAGCTGAGTATTAGTCGTCGCCTCTCCAGGCTCGTTGCATACCTCAGTGTTTCTGATCACTTTGGCAGCTTGAGTTTGCCCTCTCCAGGGTCTGCGGTTTGCCCTCCCCAGGGTTGCATACCTCCGTGCTTCTGGTCACTTTGGTAGCATGAGTTTGCCCTCTCCAGGGATTTGAGATGATTTTGTCTCCACAGTCCACGATGTTGTTTTGACGGTTGTTTTTGATTTTTGTGCCGCTGAGGGCTGGATAACGCATGGATCCGTCTAGGGGATGTGCAGTTACTCATGGGTTCTTGTGTCCCAACTTTCCATTGCGTAGTTGGTGCCCACTGGGGAAATTCTGATTCCTTGGGGATGTAGACACAAAGATGCTCTTTCTGATGTGAGCGATGCCTTATGATTGGCTGACGTCCTTTCGACGTTTGTGGAGTATCCCGGTTATCCTTATTCGGGTGACTCTTTTTTGATTTTGCTGGTTTTGTTGCCTCTGCGTAGGCTGTTGTCCGCTGGGGGATTCTGTCGTATTGATCTTTTCTGATTCTCCTTTTTTGAAGGAGTGCCTCTGAGTAGGCGAATGGGAATTGAGGATCTTATGTATCCCAGAGTATTATTTAGAAAGCCTTTTCAGGCTTAACTTCACTCGTCGCTTGAGTTGGAAAGCCATCTTCCACTGAGGAAGTCTGAGTCTTTTGACTCGGATGCTCTGTTTGGATGATCATGCTTCCATTGGGGAATCTTGCTGATCTTGCTCTGATAGCTTTCACTGGGAATTTGGCCCAAGAGTGCAAGCCGAGATGTCTCTGGGGAGTATTATTTCGGCAAGCCTCTCCAGGCTCAGTTATTCTGTTTGATTGTTGGATTTTCTGACTTTTTTTTTGCCTTTTTTTGTCGATTTTTCGGCTTTTTCTGTTGGCTGCTGTCATACACAAGAATTTTTCCTATTTTTCTACTTTATGCGACTGCCTCATGATAAGGTCTTTGAATGTGCAACTAATGTGTGTGATGCACGAAATGCAAGTTTAATTATTTTGTTAATGTTTTTAGAAAAATGAATGGCTCTCCCTATCCTCCTCTTTTTGGAGGAATTTCTGTGAGCCTCTTACGCAGGAGATTACGGATTTTATAGGAACCCCTCCAACTTTCTTTATTGACCGATTATTAAAGGAATTTCGTACAATTTTAAAGAAACACCAATTTAGAGGCATAATCACATGGTCAAGAGAGAAGAGAAATGAATAGATATTTTATTGATATTCACAAATGTTTTTACAGAAAGATATACAGAGGGAATTTCTGAAGAATGGCTGGCCAGGGTAGGCTATATACATTGGGCTTAACAATTATATATGTAATTGTTGCTCTTACGTTCCCCTAATTGCTTCGGGTGAGATGCCTGAGCCAGGAGTGTAGACACTGCAAGACGCTTGCTTCTAGAAGATAATCACTTGAACCGCCTTTCGGTTTTTGGTTCAAGTAATCGTTGCTTGCTTTGTTTTTGTGTCTTATTCTTTTGCCCCTAATTTTTGCCTAGGACGTATCCTAGCGGGGATAAATTCGCCTTTATTTTGCCTAGTACCCATGTACTGGCGGGCTTTTTATTTTGCCCTAACTTTTGCCTAGGACGCCCTTTTCGGGTTTTCATCCTAGCGGGCCTATGCAAGCAACGTCTTCAAGCATAGTACTTCTTTACCACGTCAGCGTTGACTGGGTATCGAAGTTCTTCTCCATCCATGTCCGTGAGGATCAATGCTCCTCCTGAGAAGGCTCGCTTCACCACGTATGGTCCTTCGTAATTCGGGGCCCACTTTCCGATTTTGTCCTTTTGGGCCGGGTAGCAATTTCTTCATTACCAGTTCTCCCTCGTGGTAGACTTGAGGGTGGACTTTCTTGTCAAAAGCCCTTTTGATCTTCCTCTAATAGGCTTGACCATGGCATATGGCGTTCAGCCGTTTCTCTTCGATAAGATTCAACTGGTCGTATCGGCTTTGAACCCATTCTGCCTCGGAAAGTTTCGCTTCCATGATTACCCTTAGAGAAGGTATCTCGACTTCGACAGGCAGAACTGCCTCCATCCCATAGACGAGGGAGAATGGAGTGGCTCCTGTAGATGCACGTACTGAAGTCCTATAACCATGAAGAGCGAAGGGTAACATCTCATGCCAGTCTCTAAATGAGACAACCATCTTTTGCACTATTTTCTTTATGTTTTTATTGGCTGCCTCGACTGCCCCATTCATCTTTGGCCGATACGGGGAAGAGTTGTGGTGTTGGATCTTGAATTCTTGGCACAGTTCTTCCACCATTTTGTTATTCAAATTAGACCCATTATCAGTGATGATTTTATCGGGAATATCGTATCTGCATATAATGTTCTTCCTGATGAAGGATGTTACCACCTTTCGGGTCACATGAGCATACGATGCCGCTTCTACCCATTTGGTGAAGTAGTCAATGGCCACAAGGATGAACCTATGTCCATTGGATGCTTTTGGTTCGATGGGTCCAATAACATCCATGCCCCACATTGCGAATGGCCAAGGTGAAGCCAATACATTTAGTGGAGTCGGTGGGACATGAATGTTGTCGGCGTATGCTTGACACTTATGGCATTTTCGCACGTACTGGTAACAATCCCTTTCCATGGTCGACCAATAGTATCCCGCCCTGAGGATCTTTTTAGCCATTGCAGGCCCGGGGATATGGGTACCGAAAACCCCCTCATGTACTTCTTTGATCATATTTTGAGCTTCGACTTGGTCTATACATCTCAACAAGACCGAGTCATAATTTTTCTTGTAGAGAGTTTCACCGACTAGCAGAAATCCCATGGCCCTTCTTCGGATATGCTTCTTGTCATTGTCGTTGGCCGCATCAGGATATTCCCCTTTTGTCAAATATTGTTTGATATCATGGAACCATGGACAATTATCGACAACTTCATCTATCAGAAGGCAGAACGCTTGCTTATCGTGCTGCCGGATATTGATGATGGGCATTTCATGCTCCTTATCCAAGGCGAACATCGACGAGAGTGTAGCAAGAGCGTCGGCAAACTGATTCTCCTCTCTTGGAATGTATTCAAAGACGACACTTTGGAAGGAATGTGTCAAATCTTTGATATGTTCAACATATGGTATCAGTTTAGGATTTCGGACTTCCCAATCACCTCGTAGTTGGTGGATGACCAGGGCCGAATCACCAAACACTTTGAGCTTTAGGATACCATTGTTGATGGCCGCTTGGATTCCCAATGCGCAAGCCTCGTATTCAGCCATGTTGTTTGTACAGTCGAAGTTGAGTCTTGCCGTTATGGGAATGTATTTTCCTTGTGGAGAGATTAGCACTGTGCCAATCCCTCGTCCAAGCATGTTGGAGGCTCCATCAAAATACATGGTCCATGCATCATCTTTTGGTTCTTCATGTTGTAGATTCATTATATCCTCATCGGGGAAATCATCCTGAAGGGACTGGTAGTCGTTGGTCGGCCCGTGTGCTAGGTAATCAGCTAGGGTACTGCCCTTGATGGCCTTTTGTGTGACATGTATGATGTCAAATTCTGATAACTGTACTTGCCATCGGGCGATCTTCCCAGTGATTATTGGTTTTTCGAACACGTACTTAATTGGATCCATTTTGGAAACCAGCCAAGTAGTATGCCTAATCATATATTGCCTGAGCCGCTGTGTTGCCCATGCTAACGCACAGCACGTCTTTTCTAACGACGTGTAGCGGGTCTCATAGTCGAGAAATTTCTTGCTCAGGTAGTAGATGGCTCGTTCTTTCTTTCCTGTTTCATCTTGTTGTCCTAGCACAACTCCCATGGACTCATCAAGCACGGTTAAGTAGAAGATTAATGGTCTTCCCTTGACAGGTGGCACCAATACTGGTGGATTGGCCAAGCACTGTTTGATCTTGTCAAAAGCTTGTTGACAATCCTCATTCCAAGATTCGGAATGATTCTTGCGCAACAGCCTGAATATTGGTCTACACGTGTCGGTCAACTGTGCGATGAACCTTGCGACATAGTTCACCCTGCCGAGGAATCCTCTTATTTCTTTCTCGGTTTTAGGAGGAGGCATTTCCATTATTGCCTTCGCTTTATCGGGGTCCACCTCTATGCCCTTTTTACTGACGATGAACCCGAGAAGCTTACCCGACCGAACTCCGAAAGTACACTTAGCCGGATTTAGCTTAAGCTGATACTTGCGAAGCCGGTTGAATAATTTTCTCAAATATTGGATATGGTCCATTTCGTCTTTCGACTTTGCGATCATGTCGTCCACGTATACTTCAATTTCTTTGTGGATCATGTCGTGGAATAACGTCACCATTGCTCGTTGGTAGGTGGCACCCGCATTTTTGAGTCCAAAAGGCATCACCCTGTAGCAAAAAGTGCCCCAGGGTGTAATGAAGGAAGTTTTCTCGCGGTCTTCCTCATTCATCTTGATTTGGTTGTACCCCGAGTACCCATCCATAAAGGAATAGAGTGTGTTCGTGGCTGTATGATCCACTAGTGTATCGATGTGCGGTAAGGGAAAATCGTCCTTTGGACTGGCACGATTCAGATCCCTGTAGTCAACACAAACTCTAACCTTTCCATTCTTTTTAATGACCGGCACGATGTTAGCTAGCCATTCGGGATACTGAGATACAACCAAGAATCCCGCGTCTAATTGTTTCTCTACCTCCTCCTTGATCTTTAAAGACCATTCGGGCTTGATTCGTCGGAGCTTTTGTTTGACGGGTCGAAACTCTTCTTTCAATGGTAACTTGTGCTCGACGATGTTAGAGTCTAAACCGGGCATATCATGATACGACCATGCAAATACATCCTTATATTCCCTTAACAATTGGATCAACTGCTCCCTTACTTCATCACTGATATGGGTCCCAATGTTGACTTCTTTTATCTCTTGGCCCTGCCCCAGATTTACGGTCTCCAATTTCTCTTGATACGGTTGGAGCAGGCGAGCTTCTTGATCTAGCAGTCTTTGCAGATCCGGAGAGATGGTCTCCTCATCACTGTCCAACTCAACCCATTCATCCTCGACTTTCGGATCCCGGTCGGAGCGAACAATCACAGACATAATTGTTTTATCGGTTCTGTTTTTGGTTTAGAATTATTAATGTTAATGAGAGAAAGAGAGAAAAGAACAAATGAGAGAATGATATGTGAAAAATGCCTCTTTATTGATATGTAAAAAACTGTACAAAAAACTCTTATTCATATGAAAAGGATCTCATGATCTCGGGTACTGATCATGAGTCCCTAAAAGAAAAGAAAAATGTGGAGGGGCCCTATCGTGGCTTGCTCTTCTCTCTATTCCTGCTTCGGCAGAGGATTCTTGCTCACGTTGGGCTCTGTCGAATCAAAAGTGACCCACCCAACATCGATAAGGTCTTGGACCTTATATTTGAGAGCTCTACAGTTCTCCGTTGAATGCCCTGGTGCCCCCGAATGGTATAGACATTTGTCTTGCGGATTGTACCAATCGGGGTAAGGTGGATCAATTTTCCTTGGTGGAATGTAAGCTAGAAGATGAGCTTGTACTAGCTTCGGCAGGAGGTCGCTATATGTGGTCGGAAGTTTATCAAACTTCTTCACAGGGTTGTACTGCGACTTTCCTGACTTCGAAGCGGAGGAAGATGAAGAAATAGTTACGGCGTTGACTCCTCCTTCTTTCTTCTTCCCATAGGTCTTCTTGTCGCCACCGGCCCGAACGGGCTTTCGGCATTCGCGAGGGATGGTTGGACTCGTTTATTTGTTTGAAAAATGTGGATTGCTAGAATGACTTATTCTCAAACTGAGACCTCGTCAAACGAGCAATTTTATTAAAAGGCTCACTAATCCATATTAATCCCAAGCGGGACCCTCCATGGATTAGTGGTTTTCATAAAAGGAGGGTTCGTGGAGTCGCCACCAATGTTTTACTCAAAACATTGGAAAAAGGGATAAGGCAATTGATTTAAAAATCAACTTTGGCCACTACAACCAGAGTTGGGTAAGGGAGTCGGTTACGCGTGGGGAAGGTGTTAGCACCCCACAGCGCCCCTTTCGGGTTCCCTATGACAGATTATTTTTAACAGAACAGTATAAAATTACTAAATTACCCCTATTTATTCTAAGCAATTATAAATTGACTATCTACATGATGACAGTTTAAATATTCACACAGAAAGCAGTAAAAGGAAGGATTGAAGGGAAACCTCTTGAAGCGTGCTTTTATAAAAATGAACTGGGAAGCGTTTTGGCGTTCCCTCGCTCTACAAGCCCGCTCCTCGCTCTCCTAGAACAAAATTTTAACTAAGGGAATCAAAGAGATTTCCCTTCGACTAGGTTCGATCCTCAAGCAAAATGGCTCGGGGCTCAAGAACTTCGTCGGATCGACTCCCAGAGAGATTTCTAGGGCAGAACACTGCTCAAAAACCCCAGAATACTCAAGGAGGGAGTCAAAACTGTGTGTAAAAGTGTGGAATGACGTCCAATTGACGTCATATTTATAGGGAATAGGCGCAATACGGCCTACGGGAGCAATACGGCCGTATTGAAATTTTTGAACTTCAATACGGTCGTATTGAGTTCAATACGGCCGTATTGAAGTTCAGAAATTTCAATGCGCCCGTATTGAGTTCACAGCGGCTGCATTGAAGTGTCAATACGGGCGTATTGATTTCAGTACGGCCGTATTGAAGTTTCAGAAACTTCAATACGCCGTATTGAGTTCGCTGCGGCCGTATTGAAGCTTCAATACGGCCGTATTGAATGCAGTACGGCCGTATTGGGCTTTTTCCCTCCACTTCGTTATTTTGAGCTATTCTAAGACCTCTAGACCTACAGAGAACCCTCCTAGGGCCTTCCAGGAGTCCTTCTGGCTGATCTTCCTTCAATCTTCGAGAGTCTTCAAGCTTTATTTCCGACCCGGACAATTTTAGGGGTCTACAGCTGCCCCCCCTTTACTTAGTCGGACGGCCTCTTGGTGTATCGGCTGACAAGTAAAGGAGTTGACCCAATTGTCCGGGTATTGTGCCGACCTTCTGACTTGTAGCGTCTTCCGGTAGGAAAATGTTGAGTAGCCTCTCCAGGTGGGTGCATACCTCGGCGCTTCTGACATCCTCGGTAGCTGAGTTTACCTTCTCCAAGGTCAACTTCACTCGACGCTCGAGCTGGAAGTTGGACATCAACGCGCCTCTGATGACGCTGATGGTTGAGTACCGCCTCTCCAGGCTTAGCTTCACTCTTTGTTCGAGCCGGAAGCTAAGTACCTTTGTGACGACGGTGAGCGGTGTGAGTTTTGCCTCTCCAGGCCTTGCTTTGCTTGTTGCCCAAGCTGGAAGCTGTAAGTACCGTCTCTCCAGGCTTAGCTTCACTCTTTGTTCGAGCCGGAAACTAAGTACCTTTGTGATAACGGCGAGCAGTATGAGTTTTGCCTCTCCAGGCCTTGCTTTGCTTGTTGCCCAAGCTGGAAGCTGTAAGTACCGTCTCTCCAGGCTTAGCTTCACTCTTTGTTCGAGCCGGAAACTAAGTACCTTTGTGATAACGGCGAGCAGTATGAGTTTTGCCTCTCCAGGCCTTGCTTTGCTTGTTGCCCAAGCTGGAAGCTGTAAGTACCGTCTCTCCAGGCTTAGCTTCACTCTTTGTTCGAGCCGGAAGCTAAGTACCTTTATGACAACGGTAGGCGGTGAGTACCCTTTTTCCAGAGATAGCTTCGCTCATTGTCCGAGCCGGAAGCTGCACACCTCCGTGTTTGTGACGACGGGGTAGCGTGAATATCTCCTTTCCAGGGATTCGTGATGATTTTGTCTCCACAGTCCACGATGCTGCTTCGACGGTTGTTTTTTGACTTTGTGCCACTAAGGGCTGGATAACGCAGGGATCCGTCTAGGGGATGTGCAGTTACTCATAGGTTCTTGTGTCCCAACTTTCCATTGCGTAGTTGGTTCCCACTGGGGAATTTCTGATTCCTTTGGGTGCAGACACAAAGATGCTCTTTCTGATGTGAGCGGTGCCTTATGATTGGCTGACGTCCTTTCGACGTTGGTGGAGTATCCCGGTTATCCTTGTTCGGGTGTCTCTTTTGGTTTTCTGATTTTGCTGCCTCTGTGTAGGCTGTTATCCACTGGGGGATTTTGTCGTTGATTATTGATTTTTTTTATTTTTTCTCCTTCTGCAGGGATGCCTCTTGAGTAGGCGACTGGGGATTTGGGGATCTTATGTATCCCAGAGTATTATTTAGGAAGCCTCTACAGGCTTAGCCTCACTCGACACTTGAGTTGGAGAGCTATCTTCACTGAGGAAGTTTAAGTCCTTTGACTTGGATATTCTGCTTGGGAGATCGTACTTCCATTGGGGATTTTGACGATCTTGCTTGATAACTCTTGCTGGGGATTTTCCCGTGAGCTTGAGCTGAGGTTCCCTCTGGGGAGTATTATTTCTGCGAGCCTCTCCAGGCTCAGTTATTCTGCATACTGTGGAGGATGTGGAGTATTATTTTGGTAAGCCTCTCCAGGCTTAGTTATTCGGTACAAATTGTTTGTTGGATTTTCTATATCCTTGCCTTTTTTATTTTCGGCTTTTTCTGTATTTTGCCTTTTCTTCTGATTTGGCTTTTTCTGTATTTTGCCTTTTTATGTTTTTGGCTTTTGCTGTACAGAAATTAAAAGTGCTAAAGAAATTAAATTCAGTTATTATGAGAGAGTATTATTTCGGCAAGCCTCTCCAGGCTCAGTTATTTTGTAGGAGTATTATTTCGGCGAGCCTCTCCAGGCTCAATTATTCTGTACGAGTATTATTTCGGCGAGCCTCTCCAGGCTCAATTATTCTGAGAGTATTATTTCTGCAAGCCTCTCCAGGCTTTAGTTATGATGAAAGAGTATTATTTCGGCGAGCCTCTCCAGGCTCAATTATTCTGAAGGAGTATTATTTCGGCAAGCCTCTCCAGGCTCAATTATTCTGCGGGAGTATTATTTAGGCAAGCCTCTCCAGGCTCAGTTATTCTGAGAGAGTATTCTTTCGGCAAGCCTCTCCAGGCTCAGTTATTTTGAGAGTATTCTTTCGGCAAGCCTCTCCAGGCTCAATTATTCTGAGAGTATTCTTTCGGCAAGCCTCTCCAGGCTCAGTTATTTTGTATGACGCTGTTGATTTTCTGAATCTTTGCATTTTGTTTGCTGCTGTCATACACAAGCAATTTTTCCTATTTTTTCTAATTTATGTAGTTGCCTCATGACGAGGTCTTTGAAAATTTCTTTATGGCCAATACGGCCGCATCCATTTCAGTACGCCTATGTTGAGTTAAAATTTTGTTCATAACCCTGATTTTAGTACGGGTGTACTGAACATGGTACAGGCGCATTGTTTTTTCTGAAATTTATATTATTTATTATATATATTTTTTTTTGTTTTTTTCAATAAACAGAGAATAAGTGATCTTCCAGTACACCTATCATCTGTATGCATGTATGCAGTATGATGCACCTAATTCTATTTGATTCTTTTTTCAAAAGAATTAACCGATGCGTTTTTGTGTTTGGATTTTGCCATTCCTCCAGACGGACTGTGCTCTGCCGATTTCTGTTACCGAGGAATGATGCATATTTGATTTTGGTGTCATCAACCAAATGATTCTTCCCTTTCTTTAGAAGATGTGTCAACCCTCCTATTGACCACTATATCTCCATGTTTCCACTAGATTATTCAAAAATCGTTGGGACAAGAGAGAAAAGAAGGAAAGGGTATATTTTTCAAAAGTTTGTGTTTTAGAGGGGATTATTTTATTTTTTGAAAAATGGTTTTTTGTAAGAATGGCTGGCCATGGTAGGCTTATGTGTTTAGGCTTGTTCGATTAAACACTTATGAGGTTAAGCACATCTTTGTTATTAATGATTGTGTTTTGACAACTTGGATAGCTTTTCTTGAGCCCCTTGTTGAATTCAATTGATGGTACCATCATGGATTTATTTTGTTTTTTTTTTTTTTTTTTTTCTTTTTTTGACGGCCCTAACTTTTGCCTAAAACACCCATTTGTGATGTCTTAGCGGGCTTTTGTTTTTGTTCATTATTTTGTAACCCTAACTTTTGCCTAGGTCACCCTTTTGTGGGATTCCTAGCGGGTCTTTTGGTCTTATTTTGTAACCCTAACTTTTGCCTAGGTCACCCTTTTGTGGGATTCCTAGCGGGTCTTTTGCTCTTTAGGATTTCTTTATCCATGATGGCACTTATTGAGGCCAAGAAAAGGTGCTCCAAGTTGACACACACACTTCCACATAAAAATGATGTGGGTTTATTGATTATTAAGATGATTTTAACCTCATTCATGTTTATTCAAACAGGGTTAAAATAATGTGGTCTAGAATTTTATTGCAAGCGAGAAAAGAAGCAATAAAGAATTAATGAAGAATGATTTTATTATAATCATAATGGAAACATGTGCCCTATCGAGGCTCGGGGGTCGGGCTGTCCCCGAGGAGTGATCTCTAATAGTCACTGAGTCTATACATCCCTATCGGAAGGAGAAGGACACTTGATGACAACAGCTGGCCTTGACGTTTGTGAACCAGCCTTCCTAAAGATCTGGCTTAAAGAACGTCGAGAAGGATCTTGGTTTCTCTTCGTCCTTTGATCTTTGTTAGGGTTGTATCTTAACCCTTGTTTCCCCGGATTGTCTTTGATAATGGGTAGCTCCGGGATTCCTTGGGAGTCCTTGCCTAATTCTTGTCTTGGCAAGTATCCGTTCTTTGTGAGCGTATGAGCTACCTTCTTCACTTCTCGGGGAAACGTTTCAACATTGGCGATTTCCAATGCTTGGAAGGCGGTTTCTAGAGCTTCCTCCACTGCATCCACGTAAGGTATGGTGGATGGCTTGCTGATGAGTATGTCGTCTTCAGCTTGTACAGTCACCAGCTTGTCACCCACAATGAATTTGATTTTCTGGTGAAGCGTAGAAGGAATAGCTTTTGCATCATGAATCCAAGGTCGGCCGAGGAGACAGCTGTATGTTGGAGTAATGTCTATCACTTGGAATTCGACATTTAAAGATAGTGGGTCCAATTTGGATTGGAAGATTGATCTCTCCCACCACTTCTCTTTTAGAACCATCGAAGGCTCGAACGATCATGTTGCTCGGGCGCATTTGGACTCCCTTGATTACCAATTGCTTGAGCGTTCTTTTTGGCATCACATTCAAGGAAGATCCATTATCCACCAAGACTTTTGCGATGTGATACTCCTTGCACTTTATAGAGATGTGCAAGGGCTTGTTGTGTTTTGATCCCTCGGCGGGGATTTCTTCATCGATGAAGGTGCGGTGATCATTAGCCTTGATGTGACTAACAATCCCCTCAAACTCGTCTTGGGAGATAGTGTGCGACACGTATGCCTCGTTCAAGACTTTCAACAGAGCTTGCCGATGCGATTCGAAGCATAGGATCAACGACAACAGCGTAATCTTTGCTGGCGTCTTATGAAGTTGATCCACGATGGAGTACTCGCTCTGTCGGATATATTTTAACAGCTTGTCTGTCTCCTCCTCGGATTCTTTTTCCTCAGTTTTCTTTTCTTCTTTTTCTTTATTCTTGGGGGCTTTATCATGAAGATCTTCGGGAGTGCAGATCCTGCCACTCCTAGTCATGCCCCCAAGTTCCAGCGATGTTGGAGATATCGCTGTCGGCAGAAGAGTGGATGTCGTATATCCACGGCACAGCCTTATTTGATTTGTAAGGGAAAGGCCTTGGAACTGTGATCCTTAATGGTGTCGGACCTTCCCCTTTATTCGTCTTGATTACCAACAACGGAGTTGATGTGCGCTCGCTTGGCGCGGTTGTTGGCTTACACTTGATAACGAACGGCGTGCGATCCATTCTTTGAACATACGCATCGATTATTTCTTTCTTTTTATTAATTTTTATTACTGAATTACTAGGAGGGATGTATGAAATGAATGATTCCTAGATCCCTCCATGATCTATATGCATGATATGAGATGATGATGTTGAATATGCATGCATTGTGTTTATTGAACTAAGCATTATCATGTTTTTAGGATTTTCCTAAGATGATGCATGATATTGCTTGGTTTGGGTAAATACATATTTTTCTTTTGAATATTTTGTATCTTTTTATATTTTTTGGGTGAAAAGGGAAACTACCTATATGAATGCAATGAAGGTAGATGTTAACACCATGTACTAGAAGATCTTTATTTCTATTTATTCTTTTTATTTAAAAAAGAATGTTGTATGTTTAAAAGGTGCAAATGTATGCTCATACAATGTCACATAGTCAATGCACAAACAATTCACTCATCCACGAACAGTCACGAGCGAATCACGAGGTGGGGGTCTCCTGCAGAAAAGTGCATATTCAAGGAGGATCTAACTGTTCTCACTTGGTCAAAGGCCCCCAAGGTGCCCCCATTATAGGGACCCAATTCCTCTCGTCGTAAGTCGATGGAAAGTTCCAACGCACTGTCGGACTCGAGTTCATGGTTATCACCTTGAGTGATGTTTTTCCGACAACGGTCTCATAGGCTCCTATAAACCCATCAACCGGCCGTACTAACATCCACTCCCTATGGATTACCACTCATGCCCCCGGGTATAGAGGGAACTGTTGTGTGCAAAGGTTTGTGTACAGTTTGTATTTCAAACAATTGCGGAATTTAAACAAACAACAGTTATTAAAGCCATGTAATAAAGCATGTTATAATACAAGCGAGGGGTAATGAAGTAATTTTAACTATTATTTGTTAAAAATAATCTGTCACTAAATGGGACTGACTCTCAAGGCTTCCCCAGTGGAGTCGCCATCTGTCGCCACCGGCCCGAACGGGCTTTCGGCATTCGCGAGGGATGGTTGGACTCGTTTATTTGTTTGAAAAATGTGGATTGCTAGAATGACTTATTCTCAAACTGAGACCTCGTCAAACGAGCAATTTTATTAAAAGGCTCACTAATCCATATTAATCCCAAGCGGGACCCTCCATGGATTAGTGGTTTTCATAAAAGGAGGGTTCGTGGAGTCGCCACCAATGTTTTACTCAAAACATTGGAAAAAGGGATAAGGCAATTGATTTAAAAATCAACTTTGGCCACTACAACCAGAGTTGGGTAAGGGAGTCGGTTACGCGTGGGGAAGGTGTTAGCACCCCACAGCGCCCCTTTCGGGTTCCCTATGACAGATTATTTTTAACAGAACAGTATAAAATTACTAAATTACCCCTATTTATTCTAAGCAATTATAAATTGACTATCTACATGATGACAGTTTAAATATTCACACAGAAAGCAGTAAAAGGAAGGATTGAAGGGAAACCTCTTGAAGCGTGCTTTTATAAAAATGAACTGGGAAGCGTTTTGGCGTTCCCTCGCTCTACAAGCCCGCTCCTCGCTCTCCTAGAACAAAATTTTAACTAAGGGAATCAAAGAGATTTCCCTTCGACTAGGTTCGATCCTCAAGCAAAATGGCTCGGGGCTCAAGAACTTCGTCGGATCGACTCCCAGAGAGATTTCTAGGGCAGAACACTGCTCAAAAACCCCAGAATACTCAAGGAGGGAGTCAAAACTGTGTGTAAAAGTGTGGAATGACGTCCAATTGACGTCATATTTATAGGGAATAGGCGCAATACGGCCTACGGGAGCAATACGGCCGTATTGAAATTTTTGAACTTCAATACGGTCGTATTGAGTTCAATACGGCCGTATTGAAGTTCAGAAATTTCAATGCGCCCGTATTGAGTTCACAGCGGCTGCATTGAAGTGTCAATACGGGCGTATTGATTTCAGTACGGCCGTATTGAAGTTTCAGAAACTTCAATACGCCGTATTGAGTTCGCTGCGGCCGTATTGAAGCTTCAATACGGCCGTATTGAATGCAGTACGGCCGTATTGGGCTTTTTCCCTCCACTTCGTTATTTTGAGCTATTCTAAGACCTCTAGACCTACAGAGAACCCTCCTAGGGCCTTCCAGGAGTCCTTCTGGCTGATCTTCCTTCAATCTTCGAGAGTCTTCAAGCTTTATTTCCGACCCGGACAATTTTAGGGGTCTACACTTCTTAGCTTCAAATGATTGGGAAGGCCCAGCTAGCTTCCCACTTTTCAGCCCTTGTTCCACTCTTTCTCCAATGGTGATGATGTCCGAGAAGAGCGTTGTCGTGTTCCCTATCATCTTGTCATAATAGGGACCGGTCAACGAGTTTATAAATAGGGACACCGTCTCCTTATCTGACAGCGGGAGCTCTATTTGTGCCGCCAACTCCCTCCATCGTTGGGCGTACGCCTTAAAGGATTCATCATTTTTCTTACTCAAGGCTTGAAGATCGGACCTATCGGGTGTTAGGTCGATGTTATACTTGTAGCGCTTGAGAAATGCGTCGGCCAACTGCTTCCATGTAAGCACCTGATTCCCATCCAGCTGCATATACCAGTTGAGTGCGGTGTCAGCTAAGCTCTCTTGGAAGCAATGGATTAAGAGCTTTTCATTAGTGGCATATGCAGCCATCTTTCGGCAATACATGGTGAGATGACTTTTGGGGCAAGTCGATCCCACATACTTTGGGAAATCGGGCACTTTGAATTTGGGAGGGAATTGGATGTCCCTTACTAAACACATGTCGGCGGCATCTTTGATATCGAAATCATGCCCCTCCATAGCCCTCAGCCGGTCCTCGAGAGCGTGGAATTGCTCCTTTGAAATCTCGGGCTCTTTAATTGTAATCCCCGCCCTAGGGGGTACAGCTTGCGGAGGCTCTTGCTCTTGTTCCTCCTCATGATGGGATTCATGGTCACTGTGTTGAGCCCCGTGTTCGTTTCGGTGTGAGTTCCATCATTTGCGCCATTTGCTCCTTGAGCTGCGAGAGCTCGGCTGTAAGCTTCCTATTTTGTTCCTCCAACGCTTCCATTTTCTTGAGTTTCTGCGCGCGCGTGAGGACAGAGAGATGACCAGCCACTTTCTAAAATGAATGCTTGATCTAATTAGTTTATTTATGGAATGAATACACTCTTGACATGAGCTTGATAATCTTCCATCTTTAAGGCGCTGCCTTTTTAAGACGGAGGTTTACCACCCTCCTTGACTTATGATCTCTCCCCAACGGAGAATCTCAATAGTCATGGGTCTCTTTCACTTACGTCAAGGGGTATTGGTGAGCCCAAAATGAATGATTATGAGGATGCATGATGTCTTATTGGTAATGATGCACATGCTCCTTACTTTTATTGTATTTTCATACATGGTCTTTCCTCTCATGTCATGACATTTTTTTTTTTTTATGCGTGAGGTTTATTCTTTGACCTTATTACGAGGTTTATTATTAATGCACAAACAATGTCACATAGACCTATACACAAACAATTCACTCATCCACGAACAGTCACGAGCGAATCACGAGGTAGGGGTATCCTGCAGAAAAGTGCATATTTAAGGAGGTTCTAACTGTTCTCACTGGTCTGAGGCTCCCAAGGTGCCCCCATCATAGAGACCCAATTCCTCTCGTCGTAAGTCGATGGAAAGCTCCAACGCACTGTCAGACTTGATTTCATGGTTATCACCTCGAGTGATGCTTTCCGACAACGGTCTACGGGCACCTATAGACCCATTCGACAACCGGCCGTACTAACATCCACTCCCTATGGCTTTCCACTCATGCCCCCGGGTATAGAGGGAACTGTTGTGTGCAAAGGTTCGTGTGCAGTTTATATTTCAACCAATTGCAAAAATTTTAAACATCCAACAGTTATTAAAGCCAATTAGGTAAAACGTATTATCATACAAGCGAGTGTAGACCCCTAAAATTGTCCGGGTCGGAAATAAGACTCGAAGACTCTCAAAGATCGAAAGAAAGTCAGCCAGAAGGACTCCTAGAAGACCATAGGATGGCTATCTGTAGGTTTAGAGGTCTTAGAGTACCTAAAAATAAGGAAGTGGGAGGTTTGGAGCTCAATACGGCCTCCTTGGAGTTCAGTACGGCCGTACTGCACATTTTGTACTACAATACGGCCGTACTGAAACTAATACGGCCGTATTGAAGTTTCTGTATTTCAATACGGCCTTACTGAATTCAATACGGCCGTATTGAAGTACAAAAACTCAATACGGGCCGTATTGAACCCAGGGGCCGTACTGCGCCTCATCCCTATAAATAGGACGTCATTTGGACGTCATTCCACACTTTCACACACAGTTTTGACTCCCTCCTTGAGTATTCTGGGGTTTTTGAGCAGTGTTCTGCTCTAGAAATCTCTCTGGGAGTCGATTCGACAAAGTTCTTGAGTCACGAGCCATTTGCTTGAGTCTCGAACTTAGTCGAAGGGAAATCTTTTGGATTTCCATAGTAAAAATTATTTTTTAGGAAGGAGCGAGCGAGCTTGTAGAGGGAGGGAGCGCCAAAAAGCCTCCTAAACTTCATTGATATATAAAAAGCACGCTTCAAGAGGTTTCTTCTCTAAAAATCCCTTCTTTTACCGCTTTCTGATTGTTGCATATTTAAATTCGTCATCATGTAGATATTTAATATATAATCGTTTATAATAAATAGGGGTAATTTAGTAATTTTACGCTATTATTTAATAAATAATCCGTCATAGGGAACCCGAAAGGGGCGTTGTGGGGTGCTAACACCTTCCCCGCACGTAACCGACTCCCTTACCCAACTCTGGTTGTAATGGCCAAGGTTGATTTATAAAATCAATTGCCTTAAATCTTTTCCAATGTTTTGAGTAAAACATTGGTGGCGACTCCAAGAACCCTATCTTTTGCGAAAACCACTAATCCATAGAGGGTCCCGCTTGGGATTAATATGGATTGGTGAATCATTTAATAAAATTGGTAGCTCGACAAGGTCTCAGTTTGAGAATAAGTCGTTCTATCAATCCATCATTTTTCAAAATTTAAAACGAGTCCAACCATCGTCGCGATTGCCAAGGTCCGTTTCGGCGGGTGGCGACAGATGGCGACTCCACTGGGGAAGCCTTGAGAGTCAGTCCCATTTAGTGATGGATTGTTTCTAAAAAATAATAGTTTAAAATTACTTCATTACCCCTTACTTGTATGATAACATGTTTTATCTATTTGGCTTCAATAACTGTTGTATGTTTAAATTTTCGCAATTGTTTGAAATAAAAACTGCACACAAACCTTTGCACACAACAGTTCCCTCTATACCCGGGGGCATGAGTGGTAAGCCATAGGGAGTGGATGTTAGTACGGCCGGTTGTCGAATGGGTTTATAGGTGCCCGTAGACCGTTGTCGGAAAACATCACTCAAGGTGATAACCATGAACTCGAGTCCGACAGTGCGTTGGAACTTTCCATCGACTTACGACGAGAGGAATTGGGTCCCTATAATGGGGGCACCTTGGGGACCTCAGACCGGTGAGAACAGTTAGAACCTCCTTGAATATGCACTTTTCTGCAGGATACCCCTACCTCGTGATTCGCTCGTGACTGTTCGTGGATGAGTGAATTGTTTGTGCATAGGTTTATGTGATATTGTTTGTGCATTAATAAAACCTCGTGATAAGGTCTAAGAATAATCCCCATGCATGAAAATACCATGACATGAGAGGAAAGACCATGTGTGGAAATATAATAAAAGTGAGGAGCATGTACATCATTACCAATAAGACATCATGCATCCTCATAAACCATGCATTTTAGGTTCACCAATACCTCTTGACATGAGTAAAAGAGACCCATAATTATCGAGATTCTCCGTTGGGGAGGGATCATAAGTCAAGGAGGGTGGTAACACTCCGTTTTAAAAAGGCAGCGCCTTAAAAATGGAGGGTTATCAAGCTCATGTCAAGAGCGTATTCACTCCATAAATAAAATTAGATTAAACATTTATTTTAGAAAGTGGCTGGTCATCTCTCTGTCCTCACGCGCGCGCAGAAAATCAAGAAGATGGACGCGTTGGAGGAACAAAATAAGAAGCTTACAGCCGAGCTCTCACAGCTCAAGGAGCAAATGGCGCAAATGATGGAGCTCATGCGTTATCATAATGTACATGAGTCTCACCACAGTGACCATGAGTCCCATCATGTTGGAGGAAAAGTGGAACAAGAGCTGAAAAGTGGGAAGCTAGTTAAACCTTCCCAATCTTTTAAAGCTAAGAAGACCTTTGGGAAGAAGAAGGAGAGAGGAGTCAGCGCCATAACCATTTCCTTGTCTTCCTCCACTTCGAAGTCAGGAAAGTCGCAATACAACTCTGTGAAGAAGTTTGATAAACTTCCGACCACATATAGCGACCTCCTGCCGAAGCTAGTGGAAGCACGTCTTCTAGCTTATGTTCCACCAAAGAAAATGGATCCACCCTACCCCGATTGGTACAATCCACAAGATAAATGTCTATACCATTCGGGGGCACCGGGGCATTCAACGGAGAACTGTAGAGCTCTCAAATATAAGGTCCAAAACCTTATCGATGCGGGGTGGATCACTTTTGATTCAACAGCGCCCGACGTGAGCAAGAATCCTCGGCCAAAGCAGGAATAGAGAGAAGATCAAGCCACGATAGGGCCCCTCCATATTCTTCTTTTAGGGACTCATGATCAGTACCCGAGATCATGAGAACCTTTTCATGTAAATAAGGGTTTTTGTACAGTTTTAATACATATCAATAAAGAGGCATTTTTCACATATCATTCTCTCTTTTGTTCTTTTCTCTCTTTCCTCATTAACATTAATAATTCTAAACCTAAACAGAACCAATGAAATAATTATGTCTGTAATTGTTCGCTCTGACCGGGATCCGAAAGTTGAGGATGAATGGGTTGAGTTGGACAGTGACGAGGAGACCATCTCTCCGGATCTGCGAAGACTGCTAGATCAAGAAGCTCGTCTACTCCAACCGTATCAAGAGAAATTGGAGACTGTGAATTTGGGGCAGGGCCGAGAGATAAAAGAGGTCAACATTGGGACCCATATCAGTGATGAAATAAGGACACATGTTTCCGCTATGATTATAATGAAATCATTCTTTTTGCTTCTTTTCTTGCTTATAATAAAATTCTAAACCACATTATTTTTAACCCTGTTTGAATAAACATGAATGAGGTTAAAATCATCTTAATAATAATAAACCCACATCATTTTTATGTGGAAGTGTGTGTGACAACTTGGAGCACCTTCCCTTGGCCTCGACAAGTGCCATCATGGATAAAAAGAAATCCTTTATAATAAAAGAAGCTCGGCAGGAAACCCAAAAAGGGGGCTGCGCAAAAATAAGAGCAAAAGACCCGCTAGGAATCCCACAAAAGGGTGACCTAGGCAAAAGTTAGGGTTGCAAAAATGAATAAAAACAAAAGTCCGCTAAAACGCCACAAAAGGGTGTTTTAGGCAAAAATAAGGACAATCAAAAAACAAAAGAAATCCATGATGGTACCACGAGCCGAATTCAAGAAAGGTTCAAGGGAAGGTATCTAAGTTGTCAAATCACAACGTCAATAAACAAGATTTTATTAACTTCATAAGTGTTTTATCAAACAAGCCTAAACACATAAGCCTACCTCGGCTAACCATTCTTACAAAAACCATTTTTGAAAAATAAATCCCCTCTAAAACACAAACTTCAGAATAAAAGTATCTTTCCCTTCTTTTCTCTCTTGTCCCAAATGATTTTAGAATAATCTAGTGGAAGCATGGAGAAATAAATCATCACTGATAATGGATCTAATCTGAACAACAAAATGGTGGAAGAACTGTGCCAAGAATTCAAGATCCAACACCGTAACTCTTCCCCATATCGGCCAAAGATGAATGGGGCTGTCGCCACCGGCCCGAAACGGGCTTTCGGCATTCGCGAAGGATGGTTGGACTCTTTTATTTGTTTAAAAATATGGATTGCTAGAATGACTTATTCTCAAACTGAGACCTTGTCAAACGAGCAATTTTATTAAAAGGCTCACCAATCCATGTTAATCCCAAGCGGGACCCTCCATGGATTAGCGGTTTTCATAAAAAGGAAGGGTTCATGGAGTCGCCACCAATGTTTTACTCAAAACATTGGAAAAAGAGGTTTAAGGCAATCGATTCAAAAATCGACTTCGGCCATTACAACCAGAGTCGGGTAAGGGAGTCGGTTACGCGTGGGGAAGGTGTTAGCACCCCACAGCGCCCCTTTCGGGTTCCCTATGACAGATTATTTAAAAATAATAGTGCGAAATTACTAAATTACCCCTATTTATTCTAAGCAATTATAAATTAACTATCTACATGATGACAGTTTAAATATGTACACACAGAAAGCGGTAAAAGAAGGGACTTTAAAGAGATAAACCTTTGAAGCGTGCTTTCTTATATATTCAAGTAAAACTGGGAAGCTTTTTGGCGTTCCCTCGCTCTACAAGCCCGCTCGCTCCCTCCTAGAAAATTTTAACTATGGAAATCCGGAGGATTTCCCTTCGACTAAGTTCGAATCTCCAAGCTAAATGCTCGGAATTCCAGAACTTCGTCGGATCGACTCCCAGAGAGATTTCTAGGGCAGAACACTGCTCAAAAACCCCAGAATACTCAAGGAGGGAGTCAAAACTCAGTGGAAAAGTGTAGAATGACGTCCCATTGACGTCATATTTATAGGGATGAGGCTCAATACGGTCTCTGGGGGTCAATATGGTCCGTATTGAAGTTTTGAACTACAATACGGCCGTATTGAATTCAATACGGCCGTATTGAAGTTCAAAAAACCTCAATACGGCCGTATTGAAGTTCAGTGCAGCCGTATTGAAGTTCAGTGCAGCCGTATTGAATTCAATGCAGCCGTATTGAAGTTCAGAAACTTCAATACGGCCGTATTGAGTTCAGTGCGGCCGTATTGAAGTTCAAAATGTTCAATACGGCCGTACTGAACCTCTGGGAGGCCGTATTGGGCTTCATTCCTCCCACTTTTCTTATTTTAGCTATCCTAAGACCTCTAGACCTATAGAGAACCCTCCTTGGGCCTTCTGGAAGTCCTTCTGGCTGATCTTCCTTCAGTCTTCGAGAGTCTTCAAGCTTTATTTCCGACCCGGACAATTTTAGGGGTCTACAGCTGCCCCCCCCTTTACTTAGTCGGACGGCCTTTTGGTGTACCGGCTGACAAGTAAAGGAGTTGACCCAATTGTCCGGGTGATGTGCCAACCTTCTGACTTGTAGCGTCTTCCGGTGGAAAATTGTTGAGTAGCTTCTCCAGGTTGTTGCATACCTCGGCGCTTCTGACAACCTCGGTAGCTAAGTTTACCCTCTCCAGGGTCAACTTCACTCGACGCCCGAGCTGGAAGTTGAACACCAACGTGCCTCTGACGACGATGATGGTTGAGTACTGTCTCTCCAGACCTTGAGTACCGTCTCTCCAGACTCTGAGTACCGTCTCTCCAGACTTTGAGTACTGTCTCTCCAGACTTTGAGTACCGTCTCTCCAGACTTTTGAGTACCGTCTCTCCAGACTTTGAGTATCGTCTCTCCAGACTTTCTTTGAGTACCGTCTCTCCAGACTTTCTTTGAGTACCGTCTCTCCAGACTTTCTTTGAGTACCGTCTCTCCAGACTTTGAGTACCGTCTCTCCAGACTTTGTTCGAGTACCGTCTCTCCAGACTTTCTTTGAGTACCGTCTCTCCAGACTTTGTTTGAGTACCGTCTCTCCAGACTTTGTTTGAGTACCGTCTCTCCAGACTTTGTTTGAGTACCGTCTCTCCAGACTTTGTTTGAGTACCGTCTCTCCAGACCTTGTTTGAGTACCGTCTCTCCAGACCTTGTTTGAGTACCGTCTCTCCAGACCTTGTTTGAGTACCGTCTCTCCAGACCTTGTTTGAGTACCGTCTCTCCAGACTTTGTTTGAGTACCGTCTCTCCAGACTTTGTTTGAGTACCGTCTCTCCAGACTTTGTTTGAGTACCGTCTCTCCAGACTTTGTTTGAGTATCGTCTCTCCAGACTTTGTTTGAGTACCGTCTCTCCAGACTTTGTTTGAGTACCGTCTCTCCAGACTTTCTTTGAGTATCGTCTCTCCAGACTTTGTTTAAGTACCGTCTCTCCAGACTTTGAGTACCGTCTCTCCAGACTTTGTTTGAGTACCGTCTCTCCAGACTTTCTTTGAGTACTGTCTCTCCAGACTTTGCTTTGTCTCTGACGACCTAGGCAACTGAGTTTGCCCTCTCCAGGGTCTGCGTCCGTGTCTTCTGATCACTTCGGCAATGCGAGTTTACCCTCTCCAGGGATCTGAGATGATTTTTTTGTCTCCACAGTCCACTATGCTGCTTCGACGTTTTTCTGATTTTGTGCCACTGAGGGCTGGATAACGCATGGATCCGTCTAGGGGATGTGCAGTCATTCATAGGTTCTTGTGCCCCAACTTGCATTTGCATAGTTGGTACCCATGGGGAATTTCTGACTCCTTGGGGTGTAGACACAGATGCTCTTCTTGAATTGAGCGATGCCTTATGTTTGGCTGACGTCCTTTTGACGTAAGTAGAGTATCCCGGTTATCCTTATTCGGGTGTCTCTCTTTGATTTTCTGATTTTGTAGCCTCTGTGTAGGCTATTATCCACTGGGGGTTCTGGATGTTGATTTTGATTTTGTCTCCACAGTCCACGATGCTGCTTTGACGGTTGTTTTTTTTTTTTTTTTTTTTTTGATGCCGCTGAGGGCTAGATAACGCAGGGATCCGTCTAGGGGATGTGCAGTTACTCATAGGTTCCTGTGTCCCAACTTTCCATTGCGTAGTTGGTACCCATTGGGGAATTTCTGATTCCTTAGGGTGTAGACACGAAGATGCTCTTTCTGAGATGAGCGGTGCCTTATGATTGGCTGACGTCCTTTCGACGATGGTGGAGTATCCCGGTTATCCTTATTCGGGTGACTCTTTTTGTTTTTCTGGTTTTGTCGCCTCTGTGTAGGTTGTTATCCGCTGGGGGATTTTGTCATTGATTGTGATTAGCCTCTTCTGTTAGGCAGATCATCTTGACGCTTGATGTTTGGCCAAGAGCCGGATTCCATTTGGGGAATGATTATTGATCTTTTGATTTTTTTTTTTTCTTTTTGTAGGAATGCCTCTTGAGTAGGCGACTGGGGATTTGGGGATCTTATGTATCCTAGAGTATTATTTAGGAAGCCTCTACAGGCTTAGACTCACTCAACGCCTGAGTTGGAGAGCTATCTTCCACTGAGGAAGTTTTAAGTCCTTTGACTAGATATACTGCTTGGGTGATCGTGCTTCCATTGGGAATTTTGTCGATCTTGCTTTGATAGCTCTCGCTGGGGATTTGTTCCGTGAGCTTGAGTTGGGGTTTCTCTGGGGAGTATTATTTCTGCGAGCCTCTCCAGGCTCAATTATTCTGATGAGAGTATTATTTCGGCAAGCCTCTCCAGGCTCAATTATTCTGAGAGAGTATTATTTCGGCGAGCCTCTCCAGGCTCAATTATTCTGAGAGAGTATTATTTCAGCAAGCCTCTCCAGGCTCAGTTATTCTGTGGGAGTATTATTTCGGCAAGCCTCTCCAGGCTCAGTTATTCTGAGAGAGTATTGTTTCGGCAAGCCTCTCCAGGCTCAATTATTCTGTATGATGAATTGGTTTTTTGTTCAGCCCAAGAATGCAAGCTGAAATGTCTTTTGGAGAGTATTATTTTGGCAAGCCTCTCCAGGCTCAGTTATTCTGTATAATTTGTTGGATTTTCTGTATTTTGCCTTTTTGTTGATTTTGGCTTTTTCTGTGTTTTTGCCTTTTTTGTTGATTTTGGCTTTTTCTGTGTTTTTGCCTTTTTTGTTGATTTCGGCTTTTTCTGTATTTTTTGTTGATTTTGGCTTTTTCTGTATTTTTGCCTTTTTTGTTGGTTTTGGCTTTTTCTGTACAGAAATGTCTCTGAGGAGTATTATTTTGGCAAGCCTCTTCAGGCTCAGTTATTCTGAGAGAGTATTATTTCGGCGAGCCTCTCCAGGCTCAATTATTCTGAGAGAGTATTTTTTCGGCGAGCCTCTCCAGGCTCAGTTATTCTGAGAGAGTATTATTTCGGCGAGCCTCTCCAGGCTCAAATATTCTGAGAGAGTATTATTTCGGCAAGCCTCTCCAGGCTCAGTTATTCTGTACGTTTTATTGATTTTCTGAATTTCTGCATTTTGTTTGCTGCTGTCATACACAAGCAATTTTTCTATTTTTTTATTTTATGCGACTGCCTCATGATGAGGTCTTTGAATGTGCAACTAATGTGTGTGATGCACAAATGCAAGTTTTATTATTTAATGTTTTTAGAAAAATGAATGGCTCTCCCTATCCTCCTTTTCTTGGAGGAATTTCTGTCATCGACGTGAGGGAATATTTTTGTGAGCCTTTTATGCAGGAGATTATGGATTTTATAGGAACCCCTCCAATTTTCTTTATTGACCGATTATTAAGGAATTTCATACAATTTTTTAGAAATACCAATTTAGAGGCATAATCACATGGTCAAGAGAGAAAAGAAATGAATAGATATTTTATTAATATTCACAAGTGTTTTTACAGAAAGATATACAGAAGGATTTTCTGAAGAATGGCTGGCCAGGGTAGGCTATATACATTGGGCTTAACAATTATATCTGTAATTGTTGCTCTTTACATTCCCCTAGTTGCTTCGGGTGAGATGCCTGAGCCAGGAGCGTAGATGCTGCAAGACGCTTGCTTCTAGAAGATAATCACTTGAACCGCCTTTCGGTTTTCGATTCAAGTGACCGTTGCTTGCTTTGCTTTTACATCTTATTCTTTTGCCCCTAACTTTTGCCTAGGACGTATCCTAGCGGGGATAATTTTGCCTTTATTTTGCCTAGTACCCTTGTACTGGCGGGCTTTTTGTTTTGCCCTAACTTTTGCCTAGGATGCCCTTTTTCGGGTTTTCATCCTAGCGGGCTTATGCAAGCAACGTCTTCAAGCATAGTACTTCTTTACCTCGTCAGCGTTGACTGGGTATCGAAGTTCTTTTCCATCCATGTCTGTGAGGATCAATGCTCCTCCTGAGAAGGCTCGTTTTTCCACGTATGGTCCTCCGTGATTTGGGGCATACTTTCCGATTTTGTCCTTTTGAGTTGGTAGCAATTTCTTCATTACCAACTCTCCCTCATGGTAGACTCGAGGGTGGACTTTCTTGTCAAAAGCCTTTTTTGATCTTCCTCTGATAGGCTTGACCATGGCATATGGCGTTCAGCCGTTTCTTTTTGATAAGGTTCAACTGGTCGTATCGGCTTTGAACCCATTTTACCTCGGAAAGTTTTGTTTCCATGATTACCCTTAGAGAAGGTATCTCGACTTCGATGGGTAGAACTGCCTCCATCCCATAAACGAGGGAGAATGGAGTAGCTCCTGTAGATGTATGTACTGAAGTCCTATAGCCATGAGGAGCGAAGGGTAACATCTCGTGCCAGTCTTTAAATGAGACAACCATCTTTTGCACTATTTTCTTGATGTTCTTATTGGTTGCCTCGACTGCCCCATTCATCTTCGGCCGATATGGGGAAGAGTTATGGTGTTGGATCTTGAATTCTTGGCACAGTTCTTCCCCCATTTTATTATTCAGATTAGATCCATTTTCAGTGATGATTTATTTCTCCGTGCTTCCACTAGATTATCCTAAAATCTTTTGGGACAAGAGAGAAAAGAAAAGAAAGATATTTTTGTTCTGAAGTTTGTGTTTTAGAGGGGATTTATTTTTCAAAAATGGTTTTTATAAGAATGGATGGCCGAGGTAGGCTTATGTGTTTAGGCTTGTTTGATTAAACACTTATGAAGTTAAAAAGTCGTGTTGTGATTCGACAACTTGGATAGCTTCCCTTGAACCTTTCTTTTTGAATTCGGTTCATGGTACCATCATGGATTTATTTTTGTTTTTTGATTGTCCTTATTTTTGCCTAAAATACCTTTTTGTGGCGTTTTAGCGGACCTTTGTTTTTGTTTATTTTTGTAACCCTAACTTTTGCCTAGGTTACCCTTTCGTGGGATTCCTAGCGGGTCTTTTGCTCTTATTTTTGCGCAGTCCCCTTTTTGAGTTTCCTGCCGAGCTTCTTTTATTTTGAAAGATTTCTTTTTACCCATGATGGCACTTGTCAAGGCCAAGGGAAGGTGCTCCAAGTTGTCACACACACCTCCACATGAAAATGATGTGGGTTTATTATTATTAAGATGATTTTAACCTCATTCATGTTTATTCAAACAGGGTTAAAAATGATGTGGTTTAGAATTTTATTATAAGCAAGAAAAGAAGCAATGAAGAATGATTTTATCATAATCATAGCGGAAACATGTGTCCTTATTTCATCACTGATATGGGTCCCAATATTGACCTCTTATATCTCTCGGCCATGCCCCAAATTCACAGTCTCCAATTTCTCTTGACGAGTTGGAGTAGGCGAGCTTCTCGTTCTAGCAGTCTTTGCAGATCCGGAGAGATGGTCTCCTCATCACTGTCCAACTCAACCCATTCACCTTCGGATCCCGGTCAGAGCGAACAATTACAGACATAATTATTTTATTGGTTCTGTTTAGGTTTAGAATTATTAATGTTAATGAGGAAAGAGAGAAAAGAACAAAAAAGAGAGTAATGTGCGAAAAATGCCTCTTTATTGATATGTATTAAAACTGTACAAAAACCCTTATTTACATGAAAATGTTCTCATGATCTCGGGTACTGATCATGAGTCCCTAAAAGAGAAAAATGAAGGGGCCCTATCGTGGCTTGTTCTTCTCTCTACTCCTGCTTTGGCAGAGGATTCTTGCTCACGTCGGGCGCTGTCGAATCGAAGGTGACCCACCCGGCATCAATAAGGTTTTGGACCTTGTATTTGAGAGCTAGGCATTTCTCTGTTGAATGCCCTGGTGCCCCCGAATGGTATAAACATTTGTCTTGTGGCTTGTACCAATCGGGGTAAGGTGGGTCGATCTTCCTTGGTGGAACATGAGCTAGAAGTTTGGCTTCTACTAGCTTCGGCAGGAGATCGCTATAAGTGGTCGGAAGTTTATCAAACTTCTTCACAGGGGTGAATTGCGATCTTCCCGACTTCGAAGTGAAAGTAGCCGAGGGTATGGTTATAGCATTGACTCCTCCCTCTTTCTTCTTCCCGAAGGTCTTCTTAGCTTCATATGATTGGGAAGGCTTAGCCAGCTTCCCACTTTTGAGTCCTTGTTCCACTCTCTCCCCAATGGTGATGATGTCCGAGAAGAGTGTCGTTGTGTTCCCTATCATTTTATCGTAATAGGGACCAGTCAACGAGTTGATGAATAAGGACACCGTCTCCTTATCCGACAGCGGGGGCTCTATCTGTGCCGCCAACTCCCTCCATCGTTGGGCGTACGCCTTGAAAGATTCGTCACTTTTCTTACTCATGGCTTGAAGATCTGACCTATCGGGTGTTAGGTCGATGTTGTATTTATAGCGCTTGAGAAAGGCGTCGGCCAACTGCCTCCATGTGTGTACTAGATTTCCATCTAGCTGCATATACCAGTTGAGCGCGGTATCAGCCAAGCTCTCTTGGAAGCAGTGGATCAAGAGCTTTTCGTTTGTGGCATATGCAGCCATCTTTCGGCAGTACATGGTGAGATGACTCTTAGGGCAAGTCGATCCCACATATTTTGGGAAATCTGGCACTTTAAATTTGGGAGGGAATTGGATGTCCCTCACCAAGCACATGTCGGCGGCATCTTTGATGTCAAAATCATGCCCCTCCATAACCCTTAGCCGATCCTCAAGAGCATGGAATTGTTCCTTTGAAACCTCGGGCTCTTTAATCATGATCCCCGCCCCAAGGGGTACAGCTCGTGGAGGTTCTTCCTCATGTTCCTCCTCCTCATGATGATGGGACTCATGGTCACTGTGGTGAGACCCATGTACATTATGGTGACGCATGAGTTCCATCATTTGCGCCATTTGTTCTTTGAGCTGTGAGAGCTCGGCTGTAAGCTTCTTATTTTGGTCCTCCAGCGCTTCCATCTTCTTGATTTTCTGCGCGCGTGTGAGGACAGAGAGATGACCAGCCACTTTCTAAAATGAATGTTTTATTCTAATTAGTTTATTCATGGTATGAATACACTCTCGATGTGAGCTTGATAAGACTCCATCTTTAAGGCGCTGCCTTTTTAAGATGAAGGTTTATCACCCTCCCTAGCCTATGATCTCTCCCCAACGGAGAATCTCAATAGTCATGGGTCCCTTTTACTCACATCGAGAGGGTATTGGTGATCCTAAAATGAATAATTGATGAGGATGCATGAGGTATTATTG
The DNA here is from genome assembly GCF_000230855.2 of Cajanus cajan. Lineage (NCBI taxonomy): Eukaryota > Viridiplantae > Streptophyta > Magnoliopsida > Fabales > Fabaceae > Cajanus > Cajanus cajan. Next base: position 5,346,120 of record NC_138517.1, on the reverse strand, counting down.
ATAATGATGCCTATGCTCCTTACTTTTATTATATTTTCACACATTGGTTTTTCCTCTCATGTCATGACATTTTCATGCATGGGGATTATTCTTTAGACCTTATCACGAGGTTATTTATTAATGCACAAACAATTGCACATAAGCATTTACACAAACAATTCACTCATCCACGAACAGTCACGAGCGAATCACGAGGTAGGGGTTTCCTGCAGAAAGGTGCATATTCAAGGTGGTTCTAACTGTTCTCACCGGTCTGAGGCCCCCAAGGTGCCCCCATTATAGGGACCCAATTCCTCTCGTCGTAAGTCGATGGAAAGCTCCAACGCACTGTCGGACTCGAGTTCATGGTTATCACCTTGAGTGATGCTTTCCGACAACGGTCTACGGGCACCTATAGACCCATTCGACAACCGGCCGTACTAACATCCACTCCCTATGGCTTACCACTCATGCCCCCGGGTATAGAGGGAACTGTTGTGTGCAAAGGTTTGTGTGCAGTTTTTATTTCAAACAATTGCGAAAATTTAAACATACAACAGTTATTAAAGCCAAATAAATAAAGCATGTTATCATACAAGTGAGGGGTAATAAAGTAATTTTAACTATTATTTGTTAAAAATAATCTGTCACTAAATGGGACTGACTCTCGAGGCTTCCCCAGTGGAGTCGCCATCTGTCGCCACCGGCCCGAAACGGGCTTTCGGCATTCGCGAAGGATGGTTGGACTCTTTTATTTGTTTAAAAATATGGATTGCTAGGATGACTTATTCTCAAACTGAGACCTTGTCAAACGAGCAATTTTATTAAAAGGCTCACCAATCCATGTTAATCCCAAGCGGGACCCTCCATGGATTAGCGGTTTTCATAAAAAGGAAGGGTTCATGGAGTCGCCACCAATGTTTTACTCAAAACATTGGAAAAAGAGGTTTAAGGCAATCGATTCAAAAATCGACTTCGGCCATTACAACCAGAGTCGGGTAAGGGAGTCGGTTACGCGTGGGGAAGGTGTTAGCACCCCACAGCGCCCCTTTCGGGTTCCCTATGACAGATTATTTAAAAATAATAGTGCGAAATTACTAAATTACCCCTATTTATTCTAAGCAATTATAAATTAACTATCTACATGATGACAGTTTAAATATGTACACACAGAAAGCGGTAAAAGAAGGGACTTTAAAGAGATAAACCTTTGAAGCGTGCTTTCTTATATATTCAAGTAAAACTGGGAAGCTTTTTGGCGTTCCCTCGCTCTACAAGCCCGCTCGCTCCCTCCTAGAAAATTTTAACTATGGAAATCCGGAGGATTTCCCTTCGACTAAGTTCGAATCTCCAAGCTAAATGCTCGGAATTCCAGAACTTCGTCGGATCGACTCCCAGAGAGATTTCTAGGGCAGAACACTGCTCAAAAACCCCAGAATACTCAAGGAGGGAGTCAAAACTCAGTGGAAAAGTGTAGAATGACGTCCCATTGACGTCATATTTATAGGGATGAGGCTCAATACGGTCTCTGGGGGTCAATACGGTCCGTATTGAAGTTTTGAACTACAATACGGCCGTATTGAATTCAATACGGCCGTATTGAAGTTCAAAAAACCTCAATACGGCCGTATTGAAGTTCAGTGCAGCCGTATTGAAGTTCAGTGCAGCCGTATTGAATTCAATGCAGCCGTATTGAAGTTCAGAAACTTCAATACGGCCGTATTGAGTTCAGTGCGGCCGTATTGAAGTTCAAAATGTTCAATACGGCCGTACTGAACCTCTGGGAGGCCGTATTGGGCTTCATTCCTCCCACTTTTCTTATTTTAGCTATCCTAAGACCTCTAGACCTATAGAGAACCCTCCTTGGGCCTTCTGGAAGTCCTTCTGGCTGATCTTCCTTCAGTCTTCGAGAGTCTTCAAGCTTTATTTCCGACCCGGACAATTTTAGGGGTCTACAGGGGCAGTCGAGGCAACCAATAAGAACATCAAGAAAATAGTGCAAAAGATGGTTGTCTCATTTAAAGACTGGCACAAGATGTTACCCTTCGCTCCTCATGGCTATAGGACTTCAGTACGTACATCTACAGGAGCTACTCCATTCTCCCTCGTTTATGGGATGAAGGCAGTTCTACCCGTCGAAGTCGAGATACCTTCTCTAAGGGTAATCATGGAAACAAAACTTTCCGAGATAGAATGGATTCAAAGCCGATACCAGTTGAACCTTATCAAAAAGAAACGGCTGAACGCCATATGCCATGGTCAAGCCTATCAGAGGAAGATCAAAAAGGCTTTTGACAAGAAAGTCCACCCTCGAGTCTACCATGAGGGAGAGTTGGTAATGAAGAAATTGCTACCAACTCAAAAGGACAAAATCGAAAAGTGTGCCCCAAATCACGGAGGACCATACGTGGTAAAACGAGCCTTCTCAGGAGGAGCATTGATCCTCACAGACATGGATGGAGAAGAACTTCGATACCCAGTCAACGCTGACGTGGTAAAGAAGTACTATGCTTGAAGACGTTGCTTGCATAGGCCCGCTAGGATGAAAACCCAAAAAGGGCGTCCTAGGCAAAAGTTAGGGCAAAATAAAAAGCCCGCCAGTACAAGGGTACTAGGCAAAACAAAGGCGAATTTATCCCCGCTAGGATACGTCCTAGACAAAAATTAGGGGCAAAAGAATAAGATGCAAAAACAAAGCAAGCAACGATCACTTGAATCGAAAACCGAAAGGCGGATCAAGTGATTATCTTCTAGAAGCAAGCGTCTTGCAGCATCTACACTCCTGGCTCAGGCATCTCACCCGAAGCAACTAGGGGAATGTAAAGAGCAACAATTACAGATATAATTGTTAAGGCCAATGTATATAGCCTACCCTGGCCAGCCATTCTTCAGAAATTCCTTCTGTATATCTTTCTGTAAAAACACTTGTGAATATCAATAAAATATCTATTCATTTTCTCTTCTCTCTTGACCATGTGATTATGCCTCTAAAATTGGTATTTCATAAAAATTGTACGAAATTCCTTTAATAATCAGTCAATAAAGAAAATTGGAGGGGTTCCTATAAAATCCGTAATCTCCTGTGAAAAAGGCTCACAAAGATATTCCCTCACGTCGACGACAGAAATTCCTCCAAGAAAAGGAGGATAGGGAGAGCCATTCATTTTAAAAAAAAAAAAAGCATTAATAAAATAATCAAACTTGCATTTGTGCATCACACACACATTAGTTGCACATTCAAAGACCTTATCATGAGGCAATTGCATAAAATAGAAAAATAGAAAAATTGCTTGTGTATGACAACAGTCAACAGAAAAGGCCAAAAAACGACAAAAAGGCAAAAATACAGAAAAAGCCAAAAAAACGACAAAAAAGGCAAAAATACAGGAAAAGCCCAAAAACGACAAAAAAGGCAAAAGATTTAGAAAATCAATCGCATCGTACAGAATAACTGAGCCTGGAGAGGCTTGCCGAAATAATACTCTCTTAGAATAACTGAGCCTGGAGAGGCTTGCCGAAATAATACTCTCTCAGAATAACTGAGCCTGGAGAGGCTTGCCGAAATAATACTCTCTCAGAATAACTGAGCCTGGAGAGGCTTGCCGAAATAATACTCCCACAGAATAATTGAGCCTGGAGAGGCTTGCCAAAATAATACTCGTACAGAATAACTGAGCCTGGAGAGGCTTGCCGAAATAATACTCTCTTAGAATAACTGAGCCTGGAGAGGCTTGCCGAAATAATACTCTCTCAGAATAACTGAGCCTGGAGAGGCTTGCCGAAATAATACTCTCTCAGAATAACTGAGCCTGGAGAGGCTTGCCGAAATAATACTCCCACAGAATAATTGAGCCTGGAGAGGCTTGCCAAAATAATACTCGTACAGAATAATTGAGCCTAGAGAGGCTTGCCGAAACAATACTCCCACAGAATAACTGAGCCTGGAGAGGCTCGCCGAAATAATACTCAACAAATTAATTGAGCCTGGAGAGGCTCGCCGAAATAATACTCCCCAGAGATATCTCAGCTTCCACTCACGGGCCAAATTCCCCAGTGAAAGCTATCAAACCAAGATCAGCAAGATTCCCCAAGGAGGGTTTGATCGTCTAAACAGAATATCCGAGTCGAAAGGACTATGACCTCCTCAGTGGAGGATAGCTTTCCAACTCAAGCGATGAGTGAAGCTAAGCCTGAAGAGGCTTTCTAAATAATACTCTGGGATATATAAACTTTAAATCCCCACTCGCCTACTCAGAGGCACCCCTTCAAGAAAAATCACAAAAGACAAATAATCATTCCCCAAGTGGAATCCGGCTCTTAGCCAAACATCAAGCGTCAAGATGATCTGCCTAACAGAAGAGGCTAATCACAACAAAACGACAAAATCCCCCAGTGGATAACAGCCTACGCAGAGGCAACAAAACCGGAAAATCAAAAGAGTCACCCGAATAAGGATAACCGGGATACTCCACCATCGTCAAAAGGACGTCAGCCAATCATAAGGCATCGCTCACATCAGAAAGAGCATCTTCGTGTCTACACCCCAAGGAGTCAGAAATTCCCCATGGGTACCAACTAAGCAATGCAAGTTGGGGCACAAAAACCTATGAATGACTGCACATCCCCTAGACGGATCCCTGCGTTATCCAGCCCTCAGCGGCACAAAATCAGAAAAACAAACCGTCGAAGCAGCATTGTGGACTGTGGAGACAAACTTATCTCAAAACCCTGGAGAGGGCAAACTCAGCTGCCCATGTTGAGAGGCAAAACCCTGGAGAGGGCAAACTCAGCTGCCCATGTTGAGAGGCAAAACCCTGGAGAGGGCAAACTCAGCTGCCCATGTTGAGAGGCAAAACCCTGGAGAGGGCAAACTCACCCTGGAGAGGGCAAGACTCACGCTACCAAAGTGATCAGAAGCACAGAGGTATGCAACCCTGGAGAGGGCAAGACTCACGCTACCAAAGTGATCAGAAGCACTGAGGTATGCACGAGCCTGGAGAGGCGACGACTAATACTCACCCTGGAGAGGGCAAACTCACCCTGGAGAGGGCAAGACTCACGCTACCAAAGTGATCAGAAGCACAGAGGTATGCAACCCTGGAAGGGCAAGACTCACGCTACCAAAGTGACTAGAAGCGCGGAGGTATGCACGAGCCTGGAGAGGCGACGACTAATACTCACCCTGGAGAGGGCAAACTCACCCTGGAGAGGGCAAGACTCACGCTACCAAAGTGATCAGAAGCACAGAGGTATGCAACCCTGGAGAGGGCAAGACTCACGCTACCAAAGTGACTAGAAGCGCGGAGGTATGCACGAGCCTGGAGAGGCGACGACTAATACTCACCCTGGAGAGGGCAAACTCAACCTGGAGAGGCTACTCAACAATTTTCCCACCTGAAGACACTACAAGTCGGAAGGATGGCTTATTCCCCGGACAATTGGGTCAACTCCTTTACTTATCAAACGGTACACCAAAAGGCCGTTTGACTAAGTAAAGGGGGGACAGCTGTAGACCCCTAAAATTTTCCGGGTCGGAAATAAGACTCGAAGACTCTCAAAGATCGAAAGAAAGTCAGCCAGAAGGACTCCTAGAAGACCATAGGATGGCTATCTGTAGGTTTAGAGGTCTTAGAGTACCTAAAAATAAGGAAGTGGGAGGTTTGGAGCTCAATACGGCCTCCTTGGAGTTCAGTACGGCCGTACTGCACATTTTGTACTACAATACGGCCGTACTGAAACCAATACGGCCGTATTGAAGTTTCTGTATTTCAATACGGCCGTACTGAATTCAATACGGCCGTATTGAAGTACAAAAACTCAATACGGGCCGTATTGAACCCAGGGGCCGTACTGCGCCTCATCCCTATAAATAGGACGTCATTTGGACGTCATTCCACACTTTCACACACAGTTTTGACTCCCTCCTTGAGTATTCTGGGGTTTTTGAGCAGTGTTCTGCCCTAGAAATCTCTCTGGGAGTCGATTCGACGAAGTTCTTGAGTCACGAGCCATTTGCTTGAGTCTCGAACTTAGTCGAAGGGAAATCTTTTGGATTTCCATAGTAAAAATTATTTTTTAGGAAGGAGCGAGCGAGCTTGTAGAGGGAGGGAGCGCCAAAAAGCCTCCTAAACTTCATTGATATATAAAAAGCACGCTTCAAGAGGCTTCTTCTCTAAAAATCCCTTCTTTTACCGCTTTCTGATTGTTGCATATTTAAATTCGTCATCATGTAGATATTTAATATATAATCGTTTATAATAAATAGGGGTAATTTAGTAATTTTACGCTATTATTTAATAAATAATCCGTCATAGGGAACCCGAAAGGGGCGTTGTGGGGTGCTAACACCTTCCCCGCACGTAACCGACTCCCTTACCCAACTCTGGTTGTAATGGCCAAGGTTGATTTATAAAATCAATTGCCTTAAATCTTTTTCCAATGTTTTGAGTAAAACATTGGTGGCGACTCCAAGAACCCTACCTTTTGCGAAAACCACTAATCCATAGAGGGTCCCGCTTGGGATTAATATGGATTGGTGAATCATTTAATAAAATTGGTAGCTCGACAAGGTCTCAGTTTGAGAATAAGTCGTTCTATCAATCCATCATTTTTCAAAATTTAAAACGAGTCCAACCATCGTCGCGATTGCCAAGGTCCGTTTCGGCGGGTGGCGACAGCGAGGGGTAATGAAGTAATTTTAAGCTATCATTTTAGAAATAATCCATCACTAAATGGGACTGACTCTCGAGGCTTCCCCAGTGGAGTCGCCATCTGTCGCCACCCGCCGAAACGGACGTTGGCATTCGCGACGATGGTTGGACTCTTTTTAAAGTTTTGGAAAAATGTTGGATTGTTAGAACGACTTATTCTCAAACTGAGACCTCATCGAACTAACAATTTTATTAAATGATTCACCAATCCATGTTGATCCCAAGCGGGACCCTCCATGGATTAGTGGTTTTCGTAAAAAGAAGGGTTCTTGGAGTCGCCACCAATATTTTACTCAAAACATTGGAAAAAGATATAAGGCAATTGATTTTCGTAAATCAACTTTGGCCATTACAACCAGAGTCGGGTAAGGGAGTCGGTTACGTGCGAGGAAGGTGTTAGCACCCCACATCGCCCCTTGCGGGTTCCCTATGACGGATTATTTCATAAATAACAGTGTAAAGTTACTAAATTACCCCTATTTATTAGAAACGATTATAGATAAAATATTTACATGATGAAAGCTCTAAACATATAATGCAACAATCAAAAATTAATAAAAAGCGGTAAAAGAAAGGATTTAGAAAGAAACCTCCGAAGCGGGCTTTTATATATATCAGAACAACGTTAGGAGGCTTTTTGGCGCTCCTTCCCACTACACGTCCGCTCGCTCCTTTCCCCTAAAGACAAAAATTTTTACTATGGAAATCAAAGAGATTTCCCTTCGACTTGTTCGAATCTCAAGCTAATGGCTCATGACTCAAGAACTTCGTCGGATCGGCTCCCGGAGAGATATCTAGGGCAGAGAAGAGCTCAAAAACCCAAGAATACTCAGCAGGAGGGTTGAGGAATGTGTAAAAAGTGTGGAAGGACGTGCCAATGACGTCCTATTTATAGGATTGAGGCGCAATACGGCCTGGGAGGTCAATACGGCCCGTATTGAGTTTTTTGAACTACAATACGGCCGTATTGAATTCAATACGGCCGTATTGAAGTTCAAAAACTTCAATACGACCGTATTGGTTTCAGTGTGGCCGTATTGTAGTTCAAAAAGTTCAATACGGCCGTATTGGTTTCAGTGTGGCCGTATTGTAGTTCAAAAAGCTCAATACGGCCGTACTGAACCTCTGGGAGGGCGTATTGAGCTCCAATCCTCACACACCCTTATTCTAAGCTACTCTAAGACTTCTAGACATACAAAGAATCATCCTAGGGTCTTCTAGGAGTCCTTCCGGGTGACTTTCCTTCGGTCTTTGAGAGTCTTTGAGCTTTATTTCCGACCCGGACAATTTTAGGATCAGTGTTTGATTTTCTCCTTTCTTCTTTTCTTCTCATAGTTTCAATGACTTCGTGTGTTCTCCTGTGAGTTTGGACGACATTCAAATTGTCCTCTGAAACTTGATTTCTCAGGTGGTTGTGTGACAATTTTTGTCTGCTTCTAGTAGTTTATGTGTAGCTCAAGCCTTGACCTTTGTCTAAGCATTTGTCATTAACGCATTGACTTTTCCTTTCGTCTAGTTAGCTTGTATGTGGTCAGATTTTCAAATGATCTTTGACCATCCTTTGTCAGAGTCTTTATGTTTTGCTTGACGCGCTTTTGTCTTGTTCTTGATTTGGTTTGTTGGATGATTGTGTTTGACCTTTAGTCTGTCATCTTGCATCGTCTGGTCATTACGCTTGTTCTTCATTTTACCTGTACTCATGTTCTTCTGAAACACTAACACACTTGTTAGAGATAACCACATGCATTATATTTGTTACACTCAAAACCTTTCTAGGAATTGCTTCGTCTGACATAACATTATTTTCAATTGATTCCTTTAGCTAAGGAGTCTCAATTATATGAGTTTCTGGGACACCATTCATCATTGCATACACTAACCCATTTTGATATGAGTTGCTAGTGTATGTGTTGTCTCTGCCCTTGTACATCACTCTCTCATTGAAGATCATATCTCTATTATGAATCATCCTTTTGTTTTCATTATCCCATAGGCGATCGAAAACTCATCCTCATTATAACTGATGCAAGCACTTCTTCAATTTAGGATCAAGCTTATTCCTACCTTGATCATTAATATACGCTTATGCTATACAACCACAAACTCTAAGATGTGAAATTTTTACCTCTTTTATGTTCCATACTTCTTCATGTGTTTTCTACTTTAATGGTACTAATGCATCTTGGTTGATTAAGTTGTTGTGTTGAATGCTTCTACCCAAAATTGCTTTAGTAAGCTTGGCTGCAAATGCAAGTTTTTGGCTCTTTCAGTTAACACACCATTATGTTGAGGCTTACCTGACATAGTCCTCTCCATTCTGATTCGTGCTCATAACAAAACTTCTTAAATTTGGTGTCTTCATATTCACCACCATTGTTAGTTCTAAACTTTTTGATCTTCAATCCTGTCTCATTTTCTACAAAGGTTTTCCAGATATTAAAAGCCTCAAATACTCCATGCTAATGTGTCAAAAAGTATACCCATACCTTCATAGGGTGATCATCAATAAAAGTCATGAGTTATAGCTTCCCACTGATGGATGGGACAATCGTTGGATCCCAAATGTTAGTGTGAATAAGCTCAATTCTCTCATTCTTTAGGGTTCATTCACTTGTCTGAAAGCTAACTCGTTTCTACTTTCCAAGTATACAATCTTCACACATGTCAATTTCTATTGACTGGAGACTAGGTAGTGTATCCTTTAAGTGCATGATCTTCATCCCTTTCTCACTCATATGGCCTAACCTTTGGTGTCATAGATTGGGATTTTCATTTATTGTAATTGTAATCAAATGACATGCTCCTACTATCTTGTAAAAGGTACCACTTTTTTTTCCATGAGAAATTGTCATTGAACCCTCTGCAATCTTCTAATGATCTCTATATGAAAGATTGTTGTGTAGCCATCATCAACCAACTAGCCTATTGAGATTAAGTACTTCCTCAAGTTGGAAATATGTCTAACATTTTTTCAATTCTTGTACATGTCCATTTAACTTAATCTTCACTATATCATTACCCACGATCTCACAAGATTGCTCATAACCAGGGTAAACTTTATCGAGGTTTTCGGGGATATAATTCTCAAAGAATTTTTCCTGAAAAGTGGCATGAAAGGATGCTCTAGAGTCTAACACCCAAGATTCTTTCTTGTTCACTAAAGAACATATTAACGCATCATCTCCGACAGAGGTAGAAGCAACATTTGTCTTTACTTTCACCTCTTAATTCCTTGGTGCACTCTTGCATTTATTTTGCAGTGCCCATTCTTCCATAATTCTAACACTCAACTGTTTTTGAGTTATGGAAACTATGATGATTCTTGGACATGGATCTCTTGTCTTGGATTTGCTGCGTCCATTTACTTTGCTTAAATTTCTTTCTCTTGACTTTGTATGCAAATATGAAGAAGTTGAAGATTCATTTGACTTTTAGTTGAATCTTTTCACTAAGAACAAGATCACGAACATTGTTAAATTTCAATTTATTGCTTCTCGACGAGTTAGTCACAATTGTCACAATAGCATTCCAACTTTTTGGTAGAGAAGATAAAAGTATCAATGCTCACACTTCTTCATCAAATTCAATTCCAACTAAACTAAATTGGGTTGTGACTATATTGAGTTCATTGAGATGTTGTGCAACCAATGCGCCTTTTGTCATTCGTAAATTAAATAATTGTATCATCAAATGAACTTTGTTTGAGACTAACGACTTTTTATACATACTAGAAAGAGCTGCCATAAGACCAACCATGGTCTTTTCTTTTGCTATGTTGAATGCAACGTTGTAAGATAACGTCAATTGGATAACTCTAAGGGTTTATTTGTTAAGAAGAGTCCAATCTTCATCCTTCATGTCCTCTGGTTTTTTTTTTTTGTGAGAGAGGTTGATACAACTTTTTCTAATACAAATAATATTCAATCTACATCTTCCAAAAGCTAAAGTCTACGCCATTGAACTTATCATTTTTCATCTTTCTTTCATTTGCAATCATTTCTCCCTCTTAAATCTCACTCTTTATGGATCATTTTTAAATTTGTTTTTTTTTTTTAATTGATAGAAGTCACCACTAGAGCTCTAATACCAATTATTGAGAATTATTAAAAATTCTTATATTTAAATTTGCAAGAAACAAAATAAATTTGGAATAATAATACATAAAATTGATAATCGAGTTTAACTAATTGTGTTTATGTCTTTAGACTACTGCAAATATATTATTAAAAAAAGGAGAGAATATAAACAACATTTTTAAACACTTAACTCACAATCCAAATATACCCAGAAAATATAATATTATTTCATAAACTCTTATGTTCTTAATTTCTCTCTCTCTGTCTCCCTCTCTCTTTCTCTCTTTCCTGTAGGTGCAGGGAATTTCCTTTTGTAGCTATAACATGGGATTATTTATACATGCATGCAAAGTTTCTATTCCTCTCATTTTTGTTTTTCTATTTTCATGCATTCTTTTAATTATATTGGTTTTCTTATTTTTCCTCAACAAGGAATATGCACTTCCACGAATTTTTACTTTGCATGACCAAGTCTAATAATATTTTCAATATACAAGTCGGACATGTTCTATAAAAGGCTCATGATATGTACACCAACCTTTATTAATAATACACTTGCATTATACTTAATTTTTTTTTCTCCAAAATACCCTTAATGTTTTGTAAAGGAAGTTGTTGTGAAAGAGAAGCTTGTGGATCTCATTCACACACTGGTCATTATATAAATATTTCAAGTAACAGAAATATATACAGGATAAGATAGAAACAGAAAATTACATATAAAAGAAATGCAACAAGATAACAAACTATTCTATCATAAATAACTAATCAAGTTTTTCCTAATACTCCCCCTCAAGTTGGAGCATGGAGGGAGGAGATGCCCAACTTGGACAATAGAAATTCAAACTGCTTTTTGCCAAGAGCTTTAATTAGGAGATCTGCAGGTTGAGAAGAAGTTCGAATATGCTATGTGGAAATAGTTTTGGCCATCACATGTTCATGGGCAAAATGACAGTCAAGTTCAATGTGTTTCGTACGTTCATGTAAAACTGGATTGGAGGCAATATGAATAGCAGATTGACTGTCACAATATAATTTCATGGGCATGGAGTGAGGAACACCAAGATCTTGCAATAAAGCTTTGATGATCCATCAGAGTTCTAAAGTAGAGGCTTCCATGGAGCGATACTCAACTTCTGTGGAGGAATAAGAGATGGTATGTTGCTTTTTAGATTTCCACGAGATAGGAGATTGTTCAAGTGTAATAAAGTAGCCAGTGATGGATCGTCGAGTAACGGGACAACTTGCCTAATCAGAGTCACAATATACACAAAGATGAAGATCACATATGGAACTTAGAAGTAGTCCTTGCCCGAGATTACCCTTGATGTAACGTTAGACACGCAATACCGCATCATAATGTTCTTGTAGAGGATGTTGAAGAAATTGAGAAATTGTATGCATGCCATAACTTAACTTAGGTCAAGTAATGGTAAGATAGACAAGGTGACCTACAAGACGTCGGTAACGTGTTAGTTCATCATAAGTTGGACCATTTGGAAAGGATAATTTATGATTCTGGTTCATGGGAAAATCATTTGGTTTGCACCCAAGTAAGCCACATTCACTCAAGATATCCATAGCGAATTTATGTTGACTAAGAAATAGACTAGATGAGCTACGAGCAAATTCAATTCCCAAAAAATATTTAAGTTTGCCAAGATCTTTGATTTTGAACCAAGATTGAAGATGATGCTTGACTCGATCACAAGCAGAAGTGTTGTTTCCAGCCAAAAAGATATCATCAACATAGACAAGAGCAACAACAAAGTCGTGATCTCAAGTGTAGGTGAACAACATGTAATCAGCTTTGGATTTGTGAAACCGAAAACTAAGAAAAGAGTCACGAAGTTTGGCAAACCAATTTCTTGGTGATTGTTTGAGACCGTAAAGAGAATGATTCAACTTGCATGTAGAACCAGGAGAACTAGTAGAAAAACCAGGTGGAAAATGAATATATACTTCCTCCTCAAGATCTCCATGGAGAAAAACATTGTGAACATCTAGTTGATAAATATCCCATCCCTTTGCAATAGCTAAAGAGAGAAGAATACGCACACTTACCATTTTTGCAACAAGAGTAAAAGTTTCATTATAGTCTTGTCCTTCAATTTGGTTATTGCCAACAATTACTAATCTAGCCTTATAACGTTCTATAGAACCCTCAAAATTATACTTGATTTGAAAAATCCTCGTGCAAGGATTTGCTTTCTTTCTGGGAGGGAGATGAGTGACATCCCAAGTGTGGTTATCCTCAAGTGCCTGGATTTTAGATTTCATAGACTGTTGCCATAGAGGATCCTTCATGGCCTCTTTGAATGAATGTGGCTCTTTGGTTCTACTAACAACTACCAATAATTTCTAATGTTGTGGGGAGAAAATATGGTTGTTGACAAAATTCTCAATAGGATATAGAATACCTGAGGAAACGTTGGAGAGAGTGTTGATAGAAGAGGGTGTAGTAGCTGTTTGACAATTACAGTCTTTAAGATGTGTTGGTGGTCGATGAGGTCTGCTTGTGCAATGATGAGGTATGGAAGATGGAGTGTTAGAAGAGCTTCCCCTATCAACAGACCCTAGGTTAGGTAGGAGTGCAACATCCAAAAAGGGAGCATTGTCATCATACGATTCATATAAAAACGTATGTGGGTAAGTAAGTTGTGTATGAGTTGGAGGAATGTTTGTCGTAGGTAATACAAACGGAAATTCATTCTCATAAAATTGAACATCACGAGAAACAAAAATCTCCTTAGTATCTAAATCGAAAACCTTCTAGCCTTTTTTGTTAGAAGGATAGCCCACAAAAACACATTTTCATGAGCGTACAACAAACTTATTAGACGGATTAGGCAAAATCATGGCATAACACAAGCAACCGAGGACCTGAATGTGATCATAACTAGGTGGAGTCTTATGAAGCACTTCATACGGACATTTTCCTTTAAGCAATTGAATGGGAGTTCGGTTGATCAAATGAGCAACAGTGAGGATACATTCTCCCCATAATTTGATAAGTAGATGTCCATCAAACTGCAAGGCACGAGCCACGTTAAGAATGTGGCGATGATGGCATTCAATTCTAGCATTTTGCTGCGGTGTGTAAGCACTTGATAACTGTTGGAGAATACCACGATTATCAAAGAAGGAACAAAGATGGGAAGAAATAAAATCAGTTCCATTATCGGTTGGGACTCGTTTAACCATGGAATTAAACTAAGTGTGCACCATTGTGATAAAATTTATTAAAGTAGAACATGTCTCATGCTTTGTCACGCAAAAGATAAACCCATACATGACGACTAAAATCATCCAAAATAGTGAGGAAGTAACGAGCACCTGATGAAGAAGTAGTTCGATATGGCCCCACAAATCACAATGAATTAAATCAAAAGAGTGTAAACTATGTTTTTTATTAATAGGAAATGAACGATGAGTTTGTTTGGCTTTACAACACACATCAGAGGAAGCCGTTTTATTAAAATCAAAAACAAATGGCAACAAAGTTAAATATTGTCGAGAAGGATGACCCAAGTGTCGATGCCACAAATAGAACGAGAAGTAACCATGAATCGCATTAGTAGAAACTATTTGGCAAAGCACCTACACCCCTTAATGTTTAACACCCTATCCAATCATCCTCCTCGTCTACAGGTCCTATAGAAAACGTTTGGAATTAGTAAACATAGCTATGCAGTTGTTATAGCGTAGCAACTGAGAGATAGAAATCAAGTTGCACATGAGGGATGACACATAAAGAACATTTGTAAGTAGCAACATAGAGATTAGCCTAACGTCCCCACATTGGACTGTAATGGTACAAACACCATTAGGTAAGCCTACTAAATAGGGGGAAATAGTGCGAATGTTAAAGACGAGAGAGACAGTCCCAATCATATGTTGGGAAGCCCCACTGTCTATAAGCCAAGGGTGTTTGGAAGATACTGTACCCGATAATTTGTCGGTGGACAATTTAGAAGAAATAACAATGGACATCAACCATTGAAGCATGTCAGGAGTAAAGTCATTAATAGATAAATGTTTTTCAAAAGATACACCAGATTGAGTAGCATGGGCAGAACCAAAAGCAAGGCGTCCTAGAGTAGAGCGACCTCGTCCACGACCACAACCAATATTAGGGCGATCGGGGTAGCCATGGAGTTTGTAACAATGAGAAACATCATGATTGGGGCATCCACAGTGGGTGTAGGTGACACATGGCTTGGATGAATCAATGGGTGTATTAGTGGTGGCAAAGCCAAGTGCTTCGGTAGGGGTCTTAGAAGAACGCACCATAGCTTTATGAGATTCTTCTTAAGTAACCATAGCAAAAGCTTGATTAATGGTAGGAAGTGGATTGCTATTAAGGATCTGAGTAATAAAAGTGCCATAGAAAGCATGATCGAGGCCCATAAGAAATTGATAGATGCGATCATGTTCTTGTTCAGTAGCAATCGATTTTTGGAAAACACCATTGTCACCGTTGGTGCATAAGTTGTACGTGCGGCTGGATTCCAGTTCATCCCAGATAGAGCGAAGCTTTGTGTAGTAATTTGTAATTGATGCGCCATTCTGCTTCATAGTCCCGAGAGAAGCTTTGAGATGAAAAATACGGGGAATGTTGGCAACTGCAAATCGTTCCTTGAGATCATCTCAAAGACCTTTTGCAATTTCAAAACACTTGATGAATGGCTCCAACTGAGAATCTGTGGTATTGTGAACCAGCTATTAATCATGGAGTTACACCCAATTTTAGTAACATTAATTCAAGTATTTTGAAAAAGAAAATCTCAAAAGAATATTTTCATAATCACAGAAAGGTACTTTTTGAAAGGATGATTTTTTTTTTACATATTATTGAAAAGTGCTTTCTAGAACACTAAAGAAGAAGGAGGAGGATGAAGGAACAAGGTAAATGAAAAAGATAAATATTTAAGATTACTTTATAGAATGGTATTTTATTTTTTTTAAAAAGAAATAAAAAAAGGCATATTTATAAAACAAAATGTGTCTATATATATATATATATATATATATATATATATATATATATATATATATATATATATATATATATATATATATATATCATGAGTCTATTATTTACTTGCAAGATCAATATTGAAAATTCAAAATCTTGAAAATGGTGCCTATGATAAGGGTGAATGCTTAAAAAAATTGAACTTTGAAAAGGAGGCAAGACAAGGGTATGTGAATGGAAATAAGTGTTTGAAAAAAAAATTGAATGTGAAAGACAAGAGGGTTTGTAAAGTCAAAAAATTAGAAAATAAAAGACATATTAAGGATATTTTGAAAATAAAATATTATAATGGATGTTTATTATTAGTTTAACGAGGTGTATATATTATTAGTTTTTATAAAATTAAAATATAAACCTGACCTATTATTTATTATAAGCCTTTTTTATAAGTTTGATTTGACTTTTTTAAAAGTTTAGTCTGACTTATTAGTTTATTTTATATTATTATCGTTAAATATGTCAATAAATTTAATTTTTAAATAAGCCAACAAATATATTTTTAAATATGTGTGAGTATTTTTTTTTCTAATTTGTGTGATAAAAAATAATTTAATCTATTATTATTATTATTATTATTATTGTTAAAATTTAGAGTTTAAAATAAAAATAAAATATTAATGTAAGGGAGACGACTCATACATATGCATGTGCATATACTCTCAGACAAATGGTAATGAATGAAGATAATCTTACATACTTTTTTTTCTTCTATATATTTCTTATATCCTACTTAGAATATTCTAAATAAGTAACCATACAAATGAAGAAAAAGACTAGGCAAAGATGCAATCCCAATAATTTTTATTTTTAATTTATTAATTTTGTACGAACGGAAAATATACATTGTTTAAGTGTAGTGAAAATGTCAAAAATATTAATAATTTAAGTTTTTATATTACAAATTTATTTATTTAATTATGTTATTAATAATATTATATACATATTATTTTTTATTATATTATTTAGATAAATAAACTGACTTATTATCTATCAAACTTTAAATTAACTTAAATCCAACCTTTTAAAATAAATACTTTTTGAAAAATATAAGCCTAACTTTTTAATTGAATAGGTTATGCCAACTCAAATTTAAAATAAGTCAAATCTATTTAAAATTTGACCTTTGTAAAGTAGATGGAAATATGCTTCAACCCTTTAACGTCCACAATGTTAGGTTTAAATTGAAATAGTGTATTTAATTTGAAAATACAGTAAAAAAAGAATGAGAACTCAAAGAAACGTGGTTTTAAATGTAAAAAGAACTATTGTCTAGGGATGGAAACGTGGCAGGTCGAGTATGAGTTTCATGATACCCGTCTCTGTCTTCGTGAGTCAAACTCATCCCTGTTCGCATACCCGTATCCGTCGGATATATGATTTTTATCCTCGTTCCTGTCCTCGTCGGGTATCAGGTATACCTACTACCGTCTAAGATTTGTCAGGGTAAGCTAGGGTGCCGTGTGAGAAATGCTGCGATAAGAAGCGTTAAATGAGAACAGTGTCGTTTAAGCTTTTGACAAACTTCAATGTTTGTATAGAGGTAAAGACATCATATGAGACTATGCTAACACAACCAAGATTTTTGAAGAATGTTGCTATCCACATATATTCGGACTTCATTTGGTACGATAATTATAGAGCTTGTTTAAATTTTATCGTCTAGCTAAAGTTTAACAATGATTCACGTGTACGGTAGGACATACTTTATCCTGACATGTAAAATAGCCTTTAATATTTTAATAATTTTTAGAATAGAAAATTATTTATATCTTGATTCTTTAAATTTAAAATGTAACTTTTCAGTTTTTTAATATTTATTTTGAGAAACAGGATAGATTTAGTTTCGATGGCTAATTAATTTTTATTTTTAAATGTAAATACAATTAAGATTAGGATTAAATTAATTAATGATCAAGTTAAGATAGCATGTATACAATTTTAAATTTGAATCATGTTATTATAATTCATATAAATAAAAAAAATACGAGAAACTGAGTGATATCTAGTGGTAAGTGATCTGTCATTTTTTTTCTCTTTACTTGTGTTAATGGTTATACATAATATATATGAGATTAATTAAAATATAAAACTTTTTGTATTTAGATGGAATAAAATGATTTTTTTTATATATTTAGAGTGATAATTAAAAAACACATTTTAACATATTAATATACATTTAGACAAATTAATCGTGGTTATTAATATTTGCAACTTCATTAGTTTCAAAATGAATTTTCAAATATGTTACACACTTCCTTAACTATACTTAAATTTAAGATAAAAAGAGAGTAATTCACTTGAATAGGAAAAAGAAAATATAATTTAGGAAGTGGAGCCAAGCAACATATATAGTGATGGAAAACTTGTTGGAGACCCGGATTGATGTTGAGTTTCCTTCAAGCTCCTTCCTAGATCTTGAGCTCCTTGATTCTTCCTATGCTTGGTTAAGGTCTCCTATGGAGGAGGAAGCCTTAAGACCACCACGGTTGGTGGAGAAACTCTCCCAAGAGGCACCACTCCTTGAAGAAGAAATAAGCCCCTTCAATTCTCACCACACTCTTCTATGGAGGGATAAGAGAATTAGATGCACTCAAAGAGGTTTAGGGACTTTTGGAAGAGAGAAAATCTGAACTCAATTTCAGAAAATGAATTCTCAATACATCAAAAGTGTTTTACAAAGAGGGAAAAACGAAAATATAGGAGTAGGAAGCTTGGAGAGTAAGCTAGTCTTAACCATGGTTCACTAGGAACCATGGTAAGGTCTAGCTAACCACCCATGGTCTAGAGGCTTGGAGAGCAAGCTCCTCACTTAGCTTGCTTGGTAAGCTAGCTAAGGAGAAGCTTGTGCTTCAAGCTTCCAAGCTTGAGAAGAACCAAGCTATTTGGCCAAGTGTGAACACAAGTGTGAACACATCTAGGTAGGTGGCTCTTTGGACTTAATTTACTCCAACCGGTTTTGAAATTGATAATTTGGTTTAGTTAGGTTCATCCAATGTGAATGGAACCTAGCTAAATCAAATCTATGAAAAATTAGGAGTAAAATGAGTCCAATATGTAAATTTTAGCCTAGGACCACCTTTTGGCTAAATTGCTAGTAACACTCTCTAGCTTGCTAATGGCACTCTCTAGCTTGCTAATGCCACTCCCAATCCTACTACTAGAAAACTAAGAAAAGAATGTATTTCTAGGCTAGGTTAAATGGAGTCAAAGTGCCCAAGTAACCTACCCTAGAAACAATATACAATAGCTACTAAAAAGGAAATAAAGTGCCTCACAAATACAAAGGCAAAAATACACCTATACAAGTATCTACTATATACAAGCTACAAGAAATCAAACTATACAATGTATTTACAATAGAGACTATGAGACTAACAAGAGTAATCATACTCAATACTCATATTGAGCATAGGTCTAAGAAGCACGTCCTCTCTAGAAGCCTCCTCTAGCCTCCTAACTATGGACCTAGTTAAAAGCCCAATGGTCTTCAAGTGTGAGCATCCTTGGATCACCCTTCACCCTTCTTGGTCTTACCTCTTCCAAATGGATCCTTGGGGATTAGATTTCCATCATATAGGATAGTATTTTATAAGCTAGATCTTGCTTTTTGTGGTTATTCTTTTCACCAAAGCAGTGCAATTAATGTTCCATATTTAATTTTCTCAGAGGAGATAGGACAATCAAAACTTGTCTCCAAGAGTCGACATATCTACAAGAGAGGTGAAGAAAGATTTGTCTTGTACTTGAGAGCCAAAGATAAAAGAGAGTTGTACTGGCTTGAAAATCAGGCTAAAAGATTTAATCAATTAAGGAAGAGGATGTATCGACAAAGGTTTGGACTAATACTTATGATGAAGAATTTTAAGAGCTACTTGAAAATCAGTTACTTTGGTTAAACATAAGGACTTAAATTAAACTTTATTTTATTATTAGGCCTTTTATAGCACTCGATCCACACATGGTGGAATTTTATCTCCTAAAATATGTTTATAGAGTAATATCTTGGAGAATTGAGATCCCTTGAACGACACAGGATAAAATATGTGGTGGGAAATGAAATTCTATTTATCTTTGGTAGGACAATTGACATTCTCTTGATAAGAATAGGAAACTGGATTAGTCCGATTCGACATAGATTATTCTATCATCAGCTCCTCAAAAATAAGTTGGGTTAAGCTCAATTGTTAAATAAAAACGAGTTAGATGTTTTGATACATTTGCAAAAAAATATTAAAAATAAAGAAAGAGAGTAAAAAATATAAGTTTATATATTTATTTTGGATATATATTCTGACATTTTTCCTTCTCAATATCCAAATGGTCCATATAAATTAGTGTAACTAAATAATAAAATAAATCTCAAATTATAATATATTTAGTTTGATTTGCTGTTCAACAATGTTAAAAGAGGAGTCGCCACCAATGTTATTTTTTACGGAAAAACATTGGAAAAACCATAAAATAGAAAATAGTCTACGAAAACCAAATTTTTGAGTTCGGGAGTCGAATACGTGTGAGGAAGGTATTAGCACCTCACAACGTTCGTCCTAAGATGATTACCTTTAATTAATTAAACTAACTAATTATAATTTATAAAATATTTATCTCACTAAAATGAATAAATATATTTTATTAAACTAATTTAACTAATGCATAAAAAGGTTAAAATTATTATTGTCATATAAAAAGGAAAATAATATGTTTTTTATTTTTTTGACTCGACAAGATTTATTTCTTGCTCCTACGTATCTTCATGTATAATGAAGAATCAGAGTCACGTAGTTCTTTGGTAGAAAATATTTGTGTGATGATATTTTTAAATTAAATTTTATTTTTGTTAAATATAGGATTCTTGAACTGTCTCAGCTCATTCACCCTAAAAATATAAAATTGACTAAGGTGTACACCAAAGTCAATTCAATAAAATTTTAATTATAATTATTGCTAGAGATGTTATGATGTTAAAAAATTTCTTGGTTGGACATTTTTGTTTTTTTTTGGAGAAAAAATTTAAAGATAAGTGGTCACAACTTGTACTTTAAATTCAAAGGTTAAAAAGATGTCATATCTAATTAACCATTCCTCCAATAAAATTTTTGATACAATAATTTCATATATTTACATTAAATATTGTAACACTATATTTTGATATTTAATCACATTTTCAATTTAAATAAGGACTAATGACAGATATTACTAATATAAAAAAAATAAAAAATAAAAAGAAGTGAGTTTAATATACTCACAATTCTTCGCTACAGAAGGGGTAACTTGCTGGTCTCTTCCTCTGGGTTCCCTCTGGTCCAAGGTGGAGATGTGTGTGTGTGGGTACCCTTTGGGAAGGCAAGGGCCGCTATTTATAGACTTTCAGGAAGAACCGGAACGGCCCGTTCTGAATCCAGAACGACCTGTTCCGGGGTTGCAATTTTACTCACAACAGCCATATTTGGAACGACCCTTTCCAGTTTCGGAACGGCCCGTTCTGGGCTAAAAATTTAAGGCAATTTGGTAGTTTGGAAACGACCGTTCTGGGCTAAAAAATATAGGTCATTTTTGAAGGTTGGAACGGCCCGTTCTAGTTTTGGAACAGCCCGTTCCGGGCTAGAATTTATAGGTTTTTTTGTTAGGTTGGAACGACCCGTTCTAGTTTTGGAACAGCCCGTTCTGGGCTAGAAATTTTAAGGCTTTTTGGAAGGTTGGAACGGCCCGTTCCAGTTTTGGAACGGCCCGTTCTGGGCTATTAAAATCATATGAAAATTACTAAATTACCCTCCATAAAAAGTATGAAAATTGAGGCGCTACATTTGCCTTCTATATTTTTGTCTTTTTTATTCTTTTTTGTATATACCTTTTTTGCTATTTTTTAAGAACAAAATTAATATTTTCCAGACGAAATTGGGTTATTACAATTGCCCCTCTTTACTTGATTTTACTAGATAATATAAACAACTCCTATTTTAATATTATCGTAGTAAAATATAAGTAAAGAAAACACCAATTTCGTCTAAAGTTGAGAGATATGAGTGCAGGAACACGAAACATTAAAAAACATGGGCGTGGGGGCTCGAAACATTAAAAGAGTGAGCACAGGGGCTCGAAACGTTAAAAAGTGAGCGCGGGAGCTCGAAACATTAAAAAGTGAGTGCGAGGACTCTAAAGATTGATAGAGTGAGCACGGGGACTCAAAAGATTGATAGAGTGAGCACGAGGGCTCGAAACATTAAAAGAGTGAGCATGGAGGCTCAAAAGATTGATAGAGTGAGCACGGGGGCTCGAAACATTAAAAAAGTGAGCGCGGGGACTGAAAAGATTGATAGAGTGAGCACGGGGACTCGAAAGATTGATAGAGTGAGCACGGGGTCTCGAAACATTAAAAGAGTGAGCACGGGGGCTCGAAAGTTTAAAAAAGTGAGCGCGAGGACTCAAAAGATTGATAGAGTGAGCACGGGGGCTCAAGATTGATAGAGTGAGCACAAGGGCTCGAAACATTAAAAAAGTGAGCGCGGGGGCTCGAAACATTAAAAAGTGAGCGCGAGGACTCAAAAGATTGATAGAGTGAGCATGTGGACTCGAAAGATTGATAGAGTGAGCACGGGGGCTCGAAACATTAAAAGAGAGAGCACGAGGGCTCGAAAGATTAAAAAAGTGAGCGCGAGGACTCAAAAGATTGATAGAGTGAGTACGGGGGCTCAAGATTGATAGAGTGAGGACAGGGGCTCGAAACATTAAAAAAGTGAGCGCGTGGGCTCGAAACATTAAAAACTGAGCGCGGGGACTCAAAAGATTGATAGAGTGAGCACGGGGACTCGAAAGATTGATAGAGTGAGCACGGGGGCTCGAAACATTAAAAGAGTGAGCACGGGGGCTCAAAAGATTGATAGAGTGAGCACGGGGGCTCGAAACATTAAAAGAGTGAGCTTGGGGACTCAAAAGATTGATAGAGTGAGCACGGGGGCTCGAAACTTTAAAAGAGTGAGCGCGGAGCTCAAAATATTAAAAACATGGGCGCGGGGACCCGAAACATAAAAGAGTGAGCGCGAGGGCTCAAAATAGTAAAAACATGGGCGCGGGGACCCGAAACATAAAAGAGTGAGAATTTTGATGGAAACAATGTTGATGCCAAGTAGATATTAAACTTCAATGAATGTGTTATGCAAGTACATTACTTGATTACATGTGCATGGTAGGTATTGAACTTTGGTACAAATGTTGTGGATGCTAAGCATGTGTTGAACTTGAATGCATGAGTCAGAGATAGACCAAACTTTGATGATGCAAATGACAAGTATGCATTGGGCTTGAATGAATGAGTTAAAAAAAGTATTAGACATTAATGTGAATAATGTGGGTGTTGGGCAAGTATTGGATTTGAATGGATGTACCAAACTATGATGTAATGAATGTCAAACATGTGTCAAATTCAAACGTAGATGATATAGATGTCAGACAAGTGCGAGACTTTATATGCAAGTGATGAATTTGAATGCATGTATTAGGAAAGTACCAAACTTTGATGCAAATAAAGTGGATGCCAAGTGAGCGTTGGACATGAACAAACACTTCAAACATTTTAATACAAATGATGTAATGCTTGATTCGGTGTTGGGGTGCTAATTATGAGGTGTCATAGACACATTTCATTTTGTTTTTTTGGTTTTTTGGGTTTTTTTTTCTTTTCAAAGAAAATCAAAAAATGATTATTTTCTTTAGAGAAAGCAAATCCATGCAAAGCCCTTTCACCTTTTTTTTATCCTTTTTCGAATCCATGAAATCTTGTTATTTTCTTCTTTGTCAATCGTTGAAAAATGATCTCACAATTTATCCTTTCAAACTTATCCCACCTAGAATCAAGTGAGTCTCATTTGGCCTAATTCATCAATTGAACGATTATTACCATCTTGTCATTCCCTTTGAAACATCATTTAACCAACATGCATAATAATGACAAATAATTTTTTTTTTTGGGAAGACTATTCAAAAAGGATATTTGAACGTGACTTTATTTTGATGTAGAGAAAATAGAGCAAACTACCCCAAGATATGATAAAAATTGAGAACATGGTGGGAATAAGAGATTGAGTAATCGCCCTAGTTTGATGTCAAATTAATGGAGTGAAAGGTGGAAGAATTTAGACTAACTTGGACTTTGAACAAGTGAGGAAAATGATTTATATCACCTTAGACTCGAGTGAATAGAATCAAACAGTGACACATATGGGAAGGATGACCCGTATTTAGAATGGTGGGATATGGATGATACATGCATTGACTTGATTAAACTTGAGACACATGGATTATATGGTTGGAATGAAAATGTGATGATAGTTGAGAACTTGTCCCAGTATAAAAGGAGTACTTTGAGTTGCCCCATTTTATGAAGAAATAGGGAACAAAGTTGGATTAGAAAATTATTCCAGTTGAAAGTTAAGGTGATGAAATGGCAATGAGATCCTTTGCCCCAGTGTGAAGTGGTTGTCCCAATTTAGTCTTGAAAGACAAGGGTAGAGTAGGAGACAATGATGAATGTGATTGCCTTGTTTTCTGACTCAAGGAAATAACATTGATGTATGAATTGATGGAGGAATAAGACATAAAACAAATGTCTCATTTAATTGGGTAAGGGAGAATCAAAGGAAGGCATTACTTGCGATTTGTTCCCAATCTATTGAATGATTCTCATAATTATTGAGCATAGTAATCAATGAACATTGATGAATAGAAGATTTTGCACTGGATGTTTGTTTCTCTCCATGATGTAATGGATGTGCAAGTCTTACGAGCATTTGTATTTTTTTTTGGAGCAATCGTGTTAACAATGATAAATGAGTTCAATTATTTTGTCTTAAGACTAAACTTAAAAAAAAAGCAACCAATTTTTGATCTGTATGGACTTTATCGGATTGTAACACTGGTCGGTGAGATGGATATGAAAGAAAGGATACAAAGGCCCAAATCTGTGTTTGAAGGTTATTTGAAACAAGGATTTTTGCTATAGTGTTGGCTTCAATGCTTTATTCGATTTCTTTTCCTTGCCCCTTTTTTTTTCCACCCCAGCTTTTGCCTAGGTTTTTCTTTTGGAGTTTGCAGCCTACTAGGTTGCTCTAACTTTTTCCTAGGCCGCCTTTTTGAGGTTTTCAGCCTAGCGAGCTATTGTTTCTTTTATTTGTTTTTATTTTTCTTTTTAGACCTTAACTTTTGCCTAGACTGCTCTTTTCGAGTTTTCAGCCTAACAGGTCGCTCTAAATTTTGCCTAAGCTGCCTTTTCAGGTTTTCAGCCTAGCGAGCTTTTTATTTTTGTTATTATTTTGTATAGAATTTCTTGACTGCATCAGAGTTTATTGGGTTCAATAGATCTTCCCATCCACTTCGCTCTATGATCTTTTTGAGGTGGTAAGATCTTCTTCAATACCAAATCTCTTTCTTGAAACTCTTGCGGGCGGACCTTTTTGGCAAAAGCTCTCTTGATCCTTTTTGATATAATTAACCATGACACAAGGCATGCAATCTCTTCTCTTCAATTAGGTTCACCTGATCATAGCGAGCCTGAACCCATTATGCTTCCTCAAGTTTGGTTTCGGCCAATACTCTTAGAGAAGGTATCTCAACCTCAATGGGAATGACTGCTTCCATACCATAAACCGGAGAATAGTTGCCCCAGTAGAGGTGCGAACAAAAATGTGACATCCATGTAGAGCGAAAAAAAGCATTTCGTGTCAATCCTTATAGGTGACCATCATCTTTTGAATAATTTTTTTAATATCCTTGTTTGCTGCTTCTATTTCCCCATTCATCTTACGACAATATGGTGAAGGATTGTGATGTTGAATTTTGAACTCTTCACACAACTCTTTCATCATCTTATTACTCAGATCGGTCTTATTATCAATAACGATATGAATTGATAAACCATCATAATAACAAATTAAATCTCTTTTGATGAACTTGACCACCCCATTGCTTGTCACACTGGTATAAGAAGCTACCTTAATCAATAACAAGGATAAAACAATGGCCTTTTGATGCTTTTGGTTCATTTCTCTTCTTTTCATTTTCATTGTTTTGATGGTATCATAAACAAGCTGAATTAAATGGGAACATTGTGTTGCCCCTGTTTTGAGGGTGAGCCTTGTTTGAGGTAATTTTTGAGGTAATTGAAGAAAACTTTCACTTTTAGGCTCAAATTTGGGTGGCAAGTGATATATATATTTTAGAGATAGAGAAACATGGTCATACATCATTTTGAATCTCAACTGCTTATTTTTTAAAGGTTAATCCTAAGACAAAACTTAATGGACTCCATGTTACTTCTTTTTATCTTTTCTCTTTTATCATAAACCGCCCTTTTGGGTTTTCAGTCTAATGGACTCTACATTTTTTCACTTTTTTTTTTGCTCATAAGACTTGTCTCCATTAAATGTGGCAGATGGTTGGACAAATACTCATAAAATGATAAATTTTCCCCAATAAGAAATCTTTAAATTTCTATTGCCAAACCTTCTAATTGAGAATCATCCAACAGATTTGACTTTTTATGAGGACAAACTCTTTATTTTTGGAAGAATAATGAAGAAACTATGAGATGTAATGGGACAAAGATAATTTATGACAATGAAGATAACAACACAACTTGTTATGCAAGTTAATGAAATAAGTACTTCAAAAGGTTAACAATGGTTTTAAAACCATGTCAATTGACAAGTTAATTTGTCAAAGAGCTCATCTTCTTGCTTGAGAATTAAATGTAAGTGAAAACAATAATTTCATGTTATTCCCCATTTTTCTTTGTTTCCTATTTTTTCTTTTTCTTTTGAGACATTGCATAAATTTGTTGCTTGGCATCCTCTTTAAAAGAAAATAATCAAATTAGATAGTTATTATTTTAAAATGACATGAGTGAGCAATCAGTTAAACCTTTATTTTACTATGAAATGCATGTATAAAAGAAAAATGTTGGAATGAAGAAAAAAAATTGTTTTTTGTTTTTTTTTATTTTATAGAGAAACAAATGCATTTGATTCACGAGGATAAAGTGAGAATAAATGCAATCATGGAGAATGACAAGAAAAGACGATGGAGATGCTTAATGAATATACCTAACATGATTACTTAATCTAAATAATGTTTATGCGTGAATGTCATGAAAAATTATGAAAATATTGAATGTTATGAGATACATTTTAGACTAAATGCTTAATGATCTTACTTTGAATTATGCAAGAGAGAACTGTATTCATTTTCTTTAAGAAACAAGTGTCAATGATGATGACAATTACAATCTTTTAAAGTTGTATGAATGATTTCATAGAGTATTATTTTTTATGCAAAGATGTAAAATGCATATCATGAATGAATTATGAAATGTAGATGAATGCATGCATGCATGAATAATATTCTTTTGTGATGAGTGATATATTGAAGGAGCGTGAGATATGATAAAAGTTAAAAAAAATATATGATGTGTATTATGAAATGGAATAAAATTTTCTCTTTTTTTTTTTTGCGTCATTCGAACGTAGAGGTAGAATTTGCTCGTGTGATACTTAATAAAGGCATCCCTAAGTTGAAAACTCTATGGACTACTAATATGTGTTCCTCTCAAAAGGGTGGGACTATAGTTCTAAAACAGGTTCCTAGAGCCAATAACCCTTCTTAGGATATTAGTCACAATAATAGGTAAACTATTAGAGATGATAATACCCTTGAAAGGATCAAACTCTAGGTGAAGCCTTCATAATAACCAAACAAGATGTTCATCAAGAAGGTTACTACTACTCAACCTCTTACTTATCATAAGTTGCACTCAAGTCCGGGCGTAGGACCCCACTCATAAACGTGTGTGAAATTGTGCAAGTGAAGTATGTGAAGGGAGCAATCATACACTATCCAATCTACAAAACACAGCACATATGATATAGAAAATAAAATTCTTCTACCCTAAAGATCAAATTACACAATATATATTTATATAATTCATGCAAATAAGACAAACAACAAATAAGGGACATAAATAAAAAATAAAATAACAGTGAGATAAACATTTTTTTAAAAAAATTATTAATTAGTTTAACTAATTATTATAGGCTTGACTCTCGAAAATATCTCCAGTGGAGTCGCCATCTGTCGCAACCGAGATCGCGACGGGACGGCGAAAAATAAATTAAAAAAAGAGGTCGCCACCAATGTTATTTTTTATGGAAAAACATTGGAAAAACCATAAAATAGAAAATAGTCTACGAAAACCAAATTTTTGAGTTCGGGAGTCGAATACGTGTGAGGAAGGTATTAGCACCTCACAACGTTCGTCCTAAGACGATTACCTTTAGTTAATTAAACTAATTAATTATAATTTATAAAATATTTATCTCACTAAAATGATTAAATATATTTTATTAAACTAATTTAACTAATGCATAAAAAGGTTAAAATTATTATTGTCATATAAAAAGGAAAATAATATGTTTTTTTTTATTTTTTTGGCTCGACAAGATTTATTTCTTGCTCCTACATATCTCCATGTGTAATGAAGAATCAGAGTCACGTAGTTCTTTGGTAGAAAATATTTGTGTGATGATATTTTTAAATTAAATTTTATTTTTGTTAAATATAGGATTCTTGAACTGTCTCAGCTCATTCACCCTAAAAATATAAAATTGACTAAGGTGTACACCGAAGTCAATTCAATAAAATTTTAATTATAATTATTGCTAGAGATGTTATGATGTTAAAAAATTTCTTGGTTGGACATTTTTGTTTTTTTTTGAGAAAAAATTTAAAGATAAGCTGTCACAACTTGTACTTTAAATTCAAAGGTTAAAAAGATGTCACATCTAATTAACCATTCTTCTAATAAAATTTTTGATACAATAATTTTAGATATTTACATTAAATATTGTAACACTATATTTTGATATTTAATCACATTTTGAATTTAAATAAGGACTAATGACAGATATTACTAATATAAAAAAAATAAAAAATAAAAAGAAGTGAGTTTAATATACTCACAATTCTTCGCTACTGAAGGGGTAACTTGCTGGTCTCTTCTTCTAGGTTCCCTCTGGTCTAAGGTGGAGATGTGTGTGTGGGGGTACCCTTTGGGAAGGCAAGGGCCGCTATTTATAGACTTTCAGGAGGGACCGGAACGGCCTGTTCTGAATCCAGAACGGCCTGTTCCGGGGTTGCAATTTTACTCACAACGGCCATATTTGGAACAGCCCTTTCCAGTTTCGGAACGGCCCATTCTGGACTAAAAATTTAAGGCATTTTGGTAGTTTGGAAACGGCCGTTCTGGGCTAAAAAATATAGGTCATTTTTGAAGGTTGGAACGGTCCGTTCCAGTTTGGGAACGGCCCGTTCTAGGCTAAAAATTACAGGTCTTTTTTGAAGGTTGGAACGGCCCGTTCCAGTTTTGGAACAGCCCGTTCCGGGCTATAATTTATAGGTCTTTTTGTTAGGTTGGAACGGCGCGTTCTGGGCTAGAAATTTTAAGGCTTTTTAGAAGGTTGGAACGGCCCGTTCCAGTTTTGGAACGGCCCGTTCTAGGTTATTAAAATCATATGAAAATTATTAAATTACCCTCCACAAAAAGTATGAAAATTGAGGCGCTACATTTGGCTTCTATATTTTTGTCTTTTTTATTTTTTTTGTATATACCTTTTTTGCTATTTTTTAAGAACAAAATTAATATTTTTCCAGACGAAATTGGGTTACTACAATATTTATTTTGGATATATATTCTAACGTTTTTCCTTCTCAATATCCAAATGGTCCATATAAATTAGTGTAACTAAATAATAAAATAAATCTCAAATTATAATATATTTAGTTTGATTTGCTGTTCAACAAAATAATAACTCTTTCAACAAATTTAATCTCAACAAAATAATCTCAAATTAATGTTATTCTCATGAATACTTTTTTTTTTATATTATTAGTTTTAGAAAAAAAATTATTTAAATAAAAATAAAAATAAAAAATAATGAAAAAAAATTGAATGAAAAAGTAAGTAGTTATTAGAGGGGGGAAAAAGTAACTTCCATTTGCATAAGAATATAAGTTATCCATCCTCTATTATGAAAATGAAAAACATGTAAAATATGAAAGGTTTTACAGTTTTTAAGAATAAAACATAACAAGAAATTATTTTGTAACCTTCTAATATGTATGAAAATATATATTTTGGCCATAGCATTTCTCTTAACATTTAAAAGGGATTCTCAAAAGTGCACCTACAGAACTCTTTATAAGGTCCGTTAATTTTTAAATTAGGTGAAACTAATTTTACCAATATTACTTTTAACAGTTAAATATAATTAAATTAGATAACTAAATTAATTAATCTTAACTATATAGTTTTAATTCAAAGATGTGGACGGTAAGAATAATTAATTGCTGAATTGGACTCTTTATTCCCTGCCTCCAGGAGATAATGAACATGGTAATAATTACTGTTTGAAATTTTAAAACGACTCTCCTAGTCGTGAATGATGAAAAGCAATGAATTCGATTATAATTTTAAACGCATAAATCAACACGTTACAGTCGACTATTGTATATATCAATCATATCACTTAAGGAAGTCTTTGCTATTGCATCCTATATTTGACACAAGACCAATGCTTGCTTTCAAACTCCGTAAAAACGGGTAATGTACCTTTATTTTAGTCCTGAATCAATTTCTCTTAACTCGTTCCAACAAAGAAAATGAGCAAGAGAAATCCCATCAAGTCAATTTGTCTATCTCAAGCACAAAGACTTAGGGTTAGGGGGTGTTCATGATCATGCTCCACTATACTAGTTGGCGATTCAATTTAATTGCTTAATTTAACATAATGTATTTTAATAACGAATTCAAATTATCCTTTCAAGTCATCAATTCATTCAATACCATGTACTTAATGATTCTGTAAATAATAATGTATTAATAACAATTTTTTATATATTAAACAATATTTTATCTAACATAATATTATATTTTATATTAATGTCACTTATCTTAAAGTATGTATTGTAAAATATATACACCTTTATTGTGACCGTATACATTTTTTTAAAAAGAAATTAATTTAACTAAATGCAATATTAAAATCAATATACCATGCTAACAATTTTGGATGACTTGATTTTATCACATATCATATCGAGTTTGATTAAAAAAAACTGAAAATATTGATCTTATTGATCAGATAGAGATACAAACAAATTTATCTAAATTCATCTCATGTTGATCCTCTATTATAACTCGTTATTGTAATATTCAATATTCACTACCTAGTCTAAAATTTCATACAATGAACAAAAAAAAATATTTTCTTTCTTTATGCACAATGATGACAGAATACATAAAAATATCAAAAAAGAAATATGAAAAATTGCACAAATTAATTTAATGTAATTTGATCCCTTATCAACAAGCATTATTTTTTGAATCAGGCAGTTTCCAATCTCGATGCTAATGACCATTGGGTCATGTTGGACAAGGTTCACTCCTTAAAAATCTTTGTTGATGAATGTGATAGAGGGCATTTATGGCAACTTTTTTAACCTAATCATTTTCACTAAGCTAGTTGATCGCTCAAAGGTGCGTTCTTCTGGCTGAAGAGGTAACGCCTCCGCCTGTGAACCCACCAGCTATGGTATTTGTGACTCTTCTTGGTTGGTTGGAAGGTTGCTCTCTCTTCTCTCGGGAATGACTTTGGTCCCTGTCTCTTTGACCATCATTTCTCCCTTGTTGTCTTCCCTTTGAGAAGCGAATGGTTGTTCAAGGTTACTCTTGGCTTTGGTGTAATTGGTACTAGCCAACACAATTTTTCAAGTGTCTCCTGTTCTTTTTACATGTTCCTAACGAGGGGGTTTCCCCCCAAATGCGTTTATTTTGTCTCTTGTTCTTCTTACATGTTCCTAATGACATGAATTATTTGAATGTATGATCAATTATATGTTTTGGGTTGTAATTGTATGATTTGAGACTCTTGTGAGTTCCTATAGAAAACTCTAAGGGAACTTGTTGTGATAGTTTGTGAAAATATTGATTAATATGTATAAATTAAGTGATTTGAATTGTTTATTGCATGTTATAGAGCAATTTTATCAACTGTATATGTGTTTATGTGTGAAATTGAATGTCGATAACTCGTAGTCATTGAGAAGATCACTACTACACAAAGGGTCTTTTACGTCGCGTATTTCGAGCCTTTTACGTCAGAAAAGGTTTCTACGTCAATATGGGAGACGTAAATTTACGTCGCCTCTGAAAGACGACGTAAATTTACGTCGGGGATTCTCTCAGACCGACGTAAAAAGGGACAAAAACATTCCACAATTTTACGTCGGACATGGCGTTGTCCGACGTAAATTTACGTCGGCCATTACAAGGCCCGACGTAAATTTACGTCGGACAACGCCATGTCCAACGTAAATTGTGGGAGTTTTTTTTTTTAAAACGTTTATAAATTTTTGATATACCCAACACCTGCATATAAATATAGTCCAGAATACCAAATCTAAACCAGGCAATCCAGAATAGAAATTCAAAATTGAATGACAAAAAGAAAATAATATATAAATCTTAAAAAACATAAATTATGACAATGTAAATCCTATTATCCTAAAAAAGCTATAAAACATATGTTTGTCAATGCTATCTAACTAACTAAACTAACTAACTATCAAACTATAAACATAATATCTAACTAACTAAACTTAGAAAAAAAGTTGCCCATTGTTCTCTTATCTTGAGCAACTCATCTTCGGGCAATGGAGATGGATCTTGAAAGACCTGAAACATTAATTTAAGTGTCATTAATATGCAATGTTAATTATCCTAAAGGTAAATATAGTTAAATAAATTTTGATATGAATTACCTGCGCCTAAGAATCAATAATACCCGCAGAAACTATGGCTCTCATCCAATACATGATGTAATAGCCACATTCAAACGAGTCTTGTTGCTTATTACACTAAAATGATAAACAAATAACTATTATTTCCAAAGTCAATAAATTTAAATATTATTGACTGTATGAATTAATTTGCTAACCTTAGGGTATATGAAATGCAATGACTTTGATGATCTGGCTCTTCCACTTAAAATATTAGCTCCAGACACGATTCTAATTAATTGAAATAAAAACAAATGTTAGCCAATATATATAATTACAGTTTTAAAACATAATGAAAAAATTTAGTTACCCTTGTAATTGACATTTAATTTCGTGGATTGGTTTTCGATGTAGTGAACAAAACCACACCACGGTGTATTCCTCAGGAATGATTACCTTTAACTGCCAATGGGACCTACATTGTATGACAAACAAATTAGTTATAAAATTACCATGATTAAAAAACCAATTAAAAAACTAACCCGTCAATGTATGGAGCCATGTATATATCTCTTCTTGAGTCACTCATCCATGTTTGCATATATTGCTGGATCTGGACCTGAGTGTTTCCTGATTTTTGGATTGATTGAGGCTCAATAAATCCATATACTTCTGCTTGTGCTTGCTCCACACTCAATTTGTCCATGTACCTAACACAAATAATTATTATAAGTTAAATGTAATTATTGTAAATTTAGACTCATAAAAGAAAATATGACTTACATGGCCCACAGCTGTATGATAGATATATTTAACATGGAGTTTCCCCCAACAATCTCTAATGCATCAGGCAGAGATATGTATAGTGGAACATCAGAGCAATCAACTCCAAAACTCTAATGTCCCACTGCAATTGAATTGACTTCTTCTTTAATCGTGGTAATATGATTAGAAGCTTAGATATGGGATCACCCTCTGCTTCTACGATATTAGCATCATCAACATGAGGTTCTCTCATGACCTCCTTACCACGATTGATAAAATCCTAAAGAAATAATCAAAATTAGTTAAACAATAATAGAATTATAAGAATATAAAAGAGCAATAATATAATTACCTTTGCCCGTGCTGAAAGCGGCATGACTAAACGTTTTGGCCAAGCTAAGAATGTGCCGGTTGCCTGCCCCACTAGTTGAACCTCTGTATTGGGCAAAGGCACAGGAGCAGCAGCATCTTGAACTTGGTCAACCACAACCCGTGTCCAGTCTAGCTGTAGAGGGACACCATGGATGGTTGAGCCACCCTCAAATACTCGGCCAATAGCCACTAACCGTGGGGGGTCATCCTCAACATATAACTCACACTGGTTTGGTACATCAGTGTGAGTCTGATCCGGTGAGGGATTTGGAGCAGCACAACTCCCTTTAGTGCTGACTCAAACACCATCATGAGCAACTGCAGTCTGTTGCTGAGAACGAGCCAAAAGTTCAAACTTCTGTTCAAACTCTTTTTGAATATTCTTCAATCTCTCTTCAAACTGACTCTCCAATCTCTGCTCCATTCTCTGCATAACCTCTTGACTGCAAGAGTCAACAGTGCTCCTCGATGATCGGGCACCAAAGAAATCTCGGTGGCTCCAAGAACCACCAACACCACGCACACGGCCTCCGTGCTCTGGCCTTCCTATGGCCGTTGTAAGGATATCATTCCGACCATCGGAAACAAATGAGCCCTGGGTGCTCTGCTCAACTAAACCCTCCTACAACATATTAACAATAAGTATACCCTAAACTACACTTATGAATTAAATGAGTTAAAATGAAGAGTCTAAGTTTGTATATTTTTACTTACTATTTTATCCGCAATGACCCTTGCAGACTTAGAAGTCATTTGCCCATCTGATTTTGTCCGGGCTGCTATCCACATCTCATGGCGGGGAGGTGACTCCACAAGGTCAGCAGACTCAATCCCTGCTGCCTCTGCCCTAGCCTTCTTCATTTCCTTTTTTTTCTTTCATATCCCCCTCTTGACAATAGATGGGGTGCATCATTCTTGGCCTGTCGTTCTTGGGCAGCTATTCTTTTAGCCTGCAATAATACAAAAAAGAAAATGAGATTAATTAAAATATACCTTAAGTATTTGTGTCAATGTAAGAGTTATCAATAACTAACCTGCCACGAAGGGTCCAATCGAGTGGCACGAAATTGCATTCACTCCTCATCAGTGATCTGGTACTTTAGACAGGGAGTCTCATTTTGTCGCTCTCCAAATACATACTCCCGTGTCAAGAAAGTCTTGAAGTCTCTCCACCTGGTGGCCAGGGCAGATAACATCTTCCTCCTCATGACCTCAGTGTTGGGAATGTCAAAATTTTGCTATGAAAATAACAACAATTAATAAATAATGTATTTAAATTATATAATATTCAAGAGATGTGAAAGTATATACCTGAATATCCTGCCACATGAGGTTCTTGTCAACCTCCTGAACGTCATCCCATGATGGAATGATAATAGAAACATCTCGTCGAGCTAGGACTCCCAAATAGCTCTTAAACTTGGCAGCATTTGGGCTTGATGCCTTGCCAGAACGAGGATCCACCTCAACCGGTGTCCTCTCCTTGGCAATGCGCCCAGCTGTCAACCCAGACAATCGGGTGACAGATCTACCTTCCCTCATTCCACTACCAGACCCAGAATCCTCCATAATCCTGAAAAAAATAAAGTCTCATTACTAAAACAATGAATTAACTGAATAGACAAATAATGCATCTGGAATGACCTGTACTGAAACCAGAACGGCCCGTTCCAGATCAACAATTTACAACACAAGATTTTAGCAGAACGGGCAGTTCTGCAACCAGAACAGCATGTACTGCTTGCAGAACGGCCCGTTCTGCAAGGAGTACAGGTTATTCTGGATGCAGAACGGCCCGTTCTGCAAGCAGTACAGGCCGTTCTGCTACAAACAGAAGAAAGTAAACCAAAAAATTGCGTAGACAAGAAACTAACCTCAAACGTGTAATATGCAGACACTTAGAGAGTTATAAACGTCCAATATACACACAAACTCACTGGGAGACTTAGAGAATGAGAGAAAAGAGATTATTAGTTTCCGTAAACAGGGAGCGCGGGAATGAAAAATGAAACTTGCATGAATATAGGGCCATATTCACGTCGGGTATGTGGGGTACGACGTAAATTTACGTCGGACAAAGAGGGGTCCGACGTAAATTTACGTCGGATAGTGAGAGATCCGGCGTTAATGAGCTAATTTACGTCGGACCCCTTTTTTTCCAACGTAAATTAGTTCCCGTTATTTACCATTCTGCCACCGCGTTTTTATAACGTCGGTGGTTCCTTGTTCCGACGTCATTTAGGTGACGTAAAAGCGTCTTTTTGCACTGGTGAATATGATTTACAGGGAAGAAGATCGCGTTGTCACTCAACAAGATGTGTATGTGGTTGATCAATGAGAAACCCAAGGGTGCTTTGCTTGCTCAATGAGAAGTCTCAAGGGGCTCAGCTCGCTCAACTAGATGTTGGTCACTTGTCGAGAAGCCCTAACTTGCTCAACTAGATGCTACTCGCTCAATTAGATATTATTCACTCAACAAGAGGTTTTAGGGAGCTCATCTCGCTCAATGAATGTTAGATGGATGTTATATATATATATATATCACTTACATGAGATGAGAATTACTTATATTTTTATTAATTTAAAAGACGACTGTTATAAAACAGTTCAATTTATAAAGGTACGGTAGACACTCTTATATGTTATATTTGTATAAAATATTAATATAATTAATTATGAATTTTCATTTATGTTTTATGCAGTATCAGAGTGGAAGTATATATTATATAATTATTATTAGGAGTTTGAATTGTATAGTGGTTATCCGAAAGACAAATCTTACGTGTAATAATTGGTAAGAGGTCTCTAAAGGCTATATATTATTTTAAAAACTAAAAAATTAATAGACTCATCTTCTGCGGAATCGAAAGCCCCTCAATATTTAGAATTACAATATTAAGATCGGTCATTGAATAAGAGACATAAAAAATGATATGACTCAATGTGTTAATTACTTGAATAATTAAGCAGCGAGTATGAAACACTACTCTAGTGTACAACACTACTCATATCAAATCACTAGCGTGCAACACTCAAATCATGAAGAAAATGTGAATTTTCTTTCGATTTTCAACCTTAATGCCACCACAAGAAATATTATATATAATGATATACAAAAAGTATTACTATATATAATGTATGTAAGTATATATCTATTTGACATATAATTACATACAATTTTAATATTGATTTTAAATGAAATTTAACAATATATTTTGTGTATCACTA
Source organism: Cajanus cajan (assembly GCF_000230855.2). Classification (NCBI taxonomy): domain Eukaryota; kingdom Viridiplantae; phylum Streptophyta; class Magnoliopsida; order Fabales; family Fabaceae; genus Cajanus; species Cajanus cajan. The sequence continues at coordinate 5,309,131 of NC_138517.1, read as the reverse complement.
TAGTATATATCTACACTTTTTAATAATATACCAACATATATTATATTTATTGTGTGAATAAAAGTAATTTTTAGTCACACGTATTGTGTTACTATAGGGTGTGTTCACTATATAACAATTTTCTTGTAGTGTGTCATTTTGCTACTCTTTAGGTGCTTTTCACCATCAATTACACTTCCACTTGAGATTTGTCACTATTCATATCAAAGGCTAATACATAATATGTGATTCATATCCATGTGCTTGAAATTTCAACTCCTTGTCTGTTGAAGCCAGTTGGTGGATGCCTCAAGAGTTTTCATGTCAGCTTTGTAATGTTTCTGAGTAAACTCTAGAAGCACAGGCCAATCTAGGTACATCCTTGGTGTGAAATCATTCACCAATTCACTTGGTCGAATAACACCTTATCACCTTTTGGACATAAAAAGAAGGCAAGAGATTTTCTTGTTGTCTTGATGTGCACCACTGTCCTATGCAAGCAACTCTTGTACCTCCCATTTAATAAAACCTATACAAAGAAAAGTGAAACAAGCAAGGTTGAATCAATAAAATCACACAAGAAAATAGAGATCATTGACCATAATTTTATTGTTCGCAAAAGAGCTTGGTTGGATACAAATGAAAAGTATTTTTAATTAAAAAAATTACTAGAAAAAATTATTTATTTTCAGTAAAGAAAACTCCTATAAACTTGTAATTAGATAGACTTAAAGATAAGTGCGTTGAAACATAAGTAGACCAAACAAACATACCATGAAGGTATCACCTATCTTGATAACAAAAGCATTGAAATTTGGACTTATGAAATGTCACTCATTATCAACAAAACCTTGGAGGCCACCGACTTGGTTCTAGTGAAGAATGGTCAAAGATGTTGGATCACAGTGAGGTCTTGTGCCCAAAGTGAGGTCAAGTTTTTGATAAGGATGATAGTAATTGAACCTCATTATTGAGTTATTCACTTTAAAGGACTCATTAAAGAAAGTTTACTCATGGCATCACAATAGCCTTGCTACACCCTCTTGTTTTACCATGGAAACTCACACAATTTAGCATAAGGTCAAAGAAAATGATATCAAACAACATATTTTTCCAACCAAAAAAATAATAGAGAAAATGTTGACATCATTATGCTTTGGTAACTACCAACTTACTCAAAATGTTCAAACTCCTTGCCCAATGTGTTACACAAGTAGTCTTTAACAAGATTGGATGAGTTTTCCTTAGTTGAGAATTGAAAAGAGAGTGTCTCTCTTCCATGGAAGCTTGGAAGATAATTTTCCAGTGAAGCTACTAGCATAGCTACAATGTTCCCCTATGTGGAAGAACATATGCTAAAGTTTTGATGATGCCAAAGCATTGAAGAAAATAAAGGTCAAGTTAAAGCAAGCTGATCAAGAAGCAAGATCTCAAGTAATAACTAGATAAGTCTTGACTGCTTAGCTTAGTATGTAAAATGAACTTTTAGAATTTGCAAATTTCACTTGACCATTAAAATAAGGATTTCAAGAAAACCTAAACTTAATCTTTTTGAATATAAGAATAAGTTGTTTGAAAAGAAAGCTAAAATAGTATTCAAAAGATTAAACAAAAATATTTTTAACTGGAAAATAGAAGTTTTCTATATCTTAAGTTTTCATAAGCTAATTTTGGTATTATCAGTCTGGTAATCGATTACCGTTACATGTAATCGATTACCAGAGGATGAAAACTTTTCTGTTCAAAATTGAAATGTTAAACGTGCTCTGGTAATCGATTACCAGTTCTTGTAATTGATTACCAAAAGATGAAACTTCAAAATTTGAATTTAAATTATACAACGTTTCAAACATTTTGAACTTAAACCGTTGTAATCGATTACCAAGTCTTGTAATCGATTACCAGAGCCTATTTTTTGAAAATTTATAGAAAGTTACAACTCTTCATGAAAAGACATAACCTAAGAAATAATTGTCTATAAATACCTATAATTTTTCAGAGAAAAGTTACGAACTCAAATGTGAAAATCTATTTACAAAAACTACTTGGCCAAAATCATTTGCAAAAGTCTCTAAAGAGTTCATCAAGTTCTTAGAAAGTGTAATATCTACTCTTTAAAGAGAGTCATTCTGTAATACCCAATTGATCTGTTGATCTGTGAAGGAGAAAGAGTTTTTTTCCTTGTTGGTTTTTGAATCTCAACACAAGGAAAGGGAGTTCTGAGGTGTTGGAGGATTCAAGTCTTGTAAGGTTTACAAGAATAGTGGAAATCTCAAGTGGGATACTTGAGGATGGATGTAGGTAGGATTGGCCGAACTAGTATAAAATTGAGTTTGCAATTCTTCTTTCCCTACACTTTTAATTTCTTGTTATTAATTATAATTGTATAGTTTGCATCATCATTCATTCTTTACATGTAAATTTATCTAAGGAATTAAATTTGTAAGAAAGTATTTCGAAAAATTTTATAAGAGAAAATTTGATTAACTTAATTCACCTCCCCCCTCTTAAGTTAATTGAGGCTAAGTGACTAACACCCTATTTTCCTTTATGCCCCTTATTTTTTAGATAGGGGCGTCAAGACATTGGTAGTTGCACTTGACACTCAAGAGCATCTAGGTTATAGCCTATTGTTGATGATCAACATGCCTTAATGTTGAACTGAAGGCAAAGGTGATGATGTACCTCAAAGAACAACTTGTATCCATGGCTTCTACACAACCTTCTCCTCCTTCTCCTTCTCCTTTTACTCCTCCTCCTCTTGTCAGCTCGAAGGGGAGTTGTGTTGCCCTTGGTGTATCGAAAGAGGATGTCGTTGATGCAGCACAACTACATGTGCAATTATACATCAATGATATTTTGGAGCAGTTGGTGGCCATAGGCAAGTTATACATGTTGGGGTTAACCATCTACCACCAGGAGATTGAAGATGATATGTTACAGGTTGAGGTTGTCAACGTTAGAGAACACAATGCTCGAGTCCCTATGCCCACTACAAAGGTTCAAATAATGAGATAGACCCTAAGTACCTTTATCCTATGGCCATCTAGGCTAACTAGGACCAATGTGGCTAAGGTAGTCAGTGTTTCAATTTATTACATTCTAATGATGTCCTTAATTAATTTTTCTACTAAATTAATTGTATCACATGATACTTTAGGTTCCTTCTAGAAAGATATTTATGTTTTAGTTTTTTCTTCTTGGTACATACATATTTGTGTACATTATTTTTAATGACAATAATTATTAGCTTTAAGTTTATAATCAACTGTCTTTGATTGTTATAAAATTTATTTTATACATTATTTCAATTTAAATGATAAATATTGTATATTATATAAGTTAATATAGAACTAAATAATAATATATTGATTTAAATTACCTAGAATGTATTTCAATTATGTAGATTTTCAAAGATTCATAAAATAAATGAGATATTAAAAAAAAACTTGCATTCTACGATGAATAACATCACACTCATTATAAATTAAATTGTGAAAATACGTCAATATATTAAATTATCATATTTTATACTTTCTACTATGACGAATATTAATATAAAAATAAAAATTTTATCCCGAATATTTACTTATCATAAAATATGTGAATATTTTATGTTCATGATTTATGATGTGTTAAAATATCTAAATTAAATGCCTTATCATAAATCTTTGTGTGAAAAGGGTAGGAGGTTGCGGTGGTCCACCTATTTTCCATGCTCAAATATATATATATATATATATTATTTACTATAGCTGGATGGCAATGGAAAAATTATTGAATTGTTGTCGTATGCATGCAATGGAAATTATCAAATAGGACAAAAACATATATTTCAATCACCAGCTGCTATAACTAAAATGCAGCATCTCTAGGTTGCGAGATAAAGTTGGTGATTTTTCGAGATTGATTGAGGTTGTCATTTTGCAATGAGCAGTTTAAATTGTGTCTAATACAGTTGTTAATGTTATTGATTTAGTTTTTTTTATCCTTTTCTTTGGCACGTTATCTTCTTCCAATAAATAAGAACACAATTACCAATAAAAACAAGCCAAGTTTGTCCTTTTCTGTAGATATAAAAAATAAATAAAATATTAAAAGAAAAAAGGCATTGATGTGTGGAAACTAAATTGTGACTGAAGCACAAGATTGACACTCGTTACCGTTTTTGTGCCACATCAAAGGTTATACGAATTAGAATGAAAATGGAAGCATTCTTACCTACTATTTTTTAAAAACCAAAATATAGAATAGGAGAAGGTTTGTCCTTATTAAAGATTAAATAAAAACACTAATTTTCGTAAGAATTCACGATTGCATCACATATTTTAATTTATATGAACAAATTATCTTACAATGACTAAAATATATTTTTAATTTTAAGATAAATTTATTTTTAATTTCTTAAATTTAAAATAGGTCTTTTTAGTTCTTATATTTTAAAAAATATTTTTATAATCCTTATACTTAAATTTTATTAGAAAATTTATCAATAATATTCTATAAAATCTACATATTATATCTTTATTAATAAAAATATCATATTAAACTCAATTAATATTATATAATTATTTTAATCTGTCACTTTTAAATATGTTATTAGTGATTCATGGAATTAAAATAAGATTTTTAAAAATTACTTAATTAAAAATAATAATTTTAAATATGAAAATTTAAAAACAAATTTATTCTAAATTTAAAAATTTAAAAATATAAGGATTTGTTGATATATTGGATTGTGCTTGTTCGTTCTATATTGATTCTCTATTTTGGTTGATTATTGGTTATTTTTGTACTTATTTTGGTTGTTTTCATGTATGCTCGTTAGGTGTTCACTAAAATACCCCCAGAGTTATTATATCATTTTGGGTAATCTAGACCTTTTTGAATTCCTTGAACCAAAAATGATTCAGAAGCCTTGAGGACAATAAAGAAGAATCTCACACGCATATAAAGATGGTTGTTTGAATCCAAAAAAAGGTATTATATGGCATAGTACATTCATAATTTCCTTTTAAATTGTATTTGTTATTTGTCCGAGGGCAATGTTGCTGTGCGCTTGTGCGGCAAATAGAAAAATTGTGACACTATTTGATATGTAAGTTTTTAATTCTACCTTATTTGATTTTTTTTTGGTTAATTTAATTGTATTAAATATTTGATATCATCAAAATTCATCATATTTTTTAGGGTTACAAATGAATTTAACATGTAGGCTTGCATACACTTGTTTGTAAAATAGAACTTTCAATGGATTAACTCAGTAATAAGTTACTTGACATTTGATATTTTTCAATTATATTACAATTATTAATATTGAAATTTGATTTGACGCCAATGATTATAGAAGTCAAAATATTATATATAAAAAATTGAAATAAATTTGCTTTGACGCCAATGATCATGCTATGATAAAGGAAAATATAATAGTATCATAAAACAAGATGAAGAAAAAATGAAGAAAAAAAAATTATTAGACAAAAATGAAATCAATATATCCTACACGATTAATTGTAAGTCCCATTATAATTATTCCAGTATTCATAACATGATTATACCATATTAGTAATTAATACGATCGAAGATCCAAATCCGTGGGAGATAGAAACCTAATCCAATGCATAATCAGTGGTTTGTTATCATTCTTTTTTCTTTTAAAGAAAAACAAGTAGAACATGGAGAAGAAAACAAAGCACTAGGAAAGAAACTAGAGTAGAGAACAAGAAGGGTACAGATAGGTGAGCAGAGGAGGTATCTGTGACAGAAATCCTAAGAAGTGTCGTTTTTGAAGAGAGCATATATAGTTGTGTTGCATAGACAAATGTTTTGGTGTGTGTTTTTTTAATCAAATCATAACCATATAATGCAGAGAGTTAGATTAGAAGTGATGCCGGAACAAACAACAGATGGTTTCCACGTGATGGCCTTTTGGAAGAGAGTACAGGAATGGACTGTTGTTGTCGTTACTTGTGGCGGCTGTGCCCTTCCATCACACTAAATTCCATCTCTTCTATGCTTTTCTGCTTTCTTTTGTAAATACTCTTAACTTTCTAAATTCAATTTTCTATCTCTTAATTCATTTCACCATAATTCTTTTTCCTATGATATGTCATTTTCTTGAATATTTGGCATTTTGCACTGGGGCTTCCAAATAAATAGGATATGTGTATGTCATTAAGTCTATATAAGACCAGATTAATCTTGTGTATCAAAAATTTCATATCAATTAGTGAGATAATTATATAAAAAGTGAAATACAACCATCACTTTATAGATCAGTTTTATAAGTTTAATTTAATTAAATTTATAATCCATTTTCTTAACATTACTTTATATATATATATGGACTATTAAGATAAAGATTATTAATCACTTGTATATATTAATATGACTATTATACTAGTTGAAAGGTCTTCTTGAAAGTATATGAATACAAGACACCTAACATTTATACAAATCTATTGAATTTATTATTTTAGTTTAACTAGTAATTTTAAGTTCGTATTTTAGGTATGTAACTATATATTGAATACTCTGATATTTTTTTTAATTTCTTATAATAATTTATTCAATTTCAACAAAATTATCTTTTGTGAAAGGTACCGCTATCTATGAAAAAAAAATGAAAGATATGTGTGTGTATCCTTGAAAGAATATATTGACATTCTTGGATGCATGTCTCATTCTCGTAAGTTGTTTTGAACGATTCAACTGTCACTAACCGGTAAGAAAATGCCAATGAATCAAATGCTTCAATAAAATTTAGAAGTTAAAAATAAAATTATAAATATTCTGAAATTAGATTACATATTTTAAAAATACTTGAGTCGCTTTTTTTGTATATTGGTGTAGTTACATGTACCAAAAATTAACGACGTAGTTATTATTATTACGAAATAATAATTTAAAAGTAAAAAGTACTTTACTGGAATTTTAATTTCTTTCGGTATTCTACCTAATAAATAAGTCATCTTGTAAAGAAAAAGAAGACTATCACAGGATATAAATTTTCAATAAAATATTTATTTAATTATATTTTTAATAAAAATTAATTTTCTAAATCTATGATCAGTATTATGCAAAGTAGTTCACACTAGCTAGCTGGTCTAACGTGTTCAACAAAAATCTTTAGAATAAATTATACTCTCATTTGCATATATATATATATATATATATTTATTTATTTATTTATACTAGTATTATTATCTTCTTTTTTTTATTTTTTATTAGAGGTGATAAAACGAGTCACAATTTATGAGTCGGTCCATTGGTCTGTCATAATTTGATGGGTCAAGTTAGGTATCTTAACCTATCAACTCGCCTAGTCCACTCTGCCTAATCTGTCAGGACAAATAGTGGGCCATGGCAGGCTAGCCTACATGTTCGTTTTTTATTTTTATTTTTATTTTTATGTTTATTTATTATTTTTAATGTAAATTTGATTAAGTCATGATAGATTTATTTTGTGTATAATATGTTATTTGTTATGTATTTGATTTATTTTATTATAAGTAATTTGATGTTTGATGTTTAGTAAATATTTTACAAGAACTATAAATATTATTATAATTACATATATATTTTGTTATGCAACAAGTTTGAGATTTTTTTATGTAGCAAATCAAATCAGTTGTAATTTGAGAATTTTTTATTATTTAGATACATTGATTTATGTAGGTCTTTTAGATATTAAGAAAAAATATGTTGAAACAGTAACTCAAAATAAATATGCAATTTTTTTTTATCTTTTTGCCCTTTTTTGGCTAGTCATCCGCCAACCTGACCTATGGCAGGGTAGACTAAGGCTTCCAACTTATTTTTGTCTAGTGGTTAGACCGAACTGACTTGTTTTTAGTGGGCTAGTGGCAGGATGGGCCAATGGTGGGCTGGGCCTAAACGGGCCTTTTGTGATGGGTTGTTTCTTTACTAGAATCAAAATTATTGGAGAATATAATATCTTATAGTATTATGTAAATAGACAATAAATAATAATTACATTTTGTTGAGTTGTACATAAAAAGGAGAGTAATCATGGACTATTAAGAATGTCAATTTATATATGTGCATTTTGATGAGTTGCATTGTTGTGTTGATTCAAGTTGAAGAATGTATGATAACGTGTTGAAATAAGTTGAATTGTTTATGTGGGTAGTATAGTTATTTTACTTCATACTTTTATGTTGATTTCTTTTGAATACTAGTTTACCCTTACATGTTTTCACGTGGTTGGATTGTGATGATCATACTTGATATAGGAACAAAGTAGGAATAGGTATGAGGAGGAGTACATCTAAGGCCATGTTGGCAATGATGTTGGTGTTCTTTTGAGCTACTCTAATGTAGTTGAAGTAGTATGTTGCTTGATAGAAACCCTAGGCTATATACTTTTCAATTGTATGTGTTGTGTGTGTGTGTACAAGACATGATGTGGTTCCTAGAGGGGAACATCTGTAAATTGTATAAGTTGGTTTCTTTATATTCTCATACATATATTATATATGTTTATCCATTCACCTATTTTCATATTTATCTTAGGTAGTTGCAATTATATTTTTTCGCTGTTAATAGTTGAACCCTTAAGTACAATGACCTGATGGATTGTTATAACATTGAGTTAAATGGACTAAATTGTATAATTTATCATAATAGAGAGGGATAGTACAATACTCTTATCTATTAGGAGAGATTAACATAATTTTCTCAAAATCTTTATATATTCTAGTGTATAAAAGGTATTATGTGCCTCCATGTATTTTAAAATAAATAAAATTAAAATAAGATTGAATGATAAAATCTTTATATATTCTAGTGTATTAAAGGGTAAAATAAGAAATAATATAGAAATTATAATGATAAAATTGTTCCAAAATTGTGTAATCAAAAGGAGATATCTTCTTTATTACAAGTGTTTGTATATATATAGAAGGAATCCACTTATTTCATTCAATAATTCATGTTCTACATCAAATTTTCATAATTCAACTATTAAATTAAAATTTTTTAATAAATAAATCAATTAATCAATTTTACAAATTTTTTAAAAATTTTAAAACTATTTAATGCTTTATTTCTTTAATTTAAATTGATAGATGATCATAAAAATATTTTATATGTTAATTTGAATTTATATAACGAAGTATCATGTGGTATTCAAATTATTTTAAATTTTTTTAGACCTAATCAATACATACACACACAAATAGAAGGATTCATTTACACTAAGAATAATTCTTAGTAAACTTATTCCATCTAATAAAGCATGTTCTACATCAAATTACAATGATTAATCTATTAAATTAAAAAAATTTAATACATAGATCAAATATGCAATATTTTAACAAATTTAAAAAATTGTTTGATTTCATTAATTTAAATCAACGTTTAAAATATTTTTATTATTATCCATTATATATCATATTCTACATCAAACTTTTGTAATTCAACTGTAAATTAAAAAAAAAAAAAACTATCTCTCTTTCTATCACATTATATATCAATCTTATATATATTTTTCTTTCTTTTTTCCTAAATATAAACTAACATGATAATTTTCATCTATAAATATATAATATTTTTATATATATATTTTAGGGAAAAAATATTTTTAATATGAATTTGATACATTTTAAATAAAATGGGGACCAGGGCCCCTCGGTCCCCCCTCCCTCCACCCAAATAAATTGGTGAACAAGTGGTTTTCGTTCTGCTCAAACTGCAAATTCCACCCAAGACCTTGTTTTGTTGTGAGTGGAAACCAAAAGAAACGATGACAAATTTTGCAAAAATCACAACTTGAATTAGAAAAACCTACAGTAATCATATTGGGACTCGAGAGATCCATGTTTTATTTCTGAATTTATTTTATGTCTTTTAAGGAAATGATTAAACTATGGTGAGAAGAATGTTGCAGCATCTCAAGACAGGTGCTATGAGGATTGTAGTGAGTATTCCTTTGCATTCTAAATTACACAACCCTCCAAATTTCAAGGTATGAAAAATCCGGATAATAAAACCAAAATGCAAGTGCTTGCAGAATATTAATACATAAATTGCAAAAGAGATCTCTATGCAAGCCAATCCTCAATGGACTTTAGCCCCCTATGCTTCCGAATCATTCAAATTGTGGGCCACATGTTTTGTTGGATCTATTTAACTTTACTCTCCATACTTCCAACTTCTAAAACCTTCAAGATAAATAAAACATTATTATTGGTTCATCATCAGATAACACCACATATATCATCGTTTTAATTATTTTAAGTCCTAATTTGGATTCATTAGGTGTTAATCTTCGTTTTCTTCGAATCTCTCAAACTCGACCTTACAATTCAGAAAACATTAATTCTGGAAATTCAAAACTAGGGAGGTTATAAATCTCACTTATTGAAAGTTAGGGGGCATTCGGTTACAAAGTCATTTGGGTCTCTTCTTAGTGGCTCCAATAGCTTAAAGAAGATTTACTTGGATTTACCATATATCATATGTTGTTATGCACGTAAAACAAAAAATATAAAGCATTACAAATTTATTAATAACTTTTCTATATCACCAAAGAAAAATTACAAAATTAGCTAGCAAATTTTCTTACTAATTCCTTATAAATATTTTATCTCCCTTGTTTTGTTCATAGCAACACTCAAATCATGAAGAAAATGTGAATTTTCAATCTCAGTGTCATTTTTTTTTGCATCCCTTTAAGTGCTTTCTGTCATCAATACACTTCGACTTGAGACTTGTTACTATTCATATCAAAGGCTAATACATAATATGTGATTCATATATCCACGTGGTTGAAATCTCAGCTTCTTTTTTGTTGAAGCCAGTTGGTGAATGCCTCGAGGGTTTTCATGTCAGCTCTGTAATGTTTCTGAGTGAACTCTAGCAACATAGGCCATGTAAAATCTGGGTACATCCTTGGTGTCAATTCATCCACCAATTCACTTGGTGGACTAACCACCTTATCACCCTTTGGACACAAAAAGAAAGCCAGAGATTTTCTTGTTGTCTTGCTGTTCACCACTGCCCTATGCAAACAACTTTTGTACCTCCCATTTGATAGAGCCTACACAATAGAAAAGTGAAACAAACAAGGTTGAATCAATAACATCACACAAGAAAATAGAAATCATTGACAATAAAAAGAACGTGGTTGGATACAAAATAAAAGTACTTTTTGAAAGTTTTTTTTATCAGAAAAAGTTCTTTATTTTCAGTAGAAAAATTCTTTACTTTTTTTAACTTATATCTAGATAAACTTAAAGATAAGTGCATTTTAAGTTAGTTATATAGACCAAAAAAAACATACCATGAAAGTGTCACCAATGTTGACAACAAAAGCATTAGAATTTGGGCTAATGGAATGCCACTCATTGTCAACAAAAACTTGGAAGCCACCCACTTGATCCTGGTGAAGAATGGTCAAAGATGTTGGGTCACAATGAGGTCCTGTGCCCAAAGTGAGGTCTGGTTTTTGACAAGGAGGGTAGTAATTGAGTCTCATTATTGAGTTATTCTCTTCAAATAATTCCCTAAAATATTCTTTGCCTACTCCAAGGTTCATTCCCAAAAGCTCCATTATCCCCAAAGAAAGGTTACTCATGGCATCACAATAGTTTTGGTACACCTTCCTGTTTTACAATGAAAAACACTTAATTTAGCATATGATATCAAACTTAAAAGTGCTTTTGAAAATTCCTCTCCTAAGAGAATTTTATTTTTAGAAGCTTTAAAAAAATGTTTCTAACTTGTATTGAACCAAACTCATCATCATGTTTTGGTTACTACTAACTTACCCAAACTGCTCAAACTCTTTGCCCAATGTGTTGCACAAGTAGTCTTTCACAAGAGTGGATGAGTTATCCTCAGCTGAGAATTGAAAAGAGAGTGTCTCTTTCCATGGAAGCTTGGAAGAGAATCTGCTAGTGAAGCTACTAGCATAGCCATAGTGTTCTCCTATTTTCCTCTGAGCCCTTTGTTTCTGAGATAGGGGAAGCTCAAAAAAGTCATCCATGTAGCCATGGGCATGGGAGATCAAGTTGGCATCAATTCCATGGTTCACCATAAGGAAGAAACCATGCTTTTGACATGCCTCACCAACCAACCTTGCAGCCTCGATTGTTGCAACAGGGTCACCAGAGAGGAACCCCCCCAAGTCAATTAAGGGCATAACAAGCTCAGGCACATTCATGCATGGCTTCTCCTCATCAGGCCAAATGAATTGCTTTGGTAGGTGGAGTTCGTGACTCAGTAGTGAGGCATCAAAAACCAATGGTGCTTCATCTTCTGTGTGTTTGTTCTGCTTTTGTGGTTGAGGCATGGATTGTATATTTGTCATGCACTCTATGGCCATTGTATTAACAATGCAAAACTAGTTTATAATAGCGATCAACGATAATAACAGTAATAAAATCTGTGTTTTGGGACAAACAAAGGAAAACAGAGAGAGGGGGTGTTTGTTGGGGGAAATCAAATAGAAGAATCGGAGGTTTATATAGGCATAGGTTTTCATTGTATGGACAAAATAAGACAAGTCGGAACTAAAGCCTTTCCAAGAGAGAGCTAACTATATTTCTCTTGAATTCAGTCATAACTCCAACGCCTAGTGAAGGAAAAGTGCTTTGGCTACTCTTATTTTCATGACTGCTTCTCTAAAAATTACTTTAATTTTATATGGGAAATTGAAATAATAATTCAAGACCACGGAAGTAATTCTTGAAAAAAGAAGGTAAGAAGTTAAAGTAAGGGGTAAGAAAAAGAGGAGGAGTAACAAAAAATGGGACATTAGAAGCAAACATAGAAGTACTTGCAGTTATAATTGACATTGGATATGAGCTATATATTGTGACAAAAGTTCTATCAAGGGCAGCTTTATGGGGAAACCAATTGCCAAGTAGCTACGTACAAAAAGGAGGAAAATCGTATCTAATATGAGAGTAGAGACAGTGTTTGACAAGGGCTTTTGTTGGTATCAGCCAAAGAATACAAGGGAACAAAATGACGAATATAGGGTTAGAGGATTTCATGTCACGAAACACCGAACTACAACGAAAAGAATGAGTCGGTGTGGTGGGTAGGTTTACTTCAAAGTGTTTCTATGAAATGATTTGGGGTTTGAATCACGTAATGGAGAAATGTCTCATGTCATGATAATTAATGGGTAGGAGAGAGTGGTGATTAATTTTGAAAAGGATGAATAAATTATAGTTATGGTCGGAAGGTTGAATATTTAGAGCTACGAAGAAAAAGGGAAGGTCGACAGGCATGTGTACATTAGCGATTTTGTTTCATTTTCAAGTTTTAGGATGCAAGAATCACGTCTTTCTCTAGCATAAGAAACATGAAAAGTCTAAGTTGAATAAAGAATCAAACTTATGAATAGTTAAGTGAGAATTTGTATTATTGAATAAGGTATAAAGTTTGAATTTTGTGTATGAAAATAATATGTGTGAGTGAAAATATTTTACTAAAGATAATCAATCAGATTCTTTGACAAAGATTAATTATCAATAAAGTCGATAAGTATTTATATCAATAACATAGATAAAAAAAATGATAATGTTTAATTAGAATTACTTATTTACAATTTATTTAAACTCATTTTTTTTTTTGTATAGACCATATATTATAAGATATAATTTTAATCAAATATTACTATCATCTTTGTGATTTCTACCGATAAAGAAAAAGAAATATAATTTAATATGAGTAAATATAACTAGTATTTTTTTTTGTTTATGGTCAATAGAAGTACTATAATAGCTCATTCTAAATATTGAGTATAAATGCATATTTAAGACTCAAATTTTAGACTCGTTAAACTAAAACAAGATTGTATTAATTGACCCACATGTTCCATTGTACTAATCTTTTAAATGTTTATAAACTTTGAAAAAATAATTTAAAATATAATTACATATTATTTTTAACTTATTTCAATACACTCAAAAGTATAATTTATGAAAAAACCTTTTGATTTATATGAAATTAGACATTAATTAAATTCTAATCCCAGTATAGAAGTGTTTTACTCAATTTTCAATTATAAATTATTATATAGTAAAATATTAAATTTTGGAATTAATTTTTTATATGGATATATGAAAAATTAAGTCCATAAAAAATATATTTAACTATTTAAGTTTTGCTACAAATGATCATAAAAACAAATTGCAGTTTTAGTTCTTCTATTATTGACAATTCATAATTTTGCTTCTTATATTTTAAAATAGAGATATTTAGTTCTTCTATTTTTAAAAATAAAAAATTTTGATTCTCTTATCAAATTGATATTCATTAATTGTTAAACTTTAATGTTTATTCGTGTTTAAGTGATGTGACATTTAGTGATATGACATTCAAAGATATTTTTTTTTAAAAAATACAAAATAAATTTATTAATAAAATAAAAACCAATAATTCGATAAAATAAATACACACGAAGATCTTTTATATGTTATTTTTTTATCCTTATATATCACATCACTCAATATTATATCACTTAAGTAGTGACTCGAGCAACGTTAAAATTTAACATTTAACAAAAATCAAATTAAAGATAAAACCAAAATTTATTTTCTAAAAATAGGTCCAAACATCTATATTTCAAATTAAGGGAATAAAATTGCAAATTGGCATAAATAAAGACTAAAAGTATAATTCAGTCCAAAAATAATTATAAAGCATAAGTAACTTGATGGGTTGGCGTAGTGGCACTCAACACACTCATTATGGGGAAAGTCTATTTAACAAAAAATTTCGTGTTCAATTCCTGCTATACACGAAAATTCTTCAAAGTGACAATAATCATATTACCACAAACAAAATTAGTCTTTGATTGGTAGAGATGAGAAAAGGTTAGGTCAGAGCAAACTTGTTGAGAAGTTATGCAAAATTTCTTATAATTAAACTTGCAAGAAACAAAATAAATGTGGAATAATAACATACAAAATTGATAGCATAGTTAGGTTAATTGTGCCTACGTCTCTAAGCTGTTGTGGATAAATTATTGAAAAAGGATCAAATATATATTTTCAAACAATAAATTCACAAACCAAGTACAAGTATTTTCACTTGAAGACTGATTTCAATTTGTCAACATGTCTATTGGCTTCTAATTTCTTAGAATCTTTCTCAATGTTAGCACCCCATCCTCAAGTAAAGATTTGATGAAGTGATAATGGATACCAAAGTGCTTGGTTTTATAATGGAATGCTGGATTCTTTGTTAGATGTATAACATTCTAACTATCATTATGTAAAACACTCATTTCCTCAACGAAGAATGGCTCTGTTAATATTCCTTGAAGGCATATCAATTCTTTACTAGTTTTTATTACTACTATGTACTCAACCTCTATAATGGATAAAGAAATAATCTTCTATATTTGCGACATCCAACTAATAGTTGTAACACCAATAATTATGTAACTAGTGGTACTTTTGTGGCGATCAACTTCACCTCCAAAGTCTGCATCTACATAGCCTTGTTTTTCCTTTACTAAAGTACAAATACTTTACTGTAGTGCCTCACAAATACTTGAAAATATACTTATCTGCTTTCTAATGAGCTTTACTTGGATTTTACATAAATCTTCTAACAACTCCCAGTGCATGAACAATGTATGGCTTCGTACAAACCATCGTGTACATCAAGCTTTCGATGCTTGAAGCATACAAAATCTTAGTCATGAACTCTTTTTCCTGCTCCATCTGAGGGGATTGATCCTTGGATAGATGAAAATGATTGGCTAAAGGTGTGCTAACTGGCTTGGCATCACCCATGTTGAATCTTTGCAAAACATGGTCAATGTACTCTACTAGAGATGAGTGCAACATAACTCTTTCCTTATTTATCATGATTTGCATTTTGACGATCATTTTTTCTTGACTTTAGTCTTTCATGTCAAATTCTTTTGATAATTATTGCTTCAAGCTTATGATGTCATCTATATCTAAACCAACTACTAACATATCATTGACATAAATTAGCAAACTGATATAATTATACTTATATCTCTTGAAGTAACAACAGCGGTTGGCATTGCACTTCTGGAAACCTTCCTTGTGCATGAAGCTTTTAAACTTCTTGTACCACTGTACATGTCTTGAAGCTTGTTTCAAGCCATACAAGTTTTTCTTTAATCTGTGCAACATATTCTTTTTCCTTTCTTTTAAGAAACCTTCAAGTTGATGCATGTAAATCTCCTCATCTAAGTCTCCATGAAAAAATGCAACCTTCACATTGAATTAATCAAGGGAGAGCCCTTATCTGGCAACAATACTTAAGACAGACCTGATAGTATTTAGCTTCACAACTAGAGTAAAGATTTCAATGTAGTCAACTCCTTCATTTTGTTGAAATCCTTTGACAACTAGTCAAACTTTGTATCTCTTGGAGCCATCATGATCATTTTTCACTTGATACACTCATCTGTTGTGAAGTGTCTTTTTCCCAATAGGTAACTCTAGTAGATCCCACATCTAATTGGATATTAAAGACTTTATCTCATCTTCCATCACAAGCTCCTAGTTATAGACATATGTAGTCTGACATGTTTTTTTTTCCCGTAGTTTTTAGGCTCCCTTTCATCAGTTAACAATATATAATTAGGGTATTTTCTGTTAGGTACATGAGGTTGAGAAAACCTTTTCAAAATAGGAGTTGGAGTAAAAGGCTTTAGTGTTGGTCATTGTTATTTGAAGTTATACATGAAACACACATAAATGGGGTTGAATATGTGTGTCTTAGTACGAAGGAATTTTATAATCATTTTCACAAGAGTAATGTTCTTCGTCCAATGCACTTTTGAATACCAGACGGTTATGCAGAGTTTTCTTAACACAAGGTTACTGCGTCTGAAAGATTTATCGTCTGTTGAGGAAAATGTTTCATATAACAATAATGATTAAGGTTCTTGCATTTTCCTTTTCAAGATAGTTTCATATAGGGATGAGCAGTAGATAAGACTTTTTAGTGTAACATATTTGTTAAACAAACTTTGCGTCTTTGTCTGAAAAATGGTTTCAATAAAGAATAGACATTAGATGAAGTTTTCAACATGATTTATCAATTAGGAAGAGTTTGCGTCTGGAACATGAATAAAACAATGCAAACAGTTTTATACTGGTTCGCTCAACTGAGCTACATTCAGTCTCCTTCATCTGAAGGGTTCCACTAAATATACAATTAAGTACAAGTATTATTGACCACTTCTGGCCCGTAGAATTCACTCATCAACGTTAGTATCTTCTTATCAGCCTCTTCAGGCTAGCATTGAGTATTATGGACCACCCAGGTCAGAACCACTCGTATTCCAAGTATTCTCGACCTCTCCAGGCCTTGAGTATTCTAGACCATCCCGGTCACGGCCACTCCTTGTCACGAGTATTCTTAGCCACTCCTAGTTGGCTAGCTTCACTCACCAGCTCTAGTATTCTTAAACCACTTTTGGTTCCCCAAGTATTCTCAACCACTTTTGGCCTGCCAGCTTCACTCATCAGCGCTAGTATTCTCTTATCAGCCACTTCTGGCTAGCAGTGAGTATTCTCGACCACCTCTTGGCCCGCCAGCTTACTCATCGGCGCTAGTATTCTTTAATCATCCTTTTCAGGCTCGCAATGAGTATTTTTTGACAAGCCCCTCTGGGCATTACAAGTATTCTTTTCCTAGCCTCTTCAGGCTTTACAATATTGGCTAGACAGGTTTGATTTGAGTGTATGGTTTACTCTCATAGAAAGGATACATAGATTTCTACACTCACTAAGGTATGGAACCTTAGTTTTTACAACGATTAAGTGTTTCGTTTACTCTCACAGAGAGGATACATAAGTTGGCACACTCATTACGGTTTGAGCCTAAGATGTACATATTTGAAACTTCGTAGTTTACTGAGACGAATACATTAATGTACATTTGACTCTATACGCTCTGTCTCTAGTATCGTTGCATCATAGGCTAGATATCACTCTTCTTCTTGCTTGCACCATTTCAGGCCAAACAGCCAACCTTTTAAGGTTTGATGTTGAGACCTATATAGTCTTGTAAAATCTGCCCATTGCAAGTGTCCATTGAAGTAGATATAGTCGTTCACGACCAGTTTGATCTTCTCATTTAATGCTCAGATTCTTGCATTAAATGTTGCTTCTTAAGATAGACCTTGCGTGAGGTATTCTTTGTCTTGGCAGTAGCAGTGTCTAAGTTTAGTAGAGACCTAGGAACCTTTTTGTCCTTTTCTAATCTCATAGCTGTGGGATTTTGTCCTTGTCTGAAAAAGTAATGTACTTTTTCTAACACATGCATGCTTTTAGATCAGTGCTTGATTTTCTCCTTTCTTCTTTTCTTCTCACAGTTTCGATGACTTTGTGTGTTCTCCTGTGAGTTTGGACGACATTCAAATTATCCTCTGAAACTTGATTTCTCAGGTGGTTGTGTGACAATTTTCGTCTGCGTCTAGTACTCTATGTGTAGCTCAAGCCTTGACCTTTGTCTGAGCATTCGTCATTAACGCATTGACTTTTCCTTTCATCTGGTTAACTTGTATGTGGTCATATTTTCAAATGATCTTTGACCATCCTTTGTCTGAGTCTTTATGTTTCCCTTTAGGTTGTGCTTGACGCGCTTTTGTCTTGTTCTTGATTTGACTTGTTAGATGATTGTGTTTGACCTTTAGTCTATCGTCTTGTATCGTCTGGTCATTACACTTGTTCTTCATTTTACTTGTACTCATGTTCCTCTGAAACACTAATACACTTGTTAGAGATAACCACGTGCATTATATTTGTCACACTCAAAACCTTTCTGGGAATTGCTTCGTCTGACATAACATTATTTTCAATTGATCCCTTTAGCTAAGGAGTCTCAATTATAGGAGTTTCTAGGACACCATTCATCATTGCATACACTAACCCATTTTGATATGAGTTGCTAGTGTATGCGTTCTCTACCCTTGTACATCACTCTCTCATTGAAGATCATATCTCTACTATGAATCATCCTTTTGTTTTCATTATCTCATAGGCGATAGCAAAACTCATCCTCATTATAACTGATGCAAGCACTTTTTCAATTTAGGATCAAGCTTATTCCTACCTTAATCATTAATATACGCTTATGATATACAACCACAAACTCTAAGATGTGAAAGTTTTACCTCTTTTATGTTCCATACTTCATGTGTTTTCTACTTTAATGGTACTAATGCATCTTGGTTGATTAAGTAAGTTGTTGTGTTGAATGCTTCTACCCAAAATTGCTTTAGTAAGCTTGGCTACAAATGCAAGTTTTTGGCTCTTTTAGTTAACACACCATTATGTTGGCCTGACATAGTCCTCTCCATTCTGATTCGTGCTCATAACAAAACTTCTTAAATTTGGCGTTTTCATATTCACCACCATTGTTAGTTCTAAACTTTTTGATCTTCAATCCTGTCTCATTTTCTACCAAGGTTTTCCAGATATTAAAAGCCTCAAATACTCCATGCTAATGTGTCAAAAAGTATACCTATACCTTCATAGGGTGATCATCAATAAAAGTCATGAGTTATAGCTTCCTACTAATGGATGAGACAATCGTTGGATCCCAAATGTTAGTGTGAATAAGCTCAATTCTCTCATTCTTTAGGGTTCATTCACTTGTTTGAAAGCTAACTCGTTTCTACTTTCCAAGTATACAATCTTCACACATGTCAATTTCTATTGACTGAAGACTAGGTAATGTATCCTTTAAGTGCATGATCTTCATCCCTTTCTCACTCATATGGCCTAACCTTTGGTGTCATACATTGGGATTTTCATTTATTGCAATTGTAATCAAATGATATGCTCCTACTATCTTGTAAAAGGTACCACTCTTTTTTCCATGAGAAATTGTCATTGCACCCTCTGCAATCTTCTAATGATCTCTATATGAAAGATTGTTGTGTAGCCATCATCAACCAACTAGCCTATTAAGATTAAGTTCTTTCTCAAGTTGGAAATATGTCTAACATTTTTTCAATTCTTGTACATTTCCATTTAACTTATTCTTCACTATATCATTACCCACGATCTCACAAGATTGCTCATAACCACGATAAACTTTATCGAGGTTTTCAGGGACATAATTCTCAAAGAATTTTTCTTGAAAAGTGGCATGAAAGGATGCTCTAGAGTCTAACACCCAAGATTCTTTCTTGTTCTCTAAAGAACATATCAACGTATCATCTCCTACAGAGGTAGAAGAAACATTTGTCTTTACTTTAACCTCTTAATTCCTTGGTGCACTCTTGCATTTATTTTGCAGTGCCCATTCTTTCCATAATTCAAACACTCAACTGTTTTTGAGTTATGGAAACTATGATGATTCCTGGACATGGATCTCTTGTCTCGGATTTGTTGCGTCCATTTACTTTGGTTAAATTTCTTTCTCTTGACTTTGTATGCAAATATGAAGAAGTTGAAGATTCATTTGACTTTCTTAGTCGAATCTTTTCACTAAGAACAAGATCACGAACATTGTTAAATTTCAATTTATTGCTTCTCAACGAGTTAGTAATAATTGTCACAATAGCATTCCAACTTTTTGGTAGAGAAGATAAAAGTATCAATGCTCACACTTCTTCATCAAATTCAATTCCAACTAAACTAAATTGGGTTGTGACTATATTGAGTTCATTGAGATGTTGTGCAACCAATGCACCTTTTGTCATCCGTAAATTAAATAATTGTATCATCAAATGAACTTTGTTTGAGACTAACGACTTTTTATACATACTAGAAAGAGCTGCCATAAGACCAACCATGGTCTTTTCTTTTGCTATGCTGAATGCAACATTGTAAGATAACGTCAATTGAATAACTCTGAGGGTTTATTTGTTAAGAAGAGTCCAATCTTCATCCTTCAT
The DNA here is from genome assembly GCF_000230855.2 of Cajanus cajan. Taxonomy (NCBI): domain Eukaryota; kingdom Viridiplantae; phylum Streptophyta; class Magnoliopsida; order Fabales; family Fabaceae; genus Cajanus; species Cajanus cajan. The sequence goes on along the minus strand of NC_138517.1, from coordinate 5,288,274 downwards.
TCCCTCTGTTTTTTTTTTTTGTGAGAGAGGTTGATACAACTTTTTCTAATACAAATAATATTCAATCTACATCTTCCAAAAGCTAAAGTCTACGCCATTAAACTTATCATTTTTAATATTTCTTTCATTTGCAACCATTTCTCCCTCTTAAATCTCACTCTTTATGGATCATTTTTAAATTTCTTTTTTTTTTAAATTGATAGAAGTCACCACCAGAGCTCTAATACCAATTGTTGAGAAATTATATAAAAATTCTTATAATTAAATTTGCAAGAAACAAAATAAATTTGGAATAATAATACATAAAATTGATAATGGAGTTTAACTAATTGTGTTTATGTCTTTGGACTGCTGCAAATATATTATTAAAAAAGGAGAAAATATAAACAACATTTTTAAACACTTAACTCACAATCCAAACATACCCAGAAAATATAATATTATTTCATAAACTCTTCTGTTCTTTCTTTCTCTCTCTCTCTCTCTCTCTTTCTCTCTTTCCTGTAGGTGCAGGGAATTGCCTTTTGTAGCTATAACCTGGGATTATTTATACATGCATGCAAAGTTTCTATTCCTTTAATTTTTGTCTTTCTATTTTCATGCATTCTTTTAATTATATTGGTTTTCTTATTTTTCCTCAACAAGGAATATGCACTTCCACGAATTTTTACTTTGCATGACCAAGTCTAATAATATTTTCAATATACAAGTCGGACATGTTCTATAAAAGGCTCATGATATGTACATCAACCTTTATTAATAATACACTTGCATTATACTTAATTTTTTTTTCTCCAAAATACCCTTAATGTTTTGTAAAGGAAGTTGTTGTGAAAGAGAAGCTTGTGGATCTCATTCACACACTGGTCATTATATAAATATTTCAAGTAATAGAAATATATACAAGATAAGATAGAAACAGAAAATCACATATAAAAGAAATGCAACAAGATAACAAACTATCCTATCATAAATAACTAATCAAGCTTTTCCTAATACTCCCCATCAAGTTGGAGCATGGAGGGAGGAGATGCCCAACTTGGACAATAGAAGTTCAAACTACTTTTTGCCAAGAGCTTTAATTAGGAGATCTGCAGGTTGAGAAGAAGTTCGAATGTGCTCTGTGGAAATAATTTTGGCCATCACATGTTCATAGGAAAAATGACAGTCAAGTTCAATGTGTTTCGTACATTCATGAAAAACTGGATTGGAGGCAATATGAATAATAGATTGACTGTCACAATATAATTTCATGGGCATGGAGTGAAGAACACTAAGATCTTGCAATAAAGCTTTGATGATCCATCAGAGTTCTAAAGTAGAGGCTGCCATGGAACGATACTCAACTTCTGTGGAGGAACGAGAAATGGTATGTTGCTTTTTAGATTTCCACGAGACAGGTGATTGCCCAAGTGTAATAAAGTAGCTAGTGATGGACCGTCGAGTAACGGGACAACTTGCCTAATCAGAGTCACAATATACACGAAGATGAAGATCACATGTGGAACTTAGAAGTAATCCTTGCCCGATATTACCCTTGATGTAACGTTAGACACGCAATACTGCATCATAATGTTATTATAGAGGATGTTGAAGAAATTGAGAAAGTGTATGCATGACATAACTTAACTTAGGTCGAGTAATGGTAAGATAGACAAGGTGACCTACAAGACATCGGTAACGTGTTAGTTCATCATAAGCTGGACCATTTGGAAAGGCTAATTTATGATTCTGGTCCATGGGAAAATCATTTGGTATGCACCCATGTAAGCCACATTCACTCAAGATATCCATGGAGAATTTATGTTGACTAAGAAATAGACTAGATGAGCTACGAGGAAATTCAATACCCAAAAAATATTTAAGTTTGCCAGGATTTTGATTTTGAACCAAGATTGAAGATGATGCTTGACTCTATCACAAGCAGAAGTGTTGTTTCCAGCCAAAAAGATATCATCAACATAGACAAGAACAACAACAAAGTCATGATCTCAAGTGTAGGCGAACAACATGTAATCAACTTTGGATTTGTGAAACCCAAAACTAAGAAGAGAGTCACAAAGTTTGGCAAACCAATTTCTTGGTGATTGTTTGAGACCGTAAAGAGAATGATTCAACTTGCATGTAGAACCGGAGAACTAGTAGAAAAACCAGGTGGAAAATGAATATATACTTTCTCCTCAAGATCTCCATGGAGAAAAACATTGTGAACATCTAGTTGATAAATATCCCATCCCTTTGCAATAGCTAAAGAGAGAAGAATACGCATACTTACCATTTTTGCAACAGGAGTAAAAGTTTCATTATAGTCTTGTCCTTCAATTTGGTTATTGCTAACAATTACTAATCTAGCCTTATATCGTTCTATAGAACCCTCAAAATTATACTTGATTTGAAAAATCCACGTGCAAGGATTTACTTTCTTTCTGGGAGGGAGATGAGTGACATCCCAAGTGTGGTTATCCTTAAGTGCCTGGATTTTAGATTTCATAGACTGCTGTCATATAGGATCCTTCATGGCCTCTTTGATTGAACGTGGCTATTTGGTACTACTAACAACTACCAATAATTTCTAATGTTGTGGGGAGAAAATATGGTTAGTGACAAAATTCTCAATAGGATATAGAATACCTGAGGAAACGTTGGAGAGAGTGTTGATAGAAGAAGGTGTAGTAGCTGTTTGACAATGACAGTCTTTAAGATGTGCTGGTGGTCGATGAGGTCTGCTTGTGCGATGACGAGGTATGGAAGATGGAGATGGAGTGTTATAAAAGCTTCCCCTATCAACAGACCCTAGGTTAGGTAGGAGTGCAACATCCAAAGAGGGAGCATTGTCATCATACGATTCATATAAAAACATAGGTGGGTAAGTAAGTTGTGTAGGAGTTGGAGGAATGTCTGTGGTAGGTAATACAAATGGAAATTCATTCTCATAAAATTGAACATCACGAGAAACAAAAATCTCCTTAGTATCTAAATTGAAAACCTTCCAGCCTTTTTTGTTAGAAAGATAGCCCACCAAAACACATTTTCATGAGCGTGCAACAAACTTATTAGACAGTTTAGGTAAAATCATGGCATAACACAAGCAACCGAGGACCTGAATGTGATCATAACTAGCTGGAGTCTTATGAAGCACTTCATACGGACATTTTCCTTTAAGCAATGGAATGGGAGTTCGGTTGATCAAATGAGCAATAGTGAGGATACATTCTCCCCATAATTTGATAAGTAGATGTCCATCAAACTGCAAGGCACGAGCCAGGTTAAGAATGTGGCGATGATGGCATTCAATTCTACCATTTTGCTGTGGTGTGTAAGCACATGATAACTGTTGGAGAATACCACGATTGTCAAAGAAGGAACAAAGATGGGAAGAAATAAAATCAATTCCATTTTCGGTTGAGACTCATTTAACCATGGAATTAAATTGAGTGTGCACCATTGTGATAAAATTTATTAAAGTAGAACATGTCTCATGCTTGTCACGCAAAAGATAAACCCATACATGACGACTAAAATCATCCAAAATAGTGAGGAAGTAAGGAGCACCTGATGAAGAAGTAGTTCGATATGGCCCCACAAATCACAATGAATTAAATCAAAAGAGTGTAAACTATGTTTTTTATTAATAGGAAATGAACGATGAGTTTGTTTGGCTTTACAACACACATCAGAGGAAGCCATTTTATTATAATCGAAAACAAATGGCAACAAAGTTAAATATTGTCGAGAAGGATGACCCAAGTGTCGATGCCTCAAATAGAACGAGAAGTAACCCTGAATCTCATTAGTAGAAACTATTTGGCAAAGCACCTACACCCCTTAATATTTAACACCCTATCCAATCATCCTCCTCGTCTACAGGTCCTATAGAAAACATGTGGAATTAGTAAACATAGCTATGCAGTTGTTACAGCGTAGCAACTGAGAGATAGAAATCAAGTTGCACGTGAGGGATGACACATAAATAACATTTGTAAGTAGAAACATAGAGATTAGCCTAACGTCCCCACATTGGATTGTAATGGTACAAACACCATTAGGTAAGCTTACTAAATAGGGGAAATGGTGAGAATGTTAGAGAGGAGAGAGACAGTCCCAATCATATGTTGGGAAGCCCCACTGTCTAGAAGGCAAGGGTGTTTGGAAGATACTGTACCCGATAATTTGTCGGTGGACAATTTGAAAGAAATAGCAATGGACATCAACTACTGAATCATGCCAGGAGTAAAGTCATTAATAGATAAATGTTTTTCAAAAGATACACCAGATTGAGTAGCATGGGCAGAACCAAAAGTAAGGCGTCCTAGAGTAGAGAGACCTCGTCCACGACCACGACCGATATTAGGGCGATCGGGGTAGCCATGGAGTTTGTAACAATGAGAAACATCATGATTAGGGCATCCATAGTGGGTGTAGGTGACACGTGGCTTGGATGAATCAATGGGTGTATTAGTGGTGGCAAAGCCAAGAGCTTCGGTAAGGGTCTTAGAAGAACGCACCATAGCTTTATGAGATTCCTCTTGAGTAACCATAGAAAAAGCTTGATTAATGGTACGAAGTGGATTGCTATTAAGGATCTGAGTAATAAAAGTGCCATAGAAAGCATGATCGAGACCCATAAGAAATTGATAGACGCGATCATGTTCTTGTTCAGTAGCAATCGATTTTTGGAAAACAAAATTGTCACCGTTGGTGCATAAGTTGTACATGCGGCTAGATTCCAGTTCATCCCAGGTATAGTGAAGCTTTGTGTAGTAATTTGTAATTGATGCGCCCTTCTGCTTCATAGTCGCGAGAGAAGCTTTGAGATGAAAAATACAGGGAATGTTGGCAACTGCAAATCGTTCCTTGAGATCATCCCAAAGACCTTTTGCAGTTTCAAGACACTTGATGAATGGCTACAATTGAGAATCTATGGTATTGTGAATCCAGCTGCTAATCATGGAGTTACACCCAATTTTAGTAACATTAATTCAAGTATTTTGAAAAATAAAATCTCAAAAGAATATTTTCATAATCCCAGAAAGGTACTTTTTGAAAGGATGATTTTGTTTTTCTTTTTTTTACATATTTTTTGAAAAGTACTTCCTAGAACACCAAAGAAAAAGGAGGAGGATGAAGGAACAAGGTAAATGAAAAAGATAAATATTTAAGATTACTTTATAGAATGGTATTTTATTTTTTTAAAAAAATAAAAAGAAGAAAAGGCATATTTATAAAACAAAATGTCAAAAATATATATATATATATATATATATATATATATATATATATATATATCATGATTCTATTATTTACTTTCAAGATCAATATTGAAAATTGAAAATCTTGAAAATGGTGCCTATGATAAGGGTGAATGCTTAAAAAAATTGAACTTTGAAAAGGAGGCAAGACAAGGGTATGTGAATGGAAATAAGTGTTTGAACAAAAAATGAATGTGAAAGAGAAGAGGGTTTGTAAAGTAAAAAAATTAGAAAATAAAAGACATATTAAGGATATTTTAAAAATAAAATATTATAATGGATGTTTATTATTAGTTTAACGAGGTGTATATATTATTAGTTTTATAAAATTAAAATATAAACCTGACCTATTATTTATTATAAGCCTTTTTTATAACTTTGATTTGACTTTTTTAAAAGTTTGGTCTAATTTATTAGTTTATTTAAAAGTTTATTTTATACTATTATCGTTAAATATGTCAATAAATTTAATTTTTAAATAAGCCAACAAATATATTTTTAAATATGTGTGAGTTTTTTTTTTCTAATTTGTGTGATAAAAAAATAATTTAATCTATTATTATTATTATTATTATTATTAAAATTTAGAGTTTAAAATAAAAATAAAAAATTAACGTAAGAGAGACGACTCATACATACCTATGTGCATATACTCTCAGACAAATGGTAATGAATGAAGATAATCTTACATATTTTTTTTTTCTTCTATATATTTCTTATATCCTACTTGGAATATTCTAAATAACTAACCATAAAAATGAAGAAAAAGACTAGGCAAAGATGCAATCCTAATAATTTCTATTTTTAATTTATTATTTTTTTACGAACGGAGAATGTACATTGTTTAAGTGTACTGAAAATATCAAAAATATTAATAATTTAATTTTTTATATTACAAATTTATTTATTTAATTATGTTGTTAATAATATTATATACATATTATTTTTTTTATTATATTATTTAGATAAATAAACTGACTTATTATCTATCAAACTTTAAATTAACTTAAATCCAACCTTTTAAAATAAATATTTTTCTGAAAAATATAAGCTTAACTTTTTAATTGAATAGGTTATGCCAACTCAAATTTAAAATAAGTCAAATCTATTTAAAATTTGACCTTTGTAAAGTAGATGGAAATATGCTTCAACCCTTTAACGTCCTCAATGTTAGGTTTAAATTGAAATAGTGTATTTAATTTGAAAATACAGTAAAAAAAGAATGAGAACTCAAAGAAACGTGGTTTTAAATGTAAAAAGAATGTTAAAAAACTCTTTTGGTCCCTGATAATATTTTTTTGTTTCAATTTAGTTCCACTTTAATTTTAGGTCTCAATTTGGTCTCCAATAATTTAAATCATTACAATTTGGGACTTCCGTCCAAATGATTTAAACGAGGTTAACTCCTGTTGACGTGGATGTCAGGTGGATGCCACGTATATGCATAGGTGGATGCCAAATGACATGAATACACCAGGAACCAGAACGGCCCGTTCTGCATGCACAAGTTATGTGTTAATTTTGCAACTGGAACAGACCGTTCCAAATACAAATTTAACACAACATGAGTGTAGCAGAATGGGCTGTTCTGAAACCAGAACGGACTGTTCTGATATTAAAACGGGCCGTTCTGAATTCAGAACGGCCCGTTCCAGAACGCCAACTTCATATTTTTTATTATATCTATATTAATAAAAATATAATAAATAAAAAATACAATAAATTAATATTCATTTATGAATAAAACTAAAAAAAATCAAATAAGATAAGACCTTCCAAAATCTTTCTTTGATTTGAACTTATCCAGTTCAAAATCTTGACTAAAATGCCGCAATGTGATTCAAAAATTGAAAATAAAAATTCATAATATATCATAAATTCAAAGACAGAAACATGGTTCAGAAACTGAAAACAAAAATTCAGAACATCCTTGACTGTATAGTGTCAATTTGGTAGTAAGTGGTTCACTCCAGTTTGACTAACAATGAAATAAAACTTGTTACCATTGTCCTTAGTGATATACTGTATCGTCCTTAATGATATACTGTATAGCTCAAATGTTTAGCAGGATGGATACGGGTACGAGCGGATAAGTACATACTTATATCCATACTCATATCCGATTAAACTGAATATTTCTTGTCAAAATCAGAATAGGTTCGAGCATTACTCATAAGTATGGGTATATTTGCATCCCTACTACCGTCCAAGATTTGTCAGGGTAAGCTAGGGTGCCGTGTGAGAAATGCTGCGATAAGAAGCGTTAAATGAGAACAGTGTCGTTTGAGCTTTTGACAAACTTCAATGTTTGTATAGAGGTAAAGACATCATATGAGACTATGCTAACACAACCAAGATTTTTGAAGAATGTTGCTATCCACATATATTCGGACTTCATTTGGTACGATAATTATAGAGCTTGTTTAAATTTTATCGTCTAGCTAAAGTTTAACAATGATTCACGTGTACGGTAGGACATACTTTATCCTGACATGTAAAATAGCCTTTAATATTTTATAATTTTTAGAATATAAAATTATTTATATCTTGATTCTTTAAATTTAAAATGTAACTTTTCAGTTTTTTTAATATTTATTTTGAGAAACAGGATAGATTTAGTTTCGATGGCTAATTAATTTTTATTTTTAAATGTAAATACAATTAAGATTAGGATTAAATTAATTAATGATCAAGTTAAGATAGCATCTATACAATTTTAAATTTGAATCATGTTATTATAATTCATATAAATAAATAAAAATACGAGAAACTGAGTGATAAATAGTGGTAAGTGATCTGTCATTTTTTTTCTCTTTACTTGTGTTAATGGTTATACATAATATATTTGAGATTAATTAAAATATAAAACTTTTTGTATTTAGATGGAATAGAATGATTTTTTTTATATATATTTAGAGTGATAATTAAAAAACACATTTTAACATATTAATATACATTGAACGTTAGACAAATTAATCGTGGTTATTAATATTTGCAACTTCATTAGTTTCAAAATGAAACTATACTTAAATTTAAGATAAAAAGAGAGTAATTCACTTGAATAGGAAAAAGAAAATATAATTTAGGAAGTGGAGCGAAGCAACATATATAGGAATAGGACAGGATTTTATAAGTTAGATCTTGCTTTTTGTGGTTATTCTTTTCACCAAAGCAGTGCAATTAATGTTCCATCTTTAATTTTCTCAGAGGAGACAAGACAATCAAAACTTGTCTCCAAGACTCGACATACCTACAAGAGAGGTGAAGAAAGATTTGTCTTGTACTTGACAGCCAAAGATAAAATAGAGTTGTACTGGCTTGAAAATAAGGCTAAATCAGGCTAAAAGATTTAATCGATTAAGGAAGAGGATGCATCGACAAAGGTTTGGACTAATACTTGTGATGAAGAATTTTAAGAGCTACTTGAAAATCAATTACTTTGGTTAAACACAAGGACTTAAATTAAACTTTATTTTATTATTAGACTTTTTATAGCACTCGATCCACACATGGTGGAATTTTATCTCCTAAAATATGTTTGTAGAGTAATATCTTGGAGAATTGAGATCCCTTGAACGAGACAGGATATAAAATGTGTGGTGGGAAATGAAATTCTATTTATTTTTGGTAGGACAATTGATATTCTCTTGATAAGAATAGGAAAATGGATTATTTCGATTCGACATAGACTATTCTATCATCAGCTCCTCAAATATAAGTTGGGTTAAGCTAAATTATTAAATAAAAACGAGTTAGATGTTTTGATCCATCTACAAAAAATATTAAAAATAAAGAAATAAAGTAAAAAATATAAGTTTATATATTTTTGTAGGATATATATTCTTAATATTTTTCCTTCTTAATATCCAAATGGTCCATATAAATTAGTGTAACTAAATAATAAAATAAATCTTAAATTATAATAGATTTGATTTGATTTGCTGCTCAACAAAATAATAACTCTTCCAACAAATTTATGAACAAAAAAATATCAAATTATATATAATAAAATAAATCAAATATTTAACATATTTACTACAAAACAAATCATAAATTTATTAATATAACAAATCTCATTTGATTTATTTAAATTTAATATTAAAATTAAAAAATGAAAAATTAGGTAAGCAGTGTCAACCAACCCACTTTGGCTTGCCAATTGACTCGATGGATTGTCGAGTTAGATGGGGTAAGAAAGGCAGACTAGAGGGCCAGAATGCTTGACTCGACTTGATAATTTATGGCGAGTCGAAGTTTATTTTGTCATCTCTACCTCTTGGTCTTTTTAACAATAAATTTAAAGCAATTTTGTTAGAGATTTTCATTTAGGTGAGGGAGCTAAAATTAGGAAAATCATAGTAGGAAAATGAGGTAATTGGAATTGTCTAGTAGATCTTTTGTAGAAAAAATTAAATATAATTTTTTAAGTACAGTTGATGCTATTTTTTTAAATTAAAATTGAAGTTTTACCAAAGTCGGATCTATAAAAATATTAGAGGAAGGCTAAAAAAATTCTTTCTCTTTTAATTATTTAAATATTTAACTTCAAATAAAATAATGTATTAGTTAAAGTTTACAAATAATAAAAATCTCTTAAAACTAGACAATATTACACACTACATATTTATTGAATTTTTTTTATAATTTTAAGTTATTTTTTAAAGTAATTTTTTGCTAAAATATATATATATATATATATATATATATATATATTACAGAAAATGCAACTCATATTTATTAAGAAAGGCCCTTGATTGACCCCTTTGTATTAAAAGAGTGTAAGAAGTTTTTAGGTGAGAAATTTAGAGTGAAAAAAAAAACTAAATAAAAATGGAAGAGGTAGTTATAAAAACAAAATAGTCCACAAAATTTATATATTAAAATGAGATATCTCTTTTGGGCATTTATTTGCTTTTTTTATCCATAGAAAATTTTATAAAGATTATCAAATTTAGATCTTTTTTTCTACCTCGCTTCTTTACTTTTAATCACTAGACTAACTTTAAATTATTAAAGATATTTGTTTCAATTTATAATATTGTATTCTAGAGAATCTCACCATTTCCAAAAATATTATATTCAAAAATGCTATTTCATGAATGTTATTCTCATGAATACTTTTGTTTGAAATTATTAGTTTTAGAAAAAAAACGTTATTTAAATAAAAATAAAAATAAATAATAATGAAAAAATAAGTAGTTATTAGAGGGGGGAAAAAGTAACTTCCATTTGCATAAGAATATAAGTTATCCATCCTCTATTATGAAAATGAAAAACATGTAAAATATAAAAGGTTTTACAATTTTTAAGAATAAAACGTAACCAGAAATTATTTTGAAACCTTCTAATATGTATGAAAATATATATTTTGGCCATAGTATTTCTCTTAACATTTAAAAGGGATTCTCAAAAGTGCTCCTATAGAACTCTTTATAAGGTCTGTTAATTTTTAAATTAGGTGAAACTAATTTTACCAATATTACTTTTAACAGTTAAATATAATTAAATTAGATAACTAAATTAATTAATCTTAACTATATAGTTTTAATTCAAAGATGTGGACGGTAAGAATAATTAATTGTTGAATTGGACTCTTTATTCCCTGCCTCCAGGAGATAATGAACATGGTAATAATTACTGTTTGAAATTTTAAAACGACTCCCCTAGTCGTGAATGATGAAAAGCAATGAATTTGATTATAATTTTAAACGCATAAATCAACACGTTACAGTCGACTATTGTATATATCAATCATATCACTTAAGGAAGTCTTTGCTATTGCATCCTATATTTGACACAAGACCAATGCTTGCTTTCAAACTCCGTAAAAACGGGTAATGTACCTTTATTTTAGTCCTGAATCAATTTCTCTTAACTCGTTCCAACAAAGAAAATGAGCAAGAGAAATCTCATCAAGTCAATTTGTCTATCTCAAGCACAAAGACTTAGGGTTAGGGGGTGTTCATGACATGCTCCACTATACTAGTTGGCGGTTCAATTTAATGGCTTAATTTAACATAATGTATTTTAATAACGAATTCAAATTATCCTTTTAAGTCTTCAATTCATTCAATACCATGTACTTAATAATTCTGTAAATAATAATGTATTAATAACATAATTTTTTATATATTAAACTATTTTTTCTAACATAATATTATATTTATATTAATGTCACTTATCTTAAAATATATACACCTTTATTGTGACCGTATACATTTTTTTTAAAAGAAATTAATTTAACTAAATGCAATATTAAAATCAATATACCATGCTAAAAATTTTGGATGACTTGATTTTATCCCATATCATATCGAGTTTGATTAAAAAAATTGAAAAAATTGATCTTATTGATCAAACAAATATGCAAACAAATTTATCTAAATTCATTTTATGTTGATCCCCTATTATAACTCGTTATTTTTATACTCAATATTCAACACCTAGTCTGAAATGAACAAAAAAAATTTATCTTCTTTCTTTATGCACAATGATGAGAGAATACATAAAAATATTAAAAAAGAAATATGAAAAATTGCACAAATTTATTTAATGTAATTTGATCCCTTATTAACAAGCATTATTTTTTGAATTGGGCAGTTTCCAATCTCGATGCTAACGACAATTGGGTCATGTTGGACAAGGTTCACTCCTTAAAAATCTTTGTTGATGAATGTGATAGATGGCATTTTTGGCAACTTTTTTAACCTAATCATTTTCACTAAGTTGATCGCTCAATGTAACGCCCAATTTATATAATAATAATTATATATTTTCTTATATAATATTTACGCAACTATATCATTAACAATATTTTTTTATGGATAAAAATAAAGAAACAGAATATTTTGTGAATTTATTACATGACATATTACAATATTTACATTGATAGTGAAAAAAAAATTACAATTGAAATAATATTGTTGACAAAAAGGTTATTGTTATTATTATCATTATATGGTATTTGATCATAATTATTTTAATAATTATATAGAAATATTATTTTGTACGTTTTAAATAATTATTATTTTGGATAATTATTTTGTACTTATTAAATAAGTATTTTTATTAGTATTTTTAAATAAATATTTACATGTTTTAAGACAAGGTTGATTTTATATGATATTTTGTTATTGAAATTTATTATTATATTTTGGGTCAGAAATATATTATTATTATAGAGGAAAAATATTTTATAATATACATGTATTTATTTTATTTAATTATTTTGAGGAGAAAGAAAAGTGGGTTAGAAGAGAAGGAAAATGGGTTGGGTTGACCCAGCCCAATAGATTAATTTTAAGAAAAGAATCAGGTAGTGTTAACCCTATTTGCCTCATTTGCATTCTGAGGGGTTAGGGAAAAAAAAAGAGAGAGGAGAAACAAAGAACTCTAAGGAAGAGTACTCAGGAACGATCTTAGATCACACCAAGACCATCTGTCTTCTGCTCATCCAGGTAAGGGGGGAGTGAGAAACCTCGCTCTGGGTGTGAGATTGTATGCTGGGTAGTGGGATTGGCCCTCAATCCTGTGTTTGTTGCATTTTTTGTATGCTTATGTATGAGGGGTTTTCCCCAATTGTATCTGTTTTGCCTATTGTTTTCTTATATGTAATTAATCGTATGAATTGAGATTTCTATGGGTTCCTATGAGAAACCCTAAGGGAATGCATTGATAATTGTAAGAGACAAATTTTAAAGGTTTTCTGTTTTACCTTCTGAGTTTTCTGTTGTGTTTCTTGATATTTGCTAAGTGTAAATATGTATATAATCTTGAAAATAAACAAGTTTTGATATGAATTAGAGTGCTCTGTGGGTTCCTGTGGGAACCCTATGAGAAACAGGTAAAATATGAATATTTTCTGTTTTGCTTTCTGATTGTTCTGATGTATTCCTTGTTAAATGAGATGTATAAATGTGTGTTTATTTTTGAAAATAGATCAGTTTTGATATGATTTTGAGTGCTCTGTAGACACTATGTGAATATGATGAGATGATGTGAAAAATGATGATTATGTGAATATGATGAGATGATGTGAAAAGTGATGACTATGTGAATATGATGAGATGATGTGAAAAGTGATAATGAGACATGATAATGTGATATGGGAATGAGAAATGATAATGAGATATGAGAATGCATAGAGTCTTGAATGACATGCATCATTTGCATAAGTGTTTTAAAGGTACGATATGGAATACACCGCCAGAGAAGGCCCCCTAGTATAAAAGCTTTGGGGATTAGTCCTTGGGGATAGCTCGGTTTGGAAGTCCTAGTCTCGCCATTGTGTGCATGGGATGTATCTTGCGCGGCTTAGCTATCCCGACGAGACTCTGGTAGTATATCCTTCTAGTGAGAGTGCGCAGAGGGTGTGACCCGGCATGTACTCCTAGACTACTCTTCGTGTATTGCTAGCGACAATATGCCATGTGATGTTTTACTGGCGCCACATGCATGATAATATGTAGTCCGTGTCCATGCATATGCATTCTTAATTTTATATGATAAAGTGATGGTTTATGTCTTGGATGAGTGTGATGTTATTATTAATTTATCTATTGTGTTTGGCTATTCGGTGTATATTTCTACACTGTGAGCCAGAGTGAGATGTTTCTCACTCCCTTTTCTCGTGTTGTTCTGTTTTGACTGTTATACAGGTGATCATCAGTGTGAGGCTGAGGATATTGGTGATGAAGCTTAGGCTTCTATGTTGGGTTTTGCTCTGATAGGACATGTGACATCGGGACATAAATAGAATTAGTTTAAAGATGTTCTTATTAAATTATTTTAGAAAATTCAGTTTTATTTCTTTGTAATTTTACCGGCATGTTATTTGGATTAAGTTTATGAATGTGAACTCTTTACCCTTACGTGACTGGAAATTTGATTTTTAATGATGAAATTTTTTTATATTTTTTTTATAATTACTATATATGTATGTTGGGGTAGAGGGTGTCACATTAAGTGGTATCAGAGCAGGTCGATCTAATCGACCGTGTGTGTTATGTGCTTATCACGACTCTGTTGTGTGCTCTGACTGTGTCTTGTTTGTTGTGTACTATGATGATGTTTTGCTTTGATGATGATGATCTTCTTCTTGTGTTGATATTGTTGAGTTTGATATTGTTAAGTTATTTTGTAATTAGAAGAATGATAGTCATGATAGTGTTAGCTAATACCATTATGACCGCTTTTCTTCATTCTTATAATTTCTTATTTGTTTGATACTTCTTGCTTACGTAAGAAGTAGTGGTTGAGTGATATCCTTGTGTTGCAATCATATGTGCGAGTAGTGATAGACGAGATATTGTGCTAATCTTTTAGGAACTATTGAGGCCTTAGCTTTGGTTAAGACATTAATTTTTTTTAGTGTATTAAGAGTTTATAATTGGTGGAATTTTTGAAAGCTATAGTTGTAGCGATTGAATCCAAGGATGATGTATGTTGAGAATTGGAGTTTTGGTATTCTTAAGGAGAGATTGAAGTGTTGATGATTTCTAGAGTTTGATGGTTGTATGTTGACCTTTTATGGTTTAGGTAGTATGTGAATTTTATTTTCTAAGTCTTTAGTACTGAATATGTGAGTTGTTTGGTTTAGATTTGTAGTGGGAAACTTTGATATGAAGTTGAGGTGTGAGTTTGGAAGGGTTGAGGTATTTTTGTGGCCTTAGATATATTGATACACTAATGTTGTTTGGTGTACAGGATATTTTCGCTGCAGTTTTGTTGTGCCAGTATGAGTACCGTATTGACAGATTTAGATTTTATGGTCTTCACAACAGTTGTAGCCTTGGACGTTATCTTTCCAATGGAACTGGAATCAGGTAAAACGGAGGTCTAGAACTCCAGTTATAGCTACTTTGGTGATCAAAGGTCTAGCTGTAAGCGCTGAATATATCTACTGTGGTTTTTGAAATTTTTAGCTAAGAACATGATCTTTTTAGAATCTTATGTCTTCGTAGGAGTTGTAGCTTATTCTCTTAGTTTTCTTTTGAGATAGGTTTGAGATCATTTGGATGAGTATAAATCTCTAGGTATCATTTTCTTTGATCATTGTTGAAGGGATATGTATGGTGTCATGATATTTTTGAATCGTTAGGCAATGCAAGGATAAAAATTGATTTTGTTAAGATGTTTTGGGGTGTTTTCATGTGGATTGAGAGGTTGTTTAAGGCTGTATGATGCTATGTGGTAAAGGTTGTTCATGTACATGCTTATGGATGGTATATTTGAAGGTTTAAAGTAGGTATTCTAATATGATTTAATATGCATGTATGTTAATATGTGGATAGATGACCTTAGGGATCAATTGATGAATGTCGTGTGGTTAGTGAGATTGATCTTAGGGTGTGATATGATCATATTGTAGTTGAGGGTGGAGATATATCCAAGACGGTTCTATGTTAAGTTATCTAAGTATTACTATTTTATTTTATTTTATCTTATTTTATTTTATTTATTGATTGATTTATTTTTTTATTTTTTTATTTTTTGGATTGTATGAGATAAGTTTTCTAGTTCTTGTAAATTCCAGTTGAGGTAAACATGGATCTGTCTCAGGTAGAAGTTATGTTTAAGTGGGGAGATATCTAAGCCAATTAGTGAGGTTAAGAGTTTTCTTAGATAAGCTTATTATTATAGGAGAGTTATTGAGGAAATTTCTAAGATAACATTACTTTTGACTAGGTCAACTAGGGAGAGTGTTGTCTTTGTGTGGGATAGTAAGTGTGAGAGTAGTTTCCAAACTCTTAAGGAAAGATTGATTAATGTTAATACTACTAGATTTAGTAAGTCTTTAGTGGTATATAGTGGTGCTTCTAGGATGAGTTTGGGCAGAGTGTTGATGCAAGAAGGAATGGTAGTAGCTTATGCTTCTAGGAAATTAAGAATTCATGAGAGGAATTACCTTACCCATGACCTTGAGTTAGTAGTTATGATATTTATACTAAGATTTGGAGACACTACCTATATGATTCTAAACTTGAGGTATTTAGTGATCGTTAGAGCCTTAAATATCTTTTGACCAAAGTATATAGTTGGAATTTCTTAAGGACTAGGATTTTAATTTTAGTTGTTATCTAGGTAAAGCCAATGTGGTGATCGATGCTTTGAGTAGGAAACCTTTATATTTTCCTTTCCTTATGGTTAGAGAGATGGATCTTTTGGCTTAGTCTAAGGATTTAAGTTTGGCTTATGAGGTTACCCTTAGTAGTGTGAGACTAGGTATGACTCGAGTAACGAGTGGATTGTTGAAGGAAATTGGAGAAGCATAATTAGTTGATTCAATTTGGTGACAAGATATGAAGCTATAGGACAAGGTAATGGAGAGAAGAGTTGCCTTGGATATAGATGAAGTGGTAAGACTTGGAGACCGATTCTGTGTACCTAGTGAACTTACGCTTAGGCACTTGATCTTTGGAGAGGGTCGTAGAAATAAAGCTATTATTCTAGAAGATACCTTGAGTAGGATGATCTTTCATCTATCATCTTTGATGATTTAAGAGTTGGATTTGATTGAAGAGTTTAGAGACTTAAGCTTGGTGTGTGAGATTACCTTTAGGAGCATTGAATCAATTATGTTGAAAGTGACTAATGAATTAATGGACGAGATTAGAGAAGCCTAGGAGTTAGATCCTTTCTTAGTGAACCAAGTGGAGAGGATTGGTAAGGGTATAGATAGCCCTTTACGAGTGGAAGTTGATGGTGTTTTGGGGTTCAATGATAGAATCTATGGCCTAGTAATCTTGAATTTAGGAAAATGATCTTAGAGGGAGGACATAAGAGTACTCTTAACATCCATGTAGGAGCTACTAAGATGTATCAGAGTGATGCAGCGGAAGCATGGTAGCCTAAGGTGAAGAGAGGAGTAGAGGAAGCTTGTGTACTCATGTTTAGTATGGTATAAGTCTAAGATAGAACATCAGAAGCCTTTTAGGACTTTTGTAACCTTTAGATGTCCCTGTTTGGAAGTGAGATAATGCGTCTAGACTTTGTTGTGGGTTTGCCTAGGAAGTTTAGGAAGAATGTTAGTTTAATGAAGAAGTCATAGTCGAACCTCTTCATTTCAGAAATTCGAGGACGAATTTCTTAAAAGGGGGGAAGTATTGTAACACCCCAGTTTTCAAAAAGGTTATTGTTATTATTATCATTATATGGTATTTGATCATAATTATTTTAATAATTATATAGAAATATTATTTTGTACGTTTTAAATAATTATTATTTTGGATAATTATTTTGTACGTATTAAATAAGTATTTTTATTAGTATTTTTAAATAAATATTTACATGTTTTAAGAGAATGTTGATTTTATATGATATTTTGTTATTGAAATTTATTATTATATTTTGGGTCAGAAATATATTATTATTATAGAGGAAAAATATTTTATAATATACATGTATTTATTTTATTTAATTATTTTGAGGAGAAAGAAAAGTGGGTTAGAAGAGAAGGAAAATGGGTTGGGTTGACCCAGCCCAATAGATTAATTTTAAGAAAAGAATCAGGTAGTGTTAACCCTATCTGCCTCATTTGCATTCTGAGGGGTTAAGGAAAAAAAAGAGAGGAGAAACAAAGAGCTCTGTTAAGATTTTTAAATAGGCAAGCGCACCCAAGTCTCTGTAGTAAAAATAAAAGGTTGTCGAACCTCAGGGACTTGTGAGATAACTTAGATTTCTATTATATTAGTTAATGCTTATAAATTTAAAACTGGAATAGTTACACATATTCAAATTTGAGATATATGATTTTCCAACTTCAAGAAACCAAAGAGTAATTTGATTTAAAGAAAACAGATATAAGAAACAGTTGGGATTTGATTTCATCAATCTCCCTCCTATGTATTCCTATTGATTCTTTCTAAAATTTCCATTACTCATTGTTATTGCATTCTCTATTTTCATTCAAACCCAATCCCTTGGCATAAGAAATTCTGGGATATTCAACTCAATGAATGATTCCTCACTTCATTTAGTTCAATATTCCGCATTACGAATCAGAACTTGTTACAACTATTAAGATCAAGACCATCCCTGGCTCTTAAAAATAATAGGTGATTTGACTCAAGTCTAGATCCAGAAAATGTTTTCCAACTAAATTCTAAATCCAAAATCAAAGATAAGTGATCAGTTTATCTAAGCATTAAGAATGGAATACAAATCACTAACAAAGGGTAACAGATCATATATATATATGAATCAAAGAGAAATACATAGGAGTTTGATGACTACATCAATCCCAAACTTAGAGATTAGCTCTCCATATTACAAGAAATCACCAAGTTACAAGTTGAGAGGTAGAAGAAGAAGATCCTTTGAAGATTCGCGTTCCCACGAGCTCCAGAGTACTCTGTTTTTTTCTTCCTCTCGTGTCAGTCTACCTTTCTCTCTCTTTCTTTCCTTATATATGAAAACAGAGTAAGCAAGAGAGATATGAATCCGCTCAGCGCCTCGAAACGGCTGAGCGGATTGAGAGTTCTTCACCATGAAGAAACCTGAATTCTTCACCATGAAGGAACCTAGGCGCTGAGCGCCTTAAATCCGCTCAGCGGATTGGAGGCAGAGAGCACCTTCACATTTCTGGATGAAATCCGCTGAGCGGATTGGAAATGGCTGAGCGGATTGGAGGCAGAGAGCATTCCTTTTCTTCCAGGGACCAATTCGCTGAGCGGATATGATCCGCTGAGCGCCTTCATTGTGGAAACTCTCTGTTCTTATTCCGCTGAGCGCCTCAGAATGGCTGAGCCATTCTTCTCCAGGTTTCAAATCCTACAAAATAAGCACAAAATTAGATCAAAGGCTTCCTATTCTATGTGCTAACATTGATCAAGAGTATCTCTTTGATTCCATGCCTATATAAATCAAAATAACATTAATAACAACACAAAAACTATTAGATAAGTGTCTCAAATGAATGTTAAATCAAGCTAATTAGACACTTATCAAACTACCCCCAACTTAGAAATTTGTTTGTCCTCAAACAACAATCTTCGTTGAGAATAATATGACTAACTCATCTTTCCAGTGAATACAAAAGTTTCACCCAACAAATATATCAATACATTTTTCATGATTTCACAAAATACAATGAACTTATTTTTCAAAATCCAGTGAGTGATTGCTACAACAATTGATACCCAATTGATGACAAACATTGTGAACCTCAAGCACACTCAAGGAAAATATCCAATCATCTTCCATTGTTTTCAGCTAAGAGCACTCAAATTTCCTCACTAGTGTATAACTCTCTTAGTATATTGTGCAGATGAGTGTTTCTCTCCTTTCATGCACCAAACAAGCTAAGTCTGATTTGTTACCTGTCTCTCACAAGTCTATTGTTAAGACTAAGCATGAATTACTAAGGACTTAAGAGGGTTGTAACATGGCCTGGCTATCAGAGATTTGGTTTTTCTTTGGGAATCTGATCTGAAAGCCTGTTTGACAAGAGACATTCTCACTCATATGGTTAATCAAATCCTTGCTCTAGCTTGAATTCTCTTGATTCTTTATACCTCATCCCTCTTTGAATGACTTACTGGTTCCTTCTCTTTCAAAATATTGCACAAATTAATGGAATGCTAACAAGGAACCTTGATTACAAAATTAACTCAACTTTTTTTTTTTTTTTTTTAGAGATATACATAATAATACACTGTAATAGAGATATACAATCCAGCTTCAACCACATGATCTCTCCATGCAAACTACCCCCAACTTGGTTCAAACCCACTTGTTTCATAAAAATGTCTCTTACCAACAAGGCTAAGGACAATCATGGTTTTCCATTTCGAGCTTAGGGGTTCTGTTTAAGGTCAGATTTTATGTTCAAGGATTCATGGGTTGGCTTTTTTTTTTGGCTACTGGTTAAATTAAACAACTGCCTTAGAAATTTCATGCATAGCATAACTGTAACTAATGAGAGACTCAAACAAAACTGACCGCATGAATTAGTGATGACTCTCCAAGATTGTATTTTAACTGTTTGGCTCACTCACTCACACGGTTTGGTTAAGTGCCCTAACATCAACAACTTTAGAATCATTTCAACTTCACTTGAACAAACTTGAAGCACACAATCAAAGTCAAAATTGTAACCACTTGTGCAACAATGTAACTTCCCAGATTAGAAAATATTGATCATTGAAAACTTGGAATCATAAATTTGCACTTTCTAGAAAAATTTGTCAGTTGAGTTAAACCAAAGCAAGCAACTAATGTATCCAAAATAAAATGCACAATACTGATAATAAATAAAACGAAACAAAATAAACTGCACAAAAACCCTCAGATGTCCTCATCATCATGGTCATCTCCTTCAGCTCCATCTCCTCCTTCTTGCTCCTGCTCATCCTCTCCTCCTTCAAAATGTGGACTGTCCCCAGGCCAATAAAAGTGTTGCTGAAATGCCTCTGGGGATGGCCATTGGAAAGGAGGGCCACCCTGAAACTGTTGCTGATGGGCATGATACATGCTAGTGTTGAGTGACATCAGTGCCAGATGGTTGGCCAGATTCTGCTGCTCTATGTGATGAAAGTGTGCAGCCATGAAGTCCTGAGCAGGTACTTGGGAAGAAGAAGAGCCTTGCCCATGCCTCTGGGGTCGAGGTTGTGAAGCATCTCCATGCTGCTCACTTTTGCAATGTATTTTAATATATGCAGCATTGATGGGAGGTCGGAGAGCTTTATTTAAATTGCCAGGCAAACGAGAACCACTAAATAAACATAGCCCAGTAATTAAACCTGGAAAGCCCAAAGGTCTAGAAACACCTGTTGAAGACGGAGAAGATAGCACGATCTTGTGTATTTCATCTGAAATAATTGTAGGTATATCCACCTCTGTCTTTTGCAAAATAGAATAAAGAAGTGTTGCTCTGGGCATGTTTAGATCAGATATGTGGGTGATGCAGTACACATTACAATATAGGAGATTCTGCCAGATACGTGCAGTGGTAGTCAAGTTCTTCCTAAGGAATGAAACTGGGTTACCTGTGAGTCCCACTGTGTATGTACATCCAGGCAAACATAACAGCTTAGCCATTTTGTCCGCATTAAAAGCATGGGCTTTCTTCAATCGGCCAAATTCATCCAAACCATCACCTCCTATAACATCACGACTACCCAAATACTGTTGAATGGCATCCCTAGAATAACTGACCACAGCGCCTCTGACCCAGCTGTTTCTAGTTTGATCAGTCCTCTGGAGCGGGTAAGCATTGGCATAAAACTCCTTGATGATCTCTTCATTATATTTCTTTTCAGGAGTAGCCAATTTGTTCCATTTCCTGCGAGTCAGCTCCCTTTGGAAGTCCATATATTCTCCAGCTTCCAACTCCACCCGTCTTTCAGCAACTATTTGGCGAGGCTCCAACTCAGTATATCGCTGCTGCTTAGTTTTGGTCATGAATCTGTTCCTGTCCAAACGGATTGAAGCCACAGATGAATGGGTAGGCTCCTCAGTGTCAGAATCATGTGGAGGAGGATTTGAAGAAGCAGCCCCCTTCCTCTTTTTACTGGCTGGAATCTCATGAGTGGGTCTTGATTTTCCCATCTGCAATTCATTCAGAACAAGAGCAAACCATAAATGTTAGACAATTTCAGTTAATTCATGCAATAAAAGAACATGAGACTCTGCATTCCATCCGCTCAGCGCCTCTTATCCGCTGAGCGCTTTAAGCCATCAAGGGTTTCTGACCTCTATCCGCTCAGCGCTTTGGAAGTTGAAACTGAACTATCATTTTTAAAACCCATGGCTATGGAACCCACGCCAAAATATACTTAAAACTTAACAATGTATGGCAGTGAAATTCAAACCCTGATTTTGGAATGCAGAGAGTTATGCCCCTAACATATAAGGTACGAACCTTAATGCAGCAATTTCAAACCCTAGACATATGTCTTTAAAAACAAACCATTGGATTACAAAATTTCAAGAACAGAATAATAACCAAATCCTAACTAACATAAATAGGGCAAAGCAGCAGAATGTATTTCATGAATAACAACCAAGGGTTGGCGCAAAAGAAGAATGTATATGAGCATACCTGGGATTTGAGATGATGATTTTGGAAGCACACAAAAGACTAAGGAATCAGAAGAACTTGAGAGCAAGTGAGAATAAAAATAGCAAAAGGGAGGGGGAAAGGCTCTTTCAAACGTTTAGAATAGGAAAGGGCTGAGTGGGTTATGTGTGACCCTTGAGCAGTTGAGGCTTTTACTTCAAATGAAGGCTCAAACCCGTAACTCATCCGCTCAGCGCTTGGGAAGCGCTGAGCGCTTTGGCTCCAGAGAGATCACTAACCCCAGGCGCTGAGCGCCTTAATTTCGCTGAGCCAATTGGCTCCAGAGAGTTCTAGGGGTTTTCTCCTTCCAGGCGCTGAGCGCATCCCAGGCGCGGAGCGCCTTGCCTCCAGAAACCCCTCCTCATATGAGGCGCTGAGCGCCTCTCAAGCGCTGAGCGCCTGACCTCCAGGGACTCATCTGATTATTGACTGATATAAAGGGCTGAGCCACTCAGAGGGGCTGAGCCACTGAGTCCTGGATCAGAAATTATACAATTCTTATTCTAGCTCAGTTTTGATCCCAAATTCCTTAATATTCTTCCTTTACTCCATCAAAACAAACACACATTGAACATCAAAGAAAATGCATAATCTAACACAATATTCTTGAATTTATTTTAAGCATTAAATTCTAAACTCACTCCCTAAAACATCACACATATGAAATTAAACATGCAATACTAAATAATCAAACCACTTTTAAAAACATAACGTCTGGGTTGCCTCCCAGCAAGCGCTTCTTTATTGTCATTAGCTTGACACTTCTTGAAGTCATGGATCAATGAGATGAGTGACATTGGTGAGTTGCTCAATATCACCACCCAAGTATGGCTTAATTCTTTGGCCATTCACCATCCAAGATCTTCCAGAGTTTGGTTCTTCCAATTCTACTGCCCCATATGGCTTAACTGATTTGATGACAAAAGGGCCTGACCATTTGGACTTGAGTTTTCCAGGGAATAATCTCAACCTGGAATTGAACAATAACACCTGTTGACCTGGTTGGAAGTTTCTCTGGATAATTTTTCTATCATGATAAGACTTGACCTTGCTTTTATAAATCCGTGATGATTCATAGGCTTGTAACCGCATCTCTTCAAGCTCATGTAACTGGAGCTTTCTCTTTTCACCTGCAGCTTTCAAATCAAAATTCAATGCTTTCAATGCCCAATAGGCCTTATGCTCCAACTCAACTGGAAGATGACAGGCTTTCCCATAGACAAGCTGAAATGGAGAAAGTCCAATTGGAGTTTTGTATGCTGTCCTGTAAGCCCACAATGTGTCATCCAATTTCAAAGACCAATTTTTTCTTGAACTGGCTACAGTCTTTTCTAAAATTTTCTTCAACTCCCTATTGGAAACCTCTGCCTGTCCATTCGTCTGGGGATGGTAAGGTGTAGCTACCTTGTGTCTCACACCATAGTGCTGCAACACATTCTTCAGCTGTGTGTTACAGAAATGAGAACCACCATCACTAATGAGCACTCTCGGTGTTCCAAATCGAGTAAAGATGTTTTTCTTCAAGAACTTGATCACCGTTCGTGCATCAGCCTTCTGAGTTGCTAAAGCTTCCACCCATTTAGAAACATAGTCCACAGCAACCAGAATGTACTCATTGGAATAAGAGGAAGGAAGTGGTCCTACAAAGTCAATTCCCCAGCAGTCAAACACTTCGATTTCAAGAATATTTTGCAATGGTAACTCATGCCTTTTGGAAATTCCACCAGTTCTCTGACATTTATCACAATTCTTGCAATGTTCATGAGAATCCTTAAAGATAGTAGGCCAGTAGAATCCAGACTGGAGAATCTTCGCTGCTGTGCGATCTCCATTGTAGTGACCTCCATAGGGTGAATTGTGACAGTGCCACAAGATATCCTTGACCTCTGTACCTGAAACACACCTTCTTAACAAACCATCAGCACCAATCTTAAATAAATAAGGATCATCCCACACATAATAAGTAGAATCCTTTAAGAATTTCTTTCTTTGCTGCCAATTAAAATCTTCTGGAATGACCCCGGCTGCTTTAAAATTTGCCATATCGGCAAACCAAGGTCGTTCCTGCACCAAGAATAATTTTTCATCTGGAAATTCTTCATAGATTGCACTTTCAAGTATGGTCACCTCATCATTTTCCAATCTGGAAAGGTGGTCTGCAATTTGGTTTTCACAGCCTTTCTTGTCCTTTATCTCTAAATCAAATTCCTGTAACAATAAAATCCATCTTATTAACCTTGGCTTGGAATCAGATTTAGTTAACAAATACTTGATTGCTGCATGGTCAGTAAACACAGTAATTTTTGAGCCAATCAAATAAGAACGAAATTTTTCAAGTGCATACACTATTGCAAGTAATTCTTTTTCTGTGGTTGCATAATTCATTTGAGTTTCATTCAAAACTTTACTCGCATAATGTATGGCATGAAAAATTTTGTTTTTCCTTTGTCCTAGTACAGCACCTACTGCATAATCACTCGCATCACACATTAATTCAAAACCAAAATTCCAATCCGGACTAGTGATTATGGGTGCCGAACACAGTTTTTGTTTCAAAAGTGAGAAAGCAGCCAAGCAATTATCATCAAAATTAAATTTAACATCTTTAACAAGGAGATTGCTAAGCGGTTTGGCGATCTTTGAGAAATCTTGGATGAAACGCCTATAGAATCCAGCATGTCCAAGAAAGCTTCGAATCCCTTTTACATTTGTTGGTGGAGGAAGCTTAGAGATGACTTCCACTTTAGCTGGATCCACCTCGATACCTTTCTCAGAGATCTTGTGGCCAAGCACTATTCCTTCAGTCACCATAAAATGACATTTCTCCCAATTAAGCACCAAATTAGTTTCAACACACCGCCTCAGTACAGTGTTGAGATTCTCTAAACATGTATCAAATGATGCTCCAAACACAGAAAAATCATCCATGAAAATCTCAATACACTTCTCAACAAGATCAGAAAAGATGGCCAACATGCACCTTTGAAATGTGGCTGGTGCGTTACATAATCCAAATGGCATTTTCCTATATGCAAACACACCAAAAGGACATGTAAATGCTGTCTTTTCTTGGTCCTCCGGATCCACTGCTATCTGATTATAACCAGAATAACCATCCAAAAAACAGTAGTATGCCTTACCTGCCAACCTTTCTAACATCTGGTCCATGAAGGGTAATGGGAAATGATCCTTCCTTGTGGCCTGGTTTAGTTTCCGGTAATCAATACACATCCGCCAACCAGTGACTGTCCGTGTAGGGATCAATTCATTCTTATCATTCACCACGACCGTCATACCTCCCTTCTTAGGAACCACCTGAACAGGACTAACCCATGCACTATCGGAGATAGGGTAAATCATGCCAGCTTCAAGCAACTTAATCACCTCTTTTCTGACCACCTCCTTCATTGTTGGATTGAGGCGCCTTTGAGGTTGTGCTACAGGCCTATAATCCTGTTCCATCAAGATCCGGTGCATACAATATGAAGGGCTAATACCTTTCAAGTCTGACAGCGTCCAACCGATAGCTCCTTCATTAGCCTTCAGAACTTCAATTAGCTTCTTTTCCTCCTCAACAGATAGGGAACTATTGATTATAACTGGTTTGCCACCATTTGCTTCAAGAAAGACATACTTGAGATGGCTTGGCAATTGCTTCAACTCTAATTTCTGAGGTTGAAACTTTTCCTCCTTGTTTAAATCTTGAACACTTGTTGAACTAGGAGAAATTTCCTTTGCTTTGTCCAGCTCTTCCAAACACTTCTGTATTTCTTTTTCATCCTCCTCATTGATTTCACTGACTGCATTAACCAGTGCTTTCTCTAATGGTGTAGCTACTGAGAATGACTTTTGAGCTTCCATACACAGCTCATCAATCACATCCACTCTGAAGCAGCCTGACTTATCACTTGGATGTTTCATGGCTTCAAATACATTAAAATTCACTTCATCATCCTGAACTCTAACCTTGAGTTTGCCATCATCAACATCAATAATGACCTTGGCTGTCTTCATGAATGGTCGTCCTAAAATAAGAGGAACTTCAGAATCTTCCTCCATATCCATGATAACAAAATCAACTGGGAACCAAAACTTATCAACTTTCACCAAGAGGTCTTCAACAATACCATGAGGATACTTTATGGATCTATCAGCCAGCTGCAGGGTCATCCTGGTAGGTCTCACCTCTACTTGGCCTATCCTCTGTAACATAGACAAAGGCATCAGATTGATACTGGCTCCTAAGTCCAACAATGCCTTCCCCACAGAAACATTGCCAATAGTGACTGGCAAAGTAAAACTCCCTGGGTCTCTAGACTTTTGTGGAAGTGACTTCTGAATTATAGCACTGCAACCTGCCTCTAGCTCCACTGTTCCATCTTCACTCAACTTCCTCTTTTTTGTCAGAAGCTCTTTCATAAACCTTGCATAAGATGGCATTTGTTCCAAGGCCTCTGCAAAAGGTATGTTGATCTGTAACCGCTTGATTATATCAAGGAACCTTGCAAATTGTCGTTCCTTGTCTTTCTTTGACGGAGCATGTGGGTAAGGTAAATTCTTCACAGGAGGAGGCCTAACAACTTCTTTCCCTTTCTTCTTACTCTCCTCCTTCACCTCTCCATCTCTACTCTCATTTTTTTGACTTTCTATTTTATTTTTTTCATTTTTGTCAGCCTCATTATTCAACTCCACTCCTTTCTCACTTTCTAACTCAACTCCACTCTTTTTTTCTTCTTCTCCACCATTATTGTCTCTCAAATTATCACCAATCCCTTTTCCTATCACAATGCCTCTCCTAGTTGTAATTGACTGACAATGCTCTTTAGGATTGACTTGTGTATTAGCTGAAAAATTTTTGCTTTGTTGATCTGCCAATTGCTTGGCTAGCTGCCCCACTTGAACCTCCAGGTTTCTGATAGACGCTTCAGTGTTTTTCTGGTTAGTTGTGGAAACCTGCATAAATTGTGTAAGAGCATCCTCCATTTTTGACAACCTATCTGGCTGATAAGAAGACTGATTTTGATATGGCTTTTGTGGAGGCTGCCTTTGTGATGGTCCTGCTTCTTGTTTCCACCCAGAGTACTGATTTTGATTATTTCTCCAGCCTTGATTCTGATTATAGTTACCAGAGAAATTCCCTTGCCTTCCTGGATTGTTCATATAATTAACTTCCTCCTCCTGTTCTGATTCAGATATAGAACATTGCCCATTTGGATGATCACCTGCACAAAAATCACATCTCATTACTTGTTGAGAGCGTGAAGATGATCCTACTTGAAGTTTGGACATCTGTTTCCTTATCTCTTCCATCTGCTGAGAAAGAAGCTTATTCTGAGCCAGAATTGCATTTTGAGTATCCAATTCTAGAATTCCCCGTTTGGAAGGCTGGCTCCTGTCATGGTGAGCTTGGTAATCACTGGCTGCCAAAGCATCAATAATAGTGATTGCTTCCTCAGAATCTTTCATCATCATAGAACCACCTGCAGAAGCATCCAATAACATCTTTGTTTGAGGCCTTAACCCATTACAGAACATGTTGAGTTGTGCAACATCATCAAACCCATGATTTGGGCATTTCCTCAGCAAGGATTTATATCTCTCCCAGGCCTCACACAAAGGTTCATCAGCGCCTTGAGAAAATGTTGCAATTGCTGATTTGGCACTTATATATCTAGAAGGAGGAAAGAATCTAGCTAAGAACTTCCTTTCTACGTCCTCGCATCTAGTTAGGCTCTGATTTGGATGAGCCTGCAACCATGTCTTCGCTTTTCCTGTCAAAGAGAAGGGAAATAATCTCAAGTAGACCGCTTCTTCATCTTCTCCAGGAATGCCCATAGTGCCAATAAGCTCATAGAAAGTTGACAGATGTGTGTAGGGATCTTCATGGTCCATCCCTGCAAATTGATTGGCAGTGATGAGAGATAATAATGCTGGTTTCATCTCCACCCCCTTAGCTGGTCTGGCTATACTGGAAAAGTGCCTAGGACCCAATTGATGATTGTATTCTCCAAGGAGTCTCCTTGGCTGATGATGAGGTCCATGACCACCTGGTCCTTCTTCAGCCATTGATTCAGAATTAAAGTGTTGAGCTGAAACTGAAGTGGAAGTACCCTCCTGTTCCCGTCTCTCCTGTTCAAGCTTCCTTTGTCGCCTTCTTCTGCTATTATTTTTCCTAGCTGTTTTCTCAATCTCTGGATCAAATAACAGCTGCTCAGCAGGAATTTTTCCTCGCATACAAAGACTGACTTAAACAGAAAAGTTAGAACAACAGGTAAAGAATATATTCAACAAAATGAAAACTAAACAATATATACAATAAGCTCCAACTAGTACAATAGAAATCACAACTATCTTGACACAAGTCCCCGGCAACGGCGCCAAGAAACTTGTTAAGATTTTTAAATAGGCAAGCGCACCCAAGTCTCTGTAGTAAAAATAAAAGGTTGTCGAACCTCAGGGACTTGTGAGATAACTTAGATTTCTATTATATTAGTTGATGCTTATAAATTTAAAACTGGAATAGTTACACATATTCAAATTTGAGATATATGATTTTCCAACTTCAAGAAACCAAAGAGTAATTTGATTTAAAGAAAACAGATATAAGAAACAGTTGGGATTTGATTTCATCAATCTCCCTCCTATGTATTCCTATTGATTCTTTCTAAAATTTCCATTACTCATTGTTATTGCATTCTCTATTTTCATTCAAACCCAATCCCTTGGCATAAGAAATTCTGGGATATTCAACTCAATGAATGATTCCTCACTTCATTTAGTTCAATATTCCGCATTACGAATCAGAACTTGTTACAACTATTAAGATCAAGACCATCCCTGGCTCTTAAAAATAATAGGTGATTTGACTCAAGTCTAGATCCAGAAAATGTTTTCCAACTAAATTCTAAATCCAAAATCAAAGATAAGTGATCAGTTTATCTAAGCATTAAGAATGGAATACAAATCACTAACAAAGGGTAACAGATCATATATATATATGAATCAAAGAGAAATACATAGGAGTTTGATGACTACATCAATCCCAAACTTAGAGATTAGCTCTCCATATTACAAGAAATCACCAAGTTACAAGTTGAGAGGTAGAAGAAGAAGATCCTTTGAAGATTCGCGTTCCCACGAGCTCCAGAGTACTCTGTTTTTTTCTTCCTCTCGTGTCAGTCTACCTTTCTCTCTCTTTCTTTCCTTATATATGAAAACAGAGTAAGCAAGAGAGATATGAATCCGCTCAGCGCCTCGAAACGGCTGAGCGGATTGAGAGTTCTTCACCATGAAGAAACCTGAATTCTTCACCATGAAGGAACCTAGGCGCTGAGCGCCTTAAATCCGCTCAGCGCCTTGGAGGCGGTAAACATACTGGGACCAATCCGCTGAGCGGATGGTGATGGCTGAGCGAATTGGTGGCAGAGAGTATCATTTGTTTCTGGATGCAAATCCGCTGAGCGCCTTGTATCCGCTGAGCGGATTGGAAGCAGAGAGCACCTTCACGTTTCTGGATGAAATCCGCTGAGCGGATTGGAAATGGCTGAGCCATTCTTCTCCAGGTTTCAAATCCTACAAAATAAGCACAAAATTAGATCAAAGGCTTCCTATTCTATGTGCTAACATTGATCAAGAGTATCTCTTTGATTCCATGCCTATATAAATCAAAATAACATTAATAACAACACAAAAACTATTAGATAAGTGTCTCAAATGAATGTTAAATCAAGCTAATTAGACACTTATCAAACTACCCCCAACTTAGAAATTTGTTTGTCCTCAAACAACAATCTTCGTTGAGAATAATATGACTGACTCATCTTTCCAGTGAATACAAAAGTTTCACCCAACAACTATATCAATACATTTTTCATGATTTCACAGAATACAATGAACTTATTTTTCAAAATCCAGTGAGTGATTGCTACAACAATTGATACCCAATTGATGACAAACATTGTGAACCTCAAGCACACTCAAGGAAAATATCCAATCATCTTCCATTGTTTTCAGCTAAGAGCACTCAAATTTCCTCACTAGTGTATAACTCTCTTAGTATATTGTGCAGATGAGTGTTTCTCTCCTTTCATGCACCAAACAAGCTAAGTCTGATTTGTTACCTGTCTCTCACAAGTCTATTGTTAAGACTAAGCATGAATTACTAAGGACTTAAGAGGGTTGTAACATGGCCTGGCTATCAGAGATTTGGTTTTTCTTTGGGAATCTGATCTGAAAGCCTGTTTGACAAGAGACATTCTCACTCATATGGTTAATCAAATCCTTGCTCTAGCTTGAATTCTCTTGATTCTTTATACCTCATCCCTCTTTGAATGACTTACTGGTTCCTTCTCTTTCAAAATATTGCACAAATTAATGGAATGCTAACAAGGAACCTTGATTACAAAATTAACTCAACTTTTTTTTTTTTTTTTTTTTTTTTTTTTTTTTTTAGAGATATACATAATAATACACTGTAATAGAGATATACAATCCAGCTTCAACCACATGATCTCTCCATGCAAACTACCCCCAACTTGGTTCAAACCCACTTGTTTCATAAAAATGTCTCTTACCAACAAGGCTAAGGACAATCATGGTTTTCCATTTCGAGCTTAGGGGTTCTGTTTAAGGTCAGATTTTATGTTCAAGGATTCATGGGTTGGCTTTTTTGGCTACTGGTTAAATTAAACAACTGCCTTAGAAATTTCATGCATAGCATAACTGTAACTAATGAGAGACTCAAACAAAACTGACCGCATGAATTAGTGATGACTCTCTAAGATTGTATTTTAACTGTTTGGCTCACTCACTCACACGGTTTGGTTAAGTGCCCTAACATCAACAACTTAAGAATCATTTCAACTTCACTTGAACAAACTTGAAGCACACAATCAAAGCCAAAATTGTAACCACTTGTGCAACAATGTAACTTCCAGATTAGAAAACATTGTTCATTGAAAACTTGGAATCATGAAATTGCCCCTTTTTTTTTTTTTTTTTTTTTAGAAAATACAAAAAGATTTAATTGACAACCCACATGAACGCGCAATCATAGTTAAGTCCAACAGAAAAGTCAATGTCAAATAAAACATCATCAAACCAAAGTAACAACCAAACACTTAAAATAACCGTAAAAGACTGAAAATAATAGAAATAAAACAAAATAAACTGTAAAGGAACCCTCAAATGTCAACAATGTCATCATGATCTCCTTCTTCTTCTGCATCTCCCTCTCCACCTTCTTGCTGTTGCTCATCCTCTGGCATTGGCTGCTGCTGCTCCTCTCCTCCCTCAAAGTGAGGACTGTCCCCAGGCCAATAAAAGTGCTGCTGAAAAGCTTCTGGGGATGGCCATTGAAAAGGAGGGCCACCATGAAACTGTTGCTGATGAGCATGATACATGCTGGTGTTCAGTGACATCAACGCTAAGTGGTTGGCCAGATTCTGCTGCTCTATGTGATGAAAATGTGCAGCCATGAAGTCCTGAGCAGGTACTTGAGAGGAAGAAGATCCTTGCATATGCCTCGGAGGTCTAGGTTGTGAAGCATCTCCATGCTGCTCACTTGTGCAATGTATTTTAATATATGCAGCATTAATGGGAGGTCTAAGAGATTTATTTAAATTTCCAGGCAGACGAGAACCATTAACTAAACATAAACCAGTAATTAAACCTGGAAAACCCAAAGGTTTAGAAACACCTGTTGAAGAAGAAGAGGATAGCACAATCTTATGTATTTCATCTGAAATAACTGTGGCTATATCTATCTCTGTCTTTTGCAAAATGGAGTAAAGAAGTGTGGCTCTGGGCATGTTCAAATCAGATATGTGGGTGATGCAGTACACATTGCAGTATAAAAAATTTTGCCAGATACGTGCAATGGTAGTCAGGTTCTTCCGTAAGAATGAAACAGGGTTACCTGTGATTCCCACTGTATATGTACAGCCCGGCAGACACAACAATTTGGCCATTTTGTCAGCATTAAAAGCATGAGCCTTCTTCAACCGACCAAAGGCATCCAAGCCATCACCTCCCATAACATCACGAGTACTCAAATATTGCTGAATGGCATCTCTAGAATAACTGACCACGGCTCCTCTAACCCAGCTGGTTCTGTTCTTATCAGTCCTCTGGAGTGGGAGAGCATTGGCATAAAACTCCTTGATGATCTCTTCATTATACTTCTTCTCAGGAGTAGCCAGTTTATTCCATTTCCTGTGAGTCAGTTCTCTTTGAAAATCCATATATTCTCCAGCTTCCAACTCCACCCGTCTTTCAGCAACTATTTGGCGAGGCTCCAACTCAGTATATCGCTGCTGCTTAGTTTTGGTCATGAATCTGTTCCTGTCCAAACGGATTGAAGCCACAGGTAAATGGGTAGGCTCCTCAGTGTCAGAATCATGTGGAGGAGGATTTGAAGAAGCAGCCCCCTTCCTCTTTTTACTGGCTGGAATCTCATGAGTGGGTCTTGATTTTCCCATCTGCAATTCATTCAGAACAAGAGCAAACCATAAATGTTAGACAATTTCAGTTAATTCATGCAATAAAAGAACATGAGACTCTGCATTCCATCCGCTCAGCGCCTCTTATCCGCTGAGCGCTTTAAGCCATCAAGGGTTTCTGACCTCTATCCGCTCAGCGCTTTGGAAGCGCTGAGCGCCTTGCTCCAGAAGTTGAAACTGAACTATCATTTTTAAAACCCATGGCTATGGAACCCACGCCAAAATATACTTAAAACTTAACAATGTATGGCAGTGAAATTCAAACCCTGATTTTGGAATGCAGAGAGTTATGCCCCTAACATAAAAGGTACGAACCTTAATGCAGCAATTTCAAACCCTAGACATATGTCTTTAAAAACAAACCATTGGATTACAAAATTTCAAGAACAGAATAATAACCAAATCCTAACTAACATAAATAGGGCAAAGCAGCAGAATGTATTTCATGAATAACAACCAAGGGTTGGCGCAAAAGAAGAATGTATATGAGCATACCTGGGATTTGAGATGATGATTTTGGAAGCACACAAAAGACTAAGGAATCAGAAGAACTTGAGAGCAAGTGAGAATAAAAATAGCAAAAGGGAGGGGGAAAGGCTCTTTCAAACGTTTAGAATAGGAAAGGGCTGAGTGGGTTATGTGTGACCCTTGAGCATTTGAGGCTTTTACTTCAAATGAAGGCTCAAACCCGTAACTCATCCGCTCAGCGCTTGGGAAGCGCTGAGCGCTTTGGCTCCAGAGAGATCACTAACCCCAGGCGCTGAGCGCCTTAATTTCGCTGAGCCAATTGGCTCCAGAGAGTTCTAGGGGTTTTCTCCTTCCAGGCGCTGAGCGCATCCCAGGCGCGGAGCGCCTTGCCTCCAGAAACCCCTCCTCATATGAGGCGCTGAGCGCCTCTCAAGCGCTGAGCGCCTGACCTCCAGGGACTCATCTGATTATTGACTGATATAAAGGGCTGAGCCACTCAGAGGGGCTGAGCCACTGAGTCCTGGATCAGAAATTATACAATTCTTATTCTAGCTCAGTTTTGATCCCAAATTCCTTAATATTCTTCCTTTACTCCATCAAAACAAACACACATTGAACATCAAAGAAAATGCATATTCTAACACAATATTCTTGAATTTATTTTAAGCATTAAATTCTAAACTCACTCCCTAAAACATCACACATATGAAATTAAACATGCAATACTAAATAATCAAACCACTTTTAAAAACATAACGTCTGGGTTGCCTCCCAGCAAGCGCTTCTTTATTGTCATTAGCTTGACACTTCTTGAAGTCATGGATCAATGAGATGAGTGACATTGGTGAGTTGCTCAATATCACCACCCAAGTATGGCTTAATTCTTTAGCCATTCACCATCCAAGATCTTCCAGAGTTTGGTTCTTCCAATTCTACTGCCCCATATGGCTTAACTGATTTGATGACAAAAGGGCCTGACCATTTGGACTTGAGTTTTCCAGGGAATAATCTCAACCTGGAATTGAACAATAACACCTGTTGACCTGGTTGGAAGTTTCTCTGGATAATTTTTCTATCATGATAAGACTTGACCTTGCTTTTATAAATCCGTGATGATTCATAGGCTTGTAACCGCATCTCTTCAAGCTCATGTAACTGGAGCTTTCTCTTTTCACCTGCAGCTTTCAAATCAAAATTCAATGCTTTCAATGCCCAATAGGCCTTATGCTCCAACTCAACTGGAAGATGACAGGCTTTCCCATAGACAAGCTGAAATGGAGAAAGTCCAATTGGAGTTTTGTATGCTGTCCTGTAAGCCCACAATGTGTCATCCAATTTCAAAGACCAATCTTTTCTTGAACTGGCTACAGTCTTTTCTAAAATTTTCTTCAACTCCCTATTGGAAACCTCTGCCTGTCCATTCGTCTGGGGATGGTAAGGTGTAGCTACCTTGTGTCTCACACCATAGTGCTGCAACACATTCTTCAGCTGTGTGTTACAGAAATGAGAACCACCATCACTAATGAGCACTCTCGGTGTTCCAAATCGAGTAAAGATGTTCTTCTTCAAGAACTTGATCACCGTTCGTGCATCAGCCTTCTGAGTTGCTAAAGCTTCCACCCATTTAGAAACATAGTCCACAGCAACCAGAATGTACTCATTGGAATAAGAGGAAGGAAGTGGTCCTACAAAGTCAATTCCCCAGCAGTCAAACACTTCGATTTCAAGAATATTTTGCAATGGTAACTCATGCCTTTTGGAAATTCCACCAGTTCTCTGACATTTATCACAATTCTTGCAATGTTCATGAGAATCCTTAAAGATAGTAGGCCAGTAGAATCCAGACTGGAGAATCTTCGCTGCTGTGCGATCTCCATTGTAGTGACCTCCATAGGGTGAATTGTGACAGTGCCACAAGATATCCTTGACCTCTGTACCTGAAACACACCTTCTTAACAAACCATCAGCACCAATCTTAAATAAATAAGGATCATCCCACACATAATAAGTAGAATCCTTTAAGAATTTCTTTCTTTGCTGCCAATTAAAATCTTCTGGAATGACCCCGGCTGCTTTAAAATTTGCCATATCGGCAAACCAAGGTCGTTCCTGCACCAAGAATAATTTTTCATCTAGAAATTCTTCATAGATTGCACTTTCAAGTATGGTCACCTCATCATTTTCCAATCTGGAAAGGTGGTCTGCAATTTGGTTTTCACAGCCTTTCTTGTCCTTTATCTCTAAATCAAATTCCTGTAACAATAAAATCCATCTTATTAATCTTGGCTTGGAATCAAATTTAGTTAACAAATACTTGATTGCTGCATGGTCAGTAAACACAGTAATTTTTGAGCCAATCAAATAAGAACGAAATTTTTCAAGTGCATACACTATTGCAAGTAATTCTTTTTCTGTGGTTGCATAATTCATTTGAGTTTCATTCAAAACTTTACTCACATAATGTATGGCATGAAAAATTTTGTTTTTCCTTTGTCCTAATACAACACCTACTGCATAATCACTCGCATCACACATTAATTCAAAACCAAAATTCCAATCCGGACTAGTGATTATGGGTGCCGAACACAGTTTTTGTTTCAAAAGTGAGAAAGCAGCCAAGCAATTATCATCAAAATTAAATTTAACATCTTTAACAAGGAGATTGCTAAGCGGTTTGGCGATCTTTGAGAAATCTTGGATGAAACGCCTATAGAATCCAGCATGTCCAAGAAAGCTTCGAATCCCTTTTACATTTGTTGGTGGAGGAAGCTTAGAGATGACTTCCACTTTAGCTGGATCCACCTCGATACCTTTCTCAGAGATCTTGTGGCCAAGCACTATTCCTTCAGTCACCATAAAATGACATTTCTCCCAATTAAGCACCAAATTAGTTTCAACACACCGCCTCAGTACAGTGTTGAGATTCTCTAAACATGTATCAAATGATGCTCCAAACACAGAAAAATCATCCATGAAAATCTCAATACACTTCTCAACAAGATCAGAAAAGATGGCCAACATGCACCTTTGAAATGTGGCTGGTGCGTTACATAATCCAAATGGCATTTTCCTATATGCAAACACACCAAAAGGACATGTAAATGCTGTCTTTTCTTGGTCCTCCGGATCCACTGCTATCTGATTATAACCAGAATAACCATCCAAAAAACAGTAGTATGCCTTACCTGCCAACCTTTCTAACATCTGGTCCATGAAGGGTAATGGGAAATGATCCTTCCTTGTGGCCTGGTTTAGTTTCCGGTAATCAATACACATCCGCCAACCAGTGACTGTCCGTGTAGGGATCAATTCATTCTTATCATTCACCACGACCGTCATACCTCCCTTCTTAGGAACCACCTGAACAGGACTAACCCATGCACTATCGGAGATAGGGTAAATCATGCCAGCTTCAAGCAACTTAATCACCTCTTTTCTGACCACCTCCTTCATTGTTGGATTGAGGCGCCTTTGAGGTTGTGCTACAGGCCTATAATCCTGTTCCATCAAGATCCGGTGCATACAATATGAAGGGCTAATACCTTTCAAGTCTGACAGCGTCCAACCGATAGCTCCTTCATTAGCCTTCAGAACTTCAATTAGCTTCTTTTCCTCCTCAACAGATAGGGAACTATTGATTATAACTGGTTTGCCACCATTTGCTTCAAGAAAGACATACTTGAGATGGCTTGGCAATTGCTTCAACTCTAATTTCTGAGGTTGAAACTTTTCCTCCTTGTTTAAATCTTGAACACTTGTTGAACTAGGAGAAATTTCCTTTGCTTTGTCCAGCTCTTCCAAACACTTCTGTATTTCTTTTTCATCCTCCTCATTGATTTCACTGACTGCATTAACCAGTGCTTTCTCTAATGGTGTAGCTACTGAGAATGACTTTTGAGCTTCCATACACAGCTCATCAATCACATCCACTCTGAAGCAGCCTGACTTATCACTTGGATGTTTCATGGCTTCAAATACATTAAAATTCACTTCATCATCCTGAACTCTAACCTTGAGTTTGCCATCATCAACATCAATAATGACCTTGGCTGTCTTCATGAATGGTCGTCCTAAAATAAGAGGAACTTCAGAATCTTCCTCCATATCCATGATAACAAAATCAACTGGGAACCAAAACTTATCAACTTTCACCAAGAGGTCTTCAACAATACCATGAGGATACTTTATGGATCTATCAGCCAGCTGCAGGGTCATCCTGGTAGGTCTCACCTCTACTTGGCCTATCCTCTGTAACATAGACAAAGGCATCAGATTGATATTGGCTCCTAAGTCCAACAATGCCTTCCCCACAGAAACATTGCCAATAGTGACTGGCAAAGTAAAACTCCCTGGGTCTCTAGACTTTTGTGGAAGTGACTTCTGAATTATAGCACTGCAACCTGCCTCTAGCTCCACTGTTCCATCTTCACTCAACTTCCTCTTTTTTGTCAGAAGCTCTTTCATAAACCTTGCATAAGATGGCATTTGTTCCAAGGCCTCTGCAAAAGGTATGTTGATCTGTAACCGCTTGATTATATCAAGGAACCTTGCAAATTGTCGTTCCTTGTCTTTCTTTGACGGAGCATGTGGGTAAGGTAAATTCTTCACAGGAGGAGGCCTAACAACTTCTTTCCCTT
Source organism: Cajanus cajan (assembly GCF_000230855.2). Lineage (NCBI taxonomy): Eukaryota > Viridiplantae > Streptophyta > Magnoliopsida > Fabales > Fabaceae > Cajanus > Cajanus cajan. The sequence continues at coordinate 5,250,362 of NC_138517.1, read as the reverse complement.
TCTTCTTACTCTCCTCCTTCACCTCTCCATCTCTACTCTCATTTTTTTGACTTTCTATTTTATTTTTTTCATTTTTTGTCAGCCTCATTATTCAACTCCACTCCTTTCTCACTTTCTAACTCAACTCTACTCTTTTTTTCTTCTTCTCCACCATTATTGTCTCTCAAATTATCACCAATCCCTTTTCCTATCACAGTGCCTCTCCTAGTTGTAATTGACTAACAATGCTCTTTAGGATTGACTTGTGTATTAGCTGAAAAATTTTTGCTTTGTTGATCTGCCAATTGCTTGGCTAGCTGCCCCACTTGAACCTCCAGGTTTCTGATAGACGCTTCAGTATTTTTCTGGTTAGTTGTGGAAACCTGCATAAATTGTGTAAGAGCATCCTCCATTTTTGACAACCTATCTGGCTGATAAGAAGACTGATTTTGATATGGCTTTTGTGGAGGCTGCCTTTGTGATGGTCCTGCTTCTTGTTTCCACCCAGAGTACTGATTTTGATTATTTCTCCAGCCTTGATTCTGATTATAGTTACCAGAGAAATTCCCTTGCCTTCCTGGATTGTTCATATAATTAACTTCCTCCTCCTGTTCTGATTCAGATATAGAACATTGCCCATTTGGATGATCACCTGCACAAAAATCACATCTCATTACTTGTTGAGAGCGTGAAGATGATCCTACTTGAAGTTTGGACATCTGTTTCCTTATCTCTTCCATCTGCTGAGAAAGAAGCTTATTCTGAGCCAGAATTGCATTTTGAGTATCCAATTCTAGAATTCCCCGTTTGGAAGGCTGGCTCCTGTCATGGTGAGCTTGGTAATCACTGGCTGCCAAAGCATCAATAATAGTGATTGCTTCCTCAGAATCTTTCATCATCATAGAACCACCTGCAGAAGCATCCAATAACATCTTTGTTTGAGGCCTTAACCCATTACAGAACATGTTGAGTTGTGCAACATCATCAAACCCATGATTTGGGCATTTCCTCAGCAAGGATTTATATCTCTCCCAGGCCTCACACAAAGGTTCATCAGCGCCTTGAGAAAATGTTGCAATTGCTGATTTGGCACTTATATATCTAGAAGGAGGAAAGAATCTAGCTAAGAACTTCCTTTCTACGTCCTCGCATCTAGTTAGGCTCTGGTTTGGATGAGCCTGCAACCATGTCTTCGCTTTTCCTGTCAAAGAGAAGGGAAATAATCTCAAGTAGACCGCTTCTTCATCTTCTCCAGGAATGCCCATAGTGCCAATAAGCTCATAGAAAGTTGACAGATGTGTGTAGGGATCTTCATGGTCCATCCCTGCAAATTGATTGGCAGTGATGAGAGATAATAATGCTGGTTTCATCTCCACCCCCTTAGCTGGTCTGGCTATACTGGAAAAGTGCCTAGGACCCAATTGATGATTGTATTCTCCAAGGAGTCTCCTTGGCTGATGATGAGGTCCATGACCACCTGGTCCTTCTTCAGCCATTGATTCAGAATTAAAGTGTTGAGCTGAAACTGAAGTGGAAGTACCCTCCTGTTCAAGCTTCCTTTGTCGCCTTCTTCTGCTATTATTTTTCCTAGCTGTTTTCTCAATCTCTGGATCAAATAACAGCTGCTCAGCAGGAATTTTTCCTCGCATACAAAGACTGACTTAAACAGAAAAGTTAGAACAACAGGTAAAGAATATATTCAACAAAATGAAAACTAAACAATATATACAATAAGCTCCAACTAGTACAATAGAAATCACAACTATCTTGACACAAGTCCCCGACAACAGCGCCAAGAAACTTGTTAAGATTTTTAAATAGGCAAGCGCACCCAAGTCTCTTCAGTAAAAATAAAAGGTTGTCGAACCTCAGGGACTTGTGAGATAACTTAGATTTCTATTATATTAGTTGATGCTTATAAATTTAAAACTGGAATAGTTACACATATTCAAATTTGAGATATATGATTTTCCAACTTCAAGAAACCAAAGAGTAATTTGATTTAAAGAAAACAGATATAAGAAACAGTTGGGATTTGATTTCATCAATCTCCCTCCTATGTATTCCTATTGATTCTTTCTAAAATTTCCATTACTCATTGTTATTGCATTCTCTATTTTCATTCAAACCCAATCCCTTGGCATAAGAAATTCTGGGATATTCAACTCAATGAATGATTCCTCACTTCATTTAGTTCAATATTCCGCATTACGAATCAGAACTTGTTACAACTATTAAGATCAAGACCATCCCTGGCTCTTAAAAATAATAGGTGATTTGACTCAAGTCTAGATCCAGAAAATGTTTTCCAACTAAATTCTAAATCCAAAATCAAAGATAAGTGATCAGTTTATCTAAGCATTAAGAATGGAATACAAATCACTAACAAAGGGTAACAGATCATATATATATATGAATCAAAGAGAAATACATAGGAGTTTGATGACTACATCAATCCCAAACTTAGAGATTAGCTCTCCATATTACAAGAAATCACCAAGTTACAAGTTGAGAGGTAGAAGAAGAAGATCCTTTGAAGATTCGCGTTCCCACGAGCTCCAGAGTACTCTGTTTTTTTCTTCCTCTCGTGTCAGTCTACCTTTCTCTCTCTTTCTTTCCTTATATATGAAAACAGAGTAAGCAAGAGAGATATGAATCCGCTCAGCGCCTCGAAACGGCTGAGCGGATTGAGAGTTCTTCACCATGAAGAAACCTGAATTCTTCACCATGAAGGAACCTAGGCGCTGAGCGCCTTAAATCCGCTCAGCGCCTTGGAGGCGGTAAACATACTGGGACCAATCCGCTGAGCGGATGGTGATGGCTGAGCGAATTGGTGGCAGAGAGTATCATTTGTTTCTGGATGCAAATCCGCTGAGCGCCTTGTATCCGCTGAGCGGATTGGAAGCAGAGAGCACCTTCACGTTTCTGGATGAAATCCGCTGAGCGGATTGGAAATGGCTGAGCCATTCTTCTCCAGGTTTCAAATCCTACAAAATAAGCACAAAATTAGATCAAAGGCTTCCTATTCTATGTGCTAACATTGATCAAGAGTATCTCTTTGATTCCATGCCTATATAAATCAAAATAACATTAATAACAACACAAAAACTATTAGATAAGTGTCTCAAATGAATGTTAAATCAAGCTAATTAGACACTTATCAAGCTCTAAGGAAGAGTACTCAGGAACGATCTTAGATCACACCAAGACCATCTGTCTTCTGCTCATCCAGGTAAGGGGGGAGTGAGAAACCTCGCTCTGGGTGTGAGATTGTATGTTGGGTAGTGGGATTGGCCCTCAATCCTGTGTTTGTTGCATTTTTTGTATGCTTATGTATGAGAGGTTTTCCCCAATTGTATCTGTTTTGCCTATTGTTTTCTTATATGTAATTAATCGTATGAATTGAGATTTCTATGGGTTCCTATGGGAAACCCTAAGGGAATGCATTGATAATTGTAAGAGGCAAATTTTAAAGGTTTTCTGTTTTACCTTCTGAGTTTTCTGTTGTGTTTCTTGATATTTGCTGAGTGTAAATATGTATATAATCTTGAAAATAAACAAGTTTTGATATGAATTAGAGTGCTCTGTGGGTTCTTGTGGGAACCCTATGAGAAACAGGTAAAATATGAATATTTTCTATTTTGCTTTCTGATTGTTCTGATGTATTCCTTGTTAAATGAGATGTATAAATGTGTGTTTATTTTTGAAAATAGATCAGTTTTGATATGATTTTGAGTGCTCTGTAGACACTATGTGAATATGATGAGATGATGTGAAAAATGATGATTATGTGAATATGATGAGATGATGTGAAAAGTGATGACTATGTGAATATGATGAGATGATGTGAAAAGTGATAATGAGACAAGATAATGTGATATGGGAATGAGAAATGATAATGAGATATGAGAATGCATAGAGTCTTGAATGACATGCATCATTTGCATAAGTGTTTTAAAGGTACGATATGGAATACACCGCCAGAGAAGGCCCCCTAGTATAAAAGCTTTGGGGATTAGTCCTTGGGGATAACTCGGTTTGGAAGTCTCAGTCTCGCCCATTTTGTGTGCATGAGATGTATCTTGCGCGGCTTAGCTATCCCGACGAGACTCTGGTAGTATATCCTTATAGTGAGAGTGCGCAGAGGGTGTGACCCGGCATGTACTCCTAGACTACTCTTCGTGTATTGCTAGCGGCAATATGCCATGTGATGTTTTACTGGCGCCACATGCATGATAATATGTAGTCCATGTCCATGCATATGCATTCTTAATTTTATATGATAAAGTGATGGTTTATGTCTTGGATGAGTGTGATGTTATTATTAATTTATCTATGTTATACTTATTTTGTTTGTGTTTGGCTATTCGGCGTATATTTCTACACTGTGAGCCAGAGTGAGATGTTTCTCACTCCCTTTTCTCGTGTTGTTCTGTTTTGACTGTTATACAGGTGATCATCAGTGTGAGGCTGAGGATGTTGGTGATGAAGCTTAGGCTTCTATGTTGGGTTTTGCTCTGATAGGACATGTGACATCGGGACATAAATAGAATTAGTTTAAAGATGTTCTTATTAAATTATTTTAGAAAATTCAGTTTTATTTCTTTGTAATTTTACCGATATGTTATTTGGATTAAGTTTATGAATGTGAACTCTTTACCCTTACGTGGCTGGAAATTTGATTTTTAATGATGAAATTTTTTTATATTTTTTTATAATTACTGTATATGTATGTTGGGGTAGAGGGTGTCATACATGGCATATGAATAACAACACGTCATTCAACTTCTACAACACAACAACAATGCAACTTATCCTCAACAAACATAACATATACACAACACCATTCATAAACTCAACATATATGCACAACACAACAACTAATTGTGTCATCATGCATTTCAACTAAGAGATCTCTCACAAAATAGGTAAGCAATCTAAGTAGCTTAATAACTTTACCGAACCAACTAACAATGCGATCTTTTTAGGCTAGCTAGACTAATAATTAATTTTGATAAAAATCCACAACATAACATGGTTTCTCCAATTTTACCATTTAAACTACGAAAGCACAATGGTTAATTATTATTATTTATTTTTATACTTATGGAGATTATTTTCTTATAATTATTTTAATAAATTAAATGGGTTTTATAGAATATTTTAGATGTTTTTAATAATAAATATTTACAAATTATTTTTTAATATTTTGAATTTTAGTAGCTTAGAACGGGCCGTTCCGAAACTAGAACGAGCCATTCCGGGCCGTTTTAAACATGGTCGTTGTGGGTTAAACTTAACCCCAGAACGGACCATTTTGGTTTAGGAACAGGTCGTTTTGGATGTGACTTTTACACGTGACGAATGAGTCCAGACCGAGCCGTTCTAGATTCGAAACAGATCGTTCTGGTCATTCCTGACGTCTATAAATAGCACGCTCTAACACTCTCAAAAGCACATTTTTCACTTCTAACTTCTTTTCTTCTACATTCTCTGAAGACCAAGGAGAACCCAGAGGAGGAGACCAGGAAGATCCTACTTCAGTTTCAGCTCTTGCTTATCAAGGTAAGGGGGGAGTGAGAAACCTCGCTTTGGGTGTGGGAATATATGTTGGGTAGTGGGATTGGCCCCCAATCCTATGTTTGTTTTATGCTCATTTATGAGGAGTTTTTCCCAATTATATATGTTTCTTCTATTTGTTCTTCTTATATGTAAATAATTGTATGATTTGAGATCTCTATGGGTTCCTATGGGAAACCCTAAGGGAATGCATTGGTGATTGTAAGAGGAGATTGTTTGAAGAGGTAATTGTATGAGTAAATTGTACTGTTTTAAATGTTTATTGTATGAACTAGAGTGTCATGTGGGTTCCTATGGGAACCCTATAAGAAACAGGAAAATTTCTAATATTTTCTGTTTTACCTTCTGATTGTTCTCTTGTATTCCTTGATGAATGAGATGTATGAATATGTGTTTACTTTTGCAAATAGATAAGTTTTGATATGAATTAAAGTGCTCTGTGAGATAATGTGAAAAGTGAATATGAGACATGATATACGATGTGATATGATAATGAGACATGACGATGTGATATGATAATGAGACATGATAATGTTATGTGATAATGAGACATGATAATGTGATATGAGAATGCATAGAGTCTTGATTGACATGCATTATTTGCATAAATGTTTTTAAGGGTACGATATGGAATACACTGCTAAGGAAGGCCCCTTGTGTAAAAGCTTGGGGATTAGTCCTTGAGGAGAGCTCAATTTGTAAGTCCCAGTCTAGCTCATTGTGTGCATGGGATGTATCTTGCTCGACTTAGCTATCCCGATGAGACCCTGATAGTATGTCTTTCTAGTGAGAGTGTGCAGAGGGTGTGACCCGGCATGTACTCCTAGACTACTCTCGTGTATTGCTAGCGGCAATATGTCATGTGATATGTGTTACTAGCACCACATGCATGATAATATGTAGTCTGTGTCCATTGCATGTGCATTTTAATGTTATATGTTAAAGTGATTTTTATGCCTTTGATAAGTGGAATGTGATATTGTTATTAATCCATCTATGTTATGTACATATACATGTCTTGTTTGTGTTTGGCTATCCGGTGTGTATTTCTACACTGTGAGCCAGAGTGAGATGTTTCTCACTCCCTTTTCTTTTTGTTGTTTTTCTTTGACCGTTATACCGGTGATTATCAACATAAGGCTGAGGATGTTGGTGATGAAGCTTAGGCTTCTATGTTGGACTTTGCTCTGATAGGACATGTGATATCGAGGCATAGATAGGATTAGATTAGGGTGTTATTTCTATTAAATTATTTTGAAAACCTTAGCCTTATTTTTTTGTAATTTCCACTGATTATGTTATTTGTTTAAGTTATGGATGTGGTGCTCTCTATCTGAACATATTTGGTATTTTAATAATGAAAGATTATGTTATATTCAAATTTTATTATTTATGTGTTATGGTATGCGGGGTAGAGGGTGTCACAGGACAACTTGGGTGTGGGGCTACCATGGGCTTATCATGCATAACTAAGCTTCCTATGGGATTAACCCACTGACTACCCTCCAACCTTGGGGACAACTCGGTTTGGAAAGTATTAGTCACGTCCTCATGTGCATGAGATGTATCCTATGCGACTTAGCTATCCTAACCACACCTTGGTAGTATGTGTCGCCACCCGCCGAAACGGACATTGGCATTCGCGACGATGGTCGGACTCTTTTTAGTTTTGAAAAATGATGGATTGTTAGAACGACTTATTCTCAAACTGAGACCTCATCGAACTAACAATTTTGTTAAATGATTCTCACCAATCCATGTTAATCCCAAACGGGACCCTCCATGGATTAGTGGTTTTCGCAAAAAAAGGGTTCTTGGAGTCGCCACCAATGTTTTACTCAAAACATTGCAAAAAGATATAAGGCAATTGATTTTCACAAATCAACTTGGCCATTACAACCAGAGTTGGGTAAGGGAGTCGATTACGTGCGGGGAAGGTGTTAGCACCCCACAACGCCCCTTTCGGGTTCCCTATGACGGATTATTTCATAAATAATAGCGTAAAATTACTAAACTACCCCTATTTATTAGAACGATTGTAAGTAAACTATCTACATGATGAAAGCTTTAAACGTGTAATGCAACAATCAAAAAGCGGTAAAAGAAAGGATTTTGGGAATAAACCTTCGAAGCGTGCTTTTATATACTCAAAAAGAAGTTAGGAGGCTTTTTGGCGCTCCTTCCCACTACACTTTCGCTCGCTCCTTTCCCTAAAAATAATATTTACTACGAAAATCAAAGAGATTTCCCTTCGACTGGTTCGAGTCTCAAGCTAATGGCTCATGAACTCAAGAACTTAGTCGGATCGGCTTCTGGAGAGATTTCTAGGGCAGAGAATAGCTCAAAAACCCAAGAATACTCAGCCAGAGGGTGGAGGAATGCTCCAAAAGTGTGGGAGGACGTGCCAATGACGTCCTATTTATAGGATTGAGGCGCAGTACGGCCTAGAGGGTCAATACGGCCCGTACTGAGTTTTTGAACTACAGTACGGTCGTATTGAATTTGGTACGGCCGTACTGAAGTTCAAAAACTTCAGTACGGCCGTATTGAGTTCACTACGACCGTATTGCAGTTCAAATGGCTCAGTACGGCCGTATTGAACCTCTGGGAGGGTGTATTGAGCTCCAATCCTCGCACACCCTTATTCTAAGCTACTCTAAGACTTCTAGACCTACAAAGAATCATCCTAGGGTCTTCCAGGAGTCCTTCCAGCTGACTTTCCTTCGGTCTTCGAGAGTCTTTGAGTCTTATTTCCGACCCGGACAATTTTAGGGGTCTACAGCTGCCCCCCCTTTACTTAGTCGAACGGCTTTTTTGGTGTACCGGTTGACAAGTAAAGGAGTTGACCCAATTGTCCAGGGAGTAGGCCATCCTTCCGACTTGTAGTATCTTCAGGTGGGAAAATTGTTGAGTAGCCTCTCCAGGGTGAGTATTAGTCGTCGCCTCTCCAGGCTCGTGCATACCTTGGTGTTTCTGACGACCTCGGTAGCGTGAGTTTGCCCTCTCCAGGGTCTGCATGCCTCCGTGTTTCTGACGACGTTGGCAGCTGCATACCTCCGTGTTTCTGACGACGTCGGTAGCTGAGTATTAGTCGTCGCCTCTCTAGGCTCGTGCATACCTTGGTGTTTCTGACGACCTCGGTAGCGTGAGTTTGCCCTCTCCAGGGTCTGCATGCCTCTATGTTTCTGATGACGTTGGCAGCTTCATACCTCCGTGTTTCTGACGACGTCGGTAGCTGAGTATTAGTCGTCGCCTCTCCAGGCTCGTGCATACCTCGGTGTTTCTGACGACCTCGGTAGCGTGAGTTTGCCCTCTCCAGGGTCTGCATGCCTCCGTGTTTCTGACAACGTTGGCAGCTGCATACCTCCGTGTTTCTGACGACGTCGGTAGCTGAGTATTAGTCGTCGCCTCTCCAGGCTCGTGCATACCTCGGTGTTTTTGACGACCTCGGTAGCGTGAGTTTGCCCTCTCCAAGGTCTGCATGCCTCCGTGTTTCTGACGATGTTGGCAGCTGCATACCTCCGTGTTTCTGACGACGTCGGTAGCTGAGTATTAGTCGTTGCCTCTCCAGGCTCGTGCATACCTCGGTGTTTCTGACAACCTCGGTAGCGTGAGTTTGCCCTCTCCAGGGTCTGCATGCCTCCGTGTTTCTGACGACGTTGGCAGCTGCATACCTCCGTGTTTCTGACGACGTCGGTAGCTGAGTATTAGTCGTCGCCTCTCTAGGCTCGTGCATACCTCGGTGTTTCTGACGACCTTGGTAGCGTGAGTTTGCCCTCTCCAGGGTCTGCATGCCTCCGTATTTCTGACGACGTTGGCAGCTGCATACCTCCGTGTTTTTGACGACGTCGGTAGCTGAGTATTAGTCGTCGCCTCTCCAGGCTCATCCATACCTCGGTGTTTCTGATCACCTTGGCAGCTTGAGTTTGCCCTCTCCAGGGTCTGCGGTTTGCCCTCCCTAGGGTTGCATACCTCCGTGCTTCTGGTCACTTTGGTAGCGTGAGTTTGCCCTCTCCAGGGATTTGTGATGATTTTGTCTCCACAGTCCACGATGCTGCTTCGACGGTTGTTTTTGATTTTGGTGCCGTTGAGGGCTGGATAACGCAGGGATCCGTCTAGGGGATGTGCAGTTACTCATAGGTTCTTGTGTCCCAACTTTCCATTGCGTAGTTGGTGCCCACTGGGGAAATTCTGATTCCTTGGGGATGCAAACACAAAGATGCTCTTTCTGAGGTGAGCGATGCCTTATGATTGGCTGACGTCATTTCGACGTTGGTGGAGTATCCCGGTTATCCTTATTCGGGTGACTTTTTTGATTTTCTGGTTTTGTTGCCTCTGCGTAGGCTGTTATCCGCTGGGGGATTCTGTCGTATTGATCTTGATTGGCCTCTTCTTTTAGGCGGATTATCTTGACGTTCGGTGTTTGGCTGAATACCGAATTCCGCTTGGGGAATGGTTATTGATCTTTTCGGATTTTCTCTTTTTGAAGGAGTGCCTCTGAGTAGGCTAATGGGGATTGAGGATCTTATGTATCCCAGAGTATTATTTAGAAAGCCTCTTCAGGCTTAGCTTCACTCGTCGCTCGAGTTGGAAAGCTACCTTCCACTGAGGAAGTCTAAGTCCTTTGACTCGGACATTTTGTTTGGATGATCATGCTTCCATTGGGGAATCTTGCTGATCTTGCTCTGATAGCTTTCACTGGGAATTCGGCCCAAGAGTGCAAGCTGAGATGTCTCTGGGGAGTATTATTTCGGCAAGCCTCTCCAGGCTCAGTTATTCTGTACGATTGTTGGATTTTCTGAACTTTTTCCTTTTTTGTCGATTTTTCGGCTTTTTCTGTTGGCTGCTGTCATTTCAAGTTGCGCAGGGACCCTCTACCTCTTCCTTGAAGACTCGGCCATTTTTTCAGAATCGGAGGGATCTCAAACACACTCACAGATAAAGTATGCAGAGGAATGAAGATGTTGTGATGAATGAGAGGAGGAGGGACGTATTTATAGAAAAAATTAGGTCAGTACGGCCCGTACTGAATTCAGTACGCCCGTATTGAGTTGAAAATTTGTTCATAACCCTAATTTTAGTTACGGGTATACTGAACATGAAACGGGCGCATTGTTTTTTCTGAAGTTTTTATTTTATTTTATTTTATTTTATTTTTTTTTTTTTTTTATCAATAAACAGAGAATAAGTGATCTTCCAGTACACCTATCATCTGTATGCATGTATGCGGTATGATGCACCTAATTCTATTTGATTTATTTTTCAAAAGAATTAACCGATGCGTTTCTTTGCTTGGATTTTTGCCATTCCTCTAGACGGGCTGTGCGCTGCCGATTTCTGTAACCGAGGAACGATGCGTGTTATATCGAGATTGGTGTCATCAACCCAGTGATCGTTCCCTTCCTTTAGAAGATGTATCAACCTTCCTATTGACCACTATATCTCCATGTTCCACTAGATTATTCTAAAATCGTTTGGGACAAGAGAAAAGAAAGGAAAGATATTTTTGTTCAAAAGTTTGTGTTTTAGATGGGATTATTATTGTTTTGAAAACGGTTTTTGTAAGAATGGCTGGCCAAGGTAGGCTCGTGTGTTTAGGCTTGTTTGATTAAACACTTATGAAGTTAAGAAAGTCTTTGTTATTGACGTTGTGATTCGACAACTTAGATAGTTTCCCTTGAACCTTTCTTTTTGAATTCAGCTCATGGTACCATCATGGATTTCTTTTGCTTTTTGATTGTCCTTATTTTTGCCTAAAACACCCCTTTGTGGCGTCTCAGCGGACCTTTGTTTTTGTTCATTTTTGCAACCCTAATTTTTGCCTAGGTCACCCTTTCGTGGGATTCCTAGCGGGTTCTTTGCTCTTATTTTTGCGCAGCCCCCTTTTTGGGTTTCCTGCCGAGCTTTTTTGTTTTTAGGATTTTGTCCTTAAAGGATTTCTTTTTTATCCATGATGGCACTTGTCGATGCCAAGGAAAGGTGCTCCAAGTTGTCACACACACTTCCACATAAAAATGATGCGGGTTTATTGTTATTAAGACGATTTTAACCTCATTCATGCTTATTCAAACAGGGTTAAAAATAATGTGGTCTAGAAATTTATTGCAAGCAAGAAAAGAAGCAATAAGAACTAATAAAGAATGATTTTATTATAATTCTAGCGGAAACATGTGCCCTATCGAGGCTCGGGGGTCGGGCTGTCCCCGAGGAGTGATCTCTAACAGTCATCAGGTCTATACATCCCTGTCGGAAGAAGAAGAGCACTTGATGACGACGACCGGCCTTGACGCTTGTGAACCGACCTTCCTAAAGATCTGGCTTAAAGAACGTCGAGAAGGATCTTGGTTCCTCTTCGTCCTTTGATCTTTATTAGGGTTGTATCCTAACCCTTGTTTCCCCGGATTATCCTTAATAATGGGTAGCTCGGGAATTCCTTGGGAATCCTTGCCAAGTCCTTGTCCAGGCAAGTATCCGTTCTTGGTGAGCATGTAGGCTACCTTCTTCATTTCTCGGGAAACGTTTCGACATTGGCAATCTCCAATGCTTGGAAGGCGGTCTCTAGAGCTTCCTCTGCTGCATCCACGTAAGGTATGGCAGATGGCTTGCTGATGAGTATGTCATCTTCGGCTTGTACGGTCACCAGCTTGTCACCCACTATGAATTTGACTTTCTGGTGGAGCGTAGAGGGAACAGCTTTCGCATCATGAATCCAAGGTCGGCCGAGGAGACAGCTGTACGCGGGAGTAATGTCCATCACTTGAAATTCGACATTAAAGATGGTGGGTCCAATTTGGATTGGAAGATTAATTTCTCCCACCACTTCTCTTTTAGAACCGTCGAAAGCTCGGACGATCATGTTGCTCGGGCGCATTTGGATTCCCTTGATTGCCACTTGATCGAACGTTCTTTTTGGCATCACATTCAAGGAAGATCCATTATCCACCAAGACTTTAGCGATGTGATATACCTTGCACTTTACAGAGATGTGCAAGGGCTTGTTGTGATTCGGTCCCTCAGCGGGGATTTCTTCATCGGTGAAAGTGAGGTGATCATTAGCCGTGATGTGACTAACAATCCCCTCAAATTTGTCTTGGGAGATAGTGTGCGACACGTATGCCTCGTTCAAGACTTTCAACAGAGCTTGCCGATGCGGTTCGGAGCATAGGATCAACGACAATAGAGTAATCTTTGCTGGCGTCCTATGAAGTTGATCCATGATGGAGTACTCGCTCTGTCGGATATATTTTAACAGCTCGTCGGTCTCCTCCTCGGATTCTTTATTTTCCTCGGTTTTCTCCTTTTCTTTTTCCTTTCCTTTATTCTTGGGAGCTTTATCATGAAGATCTTCGGGAGTGTAGATCCTGCCACTCCTAGTCATGCCCCCAAGTCCAGCGATGTTAGAGATATCGCTGTCGGCAGAAGAATGGATGTCGTATATCCATGGCACAGCTTTATTCGATTCGTAGGGAAAAGGTCTTGGAACAGTGATCTTCAACGGTGTCGGACCTTCCCCTTTATTCGTCTTGATTACCAACAACGGAGTTGATGTGCGTTCGCTTGGCGCGGTTGTTGGCTTACACTTAATAACAAACGGCGTGCGATCCATTCTTCGAACATACGCATCGATTAATCCTTTCTTTTTATTAATGTTATTAATAAATTACTAGGAGGGATGTATGAAATGCAAACCTAGATCCCTCCATGATCTTTGATAAGAATGCATGATATGAGATGATGGCGTTGAATATGCATGCATTGTATTTATTCAACTAAGCATTATCATGTTTTTAGGATATTCTTAAGATGATGCATGATATTGCTTGGTTTGGATAAATAACTTTTTCTTTTTTGGGTATTTTGTTTTTTTTTTTTTGTATTTTTTGGGTGAAAAATGGAAACTACCTACATGAATGTGATGAAGGTAGATGATGGAAGTACTTGGAGAGGATTGATATTCTTCCAAGCTTTTCATGCAAGGACCGAAATGCTCCATGAGGTTGAACTCCTTGAAAGTGGCGGAATCACCTTGGAGGATTCTCCAATGGTGGAGAAGCACCTAAGAGAGGTTCGGTTACCTCTTGAAGAAGTGAAGAAGCTTGAAAAACCAAGCTTCTAGGAGAAGGAACTTTGAGAGAGAACCTAGGAGAAGGTTCCTCACGAATTTGACTCTTGAAAATGAGAGAGAAATTTGATTTCTAATTCTCATAAATGTCCAAAAGTGTCTACAAATGAGGTAATTACAAATATATAGGGTAGAGGTAGCTTCTAGGAGAAGCTAACCTTAACCATGGTTCACTAGGAACCATGGTAAGGTAGGCTTAACTCACACGGTTTAGCTAGCTTCTAGGAGAAGCTAACCTTGACCATGGTTCACTTAAGAACCATGGTAAGGTAGGCTTAACCTCCCTTGGTTTAGAAGCTTGCAAGGCAAGCTTCAAAAACCAAGAGGTGAAGCTTGAGAAATTCGGCCAAGAAGAATACTTGGAGCTAGGCGGCCTTGGTCTCAAATGGCTCCTTGATTTATTTTGAAAATCCTTGATTTGATTTAGTTAGGTTCATCATATGATGATGAAACCTAGCTAAATCAAATCTATGAAAAATTAGGAGCAAAATGAGTCCAATATGCAAAATTTTGCCTAGGCCCAACTCAGGCCCAATTTCTAAGCCCACCCTCAAGCATTGCTAAATGTCACCCCTTTTTCCCTACTGAAAAATACAAAATGAATGTATCAACTAGGGAGGTTAAATGGAGTTAAACTCTCCAAGTAACCTACCTTAAAATCAATATACAAACACTAGTTAAAAGTAAGTAAAGTGCCTCACAAATACAAAGGCAAAAAGTGAACCTATACAAAGAAACTATGTACAAATATATGAAAAGGTCTTTGAAGATCATCCCATTCCTCTTGGTTCTTTTAAGATATCACCTCTTGGATTCCTTGGCCTTGGCCATAGTCTATCATCCCCTCCCTCTTGAAAAGGATTTGACCTCAAATCTCGAGGGTCTTCATGATTATTGGCCACACCTACAAATATATAATAAAATTCATTAGAGGTGATATTCTCAACAAATAAATGTGAAAGGAAAATCCTAGAAGGAATCCTTTCATGGAACCTAAAGAAATTTATGACACTAGACCTACTAATATAATGAATAGGATCCTCTCCTAAACATAGACTAGGTATATTTCTAAATCCTAAAAATGTGCTTAAGCTAAAACTATAGCACACTAAAGATTTAATCCTAAAAACTAAAATATCTTGCCTAAAGTACCCTATGTGGTAACCTAGGAATTTCCTAGAAAATAAGGAAAATACTACTAAGAAATTTCCTAAACAATTTTGGATTATATTATTTGTTGGATGGTTATGAAAAGAATTTGTCACTAGGAACCTTGAAGGTTCATATGTTATATCCAACAAATAATATATTCCATAAATTGGGTGCATTATTGACACAACTAAGGTAGGACAAGTCCTACACAAAGGAAGGCTATCTACCTTGGGCACCACCAAGGAAGTAGTATGAGAAGTGGAACTAAGTGAAGTCCACTTCTCCTTCACCAAATCTTGAAGTTGAGACTCTTTTTCTTTAAAAATAATGGATTTATGAATCTCCTCCTCAAGACTAGTGGCAGAATGAGGGCAAGAGTTAAGATCTTTATGAATAAAGAGAATTTTTTTCATAGGATTTCTAGTACTAAAACAATTCTCTTTAGTCACAAATCCTTTAAAGGATATTTCTTCCTCTTTACTCTTTCCTGCACAAAGCTCTTTCTTTTTTTCTATTTCTTCTTTTCTTTTGATTTTCATTTTTCTTCTTCTTTTGTGTTTTCTCATGTCTTCTTTCAATTTTTCTTCTTCTTGTTTAAGAATTCTCAACTTCTCATCTAGGATAGCAAGTTTGGCCTCTCTTTCAATTTTCTCCTTCTCTTTTTGAAAGGCCTCTTGCTTCTTCCATAGTTTAAGTGATTTTAGCTCTTTTGTTAAGTAAGAAATGCTTTTAGGAGAGCTATCACTTCCACTATAGTTGGATTGTTGAGACATTTTAAACAACAAGATTTTTTTTTTACACAAAAATAGTTTTTATGAAAATAAGATTTTTTTTGAAGTGCTTTAGACTTGGCATTTGGAGGTCTAAGAGTACAAATTGAACTTTGGAGGGAGGTGAGCTACTAAAGAGCCACTTAATAACCAAGCCTCTTCAAGTAAAAATCTCTAAACCCCCTTGTACGTTTGCCTTGCACCAAAATGTTTTCACAAATTTCTTTTTCAAAAAGAAAATAACAAGCAAGTGCCTAATGTGTACAATTAAGCAATGCAATCAAAACTTAAAGACTTGAAAACATAAATTGCTTGAAAACATAAATTGCATGAAAACATAAATTGCCTAAAATCTTAAAGACAAGAAAACATAAACTAGGCGATTAAGCAATTAACCCTAGGTGAGAGCTTGAAAGGCACCAAAGACCTTCAAGGACCCTCTCACAAGTACTAAACGAATTTACTATGAGAACACTTAAGGAGAGATGGAGATACACCAAAGGCACTCCAAGACACTCCTTAATAAAGGCATTGTACAAAAATGGAAAATTACAAAAATTACAAGAAAAATGAAATTCAAATTTTCTTCAAATGAAATGCAAATTCACACTCCAAATGAAATGTAAATTCACAATCAAATGAAAATTTAGTGGCCGCACCAAGAATTTTAGAAACAAAAATCAGCCACTAATTTAGTGACAACTTTAGTGACGGATTTGGTATTGAAATTTTTTTGAAGAAAAATTTCCGTCACTAAATTTGTTACTAAATTCTTCACAAAATTTTCACAAAAAATTTGCTCCTTCTTTCTCCAATTCAGCCACCTAGCTTGCAGCCTCTCAATGTGTTTCACTCCTCTTTAGAAGCAACCTTGATGGTGGTTACTCCTAGGTGTATGAATTTCCAAGAAACCAATCCAATGAGAAACAAGCTCCTAGGTCACCACCAAAGTCCTTCAATATTGGCTAACCTTGAGCTTGGCCTTCAACACCTTCCAAGAGGCACTCAACACACCTTAAGATGCTGGAATATTAGTTCAAAAACTGAAAAGGAACAATTAGGAACAGCTACACCAATTGGTGGAAGAAAAATGAGACAAGACTAGAAAGAATTCCACAAAAATGACAAGCAACAATTAAGGCTAATTTGGAAAGCTAGCTCACAAAAGATATCCTATCAAAGGCACTAGAATGGATTACAAAACAAAAGCTAAGATTAGAAATAAAAATAAGACACAAATTATGTGGCTGGACCGAAAAATATGTAAGCAAACACACACCAAAAACCGAGAGCTAGTAAACTAGTTTTTCACTCCTTTTGGCTTCTTCTTTTGCTATTTTCTTTCTTTTCTTTTTGCAATATATTTTTCACTTCTTTTTCATTTAACAACCAGGAGTTTTAATGCCTTTTTAACATATATGAAACTCGATTTTGATGAATTAAAACTGCTGCAAAAAAATTTCACACAAAACAAGAGGTTTTCACATGCATCATTAAACTAGTGCTTCACAATTTTGTGCTATTTTCATGTCAAATTTTTTAAGCACTTTTTCTTTTTCTTTTCTAATGCTTTTCACACACTTAAACCTCTGTTTTGCCTCTGTTTTAATGAGTACAAAAATTATAAAAGTTTCAGCCACACCAAAGAATTGAAGAGAACCTAATAGGAGAGTGTTTGAAGCATTTTCTTGACAAACTTTTAACAAGACATAAAGGAAACCTAACTCTAAGAAATTTGCTAGAACTAATAGCAAATCATGAACTCAAATATGTAAAACAAAAGCACATATAGGTCAGGTACAAAGAGTATTTAAATTGCACAAAATGAATTGACCAAAAACAACACAAAGACAAAGGTTAAACAAGCTAGTCTAGGAATTAATGACATGTAAAGGACTACACATGACTCTAGACAAAACACAAGATTATAAACCAAAAACACATGCTATTCATTATCATAATCCAATCACGGATTCAGGTCATAAGGAATAAGAGAAGACTCAACAAAATAAAAAACGCACAAGTTCATAGAAGCCTAAAGCACCAAAACCGGATTGATTCAAGATTAACGGAACAAGCTAAATGTGAATCAATCAATTCTCATGTGACATATAGGATCCATCAAAATATGTATTAAACCTAGATCCATACAGCAAACACAAGAAGACATGTAAAATATGGAAGAGACAACACGGATTCATACAAAAGTTTAAGAACACAACCTCAAGAGCACCAAGGCTCTGATACCAAAACTGATGGAAGTACTTGGAGAGGATTGATATTCTTCCAAGCTTTCCATGCAAGGACCGAAATGCTCCATGAGGTTGAACTCCTTGAAAGTGGCGGAATCACCTTGGAGGATTCTCCAATGGTGGAGAAGCACCTAAGAGAGGTTCGGTTACCTCTTGAAGAAGTGAAGAAGCTTGAAAAACCAAGCTTCTAGGAGAAGGAACTTTGAGAGAGAACCTAGGAGAAGGTTCCTCACGAATTTGACTCTTAAAAATGAGAGAGAAATTTGATTTCTAATTCTCATAAATGT
Organism: Cajanus cajan; assembly: GCF_000230855.2. Taxonomy (NCBI): domain Eukaryota; kingdom Viridiplantae; phylum Streptophyta; class Magnoliopsida; order Fabales; family Fabaceae; genus Cajanus; species Cajanus cajan. Next base: position 5,232,220 of record NC_138517.1, on the reverse strand, counting down.
CCAAAAGTGTCTACAAATGAGGTAATTACAAATATATAGGGTAGAGGTAGCTTCTAGGAGAAGCTAACCTTAACCATGGTTCACTAGGAACCATGGTAAGGTAGGCTTAACTCACACGGTTTAGCTAGCTTCTAGGAGAAGCTAACCTTGACCATGGTTCACTTAAGAACCATGGTAAGGTAGGCTTAACCTCCCTTGGTTTAGAAGCTTGCAAGGCAAGCTTCAAAAACCAAGAGGTGAAGCTTGAGAAATTCGGCCAAGAAGAATACTTGGAGCTAGGCGGCCTTGGTCTCAAATGGCTCCTTGATTTATTTTGAAAATCCTTGATTTGATTTAGTTAGGTTCATCATATGATGATGAAACCTAGCTAAATCAAATCTATGAAAAATTAGGAGCAAAATGAGTCCAATATGCAAAATTTTGCCTAGGCCCAACTCAGACCCAATTTCTAAGCCCACCCTCAAGCATTGCTAAATGTCACCCCTTTTTCCCTACTGAAAAATACAAAATGAATGTATCAACTAGGGAGGTTAAATGGAGTTAAACTCTCCAAGTAACCTACCTTAAAATCAATATACAAACACTAGTTAAAAGTAAGTAAAGTGCCTCACAAATACAAAGGCAAAAAGTGAACCTATACAAAGAAACTATGTACAAATATATGAAAAGGTCTTTGAAGATCATCCCATTCCTCTTGGTTCTTTTAAGATATCACCTCTTGGATTCCTTGGCCTTGGCCATAGTCTATTAGTAGATGTTAACACCATGTAATGGAAGATTCTTATTCCTATTTATTCTTATTTTAAAAGGGGAATGTTGTATGTTTAAAGAATGCAATGTATGCTCAAACAATGTCACATAAACAATGCACAAACAATTCACTCATCCACGAACAGTCACGAGCGAATCACGAGGTAGGGGTATCCTGCAGACAAGTGCATATTCAAGGAGGTTCTAACTGTTCTCACCGGTCTAAGGCCCCCAAGGTGCCCCCATTATAGGGACCCAATCCCTCTCGTCGTAAGTCGATGGAAAGCTCCAACGCACTGTCGGACTTGAGTTCATGGTTTTCACCTTGAGTGATGCTTTCCAACAACGGTCTACGGGCACCCATAGACCCATTCGACAACCGGCCGTACTAACATCCACTGCCTATGGCTTTCCACTCATGCCCCCGGGTATAGAGGGAACTGTTGTGTGCAAAGGTTCGTGTGCAGTTTATATTTCAAACAATTGCGAAAATTTAAACACCCAACAATTATTAAAGCCAATTAGGTAAAACGTATTATCATACAAGCGAGGGGTAATGAAGTAATTTTAAACTATCATTTTAGAAATAATCCATCACTAAATGGGACTGACTCTCGAGGCTTCCCTAGTGGAGTCGCCATCTGTCGCCACCCGCCGAAACGGACATTGGCATTCGCGACGATGGTCGGACTCTTTTTAGTTTTGAAAAATGATGGATTGTTAGAACGACTTATTCTCAAACTGAGACCTCATCGAACTAACAATTTTGTTAAATGATTCTCACCAATCCATGTTAATCCCAAACGGGACCCTCCATGGATTAGTGGTTTTCGCAAAAAAAGGGGTTCTTGGAGTCGCCACCAATGTTTTACTCAAAACATTGCAAAAAGATATAAGGCAATTGATTTTCACAAATCAACTTGGCCATTACAACCAGAGTTGGGTAAGGGAGTCGATTACGTGCGGGGAAGGTGTTAGCACCCCACAACGCCCCTTTCGGGTTCCCTATGACGGATTATTTCATAAATAATAGCGTAAAATTACTAAACTACCCCTATTTATTAGAACGATTGTAAGTAAACTATCTACATGATGAAAGCTTTAAACGTGTAATGCAACAATCAAAAAGCGGTAAAAGAAAGGATTTTGGGAATAAACCTTCGAAGCGTGCTTTTATATACTCAAAAAGAAGTTAGGAGGCTTTTTGGCGCTCCTTCCCACTACACTTTCGCTCGCTCCTTTCCCTAAAAATAATATTTACTACGGAAATCAAAGAGATTTCCCTTCGACTGGTTCGAGTCTCAAGCTAATGGCTCATGAACTCAAGAACTTAGTCAGATCGGCTTCCGGAGAGATTTCTAGGGCCGAGAATAGCTCAAAAACCCAAGAATACTCAGCTAGAGGGTGGAGGAATGCTCCAAAAGTGTGGGAGGACGTGCCAATGACGTCCTATTTATAGGATTGAGGCGCAGTACGGCCTAGAGGGTCAATACGGCCCGTACTGAGTTTTTGAACTACAGTACGGCCGTATTGAATTTGGTACGGCCGTACTGAAGTTCAAAAACTTCAGTACGGCCGTATTGAGTTCACTACGGCCGTATTGCAGTTCAAATGGCTCAGTACGGCCGTACTGAACCTCTGGGAGGGTGTATTGAGCTCCAATCCTCGCACACCCTTATTCTAAGCTACTCTAAGACTTCTAGACCTACAAAGAATCATCCTAGGGTCTTCCAGGAGTCCTTCTAGCTGACTTTCCTTCGGTCTTCGAGAGTCTTTGAGTCTTATTTCCGACCCGGACAATTTTAGGGGTCTACAGTATGTCCTCCTAATGAGAGTGCGTAGAGGGTGTGACCTGACATATACTCCTAGGGTACTCTATGTGTTTACTAGAGACAATGGACAAGTGTGATGTTCTTACTAGCGCCACATGTATGATAATATGTAGTCAATGTTCATTGCATAATGGATTATAATGTGTTTTGTTATTGTTTATTAGGCTATGAATGTGTAGTAACCCAATTTCGTCCGGGAAATGTCAATTTTTGTTTAAAAAAAAATAGAAAAAAGGTATATTCAAAAAAGAATAAAAAAGACAAAAATACGTAAGTCAAATGTAACACCCCATTGTTTATACTTTTATGGAGGGTAATTTACTATTTTTTATAAAATTTCTAGCCCAGAACGGGCCGTTCCCAATCTGGAACGGGCCGTTCTAACTTTCCAAAAAGCCTTAAAATTTATATCCCAGAACGGGCCGTTCCAAAAGCTGGAACGGGCCGTTCCAACCTTTCAAAAAAGCCTTAAAATTTCTAGCCCGGAACGGGCCGTTCCAACCTTCCAAAAACACCTATAAATTCTAGCCCGGAACGGGCCGTTCCAAAACTGGAACGGGCCGTTCCAGCCTTCCAAAAAGCCTAATATTTCTTGCCCAAAACGGGCCGTTCCAACCTTCAAAAAGACCTATATTTTTTAGTCCAGAACGGGCCGTTCTCAAATTACCAAAATACCTAAAAATTTTAGTCCAGAACGGGCCGTTCCGAAATTGGAACAGCCCGTTCCGAAGTTGGCCGTTGTGAGTAAAATTGCAGCCCTGGAACGGGCCGTTCCGGATTCAGAATGGGCCGTACCGGTCCCTCCAGAAAGTCTATAAATAGCGCTCTTCCCCTTCCCAAAGGCACCAACACACACATCTCTCCCCCCTTGGCCTTCCCAAAGGATACCCTTCCCACACACATCTCCACCTTGGACCAGAGGGAACCCAGAGAAGGAGACCCACTTCTGTAGCGAAGAATTGTGAGTATATTAAACTCATTTCTTTTTCTTTTTTTTATTTTATTATTTTTATATTAGTAATATCTTTAGTCCTTATTTAAATTCAAAATTTGATTAAATATCATAATATAGTTTTAAAATATTTAATATAAATATATGAAATTATTGTATTAAAAATTTTATTGGAGGAATGGTTAATTGGATGTGACATCTTTTTAACCTTTGAATTTAAAGTACAAGTTGTGACAGCTTATCTTTAAATTTTTCCTCCAAAAACAAAAATGTCCGACTAAGAATTTTTAACATCATAACATCGCTAGCAATAATTATAATTAAAATTTTATTGAATTGACTTTGGTGTACACCTTAGTTAATTTTATATTTTTAAGATGAATGAGCTGAGACAGTTCAAGAATCTTATATTTAACAAAAATAAAATTTAATTAAAAAATATCAACACACAAATATTTTTTACAAAGAACTACGTAACTCTGATTCTTCATTGCACATGAAGATACGTAGGAGCAAGAATTAAATCTTGTCGAGCCCAAAAAAATAAAATATATTTTAGTGAGATAAATATTTTTATAAATTATAAATAATTAGTTTAATTAATTAAAGGTAATCGTCTTAGGACGAACGTTGTGAGGTGCTAATACCTTCCTCACACGTAATTGACTCCCGAACTCAAAATTTGGTTTTCGTAGACTGTTTTCTACTTTATGGTTTTTCCAATGTTTTTCCATATAAAAATAACATTGGTGGCGACTCCTCTTTTTCAATTTATTTTTCGTCGTCCCGTCGCGACCGAGGTTGCTACAGATGGCGACTCCGCTGGGGATGTTAAGCAACAAATTTATGCAATGTCTCAAAAGAAAAAGAAAAAAGCAGGAAACAAAGAAAATAGGGAATAACATGAAATTATTGTTCTCACTTACATTTAATTCTCAATTGAGAAGATGAGTTCTTTGACCATTTAACTTGTCAATTGACGTGGTTTTAAATCCATTTTTAACCTTTTGAAGTATTTATTTCATTAGCTTGCATAACAAGTTGTGTTGTTATCTTCATTGTCATAAATTGTCTTTGTCCCATTACATCTCATAGTTTCCTCATTATTCTTTCAAAAATAAAGAATTTGTCCTCATAAAAAGTCAAGTCTATTAGATGATTCTCAATTAGCAAGTTTGGCAAAAATTTGAAGATTTCTTATCGGGACAAATTTATCATTTTTATGAGTATCTGGCCCACCAACTACCACATTTAATGGAGACAAGTCTTATGAGCAAAAAAAAAGAGTGAAAAATGTAAAGTCCGTTAGACTGAAAACCCAAAAGGGCGGTCTAAGCAAAAGTTAGGACAAACAAAAAAAGAAAAAAATAAAAAAGAAAAAGAGTAACATGGAGTTCATTAAGTTTTGTCTTAGGATTAACCTTTAAAAAATAAGTAGTCAAGATTTGAAATGATGTATGACCATCACTTGTCACCCAAATTTGAGCCTAAAAGTGAAAATTTTCCTCAAAAATTACCTCAAACAAGGCTCAACCTGAAAATAGGGGCAACATAATGTTCCCATTCCATTCAATTTGTTCATGATATCATCTAAACAATGGAAAAGGAAAAGAAGAGAAATGAACCAAAGGCATAAAGAAGGAATTGTTTTATCCTTGATGTTATTGGTTAAGATAGCTTCTTATGCTAGTGTGACAAGTAATGTGGTGGTTAAGTTCATCAAAATTCAACATCACAATCATTCACCATATTGTCCTAAGATGAATGGGGCAATAGAAGCGGCAAATAAGAATATAAAGAAGATTATTCAGAAGATGGTGGTCGCCTACAGGATTTAGCATGAAATGCTCTTTTTTTGCTCTGCACGGATATCACATTTTTTTTCGCACCTCTACTGGGGCAACTCCGTATTCTCTGGTTTATGGTATTGGAAGCAGTCCTTTCTATTGAGGTCGAGATACCTTCTCTGAGAGTATTGGCTGAAAGCAAACTTGAGGAAGCATAATGGGTTCAGGCTCTCTATGATTAGTTGAACCTAATTGAAGAGAAGAGATTAAATGCCTTGTGTCATGGTCAATCATATCAAAAAAGGATCAAGAGAGCTTTTGCCAAAAAGGTTTGCCCGCAAGAGTTTCTAGAAAGAGATGTGGTATTGAAGATCTTACCACCTCAAAAAGATTATAAAGGGAAGTTGACGGGAAGATATATTGAACCCAATAAACTCTAATGCAGCCAAGAAATTCTATGCAAAATAATAACAAAAATAAAAAGCTCGCTATGCTGAAAACCTGAAAAGGCAGCTTAGGCAAAATTTAGAGCAACCTGCTAGGCTAAAAACTCGAAAAGAGCAGTCTAGGCAAAAGTTAAGGTCTAAAAAAAATGAAAATAAATAAAAGAAACAAGAGCTCGCTAGGCTGAAAACCTCAAAAAGGAGGCCTAGGCAAAAGTTAGAGCAACCTGGTAGGCTGCAAACTCCAAAAGAAAAAACCTAGGCAAAAGCTGGGGTGAAAAAAAAAAAAGAGGGGCGAAGGAAAGAAACCGAAAAAGCATTGAAGCCAACACTATAGCAAAGATCCTTGTTTCGAATAACCTCCAAACACACATTTGGGCCTTTGTATCTTTTCTTTCATATCCATCTCACCGACCAGTGTTACAATCTGATAAAGTCCATACAGATCAAAAATTGGTTGCTTCTTTTTTAAGTTTAGTCTTAAGACAAAACACTTGAACTCATCTATCGATGTTAACAAGATTGCTCCAAAAAAAAATACAAATGTTCGTAGGACTTGTACATCCATTACATCATGGAGAGAAACAAACATCCAGTGCAAAATCTTCTATTCATCGATGTTCATTCATTACTACACTCAATAATTATGAGAATCATTCAAAATGATAGATTGGGAACAAATCACAAGTCATGCCCTCCTTTAACTCCCCCTTACCCAATTAAATGAGACATTTGTTTTATGTCTTATTTCTCCATCAATTCATACATCAATATTATTTCCTTGAGTCAGAAAAGAAGGCAATCACATTCATCATTGTCTCCTACTCTACCCCTTCCTTTCAAAACTAAATTGGGACAACCACTTCACACTGGGGCGAAGGATCTCATTGTCATTTCATCACCTTAACTTTCAATTGGAATAATTGTCTAGTCCAACTTTGTTCCCTATTTCTTCATAAATTGGGGCAACTCAAAGTACTCCTTTTATACCGGGACAAGTTGTCAACTATCATCACATTTTCATTCCAACCATATGATCCATGTGTCTCAAGTTTAATCAAGTCAATGCCTGTATCATCCATATTCCACCATTCTAAATACGGGTGATCCTTCCCATATGTGTCACTGTTTGATTCTATCCACTAAAGTCTAAAGTGATGTAAATCATTTGTCTCACTTGTTCAAAGTCCAAGTTAGTCCAAATCCTTCCAGTTTTCACTCCATTAATTTGACATCAAACTGGGACAATTGCTCAATCTCTTGTTTCCATCAAGTTCTCAATTTTTGTCATATCTTGGGGTCGTTTGCTCTATTTTCTCTACATCAAAACAAATTCACGTTCAAATATCCTTTTTGAATAGCATTCCAAAAAAAAATCAGCTGTCATTGTTATGCATGTTGGTTAAATGATGTTTCAAAAGGAATGACAAGGTGGTGATAATCACTTGATTGACAAGTTAGGCCAAATGAGTCTCACTTGATTCTAGGTGGGATAAGCTTGAAAAGATAAATTGTGAGATCATTTTTCAAAGAAGAAAAGAACATGATTTCATGGATTTGAAAAAATGAAAAAAAAAAAAAGGGTGAATAATTGAGGCACAAAAAGGGCTTTGCATGGATTTGCTTTCTCTAAAGAAAATATTCATTTTTATGATTTTCTAAAAAAAAAAAAAATAAAAAATAAAAACAAAAACAAAAACAAACAAAAAAACAAACAAAAAAAAGAAGAAAAAAAAACAAAAATTGAAATGTGTCTATGACACCTCATAAGAATCCAAACACCGAATCAAGCATTACATCATTTGCATTAATATGTTTAAAGTGTTCGTTCATGTCCAATCATCACTTGGCATCCACTTTGTTTGCATCAAAGTTTGGTACTTTCCTAATACATGCATTCAAATTCATCACTTGCATATAAAGTCTCACACTTGTCTGACATCTATATTATCCACGTTTGAATTTGACACATGTTTGACATTCATTACATCATAGTTTAGTACATCCATTCAAATCCAATACTTGCCTAATACCCACATTGTTCACATTAATGTCTAATACTTTGTTTAACACATTCATTCAAGTCCAATGCATACTTGTCATTTGCATCACCAAAAGTTTGGTCCATCCCTAACTCATGCATTCAAGTTCAATACATGCTTAGCATCCACAACATTTGTACCAAAGTTCGGTACTTATCATCCACGTGTAATCAAGTAATGTACTTGCATAACACATTCATTGAAGTTTATTATCTACTTGACATCAACATTGTTTCTATCAAAATTCTCACTCTATCAATCTTTCGGGTCCCCGCGCCCACGTTTTTTAATTTTCAAGCCTCTATCAATCTTTCGGGTCTCCGCGCCCATGTTTTTAATCAATCTTTTGAGCCCCCGCGCTCACTCTTTTAATTTTTAAGCCTCTATCAATCTTTCGGGTCCCCGTGCCCACGTTTTTAATTTTCAAGCCTCTATCAATCTTTCGGGTCCCCGCGCCCATGTTTTTAATTTTCAAGCCTCTATCAATCTTTCAGGTCCCCGCGCCCACGTTTTAATTTTCAAGCCTCTATCAATCTTTCGGGTCCCCGCGCCCACGTTTTAATTTTCAAGCCTCTAACAATCTTTCGGGTCCCAGCGCCCATGTTTTTAATTTTCAAGTCTCTATCAATCTTTCGGGTCCCTGCGCCCATGTTTTTAATTTTCAAGTCTCTATCAATCTTTCGGGTCCTTGCGCCCACTTTTTTAATTTTCAAGTCTCTATCAATCTTTCGGGTCCCTGCGCCCATGTTTTTAATTTTCAAGTCTCTATCAATCTTTCGAGTCCTTGCGCCCACTTTTTTAATTTTCAAGCCTCTATCAATCTTTTGGGTCCCCGCGCCCATGTTTTTAATCAATCTTTCGGGTCCCCGCACCCATGTTTTTAATTTTCAAGCCTCTATCAATCTTTCGGGTCCCCGCGCCCCTGTTTTTAATTTTCAAGCCTCTATCAATCTTTCGGGTCCCCGCGCCCATGATTTTAATTTTCAAGCCTCTATCAATCTTTCGGGTCCCCGCGCCCATGTTTTTAATTTTCAAGCCTCTATCAATCTTTCGAGCCCCCGTGCTCACTCTTTTAATTTTCAAGCTTCTATCAATCTTTCGGGTCCTCGCGCCCATGTTTTTAATTTTCAAGCCTCTATCAATGTTTCGGGTCCCCGCGCCCATGTTTTTAATTTTCAAGCCTCTATCAATCTTTCGAGCCCCCGTGCTCACTCTTTCAATTTTCAAGCTTCTATCAATCTTTCGGGTCCCCGCGCCCATGTTTTTAATTTTCAAGCATCTATGCTCACTCTTTTAATGTTTCATGCCTCTATTAATTTTCAAGCCTCTATGTTCACTCTTTTAATTTTCAAGCCTCTATGCCTACTCTTTTAATTTTTCAAGCCTCTATGACCACTCTTTTACTTTTCAAGCCTCTATGTTCACTCTTTTAATTTTCAAGCCTCTATGTTCACTCTTTTAATTTTCAAGCCTCTATGTCCACTCTTTTAATTTTCAAGTCTCTATGTCCACTCTTTTAATTTTTGAGCCCCTGTGCCCACTCTTTTAATTTTCAAGTCTCTATCAATCTTTCGAGCCCCGTGCTCACTCTTTTAATCTTCAAGCCTCTATCAATCTTTCGAGCCCCCGCGCTCACTCTTTTAATTTTCAAGCTTCTATCAATCTTTCGAGCCCCCGTGCTCACTCTTTTAATTTTCAAACCTCTATGCTCACTCTATCAATCTTTTGAGTCTCGTGCTCATTCTTTTAATTTTCAAGCCTCTAGGCTCACTCTATCAATCTTTCGAGCCCTCGCGCTCACTTTTTTAATGTTTTGAGCTCTCGCGCTCACCTTTTTAATGTTTTGAGCCCCCGCACCCATGTTGTTTAATGTTTCGCGCCTTCATGCTCACTCTATCAATCTTTCGAGCCCTCGCGCTCACTTTTTTCAATGTTTTGAGCTCTCACGCTCACCTTTTTAATGTTTTGAGCCCCCGCACCCATGTCTTTTAATGTTTCGAGCTCTCGCGCTCATGTTTTTTAATGTTTCGTGTCCCTCGTGCTCATGTTCCTTAATGTTTCAAGCTCAAGGACGAAATTTGTGTTTTCTTTACTTATATTTTACTACGATAATATGGAAACAAGAGTTGTTTATATTATCTAGTAAAATTAAGTAAAGAGGGGCAACTGTAGTAACCCAATTTCGTCCGGGAAATGTCAATTTTTGTTTAAAAAAAATAGAAAAAAGGTATATTCAAAAAAGAATAAAAAAGACAAAAATACGTAAGTCAAATGTAACACCCCATTGTTTATACTTTTATGGAGGGTAATTTACTATTTTTTATAAAATTTCTAGCCCAGAACGGGCCGTTCCCAATCTGGAACGGGCCGTTCTAACTTTCCAAAAAGCCTTAAAATTTATATCCCAGAACGGGCCGTTGCAAAAGCTGGAACGGGCCGTTCCAACCTTTCAAAAAAGCCCTAAAATTTCTAGCCCGGAACGGGCCGTTCTGAATTCAGAACGGGCCGTTCCAACCTTCCAAAAACACCTATAAATTCTAGCCCGGAACGGGCCGTTCCAGCCTTCCAAAAAGCCTAATATTTCTTGCCCAAAACGGGCCGTTCCAACCTTCAAAAAGACCTATATTTTTTAGTCCAGAACGGGCCGTTCTCAAATTACCAAAATACCTAAAAATTTTAGTCCAGAACGGGCCGTTCCGAAATTGGAACAGCCCGTTCCGAAGTTGGCCGTTGTGAGTAAAATTGCAGCCCTGGAACGGGCCGTTCCGGATTCAGAACGGGCCGTACCGGTCCCTCCAGAAAGTCTATAAATAGCGCTCTTCCCCTTCCCAAAGGCACCAACACACACATCTCTCCCCCCTTGGCCTTCCCAAAGGATACCCTTCCCACACACATCTCCACCTTGGACCAGAGGGAACCCAGAGAAGGAGACCCACTTCTGTAGCGAAGAATTGTGAGTATATTAAACTCATTTCTTTTTCTTTTTTTTATTTTATTATTTTTATATTAGTAATATCTTTAGTCCTTATTTAAATTCAAAATTTGATTAAATATCATAATATAGTTTTAAAATATTTAATATAAATATATGAAATTATTGTATTAAAAATTTTATTGGAGGAATGGTTAATTGGATGTGACATCTTTTTAACCTTTGAATTTAAAGTACAAGTTGTGACAGCTTATCTTTAAATTTTTCCTCCAAAAACAAAAATGTCCGACTAAGAATTTTTAACATCATAACATCGCTAGCAATAATTATAATTAAAATTTTATTGAATTGACTTTGGTGTACACCTTAGTTAATTTTATATTTTTAAGATGAATGAGCTGAGACAGTTCAAGAATCTTATATTTAACAAAAATAAAATTTAATTAAAAAATATCAACACACAAATATTTTTTACAAAGAACTACGTAACTCTGATTCTTCATTGCACATGAAGATACGTAGGAGCAAGAATTAAATCTTGTCGAGCCCAAAAAAATAAAATATATTTTAGTGAGATAAATATTTTTATAAATTATAAATAATTAGTTTAATTAATTAAAGGTAATCGTCTTAGGACGAACGTTGTGAGGTGCTAATACCTTCCTCACACGTAATTGACTCCCGAACTCAAAATTTGGTTTTCGTAGACTGTTTTCTACTTTATGGTTTTTCCAATGTTTTTCCATATAAAAATAACATTGGTGGCGACTCCTCTTTTTCAATTTATTTTTCGCCGTCCCGTCGCGACCGAGGTTGCTACATAATGAATCAAGTGTAATGATAATATTTAGTTGTGTATGTTATGTCTTGTTGTATGCTTGTTTGTATTTGGTTTTCTAGTGAGATTCCTACACTATAAGCCAAAATGAGATGTTTATAACTCCCATGTTTTGTTTTTTGTTATTCTTGTGGTTTTTGTAGGTGATTATCAACATGGTGTCGAAGGTGTTGGTGATGAGGCTTAGGCTTCATGATGGGTTACTCTGATAGGACATGTGACATTGGGGCATAGTTAGGACTAGTTTAATAGTTAGCATCATGTTATTAAATTTGAGAGCTTTGGTTTTAGTCTTCTCATAATTTTGTTATTTTTGTTAAGTTTAGTTTATGTCAACAATGTGATTCTTTCTACTTGTATGGATTTTAAGTTTATTTATTTGGTATGAGATATTTTAGTTTGATATTATTTACGTGTCATGGTATGCAGGGTAGAAGGTGTCACATTTAGTGAAATTAGAGCCAAGTTTATTCAAATTGGATATGTGTGTTGTGTGTCTATTTGCATTTTCATCATGTGTTCTCTGATTATGTATTTATTATGTCTTATGTGGTAGTGAACCTATTTTTTGTTGTGTCATAGTTATGGTTGGTAGGAATGACTGGGTTATTGCTCTTCAAGCATTAGCAAATGTTATAGAGGCTAATAGAGTTAGAGCTACTCCTACTTGGTTTGAGCATTTTTATGTAACCATTCATCCTTTTTAAAGGGAGGATACAATCCAAAAGGTGCGATGATTTGGTTGACCAAGATAAAAAAGATCTTAAAGGCAATAAAGTGCCCTACTACTTAGAAGATGACCTTGGCTACCTTCATGTTGACATCTGATGCTTACTTTTGGTGGAAAGAAGCTCTATAAAGAATGATGGCCAAAACAACTTTGGTTAACTGTAATAACTTCAAGAGGATTTTCTTAGAGAAGTATTTCCCTAATGATGTGAAGAGTCAAAAAGAGGTGGAATTCCTTAAGCTAATGCAAGGAGATGGTATGACTGCTGAATATGTTGTTATATTTGATGAACTTGTTCTCTAATGTTCTTATTACCATGGTGAGGGTGGTGAAAGAAGAGGGTGGTCTCACTACCACTACCTAAAACTCAACAACAAATGTAGAATCTATGATCATGACAGTTGCGCATGTGTTGCTTTCTACAAAGGAGGTGGTCTTGTTCATGTTGGGAGATTTGGTGGTCATAGTATGAGTTAGCCTTACTCTACTCTTGCCATGTTTCAAAGGAATCATGTTGGAGGCTTTTCTGTGAGTGGTGTTGCTAGTGTAGGAGCCTCTATTTCTACACCTGTCGGTCGATGCAAGAAGTATGGGCGACAGGGGTGTGAGCACCACAACTATATGCTGACAAGGAGATCATGTGTTTCAACTACAATGATAAAGGCCACATCAATACTCAATGTCCTTGATAAATCAATTTTTGTATATCTTTCTATGCATTGTTTTTTGTTATTTGACTTTTATTAGTATCATATTATGATATATTAGCTTTGATTTATTATAGTGAGTCATTTTGGTCTTACTTGTAAATTCTAGTTAATTTTCGTAATTTTTTCTATTTTGACATTGCTTCTTATGAAGGTCATATCTAGAGCTCCTGAAATTGAATTTGGGCATTCTTGGTATCCCTAGAAATATAAGACATTGCTCTACAACTTCTCTGTTGGGAGAAAAGTCTAGTTTGGACGTTAAGTGACCCAAAATTATGTTGTAAGGTTGTGGTCCTACACACAATTTATTTTTCTTTTTAGATTGTGATGTTAGGATTTGTTTAATGATGTAATTAATTGATTTAGTGGGATGGACCTTTAATTACTCAAATTATTAGGCTCATTAGTGTAATCTATAAATAAGTGTAACACATGTGCACTTTAGATGATATTCCTCATTTTTCATATTTTAGAGTTACTTCCTCTACAAGTTTCTCTAAATTCTCTTTCTTTCTCTCTCTCTCTCTCTTTCTCTCTCTCAGATTTTCTGTCCTACTTGCATTAATTGGATTGCTAAAACATGATTATGATGTGTGGCTATTTCATTAATTGATTCTAGGTTTCAAGAACTACGATAAAATTTGAGTTTCTGATCTATAAAATTTAAATATGGAAAAAATGTAATATGAAAAAGAGAAAGAAAACACAAAGCATTTTTAATGGAGCATGATATATTATATTTTTAGTATAAAGAACCTTTGGGATTTGAACCTTATACCTAATACATATGAACTTCCATATGAGAGAATATAGAGACATGATTGTCTTGAGTCATATCCTTTTAACCAAATTTTAGAATATAATACGCATAATAAAGGTGTTCATTTGAGTTGTAAGAAATGGAGTGCGTTATGACCTTGCATATATATCTTGTTTCATGAGTTTCACTTAGAGATTGCCCATATCACACAATAGTGCTCCCACCACCACACTCACTATGTGAACCCTTCCAAGGGTGGTCTGTGACACTCACCCCTACAACAATTGTCATTGAGTTCATTAAGAGGTATTTTTAATTTTAACATAATAAATATAAGTATTTGAATACCTCAACCTTATTACTATCATAATTTTATTTAGAGTACACCTCGTCATAAGAATGAAACATGTAATAATTTTTTAATTTACAATAGTGTACTTTATTTAATAAATAATTTTATTATTACCCATTGAACCTCATACATAGGATTTCCATTTATTTGGAGATAAGTGTCCATTATTGCAACTAGTTGATGGTTTATTCCCATTCCCCTCAACGATTCAAGTACTTGTTGACATTTCAACCCTTTTGTGAGTGGATTCAGTACAAGATTATTTTTGGACCTAATAAAATCAACAAAAAAAACACCATGAGATATCAAATTTCTAATATACTTGTGTCTTATTCTCAAGTGCCTTCTTTTTTATTAAAGTTTTTGCTAGTAACTTTAACAATAAAAACTTGACTATCATAATGCATTGAGATTGGAGGTATACAGTTGTTTAACAAAAGCAAATCATATAATAAATATTTAAGAAATTTGACCTCATTACTAACAATATCTAAGGCAATTATTTTAGCTTCCATAATAAAATGAGAAATAATAGTTTGTGTTAGAAAGAAAGTTACACACTAGAAGGGGGGTTGAATAGTATATATCAAAAAACTCGCACTTGTTGTAGTGAAGAAGTGAAGAGTACAAATAGATGAAGTACTAGAAGGTAATCAAACAAAGTGGTAAAATAGATGAAATGACACAAGTATTTTTATACTAGTTCGTCTCCAATTCAGAAACTACGTGCAGTTCACAATCTTAGATTAAGTTCCACTATCACTACAAGAAAAAAGTAAATTTCCGACGGATTTATATTTCCGTCGGAAATTTCCGACGGATTTATTTTTCCATGGAAATTTCCGACGGAATTATAAATCCATCGGAAATCTTATTTTTAATTATTATTTTTAATTTCTTTTTATAATTTCTTATTTTTAATTTATTATTTTTAATTTCTTATATATATTTGTAGTATTAAAAATTTTATATATCTTTTAAAGGTATAAATATATATTATAATTATTTATTACAAGTTTTTTATATCTACGATTAGTATTAAAGATGAAAATAAATTAGGTCATACTATATTTTATTATAATTTACTTGGTTTGAACCTAACTTTCTTTAAAAATATATATTTTAAGTATGACTTATTTATCTATCATAGACAATTTTTAAATGTTTGGGTAGAACTACAATCATAAAGACTTATTTTATAATAATTTAACACTATTAAAAATATAAAAATAAATATGTTAAATTTTATAAAAATAAAGTTTAATTTATTTATGATATAAATATGTTTTTAATATCAAATATATATTTTTAGATGATAATTTATTTTAAAATATATCTTACAATAACAATTCTAAATGGAACATAAATCTTCTGATTTTTCTTATTTTGATTTTTTTGAAATGAATATATTACATCAATTTTGTTTTATAAAAATGAAGTATCAAATCATCTTGGATTAATATAAAGTTTTGTATATATAAACTATAAGAGATATGAGCTTTCAATCTAACAGTTAGATTTATCAAATTCACATTTAATATAAAGTTATTGAGCGGTGTAATACTTTGTAAAAGTCACATTTAATATATATATATATATATATATATATACATATGTATATATATATATATATACGCACACACACACACACACACATATATATATATATATGAGGGGAGTTATAATTACAACGGTATAAATTTTACTAAGTGTTACACCGCTCAATAACTTTATATTAAATGTGAATTTTGTAAATTCAACCGTTAAATTGAAAATCTTTTACTCTTAAATCATATATACAAAATGTTATATTAATCGAAGATGATTTCTTATAAAACAAAATTAAATCTGTCGAAAAATTTATATTTTCGATGAGAAAATTTTAGTAGGAAAAGCAATATTATTGATAGAATATTTCAGACAAATTTATATTTGTCGAAAATGTAAGAACTGGTTTTAAATTTGATATGAAAATATTATGATATAATTAGATAAGATTTTAAGTTAGTATTTTATTAATGGTTGATAATTAAAAAATAAAACATGGATAAATACAGTTTTTGAATTTTATATGTTTGATTTAAGATAACTTACAAAATAACTCTTGGTAAAGTTATTCTGCTCAATAATTCATGGTGTGTGTTGAATTTCATCGATTCAATTAATTGTTAAACTAAAAGTTATTAAATTTTACTAATAATTAATTAAAAAAATTAATTAGTTTTGGAATAAATTATTTACTAATTAACAATATAATTGAAACATTAATTATTTTAAATTATTTAACTAAAATCTTATTGACAATTTACTAAATGATCTTAATATTTTTGTATAATTAATATCTAGTTTTAAATTTGATATGAAAATATTATAAATAATTAGATAAGATTTTAAGTTAGTATTTAATTAATAATTGATAATTAGAAAAAAAAAATAAGGATAAATATTTTTTTTTAATTTTATATGTTTGATTTAAGGTAAATAAATATATTAAATTAATTAATAATTTATTTAAAATATTAAAATTTAATTTATAAGTATGTAATAAATAAATATTTATAATTTTATAAATTATATTATCATTATAAATTATAAAATTAAATAATTTAAATTATAATTTTAAATAAAAATAAGTAGATGTTAATTATAAAAGTAAGTACATATAAATAAAGAATAATTAAATATATTATTATTATTATTATTATTCATAATATAAAATTATTATATATTATTATTATAGTACAAATATGAGATTGTATATTTGAGGATGACTTAAATGAATTAATTTGTACAAATTATACTGACAACATACATAGACATTTCGGTAGCTTACTCATCAGAACTTCACAGTTAAGCGTGCTTGACCTGAAGTAGTACTGGGATGGGTGACCTTCTGGGAAGTTTCCCATAAATTGCACAAGTAAGGATAAAACACGCTAAATAGTGAAATATTGTAAAATAGAATCCTTGAGAGGCCAAATATGAGAGTTGTTACATTAATAAATTTATTAAAATTAAAAAATTATAATTTCCGACGGATTTTTCGTCGAAAATTTTGACAGCAATTTCCGATGAATTTTTCCGTTAGAAATTTCCGACAGATATTTTCGACAGATATTTCTGTCAGAAATTTTCAACGGAATTTTCCGACGAAATTTTCCATCAGAAATTTCCGTCAGAAAAATTATTTCCGACGGATTTTTTTTCCGACGCCACTTTTTCCGACGGATTCGAATCCGTCGGAAAAAGAAAAATCTATTAGAAATTTACCTATTTCCGTTGGAAATCAGCATTTTTCTTGTAGTGTATCTTCAACAAGATACAAATATCCTTTACCAAGCCACTTCTAGCTAAACAACAAGTATTCTTTACAAGCCACTTCTGACTAAAACCCATGTATTCTTTTAACAAGCCTATTTAGGCTTAAACCCAAGTATTCTTTCAAATAAGCCTTTTTACGTTTAAACCCAAGTATTCTTTTCAAACAAGTCTCTTCAAGCTTAACCACTAAGTATTCTTTTAAACAATCCTATTTACGCTTAACCCTTACAAATACAATTGATAAAAGTTACAAAATAGCTTCGTCTCTTTTAGACCTAATGCTATACAATTTTGGCACAAGTAGTCTACAAGAATTTTATACAAGATTTGCTATAAAGGTCTTCTTCGTAGAGCTTTAGATATTTATTTCTTGTTTCACATTGTGCATTCTTGCTTGTCTCTTAGTCCGCTCTCTCTATTTCTTTTGTTTGAAGGCTTAACCTTTATATAGAAGTTTCAAAGAAGATGACCATTGTATAGTAACGTTCAAAATTTAAAAATTCAAATTTCCTTGAGTTGTTTTGTCTGTCTTCCCAGCTATTCCTTGGAGGGTATAGATGTATTTAATGCAAGCATTAAATGCTGATCAAAGATGCATGTATCTCCTATCTGATTTAGGATGCTACTTCTCATCTCTTTCTTTTGTGTTAAGTGTGAAAGAGGGGTGTCAGAACAAAGCTGCTATTTTCAATGTCTTGTCTAAGATATCCAGGATTTTCTCTTTCTATCCTGACACGATGATTTAAAGTTTCCTTTTTGAAAGCTTTTGTTCTCTTCAAGGACCTTTCCTTATTCGATCTATTAAGGAATAAAGTATTAATACTTTCTTAAGGAATAGTCGGATAGTATAAGGAGAAATAAATATGGTATTTATATCAGACTATATGCTTCGTCTGGTGTGTTTTGTCTTATAGGCAAAGTATGTCATTCCTTTAACTATAATACTTTCTTTCGAAAAACTTTAAGCAACGTTTTTTATGTTTATAAAAAGCATTCTTAGAAATACTTTAAGCTTTTTAGAAAGTAGTTTGTGATCATCAAAACTCAAACCGTCTCCAGGAATTCCATATTCTTTTCTTGATATTTTAAGCTTCTTTTTTATCTTACAGTTTGTTTATAGAATTTCCAAGCTATTGTGCCTCTAGATAAAGTAAAGACATAACCACTAGTAGATTTAGTTTCATTAGAATCAGAAATCCAATTTGCATCACTAAAACCTTCAATTACAATACGATAACATGTATAGCGAATGCCATAATAATAGTTCCTTTAAGACATTTAAATAACCTTTCTAGAGTAAGCTAATGTGAATGATCAGGATTGTGAGTATATCTTCTTAATCTACTAACAAGATATGCAATGTCTGGTCTATAATAATTAGACAAATGCAACAAGGAACCAATAATTTGAGAGTATTTAAGAGGAGAGACACCTTCACCAATATTTTTCTTCAATTTTATATTAGAATCAAATGGGGTAGAAACATGTTTCACATCAGTATAATTAAACTTCTTTTACAATTTTTCAATATGATGTGATTGTGTCAAAACAACACTATCATGATTATTAATTAACTTAATGCCTAAAATAACATCAACAAGACCAAGATCCTTCATTTCAAAATTATTAGACAAGAAAGACTTCACATCATTTAAAACATGTAGATTACTAGCAAAGGTTAAAATATCATCCACATAGAGACATAAAATAACACATAAATTATCATCAAATTGTTTCACAAAAACACATTTATCACTAATATTAAATTGAAAACCATATGACAAAACAACATGATCAAATTTATCATGTTATTGTACAGGTGCCTATTTTAAATCATATAAGCTTTCAAACTTTATTTTCCATTCCAGGTTCTATATAAAGTTGATTCTGTAAATTTCTTCTTCCAAGTCACCATTTAAAAAAATAGTTTTTACATCCATATGATGAACTTCCAAATTAAAAACACAAGCAAGAGAATTTAAAACTCTAGTATTAGTAACTTTAGAAACAAGAGAATATGTATCAAAGAAATCTACACCTTCTACTTGTTTATAACCAATAACAACAAGTCTTGCCTGAAACTTATCTATAGAACCATCCATTTTTTTTTCTCGAAAACCTCATTTACAATCTATAATTTTGCAGCCAAGAGGATGGTCAAACAAAAACCAAGTTTTATTGACTTTAAGAGAATCTATTTCATCATTAATGACGTCTTTCCAAAAAAGGTGCATCAACAGATCTCATGACTTCACTATAAGTTTTAGGATCATCTTCAATTAAGAAAGAATAAAATTCAAGACCAAAATCTTAAGCTTTTCTAATTATTTTACTTATTATAGGTTCAACATCCTTGTTAACATTACTACTATAAAAGGTAAAATAAAACTAGAAGTATCAAAAACATGTTTAGACAATTTATTCTTCGAAGGAAAAATACTTTCAAAGAAAACATCTCTAGACTCCATAATTATATTATTAGAAATTTCAACAACTTCAAAATTAATAAATAAAAATCTATAATACAATCAACAGTCTTCAGATCAATTTTCTTTTTCATAATAATAGGAATATTCACCTTTGCAAGATACCCTCACACTTTGAGATATTTCACATTTGGTTTTCTATTTTTCCAAAGTTCATAAGGGGTTTTACCTAAAATTGTATAGGGAATCCTATTCAAAATATGACATGCAGTAAACAAAGCTTCCCCCCACAAATTATTAGGCAAATTAAAACTTATAAGCATATCATTTATCATGTCTAACAGAGTATAGTTTTTTCTTTCAACAATTCCATTAGATTGAGGATCATAGGGTGGAGGAGTAACTTCATGAATAATACCATATGATTCAAAATAATTCACCATTTCATTGGAAGAATATTCTCCTCCTCCATTAGATAAAAGAATTTTAATTTTTCTTTCTAATTGATTTTCAACTTCTACTTTATAAACTTTGAATTTATCAAATAACTCACTTTTATGAATTATTAAATATACATAGAAATATTTTGAGAAGTCATGAATGAAAGTGAGAATGTTAATTTTCACCTAGAATTATTAACCATTTGTATTAACGAAATCAACTCTACTCTAGTTTTTAACAAGCTTAGTCCTCCTTTTATGAGTTTTTGTAATTAATTGAATACTGATTATTATTATTTGATTATACCACTAATTCCTAATTTTTTGTCTAACATATGGTGAGTAAGTTAGAGAAGTGGAAAATGAAAGAAAATACTTGGAAGCAAGAAAGAAGAAAAGTTGAAAAGCAGTAAAGTTTCCTAGCATCAGGCGCTACTCTACCTACACAGATATATATAGATAGAGAACATCATTTTCTTCAATGTCAAGCATCAATGTATTTTTTTCGGGCACAATCTTGGTAGAGAGCCACTAGGACTTCAGAGTTGGGCACAAACCTACTCACGCTCAGCGCCATCTTGGTGGAGAGCTTGTATTTTGTGTCCTGATGCTCACACCCGATGTGACTTAATCTGTGTCAGGTGACATTTTTATGACTTGATAGTTTGGACTCACTTTTTTCCTCTCTTTTTGAGGGATGAAGAGCATTCTAGAGCGAAGGACTTCTGGGGATGAGTTGGGGGGGCTCTTTGGGTGTTGTTAGGGCTTGCTTGAAGATTTCTAATCCTCTCTTTGGCTCTTCATCTTCCATCATACATCTCATTTTGTTTTTGTGCTCTTCATGACAATGAGGGGCTAAATTCATTTTGTTGGGATTAGATGTAACCAACTAAATTCTCATGTAACTTGTATTATATATATGTATATGTGTGTGTGTGTGTGTGTGTGTGTGTGTGTGTGTATGTGTGTGTATGTGTGTGTGTCTTTCCATTTCAATGTTATTATTTTGTTTCTTCTCTTAATGCTTGTTATGGAGTGATAAACCATAATTGGATATTTGATTTATTAATTAGGTATTGAAAAATATCTTTTGTAATCTTGAACCGAAACAAAATACTTAATGGAACTTATATCTAGGGATAAAATTGGACTCATTAGTTATCTTAAACCCTTGTTATAAATACAAGTTTTTTTTTTATTAAGTAGTCAAGGGATTGATGCTTAATAAGGGAACTTAAGCTCTATCTTCTAAGGAATTAGGGGTTGAGTAGATTAGTGGATTGACATTAACATTAGAAGTGAAAGAAGATTATGTTATTACATGTATGAGAGTGAGGTTTCATGAAATCTAATCTTAACATTAACATTCCATACCATTTTCTAATTTAAACTTCCTTCTAACTATTTGATAAAATACCAAAGAGAGTGTTAATTCCTCCTACATAATTTTACCACTTTTACAAACCAACATTTAAATTATGGAAATATTCCTTTGTTTAAATTAGTTACAAAATTGTCTTGATTGTCATGTATTACACAAGTTCTTGGAAAAAAATGATAAAATACTTTCTATTAACTACTTGTGTGATTGGTATGCTTGCCAAAATCAATTAACAGAAGGTAATAAAGTGTTTCTTTCCACCATGAGTAATAATACCATTGTTATCTCATATATCACTATGAATGAGTTCAAGTAAGCAAGTTTCCTTTTGAACAAAATATTGAAAAGATTTTCTAGGTTGTTTAGCATGAACACAAACTTCACATTTTTGTTTCAACTTATTAAAAGATTTAGGAATAAGATCAAGAGACATCATTCTTTTAATAGATTTCAAGTTAACATGTCCAAGTCTACCATGCCAAGTGTCACAACATTCAACATTTGAAACAAATGATGATGGAAATCTTAGGAGAAACTAGATTGTTATAGCTTCTCTTTTTAGTTTCTTCCTAGATCTTTTCATTCTTAACACTCTTCAAGCTTCTTCTAGATCTCCAATGGAGGAGGAAACCTATGAAATCACCTTCAACGGTGACAAACTCTTTTCAAGTGTTGCCACTTCAAGGAAGAAGATAAACCACTTCAAATCTCACCATACTCTTAGGAAGAGGATAAAAGAACTGGAAGAAAATCAAAGAGGGATTTAAGCTTTTGAGAGAGACAATTCTAGAGATAAAGTAACTCTTTAAACTCTAATAATATGAAAAAGTTGTGTCCAATACAAGAGAAAAACAATATATGGGGTTCGATTTGCTTATGGTGCAAGTTTGACTAACCATGGTTAAGTGTAACCATGATTAGCTTTCTTGTACTTAAGCTAACCAATCCTAGTTAAATATCTAGAAACTTATGAAGTAAGTTAAGCTAATCCTAGTTTAGAAATGACCTAAGTTAGTTTAAGTTAACTCCAACTACCTAACCTAATCATTACAAATATCAAACTAATGATTTCTTTTAACAAGTTATTGAGATGTCATTAACAAGAGGCATGTGACTTATTTAACAACTTGGATGGCTAGATTGGCTAGGTTTGGATGTCCAAACCACTTGCATGAGCAAATGGATGTCCAAACCTATAGGCCATGAAAATATTTGAGACATCCAAGTCCAAATAAGTCTATCATGACTTTAGCTAGTTACACCTCCCCCAAACTATTAATTACACATTTAAAAAAAAACTATTCAAGGACAAAAATTTCTATACTAGTTGACCCAAAATATAAGGTCAAAAATAACCTATACATAGTATATATAATAAAAGACTAAGCAACAAGGAGAACACATACTTTATGCTTATAAAGCACATCCTCTCTAGTAGCTTCCTCTAACCTCCTAACCATAGACCTTGTCAAAGGTCCTATGGTCTTCAAGGATGCTCCCTATCAGATGATGAAGAAATGTTAGAATGTTTATCAATAGAAAACAACATGAGATTAAGTTTAAATAAACTATCACAAATATATCCTTTCCCAACAAAAAAACTATGTTGAGAAATTACAACTCTATTAGATTCAAAAAAAAAAACTTTAAAACCTTGTTGAACTAACAAAGCAACACTAATCAAATTTTTTCTAATTTTAGAAACATGAAAAACTACATCTAAGAGAAGACGATTTCTTGAAGATAATTCTAATTTTACTCAGCTTAGACCAATAACACATGCTAGGCTCTCATTCCCCATGCTCACAATATGTGTGCCACATTCCTGATATGAAAAGAATAGTTTTTTATCAACACATACATGAATATTAGCTCCAAAGTCAATCCACCAATCATTTGAGTTATAAATAAAATTTAACTATGGGCTAGTGACATGATACCTATTAGATGGGAAATCCGAGCTAGCATTAGCCATGATAACATTAGCCTCAGGTTGAGAAGATGATTTTGGATCACATGTAGTGTCATTTGGTTGACAATAATGACGAAAACAATTCTTAGTAAAATGATTGTTTCTCCCACAAACAAAGCAAAAAAGACTCATTTTCTTGAATTTTACTCTTTAGTTTGTAGTTGTTATTAAAAGCCTTATTTCTATTTTTGGAGAAATGGGAGCTCTAACCAAACTTTTTTTTAGAAAAATCAATTTTTTTGAAAATCTTTTTTTTAAGCTTATTAGAATTTTCCAAAAAAATGGGACTTAACTTGAAAATGAGCTTTACGAGAATCCTTTTGTGAAATACAATGTTTATCTTCAATTCACAAAGAAACCAATAAGTCTGATAAAGTGATATGATCAAGTTTATGCTTAAGGCTTCTTACAAATTCAGACCAAGAAGGAGGCAATTTAGAAATTAAAAAACTAGCAAGCATTATGTCAGGCAAAGTAATTCGTCTTCATGTCATATATAATATTTTCAAATTCATGAACTTGGTCAAAAAAAGGTTTCCATCTTCCATTTGAAAATAAATCATTCTTTTACAAAAGTATCTTCTTAAACCCTTTTTAGTAGAACCATATTTCAATTCAGGAGCATCCATAACTCTAAAGCAGTTTTTGTATGACAAAATATTTTATAAATATTATTAGATAGAGCACTAAAAATACAACCATGATACAAAATATATTTGTCACTAGAAGTATTGTCAAAAGAGCTAACTATAACCAAAGCACCATCAGAACATTTTTCATTTAAAATAACAGAAAATAAGCCCAACTCTGTAAACCAAAATTTCATCTATTGTTGCCAATATAAAAGATTCTTAAACCCTAAACTCTATAAGATTGTTGGGGAAAAATGAATTAATAAAGCATAAATAAATAAATAATTAAATTTATCAAGAAAACCAATATCAACAACACAATAAATACTTCATAATTAAAAACAAAGCAATCAGTAGCAACCAATTAAGTACAAAAAGTAAGTTAGAATAATAAATAACAAGATTAGAGTAGTTTAGGTTTGAAACACGCAGAGCATTATCCTTAAAGAGAAAAGCTTCCACTGCATTGGTAATTTTGAATTTTATAGTGCGCTCTTCTCCCAAGATATGTCAACCGATTATACCATTCAAGTGAAGCGAAAGATTCTCAAATAAAAAAATGTTGCTCAAAATATATATTTTAGTAGTAGAAATAATTTTTAAAGGAGAGAGATAAGTAAACTATTGTATTTTTTTCTTTACTCATACACCTATATATAGATGTAGCAACATGTGCCTAGTTCTGGAAAGTTAAAAGATTGGACCGCAAGTATTATTCCTAAAAGTAAGCAATGTGCAATCTGAAACTAAGAAATAACAATGTGGAGCAAGTTTATCAAAAAAGTTGCAACGTACCCTTCGATCAAAATAAGGGGGGTGTATTGGTTTAGGATTTCATAGGATTTTAAAAGACTTTTTTTGAGTGAAAAAGTCCGTTGGTATTCGATCAGGATTTTATGTCACTTAAAAATAATCCAGTAGTATTCAATATGGATTTTCAAGATTTTTTAAAGAGTCCATTAAAATCCATTGGTATTCATTTGAAACATTTTACAACTTAAAAACAATTCATTGATATTCAAAAATATAGGGATTTTAAAGAATTGTTGTATTAGAGGGATTTTGAGGGACTTTTTAGTAGTATCTATAAATACCAAATTCATAAAACAATCTCATCCAAACCCATCAGATTTTGAAGGATTGTTTGAAGTGACTTTTCAAGTGCTTTAAGAATTTTCAAGTGAGTTTTTCATATCTTCTTTTTTTTCCTATGCTCATGTCTTCTCCATTTTTTTCCTCTTGCTAATAATATTGCAATACTGTTCATATATAATATTGTATTACTATTCTCATTTCATTCTCCTATTTGGTGAACCTTCAAATGATAATGTCATGACTCGTTCTATTTTTCTCTCCGTTCTATTTAATTGACTTGCTCTATTTTGTTCTATTTAGTTGAGATTGTTCCTTAGTTATATAACACAGAAAACACTTGAAATTTTAACTTTTAAGTAGTAATTTTTTTATAACACGCATCAAGAAAAGGAAAAGATGAAAACTAAAATTGATACCATGATCTCTATAATCAACTGTAGATCTTCAAGACCTTATAATCAATTTAGATTTATTAGAGCAAAATATATATATATATATATATATATATATATATATATATATATAAGATGAATTTGAGTTAGGGTTTCTGTGAGTAAAATAAGATAAGAATGGATCTTAGTTGGGGGGAAGAACCCTAAACATTGCAATCTCTCTCCTCTCTTGAATTTGTTACTGTTATTCTTCCTCTTTTATGACTCAACAATTATTTTATTTTTTTAATTTTTATACTGTGAAATTAGGATTTTTTATATTTTAAAAAAAATAACATCAGACATCGAAGTATCTTAAAATTCAATACTAAAAATATTTCTTCACGAGTGAATAATTGAAAGCAATTAAAAAAAATTTAAAAACTATTTTGTACCTGTAACAAATTTCAACTTTTTTTTTCTCCTAGTTGATGTTGCAAATTTCTAAGATATTTTAAATGAATAAAAGTGTATGAAAAACAAACTTTCACTCAAATACCAATATAAAATGAAAGGACATATTTAGTTATAAGAGAGTAGGGTAGCTATCCCATTATTTTTTTAATCATTTATAAATTTATAAATAAAATATTTTAAATCACAAATTATAAAAAAAAATTGAAATGTTTATAATAATTTTTAGCATGTGCAACACTACATAACTTTCTTCGTAAAGAATGTCATTCTGATGAATTTTCAATTGGAGTGGTGGATGAACCTTCATCTTCAACATTACTAGTTAATGAAAATCATAATTTCGAGTCTACTATTAAAACTCACAAGCAAGAGTCAAAAGATGTTAATTCTTAAAGGACTATTATAGCTATGAATATGTGAGTGAATGCTATTTAGAAGGATGTGATACTACGGAGAATTATTATTATTATTTATTCAAATATTGTTGTTTTTTTTTTAAATTTTTGTCTTTAACTCTTTTTAAATTTGAATGTATGAAAAAAAATCTTGAATTCGTATTGTATGTCAAAAATCTATGAAAATTTGCAAAGTTCACTAAGTCTCGCAAAATCTATTAAAATCTTAACTTAAAAGTCTTGTAAAATCCAGTAAAATCTTGATTGAAAGTCTTGCGGAATCTTATAAAATCTTAGAAGTCATTAAAATTATACAAAGTCTTTTAAAATTCACAAGACTTTTTTCAACTAAAAAAAATCCTTTAAAATCCTAATCTAATACACCCCCCCTAAAATTCAAGATTTTATTATTAAATCATTAAAAAGAAATTAACAAAAGTTTAAAAAAAAAAAAAGTAAAAATGAGTACTTGGTCAATTAATGGATGTGCACTCATAAAAGGGGATAAAGTTGATCAATAAAAACTATATATATATGTATATAATAATAATAATAATAATAATAATAATAATTTCTAACACAAACCAACTAGATGGTTACGTTTCTATGTGTGCAACTAGATGTTCATTGTCAGACCAAGATAAATTATGCTCACAAAGTGTGCGTGAATAATTCTCTTTGAAGACAAATTAACTTGAGTCGTTATTATAGTTTGCTTTGATATAAACCTCTGTTCATGACTGTTAAACGTTGATGTGTAAGCGTTAAAATTTTGTTTTGCATCATTCTTAAGTGGTTAGGGCTTATGTGTAGCTTATCCTGTCAATGGTTAAACATTAGTTTATTTCTCCCAAAGCAGATAAACAATAAGGTATGGCTTTTACTATGTGGTTAAGATTTGTTGTCTAATTTGGCGTTTGAATATTGCTGCCAAATTGTGGATTCTTAATCATTTTTTATGTACTACTCATACCAAGCTTGAAGTAATATATAAGTAGACATCTTACAACTTGTAGGGGCTACTAGAGATATATTACTTGAGTTAGCTAGCTAGAGATTGATTAATCTGTTACATATATATTAGCTTGTTAGTATATAAACCCTCATTTGTATACATTTCTATTCATTTTTAATAAAAAAAAATACAATTTTGCATTTTGCTCAAACCATTCTCTTCTTTCTCGAGTTATGCCACATTTCATAACAATTATAGTCTTGATTCATAATTTATTAAGAATTCCATAGGATATTTTTCATTGACTAAAGGATTTTTGTCAAAAAAAATTAATCAACTCATTATAGATTATTTTTGACATTATAACACCTGAATTTTTGTTTATTTCTTCATTAATTTGATTGATATTATTTACAATTACCTGAAAATTATTTTTTTTTAACTTTGAACCGATCATTAAATCGATGAAGATACTAATTTAATAATTCAACCAATGTATCACTCTCCTAATTAATATTTCTTTTACCCAAAAAAATATTAATAAATCACTATGTTAATTTTTTAATTTTAAAATTTAATTAATGACAAAGTGTATATTTAGAAAGAGTATATTAGAAAATGTGCCACTGATATTCTTTT
This sequence comes from Cajanus cajan, assembly GCF_000230855.2. NCBI lineage: Eukaryota > Viridiplantae > Streptophyta > Magnoliopsida > Fabales > Fabaceae > Cajanus > Cajanus cajan. Next base: position 5,203,988 of record NC_138517.1, on the reverse strand, counting down.
AATAAATTTGTCTCAAAAATATTATTAAAAAATGACCCTCTTCGTAAATAGTTACAAAGTTACCTTCGAAATCCGAAAGGAAATGGCAATGGTTAAAAGTAGTAAAGCCCTTCCAAATGAAATATTAAAAATTTGCATGAATACAAATTTCCCCGTCCCAAACATGTAAGCTTTTTCATAAAAGTGCTAATGGACAAAGATAATAATTTCACCGATTAGTATATAATAAATGAATGACTGGAATATCAAGCTAATTCATAAATATCATCTAATAATTCATAAAAAAATATGAATAAAAAATGAGTAATATCCTACCCGAAACTCAAATCAAACCATTAACTTTCCCACTTAAGTCACGTTGCCTTTCCATATAGTTACAGCACTCATCATGTCACTCAACTTTTTAGGGGAAATCAATCTCTAGTACTTTCTTAGCAAAATTGCCCAAATAATCAAACCATGTAATGGTGTTCAAATTCATACATTGAGTAATAGACCGCACATAAAGCGACAATATTTCTTAGTTTTTTTTTTTTTTTTTATGATAATATTTCTTAGTTTGTTACCTACAAAAATCCCTTTCAATGTGTCAACCCCCATTTTTTATCATGCTTCCACTAGCACTTGTTCATGGACCTATCTTTTGTATTGATCCCAAATTATCTTTACAAAATTCATATCCCAAAGAATGTGGGTGGGTGTTTGTATTGTTCCGAAACTGCAACATTTGGAGTTGCGTATTAGCATCTCAAATTCTCAATCAAATGGTCCACGTGTCAACTGATGAAGAACCCAACTTGTTCATTTTACTTTTCCCAGCTGAAACTAATATTTAGATTTTCTCATTGTCTATCCAAGTTCCTAGTAGCCAACATTGGTCCCGAAAAATTCTCAAACTTATCCTGATAAATTCCAAACTTGCTGAAATCTCACACTCACAACAGGAAAAAGGATATTGGGTGGAGAAGAGGGACAGAGGGAGCACAATAATTAGGTCCATTTGTAGAGGCAACTAACATGATGGTGTAGTTGTCACAGTATCATGCAGATAAAAAGTAGGGCCAATAAGTGAGCAAAATCCCATGAAATTGACACTATTCAATTTAGCAATTGGAAACGACCATATTGCTTCACTAATTAATATGGTGTAATCTGATTGATAATAGATTATTATTTTAAAGACAACTATAGCCTAATCTTATTATATGTTGGTGTCAATCTTTTTACAGTCATACCAACATTAGATCGACCTAAGCACAACAGAATTCGACTTACCCATAATGAGGTCATTTTACGCAAATGTGGTGTACATGTATCAGTTATAAACCAACATGGTTACATGTAAACTGACTTTATCATGCTGCGCATAACAATCTGTGCATGACAATATTGCACTTCTTATAACAAACTTTATTTCACGTAACATAATAACTTTCTCTTGCATCTCTTACTAAAGTTTATAAATAACAACTCATGTCACAGGTATATTCACGTTCTCTTTTCCTTTGTCGTTACTCTGGTGGATTATTTATTGATTTGAGCATTGGAGTGTTTGTCGGTGACCACCGCCATTCTTTGCCAACCTTAATTGGCTAGCTTGCTACACCACCGGGCAAGTGTCCTCAATACAGTTCAAACAATAATCATATATCTTAAACATGTATTTGTGTATTAGATCACTAAGTCCTTGAATAAAATATAATATTTAGAGAAGTGAGTCTTTTAAATAAATATTTATATCTCAAAACATTATTTCCTGACTCTCACTCAAGAGATATCCTGATTCACCCTAACACTATAGTTCATTGATAGAGGGTGTGTCACAAGTAAGACATCATATATAGTTCCATCCTCTTATTATCACCACTATAAGTTTACCAAGTTTTGCACCTTGCATGTTTGTATCATTATTTGTTGGTGGGTCTGGTGGGAATGAAATTGGGGAGCATAGACAATCCACATTTTGATTTTGGATTACAATTTGAAGAAAAAGGCCAAGTTGATTGCGATGATACTCCAAGAGTATGTTGTGTTATTCACAGGAAAACGACATGATCGACCGAGTTGCTTTCAACCTTGATGAAACCAATCATAGCCTAGGACCTTACCCTAAGACACATACCCATAATTTTTGTGTCGTTTTCTTTACCCTCCTTTTTCTCTTTTGTTTTTCAGACTCTTGCATCCTAGTGTGCCTCGGTAGTCGGTAGAGTGCTGCAATTAGTGCTTTTGCACGAACTCCATCATCATATATACAGGTACTAAACCAGCCACATGAATCTACAAGTTGTTTTAGCAGATCGTGACTCTCAGATTTCCCACTTTAACTTTTTGAGTAAAAGAAATAGGAGCAAAGTCAAGTGCATAGAGAAATTATCATATGAAGTGGAATTCAATTCCATGCACACTTACATGTACAGTACTGTAACTACTATTGTTTGTGTTGAATTTTAATCAAATATAATTAGTACTTTATCTCGGTAATTACAATATGGATGTGTTAGTTTTTGAAAGAGAAACAACAATTATCACAATCAAAAAGAATACCACTAATAATCTAATAATACTTGCATACTGTATTATATATAAGTTTTGTCCTATATTAAAATCCTATCCGAATTCCTTCAAATAATTGAATCAACCTGCACTATATCTACCTTAAACCATATTCAAACAAGATAAGGTGACAAACTGACAATGTAAAGAGTAGTAACTTAATTCTATTTATTTAATAGTTTCAAAAAAATAAAAAGAATATATATATATATATATATATATATATATATATATATATATATATATTCATGATTCATATACACTCTAGTGACACTTAGTCATTTTAAATAGCAAGGCACTTTAGTTTACCATTGGCACCTCACGTCAAGTCAGAGAAATATTTTCAAACAAAAATGTATCAAAAACCAATTCATGGCTAAGTTTTATGTTATAATGTATAATTGTTTTAGACAAATCCTTAAATATGAAAGCAAACAGAAGACGAACTATAATGAAATATTAAAATATGAAAATGATAATATTGGTATGGAAATCTTAGTGATAAAAAGTAATCAAGTATGTACTAGGTAAAGCATATAATAATCTGTCTTTATTAGAAATTTAAAAATCAGCTTCATTAGGTAGTATTGAATCCATTGCAGATAAGGTAAACAAAAAATTTATAAGTGGGGGACAATCTTCATGTTACAAGTTGATTTTGTAGAGTTAAGTTAAACTCATAATCTACTTTTAAAAATAACATTAATTAGAATTATATAGATCCACTTCAAAAAAGTCACTCACCATTGATATACATACACATTATGCTCAAAGAGCTACCATTGATAAATGCATCAACCTAATAGTGTTGAATTAGAGATAAGACAAATAAAGATATATAAGTTAGGGATATCCTCACTTTACAAATAAATTTTGTAGAGTTGAATTAAACTCATAACCAACATTTTAATATGTGGTTAAATGCATTTTATATATATAAAGAAAAAATATGAACTTTAAATTAAAATTAAATTATTTTTTTATTTATATGATGATTCTATTTAAAATTATTTTATCCAATAACTTATGTTCTATATCAAATTTTATATATCTAATCGTTAAATTAAAAGTTCTTAATATATAAATCAAGTTTATAAAGTTTTAAAAAATTTTGAAAATTAGTTGATATTATGTTTCATTAATTCAAATTAATGTTTAAGATACTTTTATGATTATCTGTCAATTTGGATTAATAAAATAGAGCATCAAATAGTTTAAATTGTTTTAAAATTTATAGATTTGATTTATATATTAAAATTTTTTAATTTGATTGAATCATTAAAATTTGATATAATATATATTAATTATTAACTAAAATAAATCTAAGTAAAATTACTCTAAAAATAAGCGAATCTTTCATCATATATATATATATATATATATATATATATATATATATATATATATATATATATATATATTCTACTTTTTTTCTTTCCATTGCAAAAATATTACGTGATTTTGAGGCATTAAATATTTAACAATGTCACTTTACAAAGATACTTTCATTACAATGTCAAATGGAGTTATATAAGCATTTTTTTTTTTAACAAAGAGACTAACAAGATGAACAAAAATGAAAATTACATATTACAAGATTATAAAATAAAAATAAAAATTGCAGATACTAAAAATGAAAATTGATATATATTGCAGGAATGAAAAAGGTATTTAAGTCATCAAGTACATATATGTATAACTCTTCTCTAGTTCTACTTGTGAAAGTCAAATGCACAAAAACTGGTTTATTATCTTGAGCCAAACTTTTACCTTATACACATGCAGAATGATATAATCACAAAATCACTAGAAATAGGTAAAGCAAAGGAAATAGCTATTATTACCGTGTTTGTATTCAAGCTATGGATGTATCTAAAACTATAAACATTTTTATGTATCGATCTATGTATATTTAAATTGTTTTAATGTTAATATGTATAAAAAAAAAATGGTTTAAATGTTTAAATCACGAAAAGAAAGGCATGAGCATGATTGACCCTAGAGGGGAGAGAGCAAGAGCATGAATACATGATCCTGTCCTGTCCAATATTTAAAAATGGAGAGAAAAAATTGTCTGTTCTTACCCTTAATGCAGACAATAGTCCCCATGCCACATACCTTATCAAGTTGGACAATCCACACACATTCATATTAAAGCTCAAAATTTTAGATAAGTTTAATTTTATCATATTTCTATCATCCCAAAAATTGTTTTGAACTTCATGAAAATATATCATGGTATCGGGATTTAAGGGAAGTGAAGATGTCTATTTTCACATAAGAAATAATGTATTAGTTACTGAGTGATATAATTCATACATTTATTTTTACCATTTTTCTTTATTTTTTCCATCACATCCATCATCTTATTTTAGATTCTCTCTTATCTTATTTTCTTTCTTTAATGTATATTTTATATATTTATAAAATGTGTATATAGATACAATTTTAACAAGTGTAGGCAGTGAGTGTTTATAAGAATATAACTATAATACTAAATAAAATATATGCTTTTGGAGAAAAGAAATTAAAACAAAGATTGGAGAGCTAAAGCCATTTATGTAATTGTTTATTGCATTCCTTTCTATTCAAAAAAATAACCTCACGATTTCACTAGTGTAGGCAGGTTAAGTTTTAACTTAGGCTAAATTTTAATATAGTCTAATTTAAGCTAAGTTTTAATCTAGCTTAATTTAATTATTATATTTTATGTTAAGTTTTAGTTTTAATTTTGGCTAAATTTTTATATATTCTAATTTAGCTTCTAATTAATTTTGGTTGTTTTAATATAGTTTCAACTCAGGCTAAATTTTGATATAATTTTCCTTTACCTTAATTTAGTTGGAAAGTTTAAATAGTTTAATTTAGTAATGTTTTAATATTGTGTAACTTAGTTAAATTTAAATTTAGGCAATGTGAATAAACAAGCCAACTTTAATTAGGTGATGTTACTAAACTAACCAAATCAATTATGAAATGTCACTAAACTAAGATATAGGCTTAGTTTTTAGGGCTTTTTTACCAAAATTTTCCATGAAGCATCTTAACAAACAGTCCATGTACATCTATAAAAACTAATCACATAATACATAACTAATAATATTCGAACAAAAAATTGAAAACAAACCAAAACGACACAACCAACAAGCAGAAAATTCAACCAAAGAAAATATTATAGCATCAATTAAATTTGGAATTTTGCCTTATTATGAAAATCATGAGATGAAACTATAATTTTGATCGGAGAATATAAAAGATATTAAAGAAATTGTATCTAAATTTTATTAAAAAATATTTGTATATAGAATTGTTTTTATAATTTAATAGTATATTATTTCTTTTCTAATATTCAAATAATCATATTTGCAACTATATAAATTATTTTTATTTATAAAATATTTATTTTCTTATGAATCTTCTATTTATTTATTTTTAATTTAATTAAAAAACAAAGTTGAAAAGAGATACAAATAAATAATAATGCAATTCAGTCCATTGTTTGGGCCCAATGTGAAACGGTAGACGAATTTGGCCCAAATTAAAAAACAAGGGAAAAAATCAGAAGAAATTAGACATGTGATATAAAACAATTTATACATTATTCTTGTATTTATTATTTTTTATCTCAATCATTTATTACATTCGATTGATAATTTTATTGTTAAATTTGATGTACAAGTATTATTTCTCTTTTTTTATTTATTATTCCTAATACATTCAGACGTGCAATCCCATGCTGATAAACATTAATCAGCACAGACCAACGCACACTTTCTTCCGCGTCCTTAAAAAGAGATTTTTATTTTAGTGGCTAGAGTATAATAAATTTTTTAATTAAATAATTAACAGTTGAAATTATAATAAAATATAAATAAAAATATAATATAATAAATTTTCAAATTTCATAATTTTCATTTTAACTTTTTAATAATTATAACGAGGCTTAACAACCTCTGCTTCAGGTCTATGTAATAGTACGTTCCCTCTTTCTTTTATTAATATTTTCTTTTTTCTCAATTTTTTTTCTTTTAATTCTATTTTATTGCTTTATCAAATGGAAATTTGGCGCCGTAGTTTTCGCTGAATTGTGGTCCGATTGGTTCAATCTTAGAAACCTAGAAATTCCTCCAATCATATTTTCTCGGTATGGCCTGTGAGACCAAAATTTCCTTCAGGTTTCAGTTAGAAGAAAGTAAATTTGCTTCTAGATCAAAACTTACTAAAGACTAAAAAATAATGGCTTATGAGATATACACTTTTTTAATAAGTAAATCACTTTTTTAAATCCTAAATATTCTATTTTTTTTTTCTAGTTTTTTTTTTTAATTTCACACCTCCAACATTCGAATTAATATTTTTTCATTCTTTTTTACACACCATTTTTCATCACTTTTTCAGTTTTTATATGGGTGTTTTTTTTCCTTTTCTCATTTTCTATTTATTTCGGTAAGTAATTTTATTTTTTAATTTTTAAATTACTCTCTTCTCCTCTTTCAATTTTTACATTGTTATCCTCTTCGTCCCTTTTATTTTAGTTTTCAAATGCACTTGATAGTAAAAATCATTCAATAATATTGTAGCCACGTGTAACTTTTTCGTTAATGTTGAAGATGTTGAACCATATGTGCATTTCTTCCAAAATTTTCTACCCTTTTAGAAATCACAACATTGAATTTAATTTTCCAAAACATTAATTTTTTTTATTCTAAAAAATACTTTCCAAAATAGTGAAATTCGTGTTCCAAAAAGTATTTTCAAATTTTTTTTCATATTTTAAAAAAATACTTTTTTAAACATTAATATTATTATTTTAGAAAGAACTTTATGAAATTATATAAAAACAACATATTTTCAAAAAAAAAATCAAAATACTAATTTTATTATTTTGAAAAGTACTTTCCAAACTAGTGAAATTAGTGTTTTGAAAAATAATTTTTAAAATTTTATTGTTTACATACCTTGAGAAAGTATTTTTCAAAATAGTAGTATTAGTGTTTCAAAAGTGTCTTTCATAAGTGTATCATTTTATATAACTCTGAAAAGTTTTTTTTAAAATAGTAAATTTAGTGCTTTAAAAAATATTTGTTAAAAATATGTAAAAAACAAAATTCTAAAAAATATTTTTTGAAATACTGACTTCACTATTTTAAAAAATATTTTCTACAATACTAAAATTAATGTTCCGAATTTTTTTCTTCGAAATACTTAATTTAATGTTGAGATTTCTAGAAATTTCTAAAAGTGGGGGGAGAAAGTCTCGAAAGAAAAATTTTGGATATGACTCGATACTACATTAGAAGTTAATATGTCTGCAACATGTTGGGCATTAATTTTATAATTTGAGTTCGTGTAAAAATTGAAAGAAAAAAATAATATAAAAATTAAAAAATTAAAATTAAAATTAAATGAAAAATAGAAAGATGGCATTGGTGTATGAATTTGGATGTGGTAACATTTACGTAGAAAAAAAAAAAAAAAAAGCAAACATATTGGATTTGGATGTGGTAGCTAGGGATGGTAACAGGGCATGTCGGGTTCGGGTTTCATGATACTCGTTTCTGTCCCTGTGAGTCAAATTCATTCCCATCCCCGTATCCGTCAGGTATATGATTTTCATCCTCATCCCCGTTCCCTTCGAGTATCGAGTATACTTGTACCCGTATTCATACCCGTCAAACTTTTTTTTACTTTTTATTTTTTATAAAAAAAATATAATATTTTTAAATTATTTTTTTATTATATTATAATTAATTAGATTATTTCTCTATCTCATACTATAATAAATAATCACACATAAAAAAATATTAAAATTCTTTAATATAATTAAATTAAAAGTAGGTATTAAATTAAAAATAAGAATAGGAACGGGTACAGATACGAGTACGGAGCGAGTAAGTATATATTTATACCTGATTTAATATATCAGGTTTTACTCATACCTGATCAAATCAGGTATTCTCCGTTAAAATCAAGATAGGTTTGAGTATTACTCGCAAGTACGAGTATATTTGTGATCTCTAATGTTAACACCGTGACAGCGTGGGGTGATCTTTGAAGCGATCAAGTAGCGGTGGCGGCAAAACAATGAATGGACGGGGATGGACCCCACCCAAGAAACAATTGATTTGGGCTTGGGCCGCGGGATTTGAATTCGTATCAAGGAAAACCTTTTTCTTTTTCTTTTTTATAAGGACATTTTTTTTTTAAAATAAAATTCCTAAAATGCATAGTTTTTTAATTTTTTAATTTTTTAATTTTACATCTCTAACTTTTAATTTACTATTTTCTTCTTCTTTTTTATACACTTTATTCATTCTCTCTTTCAATTTTTATATATATTATCTTATCTTTCTTAAATTTCTCATTAGTAGGTATTTTATTTTTATTGATTTTTACATTACCTTCTCTCTTCACCCCTTTCACTTTTTTATATTCATCCAAATTGTATAACCGTACATGATAACATTGTAAGTATATGTAGTTTCTTAACGATTTTTTTCGAACTAGATGCACATTTTTTTATTCCAACACTTCCTCTCCTTTCATCTCTCCAAAAAAATTAATATTAAATTTAATAGTTTAGTATTATGAAAAAGACATTTTAGAACATTAACTTCCCTATTTTGGAATACTTTTTAGGATTGTAAAATTAATATTTTGAAAAAACTTTTTGGAATTATTTTTTTATATACTTCTAAATAATATTTTTTGGAATAATAAATTAAATATTTCAAAAAGTATTTTATAGAAGTATAGTGTTTACATATTTTGAAATTCTTATAATTATTATATGCCTTTATTTACGATTGATGTGAGTGAAATTCTTTTAATATAAATTACATATAGTTGACATCGCTTTGTTCAATTTGCTTGACGGTGTGGACAATAAATTTTAATTGTATTCTCCACTATGCGCCCAATATGAATTGTGTTGAATTTTAATTCACTGAATGCTTTTGTTTAAAGCAAATGGGTTTTTTTTATTCAATTGTCGTGACTGTAATTCCATTGTTAAATTACATTGTGCGCACCGCAAAAGAATTATTTTAATTCAATTGAATGCTTTTGTTTCACTATGTGCAAGCCAATTGAATGAGTTTGTATTTGAAAAATTATGAAAAGAGCGTATGTGTTTTAAATTCAACGCGAATAATAAAAAAAAATAATTAAAAATGCTTTATATGTACTTAGATATCTACATCGGTGTATTATTTGAAAAAAAATTATAATTTTTTTTTATGGAAAGGAGTGATTTGAAATTGTATATTAAACTAACGCTTGTTAACTACAGAAGTGATTTAATATATATAGGTTTATAATTTCAAGTTACATCATTGATTAAAATAATGAGGTTATGTAATTAATATGTTTGAATTGTTTAAAATTGTTAATTATAAGATATACATAGATTATTCAAAGTTGAATTGTTACTTATAATTAATGATATAAAAGATTTGTTTTCATGCTTGTCGAATGTGTATCCAAAGATAACATGCATGTCAAGAATAATATGGTTTATTACTCATTAAAGTATATTTTTTTGACATCATTACTGTAACGACCTGTCATGTTCCTTACACTTAGTGGAATCACACTACTACGAGTGAACTAAGATAAATATTAGAATTGGACAAGTCATACATACAGACATATATAAAAAAATAACTAAGTTTCTATGTACAAGGTATAACATCATATATGTACAGTCATCCAAAATAATATCACCCTAGTACCGGTCAAGCACAACCAAAAGCTACCTAAGAAGGTAACTCTGACACTAGGAAACCAAAATTTTCACTCCTAGCAGCGGACGCGGCCGATAGCTCCAACCTATCCCTGATCTACTACCATACATAGTATGATCATAGCAGTCCATCTACACGGAAACAGAAGGGTAAGCTAGAGTTCAAAAACAACCATACAAGTATAGGGTAATGCTATACTACTCATTCGTCCAATCATCATCACAACACAACCACTCAATTCATCATACAAGCTCAACTATCAACCCTTTCATACAACTTATAAATGTTTGATTCAAATTAAATTTTAAAATAAATGTTTATTTATTTATTTATTTTAAATAAACTGAGCAGAAACTAAAATTAAAAATAATCCTCATAAAGAATTAATTTATTTTTATTTTTATAACTTAGTTTTGTGATACACGAAATTTGTTTTGAACCTTCCTCTTGCCCTAGCAAACCTCCTTCTCTTCTCTATTAAACGGTTCCAACACTCCCTCGCCGACCACCACAGGTCCTTCTCCATTAAACCGTTCCAACAGTCCCTCGTCGGCCACCATACCTCCTTTTGTGTTAAACCGTTCCAACAGTCCCTCGCCGGCCACCACACCTCCAGTTGTGTTAAATCGTTCCAACAGTCCCTCGCCGACCACCACACCTCCTTCTATTAGGTATTTTATGGCTTCTCTGCTCTGTTTCTCGCTTTCATTATTCCTCAGTTTTTATACTTTTATTTATTTAAGCTTTCATTCTGCTCTGTAAAAATAAGCTTCGTTCAGCATTTGTAAAAATACCAGTTGCAGTGACCTTGCTATTATCTCGTAGATCACCGATTATTTTGACATTTATTACTTTAGGGGGTGCTGAAAATGAAACAAGCATCATAGCCGAACATTTCTTGGTTACGGGAAAACAGGGATTCCGGGTCTGTATTCTCTTCTTTGCACTTTACTAAAGGGCATGGAAGCATCAAGTTAAAATATAAATTCCTTTATTATAGACTTTTGATTTGTGCTTTTGCAAAATAGAATTGCATTTTTTACAGTGCTTTGGGGATGCTTCCTGCTTTTGTTTTGTTTAAAAATTTAATTTTTTTTCATCCCTCATTGCACTTACTAAGCTCTTTACTCTTGTTTCATTATGGAAAATCTATGCAGAAGCTTTTTGTTAGTGTCAGCAGGTACATCTGAGTATACCTTGACCAAAGAGGACGTTGGTTGTTGTTTGGCTTTTGTGTACATTCCCATTAATTTTGAAGGTTTAGCATCCAGACTTCCATCAGTGTATCTTTTCCAAATACTTGTGACTTGTTTCTATAATATATTCATTTGTATCTTTCAGGTCAGGAAGGAAAATCTATGTCAGTAATGTCTCCTGTTATGAAACAAGGTACCTTGATGAGTATTAGCAATATCTTCTGTTCTTTGGTTCTGTTTTTTGTCAGTTCCATTGTATAATATTTTACTAGTATCTGGTGCCATTTTTTTGTTTGTGGCACCGACATATTTTTATCATTATAATCTTTGAATGGTATTTGTTTGTGTCATGTACCAATTTCTCATTCTTAGAGGTATAAGCCCATTCCTAGGCCTCCACCAAACAACCAAAGCTTTAAAGAGAATTGACCTTTGACATTGTATGGAAGCTTGTCTACAGTTGTCAGGAGTTTGATCCTTGTTGATATTTAAGATTGAGTCAACATTAACATATCAAGCACAAACAATTCTCACATGAAGGTTTGTATTGAATTTATAAAACCATCCTGAGACTCAACATAATATTTCAAGCCACTGGGATAGTTTGAGTTATTCATCTTGCTTTGATCTCAGAGTATTGATACGCTTAATCATTCTATTATAAGGGATTTGTCTGTATTTTTCTCTTCTCTGCTCTTTGTGATTTATATTTTTTGTTCTTAGTTCCATATCTCCCTTTCTGGAATTTTCTAATTTCATCCTATAAAAGAAGACTTCCATCTTTCACACTTTAAATTCTGAAAATAGTTTTTTATATATTTGATGCATCAACATTCATTCTTCTAAGAATTTATATATACTTGCCTGTCCTCTGTCTCGTCTATTTATATATACTTGCAATAATTTATATATATTGTTCCTACAATTTAATAAGTTTTACTTTCAGGTGTAATATGTTGATGAAGTTATACTGTGCATTCATGTTGATAAGTAACATAGGAGGGAGCCAATATTCAACAAAAATATATTGCTGAGAACCATACCTCCTAACACCCAAAATGCTAGAACCATACCTCCTAACACCCAAATTGCTACACCCCCATTACCCCAAACCCAAAATGCTGAACCCACATGCTCCCAAAAACAAAATCAGTTACCTTCTTCTAGAGCTTCACATTGTGAACCTAGTAGCAATGCATCACCAATGTCAGTACCTTCCAGACTTTTTGAAATTCCTACTGGAGATGAAGAGCAAGTGTCCAACAATGATACATCACCATTCAACAATGAAGATCCACCAGCTGGGTCTGTTCTTTCAATGATTGAGCCTTGTAATGATGGGTAAAACTTATAATTTTTTCTTTCTAAATCCTATTTTTTCTTCCCCATCATTGAACTGATTTAATTTTTTTTCCTTATTAATTAGGTTTAGCATCTAAGGCAATCACATTGACTATTAAGCAACAATTTGTTGAGCCATGGATGACTTGGGGTGCAATGACGGAAGAACAAAAAGATATCTTCTTTCAGCGTTTTAAGGTACATAATTTGTTTATTATCATTCTGTTCTAAAGGGATTACATTAAATGCACTAGCTTTGTAGTCATGAATAATTTAATTGCTTCCTTATTCTGTTAATGCAGAAAAAAGTTTCATGGAGACCTGAACATGAAGATAAGATAAAAAAAATATTTCACACAAAAGCATCTCATAGGCTTTCTGAAATGTTCAAGAAAGCTCGTCAAATAAACAAGAAGCCTGATTGGATGTTTGATATAGTTTGGCAGAGTTTGATTGCCCAGTGGATGGCCCCAAAATTTAAAACAAAGAGTATCCAAGCTCAAAAAAATAGAGCATCTGAGAAAGGTGGAAGTCTACACACAGGTGGCTCAATCACCCATCACGAGCATGCTATTCGGATGGTAATTACATTAAACTAATATATTTTATTTAATATAATTTTAAAAATATGATGATTAACTATTTATACAATTATAGTCACAATAGTTGGGTCGCCTTCCACATGTTGATGAGTTGTTCCACCAAACTCATGTACGGAAGCTTACAGGTGATTTTGTTGACCAAAGATCTAAGCGAACATATGTGAGTTATTTTTTTCTTATTATTGTTTTATTCTTTTCAATTTTAATCATCTTTGATAAATGTCACTACTAAACATCTTTATTTGTGAAATAGGATCAATTTGAGACTATATTTAATCAAGCTAGGTTTGAGGCTGCATCTTGTACGGGAGGTTCTGAAACGTCTTCTATGGACCCAGTTCAGGAAGAAAGACTCCGCAATAAGAGTTGGATTGTTGCTGCTGGTGGGGTTACAGACAAAAGATGACTTTATAGGTTGGAAAAGTCACTCCTCCATTGACATTGATGGATACCTTCACAAATATATCTTCTGCTCGTGCTACTGAAGATTCAGACAAAATTATTCAATTAGAAGAGCAAGTCCGTAAGTCTAGGGAGGAGGCTCGTCAATCTAGGGAAAAAAATGAACGCTTGCAACGCCAGTTTCAATCCCTGTTCAATGTTGTTCTACCTCTCCTACCTTCTGATACACAACATATTTTGCAACAACAAGTGGATTAACAATTTCATGACAACCACGATGACCAACAACCACCACCTACTAGACACTATGGAGATGACTATTAGTTAGATTTTTTTTAGATTATGGATCCACAACTATTTAAATAATTTTATTAATATTTTATTATGTATAATTTTATGCAAAATAGTCTTATTTTACACTATGACATGGAAACTAATTATGCATAATTGCTATGGGTATTTAGATTTTAAAGATGTTTCATATTGTGGTTATAGGATATTTAAAGAAATCTGAGAAGTGATTTTATTAATATTTCTTACCAGGTAAAACTATTTATAATGATTGGTGTGGAAAGGTAAAACAAAACAATCTATGCTATGTTGAAATCAGTTATCTACGGAAATTTCCGTAGATAACTTAAATTTTCGTAGATAACTTATCTACGAAAATTTTCGTAGGTAAGTTATTTACAAAAATTTCCGTAGATAAGTTATCTACGGAAATTTCCGTAGATAAACTCATCCGTAGATATATTCTGTATCTGTAGATAAAATCCATAGGAAACGTTACCTACGAAAAATTTTCCGTAGACAACGTTATCTACGACCTTATTATCTACGAATTTTTTTGGTAGATAATCTGTAGATAATTATCAGTTATCTACGGATTTTCATCATTATCTACGGATTTTTTTCGTAGATAATGCTGATTTTTCTTGTAGTGAAGGCTAGGAATAGATTTGGAACTACGTTGAAATAGTTTCTATTCTTAATGCGAAGTATCCAACTTAATAAAGTTAATAAAGTGAGGAATCATTTATTAAGTTAGACACTTTAGAATTTCTAGCTACCAAGGAATTGATTTAGAATGAACTTTTAGAACTCAATGGTATTGGATAATAGAATCTAGATGTAAGAAAGGTTAGGAATGCATAAGAATGAGATTGTTGAAATTTAATCCCAAGGACTTTACATATTGACATTTTTCTATTTCAACTGATTTGCATACTATTCTGCATCTGAATTACTTTTGTTTTATGTAAAAATTTGTCGATCCAAATTACTAAAAATTTTATTTTAACAAGTATCAACTAGTATAAAGGAAATCATATTTATCTCACAAGTCCCTGAGGTTCGACAACCCTTATTTTACTATACTACAAAGACTTGGTGTGTTTGCTTGAAAAACCAACAAGTTTCTTGATAATTAGAAATTCTAAAGTGTCTGGCTTAATATACTTGCAACACTTCCTCTTATGTGTAACTCACAATGTTTGCACTTCGTAAACCCTTACCTACGATTCTTCCATGATGATGAGACTTAGGTACCCCCAAACTTCAACTTTCGATAGCTATTCGGTACAAAACTTAATAGCTTACTCTACAACATATCTTTCGACAATTAATGCTTTTGACGGTATTGATTCTTTACATACCCTTTTAATATCTTCATGTATCACTCAATTGGGTTCATCCACCGTAGAGTTGCCAAAAACAATAGCAATTTCATTGTTAAAGAGAAATAAGAAGAAGAATAGAAAGTGTGAATGGGTTTACATCCTCTCAGTGACCTAATATTAGGACATTTTATGGCGGGTGACAATTTACCCATCACAAAATATGAACTTTTTATGACAGGCAAGTCAACATCTGTCACAGAATGGTTGGAGCCAAAGGCTGACCAACACATTTTATGATGAGTATTGACTTTCCTTTCATAGAAAGAAAATTCGATGACAGATAAGTCAACACCCGTCATAGAATGTTTTGACATATTTACAAGTATGCAACCACACCACTTTCCATGTTGTGTGAATGACACTCGACATCAAAAATGTGTATTTTGCACTAGTGGATTTACATACTCGTGCCCTTGCCCTTTCCCACAATGAAATTTTCTACGAAGACCATTTTCGTTACATTTAACAACAACCCAATGATCATCACCTTAGCACCATATCTCCCTTGTCCTTTATCCACGATCCCATAGTTGACACTGCAAATCACCCTTATCCTAAACCACATGCACCCATAGTTGACACTACTTCTCTTCTTTCTTCACCCATAACTCCCACTTCGACTATACCTTGTTGTTCTACTTGACAACAATAGCCACCCTCATACTTGAAAGATTTTCACAACACTTTTGCATCAACTTCAACTAATCATAATCCAGGTATTCATTATCCCATTGAAAATTATACTTATTATGATTGTCTTTCACCCTTGTTTCACCACTTTATGTCTTCTATATCTACTATCATTGAAATCACTATCTCACGCAGTTTCTTTGAGGCCAAATATATACCAAGCTCTTGCCTCCACCACTTGTGAGTTCCAATGGCTCACTTATCTCCTTGAAGATTTTCGCGTCTCATTAATTTACTCATTCCACTCTCCTCTATTTGACAATCAATCGACTCTTCAAATTGTGACAAATCACGTTTTCCATGAGCATACTAAGTATATCGAAATTGACTGTCATATCGTTCACAAAAAGGTCAATTCATATTTGCTCAAGCTTCTTCCAATGACTTTGTCTTTATTACAACTTACAAACATTTTTTCAAGGCCTTATTTCTAAGCTCGGAATGATCATATATTCCCAACTTGAGAGGTGGTCTTAATTATTATTCTATTGCTTCCTTTTTCTATTATCATTAGTTTGTTAAATTTTGTTAGTTAATTATTTCTTTTTCAGCTATTCTCATGTATATAAACCATATTCTTCTATTCAATAAGATAAAACAATATATTGTTTATTTCTCTTTCATTTTCTCTGTGTTATCTTTTCTGTGAGTCTTTAGCTTAATAATGGATGGTTATAGTAGATATATAAGGACTCTTTTTTTTTTCAATAAAGAAAAACTTTATATGTAAAGAAGGTATAAAGAGTATCAAAACCCTTTTACAATAACCGGTTGAAAAAATTACCTTCTAACACGATGGTTATATTATATTTATCGAGGTCATTGAAGAAATAAATAAAAGATAATCATATTAAAAAGATTGGTACTCCTGCATGCAAAATTTGCATAATGCGATTCACTAGAAAATTTGCTTAAGCCACAATTGTCCGGCTTAAGAATTTCTTTTCGAAGAAAAACTATCCAAAAGATGCACCTAGAACTTCGCTTAAGCTAAATATTTTTTGCTTAAGCGAAAATGTCCAGCACTTGCTAAATTCACACTTGTTCCCATCACAATATTTTCACATATCATGATCCCTTAAATTTCGATTATCCTTCACAATAAAATTTCAAACAGCCCTTAAATCCTATCACTTTTGACTTCTAGGTCATTTTAAATTAGCTTTGCAAATTTCACTTCAACTCTATTAGGTTAAAAGTTAAAAGTGTTTTTAAAATTTTTTTATATAAAAAAATAGAAAATATTTTTTAAAAAAATTCTTAAAAATACTTTTAAACTTATATTCAAACATCTTTTTTGTTTTACATGATAAATCCTAATGTGACATCGCAACCCACAAACACTTATTGCTGATTCTCTTGCAGCCCTGTCCCAACTTGAAGTCCTTTCTCTGCCGGATCGGAGGATGCCTTATCTATCTATCTGTCAGCAGTTTTGTGCTTTGCCAAATATCTGATTTCTCATCCATTTTCCCTATATTCTCTCTTTCTGATCAACCCACCAAACTTTCAAGTCCTTAACACATTATTAATTAGTAGCAATTCTGATCACTTTTGATTAATATATGAAATTAGAATGGTAAATAGATCACTATATCATATTTGAATGGTACTATAAAATAAATGAATTAATTTATTTATTTTAAGTGATTATATAACTGCCAATTAATTTATAATTTTTTTTATTATCTATGTATGGTTGTATGCTCTAACTCTATATTTATAATACTCACATCTTTCATAATAATTAAGTGTTTTCACTGTAGTAATTCCCTTCCGTTAATTATTGTAATTTTGGTTTTAGTCTTTATATTTTAAAGATTTATCTTACGATTTTTATAGTTTTATGACTTTAGGTTTGATCATTAATTTTATTTCACCTAGATTGTAATTCTTAGTTCTTATAATTATATTATTTTTATGTTTTACTCTTTCTAATATACCAAACACTGCTCTAAAAGATATTATCTCGTAAGCTAAATATTTTGGCATATTGCTAGTAATTAACAAGTATTAAGATATTTTTTTTATAAAACTGTAGAGACTAAAAACTAATATTTTGATGTAGAAATTAAAATAAAATCAAAATAAATTATAAGGACAAAAATGCTTATGAAATCATGGACATGATTTACTTTTGAAAATGGTTTATATATATATTGGTATTTAGAGCTAATTAATAGTTTGTGCTGTTTTGGTCCAGAAAGTATACTTCGTACAAATTGGTTTCCATAATATATTAATTTGTTAATAAGTTTATCTCACCAAATTATCGACTTATAAAGGATTTTATATCTCAAAAATGAATCTATATAACCAAAAAAAAAAAATCAATAATCAAAGAAACGGAGATCCGCACTTTTGATAAAATATCTGATCGAAGAGCTCAGAAAATAAAATATGTTTAAATATATCTTTTTTTCCTGGCTAAAATCAAAGACATTTTTTCCGCTACGAACCTTTTCTTTTATAAAGGGCACACTCAAAATTCCAATAAAAATGTTCCAACTTTATTCATTTATTGATATTTTTTCCATTCTCAGTTGACCAGCATAATAATTTTTTAAGGGCATTTTTTTATAAGCAAATAAACTACACAAATTCTTTTAGTATATATATATATATATATATATATATATATATATATATATACGCTACTGTATTCTTTTAAATTAAGATATTTTGGTACGGACAGTTTTTTATATCAATAAAATTGATTTAAAGTGTATTTTTTTCTTTTCACTTTATTTTCTCTCTATACTAAGTGATGTGTAATTGAAAAACATATAATTTAAATAATTAGTTTACTCTTTTTTTTTATCACTAAATTCTAATCCAAGTATTTTAAATCATTTTGTAAAAATAAAAATATTTTTTTAAAAATAATAAAATTTTATTTGTTAAAGTAGAGGAAGATTTTTTGAAATTTTTGTTTAATTATTTTCCAAAATTTACATACTAAAGAGAAAAGTTGAAAGGAAGAAAAACAGGATATTGGAATAGAATGCACTACTCATTAATGAGAGGAGTGTACATCATATATATTGCTTCAACATATGGATCAGAATGAATAAAGGCAAAAATAGTACAAGAAAATAACCACTATACAACTCATCATATTCTAGAAGAATCTTAGTATTTACAGTTGTCATTCTGTTGCAGAGTTGTAGAGTGTGTATTGCAGCCCATTTCTATTGCTATACAATGTTGTTTTTGTGCTGGATTGGGCTCTTTATCTGTTAGCCCCCCACAAGTTGGAGGTAGGAAGATGTTAATTAACTCCAACTTGGATAAGTTTAAGTTAAACAAGCTTGGAGGGAGAGCCTTTGTGAAGATGTTAGCTAGCTGGTTTAAGGATGAGACAGGAATTAATCTCATCAACCTGGCTTGTAGTTTTTCACGAACAAGATGGAAATCAATGTCTAGATGTTTTGTTCGTTCATGGAAAACAGGATTTGTGGCAATATGTAGTGCACTTTGATTGTCACAATTAGGGGTGGGTAGATGGACCCGGGTCCGTGGACCGGTCCGTAAGCCCGCGGATTTTGCAGACAACGGACCCATTTTTTTTAAATCCGTATGACTATGTCCAATTTTTGAGCCCGGCCCGTGAAGTTCGCAGACTTGGCGGATTTAATCCATGGGCTCGCGGGCTAGTCTGCAGACTTCACTAATTAATATTTTTAAATATTACGATTTTAATATTAAGTTGTGTATTTAATTTTTAAATTATTATGATATTAAAATTATGTTTAATTGGTATGTATTTGTCATTTGAATTATTTTTATGACATTTTGATGCTTTTATTATTGAAAGTTTGGTACTATTATTTAAGTATTTGTAATATTTTTATTTTAATATTTTAATATTTAGTATTTTAAACCATTTTAACTATGGATAAATTTTAGTATGATAAAATTTAGCTTATAAATAAAAAATGTCTTTTTTCTTCTAATTTTATGTATTTTTATTTTTTAAAAATTTATTTTTTGAACTATTATTTAGGCCCGCGGACCAGTACGTTATCCGCGGATTTTGGCGGGTTGAATACGGACTTAAAAAATAAGTCCATTTATTTTACGGACCGGACTTATCTGCCCTGTATAAAACACGAGTTTTACGAACCGGGCCTTAAACGGGCCGGACCAGTCCGTATACCCACCCCTAGTCACAATACAGGACAACTTGTTTAGAATAGGAGATTTTCATATCTTGAAGTAGAAAACTCAGCCATTGTAACTCATAAGTAGCATAAGCAAGGGCTCGGTACTCGGCTTCGAATGATGAGCGAGATACAGTGTTTTGCTTCTTTGTTTTCCAAGAAATTAAGGAATTGCCAAGAAAGAAACAATACCTGGTAACAGACCTTCTTGAATCAACACAAGTTGCCCAATCTGCGTCACTAAAACCAAGAATTTGGATGGGAGAATCATGACTAAACATCAAACCATTTTCGGGTCTGCTCTTGAGATAACGAAGGACCCTCATGGCTGCTCGAAAATGCATCTGCGTAGGATTGCCTATGAATTGACTTAGTTATTGTGTGGCGTAAGTGATATCAGAACGAGTGCTTGTAAGATACAATAGACGACCAACAAGTCTTTGGTAGGAAAGTGGATCAACAAGAGATTCAATGGAATCTTGATGCAAACGAAGTGCATTGTCCATGGTTGTGGAACATGGTTTCGACCCCGCCATACCAGAATCCTTTAAGAGATCTAACAATATTTGCATTGATATAGGGAGATTCCTGCATCTGAATGAGCAACTTCTATACCCAGAAAATATTTCAACAAACCAAGATCTTTGATATGAAAATGTGAATGTAATATTTGCTTAATGTAAGCAATTTCGTGCACAGAATTCCCAGTTAAAACAATATCATCCACGTATATGATTAGGGCAGTAAATTCATATGCATCAGATTTAATGAAAAGGCTATGATCAGCATAAGCTTGTTTATATCCACAAGATAAGAGTAAAAGATAATACTTTTCATACCATTTCCCGCTCACTTGTTTTAGACCATAAAGAGATTTCTTTAATTTGCAACATTGTGAATTGTGATGTCCCTTGACACTAGGGGGAACAATCTTGTATACATCTTCAGAAAGCTCACCGTGTAGGAACGCATTACTGACATCAAGCTGTTGAAGATGCAATCTATTTATAGAAGCCAAAGTAAGAACAATTCGTATGGTTACCATTTTTACGACTGGAGAGAAAGTTTCAAAATAGTCAATACCTTCAATTTGTGTGAGTCCATTCGCTACAAGTCGAGCTTTGTACCGTTCCATAGTCCCATCTGGTCGCTGTTTGATTTTGTACACCCACCTACATCCAATGGGTTTGACATTTGGAGGAGTTTCAATAATGTCCCAGGTCTTATATATTCAACACTAGAGCCTCTATTTCACTATTCATAGCCTCTTTCTAGCAAGGTTTCTGAATGGCTTCTTGGTAAGTAGTGGGTTCATGCTCAAAAGATAATGACATAAGGTAATGACGATGAGAAGGAGATACAAAAGTGTAGCTAAGAACGAATGCCAATGGATGTGAACACTTCGTGGATGATTGTGTTGGTGTAAAACTGTAGACATAATCAGCAAGGTGAGGAGGAGCATGATGTGGTCGAGTAGATCGACGAAGAATAGGCACTGATTGATTGGGCTCACTATGTTGTGGTGAGATTACGGTTGGTGAAGAGGAAGACGATGGAAGGGGTAAAGGTGAGTGAGGTTCGGTCATAGGAGGAGAATTTGGGCTGGAGACACTGTCTGTAGATGAATATGGGCCTATATTGGTTTGAGATGTGTTTGGGCTAGTGTATGTTTGTTTGAGCTATGGTTGAAGGGGAATCAGTGTTTGGCAATGACCAAGTTGGGTTGGGACAAGACAAGGTTGGATTGGGCTCTTTATCTGGAGCAAAAGGAAAAATCATTTCATGAAAAATCACATTTCTGGAAATAAAAATTTCTTTTGTGTCTAAATCCAAAAGAATGTAACCTTTTGTGCCATTTTGAAAGCCTAAGAAAGCTCCACGTCGTGCACGCGGGTCAAATTTTTTATGGTATGTGTGTGTTGATGCGTAGCATAAACAAGCAAAAATTTTGATCATGGAAAAATCTGGTGGCTGTTTATGTAAAGACTCATAAGGAGTTTGATTATGAAGGACGGGAGAAGGAACACGATTAATGAGATAAACAACATGTTTGATGGCATAGGACCAAAAATGAGTTGACATATGTGATTGAAAAAGGAGTGCTCTTGCAACATTGAGAATGTGTTGGTGTTTTCTTTCAACTCTTGCATTTTGTTGTGGAGTAGCAACACAACTTGTTTGGTGCAAAATGCCTTTGGATGAAAAAAAATCTTTTAAGAAAAATTATGGACCATTATTAGATCTAATACATTTAACCTTTGTTTCAAATTGATTTTCAACAAGAGCAACAAAATTTTGAACATTCAATTGGACTTCCGCTTTTGATTTTAGTAAAACAACCCAAGTATATATACTATAATCATCAACAATAGTTAGAAAATATTTGTGAACATGAATGGAGGCTTTAGAAAAAAAGTCCCCAAATGTCCATGTGAATTAAATCTAATATTTTGGAAGCTCTACTAGTACTAGAAGAATAAGATAACTTTCTTTGCTTAGCCAAATGACAAACATCACAAGTTTCATTAAAATTTTTGGAAATAAAAGGAAATTGTTCATGTAAAACAGTAAGACGTTTCCCAGATAAATGGCCTAGTCTAAAATGCCAAATGTTTTTCATGGTGATAGGACTGGTGGTGGAAGAGTGAACAAATGGAGCATTGAGTGGGGATAGAGGTTCTTCGCTGATTACCAAGTGATAGAGGCCTTATTGTAGTTTAGCCAAACCATTCATCCTCGAGGAGTTCACATCCTATATGATGCAAGAATCATTAGAAAAAGTGAGTTTATAACAAAGACTAGAAATCAAGTTGGAAATAGAAAAAAGGTTGAAATTAAATTCTGGAACATAGAGAACATTATGTATGACAAAAGAAGGAGAAAATTGTACAGTTCCTGAGAAATGTGCTGTGACAAAGGCACCATTGGGTAAATTTATTCGAGCGGGTTTTATTTTGGTATAGGCTTGAAGTAAAGCAAGAGAAGATGCAATATGATCTGTAGCTCCTGAATCTACAATCCAAGGGGTGGTATGTGAAGAAATGAGAGACAGCGCATGTGTGTGAGAAAGGATGTGTGTGGTGGCACAAAAAAGGAAAGGGGTACCCACGTTGGAATCAGGTG
Source organism: Cajanus cajan (assembly GCF_000230855.2). Taxonomy (NCBI): domain Eukaryota; kingdom Viridiplantae; phylum Streptophyta; class Magnoliopsida; order Fabales; family Fabaceae; genus Cajanus; species Cajanus cajan. Next base: position 5,180,491 of record NC_138517.1, on the reverse strand, counting down.
AAGGGATTAGGCTCTTTAGAGAAAGATTAGCAGTTTTGGGCTGGTTGTTGTCTACTGGGCCTGAACCACCAGGATGAGGAGTTTGCTGGAGAAGACTAATTAAATGTTGAAATTGGGCTATAGTGAGATTAAGCCCAGAAACATGAGTGAAACCCTCATTGGTCTCCTTCTCCTCAACATAGCATACATCATTCACTACAAGAAAATGAAGATTTTGAGACACTTATATGGCCCACATTACGACAGTTAGAACTGCCGCAAAGACACCATTGTGACGGTTCACCAACTGTCGCAGAAATGACCGTCACGAGTGAATTTTGCTACGGTTACTAGAACCGTTGCACAAACCGTCGCAAAATTGGAATTGCGACCCTTACAGTACCCATTGCACTAACTGCCTCTAAATCAGTCGCTAAATATTTATTTTTTATTTTATTAAATTTTTTAGATGTCTCAAATTTGGTTGCTATTCTTCTCAAAGATTCTATTTCACAATACTTCACTTTTTAACATGTTTTGTCCTTACTTACACAGTTTCTGGAAAACTTCCCAGAAGGTCACCCATCCCTATATTACTCCAAGTCAAGCACACTTAACTATGGAGTTCTTATGAGATAAGCTACATAAAAGCATATACATGTTGTCAGTATAAGTAGTACAAATTAATTCATTTAAGTCATTCTTAACTATACAATCTCATACTTATACTATCTTTGGATCCCTCTCATTCCGGTATGTCTGAACCATTATAAATATATAATAATTATATTACTAATAATAATTATATTATATTTAATTAATCTTTATTTATATATATACTTACTTTTATAATTAACAATCTACTTATTTCTATTTAAAATTAATATTATGATACATTTTAAATTATTTATTATAAATTTAAAAGTTTAAATAATAATTTATATATTTTAAAATGAGAAAAGTTATAATAACAATGTTGTAACTTTTACTAAGTATTACACCGCTTAATAATCTTATATTAAATGTGAATTTTGTAAATCCAACCGTTGGATTGAAAGTTCATATCACTTTATATCAAATTTTGTTAAAATTGAAAAATTTAAAGGTAATCAAAGTGTTCATATTTTAATATATTTTGAAATGTATATATTACGTCAAATTTTCTTTACAAGAATGAAGTATCAAATCATCTTGAATTAATATAAAATTTTGTATAATAATCTAAGAGTAAAAACTTTAAATCTAACGATTGAATTATAAAATTCACATTTAATATAAAGTTATTGAGCAGTGTAATACTTAGTAAAAGTTACACTGATGTTATTATAACCTATCTCTTTTAAAATATTATTTTTATAAATTAAATTTTAAAATTTTAAATAAATTATTAATTAACTTAATTTATTTATTCATATTAAATCTAAGATATAAAATTCAAAAAATATATTTATTTTTGTTTTATTTTCTAATCAATTTTTTCTATATTAATTATTAGTAAAAATTAATAACTTTTAATTTAATAATTGGATCGATAAAATTTAACTTACACCATGAGTTATTGAGTAGAGCGGAATAACTTTATTAAGAGTTACTTTGTGAGTCATTTGATTCCTCCTCCTCTCCCTTTCTCTCTCTCGATATATATATATATATATATATATATATATATATATATATATAAATTTTTTTATGATAATTGTGTATCTCATTTAAGCAAAATATATATAAAATTGTTAATCAAATATAAGTTTATTAAGATAATATAATACTTCCAAAAGAAAAATATTACTTTTGGTCTAATCTACTATTAAATGTATTTTTAATCCTAAACTTTATAAATTTCACCGTAATTTTTGAACAAAATAATATTTAGTTTGTACTAAAAATAACTTTTTAATTATAATTAAATAGGGGTTATATATATATGTGTGTGTGTGTGTATTATATTCAAACGTAGAAGTGATTTTTAAGTTAATATTTGTGAAAAGATAATTGAATTTATCAAAATATCTCATATTTAATTAACCATTAAAATAATAAATTTCATAAATTAATTATTAGTTTTTCAATATTCTCAATTTAATCCACAATTAAGATGTATTATTAATTTCACTAACATATAAAAAAAATGTAACATATATATATATATATTTTAATTTTTAGCTTCCTAGGATTAACATAAAACTTTTTATTCTAAAATAATTTAAAAGATAGAGAAATAAAATTAATATAGTATATTAAAGTATTTTTTTTCCTTTTTAACATTTCTAAATGTAATTACATGTCATTATGATTTTATTTTTCTATTTTTTATTAAAAGTAAAATTATATAATTTTGGAGTGTGGAAGACTTTGTGTGAATTTTTATTTCAATTTTTGTCTTGTAGATTGCGACGGTTGGGAGGAACTGTCCCAATGTTGAAAAATTTTGCGACGGTTGGGAGAAATTGTCGCAATGTTTGAAAATTTTGCGACGGTTTTGAGAAAAACCCTCGCAATGTTGGAAAATTTTGTGACGATTTTGGGAGAAACTGTCGCAATGTTAAAAAGTTTTGCAACGGTTGGGAGAAACCGCCGTATGAAGGGTTGTAATATCAAAGCGACGATGGTTTCAGGATAACCGTCGCAATTTATCCGTCGCAATTCATCATTTTCCTTGTAGTGATTGATAGCGCTGTTAGCGGAAGAACTAGTGCGAGGATTAAACTTTGGCCTGCCGGGATAACAAGGATGACCCGGTGGATAACCATGTTTGCTATAATAGATGTACATTGTGTGTGGGCAAGACGATGACAGTAGCTACACTTTTTGGTGGAGTTTCATGTGTTTGGAGTGCGTCGAGCTCTGTCCACTACAGTATTAGCAAACGAATTAGGCTCAGCAATGGAAGAAGTGGAATCAGGTTGTTGGCGTTCGTGTTGAATGACTAGGGAAAAAATCTGATTCACGGAAGGTAAAGGGTCCAGGAGGAGCACTTGAGAGCGAACCACGGCAAAACGATCATCGAGACCTTTAAGGAACCTGATTATAAAATCTTGTGTATGATATGTTTTGGCAGAGCATTCGCAAGCAGACAAGGGACGAAAGTTATCCAGTTCTTCCCATAAAGCTTTTAAGCTAGTAAAGTAATCAGTGACATTTCGGGTACCCTGGTTAAAGGCATAAACCTCTTCTTGAAGTTCTGCGATTTGAAGTAAATCACCTTGGGAAAAACGTTCATGAAGATCAATCCAGATGTCTATAGCTTTATCAAAGTAGATCACATTTTGAGCGATGGAAGGCGACAAAGAGTTCAATAACCATGACATGATGAGTCTGTTGCATCGTTCCCAGTGAAGGAATAACGGGTCTATAGTAGCAGGAACTGGAATAGAACCGTTAAGGAACCCCATTTTATTTTTGGAGACAAGGTCCATACGAAATGATCGAGACCATGAATGATAATTGTTGCCAACAAGGGCTGGAGCAACAATGACTGTTGAGGGACTTTCACAAGGGTGAATGTGATAGGGACTAGAAGGATTTTGGGTGGGGTCTCGTGGGGGATGTAAAAGAGTATCATTGGCCCCCTAGGTTAGATGTCACCAGTACATAATACACCCTTTACGTCAGTCATTTTAGGGGTTTTTACGTCAGAAAAACTTCCGACGTTGAAGCGGTAGACGTAAATTTACGTCGGGGCGCGAAAACCGACGTAAATTTACGTCGAACGTGCCAAGGTCCGACGTAAAAAGTTATAAAAAATTTATAAAAAAAATTTGAGTGCAAGGAGAACGGCCCGTTCTGCAAGTAGAACGGCCCGTTCTCCAAGCAGAACGACCGTTCTGATTGAAGAACGGGCCGTTCTCCTTGCAGAACGGCCGTTCTCCTTGCAGAACGGGCCATTCTCCTTGCAGAACGGGCCGTTCTGCTGCAGATCCACCCACGCGCAAAGAATTTTCTACCTGTGAAGAAACGAGAGGGTGCAGCAGTGAAGAAAAATACATACAAAAGGGAACTTGTACATGGGAAAAGGAAACGTGACCTTTCTCTTGTTGCCATGCATCTACAATGTTGGTGTGGATGAAGAAAAAAACACCTCTCTTCCACAGCTTTCGAAGGCTTGAAGTCCTGTTTCAACGGAGAGCATCGGGCACCTCTCTTCCACAGCTTAGCATCTGGCACCTCTACCCAGTTAATCCCAAAGGAAACTTCTGTGAGAGAGCTACGTTCCCCTACCCAGTTATACCGAAATGGCTCAATTTAAAACCTACCGAAATGGTTCTTGAGGCGGGAAAATTTGGATAGATTTTTTACGTCGGGTACAGTAAACTCCGACGTAAAATTTAAAATTTACGTCGGTCATTAAATACGTATGACGTAGATTTTACATTTTACGTCGGACCCTATTAAGTCCGACGTAAAAAAGTTCACAAAATTTACAAAAATGCCACCGCGTCTTTTTTACGTCGTTTTCTGTTTTGACCGACGTAAAAATAGTGTTGTAATAGACTATTTTTATACTAGTGTGTATGAGAGACGGAGCCTGACATTTTAGAAAAAAGCTATTGATACCATAAAGAGAAAAGCTGAAAGGAAGAAAAGCAGGATATTGGAATAGAATGCACTGCTCATTAATGAGAGGAGTGTACATCATATATATTGCTTCAACATATGGATCAGAATGAATAAAGGCAAAAATAGTACAAGAAAATAACCACTATACAGCTCATCATATTCTAGAAGAATCCTAGCTATTTACAACTGTCATTCTGTTGCAGAGTGTGTATTGCAGCCCATTTCTATTGCTATACAATGTTGTTTTTGGATTGAATTGGGCTCTTTATCTGTTACATACAAATATGAAAAAAATCTCAATATATTATGACTTATAATATATAAAAAATATTATTAATAAATTTCAAACGTTTCGGATAATATATATATATATATATATGGGGAATGTTAATATACTCCCACCTATTTTTTAGTGGAAGTATGTTAGCAACCTACACCAAAATTTTAGGACAAAAAAATCACTCATTTCTTTTGATTTGGTTTAGGGTTTAGGGTTTAGGGTTTTGCAATGATTTAAATGAGAGAAAATTATATTTATAATAGAAAATTTTGTTTGGTGTTATTTTCTAATTAGAATTAGAAATTTACGCATATAATTAATGTAAACCTCTAATTCTAATAGAAAAACATTATCAATTGAAAACCTATACTTAAATTTTAAATGTAATTTAGTAGAATGAAAAAAAATATTATTTTGCTTAAAAAAAGTGTCTATGACAAATATGTAGTTAGAACGGCCCATTCCGAATTCAGAACGGTTCGTTCTGGTTTAACTAGTCATGTGTTATTTTTGAATCTGGAACGGGCTGTTCTGATTTCGGAACGGGCCGTTCTGATCCATTCGTCATGTGTTTTTTTTTCATCTAGAACGGTCCGTTCTGATCCATTATTCATGTGTTATTGTTTCATCTGGAACGACCTGTTCTGATTTCAGAACGGCCCGTTCCAAACGTGAATAACAGTTGCGTCAGTGTATCGTAATACATGCTTTTTTTGGGTAATTTAAAAAAAATTAATTTTAGTAAAAAATTCGGAAATTTTGATCCTATGTAATAAGGTATATAATATGCTATTAGATTAGATCCATCTTATGATTAATATTCATGGTGCACCCATACACCACTTGTATAAGTGGTCCTTCAGAGAATTCACCATGTAAGACATATCTTTTCTGTTTGTTGGGTTTAAGTTCTTGGCACTACCTACATCTGGTGGATATATATCTTTGACATTTATCTTAGTTTCTTTCTTTTTCTTCAGCAACGTATTGATTTACAGAACGAAATTTTATTGCCAATCAGTGTGATGAAAAAGGCCATTACATTTGGAATCCTCTCTAGCCAAGTTTCTCTCAACCATTATATCTTGCTAAATCTCTATCGTTAATTCACTATTAGAACATTAATTAAAGAAAAGAAAGAATGTGATTGATGGTAGAGATTTCTGCTGGAAAAATAGTTCTGCTACAGAAGTTGGAGAGGATCCAGTTTCATATTTATTAAACAATATCCCCATTTCTAAAATTTCTTATTCTTTCTTTCATTGCACTCAAGGTTTGCGATATTAATCAAACAAAGAAGGCAAGTTTAATAAAACAAACAAGGTTGCCGAAATGATTAACAAATTTGTTTTGCCTTCTTTCCTAAATATGATAAGTTGAGCGAAATGACACTAAAAATAATGACTATTAATTTATCAGATTACGGGCTAACCATAGTAAAATTATATTAAAAATAATTAATTAAATTAATTGACAACAATATATGAACCATTTAGGTTTTATTAGATAAATTAAAGGTGTCAAACACATCTCAATAACTTAATTTTTCAAGTTGTTAGATATATATGATTATTTTAAAAAAAAATAAGGTAAATAATCATGTTAGTCGATAACTAATATCTATTAAAAATTTAATTGATTGGTTAAATAAAGTTTCATATTTTATCATTTTTTTTTATACACATGATTTGAATTCAAAATTTTACTTAAGAAAATAAAATTCAGTATCATTCAAACCAATAACTTGTTAGTAATGCATTGCTTTACATTACTACTAAATCGTTTAAAGTTGAGTTTCAAATTAAAATATGAGAATCAAAATAATAGAGAATAAAAAAAAAATTCAAGACAAGTGTGGGGTTTCCTGTACTAACTTTCATCTATAATATGTGGCAGCAAAGCATATAGAGATATATATATTTGAAAAAAAAAATTAAAAACTGAAATTCCGGTGCCTTGCAACCCTACTTGTGAACCCGCAATGTGTCGAGTTTCAAATGGATGAACATCTTTTTCATGGGAAACTGACGTAAGGTAAAGTGAGATTCAGCTTTTGTAGCATTGAAAAGAGCCATTAGGGCACTGAAACGTGGCCAAGTGCAGTGGAATTGAACCAAATAATAAAAGCTTCCTAGGTCCAACAACATCTAGGGTAAAGTTGAAAAAAGAAGGGAAAAAAAGTAGAAATTGCCTCATAGATTAGATGAGATTGAAGTGACACTGGCTAAGAATCAACGACAAAGAAGATGAACATTGTTAACCAAATGGAAAACAAACGCCACACACACAATTTCAATGGCTATTATGACTGAAAATGAACTAAGGTGAAAAATTCTATGCAGTTTGATCGACACGTATTATTGTACCACATTTTATTGCCTTTCTTTGGTACAAACCACCTTTTGTTCTCTTAATTAATGGTGAATATAAAGTGAAGTGTTAATAATGTCTTTTTCATCTCTTCAGTTTTAAGATATTGTTAAATATATGTGAGTCGTATTAATTTATACTAACATTTAATGATTTAATTAACTACGCAATTTTTTTTTATGTATTGTTAAAAATATATTAAAAATATTTAATAACATATTAACATTTTTAGAATAAACTAAATAGCTTGCATGGCTGTCAACTTCCTACCGGAGAAAGTGAATAATTTTAAAAGGAAAAGGCATCATGATGGAAAAGAGAAAATCCAAGGTTACCATTTTGTCGCATGCACATTCTCAGATTATTTGTTTTTCATTTTTTCTTTCTTTTCTTTATTCTAGCATATATTCTGCTATATGATACACCTAAGGTTTTAAATTCCTACTAAAACTGTAATGAAAATATTATGATTTTATTAGAAGTCTTCATAATCACATTGTAATCATAATGTTTAGATTGATCATTGCAACACTCGGTAACTTATCTATAATTTCTTAAAATTATAATTAATTAAAACAAACCCAATTGCAACACTCGGTAACTTTGATTCCATTTTAAAATCTAGGTTGATCGGTGGTTCTTTTTCATTTTAGTTTTGATTACATATTAGTCTAATCGATTATACAGAATAAAGTTATTAGAAGTGATGTATAAAGTTTTCCCACTTGACCTAGAGTGTATTCATTGTATTCTTTCTAATACATGTCTTATAAAATAATTAAAATCTTGACTATATATTCCATTAAAAAAATTATATCACCACTGAAGGTATGAATTTATTGGTGTAGGATTAATTTAATTTAATTATTGGTATAAAATTTAAGTTTTAAATATGTAGTGGAATTAAATATTAAGAAGAAAATCCTTATTTTCTATAATAATTTGATCCAGTTTGAGTAGGATATATTTAGTTTATTTTTGTTCTTGTTAAAGGTATTTTTAGTCTATTAAGTCAAAAATTAATCTTATTCATAATATTATGTAATTTTCATTAATTCAAAAGACTTTCAAATATAGAGATCGAATGTGAGATTCTCTGTTAAATATTTAGCTTACAAAAGTGCGTGATATGATTATATCTATTTTTCTGTGTTTCAACTTTATGTTTACATGAATGCATTTCAACGTGAAAAACAACATAATATATAATAGCAGTTAGTAAATTAGAAAAACTTAAAGTTTACGATGAGTTCTAAGAGCCTGATATTGCGGGGAAAAGCGTGGTCATGAGTTTGGCGATAGAAGTAGAATATGGAATCTTGATCGTATTATCTTTATGCATGTGCTTATCCATTACCCCTTCTGCAGTTTAATATATAAAGAGAGAAGAGGAATAGAACCATATAGTTAAATTTAAATATTTACTGTGTGAGAGAGAGAGAGAGAGAGAAACCATGGGAAGAGGAAGGGTTGTTCTTGAGAGAATAGAGAACAAGATAAACCGTCAAGTAACGTTCTCAAAGCGCAGAAGTGGGTTACTGAAGAAGGCCTTTGAGCTTTCTGTGCTGTGTGATGCTGAAATAGCACTCATCATCTTTTCTAGCCGTGGCAAGCTTTTTCAGTACAGCAGCACTGAGTAATATTTCCTTCTTCATCTTTCTTTTTGATTTGTTACTATTTACTATGTCTATATGCTACATGCAAAGTTTATGACTAGCTAGAGATATGATAAGTTTTGGAAAAATACATTTCTTAAGTTAATTAATTTCTTGGAATTGAGTTAGATTCGACCTAAATTTAAGTGTGTGTGAAAATAATTAATCTTTTTTCTTATTAAGAAATATATTTGGGCTAGCTAGCTTAATTTCCAACCATGCTGATATTGTTTATTTCTTATTTTTCTATCGAATCTCTGTTTGAAAATGGATTGGGCAATCATGTTATGTGAGCTTGATTATGTTACTTATAGTGGATATGGCATGAATGCATGTATGATTATCATTTTGCAGTTCTTTTAGAAACTCCAAGCTAAGTGTTAATTATTATTATTATTTTTTTTTTTTTTTGGGTTCATGGATAGCTAAGTGTTAAATTGAGTTAGTTAATAACAAATCTTGCTTTTATTTAATTTTTTTTTTCAAACCTTAAATAAATTATAATTCTCTGTTTTTGTTTCTCTATATCTTGAGAAGGTGGTAATGTTAATTATTCATTAATAGTTGTTTTTTTTTTTGTACACTCAAAAGGTAGAATAATAGATACAAGTTGGAGAAAAGAAAAATGTATGGTCTAGCACTTCATGGTTGGTTTTAAGTTCGTGGGCTAGTATAGGCCACTTCATGAAGCACTAGCATATGCTTCAAGTTAGAGGTCTCGAATATTCAGATCTTAGTGAGAGCATATGAGATTGAATATACTTGTGAAAGAGGTCAAGATAGGCTCTCCCAATAGTCTCACGCTATTGGGTTTGAAATGTGAATAATAAAATAGATAACTCTTAATAGATTTAGGTAGGCATGGAATCGTGACGAGGGTGATTTTTGATCTCCATATTCTAAGAAAAGGTGTGTTGGGAGGGGGGCGTAAATCCACGACAAACTCGTTACATCATTCTTTTTTTTTTCTTTTTTTTTTTTTGCAATTAGTTTACTTATATATTTTATAATAAATAATATATTAAGTTATTAAGTTATTAATCGTATTTTATAATCCAAACTATGTATAAAATTAATAAATTAGCAAGAATTTTAAATATATCTTGAGTTGAAGTATAATTTAAATTTTTATGTAATTATTATAATTTAAATTATTAAAATATTTTAAATCTTATATTTATAAAAATAAATTCTTAACTCTAAATAATATATAAAGAAAGTAAATTACATTGACACTTCTAGAAATTTAATAAGATTTCATACAGTCTCCTTTCTTTATCTTTTTCTTTTTTTAATCTTTTCAGTAACTTCATTTACAAGGAGTCATAATGTAATATTTTTTAAAATAATTAAGTGAGATTAATGTAATATCTAAGGAGTATTAATGTAATGTTTTTCAAACAATTAAAAAGAATTAGTGTAGAGATATTAAAAAGTAGAATGCTTGTTCACAATCTCATGAAACCTAGAGGGTATTTATGTAATCTTTTGAAATTTAACTCAACTCTATAAAACTAATATGTAAAGTATAAATTATCTCTCACTTATATATACTAATTTAGTTTAATTTACTGCTAGTTGATGTGAAATTTAAATTTTTAAAAAATTAGATAAGTACCCCTTGAAATTTTGTTAGATTGCACAAACACACTTTACTTTTTTTTACCCCTATATTAACTTTCCTTAATTAGTTGTCACCCTTAGCCAACAAACAACATTGAAGGCCAAATCCAAGCTCTTCATCACCTCTAAAGTCATACTCAAGTAGCAAGTGGTAGTGCAAAAGGGATGTCAAATTTAGTTATGCATATTTGTAGAGTTTTGCACTAGGTCATGGTGGATTAATTTCTTTGTGATCGTTGTAATTTTTTTTTTATAATCAAAAGATTTCATTGAAGAGACACAAGATGATTTGAAAGTTAAATGAAGGAATAAAACAAGATTCCCTACTTTTATAGCCCATTCTCCTAGAAAAAAAAATATGCAAGAGAATACAAAAAACTATATTAAACAAAAGAGACAGACCACTATGAGGAGTAAGAATGAGACTGTGCAAAGTTAATACTTGCCCTCTTTGATTGTAGCTCCAAAATGATGGTTACAAATTCTATAACCAATCCATTTTCCCCATCAACTTGAATAAATTGTGCAACACACCACATAACAAATATGAAATTGTTGCACCATAACTCCCTCAAAATGTGTGTGCTATATACATTGTACTTTACAACACTAGAGTTTAGTCTATGCAGCTAAAAAAAATTATTTCAACCCAACAAACTATGCTCCATGTAGCAATGTATTAGCATAACAACTAATGCAATCATTAGGATTTGTTTTCCATCATGATAGAGTTGTCATTTTCTTAAGCATTCTATTGGATTTATACACCAATCGAAGTATGTTCTATCTAAAAATTTGTCCTCTTTACTAATGAACAAATCCTTGGCAGAATTTTTATTTGAGCTAGTAGTGCAATAAAATCAAAAGTAGCTCCTTGGAATATAATCTTATTTTTCAACAACCATAAGGCATATACCACGCGTGCCAAATAATGTGAGTTACTCTCCAATATTGTTTTCCTTGGAGACAAAGGTTGTGATGTAGATAGTGTTGGTACCCATCATTATGTGAAACCCCAGCATAGTCCAACCATAAATAGATAGCAGACCATTTCTTATATGCTAGAGGGAAATTAAAGAATAAATGACTACATTCTTCATGATGAGAAAAACAAAATACACAAGAAGTACCTTGCACATATGAGATAATACCGCAATGTTGTAGCTGAATTCTTGTGGGCAAACAATCTTGCAAAAGTCTCCTAGTAAAAGTTATAATTTTTTAAGGGATGGAGCATATCCATATAGGTGGCTATACACAAAATCAACAACATCATTGAAACTTGTGGGAGTCTATTGAGATTGCAAAAGGTTATAGGCAAATTTGGCAGTAATTTTTTTTTTCTAAAATGTCCTCTAACTAGAGCCATGTATCTAGTACTTCTTCATGTAGTTCTACCAGAGTTAACAGGTTCTGCAATTCATTGGCCAATTATGGCTCCTATACAAATAATGATCTTCTCCAATTCCACCTCCAAGACCACAAATGTTGAAGCCCCACAACCATACTAGCAACAATTGTTTGTTTATCCATAAAATTTTAAAAATTACAGAGACTAAAAAGACTAATTTTAAAATTTGAGGACTAAAAACATATTTAAACCTAAAATAAATATGTTGTATTGTTACAATGTTAGTAACACAAAATTCTTTACTGAACAAAAGTGACACAATATTGTCCCAAGTAAGTAATCATCCAAATACTAATAAACAATTTTTTTAAAAAGTTATAGGGACTAAAAAGATCAATTTTAAATTCGAGGGAGACAAAAGATCAATTTTAGAATTGTACAACTAAAAACATATTTAAGCCTAAAACAAATATGTTGTATCGTTACAATGGTATTAACAGAAAATCCGTTACTGAACAAGAGTGATACAGAGTATTGTCCTGAGCAAGTAATCATCCAAGTTTAGGGTTCAAGGTTCACTGATTATTAAGTTCGTGGTCTTGTATAGAGCTTCCTAGAGTTGTTTGTAGCTTGACTTTTGCTTCTCTTTGGATTAGAGGTAATGGAAGTTGGATTCTTGGTTCTTGTTGGATTGTTTGGTTGGTTGTTGGTTTATTCAATATGGATTCTAATAGTTGCAATTATATTGTTGAATAGCATGATTTAGAAAGGCGATAGTTGAACTTGGTGTTTTTGGGTTTCAAGGAGAATTGGTGATTTTGAGAATGGTTGTTGCATGTTGAATTTCTTGTGCAAAATGAGTTGTTGTTGATGTATATAAGTGATATCTTGTATTTAATGTTGGTGGTTTTCTAGTTTTCATGTGATTTGAGCCAATTCGAGCATTTGTTGAGTGTAGAACTCAAATCGAGGAAATGCCTCCTTGAGGTGAATCCTCCCAACCCAATGATATTTTCAAAAGCAAGTTTCACTATCATTTCCAACTTTACTACAAATTGAATTGGAAAACCATGACAAATAAGCATTCAATCCAGCCTCAATATTATTAACATCATGCCACCATGAAGATGCATGTCTAGAAATGAATGTGACTTGAATGGGGGGCTTGTTAAGAGGACCATATCTAAAGGATAATAAATCATACCATATGGCCTCTATATCCAACAAACAATGTCATTTCCGTTTAGACAAGAGACTAATATTGAAAACCTCAAGGTTAACTCCAAGGCCTCCTCTACTATTTGGTCAACACACTTTATCCTAACTAGGGATGGCAAATATACCCGTACCCGCGGGTAATACCCGAACCCGTCCCGACTTTGACGGAGAATACCCGGTTTGACCGGGTACGGGTACGGGTAAAGGTAAAACCCGATATATTAAATCGGGTACGGGTACGGGTATGTACTTACCCGCCCCGTACCCGTACCCGTCCCCGTTCCCATTTTTAATTAAATACTCACTTTTAATTTAATTATATTAAAGAATTTTAGTATTTTTTATGTGTAATTATTTATTTAATAAGATATAGAGAAATAATCTAATTATAATTATAATATAATTAAAAAAATAATTTAAAAATATTATATTTTAAAAAAATAATAATAAAATAAAAAATTTGACGGGTACGGGTACGGGTATACCCGATACCCGACGGGGACAGGGATAGGGATGAAAATCACATACCCGACGGGTACGGGTACGGGAACGGGTATGGGTTTGGCTCGCGGGGACGAGGACGGGTATCATGAAACCCGTACCCGCCCCGCCCCGTTGTCATCCCTAATCCTAACTGACCCAATTTATTTTGTTATTCATCACAACCTGTCCACAAAAAATTTCTTTGAATAGTTATGTTTTTTAGTACCTTATTGGGAGCTTTGTAGAATGTAAAGAAGTACATTAGTAAGCTAGACAGATCAAAGTTAATTAAAGTGATTCTACCACTCAAAGATAAAAATTAATTTTCCTTTCTTGAGAGCTAGTTTTGCATGCATAGTTGTCACCACAAGTTCCCAAGTACTACATCTTCTTGGGTTGGCATTGACTAACACTCCCAAAAATTTAAATGGGAGACTTCCACAACTACAATGCAAAAAGTTGGCAACAACGCTAAAAAAATATTACTCCAAGTTAATTCCATGCAAGTTGCTCTCGGAGAAATTCACCCTTAACTTGGACACCGACTCGAAACTATGTAAGATAGCCTTGATACACCACAAGCTATCACATGAGACTTCACATAACAGGATGGTATCATTTGCAAACTGTAAAATAAGGAAAGAGAGGTTCCTTAATGCCATTGAAACTACCTTGTTCTCTTGCTTTAGGAACCAAACCGATTAACCCTTCTACAACAATCAAAAATAAGAAAGGAGATAATGGGTCCCCTTGGTTTAAGCCCCTCTGAATCTCAACCTCTTCTGTTTGACTACCATTAACTAGAATGGAAACAAGACTAGAGAAAATGCATGCTCTAACCCACCTTCTCCAAGTTTTGTTAAATCTCATCCTACCTAGCATATATAGTCAACTTAAAAAAGAAAACATCTATCCTTTCTTTTTCTTTTTCTTTTTTGACTAAATGTGCTACTACATTAACGACCAACGCTCCGTCCACAATTTGTCTTTTAGGCAAGAAAGTTGTCTGACAAGTAGAGATAACAGTCAAGTACCCTTTTCAACCTCAAGGCCAAAATTATAGTAATAATTTTATACATACTTCCGATAAGCAAGATGGGCCTACACTCCGAAAGTGACTATGGATGCTCCTTAGGAATTAAAGCCAAAAAATTAGCAATTAGAACCTTTGGAAGAGATGTGTTATTCTTCAATAAATTCACAAATATCTAGTTTCAACAAATTCCAAAACTTCTTGAAGAAATTGAAATTAAATCCATCTCGTCCGGGCTTTTATTACCGTCACAACTTCAAATGGCGTCTTTAATTTCTTCCAAACTAAATGGGGCAGTAAGAGCGTTGTTGTCATCACTAGATAGCTGTTGGAACTGGATTCTATCCAACATAGGTCGCTAACATCCAATTCTGAAAATACATGCTGGAAATGATTTCTTCACCTTTAACATCCTCCACTTTCTCAAGCCAATTGTCCCCTAACTTGAGGGCTAGAATCTGGTTGATGAGTCGTTGTTCATGTGTACTTTGTATACTTCTTCAAAACTTTGCGTTGTTTGGGAGAGAAAAGGGAGAGGATCGAGAATGTTGTGGTGCAATGGAGCGGCACACAGAAGTTCGACGTGAGCATGGAGAATGAAGGGTTGAATAGGAAAAACGAATAATAAAGATCGAATGAAAAAAAAAAAAAAAAAACTCATCCATTCATTTTAAAAACAACAAATTAAACCATTAAAATATTATATCCCATGGTAGCACACATTCTTAATTTTCCCACCTTAGTCTCCACCCTACTTTGCTAAAGAGTATGATATCTCATGCCTATGTCCCTCAAGTTTCTTTATGACAAAATTAGTGTTTCGTTTGATGTTTTTGAAATTATTTGTTAATTTGAATTAATGTGAGAAAATATTAAATAATTTTTAAATTTGGAAAAAAAATATAAATTTAACTTATTTATTAAAAGTTTTTAATTTGATGATTCGATCGTTAATATATTTAACGTAGATAATCTATTATTTATATATTTCGAAGCTAGTAAGTACATCTTAATTATATTTTTTTCAGGCTTAAAAGGAAGTTAACCAATTGTTTTCGTTAAAGATTTTCAAATCCTAAAATCCTTACAGTACATTCTAAGTGATGATTTATCTAGCATTGCTCCAGTTATACTAATAACCATTTTTTTATATTATGATCAGTATTAACAAAATCATCGAGAGGTATCGCCAATGTCGTTACAGCAAGTCACAGGCTGGCGATTCATCAGAACTTGAATCACAGGTTTATTCTTGTTCTTTTGATCTTCTTTAGCATCATTCTTTTAAAAAATAAGGAAGAGGGGAGAAAAACCCATAAATAATTTTAAGTTCAACACTATATATTGTAAGTTCCTTAAGTACTGCTTCTATTAATATATATACTATTTAATTTTAGCATATATTACTGTGTCTTGCAGAACTCATACCATGAATTCTTGAAGTTAAGATCAAAATATGAATCTCTAGAGAGGACCCAAAGGTACTTGAGATGTATTTATAAGAGCATTACTTTTATACAGTTAGTTTGGTATAGCCTTATTTATTTAAAAATAATTTATTTATAAAATAAAATCGAAAACTTATTCATTAAATTTTCACCCCTATATTTAACGGTATACTAAAATGATCCTTCATACAATTACTCTTACACTGCATATGTATATGGAAACAAAAATGTTTTGTATATATAAATCAAAATACTTTACATTGTTTCTTTGCTGTGTTTGAAGGCATTTTCAAGGAGAAGAACTTGAGCCACTTAGCTTTAAAGAATTACAGAGCCTCGAGAAACAACTAGACATAACTCTCGCACTAACTCGACAGCATCAAGTATTGTCAATAAATTCATTTATTTACATAAAAAGAAAAGACAAGATTAAAATGAAAAATATATTTTAAAGACTAAAAATACATTTATTTATTTATTCATTGCTGTTAATATTGTCGGGTGCGCCTTTAAATTGCAGGCGAAGAAACTCATGGCCCGAGCGGATGAATTACGCGAAAAGGTATGCAATATTTAAACTTCAAATATTAAATGAGGGTTGTATGTATGTTCTTGATTTGTTGGATTTTACTCCATTTGATGTGAACCGTTTCTGTGAATTTCAGTACTCCATGCATTTGTTTTCCTTGTTTCACAACTTGGTGCTATAGAAGTTATTATTTATTTATTTTAATTATGTTATTGCTCCAAAGTATATATATATATATATATATATATATATATATATATATATGAAAACGATACTTGGTATATTAATGACGAATATTTAAAAAAAATCTTGATTATGTCTTAAAAAAAAAACACTTATACACATGAAAACTCTTCTCTTTTAATCAAAGTGTTATACACAAATAAATAAAACTATAAAAGAAACCCTAAATCCTAAACCATACCATACTTTATATTAGTTTATCTTAACTCAAGACTACATAAGAGTTATTATAAGTATTTTTTTTAATACAAAACATTTTTGGACTACAAACTAAGTATTTTCAACTTAATTTTTCAAATAATACAATAAATATTTTGTGATATAAATCCTCTATAAGCTTCAACTATTTTCACAAAAAAAAAATATAGGGTGAAAATTCATTAATTATAGTTTTATAAAGACAAATTATAGGAGAATAGAGAGTCTTTTTCTAAGGAAATACTTGGGGGATGTCTGATAGGAGAACTTTTTTCATACACAGAGATTATGATTTCTAAGAAATATAACTCCTGAAAATCATGCTTCTTGATAATAACTAAAAATTGTTTAGTTACATATAGATGTTCCTAAAAATATTCATATAAGATTCTTGGGAATTAAAGATTTTAATATTTTGGTTATAATAGTATATTCTTATGTATATAAATATTTTTTTACAAAAATATTCTTTATTAAAATAACCTCATTAGATATATTTATTTACTCAAATCTTGATATATTTATTTACTCAAATCTTATTATAAGTATGAAATTAAACTATTTGAAAAGTTGAAAAATTATAGTTAAATTATTTAACTACATGATTTAACAAAAGAAATAAACAAAAAAATGCTACCTTATAATTAAAAAAGATAAAAAAAAATATTATTTCATTTTATTCAAATAAATAAATTAAATAAGTGTTAACAAATACCATTAAATAGTAAAAATAAAAAAATAATAATATTATTAAAATTGACAAAGTCAAGAAATAATGAGATATTAAAAAGAGAAAGAAATAGAGATAGGAGGGGGAGAGAAAGAGAGAGGGGAGAAGGAGAGGCAGGGGAGAGAGAGAGGGAGAGAATGGAAGTGAGAGTGAAAGTATAAGAGAGAGAGAACGAAAGGGATCGAGAAAAAGAAATAAAAGAAAAGAGATACTTTGAAAAGATGAATACTAATTATATATGATATATATTTGTTTTAAAAAAGAATATTGTGATCTTTTTATATACAACTTTCCCCCTAACTCACAAAAATTGGATTTTCAACCCCTAAAGAAATGTTTTTGTGGAAAAGTGAAATAAAAATAATTTTTTAAAAATTATATCAACTAGAATTTTTTTTTTTAAATAGCTATCAAACATAAGAAATCAAAATTCTCGATTTAAGATTCTCATGAAACTAAAAATATTACATGTATCAAACACCCCCCTTAAAGAATTTTACGAGAGATTTCTCATATATTAATTTACAAAAAAAAAATGGTTAGAAAAGTCCCTCTTTCTTCAAAAACTTTAATATATATATATATAAAGGGATCCACTTACTCTAAGAGTAAATCTACATTAACTTACTCCACTCAATAACTTAAGTTTTATATCAAATTTTAACAATTTAACCGTGAAATTAAAAGTTCTTAATACATAAATCAAGTCTACAAATTTTTTAAAAAATTTGAAAACTATTTGATACTTCAATTCATTAATTTAAATTGACAAATAATCATAAAAAAAAATTTATACGTTGATTTAAATTAATAAAATGGAGTACCAAATATTTTTTAAATTTTATAAAAATTTACAGACTTGATCTATACATTAAAAACTTTTAATTCATTTTAATTCAATGGTTATATTGTTAAAATTTGATATAGAACATAAATTATTAAGTGAAGTATAGATAGACTTACTTTTAGAATAATTAGATTCTTCCCCTCTCTCTCTTTCTATATATATATATATATATATATATATATAGAGAGAGAGAGAGAGAGAGAGAGAGAGAGATCTGTTACTCCAATAATAAGTATACCTAGACTTATTCCGTTCAATAATTCATATTTTACGTCAAATTTCAACGATCCAATCGTTGAATTTAAAGTTATGAATACATAGATTAAGTCTGCAATTTTTTAAAAAATTTAAAAATTATTTGATACTTTATTTCATTAATTCAAATTGATAAATAATTATAAAATTATTTTATACATTGATTTGAATTAATGAAATGAAGTATCAAATGGTTTTCAATTTTTTTAAAATTTTCATATTTGCATTAAGAACTCTTAACTCAACGGTTGGATCATTGAAATTTGATGTATAACATGAGTTATTGAACGGAGTAAGTTTAGGTAGACTTACTCCTAGAGTAAATGGATCTCTCCTCATATACATAATATATATACATACATATATATACATATACATATACATATACATATATATATATATATATATATATATATATATATATATATATAAAGAGAGAGAGGAAGAATCAAATGACCCTTAGAGTACTTCTTGCTTAAGTTACTTTATCCAACAACTCATTATATATGATGAATTTCAACGATTCAACTATTAATAATTCTTAATATGTATGCATTAATATTAATGCATAGATCAAGTCTATAAATTTTAAAAATTTTAAAAATTATTTGACACTTCATTTTATTAATTCAAATTAATAGATAATCATAAAAATATTTTATATGTTGATTTGAATCATTAAAAGTATGAAGATATTTGAATTACAATAGAACAATAAAAGAAAATAAGCATAATGATTTGCCCTATCAAAGTGACAAGTTGATGAAAAACAATAAATACAATTTAAATACCCCAATATTTACTTGTAAGCTTACTAGAGTTGAAGGAAGATGAAGGTGCAATGAATTCTCAACAATTACTTTTTAAAAATTTGCAAACTTGATTTATGCATTAAGAACTTTAAATTTAATAGTTGAATCGTTAAATTTGATGTAAAACATGAATTGTTAAACAGGATCAGTTTAGATAGACTTAGTTTCAAAATAAATAGAGTGAAATGGATTTGTTTACTCTAGGAGTATGTCTACTTATACTTACTTCATTCAATAACTCATGTTCTACATCAAATTTCAATGATCCAACCATTGAAATTAAAGTTTTTAATGCATGGATCAATTCTGTAAATTTTAAAAATTTTGAAAACTATTTGATACTTCATTTCATTAATTCAAATTGACGGATAATCATAAAAATATTTTATACGTTGATTTGAATTAATGAAACGAAGTATCAAATAGCTTTCAAAGATTTTAAAAATTTGTAGACTTAATTTATATTGCATTAAGAACTTTAAATTCAACAATTGAATCATTGAAATTTGATATAAAATATAAGTTATTAAATAAAGTAAGTTTAGATAGACTTATTTTTGAAGTAAACGAATCTCTCCTTTTATATATATATATATATATATATATATATATATATATATATATATATATATATATATTAAAAAGTAATTGTTGAGAATTCATTGTACCTTCATTTTCCTTCAACTCTAGAAAGCTTATATGTAAATATTGGGGTATTTAAGTTGTATTTATTGTTTTTCATCAACTTCTCACTTTGATAGTATAAAGCATTATGCTTATTTTCTTTTATCGTTCTATTGTGATTCAAAGATCTTCCTACATTTTACGTAGACAAATACGTGGTTGTATTTTATTGAGTAGGTTAACGTGTCTTCTAAGACAATATGAGATGTGATTATTTTCACTTCTACAAGTCTTCTTTGATTCATTTTCCTTAATTTATTGAATTTGTATATGTTTTGTTCCTACAGAATATTTGGGCTAAATAAATATATTTTTCAATATAAGATTATTCTTAAATGTTGTGTTTTGTGATCGTCTTTATGGGGGAATGGGTTTCGTCTAACTTATAAAAATGTGTATTTTCATTACTTTGTGAAACTTTGTTTCATTTGATTATCTTAATAAAAAAAATGCTTATTATCTTATGAAGCGTAAAAAGTTATTTTATTTATTTAATCAAAATATTTAAAAGTTGTAAAACCTCTTTTATCTTAACAAGCAAACAACTTTAGGCTCTTTTGTAACTATATTTTTAGATGTGTTTGATATAAATAAATTATATTTCTTCATTAAATAGTTTAAATTTTATTGAAGTGAAGTGTAAGCAACATACTATCACATATTTCCAGTGCACTTTCCTTTGGTTCTTAAAATTTATATAGGCCCTGTTAGTTTGGAAATGAAACCCACGTATTTAAATAAACTCAAATTTCACCCAATAGGAAAATGTGTATAAAAAATATTGTTAAAAAATCTGCTGCTAGCGTTTACTTTTTAAAGAATAATTTAGATAGTATAATTTGCATGATATGGGTAAAGATATTTTTATGTTCAAGCACCTTATTGCTTCATCATTTATTGAAAAATTACAAAAGATTAATAATATTTGGAACTCTGTTAATACCAAACATTGTCCTCACCAAAATATCATTATAGGATACTTCATTAATTCTAATCAACTATCTATATTTGCAGGTGTACAAGTTGGAAGAACTTAACAAACAATTGGAGTCTAAGGTTTTCACTTTAAATAATCATGTAATTATAGTTTAGGCAAGCTATAAAATTTTCAATTATTGTTATGATAATTCCTTTTATATATTTATTTTCTTTTTCAAAACTTATTTTGTAGGAAAAAGATGAATTCTCAACCCTCATCCTTGACAATAACAATTATGTTCAATTGCATGCTACACAAGTAGATCAATTTGAATCTGGGACAACACTAAACACATGGTATGCATTGTTTTTTTTAGTCTTTAAATTTTTTAATATAAAAATTTCTCATGAGTTAGTAATTTCATGTAAAGTATTTGTAGAGTTAATTGTTCATCAAAGATTATGAAATTAATTAATGAGAATAAAAAAGGAGAGAAAAAAACTTAAAGGATATGATTAGATCAATTTATATCCTAGAAGTTTTTGGGAAGAATTTGCTTAATTATGCTTATGATGTATCTGATACAATCTTAAATTATATTATTGCATGACATTACCCTCTCCACTGCTAAGGGAATTCTAAATTTGTGTTCTTTTTTAAACTTTTGTCCTTGAAAAGTATATTGAGTTTAGAAGAGATAAACAATATTGCATTATAATCCGAAAGATGAACTTTTATGACAAATGGTGTCCTTTTTAGCTTAAAGTGCACTATTGAACTCGTAGGATGTTAATGTCTTATTGGTTTAAAATTATGAAAATAAAATTGAAGAATATTAATGAATGTTCTTAACTCAAACACCAAGTCACAATGCAATTTCTAATAATTAGTGTATATGTCTTTTTATGATGTCATGAAATGGCCTCTATATACATTAGATACAACTGATGTTAATTCGAAAATTAATAAGTAACACCCTATATAGATCTTTCTTGCTGACATTAAAATAGTCTAAGAATTAATTTGAAAAATAATTTTAACAAATAATTAATGAAAAACTAAAATAAGATATGTGAATAAACTTCTTCCATAAATAAAAATCCTATGAATCTCAAACGTAATTTAAAAAAAATCATAATTTAATTTTAAATTTAGAAGAAATTAGATATATTTTATTTTGTCTTTTTTACTTAGTAACTGGTGAGAAATTGATCAAAATTAAACCTAAAACATTTTCAAACAACTTGTTTTGCCACAATAGAAATAGAGATAAACAATTTCCTAACTCGAATTTTACAAATACCATAAGTTATTTTCTAAAAGATATTTGTTGATTAATCTTTAAATTATCTTCATGTAACAAAATCCTTGTGATCCATCAATATCGTTGTAAGCATCGTAATCACAATATCAACTATTTGCAATCTAAGAAAAACAATGCAATTAATTAGCAACCACATAATACAAGTTAGTTTTACACACACACATTTACAATCTAAGAAAAACATTGCAATTAATTAGCAACCACATAATACAAGTTAGTTTTACACACACAATCTAAGAAAAGTATTGAAATTAATTAACACACATATTTATATATATAAACTTCTTTAAATAACCATCTTTTTTTTTCTTTATCAGTGTTTATATATAAATATGACAATGCATAAAATAAAATATAAAAAAAACTTTATATACAAAGAAAATATTAGCTAGGCATGTACTCATTAATATATTATTATTTTATAGTGAAAATTAATGTTAAAACAAATACTTTTGGATTTATGACAATTATATAATAGATGTATTGATCACCAATAAAGGAAATACTTTATTTTGATATCTATATTTTTTACTATTTTATTTCTTAATTTATTTATTTAATTATCTTTTTTTAATTTTTAATTATTTCACTATTTTAAAATTAATTTCACACTTTCTTAATTCCATCATTTTTATCTTTTTATTTTATTTTTCTATGACGAAACATAAACTACCTCACTCTCACTAGCTAATATACATAAATATACTATAATAAATAAATATATAATTTTTAATACACAATTTTATTAGTATAGAAAATTATAACATAGAGATATTATACTATTAATATTAAATGACAATGTTATATTAACGTAGGAATTCCCATTTAATAATAACATGAAAACCTAAAGATAAATACATTTTATTAATGTTTGAATTTTTTTGTTTTCTTATAATGTACATGTATTATTAATTAATCGAGTTTATATATAAACACTTATCTCCATTGATTTAATTACATTATTGATGTAAAATTTCTATAAAAATGTGCAACTGTCATTCCAAAATTTAGTTATATGAAGGGTGTTTAATATGTTTTATAAAAATATGAAATCTTTTATGTATAAATCATATAATAACTTGATACTTAATCAAAATTATTTGTATTTGTTGCAGTAGGTTTCAACATCAAGAAGTTGTTTCAAAGGAAAAAACAATTGATACAGGAACGATGGATAGTCAAGACAATCTCAACAGAAATAATGGATGGTTGTAGGAATATTTATTTGTTTTACATGTTAAAAAATATTTATCATAATTTGTAAGGTGTTTGTGTATTGGTGCCCACATAAATACTTTATATAAAGTAAATGTTATTTTTACTAAATGCATATTCCTAATAGAAGATTATGTGTTTATGTACTAGAACAGGGGAAAAATATGTATTTTATCTATCATTGTATAATTTATCATTAAAATATGTTTCTAAGTATAAATATTTTTCATGAGATTTGTCATTGTACTAGTAGAGAAAATTACATATATCATAATTTTATAGTTCTATGTGAACAAATACCTTTAGTAGGGATTCCATGCCATTTTTAATGTTTACAAATAATATATTTTCTAGAAATATTATATTAGGAAAAAAAATGATACTTTAAAAATTTTGATCAAAGATAACAAATCTATAAGAAAATATCATGAATTTTTCAAAAAGAATCATTAAAAATATCCTTAGATATCATTTCCTTTTAAGATCATTAAAGGAATAAATTATACAATATTTTAAAAAATAATTTTATAAAATCATAGGTATCATTATTAAAGAAAAAAAAGACATTATATATATCCCTTAAATAATAATACGTTTTAAGGAAGTATTTTTAAGAGAGTCTCACAAGAGAAAAACTATTGAAAAATAATTTTCTTTCTGCATTTTTTTTCTTATTCAATACATCTCAATATTTTAGCTGTTGTTATAAAACTTAATCAAGATTGCATTTTGGTTGCAAAAACCTTATTAGGAGATTAAAATCATAACATTAGTTTACTTGGAATGTTATATATTTACAACAATTATAATTATATATAAGGTGTTTAATTAATATGATAGTTTATTAATTTGAAATAATGTATTAAGTTTATTTCTTGTAACGAAACAATTTTCTTTACTTAAACTAATATTTGATTATACCTTGTTAAAATGTTAATTTAGTTCTAGCTTGCTTTGTGTTGGCTATGTACTTAAATTAAAGAATATCATCTTCCTTATTCAATTTGCCTTGTTTTTTTTTGTCAAGGCTTCTTCAAGTTTCTTTATACACGTTTTGCCAGGAGTTAGTGTATTGGGGCAAGATTTTTATAGTTCTAGCTGAGAATACCATCATTTATCATTTTTCTTTAGAATTTTTCTCTTATAACCTTTGTTCTATCTCTACAATGCACATTTTGATATTTTGTTGTTATTGTTGTCGTGGAATTAAGATTCAAAAACTCTATATAAACATTAACTAGTCGTGCCTCAAACAAATAATCTCTTTGTCCAATCCAAGGAATCCAACTTCAACATAATGGTGACCTTGTAATAATTAAATAGGTCAACATACAATCTAAAGAAAAAATCTTGAAAAAATAATTATCTACTTTGCTAATAAAATAGATCCACCCACAAAGTAGTCAAAAAAAATCTTGAAAGTTTAAACTCAAAGTATTCACATGTCTAATCAATCAAGTCTTGAAAGTGTAAACTCGAATTAAAAGACATGACAATAAACAATTCTTAAATTTCTTGACAACATGCAAGATCACACCTAATCCTAACCCAAGTCCCAACACCTAAAATACCAAATGCAAGAACACAATCATTACTTAAAAATAATCCACAATTCAGAGAGTTAAAAGAGTTATCCATAGAATATTACAAAATTGTTTCCTTATTTTTTAGCAATTAAAATAAAATTATAAACACCTTATCACATACATAATCGCAAACCACAATTCACATTTATAAAATTAAAAAAGGAAAAGTAAATATCAATTAAAACAAGGACATTTGTTACATTCCACTATTAACAACATCACTTTAATTTCTACATTTCATCATCACAAGGTCACTAGAGTGAGGATAATATATATCCATGTCCAAAAGTTGTTGCAACACACAAAAAAAACATCAAAACAAAAAGAAAAACTCTCACTACTAGAAAAATTAAAATTAGAGAGGGAAAAAATCTGTCATTAATTTACATAAAATCCGTCACAAATAAGTTAGTGACGGAATTTGTGACGGAAATGATTCCGCCACAAAATTTGGCGTCACAAAATATTTAGTGACGGATTATTTACTCCGTCACAATTAGTGACGGAATTAAGACATCACAAACAATATAATTTCCGTCACTAATTTGTAACAATAGATGTTTAGAAATTAATAAAAATCCGTCGCAATTTGTGAGGGATTAAAATCCCTCGCAATTTGTGAGGGATTGAGAGGTATGAATCCCTCACAAATTGTGATGAATCCCTCGCTATTTGAGAGGGATTGAGAGGTATGTGAGTCTGTCACAAATTGTGATGACACAAAATCCCTCACAAAGAATCCCTTGCTATTTGAGAGGGATTGAGAGATGAATGAATCCCTCGCTATTTGAGAGGGATTGAGAGATGAAGGAATCCCTCGCTATTTGAGAGGGATTGAATCCCTCGCTGTTTGAGAGGGATTAAATCCCTCGCTGTTTGAGAGGGATTGATAGGTATGTGACTCCGTCACAAAATCCGTCACAATTTGCGACAGATAAAATCCGTCACTAACTGGGTTGTGAATCCCTCTCAAACTGGGCATCTTTGATGACTAAATTTGTGATGAATAATTGCGAAATCTGTCACAAACCGTTGTACTGAATGAAATCCATCAGTGATAAATAAAATCCATCACAAATTGCAAATTATTTTTTCGTAAATTTGTAAAGAATATATTTTTCTCCTATAATTGTGATTAACAAATAATTTATTAATTAATCAAAGAAGTTGAATTTATTGTGTAATTGTTTAAAAAATTAACAAAATAAATAATTAAGAAAAATTTCTCAATTCTATAAAAACATGTAACTAAATACAAATAATACAAGAAAGTCAAGCATACCATAGATACAAATAACACCAAATATAACAAAGTATCCCTAATGTATGATAAGTACTATAGTAAAACTTAAACATAACAAATTATAAGTTTAAAGCATAGTAAACATAATAGTAAAAGATAATGCATCCCTAAACATCTATATCATGATCATCATCTAACTCATTATCATCAGATTGTACTGTGTCAGCATCATGTGTAGGAGGAGGTTGGAGAGGACGAGAAGATTGAGAAAACATCTCCATAAATTGCTTCAGCTGCTCACGAACCAACCGAGACTCTTCCTGTGAAGCACGAATCAAATCTGCATGGCTTTGCAATTGTTCTTTTAATGATTTGTTTTCTTCAGACAAATTTGAAACAAGATTTTTCATTTGTTGATACTCAGGAGTTGAGATACCCTCTAAGAATGTAGAAGAAGAAGGTTTATACTTCCCAGCCTCTGAACCTAAACCAAATATTCTTCCTTTATCGTTCACACCACCAACAACATCATAGAAAATACTATTTTCAGATTGCACACTAGAGGCAGCATGATCTCCCGATAACTGTTGTGACTCTCTTTCAGATAACCGTCTTTCATACTCATTCTATAAAAAGAAAAGTAAGAAACAAAAGTATATAAACATTAATAATGACAATAGAAGATCTCATGAATGTCATGAATGATGCAAAGAATCATGCAAGAAGAACACACAAAAATACTTAGTAAAAAGTTTAAGATGTAACTTATGAGCAACACATCACTAGATAAGTATGAATTGCAATGAAATTAGTAACTTGTAAACCTAGATGCAACACCACATACACATGAATCTCATTGAATTTAGCAATTAGTAAAGTAAGATGTAGAGATGATAGCACTTCACATTACATGAAACTAAAATTGAGCACAACCAATAAGGTGAAATGATTCTATGTTCACATAATTCAGTAAAAATTTCAAATCATATAAAAAAAATTACATACTATAAATGGTATAGCTTGCAATTTTGAGACCATTAACTGTAACCTATCTTAATATGTCAAGTCGACAGTGAAGGACAGAACATGACAACTTTGACAGTACCATAACCATTGTTGAAACATAACCATTGTTCTGTCTCTAATATAACCATTATATGCCAAGTCTTGCAAACATAATCATTATTATCTCTCTAACAGAATCAATCAAGTTCTTCATAATTCAATATATATAAAATTATAACTTACCGCTATCCTTTCTGCCTTGGAAGACACCCATGTATTCCCGTTTGCTGTCTTATGGGTCTTTTGGAATAGGTCCCAACATGTTGGAGTCATATCTGTAGATATTTTCTGAAGGAACAAAGAGTAATATAGTTTAATTTTAAATTTTGCTCCTGAAAAGAATAAGTAAATATTACTTACCAATCTCTTAAAATGCTCAGAAGTAGGAATGGATCCTCCAGTATGCAATGAACCATCAGAAGAATTTCTATTATTAGCATTAGTCATTGACTTATGTTTCCAATTCTCATCATTCCATTTTTGTTGAAGTTCTACAAGTTTTTGCTTTGGAATCCAACTCCTTTGATCAATGCCTCGTCGCACCCTATACATAGCATTTGAAAGCCCTTCAGATGCTTTATGGTCAAATGCTTTTCTTATTTGTGCATCATGATCAGGCAGCCACTTGAACTTTCTCTACATCAAAAATTTATAAAATATTATTTAAACAATGTGCAATTTAATGCAATGAAAAATATAAAATGGTTATTATAATATTTGTAGTTCTTTATACCTGAAACTCTTCAAACCACATGTTTGTCACACCTTCATTAGTGCTTTTAACCTCTCCATATGATTCCCATGACCCTTCAAACTTCCCTTTGATTATTCTTGAAATTTCACGGGTAGGGTGAATTGGTGGGTCGAATCTATAAAAATAAAATAGAAGAACTAAAATAACTTATAACACGAAACATGTTTATATTGATCTAAAAGAAAATAATTATTCATACTTACGTGTTTTGTGGACCTGGGCGAATCCAAATACGTCCATCAGAGTCAAAGCTTCCAATTTCTAAAGATGGATCAATAGAGGATGATGATCCAACAATTGGACTACCAGTAGCATCAATGGAGGGATTTGTTTGTGGTCTTTCAATCATATTTGGGAATTGTGTTAAAGGAACATGAGGGGTAGGTATAGACTGGTTAGTTTGAGAAACTAAATGTGGTTGGGAAGTGGAAGTAACATGAGGGGTAGGTGTAGCTTGGTTACTTTGGGGAGTTGTAGGTGTTTGGGAGGTGGAACCATGTGTAGGTTGTGTAGTACAATGAGAGGGTTCTCCAATAGAATGTATTGGCTGAGAAGTAGAAGGTGGTGGCACAATGGTGGTACCTCTACCTCTCCCTCTTCCCCTACCTCTACTAATACCTCTACCAGTGTGATGGATTCCTTCTCCATGAAATGACGTAGAGATGAAGGAGAGGAAGCCTTGGCCCTTGATCTAGGTTCAACAAGGTAGACAAAAGGAAGGTGTATGGTGAAGAAAAGGAAGTTGGCGTGAAAATGATGGTGTTTGGGCGGAAGCACTTAGGGTGGTGGTGTTTGGGTGCTCAAAGTTGGCTCACTCCAAGGTAGGTGGAGGCCACTCTAGGTTTCCTACTCTCCAAGGGTGGAGATAGGAGGGGGATAACCGAAACTTACCCTAGGGACTAAGGATGAGACGTTGAGGCATAAGAATGCTCACTCAAAATCTATATAATCCAAAGTATTTACAAGTGGTGGGGTGTTGGGTATTTATAGGAGGGGAGACATCTAGGGTTGCATTTGGAGTAGGCAAATGCATTCCAAATGAAATGCAAATGAACCCTAGATGCAACTTGGTGGCCAAGGATGGAATCTTTGGGTTTAGATTGGCTATATCTAGGTGCATGATAAGACCATGCAACCTTTGCCCTCCACTTGGGCCTAAGCCTTTCTAACACCAAAAATAGACCCAATAAGCACCAAAAATGTGTCACCCTCTAATTAACACCCTAGCCCAAAATTAAAAACCCTAATAATCTAAATCACCCCATAATACAAGGGTAAAATGGGAAATACAAAAGAAAATAAATTCTAAGTCCTAAACACCCCAAAATACAAGGGTAAAATTGGAAATACAAGTAAAATAAATTGTATGACTAAAATACCCCAAAATACAAGGGTAAAATAGGAAATTAAAGACAAGGGAAAAATAGGAATAAAGAAATAAATGCTATAAAACCTAGGAGCTAAGGTCCAAAAATGACCTTACTATCCCATTCCTCTTGCCTCCTTTAGTATATCACCTCTTGGTCTTCTCGACCTTAGTGTTATTCCATCATTCCCTCCCTCTTGAAAAGGATTTGACCTCAAATCAAGAGGTTCTTTATGGTGGACGTCATGACCAACAAAAACATAAAAGTAAGCATGAGAGGTAATAGTATATGATATAGATGGAAAGTGCATCCTAAGAGGAGTGCCACTAAAAATGCTAAAAAGATTTTCTAAACTAAAAAGACTAGACTCCCTAATGCTAAGGATAGGATCCTCCCCATGATGAAGTCTAGGTGTATAACTAAAACCTAAAAAGGTAAAAAGACTAAAACTATAGCACACTAATGCATTAGTCCTAAAAACTAGAACATCTTGCCTAAAGTACCCTATGTGGTAACCTAGGAATTTCCTAGAAAACAAAGGAAATACAACTAGAAAATTTCCTAAGCAATTTTGGATTATATTATTTGTTGGATAGTTATGAAAAGAATTTGTCACAAGGAACCTTGAAGGTTCATATGTTATATCCAACAAATAATATATTCCATAAATTGGGTGCATTATTGACACAACTAAGGTAGGAAAAGTCCTACACAAAGGAAGGCTATCTACCTTGGGCACCACCAAGGAAGTAGCACAAGAAGTGGAACTAAGTGAAGTCCATTTCTTCTTCACTAAATCTTGAAGTTGAGATTCTTTTTCTTTAAAAAGGGTTTGTTTTTGAATCTCCACTTCATGACTAGTGGCAACATGGGAGAAAGAGTTGAGGTCTTGATGAATAAAGAGATTTTCTTTTAAATCATTTTCTATGGGAAAGTGACTCTCTTCAAGCATAAGCCCTTTGGAGGAAACATTATCCTCATTACTCTTCTCTAAGAGTGTTTGTTGTTTTTCATTTTCTAACCACTCTTGAACTTTTTCTATGATTTTCTTCATTTTTTCTTTCTTTTCTATTTTCTTTTCTTTTTATTTTCTTCTAAGTTCTTCCTCTCTTTTTGTATTTTCCTCCTCATGCATACTCCTAGGGACTCTAACTTCTTTTCCTATTTGAGATCTAGTTGGAACAATCCTAGGTTTGGATCCACTAGTTTCTACCAACTTTGCAAGTAAATTTCTTATTTCCTCATTATTATTTTCAAACTCTTTTTCTTTTTGTCTTAATTCTTCCTCTCTTTTTATATTTTTTTTTAGGTACTCCTTGAGTTGCCTAAGTTCATCCCTAACACTATACCTAGTACTACAAGAATTATGACCATGTGCACTAAAATGATCACTCATCTTTGATCAAGAAAAAGGTTTTCACAAATTGTTTTCAAAGGGGTTAGAAAAAGTTTTCACAAAGAGTGAGTGATAAAAATGGTTTTCACAAAAGGTTTTCAAAGTGCAAGATAGGTAGGAAAAGGCCTAAGTGTACAAAGTGAACTTTCAAGGGGAGGTGGACTACAAAGAATCACTTAATAACCAAGCCCTATCAAGTAAAAATCACTAAGCCTTTTCTACTTTTCTTACAAAACAATTTGGCACAACAATAAAGTGTGTGTGTGCACGTTACCCCTAGTAGGCAAATTGCAAGCCTTCTAAACGAATTTGAAGACAAAGATAAAAGCCTAAACAATTATACTACCAAAAGCTCTAAAACATGCAAAAGGAAAGCACTTAAAACATGTTCTAGTCGAGGTCCTAGGTGAAGGTTTTCAAATCACCTTCAACTACACGAACTAAAACCAAGTTGAAGAGGTTTAGAAATGGCCAAATTACAAACCAAAAGAATGAGACCAAGGCCAAAAACAAAGAGGCCGAAAATAGAAAATTTCAAGCAAAAATTATGCAAAACAAGAATTTAAGTCTTCAAACTCCTCCACTTGGGTTCCTTCACAATGAGCAAACTTGTTAGACCTCTCCAAGTGTTTGTTCACTCCTTTTGATATGGTGTAAATCCCTCCAAAGGCTAGGCTTGGATTCGGTTCACCCCTCCACTCAAATCCACCAAAGGTGTGAAAATTGACTAGAGTGGTTTTTCACCTACAATCAAAATGAAACCAACCCAAAGCAAGAGTCCAAGAAATAAAACTGAAAAGCACAATTAGGAAAGGCTAAACTCAGAGAGAATTTATGGAGACAAAACAAAAGAGGCCAAGAAAGACAAGCAAAAAAATTAAGACTCAATCAAAGAAAGGAAGCACACAAAGAGTAATCCTAGAAAGGCACTAGAATTAGGTTAGTGTTTAGTCCACTTGATTAAGTCCTTTATATGTTTCGGTCCAGCCAAAGGTAAGTCCCAAAATAAGGTCAAATTGTCATAAGTCCAACTCCTAAATGCATAGGTATTTGTCCAAGTCCACAAGTCTAGCAACAAGTCCTTTTTGGTCCAAGAAATTTTTTTTTTTTTGTTCTAGTCTTTTTCTTTCTTTTCACGGCAATGTTTTCTTTTATATGTCTTGGGTCCGAAATTTTTTTGTTAAATTAAGCCCAAATGTTGCTTAGGTTTTGCACTTGTGGTTGGTCAAAAATTAGGTTAAAAAAATTTAGGAGAAGAGAGGATGACAAGTGGCGTTTCTTAGTGGTTCCTTAAGGAATCTTTTTAGTGGAAAAGGTTTGTACTAGTTGGTACAAGTTGTTGGCACAATTTTTTTTTCAGCCACCTCTTAGATTCTTTTAGGGTTCCTTTAAGCATACAAAATTAACCAAAACAAGTGGAATGCAAGGGAAAAAGTGGGCAGCAAGTTATATGCATGTGCAAGGAAGCATTTCACACATGGAAACTCAAAATTACAAGGAACATGCTAGGACTATTTAGCATGCATGAATGACCTCTAAAGAACTTCTAAATGTCACGCCCACTATCATGCAATATGGCATATTTTGTTCATGTGTTTCATGCAAAGTGTTTGGCACATACATGGAATTTATGTTGACAAAATATAGGAAAAAAAAGAAATGACAAAACTTTAGGTGGATTCAAAAATCAAAAAGCATGTTCTTCATGTTCATATGAGACTCAAGAAAAATGAAAAGCATGGCAACCCTAAAAAAAACATGGAAACCTAAAATGGCAAGGAAGGCTCACAAGGACAAGGTCTGAACCCTAAAGCTATTCGGCCACACAAAGAAGGCAAGGAGAAAGAAAATGACCGAAAGCAAAAAAAAACAAGAAGAAGACTCAAAGAAGACACAAAAGTACTAGATGTTACCCTTGAAGAACCTTGGCTCTTGATACCACTTGATGGATTCCTTCTCCATGAAATGACGTAGAGATGAAGGAGAGGAAGCCTTGGCCCTTGATCTAGGTTCAACAAGGTAGACAAAAGGAAGGTGTATGGTGAAGAAAAGGAAGTTGGCGTGAAAATGATGGTGTTTGGGCGGAAGCACTTAGGGTGGTGGTGTTTGGGTGCTCAAAGTTGGCTCACTCCAAGGTAGGTGGAGGCCACTCTAGGTTTCCTACTCTCCAAGGGTGGAGATAGGAGGGGGATAGCCGAAACTTACCCTAGGGACTAAGGATGAGACGTTGAGGCATAAGAATGCTCACTCAAAATCTATATAATCCAAAGTATTTACAAGTGGTGGGGTGTTGGGTATTTATAGGAGGGGAGGCATCTAGGGTTGCATTTGGAGTAGGCAAATGCATTCCAAATGAAATGCAAATGAACCCTAGATGCAACTTGGTGGCCAAGGATGGAATCTTTGGGTTTAGATTGGCTATATCTAGGTGCATGATAAGACCATGCAACCTTTGCCCTCCACTTGGGC
Organism: Cajanus cajan; assembly: GCF_000230855.2. Lineage (NCBI taxonomy): Eukaryota > Viridiplantae > Streptophyta > Magnoliopsida > Fabales > Fabaceae > Cajanus > Cajanus cajan. The sequence goes on along the minus strand of NC_138517.1, from coordinate 5,146,858 downwards.
CTAAGCCTTTCTAACACCAAAAATAGACCCAATAAGCACCAAAAATGTGTCACCCTCTAATTAACACCCTAGCCCAAAATTAAAAACCCTAATAATCTAAATCACCCCATAATACAAGGGTAAAATGGGAAATACAAAAGAAAATAAATTCTAAGTCCTAAACACCCCAAAATACAAGGGTAAAATTGGAAATACAAGTAAAATAAATTGTATGACTAAAATACCCCAAAATACAAGGGTAAAATAGGAAATTAAAGACAAGGGAAAAATAGGAATAAAGAAATAAATGCTATAAAACCTAAGAGCTAAGGTCCAAAAATGGTCTTACTATCCCATTCCTCTTGCCTCCTTTAGTATATCACCTCTTGGTCTTCTCGACCTTAGTGTTATTCCATCACAGTGCCTCTCCCTCTTCCTCTATCAGTCATGTTATTGCTCATAATCTATACACACAATGTAGAACATTAACAAATAATGTTTATTAAGACATCAATAATAAGTTCAAGATTAACAAATAATATCTACTATATAGTAATATATGCATATCCACAACAACCACAAGATTATGACATCAAAGTCTATTAATGCACACATATCAACAACAATTACAACATTACTTGATGTGAATATGAAACATGAAATTAAGTTAATTCTTCTTCTTCTATTACATAAAAGAGTCAATATGAAACATGAGATTAAGTTAATTTGAATCTATATCTTCATAAGTTTCATCATAATCGTCTTCATTACTTGATGTCAATTGTATGTCTTCTTCTTCTTCTTCTTCTTCTTCTTCTTCTTCTTCCTCTTCCTCTTCTTCTTCTTCTTCTTCTTCTTCTTCTTCTTCTTCTTCTTCTTCTTCTTCTTCTTCTTCTTCTTCTATGTCATTTGGAACTTCCTCTACCATGCCCATACTATCAACAAGACTTTGTTGAAAATCATCATTTGAAACAACTAAAGGCACTTGTTGTAGATCATCATCTTGGTAAGCAACATTTGTTTCAAATTTATCATTTTCTAATGATTGAATTATATTTCGTGCCTTGGTTTTTATGACACCAAACCAACCTTGTTGTCCCTCAGGAAAGGATGTAAAATACACTTGTTCTGCTTGTTGAGCTAGTATAAAAGGATCATAGGTATGATATCTCCTAGATTTTTTAATTTCAACATTGCCATAAATATCTATTTTTGTCCCTTGAGAACTGGAATCAAACCAGTCACATTTAAATAAAACCAACTTCTTGTTAGGCCACCCAGTGTACTCCAATTCACAAATATCAATTAACAGTCCATAATAATCATTTTCCATTACTTCATATTGGCCTCCTCGCACACAAACATGATGGTTTGTTGTACTCATTCCCTCATTTTGGGATTTAGTTACAAACTTGTATCCATTGATAGCACAATTAGGCCATTTTGTGACTTTTCTAATAGGGCCCCATGCCAAACTCCTTAAAAGCACATCATCAATTGCATTATCAGGGTTAAGCACCTACATTTGATACTTTGTTAGTCAAAGCTATTAAAATAAGGTACCTTGTTTGAAATAAAATAATTATTTCACGTACATGTGTTTTAAACCAAGTAGAAAAGTTCATGGAAATTTCCTTGTGTAGGTTGGCTTCATTTATCTCAGGGTCCAATTCCCGTAACAAATGCGAGTACATACTGCATATCCAAGATTAGGATTTAATCATTTTTAAGTTTGATTTAAATTTATAACACAATGTTTATATTAAATATACTCACTTTAAGTAAGGAACCACCTCTGGACAATTTAAAAGCACATACAAATGTGCAACTTCCATTTCCTTCTCTTCCAAGGTAGAATTGATACGTTTCCCAAAAAGACGACATGGATAATTGAAAATTGACAATGGAGGATATGAAGAAGATTGTTCACCGTCATCATTTCGTGACACTCTTGTTCTCCTTGATGGAATATGGGAAGGATAATAATATGATGCAAATGTGGACATCTCCTCAAGTAAATATGCTTTACAAATTGAGCCTTCCACATAAGCTTGGTTTGTAACTTTCTTTTTTAACGATCCTATAAACCTATGAAAAAAGTAAGTCTTTAAATTCAAGCAAAAAAAAAATAAGGATGTTGTAATAGATTTAATATTAATAATAACTAACCTTTCAAATGGATACATCCATCTATATTGAATAGGGCCACCAACTCTTGCTTCATATGCTAAATGAATTGGTAGATGTTCCATTGAGTCAAAAAAACTTGGAGGGAATATTTGTTCTAGTTTGCACATTATGATTGGAATGTTATCTTGTAACACGCACAACTTCTCTTCTGAAAGCAAGGACGAAGTAATTTCTCTAAAGAATTGACTAAACTCAGTAAGAGTGTTCCATATAGGCTTAGGCAACACTTTGAATGCGACTGAAAGCAAACGTTGCATAAACACATGACAATCATGACTTTTCATGCCAAATAACTTTGCTTCCCTCAAGTCAACACACCTACTCAAATTGGAAGCATAACCATCTGGAAGCTTGAGACTTATAACCCATTGACAAACAGCTAGTCTTTGTTGTTTGGTTAATGTATATTGTGCCTTTGGCTTTACAAGGTTCCCATTCTTGCCGACATGTAGTTCTAAACCTCTACGCTTACAATGAACTTCCAAGTCCTTTCTAGATTTGATAGTATCCTTTGTTTTTCCTTTGGTATCCATGACTGTGAACAAAATATTGAGAAATACGTTTCTCTCAATGTGCATCACATCAAGATTATGTCGAAGAAGATTTGTCTTCCAATATGGTAATTCCCAAAAAATACTTCGTTTTGTCCAATTGTGCTCTTTCCCATAGCCTGATGGATTTTGTTCTTGGAATTCTTCAATACTTGGTAGATGTTGTACCCTTTCCCATATTTCTTCACCACTCAACCTTCGTGGAGGATTTAGAACCTCAACTTTGCCTTTTGTAAATGAAGTCTTATTCCTTCTATATGGATGATCTTGTGGTAAGAATCGACGATGGCAATCAAATCATGATGTCTTTTTACTACATGCAAGGCTAAACCCTCTATTATTTTCCATACAAATTGGGCAAGCAAGTCTTCCCATTGTCATCCAACCACTTAACATCCCATAGGCTGGAAAATCATTGATCGTCCACATCAAAGCTGCTCTCATCAAAAAGTTTTGCTTCAAGGACACATCATAAGTCATAACTCCATCATCCCATAGCATTTTTAATTCATCTATAAGGGGGCGCAAGTACACATCAACTTTATTCTTTGGGTTGGATGGCCCAGGAATTATAATGGTTAAGAACATGAACTCTCTTCTCATACACAACCACGGCGGCAAATTATAAGGAGTAACAATTACAGGCCAACAAGAATAAGTCCTACCAGTTTTGTCAAATGGAGCAAAGCCATCAGCACACAACCCTAATCGAACATTTCGAGGCTCTTGAGCAAAATCAGGCCATGTTTCATCAAAGTGTCTCCAAGCTTCTGCATCTGAGGGATGAGACAAAGAACTAGGTTCTCTTTGATGAGTATGATGCCATTTCATTTCATGAGTTGTTTGCATTGAAGAATACAATCGTTTCAACCTAGGAACAAGAGGGAAGTACCACATACTTTTAAGTGGCACTACTTTGTCCTTACCTCGTCTTGTAAAACGTTTATATCGCTGCCTTTGACAAACTTTACAATTTTGGAGCATCTCATTTTCCTTGTAGTACAACATACATCCACTTGGACAACAATCAATTTTCATACTTCCTAACCCCAATTCAGCAACTGTTTTCTTTGCTTGGTAAATATTTTTAGGAAAACGATTGTCATCTGGCATTATATCCCCCATAAATTGCATCCATTCATTAAAACATCCTTCGGATAAACCATAGTCTGTTTTCAAAGTTAAAGCTCTTAAAGAAGCAGACAAAACAGAATATTTATCACAACCATCCCATAAAGGATATTGTGCATCCTTTAACATTTGAAAGAATTTTTGTGCCTCTACGTTTGGATCTTCCATCATTATGTTGTTGTTGTCATCATCATGTTGGTCAAGGTGGGTGCCAATTTCTGGTCCAGCAGCATCCATGACCAATTGTTGATAATTATCAAACATTTCCCTAGGCCCATTACTAGCATAGTATGATTGATCTGCAACCATAGGAGGAATTGGGGGTATTGGGTCACCATGATTTGTCCATTGATAATAGTTAGCCATGAATCCTTTCTTGCAAAGATGCACCCTTACTAAGTTAGGTGTTTCATATCTCCTACACTTACATTTCTTACAAGGGCACCAAATCTTCCCTTGTCCAATATCATGTTCATCGTGTTCCAAAGAAAAATTCACAAATTCATTAATTCCGACAATAAATTCTTCTGTGATACTTCTATGACAATCCACTCTATTATCCATCCACCTTCTATTTTCAGGAATATTCATTTCTGATGCATATAATAAGACAAAATTAATTATTATAACAATTTTAATCTATTTTCTCCTGTGACACTCCTATGAGCATTAAATGAATTTTGTGTATATATATATATATATATATATATAGAGAGAGAGAGAGAGAGAAAAGAGATAGAGACAATGAGGGGTTCACTTCAACAATAACACTTAGTGGAGTTACTCCACTCAATAATAACACATACATTATTCGTTTACATAGAGGCATAGTATATATATATATATATATATATATATATATATATATATATATAAGGTTTTGAAAATATAAGTTTTGCGTATCTTAAGTTTTAATGAGGAAACAATTGTTTTAAGAGTCTGGTAATCGATTACACATTTCGCGTAATCGATTACCAGACAATGAATAACTTATTAAAAGGTTCTCTGGTAATCGATTACCCATTTATTGTAATCGATTACCATACAATGAATTACTTATTAAAAGGTTCTATGGTAATCGATTACCCATTTCTTGTAATCGATTACCATACAATGAATTACTTATTAAAAGGTTCTCTGGTAATCGATTACACATACTTGTAATCGATTACCATACAATGAATTACTTATTAAAAGGTTCTATGGTAATCGATTACCATACAATGAATTACTTATTAATTGGTTCTCTGGTAATCGATTACCAATTCTTGTAATCGATTACCGTACAATGAATTACTTATTAAAAGGTTCTATGGTAATCGATTACCCATTCTTGTAATCGATTACCATACAATGAATCACTTATAAAAAGGTTCTCTGGTAATCGATTACCCGTTTATTGTAATCGATTACCAGACAATGAAAATTATATGTTCGCAATTTACTTATTAAAAGGTTCTCTGGTAATCGATCACCCATTTGTTGTAATCGATTACCAGCAGATGAAAATTTCAAATTTTGAATTTAAACTTTATAAAATTAACAAGCCATCGAGTTTAAAATTTAAATTCATCTTTGTATCTAAGTAAAACTTTATAAAATTTAAGATCATCAAATTAGTACAACTCAAGCATAAGTGTAAGTTAGCAAGATGTTACATCTAAATTAATTATTAAAAAGATTAAAAATATTTTGTAAAATTTAGTGTAGCAATTACATTCAATTATGCCAGGAAAGAAGAGACACTATGTGTTTGAGTGTTTGTCTATTTTTAAAATAAATTAAAACTAAAATAATAAACTCACTTGGTTTTTTCTTTTGTATCTTCGTCTGAATCCTCTGTTGCAGTAATGTCAGTAATGTTATCTTCCCAAAAGATTCCTTTGCGTCTCCGAAAAAGTCTTTCACTTATCAAGAACGATTTTTAGTTGATCTTCTGTTGGGAGCTTGAATTCAGAAAAACATAATATATTAGTGGGAGAGTATCGAAAATTATTTAATTAATTAGAAAGTATACATAATGTGGACTATTATCAATAAATCCTAACTCATATATATATTGAATGATGGAAAAGCATTATGATACATTTACGCACCACTTAAGAGGAAGGCCCTTGTATTCAAATCAAATGGTGTCAACTCCAGGGGGAAGCGCGGTGCTGAAGTGAGGCTTCAAAAGCGAAATCAACAAAGGCAAGTAGCCTATCCTGGAAAGAAATAGAATAAAAGAATTACAAAGTATCAGATTTAATATCAAGTAATTAGCAACTGTACCATTTAAAACAGAGCCCCAAAGCTCCACCTGATCAGGATGCGACATGTTCATGACATTCTTGCAATTACCATTTATTACATATGCAGCCTGCAGCAGTAAAATCAAAATTCATTTAAGAATGGTTAACTTAAGATCAAGGTTTTAAATAGTGCACTATAGAAAGTCTATCGGTGCAGAACAGCCCCTGCCCACTACAGGAGCTGCCATAGTGGCGCTGTGTTGATTCCAACAAAGTCTCTTTGCCTCTCATGCAATGCAAGTAGATGTGTTTATTAATCTATTAACAATACCATTTACAGTCATTGGTAGAAAAAAGTTATCTCTTGAATTAGTAGTGTCATTAAATGTAACCACTATTTAAACCATTCAATTCAAAGGATTTTTTTATAATAAAATTAAATTTATGACATTATTCATGTAATACCTTAACTACTTTTATTGGTCTTGATTAATTAGTCATTTGTTTCTTAAATAAAGGATTAGAGGGAGTACTATACTAATTTATGAGAAGCAGAGTTACATTCAAAATTGTTTAGATGTCAAAGAATCCAATAACAATTTGTATTAATAGGGATTAGGATATGCTTGTTTATAAATTTTCGAAGAATTAGGTAGTTAGACACATGTAGACTTTGGCAGGGAGTCATCATTTTAGACAAGCAAGAAATTTTTTCGGAGAATCATTTGGTCTAGTGGCATACTAATTACCATCGAAGTAATATCATTATTCGAGAGAGATGTACAAAAAGTATATAGAAAAGTGGAAGAAAACATTTTGGGAAGCTTATGAAGGTAGTATACCTACTACTGATTTTCAAAGATGTCATTCCTTATTATAGAACCTGCAGTACAAAGGCTGATAAGGAAGTAGAGGTCCCAATACTGGGCCAGAGTCAGAAAAGGCCTACAATATGGAGGGTTTATTCTAGATGGAATAAGGGCCTAGTGGAGAGTTAATTATCTTAGGTGGAAACTAGAGGGAAGAGAGATCATGTGGGAAAAGGATTATTTAATAAGCTGATTGGAGAATAGGGGATCTGTTATTGGAAATCACAGTTTGTTAGGTCTTTTGCTGGGCAGAGAGGTTTTCTCTGGGGAGGTTAAGCTCTGGTTTCTTTCTTTCAGTTCTATAATAGCTCAAGCTCTCTTCAATTCAACAAAACTCATTTTATTCAATATTTTGTTTTCTTCAATATTTTGTTTTCTGGTTTCAGAATTCAGAATTATTCCAAGATCTGGAGACTATAAATCATCATAGATTCCATAGAGAACTCCTTATTTGAAAGCAGTAATAGGTTCTTCCTTGGGTAGTCCACAAAGGAAAAAACTTGTATGCAATTCCATAGGTCCAATTGATTTTGTTCTCTAATAAGAATTGAAATTTCACCTCAATAATCCACGTTGACATGTAATGGAAACCTTTATCATGCAAATTACCAAGGTAAAAGTCCAATTCTTATTAGACAATAGCACCAAAAGTACCTATGGAACTACATCTAAGTTGTGTCCTTCCACAAAACCCATATATCCATTAACCTTTATAATTAAAACACATTTTATAGCAGCCAATTATCACAGATATTTTGGTCCATTACTCCATTAGCATCATTCCTTTCCTCCCAGCAAACCATCATTACCTTGATACATGCTCAATAAACCTTGAAACAATCAAGTTCCACTACTGATATCCATCCAAAACCATAAACCTAGCCCTTGACATTGCAGTTTCCTTAATATCGTATATGCGACACCAATAAACCATGTAAAGGACTCACCTTCACGTTGTCTTCACCTTCACAGGGAAGCAACAAATTACTTGGATATCCTCTAAAGTGTACCTACAAATCATAAGATACAGAATGATTGTAGCTAGCATAAAAATGTTGTAATAAATCCCTCCTAATTTCTTTAAGCAATCTTACTATTTCATTTTAAGCCCTACTCCCCTTCCCCTCCCAAAATCAAAAAATAGCTCATAGAAACGAAAACAAAACAAAAATTGGTGAGTAAGCAGCAAACGGAAACAAAACAAAAATCTTTACCGTCAAATTCCACGGCCTCTCTGGCTCCACGCATAGAAGATCAAAAAGAACACCAGTGGGTATATACCTGCACGAATCATGAACAAATTGGTGAGTGCAACGCGATGCGAGAGTGAAAAAAACATCGTAGACGCACCACTTAAGAGGAAGGCCCTTGTATTCAAACCAAATGGTGTAACTCCAGGGGGAAGCGTGGTGCTGAAGTGAGGCTTCAAAAGCGAAATCAACAGAGGCAAGTAGCGCGCCTATCCTGGGAGCCAACAGCTGAAAGCGAAGAGGAGAAAAAGAGATGAAAACCTAACTTAAGAGGAGGAGGGAGAGTGCGTCTACGATGACTTAACAAAAAGAGTGTGGGATTGAAGTGAGATGAAAACCTAACTTAAGAGGAGGAGGGAGAGTGGTTCAGACTTTTCAGGGGCGCGGGAGGGAAATTATTTTCCTATTTATTTTCAGATTTTTTTTAAAACACTTTTTTAAACAAATTATACATTAATTTATTAACTATAGTCATTTTTTAACTAAGTTATTTAATTTTAGTTTTTACAATAATTTATTTTTTATGAATTAACAAATTTTGAAATATATTTTTTTAAAAAATAATTTTTTAGTCAATACGGTGATTAAAAAGTATTATAATAAATAATTTTAATTATATTTTATCACGTTTTAATCAAGTGAGTGAATGATAATGAATTAACTAAAATTCTAAAATATATTTTAATTAAAAATAATTTTTTGGTAAATACGGTAACTAAAAAGTATTATAATAAATAATTAAATTAAAAAAAATAAATTTTATAATGATTATTTTTTTAATGATGTTAAATTAAATATTCTAATTATTTTATAATAAATTAAAATTAAAATATAATAAAATATGTTAACTGATATTTTAAATAAAATATATTAAAATATTATAATCAAAAGAAATTTAATATTCAATCAAAATATTATATAAATCATAACTAAAATTATAATAAATATTTTGATATTAAATTTATTATATATTAAAATTAATTACATATTTGTATCAAAGAAATTGCTCTAGATTTTAGATTTTATTTATTATGTTTTATAATAAATAAAATCCAATATTAATTACATATTTGTATACTTTATCTTTTAATCAATAATTTTATTGAGTTTTGCTTATATATATATATATATATATATATATTGGACAAGATAAGAAGATAAGGAAAATAATCCTTATCATGTGTGTTTGGATGAAAAATATTACAAATTTAAAGAGTTTTAAATTCTTACTATTTGAATTATTTGATGCTATGAAATTAGAAAGACATTTTTCAATAAACAACTAAATTAGTTAATTATTATTTATTTTATATTTGTGGACATTATCTTCTTATAGTTATTTTAATGAGTTTCATAGAATGTTTTAAAGTTTTTTAATAATTATTAGTATTTTAATAATGAATATTTATGAAAATTAATTTTTGTAATATTTTGATTTTTAAGTAGCCAGAACGAGTCGTTCTCAAACTGCAACGGGCCGTTCTAGACTACTAAAATAGCCTATTAAAATTAAAGCAGAACAGGCCGTTCTAACACATAAATTTATGATCAATACGCAAATACAGAATGGCCCGTTCCCATAGTGGAACGGGCCGTTCTAAACTAAACTACTAAAATAGTCAGATATTTATTGTATGGATTAGAGTGCTCTGTAGGTTCTTAAGAGAACCATGAGAGAAACAAACAAACTATACAAGTTTATATTTTGCTTTTTGATTGTTCTGTTGTATTTCTTGTTGCATGAGATGTATGAATATCTATTTAATTCCACAAATAGATGAGTTTTGATTTGAATTAAACATGTTTGATATTTCAATTATGAAAAAAATTAGGTTATTCAATTTTTATTATTTGTGTTATGGTATGTGGGGGAGAGGGTGTCACACAAATGATATATAGTTATTCTTAATAAATAAATAAAATATATATATTATTATTTTTATAATATTATTGATAAATTAATATCAATAATATTATTAGTATATTTATAGATAAACTAATAATTTGATAAATATAACTTATTATATATTAATATACTTTTACAAAAATATAAATATATTAATTATAAATATACATATCTTATCTACTATATTTTTATTTTTGTAAAAGTATATTAATATTTACTAAGTTATATTTATCAAATTATCAATTTATCTATAAATATACTAATAATATTATTGATATTAATTTATCAATAATATTATAAAAATATACTAATAATATTATTTGATCTATGCATTATTTGATCTATGCATTAACAATTTTAAATTTAACAGTTTGATCGTTAAAATTTAATGTTGAACATAAGTTATTGAATGAAGTAAGTCTATGTAAACTTACTGTTGGAATAAAAGGATCCCTATTCATATATTAAATTAGGTTATCACATACCATTATATACACTTCATGTCTTTTAATCTTTTAATAAAAAGTAAAATTAATAATTAAAATTTATTTATTTATTTCTTAAGAATTGAGGATTATAATATTATCCATTATTTTGGAGACAAAAATTAGTTACAAGATGACGTAATATATTTTTCCTATATAGATAATCAAACAACTATATATTTAATTATTTTTCTTCCATTCATTATCTCTGTCTCTCTGTCTCTCTCTTTATATATATATAGACAAACAGGTTATACTAACACTGATACCAGGTGTAACTTTTATATATTAAATATTACACACCGCTTGATAATTAATTATATTATGAATAATAATATATATTTAATTAATTTTTATTTATATACTTACCTTTATAATTAACAATCTACTTATTTCTAATTTTTATATATAGATTCATTGAAATTTTAAATATAATACTCATATATTTATACTCATTACCTATATTTTACAGATTTACTACTTAAATATAAAATTCACAATATTAGGATACTTGAAAACACAACATCGAGTAATACCTGTCATATTAATAACTTTCATGTAAAATAAAATATTTCCATTTTTTAGGTTGTGCTTATTTCTTTCATAAATCTAAATTAGATTATTTTATAAGTTTGCTTTTAAGCATAAAAATTAAGAAATTAAAGGATATTATTTTATTAACAAAAAATAAGAAATTTTTAATTTTTAACTAAAAATTTAAATTTTAAAATTAAAAATTATGAAATTAGAAAGATATTTTTCAATAAAAAACTAAATTAGTTAATTATTATTTATTTTATATTTGAGGACATTATCTTCTTATAGTTATTTTAATGATTTTTATAGAATATTTTAAAGGTTTTTAATAATTATTACTATTTTAATAATGAATATTTATGAAAATTAATTTTTGTAATATTTTGATTTTTAAGTAGCCCAAAATGGGCCGTTCTCAAACTTGGGCTTCTACGCCCTTAAGTAAAAAGAGTTGCGCCCTGACTATCAGCTATAGCTTTTGGCCTAGTGGCCTACCATGGTCATGTAATCGATTACCAGTATGTGTCTGCTTGTTAGAGCTGTCAAAGTGGGCTCCAGCCCGTGGGTCAACTCGGCCCACCTTGAAAACGGGCCGGGCCAGGCCAAAAAAATGAAAAAATTTATGATAGGTCAAAAAATGTGACCCGGCCCACCCGGGTTGAACCCGTGGTGGGCCGGGTGGCCCACCTGACCCACTTACCAACCCATCCCCTAAACCCACTAACAACTCACTTAACTATTTATTATTATATATGCATTATTTTAATAAGATATCATTCTTTTATAGATAAAGATAAAATCAATGTTAAATAATATGACATTACTATAAATTTATCTATCCAAACCTCTAATAAAATTTAATATTGATGAATAATCACTCTCATGAAAGATTTTTTATTTTTAATTTTTTTAATTTTTTAAAGTTGCACACTTATTAATTTAATTTTAATGTTGTACCCATGATACTTAGTTTAAAAATTTTTACTTTAGACTAAATATTATTTTATATTGAAATTTATTTTAAATTATAATTTTTTTTAAATAAATAAGGTGGGTTGGTGGGCTGCCCATTTAGCCCACCAACCCGTCGTGGACTGGGCCGGGCTAGAAAATTTTAGATAATAAACTTGGTGGGCCGGGTCGGGTTGGCCCACTTAAAAAGTGGGTTGAGGTGGGCAGGGCCAAACGGGCCGGGCTGGCCCGTTTTGACAGCTCTTGTTCAGGTATATAAAATTAGAAAGATAATTTTCAATAAATAACTAAATTAGTTAATTATTATTTATTTTATATTTGTGGACATTATCTTCTTATAGTTATTTTAATGACTTTTATAGAATGTTTTAAAGTATTAGCTATTGGTCATGTAATCGATTACCAATGCATGTTTGCTTGTTCTGATATATGTAATCGATTACATAGTAGTGTAATCGATTACCAGTGCTATTACACTTATCTGGGTATAGTGTAATCGATTACCATGTAATGTAATCGATTACCAGAGCCAAAAATGCAAAGAATCTCAAAAGGTGTAATCGATTACCATAGTCATGTAATCGATTACACGACTCCTCAGCACTTAAAAAAGTGCAGTTCATCTTCTTCATCACGAAAGAAAACCCAAAACCCTTCGCCCCTTAGATCTTCAAATCCCCATATCTTCCTCAAATCTTAACCAAATTGAGCCCCGTTTGTTCCATTCTTCATCGTTTTCAAGTCTCTTCAACTCTACCGATTGCATTTTTCAAAACAAACACTCAAATGGTAGAATCATCCAAACGTCATAAGGGTTCTTCGTCTCGTTCAACCACCGCCAGGCGCCGCCAACAGCCTCCCTCCGACGACGCCCCTACTCCTACGAATCCCATTCCGTACGCTGGACGTGCTCTCGCTTTGTTCTCCACAGACGAACAACGAGATAAGTACTACCAGTTATTTTCTGAGAGAAATATTGTTGATCCCAAATATATCAGTATTGATTTTTTTGAGGATGAATCTTTTGAGTGTTATACGATTTTTAAGAATTCTGGGTTAGTAGATTTTATGGCTATGAAAAACCCTGTTTATCCAGAATTAGTTAGGGTCTTTTACAGCAATTTAGAAATTAGGAATGGAGTTCTTTACACCGAGGTTAAAAAGATTCCAATAGTGATAAATCAGTCTCTGTTCCGGGATTTATCAAAATTAAAAGATCAAGGTACTCTGTTTGAGGGCACGATTCCGGATACATGGAAACCAGAATATTCCCATCCCAATGCCCGAAGTATGATTTGTGTGGATAATGTTGACATGACTGGAAGATTATTGGCTGGCTCAATGAAATTTGATTATAGAATCATGCATTACATAATTGTTCGGGTACTGCTTCCACGCACGACTAACCTTGCACAGGCTTCAGAAGAGGACTTAATTTTGATATGGGCTCTAATCATTGGCCGGGAATTTAGCTGGGCTCATCTGATTAGGAGTCGAATGAAGAAGGCCTTGCGGGTTAATGCTTCTCTTCCATACCCACATTTTGTAACTACTATTTTGGAACATTTTAAAGTTCCTTTGGAAGATGAAACCTGGGTTCCAGTTAAGAGGGTCTTTGAGATTGGAGCAAATGCAATTGCTTCCTTTGGATACAAGAAAACACTGGACAACACCTGGGTCAGGAAGCGGGATTTTCAAGCAGTAGACACTGACGATCGAACTCCGTCACCACCTCCTCAAGATCCTTCATCAGCACTTCTCTCGGATGTTCTCAATGAAATTAGAGATCTTCGGTTCTATGTTGGTGAACGTTTTGATTCTCTTGACACTCGCATGACTCGTCTTGAGGACGAAGTAAAATCTCTTAGACGCCCTTCCGAGTAGCTAGTTGACTCTGATTCTGTTATTTGCTATTTTAGTTTATCTTATGTTTTGGACTATTTTTTAGTCAATTTCTGGATCTTTGATTAGTATGTTTTAGATTAATTCTGCCCGCTTGACTCTGACTATTTTGCTCATAGGATGTATTTTACTTTTGTTTCTGAATGGTGTTTGTTTATCTTATTCAATTTTTTTATATATTGTCTCATTCCTTTTGATGTTGCCAAAGGGGGAGAGAAAAGGAAAGAAGGGTCCTGATCAAATATTAGATATTTTGAATTGAACAATTTAATCTGATCATTACAACTGTCTATTTAAAGTCAAATTTTTACAATATAAAAATTAACATCAAACAATGATTTATTAAGGGGGACATTAAGGGGGAGTGATCGATATACACTGTTTTATGTTTCTTTCCATCTAAAGTATGTTGTCATCATCAAAAAGGGGGAGAATGTGGAAGAACGTATCTAAAGGATTTTGATGATGCCAAAGAAGTTAAAGAAAACAAGAGGTCAAGTTAAAGCAAGGTGACCAAGAAACAAAAATTTCAAAATATTTTAGATAAGTCTTGTCAACCTAGCTTAATATGTAAAAAGAAATCTTTAGAAATATTGCATAAAGTTCTTGGCCATTTAAAATAAAGAATTTCAAAGAAAACCCAAATATGATTTATATTAATAAGGTTTTGAAAATAAAGGTTTTCAATATTTTAAGTTTTAATAAGGCAATTATTGTTTTTGAGAGACTGGTAATCGATTACCATTACATGTAATCGATTACCAAAGGATGAATCTCATATGTGCAAATTCACTCTTAAAACGTGTTCTGGTAATCGATTACCATTACATGTAATCGATTACCATAAGATAAAATTTCAAAATTTGAATTTAAACCTTACAACGTTCCAACCATTTTGAAACTAAACCGATGTAATCGATTACCAAGTGTTGTAATCGATTACCAGAGCATTTGTGAAATTCTTTGAAATAGTGGAATTCCAAATTCTCCCAAAAATGTAACACATTGAAATTCCTCATATTTTTTTCCCCTTATTTCACTCATATATTTTATCTTATATCTTCATATTTTTAATTATTGAATATTCAAAAATACTTTATAAATTATTAAATATTATCTAAATTAATTTTTAAAATTATTAAATATTTAAAAATTGGTTAACATTTTTTTTTTATAAAATTTTATTTAAAAATCTCAACATATAAATATATTTTTAAAAGCAATTTTATCATGATAAAATCAAATTATCATATCCAAATTAACAATTTAAAATTTAAAAAAAAATTGAATTGACTTATCCAAACAAAATATTTTAACAATGATAGAAATTGAAATCAAAGTAATTCAAATACCAAGAATTTCAAATTCCTTGAATTTGTAAAATTACTCATCCAAACACACCATAAGGGAATGCAATTGTAAGAGACAATTATATGAGTAAGATGTTTATTGTATGGATTAGAGTACTTTGTGGGTTCTTAAGAGAACCATGAGAGAAACAAATAAACTATGCAAGTTTATATTTTGCTTTTTGATTGTTCTGTTGTATTCCTTGTTGCGTGAGATGTATGAATATTTATTAAATTCCACAAATACATGAGTTTTGATTTGAATTAAACATGTTTGGTATTTCAATTATGAAAAAGATTATGTTATACAATTTTTGTTATTTGTGTTATGGTATGTGGGGTAGAGGGTGTCACACAAATGATATATATTTATTATTAATAAATACATAATATATATATATATATATATATATTATATTTTTATAATATTATTCATAAATTAATATCAATAATATTATTAGTATATTTATACATAAACTAATAATTTGATAAATATAACTTATTATATATTAATATAATTTTACAAAAATATAAATATACATATCTTATCTACTATATTTATATTTTTGTAAAAGTATATTAATATATACTGTTATATTTATCAAATTATCAATTTATCTATAAATATACTAAAAATATTATTGATATTAATTTCTTAGCAATATTAAATTATTAATAATATATAAATTTTATTTATTTAGTAATAATAAATATATATCATTTGTTACATTAATAAAAATTATAGTATATGTTAACTTAAATAAGCAAATAATGGTATAATTTTAAATTATTATATATATATATATATATATTGAAATTCTAAAATTATTAAATTTTTAATGGGAGAGATTCAAATTGCACAATTATGATTTTTGAGAGACTAAAATTGTTCAATTAAAAATTAAAGGACTAAAATTGCACAATTACAATTCTTTAGGGACTAAAATTATCCAATTAAAATCTTAGGGATCAAAATTGCACAATTACAATACTTGAGGGATCAAAAATGTAATTAAGCCAAAATTAAATTAATATTTTTTTTTTATTTTCACAAGTTTTTTTTTAAATATTTTTAATGAATGTCTTAGTTTCTTATGTTCAAAATTGACAATTTTTTATTTAATTAAATGAATTTCATAATTTTTTCAGTCCTTTAATTAAATAAAATATTTTTAATTTTATTATTTTTTTTAAAAAAATTAACATATTTTCTTTAATTATGCATAATTCTTAAATATAAAAGTTTCATAAATAAAATTTAATATTTTGAGAGGGTACAATTTGTCACAAATTTATTCACAAAATATTTTAACTTATTTGTGACGGAATTTTGAGAGGGAAAAATCCGTCACTAAATTTTTCATTTTAGTGACGAAATTTGTGACGGATTTTTTAGAGACGAAGTTCATTCCGTCACAAAATCCGTCACAAACATTTTTTTTTTATTTAGTGATGAAATTTGTGACGGATGTTTAGAGACAAAAATTTTTCCGTCACAAAATCCGTCACAAATATTTTTTTTTTGATTCAGTGACGAAATTTGTGACGGATTTTTAGAGACGGAATATATTCCGTCACAAAATCCGTCACAAAAGTCAATAAATTCTTGTCCGTCACAAAACTTAAAATTCCCTCACAAAATGCGTCACTATTAGCGATGCTATTTTTTCCGTCACAAAATTCGTCACAAATATTAATTTTTCTAGTAGTGTCTAGCGAGTAACAAATACAAACAACAATAAAAAAGAAATGAGAAAGAAATTGAAAAATAAAGAAGCAAAAGCAATACATAACATCACTTTAATTTTTATCTACCATTGACATAAAGGTATTTTTTTGTTATAAATCAAATAGAACTATAAAATTATGATAAAAGTATTTTTCTCTACTAGTAGAAATTTATTGCAATAATGAATCTCATGAAAAATATCAATACTAATAAATATATTCTAATAATAATTTATACAATGATAAAAAAAATACATATTTTTTCATATTATAATAAATAAACACATAATCTTCTATTAGGAATATGTATTTAGTAGAAATAAAATTTACTTTATATATAGTATTTATGTGGGAACCAATATACAAGCACCTTACAAGTTGTGATAAGTATTTTTTTAATGTGTAAAAAAATGAATATTTTCTTATAACCATTTATTATTTTTGTTGAGATTGCATTGATTATCCTCTGTAACTGTATCAACTATTTTTTTCCTTTGAAAATCTATTATTCTTATTCATCGGTCTTCTTTTCATTTTCTTCTGTCTCTACCGTTCACACACGATCATGCACTACTTTTCTATTTCTTGTTTCATTTCTTTCTAATTTTTGTTTCATGTCTTTAAGATTCTTATTTATCTTTGTCACCCGCTAGTGTTTTTCTTCGATTCTTGTTCATCACTCTTCTTTTCCTTTTCTTCTATTGCTACAATTCACACTTGATCATGCATTGCTTTTCAATTTCTTGTTTCATTTCTTTGTAATTCTTGTTTGCCTTTGTTACTCAATATAGTTTTTATTTGATTCTTATTCATCACTCTTCTTTGATTCTTGTTCTTTTAGTGTAGTGTAACAACTAGTGGACATGATATTATTCTTCCTCACTTTGGTGACCTTTTTTCAAGTTTCGTTATACATACTTTGTTAGGAATTGGTCTATGGGAGCAAGATTTTTGTTTATAGCTCTAGCTAAGAATACCATCATTTATCATTTCTGGATTTTGGTTACCTATAACCATTGCTCCATGTCTATGATGCACATTTTGATATTTTGTTGGCGTCTAACTAAGATTCAAAAACTCTATCATGAATACCACCTAGTCGTTCCTCAAACAAACAATCTCATTGTATGATCCAAAGAGTCCAACTTCAACACAATGGCGACTTTGTATTAAACAAGTCAACATACAATCTAAAGAAAAAATCTTGAAAAATCAATGACCCACTTTACTAATAAAATAGGTCCACACACAAAGTAGCAAAATATTCTTGAAAGTTTAAACTCAAATTACTCACTTGTCGAATCAATCAAGTCTTGAAAGTTTAAACTCAAATTACATGACATGATAGTAAACAATTCTTGAACTTCTTGACAACATGCAAGATCACACCAAACCCCAACCCAAGTCCCAACACCTAAAATACCATATGCAAGAACACAATCATTGCTTAAAAATAATCAAATATTCAAAGAGTTAAAAGAGTTATCCATAACATATTACAACATTGTTTCTTTATTTTTTAGCAATTAAAATAAAATTATAAATACCTCTCATCACACACATAATCACAAACCACAATTCACATTTGTAAAATTAATAAAAGAAAAGAAAATATCAAATAAAATAAGGACATTTGTTTCATTCCACCATTAACTACAACATCACTTTAATTTCTACCTTTCATTGTCACAAGGTCACTAGAGTGAGAATAATAATATTCATGTCCTAAGTTGTTGCAACACACAAAAAGAATATCAAAATAAAAAGAAAAACTAGCGAGTAACAATGACAAACAAGAATAAGAAAGAAATAAAAAAGAAATTGAAAAACAGATAAACAAAAACAATGCATAACATCACTTTATAGTTTCTACTAACCATCGACATAAAGATACATGTTATAATACATCACATAAAACTATAAAATTATGATATAAGTATTTTTCTCTACTAGTAAAAATTTATTACAATGACAAATCTCATGGAAAATATCAATACTAAGAAATATATTACAATAATAATTTATACAATGATAAATAAAATACATATTCTTCCATATTCTAACACATAAACACATAATTTTCTACTAGGAATATCTATTTAGTAGAAATAACATTTACTTTATATATAATATTTATGTAGGCACCAATATACAAGTACCTTACAAGTTATCATAAGTATTTTTTTTAATGTGTAAAAAAATGAATATTTCCTACAATCATCCATTATTTTGTTGAGATTGCATTGACTATCTTTTGTCCATGTATCAATTATTTTTTTCCTTTCAAAATCTATTATTTTTGTTCATCAATTTTCTTTCCATTTTCTTCTGTCTCTATAATTCACAAATGATTATGCACAACTTTTCCATTCCTTGTTTCATTTCTTTTTTATTTTTGTTTCATTTCTTGATGATTCTTATTTATCTTTGTTACCTGTTAGGGTTTTTCTTTGATTCTTGTTCACCACTCTTCTTTTCCTTTCTTCTATAGCTACAATTCACACTTGATCATGCACTACTTTTTAATTTCTTGTTTCATTTCTTTCTGATTTTTGTTTTTCTTTGTTACTCATTAGAGTTTTTATTTTATTCTTATTCATTACTCTTCTTTGATTCTTGTTCTTTTAGTGTGGTACAACAACTGGTGGACATGGATATTATTGATCCTCACTTTCGTGACATTTTCTTCAAGTTTCTTTATACATACTTTGTTAGGAGTTGGAGTATACGAGCAAGATTTTTTTATAGCTCTAGCTAAGAATACCATCATTTATCGTTTCTGGATTTTGGTTTCCTATAATCTTTGCTTCATGTCTATGATGCTCATTTTGATATTCTGTTGGTATCTAATTAAGATTCAAAAACTCTATATCGACACCACTAAGTCATGCCTCCAGCAAACAATCTCTTTGTTTAATCCAAAAAGCACCCAACTTTAACACAATGGTGAGCTTGTATTAAACAGGTCAACATTCAATCTAAAGAAAAAATCTAGAAATAATAATTACCCACTTTGCTAATAAAATAGTTCCACACACAAAATTGCAAAATTATCTTGAAAGTTTAAACTCAAAACTCACTTGTCTAATCAATCAATTTTTGAAAATTTAAACTCCAATTTTATGACATGACAGTAGACAATCCTTTAACTTCTTGCATCATGCAAGATCACACCAAACCCCAACCCAAGTCCCAACACCTAAAATACCATATGCAATAACACAATCATTACTTAAAAATAATCCACAATTAATAGAGTTAAAAGAGTTATCCATAACATATTACAACATTATTTCCTTATTTTTTAATCATTAAAATAAAATTATAAACACCTCTCATCACATACATAATCGCAAACCACAATTCATATTTGTAAAATTAATAAAAGAAGAAAATATCAATTAAAACAAGGACATTTGTTTCATTCAACCATTAACAACAACATCAATTTACTTTCTACCTTTTATCGTCACAAGTTCAATAGAGAAAGGATAGTAATATTAATGTCCACAAGTTATTGCAACACACAAAAAGAACATCAAAACAAAAAGTAAAACTCTAGCAAGTAATAAAGACAAACTAGAATCAGAAAGAAAATGAAAAAGAAATTGAAAATAGAGAAGCAAAAGCAATGCATAACATCACTTTAATTTCTACCTACCATTGACATAAAGGGATTTGTTGTTATACATCTCATAGAACTATGAAATTATGATATAAGTATTTTTCTCTACAAGCAAAAATTTATTGCAATGACGAATCTCATGGAAAATATGAATACTAAGAAATATATTATAATAATAATTTATGCAATGATCAATAAAAAACATATTTTTCCCTATTATAATACATAAACACATAATCTTTTATTAGGAATATATATTTAGTAGAATTAACATTTACTTTATATATATTATTTATGCAGACACCAATATACAAGCACCTTACAAGTTATGATAAGTATTTTTTTTAATGTGCAAAAAAAAATGAATATTTCTTTACAACCATTCATTATTTTTGTTGAGATTGCATTAACTATCCTCTATAGTTGTATCAATTATCTTTTTTTCCTTTGAAAATCTATTATTCTTGTTCACCAATCTTCTTTTTTCCTTTACTTATCTTTACAATTCACACACGATCATGCCTTACTTTTGCATTTCTTATTTCATTTCTTTGTAATTGTTGTTTTATTTCTTTTTCATTCTTATTTATCTTTGTTACTCACTAGGGTTTTTCTTTGATTATTGTTCATCACTTTTCGTTTCCTTTTCTTCTATCACTACAATTGGCACTTGATCATGCACTACTTTTCATTTTCTTGTTTCATTGCTTTCTCACTACAAGAAAAAGTTAAATTTTTCACGGATAATTTCCCACGGACAAAAATGGGAAATTTTTGACGGAATTTTTGACGGATTTTTAAATGATGGAAATTTTGACGAAATTTCCGATGGATTTAAATCCGTCTGAAATTTCCGAAGAAATTTCCCATGGATTTAAATCCGTCAGAAATTTCTGAGAGAATTTCCCACGGATTTAAATCCGTCTAAAATTTCTGAACAGAATTTCCCACGGATTTAAATCTGTCTGAAATTCCTGAACAAAATTTTCCACGAATTTAAATCTGTCTAAAATTTCTGAACAGAGTTTCCCACAGATTTAAATCCGTCTGAAATTTTTGAATAGAGTTTCCCACGGATATAAATCCGTCTGAAATTTCTGAACAGTTTCCCACAGATTTAAATCTGTCTGAAATTTCTGAACAAAATTTCCCACGGATTTAAATCCGTCTGAAATTTCTGAACAGAATTTCCCACGGATTTAAATCCGTCTGATATTATTAAATAAAATTTAAGCCAATTATTTTTCAAATGCAACCAATCCTAATCGCATCGATTCACACAACAATGCACTATATAATATTTTCATTATTATATGGGTGTTTTCAAAATATAAATAAGATAAATATAAATCAAAGTGTGTGAGGTATGACTTATATTATATTACCTATATATAATTATATGTTTAGGTTATTATAAATTATAAACTAATTAGCATAAATGTGTTTTTTTTTCCTTATCTTGAAAAATACCAACACATGAAGTTCAAATTTAAGAATACCATATCTTTTCTTTAATTATTAAAAATCACTCATCTATTTGAAAATAACGTTATTAATTAAATAAGGGGGAAAAACTTAAATTATGTTATGCAAATATCATATATATGTATCTATCATTTATTTCTAAATTACATCCAATACTATGCATGTCATTTTCACGAAAACTTTCATTGATCTTCAATTTTGAAAATAAGATTTTTTTCAATTCATTTTCAAAATTATTACTTAAATTTAATATATTTTTTAAATCAGTGTGCATGATATTTAAAATAAATTTCAAAAAAATTGAAATAATGAAATAAGAGATCAAATCTCATTTAATTAATGATATTTGTATTAATAAATTATTTTCTCTTATTAGTATATAAATAGTATTATCTTTATGTGCCACTTAAATAAATAAATAAGAAAATTAATACTCACTTAAAAATTTGAGAAGAGATATACGTATGACGTTATTGAGAAAAACTTCAAGTAGGGGTTAATGAAAATTTTTCTAGATTAAATCTTCTTTATTTAAAACTTAAAACATTAAAGTTAAAATAATTACACTAAATAATTATTTTTGTTCCTAATAACTGATTGATTTAAAAATCTCTCTTTAAGTTGTAGTAATTTCTTAAATTTACATTTTATTGATTTCTGAATTTTATATTTAAGTAAATCAGTAAAATACAAAGTAACGAGTATAAATATGAGTATTTAAAACTTCAATGAATCTATATATAGAAAGTAGAGATAAAGACAGAGAAAATGAATGGAAAAAAAATAGTTAAATATATAGTTGTTTGATTATCTATAGTAATAGATAGAGGGAAATATACGTCATCTTGTAACTGATTTTGTCTAAAAAATAATAGATAATCATACCCTTAACTGATTTTTATTTTATATATTCTAATTTTACTTGTAATAATATGATTATATATTTAAATAGTTTAATTTTAATAATTTTTTAAGTATATTTTGGTCTTTTCACTTAAAATATTTGAATTTCTATATTTTAATTTGAATTATTTTTTAAGTATATTTTTGTCTTTTTGTCTTAAATTTTTGAATTTCTATATTTTAATTTTAATAATTTTTTATTTCTATTATTTATTAATTCTTTTCTTTTTTAATGTTTTATAACATTATTAAGATTTTATAATTTTATTTATAATTTTATCTTACTTTTTATTTTATAAATATAATTTGGATTATTCATTTTATAATTAAATTAATTTTTTTAAATTTTTTATAAGTTTACATTCTAATAATGTATTAAAACCCCTCAATCTTTGATTATTAGATAGCAACAACATGGATATTCTGATTATTAGACATTATGTTATAATTCTACTGATCGTACTATATGTTATTTTTAAATTTGAACTCCTAAACTTTATTTGTTATGTATGACATTTTATTTTGTATGAATGAACTTGTTTTGATTTACATAATTATAATTGATTTAATATCTTTAAATAGGATAATTATTTAATACAATTTTGAATTAAAAAAATTCACAGAATTTCCCACGGATTTCCCACGGATAAATCCGTGGGTAATTTCCCACGGACTAATCCGTGGGTAATTTCCCAGGGATTTATTCGTGGGAAATTACCCATGGACAAATCCGTGGGAAATTACCCACGGATTAGTCCGTGGGAAATTACCCACGGATAAATCCGTGGGAAATTCTGTGAATTTTTTTTAATTCAAAATTATATTAAATAATTATCCTATTTAAAGATATTAAATCAATTATAATTATGTAAATCAAAACAAGTTCATTCATAAAGATTGAGGGGTTTCAATATATTTTTATAATGTAAACTCATAAAATATTTAAAAAAATTAATTTAATTATAAAATGAATAATCCAAATTATATTTATAAAATAAAAAATAAGATAAAATTAGAGAGATTAAAATTATAAAATTTTAATAATGTTATAAAACATTAAAAAAGAAAAGAATTAATAAATAATAGAAATAAAAATTTATTAAAATTACAATATAGAAATTCAAAAATTTAAGACAAAAAGACAAAAATATACTTAAAAAATAATTCAAATTAAAATATAGAAATTCAAATATTTTAAGTGAAAAGACAAAAATATAGTTAAAAAATTATTAAAATTAAACTATTTAAATATATAATCATATTATTACAAATAAAATTAGAATATATAAAATAAAAATCGGTTAAGGGTATGATTTTCTATTATTTTTTAGACAAAATCAGTTACAAGATGACGTATAACTTTATATTAAATGTGAATTTTATAAATTCAATCGTTAAATTAAAAATCTTTTACTCTTAAATCATATATACAAAATGTTATATTAATCGAAAATGATTTCTTATAAAACAAAATTAAATCTGTTGGAAAATTTATATTTTCGATGAGAAAATTTTTGTAGGAAAAGCTATATTATTGATGAAATATTTCAGACAAATTTATATTTGTCGAAAAATGTAAGAACTGGTTTTAAATTTGATATGAAAATATTATGATATTATTATATAAGATTTTAAGTTAGTATTTTATTAATGGTTGATAATTAAAAAAATAAAACAAGGATAAATACATTTTTTGAATTTTATATGTTTGATTTAACATAACTTACAAAATAACTCTTGGTAAAGTTATTCCGCTCAATAACTCATGGTGTGTGTTGAATTTTTTCGATCCAATTAATTGTTAAATTAAAAGTTATTAAATTTTACTAATAATGAATATAAAAAATTAATTAGTTTTGAAATAAATTATTTGCTAATTAACAATATAATTGAAACATTAATTATTTTAAATTATTTAACTAGAATCTTATTGAGAATTTACTATATGATCTTAATATTTTTGTATAACTAATATCTGGTTTTAAATTTGATATGAGAATATTATAT
Source organism: Cajanus cajan (assembly GCF_000230855.2). Taxonomy (NCBI): domain Eukaryota; kingdom Viridiplantae; phylum Streptophyta; class Magnoliopsida; order Fabales; family Fabaceae; genus Cajanus; species Cajanus cajan. The sequence continues at coordinate 5,121,755 of NC_138517.1, read as the reverse complement.
ATAATTAGATAAGATTTTAAGTTAGTATTTTATTAATAGTTGATAATTAGAAAACAAAAACAAGGATAAATACATTTTTTGAATTTTATATGTTTGATTTAAGGTAAATAAATATATTAAATTAATTAATAATTTATTTAAAATATTAAAATTTAATTTATAAGTATGTAATAAATAAATATTTATAATTTTATAAATTATATTATCATTATAAATTATAAAATTAAATAATTTAAATTATAATTTTAAATAAAAATAAGTAGATATTACTTATAAAAGTAAGTAGATATAAATAAATAATAATTAAATATATTATTATTATTATTAATTATTATTATTTGTAATATAAAATTATTATATATTATTATTATAGTACAAATATGAGATTGTATATTTGAGGATGACTTAAATGAATTAATTTGTACAAGTTATAGTAACAACATACATATACATTTCGGTAGCTTACTCATCAGAACTTTACAGTTAAGCGTGCTTGAGCTGGAGTAGTACTGGGATGGGTGACCTTCTGGGAAGTCTCCCAAAAATTGCACAAGTAAGGATAAAACACGTTAAACAATGAAATATCGTGAAATAAAACCCTTGAGAGACCATAAATCTGTGAGAAAATCCGTTGGAAAGTTACTCAGGGATAAAAATCCGTCGGTAAATATTTCAGACGAGCAATTTACCGACGGATTAGTGTCCGTCGGTAATCCGTCGGAAATGCACTATTACCCACGGATTTTTGGCATTTCCCACGGATTTTGGCCGTCTGTAATAGCGAATTTTCTTGTAGTGTTTGATTCTTGTTTCATTACTTTCTAATTCTTGTTTGTCTTTGTTACTCACTAGAGTTTTTATTTGATTCTTATTCATCACTCTTCTTTGATTCTTGTTCTTTTAGTGTGGTGCAAAAACTAGTGGATATGATATTATTGTTACTCACTTTTGTGACCTTTCCCTCAAGTTTCTTTATACATACTTTGTTAGGAATTAGTGTATAGGAGAAAGATTTTTTTATAGCTTTAACTAAGAATACAATCATTTATCGTTTCTGGATATTTCTTTCATTCCACCATTAAAATCACTTTAATTTCTACCTTTAATCCTCACTAAGTCGCTAGAGTGAGAATAGTAATATCTATGTCCACAAGTTGTTGCAACACACAAAAAGAAAATCAAAACAAAAATAAAAAATCTAACGAGTAACAAAGACAAACAGTAATCATAAAGAAATTGAAAAAAAAAGAAATAAAAGTAATGCATAACATCACTTTAATTTCTACCTGTCATCGACATAAACGTATTTGTTGTTATACATCACATAGAACAATAAAATTATGATATAATTATTTTTCTCTACTAGTATAAATTTATTGCAATGACGAATCTCATGGAAAATAACCATACTAAATAATATATTCCAATAATAATTTATACCATGATAATCAAAATACATATTTTACCCGATTCTAATATATAAACACATAATCTTCTATTAGGAATACCTATTTAGTAGAAATAAGATTTACTTTATATATAATATTTATATGGGCACCAATATACAAGCACTTTACAAGTTATGACAATTATTTTTTTAATGTGTAAAAGAAATAAATATTTCCTACAACCATCCATTATTTTTTTATTGTGATTGCATTGACTATCCTCTATCAATGTATCAATTATTTTTTTCCTTTGAAAATATATTATACTTGTTCACCAATCTTCTTTTCCTTTTCTTCTACCTCTACAATTAACACTCGATCATGCACTACTTTTCCATTTTTTGTTTCATTTCTTTTGGATTCTTAATTCATTTCTTTCTGATTCTTGTTTATCTTTGTTACTCACTAGGGTTTTTCTTTTATTCCTTTTCATCACTCATCTTTTCCTTTCCTTTTATCACTAGAATTCACACTTGATCAAACACTATTTTTTTAATTTCTTGTTTTATTTCTTTATGATTCTTATTTCATTTCTTTTTTTATTCTTGTTTGTCTATGTTTCTCACTAGAATTTTTACTTCATTCTTATTCATCAATCTTTTCTAATTCTTTTTCTTTTAGTATGGCGCAACAATTGGTAGACATGGATATTATTGTTCTTCACTTTGGTGACCTTTTCTTTGAGTTTCTTTATACATACTTTGTTAAGAGTTGGTGTATAAGAGCAAGATTTTTTTATTGCTCTAGCTAAGAATATCATCATTTATCATTTTTGGATTTTGATTTCCTATAACTTTTCCTCCATGTCTATGATGCACATTTTGATATTCTGTTCGTGTCTAATTTGGATTCAAAAACTCTATCATCAACACCACCTAGTCGTGCCTCACACAAACAATCTCTATGTCTGATCCAAGGCACCCAACTTTAACATAATGGTAAGCTTGTATTAAACAGGTCAACATACAATTTATAGATAAAATCTTGAAAAAATAATTACCCACTTCGCCAATAAAATATGACCACACATAGTAGAAAAGATATCTTTAAAGTTTAAACTCAAATTACTCACTTGTCTAACCAAGCAAGTCTTGAAAGTTTAAATTCAAATTACATGACATGACAGTAAACAATTCTTCAACTTCTTGACAATATGTAAGATCACACCTAACCCTAACCCAAGTCCCAATACCTAAAACACCATAAACAAAAATACGATCATTGCTTAAAAATAATCCACAATTCAGAGAGTTAAAAGAGTTATTCATAACATATTACAACATTGTTTCCTTATTTTATAGCCATTACAATAAAATTAGAAACACCTCTCATCACATACATAATCACAAACCATAATTCACATTTGTTTTATTCCACCATTAACAACAACATGCCTTTAATTTCTACCTTTCATTATCAAAAGGTCACTAGAGTGGGGATATAGTAATGTCAATGTCCACAAGTTGTTGCAACACATAAAAAGAACATCAAAACAAAAAGAAACCCTCTAGTGAGTAACAAAGTCAAACAAGAATAAAAAAGAAATTAAAAAATAGAGAAGCAAAAACAATACATAACATCACTTTAATTTCTAACTTTCATCGACCTAAAGGTATTTATTGTTATATGTCACATAGAACTATAAAATTATGATATAAGTATTTTTTTCTACTACTAGAAATTTATTGCAATGACGAATCTCATGAAAAATATCAATTCTAAGAAATATATTCCAATAATAATTTATACATTGATAAATAAAATATATATTTGCCCCTATTCTAATACATAAACACATAATCTTCTATTAGGAATATGTATTTAGTATAAATAACATTTACTTTATATATGGTATTTATGTGGGCACTAATATACAAGCACATTACAAGTCATGATAAGTATTTTTTTAATGTGTAAAAAGAAATGAATATTTCTTACAATCATCCATTATTTTTGTTGAGACTATGTTGACTATCCTCTTTTCCTGTATTGATTATTTTTTCATTTGAAAATCTATTATATTGTTCATCAATCTTATTTTTCTTTTCTTCTATCCCTATAATTCACACTCGATCATACACTACTTTTCCATTTCTTGTTTCATTTCTTCTTGATTCTTGTTTCATTTCTTTATGATTCTTGTTTCATTTCTTTATGATTCTTGTTTATCTTTTTTATTCGCTATGCTTTTTCTTTGATTCTTGTTCATCACTCTTCTTTTCCTTTTCTTCTATAGCTACAATTCACACTTGATCATGCACTACTTTTCATTTTCTTATTTCATTTCATTTTTATTCTTGTTTGTCATTGCTACTAGGGTTTTTTTTATTTTATTCTTATTCATCACTCTTCTTTGATTGTTGTTCTTTTAGTGTGGTGCAACAACTGATGGACATGGATATTATTGTTCCTCACTTTGGTGACATTTTCTTCAAGTTTCTTTATACATACTTTGTTAGGAATTAGTGTATAGGAGCAAGATTTTTTTATAGCTTTAGCTAATAATACCATCATTTATTGTTTCTAGATTTTGGTTTCCTATAACCTTTGCTCTATGTGTTTGGCACATTTTGATATTCTATGGGTGTCTAATTAAGGTTCAAAAACCCTATAATTAACAGCACCTAGTTGTGCCTCAAATAAACAATCTCTTTGTATGATCCAAAACTCCCAACTTTAACATAGTGGTAAGCTTGTATTAGAAGGGTCAATATACAATCTAAAGAAAAAATATTGAAAAAATAATTACCCACTTTGTTAATAAAATAGGTCCACACAAAGTAGCAAAAAAATCTTGAATGTTTAAACTCAAATTACTCACTTGTCTAATCAATCAAGTCTTGAATGTCTAAACTCAAATTACATGACATGACAATAAAAAATTTTGAACTTCTTCACAACATGCAAGATCACACCCAAGTCCCAACACCTAAAATACCATATGTAATAAGACAATCATTGCTTAAAAATAATCCACATTTTAGAGAGTTAAAAGAGTTATCCATAAAATATTCATCATTATTTCCTTATTTTTAACAATTAAAATAAAATCATAAACACCTTTCATCACATACATAATCACAAATCACAATTCACATTTTTAAAATTAAAATAGAAAAGAAAATATCAATTAAAACAAGTACATTTGTTTCATTCCATCATTAACAACAACATCCCTTTAATTTCTACCTTTCATCGTCACAAGGTCACTTGAGTGAGGATAGTAATATCCTTGTCCACAAGTTGTTGCAACATAACAAGAACATCAAAACAAAAAGAAAAACTCTAACGAGTAACAAAGACAAACAAGAATCAGAAAGAAATGAAAAAGAAGTTGAAAAATAGAAAAGTAAAAGCAATGCATAACATCACTTTAATTTTTAACTACCATTGACATAAAGGTATTTGTTGTTATACATCACATATAACTATAAAATTATGATATAAGTATTTTTCTCTACTAGTAGAAATTTATTGCAATGACAAATCTCATGGAAAATATCAATACTAAGAAGATATTCTATTATTAATTTATACAATGATAAATAAAAATACATATTGTCCCCTATTCTAATACATAAACACATAATCTTCTTTTAGTAAAATGTATTTTGTAGAAATAACATTTACTTTATATATAGTATTTAAGTAGGCACCAATATGTAAGTTCCTTACAAGTTATGATAAGTATTTTTTTTAATGTGTAAAAAAAATGAATATTTCCTACAACCATCCATTATTTTTTGTGAGATTGCATTGACTATCTTCTATCCCTGTATCAATTATTTTTCCTTTAAAAATCTATTATTCTTGTTCATCAATCTTCTTTTCTTTTTCTTTTGTCTCTACAATTCACACTCAATCATGCACTACTTTTCAATTTCTTGTTTCATTTCTTTATGATTCTGGTTCCATTTCTTTATGATTCTTGTTTGCCTTTATTACTCACTAGAGTTTTTATTTGATTTTTATTCATTACTCTTCTTTGATTTTTGTTCTTTTAGTGTGGTGCAACAATTGGTGAACATCGATATTATTGTTCCTCACTTTGGTTACCTTTTCTTGAAGTTTCTTTATACATACTTTGTTAGGAGTTGGTGTATGGGAGCATGGTCTTTTTATAACTCTTGCTAAGAATACCATCATTTATCATTTCTGGATTTTGGTTTCCTTTAACATTCTCCATGTCTGAAATGTACATTTTGATATTCTGTTGGTGTCTAATTAAGATTCAAAAACCCTTTCATCAACACCACTTAGTCGTGCCTCAAACAAACAATCTTTTTGTCTGATCCAAAGCATCCAAATTTAACATAATGGTGAGCTTGTATTAGTTGGAAAGTAGTATGGGATGAAGACTTCCTTCTTAAGTTCCTCAATAGGTGATGGACCTATAATAAATCCTTCATTTGTAAACTATTGTTTGTTTGGATCAATTTTTCTAAAATCTTTTTTGTAAAATTGAACACCAAAATAAAACAATATCAAAACTAGACAAATGGAGAATAAGTTGATAGAAAATATTGACATGCAAAATAATAATGATAATCTTTTCTATTCTCAAATAATTGAATGGGGATGCAAAAGTATATCATGAGTAGGTTGATTTCAACCATTTTTTCTTACATGAAATGCTTCCACCAACTATACAAAAAGAAATGAAATAGAAAAAGGTTGATTGATTTATCATCAAATAATAATATTAAAGAATGTATTGGTAAAATTAATCAATGAATAGACATATTGATAAGAGAATTTGCTCATTTTAGTCAGATATAACTTGTGGTCGCTTAAAAACACCTTTTTCTCAAAAAGAGAAAAAAGGATAATGAACTATAGATGTTCAATGTTATTAACCAATGTAAAAAATTATGAAAACTACAACTAAGATTATAATTAAATGGTAAATTGCTAGTCAAATTACCCTAAAGAATATTACTTTTTTATTTTACCAACAATCACTATACATTTAACTATTTAATAACATATTGATTAATATAGATTTTCCATAATAAATTATATAAAAATACAAACTATACTTATGCTTCTAATTATGATAAATAGTAGACACATAGTCAGATCACTTATCACATTTTTATACTCTAAAACTAACAATAGTTGAATAGTCAAAATTTAGAAGTTCAAATATAATTTCAATCAAATATCTACTTGAATGCACCCATATTCTCTATGATCTTAGTATTTTTTTTCCTTCTTTAATAGTCACTTGATACATTTAGAACTGATGAATTGTTCATTTGAAGATACAATTGACCATGTAAATATAATTACCTGATAGTTGACTAAGTTGATTCATAGCAAAACTATACACTTATAAACCAATTCAGATTCACATGTCGATTTATCTTTTGTGAATCAATATAAGTAAACGTCACCTATTCTTCCATCTAAAAAAATAAAATCAAAAAAGAAAAACAAAAATGAGAATAGATGAAATTGTGCAGAATAAAACAAATGAATAAAAAAAAAGGAAACTTGAAACTTACCTTAACCAAGATTAACTCAATTGAAATTTTTTTTTTATTGAAATTAGACACCAACCATTGTTGAAACACCTCACCATAATTTTTTCGATTCTATCTCGTAGGAGAGTTTTGAGAAATTAATTTAAATTGATTAGAATAAGTCATTGGGAAAATTGCCAAACTCTCAAATCTTAAAAACCCTAGCTAGTATTACTATGAAACAAACAAAATGTAAAACTCTAACCATCTTTTGTTGGATATATATATATATATATATATATATATATATATATATATATATATATATATATTTAAGTTAAATTGATTAGAAGAAGAAGTCATTATGAAAAAATGTTAAACTCTCAACACATCCTAAAATCCAACAACTTAAAAACCCTAGATACCGATACTATGAGTCAAAAGTTCAAAACTCTAATTATATTTTGCCAAAAAATTAATATATATATATATATATATATATATATATATATATATATATATATATATATATGTATATATGTGTGTGTGGATGGGTGTGGGGGGTGGGGGTGGGGGTGGGGGTGGGGAGAATGATCTACTTACTTCAAGAGGAACTCTTGAATTACTCTACTTAATAACTCACTAATTACATTGCATTTCAATAATTAATAACTATTAAATTAAAAGTTCTTAATTGTAGCAATCTAGGTCACCATGAGATGGCAAGAATATATTAAAACTTAAGGATTTGCACCAATATTTATTTTAGAAAATATTGGAAAAACCTTAAGTGAAAAATGACCTTTGAAAACTAAATTTTGAGTTCAGGAGTCGACTACTTTTAATTAATTAAGCAAATTATTTGCAACATAAAGTATTTATCTCACCCTAAAACTAAAATTAATTATTGTAACACCTCAAATTTGACATCTAAACGACTAACGATACTTCATAAGATAATATTTCGTACAACTTATCGTTGATCAGAACCTTTCACTAGTCATAATCCTTTGTGGATAACCCTTTCAAAGCCATCCATCCCTAACTTGCTCTAAGAAACTATGAAGTTTTTAAGTGATGAACTACCGAAAAGTAAATGCATCTTGTTGGTATAAGTAGTACAAATTAATTCCTTTAAGTTATCTTCAACTCCACAGTCTCATGCATGTACAATTTATGGATCCTCTCATTATGGTGTGTTTAGACGGTTACAATTATGAAAAATATTTAAATTTAATAATTGCACTTATTTTATTTTAATAAAAACTAAATTTTATTATTAATATTGTTATAAAAGGAGTGGGGTTAATATTATTTTTTTAACTTGACAGAAAGGGCTTCCTACTCTGTATCTCTTGGTACAATGGAGAATTAGAGTTATGTAGTTCTTTTGTATAAAAAAATGTGTTGGAATTTTTTAATTTTATGTTTATTAAATCTTAGAATTTATGAATTATCACAATTCATTTGTTCTAAATTGTAAAATTGAATGAGATGTACACCAAAATCAATCTATTTGAATATTTCAATCATATTTTTATTATAAGAATTATAAAAATTAATCAAAAGAGAAGTTTGAATATATTAAACTATCACAATTTGAATTCTTGAAATTTCGAAAAATTAAAAGATGTTACATCTATTTAACTTTCTTTCACGTGATAATTCATTTATTTAATATAAAAGACAATATTATGAATTTACAAGAAAAATAAAAATTAAATATTGAATAAAACATTTTTAAAAATGTTAAGACTTCAAAATAAATAAAATCAATATATTTATAGAAAAAGATAGGATAGATGAAGCTAACCTTAATGGTATCTTAGATGCTTCTTTTGTGAAATGCTTCCATCTACATGATCACTCATGCTTCTCCAATGAAAGCATTTAAGAAAAAGAAAATAAAAAAAATTATAGGTCAAATGTTTCCATTGGACCTTAAATTCCTTTTACTAAGGGTCCAATATTTCCACTAGTTCCAATGTTTTAAATACCCAATTGGTGAGAATTTTTTGTGTGTTTGAAGACTTAGAGTCTCCTCCTTATATAAAAAAGTAAGAGATGTATGACATTATTGTAGGCAATGTGAGACCTTTCACTTGAGAAGAAAAACAAGGTGGGACTTTAACATTTTTTAACAAATCACCTACTTTGGAATTGATTTTCATCAACATGGAGATGAATTTTGGTTTTCAAGCTATGAACAACAATTGTAAATCTAATGTCAGATTTTCTAAGGGTGCAAAGAACAATTTAAATGAATAATTATAACAAAAGATATGTCATGATGAACTTATGATGTTGAATATAAAAACTTTAAAAAATTGTAAGTTATTTACTTAGACAAGAGTGTAGATATATATCGTTTGTTTTATCTCTTCTAATTATATTTTCATTTTGTATCATGTTTTATTTTATTTTCTCTTTTCTAACCTCTTTTTTATTACTATTTTTCTTTCAAATTTTAGCATTTTTCAGATGAAATTGAATTACTACATTAGTAAATAGATCAAGCCTATGAATGTTGACAAAGTTTGAAATTTATTTTATTTAATTAAATCAAATGAATGAATATTCATAAAAGCATATTTAAGTCAATTTGAATTAGTGAAATGGAATATCAAATAATTTTCAAATTTTGTAGGTATTATCTATTTACTAAAAGCTTTTAATTTAACAATTCAATCATTGAAATTTAGTATAGTTTGTGAGTTATTGGAAAAACTAACTCTATTGGAGTAAATGAAACCCTTATATATAAATATATATGTGTGTGTGTAAAGAGAGAGAGAGACACATACACATAAGAAAGATTACACAAATACACAAAGAAAACATCAATTTGAAATTTGAATTTCAAAATTGAACCAAAATTTTCCAAAGAACTCCCCTTAGCGATGACACAAACCCTACTCGTGTTCTTCAAATCCATATTTTTGCTTCAAGCATTCCTCTTTTCGCTGCATGCTAACCTTTGTTATTCTCGAGCAAAAACTTCCCTTAAGGTGTAATTCGATTTTTGTAAGTTTGGTTCTTAGGTTTCTTAGGTTGCATTTTTGGTAAAGAGTTTCAAATTGGTGTGGCTTTTGCTTTGATAGCTCTCATTGGTGAAATATCATATTCTGCTTTTAAATTATAAATGTTAGGGGTGGATTTACGAACCAGTCTTGTCCATTTAAGGTCTAATTTGTAAAGCCTGCATTTTTAATGGATCGAATAAGCCTGACTACAAAAATAAACAAACTAATTTTTCTAGTTCATGTCTACCACACGAAGTCCGCGTATAAACATGTTAGTTTATGTGCCCAATTATATCTATTTTTTTTTTATAAATATTAAAAAATCAATGAAAATTTTTTTTTTAACCTATGAAAAAATGATGAAAAAATGTACCTAAAAATTGATATAAATACATTTGTGGCATAAAAATTGATATAGATACACATGTAACATAAAAATTGATATAAATACACATATAACATAAAAATTAATATAAATACATGAGGAAAAAAATACATAAAAGTAATTTGTTAATAAGCGGAATACCTATAGGTTTGTAGACCAAGTTTATGAAATCCACGCACTTCACAGACCGAACCAAGAACTTTCCTATATTTATTCAAAAAAAATTTAAAAATGACTTTGTATTTGCACGAACTACGAACTAAATAGACCAATCTATCAAATTGAGTCCATGTACCCACCCCTAACAAATGTAAAATATGTTGTCTTCAGTCAACTTACTTTTGGACTTTTAATGTTAAGCATTTAGTTTTATTTTGGACTATAAATAAGTAAAGATGTTTAGCATGCTAAATCTTATTTCTTGCATCCATGTATGTGACGTTAGTTTTATTAACAAGTACTGTATATTTTTTATTTGTTATTTATTTCTTTTGTGGTTAAAATAAAAAATATATATATTAAAATGATAGATTGCTAGTTGTTTTGACACATGTAAAAACTTACTTCTTGAATGAGCTCTATCTATATTTATTTATAGATACAAAAATAGAGACAATTCAAATGGATTATATCACCAACCATTTTGAACAATATGCGAGTAATGAAGAATTTTACAAAAGGTAATGGAAGATGTGACACACTTACTATCCCAACACATATATTATAATAACGTAAAGCAATAAATAGATAAATTTATTTTTCAATATTGGTAAAAGGATCCACATAAAACTTTCATAACTGTTCTTCAACATCCAAAATACACTACTAGAAAAATTAATATTTGTGACGAATTTTGTGACGGAAAAAATAGCATCGCTAATGGTGACGCATTTTGTGAGGGAATTTTAAGTTTTGTGACGGACAAGAATTTATTGACTTTTGTGACGGATTTTGTGACGGAATATATTCCGTCTCTAAAAATCCGTCACAAATTTCGTCAGAATCAAAAAAAAAATATTTGTGACGGATTTTGTGACGGAAAAATTTTCGTCTCTAAAAATCCGTCACAAATTTCATCACTAAATAAAAAAAATGTTTGTGACGAATTTTGTGACGGAATGAACTTCGTCTCTAAAAAATCCGTCACAAATTTCGTCACTAAAATGAAAAAATTTAGTGACGGATTGTTCCCTCTCAAAATTCCGTCACAAATAGGTTAAAATATTTTGTGAAAAAATTTGTGACAAATTGTTCCCTCTCAAAATATTAAATTTTATTTATGAAACTTTTATATTTAAGAATTATGCATAATTAAAGAAAATATATTAAATTTTTTTTAAAAAAATAATAAAATTAAAAATATTTTATTTCATTAAAGGACTGAAAAAATTATGAAATTCATTTAATTAAATAAAAAATTATCAATTTTGGACATAAGAAACTAAAACATTCATTAAAAATATTTAAAAAAAACTTGTGAAATTAAAAAAAAAATATTAATTTAATTTTGGCTTAATTACATTTTTGATTCCTCAAGTATTGTAATTGTGCAATTTTGATCCCTAAGATTTTAATTGGATAATTTTAGTCCCTAAATAATTGTAATTGTGCAATTTTAGTCCTTTAATTTTTAATTGAACAATTTTAGTCCCTCAAAAATCATAATTGTGCAATTTGAATCTCTCCCATTAAAAATTTAATAATTTTAAAATTTTAATATATATATATATATATATATAATAATTTAAAATTATACAATTATTTGCTTATTTAAGTTAACATATACTATAATTTTTATTAATGTAACAAATGATATATATTTATTATTATTAAACAAATAAAATTTATATATTATTAATAATTTAATATTGCTAATAAATTAATATCAATAATATTTTTAGTATATTTATAGATAAATTGATAATTTGATAAATATAACTAAGTATATATTAATATACTTTTACAAAAATATAAATATAGTAGATAAGATATGTATATTTATATTTTTGTTAAATTATATTAATATATAATAAGTTATATTTATCAAATTATTAGTTTATGTATAAATATACTAATAATATTATTGATATTAATTTATGAATAAAAATATAATATATATATATATATATATATATATATATATTATGTATTTATTAATAATAAATATATATCATTTGTGTGACACCCTCTACACCACATACCATAACACAAATAACAAAAATTGAATAACATAATCTTTTTCATAATTGAAATACCAAACATGTTTAATTCAAATCAAAACTCATGTATTTGTGGAATTAAATAGATATTCATACATCTCACGCAACAATGAATACAACAGAATAATCAAAAAGCAAAATATAAACTTGCATAGTTTATTTGTTTCTCTCAGGGTTTTCTTAAAAACCCACAAAGTACTATAATCCATACAATAAACATCTTACTCATATAATTGTCTCTTATAATTGCATTCCCTTATGGTGTGTTTGGATGAGTAATTTTACAAATTCAAGGATTTTGAAATTCTTGGTATTTGAATTACTTTGATTTCAATTTCTATCATTGTTAAAATATTTTGTTTGGATAATTAAGTCAATTCAAATATCTCAAATTTTAAATTATTAGGTTAGATATGATAATTTGATTCCATCATGATAAAATTAATTTTAAAAATATATTTATATGTTGAGATTTTTAAAATAAATTTTATAAAAATAAATATTAGCTAATTTTTAAATATTTAAGGATTTTAAAAATTAATATAAGATAATATTTAATAATTTTAAAAATATTTTTGAATATCTAATAATTAAAAGAATGAAAAGAAAAGATAAAATATATAGGTGAAATAAGAAAAACAAATATGAAGAATTTCAAATTCTGCTATTTTTGGGAGAATTTGAAATTATACTATTTTAAGGAATTTCACAAATGTTTGGATTTCAAATTCTTTGTAAATTCCTCATCCAAACAAAGCATTTCACCTCAAGAAATTTGAAATTCTTCAAATAAATAAATTACCTTATATAAATTTCTCATCCAAACACACCATTAGGTTTTTCATAGGAATCATAGAGATATTAAAATTATACATTTATATTTAAATATAAGAAAAATAACAAAAGAAGCATGTATATTTATATTTATATTTTCCAGAACGGAGCGTTCTGCGGCCAGAACGGCCCGTTCTGCAACCAGAACGGCCCGTTCTGCAACCAGAACGGACCGTTCCGAAACCAGAACGTCCGTTCTGGGATCACATTTTAAATAAAATTAGGTATATACATACTAAATCAATTATTCATCTTTCGATATAATACTTGATTTCTTTTGGTTATGATATTTTAATATATTTTATTTAAAATATCAATTAACATATTTTATTATTATTTTATTTAATTTATTGTAAAATAATTAAAATATTAAATTTAGCATCATTAAAAAAATAACCATTATAAAATTTATTTTTTTTAGTTTAATTATTTATTATAATACTTTTTAGTTACCGTATTAACCAAAAAATTATTTTTAATTAAAATATATTTTTGAATTTTAGTTAATTGATTATCATTCACTCACTTTATTAAAAAGTGATAAAATTTAATTAATTTTTCATTAATTTAATAAAATAAAAACTTTAAAATAAATATCTAAAATCTTTAACAATTTCTTAAATACAAATATTTAATTAATTAATTTTAATATAATAAATTTAATATCAAAATATTTACCTAGATTTGAGTTATGATTTTTATAATCTTTTGATTTAATATTAGATTTTATTTATTATAAAACATAATAAATAAAATCTTAAATCTGTAGCAATTTCTTTAATACAAATCTGTAATTAATTTTAATATATAATAAATTTAATATCAGAAAATTTATTATAATTTTAATTATGATTTATATAATATTTTGATTTAATAATAAATTTCTTTTGATTATAATATTTTAATGTATTTTATTTGACATATCAGTTAACATATTTCCCTTAAAATTACAAAATCATTTCAACAAAACTATATTACAAAATCATTTCAACAAATTTATAACAATATAAAACTACTCCACAAACCCGTGTTTTATAGCATTTACTTTAGATGAGGCTTTCTCCTTGTTGGTTTTAGTTGGAGAGTTGAGTGATTTCCAAATTTTTTTGCATCCATTGTGTTTGTATGAGAGTTTTGATGGATGTTGCGGCCAATGCGAGGGGTTATCTGATAGAGGTTATGGTTATGGTTTTTCATGATTGGAAGTGCAAGGTTTTTCTGAACTTCAGCCATGTTGTTGTAATTGTAGTAATTTTGTGTATGAAAAAGTTTATTAGTGCAGTTGTGACTATTAGGGTGGAAGGAAAATTGATTTCAAGATGGTTTGATTGGCTAGGAACTAAAATTTGTAGTCCTTTTTCTTATAAACTGATTGATGAGCCGTAATTTAGTGCTTCAATTCATATCATTAAGGCATTGATTACATCTCACATTTAGGGTTAATTTCGTGGTTTTATCATGTTTGCTAATTGTCATTTGAATTATGGGCCTAATTGCAAAACTAATCAAATTTCTGTTTCTGGACAGTTTGACCTTCGCTCGGTTTTTTGGCCATATCTGGAGCTACAGGACTCCGAATTGAGCAATCTTGGTGGCGTTGGAAAGCTAAGAGGAAAAGCTACAAATGTCTCAGTAATGTGCATCTCCTAATTCGAAGCCTAAGATGGTCAAAATGGAGCCCGAAAATGACCCACGGAATCTGGAAACGTTTTGGGCCTTGTTTTGCAATGTTCAAATCAGTTTGGGCCCAATTTGACCCAAGCCTTCTAGAAGGGCAAAAGGGTAATTTCAGAAACCCTAAAAGAGGGCAGAAGGGAGCCCTCTTCACACATTCTCTGTCTCTTCACATTTTCCCCCTTAAACTACCCGCGCCTCCCTCTTCCACCTCCGTCTTCGCCGTCGCCACGTCCCGCGCTCAAGTGCGTCTCGACTCCACGGCGCTCGATAAACTCTCCTCGTCCAACACCACTCCAACCGCTTCCTTCAACCACCGCATCACCGTCCCCGATTTCCTAACCCTACACATATCCCTTTTTTTCTCCTATTTTTCTCACACCCCTTTCCTTTCTTCATTCAAACGAGGGAACATGGTTGCCGCCGCTGATCTTCTCATGCCGGAAATGGGTGCTGGAAAGTTGTAACGCCCGATTCTAACGCCCAATTTATATAATAATAATTATATATTTTCTTATATAATATTTTCACAATTATATCGTTAACAATATATTTTTTTTAATAAAGATAAAGGTAAAGAACAATCATATTTTGTGAATTTAATACATGATATATCGTTCTAAAATATTTACAATAATGTATTATTTTACACAATATATTTTTCTTTTACTTTTATTACAATATTTACATTGATAGTGAAAATAAATTTACAAAAATTATAATAGATTCATCAAATAGCCTCCACATTCCAATTCCTTCCAAGGAAGACAACAGCTATAACATCTGCAAAATGATCTGGAATCCAAAGTAGATCCATCTATTTTGTAATATATTTAATTTATAAAAACAAAGAAAAGAGAGGAGTAAGAACAATATCCAATAAATACAATAATTCAAAAGAATAAACAGAATTATTTGTAATCAATATTAAACATATATATATGTATATATATAAATATAAATATATATACAACTCATATATTAGATTTTCATGATACAATAAAATTTGAATTATACTTGTAGTGACTAGTCAGGATAAATGAGCATCATCATAACATCAACCAATAAAAGGATATTTCACCTTAATCAACAATAGGATATTTCACCTTCATTTCTTACTCATTTAAATCCCCAAGGTCAAACCTCCAGCTACAAATAATTCAAATTTTATCTTCTATGGCCATAGAACAATATTTATCTTTATAAATCCACGAAAAATAATAACAAGACGAGTCCAAGATATCACAATTATATCATAGTTGATTATAAATATATTTATAATATATTTACGTAACAAGAATATATTAATAGTACCAATAACATAAATAAAAATGACGATCATTATAAAATAATAAAACAATATAAAATATGAACACCTTAATAATTATTATAGACAAAAATAATCAAAGGTTAAGCAAATAAATGAGGTTAGAAACACCCCACTAAATAAATGTATCAAGAAAATAACATAAATAAATAACATAGTAGTATATAAAATTTTAAAGAGATAAGGTTCTCCTCCCCCTTACCTGGATAAGTAGGAGCTAAAACTTGAGCAGAACCTCCCCCCTCTGGATTCCCTCTTTTTTTCCCTCTCTTTCTCTCTTTCTTTCTCTTTCTCTCTCTCTCGCTCTCTCTCTCTCTCTCTCTCTCTCTCTTTCTCTCTCTACATTTCCATTTCTGGCCGTATGATTTTTCATAGCCCCCTGCCTCCTATTTATAGGCAATCTGACGCACCCGGAACGGCCCGTATTGATTTCGGAACGGCCCGTTCCGGATCCTTCAAACATGGGCAAATTTGTCAACTGGAACGGCCCGTTCTAATATCGGAACGGCCCGTTTTCAAAAAGCAGAACGGCCCGTTCTGAAACCAGAACGGTCCGTTCTCAATCTCAGCAGAACGGCCCGTTCTCCCTCCGGAACGGCCCGTTCTCCTTGTTGGAACGGCCCGTTCTGGGCCCGTTCTCAACTTGAAATTTCAGTATATTTTTATTGCTTGGAACGACCCGTTCCAATTTTGGAACAGCCCGTTCCAAGTTACCCTTTTACCCCTCAAACTTTAATAAAATTGCGAAAATGCCATTAATAATAAAATTACAAAAATACCCTTATTCCTTTATTAAAATTACAAAATACCATTAATTACAAAAATACATTTTAAAAAAATTGGAGTGTTACAATTCTCCCCTCCTTTTAGAAATTTCGTCCCCGAAATTTACCTGAAAACAGAAATGGATAAGCTTCTCGCATCTTGCTTTCTAATTCCCATGTAGCACTTTTTACCTTATTGATGCACAAATCTATCAATCTCTCTATCTAATGTTCATAAGTACAAGATGCGCAAACTCAGTAAGTCTATCCATAAGATCAAATTTCTTAAGAATATCATACATAACTACAACTAAGTCCATGGATACAGAATCTTATTTCCAAATTAGGACGTCTAAAGACTGTAAAATTATTAAAGACTCTAGTGTTTTACCTCAAACTTTTGGCATACTATATACTAGTATCCAAATTTCTCTACTTCTCTTTTCTCCTTAGGCTATGCTTCCGCTGCACAACTCTGATACATTTTAGTATCTCCTAAATGAATACTAAAAGTATTTTTATGTCCTTCTTCTAAGATCATCTTCCTTAATTCGAGATTACTAAGCACATAGATTCTATCTTTGAATCTCAAAACATCATCAACTTTCAAGCGTAAAGGGCTATTTATACCTCTACCAATCTTTTCCACTTAGCTCACTAAAAAAAAAATTTAACTCCTTAGTCCTCTAATCACATCTATTAATCTATTAGTCCTTTCAACATACTCAATTCAATGTTCCTAAGGGTGAGCTTACACATCACGCTTAAGTTTCTAAATTCTTCAATCAAATCCAATCCTTAAATAATAAAAAATAATATATTAGTGATCATCATAATCAAGGCATCTGTCACAATATTGGTTTAACTTTTGTGAGTCTTTCCACAACCTTTCCAAAGATCAAACACTTAAGCATAAGTTCACTAGATACACATACCAGATCTCTAATTTCACCATTCCATCTACACCCAAGTCAAACTTAAATTTCTAATGTGAGCAAAGATACATCCCTTTAACCATAAGAGGAGATATATACAGAGCTTTCGTACTCAAAGTATCAATTACCACATTGGCTTTTTCCAAATAACAACTAAAATTAAAATCTTAATCATTAACAGTTTTGAACTATCTCTTTGTCTCATATTCAACTCCTTTGGATCAAACAGATGTGTAAGATTCTTATGATCACTAAATATCTCAAACTTAGAATCATACCAGTAATGTCTCCAAAATCTTAAATGTAAATATTACAATCTCTAATTCAAGGTTATGGGTAAGGTAATTTTTTTTTCCTGAAATTTTTTCTTCATACCTAGATACCTAGATACCTAGAAATATAAGCTACTACCTTTCCTTCTTACATCAACGATCCACTCAAACCCGTTTTCGAAGCATCACTATATAACACATAACACTTACTAAAATCCGATAATCTTAACACTAGGCAATATTTCCTTAAGAGTTTAAAAACTACTTTCACACTTACTATTCCATAAAGGCAACCCTCTTTTTTTGGTGAATCCAGACAAAAGTAATGATATCTTAGAAATTTTCTCAATAAATCTCCTATATTAATAAGTTAATGCAAGAAAGCTCTTAACCTCACTAATTGACTTAGGTATCTCCCATTTAAATACAATTTCTAGATAGATCTATATCATATCTCCACTAGAAATTACAAGACCTAGAAAATTCACTTTATACAATAAAAATTCATACTTAGATAACTTAGTGTAATGTTGTCTTGGATATATCTTCACCCTTAACTCCAATATGATGATATCACATCCTAAGGTCAATCTTACTAAACACACAAATATTCATTACTTGATCCCTAAAGTTATCTATCCACACATCAACATACATGCATATCAAATCATATCAAAATACTTATTTTAATCCTTCATATATACCATCCTTAAGTATGTATGAATCAATTACCGTTTACTACGTATGACCTGTACATGAACAACCTTTTTCCCCATAACATCATACAACCTTAAAGAAACTTTTGATCCACAATACAACACCTCAGAATATCAGAATAAAATTGATTTCCTAATAACTCACAAACATCATATGATAACATATATATCCCTTTAACAACTATCAAAGAAAATGATACATAGAAAATTATACTCATCCAAATGATCTCAAACCTATCACCAAAAGAAAGCTAACAGGATAAGTTATCAGTCTTATGAAGACTTGAAATTCTAAAATGATCATATACTTAGCTAAAAATTCCAAAAATTGTAATAGATATAATCAGCGCTAACAGCTAGACCTTTATTCAATAAAATAATCATAATGAAAGTTCTAGATCTCCATTGTACCTGATTTTGGTGCCCTTGACAAGTTAACATCCAAGATTACAACTTTTATGAAGATCATAAAATTCAACTCTATCAATATAATACTCTATCAATATAATACTTATATTGGCACAATAAAACTGCAGCTAAGACATTTCTTGCATAGATCAGCAAAAGAGCGTACCAAAGTCTAAAGCCCCAAAAATACCTTAAAACACTTTCAAACCATTATTTAAGCTTCTTCCTACAATCCTAAACCAAAATAACTTACATATTTAGCACAAAGAACTTAGAAACTAAAATAAAACCCTTATTCAACTTAACCCATAAAAAAATCAATATATAAGCATCAAATATAATAAATCATATAATAAGATTTTAAAAGTAATAAAGGAAATATAAATTGATTCCAGTAAAGGTGGCAGTGCCTCCTAGTTAGGAATAATTTATAACTTCCAAATCATGTAAAATAAAATAACAGAGATGTACACTTGAGCCTTTTATCAAAACATTCAAAACCTTCTTGGATTCATTCGCTAAAACTATAAACTCTACCAAATGAGCACGGTAACCTCATAACTCACGGCCGATTGGATCGACCTGCTTTGATACCACTTAATGTAACGCCCGATTCTAATACCCAATTTATATAATAATAATTATATATTTTCTTATATAATATTTTCACAATTATATCGTTAACAATATTTTTTTTTTAATAAAGATAAAGGTAAAGAACAATCATATTTTGTGAATTTAATACATGATATATCGTTCTAAAATATTTACAATAATGTATTATTTTACACAATATATTTTTCTTTTACTTTTATTACAATATTTACATTGATAGTGAAAATAAATTTACAAAAATTATAATAGATTCATCAAATAGCCTCCACATTCCAATTCCTTCCAAGGAAGACAACAGCTATAACATCTGCAAAATGATCTGGAATCCAAAGTAGATCCATCTATTTTGTAATATATTTAATTTATAAAAACAAAGAAAAGAGAGGAGTAAGAACAATATCCAATAAATACAATAATTCAAAAGAATAAACAGAATTATTTGTAATCAATATTAAACATATATATATGTATATATATAAATATAAATATATATACAACTCATATATTAGATTTTCATGATACAATAAAATTTGAATTATACTTGTAGTGACTAGTCAGGATAAATGAGCATCATCATAACATCAACCAATAAAAGGATATTTCACCTTAATCAACAATAGGATATTTCACCTTCATTTCTTACTCATTTAAATCCCCAAGGTCAAACCTCCAGCTACAAATAATTCAAACTTTATCTTCTATGGCCATAGAACAATATTTATCTTTATAAATCCACGAAAAATAATAACAAGACGAGTCCAAGATATCACAATTATATCATAGTTGATTATAAATATATTTATAATATATTTACGTAACAAGAATATATTAATAGTACCAATAACATAAATAAAAATGACGATCATTATAAAGTAATAAAACAATATAAAATATGAACACCTTAATAATTATTATAGACAAAAATAATCAAAGGTTAAGCAAATAAATGAGGTTAGAAACACCCCACTAAATAAATGTATCAAGAAAATAACATAAATAAATAACATAGTAGTATATAAAATTTTAAAGAGATAAGGTTCTCCTCCCCCTTACCTGGATAAGTAGGAGCTAAAACTTGAGCAGAACCTCCCCCCTCTGGATTCCCTCTTTCTTTCCCTCTCTTTCTCTCTTTCTTTCTCTTTCTCTCTCTCTCTCTCTCTCTCTCTCTCTCTCTTTCTCTCTCTACATTTCCATTTCTGGCCGTATGATTTTTCACAGCCCCCTGCCTCCTATTTATAGGCAATCTGACGCACCCGGAACGGCCCGTTCCGGATCCTTCAAACATGGGCAAATTTGTCAACTGGAACGGCCCGTTCTAATATCGGAACGACCCATTTTCAAAAAGCAGAACGGCCCGTTCTGAAACCAGAACGGTCCGTTCTCAATCTCAGCAGAACGGCCCGTTCTCCCTCCGGAACGGCCCGTTCTCCTTGTTGGAACGGCCCGTTCTGGGCCCGTTCTCAACTTGAAATTTCAGTATATTTTTATTGCTTGGAACGGCCCGTTCCAATTTTGGAACAGCCCGTTCCAAGTTACCCTTTTACCCCTCAAACTTTAATAAAATTGCGAAAATGCCATTAATAACAAAATTACAAAAATACCCTTATTCCTTTATTAAAATTACAAAATGCCATTAATTACAAAAGTACTTTATAAAAAAATTGGAGTGTTACAAAAGTTGCACGTGCTCGCCGTTGATGACAGCCACGTCGACCGCAAGGTCATTGAACGCTTGCTAAAAATCTCGTCTTGCAAAGGTATGTAACTAAAGGTGGAAAATTTTGGTGTTTTCTCTTGCACTTGGATCGAGTTTTGATGGTTTTTGGAAATGGGTTTTGATAGTTTTTGGAAATGGGTTTTTGGTTTTGGCAGTGACGGTGGTGGAGAGTAGGAGCATGGCTCTGTAGTATTTGGGGTTGGATGGGGATAAGAGCTCCATTGGTTTTGATGTAAGCAAATTTGGCTTTTGGGTTGTTTAATAATTTGGGGTTTTTACTTGGCACTTGGAAGTGATGCTTATGTTGTTGTATGATTTCTGTGGTGACAGGGTGTGAAGGTTAATTTGATTATGACAAACTATTCTATGCCGGGGATGATTGGATATGAATTACTCAAGAAGATAAAGGTGAGAAATCAGATTTTTTATTTTTTATTTTAAATTTAATTTGTTGTGGTAGATGAATGGAAGAGAGAAGGGAGAGTTGTTAGTGTTTTGCTGATTTAATAGTAGTGGGTTTTCCCCCTTTTCTTCTTGATTTTTAATTTTTTTCCTTCTATTAATCTCTGCAGGAGTCGTCTGTATTTAGAGAGATTCCAGTTGTGGTTATGTCTTCTGAGAATATCTTTACCCGAATTGATAGGTAAGATCTTGGTTAGAATTGTTAGTGTTTTACTATTTGGTTCTTGTGTGGTTTTAGGAAGCTGGATGCCTTTGATTTTCTGGCTGAACTCGGTGAGAACAATTATATCCCTTGTATTTTATATTTCTCTAACAATTTTAGTCGTTTTCTCTCGTTTTCTCTAACAAAATTTCATTATAGGTGTTGAAGATCTTTCTACGGCAGTATTAGTCCAAATCTGCATTATTTTATAAAAGGTTTATAGAAAATGGTGCAAGGAAAACTTTATTAATAGCCGGTCTCTTAGACATGCTCGTGACATTCACAGGTAATTTTATTATTTTTAAGTTAAATATAAAAATATTATTTATAATGTACTCTAGTCCAGACATTTATGCTTTCTCATTTCTAAAATACTATTTGCAGGCAGATTCAGGGTCATGTTCAACAAATGGGTCTGAATCCTTCATCTTGTGGAGATGATATGCTTCAATTTCGCAGATGCCTTGCTGCTTCCTTTTTCCTCAATGCAGTTGTAAAGCAACCAGAGGGGACATACAGGTATCTAATTCAACTTAGAAATTCTTGTGTTGATCCGTCTCTGTAGCTTGCTTTCTTTTCCCTCTGTTATAGGCTCAAATTCCAGTGTTAGTTTTGAATTTCTTTATTGGTATTTTGACTCACTAATTGGAATCCTTACCTGCATATATAATTTTATCATATAATGCTTTGCTATAAAAAGAGACTTTTATTTCTTAGTAACTTGACAGGGCTTTGGCAAATCACGACACATGTTTAGCTTCTTGTGACATGATCTCTCTCTCTCTGTCTCTCCAAGTTGGCAAGCAAAAGGGTTACTCATAGAAGGAAAAGAAATTCAAAATATTTCAGTCAGGAAAACACACTAAAGGTAATATCACATTTTAATTTTTATCATCGTATTATATATAAAAAAAAAGACAAATAAAAAAAGAATTGACATTGTTATTATAGCTATACTTCTATACTGATAATAATAAAAAAATTACCACTTGATGTTCATAATTTTTTTTAACTATTTTATTTTTAATGACTAATACAAAAATTTACTAGTGCTACATTGGGAGTTTCACATGTTCACAAATTTGCTTGATAATTCATTCGTTGTTGGTTTGTTGCTCTTATTATTCAGTACATATATAGTATTCTTTTCTGAATTTCTTCCAATTGTGGAATGCAGATTCAGATAGTGAGTCAGATAATGCTAAAGCATCAGTGTCTTTGAATCCTATAAAGGTAATCATGATACGTTTGGTATCTGATGTGATGTTAAGAGAATGCAATTTTGTATTGCCTTGACTTCAGTTTGCCTATTAAAAACTGTTTCAGGAAAAAGTAGGATCTGGCTTGTCTCTAGATCAAAAGTAGGGGAATCTTGATAATTCAGAAACTGGAATTGGTGAGTACCTAAGTTGCTGGAGTTTTGTTATTGTGTTTTTATATTATTTATTCCGTATATAGTTTTGAACCCACCCAGGCATGTAGTTTTGGTTGCAATAATTTATATATATTGTTCCTAGAATTTATTAAGTTTTACTTTTAGGTGTAATGTGTTGATGAAGTTATACTGTGCATTCATGTTCATAACATAGGAGGGAGTCAATATTGAACAAAGATATATTGCTGAGAAGGTTTCTGATTTACTGAAGGTATTTATAACCTTTTTATCATTCAATTTTTATAATTATTACTGTTAGAGTTTTACTATATGAGAACATATGAATATAATATGTTGGACAATAGTAATGAGTTATTATATACAGTTGATTAATTGTACAAATTAAATACGCAAGATCTTGAATCAATAGTTGTTCCATTAACACACTATAAACGCATTTTTCAATGATTGTTTGCATCTGATAGGATTATATAGCACACTTAGTTACTTGTTATTAAATTTCAGAAGACAAATGTTATTGTTTAGTCTAGAATAATAGGCTCTGGTAATCGATTACAAGACTTGGTAATCGATTACAACGGTTTACTTTCAAGTTGTAAGGTTTAAATTAAAATTTGGAATTTTCATCTTCTGGTAATCGATTACAAGAAATGGGTAATCGATTACCAGAGAACCTTTTAATAAGTAAATTTCGAACATATGATTTTCATTGTCTAGTAATCGATTACATGTATAGGTAATCGATTACCAGACTCTTAAAAACAAATGGTTTCCTCAAATTTAGTCATCAACAGTTAGTGAGGGATTCATCCCAGTTAGTGACAGATAAAATTTGTCGCAAATTGTGACGGCATTCTGGCGTCGCAAATTGTGACGGATTCTACTTAATTAAAGTCATCACAGTTTGTGACGGATTCTACTTAATTAAAGTCATCACAGTTTGTGACGGATTTAATCCCTCACAAATTGCGAGGGATTTAATCCCTCACAAATTGCGACGGATTTTTATTAATTTCTAAACATTTATTATTAGAAATTAGTGACGGAAATTATACTGTTTGTGATGCCTTAATTCCATCACTAATTGTGACGAAGAAAATAATCCGTCACTAAATATTTTGTGACGCCAAATTTTGTGACGGAATCATTTCCGTCACAAATTCCGTCACTAATTGATTTGTGACGGATTTTATCAAAATTAGTGAAGGATTTGTTCCCTCTCTAATTTTAATTTTTCTAGTAGTGATAATTGAAAATAAAACTTGGAAAATAAAACCTAAGAGTTTACAAATTGTTTTCAAAAAAATAAGTACAACTCCAAATATATATAAAAATTCATGTCCTAGAAATCCTCTACCTTGATGTCACAATATCAGAGCATACCCATAACTCAACTGTTGGCATTCTGGATGTCACTCATAGTCGAATCTTTCTCACCTAAAACATCCACAAATTGTACGGTGAGAAAAGAAAATATTTATATGTAAAGCACACAACTACAAAAAAAATTGGATTTAGCGACCACCAAAATCGGTCGCTAAATTGCTAAAATCGGTCGCTATTTGCCTTAGCGTACAAATTTAAGTAGTCTCAAAAACCCTAGTCGCAAAGTTATATAGCGACCAAAAATAATAGCGACCGAAAATTTTGGTTTAGCGACCGAAAATTTTGGTCGCTGTTTAGCGACCGAAAATTTCGGTCGCAAAATGGTTGCAATGATTTTGGTCGCTGATGTGTATGGGGACCAAATAGTGACCGAATAAATCGGTCGTTAAAGATTTATTTTTTATTTTATTAAATTTTATAGACGTTGCAAATTCGGTCACTACGAAATACTCATATTTGGCCTCTCAAGGATTCTATTTCATAATACTTCACTTTTCAGCATGTTTTGTCCTTAATTACACAATTTTTGGGAAACTTCCCAGAAGGTCACCCATCCCTATATTACTCCAAGTCAAGCACGCTTAACTGTGGAGTTCTTATGAGATAAGCTACAGAAAGGCATATGCATATTGTCAGTATAGGTAGTACAAATTAATTCATTTAAGTCATCCTCAAATATACAATCTCATACTTATACTATCTTTGGATCCCTCTCATTTCGGTGTATCTGAACCGTTATAAAAATATAATAATATATTTAATAATTATATTACTAATAATAATAATTATATTATATTTAATTATATTAATCTTTATTTATATATACTTACTTTTATAATTAACAATCTACTTATTTCTATTTAAAATTAATATTATGATACAATTTAAATTATCTATTATAAATTTAAAATTTTAAATAATAATTTTTATATTTTAAAATAAGAAGGGTTATAATAACACTGATATAACTTTTACTAACTATTACATTGTTCAATAAATTTATATTAAATGTGAATTTTGTAAATCCAACCGTTAAATTGAAAGTTCATATCACTTTATATGTTTATTTTAAGTTTTGTTAAAACTGAACAACAACTTGAAGGTAATCAAAGTGCTCATATTTTAATATATTTTGAAATGTATATGTTACGTCAATTTTATTTTACAAGAATGAAGTATCAAATCATCTTGAATTCATATAAAATTTTGTATATATGATCTAAGAGTAAAAAACTTTCAATCTAACGGTTGAATTTATAAAATTCACACTTAATATAAAGTTATTGAGTGATGTAATACTTAGTAAAAGTTACATCTGTGTTATTATAACACTTTTCTTTTAAAATATTATTTTTATAAATTAAATTTTAACATTTTAAATAAATTATTAATTAACTTAATATATTTATTCATCTTAAATCTAAGATATAAAATTCAAAAAATGTATTTATCCTTGTTTTATTTTTTAATTATCAATCATTAATAAAATACTAATTTAAAATCTTATCAAGTTATATCATAATATTTTCATATCAAGTTTAAAACCAGATATTAGTTATAAAATATGTTAATTTGTGTTGGAATTTTATTTCAACATGAAACTTTAAAATAAATGTGCGAATAAAAAAAAATCTGTTAAAACAGTCACGTATTCTATTTGATAGAGAAAAAAGCAAGGAAACGCATTGTGATGTATTAAAAACTGATCAAAAAGAACCAGCGGGTGTAACATCCCAAAATTTTATTTTTATGTATTGGGATTATTAGAAGGTTTATCATATTTTTACGTATTTTACTATTCATATATACGTATTTTACTATTTATGTATACGTATTTTACTATTCATGTATACGTATTTCTAAATAGTATTTTTTTCAATTATTAGAATTTGAATAGGAAATGGCTGCGGTGGAATGCAGAGGCTGCGGAATTCAATTGAATTCCAATTCTATTTATTTGAATATTTTAATAAAAAGTAACTTTTAATATATAATAATGAAATAATATTATTTTAATCTATGCATAGTAACTTCATAAATTCTATAAATAGGAGTTTAAGGTTTTTGGAAATTCATAATTTTAGAGAGAAGAAATTCTAGAGAAATAAATAGAGAGAATAAGAGAGGAGGTTCTGCTCTAATTCCGGTCCCGATTTAAGAAAAAGAGGAGGAGGTTCTGCCCAAGTTCCTATTCATCCAGGTACGGGGGAAAAGGGGATTATTTATATGTAGAGTACATGATGGAATTAGGACTTGATGTCTTCATGAGAGTTGTAGGAAATTTTCTTATCTTTCATATGAAATAAGGATGAGCATGGTAGGAGTAGTATAACCCCTGATACGCTGTTTATAGTTTATACTAATCATTCTATTGATTATTATATTAGTTATTGTTATGTTATTTGATGGATGATATTGATGTGAATTTGAATTATGAGTTGAGATATTGTATGATTATGATTGTGATGTCTCACATTGATGACTAGGATGGCACGACCCCTGGGTAAGTGGTGCTATAGGGAAGGCGTGACCCTAGTATGATGTGGGATGAGTAGGACAGTTAACACCACCACTTATGTCGCTTATGGCAGCCCTGGCATAGGGTTAATTGCAAGAGATTGTATTGATTGTAATGTGATTGTGTTTCCTCACACCAAAATGGCGAGGGACGGCACGGCCCCTGGGTAAGTGATGCTACAGGGAGGGCGTGACCCCTGGTCTGGTGTGGGTTGAGTGAGGCAATTAACCTGTATCACTTGTGTCAGATGTGGCGAGGCCTTGGCATAGTGTTAATTGTTGGATTGACATGAATGTTGTATGTGAATATGATGAGTAATTGATATATATATATATACACTATATAATGAGTTATGATGAAATTATACTGTGATATGATTGAATGTATTTTGCATATAGATAATTTTTCTTTTCTCACCGTATAAATTGTTGATATTTTAGGTGGAGAGGATCCAACTGCAAGTGGTATATAGAATGACATCCGTTAATTTGGGAAATGCTCTGATAGTGTGACATCGGGGCAAGAGGATCTCTAGGATAGAATATTTGGTATTGTAATAAATGTTATTTTCTTTGAAAAATGTGTAAACTCTTGAATTTTATCTTTCAAGTTTTATTTTTCAGTCAGAACAGTTATGAAGTATTATGTGAACCCTTTTACCAACTTAAAAAGTTTATTTTCCTTAATTTTTTTTATTTATTATATTTCGATATATGTATTGGGGTAGTAAGGGTGTCACATTTAGTGGTATCAGAGCAGGTCGATTCAATCGGCCGTGAGTTATGAGTCTATTGTGCTTGTTTGGTAGATGGATGATGTGGAAAAATTAATTGTTGAACTTATTGATAATATGACGATTGATTGAGTTTGTTGTTTTAGAGTATGATTGTTAACTTTTTGGGGAAACACAGAAAACAATGGCAGGAGGTAGAAACGATCGTGCAATAGCCGATGCTTTGCAAGCAATGGCTCAGGCTCTTGGTAATTTGAACCAACGACCAGACATTGATTGGCTAGAGAAATTTCAGCGAAATAATCCACCAAGTTTCCGTGGAGGCTATAATCCTGACGGAGCTGCTGACTGGATATTTGAAGTCGAAAAGATATTCCAAGCTATGGGATGTCCTATGATACAGAAAGTGACTTTAGCTGTCTTTATGCTTTCTGGGGAGGCTGGTATTTGGTGGCAAGGTGCTTTACAAAGAATGATGGCTGCGGGAACTCAAGTAAACTGGGAAAATTTCAAACGACTGTTCTTGGAGAAATATTTTCCCCGAGACGTGAGACATAAGAAACAAGTAGAATTCCTTGAATTAAAACAAGGAGAGAATTCAGTGGCTGAATATGTGACTAAATTTGAAGACTTGGTTAGATTTTGTCCTATGTATGATGGCGTAGACAATGAGGAGGACAAATGTGTGAAGTTTGTGAGCGGTCTGCGCCCTGAAATCAAACAAGTATTCAATTATCAAGGGATCACACACTACCATGAATTGGTGAACAAGTGCAGAGTTTATGATGAGGACAACCGAGCTAGGGTAACTCATTATAAAAGTGGAGGACCAATGAGAAATAATAAGTTTGGTTCATCCAAGGGTAAACCTTATACCAAGTTTACAGGGGACTCAAGTTCTAAGGTGAATAATCAGGGTTCTATCCAACAAAGAAGCCAAGTTCCAATGGTTAGCCAAACGTCTGGAAGAGGAAGTGTGAGTTTTGTTCCACACAACAACTGTTTCAAATGTGGAAAGCCAGGTCATAGAGCAGCTGAGTGTCGGATGCAAAAGGTAATGACATGTTTCAAATGCAAAGCAGAAGGACACAAGGCTAGTGAATGTCCCCAGAATAGGAAAGAAACAATAGAGACTGGAGGAAACGCTAGCAAACCTCGAACCACAGGAAGAGTATTCACTTTGAGTGGTGCTGAAGCTACTCAATCCGAAGACTTAATTCAGGGTATGTGTTTCATTAACGGAACTCCTTTAACCGTTTTATATGATTCTGGTGCGACTCACTCTTTCATATCACATGCATGTGTGTCTAAGTTAAAATTACCTGTCTCTTCCTTGTCTTTTGAGTTAATTGTCGAAACACCCACTAATGGTTCTGTAATTACTTCTGATGTCTGTCCAAAGTGTCCTCTAACTATTGAAGGTAGAGATTTCGTGGTTGACTTAATTTGTTTACCTCTAAGACAACTAGATGTAATTCTGGGTATGGACTGGTTATCTTTCAATCTTGTCCTTTTGAACTGTGCTTGTAAATCTATTGTTTTTGGTGAACCTGTTGAAAGAGTGAGTAAGGATTATTTGACTGCCAACCAAGTTAAGGTGTCTATGCAAGTGGATGCCCAAGTGTACATGTTGTTAGCTTCTTTAAATTCTGAGAAAAATGTTTCAGTAAATGAACTGCCTGTTGTATGTGACTTTTCGGATGTCTTCTCTGAGGTGTCTAGCTTACCACCTAGAAGAGAAGTAGAATTTTCCATAGATTTAGTTCCAGGAGCAGGACCTATTTCTATTGCACCTTATAGGATGTCACCCATAGAGTTAGTGGAACTGAAAAAGCAAATAGAAGAATTGTTGGAGAAGGGGTTTGTGAGACCTAGTGTATCACCTTGGGGAGCACCCGTACTCTTAGTCAAAAAGAAGGATGGTAGTATGCGGTTGTGTGTAGATTATCGCCAGTTGAACAAGGTGACCATTAAGAACAAATATCCGTTGCCTAGGATAGATGATCTTATGGATCAGTTGGTAGGTGCTTGTGTGTTTAGTAAAATCGATCTTAGATCAGGGTACCATCAGATTAGAGTTAAGAGTGAAGATGTACCTAAGACAGCCTTTAGAACTCGCTATGGACACTATGAGTATCTAGTAATGCCTTTTGGTGTGACAAATGCTCCTGCAATTTTTATGGACTACATGAACCGGATTCTTCATCCATACTTGGATAAATTTGTAGTTGTCTTTATAGATGACATACTAGTTTATTCCAAGACTAAAGAGGAGCATGAGGAACACTTAAGGGTAGTACTACAAACACTCAGGGAGAAACAACTTTATGCTAAGTTGTCCAAGTGTGATTTTTGGCTAGAGGAGGTGAGTTTCTTAGGGCATGTAATTTCGAGTAGAGGTATAACAGTGGATCCATCTAAAGTTGAGGCTGTGCTGAATTGGGAGGCACCTAAGTCAGTTAGTGAGATTAGGAGTTTCCTTGGATTGGCTGGATACTATAGAAGATTCATAGAAGGATTCTCTAAGTTAGCATTACCCTTGACAAGCTTGACTAGGAAAGGAGTTATGTTTGTATGGGATAGTAAATGTGAGGATAGTTTCCGAGCCCTTAAGGAAAAATTGACTAGTGCACCTGTTTTAGTATTGCCTGATCTTAGCAAGACTTTTGTGATTTATTGTGACGCTTCTAAGATGGGTTTGGGTGGAGTGTTAATGCAAGAAGGAAAGGTCGTATCTTATGCATCTAGGCAATTAAAAATACATGAGAGGAATTACCCCACCCATGATCTTGAATTAGCAGCAGTAGTGTTCACACTTAAGATTTGGAGACATTATTTGTATGGTTCAAAATTTGAGGTGTTTAGTGATCATAAGAGTCTTAAGTATTTATTTGACCAAAAAGATTTAAATATGAGGCAAAGGAGATGGTTGGAATTTCTTAAGGACTATGATTTTGATCTTAATTATCATCCAGGAAAAGCTAATGTGGTAGCTGATGCTTTGAGTAGGAAATCTTTGCATTTGTCTTCTCTTATGATTAGGGAGATGGATCTTTTGACCCAATTTAGAGACTTAAGTTTGACTTGTGAAGTGACTCATAATAGTGTGAGATTAGGTATGACTCGGGTGACTAGTGAGTTGTTGAGGGAAATTGGAGAAGCTCAGTTAGTGGATTCATTTCTAGAGGCTAGACGTAAGGCTATAGGACAAGGGATTGGAGGAGAATTTACCTTGGGTGCAGATGGAGTGGTAAGATTTAAAGACCGAGTATGTGTGCCTAGTGACCCTACACTTAAACGATTGATATTAGAGGAAGGTCATAAGAGCAAGCTTAGTTTTCATCCAGGAGCAACGAAGATGTATCAAGATCTCAGGAAGATATTCTGGTGGCCTAGGATGAAGAAAGATATAGCTGAATTTGTGAGTGCCTGTTTAGTATGTCAGAAGGCTAAGATAGAGCATCAAAAACCTTCAGGATTACTTCAGCCTTTGAGTATACCCGAGTGGAAGTGGGATAGCATCTCTATGGACTTCATAGTTGCTTTGCCTAAAACTAGGAAAGGGCATGATTCCATTTGGGTTATAGTTGATAGGTTGACCAAGAGTGCACATTTCCTACCTATTAACATTAGGTTTTCTCTGGAGAGATTGGCTAGACTGTATATTGATGAAATCGTGAGATTACATGGGATACCATCTAGCATAATTTCAGACAGAGACCCTAGATTCACCTCTAGATTTTGGGAGAGCCTACAACAAGCTTTGGGAACCCAACTGAGACTTAGTTCAGCTTACCACCCTCAAACTGATGGTCAAACTGAGAGGACTATTCAGTCTTTGGAGGACTTGCTTAGAGCTTGTGTGTTGGATCAAGGGGGTAGTTGGGATAGTCTTTTACCTTTGATAGAGTTTACCTATAATAATAGTTACCACTCTAGCATAGGTATGGCACCCTATGAAGCCTTGTATGGTAGGAGGTGTAGAACTCCTTTGTGTTGGAGTGAGCCTGGAGATAATGTCATCTTAGGACCTGAGATTGTGCAACAAACTACTGAAAAAGTTAAATTGATACAGGATAGGATGAGGACAGCTCAGAGTAGACAGAAAAGTTATGCTGACAGAAGAAGAAAGGATTTAGAATTTCAAGAAGGTGACCATGTATTCTTGAAAGTCACTCCGTGGACTGGGGTTGGCAGGGCATTGAAATCCAGAAAACTTACTCCTCGATTTATTGGTCCTTTTCAAATCCTTAAAAGAGTCGGTAATGTTGCCTACCAAATTGCTTTGCCTCCTAATCTATCAAATCTTCATGATGTTTTTCACATTTCTCAACTTCGAAAATACATTCATGATCCTTTGCATGTGATTGAGTCGGATCATATTGAGGTTAAGGAGAACTTGACGATGGAAGCTACCCCGGTGAGGGTCGAGGATCGAATGGTAAAGCAACTTAGGGGTAAAGAAATTCCTTTGGTAAAAGTTATTTGGGGAGGAGCTATACCAGAAAGTGCTACTTGGGAACTAGAGGAGAAGATGAGAACTTCATATCCATTTTTGTTTAATTCAGGTAATTTCGAGGACGAAATTTCTAAAAGGAGGGGAGTAATGTAACATCCCAAAATTTTATTTTTATGTATTGGGATTATTAGAAGGTTTATCATATTTTTACGTATTTTACTATTCATATATACGTATTTTACTATTTATGTATACGTATTTTACTATTCATGTATACGTATTTCTAAATAGTATTTTTTTCAATTATTAGAATTTGAATAGGAAATGGCTGCGGTGGAATGCAGAGGCTGCGGAATTCAATTGAATTCCAATTCTATTTATTTGAATATTTTAATAAAAAGTAACTTTTAATATATAATAATGAAATAATATTATTTTAATCTATGCATAGTAACTTCATAAATTCTATAAATAGGAGTTTAAGGTTTTTGGAAATTCATAATTTTAGAGAGAAGAAATTCTAGAGAAATAAATAGAGAGAATAAGAGAGGAGGTTCTGCTCTAATTCCGGTCCCGATTTAAGAAAAAGAGGAGGAGGTTCTGCCCAAGTTCCTATTCATCCAGGTACGGGGGAAAAGGGGATTATTTATATGTAGAGTACATGATGGAATTAGGACTTGATGTCTTCATGAGAGTTGTAGGAAATTTTCTTATCTTTCATATGAAATAAGGATGAGCATGGTAGGAGTAGTATAACCCCTGATACGCTGTTTATAGTTTATACTAATCATTCTATTGATTATTATATTAGTTATTGTTATGTTATTTGATGGATGATATTGATGTGAATTTGAATTATGAGTTGAGATATTGTATGATTATGATTGTGATGTCTCACATTGATGACTAGGATGGCACGACCCCTGGGTAAGTGGTGCTATAGGGAAGGCGTGACCCTAGTATGATGTGGGATGAGTAGGACAGTTAACACCACCACTTATGTCGCTTATGGCAGCCCTGGCATAGGGTTAATTGCAAGAGATTGTATTGATTGTAATGTGATTGTGTTTCCTCACACCAAAATGGCGAGGGACGGCACGGCCCCTGGGTAAGTGATGCTACAGGGAGGGCGTGACCCCTGGTCTGGTGTGGGTTGAGTGAGGCAATTAACCTGTATCACTTGTGTCAGATGTGGCGAGGCCTTGGCATAGTGTTAATTGTTGGATTGACATGAATGTTGTATGTGAATATGATGAGTAATTGATATATATATATATACACTATATAATGAGTTATGATGAAATTATACTGTGATATGATTGAATGTATTTTGCATATAGATAATTTTTCTTTTCTCACCGTATAAATTGTTGATATTTTAGGTGGAGAGGATCCAACTGCAAGTGGTATATAGAATGCCATCCGTTAATTTGGGAAATGCTCTGATAGTGTGACATCGGGGCAAGAGGATCTCTAGGATAGAATATTTGGTATTGTAATAAATGTTATTTTCTTTGAAAAATGTGTAAACTCTTGAATTTTATCTTTCAAGTTTTATTTTTCAGTCAGAACAGTTATGAAGTATTATGTGAACCCTTTTACCAACTTAAAAAGTTTATTTTCCTTAATTTTTTTTATTTATTATATTTTGATATATGTATTGGGGTAGTAAGGGTGTCACAGCGGGTGGTTTGCCCAATTAGTTAAGGGGGAAGACTTAAGATTTTCTCCACGTAAGTATGTGTGTGGATTTGAGTTCTACTATCAGCAATTTTAGCCTTTTTAAACAAAGTAGGTGTAATTGTAATAAAAAGGAGGTGTATATATCATAAGTTAAATACTATGAACATCTATGAGTAAATTAAAATCAAAGGATAATAATTTTTTAAATTACTAAAAAATATTTCATTTTATAATTGTTTCACAAATTCTTACTAATTTTTGTATAAGTCAATTGTTTTTAAACAATGAAACTAGCACGATTATATCAATTGAATCGAATGATTAAGCCTAACTTTTAAAATATCAATTGAAATAAAACAAGATTCATGAAAATAATTTCAAAATATATTAGGTAAATAATTTTTATATATAATAAAATTAAAGACAAGGATTAAAATAATCAATGGAGTTAATGTAATATTCATTTATAAATATTTAAATAAATTATAAGTAGCAAGGTATTATTTAATTGATGTTTAAAATAAAATATTTTATAATATCTAAATGAATTTATTTTTAAGATAAACTATTATATACATATCCAATTAATATAATTTTATAATATATATGTATAATTAGATATATTTTAAATAAATATTTTTATATTAAAATTTATTTATCAATAAAAAAATAAAAATATTTCAAAATATGGTTGTTGTTGAATCAGTTTTCCATGGTGGAATCATATTCATATATAATAATAGAATCATGTCTCCTCAAATAAGCGATATCTACCCAAAGTAGTACGAGCATAATCAAATATAGATGGTATAACGTATTTTAAGTAATTGATCTCATGTGTTAATGGTGTATATATTTATATATATAATTTATTTTATAATTTTTATTTATTAAACTAATGGAACATTAATTATATTTTATCAATTTTATATTTGTTTGATAAATTTTTATTAATCCTTATATAAGCCAATTATTTTTAATTTAATGGAACTAACGTGTTTATATCAATTGAACTAGATGTTTAAGTAAAATTTGAAAATAATAATGAAAATAAAATAATATTTATGAAAAGAAGTTTATTTATCTTAACAAAATTGGAAAGCACAATAAATTATGTCTTTTCATATTATCTAATAATGTAATAAAATATTAAGCATGGTAAAAGAGAAATAAATTTCTCAAGAGAAAAATAAATAAATTTTCTAGATAAATTATTATTTAAATTAGTCTATTTTTTAAAAAAAAAAGATTCAATTAAAAAGATTATTATTTAATTTTCATTTATAGCATTATGTTTCTCATTTTTTTAATATATCATGATATATTAATTATCTATTTTAAATTATATAATTTGTATTATTTTAAAAAATAAATTAATTTTATTGGGAGGGATCCAGAATTTACAAATATAAGGTAAATATAAAACTCCTAAAAATAATTCTCCTCAAACGACAAATAACAATTCATAACTAAAGCATCCTAAATTCATGCCCCAATGTCACATCCTATCAGAGCAGAACCCTTTCCCTTTAGAACTCAACACTATGAGTGCCTTCATCTTCACCTAAAAGAAAACCACATAAAAACAGGACGGTGAGAGATATAGATAACATCATATATGAACATAGAGCTACCCAATTCCCACCCCACACCGTGCACCAAAATATCATCATTAACTATAAACAACAAATACATCTCATATAATTACCAAACATCATTTTTTTTTTCAATCATACAAGCTTTCATACACATGCTCACTATATGCTCATACACATCTCCTCTCCTAAGAGTCTCAACTTGGCACTCCGCACAATGGGCGTACCTCGTCAATTCCCTTAGTTGTTGCCAATGCGGGCATACCGTTCTCACACCCTCCCAGGGCCGGTATGTTGCACGGTTAAACACCCAGCGGCCCGTGCAAAGGCAATCCACCCACCGTTAAACCCTCTGTGGCCAGTGAGCTGCGCAGTTAAACACCCAACGGCCCACGCATGGAATGCCTCCCGTCATGGTCCCCCCTGTCTCAACCCCTCTCCGGGCCCAGGGTCCAATGCAATATAGCCACGTCTGGCTTCTCAAGCACCACATGCAACTCATAAGTCTCATGCAACTCATGCATCCCACGTAACTCATAATTAATGCATCTCCATTATATAACATCATCACATGTCAATAACAATCCATGCAATATCATCCTCACATGCTAGGTACCTATCATTAAGTTATCAACATCATAGATCACAAATTTCACATAATTCTTCACACACATCACAATATCTATGACATTCAGTTAATAATTTAACCATAACTCGAGATATACATATCCTTTCTAAGTGATCCCAACTCCATTAGAATCCTAACATCAATATCTACAACTTTCATGAAGAACACAAATCCTAATAAAGTCGTTTAGGTTACCATTCAGGGCTCACAAAAATTGATGTTGTGGTTCGCACACAGATTGGAAGGCTCAAATTTCAACTCACATAACTTGATCAAATATTAATATTTTTACACGATTCTTGTGTCTAAATGGTAGCCCCAGATGTCTAGTTTCTAACAAAACAAACGGCACTCGATTTGGATAACTACACAGAAGGATATCGCAAACTTACAAACGTATGTCGGGGTCCCGACGCCCGACGCCCAAAACTGGCGTTGAGCGCCCAAATTTCTGCCCAGACTCCCCTCTGTGAAATTAAACCTGCATTTTACGAGTTTCAACAAGGTTTTTACCAATTTTCACTATTTCTACACCCCGTTGGTTCAGTTTAACTCCATTTATATTCTTCATACGTTCCAAATCAATCCATACACATCTCAAGCCTCAAAAATTGGTTTCCATTGGTTTTACAAAAAAAAATCTAAACTCTTCTTAACACATAAAATTCAAGTCATCAAATTTAAGGATAAAGAATTAATAAGAAAGCCCCAATGGAATTCAAAGAAAATTCAAGAAATAAGTTCTTCCAAATGAATTAAGAATTTAGAACATCGATTGCACAGATAATCGTTCAGAATTTTAAATAGAGTTCCTAGAGGGACTTAGGGATTGCCCTCACTACCCGAACACCCCTATATTCACATATGAAGAAACCCATCTCCCCCGTACCTGGATGAGCAGAAGAAGAATGGTCTTGGTGTGATCTAAGATCGTTCCTGAGTACTCTTCCTTAGAGCTATTTGTTTCTCCTCTTTTTTCCCTAACCCTTCAGAACGCAAATGAGGCAGATCGGGTTAACACCACCTGACTCCTTTCTTAAAATTAATCCATTGGACTGGGTCAACCCAACCCATTTTCCTTCTCTTCTAACCCACTTCTAATTTTCCTCAAAATAATTAAATAAAATAAATACATGTATATTATAAAATATTTTTTCTCTATAATAATAATATATTTCTGACCCTAAATATAATAATATAATTTCAATAACAAAATATCATATAAAATCAACCTTCTCTTAAAACATATAAATATTTATTTAAAAATGCTAATAAAAATACTTATTTAATACGTAAAAAATAATTGTCCAAAATAATAATTATTTAAAACGTACAAAATAATATTCCTCTATAATTATTAAAATAATTATGACCAAATACCATCTAATAATAATAATAATAACCTTTTTGAAAATTGGGGTGTTACAATACTCCCCTCCTTTAAGAAATTTCGTCCCCGAAATTTTTGTAATGGTAGACTTCTCTCTTCTTACTTTCTAATCCTTATGCAACCTCACTACCTTATTGATGTACAACTCTA
Source organism: Cajanus cajan (assembly GCF_000230855.2). Lineage (NCBI taxonomy): Eukaryota > Viridiplantae > Streptophyta > Magnoliopsida > Fabales > Fabaceae > Cajanus > Cajanus cajan. The sequence goes on along the minus strand of NC_138517.1, from coordinate 5,083,351 downwards.
TCAATTTCACCAAAGGATATCTAAAGGTAAAACAAGTAAACTTGGCGAGTCTATCCACTAAAACACAAATAGAATCGATCTCTTAAGTATCTCAGACAAACCTACAATTAAGGTCTATCCACTCACCATTACAGTTCCAAAATGGGACGTCTAAGTGCTACAAAATTCCAAAAGACTTCTTGCATACTAAACACGAGCATACAATTTCTCTACTCCTCTCTTCACCTTATGCCACCATGCTTCCGCTGCACCACTCTGATACATCCTCCTAAGGTCCCGATACATCTCAGTAGCTCCTAAATGAATGTCCTTCCTCTAAAATCATCTTTCTTAATTGAAGGTTACTAAGCACCCAAATTTGTTCTTGCACCTCAAAATAACATCGATTCTACTCAAAAAAATTATCTACACTCCTACCAATCTTTTCCACTTGGTTCTCTAAGAAAGGCTCTAACTCCTAGACTTCTCTAATCTCATCCATTAATTCACTAGTCACTTTCAACATAATCAATTCAATGCTCCTAAGGATAATCTCACACACAAAGCATAAGTCTCTAAATTCTTCAATCAAATCCAACCCTTAAATCATCATAAACGATATACCAGAGGTTATCATAATCAAGGTATCTGCTACAACATTGGTTTTACTTCTATGATCATCTCTAAAGATTAAGCACCTAAGCGTAAGTTCACTAGGTATACATATCAGATCTCTAATTTCACCACTCCATCTACACCCAAGTCAAACTCTTATCCATCACCTTATCCTATAGCCTCATATCTTGTCACCAAAATTGTGCTTCTCCAATTTCCTTCAACAATCCATTCGTTACTCAAGTCATACTTAGTCTCACACTACTAAGAGTAACCTTATAAGCCAAACTTAAATCTCTAATTTGAGCCAAAAGGATTCATCTCTCTAATCATAAGGGAAGATATATATAAAGATTTCCTACACAAAACATCGGTCACCACAATAGCTTTACTCAATTAACAACTAAGTTTGAAATATTAGTCCTCTAGAAATTAAACTATCTCTTTAGTCACATAATTAACTACTCAGTCAACAGATAATTAAGGCTCTAACGATCAAAAAATACTTCAAGCTTAGAATCATATACATAATGTCTCCAAATCTTAGTATAAATATTAAAGCTACTAACTCAAGGTCATAGATAAGAAAATTCCTCTCATGAATTTTCAATTGCCTAAAATCATAACCTACTACCTTTCCTTCTTGTCACAATACTCCTCCCAAACATATCTTTAGAAGCATAACTATATATCACAAAAGGCTTACTAAGATCGGCCAATGCTCACACTAGTGCACTAGTCGATCTTTCCTTAAGAATTTGGAAACTACTATCACACTTACTATCTCACACAAAAATAACACTCTTCTTACTCAATATGTTCAAAGGTAATGCTATCTTAGAAAGTTACTCAATAAATATCCAACAACAATGAGCTAATCCAAGAAACTCATAACCTCGCTAATAGACTCATGTATCTCTCACTTAAGCACAACTTCTATCTTAGATAGATCTACGTTATACCTCCGCAAGAAAATTACATGGCCTAGAACACTCATCTCATACAGTCAAAAATCATACTTAGATAATCTATCCTAAATTTATCTTGGATATATCTTCACACTTAACTCTTAATATGGTGATATCACATCCTAAGATCAATCTCATTAATACACAAACATCCACTAATTGATCCATAAAGTCATCTATCCTCATATATACATACATGCATATCAAATCATATTAGAATACCTACTTTAAAATCTTCATATATATTATCCCTAAGCATATACGAATCAATCATCGTTTACACCATAAAGCATGAATCAACTTTACCACATAACATCATACAATCTTAAACAACCTCTCAATCCACCTAACATCTTAGAATCATGACAAAAATCAATTTTTATCCTTGCATTGTCTAACGATTCAAAAATATCATGACACCATACACATCCCTTCAACAATGATCAAAGAAAATGATACCTAGAGAGTTATACTCATCCAAATGATCTCAAACCTATCTCAAAAGAAAGCTAAGAGAATAAGTTAAAACTCTTATGAAGACATAAAATTCTAAAAGATCCTCTTCTTAGCTAAAAATTTCAAAAACCGCAGCAGATATATTCGGCGCTTACAGCTAGACCTTTGATCATCAAAGTAGCTATAACTGAAGTTCTAGACCTCCGTTTTACCTGATTCCAATTCCATTGGAAAGATAACGTCTAAGGCTAAAACTTTTATGAAGATCATAAAATCTAAATCTGTCAATATGGTAGTCATAATGGCACAACAAAACTGCAGCGAAAATATCCTCTACACCAAACAGCAATAGTATATCAATATATCTAAGGCCACAAAAATACATCAACCCTTCCAAACTCACACCTCAACTTCATATTCAAGCTTCCCACTACAATCCTAAACCAAACAACTCACATATTTAGCACAACAGACTTAGAAAATAAAACTCACATGCTACCTAAACCATAAACGGTAAACATGCCGACACCAACACTCAAGGGAATTACCAACATTTCAATCTCTCATCAAGGATACCAAAACTCCAATTCTCATATACAACCTCCTTGGATTCAATCGCTACAACTATAGATTCTAGAAACTCCATTAACCGTAAACTCTCGACAAATCAATGTCTCACCCAAATCTAAGGTCCCAATAATTTCTAGTTGATTAGCAAGGCTTCGTCCACTACTACTGGCACATATGCTTGCAATACGAGCGATACCACTCAAGGGAAACATCATCATCATCATCATTATCCTCATCATAAAGCAAAACATATTCCATCATTCATCTACCAAACAAGCATAGTAGACTCATAACTCACGGCCGATTGGATCGACCTGCTCTGATACCACTAAATGTGACACCCTTCTACCCCATAATAGATAAGTAACAACAATAAGAATAATTCAATAAATATAACATCAAGAAGGGTCCACATATTTTAATAAAAACTCATAGGTTCACAAGTCTTGAAATAAATAGAAATAATAATAATAATAATAATAAAGTTTTACTCTTAAAAGAAAATTATCAAGGTCTCTAAAGAAAAATGAAAGGGATCCAGAATTTACAAATATAAGGTGAATATAAAACTCCTAAAAATAAGTCTCCTCAAACGACAAATAACAATTCATAACTAAAGCATCCTAAATTCATGCCCCAATGTCACATCCTATCAGAGAAGAACCCTTTCCCTTTAGAACTCAACACTATGAGTGCCTTCATCTTCACCTAAAAGAAAACCACATAAAAACAAGACAGTGAGAGATAGATAACATCATATATGAACATAGAGCTACCCAATTCCCACCCCACACCGTGCACCAAAATATCATCATTAACTATAAACAACAAATACATCTCATATAATTACCAAACATCATATTTTTTTTCAATCATACAAGCTTTCATACACATGCTCACTATATGCTCATACACATCTCCTCTCCTAAGAGTCTCAACTTGGCACTCCGCACAATGGGCGTACCTCGTCAATTCCCTTAGTTGTTGCCAATGCGGGCATACCGTTCTCACACCCTCCCAGGGCCGGTATGTTGCACGGTTAAACACCCAGCGGCCCGTGCAAAGACAATCCACCCACCGTTAAACCCTCTGTGGCCAGTGAACTGCGCAGTTAAACACCCAACGGCCCACGCATGGAATGCCTCCCGTCATGGTCCCCCCTGTCTCATACCCTCTCTGGGCCCAGGGTCCAATGCAATATAGCCACGTCTGGCTTCTCAAGCACCACATGCAACTCATAAGTCTCATGCAACTCATGCATCCCACGTAACTCATAATTAATGCATCTCCATTATATAACATCATCACATGTCAATAACAATCCATGCAATATCATCCTCACATGCTAGGTACCTATCATTAAGTTATCAACATCATAGATCACAAATTTAACATAATTCTTCACACACATCACAATATCTATGACATTCAGTTAATAATTTAACCATAACTCGAGATATACATATCCTTTCTAAGTGATCCCAACTCCATTAGAATCCTAACATCAATATCTACAACTTTCATGAAGAACACAAATCCTAATAAAGTCGTTTAGGTTACCATTCAGGGCTCAAAAAAATTGATGTTGTGGTTCGCACACAGATTGGAAGGCTCAAATTGCAACTCACATAACTTGATCAAATATTAATATTTTTACACGCTTCTTCTGTCTAAATGGTAGCCCCAGATGTCTAGTTTCTAAAAAAACAAACGGCACTCGATTTGGATAACTACACAGAAAGATATCGCAAAATTACAAACGTATGTCGGGGTCCCGACGCCCGACGCCCAAAACTGGCGCTGAGCGCCCAAATCTCTGCCCAGACTCCCCTCTGTGAAATTAAACCTGCGTTTTACGAGTTTCAACAAGGTTTTTACCAATTTTCACTACTTCTACACCCCGTTGGTTCAGTTTAACTCCATTTATATTCTTCATACGTTCCAAATCAATCCATACACATCTCAAGCCTCAAAAATTGGTTTCCATTGGTTTTACAAAAAAAAATCTAAACTCTTCTTAACACATAAAATTCAAGTCATCAAATTTAAGGATAAAGAATTAATAAGAAAGCCCCAATGGAATTCAAAGACAATTCAAGAAATAAGTTCTTCCAAATGAATTAAGAATTTAGAATATCGATTGCACAGATAATCGTTCAGAATTTTAAATAGAATTCCTAGAGGGACTTAGGTATTGCCCTCACTACCCGAACATCCCTATATTCACATATGAAGAAACCCATCTCCCCCGTACCTGGATGAGCAGAAGATGAATGGTCTTGGTGTGATCTAAGATCGTTCCTGAGTACTCTTCCTTAGAGCTCTTTTTTTCTCCTCTTTTTTCCCTGACCCTTCAGAACGCAAATGAGGCAGATAGGGTTAACACCACCTGACTCCTTTCTTAAAATTAATCCATTGGACTGGGTCAACCCAACCCATTTTCCTTCTCTTCTAACTCACTTCTAATTTTCCTCAAAATAATTAAATAAAATAAATACATGTATATTATAAAATATTTTTTCTCTATAATAATAATATATTTCTGACCCTAAATATAATAATATAATTTCAATAACAAAATATCATATAAAATCAACCTTCTCTTAAAACATATAAATATTTATTTAAAAATGCTAATAAAAATACTTATTTAATACGTACAAAATAATTTTCCAAAATAATAATTATTTAAAACTTACAAAATAATATTCCTCTATAATTATTAAAATAATTATGACCAAATACCATCTAATAATAATAATAATAACCTTTTTGAAAATTGGGGTGTTACACATACAAATCTTACAATTAACACAATGTCATGTTCATGCCACCCCTATAGCATTTCTTGGCCAAGGTCGTATCATGCCGACATACATGTTAATTATCTCACACATCCCACACTATGTCATGCTCACGTCACCCATGTAGCTTTTCATGCCAAAGGTCATGCCACACTGACCTAAGTGTGAGGATATCCACAATCACATCACATTCAATTCATACCAACATACTAGCATCATAATTAAATCATTAATTAAACCATAACACCTTAGAACATCAAAATAACATATGTCTCCCTTTGACAACTGTCAAAGAAAACAACACACAGAGGGTTATGCTCATCCAAATAAGCTCAAACCTATCTCAAAAGAAATATAAGAGGATAATATACAACTCTTATGAAGACATGAAATACTAAAAACATCATCTACTTAGCTAAAAACTTCAAAAATCGCAACAAATATAGTTCATGTTGACAACTTGATCCCTGTTCACTAAAATAGTCATATTTGGAGTTCTAAACCTCCTTTTTAGATGATTCCAACGGCATTAGAAAGATAACATTCAAGGCTACAACTTTTATAGAGACATCAAAGTCTAATTCGGAAAGCACCAAACTGCTCAGCTCTTCCCAAAGCACTCAGCGCTTTACCTCCAGGAATTATCCTCTGCCATGCATCCCCCGAAGGGCCTAGCCCTTCAAAACCACTCAGCCCTTTCAAAATCTTAGTTGTTTCCAATGGCTCAACCCTTTGTCTCCAGGGATCCTTCACTGTAACACGGCCCCCAAAGGACTCTACCCTTTCAAACGGCTCAGTCGTTTGATGATAGCGAGCCTCCACACCTGAAACTCAAAAAATTCAACATGCAACCCCTAGAATCTATTCCCACAACTACATATTTCAGAGTCTTTATCAATAATAAGCTTTTAATTCATTTAATAGTTCAATGATTCAACCAAAACCCAATGTTCTAGCTTCCCTTACGAACCCTAACTCACAAGCACAATTCCAATGATTCAAACTCTCTCCCAAAATATCAATTTTAACAATTATTCACATATTCATAACCATAAACACACACAGAATCTCATAATACTAACAATTCTCCATATAGAAACAATTATAAAATTATTAAAGATTGCAAGGGAACTCTTCTCCACCCATTCCTCCATGTGACTCTACACATAAATCTCCATGTACCTAATGATGCGAATTCAAATAGTCTTGGTGTGACCTGTGACGTACAAGTTGGTGTTTTAGTAGCCCAGAACGGGCCCCCAATTTGGAACGGGTCGTTCCAAGCTATTAAAATGACTTGTATATCGTGGTTAAGAACGAGCGATTCTAGAGGGAGAACGGGCCGTTCTGGAGGGAGAACGAGCCGTTCTGGTTGGAGAATGGGCCGTTCTGGATGGAGAACGGGCCGTTCTGGATGAGTTCCAGAACGGGCCGTTCTGATTTTGGAACGGGCCGTTCTGCATGTGATTTTTTCACATGATGAAGGGGTGCAGAACGGGCCATTCCGGATTCGGTACAGGCCGTTCTGGCCACTCCAAAATGTCTATAAATAGAGGTTGTGAGCAGTTGAGGAGAGGGGGTTTTTAGAGAGAAGTTCTAGAGAGAAGGGCTCTGGACTAGAAAGCTTACTTTTGAAGAATTGAAGTTCCAGGTTGAGCTTCGCAAAGGGAATTCCGCTTCTTGGCTATCTTGATCCAATCTTCAGGTAAGGAAAGCTAGTTCTTTGGCTGATTTTTGTTGGAAAATGAGTTCATAAACTCATTGAGTGGCTGATTTTCTGATGATTGATGAGCTGTTTTGATGAAAACGAGTTTTCGGGGTTTTCGGGGTTTTGATGAAAATCTTGGGGTTTTTCTTGATTGTGGTTGCATGTGGGAAAAGCTGGGATTACTGGGTTGTTTGATGAAAATGTGATATTTTGAGCCGATTGCATGCGTCTGGAAAGATGAGTCGGTGCAGGTTTTGAAGAAAATTTTCGAAGTTTGAGGGTTGCTGCTAAGTATCACGCCAGGCGCAGTTCTTCACGTTGGGCGCGTGACCATCAGAGAGCTCCATTGGGCAAGTCCACCGGGCGCAGTGGTGTATGCGTCGGGCGAGCTTGAGGGTGTGAGCTTCTGGATGGCCCCTCGCTGGGCGTGGTTAGACCGCGCTGGGCGCGATATCAGTAAGTGACATTGCTTGGGGATTTCTGGTGAGGCACCAGGCGTGACCTTGTCTCGCCGAGCGTGGAGACTCCTTGGGAGTCTCTGCCAGAGGTGGCGCCGGGCACAATTTATATTGCACCGGGCGTGAGACTTTGGGGAAGTCTCTATTTACCTTGCGTCGAGCAAGGGTTTGCACGCTGGGCATGTGAGACCTTCTGAGGTCTCTGCCTCCTAGCACGCCGGGCGCAATGGGAATTGTGCCGGGCGCACTAAGCCCTGGTACCCTCTAGTTGTGCCACACCGGGCGCGACTATGAGTGCGCCGGGCGCTGTCATGATATTTGATGTTAATATGTTATGTGTAGAAATTTGCTGATAGATATGCTGAGCTGAGCTGTAGATGTTAAATATTGTTGTGCTGACTAGTTGATAATGCTGAATTATGATGTTGAGCTGTAGTTGATGTATATTGCTGTGTTGTAAGTCATTTAGCTGTGCTAGATGCCGATATTACTGTGCTAGATGTCGATATTGCTGTGTTGTAAGTTGTTTAGTTGTGCTGGATGTCGATATTGCTGTGTTATAAGTCATTTAGCTGTGTTGGATGCCGATATTGTTGTGCTGTAAGTTGTTTAGCTGTGCTGGATGTCGATATTGCTGTGTTGTAAGTTGTTTAGTTGTGCTAGATGTCGATATTGTTGTGTTGTAAGTTGTTTAGCTGTGCTGGATGACGATATTGTTGTGTTGTAAGTTGTTTAGTCGTGCTAGATACTAATATTGTTGTGCTGTAAGTTGTTTAGCTGAGTTGTAAGCCGCTATTGTTGTATGCTGATTTGCTGTGCTATGCTGTATATTGTTGACTTGTGCTGTTATTGCCGCTATGCGGTGCTGTTATTGCCACTAATGTGGTGCTGTTATTACCGCTATGCGGCGTTGTTATTGCCACTAATGTGGTGCTGTTATAGCCGCTAAGTCGGTGTTGTTATTGCCACTAATGTAGTGTTGTTATAGACGCTAAGTCGGTGCTGTTATAGCCGCTAAGTCGGTGTTGTTATAGTCGCTAAGTCGGTGCTGTTATTGCGACTACGTGGTGCTGTTATTGCCGCTATGCGGTGCTGGTATTGTTTCTATGCAGTGTTGTGCTTCGTGCTGTTAGGAGCTGTTGTAGGCCGTAAGGCTGAGCTGTTGATCACTAAGACTAGAGGAGATGTTTTTCGAAATTCCTCATCCCATTGTGTGGATTGAATGGTTGTGGTGCTCTTAGAGTCCAATTTGTTAAAAACCCTCCCTGGAAAGCTGACCCTTGGAGTGGTAACTTGTTGTTCTCCTCTAGGTTCTTAGTGATCTCGTGTGTGGGCAAGGTCGAGGCACACGTGTACAAAGCGACCAGGGTATAGGGGCCAGGTCGAGCTATACCACTTACAAGCAACCAATACTAACTTATATGCGTGACGACGCACTGTGTGTTTACTACTGTTTACTGCTGTGTACTGCTGTTATTGCTGAATGATGTGAGATGTGTGTTGTTATATATATTAAGCTGATGTTGTTAAGTTGATTGATGTGCTGATAGCTATAACTGTTTATTATTCATATATCTATATATGTATGTTATTTCTTTTCACTAGCTTACCCTTTGTTGTTTCCATGTGGTTTGGACTGCGATGATCATACTATGTATGGGAGTAGAGTAGGGTTAGGTTGGTGTGCTGAGGAGAGTCTGCAGCTGGCAGATGGCGTTTGATTATTCTGTTGTATTTATCTATTTAGTATAGCGATGTTTGTTATATTTTGTGCACTCTAACTCTGGCCAGATTTGGACATTGTATATATATATATTCTAGACACTATATGTATATACTTGTTTGTTTCTGTGTGGTGTTCTAGTGTACTATGTTGTGTGTAGTGACCAGTCGGGTCATTACATGACCTGTTCTTCAAAGCTCTTTGTTTCTCCTCTCCCTTCTCTTACTGCTTCCAAAAATGCCAAAATGAAAATTGATGAGGGTTAATTTGCTAACCCTTTCTATTCATTCCTTTAGGCCGAGTTAACCCAACCCAACTCAATTCTGACTTGTTTTTCATTTTTCTCAAAATAATTAATAAAATACATAATAATAATAATAATACAAAATATTTTCCTTTCATAATAATAATAATCAAATATTTCTAACCCAAAAATAAAATAAAATACGATATTAATAATATTATTATTTTTTTAAAAACAGGGTGTTACAGAAAAGAGCAGTGAAAGATCACAGATAGGTACAAACATTGTAGCAATCTTAGATTCTTAAAACTCAGTAAAAAAAATATATCAAAGGATAAATTAATATATTAATATATTTTAAGGCTAAAATTAAGATTTTGTTATATTTATGCCATTTAAAAATACATTTTTTTATATTTTAAAATGAGTATTACGAATTGTTTATTCCGAGTGTTCTACATCACAATTTTAATATTATATAAATAAATATTTTAGAAAACAATTAATATTTTAAAATAGGTATATTTTTTACATTATAAAATAGATGTTCCAGAATACACATTCAACATTTTAACAGTGTTTCTAAACACATTTACAATATACCAAATTGAATGTTTCAGAAAAGACATAAAAGTACTTCAGAAAATTTATTAAAATAATAGATGTATAAGGAATAAACAATGAGTATATAAAAAAAAGTTAATCACCTATACACTGTCAGTGTAAATTTTTTTTTATATTAATAGTCAATTAGAACCATTAATAATATATTTTCATCTGCTCATTTAATTAAATTAAAATAAAAAAAATATTATTAATGATTCTGATTGACTACTAGTATAAAAAACTTTACACAAATAATATATAGATGATTAATTCTAAAAAAAGTACCAATCAAAATCAACACTTTCGGCTAAAATCAACAACACACATAGGCATATAGGACTTTCAACCCACGGTCTTTTTTTTTTCTTTTTTTTTTTTCTCTCTTTCTTTTCCGCAAAATAATAATAACAATGCGGGCCGTTTATGATTATAAAAGTTTCCATTTTTAATATTATAAAGTTTTATTTAAAAAAAATGCTCTTTTTTCTAACTTTATATTGATTTCTCAAATGTATCCATTTATAAAATATTAAAATATTGAATAAAAAATACTTTCTTATAACTTAATATTAATTTCTCAAATGTTTCGATTTATAAAATATTAATAATCAAATATTTTCATGTATGAAAAATGATAAATGCGATTAAATTAGTCCTTAAAGAATTATAATTAAAATTATTAAATAAAAACCTAAGATATTAAATAATTCTTTAAGTTTAATTTTTTATTTATTTTATTTTCTAAATATATATTAATATTATCATTTTAATATGACATTTTTTATAAAAAAAAAATTAGATTAATGTGATTATGTATTTTTATAAATTTTCAATTTATAAATCAATATACCAATGCTTTTCAATTTTACTCTAATATTATCAGAAAGGAAAATTTAACTAAAAATAATTAATCAGTATGATAATAAAATTTAATCATATATGATGAAAACCTCATATTAATAATATACATAATTTTTTTTATTATTTTGTGCATGTGAGTGGAGTCCACATCCACTTTTTTAATTCTTAGAATCTAGGAATACACATGAAACTATGTGCGGAAAGGAATAATCCTAGTCCAACTCCTAGGTTCATAACTTGACGGTGGCCTATATTAAAATATTAAAAAATAAATAAATAAACAAGCTTTGATGGTGGCCATATGGCTAACTATTAGGATCATTTTTTATTTCATCCTATATTTTAAGAGATTAATATTTTACTGTAAAGTAATTTTTCACATTATTAATTAATTATATATCATTATTAATATTTTTTATTTTTATCATAAAAATTAAAAATTTATTATAAATAATAATTTATAATCAATTAATATTGTAAAATAAATACATCACCTATTTTATTCATTGCACTCTATGTTTAATAATTTTAAATATTTTAATAATAACTATTTTAGATTTATTTCTTATTTAGATAATTATGGAAGTTTTTTGAGTTACAAAATTATAAATCAATTAAAAATGTATAATGACAACTTTTTTTATTTTAATAAATGTAATGACATGCCATGGTTATCATAATTATATATTATATCTACAAGTAGTGGAACTACAACTATTATTTAAGATTTATATACTCACGATATTAGGATATGTACACTAATATATATATATATATATATATATATATATATATATATATATATATAGGGAGCATATCAAGTGAGAGGAATTTATTATGAGAGGGTGAGAGGGTTAAAATATAACCCTTAGATTAATCAAGTGAGAGAAAATTAATCTAAGGGTTATATTTTAACCCTCTCACCCTCTCATAATAAATTCCTCTCACTTGATATGCTCCCTATATATATATATATATATATATATATATATATATATATATAGGGTTTATATATATATATATATGTATGTATGTAGATATAACTAAAACAACTATACAAGTATATGCACAGTAATCTGATAAGCATAAAGAATATAAAACTCTAAGTTGTTGGTCAAGTAATGTCTATACAGACCAACAAAAGTAGTTGTCAAGTCATTGACTACATCGCCAACAACATGGTCTCACTATAACTCCAAAAGCTTTCTCCAGCTATCCATGTCCTAGTCCCATGAAAATCATGATCATCACAGTCTAAATCACATGGAAAACATGTAAGGATAAGTTAGATTTCAAAAACGTACAAGTATAGGAAGGAACATCTATACTACTCACCAATATGTAAACTAGCCAAAACACATCACATGCTTTACAACATTCATCGAACCACGCAACACCAACATGTTTGAAAGCTAAAATTCCCAAGCAATAAAACATTCACCACAATCATCTAGCACAATATGTTCATTATAAACAACAATAACAACTCACACCACATCATATGCATACTCAATCATTAATGCATTGTCACGCATTCACCTACGGGGATCTTTTAATACACCAAAGCAATCTAAGTGACTTAATCCTATACCAAACCAACCCAATTGTTTTCACGCCAAAATGTGTCCGCTCGATCATAGCTAAAATGAGATACCAATTATGAACTTCTAATTTCTTGGGTGTCGTTACTTGCACTAGAAAAGTCTGATTCCACCATTAGGACTAGTATAACTGGGTATAGGCATACCATAACCTTGGCATACATTACCAAGTCACATATGTGGAGTTAGCCCATTAACTATCTGCAAAGAACCACGTAAATTTCCAATAATCAATTAAGGATTCTAGTCTTCGACTTCATACTTTACTCCACGTTGACTAAAGACCTATAGGAGACTTAATAAAATTTGCTCCAAGAGTTCCACACTTATTCAAGGAGGGTTTTCAACTATTAGCTTCTTAGAGAACCAAAACAAGATTCCCTATATAGGATCTTCAACTTTCAACAATACTTTTTTTCCTCGAGTGCTAAGTTAATCAACATGCTTTAATATTCACAACATTCTTAACATCAACACCTCATCATGTATCATTTATATACATTACCTTAGGTTAATACATATAGAGATCAAATCACACCAATCATAATTAGCATATCAATGTTATACACCTCATCCAAGATTAGCACACTAATGCTTAATGACTTATTTAATAATGGCATAAAAATGCTTATTTAACTCATAGCATATCAATCATACCTAGCATATCAATACTCATTATCATAATACCTTATACATCATCTACATATCTCATCACAGGTCCACATATAAACTCAACATTCATCATTCATCATACATTATATATACAACATGTATTAACAACATAACCTACACTCGGCGCAACTTACCTCCCACCTAGTGCCATTTAAGGCAAGGAGCTCTCTATCTCGTCCTCGCTTGATGCTACTCAACCCACGTTTTGTGTGACTGAGGTGGGAATCCTTAGGGCCTAATGATTGGCATGGAAAAATGAATGGTCGACCTAATATCAAGTAAAGAGCCTTTGTTTGACTCACGCCCAATGTCGCCTTGCTAGCACTTAATGTCATCTAGGTAGAGAGTCTCTACTTTGATCCCACTTACCGCCATACAATTTGGAGCCCAACGTCACCAAGTCAGAGATTATCCAATGCTTTCACACTTGATGCCATTCAAACCATGCCCAATGCCATTTCAATCCAGGATGAGTTTCTCTTCATGCCCAACGCTATTCCAACTAAGGAAGAGAGGAAAAATAATGATTTTGAGCTTTAAGACTCCATACCACCACTAATTCTTGGCCCTCAACACCCTTAATCACCAACTCAGTCGATTAGTAGTAATCCTACGAGCTCGCGAGGTCTAGAAGAAGCAAAGAAGTTAGAAATCTCCAAAGTTTATCTCTCTTGTTTCTTTCTTTAAGGTATAAAGATTATGAGCTTATGGAACTCATTTCTAAACATTAACCTTATATACCTTTCTCTCTAGGGTAAATTGGATCTTTAGCCGAAGACCCTCAAGATTTATCAGACTCATGAGAATTCCTTAACTTTTATTGGAGCCCCACAACACATCTCAAGCGCTTCACATAATTATTGTTAAAAAGCCAATAATTAAAACTTATAGTGTTACAATAAAAATTCCTTTATTTGTTAATTGCAAAATCATTTAAAAAGTTTAACTATAACTTTTCTATATATTTTTTTATTATATATCATAAAATCTTTTTAAATTAAAAATTTTTCAAATATATTTTTAGAGGCCGTAAAATTAGTGAGTTTAGATTTTAGTTCCTGCAAATTTTATTTTTGTTTTTCATTCTTCTGAAATTTATAAACATTTTTCTCTATGTAAAATGAATGATTTTTTGGTTTTGATCCCTATAAAATATTTTTCTTTGATTCTTATTCCTCTAAAATTGAAAGTCACTATTTTTACTCTTTAATTATCATTTTTTAATAGATAAATAACAATTATTTCAAATATTTATACGAATTTTTAGAGTTATCAAAGTAACATGATATCACTAACAATCATAAGTAATACATAAGTTGATCACTTAACTATTTAACAAACAAAAAAGTAGTTAAAAATAATAGCACAAAAAAATTAGGAACTAAAAATAATAGTTTCAATTTTAGAGAAATGAAAAAAAATTACAAAAATTAAAATCAAAATAAACTAACTTAAACTAAAAATATATTTAAGTCATTAAAAAATTAAAATTAAACACAAAAGTAAAGAACGCCCTTCTTGTTTATTTTCTATGAATGCCTTAATAAAAGATTAATGACAATCATTTTAGATGTAATCGAATCTTTTAAATTTAAAAAAGTTAAAAAAAAATATTAAAGCATAAAAATTTTCTATCAAAAAAATTATGTTACTTTAATCCTTTATTGTACACACATACATGAGAACGAAAGACCACCGTTGTCAAGTTTCTTTTCTTTTCTTAAATACTCTTTCAATTAGAAAATACAAAATTTTATTTTAAATGATAAAATTCTCATGTTAAAATAGTAATAATAATAAATAAAATATCCAAACGTATATTTTTATTTCTTTTTAGGTGATAAAATAAATATTTTAAAATTATTTAAATAGTTTATTAGATGTAACTCTTTTAAGGTGGATGTTATGTAGTAATAATACTTTTAATTACTTAATGTATAATTAACTCTTTAACTTAATAACATCTGATTTTGAAGACTATTGTTTTTTCAAAAGATTTTTTTTAATGATATTTTTCTCTTAAAAATAAACTTCAATTAGAATTTCATAATTTTTTTTATCATTATATTATTGTTGAAGTTCAAGTGCGAAGTGAGTTTCGCATCGATTAGATTTAAACATGTTGAGTGTTATATAAGTGAGAAGGATTCACCTACCTAATATATACATTAGGGATTTAGATTATTATGTGGTGTCAAACTCATTTATATAATTTACTCACTGCTTATTAGTGTTGGTGTTTAACTCCCTGGCTTGTAACACTATTGATTTTTTGATGCTTAGTTAATCATATGATCTGTTATTTTAGAACTTTAATGATTAAGGGACCTTGAGAGTTGGGTGTCTCTGAGATAGTCTTAAATTTAGTTAAATTTGTTTAGCTTGAGGAAAGATATATAAAATTTTCTTAAAAATGAGAACCCTATAAGTTCAAGTTTTAAGAAATCTTAAAGAGAAGCTAGTAAGGAGTTCTCTAAGAGCAAATCCTTCTTCTCTACCTTTCTTACTAAAATCTTATATTGACCCTTCCCTACAGTTGATTCAAGTAACTAAATGTGGAGATCTGAGCATGTGGAGTTGGAAATCTTGAGTCTAGGTTGTAAGGGGCTCACTGTGACACCCTCTACCCCAACATACATATACAGTAATTATAAAAAAAATAAAATATTTCATCATTAAAAATTAAATTTCCAACCACGTAAGGGTAAAGAGTTCACATTCATAAACTTAATACAAATAACATGTCGGTAAAATTACAAAGAAATAAAACTGAATTTTCCAAAATAATTTAATAAAAACATCTTAACACTAATCCTATCTATGTCCCGATGTCACATGTCCTATCAGAGCAAAACCCAACATAGAAGCCTAAGCTTCATCATCAACATCCTCAGCCTCACGCTGATGATCACCTGTATAACAGTCAAAACAAAACAACACGAGAAAAGGGAGTGAGAAACATCTCACTCTGGCTCACAGTGTAGAAATATACGCCGAATAGCCAAACACAAACAAAACAGATATAGCATAGACATGTTAACACAATATTACATCTTACTCATCCAAGACATAAAAATATCAATTTATTATATAACATTGAAAATGCACATGTATGGACACGGACTACATATTATCATGCATGTGGCGCCAATAAAACATCACATGGCATATTGCCGCTAGCAATACACGAAGAGTAGTCTAGGAGTACATGCCGGGTCACACCCTCTACGCACTCTCACTAGAAGGATATACTACCAGAGTCTCGTCGGGATAGCTAAGCCGCGCAAGATACATCCCATGCACACAATGGGCGAGATTGGGACTTCCAAACCGAGCTATCCCCAAGGACTAATCCCCAAAGCTTTTACACTAGGGGGCCTTCTCTGGCGGTGTATTCCATATCGTACCCTTAAAACACTTATGCAAATGATGCATGTCAATCAAGACTCTATGCATTCTCATATCACATTATCATTTCCCATGGTCATATCACATCATCACATTCGTCATCACATTTCATCATCATATTTCATTATCACGTTTCATATCTCATGTCTCAATCACATTTCACATTAGATCATCATATCACATTATCACATTTTCTCATCATGTTCACAAAGCCTCACAGAGCACTTTAATTTATATTAAAACTCGTTTATTTATAAAATTAAATACATATTTTAACATCACATCAAACAAGGAATATAACAGAATAATCAGAAATTAAAAAATAAAATATTCATATTTTTCCTATTTCTCATAGGGTTTCCCGCAGGAACCCATAGAGCACTTTAAATCATATCAAAACATATTTATTTTCAAAATTAAGCACATACTTACACTCAACAAATATCAAGAAACACAACAGAAAACTCAGAAGGTAAAACAGAAAACATTTAAAATTTGCCTCTTACAATTATCAATACATTCTCTTAGGGTTTCCTATAGGAACCCATAGAAATCTCAATTCATACAGTTGGGAAAACCCCCTCATACATAGACATACAAAAAATACAACAAACACATGATTGGGGGCCAATCCCACTACCCAGCATACAATCCCACACCCAGAGCAAGATTTCTCACTCCCCCCTTACCTCGATAAGCAGAAGCCGAATCTTGTTTGGTCGCCCCCTCTAGGTTTCCCTTCGCCTTCAGAGAGGAAGGAGGAAAAATATTGGAAAATGAAAAAAATGAGTTTTAGAGAGTACAAAACGCTCTATTTATAGGCATCAGGCCGCGGCCAGAACGGCCCGTTCCGAATCCGGAACGGCCCGTTCTGGGCACACGGAATACGTACAAAAGCCTCTCCCAGAACGGCCCGTTCCAAAAGCAGAACGGCCCGTTCTGGGGTTTCTGGAACGGCCCGTTTTAATGTGGAACGGCCCGTTCTGAGTCAAACTTTGTTCTTTTAAAATCACATCCGAAACGGCCCATTCTGGGTTAAAATTTTACCCATGCATGTTTGATTTGGAACGGCCCGTTCCCAAAGTGGAACAGCCCGTTCCAGAGCTGCAAAAATCCAAGATTGTTAATTAATAAATAATTAATTAACATATATATATATATATATCAAATTAAAATAAAATATCAAAACAATTTAAAACATGATTTTCTTCAAATAATAATTATAACAAAATATCATAATTAATAATATTATACAAAATAATTTTCATAAATGATTATTATTAATAACCTTTAAAACTTCAATCAAACCCATTTAATTAATCAAAATAATTATAAAAAATAATCTTCATAAATACAAAATAAATAATAATTATTCATTGTATTAGTAGAAAAATTCGGGGTGTTACACTCACTTCTCCATTCTCTTCTTCCTCTTCTTGGTTTGGATCAACAAAAGGTAAGGAAAGTCTTGTTATGTTTGTTGGATTTCATGTTAATTTTTCTATTGGATTTCATCTAAATGTTCATTTTTTTATTGGAAAAGATGAGTTGATGAATGATTGGATTTTTTTGGTTGTTCTTGAAGTTGTTCATGAGTTGTGTGTGATGATTTTGGATCCTTGATGAATGCATGTTGTATTTTAAGTTGGTTTGGTGTTGTTTATGGTGTATATATGTTGTATATGGTGTTGGATGTTGTTTTGGATGGTTAGATTCCAAGTTTTGAGCCATTTGGTTGTTTTACTATGTGTAGAAACGAGCATCGTGCTAGGCATGCCTTTATTGCATTGGGTGTGACTCAAGTTAGGGGCTCTCTATCTTGATCATGTCAGACGTGGGATTGGTAGCGTTGAGCATGCATGGGATTGGTAGCATCGGACATGGATTAGTGAGAAGCCCTCTAACCTAGTCACTCTAGGTATGGAATGAGTGGCGTTAGGCATGAAAACTCGCAAATTCTCTAACTTGGTGATGCTGAACCCCAAAGATGTGGTGCCTAAGATGATCAAGCCAATGGATCATTGCCTAATTGATGTCAGTGTAGGTTGAGTGACGTTAAGTGTGAGTTAAGTAGAAACTCTCTACCTATTTAAGGTTGGGTGTCGGTTTTGCCATGCCAAGCATGAAAGACTCAAAGGTTCTTTGCCTCATTCATGCCAAGCATAAGAGAATTGACATCGAATATGGGTGGGACAGAAACCTCTCTATCTCAATAACATCAGACACACTTAGAATGGTATCAAGCATGATATGTTGAAATAGAGGATGGTGTTCTAAGTTGTTTACATGTCAAAGTATGATAAATTATTTATTTGAATGATGATATATGATGATGTTTAAGTTGTTTACATGTCAAAGTATGTTAAAGTATGATAAGAGAATGGTATCTGTTGTGGTTGAAACTATAATGATCATACTTGGTATTGGAGCATGACTGTATTAGCAAGTTGGCTTATATAACTGTTGGATGGTTATGCGGTTGGTGACCATTTTGGGAGGTGTCACTCTAATGCGACACAATTGTTGCATAGATGTTGATTGACGCTTAGGTTTATCTTGTTTATTATGACATATTTTATGTATATAGTGTATGTGTACAAGAACTATTATGAACTATTATGGGTTTTCCACTCCTTATATATAATTGTGTACATGAAATTAGATATTTATTGCAAGATAATCTTAGGTTAGTTGATGTGTTCATTATTTCTTTTTGTTGCATAATAGCTGAAATACAGTAAGTGTAGAACCTATTGGGTCATTACACGATCGAATAATGGTATTTGAGCCAATGGTTCGACCAAGAGATTGATAACCGACTTAGAAGAGTATTGACTAATAAAATTGGGAGTGGATCCAAGATTGTGATCCTTATTAGGTAGTGGATCCAAGAGTGTGATCTGTATTGGGCAATGGAATTAGCAGAAGAACCAAGAGTAGGATCATCCACGTGTTAGAAGTCTTCATGGAGTGTGTAGGACATGTTCCATTAAAGTGTGTTAATGGTAATGCAAGTAGGTCACCATTAAATACTCGCGAAAAAAAAATTTCTACTTAAAGAGAGAGAGTGACCATGTGGAAGAGATTCACACTTGAGGGAGAATGTTGGAGTTCAAGCGTGAAATCAATCCCACATTGGTTAAAGTTGGACATATTAAGTAGTATATAAGTGAGAATGACTTATCTACTTAATACTTTAAGGTTTTGGATTATGATGTAGTGTCAAACTCATTTATGTAGTTCACTCACTACCCATTAATAAAGTGTTTTCCAATGTTTAACTATTCGACCTAACAATTATGACCCTAGTTGTGATAAGTAAACTGTTGATTAATAAAATGAACCATAATCAAATCAATATTAATAAAATGATAATAATTATTACTATCAATATAAAAATAATATTAAATAAATCTAATATCATAATTTTATAACACTAAAAATTAAAATAAATATTATCTATAAATTTTCACATTTAATGTGATATAATATTTAAGTTAAAACAAAATATAATATGATATTTAAGTCTAAATTTCAATAAAATATAACAATATTCATTAAGAATGACAAGTTTACATTGGTATCAAATTAATATAATATATTTTGTAAATAAATATTAAAAATTAAAAATTAACATAAATAATTAAATTATATTTATAAAACAAGTATTAAAAATAAGTGATTCAAATTTATAATTTTTTTAAAATATGTATTTTGTTAAAATACTTTAAATTAAGTTTTAAAAGTAAAACTTGTTTTTAATTAAACTAGTTTGACCAATTTTATCAATTTTTATCAATTTGTTGCCAAACAGTTTTGAGAGTAACTAAACAAATTAAAAATTGATTCTTAATTAAATCGGTTCAATCAATCAATTCAATCTAATTTTCAAAATCATGAATACATGATAGAAAAATGATAAGAATGAAACTATTTATATTTTAGCTAGTTTAAGAGAAGAATCATAATATTACAAATGTGATTTTAATGGTGTGATGTTTTCTTTAAGTCTCACATCTTTATTAATCGTATATATTAATTTAAATATTCTTATATATATATTTAAATAATGTTGCAATAATGATTTCAATACAATGCTAAATGATATTAAAATAAAATAGTACATTTAATTAAAAAAGAGAAGAAAAAAAAACCTTAGAATATTCACGTGTTTTGATAAAGTTAAAAAATGATACTAATATAATGCTATCTAGAATTTTCACAAAAGAAAACAAGAGAGAGGTGTCAATTGATACTATACTAGTATAATATATCACGGACATCCTATTTGTCATACATAAACATTATGCCTTTTCTGAAAGAGACAACCCCACTAAATGTAACCTCATATAAATAAATAAATGTTATGACTTGATGTCCTTCAATTTCTCAACGAATAATAAATTTTACCATAAGGAGAAAGAAACACAGAAACAGAGAAAATTATGAGATGAGATGAAAAAAAAAATTATAGACTTAAATATGTTTTTAGTCCTTAAAATTTAGGATAAATTTGTTTTTGTCCCTTAAATTTAAAATTGTTGTTTTTAGTTTCTGTAATTTAAAAAAAATCTTATTTTAGTCTTTATATTCAAATTTTGTTAAAAAATTTATCAAATATTATTGTATAAAATCTACCTATTAGTGTCCCTATTAGTAAAAATATCATATTAAATCTGGTTGATATTGCATAACTGTCTTAATTAGTCACTTTCAAATATATTATTAGTGACCTAAAGTACTAAAACAAAATTTTTAAAAATTACAGGACTAAAAATAACAATTTTAAATTTAAGAGACCAAAAATAAATTTATCTTAAATTTGAGTGACTAAAAACATATTTAAGCCAAAATTATATATAATACTTTATGATTATAAACAACAGTAAAATCTTTTACATTATTGGTCTTTGCATTACTTACTCAACTTTTTTTTTTCTTTTCATGTATGTCTCTCAAATAAAAGTTCTTAAAAGTTCAAACCCAATACATCGTAAGACTTGGACAAATAATACTAAAACACTTTATATAATTTTTCTTTTTACAATATTACAATATACGGACATTTTTATATAGGAATCAGTTAAGTAAATTTAGACTATACAATTATTTATAAATGATGAAGATTTTAATATTATACAACTAACTTTTAAAGAATTTTGCGTGTATTTTAATCATAAGTATTTGATATAAGATCTAATGTTCAATATTTGTTATTTTTACTTTCATATAAAAGAAACTCCTTTGCTATATCCGTTATTATTATTTTAATAATCTTAAGTATTTAAGACAATACCACAAAGCAAGCTTTTAAATAAAAGTATTAAAATCAACTTAATAATAAAAATTAGAATTAATATAAATGAGATCTTATAGAGTTAAAATTTTTGTCTAATAAAAAAAAAAGTTAAAATTGTAGAATTGTTATTATTATGATGATGATTATTATTATTATTACTTATTTATCTAAGTACAAAATTTAACGTCAACGTACAATTTGTACAAATAAATTTGAAAACAAAAACTATAATTTCAACTTATTAAGACACTTGAACTAATTTTTTTTTTCATAACAATTTAAGATTTTCGTAACTTTTGACCTATGTTCTAAATTTGTAATTCACAATTTATGAATTGTGTCTACATGAACTGCATCAAAAGAAGAAAAATAAGAGTTGAATAGTTTTTGATGGTGAAGGTTTTGGCAACTGGTTTGGAGAAGAATTGTATAAAGTTAAAATCTGGGTGCTGTTGATTCTTGTTGAATTCCTTTTTGTCACCTCACTTGTTATAAACACCAACCAATTTCTCTCCTTCTTTTCATCTACCTTTCTACTGCTTCCGTTTTCTTCTCTCTTCATAATCATAACACAACAACATACTTAATAGCCTCTCTTTTCTTCTTGCTTCCTAAATCATTCTTAAATGGCTCACGCTACCTCTTCAGGTTTTGCCACCTTTCTTCTCTGCCCACATTTTTCTTTTTTTCCCTTTTATTTGTTGTCATTATTTATCTGGGTTGGAGCTAGAATTTCATGATAAAGATTGATTCTTTGAGGTGTTATGAATGATGGGTTTTGCTCTTTTTGGGATTTGTTTTGCTGAATCAAATGGAGATCTTTTTTGAGTGTGTCGGTGTGAATACTGTTTGTTGTGCTGATTGGACCTGTTAACTTTTGTCAATGTGTGTGTGTGTGTGCATGTTTTTAGTGAATGAGAGGATGAGTCCTCTGGGGTGTGATTTGCATGCAGAGGGACAAAATCATGATGATGTATTGTGGTCTTTCTGCAATCACTGCTGATGTTAGCATTTGTATTGTGTTCTATTCTGCTGCTGATGTATTTGGATTTTTATTTTTATTTATTTGGGATTATACAAGGTTTTAAATGTCTTTGATATTGCAAGAAATTATGGCTCACGATTTTGTCGTGATCTTTGATATTGCAAGAAATTGTGGCTGATTTTTTGTCATGTATGCATGGGATCTGTGTGATTTAGTCCAGGGATGTATTGGGAGAAGAAATGGATACTTGAAAGTCATTCAAATTCAAAATATCATCTTTAGTTTGTGTGAATTTTGGAAATGGACGAGCAAGGGCACATAACATAGCAGAACACATCTTAGTTGATTCTTCTAGTTTTCACTAATTAGCATATGGGATGTTTTATAGTATGACACTTATGTAAGGGATATAATTAATCATCCTATTGTGAAGATGAAAATATTGGTTTCGATAGTTTTGGCCTCCTTACCTACTGACATATCTGGAAGTGTTCGATTTTTTACTTTCTTCCCTGAAATCACATTGTTACTGATGAAAAGTTTATGACAATCCATGGTTCATGTTGGTCTGAGCTAATGCTTGTGTGCAGGACAATCCAATGATATCAATAATGAAGACGGCAAGGAAACAAGTTCACTAGTTGTTTGTTTTGGGGAAATGTTAATAGACTTTGTTCCAACTGTGGGAGGAGTGTCACTGGCTGACGCACCCGCTTTCAAGAAAGCTCCTGGCGGAGCTCCTGCCAACGTGGCTGTCGGTATCTCTAGACTGGGAGGTTCATCTGCTTTTATTGGCAAGGTGTAGTTCTCAATCAATGTTTGTTGGTTTATGTCTGATTTCTTCACTTTCTTGTTACTATCTATCTGCAAATCATCCTGGATGATTTTTTTCCAAATCTGAGTATTTATACATATTTGTCAAATGCTATGTGTGAAACGAAATAGTTCTGAATTGTACATGTGTTCTTTGAAGAAAAAAAATAGAGGAGAAAACTGCTTTCTTCAACTACTTGAATAGAAAAAATCACATCTCAAGTCTTTGCTGTCTGTTTATTAGGTTGGAGCAGATGAATTTGGGTACATGTTAGCTGACATTTTGAAGCAGAACAATGTTGAAACATCTGGCATGCGGTTTGACACTAATGCAAGAACTGCATTAGCTTTTGTTACCCTTAGAGCTGATGGTGAACGCGAGTTCTTGTTTTTCCGCAATCCAAGTGCTGATATGCTCCTTCAAGAGTCAGAACTTGATAAAAATATCTTAAAACAGGTGTTTTGGATATCTGTTTGTATTTTATGAAATGTTTGCCTCAAAGACCTAAGTTCGGACATTCATGACATTGATTTCAGGCTAGAATATTTCATTATGGCTCCATCAGCTTGATTGATGAGCCATGCAAGTCAGCTCACCTTGCTGCTATGAGCATTGCCAAAAAATCTGGTTGCATTCTCTCTTATGATCCAAATTTGAGATTGGCTCTATGGCCTTCAGAAGATGCTGCTCGAAAAGGCATCATGGATATATGGGATCAAGCTGATGTCATAAAGGTATAACATATGCGACCAAGATATTCTTATATTGTATGGTCTCCTTTATATATGCTACTTGCTAATTCATTTAAATCTACTCTCTATTTTTCACTTTATTTTTTGATGTCACTGTTTAGTTTTGAAAATAAGAATTGTTAGAGCTGACATGGTATCTTCCTGTGTATGTACAGATAAGTGAGGATGAGATTACATTTTTGACTGGTGGAGATGATCCTCATGATGATAATGTTGTTTTGAATAAACTTTTTCATTCAAATCTCAAGCTTTTAATCGTTACTGAAGGGTCAAAAGGTTGCAGATATTACACCAAGGTATGGTTACCAAAACTACTATGATGTCACATGTCTCGTTGGAAGCACAATTTATCTTTTCATCTTTATTTTGTGTGGGCGTGTGTACTTGTATCTACAGTCATGGACAAATATCATATGTCCCTTGCACTAATAAATTATCGGTTGAATTAATTCCATTATGGTACCAATGTATCTGGTTCTGGTGAAAACTTATATGAAGTTTTCTTTTTGGGACTCGTCCATGTCTTTTTGCCCCTTCATGAATCGTTGTTTGGCTAATTGAGATTGCCAAATTTCTATGCAGGAATTTAAGGGCAGGGTTGCAGGTGTCAAAGTTAAACCTGTAGACACAACTGGTGCTGGAGATGCATTTGTTAGTGGGATTTTATACCGCATAGCTTCTGACCAAACTATTTTTCAGGTAATTTTGAATTTTGACTTGTTCTGATTGTAGATTAAATTGACCCGGCTCCATCAGTATCTCAATGTAAAAATTTCGGTTGATGTTGGCTCTGGAAGCTGTATAACTAAGGACAGAGTTGTTTACCCTTTTACTTTTGGAATCAATTGATGAAGGAAATTACTAAGGACTAAAGAAAATTGGTGATACTTTTATCACATTTATCGAGAATCAATAGTTTCAAAAGGAATCGGATTATTATTTCCTGTTAACTGCTATTCAGGATTTCTATACTTAAATTCAATAGTTTTACACTGAAACTCGTATTCTGGTGGAAGATGTCCTTAAACCACACATCTGTTTATAATTAAGTGTCATATTCTTTAGGTAAAGTGTGCTAGGTAGAAGTTTTAAAAAGGTGGAAGATGTACTTAAACCAGATGTTTATTCACAATTCAGCGGCATATTGTTTAGGTGCACCGTGCCACATTAAAAAAAATAGCTCAAGTTTGTGTAAAGTTTCTGCAAATATAGCGATTTTTTATTTTGGTCTCTTTTTATTTTTGATCCTTGCAATGTTCATCGTCACATGTTTTGGTCATTACCATTGTCAACATGTCTTACATCCATACAAATATAGCAATTTTGGTTTTTTGTCCTTGTAACATATCAGTATTTGTTTTTAGGAGAAAACTTACATGTGATACTATAGATTCTGCTGGTGGTATTCTCTGATCAGGGTTGGAGTTTGACTCCGTTATATATGTAATAAAGGATTTCATTAAATGTTAATGTGTATTATTAAAGATAAAACTCCAAATTCTGATTGGTAAATAGTACTAATAGTACATTTATAGTAATGTATCTAAATTTTATCCTTATTTTTTACACTCACTTTTACATTCTTGCAAAATTATAGTGGTTTTGTTTTTAGTCTCTATCTACTTTTTCCTGGTTTGATGTATAGGGGTCTTGAATTGGAACAATATGATCGGTCAATTAACTTATATAATGTCATCATCATTCTTGCATAGGAATTTATACATTTGTTTTGGTTGACAGAATGAGAAACTTCTCCGAAAGGCTTTATATTTTGCTAATATGTGCGGTGCCATCACTGTAACTGAGAGAGGTGCAATTCCTGCACTACCTACAAAGGAAGCTATCTTGGAATTCTTAATAGAAGCAGCTGTAATATAACAGATGTTCAGGTTTTTGTTATAATTTGTTGTTAGGCATTTGTTATAATTTGTTAAGCTATAGCATAGGTGAAGCTGATCTTTTTTTTTTTTTTTAATTAAAATGTTTGGCTGTGTAGTTTTCTTATATAAATTCAATTTGTCTTGTGCTCTCAAGTTTTGGGATGTGGAACAGCTGAGCTCAGGAATTAGCTCTAGGTTTAAGATTTTTAATAAAATCAAAGGGTAATCGGCTATACTCAACAGAACGAAGAAATTTTACTATCTAATACTTATCATGAGACACAACTTAGAAAGAAAAAAATATATATTTTTATAAGACATTTTACAATTTTTATAAAATATTAATTTTATTTTTCATTTTTTGGTCTGATTGTGAGCATGTCTTTCTTATCGATGAATAATAAGAAAATTTGATAAATAAATATTCTTTCTTTTATCTCTTTAATTCTTCAATTGTGCTTAGTAATTTTATTGGTATTGGAGTATAAACTTTAGTATGAAGTACCATTTTCGCCTCATTTTATGTTGTTTATTCAAAGTTTTAAGAAAAAAATTAATTACCAATTCTTGTGATAAAATAAACTTATCTTTTTCAAAAAATGTCTTTATTCCATAAATGATTAATTACATTGTATAATTGCACCCGGATGTACTAGTGCATTTTTTTCGTGAAATTACTGTTGAAAAGAGTAAATAATACATTTTTAATATTATAGACAAATAAAGTGAGATGGCGAGAATATTATTTAGTAGTCGAAACTAGGGTTCTTCTAGTGGTGATACATGCCTAGGATGACTAACTAAGGAGGAACATGATGTCCTTTGAAGACTTTAGAGGGTCAAATATAAAAGTTAAGTATATGTTTGGATACTGATTCAAAAATATGTTCAACGAAAAAAATACACTTTTCGATGTAGAAAAAATAAAAGCTCGTGAGTGTATTTTTTTTTTTTTTTTTTTTAATTTCAATTCAATTGATTCTCAAATACACTGCATTTAGTTGGATGAAGAAGAAAAAAAAAGAAAATTTTAAAATAAGATTTGGCACTTGAGCCTTGTCATAAGTATTTTTGGGGGTGTTCTTGTTCTAAATTGGATTTCCTCTAAGCTTAATTATAATTGAGTTTTTGAGAAAAATAACTCATTCTTCAAGTTAAGGTAAGAAAACTTATTCATATTATGTTTTAAGAATTTCATGCATAGAGTTTCCTATCATTTGAAGGAAAATGATCAAGCATAAATTTTGAAGGAAAATCCAAAAATACTCAAAATTGCATGCATGCATGAGAGAGAGGGGATTTGTTGACATCATGGTGTCAAATTAGTGAAATAACACCTTCAATAATTTTTTATAGAATGTAAATTTGATATACATGATTATGAGTGTAATATCATCAAATATAACATTTGGATTGGTAGAATTTATATTCTATAAAAAGTTATTGAAGAAATCATTTCACTAATTTAACAACATGATTGTGCACCTTATTTTCTCAAAAGTAAGGTTTAATATTGTTAAAAGTAAGATTGTAAAAATAAAGTTTTAATATTGTTAGGGAAGTGGTATGATTCTTTTAAAAGAATAAAAAAGAAGAAAAGTGTTATGAAAATAAAAGTTTTATATTTATTAAAAGAGAATAAAAATATTTCAACTCTTATCAATAAATTAATGAGTAAGAGTTTTTCATTTTGTTAAAAAAAAATAGTTTATGCACTTTTATACAAACTACTTAAAAGTTATATGTAATAATTTGTGATATGTAGATGTTAATCTATTGTCACTAAATTCTTTTATAAATATTAGGGTAAAAACACTTTGTGTCTCTCTACTTAAAAAATAATAATAATAATAATGAGTAATGCTTTGCGAGACCTTCCATGATATTGTCCTGATGCCTAAGGATCAAATCAAGAGTGGAGTAAAGCTTTGTGCTAGTTCCATACCTCTACTGATAATTAGAATAAGAATTGCTATAAAAATATCTTAATAGGAAGAGACACATTTGAGCGAGACTTGAAGGAATCAATGACCAACTAATTATGGAAGAGAATCATTGTTGTCAAAAGGTACAAAAGGAGTTGAGGCGTGGTCATAGGTTTATTCTTCACCAAGAAGAGTTATTATGATATCAACAAGTTAAAAGGTAAATGTGATTAGTTCAAATTTGGTGATAGAAACACCAAAATTTTCCATACTAGTACTTTGGTTAGAAGAAGAAGAAGAAGAAATAGAATGAAGGCTTTTATAGCAAGGTTATTATTGATTAAGAGCCTATTAAAAATATTGGTAAAGATCATTTCAAAACCTTATATACAACACAATGTGTTGCAGATAATTGGGGTTTATAAGAAAGGCTTCCCATCTTAATTTTAAGGATGTCTTTAGGGTTCAACTACTATTCTCAGATGCTGAAATTTAATATGTAGTTTATAATATAGGTCTTAGCTCTTGGATCAGATGGACTTTGACCTACCTTTTTTCCAAACAACTTAGGAGACTATAAGGAGGTCAATTTATGATATAGTAAAAGTGTTTTTATGATACTTAGTGTATTGGGGAAAATCAAATCATACTTTTTTGTCGTTATTTATCATTATGATGCTCTAATTAACATAAGTCATTTTTGGCTGATTAGTCTTTTTAATTTCATATGTAAAATCATTACAAAGATTATTGCTACTGAATTAAAGAAGTTTATGCCTTTTTTTAGTATGCTCTAATCAATTCAGCTTTGTCCCAACGAGACATGGATCAAATAATATGGTTATTGCTCAATTATGGTAGTTGAATTTATATACAAACAATGTATTGGAAAGCCTATTTTTAGAATCATAAGATTCATGATCAATAAAATATATATATATATATATATATATATATATATATATAGAGAGAGAGAGAGAGAGAGAGAGAGAGAGACACACACACACACACAAAAGACATAAAAGCACTTCAGGCACATTTTAACATAAAGAAAATGAAAAATGAAATCATACATAAATATGTTGTAGCATATAAGCTTCAATACAAACATCACAAGGCCAAAAGAAGTGACTACACAGTTTAACAACAAAGCCTCTAAAAGAACCATTGTTGTTGCTGGATAAATGCATATCAAAATGACTATTTGTTACTTTGATTCAACAATATAGCCACGCAAAAAAATATTGGCGGTGTTGTTGTATAAACTAAGCAAATATTTATTTTGTTGCAACATAATTTCAGTCATATAGCCTCAAAAAATAAATTCAAAATTCCCATATCTAAGATCATTCATCATCCTAATCCTAAGATCTACATCACTCAAGTCATCTTCATCTTCCAAAATCAAAAGTTCTTCTTATTCATTATTTTCAATTTCATCTTCATCTCCTATTATTAATTTTCCATTCTTATAGGTCTTGGCATTCTTGCACCTATATAATCAAAAGAAAATAATAAGGTCTATTTCTAATTTCAACTTTCAAGTTCTAAAATAACTTCTAAATATAAATAAGCACCTTTCTTCTTTTCTTGTTTGAAGCTCCCTCATCAACACCAAAACACTCATGTACATCCATCCATGAGGCATAAATAGGCAAGCAAGGATTCTCATTTTCAATGATCCATTCATCATCAGATTCAATACCTAATAGACATATGAGGTCATAAGTAGCACCATTCTCTTCTTTACTATTTTGTCTTATCTCAAGTTGGAGATTATATTAGAAATATTCAAGTGCATTTAATCTTTGTTGCTTTAATCGATTTTAGTATGCACTTGGTCAAATGTATTCAAATTCCTCTCACATCTTGTGGCACTACATGTGAGACTCAAAATTTTCATCGACACATTTTGTAACTTTTTACCTCTTTCATTATAACTCTACCACCTAAGAGCTATAAAAAAATGTAGTAAGTTTTCAAAGTTAGTTATTATTAATTATTGTCTTTATGATAATTATAAAGTAAAAATTAAAGGGGTACTCGATTTTTTTTCATATCTAGTAGCTATTGTCATGTCCACTCCAAAAGTCTCCTAAGTTCCCTTGAACTTTTTGAGTTGTTGATCCATTATAACTCTCGTTCTTGTGTATGGAATCATTCTTTGAAAGATTTTATATAAGTCGATCAACACCTCACTATCAAGATTGAAATTCTTGTCATGATGATACCTAACTAAATTAGAAATAAATAAGCTACTACGCACAAAGAAGATAGTAGTACTTAAAATGGCAATTAGTTTTAAATTTTATACCTAGGATTGAGATGATAGGAGGCTGCATGAAGAGAGGTCTATGAAGTTGCAAATCCCATCTAGTGTTAATAATCTTCAACATTATTTTATACATTGACTCTTACATTTAAGGATTTTTAGTAATTTCCTCTTTAGCCCTATCCATTACTTCATAAATGTATGGTATGGTTGGTTTCAAATCACCATCTACAAGCCTTAACACTAGAATCACACACTTTAGGCAATATGTTATTGATCTTCAAAATCTATCATCAATCAAATCTAGGTTCATAACTTGCTTAACCTCACTTTCACTAGCATGTGGACAAGTAGCCTATTCCTCCGATGCAAACATAGATCTAAGAGCATTTTTTGTTGTTTAATGCAATTTAGTGTAAGATAAGAAGTTACAAACCTTGTTAAAGTCGGTCTTGCCAATTCCCTTCCCTTGGAATATTGTTTATACAAATTAGGGACCCATGTATGCTTATATATGTAGTAGTTTTCTTTGCATTGGCAATGATATTATAGAATACTGGAAGCTCTCCAATGTCATTAAAGACTAAATCAAGGCAATAGCTTCCACATAAGGAACAAAATAATTTGGTTCTCTTCTCCATTAACATTTGTCCAACTACCACAAGATTACAAGCTTCGTTTGTGGCAACTTGGATTGTTTGCTCCTCCCCAATTTATTTGACAATGTTGTCCAACAATTCAAACATTTTTTCCCATCCATTATCACATCACTAGTATCAATAGATTTTTAAAAAGTAGTTTCACTTGGACAATTAGCAAGAAAATTAGTGGGTGATCTTCATTTCACATTTGTCCAACCATTACACATCAAGGTGCATCCCCATTGCTCCTAATCACTTCTATATTTCTATAGACTTTTTGGATGTTGTCAACCACTTTGTTCAAAAAGAAATCCTCATCTCACAATAAGTTGGTGGCTCCAAACCTATTTTGTATTCTCCAACAACCTTCAACATTTGAGTAAAGAAATGAGTCCTTACCAAATTAAGTGGTAATGCATTACCATAGATACATTTACAAATTTACTAAATCACAAAATTCTTATCTTTACAAACTTCATTTATTGTCCTTTGTTTGAAAACCTTAGATGTCTGCTCATTTCTTTTTACTACCTCATTTGTTAATTCTTTCGAACAATAAAGACTAGTCTCCATTTTCCCTTTTTTTCTTAGTTTCCAAGAGCTTGACAAATATTTTCCTTCACATCATCTGGAGCACTTGTACAAGTGGTCACATTTTCCTTTGCTACAGTAAGGTGATGTTTCATCCTTGCAATTCCACCCCCAACAAATATGAGAACATAACTTACATTTTACTTGAAGTCTGTTTCAAGGAATATTATCATAGTAACTCCAAGTGATATTAGGCTCCCTTTTTGAATGACCCATTTTTTAATAACCCACCAACAAACAACAACTTAAACAGTAACACATGTAGGTTGTATAGTCAAGGGAACAAAAAAAAATGACCATACCAACAATCCAACAACATGTGTAGAGGTAGGCAACAACACTCCAACAACAACCAATACTTAACTTTATGGGACCACAAGTACCAACAAGTGTAGGTAGTTAAAGTAATGAACAAGTAGAGACCACACTATTCTATGGGTCACTCGTTTGTTTGAAGAAGAGAGAGAAAAATACCAAAGAGTGATAGAACAATGAAAACTAAAGATCAAAATGTACCACATTGAAAAGTGAAACCCATCAAAGGGATCATGTAAGATCTATTTTGATGGAACAAATTGTCACTACTTTTTTCAATTTTTTCTTTGAATTTTGTTTAGGTTTGGAGGTGTGACCAATTGTTTTCAAATCATGTGATATTGTTCTAAATCATAATTTTTTTTATTCAAGCCACGATAGATATGATTAGCATGTGATTTTTTTATATAAAAAAATGAGACAATGTATAATTTGAGTTGTTGGGCCTTAAAATTGTATTGTATGATACAAATCACGAATCATGGGGTACTTACTACCATGCTCAAGAGATCCTTTGTATTATACAAATCAAGAAAGGAATGAAAGGGTTAATGACTATTAAGGTGGATTTGGAAAAGGCTAATGATAGGTTGTGTTTGGATCTTTTTAATAATAGTTTGAAGGATATTGAATTTCGAGAGGTTTTTGGTAACCTCATGTTGACTTGTTTCTTTTCTGTTAGTATGTAGTTAATGCTAAATGGAACATCATTTGATGTCTTTACTACTTCGACAGGTATAAGGCAAAGAGAATTGTTATCTACATATTTGTTTGTGTTATGTGTGGAACAATTGGCTAGATGATTCTTTTTATACTTCCAAGGGTATAAGACTGAGAGACTTGTTATCCCCATATTTGTTTATGTTATGTGTGGAGTAACTAACTCATGATTGAGCATGAGGTAACAACTAAACTTAAAGAGCTATTAAATTAAGTAAAAATGGATCTCCTATTTCTCGCCATTAGATGCCTTTAGTATAATGTCTTGTTTTGGACTAACAAGTGATATTGGAAAGTATTTGGGGTTCCTCTAATTCATAGAAGAAAGAATAAATGTTTGTATGATATCTTATTAGAAAAGACAGAAAAGACTAATAAGTAATTAGAGAGCAGAAACTTTATCCTTTGTTAGAAAGATGTACCTTGGTGAAATTTGTTACTGTTTTTTTTGCCAATTTATACTATGTAGACTCAATTGTTGCCAAAAGAGGTATGCACTAAATTGGAGTCCTCAAATATAAATTTTGTTGGGGTCGTACTAAAAATAACAGAAAAATGTTATTTTTATTATCTAAACAAAATTTTGTCGAGAAAAGATAGTGATTTAGGGTTAAGGATCTTCACCAATTTAATAAAGCTTTGTTATAAAACATGGTTGGGGAATTATTTAGGATCCTAATGCTTTGTGGGTACATGTTCTCTAAGAAGTAAATACCATTGTAATGAACATATCATCCTTTCTATAAATATTTCTCAAAATGCTTTTATTCTTTGGAGGAGTATTAGTAAGGTATGAGATTTGATGATTGATGGTTAATAATTATTAAGGAATAGTGCTATTGTCAATTTTTGGTGGGGAAGATGGTTGCCATTCAAGTTTGTTATTTTTGATATATTGTTAGTCCTACCCCTAATTTGAGCAATGATTTATTAGTGGTTGATTGTGCAACTAATGAAGAGGCATGGCAAGTCCAAACTTTCCAGTACCTTATTACATTGGTTATTTATGGAAATCATGAGTATCTTACCACCCTAGGTTGAGTTGCCTAAAGATAAAGTCATATATTTCCTGACAAATACTAAGATTTTCTCTACAAAGTTTGTGTATGACATTTTTCAAAGCACAAACTCTATGTTTAGGCATTTTGTTTGGGAAACAATTTGGCAATCATCATCACACCCTAGAGAAAAAATTTTCTTATGGAAATGTATTCATAGTGAGTTGGTTACAAATGCATTTAGGTTTGACAGGTTTGTGGTAGATTGTGGTTCTTGTCCTCTTTGGAATTTGGAGGATGAATCAAATATTCACATTCTTAGAACTGACTAAAAGTTTCTTGAGT
Organism: Cajanus cajan; assembly: GCF_000230855.2. Lineage (NCBI taxonomy): Eukaryota > Viridiplantae > Streptophyta > Magnoliopsida > Fabales > Fabaceae > Cajanus > Cajanus cajan. Next base: position 5,049,141 of record NC_138517.1, on the reverse strand, counting down.
TTGGGTGAACATTAGTCCTCAACTATCACCTCTTTTTTACTAGCAAGATTTAGTTGATTGGTTTGAGATTAACATCATGAATACAATCACATTGATTAAGGGTGTTTCTTGGGATGTCTTGTTTCTATTTGTTCTTATGGGTATATGGAAAGTGAAAAATAATGTTGTTTTTAATTCTACTGAATTTAATCATGTTGAAGTGGGAAGAGTAGCTTTTCAAAAGTCTTTGCAGGTCTCACACACTACTATAATGGGAAACTCGTATCTAATGGCTAATAAATATGAAATTTATGATATTAGATGGTCTCCCCCTTAAAGTGGTTGGTTCAAAGCTAATTAGTATGGTCTACTAGATATTATGGGATGCAAGCCTTTTGTGCTAGTGTATTACAAGATGATGATGGTATCTGGTGCGGTGAACTTTTGAGAAACTTGGGATCTACTAATGTTGTAATGGTTGAGTTTCGTGAAGTTTCTTCTACCATCTTTTTGACATAGAATAAAGAAGTGGAAAAACTTGTAATTAATTATGACTCCAAAGTTATCATTCATTTTGTCAATAAGGGTGTAGGAATATCTCGTCTTTACAGGTCATTAGTCTAGATTATCATAGATTGGAATCACATGGATTGAGAAGTTATATTTATACATATATTTAGAGAGACTAATATGATGTCTAACTACATGTAGGGGTGTTCATAACCCATCTAGTCATATGTAAAGTGCTACAACCAAGATGAAAAATTCAAAAATTGAAAAAAAAAATCATTTTTTTAATTAGATTGGAACGGTTTTCAGTTCCAATGAAAAATTGATCTAATCAAAATCAAATACTTTTTTTATAATCAAATATATATTACTATTAACCTATTATTGAAATTGAATTATCACATATACTTAAAATGATGTTTACTATACTTGTTTTTATTCTTTTAACTGGTTAAAATGAATGTCCAGTGTCCACATTTATCATTACTAACTTAAATTACTATTTAATGCCCACTATTTTGCCATAAATTATAACGACTCATATTGGTGCCTACACTTAATGAAATCACCTACTAGTAGTGGAACAACTACCATTACCTAAGATTAACACACAAATAGTTCCTAGATTCACAATAAAGGTATATGTATGTGTATATATATATATATTATAGTTATCCAAAAGACTAAGTGTAATTCTAGGTTGTTGGTTAAGCAACACCTATACAATTGATTACATAAGAGTAATTCGCCAAAAGAAACTACGATAAGCCATCCACCATCATGGCCTCACAATGCCTGAACTTGCCTCTAGCTAACTCTGTCTTACTCCCATGAAAATCATAATCATCGTAGTCCAATCATTAGTAAAACATGCAAGGGTAGGCTAGATTTCAAAGAAAACAATATATAATGATTATAGAAGTAAAATCATCTACCACTTCAACATGTACACCATACAACAAAATCATAACATCCATGGCATTCAACTCTTTTCATATATTAGCACATCATTGCCATTCAATAACATTTTCAATCAAGCATATGAATAACATTACATCATATGCCTATACCTGTATTAATTGTTGTCATGCATTTACCTACAAAATCTCTTACAACACATGACCAATTTAAGTGGCTTGATACTACCGAACCAACCCGATCATTTTCACACCTTATGAGCCCGCTAGACCAGTAACTAAGTTGGGATACCAATCCCTATTATTTGATTTCTCGAATGTTGCCACTTAAACTAGGAAAGTTCAATACCACCAAGTATAGTATAGCTTGAGAGTGTGCCTCCCACGACATTGATATACATTATTCAGGTCACTTTTAGGATTAACATGCTAACTATCAACACGATACCACACACCTCTCTAGTAATTAGTTAAGGGTCATAACTCTCAACTTCATATCTTACTCCAACATTGACTAAAGGCCTAGAGGAGACTTGACAATCTACTTCAAGAGTTAACACCTATCCATACTATCAAATATTCAACTTTCAAAGACACATTCTCCCCTAATCCTAAGTCAATCAACATGCTTTAATGCTTGTAGCATTCTCAACATTAACATCTCAATAGCCATCATCTACATGCATTATCCCAAGTCAATGGATATAAAGATCTAACAACATCATTAATTTTATAGCATAACAATACATATCAACTAGTCAACCATACAATCATCTACATATATCATTTTAGATCAATATACATAGAACAACATCACCAATCCACATACAACATGCAATAGATTTACCTAACATATTCATGTTCACCAAGTAATCACGTAAACAAAAAGTATTTTCAAAACAATATGTGCTCAACACCACAACCTGTGCCTGACGCCATCAAGGCAGGGAGTTTTGTGCCTCGCCCACAGTTAATTCCATACAACCTGCGTTCAACGTAGTTGAGGTAAGGAACCCTTGGGCCCTCACACTTGACATGGAAAAATCCCACGTCTAACCTCATGTCAACCCGAAAGGATTCTCTCTCTTAAAACTCAACACCAATCCAAGTAGAGACAATTCTCTCACCTCACGCCTGACATCATCAATCCTGCACCCAACGTGAACAAGGCAGAGAACCTCAGTTTGAAGCCACACTCGATGCAATGATGAGTTCTACATTTGGAAACTCACAAATTTGCCTCAAACCCATATGAAAAAAAAAGAAAATCCAAGCACGCAACACCAAAATCCACATTTACACACCACACGCAACCACCAAATAGTTCAAAATCATCAAAATTTACTACCACATGCTCAAAATCCCAAAGCTTAATCAACATCAAGAATTCAATCCAAATTTAGTCAAAATGACAATATTTAGATGAAAATATCCATCATGCAACTCAAAGAGGCAACCAATAAATCATTCCTAACTTTCCCTACCTTTGAAAACCTCCAAACCGAGAAGAACAGGAAGAAGGAAGAAACGAACTCTGAGCTTCCACAAGCTTCGCACCTACACTCCTTGATTCTAGGTTGTCCAACTTCGAATCAACACTTTCACACAAAACCTTAGATTCTTGGGAAGTCTAGAAGAAGAATAAGGAAGGTTAGAATCTCTAAAGCTCCTCTCTCTGTAATCTCTTTAAGGTTATTTGAGAATGAGTTTATGAGGCTCAGTTTTTTTAAAAAATCCTTATATACTCCTTTCCTCGGGTCAAATTAGACATCTACCTAGAAAAACCTTTAAATTACCTAAAGACTCCTCAAGAGTTTCTTAACTCCCTAAGTCTCTCAATACCTCACCTTAGAGTAACTTAATACACAATTATTTTTAAAAGACAAACAATTAATAAAAAACTTACAGTGTTACACAAACATTAAAGCTAATCTCCATTTTTTCTCCATAGAGGACAAAAATCATTTTGATTAGCCAATGAAAAATTTTCTAATTTGAAATTGTATTATATAGTGTGGTAAACTGAATATATTGACTATACATTAAGGTACTTGAAAATTGAAACTTTATTACTTTTTTTTTTGTAAGTTAGTGATTTTGTAATTTTTATATTACTAAATATTGATAGTTTACTTGAGTTCATATATTGAAAACTTTTTATTATTACTTGAGTAAAAAGAGCACTTTCTTACATTTGTGTATTTTATGTAAAAAAAAGTAATACATAAAAAATAAAAGTAATTGAAATTAAATATATGTAAGTAGTTAACAATTAGAAGATATGGACATTTTTAAATATTTATTTAAAGAGCATGAGATGTTTAAATAATAAAATTACAAAAATAAAAAGAAAAAGAAAAATAAAATTAAATAAAAAAGTATGGAAGAGAGAAATATTTTTTTATGTTAAAGAACAAAATGATTAACAAAATGACCAAAAAGTTATATGTCTTTATTAATAGTATTGGATAATATTATTATTAATCAATACTATACTAACAATTCATTTTAACCATGAAAATATTATAGATATGTTTAAAAAATCAAAAATTAATTTAATCCAAACTATAGTATATTTAAATTAGATTATATTTGATTTAACTTTTAAACCAAATTAATTGGATGATTAAGAAATAAAGTTTTTCCTTTCAAAATTTATCCAACCCTATCGATGAACACTTCTAACTACATGATTTCTTTGACTTACTCTTATGATATTGACTATCATAGATTAGACAATTAAACTAATAATTATTTACTTCTATTAATAAAAAATATAATAAATCTTATTATGAAATAACTATTTTGTTTGGACTTTTAATCCTTTTTATATAAAAAAATACACATCATCTATATAAAAAAAATTGTATAAAGCTACTAAACATTTTTTCATACTATTTACCAGCAAATATATTATTTTTAATAAAGTACAATAATATATTACATGTTGTATAAATATTTTCAAAAGTTGAGTCGGTGAAAATCCATTCCCAAAATTGTAAAAGAAAGAAAAAACATAAAGAAAAGGAAATATGGTAAGTATAACCCAGGAAGAAAATTAAGGCAGAAAGGATTGACGTTGTGTTGGTGCATGAATAGAGCGCTTCGTCGATCCGATTCAGAAAAAAAAAAAAAAAATGGGTTCGAATCCGTCGTTTGTTCCTCAGATCGGCCCCGATGGCATCCCCAGAGAATCTCCCGTTATCAGTTACACCGAACAGGTTCTCTTTCTCTCTCTCTCTCTCTCTCTCTCTTCATTCTTCGTTTTTTCAATCTATCATCATCTCCTTGCTTTCTTTTGCAGATAATCGAAGCAGAGCAACTTCAATTGAAGAAGTAACTCTCTCTCTCTGTATATATATGCAGTTTCTAATGCTACTATTTAATTCGTTGTTTTAATTTTGGTCATTTCATTTATTAATTTAAGTATTCTGAGCCTTGATTCTTAATGTTCAATTCGGCATTGGTGGTGTTAAACTATTCGCACGGTTTCTCTTGAGCAGAGGTGTCTAAAGACAATGATAAATGGAGGAAGATAATTAATATTTTCTTGATTTTCTACAAGTAACTAATAAATTGAAACGGATTTAATAAAAAAAAAAAAAAAGCAACTGACATAGTTCAAGCAGATGGAGTATTTAATAAAGGATAAATGAATTGTTATTTTGTGTTTAAAGCCAACATAGAAGCAACAAGTTGTTGGTCTTAGCAGTATTCGATTCAGTATTCTTAAACAAGGTCTTGGTATATGGAAAAAAAAAAAGAAAAAAAAAAAAAAAAAAGGTGGTTGGGAGGGGAGACCCACTAAAAATGGTGAATCAAGTTCTCTAGGGAATTAGTTATCGACAATGCCATCTTCGTGCCAATAACATGGCTACAAAAAAAAGGCCAAAATAGTAGAAATAGGTAACTTTTTATAGCTACTGAATACTCTCTTTTTTCTCTTCCAAATTTTATAATATTTTCAGGTACATTCAAGAAAACTATTCGAAAATTCGCGATGTCGAGCGGGAGCTTGCAAATCTTGGATTGGAGATGAAGCTTACATCTGGACCAAAGAAAGCAGGTTTTTATATGTCCTTGTTTCCTCTTGCACAAAATAAGAGTTGTTACTCTTGTAATCAGTGAGTGAAATGTGAAATGACTTTGCTTCATTCTTATATGCCACGCATAATTTAAGCGCTGGAGCATTTGAGGAAGAAGATAGAGGCATCAACCGAGAAAGTTCGTGTGGCAAAGCTAAAGGAAGAACAAGCACGTGTGGTATGTTACTTTAATGTACTGCTATTAACTTTTTTTCCTGCTTCTTTCAAGATATCGATATTTTTGAGGTATGGGACTGGGTGCCATGTATTCAATATGCCTATGTCGCTACTCGCTACAAGTTAGCTATGTGACTTCCGTTATTGAGTTTACAATGAGGCTGGAGAAAAAAAAATGTTAAGACAGTTTTGTGCTGGTTGTAAATAGCCTGAAAAATGTTTTTGTTAATTTACTTTTTAGTTAGTCTGACTTGTACAAATGCTGAATTGAAAATAACTTAGTTTCCAACATTTAACCTCAAGTGTGTGCATATTCTTGTTCATCAATTCGTTGTTATGGTAAATAAAGAGTAATTATAAGAGTGTGTCACTTTATTCCTTGTCTTTACAAAAGTCACTTTAGTTCTTGACTTTACAAAAGTCATTCATTTTAGTCTTTTTTCACTTCATAATTCACTGTCAATTTGCATAGAAAACGACTAAAGTGAATGTCATTTTTCAATGTTAATGGGAATTTTGCAAAGTATAGTCAAGAACTAAAGCAACATATATTAACAAATTTAGGGATTAAAATGGGAGTTTAAATGCTTAATAAAAGACATTATTACTTATACCTAACTAGTTTTCCCTTTTCTTTGTCAAAATAGCATGACTCTATTAATAACATATTAACATGTTTGGAGCAACCTTTTTATGGGAAATAATAGTTTGTTTTTCAAAGACTCTCTTAGGAAACTAAAGTAAGTGTGATTATATACTCTAAATAAGTTGAACCAAACACATTAAAAATAAGATTTCTTAACCATTCTTTGTCTCAACTCTCAACACAACATAACATATGCATATACATCGATTGGTTCTCTACTTTTTGTCTAATATTGTATACTTTTTCCACTGATCTCCTTTGGAATCTTATTTTTAAATTATAAATAGCACGTATTTAAATCAGCGTGGATGACTTGTGCTCTAGAAAAGTGGATTATTTCCTAGAAAACTCAATGGAAGAGTTGAGAATTGATCATCAAAAACTTTGATAAACATCATTATTTACTTTTTCAATTTTAGTATATCTTGACTGCATGTGTTGTAGGTGTGGGAATCAGCATCAAAAGCAGTGAGGGATGAAGAAGCAATCAAGCAGAAGTTATGTGAAGACTTGAGCAAACTGGTAAATAGATTGTTAAACAGACATAATATTCTACTTTTTCATCCTCTGTTTTGATAGTAACAATCTTTTATAGGTTGAAGAGAGCAATAAATCTCAGTTGTCTAGGCTGGAGGAACTGAAAAGACGATTGGAAGCTATGAATCCTAATCGAAGTTCAACTATTCTTCAAAATGTAAGTTATTCTTATCACCCTCCTCATTCTCAGATCTATCTATGTAGAAATCTAAGAAATTAAGAGAGAGAATTTTGGAGAACTTGTATTTTCATATATTTTCTGATCTCATAAAGACAGACCAGTTTATATATATTACAGAGGAAGATACATAGCACTAACAAACTAATGCAGAGTTGGCAAAGTGCCAATCAGCTTACAACATAACAGAGAAGAACTCCATTACTCTATTAATATATAGTGTGTCTGGATCTGCTTCATGGTGAGGAATGATCAAAAACAATTTCGTGGTGAAGGAAAAACAACAAATAGTTGACTTTCTTCTACTTTTTCATGGTATTACCATGATTTTGGGGATAATAATTGATTATTGGGTGTTATCCTAACACACTAATAGTCAATAGCTTCTATTGCATCATATTACTGATAGCCTAATGAATTCTACATTGGTGGTTGACCTGAGGTAACTTCTTTAATACTAGCTGATCTGCCTCTATTATGTTTCTGAGTAGCTTGGGAAGTATGGTAGTGAATAATTATGGCTACCTGGAAGGTTGAAACATCATGGTGCATGTTTGTTTTTAGGTTTGCCATGGCAAACATATGTTTATTTCAATTCACCCACACTCATGCTTCTCCTGTTGGATGGATCGGAAAGTGTGTCAATGACTATTTGAACACACCCATATTCATGTACTTTAGGTCTCTTACACAGTTCTCAGTTTGTTTCTTTAAGCAGATGGAATGTGAAATAGTTTAACTATCTAACAACCTGATCAGTTCAAATCCAGAAGTTAGTTGGAATTATGAAAATACTGTTTGGTAGGTATAAGTGATCCTGACCATGCTGTTTACTAAAGATAGCTGCCTCAAGAAGAGAGATCCTGACTATGCTGACTGAAAGTCTTTTTAATCTTGGTACCAATGTCTGTAGGAAGCAAGTTAGTACAATTTGACTAAACCTCTATTAGAACTTATAACATGTCCTAAGTTTCAAACATATACGGTCGCCTGCTGTCAAACGGTTGATGATATTTCTACACGTTTGAAGTTTCAAACTGAACATTTTGGGATCACAGGAATGGTTTTTGGATACATGAGAATGTGCACTGGTTGCACGACGACTTCTCTACTGAAAATGTCTCTCTCCAGCTTATTGTTGACTTTATATGTATATAATAATACCTCTTTATTTCTGTCTGACACAAGCTACTTGTCTCATGAAACATTCATATTCTGTCGAATGTTAAAAGTTTCACGTGAATTATGCTAGGATGGGAGATCAACTTCTCTGGACAGTGCAAGCCCAGATGGTTCTGTTTCCAACACAAGGGAATCAAATGGAGGACTGGTTGAGAATGTTCCAAACAAAAATAATGGTCAGGGTCAGGAAGTTCCAGTGACGAATGAGCATAAACTGCAGCCTCCTAGTGAAGGAGAAGGAAGAAACAAAAAGAAAATTAACTTTCAGTCAAGAGGCAAAGGAATTGGTGCAGTGCCCAAGACTAGATCTTCAACTCCTGGCTGGACTGGTTCTGGCTTTGATGTAGATGGCAGAACATGAGGCTGAGAGTACAATGGTAATACGTTACTGCACTAAATGCATTTTGGCTGAGAAGTCATTACAGTCAGTACAAGGTAATATTTTCAATTTTCCATTCTTTATACCCGTTAACTTGAAAGTTGTATTGTTTTAGTAACAGTTTGTTGACAGTTCACACAGAATGACTGACCTGATGATTTATTTATTTCTGCTAGACTGCTTGTACAAATTTGTGTAGGATAATTTCACCGAAGAACAGATCAATTCATCAAGTCTTCAAGTTAGATTTGTCCTTCTGAGTATGCAACCCCGCACTTCAATTTTGATTTCTTTGTTTTGAACTAATGATTGACCCTGACCTCTTTTTCACTCTTTTCTGACAAATTTTGTTATGGCAATCTTCTGATGAAACGAAACAACTGCCATTGCTTGAGACATCTCAAGAAGGTGCGGTTGTTTTTTTGGTTCAAAAGCTTCCGAAGAAAACTTTGAAAAAATGAATGAGTTTTCAACTTCAATATTTACCAAACATGGTGGGAAAGAAACTAAATCCCACTTAAACCATTTTGTCCATCCAATAAGTTTGTGGTTCAGTTGTTATTGGTTCATGTCCTTTGGGTTCTACGTGTGATTTTGGTGGCAGAGGTTGTGATTCGATTTTCTGCCAAGTCATCTTTTTCTGCTCTATTATCCGGGTATTGTTGCACTTTGACTCCCCCCTCCCAAAATTAAAAAAAGAAAATCATAGATTATGTAAGAAACAATTGCTTAATTATTTGAACTTGCATTTCCTCACCTTTAGGCTTTCTTTGGTTTGGTGTAATTACAAAGAGAAGATCTGGTTGAGAAGAGAAAATGGAAAAAGAAATAAATAAAGATAATATATATATATATATAGTTAATCACCTATACACTGCAAGTGTAAAGTTTTTTTACACTAGCAACCAATTAGGTATTTTAATTGTGTCATGTCACTATAAACACATTTACTTTTAACAGTGACATGACACAATTAAAAGATCTAATTGGTTGCTTGTGTAAAACAACTTTACACCGGTAATATATAGGTGATTAACTTATATATATATATATATATATATATATATATATATATGTGTGTGTGTGTGAGAGAGAGAGAGTAAAAACATTTATTAAGATAGTTAAACCATAACATCAATAAAAGTATAAAAGAACATTCATTGACTTTGACAATGATTTATCTATGTCGGAAAATCTAATAAGTTATCTTTAGTGGTCTTTCTTTCTAGTGACATTTTTTTTTTATTTATAAAATTTGAACTTGAAACCTTATTCAAGGAGACTTAATATAATACAATTTCGACCAGTGTTTTAAAACCCGGACCGACTCGGCCGGTCGGACCTGTTGGACCGGGAACCGGTGGTCTAGCCGGTCCGAATCTGAAGTTGGATCGGTTATGCAGTCGACCCGTTTCAAACCGGATTGAACCGATCAATTTTCCGGTTCAACCGGTGAACCGATGGGTCAAACCGGTTTAACCACTTTTTTTTTATAATTTTTTTAAGGGACCATAAATCACAAAAATAATAATGAAAATTGAATCTCTTAATAAAAAAACAAGGAGTCTTATTAAATATAACAATGACTACTTGTTCTAATATATTTGTTTGCAATATATACAACTTAAATAACTTTTATAGTATATTATTAATTTTAAATTATATATTTAATAATTCAATATCTATGTAAATATTACATATATTATTTTGTGATATTAATTGCAAGCATATTATATATGTACATATTATTTATATTTTTAATTTGTATTAATATACCGTTTAACATGTAATTTTTTTATGTATTTTTTACAAAATAAAAATAAAAATAATTTTAAATAAGATAGAAAAATTTAAATTTAAAATAAGATATGAATTTATTAAAATTTATAAGTATAAATATATTTAATATGAATATTTTTTAATAAAAATAAATAAAAATCGAGTCATGCGGTTCAACTAGTGACCTACCGGTTCAACCTTTGACCTACTGACCCAATACCTTAACCGGTTCGATGACCGGTCCGGTTTTTAAAACTATGATTTCGACCAATAATTTGTAAAAATTGAACCTATTCTTACTTTTCTTTTTGTCCAAACAAACAGGGAAAATGATTAAAATTAATCTATTATTTTTTTTATTTTTTCCCCTTCTTTTCTGTGCATCAAAATAAAACATTAGTGATGAATGAAACTCCAGGACCAACTGATCCTTAGTGGCAAAAGCAAATTTATTTTAGATTTAAAGGTTAAACATTATTTAATAGGAGAATGATAAATTTTAGAATAAACCTTGAACGAAATTTTTTATGATTCGTAAGAATTACGAAGACAACAAGGTTAAAGCATAATTTTTAAAGGTATATATGATTTTACTTTAATCTTTCAATTTTATTTTAAATTTAGGTAAATTCACACAATGCTGGGAAACTTAACCAAAAATGTTATAATCCTGTGAGCGAGGTAATATGAATTTTTATTTATCACATAACCAAGAATGAATAAAATAAATATAAAAATAAATACTTATGAAAGAAAAACAATATGCTAAATTGAGGGTTTTTTTTTTTATTTCTAGTTTCATGATTTTTTAGAATATTTTTTTTTTCCTGAACTTTTGGGAATGATTCTTTTCTCACTAATAACAAAAAAAAATCTGACGCTAAGAAGCTATTTATCTAATTTTAAGAAAACAATAATAATATATCAAATGAGAAATCTTCAAATTATGAGAAATAAGAGCAATTTAAGTGTCGAATGAAGTAGTGACCTGTTTTGTATCTTTTATAAAAAAAAAAAAAAAAAAAACGTAAAGGTCAAACACAATAAAGTGAGTTCAGATGAACAATTTAAAAAATTGCTCTAAAATTTAGAATTCTACTCTACTTATTAAAACAACTTTTGTAGCATAGGGAATATGCCGGGAGAAGTTAGATTGGTCCCATTTTGTCACGAAACTGAAATTGTGGACAAAATTTCAAAGTAAATATGATTGGAATCGTTTGAGGAATCGACGAAGAAGATGAAAACACGATTGTGCCCAAAATGGTGGGGGCACGCCGTTTAGATCATCAAATTTCTGATTGAATTACGTTTCTCAGAAGAATTTACTCATTTCTACTTGCTCTGTTTTCTTGCAATTATGATCCTCTGCCAACTTGTCCCTCTATTGTACCTCACTGACCCACCATAATAGTGCTATACAATCAGAGACAGTAACAACAAGACTATGAATTTACACCATTTGAAAGGTTGGTTTTCGATCCATCTCAACATTAAAATGAACCATAATAATTATTGATAATAAGTTAAAGATATATTTACCAATAATTTTTATATTTAAGAAACCATAATATCAATGAACCAATAAAGCATATTTCAACATCAATGAAAACAATATGGGTATGATAAACATGATGTGAGTTTTCAATGCGAAAATATTTAATAAAAAAACTTTCTGACAACTTTACAAGTATCTCGTTAATTCTGCGAGTATTTTTAAGATTGAATAAATTACAAAAAATTAAAAATTAAAATATTTAATAAATATATTTAAGATTTTAATGAAATTTTGCATAATTAACTAAGTAAAATATTTAGAATTTAGGATCGTGCGCATGCTATCTCAATTCTTCCACTTTATAACAATATTAGTGATTCAAATGTATATTGTATAGTTGAAAATTTGATATTCTTTACTTACTATTCCTTCCGTTTTTTTTCATAGTCGTTTAAGGTTTTGCACCGGACTTCAGAAAATGATTGATATTTTAATTTTCAAAAATATCTATTACTTACTTTCTTGTTATACCCTTTTTTTTTTGCATTCGTCTTGAAACTGTTGATTTGTGTACATTTATTATTGTTATACATCTTTTGAGAAGTCTACAAATTAATGCTTTGATTATTAGAATACACATGTAAACTGTAACCTACTCCATTTAATCACATATGTCCATAAATTAATGCATTAATTATTAGAATACACATGTGAACATAAACCTACTCCATTTAATCACATAGGTGACTGGAGAAAAAATAGGTAGATATTAAAAATAAATAGACACATTTCAGTAAACATACATTAATTATCAAGGATAAAAATGAAAAAAAAATTAATCTCATTGACTTTAGTAAACTTACAATGAAAAAAAACAACAAAATACTGACAAATTGACTATGAAAAAAGAACGGAGGGAATATTAAAAAAAATTAATTTATGATAAAATAAAATTTGCAATATACATGTTTACCTTTTGTGTTTTCTATTTATTGTATACGTTGATTAAAAAAAATAAATATCAGAAAATCAAAAGATTTATGTTCCATTTAGCATTGTTATTATAAAATATATTTTAAAATAAATTATTATCTAAAAATATATTAGATATTAAAAACATGTTTATATCATAAAAAAATTAAACTTGATTTTTATAAAATTTAACATATTTATTTTTATATTTTTAATAGTGTTAAATTATTATAAAGTAGGTATTTAGGATTGTAGTTCTAACCAAACATTTAAAAAAAATGTCTATGATAAATAAGTCATACTTGGTATATATATTTTTAAAGAAAGTTAGGTTCAAACCTACTAAATTATAATAAAATTTAGTCTAACCTAATTTATTTTCATCTTTAATAGTAATCGTAGATATAAAAGCTTGTAAAAAATAATTATGATATATATTTATGTTTTTAAAAGTTATATGTAAAATTTTTAATACTATAAATATATGAATAAATATTGACCCCACTATCTAAAATTTATGAATCTGTCACCGCACGCAAGCCCCCAAGATATAATAGAGTCATCTTAGTAAGCTGAGGAATAGAATTGACAAGAAATTTAAGTATGCAAAGCCCAGAGATAGAAAGAAGAGAACTCGAGTGAGTGAGAGAGAGAGAGAGATAAAGAAAGGTGTTTTACTAGTCTTCTTGTTGGGTATACTATTTTGTAAAAAAAACATGTAGTTAATAAGGTTATCCCTAAAGGTTATCAAGAGTGAAAGAACTAATCAACAAGGCATTCATCATTTCCTTAAGAGTTATATTTTTCCTTTTCTTAGGATTAGGTAACAATACTTTAGTTAGGCGCCCTCATACTCTTAAATATTTTAGGTTAGGTTGACATCCTTTCCATAACTCGCAAAGTGTTTTCTCTTAAGGTTCTCAAGTAGCTTGTGGTATTCATTTATTTGCACTTTGATATCCTTCTCTTTAGTCATTTCCCAGCAATAGTAGTTGTCGATGATGAAGCATTGTCAAACAATGTCCTCAATAATGTACTTTATTATCATAGAGTCCAATACATCTTTGGATTCATTGTATAAGTAGTACACATCAAACAAATCATTAGATATAACACTAAGAATAGTATGATGGCAAACCTTATTGGCCTAAGACCAATCTTCCATTTTAGAAGTAGTTGCAAAAGAGGTTGTGAAATTTAGCTTTGGAGAAGTAAAAGCATAAGCAATTTCATGCATGTCCAATATGGAATGCATGCGCTTCTACCATCAACGAAAGTTCTAACTAGCAAAGATCTTGACCTTGGAGATGTTCAACAAGGTTTTGGCATACGTGATGATAGTCATCAAAGCAATGACAATAATAGGAGTGGTTGACAACCTTTGGGGAGAAGCCTTATTAACTGCATGTTTCTTACAACATAGGATACTCCCTCAAGAGGACTAGTAAAACACCTTACTTGTTATGGAAAGGATATCAACCTAAGTTAAAGTATTTAAGAGTATGGGGTGCCTAACTAAAGTATTGTTACTTGGTCCCAAGAAAAGGAAAATAAGGCTTAAGACTTCTGATTGTATGTTTAATAGTTATGTTGAACATAATGTTGCTTATAGGTTTCTTCTCCTTAAAAGTTGTGTGATTGATTGTAATACACCATAATGGAGACTAAGAATGTTGAATTCTTTGAGAAAAACTTCCCTTTGAGGTCTAGTACTAGTTCTTGTCAACCTTCACCTTTAGTAACCTCTAGTGATTCTATGTTTAAGGGCTTGAAAAGTAAAAGACAAAGGAAATAAACATCTTTTGGGGATGATTCTATAAGTTTCTTGGAAGCCATTAGTTCTTTAGATGCAAAATTTTGGGAAGAAGTAATTAGAATTGAAATTGATTCCATTTAAGAAAATAATATAGGGACTTTAGTGGACTTACCTAAAGGAGAAAAACTAATGGGTTGTAAATGGATCTTTAAGAGAAAGTATATCATTAATGGATCCACATAGAAATACAAGGCTAAATTAGTAGCTAAGGAGTTTACTCAAAATCATGACATAGATTTCTTTGATACCTTTCCTCTTGTTGCCAGGATTTCCTCTATCAGAGTGCTAGTAGCTTTAACATCTATCCATAGACTTATGATATGTTAGATGGATGTAAAAACTGATTTCCTGAATGGAAATCTAGAGGAGAAAATTTATATGACTCAACTTGAAGGTTGTGTAGATTGAGTAGATATACCCATAGTCTTAATTAGGACCATTGGGAAGCACTTGCGATACTCATGAGATATTTGAGAGGTACCATGGATTATGGTATTGAGTATAGCGGATTTCCATTGTACTAGAAGGGTACAATGATGCTAACTAGATATCTAATTCAGATGAAAGAAAATCCACTAATGGTTATGTGTTTACACTTGGTGGCGCGGTGCAGTTCCATGGAGATCAACCAAACAATCTATTATTGTTAGATCGACTATGGGGTCAAAGTTTGTACCTCTACAGATAACTAGTACTAATTAAGGTTGAGTGGTTGAGAAACCTTTGGCAAACATTCCTCTAAAATTGAAACCAATCCCATAGTGTCAATACATTGTGACAACCAATTAACAATAGCTATAGTTAATAATAAATCTTACAATGGAAAAAAAATAGACATATACAACTGAGACGACATAATATGATAAAGTATAAAGAATGGAACAATTTCCATCAGTTATGTAAAGTTAGAAGGAAACTTAGCAAATCCTTTAACAAAACCCCTAGCAAGAAAAATAATTTTTGGAAGCATCAAGAGGAATGAAACTCAAGCCAATTGAAAACAAACAAGTGATGGTAATCCAACCTTTATGATTGGGGATTCCATGAATGAGGTTCATATGGGTAAAAACAAGTCACTTGTTAGTTTTGTTAGAACTAAATTTGATTTTTAAAAATTTTAGTCCCTTCCTATGATGTGAAAAAAATGTAAGAATTGCATTAATGAAAGGATAAGTTTTATGAGAAAGTTTGACACATTATAAAACTTCATGATTTTCATATCTCTTATGGGGTGATGTATGATTTGCGACATACACTTGATGAAATTACCTATATGAGTGTCAAGTGGAACCACTTGCATGAGATATTGATTAGATCTGCATAACACTCTTAAATATCAAGTAGGCACATAGCTTAATAGTGCAAAATAGTAATAATGACAAGAATTGTGGAAGTGTAATGTGATTGGTAAACCGCTAATATGTGTCAAGTGATTTTGGTTCATATAACTTACTACACTAATCTCACTGTATATTAATTATTATCAGTTTAGATTTGATTCATATAGTTTGTTACATTAGGTCAAATGCATTACAACTTATATGAGAACTCAATATCTTCTTTCTTTATCTCTTTTTTACTTTTTATGAAATAAAATAAAATGTTTTTATTCTTTTGAAATATATGGAGGATTGTTATATATATACGAGAATATTTCAAAAAAAATCTCACATTACTTAGACCTAGTAAACCTTGAGTGCTTATACATCAAAGTGTACCTTACTCTTTTAAAGAAATAAGCAATAGTTGGTGGACTAACACATGAGAATGAGTCTCGCAGACTCGTTGTAGTGCAAATCCATAGATTTCCCCCTTATGCATATGATTATGGGATCCAAAATTACATTAAATTATTTTTATTAATTTTATTTAAATGAGCCTTATCCAAATTTTCAATGTTGATTCAATCTTCAAATCTTATCCGTTTTCATTATCTGTTGTTGACAAAGTCTTTCAAGATAAAATTATTGTACACTAAAATGGTCATTTTAATAAGTATATCCATATTTTATCCTTATTTTCTACTTAGTTTATGATTTTTTTTCTCGAGCTCCTCATTGTTTTACACACCTTTCTCACACTTGAGTTCTCCCTCTCTAGATTCTGCTTACTTAATTTTTTTGCCAATTTTGAGATTTAAGTATATATCGCAAATAAATCCTTAAAATTATTGTCATCACATGTTTAAGAGGAATTTTGCTAATCATCTATTTAGTGTTTCAAGTAGTCATATTTGTGAGTGCCCAAATTTTCCCAACATTCGTAACGAAAAAACTCACTGATTCACAAATCCCATGTAAGGCTAATATGTATAGTTTTTTTAATTTTCTCAACTCCTCTCATGACAAGCTCTTCCCATTTCATTTAGCCTAATTCGGGTAGGAGTATTATAGTCTAGCCATATCCTCGAATGGATATTTCAGGGATAAGCTTCGTGGCTAGGAATTGAATATTTTATTTGGTCGAGTGTTTAGCAATAACAACTTAATTATAATACTACGCTATCTTTTCAAAGAAAATATATTGTACTACGCTTATCTTTCCAGAGAAAATATTTTAACTTATCTGAAATAAAATTACAGCAAGATTTTGCCTTGAGCTTCTGCTTCGAAAAGTATTAAAAGATCCTCATTTAGGAGCAACACTAGTATTAAAAGTGAGTACTATTGATGATTAAATTGCATTTATCACACTAAACCAAAAAAAATTGAGCCATAGTTCTTTCTCTATTTCCGCTTTTCATGTTAAAGGGGTTTACCCTTTTCAATGTGATATCTTTTTTTTTCCCCAATCAATAACTCATTATTATGAATGATTTGTTTATATCATCTCACCAAACTTCACTTTATATATATTCTAAATTCTTAAACCCTAAAATTGAAGAAGGAAAGTCAAAAACG
Organism: Cajanus cajan; assembly: GCF_000230855.2. Lineage (NCBI taxonomy): Eukaryota > Viridiplantae > Streptophyta > Magnoliopsida > Fabales > Fabaceae > Cajanus > Cajanus cajan. Next base: position 5,031,586 of record NC_138517.1, on the reverse strand, counting down.
AACTTATCTGCAAGCTTAATCATTGTATTGCTTTCATGTCATTATCTTCCTAAAAATAATATGAAAAAATGACCAAACATTCATTTTGATACACTTTCTTTTCCACTACCTTTACCCTATATATACATATATGTGGGGAAAATATTAAAAACAAGGGGCTTGAATCAAGATTTTGTAGATATGTAAGTAGCACAAGCAACAATTCATACCCTTAATAGCTTAACATCATTAAAAATTGGGACAAGCTTCCATATATAATTTATTATAAGATTTAATTATATATAATAAATATTTAACTTGTACATTATACAGTTTATCTTTAAATTCATAACACACATTTTATAATTTTTAAAACTACTCATCTTTTGTAATAAAAATAAACTATCCAATTACCTACTTTTAAATCTTAATTTTGTTTACATCATTTTCTTCAAAAATTTCTCATAATAAAATATAGAGATATAAGGTGTCTTTTTTCTTACTAAGAAACAATAATAATTTTATTTCTCAAAATTATTAAATTTCAACTGCTATTGTTTTATTATTAAAATTTAAAAATTAAAATGAGTATCACTTGCTAATATTAAAAATCAAACTAAACATTTTTCTAAATTTCAAATTTTGAAAATGAAAATTATTTTCAAAAAATAAAAAATGAAAATAGTAAATATTCTCTAAAACTAAACAGCACCTTATTGTTCAACCATATTTTGAACAAAACTGCCTTTGAAATAACATTTGAAAAAAAAAGAAGAAAGAAAACTGGTTGTAAAATCAAAAAAATATTTTTTTTTTATGAAAAATTATATAACACATCCTATCATTTCTAATGCGCAATGTTACTGTAATTTCTAAAAAATATATTATTAATTTTTATAACAACCGATTAACAACAACAACATTATTATTATTATTATTATTATTATTATTATTATTATTATTATTACTATTATTATTATTATTATTATTATTTTAATAATAATTCCCGTCATAAGGGATTTTTGAACGAGTTTTAATGAAACTTATTTATTCTTATAAAATTATATACAATTCTAATAATATGTATTATTTATAACTTATTTCAATAAATTTTATATTTAAATTTATAAGATTATTTTCTATGTAATAAAATTTTATTCACTAACGCCTAATACTCTAATATATCTTAAACTCGATTTGGTTTTACCAACCATATATGCTCTAAAAGGAATCAACAATCAAATATCACACATTTTACCTTCAAATAAATATCACACTTCTCAAGAAAAAGTTTTTACTTTTAATTTCTTATCCACAATAATACTAATAATAATAAGTAACAGATAGCAAAATCAAATTTGGTTATGCACAGTCTACATTAGGAATCTTTGCATGCACATATATAACTGGAGCTTTTGGATCGAAGTTGTTGAACGTTTGAAACTTGGACGAGAACATTGATGCGATGTTTTTCGTTAGTTGAGTTTCAGAACAAAACTACGAGATAAAAAGAAGTAAAAAAGAAAAAAGTCGTTGTCTCGGGTTTCATTTTCAACACTTGTGTTGCACAAAGAGAAAAAGAAAAGAAAAAGTAGCATTAAAGTTCATGTCTCCATGCAAAATCACCTTCATTATAAAATAAAAAGAGAAAACTTTATTCGTATTATATTGTTGCTCTACCTTAATTACAATCTCTAACTTCCATGAGGTAAGAGCCAAAAATGATCCTCTAAGCATATTCTCTACTTCCTATCCTAGTTCAAAAAGCCATGTAAAGTATCTTATATATCTATACTATACATATGATAATATATATATATATATATATATATATATATATATATATATATATATATATATAGAGGAGGGTTCAAACGACACCGGTGTAACTTTTACTAAGTGTTACACCGCTCAATAACTTTATATTAAATGTGAATTTTGAAAGTCCAACCGTTAGATTGAAAGTTCATATATCTTAGATCATATATGTTAAATTTTGTTAAAATTGAACAACAACTTGAAGGTAATCAAAGGGTTCATATTTTAGTATATTTTGAAATGTATATATTACGTCAATTTTTTTATATGAAAATGAAGTATCAAATCATCTTAGATTAATATAAAATTTGACATATATGATCTAAGAGATATGAACTTTCAATATAACGGTTGGATTTTCAAAATTCACATTTAATATAAAGTTATTAAGCGGTGTAACACTTAGTAAAAGTTACATCGGTGTCGTTTGAACTCTCCTTATATATATATATATATATATATATATATATATATATATATATATTTTTTTTTTTTTTTTTTTTTTTTTTTTGAAAAAGTGATGTAAGCATAATATGTCCTGTGTGTTCTCGTGTGTATACAGAAGACTTGATATCAACGAGGTTCGATAAATTAGATAACATCGAACACTACACTGTTGAAAAAATTTTGTGCCATCCAAAAACTTTTTTGATTTTGACTTTTTAGTCATTTTAGATGTCTTCATCACTTTGAAATATGTATATGGCTTTCATTTCCCTTCGATTTTTACGTAGACCAAATAAAAACCATACACATGCTCTTTAGTTTTACTCCATCAGTCCTAAAATAACTAAATAAAGTATGTATATATATAAAATAATTTCCTTCTTTTAATAAATACTTTATTTTTAATTACAGTGATTTTAGAACTTATGAAAGGATAAATTAAGAAATAAAATATTTAATATTATATTAAAAATATTTAGTTATTTTAAGACTTTTTAAATGTGAAAATCGGGATAATTTTGAGATTATTACAAATTAATACTCCTTCCTAGACTCAAATAAAAGAGAGAATAAAATTAAAATAATATAATTAACTTTTTCTTGATCACTAGATATGCAAATCACTTAGAACCACTAGAGTCAGAAGTGGTGAACCCAAAACTTTTTCTTAGTGGAAGAAAAATAATATTTGAGCTAATTATGTTTAGTCTTTAAATTTTTAAAATTTGATTTTTAGTCATTGAACAAAAGTTTTACTGGTCAAGATCCCCAAACTTTTTAAACTCCAGCTTTTAGTTACTAAAACATCATTAAATAGATAAAAATAATAGGGTTTCAAACTTTAGTTTAGGAACAAAAAATCACATTTTAAAAACGTTTAAGGACTTTAACCTCTTAAACTTTTGTTGAAGAATAAAAAATTTAGAACAAAATTTTGTTACAGTTTCTTATATGCGATTAGTATTGTTCTCCAATTAGAATTGAAGCATTACCTTAGTGATATACACTTAGAATTGGAGTAGAATACACATGAATGTTTGCGTTCTTATGTCTACATTGTAAATTTTTAATTTTGATAGATAAAAAAATTTAAATTATTTAACTTTTATTATCCCTATTTTTTTATTTTTTTTTAAATTCCTATTTTATTTTTAAATCACAAGTTTTTTAAATAAACATATAAAGGTACAAAATAGAACAACTTTTTTTTTTCACAAAAACATTTTAAAAAATATGGAATAAAGAAAGAAAATCATTATTTCATCAAACGCTATTGAGATTTCATATAGTTCATACATAAAAAAAAATCGATAACTATTTTTTTTAGTTATGCTAATGGTGTAAAATATTTATTAATTTTGTTATTGATTAAAGTTAAGTCAGAAGACGATCTTGTATCTCTCAAGCTAAATTTTAATGTTAACAAACAAAATATTTTAATTATAAGAGAAAATGTCTTAAAAAATATCTTTAAAAATATTTTTAAAAATGTTTATCAGATGTATAAGATGCAGATAATTTATGAGACAATGTAAATTAGACGAAATATACATTTTGCCCCATATACATTAAATGCTTATTATTTATTGAAACTAATGACAAAATTTGTATTAAATGATTCATTCCTTAACAAATCAAACCAAAAATTCATCTTAGAACTCACAAATATGTTAAAAAGAAGAACCATACTTTCTGTTAGAACCAAGATCCCTAAAATGACAAAGAAAAGCGGATAAGTCACTATTACAACTGCTCTACATATATTAACATTGCTTTTGCAAGTTTTGTTTGGTATAGAAAGTTGATAAGTAGCATCTTTGATCAAATAAGATATCATTTGGTGAAATGCATTTAATACTCACATTAAATGAGTCAAATAGTTACTTGTCATCACAAGAAAAGACAATCAAGACAGACGAAACAAACTTGTAAGTTGAACTTAAAGTGTTACAACAATTATCTTTTCTAAAACTATTATATAAGAAGATTTGAAGCTTAGGAAGAAGAAATTGAGAGACATATTCAAAAGAGACACAATTTGTAAATTATACATGTATATATACTTCATTCTTTCTTGTATAAAGTTTATTGCTCTGCATTGGTTGTATAACGTCTAAGTGAGACGAATACAATATTTGTAACCTTCATAACCATTGTTATAAGATTGAGTTTGAAAAGGTTTATCTATAAAAGAATAATTGCTTTGAGTCTAAAGAAGTTTGATTAAAAGAATATTTATTTTGAGCCTAAAGAGACTTAACTATAAAAGAATACTTGTTTTGAGCCTGTAGAGATTTCACTGTAAAAAAATACTTGATTGTTAAACCTAGAAAGGTTTGTTGTTAAAAGAATATTTGAGTAGTTGTTTGCGGAGGCAATCCAAAAAATACTTAAGGTTGAGTTAAAAGTGACTTATTGAAAGAATCACTAGTACAGAATAGGTATTCTATGTTTGTTATTTTAGGGTTTTTACGTCATAAAAAACTCCAACGTCAAAGCGAGAGACGTAAATTTACGTCGGACATTCCCAAGAATCGATGTAAATTTGTGATGGCACACATCTGGAATGGCTCGTTCTGCAACCAGATCGGCCCATTCTGCTTGCATTCGTTGTGTGCTAATTGTCCATCTGGAAGCCCGTTCTAAACCAGAATGGCTCGTTCCAGATGGACAATTTACACACAAAGACTGCAAGCAGAACAGACCGTTCTGATTGCAGAATGGGCTGTTCCAGATGCAAAATATTCCACAAAAAACTGGGTATTGTGTCTCATAGCTTGGCCATAGAGTGTGCAATAAAGCATGCCCAGTTCGATCAATAGCACATGCACATGCACAACGATAAGCTTGACCACCTATATCACAACAATAAAAGGATGCCGAAATTAAATTTCTCTTAAAAGAAAAGGCCAAGAACTCAAACAAATAGAACAACCAAAAGACCGAATGGAACAAATAGCCACAATAGCAATGCGAGGCAAAAAGGTGTTAGCAAAACCCTGATTCATACCTGAGCTGCAACAGTGTGCGAACGAGTAGGGAAGAGCTTAGTGATACAAGCAGTATTGAAGCCATGTTCAGAAAGCCCAATAACAACCCTCAATCCGGCGCCACCAGCACCCACGACGACAACGTCGTAAGTATGGTCGACCACGGTGTACGAAGAGTTCACCCCACTCTGCAGAAGTCAAAAAAAGCGATTCAGCAACAAAGGAGAAGGAGAGGGTTTATACAGAGAAAAATCTAGAAAGGTGAGATCCGAGCGGGTGGTTGGGGGTTAGAGATTGGAGATTCCGAGTGAGTGTGTGCGTGTGTGCGCCTCCCACTCTTCTTGGATTCACTTTCGCTTCTTTTTTTATGTCGGACCCTACCAAGTCCGACGTAAAAGAGTTCACAAAAATTACAAAAATATCATCGCATTTATGTCGGTTTTTGGTATGTCCGATGATAAAAAGGTGACGTAAAACACTCATTTTCCACTAGTGAATACTTGTATCTTTATTTAAAGATAATAAAACTCAATTTAATTGAAATGAGAATTAATTGGATGTAATCTTGGTAATTGAGATAAATCAATATAAAAATATTTAATGTTTCATTTGACTACTCTTCGCACTTTATCTGACTAGTGTTATTATTTTACTACGAAAAATGTACAAATTTTTTTATACACATTATTTAACCTCTTTTTTTTTTTAGTATTTATCTATTCTCCACAATTAATTTCTATTAAGAATTTAATTAGCTACTGGGCCTCCCTATTCCCAGCGAATTTTTTTTTATTAACAAGGCTCAAGGTTGAATAAAGTTACTTCTAGTAGCTTTTGACTCCAAGGAAACGCCACTCAATGATATATATATATATATATATATATATATATATATATATATATAATAACTAGAAAAAGAAATTCAATACATCAAACCTGTAAATTTCATGAAACTTAACATATTTAAAGATAAAACAATACTTAAGTAGAAATATCTTATACAAGCCTAAGAACATTTCTCTAATAAATATTCTCTCAACTCAACATCCTAAATTTAGTTTCGTGTTTGTGCAACTATCCGGTGTTCCTAACTCTAACTCATAGTGATAAACCTTAACAAACAATAAAACAATTAGCAATTCAAAAAAAATTAATATAGTAATATACGTGGTCACTTGAATTGAATAGAGAGAGAGAGAGAGAAGGGGTAGGGGTAAAAGTTGGGTGTAGATTCCTCTGTCAAATCTTGTCTTTTAATGACCAATGAATAGAGCAGTCTTGTCGAGTCGAGGGGTCAAATTCCTCATGTGACCCACCCTACAATCTGAGACCAAGGCCTTCGTTCAAACTTCAAACCCCATGCACGTGGACCCCCACGACAATCTCACGTGACACACCCCTTGCTAAACGACCCCATTCCTAGTTCAAACTTCAAACCCCACTTATCAACACATAATATTATTCTACATTTTTTTATAATGAATATAGTTAACTTAACATCAACTAATTCATATTTATGTAACATATTTTTATTAATAAAATATTATTTTAACATAATGAGAATTGATTTATTATTATATTTTTTTATTCATTAAAATTATAATAATGATATTAGAATTTTAAATTTAGGATATCTATATACTATTTCAACTCTCATTATTAGATTGATTCTAACAATTCATATATTATTCTACTTTTAAAATTATTGAATGTTTATGTATTATTTTATAAGATACATAATTGAAATTTTAATTTATTTTCATTAATTAATTAAAAAGGTTTACAAGTATTTTGGTACAAAATTTAATTAAAATTAAAGTGCAATTTCAATAATTTGCATAAAAATTTCTATCTAATATTTTATTTTTTTACAATCAAGTGGTACAACTTCTTCCCGTTAAATTAGTCCATTTTATAGGTGAAACAATAGACTTTGATTAAAAAAAAATATTGAGTCACTTGTATTAATAATTTTTTTACCATGATTGTATTTAATATTAACGTGAATGATGAACGTAAAACTTTAATTCTAATAGAGAAAATAACATAGAAGAAAACACACAATTTCATATAAATCTCACTTATCAAAAACCTTATCTTATCATCTATATATGATATTGAAATGAAGCCAAGTCATAAACACACTTTAGTTCTCCACTAAACAATAATTTGTTCTGAATTTCCATATTTCCCACACTGGGCCAGCAATTCACAACCATAACTGTTTCATGCAGCAACGTGTCCCATATGTTCCCTTCAATCTCTGCCACCACCCCTTCCCCTTCTTCCTCCATTCCCTCACCAATATCCATCTCTCTCTCCCCTTCAATCAACCCATCAATGTCCTCCAACACCTCACACTTGGCACGTGGGAACTCCCCAACTCTCTTCCACACCCTCTCCACCAACCCTTCAACACCACCCTTACCCTTCCTCCAAAACCAAAGCCTCTTTCTTCTCTCTCCCTCTCTGGGCCCCACGATCTCCCCCAAAACCTCGTCCACCACATCGAACAGTAACCGCCGGTTCCAACGGTGACCCAGATGGTGGTTCGGGGCAAAGTTGCGATCTTTGTGTTCGAGGTGGTGGAAGATCGATGGGTCGAGTGGTGGGTGGGGGTTTACGGCGAGGATTGAAGTGATGTAGTGGAGTTCTTGTTCAACGGCGGTGGAGGAGGCAGAGACACCGTTAAGGTTGTTGTCTCGGGTGGCGAGTGTTGTTGTTATTGTTTGTTCTTGTTTGTACTTATGGTGGCGCGAACAACTAGATAACTGTGATGACCAGCTGCTTTTCGACTCTTCACGTTCGGTATCAAACACCTGTTGTGACTGTTTCGGATGAAGTGAATTTTTAATCATTTTGCTAATTCAAAGAAAAGAAAATGATATGATGCAGTGCAAGCTTATATTTAAAAAAAAAATAGATATGTTTAGAAAGATAATAAAAATATTTTCTTTTTGGTACACTCACCATACAAAATTCACAATCAAAGACAAATCTTTATTTGTTGAATGATTTTTACTTGATAAACATTATATTAATATTGACAAGGTTGATTCTAATGTCAACTTTTATATTGACAAATTTTATAACTATTAAATTAAGAGGCTTAGTTATAAAAGATTTATTTAAATTCACACATGATATAAATCTTTTTATGTTGTTATTTTAAGTTGTTATGTAATTTTAAGTAATTATGTGAGAAAATTTTATTGATTTATTTAATAACTATTTTAATAAATCATTCTCATAATGTATTTTCTAATTAATTTACAGTAATTTTTTTACACGACTAGGTAAAAGGGTTTTTATACTCCCATTTTATTAATACATCATCTAATTATAAATATGATTATGATTATATATGAAAAGATTATTAATTAGTTGAGACATTAAAATCTTTTAACTTACATGCATAAAAATTAAATTTATATTTTTTTTACAACAAGAAGCCTCGGATCTTATACAAATTATTTAAATTCTCTCCCTGCTCTCTCCCTGCTAAATCAATCTTACTAGGTTTTGTTTGTTTATTTTTTTTTTAAATTAGTTCAAATATTTTATGTAAAATTGAATTTTTTTTGTTTCAATTACACTGTTTTTTTTTACTTTAAATAGTAATTACAAATTTTTCAAGTACTCGAAATATTTTAAAATAATCATAATTTTTTTTCAGAAAATATTCAAAATAACTTTAATAAATAATTAGAAATTTGGATTTTTTGAGATTCAAATGTTTTTTTTTCTTCAAAAACTTAAAGACCCTTATTTAAAAACCTTAAAAATGAATTTTCTTGATAAATTTTTTTTTTGATGATAAAAAGCTAAATAAATGTACTTCCCTGTGGAGAGTGGTAAAAGAAATTACTACTAAATGAAAAAGAAAAAAAAAAAATTGAAATATTTAAAAATTGAATAATGGGGTACCTGTTTGGGAGGAATTTTGGTTGCTGGAGGAGAAGGGTCTGTCTTGACAGGTAGAACATTTGGTACATTGTTGAGATTGCTTGACAATGGGTGAGTTTTCTTGGTTTTGGTGCTTTTGATGTCACTGGCTCTACTACTAGGCGATGTGGGACGAATGATGAATGGTTCTTCTTGCTTGTTTCTGATTATGTCTGATGTCTGTGGAGGCCTTTTGAGCCTTGAGTTGAACTTTTCATTGGTTACCCTTTTGCATTTTGGGACAGATTTATTGCTCTGAAACTCTTTCTGCTCTGGCTTTGGTTTTGTTAAGACTCTTGGAAGCTGAGGTTGAGTGTTAACCTGAGGAGGAGTAGGTGGTGGTAGTTTGAGTATGTTTTGATCTTTTGGAGTGAGTGGTGATGGAGTTGTTGTTGTTGTGCTTGGTTTGTGCTTTTCAATGAATCTAAGCCTTGGGGAATAGGAAGATGAGTTTGAGTGGCTGGTTTCTGTTTCATCAATTGATTTAAGTGATGATGTTTTGTGGGATTTCTTGCTTCTTATTTGGCCTACAAATTCTTCTCTTGTTTTGAGACTAGTGTTGGTGATGTCTTGACCAACTTTTCTACTCACACTCTCCTTAACCTGTTTGACAATTTGCCTAGCATAGTGGCTTGGACTCCTCCCATTGTGATTCTCATCGCACTTCCTTTTGGAAAGTGAGAGCCTAGGGAGCTCAAAATCCTCACCAAGGTTCATGTTTTCCTTGTTGATGATTTGGAGTGATAGCCTGTGGTGATGGTCAACATCTGATCTTCTTGCTAAGGAGATTCTTGGTGTATCAGGCAAAGATCTTGTGGCTGCAATGTCACTACTGTCTATGCTGTTTCTGTGCTTTGTTTGGACATGTTGCTTGTGTCTCAGGTGTTGCAGATGTGGCACATTGCCTTGTGTGTCTGGAGTGGCAACACATGAAGAAGAAGAAGATGAAGAAAAAGAGGGTGATTGTGCACCTGGGAGAAGATCCAAACCCATCAATCTAGCTACCAAAGTTGGTGTCTTTGTCCCTGGAGAGCTGCTGATTTCTGAGGACAAGTCATTCAAATTTCCACCACTTGTTCTTGTGCCTCCACTTGTCTTGATTTGAATAATATTCTTCTGGGTTTTCAAAATAAGTGGTCAATATAATCAATCTCCATAGTGCTATGCCATCATTACTCACTTTACAAAACAAACCAACTAGGAGTGTGTAAAGTGAAACTCATTAAAAAACTGGTCAAAAGCTGGATAATGTAAACTCACAGGAATTTTAAAATCTTCTTTTGATGAGAGAGATGAAATTGTTCCATCACCATCCTCTGATTCCAAGCTGTTCCTAGGTGCTTCAGCACCTGAATTACACAAAACCACATGAGAAAGAGAAGAAAAAAAAACTTTTTTTATGTTAGTGATTTGAAAGATGACTAATTAATAACTGCTATTACTAAGAGTCTCTATATAGAAATTTTTATAAGAACTTTCTAAAGTTTCTCTACGGAAAAAAATCTTTATTTTCTGGAGAGAAGTTCTGAAAAAATTCTTCGGGATATATACTGATAATGACAATACCTTTAGAGACTGTGGTATGGTCTTCAGGGGTGCATGAGGGTGGTTTGAAAGAACTTTGTTGGTGTTGGTGGTTTATGTTATGAAAGTGAAATGGATGAAAATCAAAGAACTGAAAAACAGCACACATGCAACCAGAAGGGGCTTGTGTTTCAGATTCTTCAGCTGATCCTACACCACTTCTCTTAGAAAATCTTCCAGCAAAATGCCATTCCCTACCCATAATTGGTAAGATTTTTCCTTTTCTCAACTTCACAAACAAGAAAGATGGATTATATGGAAAAGGGTTGTCAAAAATGTGATGAAATCAGAGTGAAAATGACACAATCAGAGAGAGAGAGAGAGAGAGAGGTTGTGTGAGAAAAGGTAGGGAAAAAACTTTGTGGGATCTGCAAGAGGAGAAGCGAGAAAAGCGGATCCTTCAAGCATAAAATGGTCAGTGTAAGGAATTAAGTACACTGAGTGAGGCTGAGAACACTATCCTTATAAAATAGTAGTATATGGTTTTTTAATCTGGGAACAAAATCAAATGCATATGCATATACTACAATATGTGTGTGTTCTTATGTTTGAAAGATAAATAATATTATAACAAACATAGGCAACGTGACGTCACCCTTTTTTTGAAAATAAATATTTTAAAAGTACCTCGACCTAAGAAATTAAACCTACATATATACATTTTTAAAAAAAATAAAAAGATTAAACACATCAAATGTTGAGTTGTGTGTGCGCAATAAGAAATTCAACTTAATTCTTTTTATACCTTAAATATTTTACATTTATCTTATGTCCCTTTTCACCTTTCCATTATTTTTTCATCACACCAGTGATTATATTTATTTTTTTTCTTACCATTTTTAATTCTCCTTTTTAATATATATATATATAAAGTGAGAACGATTAAATTATTCTAAAAATAATTTATCATAAAATTATTTTACTTAATAACTCATAATATATATTAATTTTTAACGACTTAATTGTTAAATTAAAAAATTTTAATATATAAATTAAGTTTATAAATTTTTAAAAATTTTAAAAATTATATAATATTTTGTTATATAAATTCAAATCAACAAGTGAAATAATTTTATAATTACTTATCTATTAAAATTAATAAAATAAAATATTAAATAATTTAAAAATATCAAAAATATATATATTTAAACTAATTTATTTTCTTCTCATTTCGTAAACACCCCATTTTTCTTTGGTCCCCATTTTTTACATGTTATTTTCTTCTCTTTTTTCTTTTTCTACTATATTATTCTCTTCTCTTTTTAAGTATATATTCACTCTAGGGTATATATATATATATATTTTGTTTGAATGAAATTTTTCATGTGTTGTCTCTGTTTTTTTTCTTCTTTTTCTTGTTGAGAAATAGACAGATTTTCTAGGTGTACCTTTTAATCTTTACAGCACTCACTTCCAAGCTCAGCAGATCAAGACCCTGCTCTGTTATTGGGAAGTGATATGGTTAAGGAATTAAGAATGAAGAGAGATGTATGACGATATGACCACGCACCTCTCTCTTTCTTAGAGAACCATATATTATCCTACGGTACCAGGTGTCTTGTACCACTATGTGATTCCCACAACTTTGTAATCTGACTGTAACATAATTACTACTTTTCTGAAACTTGAATTGAAATTGGATCATGTCCTGTCTTTTAATAACATATGATATATTCTCCTTGTAAATTAAAGGAAAAGATATAGCTTCTGTTTATTCTTTTTAAACATCTAAGCCCGTGATACAACTTTTGAGCTTGAATACTTTTCATCTCTCTGAATAGGTTAACACCTTTTGCAACATATATACTGTTGTCTTGTGACAATGTTTAATGAAGTCACATAAAGCATTTTTATAATCCAAGGATAAATAATGGAAGATTTAGAGGGTAAGGAAAATATAAATTAAAATAAAATTTAAATGTACTTTTAATCTTTTTAATACAAGATTTTTTTTAATATTTTAAATTTAAATTTGATTATTTTAGTTCCTCAAATTTTATAAAAAAAATATATTTTGTTCTTTTTATTCAAATGACATTAGCAAATATGTTAAAATAAATTCATTTATTATTGAAAACCTATCACACAAAACTCATTTAATAATATCATTATTAGTAAAAATATTGCATTAAATTAAATTAATGTTGTCCAATTGACTCAATTTGTTTCTATCAATGATACTATTGATAGTTTTGAGAGACTAAAATAATTTTTAAAAAAATCACAAAACTAAAAAAATTATATTTAAATTTAAAGAATTAAAAATTATTATTTTTTCTCTAGTTTAAGGAACTGAAAACATATAATCTAATATAATCACGAGGACAAAAAAGTATTTAAAATTAGTTTTTATCATGTAAACACCAAATTGAATTGATTATAAATATAATTTTTTAAAATTATTTTTCTCTTTAATGTTTTGTTTGTTTAAGAGAAAATAATAGGAAACAAGTAATATAAAATAAAGGTCAATCGTTTTATTATTTATATATTAAGGAAAAAGAGAAAGAAAATCATTATTTTCATATGTGTGTAACTTTGGTCTCATACTCTTAATTAAACCATATAGTCTTATCTTATTTTGACGAACATACATAGATTTCTTGACATTAAAGATGATTTTTCTAGTAGATCTCTGTTGATCCATAGTTTGACAAGTAAACTTTTATGTCAAATTGGATATTACTGAATTTCAATTAACCACTATGTGAACAATGATACTTGATTTGAGGATCTTCAACTTGTCATTAGCATTATGCTCAATAATCATGAGGGTACCATCTCCTTTCTATCATTTTATTAATAAAAAGAAAAACTATAATCTTATAATGCTATCATACGTTAAAACCTTGTTCTTTCATTAGTCTCACATCTAAATAGTCTCGCATGTAAATTAATAAGATATATAATTTTATTCTCTCTTTTATGAGGTTAAGAGAAAATTATTGCACATATTAATTAATTAGATGGAAATAATGAGGTGATGAATTTCAATAATTTTGAAGGTGATTTTAAAAAAAATGATTTAATATGCTAACAAATTTAATGCTACTAAATAAGTTATCAATTTTTTTCAATGGTGTGAACTATTTAAAAGAGTTATATTTAGGAATTGGGGTAGTAGTTAAAATGAATAATTTATTATATGTTTTCATTGTTGGTAACTTGCCTACTCAAGTTGTATTCATATTATTTTTTGTGTTAATGGAATATACTTGACTAACCAATTTTGGGTTATTGGAATAAAAATTGTAAAAAAAGATATTTAGATAATTGTAGGATTATAGAAAATTTTAACTTTCTATGTTGCCAAAAGAACTAATATAAAAAGTTAACTTTCTATGTTGATTATAAATATAATCAACATAGAAAGTCCATCTTTCTATGTATACACATTTTTTCTTCTCTTTCTTTTGGGCACCAAGAGTCTTCTTATTTCAAATCTTTACACACAACCTCCTCAAAATGATTAATGTTGTTTAAAAGCTTCTCATGTGGTGTAAGTTTTTTTGAAACAAAGTTGAGTCGTGGTCTTCACCTATTTGTGCACAATCTCCTTATTTTGTTGCCTTGTTCTTCCCTTAACCTAGCTCTCCTTCTCTTAATCTCTTGTACCGCATATACAAATATAAAATATCAATTCAAGCAAAGCATTAAAGAAAACACAAAGGAGTGAAATGGTGTCTCGTTTTAGTTTCACTTACTTTATCTATAATAGTGATGTCTTAGAGTGGAATTTAAGATACTAAGTAGGTAGTACAGAGTGTGACACAATGCAACTTGTGTACTGAGGGGTCACCATACACATTTGTGTCTCCACATTTGGTAAGATATTGTTCACTTTGGACCTAAGCTCTCATAATTTTGCTTTTTGGTCATCATCCAAAATGACTCTTTCCAATGGAGAAAATTCTATGCATATGAACTCATGTCCATTCTCTTATTTGAATGATGAGGGACTTCAATTATATCCCAACAATCACTCCCTCAAACAAAAGATCATGGTTTACCCCCTTTTTATAGTGGAAGCTATTAGCCCATGAGTATATCTGATGACATAAAGTTCGATCATGCTCTAAGTACTTGCACCATTGCTTTATCATGAACTCATGATAGTGGGACACGCCTCCTAACCCTCCATTTAGGAAAACTATCTCCCATATATGGACTCACTATTAGAAAGACTTTTGACAAAAGGAATCCTGTACCTGAATCTACCTGCCAACTCCGTCATACTCACCTAACTAGTCACTTGGTCGAAACCATCGAATCTCGACTCTGATACCACTTGTTAGAATACCTCTTACCAACGAAAACTTTGTGTTTGTTTATACACCCATGTCCATCTTTTTCTTCTAAAGATGTAGAACTTTGATTGTATTCCATCACAACCTTTTCTACATCACGCACTTCCCAACAATAGAGTGTTCTTAGACCCTAGTGCATTATAATAACAAGTTCATATATGGATAGTGTTGAATCATGCCTTATTTTGATTTTAATAATGACAAATTCTTAGTATCAAATTTAGAAAAGAATAGTACCGATGTGTGTGCTAATAATTTTGTTCATATGTTTCAGCAAAAGAAAATTAAACTAATAAAAAGGTTGTATGGCATGATGTGTTCTTAAACAAAAGGAAAGA
The DNA here is from genome assembly GCF_000230855.2 of Cajanus cajan. Classification (NCBI taxonomy): domain Eukaryota; kingdom Viridiplantae; phylum Streptophyta; class Magnoliopsida; order Fabales; family Fabaceae; genus Cajanus; species Cajanus cajan. Next base: position 5,016,178 of record NC_138517.1, on the reverse strand, counting down.
TTCACAAGACATCTTTATGACACTTGAAAGAGAAATTAGGAATATGTCAAGGAATGTTGATTAGCATTAGTGATAATGTCTATCCCAAGTAACTAAATGACTACCCCAAGTTGCTAATAAAAAACCTTCAACTGTAACATTTCTTTTCGAAAGACTTATCTTGATGACCTAGTTCAAATGACTTGAAGTGAAGACTTGTTTAAAAGGTACCTCATTTATAAACACTAATAGATACAAGAAAGTACAGTGATGCTAGCATCAAACATATATAACAAAGCAAGTTCCAAAGAATCTTTCTTTCTTTCTTCTTTCTAGGTGCTTATAGAGGGAAGATAGTCTCATTTTGAAGTAAGCAAGAATAAAGGAAAAAGAGAAGTCACTCAAACTCAACAAGCTATATATACTCTTGGTTGCTTTAGCTTTTGATTTGTTAGAGAAATCTACTTCATATTTGTAATTCTAATTTGTAATAGAAAAAGAAGCGAGAATCTTCCTTAGTAGAAGCTCCATAATAGTATATTGACTTGTGATCTTTGCTCTCTACAAGAATACAAGAACCCTTTTTCTTGTAAACATTTCCTAGCCAACATAGAGAGTACAATGGTGTAGGAAGGGAAAGAAAAAATTACAACAGGTGTTGTGTATAATCTCATAGTAGGTGGTTGTGAGATTATACCCTTCTCAACAAGTGGTTGAGTAAAGTTTCTCAACAGATGACTCAGTGTTGTTGCTAACAATAGGTGGTTATGTAGCAATTATTGTATCAACAGGTGGTTGAATTGGTGTTGCAATTGGTTGTGACTTTAGTGAAAATCCCATAACTTACTACATTTATTCATGATGCTCATAAAAAAAGCCAAAACATCAATGAAACATATTCTTCTAAATTTTCATGCACTTTAGTGATAAAGATGATAAGAAAATTTGTACCTATAAATAAAATTTGTTGTGAATTACTAGCAATGGAAAAGATACTCTGTGCTTTCGTGAATAAATAAATAAATAAATATTTTAAAATAAGTAGGTAGTTATTTTTTAAAAAAGTAGTTATTATTTTTCATATACATTCTTTTTCTATTTTATCCTTAGATATATATTAGTGAAAAAAAAGTAGAATACATAGGAGTATAATTGTATTTGAAAAAATGGACACCAAAAGGAGATTCCCCCTTCATATATTACTAGTGGGATCAAGACATTCCGTGTCTTTATTAAAAATAAAATAAAAAATGAGATTAAGAATGTATGTTTATTCAACTAGTGTTGCGGGTTTGTCCTCAATCAAATGTGGAGACCAAAGTGTTTATTAAAATGTGCATCCCCTTTATATATAATATAGTAGGGAAAAAAGGCACTTCGTGCCTCTTAATTTAAAAAAAATAATAAAAAATAAAAAAATAAAGAAATATAATTTAAAAGTGATTGTTGGTGGTTATTCACAAAATGAGTTTTTTTTCTCTCATTATAATGGTATGTTAAAAGTGGAGACAAAAATAGTTATACATTCCTATATCCTCTTTAATATATATATATATATAGACTAGTGGGATTGAGGCATGTTATGCCTCTATTAAAAATAAACTAGAAAATGAGATTCAGTACTAAAGGTATTTTGTTTCAACTGATGTTGTAATTTGTCCTTAAGTCTCAAAGTCTTGAGTTTAAGTATTGTGTTTAATAAAAATTATTATTATTTTTTAATAATAAAAGACTGTAATAGTCTATCAAATATAGAGATCAAAGTGGTTATTAAAAGGAGTGTCCCTTTTATATATTAGTATAGACTAATGAGATTGAGACACTTCGTACCTCTATTGAGTAATAAAGGTAGTTAATTAAGAAATCAATGTTTGTTGGTTCAACTAATGTTGCGGTTGGTCTTTATGTTTCAAAGTCTCTAATTCAAATCATGGATTTGATAAAAAAAAATATTTTTAATTTTTTATTAATAATAAAATGGTATAATGATCTACTAAATATAGAGACTAAAATGATTACTAAAAGGATATCCGCTTTATATATTAGTACACTAAAGTATATCTATTTAATAATGAGACAAAGACGGGTAGTAAAATACTCATCATACCTGTAAGTATTCGTAATTTAAAAATATTTATTAATTATATATAATTAATTTGGTTTAAATTATTTTACTATAAATATATATGTCATATTTATTTATTTATTTTAATCTAAATAAATGTTTTAAAATTATTTATTTTTATTTTTCTCATTTTTTTATTTACTATAAATTCATGAATATACATTAAATGGAAACTTGTAGAGTGTGTGATGAAAGATTATTATTTGCCTCCATTTTATCTCATTGTCATCCCTACTTATGGGAAAAAAGAAAAAAATGAAATTTTTTTCATAAAATAAAATTAATTTATACATAAATTATTTTAAAATTCTTTTGTAATAGTTTCTCCAAAATTTTATTTCTAAGTTGTACCTAAAATAATTTTAATTTATTAAAAAATAATTTTAATTTTTCTTCTTATTTTATCTCATGTTTATAAATACTTCCAAAGAAATTTATCAGAATAAACAGATATGTTGTATTGTGATATGTATGCGATCTCACTCGATCGTGACCGTATTGATTTGTTCAAATCCCTATCAAGTATCAATTATGAGTATCTAAGACTTTCATATAGGTTTCTATATACTGTTCTTCATAACCTTCGATTTGAATGTTGAAAAGAAACATGCAAGACAGAAAGAGACTACATACACACGTGCATCTACCTCCATTTTCCCTATTTGTCTCAACCTGGGTCCAAGTTTTAATTTGAATTTAGTGATATAATAAACCAGAGTACTTACACTTAAAAAAATACAAAAGAATAGTTAATATTTGAAAAATACGTATGTATAAACAAAATTGAAAAGGCGAAACCATTGTAATTAACTTGGTTTATTAATTTGTTCAAGTCTAAACTCGTATTAACTCTAATATGATCATTTTAACTTGCAAAATAATTTGAATTTGCTAGTAGCTAGATGCCAAGTTTGAGTTGAGTGTTCTCTTAATTATTTGTTTCCTTTCAAAATCAAACTAAATAAGTATGCGGCTTTGCCAGTTGATTAGTTAGTTAACTTGAGGATTCATTTCTACGTGGAACTAATAGTAGGATTGGTTACTAATAAGGAGATTAGTGCTTAGGAATTTGACTTTAATTTTTATTAAATTTTCAGTGTGTACTCTTTCTAATAAAAGCTTCCAAGTTTTCAGTTTTCTTTAACAATAATTTCATCTTAGGTTTACAAATTGAAGATTGTGACCATAAAGTTAAGTAAATGTTAATACTATATAAAAGATTTTTATACTACCATTTAATTACAAGTGCGATTATGTAAGATAAATTTGTGAATTTTTATAATAATTATCTTAAAGATTATATTAATATTGATTTATGAATATTGAGATAATGTATAAAATTAAACTCTTATTTATGTTATAGCTATTTTTTTATATAAAATATTTTAATGTTTGAGAATTATTTTCATTTATATATGAGTGTTTTGCGTGAACGCACTCTTCCTTCTAGGATTTGGCTTAAAAATAAATGTTAAGAAAACTTTTGATTTTTATTTTGTCTTTAGTATTTCATAAATTTAAGACTTTAATCGTTTAATGAATAATAATTAATCCTATTTTATCCTTTACGCGCGGTGCACTTCACAATTTAGGAATTTTTTTTTTCTAGCGTCCACTTAATTATGTTGTCAAATAAAGCATTGAAGACGAAGTACATGCTAATAAAATTGAGTAAATAACAAATGAAAAAAAATATAAAATTTCATCCAAGCTCCTTGTGAAAAAATCAAAAACTGAAAAGAATCATGAAGCACCAAAGCAATAGCATGCAAAAACAAAATTTGACTTATTAATAATTTGGTCACCACAATCATGAAAGAAAATGACCACCTGATATATATTCCTTCAGGTGATTAATTTAACCCTTTCTCCATCATAGACAAACATATGAACAATAAATTTTTTGGCACTGCCTTATAATATCTGTTATCACTAATTGGATAAAATATTATTTTAACTTACACTAATACAGAGTATGTCCATTTGGATTATTTAGTGAAGTTACAGTAGCACTAAAAAAATATCCTTGTCTAATTATTATAATCGGTGCACATAATATGAATTTTAATATTTATCAACCTGGAAAAATTTAATAATCAACATTTTTAATTTGTTTTTGTATCAACAATTAACATTTTTGGTTATTATTATATAAAATGTGAAAATTTTCCAACAAAGCTACTATCAAAATATCAGCTGTTAGTAATCAATAATTACATATATTCATCAATTTTTAATGAATTTCAGTGCAACAACTATTCAAATCATTTCAGTTACTTTATCTCCACATGGTATCCAATTGCACATTGTTCTAACTCAACTGATTTTGACTTTGAATCTTAGATATGTAATTGTGTTAAATATAGTTAAAGAATGAAGGGTTGAACAATATATTAATATATGTATTCTATTAAAATAAATAAATAAAAAAACATGATTTCAGTTACTTTCACGTCCGACAAACATAAATTGACCTGATGATAATTATTGTGTCTAAATTAACTAGTTGAAAACAAAAATGAAAATGTACCTCTTAAGTTTCTTACTTAGTGCAAGCAATTATCACAAATGTGTGCAGCTTTTCCCAACAGATGATACTAGTGGGAAAATTACCCACTTCATATCAGGGTAAGTAAAATTATTAGATGTTGGGATGGCATAGCAATGATAATAATTATGTTATTTTAAAGGGACCACAACTTAACAAGGCATTGATTTCAAATGTTTCTATTCTCTATCTTTGACATGACACTAGTTTCCCACACATCTCACATGGCATCGCTAATTGAATGAGGTGTCGTTTTCGAAAATGAAGGCTTGTGTAAAAGTGGTCCCAAAATATATCTATCTTGGTGCATAATTATGGAGCTGCAAATTAAGAAGCTCATTATTCAACTTCTCTATCCATAGTTTCCAGTTTCCAAATCAAATTATTGGGGGGAGGGTTTAAAATATGCAATTTAATTTATGTTTTGAAATGTTATGAACTTTCATAAGCACAGCACTCAAATCCATGCAATTATGCTCTATTTTAACGTTTGTTCATTTTTTTTTGAAAACAACATACTCATGTTTCATTGGGGGCAAGTATCTCAATGCATGCTCATATACAAGATATGGGAACAACAATTGAGTAATGCATGCTGCGGTTTTAGGTTTTCAAATGATATAGAAATTTATAGTGTTCTCTGTCTTATGATACTATACCTTATATATAACCTTAACAATGTAGAAAGAGATGTACGATTTTAATTGATGTCTCAATAAAAAAATATTGTTTGCATTTTGAAAGGAACATCTTATCCGTTATACACATTTTACATTATTAAGATGAACATCTAATAAATGTTATCATGTAATTTTTGTTTTTATTTATTTATTTGAATGAGCACATGAGGTTATTTTTAGAACAAGATTCAGTTTTTGCGCAAAACTTGGCAGATTCCCCCTTACATTATTCCTGACCCTCTTACACACTGCTCCATATTCTATGTTATATCTATCTTGAACTGAAGGGGAGAGAGAAAGAGAGAGAATAATGCTTCAAAATTTGAAGTGGTCCTACTTCGTGGGGAGTTAGAAAAATCTAAAAATAAAATGAAATAAATGCTAATATAAACTGTATTGGAATCATCAGTATTTGTGAGTGGCTACCATATGATGATTTCAGATCAGGTAGCATATAGCATGTACATATGCTTGTATTTTTCTTGCTGTATCCTGAATTCTTTATAATTTCCTTTTTTTTAATTTCTTTTCTATCTTAAGGCCTTATGCTTGCATATTTGAACGTATGAAACTTTGATATATTAAGATAGGTTTTATTGGTGTTATTTTTTAATCAAAATTAAAATTTTATCTTAATAATACATATTGATATTTAATGAAATATTTTATTATATATATTATTAAAGTGAAATTTTAAATTGATTAGAGAAAAATACCAACTATATCTATATATGATACTGAATTTAAAAAGACTTGTTTTACAAAATGATATTATATTCTCAAAAATCACATTTTCAAAATATAATCAAGATTCTTAGAAGTGTTTCAAAATATGTGTGGTTAAATTTATACACTTTTAGGGATAAAATGAAAAAAAAATAATAAAAAAAAAGTTAGAATAGAAATTATAATTTAGTTAGATAATAACTTTTTATATTGACATGAAAACATAACTTTTTTTTATCTCTGACATGAGAATCAAAATGACTCAAACCATGATATAATATAATTACTTTTTCAAAAGTAAACAATACTCAATAATATATTTTTTAAAACTTGTAACAAACATAAAAAATTATATTTTCTGAAACTCATTCTGATCAGTTATGGTTTTTTAATCCGAGAAACAAATAAGTTTGATCCTAGCTAATTGAAATGACAATGAAAAAATGGAACGTGGGAGGCCAAAATAGACAAAGGGTATCCAGATATTATTAGGGCATGAGCAGAAGGAAAAATTGACACCTCTTGCTGAAAGTGATAATTAGATGAGTACACACAAGAAGATGACAAGGCAAGGAAAGAGGAGCGTCTGTTATGTTATGGCTATGAAGTAGCTTTAATTAAAAGTTGGGTAGGGTCCTAATGGGGTAAGCCATTACATTTATATGGCACTAAGATTTTGATAGAGCATGTATGAGTCTGATGGTATTGTCCGGTATATATAAAAGGGTCATGCTTTGAAATTTTCAGCCTTAAAAGCAACCATTATTGAGTATGGGAAAGAAAAAAATGAAACAAACACTTGCAGAGGCTCCCATTCCCTATTCATGCAACGTTACCTAAAACAATAATCGTTGCAAGAGACATGAATAGTGGGGCCTTGTAATAAAGGGAAAAAGAAACTCACTAACTTGACCCTTTTTCATTGCATCATCTCAACTTATCTCTGAGCATAACTTTATTATGGAACATGAATAATGAATCAGTTTAACTAAGTTATTGATTTGAATAGTGTTGTTCTCGGTCATTTTAAATAACCTTTTTGTATTTGAGTTTTATAAATATAAAAAATGGTGGTTAGAATAAGATATCTCACTGTAGTGATTAGTCAGGTTCTTCAACATAAATTAATTAATCGTTAGCAAGGTTGATATATACTTTATAAGAATGAATAATAAATGAGGTAAGTTTTATATAGTCTCCTCATTCCAAAGTAACTAAAGTTTTAATATTTGATTTTTTTTTTCCTTCTAAATAACTGTTGTTTTCAATTTTTATGTAATATTATTTTTTCCCTAATTTGTCCATGTAAATTACATCCATTTTAATGAATTTTGAGTATTGTGGCTAAGTAATGTATTTATTGAGAGAATAAATCTATTTTAGTAAATATTTATAAAAATGATATTTATTATTGTTCTTATATGTTGATAAAAACTTTAAATTGTACTCCCTTTACTCCATAATTATTGCATTTTTAGCATTTAAAAAATGTCTCAAAAAGAATAATATTCTCCCTTTTCAATGTAATATTTTTCTTTTCAATTTATCTCTTCATAAATTATTCAACCATCAAAATTAAAAGTAATACATTTATTGATAGATTTTATTATTTTAGTAAAATTGTGTAAAAAATATACATTTATTTTATCCTTAATTTATATATAAAGTAGGACCAACAAGTAGTTATTTTGAGATGGGGAATATTGTGTAATTTCTATACTCCATCATCCGATAAAAACAATAAGTATTATAACTATTTAGGTATTTATTGTAAAAGTTAGAAAATTTATTATGCATAATAATTTATAAATAAATAACAATATAACACATCGTCGGTACATTAAATATTTACTTACAGTAAAATGAGTAAATAATATATTCATTAACACCATAAATATCTAATCACAAATTAGTATATATAGTAAGTTTATCGAGTTTTATTATAACTATTTAAATAGTTATATTTTCATAAATAATTATACTTATCACAACTTTTTCATTGAATGACAATTTTATTTTATTTTTACCTGATGATGTATATATAAATATGAAACTCATAAAATATATTGAATTACATAGATAGTACAAATTTCAGGGACGAATTGAGAGGGTTTTGAAATTTTTGTTGTTTTCGGCAATGCAAATTGTTGCTAATTAGTTGAACAATTCTATCTCAAAGTTGTTTGAAGACAAATCTGAATAGGTTGATGATTTCTTCTATGGCAGGGTCCATTTGGGTCACTATCCATCAACTTTTGCCCAATTTTCTTCTTAATTAATGCTAGCTTCTAATAACTCAATAATTCATGTCTCAAGTCTTTACACAAGTTATTCAATTAAAAGACAAAAAAAATGGACAATTTCAAAGAATGGGTTTACCTACACCATTTTGGTTAGTGATGATTATAGGGAATCAAGATATGGTATGTAGTTGGTTAATGGAGAGGCACACACACATATGCCTTGCAATGAAACTTACCATTTCGTACCAATCAAATGATTTTTGTTTGTCCTGAGAAAAGAAAAGGAAGCTAAGGAATGAACTTTTTTTCTTGAGAAATAATAAGCTCTCGAATTAATCCAGAAATAGGGTGCTTTATATCTGAGTGAAATAGGTAACTATATTGTGGAAACAAACGATTCGTGTCCCACGTGGTGTAATTTCCACTATCAATGTTTGGCCAAAAAATTATTCTCTTGTTGAACCACAATAATTCATGCTCACCAAAATTGTTACTATCTCTAAAGACATATTCAAGGGCCACATAATGAATGGCACTGAAATCTGAATGCGAATAGATACAAAACTAAACCAATCATTTTATTTAGCTTCAAGTTTTCAATTTAGAGAGAGACCGTAGAGAATTTACGGAGGAATTTAAAAATTAAATTTTGAATTGAGATTGACACCGGTAACTTAATTGATATTATTTTTTTTTTTATAACTTTAATATTAGTTAAAGTATTCACTTATTGTAAATGATTAATTTTTTAGAAAAATCGGTTACTCATTTTTAATAGGTTTTTTTTTTTGGAATATGAGATCCTATTTAAAAAGTTTGAATCTAATTTCACTCGAATCAACGATTTGTTGGTATATTATAAATACTGATATATATTTTTTTTATAAAAAAAATTATACACTAAAAATGGCAAAGAACTCCCGGTAGAAATTCGAAAATAATTAAGTTCAATCAATATTAGCATTTCAATCCTACAAAATTAAATTATAATGGAATAAGTTTGCTGTTTGTGAGAATTTCTTGGACAACCAGTACATTACTTAATTTAAAAGGTTCTCTATTATTGAAAGTTTTTTTTTTTTTTTTTTATATTTTATTTTATTTATAATTATACAATATTCTCAAAACTGACAATTAAATATTAATATATACTCGTAAATATGATTTTTACTAATCAAATGTCATGTTAATATTAATGAGAATTGATATAGAAACATTATAATTATATTACTCACTTTAATCCAATTAGGTGTAAATGATCTTACTCCTAATATTACTCAAAATTAACTTTTCAATTAATTGATGACATGTTTTAATCAAACCAGCTAAAAACAATGGGTTGGACTGGATGGATAAGTAAATTAACCAACTTGTTTTTCTTTTTCTTAAAGATTAACTAACTAGCATTTTATATTTTTTTTATATAACTGTTAGATAATGTCTGTATGAATGTATATTTGGATTTTTTGAAATTTAATTTTTTCTTCTTAATTTGGTTTTTAGATTGAACAATCCACTTCCTAAAACTATGAATGTATATTGCAATGTGAGCTCGTTAACTTTGAATTTCTCTATGAAAATAAAACTTGACATTCAAGTGCATAATCTTGCCACACAACGTACTAAGTTGTTGGACGTGGTAAATTGTTGCATGATTATTTACGAATATCATGGCTAAATCCATTTGAACCACCTATACATAATTAGAATTTTTATTAGCCACACAACAAAGACTCAAATAATAGTGAAACCCAACGTCAAAACTATTTTAAGAATCCATTACCCATAGTTCTACAAGCCCATTCATTCAGATACTATCACTAAGACCCTTTTGGTGGATCATTCTACTTGGATATGTAATAGCCCGAATAAAAATGAAATTCTGTTGGGCCACATTTGAGTTACACAAGAAGCTAACCAAACATCTGGTCCAACCCCAAGACTCGATGCATGCACCTCAAAACAATAAACACAACAAAAGTTAACTTAACAACATAACTAACGGTAAGCAGCAAGAATATCTTCAAATAAACTTCTTTATAAACACTTCTAATAAAAAAAAAAGAGAGAAGAAAATTGAAATAAAATCTTCAATAAATTAAAATTAGTTCATACATGAGTTAATTTTTTTTTGAAAGCTAATAAGAGAGAGAGCTTATTCAAATTAGTTTATGGAGTAACTATTTTTTTAAATCTTTTTTTTTCATATTTTTCTCTCTTCTAGAAATATTTCTTGAAAAATCTATCCAAACATATCCTAAATATAGGAAACAAGCATAAAATGAACATGTATTATTATTATTATTATTATTAATTATGTGCTCATTCAGAGTTATAAATATCTCATTATATTTCATTAATGTATTAATAGATTGAATTACTGTCTCATTTTCAAGGTCACTCTCATTAATGTATTAATAGATTAAATTATTCTTTTATCTCATTTTCAAGATCACTCTTGCTCACAAGGTGCATGACAAGAAACAGATGTAGAAGTAACACTTAATTTCTCTTATTTAAACAAAGTTTAAACAACACATCATTAGACCATTTTCTCCAAACACCAAAGGTTGGAAAGAAGCAAATTAAAAATCGGTGCTAATTTAATTACTACACCGATCTCTCCCCCCCCCCACTCTTCTCAATTCACAACCTTGCAATTGAGCCTCACTTCCCCATTTTGGGACACCCCAACATTCCCAAGTTTCAACATGGAAGCCACAAACTCCTTGAAGAACAAACCCTGGTCCTTAGCAAACGCTTCCACAATCCACCTAGTCCTTTGGTCCCCAACAAGTGATTGATCCGATGAGAACAAACCCTTTCCCACCAACAGCTGCCTGTTATTGGATCATCATAAATTAAGCAACCGTTAGTCAAACATTTGAATTGTTTAAGTTGTATATAGTTGTTACTTCCATATCTATGTATAGGTTACATAGTTATCTTTTTCCACGATTATAGCTTAGTCTAAATTTGACACCTCATGCATCCTTAATCCTAAGAACAACTTCATCTCCTTTCTTAATTCTAAAAACAACTTTTATTAACTAATTAAAAATCTTATTTTTAACTTTAAAAAAATATATTTCAATCTTCATTTTTTATTATCTTTTTCTTCTAAAAATAATTCCCAAGAAGTTCATTCAAACATGATCTTTAATTTATCTATAAATGTAATATGTATCTTGTTGAATTAATAACTATCAGTTCCAAACATTTCACATCTTTTCTATACCTGTAATAGTCATTGTCAAACACCGATGCTGTTGAGTCCAAAAAGTGTCCAGCACTGAAGTTTGTGTTAGGTTTTGGACACTTGTTTCTGAGGTCTAGGGCAAACTGGGTGTTCAAAGTAGGGTCAATGTCATGCAGCAAACTGAAGGCACGGATTCTGGATTGGAAAGAGGAGCAGTGTGAGAAGCCAAGAGTGTGGCCACCAGAGAGAGTGACCATGTCTTTAACACCTAAACCTCTCTTTGCAAAACTCTGAATGAGTTGGCTCACGTTCAAGGTTGGTGCTGGTAGGTTTGCTGTTTCTGATGCCTTTGACACCCTTCCATCTTTCCTTCCTTTTAGCACATTCCAATGTGGTCCTCCAGACTGTTAAGATTGATGACAAATGTTGTATTCATCAATGATCATTGTTTGCAACATAGAACAAGTTATTACACCCCCCTTTCAATTTGTTTGACATTAGTACATCATGCATGGAAGAATCATTGTTCAGATATAGAAAATCAAATCTAATAGAATAGAACTTGCATACAATATTACAAGTTTTTTAGTTTTTTTTTGGTATGATGGTCAAAATTGGAGTTTCATTTTAATAATATTAAACTTAATTAAAAAATAAATCATAGTAATATATAATAAATTATTTCATTAAAGAACAACATCAATGAAGGTTGAAGGTTGAGTTTAAATTTTACCAATGCTACAACATCTCTAGCCGCAATGGCGATTATATCAGCACAAGAAACAGTGTGGGGGCAAGCTTTCTCAAGCTTGGTCTTGGCTTCATCAATAACATAGAATGAATGAACAGAGAGATTAGGAGGACCATCTTTCTCAGCTTGATTTGTAGGAGTTGAATCCAACAATATTGATGCATCACAACCCTATCATAATTCACAATTCACCAAAACATTAATCGATTACATCCATTTCAATATTTTCACATGAACTAATAAACATTATAATCAAGTCTGAGTTCCATTCCCTGTGCTTCAGTGAGAGATAATACACACTTTTATTCTATATTTATCGACATTGGATCCATTGGTTTAACTTTCTTTTAAAAAGTGTTTTTTAAATAAAATAAATAGTTTTCTATTATTTTATATATTTATCTAAACTTTTTTTTTTCTTATAATTTTTTTTTGCTTATCTAAAAAGCATAGTCCTATCTATTTCTTGAACAAAAAAAAAAGCTTTTTTGAAAACTATATTTTTAGAAGCACTTTTTAATTTTAAATAAATTGACCATTTTAGACTTTCTCTTCGTTTTTTTTCAAAGCTATTGATATTTTATAAATTCAAAATTTTATTATTTCTTTTGAAAAATATTAATTAGTAACACATTAATTTTTAACACTCTATTATTTATTGAAATATATTAAAAACTACAAAAAAAAGTGAGTATTGATTCTTGTATAATTAGTCTCATTTAATTTATATTTCTATAGTTTTAATGAATTTTAACAGATAATAGAGTCTGCTATTATGTGTAAGAAAGAGTATTTTAGACAATAATGTACTACCACTTTTCTAATTTTTTTTTTGTTAAATAATTTTAACAAAGTAATTGATCACAAATATTGGGATATTATGTAAGGATATATATTTTTAATTCAAATATAATAACTTCAACATGAAAACAAAACTTCTCAAAAAAGAAAAATCAACGCAACAAAAAAATGGAATGAAGTTAATCATTTCATACCCTTATGAAACAGTCATGGAAGAACATCCTCAAGATCCTAGCTGGAACTTTTGGATCAAATTTGGAAGCACTGACTACCGTGTCTGAAATGATCTTCTCTGCTTGTGGACATGTTTTATCATAGTAATGAGAATCAAGCTCTGCTTGTGACATTGATGATGATAATGTCAAGAAGAGGAAAATGATTGGGAAAAGAAAAGTGCATTTTGAATGTGGCACAAGAGCCATTTGGTTGGAAGAGTGAAACAGATATATTGTTGTGGTTGTGGAATACAAAAAGTGAAGAGGATTTGATGAAAACTCTAAGCACGTGTATGGTGTATATATAGCAGAATAGAATAAAAGTTGTTGACACTAACAAATTAAAATACAAGTTTAACATATAATTATTGTGCTTGAAAGCCACTCAATGTTTGAAGATTAGTCTGGAAGTGCCACATTTTGACTTCACTTTTGTTCTGCTTTAAGATCAAGTATATATATTCATCCACCTACACTATATTCACACAAATTATATATTCTAATATTGTTAATTTGGAGTGAATTTAAATTTATAATGCAATGTATTAAAAATCACAATTTCAACTCCAATTTCGGTATTTCATGACTATCATAATTATTTTTTAATATTTTATTTTATTAAAGTTACGTACATCAAGAAGCACCACTTAGGCACTTATGACTTCTTTTTAACGATCGGGGTTAATTTTGTTTAAAAAAATTAAATAAGTAACTTTTTTATATGAAAAAATGGAATAGTTTGTGAAAAAAGACTTGTAAAGTGGAAGTCTCATTTTATACATACTGACTTTTTTTTTTAGTTTTAAAATGGAAGTCCTAATTAATAACACAATTTTTATTTTTTTTTCTAAATGACAGTCTTAAAAAATGACTTCTCTATTATATATATATATATATATATATGTATATAAATAATATTTTACATCATTAAAAAATATTTTAAAACACAACTTTAGCTTTTTTTTTTTTTTTTAAGTAGAAGCCATGTTAGTGAAATATGACTTACCTATTCCAGATGTTTTTTTTCCTTTTTAAAAAAGTACCTACAATAAAATTTATATATTAAAAAAATCACCTTGGTGGTAAAAAAACAAAAGGCTCCACTTATCAAGTCGTGGACTTGGCACACAACTTAAGTTATTATGTAAAGTCACGAATAAGAACTATGACTTATTTTAATGTCTACGACTTGTCCAGTTGTCCTAAAGTATTGTCACAAAACTATTTGTTAACACTCATGACTTTTATATTTTCACACTATTTTATTAAATAAATTTCAAGTTACATGTATCAAAATCAGTAATATCAATACAAATTAAGCTAGTGTAACTGTGTAAGATACATTAACTAAGAAAACATTCACGGGTTTCTTCTTAATTTTGTTCGTGACAAAAGTACATTATAGTTAGGTACACGCGCGTACATATAATATATTGTACGAATTTTTTCTGTTGCCTTATACCTATCAGGTTATTTTAGGTAAGTTGTTGTGAAGTTGGTGATGAGAGATGATGAGTCCAGTTTGTTCGATCTTCGCAAATAATTTTCCTAGTTTCCGTAGGAAGGTTCTAATGATAGGGCAATTGACAAGAATTTAACTAAACCAAAATTAAAAAGCAATGTCCAATGATTCAAACTATCAAACAAATAAATAGTATTGGAACTGATATGTTTGTAGGATTTAGTCAATATATTTGACTCTATGTGATGGAAAATGTTGTAAATATATAGTTGTGAAGGTTAAAAGATTCAACCATATAATTTGCTATGCAAACATCTAATGATCTTTTTTATCCATATTAATTATCATTACAGTACTAGAGTTCGAAGTTAAGAACAAGTACATATTATTTTAAATCTTCCACCATTAAATCAACATTAATAATTTAACCTAATGATCAAATATCATGCACTCATTATAAAATATCTATTTATTAGAAAATTTATATATAATTTTGGATGTATATAATTTTTTTTAAGTAAATTATAATTATAATATTGTAAACAAGATTTATCTCTAATGTTTATGATTGATAGAACAAAAATATTAAATACTTTTTTTATTTTGACTATTTATATATCATCTAAGATTTATTCACCTCATTTGTTTGAATAAATTCAATTACTTCTCACACTAGTTAATATGTTAGAATGCTATTAGTTTATTTATTTAGTAGTGGACTTTGAATCTTTCATAAAGAGAAAGAAATAAAAGCAAATAAAAAAATCATAAATTATATGTTTCATCTTTTTTTTACTTCTAAGTTATGACAAATTACTGCTACTTTACTCCAAGCATATAAAATAACACAGTTACACATGGCTCTGTCATTCTGTCAATAAATGTCCCGCGATAATGAGGAACTCGGTCGTAAATCTTAAATACTAAATTTAAATTTTGGTTAATGTCCACATAATAGAAAATAATGCAATAGTATCTAATATAGTTAGGAAACGTTAAAATCGAATGTCATATAATCAAGAAAACAGCAAAAGTTTATTCTAATATTGGCATTTGTTTAACAAACATAAGAAACTTGTAACACATCTGCATTCAAACATATTTGACTATTTCCGCATAAACTTTCTTATTTTTTATACAACGATGAAAACATCTTATAAACAATTTGATTAATAGCCTTATGGGATCAAATACAGGTGAACCATAAGAAAATAATACATTGTAATTCTTGGAGTAATATCTCCTGTACATTGATTCAACCATGGTGAGATAAAATGTGCCTGGAGGTAATAAGTAGCTACACTTCTTGCTCGTCACAAAGTCCTTAGCCCCATAACGGTGCTCCATGATCTTCAAAGTTTCAACAAAATTTTCGGGAGGGAATTGCAAGCACAAGTTTATTGATATAATAAGGTAAGTCAAATTATTATAACTGAAATGCAACATATATAATGCAGCGTTTTAATGTCAAGTATTGCTATTTTAAGAACATATTGTAAGGAGAGTGCAAAATAATGATGAGGTGGAGACCGTTATAGACAAGCAAATATAAATGGGACACGTCGATGAAGGGGTGGAAATCATGACAAAGAATAAAAGTGCACGATCAAGAAGGGAAAGTGGGTGGCTGAAGGATTATGTGAGGAAATAGTGGAATATAAAGAGAAGGATTTTAGGGGGTGATGGGGAGGAATTTTGGTTGGCAGAACCTTTCTCTTTCTTTGATGGTTCAGTTCTTGCAATTCGGTTTGTTATTGTGCTCTGTAATCACTGCTATGCTGTTAGCAATATTCTCTTTCTTGTAAGAAACCCATACTGAGTAAATAATACAATTACAGAGCTTATTTCAGTATACTCGTTACTCTTTAATTCTTGCGGTTACTGGTGCTACTGTTACATTGGTGCTTTCATTTTCTATCATGGCGGAGAATACTCGAATGAAGGAGATACAAGCGGATATTGCTCGTCTGAAGGAATCTGTAGTCGACGTCAAGCAATTAGCTACTGCAGTGGCTGCTACGGATCGTGATTTGAAGCGTTTGATTGCGGCTCTTAATGAACGACAACGTGATGATTCTACTCGATTCGAGACGTTGGAGACTTCGATGGATTCGGTGTTGAAATCGATCAAGGCTTTAGAAACAGGTTCGCGTCCTGTTTCTCCATCTACGTCATTTCAAGTTCGTAATGTTAAATTAGATTTTCCTAAGTTTGATGGATCTGAGGTGTTGCAATGGATTTTCAAGGCAGAACAGTTTTTTGATTATTATAAAACCCCGGATGACCAACGATTGCTCATTGCTTCTGTTCATCTGGAAAAGGAAGTGGTTCCATGGTTCCAAATGCAGGCTCGAACTAACGCATTTCATAGTTGGATTGCATTCACTTATGCTTTGGAGTTGGAATTCGGCCCTTCACCTTATGACATTTGTAACGACCCACCCTAGGCCGTCACATCAAAACCAACTAAAATAAAATGATATATAATATAGAAAATAGAGCAAAAGCCAGCTACGCTAGAGTGTAAAAATTTGTCTTCATAATATCAAACATAATTATATCAGAGTCAGTCTTAGTAAAATTATACAGTAATCCCATAATAACATCATATAAGACACCCTAGGTGCTGGTCAAGCTCTAAACCTAGCTACTTCTCAAAGCAGCTACCAAAGACTTCTTGCTATCCCAAAGCCTCACACCTGATCTGCTCCCCCACAAAGTGAGATCATCACAGTCCAAACCACATGGAAACATAAGGGTTAGCACGTATAAAAACCAACCATAGTACAATAAAATGAAATATCATTAAACTAGATATTCATCAACAATACATATCCATACCAAGGAAATGAACATTAAAATAGTTATTTCCATGCCAAATATAAACCAATCCAGAATCTAAGGTATACACATCCATACCAATGTATACATATTTAATAAAGAAATCCATAACCAATGTATACAATCCATACCATATGTATACATATTCCACATCCAAAAACAAAGTCACACCACTGTATAATCCATGATGTAACCAACACATCCAAACCAAATGTTGGCCTCAACACCATCCAAACCAAGTGTTGATACGGTGAAACATGTCAGCAACCCATGTCCCACGCCTAACCTCTCATGGAAAATATACAGTTGGATTTACGTCGTCACGTAACCCTGGTGATCATGGCCACTTCATCCATCGGTATGACTCGGCCTTGCCCCCATACCGGTAGCAAATAGAATACTTAGAGGAGTACTTCAGAATCCACCTAACATCTGAAGTGGTTTATTATATAATCCTTGGAAAAGTTCCTTATTGGAATCCTCACCATGGGATTCACAAATTTTATAGTTTTCCAAAGATTATATCCTGATCTCACCAAGAGATCTTCCATACCATAACCTTACTCCTCTGAGTTCTATTAGCTTTTCCAAACCACATGCACATAGCATATTTCATAATTACATACAACTTTTCCATAACCATGCCAAATCATTCACTAGAACAATCATATCTAGAGTTCTAGACCTCCTTTTTGGGTGATTCCAATGCCATTAGAAAGCTAACATCTAAGGCTACAACTTTCATGACAAAATCAAAATACTCATGAAAAGTACTATTCATGTGAATAGTAATAGTACTATGCACATGAACAGTAATTTCTGAAATCAATTCGTGACTGAATAGTAAACTCAAATTGAATGAATAGTAAATTCAAATTGAATGAATAGTAAATTGAATGAATAGTAAATTATGCAATCAGACGGAATTCATATGAATAGTACTATTCATGTGAATAGTAACTTTCACGACAGAAAACTTGAAAATCATCAAAATTCCTTCCAATTCATGAATCCAATCCAAATTACACGAAATTGAACCATTATAAAGCATAAACAATATCCAGAAACAACATTTTAAGCAATAAAATCAAGTTTTAACCATTAATTCATGCAAATCATGAAGAAATCATGAAAACCCTATCAAACCCCTTTTTCCTCAATCCATCCTTAATCAAGCTTAAATCATGAAATTAATATGATATTTCAAACCCATACATACTAGATTAAGTCTTATAAGTACTACCCTTACCTCAGAAACTTCAGAAATGCAAGATTTGGACAAACCCCCAAATTCCCAATTCAAACTTCAATCTCAATTTTCAAGGCTTTAGAGGCCAAATCTCCTGAAACTCCAGTTGTGAAGATTGATCCTGGCTTGATAAGCTTCCCAAATATGTCCTCAGCTTCCCTCCGGACCAGAGCCTTTCTCTCTCTACTTTCTCTCTCTAAAAACTGTCTCTGTCTGACAAATGAAATCCTCCGGTCCTAAGTCCCTATATATAGCCATTTTTCAAAATTTCCAAATTTCACCCTTAGCACCTATTCACCTCAAATATCCTATTCCTTGAAGTATTTCAACTCCCTAAGCTCTGAAACAACCTCAAATTCACTCAGAAAGACCAGATTTATCTTATGTTCCTATCCTTCGATCTCCTACCCATCTTATTCCTTTCCATGCAATACTCACAACTCACCACCATATGAAATGCAACATGTGTCAACACACAAACAAATATCACTTTCAGATATAGATGCTTGGAATAATGAGTTGCATGCCATAATACTTCACTTAACCAAGATGAGGAGGAAGGTGATCAGTCTTCTTCCCTCTTAATACTGGTTCAGTATAATGGTGTACAATGCATCATTCACCAAATTCATGCACACACATGCCTATACAAACTATCAAAACATCAACCTCTCATCTCATACTATAAAATCACTATCATGCTTAAATAACTAATCAAAATCACATTAACATACAACATGCATAGAAGTAAGTACATTCCAAATCCACATAAATAACATATACATACATACATATATACTAAATAACTTAGTATTTTCCATGGTGTTACAACATTCGTCGTGATGTGCTGGTTCAGGGCCCTACTACATTGATGAGATGTGTGTCATTGGCCAAATTGTTTGAAGAAAAGTATGCTATCAAACAGAAATCTTCTTGGTCCAATATCCATACAAAAAATTAATCTTTGCCTACCACTTCACAATCACTAAAGTCCACTGCATTACCTCCATTATTGGCCAAATCAAACCAGACTCCTCTAGACAAAAGTGCGACGGTGAAGAAGATGTCTCCTACAGAGACTCAGTTGCGGAGAGAGAAGGGATTATGCTTCACTTGTGATGACAAATACTCGCCCTCTCACAGGTGTCCTAATAAGCAATATCTCTGGCTCCATTTAGATGAAGATGAAGTTTCTGATGAACTGGTTATGGATGCTAGTGTTGTTACGGACAATATAGAGCCTCAGCTTCTGAGTGAACCTCACTTTTCTTTCAATGCTCTTAATGGCTCGGCTGGAATTGGTACCATGCGATTTAAAGGAGTTATTAATGGTTTAACTGTGCAAATCCTTTTGGATAGTGGCAGTTCGGATAATTTCTTGCAGCCAAGGATTGCTGCTTGTCTTAAACTACCAATAGAACCAATTCAGAATTTTAATGTAATGGTGGGTAATGGAAGTGTGTTGGTAGTGGAGGGACTCATCAAGAGATTGGAGGTTACAATTCAAAACCATGCAATTCAGCTACCAGCTTACTTACTTCCTATATCAGGTGCTGACTTGGTTCTTGGAGCTTCTTGGCTAGCCACACTAGGTGCTCACATATCTGATTATAGCAACTTATCATTGAAATTTATGTTGGATGATAAGTTTGTAACACTGACGGGGGAACAAACCAAGTTACCTAACCAGGCTCAATTTCATCATCTGAGAAGAATGTTTCATACTAATTCGATTGCAGAAATGTATTCTCTCCATTTTCAAAATCCCAGCAATTCACAAGATCTATTTCGTGATTTACCTGTGGACATGGAACCAGAGATAGCGTTATTGTTGCATACATATCAACAGGTTTTCGAGTTGCCGTGTGGTCTACCTCCTCCTAGATCACATAACCATGTTATTTCTCTAGTACATGGTTCGAATCCTATTAAAGTGAAGCCGTATAGATATCCTTTCAGCCAAAAGCAGCAGATTGAGAAAATGGTGCACGAGATGTTGCAGGAGGGAATAATTGTGCCCAGCAATAGCCCTTTTTCTTCTCCAATTATCTTGGTGAAAAAGAAAGATGGCACTTGGAGATTTTGTACTGATTACAGGGCTTTGAATGCCATTAATGTGAAAGATAGCTTTCCAATTCCCACGGTTTGACGAGTTGATTGATGAATTGCATGGAGCTAAATTTTTTTCCAAGTTGGATCTTCGAGCTGGGTATCACCAAATTCTTGTGAAGGAGGATGACAGATATAAAACAGCCTTTCGAACACATCAAGGCTTGTATGAGTGGCTAGTCATGCCTTTTGGGCTAACTAACGCACCAGCAACATTCTAGGGATTGATGAATACCATCTTCCAGCAGATGCTAAGGAAATATGTTCTTGTATTTTTTGATGACATTTTGGTATATAGTCCTTCGTGGTGCACTCATCTTCAACATTTGGAAAAAGTATTACAACTATTGCAAGAAAACAAATTATATGCCAAACTTTCTAAATGTTCATTTGGCAAACAGCAGCTTGAATATTTGGGGCACACGGTTTCAAGGTCAGGAATTGCTATGGAGGATAGCAAGGTTCAGGCTATTTTGGCTTGGTCTTTACCTACCAGTCTTAAACAATTAAGGGGCTTTCTGGGACTTACAAGCTATTATAGAAGATTTATTAAAGGTTATGCAACCTTGGATGGCCCACTCACTGAATTACTCAAAAAAGATAACTTCAATTGGTCAGATGCAGCTACCAAAGCCTTTACAAATCTGAAAAAAGCTTTAACAAAATGTCCTGTATTGGCCTTACCAGATTTCTCATTACCATTTCAGTTAGAAACTGATGCTTCTGGTATAGGTATTGGAGCTGTCTTAACTCAGAACAGGCATCCCATTGCATACTTTTCAAAAAAAAATGTCACCCTCAATGCAAAAGCAATCGGCTTATGTAAGGGAACTCTATGCAGTGACTGAAGCAGTGGCAAAGTTCAGGCATTATCTACTTGGTCATCAATTTGTGATCAAAACAGATCAGAAAAGCCTGCGGAATATCATGAATCAGAGTTTACACACTCCTGAGCAGCAAAAGTGGCTTCATAAGCTACTTGGTTATGATTTTACTATATAATACAAACCAGGGAAGGAGAATATCGTAGTTGATTCCCTTTCAAGGTCTTTTTACATGGCTTGGTCTCACGCAGTACCTCAACTAGTGGCCAATCTGCAGCAAGCACAAAAGTTAGATAATGGAATTAAGAACTTGATTGATGCCTGTAACAACAATTTTTGCTCTGATCCTCATTATTCAGTGGATCAAGGTTTGTTACTATGGAAATGAAGGATTGTGGTTCCTAGTGGACATGAGTTAATTCAGATTATATTGAATGAATTCCGTAGCTCGGTGATTGGTGGACATGTGGGGTTCTGTAGAACTTTAGCTAGAATTGCTGCTCAGTTTTATTGGAAAGGAATGCACCAAGATATTAAGAGGTATGTACAACAGTGCTTCATTTGTCAACAAGCTAAGGTGGCCACTACTCTTCCTGTTGGTTTACTGCAACCCCTTCCTATTCCTGGTCAAATTTGGGAGGATTTGGCAATGGATTTTATCATGGGCCTTCCTGTTTCTCATGGGTTCACCGTAATCTATGTGGTAGTTGATCGATTATCTATGGCAGCTTATTTCACTCCAATGAAACAAGAACTAGCAAATCAGTTGCTGAAATCTTCTTTAAGAACATAGTGAAATTACATGGATTGCCAAAATCAAAAATTTCTATGGCAACTTAGTGGCACCACACTCAAGATGTCTTCTGCATACCATCCTCAATCTGATGGTCAGTCAGAAATCCTTAACAAATGTTTGGAGTTGTATCTACGATGTTTTACTTTTGATGCACCTAGGGAGTGGTCTCGGATGCTTACATGGGCTGAGTATTGATACAACACCTCTTATCACACTAGCATGGGTATGACTCCTTTTCTAGTTGTGTATGGGCAAGATCCACCTAAGATACTCAAGTATGTTCCACAGGAGACTGATCCTGTCACAGTAAAGGAGCAATTTCTTTCTAGAGATGACATACTTCAGAAGCTCAAGTTCAATTTGCAGAGAGCTCAACAAATTCAGAAGCAATACGCTGATAAAAAGAGGTTAGATGTTGATTTTCAGATTGGTGATTTGGTTTTGGTGAAGCTTCAACCATATCGACAACATTCATTGGCTTTGAGAAAGAATCAAAAGTTGGGATTAAGGTACTTTGGTCCTTTTGCAGTTGTAGACAAGATTGGAAAGGTGGCTTACAAGCTTCAATTACCAGCGTTAGCCAAGATTCATCCTGTATTTCATGTTTCTCAGTTGAAACTGTGTAGGGGCAGTCTTGATCGTCCATATGTTCCTTTACCAATATGTGACAGCGAGATTCCTCCGCTTATTCAACCAGTCACAGTTTTAAATACACGAATTATCCTTAGGGGTGACCAACAAGTTCATCAATCCTTAGTTCAGTGGGAAAATGGTTCCAAAGAAGAAGCAACGTAGGAAGATACTGATGTAATTACACGGGCTTACCCTCATTTCAACCTTGAGGGCAAGGTCGATTTCGTTGGGGGAAGTAATGTAATGTAAGGAGAGTGCAAAATAATGATGAGGTGGAGACCGTTATAGACAAGCAAATACAAATGGGACACGTGGATGAAGGGGTGAAAATCATGACAAAGAATAAAAGTGCACGATCCAGAAGGGAAAGTGGGTGGCTGAAGGATTACGTGAGGAAATAGTGGAATATAAAGAGAAGGATTTTAGGGGGTGAGGGAGAGGAATTTTGGTTGGCAGAACCTTTCTCTTTCTCTGATGGTTCAGTTCTTGCAATTCGGTTTGTTATTGTGCTCTGTAATCACTGCTATGCTGTTAGCAGTATTCTCTTTCTTGTAAGAAACCCATACTGAGTAAATAATACAATTACAGAGCTTATTTCAGTATACCCGTTACTCTTTAATTCTTGCAATTACTGGTGCTACCGTTACACATATCACCCCAAGGCTTTTTCTAGACAAAGGTTCCCTATTTAAATGTCGTCATAGTACTTAATTAGATTAGCATGCACTAATACATGAAAGAAGAATTTTTTTTTGTTTTTACTTTTCTTTTGGTCAACTAGAACGAATAAACTAATATTAAAAATGTTACCCTCTTAAATAGAGAGAAGATAATAAAAAAGAATGAACAGAAAGAGGAAGAAGAAAGTCAGAGAAGAAAGACATAAGAATAATCAAGAATAAGATTCATACCATCAACACGTTCTCCTTGCACTCACGTGTGCTTCTCCTAACTGTCTCCTTAATTTTTGGATGTTGTGTCACATGTCCTAAAGGACCATCAACTAATTCTGATGTCAATACTCCATTTTGCTCTTTTATGCATGTTACATTACCCTCCTCATCAAAAACAACCTTGTCCTCAAGGTTGAACTGAGGATAGGAATCTTTCACTTCCACAACATCCTCCCATGTAGCATCATTAGGTTCTGAAATGCCCCACTGAATTAAGACTTGAGACACCTTCTTATTGTTTCTTATTATCACTCTACATTGTAATACTGCCTACATGGATGAATTATAAGACCAAATTCTAAAGTAGTGAGAGGTAATGATACATACTATTGTAGTAATTTACCATGAAACCTCTCGAGCAAAGAAATGTGAAAAATGGGATGTATTTTAGTTGTCTCTAGTAACTTCAATTTATAAGCTACAGAACCAATCTTTTGAATCGCCTCAAAAGGTCCAAAAAACGTGAGAACCGATTTCTGATGCTTCCTTAATGCTAAAGATTGTTGTCTGTACGGTTGTAGTTTAACCAATGCAAAATCTGATAAGTGTCTAATTAGTTTGATTTAATACTCACTTGAGACACTTATCTAGCACATTTTGTGTACATATTGATATTATTTTGATCTATATATGCTTAGAATCAAAGAGGTGCTTTTGATTAATGTTAGTATAGAGAATGTAGACCCCTAAAATTGTCCGGGTCGGAAATAAAACTCGAAGACCCTCAAAGATCGAAGGAAAGTCAGCCAGAAGGACTCCTAGAAGACCATAGGATGGCTATCTGTAGATTTAGAGGTCTTAGAGTAGCTTAAAATAAGGAAGTGGAGGGAATGAAGCCCAATACGGCCGTACTAAACTTAATACGGCCGTATTGAAGCTTCAATATGGCCGCAGTGAACTCAATACGGCGTATTGAAGTTTCTGAAACTTCAATACGGCCGTACTGAAATCAATACGGCCGTATTGAAGCTTCAATACAGCCGCAGTGAACTCAATACGGCCGTATTGAAATTTCTGAGCTTCAATATGGCCGTATTGAACTCAATACGGCCGTATTGAAGTTCAAAAATTTCAATACGGCCGTATTGATTTTGTAGCCCGTATTGGGCCTGTTCCCTATAAATATGACGTCAATTGGACGTCATTCCACACTTTTGAACATAGTTTCAACCCTCTCCTTGAGTATTCTGGGGTTTTTGAGCAGTGTTCTGCCCTAGAAATCACTCGGAGAGTTGATCCGACGAAGTTCTTGAGCCCCGAGCCATTTTGCTTGAGGATCGAACCTAGTCGAAGGGAAATCCTCCGGATTTCCATAGTCAAAATTTTATAGGAGGGAGCGAGCGGGCTTGTAGAGCGAGGGAACGCCAAAAAGCTTCCCAGTTTTACGAAATATATAAAAGCACGCTTCAAAGGTTTCTTCTTCAAAATCCTTCCTTTTACTGCTTTCTGATTGTTTCATCGCATATCTAATTTATTCGCCATGTAGATATCTTGTTTATAATCGTTTATAATAAATAGGGGTAATTTAGTAATTTTACACTGTTATTTATAAAGTAATCTGTCATAGGGAACCCGAAAGGGGCGCTGTGGGGTGCTAACACCTTCCCCACGCGTAACCGACTCCCTTACCCGACTCTGGTTGTAATGGCCGAAGTCGATTTTTAATCGATTGCCTTAAACTTCTTTTTCCAATGTTTTGAGTAAAACATTGGTGGCGACTCCATGAACCCTCCTTTTGCGAAAACCACTAATCCATGGAGGGTCCCGCTTGGGATTAACATGGATTGGTGAGCCTTTTAATAAAATTGCTCGTTTGACGAGGTCTCAGTTTGAGAATAAGTCATTCTAGCAATCCACATTTTTAAACAAATAAAAGAGTCCAACCATCCTTCGCGAATGCCGAAAGCCCGTTTCGGGCCGGTGGCGACAGATGGCGACTCCACTGGGGAAGCCTCGAGAGTCAGTCCCATTTAGTGACAGATTATTTTTAACAAATAATAGTTAAAATTACTTTATTACCCCTCACTTGTATGATAACATGTTTATCTATTTGGCTTTAATAACTGTTGTATTTTTAAATTTACGCAATTGTTTGAAATAAAAACTGCACACAAACCTTTGCACACAACAGTTCCCTCTATACCCCGGGGGCATGAGTGATTAACCATAGGGAGTGGATGTTAGTACGGCCGGTTGTCGAATAGGTCTATAGGTGCCCGTAGACCGTTGTCGGAAAACATCACTCAAGGTGATAACCATGAACTTGAGTCCGACGGTGCGTTGGAGCTTTCCATCGACCTACGATGAGAGGAATTGGGTCCCTATAATGGGGGCACCTTGGGGGCCTTGGACTGGTGAGAACAGTTAGAACCTACCTTGAATATGCACCTTTCTGCAGGATACCCCTACCTCGTGATTCGCTCGTGACTGTTCGTGGATGAGTGAATTGTTTGTGTAAATGCTTATGTGCAATTGTTTGTGCATTAATAAATAACCTCGTGATAAGGTCTAAAGAATAATCCCCATGCATGAAAAAACCATGACATGAGAGGAAAGACCATGTGTGAAAATATAATAAAAGTGAGGAGCATGTGCATCATTACCAATAAAGATATCATGCATCCTCATAAACCATGCATTCTAGGTTCACCAATACCTCTTGACATGAGTAAAAGAGACCCATAATTATCGAGATTCTCCGTTGAGGAGAGATCATAAGTCAAGGAGGGTAGTAACACTCTGTTTTAAAAAGGCAGCGCCTTAAAAATGGAGGGTTATCAAGCTCATGTCAAGAGCGTATTCATGAATAAACTAATTAGATTAAAAAATTCATTTTAGAAAGTGGCTGGTCATCTCTCTGTCCTCACACGCGCAAAGAAAATCAAGAAAATGGAAGCGCTAGAGGAACAAAACAAGAAGCTCACGACCGAGCTTTCACAGCTCAAAGAGCAGATGGCGCAAATGTTGGAACTCATGCGTCACCATAACATTCATGGATCTCATCACAGTGACCATGGGTCCCATCATGAGGGAGAGGAGGAAGAACATGAAGAAGATCCTCCACACGCTGTACCTCTTGGGGCTGGAATTATGATCAAAGAGCCCGAGGTTTCAAAAGAACAATTCCACGCCCTAGAGGATCGGTTGAGGGCTATGGAGGGGCATGATTTTGATGTCAAAGATGCCGCCGATATGTGCTTAGTGAGGGACATTCAATTCCCTCCTAAATTTAAAGTGCCAGATTTCCCGAAATACGTGGGATCGACTTGCCCCAAGAGTCATCTCACCATGTACTGCCGAAAGATGGCTGCATATGCCACAAACGAAAAGCTCTTGATCCACTGCTTCCAAGAGAGCTTGGCTGAAACTGCACTCAATTGGTATATGCAGCTGGATGGAAATCTAGTACACACATGGAGGCAGTTGGCCGACGCCTTTCTCAAGCGCTACAAATACAACATCGACCTAACACCCGATAGGTCAGATCTTCAAGCCTTGAGTAAAAAGAATGATGAATCCTTCAAGGCGTACGCCCAACGTTGGAGGGAGTTGGCGGCCCAGATAGAGCCCCCGCTGTCGGATAAGGAGACGGTGTCCTTATTCATCAACTCGTTGACTGGTCCCTATTACGATAAAATGATAGGGAACACAACGACACTCTTCTCGGACATCATCACCATTGGGGAGAGAGTGGAACAAGGACTTAAAAGTGGGAAGCTGGCTAAGCCTTCCCAACCATATGAAGCTAAGAAGGCCTACTGGAAGAAGAAAGAAGGAGGAGTCAACGCTGTAACCATTTCTCCATCTTCTTCGACTTCGCAGTCGGGAAAGTCGCAATACAAGCCTGTGAGGAAGTTTGATAAACTTCCGACCACATATAGCGACCTCCTGCCGAAGCTAGTGGAGGCGCAGCTTCTAGCTTATGTTCCACCGAGGAAATTTGATCCACCATACCCCGATTGGTACAAACCACAAGACAATTGTCTATACCATTCGGGGGCATCGGGGCATTCAACGGAGGACTGTAAAGTTCTCAAATATAAGGTCCAAGACCTTATTGATGCTGGGTGGGTCACCTTCGATTCGACAGCGCCCGACGTGAGAAAGAATCCTTTACCAAAGCAGGAGTAGAGAATGGCAAGCCACGATAGGGCCCCTTCATATTTTTCTTTTCTTTTAGGGACTCATGATCAGTACCTGAGATCATGAGAACCTTTTCATGTAAATAAGGGTTTTTGTACAGTTTTAATACATATCAATAAAGAGGCATTTTTCACATTTCTCTCTTTTTTGTTCTTTTCTCTCTTTCCCCATTAACATTAATAATTCTAAACCTAAACAGAACCAATAAAATAATTGTGTCTGTAATTGTTCGCTCTGACCGGGATCCAAAAGTTGAGGATAAACGGGTTGAGTTGGACAGTGATGAGGAGACCATCTCTCCGGATCTGCAAAGACTGCTAGATCAAGAAACTCGTCTACTCCAACCGTGTCAAGAGAAATTAGAGACCGTGAATTTGGGGCAAGGCCGAGAGATAGAAGAGGTCAACATTGAGACCCATATCAGTGATGAAATAAAGACTAATGTTTCCACTATGATTATAATAAAATCATTCTTTCTCATTGCTTCTTTTCTTGCTTATAATAAAATTCTAAACCACATTTTTTAACCCTGTTTGAATAAACATGAATGAGGTTAAAATCATCTTAATAATAATAAACCCGCATCATTTTTATGTGGAAGTGTGTGTGACAACTTGGAGCACCTTCCCTTGGCCTCGACAAGTTCCATCATGGATAAAAAAAAAGAGAAGAAATCCTGCAAAAATAAGAGCAAAAGACCCGCTAGGAATCCCATGAAAGGGTGACCTAGGCAAAAGTTAGGGTCGCAAAAATGAACAAAAACAAAAGTCCGCTAAAACGCCACAAAAGGGTGTTGTAGGCAAAAATAAGGACAATAAAAAAAAAAAACAAAAAAAAACAAAAAAAAAACAAAAGAAATCCATGATGGTACCACGAACCGAATTCAAAAAGAAAGGTTCAAGAGAAGCTATCCAAGTTGTCAAAATCACAACGTCAATAAACAAAGATTTTCTTAACTTCATAAGTGTTTAATCAAACAAGCCTAAACACATAAGCCTACCTCGGCTAACCATTCTTACAAAAACTATTTTTGAAAAATAAATCCCCTCTAAAACACAAACTTTAGAACAAAATATCTTTTCTTTCTCTTCTCTCTTGTCCCAAAAGATTTTAGAATAATCTAGTGGAAGCATGGAGAAATAAATCATCACTGAAAATGGATCTAATCTGAATAATAAAATGGTGGAAGAACTGTGCCAAGAGTTCAAGATCCAACACCGCAACTTTTCCCCATATTGGCCAAAGATGAATGGGGCAGTCGAGGCAACCAATAAGAACATCAAGAAAATAGGGCAAATATGGTTGCCTTATTTAAAGACTGGCACGAGATGTTACCCTTCGCTCTTCATGGTTATAGGACTTCAGTACGCACATATACAGGAGCTACTCCATTCTCCCTCGTCTATGGGATGGAGGCAGTTCTACCCGTCGAAGTCAAGATACCTTCCCTAAGGGTAATTATGGAAGCAAAACTTTCCGAGGTAGAATGGGTTCAAAGCCGGTATGACCAATTGAACCTCATTGAAGAAAATGGCTGAACACCATATGCCGTGGTCAAGCCTATCAGAGGAAGACCAAAAAGGCTTTTGACAAGAAAGTCCACCCTCGAGTCTACCATGAGGGAGAGTTGGTAATGAAGAAATTGCTACCAACTCAAAAGGACAAAATCGGAAAGTATGCCCCAAATCACGGAGGACCATACGTGGAAAAACGAGCCTTCTCAGGAGGAGCATTGATCCTCACAGACATGGATGGAAAAGAACTTCGATACCCAGTCAACACTGACGAGGTAAAGAAGTACTATGCTTGAAGACGTTGCTTGCATAAGCCCGCTAGGATGAAAACCCGAAAAAGGGCATCCTAGGCAAAAGTTAGGGCAAAACAAAAAGCCCGCTAGTACAAGGGTACTAGGCAAAACAAAGGCAAAATCATCCCCGCTAGGATACGTCCTAGGCAAAAGTTAGGGGCAAAAGAATAAGATGTAAAAGCAAAGCAAGCAACGATCGCTTGAATCGAAAACCGAAAGGCGGTTCAAGTGATTATCTTCTAGAAGCAAGCGTCTTGCAGCATCTACACTCCTGGCTCAGGCCGAAGCAATTAGGGGAACGTAAAGAGCAACAATTACAGATATAATTGTTAATCCCCAATGTATATAGCCTACCCTGGCCAGCCATTCTTCAGAAATTTCCTTCTGTATATCTTTCTGTAAAAACACTTGTGAATATCAATAAAATATCTATTCATTTCTCTTCTCTCTTGACCATGTGATTATGCCTCTAAATTGGTATTTCATAAAAATTGTACGAAATTCCTTTAATAATCGGTCAATAAAGAAAATTGGAGGGGTTCCTATAAAATCCATAATCTCCTGCATAAAAGGCTCACAAAAATCCTCCCTCGCGTCTATGACAGAAACTCCTCCAAAGAAAAAAAGGATAGGGAGAGCCATTCACTTTTCTAAATAAAAAAACAAAAATAATCAAACTTGCATTTGTGCATCACACACACATTAGTTGCACATTCAAAGACCTTATCATGAGGCAATTGCATAAATTAGAAAAAATAGGAAAAATTGCTTGTGTATGACAGCAGCAAACAAAATGCAAAGATTCAGAAAATCAACAGCGTCATACAGAATAACTAAGCCTGGAGAGGCTTGCCGAAAGAATACTCTCAGAATAACTGAGCCTGGAGAGGCTTGCCGAAATAATACTCTCAGAATAACTGAGCCTGGAGAGGCTCGCCGAAATAATACTCTTTCAGAATAATTGAGCCTGGAGAGGCTCGCCGAAATAATACTCTCTCAGAATAACTGAGACAT
Organism: Cajanus cajan; assembly: GCF_000230855.2. Classification (NCBI taxonomy): domain Eukaryota; kingdom Viridiplantae; phylum Streptophyta; class Magnoliopsida; order Fabales; family Fabaceae; genus Cajanus; species Cajanus cajan. The sequence continues at coordinate 4,985,080 of NC_138517.1, read as the reverse complement.
TTCTGTACAGAAAAAGCCGAAATCAACAAAAAAGGCAAAAACACAGAAAAAGCCGAAATCAACAAAAAAGGCAAAAACACAGAAAAAGCCAAAATCAATAAAAAAGGCAAAAACACAGAAAAAGCCAAAATCGACAGAAAAGGCAAAATACAGAAAATCCAACAAATCATACAGAATAATTGAGCCTGGAGAGGCTCGCCGAAACAATACTCATGCAGAATAACTGAGCCTGGAGAGGCTTGCCGAAACAATACTCATGCAGAATAACTGAGCCTGGAGAGGCTTGCCGAAATAATACTCATACAAAATAACTGAGCCTGGAGAGGCTCACCGAAATAATACTCGACAAATTGTACAGAATAATTGAGCCTGGAGAGGCTCGCAGAAATAATACTCCCCAGAGAAACCTCAGCTCGCGCTCAGAACAAATCCCCAGCGAGAGCTATCAAAGCAAGATCGACAAAATTCCCAATGGAAGTACGATCTCCCTAGCAGAATATCCAAGTCAAAGGACTTAAACTTCCTCAGTGAAGATAGCTCTCCAACTCAAGTGTTGAGTGAGGCTAAGCCTGCAGAGGCTTCCTAAATAATACTCTGGGATACATAAGATCCCTCATTCCCCAATCGCCTACTCAGAGGCATCCCTGCAAAAAGAGAAAAATCAAAAATATCAATAAGTATTCCCCAAGCGGAATCTGGCACTCAGCCGAACACTGAACTTCAAATCCCCAGTCGCCTACACAAGAGGCACTCCTTCAAAAAAAAGAAAACCCAAAAAAAGAAAAATCAATAACAATTCCCCAAGCGGAATTTGGCTTTTTAGCCAATCATTGAACGTCAAGCTGATACGCCTAACAGAAGAGGCTAATCAAAATCAACGACAGAATCCCTAGCGGATAACAGCCTACACAGAGGCGACAAAAATCAGAAAACCCAAAAGAGATACCCGAATAAAGATAACCGGGATACTCCACCAACGTCAAAGGACGTCAGCCAAACATAAGGCATCGCTCAATTCAAGAAGAGCATATGTGTCTACACCCCAAGGAAACAGAAATTCCTCAATGGGTACCAACAATGCAATGCAAGTTGGGGCACAGGAACCTATGAATGACTGCACATCCCCTAGACGGATCCCTACGTTATCCAGCCCTCAGCGGCACAAAATCAGAAAAAACGTCGAAGCAGCATCGTGGACTGTGGAGACAAAATCATCTCAAAGCCTGGAGAGGCAATACTCAGCTACCCAGTTGTCGAGAGCACCGAGGTATGCACAAGCCTGGAGAGGCAATACTCAGCTACCCAGTTGTCGAGAGCACCGAGGTATGCACAAGCCTGGAGAGGCAATACTCAGCTGCCCAGTTGTCGAGAGCACCGAGGTATGCACAAGCCTGAGAGGCAATACCCAGCTACCCAGTTGTCGAGAGCACCGAGGTATGCACAAACCTGAGAGGCAATACTCAGATACCCAGTTGTCGAGAGCACCGAGGTATACACAAGCCTGAGAGGCAATACTCTGCTACCCAGTTGTCGAGAGCACCGAGGTATGCACAAGCCTGGAGAGGCAATACTCAGCTGCCCAGTTGTCGAGAGCACCGAGGTATGCACAAGCCTGAGAGGCAATACCCAGCTACCCAGTTGTCGAGAGCACCGAGGTATGCACAAGCCTGAGAGGCAATACTCAGATACCCAGTTGTCGAGAACACCGAGGTATACACAAGCCTGAGAGGCAATACTCTGCTACCCAGTTGTCGAGAGCACCGAGGTATGCACAAGCCTGAGAGGCAATACTCAGATACCTAGTTGTCGAGAGCACCGAGGTATACACAAGCCTGAGAGGCAATACTCTGCTACCCAGTTGTCGAGAGCACCGAGGTATGCACAAGCCTGGAGAGGCAATACTCAGCTACCCAGTTGTCGAGAGCACCGAGGTATGCACAAGCCTGGAGAGGCAATACTCAGCTACCCAGTTGTCGAGAGCACCGAGGTATGCACAAGCCTGGAGAGGCAGTACTCAGCTACCCAGTTGTCGAGAGCACCGAGGTATGCACAAGCCTGGAGAGGCAATACTCAGCTACCCAGTTGTCGAGAGCACCGAGGTATGCACAAGCCTGGAGAGGCAATACTCAGCTACCCAGTTGTCGAGAGCACCGAGGTATGCACAAGCCTGGAGAGGCGGTACTTAGCTACCCAGTTGTCGAGAGCACCGAGGTATGCACAAGCCTGGAGAGGCGGTACTCAGCTACCCAGTTGTCGAGAGCACCGAGGTATGCAATGAGCCTGGAGAGGCGACGACTAATACTCAACCTGGAGAGGCTACTCAACAATTTTCCGCCGGAAGACGCTACAAGTCAGAAGGTTGGCACATCACCCGGACAATTGGGTCAACTCCTTTACTTGTCAGCCGGTACACCAAAAAGCCGTTTGACTAAGTAAAGGGGGGGGCAGCTGTAGACCCCTAAAATTGTCCGGGTCGGAAATAAAACTCGAAGACCCTCAAAGATCGAAGGAAAGTCAGCCAGAAGGACTCCTAGAAGACCATAGGATGGCTATCTGTAGATTTAGAGGTCTTAGAGTAGCTTAAAATAAGGAAGTGGAGGGAATGAAGCCCAATACGGCCGTACTAAACTTAATACGGCCGTATTGAAGCTTCAATATGGCCGCAGTGAACTCAATACGGCGTATTGAAGTTTCTGAAACTTCAATACGGCCGTACTGAAATCAATACGGCCGTATTGAAGCTTCAATACAGCCGCAGTGAACTCAATACGGCCGTATTGAAATTTCTGAGCTTCAATACGGCCGTATTGAACTCAATACGGCCGTATTGAAGTTCAAAAATTTCAATACGGCCGTATTGATTCTGTAGCCCGTATTGGGCCTGTTCCCTATAAATATGACGTCAATTGGACGTCATTCCACACTTTTGAACATAGTTTCAACCCTCTCCTTGAGTATTCTGGGGTTTTTGAGCAGTGTTCTGCCCTAGAAATCACTTGGAGAGTTGATCCGACGAAGTTCTTGAGCCCCGAGCCATTTTGCTTGAGGATCGAACCTAGTCGAAGGGAAATCCTCCGGATTTCCATAGTCAAAATTTTATAGGAGGGAGCGAGCGGGCTTGTAGAGCGAGGGAACGCCAAAAAGCTTCCCAGTTTTACGAAATATATAAAAGCACGCTTCAAAGGTTTCTTCTTCAAAATCCTTCCTTTTACTGCTTTCTGATTGTTTCATCGCATATCTAATTTATTCGCCATGTAGATATCTTGTTTATAATCGTTTATAATAAATAGGGGTAATTTAGTAATTTTACACTGTTATTTATAAAGTAATCTGTCATAGGGAACCCGAAAGGGGCGCTGTGGGGTGCTAACACCTTCCCCACGCGTAACCGACTCCCTTACCCGACTCTGGTTGTAATGGCCGAAGTCGATTTTTAATCGATTGCCTTAAACTTCTTTTTCCAATGTTTTGAGTAAAACATTGGTGGCGACTCCATGAACCCTCCTTTTGCGAAAACCACTAATCCATGGAGGGTCCCGCTTGGGATTAACATGGATTGGTGAGCCTTTTAATAAAATTGCTCGTTTGACGAGGTCTCAGTTTGAGAATAAGTCATTCTAGCAATCCACATTTTTAAACAAATAAAAGAGTCCAACCATCCTTCGCGAATGCCGAAAGCCCGTTTCGGGCCGGTGGCGACAGAGAATAGGAAGCCTTTGATCCAAATTGGTGCTTATTTTGTAGGTTTTGAAACCTGGAGAAGAATGGCTCAGCCATTCTGAAGCGCTCAGCGGATTCAAGTCAGAGAACTTCCCAAACTGAAGGCACTCAGCCATTCTGAAGCGCCCAGCGGATTGGCCCCTGGAGGAGAAGGAATTCTCTCTGCCTCCAATCCGCTCAGCCATTCCCATCCGCTCAGCGGATTTCATCCAGGAATAAGGGGTGCTCTCTGCCTCTAAAGCGCTCAGCGGATCTAAGGCGCTCAGCCATTGAGGTTTCTTCATGGTGAAGAACTCCCAATCCGCTCAGCTGTTTCAAGGCGCTGAGCGGATTCATCTCTCTCTTGCTTACTCTGTTTTCATATATAAGGAAAGAAAGAGAGAGAAGTCAAAAAGGCTGTACGGAAGGAGAAAGAAAACAGAGAGAGGAGAAAAACAGAGTACTCTGGAGCTCGTGGGAACGCGAATCTTCAAAGGATCTTCTTCTTCTATCTCTCAACTTGTAATTTGGTGATTTCTTGTAATATGGAGAGCTAATCTCTAGGGTTGGGATAGATGTAATCATCAAACTCCTATGTATTCTCTTTGATTCATATATATATATATATATATATATATATATATATATATCATCCATTACTTTATGTTAGTGATTATGTCCTGTTCTTAATGCTTTGATAATCTGATCACTTATCTCTGATCTCGGGTTTCGGATTTGGTTGGAAAACGTTTCTGAATCCAGACTTGGAACGAATCACCTATTAGTTTTGAGAGCCAGGAATGGTTTTGAAATTAATAGTTGTATCAAGTTCTGATTCTTAATGCGGGATGTTTAACTGAATGAAGTGAGGAATCATTCATTGAGTTAAATATCTTAGAATTTCTTATGCCAAGGAATTGGGTTTGAATGAATTTAGTGAACTCAATGACAATGAGTAATGGAATCTTTAGAAAGAATCAATAGGAATACATAGGAGGGAGATTGATGAAATCAAATCCCGACTGTTTCTTATATCTGTTTTTCTTTAAATCAAATTACTCTGTGGTTTCTTGAAGTTGGAAAATCATCTTTATCAAATTTGAATATGTGTAACTATTCCAGTTTTAAATTTATAAGCATCAATTAATATAATAGAAATCTAAGTTATCTCACAGGTTCGTGAGGTTCGACAACCTTTTATTCATACTACAGAGACTTGGGTGCGCTTGCCTATTTAAAATCCTAACAAAATCTCCTACATCCAACTGAATATCTCCTTCTTTTGTCTACTTGTTGCTTCATATAATGTTGAGATTTCATCAAATTTTCTTTTAATTGCAATAATATAGTTGATCCCTAGCCTTCAATGTTTCTTGTTTCTTGTACCGAGATTGGATTCTTAGGATCATAATCATATCTAACAGTTCGAGGAGGAAACCTGCCAAACACAACTTGAAAAAGAGTCATGTCTGCACTGTGATGAAAAGAGGTATTATACAAATATTATGCCCAAGGTAGCATATTGACCCAAGACATGGGATTTTCATATACATAACATCTCAAATACATCTCTAGTGTCTTATTTAGATTCTCAGTTTGACCATCAGACTGAGGATGGTAAGAAGATCCCATTAACAATGTTGTTCCTTGAGATTTAAACAAGTGCTGTCAAAATGAACTAATAAAGACCCTGTCTCTATCTGAAACAATAGATTTTGGAATTCTATGTATACATCTTCACCACTTGAGTAATAAAGGCTTCAGCCACAAATTTTTTGGAAAAATCATATCTCATTGGAATAAAATAAGAAAATTCGGATAGTCAATCCATAATAACCATGATTGTTCCATAACCATTCGAAGAAGGAAGATAAGTAATAAAATCCATAGCAATGTCATCCCAAACTTGTTGCGGAATAGGTAGTGATTTCAAGAATCCCATTGGTAATGCCTCTTTAACTTTAGTTTGTTGACAGATAGCACACTCCTGATGTATTTCCTAACATCCTGTTGAATGTTAGTCCAATGAAATTGATTACCAATTTTGGTCGTGGTCTTAATGACACATGCATGCCCTCCAACTTTTGAATCATGAAATTCCATAAGAATTTTCTATCAGATCTATATTATTAGGAACCAAGATACAACCTTCCAAAAAAGAACATGATCTTTGATACTAAACTCAAAATTTGATTGTTGACCCTGAACACAAGCATTTTACATTTTAGACAATTTAGAATTTGTTTGAGTTAATTGAACTACTTGTTGCAACCAAGAACAATTAGGTTTAGACCAAGCCATAAAAGAACTTCTAAATAAGGGATCAGCAGGAATATTTTGTTTTCCAAGTTAATTTGTATTGAATGGAAAAATCATAGCCTTAAAACCTTTGTCTCAAGCATAAAAGGGTCATTGAAATTAGAAATAGCTAAAATAGGGGCAGAAGTCATAACTACCTTTAAATGTTCAATAAAAGCTTCCGTTGCTTTAGAAGTTCAAAGAAAAACAAATTTTTTTGAGTAATTTAGTCGGTGGTGCAGCAATACTAGCATACTGCTTCACAAATCTTCTATAATAACCTATGAGGCCTAAAAACCCCTTTAACTGTTTCAGAATTTTAGGTTGGGGCCATGCCCGTACTACCTCCAACTTAGTATTGTCCATAGCTAAACCAGAACTAGACAATGTATGCCCAAGGTAATGAATCTGTGTCACTCCAAAACAACATTTAGAAAATCTTACAATGTTTCTTCAAAATGCTTAAAACGACTTTCAAATGACATAAATGATCCTTCCAGGTAGCACTGTACACCAGAATGTCATAAAAAAAATACTAGTACAAACCTTATTAACATGCCAACAAAGATATCATTTAGTAAACTCTAAAAAGTAGCAGAAGCATTAGTCAAGCCAAAGGGCATGACTAGCCACTCATAATGGCCCTAGTGTGTTCTAAAAGTTGTCTTGTGTCTATCTATAGGATTTAATCTGATTTGATGACATCCAAATTTGAGATCAAGCTTAGAAAAGTAATAAGCACTAAAAAGCTCATCTATCAACTTATCTATTATCGGAATAGGGAAACTATCCTTGATAATTATTGCATTAAGAGCTCTATAATCAGTACAAACCCTCCATAAGCCATCTTTTTTCTTAACCAAGATTATAGGAGAATAAAAATGACTTCTTCTAGGCTAAATGATGCCTTCTCTCAACATTCCCTCCACCAATTAACTTTGCAATAAAAGAGCTAGTTCAAGTTCCATGTCAACAGGAAAATCCAACAAGGAAAAAAATGTCAGTTATCTTCAATAAACTTCATACTATACACCTCAATTATTGAATTAGTATGCATCATCCTTCTAATATGATGTAACTATGCTTGAGCGGGAATCAAATCCCTATGCCCCTACAAAGTAATAAAATTTTCCATCCTTTAAGAACTTCAATTGTAAGGCTTCACAACCAACAATGTGAGAGCCAATAGTTTTTAAGCAACTAGCTCCTAAAATCAAAACTACACCAGATATAGGTAACACGAAAATAGATAACACAAATGAATGTCCTATGTTGCACATTAAGTTGTTGTATCAATCCCTCAACACTCATGTAATTCCCATTTCCCACCATTACTTTGAACATATAAGATGGCTCAACTAGTAATTTTAAAAACTTAGCCACCCTTGGTAGCAAAATATTATTTTAATTGCCACCATCAATCAGTACCTAAACAGGAAGTTTATCAATATATGCTAAAAACCTAATAGTTCCCACACTAATTCCACCTTTCAAAGCATTTAAGACAAATGGTGATCTTTCACAAAAGTATTGTTAACATCTGCCCCTACCATTTTCTTTATAGCCTCGGATTCAACTCCATCATCTTCTTCCAATTTGAGAAACAAATATCGTCTATTAGGGAACTTATGGTTAAAAGTAAACTTCTCACCCCAAAAGTAACAAAGGCTCTTATCTCTCCTTAACTGCATCTCAACAGGGCTAATCTTTTTAATGTTGGAATTTTTGAATGGAGGACCAATTGGAGTAGGTAATAGCACTGGAAGATTTGTCTTGAAATTAACTTTCTGGTTCTAAGATGGTTGAGATAATGATTGGTATGCATTTCTAGAAGAATAAGTTGAAACAAAAGGTTTACTAAGGGCTTGTTCTGGTGAAGGACAATATTTATCTTCATAAAGTTTTACCAACGCAATAGCTCTTAACAATGAAGTCAGTAACAAGGCCATAACATCTTTTTTAATATCCACTTTTAAACCACTCACAAAACACTTAAGGAGTGTTTCATCATTAATTAAGACCAAACGACTGATTAGCTAGAGACATAAATTTCAAAAAGTAATCTGAAACAAAACAAGATTAATGCAACTTCAACAATTCTGACATAAGACAATCGAATGGTGAAGGACCAAATTGAGATTCAAGAACACGAGTTAATTCTACCCATGTATTTACTGCTGCCAACCTTTGTAACATCAGAAACTAAGGAACCACATCAACATCAAAATGTTTCGCTGCAATCTCAACCTTAGAAGCATCTAGTGTGTTGTGATAATTGAATAACTTCTTTGCCTTCAAAATCTATCCAAGCACCAAAGAATTACCATCAAAATGAGAAAACTCGAGAGAAATGTCTTTCACAAGTAATACCACATTCAACAAAGACTCTTCATGATGTTGAGCGTCAAATTTAGTAATCAACAAAAAATCCAAAGCGGCTTGGATCTGATCAAATTGAGCTTGATTTTTAACCTCTTTTTGTATCATTATAGTCACATTGTTGACGATCTCGCAATTCAAAATGTTCCAACAATCATTGGATTTCACTACCTTGGGTTTTCAATTTAGCTTGAACTTCCTTCAACCTGGTGTTCTCAACCATGAAAAGCAAGGAAAGCACCAAATGAAACAGAGTAATATAACAGAATTTATTGAGAGAGATTCAATCCAATTTTTCAAATAATGTCTGTTACAATTGTAGAACAATGAATGGAAAAAGAATCATGGCAACATCAAATGATCTTCACTATGAACGAACGAGGTTTCTTTTATTGGTTTTACCTGAACAAAGAGAAGATAACCAGAAAGAATGAACAAATAGAGAAAGAAAAAGGTTAAAGAAGACAGAGGTAACAATATTCAGGAAGAAGATTCATACCACCAACATGCCTTCGTCCCTAATCGTAGTCATTCAAATACACGTTCTCTTTACGCTCACATGTGCTTCTCCTAACTGTTTCCTTAATTTTCGGGTATTGTGCTATGTGTCTTGAAGGACCACCAACTAATTTTGATGTCAAAAATCCATTTTGCTCTTTTATATTCATGTTACACCTTTCTTTGGTTTTATCTATTAGCTTTTTGAACTCACATTTAATAATATCATAGACCTTAACATATTATGTATTATTGTACGAGATAAAAAAAAACCTCAAGCTTGTATATAAGAAACATATATTTATGGATTTGGATATCCTCTGGTGTTATTGAATGATAGAAATGATCTTAACAAGGACAAAAAGACACAAGCAAAGGAAAATATATCTAGCGAGTTCTACTATCAAAATAATGTTTCTTCTGTATTTCTTAGTTGATGTTCATGCTTTCTTTTTATATTGCAAGAACCTTTACTCCATAGGACATATATTTCCATATGGTCTCGATTTGTGCACCTGAGAATTCAAGAAAACTTCTAAAACTCAATTGATGTCATTATCTTCCTCAAGGTTGCCAAGGTTATCAAGCATGGGTGTTTGTAAGCAAACCTTACAATATTAAATTACTAATTTCCTTTGGGGTAATGCGTGTACCTATACACTTCTATAACATAGCTAAATAAGTTGGAGGCCATACTCATGTTTGGGAGCCATTGATTTAAGTGTCACACTCATCAACGATTAAGATAAGAGGTGCATCCTTGCACCTTAACTTCACAAGATGCCTTGAAGAGGTCACCCTAAATCCATAGTTTCTAAGATGATAAATAACTTGTTTTGATAATCTTCTCTATAATCACTTCTAAGAGAGAAAAAAGGAAGCGTTTCTCCACAGACTAATTTGTAGAAATTTTCACATGTTAATTTCTCCAAAAACTTATTTTTAACTAATGCATAAGCTAATTATAGTTTATAAAGTAGTTTATTTTAATTTTTTCTTCTTATTTTTTTTCTTAGAAGTGTTTATAGAGAATTTTAAACAGATCCAACTATAGAATCCAATTATCACAATTTTTAGCTTAAAAGTGGTTAAAGACTACATACCTTCAATCTCTACTTCAACTTGTCTAAAACATTCATCATTGTTACAATGTTTTACAAGTTAAAAAGGTGCTGAACTTTTTGAAAGCGGAAGGAAAACATTGAAGTTGTTAAGCCACTTCCATATGAAAACATAACTACCTAATTACCTACCTGCACATTGAAAGACAATCTTTATGAGAAATTTAGAATAAGCCATTGTCCATGTGAAAGATGCAATATAGAAATAGAGGGAAAATAAACAAAGGATATAATTGTGGAAAACCCTATCATTGAATTGATCTTATTGTGAAGAAGAGATGCAAATGTTGCATATAAAGATACAATGTACATGTTACCAACTTTCTTTGGGATTAGTGTGTTGGTTGCACCTTCACATCATATACATGTTTTGCAACTTGTTGATTTGCCTATAGAATCACAGTGGCCACAAACCATTTAAGAGTTCCATTTCTAGAAATTGTTTTAGTAACTTTCATGACTAGATAAGGATGTATATGGTGCAAGGGTTTCCTTGGCAACATCATAAAAAAACTGACACAACAACAAATTTAGGGAACAAAAAGGAAATTATGAATTAGGATTCAAAGACATTAATTTTAAACTCGGTATTTTTATGCTTTATATACTCTAGTTTTCATGAAGTTATTAGTGCTTAATAAAAAAATACTTACAAAATAAGATTAAGAGACTTAATGCTTTAGTAATCTTTTCCTTTTTTCTAGTAACCACTAGTGAATTTTGTGAAAAAAGTTAACCAACATTCAATTGAGATCTTAAGTGCACAACTCTTACTAGTTTATTACAACAATGAATAACCAAAAGGTAAACTAACACTACAAGAAAAAGTCAAATTTCCCACGGATTATTTCCCACAGACCAAAATCCGTCGGAAATTTCCCACGGATTTAGATCCGTGGGAAATTTCCGACGGAATTTCCCACGGATTTTTACATGAAGGAATTTCCGACGGAATTTCCGACGGATTTAAATCCGTGGGAAATTTCCGACGGAATTTCCCACGGATTTAAATCCGTGGGAAATTTCTGACGGAATTTCCCACGGATTTATATCCGTCTGAAATTTCTGACGGAATTTCCCATGGATTTCAATCCGTCTAAAATTTTTGACGAAGTTTCCCACGGATTAAAATCCGTCTGAAATTTCTGATGGAGTTTCCCACGTCTCAAATTATTAAATAAAATTTAAGCCAATTATTTTTCAAATGCAACCAATCCTAATCGCATCAATACACACAACAATGCACTATATAATATTTTCATTATTATATGGGTGTTTTCAAAATATAAATAAGATAAATATAAATCAAAGTGTGTGAGGTATGACTTATATTACCTATATATAATTATATGTTTAGGTTATTATAAATTATAAACTAATTAGCGTAAATGTGTTTTTTGTTACTTATCTTGAAAAATACCAACACATGACGTTCAAATTTAAGAATAACACATCTTTTCTTTAATTTTTAAAAATCACTCATCTCTTTGAAAATAACGTTATTAATTAAATAAGGGGGAAAAAGTTAAATTATGTTCCGCAAATCATATATATGTATCTATCATTTATTTCTAAATTACATCCAATACTATGTCATTTTGATGAAAACTTTCATTGATCTTCAATTTTGAAAATAAGATTTTTTTCAATTCATTTTTAAAATTATTACTTAAATTTAATATATTTTTTTAAATCACAGTGTGCATGATATTTAAAATAAATTTCAAAAAAGTTGAAATAATGAAATAAGAGATCAAATCTCATTTAATTATTGATATTTGTATTAATAAATCATTTTCTCTTAATAGTATATAAACAGTATTATCTTATATAAGTAGTTGTATGTGCCACTTAAATAAATAAATAAGAAAATTAATACTCACTTAAAAATTTGAGAAGAGATATATGTATGACGTTATTGAGAAAATTTTCAAGTAGGGGTTAATGGATTTTTTTCTAGATTAAATCTTCTTTATTTAAAACTTAAAACATTAAAGTTAAAATAATTATACTAAATAATTATTTTTGTTCCTAATAACTGATTGATTTAAAAATCTCTCTTTAAGTTGTAGTAATTTCTTAAATTTACATTTTATTGATTTCTGAATTTTATATTTAAGTAAATCAGTAAAATACAAAGTAACGAGTATAAATATGAGTATTTAAAACTTCAATGAATCTATATATAGAATGTAGAGATAATGACAGAGAAAATGAATAGAAGAAAAATAGTTAAATATATAGTTGTTTGATTATCTATAGTAATAGATAAAGGGAAATATACGTCATCTTGTAACTGATTTTGTCTAAAAAATAATAGATAATCATACCCTTAACTAATTTTTATTTTATATATTCTAATTTTATTTGAAATAATATGATTATATATTTAAATAGTTTAATTTTAATAATTTTTTAAGTATATTTTTGTCTTTTCACTTAAAATATTTGAATTTCTATATTTTAATTTGAATTATTTTTTAAGTATATTTTTGTCTTTTTGTCTTAAATTTTTGAATTTCTAAATTTTAATTTTAATAATTTTTATTTCTATTATTTATTAATTCTTTTCATTTTAAATATTTTATAACATTAATAAAATTTTATAATTTTAATCTCTCTAATTTTATCTTACTTTTTATTTTATAAATATAATTTAGATTATTCATTTTATAATTAAATTAAATTTTTTAAATTTTTTATGAGTTTACATTCTAAGAATGTATTGAAATTCCTTAATATTTGATTATTAGATAGTAACAACATGGATATTCTGATTATTAGACATTATGTTATAATTCTACTACTGATCGTACTATATGTTATTTTTAAATTTGAACTCCTAAACTTTATTTGTTATGTATGACATTTTATTTTGTATGAATGAACTTGTTTTGATTTACATAATTATGATTGATTTAATATCTTTAAATAGGATAATTATTTAATAAAATTTTAAATTCAAAATTGAGCAGTTTCAATACATTCTTAGAATGTAAACTCATAAAAATTTAAAAAAATTAATTTAATTATAAAATGAATAATCCAAATTATATTTATAAAATAAAAAGTAAGATAAAATTAGAGAGATTAAAATTATAAAATTTTAATAATGTTATAAAACATTAAAAAAGAAAAGAATTAATAAATAATAGAAATAAAAAATTATTTAAATTACAATATAGAAATTCAAAAATTTAAGACAAAAAGACAAAAATATACTTAAAAAATAATTCAAATTAAAATATGGAAATTCAAATATTTTAAGTGAAAAGACAAAAATATACTTAAAAAATTATTAAAATTAAATTATTTAAATATATAATCATATTATTACAAATAAAATTAGAATATATAAAATAAAAATCAGTTAAGGGTATGATTATCTATTATTTTTTAGACAAAATCAGTTACAAGATGACGTATAACTTTATATTAAATGTGAATTTTGTAAATTCAACCGTTAAATTAAAAATATTTTACTCTTAAATCATATATACAAAATGTTATATTAATCGAAGATGATTTCTTATAAAACAAAATTAAATTTGTTGAAAAATTTATATTTTCGATGAGAAAAGTTTTGTAGGAAAAGCTATATTATTGATGAAATATTTCAAATAAATTTATATTTGTCGAAAATGTAAGAACTGATTTTAAATTTGATATGAAAATATTATGATATTATTAGATAAGATTTTAAGTTAGTATTTTATTAATAGTTGATAATTAAAAAATAAAACAAGGATAAATACATTTTTTGAATTTTATATGTTTGATTTAAGATAACTTATAAAATAATTCTTTGGTAAAGTTATTCCGCTCAGTAACTCATGGCGTGTGTTAAATTTTATCGATCTAATTAATTGTTAAATTAAAAGTTACTAAATTTTACTAATAATTAATATAAAAAATTAATTAGTTTTGGAATAAATTATTTGTGAATTAACAATATAATTGAAACATTAATTATTTTAAATTATTTAACGAAAATCTTATTGACAATTTACTATATGATCTTAATATTTTTGTATAATTAATATCTGGTTTTACTATATGATCTTAATATTTTTGTATAACTAATATCTGATTTTAAATTTGATATGAGAATATTATATATAATTAGATAAGATTTTAAGTTAGTATTTTATTAATAGTTGATAATTAGGAAAAAAAACAAGGATAAATACATTTTTTGAATTTTATATGTTTGATTTAAGGTAAATAAATATATTAAATTAATTAATAATTTATTTAAAATATTAAAATTTAATTTATAAGTATGAATTAAATAAATATTTATAATTTTTTAAATTATATTATCATTATAAATTATAAAATTAAATAATTTAAATTATAATTTTAAATAAAAATAAGTAGACGTTAATTATAAAAGTAAGTACATATAAATAAATAATAATTAAATATATTATTATTATTATTATTAATTATTATTATTTGTAATATAAAACTATTATATATTATTATTATAGTACAAATATGAGATTGTATATTTGAGGATGACTTAAAAGAATTAATTTGTACAAGTTATACTGACAACATACATATATATTTCGGTAGCTAACTCATAAGAACTTCACAGTTAAGCGTGCTTGACCTGGAGTAGTACAGGGATGGGTGACCTTCTGGGAAGTTTCCCAGAAATTGTACAAGTAAGGATAAAACACACTAAACAATGAAATATCGTGAAATAGAACCCTTGAAAGGCCAAATATGAGGGTTGTTACATTAATAAATTTATTAAAATTAAAAAAAATTATAATTTTTGGGTAATTTCCCACGGATTTATCCGTGGGAAATTACTCACGGATAAATCCGTGGGAAAATCCGTGGGAAAGCTACCCACGGATAAATCCGTGGGAAATTACCCACGGATAAATCCGTGGGAAAATCCGTGGGAAAGTTACCCACGGATAAAAATCCGTGGGTAAATTTCAGACGACCAATTTACCGACGGATTAGTGTCCGTCGGTAATCCGTCGGAAATGCCTCATTACCCACGGATTTTGGGCATTTCCCACGGATTTTTGCCGTCTGAAATACCGAATTTTCTTGTAGTGTAATTGTTATTCAATGAAAAGGGTCAATGGTATTCTATAGCTTGGCACCTTGAATTGAAAATTCACTACATATGGTATATGGATAAAGCATAATAAGATACATAAACCTAGGATTTCTCAAGAAGTCATTGAAGTATAGTCAACCAAAACTTTTCTGCACAAGCTGCAATACATCCAAAAAGTAGTTATGTAGAGACATTGTAGGCCATGTTACGACATCTCTATCCTTTTGTTTTCATTCCAAATATATGGAAAAAAAATTTGTATGATAATAACCTTGTTATATGGAGAATGAAAAATAAAATGATCAGAATCTGATATTGAAAAAGGCCTCTCCTCCAATTTTTCAAATCTGTATATCTCAAATTTATAAGGAAAAATATCTTTTGTTCTTATTATTGAATTATGAGGTCATTGGACCTGTATATACATGAGCCTACAAGAAATTTAGGAAATATGGACAACTAATTCTAGGTAGGCAAATCCTTGTGACTATGAGATTGTTTCTAAATACATAAACGTAGTATCAGTAACAAAATACAATTATAATAAAGAATAAAATTATAACAAGGATAAAATATAAAACTTCCTAAAATGCACAATGAGCAACATGGTTTTGACAGTATATGAAAGAACATTTAATGAGAATTTGAAGCTAAAAAGAAAAAAATCAAAATGGTTATTTTGGTTTAATCCATGCTTACTTCTCACAAAAAAAGCCTAAAGCAGGAATCAAGTGCCATGAGATAACATGTCTATAAGAGCTTTACATCAACAACCTCTAACAGGAAAATGACCAATTAAAAAGGAGAAAAATGAAAAAAATGGTCTATTTTTATTGGCAAAGAACATTAACGAACACTTCAGCAATTATCACAATAGTAACGATTGGTTTAAAGTATAGATTTCAATATAAAATATTAAATACTTTTGCAAATTGAGATGAAGTACTTGAACAAAAATTAAATTATATCTACTTATCTACAAGTACACAAATCCTGCAGTAGATAAAAATTATCTACTTATCTTCTTGTAGTAAATAAAAATTATCTACTTATCTACAAGTATAGTTCAAGAGTACAACTCTAATAAATAAATTTAGGATATCAGTAAGATAACGCCAAGATGAACGATGAACACGGGCCTATAAATAGCATTGAACAGGAACAAGAAAATTGGAGAAACACGAAATGTGCAGTAGCATTGAACGGGAACGACAAAATTGTGAGATAAAGGAAGGAGTGATGTGGCAGGACCTCAAAGAACACCATTGTTACAAGGTAATCTATACTTTATTCTCTTCATAGATGATTTTACAAGTATGTTTTAGACTTTCTTTTCTTGAAATTCAAGCATGAGGTGGCTGAAGTATTTTTGTAGTTCAAGAAAATGGTGGAAACTCAAAGTGACTCTAAGATTCAATTCCTAAGATTTGACAATGAGGAGTATACCTTAGCATAGCTCAATCTATTTTGTGAAGAAGCTGGCATTGAATAACAACTTCCAGCTCCCTATACTACAGAGCAAAATGGAGATAGTGAAAGGAGAAATAGATTGGCATTGGAGATGGCTAGATGCATGTTGCATGAGAAGGAATTGCCTAAACAATTATGGGCAGAAGCGGCTAACACAGTAGTCTTCATTCAAAATTGACTTTCAACCAAGGCCTTAAAAGAAAAAACTCCATTTGAGGCTTAGTATGGGTATAAGCCTTCACTAACCTTTTTAAAGGTGTTTGGTTGTGTTTGTTTTTCACATGTTTCATAGGTGAAACGTGACAAACTTGACAAGAAGGCGATTCAAAGTATATTGTAGGTTACAATGCAATTTCAAAACCCTACAAAGTGTATCATCCTCAAATCGAAAAGATGACTATCATTAGAGATGTGCAATTCAATGAAGATAAAAAAAATGAGAGTGGAATAATTCACAAAAATTAACAAATGTCTTTCATAATATGAAAGATAATCATCCCATGGAACAAACAACAAAGTTGTGGCAGAATGAATTAGTTGATGATCCTCCAACTAGAGGCATAAGGATGTTGTCTGACATTTATCAAAGATGCAATGTAGCAATTTGTGAACCTACTAGCTATAAAGAAGAACTAAAATACCCAAAGTGTAAAAATGCAATGGAGGAGAAGATGTTAATGATACAGAAAAATAAAACATGGGAGCTGGTTAATAGGCCTGAAGACAGAAAAATCATTGGAGTTAAATGGGTTTTTAGAATAAAAAATATTGCAGATTGCTCAATCAACAAGCACAAAGCCAAACTTATAAAGGGTATGAACAAGTGCTTGGTGTTGATTATTCTGACATTTTTGCTCCTGTGTCTAGATTAGATACCATTAGATTATTGCTAACATTTGTTATTTAAAAATGTTGGAAAGTGTTCCAATTAGACGTCAAATCAACCTTTTTAAATGGAGTTTTGCAAAAAGAAATATACGTGGAGCAACTAGAGGGATTTGTGAAACAATGGAAAGAAGATAAAGTCTATTTACTAAAAAAGGCTCTCTATGGCCTTAAACAAGCACTGTAGTACAATGATAGTCATATTTTAGTATATCTTTCTTCATGTGTTTTTACCTTATTTGATTCTTTTTAGTATCCTATATTCATGTTTTAGTTTAAATTTGCATTAGTGAATCATTTAGGAACTAGTTATAAATTTTACTAATTTCCCGTAAGAATTTCCTGTTTTGACACAGTTTCTTGTACAAGCCATATCTGGAGCTATTCAACTCGGAATTTGGCAAACTTGGTGTCCCTGTAAAGATAAGACAGAGATATACAATTCTCATGTTGGACGAAAAACCCAGTTTGGACATTATCAGACCCAAAATCGTGCTTTTAAGTCGCGGCTCTGCACTGAATTGTTCAGCTTGTCATGAAACTGTTTACTTTAGTTAATTAGGCTTTTAAATTGTAATTAGTGGACTGGACCATTGATTTTAGGCCCATTATTTTGTCTTTAAAACCATGTAATGACTTAGGAGTGGGGGAATTGAAAAATCATTTTTTTGAGATTTTCAGATTTGGGATAACTTCCTCAAGAAGTTTCTCTAAAATTCTCTCTACTCTCTTTAGGAAATTCTCACCTTCTTCTCTCTCACTTTCTCTTTACACAAATCCTTTTCTCTCTCACGAAATTTCTTCTCTCAATTGGAAACTGCTGCAGCATGATAATGAGGCACGGCTAGTTCCTTAATCGGTTTAAGGTTTCAAGAATTACGGTAAATTTGAGTCTCTAATTTTTACCGAACGAATTCTTTCTTCTTCTCCTCTTTTCTGTTTAGTTCAAATTCGGGTTTCATGATATTGAATCTTTGTTTTGATTCCTAATTGAAAATGAGAAGTATTTTCTGATTAGAAATCACCTAAATCCCTAATTCAATCGATTACTTTTCTTGGATTTTGTTGAAATTTGGAATGTGCGATTGTAGTTTCTGTTTTAATAAAATTCATAATCTAGATTTAGAATACACTGTTTGGATTAATTTCGGATTGAATTAGATGGGTTAAGAATTCGTATTTGTTGTGAACAATGATGATTATACCGTATGAATTGAAACCTTGAACCGAATTCCTATACTACTGAAATTTTGTGTTGATTTGATTTCTTTGCTTTCATAATACTTTGCTCTAATTGTTTGCTGGAAAATCTTCCCCCCTGAGTTCTAAGTTGATTTACATGCATGATTAAATTCAAAATATAATGTGCTTGTGTCTTTGAGAGATGACCTAGGTTAAGTCCTCTATATTACAGAAATTTGTTGAGGAACCTAGAATTGTTTGATAGTGATACGACTGAGCTATCATACAACAAGATAAATGATCACTTATTGAACACAGGCTTTGAAAAAAGTTTATTTGAGTCTACTCTTTATGTGGAACATAAGGGAAATAACTTGTTCATAGTTTCCCTCTATGTTGATGATCTTTTAGTGATGGAAAATTGTACAAGATTGGTTGATGAGTTTAAGCAAAAGATGATGCAAGCTTTTGAAATGAAAAATATTGGTTTTATGACCTATTTTCTTGGAATCGAGATCAAACAAAGTGAGAAAGAAGTTTTTATTTTCCAAAAGGAATATGCAAAGGAAATTTT
Organism: Cajanus cajan; assembly: GCF_000230855.2. Taxonomy (NCBI): domain Eukaryota; kingdom Viridiplantae; phylum Streptophyta; class Magnoliopsida; order Fabales; family Fabaceae; genus Cajanus; species Cajanus cajan. The sequence goes on along the minus strand of NC_138517.1, from coordinate 4,965,888 downwards.
GAAGAAGTTTCAGATTGGGGAATGTAGAGTAGTTAGCACACCAATGAATCAAAAGAAGAAGCTTAGTAAGGAAGATGATGTTGATAAAATTGATGAACGATATTATAAGAGCTTGATAGAATGTTTAATGTATCTCACTATAACAAGGTTGGACATTCTATTTTCTCTAAGTCTCCTATCTCCATTTATTTATTGTGCTAGTGAAATGCATTTAAGGGCAACAAAGAGAATACTAAGGTAAATTAAAGTCACTATTGTTTATGGTGTCAAATTTGAGAAGTGTCAAGAGTTCAAATTGTATGGATTCTGAGATAGTGATTGAGTTGGATCCATTGATGACATGAAAAGCACTTTAGGGTATTGTTTTAGCCTAGGTTCATGTATTTTCTCACGGTGCACAAAGAAGTAGGAAATTGTAGCACAATCTATTGCGGAAGCTGAATTCATAGCAACAATAATAACTATAAATCAAGTTTTGTGGCTAAAAAAGGTTTTATGTGATTTACATATGCACTAAGATCACAAGATAAGACTTTTTATTGACAACTAGGCAACAATTGCAATCTCAAACAATCCAGTGTGTCACGAAAAGACTAAACACTTTAACATCAAGCTCTACTTCTTAAGAGAGATACAACAAAATGGAGAAGTGAGTTTGGTTTATTGTAAGTCAAAAGATCAATTGGCAAATTTGTTCATAAAGCCACCTCCAATTAGCAAGTTTGAGCTTTTAAGGCAGAAGATTGGAATTTGCAGATCTTAAAGCAAGGATGAGTGTTAATTATTTGCTTTTGAACTGCATAATGTTTAAAGGTTATCCTTATATGTTTTTGTTTCAAATTTTTTTGTGATTTAGGCAATAAGTGGTTCCTACACTCTAGGAGAAAGTTAGTTTGTTTTATCTAATTTTTGCTGAAATATTGGTGTTTACTGATTTTTTATTTTTTCAAGTATTATAATTGTAAAGTTGGCTAATGAATAAAATACAATTCCGTATTCTCTTCTTCTTAAATTAAATATTTTCTTCTCTCTGCTATTTTGTTTCTATTGGCAAAGGAGGTCTCATTGCCTTTATTGCCAAATATTTGGGTTTTTATCACTTCCTTGACCAACTTGATCTCTTGCAAGGCCTAACTATCATTGATCTTGCCACAATCTACTCAATGGGTTGTATTAAGTATGTTAAAGCAATGCATGAATTGGATTCTCATTAGCACTATTTTGTCATTCTGAATTTTGTGAAGGGTAATCCTACTTTCCGTAGACTTCCAAAGCCGGAGTATTCCTTAAGAAATCTTGATATGTGGAAATTCCCCATTGAAGAATGTGTGTTGAAGTGCAACCTATTGTGCCCCCACAGGCCAATTATCCTATACATCTGTAGGAAGTAATGAATGCTCAATTCCTAGTCGGCTCCATCTTGAATGGATAACTTAGTATATTTTGAGTTTCATCCTAATGTATGTCTTTTGAAATCTCAAGCTACACATAAAGTGTTGATGCGCGGATGATATGGAGCAGATGGCTTGTATGAGTTCCACAACTTGCTTACTTAAACTTCTCTTTACTAGAATAATATACCCACTACTTGTACTATTTATTATTCAGATACCAATATCTCTAAAAGTGATGTTTCTTTTCTTACTTGGCATAGTCGATTAGGTCATACAAGTTTACACACATTAGTGTAATATCATTTCTCAATTCATATTTTCATGTATTTCTATTTTCTATTGAATGTTATTGTTAGATTGTTATAACTGGCTTGTGGTCAGTTATAATAACTAGTCTTAAACCTATTCCTCTAATATAAATATGGCTCATGTATAGAGGATAGATCAATATTTTGTATCATTTTACTTTCATAACAGCAATAACAAATGCAATTCTCTCATTCAACTCAGTATTCAAACTCTTTGATGTACTTAGAAATTCATACATCACGGGAGAGTAAACTTATTCCACCATTGTAGAGAAATGGGTCCACCTCATATTTTTCAGCATGAAATCAAAATTGTAGTTCAGTACCAAGGTGTCCAACCAATCAAAGTTGTGATACCTTGTAGGGATATAGGGTTTGGTGTGCAGAACATCATACTTTTGTTAGTGAAATGCATTGCTCAAGACGAGCTCTACCATCATTCTTCTTCCTTTTTTGCTCCATGGTTTTGCTTTTGGTTTTTGGTGAAGGAGAATAGTTAATGGAGGGATGATGGCTATAGGGGTTGAGATGGGGAAGATGTTGGTTGGCTAGAGAGAATGATGGGAAGTGGAGGATTGGAGGTTGGGGAAGAGTGGTTGTGAAGGTTGAATGATAGAAGGAGGTGGCCGTGGGAAGAGTAGATAAAGTTATAAGGAAGGGAGGGTAGAAATTAGGGTTAACATGTGCAAGGGGAACTCTAGGCAAAGGTTTGCATGGGTGTTCGATAAGGTTGCACTCCAATGCTAGTTGTGGCACCCTTGCTGCAAAGATGTTAAACTATCGCACAGGCATGTAGTTAGTTGCATGCCTGTGCCATTTTTGGCTCAATTTTTTCTAAGGAAAATGTATGCATAGATGTGTAGATAGTTTGCATGCCCATGCTAGTTTTTGTTTCCTTGTCCTCATGCTTGCATCGGTGTATGAGTGATGTGCACACCCATGTCATTTCTTGACCATTTTCTTTGCACAAGTTTGCATCTCAATCACACACTTGTGCCTATCACTATTCTCTCTTCCCTTTGAAAAATAAATTAACAACAAGCACAAAAGCAAGGGTAAAAGAAAAAGTAAATTTAAACAAGAAATAAGGCTTGAAGGAAATTGTTGGGTTGCTTCCCAATGATCACTCGTTTAATGTCTTAAGCTTAATGCCTTATGACTCATTTGCAAGAAAGGGGATCAAAATGGTCTATTGACACCACCTCTTGAATTTTCTCCTCATTAAGGTACACTTTCAACCTCTTGTCATTAACCTTGAAGAAACCTCTTTCACTTCTAATTTCAATTGCTCCATAAGGGGAACACCTTCTAGACCTTGGACAATCCAAACCATCTATCTTTTAGCTTTCTTAGGATAAGTATAATCCTAGAATTGTAAAGAAGGATAAGATCTCCCTCCTTAAACTCTTGTGAATGGTTGTTCTTGTCATGCCCTGTCTTTGTTCTTTCCTTGTAAATTCAATCATTTTTATACAAATTGAGACGAAACTCTTCTAACTCACTCAATTCCAACTTCTTTTTTTCTCTAACGTTCTTCAAATCAAAGTTAAGAAGTTTTGTAGTCCACAAGGCTTTGTGCTCGAGTTCAACAAATAGATGGTAAGGCTTACCATAAATCAATTGGAATGGTGACATCCCAATTAGAGTTTTGAATGCAATGCAGTAAACCCAACAAGCACCATCTAGCTTTCGAGACCAATCTTTTCAAGTATGTCTCAAATTTAGAAGAAATCATATATTTCATATATTATTTTAATCATGAGATACATCAAATTTTTACATGAGCTTATTGGCTATTTTAGGAAATAGGATCAACCTATTCTAGGGGACAAATTCGATCGTGTGGTTGTGGGATTGTTATTATTGTTAGGTTTTTATTTATTGAAATGTTCATTTTATCTTTTACCTTTATATTATTTGAATTAATTTGGTCTTTTTAAAATAATAATAATTTTTTAATTTTACGACACAATTTGAATCAATTTTTAATTGACTCATGCCTTGAAACTTGTAGTATTAGAGTTAACTATATAAAAATTATGAAACTCAACTAACATTCGAATCTAAAAAGCTATAAACATAGTTAAAATTATGTGAAAAATATATTTCATAAACAACTAGAAAACAATATGAAATTAATTTTTTTTGAATTTTTCAATTTCCTTTTGGACTTCTTTTTACACAATTTTTACTATATTTGTGACACTTTTTTTTATTTAAATTTTAGTTATGTTCAATAGTTTTTATATGAGTGAATCTAATAAAAAAAAATTTCAAATTTTGGATCAATACAAATATAATTTAAAATCATGTCTCAAAATTAAAAATAATGATTATTTAAAAAAGGACCAAATTGATTCAAATTTAAAAAATAAAAAGCAAAATAAATATTAAGAGATAAAGCACCAAAATAAATTTAATAAATAAAATAAATGATCAAAAGTATAATTTAGTCTTAAATTTATGATAAATAATTTATATTATACTACAAATATATTTTTTTATTGTTAATTTATTTTAAATTATTAATATTTAGTTTATAAATAACTATAATAAATAAATTAAATAAAATTAAAAATTAAAAATATTATAAACACGCTTAATAAAAAAAATTAAAAATATTCTCACATAAAATAACGATTTTATGTTTAGTATATAAAAATTCATTCCCCAATCTAGTCGAATTTTTTATTCACTTGACAACTCTCCTAACAAAATAAAAATCAAAATGATTTAAGTCTGACACAATGGACAATTGATAAGGCTTAACAAGACAGTTGAAAATGATTAACAAAAGGAAAACCACAACTTCAAATTACAAGACATTGAAACATGGCCGTATTTAGGTTTGGAATTTCGTGGTCATAAAGTCCTCAAGGGCATTATCATGCTACGTAAGGAGAAAGGAAATTAATAAATTTGCATTCCGGGGACCCACTTAACCTTATCTTATATGTACATAAACCCACACCTCTTAATTACTTGTGTGCAAGTTTAAAACACAAGTTGATTTTCTTTAAAAGAACAAAAAAAAAAAATTTAAATCAAGACGATAATTTATAAAATAAAAAAATGGGAAACATGTAAACATTTTAAAATACTCAAACCACGTGTACCTAACTAATGAGTGTGACTGGAACAGCTTTTCCTCCAGTGTTTGGGCCTTTGTCGAGCCCATTCCAGAACAAAATCCATATTATTTATCAGAAGGCCCTTTGAAAAGAGTGTTAATAATATTATTAATAGTAATATATCTAAATTTCTTTAAGTTTGGTTTTAGTTTCTAAAAAAAATCCCATTTTAGTTTTTGTAATCCAAAAGTACATTATTTTTGGTCTTTAGAGTGATTTATAATATATTTTTGTAAAAACACCGTCTAAATCGCTTTGAGAAAGAAAAAAATATATATTTTCAAATTAGAGAAAATAAAATAATGTAATTCTTTTTAAGGGATTAAAACAAAATTTAAAAAAATTCAGAGAGATTTTACATAGTGTAAGTATCGAGAAAACATAGTTATAAAAGTACTAGGACATTTTTAGATAGAGCTTATAACCTGTGCCAGCCAAAATGGTGCGATGCTTCTAGTGAAAACATGCTTTTATTTTTATTTATTTTTGTTTACGGAGAGACTCCTTATAAGCTTTTTAAGAGAATGGAAAAGGGTGGAGAGAAATGCTAGGGATTGAAACTGTGCCCTCACAATTCATGTTCCACAACTTAATCAACTGAATTGACTCAAACAAACTTAAAAAAGAAAAAAGAAAAAAAGAGAGTATAAACTAACCAAGCAAATGAATGTGACCATAATTTTCTCATTAACAGAAATGTCAGTGTTAATTTTTTTTTTTTCCTGCTGAAACTAGCACTTTTTAAGTGGATCCTTTATAGCCCTTGAATTAGATTTTACATTCAATTTTCTTCTTGTAAATTTATTACCCTTCAATGTCGGCTAGAGTTATGGACCTGCCAAAATTCATATGCTAGGACAAAACAACACAGAGACAAACTATATTTAACATAATGAATTATCCATAGTTTCTGAATCAATCAGAGTATCATACAAATGAATGAATAGCGTAAGTATTAAGTAATCCTTTTCTCCTTGGAGAGTCAAATTTCCATATACATGAAAATTTCAGCAGAATACACACTTTGTAGATTCTTCTAAGACCCATTGATGGAATCAACTAAACTTCAACTGTTTTCTGATTGATGGCAATATATCTCCACCTCTCTTTCTCCACAAAGTCAGCATCAAGGAATCTAGCAACAAAGGCCCAAAGCTTATAGACATCTTGAAAATTAGCCAGGAAGCCTAATGCAGCAGTAACCACAGTGATTCCAACAGTGTCTTTCTTCTTGTTGGTTGCCACAACTCCTTTGGTTTGTAGGATTCTCCCCTTCTCTTCTGCATACTTATCTGCAAACCAAATATGATGCAGGAATGAATAGCTGATAGAGATGTTGCTTCTATCAGCAAGTTTCTGAACAAGAACAGGTTCGACCCTTTCACCTTTCCAATCAAATATGTTGAATGCCAAAGCAGGCCCTCTATCAAACTTCACCCTTGGACCATAAATCTTTACCAAAGGAACCCCTTGTGTGTTGGGATGCTTAAGCTTCAACATTGAGTTCACCAGCCAGTTTATCAGGTACCTTGACCGGTTAGTGATGAGAATCAATCCTAGAGAATCCACTTGGTCTAAGCAACTACATTGAATGTCACTTTCTTGGACATTACTTTTCTCAAGGGTCTTAATTGGCTCTTGTACCTCCTCAATCTCAGAACCCGGAGGAGCTTTTGGGTGTGGTTCTCTTTGTTCAACTGTTTCAGATTGTTTGGTTTGTATTGGACCTGAGAAAGATGGCAAGGGAAATGGTTTCTCTTCATGTAGGCTTGTTGGTATTGGTTTGTGTTTAAGTTCTTTGTCAGTGCCAGAAGAATCATCTGATACTTGATGACGAGGCTGCTTTTCTGGTACAAGGTTGACAATTCCTGCAGAAGGGGAAGATTCCAAGGTGGAAATGGCAGATTTCTTGATGAAAAGGCATCCAAATCCAGAAGGGTTTTCCCCAAATACCTTATAGAAAGAGCAAATGAGAAAATCTGGTTGAAAGAGAGAAAGGCCAAAACAGTCCATGTCTTTAGGCCCCAATGCACATGCATCAACCAACACATGCCATCCATTCTCCTGTGCTATTCTCATCCACAGATAAGGATATCTTGCTCCTGTTACTCTTGAACTAAGTGGCAAAACAAAAAGTCCTTTTCTCTTTTTCTTCTTTCTCTTGCTCTCAATCATCTTCCTCAACTTTGCTGTCTGAAGCCTCAACCTTGGCCATGAGAACTCAGCTGACATGGTTCTTGCTCCTCTCTTCTCCGAGGAATCAATCATCGCTGCCACCGCCTCGCTTTCATAGTCATAAACTGTCAAAAGCCTCCTACTGGTTTGGAACTGGTATGAGTCAGCCACAAGCTTGAAAGCTGAGGTTCTGTTGGCTGTGAAAACCATGAAGTAATCATTTTCAGATATGTTAAGGAAACACATGATTCTCTTCCTCATTGCAGCCTCATATTCTGAGTCTTGCCCCCCATGAAGCAACAAAGTCTTTAGGCTCCCAGTCTTGCAGGATATGCTAAAGAAGGGAAAGTCTGAGTAATTAGGTGGTGCTTGAGGAAATGAAGATGAGGCTAGTTGGTTTTTAGATGTGTCATGGTGTTGAAGTTGGGAGTAGGAGAAGAGGCCAATGCCAATGTAATCAAGGCAAGTTTGGTTTGAAAGTGAGAGGTGGGAATAGTCTTTGGCTCTAACATGGTCCACTTGTTCAGTCTCATAATACTGAGGGTACACTTTGGTGAACTCATTGAATGATTCATGGAGTGATGGAAGAGACTCATGGTTGGTGAATTGAGTGTTTGGGAATATAGATGATGATGTTGTGATTGCAAAGCTGTGTCTCCACTCAGCAGAACTGTTTCTGTGCTTTGGTGGTGTTTTGGTGTGTGGTGTTGGTGAGTTGAAAAATGGGGTTGTGCAGTTGCAACAACAACATTGAGGGCATGTGTGAGAGGCCTCATGAAGGGTCTGCATTTTTTTTTCCTCCTTAATTGTTTGTTGCACTCTGAGACAAGTTTTGTGTATATATGTACTAACTTGACATTTCTACAGCTATTGCCTATTGGTACATGTATTTCTACGGTTATTGAATTTTTTTTTTTATAATTATATTATTGATACAATATCACTCAGTCTTATGATGCATTGGTGTTGCATATCGGAGTTATTGATGCTTTATGCCATTCGGCATATAAGAAAATCACAAATAGATAAAAATGGAATCTCTCTCTCTTTTTGTTTATAGTTTATTGTGTTTGGATTTAGCTGGCTGATACGGCAATTTGTGATGAAAGTTGAAACTGTCGAAAATGTCATGTAACACAATTTGGACTTGGTCTTGCACAGTTTGCCTTGTTGACCTGTTAATACTTATTGGCCAATCAATCTGAATTGTTTGGTAATGTATGCTTTTGAAATTTTCCTTTCAAGGGTTACATAAAAAATTGTATATTCTTGTTGCACGTATTACGTAATTGAAGTCTTTGCTAATTAGTTGTACTTTGGCTTCCAATGCTCAATTTGTTTTTTTTTTTTTTTTTTTTTTTTTGTTTTGGTTAGTCTGATTTGTTCATTTTCATTAAATTATTACAATAGATCATCCCAAAGTAAATAAAATCATGAATTCGACATAGACAATGATGAGAAGTGGTTGAAGAAAACTCACTCTAATTAAAAATTAAATGAACTCTTTTTAATATTACAACCGAGGTCATAATATAGTTATCAAAGACTTTAATAACTAATTAAGGCAGGTACTAGAAAAAATATGCTTTTTGATTTTCTTATAAGAATTAATCCAATAATTTTTTTTTAGCTGTTGAAGAATAAGACCTGATAATGGTTTGTGAGTGTTAAGTGGAGTGGAAGCCAAAGTGGTCCACAAGTATAATTTTTTTTTACATCCCAAATTAGTATTATCTAATTATTATACCAAAATTAATTTTTTGTGAAAATTAATTTATTATTTAGTGGTCATATAAATGATCATTATTTTTTTAACAGCATTTAAATAAAGGTTGGTGTATCCAATGTCGTTAATACTATTACCGGCATTTATATAAAATGCTGGTAAAAATCTACTAAATTGTCGAAAAAACTTATTTTTTTTTGTGGCAATTCTAGTAGTCATTTTAAAGGCTATTAAAAGTTATTTTTTTAATTATCGCATTTACTTTAAATAATTTATTCCTATAATTTCCTTTTTTAAATTCACAACTTATATACTTTTTTTTTATCTCTACTCGATGTGGGATTTGTAAGATGAGGGTTGTCTTTTACTTATATATTTTTTTAATTTATTTTTTAATTATTTTGTCTCTTAAGAAATGTGAGATTTATAAGGTGAAAGTTGTTCTCTAATTATTTTATAACACTATTGAATTTGGTAATAATTGGTGATTTGATACCAATTTAGAATAATAAATTAGGAGTCAACCCTATAAAATGAACATGTAAGGTGATAATTATTGCTCACTTATATACTATTTAATTATCTTATCTCTAATCGATGTGAGACTTAAGTTTTTTCTAATAAATAATTGTCACTAATAGTAAACTTTAGTGTAATATAAATACATTTTTAGTGGCTATTATATATTAGCCATTAATATTTTTATATATGACGGTAATTAAATTATTATCATTAAATAATTATCGTTAATAACAAATTTTGTTGTAGTAATAAGTTCAATTTCAAAGAAAAAGATTGTCTTATTCAATAATTTTTCTTTTATTTCTTTTTTCTTTTGTTGAAGTTGAATACTTTTTATGTTTTTGTAAAGAATTCTTAAATTAGTTAGATAATTAAGAATATTATAAACGATAAAGTTATTTTTTAAAAAATATCTAATGTAGTTAAATAACTAACATTCAAACAAGTTCAAATTGAAAGAATCTTACCGTTAGTTAATTAACACATTTCATAATATTGATGAAGTTGGGATATATGTTAATTGGTATAACTTACCCATTATATTAATTAAACTTTCCAATGAAGAGTTGAATTATTTTTAATTTGTTAGGGTGGAGTTTGCATTGGATGATTAATGTGTAGCATTGTGTACGATGATGAGACGAGGGAGAATAATTGCTCAAAGACAAATATGATTTGAGGCATGGTTATGACGAGGAAAGATCCTTATTGAAAATGAATGCAAAGTGATCCTTTTTTTTCTTCTTTTGATGAGATGCAAAGTGAATTTGAATGACCTTAAAGTGTATGCAATTATTGAAAAAACAAGCGAAATTACATGCTATACAACAAAGAATAATTGGATGTGGGGGAAGAGACGAAAAAGAGCATGCATAATTAGTTGCGCATGAATCCCTCTTGTTTATGTGTAAATATAAATTAGAAGGAAAAGTGAAGATTTTTCTCTTTATATATTTCAAAAGGAAGGGAAAGAGAAACTGAAAATTAAAATATATAATTTGTACAAAAATCTAATTAAGAAAATAAATTTAACCTAAAAAGTTAAACATATTTACACTATTATTTTTTAATATAAAATTAATTATTTATTATTGTATTTTTTATGTTAGAAAAAAAATCAAATTTATATGTATTGTTGACGTAACTTTTTACATAGATACCCAATAGAATTTATATGTTTTGCTATATCATATTAATAAAATGTATATCATGGTAAATGATCAAATTGGATGTGTATATATGCGGCATATATTAAAAAAAAAAAGTTCAAGAACATGTTTACATCCTAACATTGTACATTTTTATTTAATAATTATTGAATTATTGATTTAATTTATTGTTGTGACTATAGTTGCATAATGTGTGGGACTTTAAGGGTTTAGAAATCTTAATGAGTTTAGTTGTCTAGGAATTTCTTTGAATAGAGGTCAAGTTTGATCTTTTAGAGAAATGTATATAAGATTTTTCTTAAGAAGTGAGCCACTTCATAAGTTCAATCCTTAAGAAAGTTAGAAAGCGAATCTAGAGAGAAGAGTTCGAGCTTAAGTGAACAACCTTCTCTTCCAACTTCCCAAATATCTTCCTTTCCTCCCCTTAGAGTAGACTCAGTGACTGTTTAGTGATTCAAGCTTCTAAGCCGAGAATTGAAGTGGGTGAGGTGTCCATCTGAAGTTTCCTATGGCTTAGTTCTTCTTCTTCATCCTTTGATTTTTGTGAATTTAGAGATAAGGGATGCTACAACATGATTCTTTGTTGCTTAATGAAGTTGAGTGTTGTTTGATTTCATTAAATTCGTGACTACATTAATTAATCTTAAGGTGGAACTTATGTATTATGAGTTTTGGTGTTCCTTGAACATGTTGAGAAATTTTTTTGAATTGTAATTAAATTGTGGTAGCATGTTGCTTATGATGATAAAATGAAGTTATTTATGTTGTGTTGGTGGGAATTATGTCTTTGCATGTTAGTATTTCCTGCTTTTTGGGTGAAGAGAGTAGATTTCATGATTCTGTTAAGTGCCAAAATCACCATCATGCCAGGTGTAGCTTTAAGGCGTCAGACATGATGTAAGTTAGAGGTTATATACCTCACTGACACCACGCACAAGATTGGTAGTTTCAGGCATGAATTAGAAGAGAACTCTCTAACTTTGTCACATCGAGCATGGGTTGAATGGCGTCGGACATGGGTGTCCTTAGAGCTCTCTGACTACACCAAATTGGGCCCTAGTTGAGTGGCGTCAGGTGTGACTAAGACATAAGCTCTCTACCTATACAACACCGAGCGTCGGTATTGTGGTGTCAAGCGTGAGTCAAACAGAGGTTCTCTACCTTAAATGGAGTTGGGTGTGAGTTTGGCCATGTAAAGCGTGATTGGCATTGAGGCTATTTGCCTCATTCACATGCAGGTAGATTGACATCGGGCATGGGCAAGCCAGAGGCTTTCTGCTTCACTCACGTCGAGCGTAAGGAGAATGAGACTAGGTGTGGGTTACATAATGAAATTATGTTGATTTTCATGACAAAGTGTTGAACATGTATATGTTTGTTGAACCTTTCTAATGTTGTATGTTGATGTATGATGTTAATTTTTTATACATTAATATGGGATAATGTATATAGATGATTGAACTGTTAAGAGTTGTAAGTTGAAATGTTGTGGTGTTTGTGTTAAGAATGTTTAAGGTATTATGTTGAGTTTTGTTGATTGACTTAAGACTAAAGGAGAGGTTGTATTAAAAGTTGAATATCCAATTATGATGATATTGTATTGTAGTGCTCTATGAGCCTAGTTGTTGAAAATTCTTCTTAAGAAGTTGACTTTTAAAGAAGATTATTGAGTCTCTTCTAAAACCTTACTTGATGCAATATAGGGGCAAGGTCGAGCCATATTGTTTATAAGTGACCAGAATATAAGGGTAAGGTTGAGCTATATTGATTATAAAGTGACCAAATTTTGATACATATAAGAGTTAGGTCGAGTCATACGTGTATAAAGTAAACAAATAGAGTAAGGTACAAGGTCAAAGGCCAAAATCTTTAACTAAGTACTGGAAAAAAAGTAGTATTTTGAGGGTATTCGACAGGCTAATCCCATAGGAGACTTAATTATCCAATTTGTTCTACCTTGACAAGAATACTAAACTTTCTTAGTTTAAGTGACGAAATCTGAGAAACCATGTTATGTTGTGGATTTTTATCCTAATTAGTTATTGATCTAGCTAGCCCAAAAAGATTGTGTTGTTGCTTGGTTTAACAGGGTCAAACCACTTAAAATGTTCACTTGTGTGCGTGACAATGCATGTAGTTGTTGTGTTATGCATGTGTTTAAGTTGTTAAGTTGTGTTGTGTTGTGCATATGCTATGTTGTTATGTTGATAAATTGCAGTGTTGCTATGTTGTTCAAGTTGAAAACTTATTATGTTGTTGTTGGATCCACTCGAAAAACTACAAACAAGTCGAAACAATCATGTAGATTCCTCGAAAAATGATATGAAGATGGACACCTTCTAATAGCAAATATTCGAGATCGAGAAGAGTCATACTCGAAAACTAGGTAGGTCGAGAGGTTAATATGAACGTGGGAGGACGATTAAAGGAAGTTATAACTCAAGACCACGTAGCAAGCATAGTGGATAGCGGTTATGAGTTAGAAGTGTACGTGCACAAAATTAACCACTCTTGATTGCTCTATAAATACAAGGATTACGGACCGTAACAGGGGTCGGAAAACTCATATCAGAACTACTTTCAAGCACTCTCTGCTCGCTCACATGGCTTTCGTGCAAGGAATCGTTTTCGGGTATGACTGCTTCTTGACCACATTTCTTTTCTTGTTTTAGGAGTAGGTACAATATAATTTCTTGTGTAGTTTCTTACTGTTCTTATAAGCACGTAGTGAAATTATGTACTTTGAAGAGTATGCTCTATGTAATTTAATCACTACCTGAAGTGAACCATGATCTGTATTGCCAATATTATAATTGTTCACTCGATTCATCTAAGCGTTCATGTGCATGAAAATTGTTATATGTTGATCGTTGAGGAGTGTTGGGAAATGGGTAATCATTAATTATTCCACTCTGTTCTTGGCGCGAAAAATAGACCTAAATTGAAACACGCGCTGTGCTAGTCTACATAAAAAGAACCCGTAAAAGATTAATGGTTAATTCCACCGTAAATAGTTGTGTAATTAGGTTGCAAGTGGATAATGGTGGATGTAAGCTTAGTTGTATAAGTCGTAGTATAATTAGTTAATCTTTCTAAACTTGTTAATTATTTTTGAATGTTAACTTACCCTTACATGTTTTTTTATAGTTGGATTACAATGATCATATTTATATGGGAGTAGGACAAGGATATGCTAAAAGATAAGCATTTTTTAGGCCATATTGAATGATGTCACTATTGATCTTTTGGGTACTTAGATGTAGCTGATTTGATAATTGTTACTTGATCATCAACAACCTAAGATTATACTTTCAGTACTGAATTATACTTGTATAGTTATTATATTATTTCAGTTGTTGACAAATTTTTACATATGTATATATGCAATATTATTGCATGTATATCTAAATATTGCTTGTGTGCTAATCCTAGGTAGTTAGATATTTGTTTTGTTGTTAGTTACTAAGTTGTTAATTGTAAAGATCTGACGAGTTGTTATATATGTAGTATCCTAAAACTGACAATTATTAATATGAACTTTTGAAGAATAATTTTAGCTGACTAAATATTATTTTAACACAAAAGATAATCCAATCTAGAACTACTAGATTAACCCTATGTATCTCAAAAGTATATATATAAATTAAATTCCATAAAAGGAATAAATTAATTTTAAAAACTGAAAATAAAATAAAAACACAACTCCCCTTCTCCCCCTCACGTGATGGCAAAAGCCTTAAGTTCCGGAAATCTCACAAAAAAAAAAAAAAAAAAACATGTCCACAAATTTATCTTTTATATTCCCCTTCTAGTAATTATATCAATTTACAGATTTATCATGAGAAAGTGTCGGTTGTTACTTGTTAACACGTAAATTATTGAGTTTAATCGAAATCGACGCAAAAAAATTGAAAACATTAAGCAATTAGAATGTTATATATTTATTTAGCAATTATCATACAACCCTCGTGCTAGCTATTGGTCCATTAAGTATCCATAAGATTAACCAAAAAGTCAGCCACTTCATAAATGTTTTGCTAGATTTAAAGAGCAGCAATTAACTAATACTACTATTTTGTAAGAGAAAACACTTAATATGTATCACGACATTAGTTTTTTTTCTTTTTTTCTTTTCATTTGACAGACACGACATTAGCTTTTTTAAACACTCAATCATTAAATTAATCTCATTTTTTTCGTTTTTTTTATCAAAACTTTTGCTATCAAATTAGTCCTTTGATGAAGATTTTGTTAAGATAAATTTGCTGTCAATTTAGTTTCGGAAAGATTCCTTTTGTCACCATGTTAATCTTTCATAATCATAAGGATCATTTGATAAAAGTTTAGACTTTTTAAAGATTTGATTTTCACTAAATTAAATCCTCAAATTTCATTTTTCAGAATTTAAATCCTTCATAAAAATTATTTTGATGACATTTTAAATTTTCGAGAGGCTAATTTTGTAATAAGTTAAATCTTAAAATGACTAATCCGGTGATAAAAAATGATCATATAGGATATCAATTTAATTTTTTATGGTACTACTTTGATGATCAAAACTTTTTAAAAATTGATATAATTAATAATACATAATAATTTTAAATGATTAGATTAAGGGTTTTCTCACTTTTGAAAAGGTAAGACAGAATTAAAAAGCAGTTCTTTAAAGTGTCCCTTTGTACTAATAATTTATTAATTAATATTGTTCTCGTCCCAACAAAAGATTGAAGCATATATTGCAAAGAAAATGTCTTTGGTGATTATTACTCTAGTAAAATAATTATTCTATAAGCCAAAAGTTAACTTTGATTAATTAATCTTTTGCCTAAACGACGTGAAACTTGTATATAACCAAGAGGTTTAAAATATTACTCATAACATAGCGTGTGATATTTGGTTGCAAAGTTTTCAACAGTTTATATATATTTCGATCAATATTCAACTAACAAAAGACACAAAAATTAAGGCAAGTTGACTTGAAAAAGTATTTATATTGGGGGTGTACGTAGCTTCTAGATCATAGAGGCAGGCAACTTATTTATTTATTTATCGTAAAGTATTAATAATATAGTTAAATTATATTTTCAAATCTCTTTATTTTTATTAATTTATAATTTTAGTACTTTTATTTTAAAATAAAAATATTTAGTTCTTTTATTTTAATATTTTGTGATGACATATAACCACTTAAGTCATATAATATTTAGCAAACGTAATATTTAAGAATAAAAATTAACCAAAAAATAATTTACAAATGATCTTTGATAATATATATTTTAATGAATATTGATATTTTTTTTTAATAAATCTTATTTACATGTTTTATTTTATAATTTTTTATCTCTAAATATTATATTACATTATTAAAATATGAGTAAATATTAAAATTTAACAATTAATAAATATCATTTTAATGCGAGGACTGGGTTTCATATTTTTAAAAATAAGAGACTAAATGCTTCAAAAAAAAAAAATAAGAGACTAAATATTTATATTTTAAAATAGAGGAACCAAATTTATAGAAAAATAAAGGATCAAAAATACAATTTAACTTATAAAAAAAAATTTATAATCATTGATTTTCAACATTTCAAATTAGGACCTCAAAAAAAAAGTTCAAATTAGTTTTGCATGGACATGAAACTATAATCAACTTCTTATATTAAACACCATTGTCTTTTTTGCATGAGAACTCGTTTAAAAGTTTTGTGTACAAAAGAATTTTTAGGAATTTTTTAATTTGTTTTAAAATTTATTTTTTTATCTAATTCAATTTTTATTTATCATAATTATTTATAAATTAAATTTTAATATTTTTAAAAATAAACTATTAATAAATAAAATAATATTTTACTAAAATATAAATTATTTATCATAAATATAAAACATAATTATATACTTAAAAATATCTATTTATATAAAATTTAAATACAATTTATATATTTATATTCAAATGTAATATTTATTTGCATATATAATTTATTATAAATTTTATTTATATATAATAAATATTTAATATATTTATTACATGCTAAAATACTGGTATATTTTAAATTTAGAACCTAATAAATTATAATTAGTTTGGTTCATATTTGAAATGAAATGAACCGATAGCAATAACATTGGTTTAGAACATATTTAAATATAAGCGTAAAAAAGCTTTTAAAAGTTTCTTTATTAAAAATATTCATTATTTTCAACGGATAAACTTTCGAAATTCCTTATAGACATTATTCAGACTTAGTTTGGATTGTTAGGTTTTGTTGGGTAAATATGGTGTGATTAACACCCTGGAAAGTTATACATTTAAAAGTATACATAACCTATATCTCATGGCATTTCTTTGTAAAATTTAAAACTCAAAAGGTTTAATTTTTGTATTCAGAAAAAAAAAAAAAAACAAATTTACCAAACAAGAGGCTTGTAATTAAGAAGATTCCCAGCTAATTATTGTGAAATTTTGAGCTGGGTATTTGAAGATAAACTGTTCTTTTTAATCAATTTTGGGACACAGAGAGAAATAAGGTAAATACTACTCTTATTTCATTATGTAAATATTTAGAATAATTTGAATAAACTCATTAATAAATATTTATAGAAAAACAAAATAAAACATATGAAACTTAAATTAAAAATCAAATTATGCACTAGACTCTGCAGTATTCAAAACCAACCACAGGAAGAAACCAGAGCCAAATGCACCACAATCCTTACCTTATCATTGCTCTTGAATTAAACAAAACAGACTTTAAATCACTAGCATCAATCTAGTGGCGTTGAGAGTTATAATAATATACACAAGATTCTAAATTCCATGTCCGATATCGTTTTTATAATTCTTATGAATAATAATAAAAAAAAAACAGACCTATTTTTCTTGCATGTGGTATCACTGCCCGAGTTTGCACGAGTTGTGATAGAATTAATGAATGAACTAGTGGAGTGTAGGTGCAGCAATGTGATGGGAATTGAAAGGTGAAATATGTTTGAAGTAGACACACTTGATTTGACCAACTTTCTAATCAGTTTAAACTAGATAAAAAATAACTTTCATAAAGTATCAGGAGTATTGATTAATTTAAATTACTCTGTGAAATTATAGGATATATCAGAAGTATAGCAGGATTATAAATCTTTTATACATTTTTTCCAAAAGAAAAAATCGCACCTTGCTTGCTTCATCAAATTGTTATTTTTCACAACTCTAGAGGATCACATTTTACAGCTTTGGTTGTGAATTGAAAATATCTTCAATAACATTGATGGAAAGTGTCATTCTCACAAAAAAAATGTATTAAAGAAAACAGAACATCCCTTAACTAATTAAAATGTAAGAGACTAGAACCAATAACATACATTTTCTTTAAACTTGGATTACCTTTAATCTGCCACCATTGTATGAGAGTAAGCTAAATGAGCCACAGGGCAACTCTCCTTTGGCAAGTTATTGACACTGATTTTTGGTTACTGACCTTTCACCTGCCAGGAGAGAGGTGCCCTATTGCTTATTTGCTTAAGTTTTGAGCTTCAGTTTGTGCTTGTGTCTTGAATTGCCTCCGATTTGTGTGTGTGGCACTTTATAGAAAAGAAGATGGAATAAACCACAATGAAACATTGGCATATGCTAGGGGTTATGCCATGGATATCCATCTACCAACTCCTGTTTTACTTTGGCTGATAATTGCATAGTTTTGATGCTCATAAATTGCAGATTCCTAATAGCCAAGGGTCACAAACCTTTATTGGTCCTTCCCAACATTTATAGATTCTTTGGTACTTTAAAGACGAGAAGTGGAGAAAAGAAGTTGTGACCAAAATCAGGGTATCTTTCATTTAATCTTTTATCATATCAAAATTGCTGAGTGGCATGTGGCCCCCTTAGCACAATCTAATTCCATATCTTTCACCTTTTATTTATTTATTTATTTTTTTTTTTGCTTTAAATGTCCCCTTAAGTTGGATATTTTGGATCACCTTTATCCACCTTATGTGTGAAATCCTTGCTTTGCAATTAGTTATAGTCCCAATCAATATGGTTGCTAATCAAAACACCTCTCTTGATTGCTGTTAGCATCCCCTCCTTGTAACAAACCAACATACATGAACTAACAAGTGGAGTTGGAGAGGAGGAGAAAGGAAAGAACAGTTAATGTAGAAGTTTTTATTTAGGTAAAGCAAATAAGTACCCCCTACCCTTTATATCAATCAACATGCAGTTCAAGTTTCTAATAAGAAAATAGACACATTACAGGATTTGACCACCATTCATAATAAGACACTGATACTTTTTCAATTTTAGCTTTGATTCACAAATCAAGTTCTAACTTTGATCAATTCCACTACCTCTGTTTGATTAACCTCAGAAGCATTGAAAGAAATCTGGTTCCTGTGTAGACCATAATACGCAAAGCCATATAAGTTTCCAAATATTCTTGTGTTGCTTTCCTAATGCCATTCCAAGATTGGACCAAAAATGCTTCTTTGCACAGCATGGCAAAACTCCGTTTTTCCAACCCCAAATATAAACAGCATTGCCAAATGTGGTAAGAGAAATTACATGCAAAAAAAAAGGTTTTAGCCTCCAATTCACATTTACAAAAGACCCACAGTGTTTGATCACCTTGAAACACTTCCTCTTCTTTAGTCACATTGCATATTTGGCAACTGAATCCAATCCAAGCTCCATAGCTCAAATATTGCATATTTGGTGGCTTTCGAGATATATATATATATATATATATATATATATATATATATATATAGTTTTGGGTAATTGCTTAGTTGATCATTTGAGCTGAATTTCGGCATACCCCTCGGAAATTGTTGGAATCGTTGCATGTTTCATTTAGTCCATTCTTTGCGTGGATGATGTTATATTTCGATATTTTGTTGGCTTCAAAGCTTATTATCCTTGTTGAGAGCGGATGCTAGATGAGTTACAAAACAACTTGTTTATTGTCCTTATGATTTTCATGTCTAAGGATATCAGACGATACACCATTTGATGTTTTCATTTGCTTGCATGCCTTTGGTAATGTAAGATGTGGTTCGTTCGACTGTGTCATGTTTCCCTTACTTGAGAGATTTAACTTCAATGAGTACGTGATATTTGCGCAGCCACGAGCAAGTCTCCAACAACACAGTAGTTCAATCATAGTCTCTTCTTCCTATTCAGAAAGTAACAGAGCATTAACAGTTTTTGTTGAGATAATTATTTCAAAAGTTATAACATCACGCATGCAACCTTTCTCTTCCTTTTTTGACAGCAAAGTCCATTGATCTTAACATTATATGCCCAGATATCTGGATGATAGCCTTTAATGAAAAGAAACTGAAAACCTCTCATGCAATTTGAAGTCTTCCACCCTTTTTATTTGTGTTGTATTTTCATAGTATTATGTCTAGAAGAGGCAAGATTATAATTGTAATTCTTGTTAAATTTATTTGTAAGGAATGAGCTTGGAGAGACTTATACAAAAGAATACTTAGTGTTGAGTTTGGAAAGATTTGTGGAAAAAAATATACTTGGGATTGAGCCTGCAGAGGCTCGTTAAAAGAATATTTAAGTTTGAGCATGGAGAGACTTGGTGAAAAGATATTTAAGTGACTTGTAAAAAAATACTTGTATCATGTACAAGATAATGAAACTCAATCTAGTTTGATTATGAATTGAACGTAGTTCTTAGTAAAAGAAATTGTCATTCTTATTGACTGAAGAAGGGATATACAAACGAAGTATATATACAAGTTATTGAGCTTATCTGATACTAACAAACTTGGCTGTATGAGCTGGAGATCCTAACAGACTAATTCAAATTCAAAAATAGAATATGCCTAACTAATAATCTCAACTATTTGCTAAATTAGTCCCGCGTATATACAATATGGAATATACTCTAATACCCCCCCTCAAGTTGGGCTATGGATGTCATACATGCCTAACTTGGATAGTGCATTCTGAAAAGGATGAGCATGTAGAGATTTGGTGAAGGTGTCTGCAACTTGAGAGGCGGAGGAGATGGGCAAGAGATGAATAAGACCTGACTGAATTCGAGCTCGAATAACATGACAGTCAACTTCGATATGTTTTGTTCTTTCATGAAAAGTAGGATTGTGAGCCAAGTAAATTGCAGATTGATTGTCACAGTAAGTAGAAATAGGAAGAGGGAACGGAATTTTGAGATCAGTCATCAGATATTGTAGCCATTGTAATTCACACGATAATTGAGCCAAGGCACGATATTATGCTTCAGATGAACTTCTAGAAATAATACCTTGTTTCTTTGATTTCCACGAGATCAAGGCATCTCCTAGGAATATACAATAACCAGTCACGGAGCGTCTGGTGTCAAGACAACATGCCCAATCAGAATCAGCAAAGGCAGAAGGTTTAAGAGAATTGGAAGAAGGGAAGAACAAGCCCTTGCCAGGACAACCTTTTAAGTATCGTAGGATTCGAATGGCAGCCTTATAGTGTAAATCAAGTGGATTGGAGACATATTGACTGACCTGTTGGACTGCATAGGAGATGTCTGGTCTAGTAGTTGTGAGATAGATCAATTTACCAATGATTCTTCTGAATTCTGCAGGATCAGTATATGCAATCCCTTTGTCAGCCTGTAATTTTGTAGAAGGATCCATAGGAGTGGCAGCAGGTTTAGCTCCTAATAGACCAGCATCTGATAAGATATCCAAAACATATTTTCTCTGGTTTAGAACAATCCCTTTGGCTGATTTAGAAACTTCTAAGCCGAGAAAGTATCTCAGATCACTTAAATCCTTAATGCTGAATTGATCATCTAGGTACTTCTTCACATGATTAATTTCTGCTAAATCAGTACCTGTAAGCAAAATATCATCCACATATACTAGTAGAGCAGTAAATGAAGATCCTGTATTTTTAACAAATAATGAATGGTCTGCCATTGATTGAGTGTAGCCTAGGGAGAGAAGAGCAGTAGTGAGTTTAGAATGCCATTGTCTACTGGCTTGTTTCAAGCCATACAAGGATCTCTGCAATTTACACACTTGATTAGGAGAATCAGCAGTGAGTCCAGGAGGTAGTTTCATATATACTTCCTCATCTAAATCACCATGAAGGAATGCATTATTCACATCTAACTGTTGTAAGTGCCAACCCTTGGCTGCTGCAAGAGCTAACAAAACTCTGAATGTGGTGATTTTGGCAACTGGAGAGAAGGTTTCAAAGTAATCAATGCCTTCCAATTGGGTGAAGCCTTTAGCAACCAAACGAGCCTTGTACCTCTCTATGCTGCCATCTGGTTTATGCTTAATCTTATAAACCCACTTGCAACCAATAGGATGTTTTCCAGGAGGAAGTTCAACCAAAATCCAAGTGTTTGTCTTTTCTAGAGCAGTAATTTCAGCTTTCATAGCATTATTCCAGCAAGGAAATTGTGAAAGCCTCATAATAAGATTTGGGTTCAGGCATTAATGTTAGAACAGAAAGTTTTATAGGATGAAGAACAATGGTCATAAGAAAGTGATTTAGACAAAGGATGAGGAGTGGTGTATTTACCTGGAGGAGATTGGTTAGCATTGTAGCCACAGTGAAAGTCTTTATATTTAGTTGGCCATTTCTTGATTCTATCTGATTGCCTTAATGGAGGAGGAGGTGGATTCTGTGGAGGTGAATCTGGTGCATTCTGTGGGGGAGAGTTTGGTGAAGAACTGTGTGTAGGTGAATGAGGTTGAGATAAATCTGGTGAAAGGGAATTATGTGGTGGTGTAGAGACTGACAGAGGGATGGGTGACTGAGGTGGAGGAGTGTTTGGAATAGGATCAATTATAGGAGCAGGATTTTGCAGATTGGCTGTGGGTGAAGGAAAAGGTATGTAATTATCAAAGGTCAAGGGAAATGGTGTAGTGGCCTGAGGTTGAAATTGATCTTGAGATTTGTGGAAAGGAAAGATTGACTCAAAGAAGGTGACATTTCTGGACATGAAGATTTTTCTGGTTTTCAGGTCATAAAGTATGTATCCCTTTGTAGTGTCTTTGAAACCAAGAAAGGCACACTTAATGGCCCTTGGACTAAACTTTGTTCGGTTGGCTTGTAGTGATGTAGCAAAAGCCAAGCAGCCGAAAACTCTTAAATGAGAGATTGAAAGAGGTTTATTATAAAGTTTGACAAAGGGTGAAGTATTATTCAAGGTTGGAGTTGGAATTCTGTTAATGATATGGATTGCATGAGTCACTGCATAACACCAAAGAGACTGTGAAAGATTGGCTTGGAACACTAAAGCTCTAGCTACATTAAGGATGTGTTGATGCTTCCTCTCAACAACACCATTTTGTTCTAGTGTTTCTATACATGTGGTTTGATGCACAATTCCTTTTTCTTCAAAAAATGAGTTCATTAGAAATTCTGGACCATTGTCAGTCCTTATGATTTTTACTTTGGTTTGGAATTGTGTATCAGCATATGTGATAAAGTTTCTTATATGATTTCTAGTTTCACTCTTAGCTTTCATTAAAATTAACCAAGTGAACCTAGAAAAATCATCCACAATAGTGAGGAAGTATCTGTAACCATGAATGGAAATGACAGAACAAGGTCCCCATATATCAATGTGAAGAAGTTCAAAAATTGTAGAAGAGCAAGAGTCATTGTTATTGAATGGCAATCTCTTCTGCCTTGAAAACTGACATACATCACATGGTGAGGGTGTTGAATCAGGAATAAAATCAAATAACCTACACAAGGATTTATTTCTAGAATGGGAAATATGGCCTAGCCTATTATGCCACAGTACTGAATTATCAATTGGATTATTGGTCTGAGAAATTAAATTGCAATAAACAGAATCAATCAAGTCATGGTGCTTCATAATATAAAGACCTTTCTGCAGTTTAGCTGAACCAATCATCCTCTTGGTCAAAGCCTGTTCAATCAAACAAATGTTAGAAGTAAAGGTAACAAAATATGTGTTGGATTTTGTTAACTTGCTAACAGATATGAGATTGACTTTAAACTTAGGTATGTAAAGCACATTGTGCAAAATGAGCTTTTTAGAAAGTAAAATTGTTCCTGCAGTGTTAGCAACAGTTGTGGAACCATCAGGTAAATGAACGAGAATAGGTTTAATCTTATGATATGTGGTAAACATGTTTAAATTGAAGGTGATGTGATCAGTGGCTCCAGTATCAACTATCCAAAAAACAGTTGACATACCTGGTTCTTCAATGGTTTGTGTGTGCAAGGCTGCAGAAGTATGGGTGAGATTGGTGGAATGGTGGTTTGAAGGAGTTTCTTCTGAAGTTTGACAATTAGATTGCTGTAATAATGCTATTAAGTTGTTATACTGCTCTTGAGATAAGGCATTGACTGGATTTTGAATTGACTTCCTTTCTGAAATAGTCTCTACTGTTCCTCCTTCTGTGTTTATTGATTCCGCCAGGTTTGTTGATGAATTTTTGAACTTGTAACCAGGTGGAAATCCATGCTTAAAGTAACATGAGTCCACTGTGTGATTATTCTTTCCACAAAAGGTGCATAATCTGGCAGGTTTTTGACGTTGATGACTTCTTCCAAAATTACCATGTCTGTAAGTCTTATCATTGTTGTTGTTGTTCCTGTGATTGAAATTCCTGTTTTCATTGCCTGCATTATGTTTCTTAACATCCGAATAAGCAACAACAGTGGAGTTCCCATGATTTGAATCAATATCAACTTGTCTCTCTTGCTGAACAAGTAATGAGAATACTTTGTTGATGGATGGCAAAGGATCCATAAGCATTATCTGAGATTTGACATGAGCATATTGCTCATTCAATCCCTTCAGAAATCTTATAACATAATCTTGATCTCTATAGGTTTTAAATTTCCGAATTGCTCCACAATTACAAGGAGTGGAACAAGTACAATGAGGAACTCCTATGAAATTTTCTAATTCATCCCATAGAGATTTAAGATGAGTATAATATTCTGAAATAGTAAGAGTACCTTGTTGGACTTTGTAAATCTCCTCTTGTAAATCATAAATTTTGAAAATATCTCCTTGTGAAAATCGATCCCTGAGATCATTCCAAGCATCTGAAGCTCGATCAATCCAGAGAATGGATTGAAGAATTGAATCTGAAATTGATCTGTGAATCCATGCTAGTACCATGTTGTTACTTCTTTCCCAAGCTCCATATGTTGAATCTGTTGGCACAGGGGGAATTATGGATCCATCGACAAGTTTCAATTTGTTTTTGGGCATGAGAGCCAGTCTCATAGCTCTTGCCCAAGCATGGTAATTAGGTCCCATTAAGGGAGAGGAGACCAATGACTGAGAAGGATTTTCATTTCCATGGAGATGGAAAGGATTCATTGGATTTGTGAGGAAATCCTCATATGAGTTCTGGTGTGCCATTTTGAAAATAGAAATTGTGTGCGGAAAATAGAAATGAAAAAATACGAAATTCTCTTATGGCTACCAGAACTCAAATGATGAGCTCTGATACCATCTTAGTAAAAGAAATTGTCATTCTTATTGATTGAAGAAGGGATATACAAACGAAGTATATATACAAGTTATTGAGCTTATCTGATACTAACAAACTTGGCTGTATGAGCTGGAGATCCTAACAGACTAATTCAAATTCAAAAATAGAATATGCCTAACTAATAATCTCAACTATTTGCTAAATTAGTCCAGCGTATATACAATATGGAATATACTCTAATAGTAGTCTCTGTCACCTCGTACATTGTTTTCTAGTGTTTCGTCTGTACAGTTTTTATTACTTCGTTGCAAAGAGCACAAGTTTGATATACACTTTTTAACCTCCCCCCTTCTAGTGTATATCTTTTCTCCATCATAGTTACTTGGAAATCTTGTATAACTTCTTTCTTTCCATTTGCTATTTTATTTTAATTTCTCTCTCTTTCTTTTTCTCTCTTCTTAAAGAGGAAAACCCATCAATATACCTCTTTCGATTTAGGTGGAGGGCTCTGACAGTTCAGTATCTCTTATGCGAAATTCATACTTATCCTTAGGTAAGGACTTGGTCATCATATATGAGCTGTTGTCATCGGTATGGATTTTCTTAAGCTGTAATTGCTTGGTTTCCAATATATCACATATCCAATGAAATCTCATAATAAGCTTTGATCTCGAGTGAAACTCGAATTCTTGCTAACATGGATTGTACTGCAATGCACGACGTACTTTTGGTTGTTCATGCCTTATACAAGAAATGCTTCATCCATAGCCTTAAACTTGGAACATGTACAAATGCTCTATAATCGAGCACCTTTAAATGGTTGTAGGATAAATCTTTACATGCCCAAAACTTGTTTGGAACATCACTATTTAATAGAGTTGAAGGGGATAAGTTGATTAAATCAATTACAATCATTAGAGCCTCACCTCAAAAACTCACTAAAAGAAAAATGCAAATTACCGACCGATAATTTCCGACAGATACAAATCCGTCGAAAAATTTATATTTCTGACAGAAAAAAAATTCGTAGAAAAAGTTATATTACCGATGGATAATTTTTTATGGATATAAATCTGTCAGAAAATTTATATTTTCGATGGATATAAATCTGTCAGAAAATTTATATTTTCGATGGAAAAAAAATTGTAGGAAAAGTTATATTACTGATAGAATATTTTCAATAAATTTATATTTGCCGAAAATGTAAGAATTTTTGACGAAAATTGACAATCATATATTAAAAAAGATCAATAAAATTTTAAATATTTATATATATATATATATATTAGAGAGAGAGAGAAGGAATCAAATGACTCACAAAGTAAATTTTGATAAAGTTACTTCGCTCAATAACTCATGGTGTATGTTGAATTTTATCGATTAATTGTTAAATTAAAACTTATTAAATTTTACTAATAATTAATATAGAAAAATTGATTAGCTTTGAAATAAATTATTTGCTAACAATATAGTTGAAAAATTAATTATTTTAAATTATTTAACTAGAATCTTGAAAATTTACTATATGATCTTGATATTTTTGTATAACTAATATCTTATTTTCAATTTAATATGAAAATATTATGATATAATTAGATAATATTATAAATTAGTATTTTATTAATGGTTGATAATTAGAAAATAAAATAAGGATAAATACACTTTTTAAATTTAATATCTTAGATTTAAGATAAATAAATATATTAATTTAATTAATAATTTATTTAAAATGTTAAAATTTAATTTATAAGTATGTAATAAATAAATATTTATAATTTTATAAATTATATTATCATTATAAATTATAAAAACAATATTTTAAAATATATAAATTATTATTTAAAATTTAAAATTTATAATAAATAATTTAAATTGTATCATAATATTAATTTTAAATAGAAATAAGTAGATTGTTAATTATAAAAGTAAGTATATATATAAATAAAGATTAATTAAATATAATATAATTATTATTATTGGTAATATAATTATTATATATATTATTATATTTTTATAATGGTCCGGACACACCAGAATGAGAGGGATCCAGAGATAATATAAGTATGAGATTGTATAGTTGAGTATAACTTAAACAAATTAATTTGTACTACCTATACTAACAACATGCATCTACTTTTTGGTAGCTTATCTCATTAGAATTCCACAGTTAACCGTGCTTGACTTTGAGTAATATAGGAATGGGTGACGAGGTGTTACATTAATAAATTTATTAAAATTAAACAAAAATTAGCTGACGGATTTATCCGTCGAAATTACATAAAGATTTTCAAACAATTTTCGACGGATTAAATTGTTTCTGACGAAATTTTTTTTCCAATTCCCTTTCTTCCGACAGATTTACATCTGTCAGAAATCCGTCCGAAATAGAGAATTTATGACGAATATTCCTTTTTATCGATGGATTATATCCGTCAAAAATTTACATTTTTCTTGTAGTGACTCTTAGGTAACTTGACATGAGATAACAATGTTCTCACTCTTTGAACAATAGTTCTATTCATCCTCTCAATTACTCCATTGTGATGAGGCATCTTCGAAATAGATCATTCGTACTAAATTCTATTACTCATGCCATAATTCCTATTTAAATACTACAAATGCCTGATCTTTTATTTTGAGGGCATATGCCCAAACTTTCCTAGAGTGGTCATTAATAAAGGTAACAAAATACCTTGCACCTCCATGAGTATTAGTGGTTATTGGACCACAAACATCAAAATTCACCAAATCTAAAATATTTGGTCTTTTATGTGGTACTGTAGCAAAATGAAGCTCTATGTTGCTTTTCAGCCAAGTAATATGCATATGGCTTAAGTGACGTTTTTGATCCTTTCACACCTGCTAGTGTATCTCTTTTGGCTAGAATTTGAAATCTCTTCTCACTCATATGTTCGAGTTGTTTATG
The DNA here is from genome assembly GCF_000230855.2 of Cajanus cajan. Taxonomy (NCBI): domain Eukaryota; kingdom Viridiplantae; phylum Streptophyta; class Magnoliopsida; order Fabales; family Fabaceae; genus Cajanus; species Cajanus cajan. The sequence goes on along the minus strand of NC_138517.1, from coordinate 4,938,089 downwards.
CCATAACTCGATCGAAGAGGAGAATTAATGCAACCATTATTGACTTTGGCTTCTATCACATAAAGGGTGCATGCTTTAATGTAACCAGGGAACCTTTTGTTAGCTTATATTTTTTGTCTCCAAATACACTACTATAGCCTTCTTCATCTTGTAGGCATGTAGATATTAGATTGAGACGCATGTAAGGAACATGTCTCCCATCTTTTAATGTTAGGCGAAAACCGATGTTTATTTATAGGCAAACATCTCCTTTACCCACAATCTTGGATATATTATCATTCACCATCTTCACGTGACCAAAATCATCGTTTGTATAGGAGGAAAAGATTTCCCTTTATAAGGTTATATGAAATGATGCATCAAAATTCATGACCCAACATGTATCTTGTGATGTCAAATTAACATGACCATATCACAAACAAAGATTACCTCATTGCCATGAAAAATGGTAGCGACTATGTTACTCACATCACCATTTTCTTGCTACTCTCTTTTGATCTTTTTGCATTCTCTCTTCATGTGACCTTTCTTGTGACAGTAGTAACATTCTATGTCTTTTCTTGTCCTCTACCTTCCTCTAAACTTATCTCTTGACTTGTCCCTTGACTTGTCTCTAGTGTTGAACTTCTTATGGGTGCTTCTTCCACGATACTCAATAACAAGCTCCTAAGACTCTATTATCATTCCTTGTTCCTTTCTTATTTATTATTCATTAAACATGTTATCTTTTATTATGTTTAATGTTATAACACTTTGTGTTGTTGAGTTACTCAATGAAACCACAAGTATGTCCGAATTGTCTAGCAAGGAACTCAATAGTAATAATGCTTGCAATTCATTGTCAAGTACCATCTTCATATTGGTGAGTTGATTTACCAATCCTTGAAAATTGCTTAAGTATTTGGAATCACTTCGAGTCTCTCTATACTTGAGGTTCACCAATTGTCGAATAGTAGAGGCTTTATTCTAGATCGTTTTTCTCTCGTACAATGTTTCTAGTTTTGTCCATAACGTGAACACAACTATTTCTCTAGTCATGTGATGAAAGACACTTTGATCTATTCTTAGTCGAATCTATCCAACAGTTTTCCTGTTCATCAAATTCTAGTCATCATTAGACTTGCTAACAGGCTTCATCCCTTTGTTTTGCAAAAACTTGTACAAATATTTGCAGTAAAAGATGTTCTCCATTCTAGGCTTCCAAATGGAGTAGTTTGAAGAGGTTAACTTAAACATTATTGCTGATAACATAAAGGTTGACTCATCCATTGTGAATAACACAAGTTAAATTGCATAATAAATCAAAGCTCATACCACTTGTTGAGAAAGATACCAAATATAATCATCTTATACAAGGCCAACGAATAATTGATAACCACAGGTTTAGACTATTCTCACACTATATATATAATCACAATGAGACAGCAAAAATATCTTCCATTATAAATTAATGAGATTATAAAAGTTGTAATAGTACTCACAAAAAATATTGGTGGCTAAACTCTCTTTTAGATTTTCATCTCAAAAGAATTTATCTCTCACCTACAAACAATAAGATTCTCTGCGTCTCTCAAATCTTTATTTTAATTTCTTTTGCATATGCTAATAAAAATGAAATACATGCATAATATTAAGGAGAGTTTTTCTTTCTCTCTTTCTCGAGTTCCTTAAAAATCTCTAAAACTTTATTTCTTTCCATTTATTATTTTATTTTTATTTATCTCTTCTTTTTCTCCCATCTTAAGGAGAAAAACCCATCAAATATTACTATTTAATTACATGTGGAGCTTTTGCTTCTCGAGCATTATGACCCAAGTATGTTTGCTAAGGAAGGATATTGTACGTTGTTTTGATTATTGTTGTTCAGTCTCATTTAATGCTTAAGTTTCTTGGAATAACTTATCTTTTATATTACGTTTGGACAGTTGTTGATGCCAAAATGATGAAACTGGACAAAAATGACTTGAAAAAGGAATTGAAGAAAGAATGTAACTCAACCGTACTAGTTATGTTTGGCGCATCTTATTCTAGATTTAAAAGTTATTTTAACGTTTAAGTTAAAAATAACAACTTAAATAAAAAAGTATAAATTGCTTGATAAATTTTATTTTTATTAGCTTTAAGTTTATTTTAAAATAAAATTGTTTTGTAAAAAAGGAATTTATAGTTTATATAAATTGGATGATAAGTATAAATTTATATTAATCAGATAAATTTAAATATAAATTATATACAAATGTTTAAAATCTTCTATATTTTTAATAAGTACAGCTTTTAGAAAATAAAAATATTTTAAAATATAATTCAGCTATGTCAATATATATTAAAAAGTATGTAATTATAAAATATATATTAAAAAGTATGTCAATATATATTAAAAAGTATGTCAATATATATTAAAAAGTATGTCAATATATATTGTTGTAATTAAATTAATAATTTTATTTAAAGAAGTCAACTTGTTTGAAAAAGTATTTTAATAATTCAAAATATTAACTATAAATTAATAATTTTAAAAACCGGAAATATGAATTAAATTTAAAGAATGAAAATTAAATTTTTTCACATATGTGTAATTTATTTAACTATGTTATAATTTATTCATTATAGTAAAGTTGTTTTTATTTCATGAGACAAACACCTATAAAAAATTAATTTAAAATTTTCAAAAATTATCTTAACTGATAAAAAATTATCTTAAGTCATATTAAAGATCCTTCTAGTTGCTTAATCAAAAGTTACTTTTTCTTCAAAATTTGTTCTATAAAAATAAATAATTTAATTTTTTAAAAAAATATTTTTATAAAAAGTGTGGGAGCACTCCCATGCTTGATGCACGACCATATTATTTTAACATGATGATTGTGTTAAATAATGTAGTTTTGTTTGACTATAAATAGCACAAACCAGGAATGTTAGAACCTCTTTTTACTTTGTCTTCTCTGTTTCTTTCTTTTTTTGGAGATTCGTTGATGTGGTTTTGTAAGAGACAACAACTACCTAATAGAGAAAAAGATTCTCAATCGAATTAATTTCCTTCTCTTATCTATGATTTTTAGTATGATGTTAGGGTTTTTGCCTGATATATCTATCTGATTCTCTGAACTCCAAGAGTGTGGTTCAGTGTTAGGGGTTGATCCACGCTTAAGTAAGGTTAGGGGTTCGAATTTTGCCTTGTGTATGCAGCCGCTTTAAATCTTAGGATCAGCTATCCCACCCTTTGAGGTGTCTCCAACGTAGCCAGGAAATTAGTCACTGCTATCGGCAGTGGATACTCCAGGGACAAACAAAAAAAAAAATCTATCTGATTCTCTCCGATAGATTGTAATTTAATTGTACTCTATGAATTTCAAATGTTAATTATTTGAATGCGTTATTTTTTTAATTAATTGGATTATCTTATAATTTTAATTTCATACGAGAAATTAATTTATTTAAGTAGTGTGATAATTGATTAATAATTCATGATCAAATATTTGTTAATTAACGAAATCTTAAGATACTCGAGTTTAGAAACTTAAATAACAAACTAGTTTTCTAAACTTCTATAATTGGATTGATTTATTTAATTTAATCAATCTTTTATTTTCTTCATGTTATGTATAAGTGCTATATGACCAATTTAAGATTTGTATAAGATAAAAACTGTAACGACCCGGCTGATCACTATACTCACAACCACAGCACACCGGAAACACTAGACAGAATAGAACGAGTATATATAAATATAGGATCTAGAATATAAATATATACAATGTCCCAATACGACTAGAGTTAGAGTGTACAAAACAAAATACAACCAAAGTAGCCAGATAGTGGCCCAACAACAAAACATCAACCAAACAAGACTCCTCCCTTTGTCAGCTGCAGACTTGCCACTATCACCAGTCTAACCCTGCTCTGCTCCCATACATAGTATGATCATCGCAGTCCAAACCACATGGAAACAACAAAGGGTAAGCTAGTGAAAGGAAACAACATACATATATAAATATGTGAATAAAAAATAGCTACAGTTATCAACCAGCTTAACAACATCAACTTAAAATGCCACAACATGCAGCAATAACAGCACACATCTCACATCATCAGCATACAACTCATCAGCCATACAACATAACAACAATAAAACATACAATGCGTCGTCACGCATATAAGTTAGTATTGGTCGCTTGTAATCGGTATAGGTCGACCTGGCCCCTATACCGTGGTCGCTTTGTACACGTGTGCCTCGACCTTGCCCACACACGGGACCACTAAGACTTAGGGGAGAACAACAAGTTACCACTCCAAGGGTCAGCTTTCCAGGGAGGGTTTTCAACAAATTGGGCTCCAAGAGCACCACAGCCACTCAATCCACACAATGGGATGAGGAAATTTCGAAAACAACTCCTCTAGTCTTAGTGATCAACAACTCAGCCTTTCGGCCTACATCACCTCAGCCTTTCGGCCTACATCACCTCAGCCTTTCGGCCTACATCACCTTAGCCTTTCGGCCTACAACACCTCAGCCTTTCGGCCTACAACACCTCAGCCTTTCGGCCTACAACACCTCAGCCTTACGGCCTACAACACCTCAGCCTTTTGGCCTACAACACCTCAGCCTTACAGCCTACAACACCTCAGCCTTTCGGCCTACAACACCTCAGCCTTACGGCCTACAACATCCAATATCAACACACAGTACAACACAACTATACAGCTCAACATATCAACTCACAACAGTATACAACTGATACAGCTCAACATATCAACTCACAACAGTATGCAACTGATACAGTTCAACATAATCAACTTACAACAATATACAACTGTTACAACTCATCATATCAACTTACAACAATATACAACTGTTGCAACTCAACATCAACAACAACATTATCTACTAGTCATCACATCATATTCATCTATTTCAATTCAACTCAGCATAAAACAACATTAACAACATATAGTAAAATCTCATCTCCGCGCCCGGCGCCCTCGTGGTTGTGCCCAGCGCGGTACAACCAGAGAGTACCAGGGGGCCAACGCGCCCAACGCAAGCATGCCCGCGCCCGGCGGGACCCAGTCAGAGAGCCCAAGGCTCACTCGCGCCTGGCGCAATACCAATTGTGCTCAGCGCCCACAAGGTAGAGACTCCCAATGAGTCTCACGCCCAGCGCGACAAGGGCCATGCTCAGCGCAGCACATCAATATCAGCATCTAGCACAGCTAGGTACAACACAGCTTACGACTCACAACTCAACTCAACAATCTAAAGTACAACAATATTTTAATTCAACATGAAAATCATTCATGACAACCCAGCTCAGCACGACAATATATATATATATATATATATATATATATATATATATATATATATATATATATATATTATAACGTAGCATTACATCATTAACAGCATACACGACATACAACATATTCTAGACATAATACGGCTCATCCACCTTGTTTACAATTCATCTATCTTGTTAAATTACCCACCCAAACAACACCAATCCACCTAAGCACCTAAAACAATTTTTAACTTAACCAAATCACTAAATGTGAAATGGCAACCTTCACAGAAAACAGCGCATCAGGAGTTACACTACTCCTACCATGCTCATCCTTATCTCATATGAAAGATAAGAAGATTTCCTACAACTCTCATGAATACACCAAGTCTTAATTCCTTCATCTACCTTCTTAAAAATTCTAAAAATCGCAATAGCTATAAGCAATGTTGGTAGCTTGACCCCTCTTCACTAAAATAGCCATATCTAGAGTTCTAAAACTCCTTTTTGGGTGATTCCAGCGCCATTGGAAAGCTAACATCCAAGGCTACAACTTTCATAAAACTATAAAGTCAAATTCTGAAAATCAAGTGCACGCCTGGCGCATTAAAAGAGCGCCCGGCGCATTAAAAGCGCGCCCGGCGCATTAAAAGCGCGCCCGACGCAATTCTCAACCAAAGACCTACAAAGGTCTATTGCGCCCAGGGATTCCTCATTTCAATTCACGCCCCGCGCGAAGAACTACGCCCGGCGCAAATTCAAATTCATCAAAACCTGCGAAAAATCACATCCCAAACACATGCAAACCCAGCAAAGTGTCCCATTTTCAACCAGCAGTTCAAAAATCATGCCTTTTCGTAAATGCAACAACAAAACAAGAATTTCCCCAAAATTCCTCAAAGAACCCCGAAAACCCCATACTCCAATCTCAGCAAAATCACCAAACATCAAACAATCAAGGAGTTCCTAGAACTCGTTTTCAGCCAAAACGTAGCAAAAACTAACTTCTCTTACCTCGGTGAAGAAATTTCGAGCTTCCGGGAAAGCGAAGGAGAAGACGAAAGACGAACGGAGAAAAAGATAAACGCCTAGCTATCAACTAACTCCATGAGAAAAGGACCACCTTCCTCACAGTCTTGGCCTGAGGAGAAGAAATTGGTATCAAATATTTTTTAGTGAAAGGAGAAGGGAGAATGAGAAAAGAGAGTGAGAGGGACAACAAGGAAAGGAGAAGGGAGGGAGTGGCTACGGGGGTCTCCCAAAAACCATTAGGTTTCATGATCAAAAGTGATTAAGTAACTTAAGAGACAAAATTGGTAATCAATTTCAAAATTCAGGACAATTGAATTTGGGAGAATTAGGTCAATTAAGTCAAAACTCTAAAAATTTTATTTTTCTAAATAAAAATAAAAAAAAGGAAGGGAGGGGGGTTTATAGCTATGTTTTTATTTTTTAACAAAAATATAAGGTACTTTATGTAATATTCCAAAATTTTGAAACAATATTATGAATTTTCTTATTATTATCTTATTCTTAAAATAATAATTTAAAATTTTAGTTATCATATTTAAAATAAATAAATATAAATGTCTTATTTTGATAGCTTATGATTTTTATATTTCACCAAATTAAAGTAGAAATATTTATTATTCAATTTTATTATAATATTTTAAGAATAATATTTTTTTACCATATTTAAAATAAATAAATAAATAATGATGTTTTACTTATTCATTTATTACCTTATAATTTTTATATTTTCAGTAGATTAAATATATATATATATATATATATATATGTATAATATCCAACTATATTATAAATATTTATAATATTTTATTATTATAAATACATATGAAAAAAATTAGATATATTATAATATAATAATAACATATACATAAAAAATGAAGTGGTTCAATGGCTTGTTTAGTGACTTATAAGAATTATAAGTAGTAGGTCACAGGTTTGAGTCATGTCATGGCTTTATATTTTTAATAGTTTTTATTGGACAAATCTTGTAGTAAAAAAAAAGAATCTTAATTCTTCAATAGATAATAGTAGATAAACTTAATTCAATGCTATAGCAGTCAATTTTCACAGATTGTACAATAAGGGTAATTTAGTAGCCTAGAGCGTTCCTAAACTGGAACGGGCCATTCCAAAATACTAAAATTGACTACAAATCTTAGTTAGGAACGGGTCGTTCCCAAATTGGAACGGGCGTTCCAAACCACCAAAAAGGCTTGTAACCCTAGTTGGGAACATGTCATTCTGGTTTAAGAACGGACCGTTCTGGTTTTAGAACGATCCATTCTGGAGATGAAATTTTACACATAACGAATGAGCCCAAAACGGGCCATTCCGGGCACGCTTGATGCCTATAAATAGAATGCTTTGACACTCTCAAAAGTACACTTTTCACTTCTGACTTATTTTCTTCTACACTCTCTGAAGATCGAGGGGAACCTAGAGGTGGAGACCAACTAGATCCTGTTGTAGTTTCAGCTACTATTTATCGAGGTACAGGGGAAAAAAGAGATTTATGTGTAGAGTTACATCAGGAATGGGTGGAGAAGAGTTCCTGTGGAATTTTTAATAATTTTATAATTATTTCTATTTGGAGAATTATTAGTATTATGAGATTCTGTATGTGTTTAAGATTAGGAATATGTAAATAATTTGTAAAAAATATGATTTGGGAGAAAGAACGAAATTGTAGAAAAGTGCTTGTGAGTTAGGTTTTAGAAAAATTAGGGGTTTTACTGTTTAAGTTAAGATTCTATTAAATTGGTGATTCAGTTAAGTATTATATTAATTTATAAATGTCATTGTTATATTATATGATAAAAATTGATGATCTAGATGTGGATTCATGGTGAATTGCTTGAGGGATATGTGAACCATTATTTTGTGTGGACTTATCTATATTATGTATGTGATGCGGAATTGACTTATGGACTATGGTGTGATGTCTTGGCACAAATGTATACATATTGTATCTACCGTTTTAGTATTGAATTGATAGCATGATGTGGCGAATGGTATGTTATGGCTTAATTGTTCAATTAATTATGATGTGAGTATGTTGGCATGAAATGAGATGTTGTATTGAATGTGAATGTGATGTGATTGTGGTTCCTCATACTAATGACCAGGGATGGCACGACCCTTGGGTAAGTGATGCTACAAGGACGGCGTGACCTTGACATAGTGTGGGATGTGTGAGGCAATTAACATGTATCACTTATCTCAGATGTGGTGTGGCCTTGGCATAGTATTAATCGTAAGATTTTTATGGATTATGAATGTGAATATGATTGTGGTTCCTCACACTAATGACCAGGATGGCACGATCCTTGGGTAAGTAATGCTACAAGGACAACGTGACCTTGACATAGTGTGGGATGTGTGAGGCAATTAACACGTATCACTTATGTCAGATGTGGCGTGGCCTTGACATAGTGTTAATTGTAGGATTTGTGTGGATTATGAATAAAATATGATTGTGGTTCCTCACACTTATGACCAGGGATGGCACGACCCTTGGGTAAGTGATGCTACAGGGATGGCGTGACCTTGGCATAGTGTGAGATGTGTGAGACAATTAACACGTATCACTTATGTTAGATGTGGCGTGGCCTTGGCATAGTGTTAATTGCAAAATTTGTGATGGATTGGTGTGATTGCGAATTGTGACGTGAAGATGATGCATGATTGATAGAGTCAGGATATATTGAAATGCTTGTAAATACTTCATTAAGTAATGAGTTATGATGAGATTATGTTATGGAATTTTCTTGTGTGCTTTATATATAGATGTTTTCTTTTCTCACCGTACAATTTGTGGATGTTTTAGGTGAGAAAGATCTGGCTATGAGTGGCATCTAGAATGCCAACAGTTGAATTATGGGTATGCTCTAATATGTGACATCGGGACAGAGGATTTCAAGGAGATGGATTTTTATATGGATTTGGAGTTGTATTTATTATTTTGAAAACAATTTATAAATTTTTAGGTTTTATTTTCCAAGTTTTATTTTCAATTATTTTAGATATTGAAGAACAGTTATGAAGATTTTATGTGAACCCTTTTTACCAATGTTGAAAAATTTATTCGTTAGTTTTTACATTATTATAATATATGTGTTGGGATAGTAAGGGTGTCACAAATGCTACAAGTACACAAATTCAATTCTACAGGTAGATAAATGCCACAGTAGATAGATAAATATTCTCCAGTACTAGATAAAACTTCTCTAGTAATAGATAACACTATAAATGAATCTATGATATTTTTTACTCTTAATCTATACTAATATATAAAGGGAATACTCCTTTTAGTAACCACCTTGGTCTCCATATGATAGGGAAAGTTTACGTAGGTCCAAGCTTCCTCCATATTGGGCCAAAGATTACAAATTGGAATAGTTATTTCTTTACGTTTTTAAGCCCATGATGTTTTTATCTTTTCCTTCAAGGTCTCTTTAGACCATTGTAAGAAGTATTTAATACCTGGACTCTCTAGTTGAGGGGTAGGATGAAATTCTGAATTAAATCTTTCTTAGCTTTGTTCTGGTAGCCCTAGTTCTTACGGTAGTCTCTATCAATTTGGTGCTTTCATTGACCATGCCTCCTAAACCTACTCGGGATTCAGACTCCAATCGACCTTCGGATGAGGCCATCGCCACCCTCACCTCCCAGATTGCAGAATTACAATTGCAATTAATCCAACATAATCAAATACATGATGATCGCCATGATCCCCTAACTCTTTTGATGTCCAATATGATGGATACCTTCACTCAACAAATTCACAACATCAAATCACCAGGTACCTCTTCTTCTTCCCCTTCGTCTACTTTACCCACCCTAAATATACCCGGATCTATTCCACTCACGGCACCAGCTATGATTACTCAACCCATCCCCAATTGTCCCCCATTTTGTACGGCCCCACCTATCCTTACAACGAGTTCCATTAATTCCCATCTTCATACCTCATACAATCCACCACCTCCTAACCCTCTCATTTTCCCCACTTCCATTCCTTACTCCCATCACGTACCTCACCCCCTACAATACCCTATACCTGTTAGACCACCCAAACTACAACTTGCTGTGTTTGATGGTTCCGAGCCTCTAGATTGGATTTTTCAGGCTGAGCAATTTTTTTTATTTTATCAAGTACCCTGGGAGCAACGGGTGCCCATGGTGGCATTCTATATGAAAGGTGACGCCCTCAGTTGGTTCAAATGGATGTATTCTTTGAATCAACTAGGCGACTGGACTTTTTTTAGTCGAGCTTTGGAATTGCGTTTCGGTCCCTCCACCTATGAAAACCATCAAGGTTCCTTGTTTAAACTCAAACAAGCTAGATCAGTGGCGGATTACCAAGCTAATTTTGAAAAATTGTGCAACAAAACGGTAGGGTTGTCCCATGATAATTTGTTGAATTGTTTTTTGTCTGGTTTAAGCCCACCTATCGAACGCGAGCTCAAGATTTTAAAACCTCAGACCCTTACCCAAGCTATTGGCATGGCTAAGTTGGTGGAGGAAAAATTAATGGATGTTAGGCCTAAGTTCCCACGACCTCCCATGACCACTACCCAAACTACACCCCCTTTCTCTAACTCCTCACGGCCAACCACCTCCCAAAACACCACCTCACCATCCGTCATCTCTTCCCCAAAGTTTCCCATTAAAAAGTTGACAACACAACAAATGCAAGAACGGCGGGCCTTAGGGCTTTGCTATAATTGTGATGAGAAATTTGTACCTAGCCACAAATGTACCACCCCCAAGTTTTTATTGCTATTGTCTAATGATGAAACTGACTCAGCCGCGCCTACCATAGACGTTGCCGAATCACCTGTGACAGCAGAGTTTGAGATGGGCTCCCATTTTCATTTATCCACTTTTGCTTTAACCGGCCAACCCTCAACTCAGACATTAAAATTTCAAGGCTCAATTTTCGGACAATCCGTTAGCATTTTGGTGGACACTGGCAGCTCGCACAATATTATCCAACCCCGTATGGTCAAATTCCTTAATCTCACCCTGGTTCCTACAATGCCTTTCAAAGTCATGGTGGGCAATGGTGAGTATATTTCTTGTACTACAGTTTGCGAAGGGGTTCCTATCCAGTTTCAAACACATTCATTTGAAGTTCCACTATTTGTGTTACCTATAGAGGGGGCTGATGTAGTTCTCGGGTTAGCTTGGCTACAAACTCTCGGGCCTGTGCATGCTGATTTTTCGGTCCCCAGTTTTACCTTCTCTCACCAGGGCCGACATGTTACAATTGAAGGGGACTCTCAATTACCTACTCAAACTACCTTTCCCCAATTTTGTCAACTCCTTCAACAAGATTCGATTGCTACTTGTCACCTTCTCTCCTTTACTCATATTGCCCCACCCACACAACCTCCCACACTAAACCAAACCAGCCATCCTATTCAACCTGAGTTGAATCAATTATTGCATGAATACGCTCGGGTTTTCCAAACTCCTACTGGCCTTCCACCCTCCCGTCCCCATGACCACCATATCAGATTACAACCCCACTCCAATCCTATCAATGTTAAACCCTACAGATATCCTCACCACCAAAAAGAAGCCATGACACAAATGATCAAAGAGATGTTAACCGAGGGCATCATTAGACCCAGTACCAGCCCCTTTTCGTCCCCAGTTTTATTAGTAAAAAAAAAGATGGGTCATGGAGATTTTGTTCTGGTAGCCCTAGTTCTTACGGTAGTCTCTATCACCATATTTTATTGACCATTACCGTTTTATTTTAAAAAATTAGAAAAAAATAATATTTTTTTTATCAAAATCAAGACCCTAAAATTAATTAACTAATTATAAAATTAGATAACATATATTTATTACTTTATTTTATTTTATTTTATCTTTAATAGAGACACGAAGTGCCTTGAATTTACTAGTAATTAATGAGATGTTTCTAGTTTATGTTGTTTGATTATTTTATGATTATTATCACTGTCATTTACTTAATTGGTACTCTTTAATATATTCCATTTAAGTAAAATATATTTTATTAAATTCTAAATAATGAAAAAAATACTCAACTTATTTAGCGTAATTATTTTTATATTAATATTAACTATAATATAGTTTTGCTAAAATATCTTAAACTCGTTTTGTTGTTATTTTTTCATGCATTTATAAAGATAAATATTATCCTATGGCCATAAGAATAGAAATTTGAATTAATTTGTAGTTGGAGGTTTACCTTGGGGATTTAAATGAGTAAAAACTTAAGGTGAAATAACTTTTAGTTATTTGCTATTATACTGCTCATTTATCCTGACTAGTCACTATAAGTATAATTCAAATTTTTATATCAAGAAGAATTATTATATATTTATTAGTACTAAATATTTCTATGCATATTATGTAATTGTTGATATTTGTTGGATAATTGTTCTCACTCCTTATGTTTCTTGTGTAATATATGTAATTAATTTATATATATAAATAAATATATATATATATATATATATATATATATATGGACTTCCCAGCGATTCTGGTCCCTTTCCCTTCAATGATATCCGCGGTATTCTCTGGCATTACATGGAGTGTAGACGCGTTAGCAAATGTAGTCACATTCAATGGAGTGGCAGTATCATCTTTTACTTTCTTTCCAAATCAAGAAGTCCCTACAATGATTGATAACCCTATAGTTGTTACTTTCTTTATACCACTTGCTAATCATGTCAATCCAATTATAAATTTATTTCAACCACCTATGTAAATATTATAGTAGAAGTATAAAAGAAACTATAGTATGTAAATAGACACGCATTGTAAATATTTTTAAAATAATATGTAATGTAAATATTAAAATCATATGTAAGATATAAGAAATTATAATTATGTACATTATTATAAATATTATCTGTAAAAATCTTTCTTTATTATTATGTATAATTAATAATACACTTGTATTTTCAAAAAAAAGAAAAAGAAAAAAAAAATATATATATATATATATAATATTAGAATTAATACGACTAGGCATTAGACTTTAGCTTTTTTATTTTTTGAACTGAGCCCTTTTATTTACTTAATAAGGCAAGAGATAATAAAATCTCAAAATATTCAACTGAACATTTTATTATGAAACATTTAAAAAATACTTAATACATATATTCACTTCAACTTACATAAATATCACATCATATAATCTAGTTTTTATTTTATTTCAACGAGTTTCATATAGAGAAAGCATATTGAATTATACTCTAATTAAGTTTCGTAGTTAAACCTACGAATAAGCTCTGGTTTTATTGAATAATATTTTGAATAAAATAATTATCTAGGTACACACCTTAAATACAATTTTTTTATATTGTAATTTGTATATTTTCCTTGTTGGTCTCAATTTGATCTATTTTTATTCTTCTTAATTTCTAATATTTATATTTTTAGGAAAAGAATACATTTATCGCTAGAAGAAATGTTACATACAATAACAAATAAAAAGTTTTACTATAAATACAAAATATGTAGATATAAACCTATTTGACATACAAATATATACAATTTTAGTATTGACTTTTTTAATAATTTATATTGTGTCATTATGTATTTATACTTTTTTAATGATTCGTTTTCCCAAATTCGTGGCCAGATTCTTCTCTCTGACCCCCTCTCTTCCATTGGTAACGTTTTTTCCCTTATTCTTTAAGAAGAAACACAGAAAGAAATCGTTGTCACTCACGCTACTTCTTCTCATTCTGATGATATGGCTTTTGCTGTGAATCAAAGCTCTAAAACAAATTTTGATAACAACAAAGGTAAATTTATCAAGAAAGAAAGACCCAAATGTGCTCACTATGAGAAGTTTGGACATATTAAAGATAAATGTTACAAACTTGTGGGTTACCCTCCTAACTATTTCAAAAATCGTCAACCACAAGTTGTAAATCAAGTTGACATTTCACCTGAATCCTCGAAATCAAATACTGCCTTAAATCTAACCCCTGCTCAGTGTCAGCAATTGATGACTCTCTTGAACAATCAAATACAATCAGAAAACAATCTTGATGCTATAACTACCAATGTTACAGGTATATGCATGAATGTTGATTTTTCTGATAAAAACCACATTTGGATTATAAATTCTAGTGCTACTTCACATATATGTTGTTCAAAAACCCTGTATAATTCATACTCAACTCTTATCAATTCTCATGTCTTACTGCCTAACTCCACTAAAGTCCAAGTAAAAGTCATAGGAAGTATAAAGCATAGTGATGAGATTTTCCTGCATAATGTTATACATATACCTACTTTTAGATTTAATTTGTTATCTTTGTTAACTCTCATAAATGAGAATTGTTTTAGATTTGTGTTTGAACCTAACAGCTTTATTCTTCAGGATCTGAAAACCTTGAGGACGATTGGCATCTCTACACCACATCAAGGGCTTATTCTCTTTGAATTTCCCAAGTTTTTTTTTAAATTCTAATTGTAGTGAAATTTGTAATTTTGTTACTTATAATACTTGGCACAAAAGGTTGGGCCACACTCCTGCTACTGTTTACCAAATCATTGCTAATAAAACTCAATTGACTGATATCGATTCTAATTTTCATTGTAGTACTTGTAATCTAGCAAAACAAAATAGACTACCTTTTCATAATTCTAACAAATTTAGTGCTAATATTTATGACTTAATTAATGTTGATATTTGGGGACCTTTTAGGATACCTACTTATGATGGATATATACATTTTCTCACCATAGTAGATGATAAGAGTAGATTTACTTGGATATACATGTTAAAGAATAAATCTGATTGCATTGGTATCATACCAAAATTCTGTTCATATGTGGAAAATCAATTTCAGACTACTATTAAGACCTTTAGATCTGATAACGCCAAGGAACTAGCTTTTAAGGAATATTTTTCTAAGAAAGGAATCATGCATCAATTTTCTTGTGTAGAGAGACCACAACAGAATAGTGTTGTGGAAAGGAAACACTTACATATCCTTAACATTGCTCGTGCCTTGATGTTTCAATCTAATGTTCCCCTTTATATATAGGGTGATTGTGTAAAAACTGCAGTTTTCCTTATGAATAGAACTCCTAGTCCTATTTTAAATTATAAATCGCCTTATGAGCTCATCTACAATAAGATTCCTAACTATTCTGATTTCAGAACATTCGGCTCTTTGTGTTATGCCTCCACTCTTCTTTCTAGCAGGCAAATTCAGCCCTCGAGTAATGTGACACCCTTACTACCCCAACACATATATAATATAATTTAATTAAGAAGAATAAACTTTTAAAGGGTTCGTAAAAGGGTTCATATAAAACTTCGAAACTGTTCTTTCTTCAATATAAGAACATGATTGAAAAATAAAACTTGAAAGGTAAAATTTAAGAGTTTACAATTTTAAACACATTTATTACAATACCAAATCCATATAAATATTCTGTCCTAGAAATCCTCTGCCCCGATGTCACATTATCAGAGCATTCCCATAATTTAACTGTTGGCATTCTAGATGCCACTCGTAGCCGGATCTTCTTCACCTAAAATATCCACAGTTTATACGGTGAGAAAAGAAAATATCTATATGCAAAGTACATACAAACACATCACAATATAATCTCATCATAATTCATTATTTAATAATATATATATATATATATATATATATATATATCAATCATTCATCATCTTCACATCTCAATTCACATTTAACATATCTCATTTCACATACATATCTCAATCCATCATAATCCACACCAATTATACAATTTACAACATCATTTCCATATTCATAATTCATGTCAATCTTACAATTAACACTATGCCAAGACCTCGCCACATCTGACACAAGTGATACAGGTTAATTGCCCCCTACACCAAACCAGGGTCACGCCCTCCCTGTAGCATCACTTACCCAGGGGCCGTGCCATCCCTAGTCATTAAGGAGTACGCTCGTCCCTGAAGCATCACCTACCCAGGGTTCGTATCATCCCTGATCATCCGGGAGTACGCTCGTCCCTGAAACATCAACTACCCAGGGTTCGTATCATCCCTGATCATCCGGAGTACGCTCGTCCCTGAAACATCAACTACCAGGGTTCGTATCATCCTTGATCCTTTAGTGTAAGGAACCATAATCAAATTACAATCCATACAGTCTCTTGCAATTAACCCTATGCCAGGGCTGCCATAATCGACATAAGTGGTGTGTGTTAACTGTCTTACTCATCCCACACCATGCTAGGGTCACGCCCTCCCTGTAGCACCACTTAACCAGGGGCCGTGCCATCCCTAGTCACTGATGTGAGGCACCATAATCACAATCATAATCACATTCATACAACATCTCATCTCATAATTCAAATTCACATCACGTACACAATTCCACCTCACATACACAACAGATAAGCCCAACAAAATAAGGGTTTACACACCCCTCAAGTAATTCACATCAAGATCATTCATTCTTATCAATCAATACAATAAAAACATTCATAAATTAATATTATAAACAATGAAATTATCAATTTAATATAATTCAGCATAAACAGTAAAACCCTTAATTAAAACCTATCTCACAGGCACTTTTCTACAATTTCGTTCTCTCTCCCAGATCATCATTCTTACAAATTATTAGCATATTCATAATCCTCAACACCTACCGAATCTAATGGTATAATTCATTCCTCAAACAGAAATAATTCAACTTTTCCAAAACCTAGCCTACATGCACTTTTCTATAATTTCGTTCTCTCTCCCAGAGCATTATTTTTACAAATAAATCATATATTCGTACTCCTAAATTCATACAGAATCAAATAATGCCAATAAATTTTCAAACAGAAATAATTATAAAATTGCTCATAATCCTAAGGGTTCTTCTTCTACCCAATTTCCTCATGTAACTCCACATATAAATAATCTCTTTTTCTCCCGTACCTGGATACATAGGAACTCGGGCAGAACCTCTTCTTTTTCTTTAAATAAGGATCGGAACTAAGACTGGAGCAGAACCTCATCCTCTGAGTTCCCCTTGGTCTTCAGAGAGAAGAAGAGGAACAAAAGAGAGAACAGAAGAGAAGAGAGAGTGAGAATGAGAGGTGTGTAGAAATGAGAGGATTTGAGGCCTATTTATAGGATTTTTCGCCCACCTACCACTACGGCCCGTTCCAAAATCGGAACGGCCCGTTCTGGGCCCTTCAAACCTACGTAAAGTTTTCAACTGGAACGACCCGTTCCCAAACCAGAACGACCCGTTCTCAAACCCAGCAGAACGGCCAGTTCTGCTTCCAGAACGGCCCGTTCTCCAAACCAGAACGGCCCGTTCTCCCTCTGGAACGGCCCGTTCTCCAAACCGGAACGGCCCGTTCTCCCTCCAGAACGGCCCGTTCTGCTTCTCAAATTTTGGGCCTTTAACTTATTCCAGAACGGCCCGTTTCACTTTTGAAACGGCCTGTTCTGGGCAACGAATTGGGCCTACCGCCCATTGAAAATTGGGCTATTACAATACTTCCCTCCTTTATGAAATTTCGTCCTCGAAATTTTTGCAATGGTAGACTCCTCGCTTCTTACTTTCTAATTATTATGCGACCTCACTACCTTATTGATATACAACTCTATCAAAAGATATCTAAGGGAAAAACAAGTAAACTTGGCAAGCCTATCCACTAAAACACAAATAGAATTAACCTCTTAAGCATCTCAGACAAACCTACAATTAAGGCCTATCCACCCATCATCTCACTTCCACAATGGGACGTCTGAGTGCTACAAAATTCCTAAAGACTTCTAGCATACTAAACACAAGTATACAATTTCTCTACTCCTTTCTTCACCTTAGGTCACTTCACTTCCGCTGCGCTATTCAGATACATCCTCCTAAGGTCCCGATACATCTCATTAGCTCATAAATATATATATTAAGAGTACTGTTATGTACTTCCTCTAAAATCATCTTCTTTAATTCAAGGTTACTATGCACCCAAGTTTGTTCTTGCACCTCAAAACAATGTCGATTTCTACTCATAAATGGTTATCTATACTTCTACCAATCTTCTCCACTTGGTTCTCTAAGAAAGGATCTGACTCCTAGGCTTCTCTAATCTCATCCATTAATTCACTAGTCACTTTTAACACAATCAATTCAATACTTCTAAGGATAATCTCATACACCAAGCATAAGTCTTTAAATTCTTCAATCAAATCTAACCCTTAAATCATCATAAATGATATACTAGAGGTCATCATAATCAAGGCATCTGCCACAATATTGGTTTTACTTCTGTGATCATCTTTAAAGATTAAGCACCTAAGCGTAAGTTCACTAGGTATACATATCAGATCTCTAATTTCACCAGTCCATCTACACCCAAGTCAAACTCTTATTCATCACCTTATCCTATAGCCTCATATCTTGTCACCAAAATTAATCAATTAATTATACGTCTCCAATTTTCTTCAACAATTCACTCGTTACTCAAGTTATACCTAGTTTCATACTACTCGGAGTAATCTCATAAGTCAAACTTAAATCTTTAATTTCAGCCAAAAAGATCCATCTCTCTAATCATAAGAAAAAAATAATGTAGAGGGTTCCTACTCAAAGCATCAACCATCACATTGACTTTATGCAAATAACAACTAAGATTGAAATCCTAGTCCACAAAAATTCCAAATATCTCTTTTGTCCCATATTCAAGTCCTTCGGGTCAAACAAAATTTGAGGTTTTAATGATCACTGAATACCTCCAACTTAGAATCATATAGGTAGTGTCTCCAAATCTTAGTGTAAATATCACGATTGCTCACTCAATGTCATGGATAAGGTAATTCCTCTCATAAATTTTCAATTGCTTAGAAACATAAGTTATTACCCTTCCTCCTTGCATCTACACTACCTCCAAATTCATCTTAGAAGCATCACGGTATACCACATAAGACTTACTAAAATCCGGTAACATTATCCAATCTTTCCTTAAGAGTTTGAAACATACTCTCACATTTATTATCCCATACAAAGGCAAGTCTTTCCTAGTCAATCTAGTCAAATAGTAAGCAACCTAGAGAAGTAAGCGACGAAATGCTTTGGGGAGTTGAAAATAAGCATAGGTTCGGGGATCCTCGATATAGGTTAACCTTTTGAACTACTGTTAAATTCATGGGTAGGCAAAAGAAAACTTAGTGAACTGAAACATCTTAGTGGCTAGAAGAAAAGAAAGCAAAAGCAATTCCTATAGTAGCGACGAGAGAAACGAGAGCAACCTAAACCGTGAATGGCTATCTTAAAAATTTACTCAATAAATTTCCTATAAACTATCTCAATAAAACTTCTAACCTCACAAATTGACTTTTGATATCTCCCACTTAAGCACAACTTCTACCATAGGTAGATCTATGTTATATCCGCGCAAGAAATTACAAGGCCTAAATCTATCTTGGATATATCTTCAAAATTAACTCTAATATGATGATCTCACATCTTAAGGTCAATCTCACTAAACACACAACCATTCACTAATTAATCCATAAGGTCATCTATCCTCATATCCACATACATGCATATCATATTAGAATACCTATTTAAACCATCATATATACATCATTCCCAATCATATATATAAATCTATCACTATTTTACACCATATAACATGTGCATGAACTTAACTTTACCACATAGCATCATAAAACCTTGAATAACCTTACAATCCACATGACAACACCTCAGAACATCATAACAAAATCATTTTTATCCTTGCATTGCCTAGTAACTCAAAAATATCATGATAGCATACATATCCCATCAATAACTGTAAAGGAAAATGATACCTAGAGAGTTACACTTGTCCAACGATCTCAATCCTATCTCAAAAGAAAGATAAAAGAATAAGTTATAACTCTTATGAAAACATGAGATTCTGAATAGATCCTGTTCTCAGCTAACAATTCAAAAATCACAACAGATATATTTAACGCTTATAACTAGCCTCTGATTACCAAAACAACTATAACTGAAGTTCTAAACCTTCATTTTACCTGATTCTAGTGCCATTGAAAGATCACATCCAAGACTACAACTTCCATGAAGACCACAAAATCCAAATCTATCAATACGGTACTCCTACTATCATAACAAAACTACAGTGAAAACATCTCCTATACTAGACAACAATAGTGCACTAACAACCCACAGAATACCTCAACCCTTCCAAACTTACTTCTTTCTACCTTAAATTCATATCCAAGCTTCCAACTACAATCCCTAAACGAAAATAATTCACCTATTCCACAAAATACTTAGAGCTAAAATCAAATCCTCATGCCACCTAACCACTAACAAGATTAATATGCAAGCATCAAAACTTAAGGAAATAACCAACACTCTGACCTTTCATCAAGAATACTCAAAGCTCTAATGCTCAACACATAACCTCTTAGATTCAATCACTAGAACTATAACTTTCAAAAACTCTACCAATCGTAAACACTTAATACACTCGAAAAATCAATGTCTCACCCACATTCAAAGTCCTAATAGTTCTAGTTGATTAGCAAGACTTCGTCCACTACTACTGGCACATATGCTTGCAATACGAGCGATACCACTCAACCACTACTTCTTACGTAAGTAAGAACTATCAAAACAAATAAGCAATCATGAATAGCATCAACTAAGCTATATCATGTCTTTCAGCCAAATTCTGAGAAAACAATACACAAGTAAGCACAACACTAACAACACAAGGGAAACATCATCATTATCCACATCATAATGCAAAGCATTGTTAGAGTACACACAATTAAATAACAACAAACAAAATCAATCATCATACTAGCATATCAATAAATTCCACAATCAATTCATTCTATCATTCATCTACTAAACAAGCATAGTAGACTCATAACTCACGGCCGATTGGATCGACCTGCTCTGATACCACTTAATGTGACACCCTTACTACCC
The DNA here is from genome assembly GCF_000230855.2 of Cajanus cajan. Classification (NCBI taxonomy): domain Eukaryota; kingdom Viridiplantae; phylum Streptophyta; class Magnoliopsida; order Fabales; family Fabaceae; genus Cajanus; species Cajanus cajan. The sequence continues at coordinate 4,916,818 of NC_138517.1, read as the reverse complement.
CAACACATATATAATATAATTTAATTAAGAAGAATAAACTTTCAAAGGGTTCGTAAAAGGGTTCACATAAAACTTCGAAACTGTTCTTTCTTCAATATAAGAACATGATTGAAAAATAAAACTTGAAAGGTAAAATTTAAGAGTTTACAATTTTAAACACATTTATTACAATACCAAATCCATATAAATATTATGTCCTAGAAATCCTCTGCCCCGATGTCACATTATCAGAGCATTCCCATAATTTAACTGTTGGCATTCTAGATGCCACTCGTAGCCGGATCTTCTTCACCTAAAATATCCACAGTTTATACGGTGAGAAAAGAAAATATCTATATGCAAAGTACATACAAACACATCACAATATAATCTCATCATAATTCATTATTTAATAAAATATATATATATATATATATATATATATATCAATCATTCATCATCTTCACATCTCAATTCACATTTAACATATCTCATTTCACATCATATCTCAATCCATCATAATCCACACCAATTATACAATTTACAACATCATTTCCATATTCATAATTCATGTCAATCTTACAATTAACACTATGCCAAGGCCTCGCCACATCTGACACAAGTGATACAGGTTAATTGCCTCCCACACCAAACCAGGGTCACGCCCTCCCTGTAGCATCACTTACCCAGGGGCCGTGCCATCCCTAGTCATTAAGGAGTACGCTCGTCCCTGAAGCATCACCTACCCAGGGTTCGTATCATCCCTGATCATCCGGGAGTACGCTCGTCCCTGAAACATCAACTACCCAGGGTTCGTATCATCCCTGATCATCCGGAGTACGCTCGTCCCTGAAACATCAACTACTAGGGTTCGTATCATCCTTGATCCTTTAGTGTGAGGAACCATAATCAAATTACAATCCATACAGTCTCTTGCAATTAACCCTATGCCAGGGCTGCCATAATCGACATAAGTGGTGTGTGTTAACTGTCTTACTCATCCCACACCATGCTAGGGTCACGCCCTCCCTGTAGCACCACTTAACCAGGGGCCGTGCCATCCCTAGTCACTGATGTGAGGCACCATAATCACAATCATAATCACATTCATACAACATCTCATCTCATAATTCAAATTCACATCACGTACACAATTCCACCTCACATACACAACAGATAAGCCCAACAAAATAAGGGTTTACACACCCCTCAAGTAATTCACATCAAGATCATTCATTCTTATCAATCAATACAATAAAAACATTCATAAATTAATATTATAAACAATGAAATTATCAATTTAATATAATTCAGCATAAACAGTAAAACCCTTAATTAAAACCTATCTCACAGGCACTTTTCTACAATTTCGTTCTCTCTCCCAGATCATCATTCTTACAAATTATTAGCATATTCATAATCCTCAACACCTACCGAATCTAATGGTATAATTCATTCCTCAAACAGAAATAATTCAACTTTTCCAAAACCTAGCTTACATGCACTTTTCTATAATTTCGTTCTCTCTCCCAGAGCATTATTTTTACAAATAAATCATATATTTGTACTCCTAAATTCATACAGAATCAAATAATGCCAATAATTTTTCAAACAGAAATAATTATAAAATTGCTCATAATCCTAAGGGTTCTTCTTCTACCCAATTTCCTCATGTAACTCCACATATAAATAATCTCTTTTTCTCCCGTACCTGGATACATAGGAACTCGGGCAGAACCTCCTCTTTTTCTTTAAATAAGGATCGGAACTAAGACTGGAGCAGAACCTCATCCTCTAAGTTCCCCTTGGTCTTCAGAGAGAAGAAGAGGAACAAAAGAGAGAACAGAAGAGAAGAGAGAGTGAGAATGAGAGGTGTGTAGAAATGAGAGGATTTGAGGCCTATTTATAGGATTTTTCGCCCACCTACCACTACGGCCCGTTCCAAAATCGGAACGGCCTGTTCTGGGCCCTTCAAACCTACGTAAATTTTTCAACTGGAACGGCCCGTTCCCAAACCAGAACGGCCCGTTCTCAGACCCAGTAGAACGGCCAGTTCTGCTTCCAGAACGGCCCGTTCTCCAAACCAGAACGACCTGTTCTCCCTCTGGAACGGCCCGTTCTCCAAACCGGAACGGCCCGTTCTCCCTCCAGAATGGCCCGTTCTGCTTCTCAAATTTTGGGCCTTTAACTTATTCCTGTCGCCACCGGCCCGAAACGGGCTTTCGGCATTCGCGAAGGATGGTTGGACTCTTTTATTTGTTTAAAAATATGGATTGCTAGAATGACTTATTCTCAAACTGAGACCTCGTCAAACGAGCAATTTTATTAAAAGGCTCACCAATCCATGTTAATCCTAAGCGGGACCCTCCGTGGATTAGCGGTTTTCATAAAAAGGAAGGGTTCATGGAGTCGCCACCAATGTTTTACTCAAAACATTGGAAAAAGAAGTTTGAGGCAATCGATTCAAAAATCGACTTCGGCCATGACAACCAGAGTCGGGTAAGGGAGTCGGTTACGCGTGGGGAAGGTGTTAGCACCCCACAGCGCCCCTTTCGGGTTCCCTATGACAGATTATTTCTAAAAATAATAGTGCGAAATTACTAAATTACCCCTATTTATTCTAAGCAATTATAAATTAACTATCTACATGATGACAGTTTAAATATGTACACACAGAAAGCGGTAAAAGAAGGGACTTTAAAGAGATAAACCTTTGAAGCGTGCTTTCTTATATATCTTGACAGAAATTGGGAAGCGTTTTGGCGTTCCCTCCCTCTACAAGACCGCTCGCTCCCTCCTATAAAATTTTAACTATGGAAATCCGGAGGATTTCCCTTCGACTAGGTTCGAGACTCAAGCAAATGGCTCGTGACTCAAGAACTTCGTCGGATCAACTCTCCGAGTGATTTCTAGGCAGAGCACTGCTCAAAAAAACCCAGAATACTCAAGAAGAGGGTTAAAACTCAGTGAAAAAGTGTAGAATGACGTCCAATTGACGTCATATTTATAGGGATGAGGCGCAATACGGCCTCTGGGGGTCAATACGGTCCGTATTGAAGTTTTGAACTACAATACGGCCGTATTGAATTCAGTACGGCCGTATTGAAGTTCAAAAAACCTCAATACGGCCGTATTGAGTTCAGTGCAGCCGTATTGAAGTTCAGTGCAGCCGTATTGAGTTCAGTGCAGCCGTATTGAGTTCAGTGCAGCCGTATTGAGTTCAGTGCAGCCGTATTGAAGTTCAGAAACTTCAATACGGCCGTATTGAGTTCAGTGCGGCCGTATTGTAGTTTAAAATGTTCAATACGGCCGTACTGAACTTTTGGGAGGCCGTATTGGGCTTCATTCCCTCCACTTTCTTATTTTTTGCTACTCTAAGACCTCTAAACCTACAGATTGTCATCCCACGGTCTTCTAAGAGTCCCTTTGGCTGACTCTAAGACCTCCAAGACTTTAGCGATGTGATACTCCTTGCACTTTACAGAGATGTGCAAGGGCTTGTTGTGGTTCGGTCCCTCAGCGGGGATCTCTTCATCGGTGAAAGAGAGGTGATCATTAGCCGTAATGTGACTAACAATCCCCTCAAATTTGTCTTGGGAGATAGTATGCGACACATATGCCTCGTTCAAGACTTTCAACAGAGCTTGCCGATGCGGTTCGGAGCTTAGGATCAACGACAACAGTGTAATCTTTGCTGGCGTCCTATGAAGTTGATCCATGATGGAGTACTCGCTCTGTCGGATATACTTTAACAGCTCGTCTGTCTCCTCCTCGGATTCTTTATTTTCCTCGGTTTTATCTTTTTCTTTTTCTTTATTCTTGGGAGCTTTGTCATGAAGATCTTCGGGAGTGTAGATCCTGCCACTCCTAGTCATGCCCCCAAGTCCAGCGATGTTGGAGATATCGCTGTCGGCAGAAGAATGGATGTCGTATATCCACGGCACAGCCTTATTTGATTCGTAGGGGAAAGGTCTTGGAGCAGTGATCCTTAACGGTGTTGGACCTTCCCCTTTGTTTGTCTTGATTACCAACAACGGAGTTGACGTGTGTTCGCTTGGCGCGGTTGTTGGCTTACACTTGATAACGAACGGCGTGCGATCCATTCTTTGAACATACGCATCGATTAATTCTTTCTTTTTATTAATGTTTATTAATGATTTACTAGGAGGGATGTATGAAATGTAAACCTAGATCCCTCCATGATCTTTGATAAGAATGCATGATATGAGATGATGACGTTGAATATGCATGCATTGTGTTTATTCAACTAAGCATTATCATGTTTTTAGGATGTCCCTAAGATGATGCATGATATTGCTTGGTTTGGATAAATAATATTTTTCTCTATTTTTCTTTTGGGTATTTTTATTTATTATATTTTTTTGGGTGAAAAGGGAAACTACCTATATGAATGTGATGAAGGTAGATGTTAACACCATGTAATGGAAGATTCTTATTCCTATTTATTTTTATTTTTTAAAAAGGAATGTTGTATGTTTAAAGAATGCAATGTATGCTCAAACAATGTCACATAAACAATGCACAAACAATTCACTCATCCACGAACAGTCACGAGCGAATCACGAGGTAGGGGTATCCTGCAGAAAAGTGCATATTCAAGGTGGTTCTAACTGTTCTCACCGGTCTGAGGCCCCCAAGGTGCCCCCATTATAGGGACCCAATTCCTCTCGTCGTAAGCAGATGGAAAGCTCCAACGCACTATCGGACTCGAGTTCATGGTTATCACCTTGAGTGATGCTTTCCGACAACGGTCTACGGGCACCTATAGACCCATTCGACAACCGGCCGTACTAACATCCACTCCCTATGGCTTACCACTCATGCCCCCGGGTATAGAGGGAACTGTTGTGTGCAAAGGTTTGTGTGCAGTTTTTATTTCAAACATTTGCGAAAATTTAAACATACAACAGTTTATTAAAGCCATATAAATAAAGCATGTTATCATACAAACAAGGGGTAATAAAGTAATTTTAACTATTATTTGTTAAAAATAATCTGTCACTAAATGGGACTGACTCTCGAGGCTTCCCCAGTGGAGTCGCCATCTGTCGCCACCGGCCCGAAACGGGCTTTCGGCATTCGCGAAGGATGGTTGGACTCTTTTATTTGTTTAAAAATATGGATTGCTAGAATGACTTATTCTCAAACTGAGACCTCGTCAAACGAGCAATTTTATTAAAAGGCTCACCAATCCATGTTAATCCCAAGCGGGACCCTCCGTGGATTAGCGGTTTTCATAAAAAGGAAGGGTTCATGGAGTCGCCACCAATGTTTTACTCAAAACATTGGAAAAAGAAGTTTGAGGCAATCGATTCAAAAATCGACTTCGGCCATGACAACCAGAGTCGGGTAAGGGAGTCGGTTACGCGTGGGGAAGGTGTTAGCACCCCACAGCGCCCCTTTCGGGTTCCCTATGACAGATTATTTCTAAAAATAATAGTGCGAAATTACTAAATTACCCCTATTTATTCTAAGCAATTATAAATTAACTATCTACATGATGACAGTTTAAATATGTACACACAGAAAGCGGTAAAAGAAGGGACTTTAAAGAGATAAACCTTTGAAGCGTGCTTTCTTATATATCTTGACAGAAATTGGGAAGCGTTTTGGCGTTCCCTCCCTCTACAAGACCGCTCGCTCCCTCCTATAAAATTTTAACTATGGAAATCCGGAGGATTTCCCTTCGACTAGGTTCGAGACTCAAGCAAATGGCTCGTGACTCAAGAACTTCGTCGGATCAACTCTCCGAGTGATTTCTAGGCAGAGCACTGCTCAAAAAAAACCCAGAATACTCAAGAAGAGGGTTAAAACTCAGTGAAAAAGTGTAGAATGACGTCCAATTGACGTCATATTTATAGGGATGAGGCGCAATACGGCCTCTGGGGGTCAATACGGTCCGTATTGAAGTTTTGAACTACAATACGGCCGTATTGAATTCAGTACGGCCGTATTGAAGTTCAAAAAACCTCAATACGGCCGTATTGAGTTCAGTGCAGCCGTATTGAAGTTCAGTGCAGCCGTATTGAGTTCAGTGCAGCCGTATTGAAGTTCAGAAACTTCAATACGGCCGTATTGAGTTCAGTGCGGCCGTATTGTAGTTTAAAATGTTCAATACGGCCGTACTGAACTTTTGGGAGGCCGTATTGGGCTTCATTCCCTCCACTTTCTTATTTTTTGCTACTCTAAGACCTCTAAACCTACAGATTGTCATCCCACGGTCTTCTAAGAGTCCCTTTGGCTGACTTTCCTTTGATCTTCGAGAGTCTTCGAGTCTTATTTCCGACCCGGACAATTTTAGGGGTCTACAATTCCAGAACGGCCCGTTTCACTTTTGAAACGACCCGTTCTGGGCAACGAATTGGGCCTACGGCCCATTGAAAATTGGGTTGTTACAAGCAACTGTTGCAGTCTTCATTGGTTACCCTCAAGGCTTCAAGGATTACAAACTTCTTGATATCAGCAACAATCAAATCTTCATCTCAAGAGATGTACGGTTTTATGAACACATTTTCCCTTTTCAGAATAAATCCACCACAGGGCTCAATGAGGATGTTTTTACTTCTAATATTACACCAATCTTGGTCAATCCAAACTTTGAACCTGAAGTTGATATGGACCCAGCCACTAATTATCCTACATCTTAGCAGCAGACTATGTAACAATTATCCTTACCAACTTCTATTGACCCTCCAAGAAGATCAACCAGAACCACACATCCACCTTCCTATTTGTCTAATTATCATTGCTATAATGTGAGAATAGACAACAAGCCCATTTATCCCATACAACACTACCTAGATTATTCAAAACTTTCTACATATCAAACACATTTCACATGCCAAATATCAGAAAACTTTGAACCTCAAACCTACAACCAAGCCATCAAACCCTAAACCCTAAACCCTACAACCAAGCCATCAAACACAAGCATTAACAACAAGTTGTTCAAGATGAGCTCACTGCCATGGAAGTTAACAACACATGGACTGTCCAACCCCTTCCTCTTGGGAAAAAGCCTATCAGTTTAAATGGTTATTCAAACTCAAACTTAACTTAGATGGAAGTGTTGCTAAACATAAGGCTCGTCTGGTTGCTCGGGGCTTCACTCAACAGTATGGTTTAGACTTTCAAGAAACATTTTCTCCTATAGCAAAGATCACAACTCTTAGAGTTTTATTGGTTGTAGCCGCCTCCAACCATTGGCATCTTGCTCAACTAGATATCAACAATGCCTTTCTAAATGGCACTCTAGCTGAAGAAATATATATATATGCAGATTCCTCCAGGATATTCTACCTCAAACATAAAAACAAAAATAACTCCTCTGGTTTGCAAACTCAATAGGTCTATATATGGTCTCAAACAAGAATCCAGAAGTTGGTTTAACATGTTCAGCAACACACTCATTTCACATGGCTTCACACAATCCAAGTATGATTACACTTTCTTCACAAAAGGTTTGAAGGCTACATTCATAGCGATTTTAGTATATGTAGATGATATTGTGCTTGCTATTCCAAGTTCAAATATGATCAATGTAGCCAAAACTATGCTACAGCGACAATTCAAGTTAAAAGACTTAGGAGACCTCAAATTTTTCCTAGGCTTGGAACTTTTAAAATCAAGAAAAGGTATTTACTTATGTAAAGGCACTATACTCTAGCCATTCTTGAAGACTGGTATGCTTGCTTGCAAACCTTCTGTTGTTCCAATGGAAGCAAATCTCAAGCTTCATACAGAATCAGGAACCAAACTTCCAAATCTAGGCATATATAAAAGGCTGATTGGGAGATTATTGTATCTAACAATATCTCGGCTAGACATCTGCTATGTTGTCCACAAGCTGAGTCAATTTGTATCTAATCCTCTCTCAGATCACATGAATGTAGTAAACGTGTTACTCAGATATCTTAAAAATACTGCGGGACAAGGTTTTCTATTTAAGGCCAATTCTAACACAAGGTTACATGCTTATGTTGGTGCAGATTGGGGTTCCTACATTGACAGTAGAAGGTCAACAACAGGCTTCTGCATTTTCCTAGGCAATTCATTAATTTCATGGAAAGCTAAACGACAGAAAACTGTGAGTCGTTCCTCTACTGAGGTTGAGTATAGGTCCCTTGCTTCTGTGGCAAGTGAACTTGTTTGGCTGAAAAATCTCTTAACTGACTTCCAAATTAATACAACACATGCAGCAGTTTATTGTGACAACAAAGCCGCCATTCACATAACTTCTAATCCAACTTTTCACGAAAGAACAAAACATCTTGAAATTGATCTACATTTTGTGCGAGAACAAGTCTCGAGAGGAATGCTAAAGTTGTTTCATGTTAGAAAGTTTCATCAAGTTGCTTATGTGTTTACAAAAGTTTTGCCAAGAAATCTTTTTTTAAGCATTTTGTCCAAGATGGGTGTTGACAACATCTTCCTCCCATCTTGAAGGGGGCTATTAGATTAGTTATTTCACTCAGTTATTTTTATTTAGTTATTTTTAAATACCATATATGTAGTTTGTTACAATATAGAGACAGAGGGTGTAACAGCCCGCGCAACCCGCATGAGGATATTGTCCGCTTTGGCCCACGGCCTCACGGATTTGTTCTCGGGAATGGCCAACACCACCCCAAAACGCGTCCTCAAGAGTAAGGTATCCACACCCATATATATGGCATGCTTCGTTCACCTTACTAGCCGATGTGGGACTTCACAATCCACCCCCCCTCGGGGAGCCCAGCGCCCTCGCTGGCACACCTGCCCGGGTCCCGGCTCTGATACCAAATGTAACAGCCCGCGCAACCCGCATGAGGATATTGTCCGCTTTGGCCCACGGCCTCACGGATTTGTTCTCGGGAATGGCCAACACCACCCCAAAACGCGTCCTCAAGAGTAAGGTATCCACACCCATATATATGGCATGCTTCGTTCACCTTACTAGCCGATGTGGGACTTCACAGAGGGTATATATATCCTCCTTTTATGCAATCTTAAAGACACAACAGAATATATTCAGAAAATTATTTTTCTCTTTCCGTTTCAATTCCTTCATGAAATCATGATTATCATACTTCTAATAATATTACAACACCAAGGATCAATAAAGAAAAAAAAACTCAAACAAATAGCAATGCTAATAAACTCAAACAAATTGGTGTGCCTAAAACGTATTAACATTTAATATTTTTTATATATTAATAAACTTATAGGCAATGCTAATAACATTTTTTTTAAGGATTGACAATCATTGGTGTTAAGAAAAATTGACAATGTTTAATATTATTGAAGTTGTAAAAACAATCTTTAATATACACACTAAAAAGAAAAAGTTAATCAATGTTAGTTTTAAGTGACTTTCTGTTAGCCTTTAATAGAGTTGACTTTTTTGGTCAATGCTAATTAGAAATGACGCTAACTTAGTGTAAGCTTGAACAACACTAAATTGAAAGCTATGCAAATTAAATATGATCGAAACTAACTTAGATAAAAAGTGACACTAATTGCATCGACTAATAAGTGTCGACTTAAGAAATGAAAGAAAAAAAATAATAATGTTGTTAATGGCAATCTATATATATATATATCTCCACCGTGGTTGTGGCGATGTAATTTCTTTTCTCTTATTTTTTCACTTAACATTTCTTTTAATCTCCAATACCCCGTACTTTGTCGTCGTTGCCACACTCTTCTTCTTTGTTCATTGGTTGGAGGTGGGATCATTGTTTTATCATCGCCTTAATGATCTTCTGCTTTGTTCATAACCTAATGTTTATTCTCCATTTTTTTTTCAAAAAACAGAAAAAGAAAGAAAATAAACCACTCTGCTAGTTATATCAAATTGTTATTACTCAATATTCATAACACTAGAGAATTAAATTTTGAGAAAAAGGGTTTTGTTATGTCAGTTTTACACTAACATCTAATTACAAAATATTATAAAGTAAGTTTGATAATTTTTACAATAATTATTATAAAAATTATATTAATGGTGATTTTTGATAAATCAGTATACCGACAATATATACCATTAATTAACTCCTTAAATATTTTTACAGCTTTGGCGATGAATTAAAAACACTCTTAAGCACTTTGGTGGAAAACTGACATATTCTAACAGAAGAGAATGTAATTGAAAAAAAAAAAACAAATCCCTTAAACTAATGAAGATGTAATAATAAGAAAGACTTACATTATCTTTAAACTTGGATTACCTATAATCTGCCACCATTGTATGAGATTAAGCTAAATGAGCCACAGGGCAACTCTCCTTTGGCAAGTTATTGACACTGATTTTTGGTTACTGACCTTTCACCTGCCAGGAGAGAGGTGCCCTATTGCTTATTTGCTTAAGTTTTGAGCTTCAGTTTGTGCTTGTGTCTTGAATTGCCTCTGATTTGTGTGTGTTGCACTTTATAGAAAAGAAGATGGAATAAACCGCAATGAAACATTGGCATATGCTTGGGGTTATGCCATGGATATCCATCTACCAACTCCTGTTTTACTTTGGCTGACACAATTGCACAGTTTTGATGCTCATAAATTGCACATTCCTTATAGCCAAGGGTCACAAACCTTTAACATTTTCAGATTCTTCCGCACTAAAGAAGACAAGTAGAAAAAAGAAGTATCTACCAAAATCAGGTATCTTTTTAAGAGTTTAAAAGTGATACACGTAAATATAAATGTTTTTATAGTATCAACAAATTAAAAATTATTATTGACATAACTTTTAAGATAATTATTTTAAATATATATAATTGATCGATTGTGATTTAATAACTATGGAAAACTTATACACATTCCATGCATGATCATGATCCCTTATTCTCATCCTTTTATGATATCAAAATTGCTGAGTGGCGTGGCCCTTTTAGCACAAGGCTCTCACTCTCATGCCATATCTTTCACCTTTTTTGCTTTAAGTGTCTCCTAGTTTAGCAAGTCTTTTATTTCCTTATTGTGCCTTCTGATTTAAGACATATTCCGCAGTAATAGATTTTTATGACTCATTGCATGATTTTGTTGGGAAAGTTGATGTGGCCTGGACTATGGTCTAATTTTGCAGTACAGCTCGCTGAGGCAACTTTTTATGCACTATCATCCATGATTGCTTGTCTTTTATACACCATCTTATTCAGAAATAGTTCATCTATATTATTTTGTAATATATCAACAATACCTCACATCATATGACACAGATATGATGGAGTATGAAGCTGGATTGACAGTGTAAAACTTAGCGCATTGAATGGGACAACCAATGAGGAGAAAATTTGTCATAATTATTGTACTATTTTTGCACAAATACTAACACATGCAGAAGAAAACAATTAGTTAATGTGAACATAGTCATAGAACTTTTCATTTATGATCAATATTAGATCGATTTGGAACCACCTCCTCCCTAAATTTTGGTGCATAACACTAAAATACTCCTAATATAAAAGACTATATTAGAAAAACTATCATTTATATTAAAAATGTTTTTAACTACCTAAGAAGTTATATTAATATTGGTGTAAAAAAAAGTTATATTAATAATAATTTTTTATTGGTTGAATGTAAAAGTCCTTAGATAACCCTTAAATTAATCCAAAAGAATAATATGTTTGGATTAAGTTTTTCATAAGTACTTTTAAGAGAACAAAATAAAAAATAATAATAATCTTCTCTAAAAACCAAAATTAATTATGCATAAATTAATTCAGAGAATTTATCTCATATAAACTTTCTTAAAATATCTTTTAAATTTATATATAACTTAGTTTTAGTTTATAAAAATGTTAATTTATTTCTTATTTTTATTTTATATTCTATGAAGTAATTAAAGAGAAGTTTATCCAAACAATTTCTATATGCAAGCCAAAGTTGCGGCACGAAACTCTCCTTTGACAAGTCACTATCATGAAAGTTATTGGTATAGCTTTACAGGCTGCTTCAAATCACAATTATATATATATTCCCCATGACTTGCTTTGAACAACTGCATTTTTCATGCAAACTTTGAATGCTTTATAAAATATAACATAATGAATTAGATGGAAAGGCAATGAAGCAATAGCATATCGAGTTATGCTATGGATATCCTAGCTAGGAGCAATGAATCAATTATATTCCTCTTGGTTCATCACTTTTCTCTATATTCTTCTTCATTTTTCTAATAAGGGTTAATGATGAGTATTTATTCAATGTTCTTTAATTTCCTTCTCTCTGGAGTTCCTTTTCCGATCTTGAGATTTGGAGAGAAAAGCCACCGAGACAAAATCACGAAGAACTGGAAGATATATTTCTAATATTTTATATGTTAACTTTTAACAATGAGTCAAAGAAAAAGAAAGATCCATTCGACCCATCAAGATTGAAGGGTCACCTCACCGATATATATTAATATGAGAAAAGGGGCAAAAATCAGAAAGAAAACTAATAAAAAGCACGAAAGAATATGATGAAACAAATATATATATATATATATATATATATATATATATATATATATATATATATGAATACATGGCAACGTTACCAATTACGGTGGTATATTTTGTTGTCATTTATTTGTTCTTGTCCTTAATGTAAGGATTTAATTAAAAAAATGAGACAAATCCAACTTAAAACACCTTAACCTCCGTGACTGTTAGAAGGAGAAAGATTTTAATTAAATAAAGGGGAAAGAAAGATGAAGGATTATAAATTCAGTCTGATTTACTTTTATACTTTAATAAATTTGAATTTAAAAATATAATTAAGGATTTTTAATTGAAATATTATATTGAAATTATTATAAAACAACCTTTTTTTCATTATAAATTTTCTGAATATTAGAGGAGATTTAAAATTAGATGAATAACGAATTTTTATCTCTCTTTATTTTTCTCTTAAAAATTTAATCAAATACAGAAAATTTATAAAAGTGGAGTAAAAGTTACTTTTAGACTTCCTAAGATATTTCAAATTTGTTTTTAATTCTCTAATTTGTTTTTATTAAATTAATCTCTCTAAAATCATAATAATAAGAATAATATTTTTTTATTACTCTACTAGTAATGATGTCTTATATGACAAATAGAGATACACGTGACAAAAAAAAATAGTTATTTTTAATTCTCTAAAATTTTCAAATTCTTTAAAATTTTTGTTTGTGAAATAGTCTATATAGTTAAAAACACTCTAGAAAGATCTTTATAAGTTATAAATTTTGTAATTAAATTCTTCATTCACTAACGCCGTTACAATTCAATTAGTTTGAGTTGATAGCATGACAGAATATTGGAACATGGTAATCACCTTTTAATTTGTTTTAAATATCTCTAATTTAATCGCTAATTTTAATATACTAATTACATCAAAACTTAGGATTCGTTTCACATTTTAGATTTAAAAGGAGTGTCATAAGATTTTAAAATACTTTTTTTGAGTAAAAAAGTCTATTGTATTCAATAAGAATTTTATGTCACTTAAAAACAATCCAGTGGTATTCAATCTGGATTTTCAAGATTTTTTAAAGAGTTCATCAAAATCTATTGGTATTCATTTGAGATTTTTTTACAACTTAAAAATAATCCATTAGTATTAAAAAATATAAGGATTTTAAAAGATTGTTATATTAGAAGGATTTTGAAGGACTTTCTAGTGTTATCTATAAATACTAAATTCATAAAACAATCCCATCATCCAAACCCATCAGATTTTGAAGGATTGTTTAAAGTGACTTTTCAAGTGCTTCAAGAATTTTCAAGTGAATTTTTCATTTTTTTTCTCTATGCTTCTATCTTTTCCATTTTTTCTCTACTAATAATACTGCACTACTATTCATTGCTTATATATAATACTGTAGTATTGTTCCTATTCCATTCTCCTGTTTTGTGAAGTTCTGATATGTAAATGATAGTATTATTGGCTTGCTCTATTTTTCTCTTCATTCTTTTTAATTGACCTGTTCTATTTTATAACACACGTCAAGAAAAGGAAGAGGTGAAAGATGAAATTGATATCATAATTTCTACAATATATATATATATATAAGATGAATTTGAGTTAGGATTTCTGTGAGTAAAATGAGATGAAAATAGATCTTAGTTGGAGAAAAACCCTCTCAGCATAAAAACTGCGATCTTTCTCATTCCTTTGAGTTTATTACTTTTATCCTTCCTTCTTTTACGACTCAACAATTATTTTATTTTTTTACTATTAATTTTTTTAAATTTTTATATTGTGAAATTAGGATTTTTTATATTTTAAAAAAAGAAAATTAACATAAGACATTGCAGTATCTAATTTTTTAGGGTTTAGAGTTTATGCCTCCATTAACTTATTTAAAAAAAAAAGGAAATATTGTTAAAATATTTTTTGGAATAATTTATATTTATAAATATTGTTCAAAAATTATCATATAATATATAACTAAAATACTTATATATATATATAGAGAGAGAGAGGAGGGTTCAAACGACACCGGTGTAACTTTTACTAAGTGTTACACCGCTCAATAACTTTATATTAAATGTGAATTGTAAAAATTCAACCGTAAGATTGAAAGTTCATATCTCTTATATCATATATGTCAAATTTTGTATTAATCTAAGATGATTTGATACCCCATTCTCATAAAACAAAATTGACGTAATATATACATTTCAAAATATACTAAAATATGAACACTTTGATTACCTTCAAATTGTTGTTCAATTTTAACAAAATTTGACATATATGATCTAAGAGATATGAACTTTCAATCTATCAGTTAAATTTTTAAAACTCACATTTAATATAAAGTTATTGAGCGGTGTAACACTTAGTAAAAATTACACCAATATCGTTTGAACTCCCTTATATATATATATATATATATATATATATATATATATATCTAAATACTTCTGTTTATATTAAAAAAATTATATATCTAAATATTTTCTTAGTATCGAATATACTGATTTTTTATATAAAAAATTATCTTATGTTTTTGTATTTCCATTTTTACATGTTTTTTATAATGGCGAAGATATTTGATCCTTCATCTTCAACATTACCTGTTAATGAAGATCATACTTTTGAGCTTATTATTCAAACTCATGAGCAAGAGCAAGAAGACGCTAATGCTTGGAGGACTAGTATAATTATGGATATGTGAGTGAATGTTATTTTAGAGGATATGATATTATAGAGAATAATAATAATAATTATTATTATTATTATTATTATTATTTATTTATTGAGACATTGTTATTTTTTTATTATTTTTGTCTTTGACTCTTTTTAAATTTGAATTTATGAAATTTTATCATATGTCAAAAATCCATGAAAATTTTATAAAATTCACAAAGTCCCGTAAAATCTATTAAAGTTCTGATTTAAAAGTCTTGCAGAATCTATTAAAATCCTGATTTAAAATCTTGCAAAATTCTTCAAAGTCTTAAAAGTCATGAAAATCCTGCAAAGTCTTTTAAAATCCACAGGATTTTTTTTAACTAAAAAAGTCCTTTAAAATCCTAATCCAATACACCTCCCTTAAATTATATCTCAGTATTTAAATTCTTCAATTTTTTTAATTTATATTTATTCATAAAAACTAAGAAAAGAAAGAA
Source organism: Cajanus cajan (assembly GCF_000230855.2). NCBI lineage: Eukaryota > Viridiplantae > Streptophyta > Magnoliopsida > Fabales > Fabaceae > Cajanus > Cajanus cajan. The sequence continues at coordinate 4,901,237 of NC_138517.1, read as the reverse complement.
AGGCAAAACTTTTTATCTACATAATTTAAATTTAAATTTAAATTTTTTATTTGTACAATACAAAAAATGAATGTTTATTATATACAATTGAAATTCATAATTAATAAGCTTAAATATGTTTTTAATCTCTTAAATTTAAGACAAATTTGATTTTGGTTTCTCAAATTTAAAATTATTATTTTTAGTCCTTGTAATTTTTAAAAATATTATTTTAGTCCCTTAGGTCACTAATAATATATTAGAGAGTGACAAATTAAAATGATTATGCAATATCAACGGGATTTAATGCGATGTTTTCACTAATAGGAACACAAATAAATAGATTTTATACAATAATGTTTAATAAATTTCTTAACAAAATTTGAATATAAGGACTAAAATAAGATTATTTGAAATCAAGGACTAAAAACAATAATTTTATATTTGAGGGATCAAAAATAAATTTATCATAAATCTAAGGAATTAAAAACATATTTAAGCTTAATTAGGGATTAAAAATATATTTAAGCTTAATTAATAAATATTTTTATATATATTAAGTACATGTAAAAAAATTATTTAGAATTTAAAAATAAGTTTTAATATATTTTTAACCTATATAAAATGAATTACATTTGATTTAGTCTATTTAAAAAAATTATTAATTTATTTTTCATCCCTCTAACGAAATTATTTTTTTTAGTTCATTGGATTTTGTGATTCTGATTAACTACTTTTATATTTATTATGTGAGCAAGTAATCATTCTTAGTAATATTTAAAATTGTATTCGATGATAATATGCAACATTTTTAAAAAGTTATAAATCATTAAAAAACTATTATTTATCTATCTTAAAATAAATATTATGGATTAAAAATAAAATAAAAATATTTTATAAGAATCAAAATTAAAATTTACTTAAATTTTAGAGAAAAATTTTAAAAAAAATTATAACTAGGAACTAAAATTAAAATGCAATCATTTTATATAAATTAAAAATATATTTAAATCTTAAAAATAAATCTTTATGTGATGTAAGTCGACTCTAAAAGAATATATATATATATATATATATATATATATATATATAAGCCATCTGATTATGCAATGGCAATACCAACCCTTCAAGCCCTCCAAGATACCGGGCTTACTCAGCTTCCATCAAAATCTTGGAAACAAATCTTTTCAGAAGAACATGATGACATCTTCTGGGAACAAAACCTAAAGACTATCATTTCTCAGATAGCCCAATCACAGATAACCCTCAATCCAAAACAGCAATCTAAAACATTGGTTGAGCAGCCTCAGCCGATCACCCAAAAACAATTGTCTTCCTATTAGTTAAAAGAAGGAAGATTCTCCCAAAAAATTCAAATGGAACCAGAATTCTGGGATCCCAATCCTAATAAAATTTGTGAAAAGATATTTCCACCAACTTTTCTTTTCAAACCCCTTAGTCTTAAGAAGACAAGGAAATTTTATGAATTTATCTTGGTGGATTCAAAATCTGTTTCAATTAAACAATTTTGATAAAAGTGATAATCAACTTATCACTCATTCAACACTCCAAATTTTAAAAGTTTTGACTTTTAAAGATTTTGAAACAAACCCTAACCAAGTTAAAAAATTCTCCCAGCCTTTTGACCCTATTGGTTACAACTACTGGGATTATGTTAATGCCTGGACAAACGTTTTCTGGTTTCAGAATAAAAATCACTGGCATTCTTGGTTAATTTATTTCAAACAAAATTTTCGTTATTTCTTTCCCCAATGGTTTGCTGAATGGTGGGAATTTTTCGGACCAATCCAGAATATTCTTCCTCAAGATATTAAGGAAGGATATAATTAATTTAAGTCAAGATTTGAAGAAGGAACCAACCCATTTCATCATTCTCTGCATTTCTTCTCAAAGTTTTCATTAGCTTGGATCTTGGCCTGGCAACACCAGTACAAGAAAAACGCTAATCCCAAGCTTCTTCCAATCCTTGGAAAGCAAGCCTCAGTCAAATGGTGGGATCAGTTTGATGCTTCCCGCGCTATATATATATATATATATATATATATATATATATATATATAACACGGTTGCTTATTCATATATAAAAGATAACATTGTTGCTACTTGGTACTGTTATTATCATTAAAATAATTACGAAGTTAGACGCAAATACGTTTTTTTTTTCAACATATATTACGATAAATAGTTGATTTTCAACTTAGGAAGAAGCATCTATTTTACAAAGACAAATCTCGTTGCACGTTTCACAGATTTACAAGCTTCAGATTTCTTTTTGCAAAGCATCGTACATTTGAAGGGTGATTGTGTGAAACAAACTAAGTGATAGTTCTTATATAAGCATGTCTGGTAAAGAATTACATCATGAAATGCTACAAACAACCATAAATGTCCATATCTTAAATCATAGGTAGGATGCTTCCTTAGGTGTAGCTTTGTGGTGACTTTAATTCCATCCTTCATGTGATCACTAGTACAAAATATGAAATTTACGTCACTGTATTCTCGTCGGACAAAGAAAAATCTGACGTTAAAAAAATAAGGTGGCATTTTTGTAATTAGAATGACTTTTTTTACATCAGACCTCATAGGGGCCATTTCTCTTCTTCGCGCGCGTTTAAACGAGTGTATTGCATATATCTGAGTCTTATCACTTTGTCTTCTTCTGAGTCAATATTTTGTTTCAGTGTATTGCATCTGAGTGCACATTTGAGCGTTTGGGTGGTTCTCGAGTTTCTAATCGATTGCATTGGGCTCGCGTTTGAGGTTAGTTTGGAAAATCCTTTCTTAATATATTAGCTAATTTGTTGAAAATAAATGTATGTATTGATCTATTAATATATTAGTTAATATTATCCTCTTCTTCGCGTTTAGGTGGATCATCCTTTGTGAATATATAAGTTAATATCATGTGGAACAGCCCGTTCTCCAAGTAAAACGGCCCGTTTTGCTTGCACTCATTGTGTGTTATTTGTGCATCAGGAACGACCTGTTCTGGTTTGAGAACGGATCATTCTAGATGCAAAATTAACATATGACCTATGCAAGCAGAATGGGCCGTTCTGTTTTAGAACGGGTCGTTCCAGTAACGGAGTTTAGGTTAGAATAATTATGAATAACTAATACCTTTTTTTTAGGGTTGTAGTTTAGGTTAGAATAATTATGAATAACTGAGTTAATAGTTAATTTGTGTTAATATATAGATAATGAACCGAAGTTGGATGAATGCATGTCGCATTAGTCAAGAGTACAAAAATGGAGTTGAAGAGTTCTTGCAATTTGTAAGAGAAAATGGAAAACCCATCAAAGGGGCATATTATTATCCATGCGTTCGTTGTTTGAATCAGATACGTCAAGAAGTTGGGAAAATACGTGATCACCTATTTATATTTGGTATTGTGAAGAGTTATACGATATGGACATGGCACGGAGAAATATTAGACATTCCAACAGTGTCAACAACTGAAAATTTTGAAGGGATGGACGATAATTTAGAAGAGATGATATGTGATGTTGGTGAAGAAAATTTTGAAAAAGCACATGTGTATGATACCTTAAATTTTGATTTTGAGCAACCATTGTACCTAGGATGCAGTATGTTTACAAGATTATCAGGAACTTTAAGATTGTTTAGTTTAAAAGCAAGAAATGGCTAGACTGATAAAAGTTTCACAAAATTATTGGAGTTGTTGAAAGAGATGCTTCTAGAAGATAACATGTTACCTAATCGCAACTATGAGGAAAAAAAGATACTATGTCCAATGAGTTTGAAGTATAAGAAGATACACGCATGCCCTAATGATTGCGTATTGTATACAAATGATTTTGCTACATTGAAAGTGTGTCCGACATGTGGATTGTCGCGGTTCAAAAAGAAAACTGATGGAAGTAGTGGTGAGGAAGAAATAGAGGGTCCCCTTGCTAAGGTCTTATGGTATTTTCCAATAATACCTAGGTTTAAAAGATTATTTACCATTAAAGAGGATGCAAAAAACCTCATGGCATGAAAATGGTAGAAAATGTGACAAATTTCTTCGACATCCAGTTGATTCTCCGTAATGGAAGAGAATTGATGAAACATTTCCAGAATTTGGTGCAGAGTCAAGAAACTTTAGAATTGGTCTAGCTACAAATGACATGAATCCTCATGGGAACTTAAGTAGTAAACACAGTTCATGGCCAGTTTTGTTGGTCATTTACAATTTGCCTCCTTGGCTATGTATGAAGAGAAAATATATTATGTTGTCTATGATGATATCAGGACCCCGACAACCAAAAAATAACATAGATGTGTATCTTAGTCCCTTGATTGATGACTTGAAAATGTTGTGGGAAATAGGAGTGGAGGTCTTTGATGCATATCGTGAAGAAAAATTTACTTTGCGTGCAATGTTATTTTGCACAATAAATTATTTTTCAGCATATGGTAACTTGAGCGGGTATAGTGTGAAGGGTCATTATGCATGCATATCCCTGCCCGACGCATTAGAGATTGTTGGGGAAAACTCCATGTTAAATATATCTATCATACAGTTGTGGTCCATGTAGTGGTATTTTCTTTTATGAGTCTAAAATTACAATAATTACATTTAACTTATAATAATTAATTGTGTTAGGTACATGGACAAATTGTGTGTGGAGCAAGCACAAGCAAAAATATATAGATTTATTGAGCCTCAATCCATCCAAAAATAAGGAAACACTCAGGTCCAGATCCAGCAATATATGCAAACATGGATGAGTGAATCAAGAAGACATATATACATGGCTCCATACATTAAAGGGTTAGTTTTTTAATTATGGTAATTTTATAACTAATTTTTTGTCATACAATGTAGGTCCCATTGGCAGTTAATTTTAATCATTCCTAAGGAATACACCGTGGTGTGGTTATATTCACTACATCGAAAACCAAGCCACGAAATGAAATGTCAATTACAAGGGTAACTATAATTTTTCATTATGTTTTAAAACTGTAACATATATATTAGCTAACATCTGTTTTTATTTCAATTAATTAGAATCGTGTCTAGAACTAATATTTTAAGTGGAAGAGCCAGATCAAAGACATTGGACTTTATATTCCCTAAGGTTAGCAAATTATTTAATAGAGGCAATAATATTTGAATTTATCGACTTTGTAAATAATATTGTTATTTGTTTCTCATTTTAGTGTAATAAGCAACAAGACTCATTTGAATGTGGTTATTACGTCATGTATTGGATGAGAGCCATAGTTTCTACGGGTATTACTGATTCTTGGGGGCAGGTAATTCATATCAAAATTTATTTAAGTATATATACCTTTATGATAATTAATATTGCATATTAATGACACTTATTAATGTTTTAGGTCTTTCAAGATTCATCTCCATTGCCCGAAGATGAAATCATCAAGATAAGAGAATAATGGGCAACTTTTTTTCTTCAAAGTATATAATAGTTAGATTTCTAAGTTTAGTTAGTTGTATATTATGTTTCTAGTTTGATAGCGTTGACAAACTTATGTTCTATAGATTTTTTAGGATAATAGTATTTACATTGTCTTATTTATGCTTTTTAAGATTTATATATTATTTTCTTTTTGTGATTCAATTTTGAAATATAAATTATATTTGAATTTGTATTTTGGACTGCCTGGGTTAGGTTTTGTATTTTGGATTGTATGCAGGTTTTGGGTGTATCAAAAAGTAATACAAATCTTAAAAAAAAAATGCATACATTTACATTGGACATGGCATAGTCCAACGTAAATATTTTAGTGTTTTTTTTTACAACTTTTTTTTATGTCGGGTCTTGACAATGTCCCACGTAAATTTATGTCGGCTATAAATTTACGTCTCTCGCATTAACAGTCAAACCTGTTTCTGACATAAAAAAACTTAAAATAACTGACGTAAATTACCCCTTTTGTACTAGTGGACTTCTAATTGTAAATTTTATAATTTTCTAATACTATATATCAATTATCAAAAAATTAAAAGAATTTTTAAAATTCATGATGGAAATCTCTCTTAATCCTTAGAATACTTTCGTCTTCTTAAAAAGAAAATAAAGATTTCACTTCCTTTGACTCTTTTATTCTCTCTATCTTTTGTGATGTCTAGAGTTTGAGAGAATACTTTCTGTTAGGGGTGTGAACCTTGTTTCACATTAGTAAATATTTATAACCCCTTAAAGATCGTTATTTCCATCAAATAACAATTATTCTTAAAACTATTCTATTAAACCCATTTATAATTTAGTCTCTAATTATTTAGTTACTTATTTATTAGCCCCTTTATATATCACATGTCTCTCATATGAGACATAATTATCTTACATTCTCTCACTTGACTCATGTGACATTTCTCATAACGAACAAATAAATAAATAAATAAAACTAACATAATGTGCATTAAAATGACTAAATCATTTTATTCATTGGGTTCGTCATAATTTCATAATTAAAAATAAGAACTAATTTGATGACGGTTGTATATAAGTTTAATCGACATAGTCCCTTCCATGTACTACAAACAAGTCTTCTTCTTAATATGATCATTAATAAGAAAAACATAATTGGTCCAACGTAATGTCTTTATCCAAGATAGAACCTATTTACATTACTCTAATACAAATATGCATAAAACCATAAAGAATAGATACTCAAAAACATATCATTAATGAGTTCAAAGTGTCAATCACTTAATACAAAATAAACATAATACTCAACAATCATTAGTAACAATAATACCTATATTTTTAACATACTCAATAAATGTTTTGGGCGATAATCTCTTTGTTAAATGGTCAACTATCATAAGGTTTATGCTAATATGTTCTATTGACACTCTTTGTTTCTGAACTTCTTCCTTCAAGTCAAAGTACTTTAATTCAATATGCTTAGCATCATTAGAGTACTTGTCGTTCTTAGAGAAAAAAATACTGCTACAGAATTATTACAATACATTTTTAGTGGCTTAACGGTATTGTCAATAATTCAAGCCCTGAAATAAAGTTTCGTAGCCAATTAGCCTGAATTGTAGCCTCAAAACATGCTACAATTTCAGCTTCCATGGTTAATGAAGCAACAATTGTTTATTTTTCACTTTTCCATGATATAGCTCCTCCAGCTAAAAGAAATACATAGGCAAGAGTGGATTTTCTTGAATCCATACATCCAATAAAGTTAGTGTCTGAATACCCAACTACCTCAAGGTGATTTGACTTCATATATGTAAGCATGTGACACTTTGTTCCCTGTTAGTATCTTAGAACTTTCTTTGTAGCTTTCCAATGTTTCATTCCCAGGTTACTTTGGTATCTTCCTAACGTTCCAACTTCAAAGCTTATATCTGGTCGAGTATAGATCTAAACATACATAATACTCCAAACAATTGATGCATACGAAATTGCTTCCATTTGTTTCCGTTCCAAGTCATTTTTAGAACATTGAGTGAGACTAAACTTATCTTCTTTCGGAATTGGAACGGGTGATGTTGAGCACTTTTCCATCCTGAATCTCTCTAGTACTTTATTGATATATATTTTCTAAGAAAATCCTAACAGTCCTTGTGATCTATCTCAGAATATTTCTATTCCTATCAGTTAGTTTGCCTCACCCATATCTTTCATTTTAAAGTTACTAGAGAGAAATTTTTTAGTCTTGTGAAGAAGACCAAGATCATTAATTGCAAGCAAGATATCATCCATATACATAATTAAAAATATAATTTTACTCCCACTAACCTTCAAATATATACATCAATCAACAATGATTTCCTTAAATCTAAAGGAAACAATGGTATCATTAAACTTCAAATACCATTGGCGGGAAGTTTGCGTAAGTCCGTATATTGATTTCTTTAATTTGCACACCATGTGTTACTTTCCTTCAACCGAGAACCCCATTGGTTGGTCCATGTAAACATTCTCCTTTAAATTTCTATTTAGAAAGGCAGTTTTCACATCCATTTGATGTAGCTCCAAGTCATAATAGGCTACTAATGCCATGATAATTCTAAATTAAAGGAATCTTTTTCGAGAGATGGCTGAAAAAGTCTCTTTGTAGTAAATGTCATCCTTTTGAGTAAAACCCTTAGCAATAAGTCTAGCTTGGTATTGTTCAAGGTTGCCATCAAAGTCATGTTTAGTCTTAAAGATTCACTTATAACTAACTCTTTTGCAACCTTTTGACAATTCTACAAGGTACCAAATATCATTTTGTTCCATATATTTCAATTCTTTTGGCATTTAACCACTTTTCAAAACTATCACAACTTACAACTTGTAAAAACGAAACTGGATCATTTTCATTAATGTTTGAGTCAGTTTCTAACTCATGTAGATATACCATATAGTCGTTTAAAATAGATAGTCTTCTTTCTCTTTGTGACCTCCTTAATGTTATTTCTTGTGCTTGTTCTACAATAGATTTATTTTGAATCATGGGTTCATTATTGTGTTGCTCTTCTTCGTTGTTGTTTGATACAACAGTTAAAGGAATACTTAATTTATTATCAGAGGCATAAGTCAAATTAAGGAACATTGATAGAGGACCATCCTTAGAGTTGTGTAAGATTTATCACTAGGTCCATGACTAGGAGAGTGCAGGATGATAGAGCAGCTACCGTGCCTAAAGTCATGCTTATCATAAGTGTAGAGTATTGATCATCTTCTAAGCCTTGGTATTCTAGTATAAGATTTATTACTTTTTATTTTTATTTCCTATTTTATCCTTGTATTTTGGGTACCTTAGATAATAGGATTTATTTTTGTTTGTATTTTCTATTTTACCCTTATATTTTGGGGTACCCTAGATGATAGGATTTTATTTTGTAGCTAGGGTATTATGATAGGGTTGGAGAGATAGCCTAGATGTGTTTTTGGTGATTATTGGAGTTATTTTTGGGTTTAGAGAAGCTTAGGCCTAAGAGGAGGGCACATAGGTTGCATAATCTTATTATGCACCTAGATGTAACTTAACCAAACCAAAGATTCCATCTTTGGTCACCAAGTAGGCGTGACATTTAGGGTTACATGTGGCTTGCATTTGTGTTGCATTTCCTTCACATTTAGCATGGAAATGCACACACTCCTAGACCTAGTCGTCACCCTAAATGATTAGCCTTGACCTCACATCATAATCTATATATACTTGAGGTTATGCTTAATGTAATTACTTTGGAGTATATTAATATTGAGTGAGTCATTGTGCCTTGATTTCTCTCCTTAGTCTCTTGGCTATTTTCGGCCAAACCCTACCTATCTCCACCTTGAGTGAGTGAACTCTAGCAGTGGCCTTCATCAACCTTGGAGTGAACCAAAACCCTAGAGCACCTCTCAAACATTTCATCAATCACCTAACCTCCATTGTCATTTTCGGTCATCATCATCATCTAAGATTAGGGAGCTTGAAGAACCATGATCCTTGGAGTAAAGGAGGCCTTCCATTGGTAATTGTCATCCATCAATGTTAGGAGGGTTCCATCACACATTCACTCTAACTTATTTGATTTCCACTTTCTATGGAATTGTACTTCCACTAATCTCACCATTTTCAATAACCTTGCATTTCCAATTTCAACAATTGTCATACTATGATTAGGACAATAAAACATATACCCTTTTATTTTTGTGGATAATCAATAAAATATCCACTAATTGTTCTTGCATCCAATTTCTTTTCATGTGGATTGTAAATCCTTATTTTTGTCTAGCTACCCCAAACATGCAGGTGCCTTAAACTAGGTGTCCTACCAATCCACAATTCAAAAGGTGTCTTTGAAACTACCTTACTAGAAACCTTATTTAACAAATACATAACACTTTTCAAGGCATACATCTACAAATATATGGGTAAAGTTGAATTGCTTAACATACTCCTAACTATACTCTATTAAAGTTCTATTACACCTTTTTGATACATTATTTTGTTGTGATATACCTGACATTGTATATTGTGCACAAATGCCACATTTTTTAAGGAGTTTAGCAATGGGCCTGGGTGTTGTCCAATTTTATCATATCTTCCGTTATATTTACCACCTCTATCAGATCTTACAACTTTCACATTTTTGTTTAATTGTCTTTCTACTTCATTCAAGTAAACTTCCAAGGCATCCACTACTTGAGATTTCTCATGCAATAGATAGACATAACCATAACGTGGATAGTCATCTACAAAGGTAATGAAGTATTTTTCCTTTTCGAAAGAATTGATGTCAAAAGGCCTACATATATCGGTATGCACAATTTTAAGAAGCTGAGTGCTTCTTATGGTTCATTTCTTTGTATGTTTTTTTTGTTTTCCTTTAATACAATCCACACAAATATTTAGATCTGTAAAATCTAGTTTTGGAAGAATTTCATTTTTTATTAATCTTTCCATTCTTTCTCTAGAAATGTGACCTAAACATTTATGTCACAAGAAAGCAAAACATTCATTTACTAAACTACGTTTAGTACCAATGTTATGATGCAAATTTAAGAGGGTTCCATCTTACAAACCATCTAAGTTCAATTTATATAAATAATCACAAAGAATACTAGTACCAATGAGATGCTTATGCTTAAATAAACTGAAATATCCATTACCAAAAGTAAAAGAATATCTAATAACATCAAGTTTAGATAATGAAACTAAATTCCTAGATAAACTATGTACGTAAGGAGTTTCCAATAAATCTAAATGATGTCCAATGTCAACAATTAGATGATAAGTTCTAACTACTTCCACTAGAACTTTCACTTTATTCCCCACGAAGATGAACTTCTCATTTGGGCTTATGGTTTGGATTGTAGTGAATCCCTGCATCGTATTAGAAACATGAGTCATACATCTATGGAGCAATCCACCATGTATGATGGGAAACTTCAGTTAAATTTGACACAAAATATACATAAGCATTAAGCTTACCTTTCTTTTTGAACCAAGCCTTACATTTTGGGAAATCCTTTTGGAAGTGTCCAAATTTTCCACAGAAATGGAAATTATTACCCTTTGATGCTTTCTTTTGGATTTTCATAGATGCCTCATTAATCTTTAATGGCCCTTTGCCCTTATCATGTTTCTTAACAAATTTCTTTCCAGCTCCTTGATTCCCTTGGTGGCTTACATAATGAATTGAGTGACTTCCTTAATTCTTAAGTCTCATTTCTTCCTGAACCAACATACTATGCAATTCATGTACATTCCATTTGTCTTTCATGGTATTATAGTGAGTATCCAATATATGTACCTACATTAATGGCTAGGGTTTGAGACTACTAATGGGTCAAGCTCCATTCCTAAATATATTTCTCACTAGGTATTTTGTTTTAGAGCTAGTTTCAAGGACTATTTTTCAATACCCAATGGACCCTATATCAAGAAATGGAAGATCAATCCAAAGCAAATATTAAGAATAGAAACATAATACAACAATGAATGAAATAAGCATAAATCATTAATAGGATAAAGATTACACAAGAGTTCAGTTGATTACATCCAACCCCACAAAAATGGGTATAACCACTCAAAATAATGAGGGCAAATGAAAAATAGAGATAGAAGAGAAGATGGAAGAACCGTAGGAAAGACCCACACACAGCACAATCCCAAGCACCGGGAATCCCTTCCATAGCTCCCAAAAGTCGCCCTATGTGTGAATGGGGAAGAAAACCTTGAAAGTGTGTTCAAATATGAGCTGGACGAGTCAAGATAAGGTTTACGTGTCTGGCGCATTATACTTTGTGCTCGGCGTAGTGTCTTCCAAAGAGTAGTTGTTCTCTGCTTTGAATCGCGTCCAGTGCAGATGTTAATGTGCCCGATGCAATAATGAAATATAGAGAGTGTTGCTCTCTGCCTTGAGCACGCCCAACGCAGGTAATTACACGCCTGGTGCAAATTGCTTTCTCCTACTCCTTAGCTCCTCATTTTTTGCTCTTTCAGATTCCAATCTCATGAATACTCAACATCAACTCTTCTAATCAATACCTGCACAAAAAATGAGGTGTATCAGGGTATTGTTAGATGATTTTTGGGTTAGTTATATATGCACAAAAATTGAATCAAAAGAGAACAATTATATTTCAAGATTGAATGAAGGAGTTGCATTTGCCCAATGATTTGTATCAAAAAGTAAGTAGAAATGAGAGTTAACACATGGTATTATAGCTTATTTGAAATGGGCGATACTCAATTAGTAATGAGTTAAGAATAAATTGTACAAGGAAGTTCTCATTCATAGCCATTCCCAAGGACTTAAGTCTTACTACAATATTGGTCATCTCAATGACATGATCATGCCTAGTACATGAACTATCAAACTTCATGGTGGTCAGTGTACTCATTAATGTCCCAACAAGAGACTTATCAGTTGTTTGAGAGGGCTCTCCCACCAAATCCATAAATTCTTTAGCACTTTTAGTTTTTGGGAGAGTTGTCTTGATATTGTTAGCAACATTCATTCTCATGAACATTAGGTAGAGTCTATTAGACTTTTTCCAAGCTTTATAATAGGTTTTCTCTTCATTTCTACTAAAATCAATGATAACAACAAGCTTCGCTTCCAATCTAGCAAAGTCTAGATCCAATACACCAAGGTGAAATTGGACTTGTTCATTCTAGTCAAATAAGTTAAGCCTATTAAAAATTGAAATAAACGCTACAAGAGAATTTAGTGAATTAGGAAATAAAATTTCACATAAGTTTTTTGAGACATAAAGTATATGCTACACATATAATATATTCAAATATCAATTAATAGTATATTAATGCTCTCATTTGGGTGATACATCAACATACAACATACAAACATAATGATGCTAATAAATTTAATCATTATTTTGTAACTAAACATGCACCAATTAAAATTATCTAATACCTTTAGGTATATAAATAATCTAATAGCACACATAAGTCACACACAATTATATTCATTAATTGTAAAAACAACTAATCAACCTTTAGATGATACATAAATATTTTATAATAATAAATTTCAATATATCCATAAACAAACAATCATATTATTCAGCATCCATTATTCTATAAGAAATTGAATTAAATCATTATTAATTTAAAATTAAATAAATATAAAAATTTGGTCACTTTAGTCACTAACAAATTTACCATACTTAATTTCAAATTTCATGCATCATGAATAATAGTACAAATATTGCAATTGATATAAAACTTTAATATCAATTCCATATATCATACGAGAGATAACAAACTCTATGCGTTCTTTGATGGCAAAAGCAATAATATCATTTTAGTTTCTTTCGTAAGAATTTTTATATAAAGTTCTAAAATGTCCTTTGATATAAGGATCACGTACACATAGGCTTTCTACATATGCAATGCAAATTAGAGTACACAATTATAATATAACAGCCATAGTAACCATGATCGTAAAACGTAAAAGAAGGGAAAAATAATAAAGAAATTAGATTCACATGAAGCATGCATGACTTCAATGACATCAATCTTCAATATCGATAAACCATTAGGGTTAGTTTAGTGGTTGGGTGGGGAGGAATTGGGGTAGTTAGAAGTACGAGGACTTAGGTTCAATCCTCATTACGACCATCTTTGTAAAAAAATTTATCTTTACAAAAAAAAACTTCAATATCAATTCTGGTGTATTGGTTTAGGATTTCGTAAGATTTTAAAAGACTTTTTTGAGTAAAAAAGTCCATTGGTATTCAATCAGGATTTTATGTCACTTAAAAATAATTCAGTGGTATTCAATATGGATTTTCAAGATTTTTTAAAGAGTCCATTAAAATCCACTAGTATTCATTTGAGATTTTTTACAACTTAAAAATAATTCATTGGTATTAAAAAATATAAGGATTTTAAAGGATTGTTGTATGAGAAGGATTTTGAAGGACTTTCCAGTGTTATCTATAAATAGCAGATTCATAAAATAATCTCATCCAAACCCATCAGATTTTGAAGGATTGTTTAAAGTGACTTTTCAAGTGTTTTAAGAGTTTTCAAGTGGATTTTTCATTTTTTTTTTCTATGTTCCTGTCTTCTCCATTTTTTTATTTACTAATAATACTATACTATTGTTCATTGCTCATATATAATATTGTAGTACTGTTCTCATCTCATTCCCCTATTTTGTGAAACTCCGATATGTAAATGATAGTGTCATTGACTTGCTCTATTTTTCTATTCGTTCTCTTTAATTGACTTGCTTTATTTTATTCTATGTAGTTGAATTTGTTCCTTTATATAACACAAAAAAATGCTTGAAATTTTAACTTTGAAGTGGTAATTTTTTTTATAACACGTCAAGAAAAGAAAAATGTGAAAGATGAAATTGATATCATAATCTCTACAATATATATATATATATATATATATATATAAGATGATATTGTTAAGGTTTCTATGAGTAGAATGAGATGAAAATGGATATTAGTTGGGGGAAGAACTCTCTCAGCATAAAAATTGCGATCTTTCTCCTTCCCTTGAATTTGTTACTCTTATCCCTCCTCCTTTTATGACTCAACGATTATTTTATTTTTTTTACTATGAATTTTTCTTTTTACTTTTATATTGTGAAATTAGGATTTTTTTAATATTTAAAAAAAATTAACATAAGACATTGCAGTATCTAATTTTTTAAGGTTTAGGATTTATGCCTTCATTAGCTTATTTTTAAAAAAATAGGAAATATTGTTAAAATATTTGTTAGACTAATTTACATTTATAAATATCGTTAAAAATTATCATATAATATATAACTAAAATAATATATATATATATATATACATATATATATATATATATATATATATATATATATTCTCTATATCTAAATACTTCCGTTTATATAAAAAAAATTATATATCTAAATATTTTCCCAGTATCAAATATACTGATTTTTTTTATATAAAATATTATCTTATGTTTTTATATTTCTGTTTTTGCATTTTTTTTATAATGACTGAGGTGTTTGATCCATTTGGAGAATTATTATTATTATTATTTATCTAGACATTATTATTTTTTTTATTATTTTTGCTTTGACTCTTTTTAAATTTGAATGTATGATTTTTTTTTAAATCTTATCAAATGTCAAAACTCTACAAAAATTCTACAAAATCCACAAAATCTCACTGAATCCATTAAAATCTTGATTTAAAAGTCTTGCAGAATCATTAAAATCCTGATTTTAAGTCTTATAGAATCCTGCAAAATCTTAAAAGTCATGAAAATCCTGCAAAGTCTTTTAAAATCCGCAAGATTTTTTTTAACTAAAAAAGTCCTTTAAAATCCTAATCCAATACACCCCCCTAAAACTGGGTAAGAGATCGAAACTTTAATTCCTTATTTGATAACCATAAAAACATTCCATTAAAATGTAATCGGTACATGCAACGGAAAAAAAATGAATCCCTAAATTTATAATTAGGGTTAATATATAATTGGAAATTATATATATATATATATATATATATATATATATGTGTGTGTGTGTGTATGTGTAATATTTATGGAGAATCATACAATTTCACAACATATGCTCTGATATCACATGTAAATTTATAATTTTTTAATACTATCAATTATAGAAAATTAAAAGGATCTTTGAAATTCATGATTCTCACATAATAATAAAGAATAATGTGTACCTTTCTCTATAATAGAAATCTTCTTTGATCCTTAGAGCACTTTCGTCTTCTTGAGAAGAGAATCAAGATTTCACTACCTTTGACTCTTCTTTTATTCTCTCTATCTTTTGTAATGATTAAGGTTTGAGAGAATACTTTTGGTTAAGGATGTGGACCTTGTTTCACATTAGTAGGTATTATAATCCCTTAAAGATCGTTATTCCCATTAAATAATAATTATTCTCAAAATTACTTAAACTTATATTTATAACTTAGTCCCTAATTATTGATCAATCTATTTATATGTCACATATTTTTCACACGAGACATAATTATCTTACACCAAATCACAACTACATCTAAGTTATGGGTTTTTAACTTAAATATGAAATATCTACATATGGTACTGTCCCAAACATAAGTTCTTTTTTGTTTTTTCACCCAAAACAATAATGCTAACTAAAGTAGTGATGATTTTCTATGCAAACCAGGTGCAGTCTTGAAAGACATATAACTAAAGACAAATCACTTGACTGCCCTACTAAATATTTTGCTAATGCAAAACACTACTATAAAATTATCATGTCTTTCTTCCTAAATTTCTATATGTCAAGCACTATCAATTATAAGCAAAGCTTACATTACCTTTTTCAATAGTTTCATTGGATGCATGCAAAGGAGACAAATAATGTGTAAGTCAAACACTGACAGGGCAGCTCTCCTTTGGCAAGTAAATTACTATAAGATATAAAGTTTATTTTGTTACAAATTTAGAAGAACTTTTTTTTATTAAAAATAAACAATTTTTTAATAAAAATAATTTTAAAAGTACTGCTAACTTATATTCAAACAAACACATATTTTAATAGTTTCAAAGTAATCATCATTAATTATACCTGCCAAAAGAGACATGCCCTATGAGTGATTTGCCTACTATATTGAATAATACAAGTCCCCCTCACTACCTTATAGCTCCCTATAAACTGTGTCTATACCTTGCTACTTTGTCAAGTGCTGAGTGACACACACCAACATATTATATAGGTACAACATTTAGGGGTAACCATGGACACATTGGCATCTACTCTAGGGTTATGCTTTGGATATACCTGTCCAGCTAAAACCTATAAACTTTTCCTTATATTTTTCTAATTAAAAATAATGGCATATCCTTGAAGTTCCTAAGATGTCATGGTCTTGAATTATTTTTCCAATAACTAAAGATTCTTCTTAGAGCTCAGCTAAAGAATCCCTATATGCTCCATTACATGAAGTTGCTCAGTGACCACATCCAAGGTCATAAGGCATAGGCATGCCCTCGGGTCTCTTTCAATTCTCTTCCAACTCTTATGTGCATTTGAAAAATTCTTGTTTACCTCTAATGAATTGACTTATAATTTCTTGGTTCCGAACATAAAGTTTGACACCATATAATACAGACATATAAAGGGAGATTAACTTGAGACTTTAAAATTCTTAAATTATTTAATAGCATTAGAAAAATTGGCCTAATTTGGTGCTTGCAATAAGCAATTGCCACAAAAATTTCCCGTAAAGTAACCGGATCCGAAAATGTAGCCCGTGTGCAAGAGACGGGACCTGACCTCAATAGTTTTGGGCTTGCCCAAAACATGAAGGTTACATCTTAAGCTTGTGGAAAGGGGCTGCTATTCACAACACTTGCCATTTTTTTTAATAAAAATATTATTCATGGACACTACTTTTTATTGAGTATTTCGAATAGATGCACAACAAAAGTTAGTTTATGTTGCATATCTTTAAAAAACTATCCATTTTGTATCTTAACCTTAAAAAAAAAAAAATTTAGTTTCTGTGAAGAATATTGCCGTAAAAATTTTTTAAAAAATGGACGAATAATACAATGAATTAGGGATGGTTAATGAGGAAGGTTACTTTTTTATATTTTTTATGTTAAGTTTAAATAATTTGATTTATTTTATTATATTATTTGAGATTTTTTTTTCAACAAATGTGTTGGAAAAATTATTATTATTATTACTATCATTATTATGACATACCTATTTTATTATGTAGCAAATTTGAAATTTGTTATGCAACAAATCAAATTAAATATATTTTAATTTAATATTTATTTTATTATTTAGGTACAATAATTTATGTGAATTTTTTAAATATTGAAAAAAAAAATATGTTAAAAGAAATATCCAAAATAATATGCATTTTTTTTAATGTTTTTGGCAGATTGGCTTGTCAACCCATCCTTAGATAAAGTGGATTAGGGCATCCAACCATTTTTTACTTGGCGAGCCAGCTCAGGCAACTTGTTTTTGGTAGGTAGGTTGATGATGGGGCGAACCTAAACAAGTTGAGTAGGTCATTTTGGCACCTACAATAAACCAAATAAATATATGAAAAAAATAACATTTGTCATGCAGTAATCAATGAGTTCTACAATTAATGGGTCAATCCAGTTAAGTCACGAAACCATAGTGCACCAAATTGGATTGCCCCATCATGTTATCCAACCAATGGTGCCAATTTAGATTAAGTCAAATAGTTCACCTTAACAACTCTAAATGAGTTGAATCAATTTCAAACCCTAATTGAATTTTAGTCAATATTAAAGTAATGTTTCTAAGTTCCAATACTTTATATATATATATATATATATATATATATATATATATATAGATAGATAGATAGATAGATAGATAAAAAAAGAAAAAGAAAAAAAGAGGAAATGTTTAAATTATATTGGTGTAACTTTTATAATCATTACATTATTCAATAATGTTCAATTGAATAATATTTTTTCAAAATTCATTGTTAGATTGAAACTTCATTTCACTTAGATCATATATACATTTCACTGATTCAATAATGAAATTATAACTTCATATCATCTTATATATTTATATTAAATTTTGTTAAAATTAAATAATAATTTGAAAGTAATCTAAGTGTTCTTATTTTAATATATTTTAAAATAAATATATTACAACAATTTTGTTCTATCAGAATGAGGTATTAAATGATCTTGAATTAATATACAATTATGTATATATGATCGAGGAATAAATACCTTTCAATCTAACTGTACGTTTTGAAAAATTGACATTTAATATAAAGTTATTGAATGGTATAATAGTCGATAAAAGTTATATCAGTGTCGTTTAAATCTTCCTCATACCAAAATATGAATAATTTGATTACGTTCATGTCATTGTTCAATTTTAATAAAATTTGACATACGTATTCAAAGTAATACAAAACTTCAATCTAAAAATGGATTTTGAAAAAACCATCATTCAATCGAAATTTATTAAATGGTGTAATAATTGGAAAAATTACAACTGTGTCATTTATATATATATATATATATATATATATATATATATATATATAAGAGAATTATTCAAATGATACTAGTGTAACCAATTATTACACTATTCAACAACTTTCAAGTAATTAATGTAAATTTTTCAAAACTTACCATTAGATTCAAAGTTTTTTAATCCTAGACCATATATATAAAATAATATATTAATTTAAGATAATTTGATACCTTATTCTTATAGAACAAAATTGACATGATATATTTATTTCAAATTATATTATAACATGAATATTTTAATAATTTTTAAATTATTATTTAATTTTAATAAAATTTAATATAAAAATAGAAGATAATATAAAGTTATAATTCAATAATTAAATTAACAAAATTTATATTTAATATAATGTTATTAAATAATATAATAGACGATAAAGGTTATAATAATATCATTTATTTAATATACAACTATTAAACAATATAAAGGTTATAGTAATATCATTGAAACCCATGTATATACTGTACAACACACAAATTCCTCTTTTTACCACCGACAGAGTTAATTATTAGGTTCAAAACAAAAATAAAGAAGGAACTAATAACTAATTAAATGAAGATTTCTTCCATTCACTAATAATATTAAAAGAAAAAAAAAAAAAAAAAACACCTGAATTCATTGCACGCACAGCTGGGATATGTTATGTACATAATCAATAAATTGTCGATATCAAAAAAGGGAGGTTGTTTGATTTAAGGCAACCACAATCGGTTGGTACGAAATAGTTCTAAATTAACCAATGATTTTAAATTTAAATCTTTAAAAAGAATTGTCATTTACAATAATCTTATCAAACGTAAACAAGATTGTTAAACAACCTCTAGAACATTGTTAATCATAATTAAGGTTTAATCTGAGGACAACACCAGGGTAAACATCATCTGGGTCTTCAATATGAGGGTTCCACAACCATATATGGGGATCGTCACACTTCTCGGCAATGCTATACATTGTTTCGCCTTCTCTAACGACATAGAATTCACTACAAGGTTGCTCCAAAGGTTGTTGTTTCTCTTCATCGACATTGTGCTCATCAATAGTGGGACAAGAACTCTCTTCAATGTTGGGTACCAAATGTAACATTAACAGAAATAAGAAGAACCATAACAATGGTTCTAGCCCACACAACTGTGCCATCTTGACTCTTCCTAATTAACTTTGCTATTCTTGACAACACAAGAAGAACATAAATAGGGAAAAATAAAAAGAAGATAACAAATAATGATATTCCAAAGAATGAGATAAGATTAAGTGATACATCTTTAATCATAAGGGTTGATTTAGTTTTGCGGTAGAATTCTAATCTAATTCTAATAATCTGAATTTGTGTGCGCGGGTTTTGATATTTTGCAATTTTTCTTTTTCCTGCTCAATTAGTTTTTCGTTTTAGATAACAGTTAACACTTGGATGTAGTTATTGTTGTAACTGAATTCTTATAATTATCCAAAAAAAAAAAGTAATATCATTTTTTAATTATCGATCATTATTAATCAATCTCAATACAAAAGAAAATAACTATCATATATGGATGAGTGTAATTTTAGAGGAACGAAAAACAACACATTTTGTATTTGTTTTAAGAGATCAATTCCAAAAACAAAAAATAGAAAAACGAAAAACGAAAATAACCAATGTTTAAGGACAAAAGAATATTTTTCTCTCTCTATATTTTAAATATAAACATATAATCACTTTTATTTCCTATATCCTTTCTAAACGTGTTAACTTTTCTCATTATTTTAACATATTACCAACCTTATATCATTTATTTTAAAATTATAAATTTATATTATTTATGATATGAAAATATATTAAATAATAAACAAAAACTAATTTCACTAATTAAGAAAATTAGTTTTCAGTCAAAATAAAAAATTAGTTCACACCATTTAATTTTATTAATATCATTTAAAAGTAGTCTATTTTTTTGAAACTATCATTCCATTAAATTTGATATTAAGAATAAAAATGACCATTAAAAATACAATATAAAATAAATAAGGATTCATAAAATTAATTGAAATTTTCTTATAAACAAACATGAGTTGTTTTCTTTTTCTTATACTCAAAATCCAATAAAGTACTCATTTAAATTGACATATATTAAAAAAATTGATTAAGTTCATTTAATTTTTCATATAAAAAGTAAACTTTAATTCCTTCATTATCTTTAATAATATTTATAGGATTTAATAATCACGTTTAATTTAAAAAATATTTTTTAAATAATAGTATTAAATCACTACAAGAAAAAATAGAGCTAACGTGGGTTATTTTTTGCATTACCCGCGGTTAAAACCTCCAGAAAATGTATTTCCTGCGGTTGTGATTTTCGCCGGGAAAGCATCCGTGACAAACGATTTACCAGCGGTTTTTGACAACCCCCGGAAGTGCACATAGCATACCCACGGTTTTGTAACCCCCGTTAACGACATAGTCTACCAGGGGTTATAAACCCCCGTTAACCCCCGTTTCCAATCCCTGCTTCCAAGCCTTGTAGAGCACTACTACAGCACCTTCGACACCAATAGAGCAGGCTTGGTGGGTCTCTATCAGGATTTTTTTTTTTTTTTTTTTTAAGACAAAAATTCCAAATCATAAAATTAACAAATCAGTTTGCAAGACTGTAATTGTCGCTAACACAATAACCACAAACAATTCCAACTGTAATGAAAACAAACATTGTATGGATTACACAGTTTTGCCTACTTGCCCGCTATATTTTTGAAGATCTTAAAGGAGATAATCTACATTAAAATATCACAAAATTCTTAAGAAAGTTCTTCTAAATCTTCACAAGTTTGACCCATCAGTTGAAATACTCGCGCTTGTATTTCTTCAACGGCAAAACCTGAAATTATCTATTTGAAGTTAACAGAACTTCAAACAATCCACAGCAACTCAACCAGGAGGTCTTTTTCACCACATTTGGAGCCGATGCTACACGAGGCTGATTTTCATATTGCTCTGCAGTCTTGGAATCCTTAATATTTTCTGCACCATTAGTAAATTTAGTGAAAGGACTAGCAGACAGTGAAGCTAACACTTCATTATCACATTCCTTTGGCTTAGGTTCCTTTACACTTGATGTTGTCACATTCTGATTAGTTAAGGAGTATGCATTGTCCTCATTTACCTTCATAGCAAAGTTGGTCGCTTCTGCAGGATGGACCACTGACTTCTCTAGTAATACACTTCCACTATCGCTCTTTTCTACCTCAGAAACAAAATTCATGGCCTTAATTGAAGTAACAGCAGGGTCAGAAGCTGAATTAACAGTCTCCTCAACTGGTGCCATTTCAGTAATAGAAATCATTTTGGAAGGGGAAGAATCAATGGACTTAACCAACTCATGACTTGCAATTGCCTCTTCAACTGAATTACAATACCCATCCTCTGAGTTCTTTTCAGGGAAGGATTCACCCTTTAAAGTATCGCCACCGTTGGCAGTCTCAATATGCTCAAAACTTACATTTTTGCTCTTGGAAATCTCCTCAGACTCCAAACCTCTCTTCTGAGTGAAAGATTCACCCTTTGAGATATCGTAGCCATTCCCATCCTGATAATGTGATTCCTTGGCAGTCTCAATGTGCTCAAAACTTGCATTTGTGCTCTCAGAACTTTCCTCAGACTCCAAACCTCTCTCTACCAAAACACCACCACCTTCCTCTCCTCCTAACAAATGGTCAATCTTGACATCACGAGGGACTTCTTCAGAGGACTCGACATCAGAAGCACGCGGTTGAGCAGTCAATGGCCCCCTCTCTTCCAGCTCTTCACTTCCATCATTGGATGGATTACGAAGGCCATCATGTTCATAATATACAGGAGAATTACCATCACTTCCTTTCCCATCTTGGGACTTCAAATCATCATTATCTTTGGGGTTGTTGGCTGATGGGTTGATGTTGCTTTCCTTTTGCTTCTTTTTCCTGGCAGCTTTTCTCTTCTTAGCACCCGAAGGCATGATTGGGAGAGTGAAATAGGGTGGTGGGGTGCTATGTACCCTTCACTATTCAGTGGGGACGATGAAGCTACCACACACAAACCAAATCTAGAGAGAGCGAAAGTGAAGTGTTAATAGCTATGTGTCTCTATATATTGCAATGCAATGAGACGGCGAAGAGGATTATTAGGCTTGTGAAAAGGGTTCCATGCTCACCTTCGAGGGCCAGAAGATCCAAGGCGCCCCCTACATCGTCACCAAACTCACTTCCCTCCCTTTCCAGCAGTGCCACCACTCCATCTCCACCGTCGACTGCCAGCCCTCCAGCGTCAACGCCTGCATGCTCGTCTTCGTCAGCGGCAACCTCCAACTCGCCGGAGAACAACACCTTCAAGGATAAATTGTTGGAAGATTACTGCGTTTTGAAGATTAAAAACTTTGAATTTATTTGTGATCTAAGATATTGGAACCATGTTGATCCAGTTTACCCCTACCATTTAGTAAATGCTTGTCATAAAAAAATAAATTGGAAACGCACTTTGGTGGGGGGTGCGGTCTGGGAAAGCTCTTGGTTGGGGATGATAACGGGCCAGGATTCGCCTGCTTCGCGGAACATCTGCTTGGTCTCGAAGTATTGACCCTTTTTCAGAATGAGGCTTCTTATGCTCTGAGCGGGCGTGGAGGTGGCGTCGAAGACTTGCTCAAAGGTCACCATTATCTGCGGCGGACGCTCTTCCCTTCCGTGCTTCACCTCCACTTTGCACGCCGGGTTCGATTCCTTCGCCTTCCGCGAGTTGCATTGCGCCGAGTATGAACGAAAGAGGTGGAGGAAGGCGAGGGAGTCGGAGGGAGAGAAGGAGGGGAGGGTTTGGGTGATGTGGCGGAGGAAGAAGGGGGTTGGGTTCGCCATTGCGAAGCGGAATGAAGGAGGGGGCTTAGGGTTTGGTGAGAGAGGGAAACCAAAAGATAAGGGAGAGGGAAATGAAAAAAAAAATAATTATCATTACAAAAATAAAAAAAAAATTAAAAAAATAATATATTATTAAAATATACCAACGGTTTTAAATTTTAACCCCTGTAATTTAATAATACTTAACGAGGGTTATTGAAACCCCAGTTAATTACTTATGTTCCCGAGGGTTAGCATAACCCTCATTAAAAAAACCCAGTTAAATACATATTTTTTTGTAGTGAATAGGGTTAAATTAGTTAGAATTTATTTATATTTGAGTGAAAAAAATTAGGTACATTTTTGTTTATATATAAATTCAAAGGGAGTATAAGTCTGGAATGACTTTTGAGAACTTATTTATTAAATAATACCTTTTATTTTGAATATAAAATTCTCAAAAATACTTTTAATTTGTATGGAAAAATACTTTGTTTCAAAAGAAAGAAAGAAAAATCTCATATCACTGATTTATTGACATTGAAATGAATTATTTTCCGAATATAATAAATGTATAAGCATGTATGTGCATGAGAGAAAGGAAAGACAATTAATGAGGGTACTTGATAGATGCAACCAACAAAACGATAAGATTTTGAGAATCAGTTATCCAAATTATGTATCAGCACCGGCCAGCATGAGAAATGGAGTTAAATTGAATGAAATGTGGAGTGAGATGGCAACACCATAATAGTTTCTTTCATACGACTCAACATCTTTTTCATGTTGATTGCTGAGTACATCCACATCAACATGCCCACCACCCACCGCAATCACCGTCCACCCTTGTAAACATAATAATTCATTTAACATTTTATTGTCCAACTTATGTTATATATTGATCATAAAGTGAGTATCAGATAATAAATTAGGTATAGACTATTAAAACAAACAATGTTTAACTTGTGTGGAGTCAAGTGAATATTTAGTATTAATCTAATAGTCACTTAAAAAAAACATAAGGCTTTTGTTTTATGAATTAGAAAAATAAGTGAAATGAATGCAAGGGCTGTCTACACCATACACTTTAGGAAATGTTTTGCAACTTGAGTTTTTATTTTTAATTTAAAAAAAAAAGAGATTGATATTTTATTTTAAATTATAATAAAATTAAATTAATAGATCAACATAAACTTAAGAATTTAATTAGAATATAGAAAGGATCTAACTCAATTGATTAATTGATTAATTAGATAAGATGTGTAAGTGTTATTAACTCTGATATTAAATTTGATCTCCATGATAAAAGGAAAATAATATAAATTAATTTTTTATTATTATTATTATTTATATATATTTAAAAGTTATTTAGTTTTAAATTAATTGCGTATTGATTATTCTATTATTATAATTATGTAATTTTGATCCTCATGGTTTTAATTGAGCAATTTTATTCTACCAAGTATTGTAATTGTGCAATTTTGATTTCAGAATTTTAATTAAGTAATTTTAGTTTTCTCAGTATCTTAATTTTATGATTTTATTCTCTCAAGTATCATAATAGTACAATTTTGACCTATTTAAGTTACATATATTATAATTTTTATCCATGTATTAAATGATATATATATATATATATTATTACTAATATATGTAAAATAGGTAAAAGAAAAATTGTATAATTACAATACTTAAGAGACTAAAATTACATAATTACAATTGAGTATTGTTAAAATTTTGGCAAATGTACCAATTGTCACAAGGAGTAACAACTAATTAATCTAATTTAATATTAATTATAAAAAAGAGAAGATAAATTACTTTGAAGAATGCACTAAAGATAAAGAACATATATTTTAGATATTTAAAATAATAAAAACAAATAAAATGAAAATTGAAAATTTTAAATAAAAGATATCAGGAATTGATTTCATTAATCTTCTTCACACGTATCATTATCAATTATTATTCAATTTGAATATTTATTAAGTTAAGTTAACAACCAAAGCAAATATTTTAACCCTAATTCCTTAGGTGAATTAGGCTCATTAAAAAAAAAACTCAATTTCTTGGTGAAGTTGTTAAACAACCCATAATAAGATTGGATGTCTAAAATATTGACTAATAAGACTTATTTTATTTCTAATAATTGGTGTTATTAAAGTTATTCTCTAGATTGTAGTTTCAATAAGGGTCTTCCAATCTCAGTTAAATCTATGAGATCTGGATGGATAAGACAAAACACACATTAAAATAATAAAAATAACAAAGGTATTGATATATTAGATAATTATAAGAAACTAAATCTACTCGATTAAAAATTGAGAGACTAAAATTAACATACTTTAAAGATTAAAATTAATCAATTAAAATTTGAGGGACTAAATACACAACTTCTATACTTGAGGTACTAAAAATGTATTTAAATCTTTACTTTTATAATATTTAGTGGGGTAAAGGCAAACTTCTCTATGTGTTTTATTTAAATAAAATATAAAATAACAAAAATAAAAGATAAATAATAAATATAAAAATATAGAATGTTGAGAAAAAAATAATTTTTTAATCGTTACACATAAAGAATCGTGATTACTTGATTAGTTTACGATAATAAGATACCAAGAAGTGAAAATTAAAACTTAAATTATGTTTATTTTAAATTAAAAAATAAAATAATCAAAAAAATATTTATATTATTAACATATAAAAAATCAAACATTATATCTCCTTTATATATATTATGTTATAGATCACCTGAATTAAATTTATTTTTTGAATGATTTTAAATAATTGATAATATAAAATTAAAATTCGTACGCGGATAGTATATTAAAATAAAACTCTAGCTTAATATCGCAATCTTTTATTTATTTATTATATATAATGAAAAATTAAAAATAGTTATCCCTATCCTTTTCCACCAAAATCTTACTTGAAGCATATATATCCATGAGGGATGATCCATTTAATTTTAATATGTTCAAATGATTGCAAATTAACCTTATTGATTCTAATAATAAAAGTTGGAGGCAAGTCGTGGCAGAAATTCTGAATAGATAACGATGGAATAGTACTAACATATTTTTTTTAATATATTATCATCGAAAATTATTGAAATTCGGAAAATCCTGTGAAACTGATTGAACAGGAAGTCAAACCGATTATGATGGGAGGTTCATTGAATTATGAGGAAATGAAAGCTGAAGCTTCGTTGCAATAAATGGTTTAGATGTGGAAAGAAGTGTGTAGGGATTTGGATTTGAACCTTTTTATCAAATATATATTTTAATGTAAAACCTTCCGATATTTTAGAAAGCCATATTGAAATATTTAATAAATGCCTCATCAGGTGAAAAAAAAAGTTTTTATTTGAAATATTAAACTTTTTATTCAATCTTTTGTTCGAAATAGAGTAAAGCAAATTGTTCTTACCGAAAATTTGTCGTAGAGGTGATTCTCCTAGTAAGATTGGTGAGCCTTCTTCACGGGTACGCTGGTGCTCCAAGATGGGGGTGGTACCTGCAAAAGAGACTCCGATGCTAAAGTTAGGGTTTGTATGAGTAATAATCTCGTATAAGTAATGCACGTACCTTGGAGTGAATTAGGGTTGCTTTGGGCTCTGGGCCTGAGATAAGATATGATGTGATACAATAGCGGATCTCGTCTGGGGCGAGATCTTCGGGAATCAGTTATGATTCACTTAAGTATTGAGTTGATGTCACGCGGTGCGCGTCCGAGGTCGGCTTGCGTTGTGGTGCCGAGCTCGGAGCTCGGTTAAGCGGTACGGATAGTACACTAGCCCCTTGAGCTCCGAAGACCGTAGGTCGAGGAGTTAAGACCGAGCTCGCTGGGGGGAGGCGACCTCTCGCGTACGCTTGCTCATTGTGGTGACATGTGTCGCGACTGTTCATTTCCCGGAAACGTGCGAGTGGCGTGTCATGGGAAATGATGGTTACACAATGATGAATTTGCAATTAAGTGTGTTGTCAGGCGTGCCCTTAGGTTGACACGTGGTGTGGCCGTTTTGAATTTTTGGGAGAAAACTTTCTTTTCTCTCACTCGCGCCTCTTTGCTTCTTACTTTGCTCACTTTTCGCTTTTCCAGCTTCTTGCGTACGCTGTTCCTCTTGCTTTCCTACTCGTTTTCCGTCTCCGTTTTCTTCGTTTCAGCCGTCGTTTCCGATAACCCCGTCACTGTTAGGGTTAATTTCTGAGGGAGAGTACCAGGTACTTCCTTTCTACAGTTTTCTTTTTCCTTCTTCCCCAACCTTCTTCAAGTCTTTCTTTTCTTTTCCATGGCTGGGGGAAGTGGTGCCGGTTCTTCTGTGCCTTCTCGGGGCAAGGCACGCGGTAAGGCGGTGGCTACCGGGAAAGCCGCCGCCGAAAAGAGGGATCCGCCCCGGGGCCCGGAGCCAGGCATTCCTGGCTATGACTGGGTCAAGTGTGAGATGGCGGGGGTCCAAAGTGTCTTTCGGACCTTTCTTGAGGTCAATAGGATCTCCAGGTCGTGTAGGGTTTGTGACCCTTCTATCTCCCGAATGATCCGGCTTGAACCCTGTCAGGCTGGTGAGGGTGTATACATGGGGAAGTCTTCTGACTCTCCCCATTTCTATATGTACTATTGTTTTTTTAGGGATTTAGGTGTCTGTCTCCCTTTCACTCAGTTTGAGTGTGATTTTTTGAACCATGTCAACGCGGCTCCTTGCCAGTTGCACCCCAATAGTTGGGGTTTTTTGAGGGCTTTTCAAGTCCTGTGTACAGTTTTAGGGATAGAGGTGTCCCTTCCCGTCTTTCTTCATTTTTACCAGTTGAAGTTAGGCGTTCCGCCATATGGCATTCTGTCCTTGAGTGGGAGTAGGGATGGGGGTTTGTTTACCCTCTACTCCCAGTCATATAAAAATTTCAAGCAAGAGTTTTTCCGGGTCGCTCTTGTGAATGTTGACCCTTTGGAGGATGGGGCGTTTTATTTCGGCGGGCTGCCGAAATTTCCTTTCTACTGGTGCCCCCGACCGTCTAGGTTTCATGGGGTAGGCCAGGTGAAACTGACGGCCTCGGAGGTGGCCGCGATCGACAACCTCGCCGTACTTCCTCGCCCGCTGGATTGCAAGCTCGTTCTGTCGCTTGCGAACTCGGCATACAAGGAGAGGGGTTTGGAAAGTGAGTATTTTGTTTTTTGGTAGCTTGGGGTTTATGTAGTTTTATTTTGCTGATGTGTTTTACTTCTTGTTTATAGGTATCATGGGGAAGAATTTGTGGCGTGAGCTCAAACATCGCTATAACGTCACAGAGCTCGAGGTCCCCGAGCCTCAAGAGGAGGATGTTCCCCCTCTGAAGGTTAGCCGAAAGAGGAAAAGGGGGGTGAAGGAGGTCGGGGGGACCTTTGCCCCTCCGGACGCTGAGGAGGTGAGCTCCACAACTGCTGATGCCAGTGCGATGGACCTTACCGAGAGTCCACCGCCCAAGGAGGCTCCTCGAGTGGCTTTTGAGGAGGTGGTTCGGGCTGCCGAGGTGGTGAGTATCTTGTTACTTTTGCTTTGTTAGTGTCATCTATTGTGTTATTCTGTGTTCTAACCTGGGGACGTCTTTCGCAGGCGGGAGATGCCACCGAGGCGGCGACGTAGGCTACTGGGTGGGCCGCCCAGGTTGCCGAGGTGGCAGTTCCGGCCACTGAGCAGGTTGTTTCTACTGCTGGGGTAAGTAGTACTTCCTGACTTTCGTGGTTTCCTGTATGTCATCTTATTTGTTTTTTGACATGGGGCTGGTTTTCGCAGGCGATGTCGGAGGTTCCTATTGCGGACCTTCCCGTTACCGAGAAGGAGACGCCGGCTTCCACCTCCGTTGAGGCTCACGGAGGGGGCCCGAGTCGTGAGGCTCTCCCATCCACTACTGCAGCTTCGGCTCCGCCTTCTGGCTCGTCACAGGGGGCTTTCCGGAGCCGATACTTGGCCCATCGCTTCGGGAAGGGCCTTTCGAAGGTGCGGCTAGACCACGTGAGCGCCTCAGCTGACATGGACTCGCTGTGGAGCTCGAGCGTGACCGCTGAGAAGTTCTTCCCTCAGGGTTCGTTGAGCTCCGAGGACCAGGGGTTGATAGAGGAGGTCGGCCCCGAGGATAGTTTCGATGCTGCTCAGGTCCTGCTGCAGAGGGCTATGGGCATCCTAGGCCACTGGAAGCCGAGGTGGGCCAAACAGCAGGAGGGCCTGGCCAAGCAGCAAGAGGACCTGGCCAAACAACAATAGGAGCTGGCCAAGCTGAGGGGCCGACTTCAACCATGGAAGGATGCGAATAAGATCCTGAGGGAGGAGAACAAGGCGCTTAGTGCTGCTGTTGGTGAGGCGAAGCGGAGCTTTGGTCTGCGCGGGGTGATCTTGCAAGGGTGCAGAAGTCTCTTGAGATCGCCTTACGATCCAACGAGGCTTATGCTTCCCAGGTGGGGGAGTTGCAAAAGCTGGTCGCCTTCTCTCGGGGTCGCGCCCGCTCTTTGGAGGATGAGGTGACGTCTTCTCGTAGCCAAGTGCGGGCTCTGGAGGATGTTGTGACCTCTCTTAAGGGAGAGTTGGTGGCGGCGGCTGAGGAGCGCCTCCGTGGCGAGGTCATTCTTGGTGGCCGGGAGGACGAGATTGCCACCCTGAGGCGGAGCTTGCGGAGCTGGCAGCGGGGAAGGCGGCCGTGGAGGGGAGGCTCGCGGAGATCGAACGTTCCGTTGTGATGGAGCACAGGAGGGGCTTCCAAAAGGCTGCTCGTCAGGCACGACTCCTTGCTCCCGGGTTCGACTTTTCCTCCATGCATGTGGAGAAGGTCGTCCGCTTTGGGAGGTTGGTTAAGGAGGACGATGTCGATGACAGTTCTAGTGAGAATGCCTCAGCCTAGGCCCCTCAGCTTGACCAGTTAATATTTTGTGTTGTATTTTTCTTTTCTTCTATCTTTTTCTTTTGTTTGGTTGGATTCATGCATCGGACATGGTTTTGTATATGTATATATTTTTGTTGTTTGCTTATGTTTGCTTTTGATTTTTGCTGTTTGCGCGTTTTGAGGCACACGTGTGATGTCTGTTGAAAGCTTTTGTATTCTGTGATGCCTTTGTGAAGGTTCGATGACCTTGATTTATTAGCGCTGAGTTTCTAAGTTGACTTCAAACTGAATTGCGTCAACAGGCAGACTCGTATGTTAAGTAGGACGTTGTAGGGGTTCGAACTCATTCTTGGCTGAGTGGTTCGTGTTTTTTGTCTTTGAAATTTATACGTTTCACCAAGGTTCGAACACGTTCTTGGGTTTAGAGTGGTGTGTGTTTCATCAACGTTCGTGTTCGACCTTGAATGAGCGTACAGAGGTTCGACGTCATCCCCAAGTTGAAGTAGAGTGAATGGTACTAGGATTCGAACTCATCCTTGGGCGAGGATATCGAGGTTCGTACTCGACCTCAAATTTGAGTATAACGATTTAACTAAGGTCCGAACTCGGCCTTAGGTGCGTATTCGACCTCAGAATTTGCAATTGTAAGGTTCGTACTCGACCTCAGCTTTGAGTATAACGATTTAACTAAGGTTCGAACTCGACCTAAAATTTGTGTTTTGGAGGGTTGATCCGACCTTGGATTTCGAGGTATACGATTTAATTAAGGTTCGAACTCGACCTCTAGCGAGAACATCGAGGTTGGGACTCGTCCTCGAATTTTGCATGTTTGAGGTTCATACTCGACCTCATGGTTTTAAGGATGTTCGGACTCGACCTCAGAATTTTCCTGTTTGAGGTTCGTACTCGACCTCATGGTTTTAAGGATGTTCGGACTCGACCTCAGAATTTAGTGGAATGATTTGATGAAGGTTTAAACTCCACCTAACGCGGTAAGCGAAGCGATTCAATTAAGGTTCGGACTCGACCTTAGGTGAGGATTTGCATATGACCTCTTATTTGAGTAAAACGACTTAATTAAGGATTCGTACCCGACCTTTGGTGAGAATATCGAGGTTCGGACTCGACCTCGGAATTTGCGTATTTGAGGTTTGTACTCGACCTCAAGTTTGTTTGGAACGATTTAATCGAGGTTCGGGCTCGACCTCAAATTTGAGTGAAGTGATTTGGTTAAGGTTTGGACTCGACCTTTAACGGAAGTGTCGAGGTTCGTATTCGACCTCAGATTTTGCGAATTAATTTGGGTAAGGTTCGGACTTGACCTTTAACAGAAGTGTCGAGGTTCGTATTCGACCTCAGATTTTGCGAATTAATTTGATTAAGGTTCAGACTCGACCTTTAACGGAAGTGTCGAGGTTCGTATTCGACCTCATACTTTGCGAATTGAATTGATTAAGGTTCGGACTCGACCTTTAACGGAAGTGTCGAGGTTCGTATTCGACCTCATACTTTGCGAATTGATTTGATTAAGGTTCGGTCTCGACCTTTAACGGAAGTGTCGAGGTTCGTATTCGACCTCGTACTTTGCGAATTGATTTGATTAAGGTTCGGACTCGATCTTTAACGGAAGTGTCGAGGTTCGTATTCGACCTCCTACTTTGCGAATTGATTTGATTAAGGTTCGGACTCGACCTTTAACGAAAGTGTCGAGGTTCGTATTCGACCTCATACTTTGCGAATTGATTTGATTAAGGTTCGGTCTCGACCTTTAACGGAAGTGTCGAGGCTCGTATTCGACCTCATACTTTGCGAATTGATTTGATTAAGGTTCGGACTCGACCTTTAACGGAAGTGTCGAGGTTCGTATTCGACCTCATACTTTGCGAATTGATTTGATTAAGGTTCGGACTCGACCTTTAACAGAAGTGTCGAGGTTCGTATTCGACCTCATACTTTGCGAATTGATTTGATTAAGGTTCGGTCTCGACCTTTAACGAAAGTGTCGAGGTTCGTATTTGACCTCATACTTTGCGAATTGATTTGATTAAGGTTCGGAGTCGACCTTTAACGGAAGTGTCGATACTTTGCGAATTGATTTGATTAAGGTTCGGTCTCGACCTTTAACGAAAGTGTCGAGGTTCGTATTCGACCTCGTACTTTGCGAATTGATTTGATTAAGGTTCGGACTCGACCTTTAACGGAAGTGTCGAGGTTTGTATTCGACCTCATACTTTGCGAATTGATTTGATTAAGGTTCGGACTCGACCTCTAACGGAAGTGTCGAGGTTCGTATTCGACCTCATACTTTGCGAATTGATTTGATTAAGTTTCGGACTCGACCTTTAACGGAAGTGTCGAGGTTCGTATTCGACCTCATACATTGCGAATTGATTTGATTAAGGTTCGGTCTCGACCTTTAACAGAAGTGTCGAGGTTCGTATTCGACCTCGTACTTTACGAATTGATTTGATTAAGGTTCGGACTCGACCTTTAACGGAAGTTTCGAGGTTTGTATTCGACCTCATACTTTGCGAATTGATTTGATTAAGGTTCGGACTCGACCTTTAACGGAAGTGTCGAGGTTCGTATTCGACCTCGTACTTTTTGAATTGATTTGATTAAGGTTCAGACTCGACCTTTAACGGAAGTGTTGAGGTTCGTATTCGACCTCATATTTCGCATTTGCATATTTAGAGTTCGTTTAGGTCCTTTAGGTAAACAGGAAAAATAAGAATATGAAATGAGCGAAAGGAGGAATTTTATTTATGGAGTCTGTGCGCCTCGTTAAAAACCCTCTCAGTCAAAGGCTGAGGCGGGAAAAGAGTGCGCCACTTTGTTCTTGCTGTATGAAAAAGAAAGAACGAAACTTAAGGAGCTACGGTGGGGGGATTCCCCTTGCTTTGCTTGCTGGACGAGGAGATCTTCAAGCTCTCAGCGTAACATTGCCGAGCTATTTTCTGATTGGCTTTTACGGAGATGATTTTATCGTCCTTGCCCAGGAACTTCATGGTGAGGTGCGGGGTTGACACCACTACCCCGAGTTGATTCAAGGTTGGCCTTTCGATGATGATGTTGTAGGAAGTGTTGGCTTCCACGAGGAGGTACCGGACCATGACCCGCCTTGTATCCGGCGGTGTTCCGAAAGTTGTCAGCAATTCTACGTACCCCCGAGTGTGAACTCGCTCTCCTGCAAAGCCGACGTGTGAGGTTGAATGAGAGAGTAGGGGACGTCTAGCTTGAGGAACGTCGAGCAGTACAGGACGTCGGCCGAGCTTCCCTGATCAATGAGTGTTTTCTGCACTTTCCAGTTGGCTATCTCCACAACGATGACCATGGGGTCATCTTGGTTAGGGCTGACGCTAGCGTAGTCTTCGTCGGAGAAGGAGATCGGGGGTGAGCTTTGGTTTTGGGCCGAGGTGGTAGAGTGGACGCAGTTGATGCTCCGTAGGTGTCTTCTTCGGGCCGAGCTGTTGGCGCCTCCCCCAGTAAAGCCACCGGCAATTGTGTTGATCACTCCCCGTAAGGGATCCAACTCTGTCTCTTGGCTTATCTCAGCTTGTACTATGCCGCTAGCATTTTGCTGGGAGCTCGGGTGTGGGTCAATGCGAGCTCCTGAACCGCGACCTCTGTCGCGTCCCCGACCGCCATAGCCGCCTCTATTACCCTATTGTTGCTGGACGTACTGGCTGAGGTGACTCGCTTGAATGAGTTCTTCGATGCGGTCCCGGAGTGTGCGACACTCCTCCGTGGTGTGACCATGGTTCCTGTGGTATCGACAGTGCTTGGACTTGTCGGCGCTGTTAGGAGTGTGACCCGGTGGTGGAAGGGCGAGTAGGTTGTTGTTGCTGGCTTCCTCCAGGATATGTACCCTAGGTGCGTTCAGGGGAGTGTAGAAGTCATATCTCCCTTCTCTGTTTGCCCTAGTCGTCTTCTTGAATTGGCTGTCGTTGTTGAATTTGATTTTATCCTTATGCCCTTGTTCCGACTTTGCTGGAGCTTTCCCGCGAACCTGGTCGCGGAAAGCGGAGTGCTCCTCCATCTGGATGTATCCGGCCGCGCAGGCGCGGAGCTCGTCCATGTCGCGGGGGGGGGGGGGGGGGTCGCGGCAGAGACTTTCGACAAAGGGGCTAGCTTTGAGGGCCATGAGCATGGAGTGCAAGGCGACCTCGGGGTTTAAGTTCCAGATCCTCACCGAGATGCTTGAGAAGCGCTCCATGAAGGTTCGCAGAGGTTCGTCATCATGTTGCCTGAGGTTGGCCAACGCAATGGAGGTTGTGTGGTGAGGTCGGCTGGTGGCGTATTGTGCCGTGAACCGTCGGATTAGGGTGCTGAAGCTGTCGATGGATTCGGCGGGTAACTGGGTGTACCAGTGGAGTGCGGCTCCTTTGAGCAAGGTCGAAAAAACCCTACACAGGATAACATCACTATTAGTGTAGAGGTTTACCTGGGTCGTGTACAGGTCAATGTGCTCATCGGGGTCCGTCGTGCCGTCATAGCGGTCGAGATGGAGAGGCTTCCATCCACGGGGGAGTGGGGTCTCCATAATGTTGTCCACAAAAGGATGTCGGCAGAAGGTTTCTTGGCCTTCTGTGGCCCGAGTGGGTGCTCTGCTGGCATCTGGGCCCGACTTGTGCGTCGATGCATGAGATCGGTGCGTGGCGGGTCGCGAAGTCGGTGCCCTAGTCGCAGTCCAGGATTGAGAGCCCGAGTGTGCCTCGTCTTCATGGGTGTTGCTCTCGTGAGGAGGGTGATCAGAGTGGCATCGAGGGAGTTGGGCGCGAATGCGCTCGCTTTCTTCTCGTAACGCTGCGAGGTCTGCTTCGTTGGCTGTTCGTATTGCCTCTAGATCGGTTTCGTGCTTGGCATGCATGTTGCGCAGGTCAGTGTCATGCTGCTGTCGCATCTATTCGACTTGATCGATCAGTCTTCTCAAGGCTGCAGCGTCGCTGTCCATGGTGATTGAGTGTTCAACATCGTCTGTTGTGGCTTCTGGTGAGAACCATACAGGTGGCCGATAAGAGTTGTCTTGATCAGCCCCACGGTGGGCGCCAAATGTTCTAACCAAAAATCTGCCGTAGAGGTGATTCTCCTAGTAAGATTGGTGAGCCTCCTTCACGGGTACGCTGGTGCTCCAAGATGGGGGTGGTACCTGCAAAAGAGACTCCGATGCTAAAGTTAGGGTTTGTATGAGTAATAGTCTCGTATAAGTAATGCACGTACCTTGGAGTGAATTAGGGTTGCTTTAGGCTCTGGGCCTGAGATAAGATATGATGTGATACAATAGCGAATCTCGTCTGAGGCGAGATCTTCGGGAATCAGTTATGATTCACTTAAGTATTGAGCTGATGTCACGCGGTGCGCGTCCGAGGTCGGCTTGCGTTGTGGTGCCGAGCTCGGAGCTCGGTTAAGCGGTACGGATAGTACACAAATGATATGATTGAATGTCGACCGAACACTTCACGAAAATTAAGAGTGGATGATTATTATTATTAATATTTAAAAAAAATAAATCAGTTATTAAATTGGATAGAATATTAAATTATAGGTTAAATTAATAAGTTACAAATTAGATCGCACGACTTAATTTTTATTAATTTTTAAAAAAAATATTTATATTATATATTTTATATTTATAAATTTTAATAAAATTTATATCATATTGTTTACGGTGGAATTTGTTTACTGATTTTTTTTATTTCAGACTAGCACGACAAATGTTTCAATTTAGGTATATAATGCTTTGAATTCTATGGAATGAGAAAGAATGGAGTAGAAAGATTAATGGTTACTGGTTTCTAAGTATTCATCAATTATTAACACGTAATAATTTTCATGCACATAAACGCTTAGATGAACAGAGTGAACAATAATGATATTGGCAATACAAATCATGATTCACTTTACACAATATTCAAAACATTACAACATTAATAATCTAAAACTACGTGATTGAAAGAAGAAAAGACAATTAAACTACTCCTAATCCTAAAAAGTGGCCGAGAAATGGTCATACCCAGAAGCAGTTCCATGCACGAAAGCCATATGCGTAGGCGGTGAGTGCTTGAGGGAGAGTTTCAAGTATGATATTTCTGACCCCCGTGAATGGCTAAGCTTCACTTATTTATAGAAACTCTCGAGAGCAGCTATCTTTCGTATGCATGCGTTGTGGGCGTGTAACCGCTCTCCACTATATCAAATACGTGATTTGAAATATAACTACCCCTAACCGTTCTTTCCACGTGTTTTTTTATCTTTTCGACTCACTTTTCTTTAACCACTCCGGTATAACTATTCAAACACCTGATAAACCTTCAGTAACCTCCATCTCTTTTTCTAAGCACTTCTATTTGACCCAACCAATTTTATTCGATCGTGTCTCGAGTTCCCTCACATATAGCTCCTGATGGGTGTTGTTCTTTTGTCATTCTTTTCAGATGGCTTCATGAATATTTTCGAGTCTCATGCCTTTCCAAATGGACCCGTAACTTTCGACTGTCACATTTTTCGAGTAGGCTTAACAAATGTCGCCCCTAGGAATTCAATCTTGGTGAGCATACCCATACTGCGATGAGAAAGATTTGAATTCCTGTCGAGAATAATTTTCCGATTATTCATCGAATTGTTTAAGTAGTGAGACTTTATATTTCTTCGATGAAAACCTACTCTGATCCGGATTTAATGCAAATGATCGTTTGATGGGACATTGATTGTCTTTGACGGCGCGTGCTCACACTACTCCATAAATCTGTCTGTTAAGAAAAACGTTTTGGCGGCTGTTACGTATATCCAAATTAAAATTTGAATTAATTTGGTAAGCCCGTTTCATCTCAGGCCCATCAATGCGTGAAAAACTTGTTTTTTACCCTAACGTAAAAACCATTTTCAACATTTTCTTCCTTCGCACCTAAGCTTCTTTGCTTCGTTCTCTGCTTCTCAGTTTTCTTCTCCTGCGATCTTACATACTTTTCCTCTTCAACATCTTTCTTTTCCCTTCATCACTATCATCACCATCATGGCCTTTTCTGATGCGTCCACTTCTATCGCCGTGGCTTCTACAATTTCTCCTACTACTGCTTTTGCATCGTCTCCAATTCTAGCCACTACAACGTCTCCTACCATGGCTACTGTGACGACCATGGCCACTACAACCTCTACTCAGGCGGGTCCTTTACTGATGGCTAATGCCCAGGTTTGCAAGGTCCAAGACGGGGACGATCCTTTCGTCCCTATTCCAGGCATGGAGGAAGCCAGTTTGAAAATCTTTCAATCTCAGGTACTTCTCCCTTTCTCTCTAGAAAGTGGTTATGTTCATGCTTTCTTAGGTCCTTTTGCTGGTCACAATAAGAAAAGGTTTGGTAACACTTTGTTACCTGAGGATTCTTCTACCCTACCTTTCATACACTCTACAGAAATAGACTTAGCCCTTTTTGGAGATACTACTAAGATTTTTAGGGCATTCCCTCCTATTAAAGAGAGACATTTATCTTGGTTAACCCGAGTAGAAAATTCGATCCATTCCGAATGGGTGGAGACTGGTATTTCTGAGTTTATTCAATTAGCAAAGTTTGACCTCCATCTTTTCGACCCTCAGATGCTGCTTTCTGCTATATTTTTCTGGAACAGAGAGACTCGAGCTTTCAAGTTTCCTTGTGGTTTTGTCTGTCCTACCTTGCTTGATATCGTTGTTATTACTGGTTTAGCACCTATTGGGGAAAGATTTTACCCTGACCTGTTCGAAGAAGAGATTTCGATCAAGGAGACTTCGATATCCTGGGATAAGAAGACCTACTAAGCTTTTATAAATGCTCATATGGGGGAACATGGTACTTCTGTCTCGACTTCAGAGCATATTGCTTTCCTAATGTACTGGCTTTCTGCCTGTGTTTTTTGTACCCCCTCACTCCAGGTTCCTAAGTATTACTACAACTTGGCTCAAGCCCTTCATCTGAAGAAGAACATTTGTTTGAGTAAACTCTTGTTGGCTTCCCTCTATACTTGTCTCGACGAAGCCTCAGAAAGCCTTTTTCGCGAGTCAGGTCCTCGAAATCTCTCTTGGCCACTATGGTTACTGCAATTGTGGCTCAACGCGATCCTGGAGAAAAAGCTTTGTCTAAATTCAACCTTCACTCCAGTATGTGAACTCGAGGGAGCTCGTTTGACAACCCTCACT
This sequence comes from Cajanus cajan, assembly GCF_000230855.2. Lineage (NCBI taxonomy): Eukaryota > Viridiplantae > Streptophyta > Magnoliopsida > Fabales > Fabaceae > Cajanus > Cajanus cajan. Next base: position 4,862,415 of record NC_138517.1, on the reverse strand, counting down.
CCTTGAAAGCGTTCAATAAATAACTTTGGAAAATATATTGATGTTATTCTCAGTTTTACCGAATTCACTAAAGATTTAGCCCCTTTCATCTGAACTAATTTGATAGGTCCCTCCTGGCTTCGACAAAATAATCAAGTTGGAAACATAAGCCCGGATTCGAATGCAATGTGGTTTGGGTTCCTATCTTGGGATGTCATAATTTCGGGAATGAGGCAAAAAGATGTTAGGATTTACCCTTATCAACCTCAACTTTTTCCTAGGCAATTTGGTTTATGTCAGATGAAACCCCTTCCCCTTCGACGTAAAGAGAGTATCGATGCTGACATTTGTGTCGAAGAGGGGAACTATTAGGAAGTCCTAGATTTCATTCTCCGCCCCGACAAAGAACTTGCGCTTACACCATCTACTTTTTCTCCCTCCTTCTTAGTCTCAAGATGTAATCTTCGATGGTGGTGTGAATATTATGTAGATAAACTTGTTGACTTTGATGGTTTTTTGAAGAAGCTGATTAATTCTCCTCTTTCTTCGCAGGGACCAAAACAATCAGGTACTTTCAAGAACCAAACTATTATTTATCAATTCAAGCAATTTTTTAAAGTTTTTTATCGGCCTGACAATATTGGTCGAACCATCTTCGATGCATCCGTCTCTTTATCAAAAATGGTACAAAGGAACATCAACTCGAAAAAGGTGATTAATCCTCGAGGAAAAACTGATTTCGAAAAATTTTGTCCTAAGCACATGCCCCCTCTTCCAAATGCTCTTTTTGGTTTAGTTAAACATTTGTCTCGCCCTTCTTGGGTGAAGACTCTCGACCCACTTTACCTTGAGCGTAAAGAGGTCCCTGTAAAGAATTGAGTTACCTATGTGAGATGTTCCCTGTATGATTTTCCTCGAAGAAGATGGTGGCCATTGTGTTGGGTCGATAATACAAATCCTCCCCCCAATAAATAACTCTTAACTAAGAACTTTCTCGAATTCCACTTTGTACTTATCTCATCCTCTTTCTATGTTATACGTTATAGCTGCTATTCCTCAACGTGTTCCACAACATGTTGAACAAACTTCCAACTAGGAGAGTGATGATGATGGCGATGATGCCAAAAGGTCATCATTGAAGGGTCGAAAAAGAAATACTACCTCTGATAAGGTTTTGCTGCGCTCTAAGGTACTATTCTTTTTTCGATCCATCCTTTTAGTCGAATATCTAGAGTTCTTTGACTTTACCCTCTCTAATTCTTCTCTTTTAGAGCCTCGAGACCTCGAAAAAACAAAAAACAGACTCGGCTAGCACCAAGACCGTGAGTAAACTTGTTGCCTGGATATTTTCTTGTCTATTTTGAGTCTTGCCTATTTTGAGTCTTAATCACACAGATTGTTCTTTTATTTGCAGGTTTCGACCACAAAAAAGTAGGATAAAGGGAAGGCGAAGTTAGTAACTCCTCTTTCCAAGAAAACAAAAAAGGCTCCTGTTGAGAAACTTCTCCAGGATGCAATGAAATCGGTGTCCAAGGTATTCTCATTTTTTGATCTCGATTGTATTTCCATACTTCTTCGACTTTTCTGACATCTTCACTTATCATAGGATGTCGAAATCATCCAAATTGATTCGTCTCGAGAAATGTCGAGAGATATTCCTCCCGTTACTAGGGTCCCTCATCAGGTTTGCTTTTGCTCATTTTCCAGTGTTTTGTTATCTTTCCTTAGTCTCTTGCTCTGATCTCATCATTTATTTCCAGTTGGGCACTCCTCAACTCATTGTTGCTGAGATGGCCTCGATTATGGCTTCAATAGAGATTCCTTCTCAAGTTAAGGAGGAAAAGGTTCTCCAATCGGAGCCCCTTACAAACGTGGAAACTCATCAATCTTCGCAAGGTGACGCTCCTTCTTTCGAGCTCAAACCCCCTTTGAGTCCCAACAAGGGTATATCTCCTTTAACTTTCCACTCTTATTATGACTCTTAACGAAACCATCTTATACATTCTGTTTGTCTTCTCTTGCAGATTTGACTGAGTCTCCTAATCCTTTCACTGCCTCTCCTTCGACCCAAAGTGGTGTCAAATCTTCTGTACAAGCGCTTTCTTCAATTCCCTCAACTAATTTGGACTTGATGAGCTTTTCTAATGAAGAGGACGAGGATATCAACAGTATCTTTGATGTTCTCGACAACTAGACAAGTGGTCCTTATGGCTCAGAAAAAGAAAAAGAAAAGGTCGTTGAACAAGCCTCTAAGCCATCTTTCCAGCCTTTACTCGAATCTTTCAGGTTGAAGGCTTATGTAGATGACCTAGATCAGGCCCTCCTTGACCCAGCATTTAAGGTCAAAGTTGGACAGATGGTCGAAGACTTGCTCGCTTATTCTGACCTTCCTGCTGCAATCCATGTTGAGCTGCAAGAGTTTATTAAATCTTTTACTCTTGCTTCAGATCTTCGATCAAAGTGGTCCACTGCTTTTCAAGAGGTAGCTCAGATTGAGGTCCAGAGCGAGGCCGATCATGCTAAACTCGAGAAGCTCCGTGAAGAGTTAATCTCCATCCAGAAAGCGATCGAGGAGATGATTCCCGCCTTGAAGAAGTTACAACAGGAGGAAGTGGATTGCACAACATCCATCGAAGCCTTGGAGCACAAATTGAATAGTCTTCGCTCGAAACAGGCTACCTTGAAGACCCAAAGTCAAGAAGTTGTGCAACGTCAGAAGAACCTGAAAGATGAAGGCAAGGTGATCTCTTCGAGACTTGCGAAGAGTCTAGAGCACAAGAAACATTTGGAGAGTCAATGCGTTGCTCGAAGACAGAGCTTGGATGAAGCCTACAATGCTTTCAAAGATTTCAAGTCCAAGTTTTGTAATAATTAGATCCCTTTTTTTTGTTAGATTTTTCTTTGGCTTGTATCGAACAAATATTTTAATATTCTCTGCTATGAAAGTATTTTAAGTATCTTCCATTCATTACTTTGCTCACATTTGAATCGATTTCTTTAATCACGTATGCGTTTTTTGAATATACTTGCTCGATTATAAAGGGGCCTTCCCAATTATAAGACCACTTCCCTAAACGTCGAGATTTCTGATCCATGGGAAGGATCACTTTTAACACCAAGTCCCCAACTCGAAAATGACGTGCTTTGACTTTCTTATTATATGTTTTCTCGATCTTTTCCTTTTGTTGAACCATGTTTTGTAATGCCAACAACCTTTTGTCTTCCAAAGATATTAACTCGTCGTACATTAAATTCCAACAATCCTCGATGAGCAATTCATTCTGTTTCTGTATGTGAATTGATTGCAAATTAATATCTATAGGAAGAATAGCCTCATGCCCATACACCAGTTTATATGGGGTAGTTTTTGTGGCATCTCTTGGTGAATTTCTGTAAGCCCATAGTACTTGAACAAGAGTTTCATGCCAATTTCGAGGCTTGCTCGAGATATGCTTCTTGATCAAATTAATCACTATTTTATTAGCAGCTTCTACTTGACCATTTGCTTGTGCATAATATGGTGTCGGAGTTATCAACTTAATCCCTTTGGATTGAGCATATTGAGCAATTTTTCGACCTGTAAACATTGTGCCTTGATCTGTGGTAATTGTTTGAGGGATCCCAAACCTTGTTATAATATGATCTTCGACAAAATCAATTATGTCTTTTTGCTCAACTTCTTTTAAAGGAATAACTTCAACCCATTTTGTGAAATAATCTATGGCAACTAGTATATATTTATGATTTTTCGAGGAGGGCGGGTGTATTTGCCCTATTATGTCAATTGCCCAACCTCGAAATGGCCAAGGCTTAATGATCGAATGTAGTTCAGTTGTAGGTACCCTTTGTATCGGTCCATGTTTTTGACATTCTTCACAACTTTTTGCAAATTCAATGCAATCTTTAATCATAGTTGGCCAATAGAAACCCTTTCTCGACAGGGTCTACTTCATCTTTTCACATGCTTGATGTGCTCCACAAATACCTTCGTGTACTTCTTCCATAGCTATATAACCTTCATGACTCCCAAGGCATTTGAACAAAACTCCGTCGAAACCTCTCTTGTATAATTCATTATTTAATAAAACATAATTGAGGGCATGGAGTTTAATTTTCCTTTCGACTTTTATATTTGGATTTTGCAAGTACTCTATCAATTTCCTTTTCCAATCTTGTTGATTCGAGGAGCTAACACTTAGTGTTTCTAGCTGACATACTAATTCATTTTGCATGTGAATCAAAGATTTGAAACACTTTTTACTCACTTTATACCCCGATGCCATCTGAGCCAATTCATTTGCGATGGTATTAGCATGTCGAGAAACATGTTGTAACTCAACCTCATCGAATGCGTTTAGCAACTATACAGCTCGAGATTTGAATTCGACTAGCTTTTCATTCAAGCACTTATATTCCTGAGTTAGTTGTTTAATAACGAGTTGTGAATCTCCTCGAATTACCACATTCTTAGCACCTAACTCTTTGAGAATTTCGAGTCCAGTTATAAGTGCCTGATATTCAGTTTCATTATTTGAGTATCCCTTGTTTATTTTTAATGATAGTTTAGTCAGAATCCCTTCGGCGGAAATAATTAACAAACCTATCCCAATGCCTAACTCATGTTTCGAGCCATCGAAAAATAACTCCCAAGGTTTAGTGGTTAAGTAATTGATTTTTTCAGTTTCTTTCGAGTGATCTGCAAGAAAATCCGCAATTACTTGACCCTTTGTGGCTTTTAATGGCTCGAAGGTTAATGAATATTCGGTCAACACAAGTGCCCATTTGCCAACTCGAGAATGTAACACAGGTTTACACAACATATACTTAATAACATTACTTCGACAAAATATTACAACATCACAGGGTCTAAGATAATACTTCAACTTTGTACAAGCAACATAAAGGCTTAAACATAATTTCTCTAAAGGAGTATACCTAATCTTCGCTCCTACTAACATTCGACTTAAATAATAAATGACTCTCGATGCCATTATCATCATCTTGCGCTAGCATGCCCGCAATAGTCAAATCGCTAGTTGAAATATACAACTTCAGTTGCTTTCCTTTAGAGAGTGGTACAAGTACTGAAGGATGAGCCAAATAAGCTTTCATCGAACGCCTTCTGGTGCTCTTCATTCCATCGAAATTCTTGCTCCTTTTTCAGACGTAAAAGAAGAGAAAAACCTTAGTTTTGCCAGATAAGTTCAATATAAATCTTCTAAGAAAGTTTACTTTACCTAGGAGAGCTTGAAGTTCTGTCTTGTTCGACGGAGGTTTAGTCTCCATGATGGCTTTAGTCTTGTTTTTATCCACTTCGATCCCTTTCTGGTGTATGACAAATCCAAGAAACTCTCCCGCTGTAACACCAAAAGCACATTTTAGTGGATTTATTTTTAAACCATGTTTTCTCATTCTCTCGAAAGATAAATTTAAATGGCATAAGTGATCCTCCTTTTGTTTCGACCCAACAATTATATCGTCAATATACACTTGTACAAACTTACCAATTAAATCATGGAATATCAAATTCATTGCCCTCTGATAAGTGGCACCTGCGTTTTTTAATCCAAATTGAATCATCACCCATTCATAGACACCTAACGCACCTAGACATCGAAAAGCAGTTTTTGATACATCATTAGCTGCAATATAAATTTGGTTATATCCAGAATAACCATCAAGTAAACTCATAATTTCATTACCTGCAGCAGCATATATCATAGTTTCAGCAATAGGCATAGGATACTCATCCTTGGGGGTTACTGTGTTGAGATCTCGAAAATCAATGCATACCCTGAGTTTTCCATTCTTTTTTATAACAGGCACGACATTCGATATCCACTCAGCATATCTTGAAGTTCTGATGAACTTTTCTTTCAGTAATCTCTCGATTTCCTCTTTGATCTTTTCGATTACTTCAGGAGCGAACCTTCGAGGGCTTTGCTTGACAGGTTTCTTTTAAGGAATCATGGGTAACCTATGTTCCACCAATCCTCGATCTAATCCCGACATTTCATCATAATTCCATGCAAAGCAGTCTTTATATTCATGTAGTACTCGAATTAATTCCTCCTTTAGTTCTCCTTGCAAGAGCTTGCTAATATAAGTTACCTTTCTATTTTCGACAGTTCCCAAGTTAATTTCCTCGAGTGGGTCCTGAGATTCTAACTTACGTTCTTCCTTGGTTGCTCTTTCGAATCCCAACGGCGAATCATCGAAAATACAATCTAACTTAAGTTCTAACTCTTGCTCTTTGTCTTCTTTTAAATTTTTGACCACCTGGTCCATTTCAACTTCTGTTTTTTCATTTTCTTTTTCCTTCGAGACCCCCTGATCCCTTTGATTTTTCTTTGTTTTTTCTTTTTCTTCGACCAAAGTGGCCGTGCTATTTTTATCAACCTCAACTTCATTCGACATTACTTCCTTCTCTCGACCCTCCTCGACCATGTTGGTCGTTCGATCGGCCATGTAGGCCGATATTTGAGCTAAAAAGCTCGAATATGGATCTTCATCCTTCATTCTTCAATTGGAGTCGAATCTTTCTCGGCTCGAATAACAAAACCTTATTTCACATCCCAGCAGAAAATTTTCTTAATACCCTCTTCTTCATCCATAACTCCAGCATTGTAGTCATCGAAAGGCTTGGTCTTCGCAAATGCAGTTAATTGCTGATCTGCAAAGTACATACCTACCTCATATGCCTTTTGGTTCGCATCCAGCACTTCCAAACCTTCATCATCGTTCCAAAAGAAAATCTTTTGGTGAACAGTTGAAGGGACAACTCCTACCCCATGGATCCATTCACATCCTAACAAGACATTAAAGTTTTCCTTCGATGGAGTTACTATAAACATAGTAGTTCTCTTCACGCTTCCGATCTGAACATCAAGAAAAATCATGCCTTCAGGGTGTGATGACTTTCCTGCATAGTCTGAGATCAATATGTTATGGGGCTTCAAATCAGTCGTGGATTTCCCAAACCTCTTCAGCATTGTCCTTGGCAATATATTCACAACTGCACCTTCGTCAACCAAAACCTTATTCACCTCGTGCCCGTCGATCATCAAAGTTAGCAATAAAGGCTTAAGGTGACCTTTCATCTCTTCAGTGGGGTAATCGAACACAGCTGAATTAAACTTGGGAATAACCCTCGAGATTTGATTGACCCAGACAATTTTAGACTCATGATTGGGATCATCGAAACAATCTTCTCGATGGATATCCTCCTGTTCAATCACAGATTCCATAGCTCCAGCATATTCAGAAGGCAGAATTGATACTATCCCACAAATATCTTCCAAAGAGTCGTCGAAACCACTCTCAAAACAGTCAGTGATCAAATCCTCATCATCTTCCATGAATTTTCAAGACGATTCACCTTTTTGTGGTACTGGGATCGAAAATCGGTTGCCTCTAAAGCCCTCGAAAGTAGCTTTCCTCATTCGTTGTTGCCTCCTCCACTGTGTTTTGCTCAGATTATTAAAGGGCTGTCGAAAGCCACGCCCATAGTTTCCAGTCGAGAACCTACCAGGACCTGCAGATACATTCGAGAACTTCTCGAGAATTCCTTGGACTGGATGTCCAGCATAATTCATCACTTGCTTTCCTCGACCCATTTCGCCAACCATTGGCCTTGGTGGGGTATTCCATTTACCTACTAGAACATTTGCATTCGGCACAAAAGTATTGCCGAATTTCCATGAATTATACATTTCCATCTTACCCATCGGAGCATTATACTGAAGCATGTGTACCTACCTCATGGTTAACCCAGCACTCGATCCAACATTAAGCTTAGGTTTCTCTCGAAGTTTCTCAGCTTTGTAGCTCCTCATCATTTCTGACTCCTCAAAAGCCTTAGCAACAGCTCTGTCGAATACAACACTGCATCGAGGACACAACATGACCTCCCTATCAGCCTCTTTCTTCTTTGACAGAAACTCAACCAAACTATCTCCCTCTTTTGGGTAGATAGGTTCTTCTTCCTTAGCAAAATCGTCCATCAATTCTTCGAGTTTCTCATCCGAAATAGGTTCGATGTTTTCATCATCCTCGATATTAACTTCAACCATGTTGATTGCCATCGAGACTGGTTCCACATATCCGGTGTGAGCAGCAAATGGATCAGTGTCCACTTTCATGTCCTTTTCCTCGAAAGCAAGGCGACCATCAGTGATCGCTTTCTCGATCATATCCCTGAAATGCACAAGTTATTAGTTCAATGACCATACATATTATGATATTTACAAAATTTCTTCCCTTTTCTTTGCTCGAATGGCGGAATTTTATGGTTTTCTGAGAGTACAATTTGTTTATCTTTTAATAAGATATCAAATATCTTATCTTCCTTAGTCACATCAAAACTGTATCTCCTAGTCGAGTTCCCTTCTATATTGTTCCCTGGTTTTAACATTTGACATTGATAAGTAGGACCAGGATGCAATTCTGCTAAATTAACCTCAAAATCCTCACTCGAAATCTCATAGTTAGCATCCTCACTTATCTCTGCATTTTCTAAATAGGCTACCTTTTCTTTTCGAACAAACCTATCAAACTTTCTTAATCTTTCCTTTTCTATTTTAATTTGTTCGATTCTTCTTACCTTTTCTGCTAACTGAGCCATATCTCTCAACTGTTCATTTACCAATTTTTTACATATTGAGAAATCTAACCCTATTGCTGCAATCTTAACTAATTCATGCTCATGTATATTAGTATAACATCGAGTTTTAATTGCCTGAACCTATTTAAATAGTCATCTAATGTTTCATGGCTTTGTCTCTTAACGTTCATTAGATCGACTATACTAACTTTCGTTTCTTCTCTGAAGAAATGTTCATGAAAACTACCTTCCAATTGAACCCAAGTGTTTATCGAATTAGGAGGTAAGGTTGTGAACCATGTAAAAGCGTGCTTAATCAGCGAACTCGGAAAATACTTCATTTTTAAATACTCATTGTTCGCTAAATCCCCACATTCGACTAGATACCTAGCTATATGTTCGAAAACTTTGGGACTTTTGCCCCCCTAGGCAGTTCTACTTGAGTTACGTGATCTGGAAAGGCTGACACAAAATAAGGACGTTCATTTCAACCTACATCAAAACTATGCCTGTTTAATATTCGTTCTACCATTTGATCTAAATTATCATTGGGATTCCTATTAGGTCGAACTACGTTTTGAGGAAAAATTCCATTCCCACCTAGATTTTCCATCTTGTTCAAATTTGCACTCATGGCTCTCGAAGGTGGTCCATCACCCAATTTATCTCCTATTTTATTTATTAATTTGTACAAAGGAGTCATTATATTATGCATTTGGGTTGACAACAAATTGACCATGTCATGATTACTATGGTCCATCTGTTTTCAAAGAGCCATCATGGCTTGATTACTAATCCTAGTGGGTACATAACTACCCTATCGAATCAGGGAACCTTCTTGACTTGTCCCTACATTTTGATATGGGTCTTGCATAACAAAACCCAAACCATTTGGTCCAGGATTATATCCCTGTGGGGATACGTGCATTTGTGGATTTGGTCCTAAGTACGGTACTAGCATTTCGACATGTGGGTAGTCCGCCAATTTGGTGGCATATCCCATGGATATTTCCTGGTGACATTTGCTAGTTCCTGAGTCACATTAGTTTGCATAGCCATATTTTCGAGCACAACAGGGGAAGATGTTGCCCCCCTTGTCACATTAGTCACATTATCAGGATTGGGATTTACTTGTTCTACATCTACTTGATTATCATTGTTCGTTTCTCTCCTATTATTAGACGTAGACATGGTTCTTCCACTCCTAAGTCTCATACAACATGCATACCTAAAACTAGTTCAATTATGAGGGTCCCACCAGGCGTGCCAATTTATTTATGGTGGAATTCGTTTACAGATTTTTTTTATTTTGGACTAGCACGACAAACGTTTCAATTTAGGTATATAATGCTTTGAATTCTATGGAATGAGAAAGAATGGAGTAGAATGATTAATGGTTACTGGTTTCTAAGTATTCATCAATTATTAACACGTAATAATTTTCATGCACATAAACGCTTAGATAAACAGAGTGAACAATAATGACATTGGCAATACAAATCATGGTTCACTTTACACAATGTTCAAAACATTACAACATTAATAATCTAAAACTACGTGATTGAAAGAAGAAAAGACAATTAAACTACTCCTAATCCTAAAAAGTGGCCGAGAAATGGTCATACGCAGAAGTTGTTCCATGCACGAAAGCCATATGCGCAGGCGGTGAGTGCTTGAGGGAGAGTTTCAAGTATGATGTTTCTGACCCCCGTGAAAGGCTAAGCTTCACCTATTTATAGAAACTCTCGAGAGCAGTTATCTTTCATATGCATGCGTTATGGGCGTGTAACCGCTCTCCACTATATCAAATACGTGATTTGAAATATAACTACCCCTAACCGTTCTTTCCACGTGTTTTTTTTATCTTTTCGACTCATTTTTCTTTAATCGCTCCGGTATAACTATTCAAACACCTGATAAACCTCCAGTAATCTCCATCTCTTTTTTTAAGCACTTCTATTTGACCCAACCAATTTTATTTGATCGTGTCTCGAGTTCCCTCACATATAGCTCCTGATGGGTGTTGTTCTTTTGTCATTCTTTTCAAATGGCTTCATGAATATTTTCGAGTCTCATGCCTTTCCAAATGGACCCGTAACTTTCAACTGTCACATTTTCGAGTAGGCTTAACACATATCTTAAAGAAGTCTCTAAAAATGTAATAAATTTAATAATAACATACACAATTAAATTATAAGTTCTTTAATCACATAAAATAATATATAATTAAATATATAATTTTAAATTAAAAATGTATTATATAAATTATTTAAGTCAATTGTATAATAATAAGGTATGTTAGTTTAATAGTTACTGAGATATTAAATAATTATATTTATTTATGTTTAAGTCTTATCTTTAAATAATATATAATTTAATATATATATATATATATATATATATATTTGTTATAAATAATAACAAGAAATCATTTGTGTTAGTAATAAAACATTTATACATATACATGAAAATGATTTGTGTTAGAATATCACTTTTAACACTTTTAAGGATATTTTTCTTATATTTTTTAGTTTACTTAATCGGCCCGACCTGAAACTCATTGGTGTTTGATTGAAAAATTGATCGGATCAAATTGGTTCTTAGTGAGTTGACAACATTTTAAATCCAATGTGAGGTATAAATTGACTGGGTCATTAGTTCAACCGATCAGACTAACTAATCCAATCCAATTTTTAAAATTATGAGCTTGATAATATTGTAAAAAGATTCACATCACACACAAATACTAAGACATTTAAAATATCTCAAGAAATTTTGTTCTAGAATAATTCTAAAGTACTTCCTTTGAACTTATATATACATAAAAGTATATAAAAAAATAGATTATAAAAATAGTTTAATGCATTTAATTTTTATAATTTCATATTCTATCTGTTTCTTTTTATTTGTTTGATTTTTAGTGAAATTTTGTTTCTAATTTTTTCATTTTTTAATTTCAAGATAACATTTGTGATACTTCAAGTTTTTTAAAAATTATTAAAAGGATATTTTAATTAATTAAAGAGGTTTTATAAACATATTTAGAGGCTTTTAAATAATTCTGATTGTTTTTAATTAAATAAAGAAAGGTTTGTAAAATTACTTTGTATAATAAGTATTTGGAGAAAAATGTGTTTTTATTATAATTATTTTATGTATTTTATTTTATTTATAATTGTGTTGAGAGAAATATGTGTATTTTTACATATTATTTATTTATGAGTTTTAATTGATTCAAGGAACGAAAGTGTAATTACAATTTATTTGATTAATTAATGGGTTAAACGTGGGTAATGGAGTTTTATGAGAGGTTATATCAATTTTATGTTTTTATGTGTCTCATTCCTTCCTTACGTTTCTATGCTTTGAAAAACTGAGAGAACTTTAGATTGAAGATCATCTTAGAGATTTGTGCATTCCATCTAGTGTTCACCGAGGTAAGGAGGAGCAAATGTTTTCTCCTTCAAGAGCTACTTAACCTATTGGGTTGGGGTTATGTTCCCTTTATACTTGTGTATGCAATTTTTTAGAAAATTCATAGTTTGCCTTGAGAAATGTAATTATGGTTTTGTACTCTTTTTAATATGATCATGAGATGTTATGATTGAGTTGAATGTATGATTGATCTCACATTAAGAACTGAATCTATGGGTATCTGTAGTTTTAGATTTTGTAAGAAACTCTTGATTTATAGAGCAAAGTGAAGATTGATGTTAATTGCATGAATATGTGAAATGAAATTTGAGTAATTGATGGTATAATAGAGTGATATTAAACTTTAATTGTGATTTTTATGGATTCATTGAAGTTTTTGGAGTTTTGAGTTTGTAATGTGTGATTTTAACACATCTTACAAGTTTCTCATGGACTAGTATCGTGTCAGGCATCGAAGGGGCTGCACCAAGCACCATTTGACGCCATCCCTACGAGGTTTTGCATTGTGCAAAGGTGGTTATGTCCTTTCCTCATCAAATGAAAAAAACAAGTTGCATTGGACATTATAATGTCAAAAATAGGTTTTGTGATCTTTATATGAATTGTAGTCCTAGAAGTTAGTTTTCAAATGCCACTGAAATCATTCAAAAAAGAGGTATAGAACTCAAGTTATGATCAAATTAGTGAGTGAAAAAGTTTTTTGTAATTTTTAAAAAATAATAGATGGTAGAACTAACTTTTGAGATCAACATAGAAGTTGTAAATAATTATATTATATTTCTAACAGAATTGAGATCAACTTGATATCATAAGTATAACTCCATGTATTGCATTTATACCCCATAGTGTTATAGGAACTTAAGATAAGGACAACAATTTGAAAGTTGTAATGGTGAGTTGTTTTACGCTTTAAGTGTAATCTTAAAGATTATTTGAGAAACTTATATCAATGGTTAAGAAAGAACAAAAATGAGAAGGAATATTTATCGATGAGTTATGATAATGGTGATACAAGATTGTGTTTGTGTTACTTGTGCTTGAGGGCTTTGTGCCTATGTGATACCCTCTACCTCGCATATTCTAACACATATTATAATATAAAATTGAAATATCTCAATATAAATAAAAAATTCAAAATCCATACAAGTAGAAATAATCACACGTTAACATAAACTAAACATAGTGAAAATAACAAATTACAGAGGAAGTAAAATAGCATGAATCAAATCTTAACTAGTCCTAACTACTCCCTGATATCACATGTCCTATTAAAGTGACTCAACATTGAGGACTAGGTCTCATCACCAACATCATCATCACCATGTTAATGATCACTTGTAACAGTCACAAGAAAATAACACAAAAGAGAAAGGGAATGAGAAATATCTCACTATGGCTCACAATGCAGAATGTAAACCGACTAGCCAAAACAACACATGTAATCATAATATAACATACAGAGTTACACATCATCATTATACTTAGCTCATTCATAACATAATAAACAACAAATAAAAATTATAATGCATATGCAATAGATACGGATTACATGTTATTATGCACGTAGCGCTGGTAAAAATATCACATTTGTGCATTGCTGTTAGCAATACATTAGAGTAATCTAGGAGCACATGTCGGGTCACACCTTTTGTGCACTCTCACTAGAAGAACATACTATCAGAGTCTAGTCAAGATAGTTAAGTCGTACAAGATACATCCTATTCTCATGAGAGCAAGACTAGGACTTCCAAATCGAGCTATCCCCAAGGTTGGTTCCCAAGCTTTTACACAGGAGACCTTCCCTAGTAGTGTATTTCATATTGTACCCTTTCAAAAAAAATTTATGCATATGATGCATGGTTAACAAACTCTATGCATTACATTATCATGATTCCATAACTTCATAGCTCGCACATTCCTCATATCACATTACTCATCATTCATATTCAGGTACTCATACATAGATATCCTTTCACATTCATTTCAACATCACAATATAGTAACTACAACATGGAATTTAACAAAAGGACAACAAAAGGTCTATAGGTAGGACAATTCCCAGTGGCACACGTCTCGCACCCAACGCGAAAGGGAACAAGAAGTGAAACAAATAAAATTAGGGAAAACACCTCATACATGAGCTAGCGTACAACAAACACATGATTGAAGGTCAATCCCACTACTCGACATATAAACCCACACCCAGAGTGAGGTTTCTTACTACCTCATTACCTAGATAAGCTCTAGATGACGGGTGCGTGGCTTCGTGGTGATTTCCTTCTTGCTCCTGTTCTCCGAGCTTTGAAACGTGTACATGAAAATAGAGGTGTGAAACATACTAACCATAATTATCTTGAAGATCCCTTCCCTTTTTAATAATATATTATACTATTCTTTAATAAAATATTATATAATATATTCTAACAACCACTATTAATAAAATAAAATATCAAAATTATTAATAAAATACTTATATAATATTTTATGAAAAATGGGATGCTACCGTCTATATGCAATATGAGATATTTTTATGTGATGTGCATGATATATATATATATATATATATATATATATATATATATATATATATATATATATTTATTTATTTATGCATAGCTTCAGAAATTTATATGTAATAGGAAATGATTATGCATGATGTGATATGACAAAGATCATGCATAATGTTATGAGATGTTGATGTTTGACTTGAGAATATTATGTGCAACATTTGAAACATTGGCGAATGATGTGATATGAAATGATAATAATGTGACATAAGAATGAAATGATAATTATGATGATGTGTATGCATGAGATTTACATTGAGATGATATGTTAAGAAAATGAAATGGGTATGAGTTGAGTCCATGAGATAAAGTATTTGATAGAGTCTTGTACATGAAATAGACTTAATGAGAGCCTTTATGCTATAATTATTAATTTAGAGAGATGTGTGAAGCAGAGTGTGATGATGAATGTGAATGGATTGACGTTATGACATGTGTAATGAAATGACATCACTACAAGAAAAATGATGAATTGCGACGGACAAATTACGACAGTTATCCTGAAACCGTCGTCGCTTTGATATTGCGACCCTTCATACGAAGGTTTCTTTCAACCGTCGTAAAATTTTTCAACATTGCAACGGTTTCTCCCAACTGTCGCAAAATTTTTCAACATTGCGACGGTTTCTCTCAAAACCATCGCAAAATTTTTAAACATTGCGACGGTTTCTCCCAACCGTCGCAAAATTTTCCAACATTGCGACGGTTCCTCCCAACCGTCGCAATTTACAAGATAAAAATTAAAATAAAAATTCACACAAAGTCATGCACACTCTAAAATTATATAATTTTACTTTCAATAAAAAATAGAAAATAAAATCATAATGACATGTAATTACATTTAGAAATGTTAAAAATGAAAAAATACTTTAATATACTATATTAATTTTATTTCTCTATCTTTTAAATTATTTTAGAATAAAAATGTTATATGTTAATCCTAGGAAGCTAAAAATTAAAAATATATATATGTTACATTTTTTTTTATGTGTTAGTGAAATTAATAATACATCTTAATTGTGGATTAAATCGAGAATATTAAAAAAATAATAAATAATTTATGAAATTTATTATTTTAATGGTTAATTAAATATGAGATATTTGATAAATTAATTATCTTTTCACAAATAATAACTTCAAAATCACTTCTAGGTTTGAATATAATACACACACACACATATATATATATAACCCCTATTTAATTAGAATTTAAAAGTTATTTTTAGTACAAACTAAGTATTATTTTGTTCAAAAATTACTGTGAAATTTAATAAAGTTTAGGATTAAAAATATATTTAATAATAGATTAGACCAAAAGTAATATTTTGCTTTTGGAAGTATTATATTATCTTAATAAACTTATATTTTATTAATAATTTTATATATTTTTGTTTAATATGAGATACACAATTATCATAAAAAAAATTATATATATATATATATATATATAGAGAGAGAGAGAGAGGAGGAGGAGGAATCAAATGACTCACAAAGTAACTCTTAATAAAGTTACTTCACTCAATAACTCATGGTATAAGTTAAATTTTATCGATCCAATTATTAAATTAAAAGTTATTAAATTTTACTAATAATTAATATAGAAAAATTGATTAAAAACTGAAACAAGGATAAATACATTTTTTGAATTTTATATCTTAGATTTAAGATGAATAAATAAATTAAGTTAATTAATAATTTATTTAAAATATTAAAATTTAATTTATAAAAATAATATTTTAAAAGAGAAAGGTTATAATAACATCAGTGTAACTTTTACTAAGTATTATACCGCTCAATAACTTTATATTAAATGTGAATTTTATAAATTCAACCGTTAGATTGAAAGTTTTTACTCTTAGATCATATATACAAAATTTTATATTAATTCAAGATGATTTGATACTTCATTCTTGTAAAAAAAAATTGATGTAATATATACATTTTAAAATATACTAAAATATGAACACTTTGATTACCTTCAAGTTGTTCAATTTTAACAAAATTTGATATAAACATAAAAAGTGATATGAACTTTCAATCCAACGGTTGGATTTACAAAATTCACATTTAATATAAGATTATTAAGTTGTGTAATACTTAGTAAAAGTTACACTGGTGTTATTATAACATTTCTCATTTTAAAATATGTATAAATTATTATTTAAACTTTTAAATTTATAATAAATAATTTAAATTATATCATAATATTAATTTTAAATAGAAATAAGTAAATTGTTAACTATAAAAGTAAGTATATATATAAATAAAGATTAATTAAATATAATATAATTATTATTAGTAATATAATTATTATATATTTATAACGGTTCGAACACACCAGAATGAGAGGGATCCAAAGATAGTATAAGTACGAGATTGTATAGTTGAGAATGACTTAAATGAATTAATTTGTACTACTTATACTGACAACATGCATTTGCTTTTATGTAACTTATCTCATCAGAATTCCACAGTTAAGTGTGCTTGACTTGTTGTAATACAGGGATGGGTGACCTTCTGGAAAGTTTCCTAGAAACTTTGTAAGTAAGGACAAAACATGCTAAAAAGTGAAGTATAATGAAATAGAATCTTTGAGAAGAATAGCAACCGAATTTGAGACATCTAAAAAATTTAATAAAATAAAAAATAAATATTTAGCAACTGATTAGAGGCAGTTAGTGCGACAAGTGCTGTAAGGGTCACAATTCTAATTTTGCGACGGTTTGTGCAACGGTTCCAATAATTGTCACAAAATTCACTCGTGACGGACATTTCTGCGGCTGTTGATGAACCGTCGCAATGGTGTCTTTGTAGCAGTTCTAACCGTCACAATGTAGGCCATATAACTGTCGCAAAATCATCATTTTCTTGTAGTGCATGATTGATTAGGAATTTATACAATATGATTTGTGTGTAGCAATTGAGTATAAGATATGATTATGACTAAGAGATATGTGTGAGTATGAGATGTCTGTCATGAATATTAAACTAAGCCTTTGCCATGAGACTAAGCCTACGGGTCATGAGTAGAGTTATATATATATATATATATATATATATATATATATATATATATATATATCTTATGTAAGTATCATCAAAAGTGTGTGATGTAACATCCCAAATTTTATTCAATGAAAAGAAATATTTTTTTATGTATTTATTATGTGAATAAGTATTTTATTTATGTATTTTACTATTTACGTATACGTATTTTACTATTTATGTGTACATATTTTTACTATTTATGTATACGTATTTTACTATTTAGGAATACGTATGTATGAATAGTATTTTACTATGCAATTGCACAGTGAAGGGCGGCTGAAACGTGGGCTGCGGATTCTTTACGTTTCAAAATTTTAATTAATTTGAATATAATAATGAATAGTGCATAGTGCATAGTAACTTCAAAAAATTCTATAAATAGGGGCCTAAGGTTTTGAAAATTTAGAATTCTAGAGAGAAGGAAATTCTGGAGAAATAGAGAGAGAAAGTAAGAGAGAGAGAAGGAGAAAGAAAAGGAGGTTCTGCTCTAGTGCCTTGTTTAAGGACAAAGAGGAAGAGATTCTGCCCTAATTCCGATTCCTTTTAAGGAAAGATAGAGAGAAGGAGATTCTGCCCAAATTTCTGTAAACCCAGGTAGGGGGGGAGTGGGAAAGCTCGCTTGGGGGTGTGGGAATAATTGTTAAATAGTTTGTTTGTTGGATTGGCTCCCGATCCCTTACCTGTTGTTTATTTCTTTGAATATGTATTATTGATGTGTTTTGTTTTATATCTTATTTACATATTAGAATCTGTTATTTAAATGGAAGGCTGAGCCTCCTTATTATCTTATATTACCTTTTAAGCTTCCTACTTTACTTAAAAGATCTTAATATATTATTATTGAAAAATATGATACCTAAGCAACCTCTGGACTGTTGGATTGTTGGACTGTTGGACTATTGGACTGTTTGGACTGTTGGACTGTTTGGACTGTTGGACTATTGGACTATTAAATTGGATTATTGAAATAATTCTTAATTATGAAATATGAATATGATATGTGTAACATGCTAAAGGTTGAGTCTGTGAATGTATGACATGCATCATATGCACATATTACTCCAGGTGTGCCGCTGAGGCCGCATACCCACGACTAACAAGGTGTACCTTTGAGTCACCCACGATATGCTAACGAGGTGTATGAACACCAATGATAGGTGTACCTTAGGGTCACCGACAATAGTATAGGTGTGCCTTCGGGTCACCAGTGATGAATTCTGCAACTTCCGTATGGCGCCACATGCATACATTAGTGAGTCAAGTCAAGAAAATCATTATACATAAGCATATATGTGAGATTGATTATATATGTGAATTATATTGCGTGTGTGTGTGCTATTTAACTTTTATTTCTATATCTGCAACTGAGTGAGAAGTTTCTCACTCCCTTGTCATTTTTGTGTATATTTAAATTATGATGCAGATAATTAGCATGAGGCTGAGGATGTTGGTGGTGAAGCTTAGGCTTCTGTTTGGGTTTCGCTCTGATAGGATGTGACATCGGGATTAGCTAGACTAATTGTTAAATTATTATTATTTTTCTTTTGTAATTTTTATGTTATTTATGTTGAAAGTGTGTATTTTTGTCATATTATAATTTTACTAAAAGATTATAAGTTAATTCCTAACTAGGAGGCCCTGCCACCTTTACTGGGATTAATCTATAATCTTTATTTTATTATTTCTTGACAATTTGATACTTACAGTTGAAAATTATGAATGTGCATCTTTTACCCAATGATACTTGAGATAATTATTTTATATTAGACTAAGAAAGAATTTATATATAGATGGTTTATATCTATTGTAATTATGTTGGGGTAGAGGGTGTCACATTTAGTGGTATCAGAGCCTGGTTGATTTTATCAACCGTGTGTGTTATGTGCTTATCATGACTCTGTTGTGTACTCTGACTATGTCTTGTTTGTTGTGTACTATGATGATGATGTTCGTCCTGTGTTGATATTGTTGAGTTTGAGATTGTTAAGTTAGTTTGTAATCAGAGGAATGATAATCATGATAGTGTTAGCCAACTCGAATTATTAGAACCTTGGATGGGAGGTGATATATTGAGTGTACTAAGAGTTTATGATTGGTGAAGTTTCTGACATCTATAGTTGTAGCAGGTTGAATCTAAAGGTGGTTGTCTCTATGGTGAGAGATCGAAATGATGTTAATTCCCTTAAGTGTTATTATTGGTATGTTAATTATTTATGGTTTAGGTAGCATGTGAGTTGTTTTGATTGAGAAAAGTAAGGAGAGACTTGAATGAGAAATTAAGTAGTGAATTTGGAAAAAGTTGAGGTATTTTGTGGCATTAGATATATTGATACATTATTGCTATTTGGTGTCGAAAATATTTTCATTATAGTTTGTTATGATAGTATGAGTATTATATCGACAAAATTTATATTTTGAGGTCTTTATGAAGAATATGGCTTTAGATATTATCTTTTCAATAGAACTAGGATAAGATGAAACAAAAATCTAGAAATTCAAGTTATGACTGCCTTGGTGATTAGAAATTTAGTAAGCACTGAATTTATTAGTGGTGATATTTGAATCTTTAGCTAAAGAGATGATCTCTTGGAAATCTTATGTCTTCATAAAGAGTTGTAGCTTATTCACTTAACTTTCGTTTGAGATAGGTTTGAAATCACTTGGATGAATACAACTCGGTTTGTCAGGTAGATATATGCTATCATGATATTTTGAGTTGTTAGGCATAAAAATAGATTTAAACTAGATTGTCTAAGTATGAATTTGGATTGTATGAGGTGAGTATTTTAGACCATGAAATTTCTTGCGGAGGAAGATCTACTTAAGTTGTGCTTAAGTGAGAGATACTTGAGTCAATTAGTAAAATCAGGAGTCTTGTTTGATAGTTTATATGAAAATTCAGTGAGTAATTTTTTTTTTTAACAACTGTTCATGGTTTAAACTGCTCTCACTATAAAAATTGCTTTTGCCTTCGTTTCTTTGGTTATTAAGATGTTTCAGTTCACTAGGTTGTTTCTTGCCTACCCTTGGAATCAACCGTAAGGATAATCTATATCAGGAATTCTTGAACCTTTGTATATTTTTAACTACCCAAATCATTTCGTTGCTTACTTCTTTGAATTACTTACTATTACCTTTGACTGAATTGACTAGAAAGGAGTTACATTAGTATGGGATAACAATTGAGGAAGTAGTTTTCAAACTCTTAAGGAAAGATTGACTAGTGTTAATATTACTAGATTTTAGTAAGATTATTGTGATATATAAATATGTCTCTGAAAATAGGTTTAGGAAGAATATTGTGGCAAGAAGAAAAGATAGTAGCTTATGTTTCTAAGAAATTGAAAATTCATGAGAGAAATTACCTTACCCATAACCTTGTTAGCGACTTTGTCATTTATACTAAGATTTGGAGACACTAACTATATGATTCTATGGTTGAGGTATTTAATGATCATAAGAACCTTAAATATCTTTTGACCAAAGGGGTTGAATACGAGATAAAAGAAATAGTTGAAATTTCTTAAGGAGTAAAATTTTGATCTTATTATTTGGCTAAAGCCATTGTAGTGATTGATGTTTTGAGGAAATCTTTATCTTTCATTATGATTAGAGAGATGAATCTTTTTGGCTCAAATTAGAAATTTAAGTTTGGATTATAAGGTTACTTCTAGTATTGTGAGATTAAGTATGAATAACGAATGGATTGTTGAAGAAAATTATAGGAGCATAATTAGTTGATTTATTTTGGTAACAAGTTATAAGGCTATAGGTTAAGGTGATGGATATGATTATGACTTGGGTGAAGATGAAATGGTGAAACTAGAGAACTGATATGGATACCGAGTGTACATTATGCTTAGGTACCTGATCTTTAGAATTGATCATAGAAGAGTTTGAATTGGTTGTAGATAGAGTAGTAAAATTAGTGATCTGATATGTGTATCTAATGCTTAGGTGTTGATGTTGTGGCAAATATCTGGATTACAATGATAACCAAATTATTATTTTGATGATTTAAGGATTGAATTTGATTGCAGAATTTAGAAACTTATGCTTGATGTGTAAGATTACCCTAGTAGCATTGAATTATTTATGTTGGAAGTAACTATCAGATTAATAGATGAGATTAGAGGAACTAGGAGTTAGATCCTTTATTAGTGACCCAAATAAGCAAGAGATTAGAAAGGACACAGTTGGATGTTTAGTTATAAAACTTGAAAGGACATAAGAGTACTCTTAACATTTATTTAGGAGTTACTAAAATGTATCAGAGTGGCGCAGGGGAAGCGTGATGGTCTAATATGGAAAGAGAAGTAGAGAACTTGAATCAAGGTATGGAGAGTGAGTTTAAATTTGGAGTGGATGGAGTTTTGAGATTTAAGGATAAGTTGTGCATTCCTAGTGTGCTAGAATTTAATAAAGCAATCCTAGAAGAAGGTCATAAGAGTATCTTTAGTATCCATTCAGAAACTACTAAGATGTACCAAAATCTTAAGAAGATATTTTGTGACCTAAGATGAAGAGAGGAGTAAAGCAATTGTATATTTATGGTTAGCATACTAAAAGTTTTTAAGAATCTTGTAGCACTTAGATGCTCCATTTTGGAAGTAAGATGGTGAATAGATAGACCCTAGTGGAAGATTTGTCTAAGACGCTTAAGAAATTGATTTTGTTTGTGTTTAAGTGGATAAATTCGTCAAGATCTTTCCCTAAGCAAATCCTTTGAGGAAATTGATAAAAGTTGTACATCAACAAGGTAGTGATGTTGCATAAGAATTAGAAGTAAGAATGCGAAGAGTTTACCATTGCAAAAATTTCGGGGACGAAATTTCTAAAAGGAGGGGAGAATTGTAACATCCCAAATTTTATTCAATGAAAAGAAATATTTTTTTATGTATTTATTATGTGAATAAGTATTTTATTTATGTATTTTACTATTTACGTATACGTATTTTATTATTTATGTGTACATATTTTTACTATTTATGTATACGTATTTTACTATTTAGGAATACGTATGTATGAATAGTATTTTACTATGCAATTGCACAGTGAAGGGCGGCTGAAACGTGGGCTGCGGATTCTTTACGTTTCAAAATTTTAATTAATTTGAATATAATAATGAATAGTGCATAGTGCATAGTAACTTCAAAAAATTCTATAAATAGGGGCCTAAGGTTTTGAAAATTTAGAATTCTAGAGAGAAGGAAATTCTGGAGAAATAGAGAGAGAAAGTAAGAGAGAGAGAAGGAGAAAGAAAAGGAGGTTCTGCTCTAGTGCCTTGTTTAAGGACAAAGAGGAAGAGATTCTGCCCTAATTCCGATTCCTTTTAAGGAAAGATAGAGAGGAGGAGATTCTGCCCAAATTTCTGTAAACCCAGGTAGGGGGGGAGTGGGAAAGCTCGCTTGGGGGTGTGGGAATAATTGTTAAATAGTTTGTTTGTTGGATTGGCTCCCGATCCCTTACCTGTTGTTTATTTCTTTGAATATGTATTATTGATGTGTTTTGTTTTATATCTTATTTACATATTAGAATCTGTTATTTAAATGGAAGGCTGAGCCTCCTTATTATCTTATATTACCTTTTAAGCTTCCTACTTTACTTAAAAGATCTTAATATATTATTATTGAAAAATATGATACCTAAGCAACCTCTGGACTGTTGGATTGTTGGACTGTTGGACTATTGGACTGTTTGGACTGTTGGACTGTTTGGACTGTTGGACTATTGGACTATTAAATTGGATTATTGAAATAATTCTTAATTATGAAATATGAATATGATATGTGTAACATGCTAAAGGTTGAGTCTGTGAATGTATGACATGCATCATATGCACATATTACTCCAGGTGTGCCGCTGAGGCCGCATACCCACGACTAACAAGGTGTACCTTTGAGTCACCCACGATATGCTAACGAGGTGTATGAACACCAATGATAGGTGTACCTTAGGGTCACCGACAATAGTATAGGTGTGCCTTCGGGTCACCAGTGATGAATTCTGCAACTTCCGTATGGCGCCACATGCATACATTAGTGAGTCAAGTCAAGAAAATCATTATACATAAGCATATATGTGAGATTGATTATATATGTGAATTATATTGCGTGTGTGTGTGCTATTTAACTTTTATTTCTATATCTGCAACTGAGTGAGAAGTTTCTCACTCCCTTGTCATTTTTGTGTATATTTAAATTATGATGCAGATAATTAGCATGAGGCTGAGGATGTTGGTGGTGAAGCTTAGGCTTCTGTTTGGGTTTCGCTCTGATAGGATGTGACATCGGGATTAGCTAGACTAATTGTTAAATTATTATTATTTTTCTTTTGTAATTTTTATGTTATTTATGTTGAAAGTGTGTATTTTTGTCATATTATAATTTTACTAAAAGATTATAAGTTAATTCCTAACTAGGAGGCCCTGCCACCTTTACTGGGATTAATCTATAATCTTTATTTTATTATTTCTTGACAATTTGATACTTACAGTTGAAAATTATGAATGTGCATCTTTTACCCAATGATACTTGAGATAATTATTTTATATTAGACTAAGAAAGAATTTATATATAGATGGTTTATATCTATTGTAATTATGTTGGGGTAGAGGGTGTCACATGTGACTTAATGAGTTGAGAATATTGAGTACGAGTGTGTTAACGTGAATGCAATGAACAATGAAGTTGTGTAAATATTTTGATTTTGCTATGAATTATAAATTGTTACTTTGTTTTAATTAAGTATATGATGTTGAACAGGTTAGAGTGAGACGTTTCACACTTTCCTCTATTTTTTGTTGTTCCATTTTGAGTGTGTTGCAGGTATAACATAACAATATATAAAGAAGATACTATTTTGCATAAATGTTGGTGATGAGGCATGAGTCTTATGAGGTGTGTGTGTGTTCTGATAGGATGCGACATCATTGGCCGTAACATATGATTCTCTTATTATTTGAAATATGATTAATGTTAGACATTTGATTTTTTTATATTATGATAGTTTTTAAGTATTCTTTCAATTTAATAGCATATTGTGAATTTTATGAACATGATGAACTTGAAAATTATTATAGTTATTACATTTGAAATATTTTAATATTACCTTGGGGGTAGTGAATGTTACAACATTAATTATTATGTTATCAATTATACTTTTTACATCTTATCTAAATTTTAATTAATTTACATATAATAACTAATATGCATTTATTATGAAGAAAAATGAAAGAGGGCATAATATAAAAACATTAAAATCATTCTATAGAAAATAGGAAATTTTATTATCTATCATAGTTTGTGTAACATAACCTTAAATGACTATTATAAAGAACGAAAGTAGTATAAAATATATAATACATGTACTAAAATATGCTTAATCATATTTATTATAAATAATATTTTTATTTATTATTTTAAAGGTATTTTAAATAAAAAATATTAAATAAAATTAACTTAATTAAAATTTATTTATATTTAAATTAAACAAATTTAAGATATTTTCTTATATATTACTTCAAAAAGAATATAACAATCTTAAAAAAATGTAATAAATGTGGAAGTAGTTACATTCGTTTGGGA